>NC_057927.1:12500000-15000000 GCF_017639315.1 Drosophila ananassae | reverse complement strand
CGAAAAAATATTTTGTTTCTGGATTTTGATGCAGATCGATGGAGAATCGATCTACAAATCGTTTAAGGTACTCCGCTTGAGAATCGGGCAAGTATTGACAAAGATATGGGCTTCGCTGTGAGCTATATTGTCCTTCCTACGCATTTTGCACATTTTGAAGGGTATCCCCCACAAAAGTTGAGAAAAAATCGAAAAAATATTTTGTTTCTGGATTTTAATGCAGATCAATTATTGGCAAAGATATGGGCTTCGCTGTGAGCTATATTGTCCTTCCTTTTGAAGGGTATCCCCCACAAAAGTTGAAAAAAAATCGAAAAAATATTTTGTTTCTGGATTTTGATGCAGATCGATGGAAAATCGATCTACAAATCGTTTAAGGTACTCCGCCTGAGAATCGGGGAATTATTGGCAAAGATATGGGCTTCGCTGTGAGCTATATTGTCCTTCCTACGCATTTTGCACATTTTGAAGGGTATCCCCCACCAAAGTTGAGAAAAAATCGAAAAAAATATTTTGTTTCTGGATTTTAATGCAGGTCGATAGAACATCGATCTACAAATCGTTTAAGGTACTCCGCTTGAGAATCGGGCAAGTATTGGCAAAGATATGGACTTCGCTGTGAGCTATATTGTCCTTCCTACGCATTTTGCACTTTTTAAAGGGTATCCCCCACAAAAGTTGAGAAAAAATCGAAAAAATATTTTGTTTCTGGATTTTGATGCAGATCGATGGAGAATCGATCTACAAATCGTTTAAGCTACTCCGCTTGAGAATCGGGCAAGTATTGGCAAAGATATGGACTTCGCTGTGAGCTATATTGTCCTTCCTACGCATTTTGCACTTTTTGAAGGGTATCCCCCACAAAAGTTAAGAAAAAATCGAAAAAATATTTTGTTTCTGGATTTTGATGCAGATTAATGGGAAATCGATCTACAAATCGTTTAAGCTACTCCGCTTGAGAATCGGGCAAGTATTGACAAAGATATGGTCTTCGCTGTGAGCTATATTGTCCTTCCTACGCATTTTGCACATTTTGAAGGGTATCCCCCACAAAAGTTGAGAAAAAATCGAAAAAATATTTTGTTTCTGGATTTTAATGCAGATCGATGGAGAATCGATCTACAAATCGTTTAAGGTACTCTGCTTGAGAATCGGGCAAGTATTGGCAAAGATATGGACTTCGCTGTGAGCTATATTGTCCTTCCTACGCATTTTGCACTTTTTAAAGGGTATCCCCCACAAAAGTTGAGAAAAAATCGAAAAAATATTTTGTTTCTGGATTTTGATGCAGATCGATGGAGAATCGATCTACAAATCGTTTAAGCTACTCTGCTTGAGAATCGGGCAAGTATTGGCAAAGATATGGACTTCGCTGTGAGCTATATGGTCCTTCCTACGCATTTTGCACATTTTGAAGGGTATCCCCCACCAAAGTTGAGAAAAAATCGAAAAAAATATTTTGTTTCTGGATTTTAATGCAGGTCGATAGAACATCGATCTACAAATCGTTTAAGGTACTCCGCTTGAGAATCGGATATGTATTGGCAAAGATATGGACTTCGCTGTGAGCTATATGGTCCTTCCTACGCATTTTGCACATTTTGAAGGGTATCCCCCACAAAAGTTGAGAAAAAATCGAAAAAATATTTTGTTTCTGGATTTTAATGCAGATCGATGGAGAATCGATCTACAAATCGTTTAAGCTACTCTGCTTGAGAATCGGGCAAGTATTGGCAAAGATATGGACTTCGCTGTGAGCTATATGGTCCTTCCTACGCATTTTGCACATTTTGAAGGGTATCCCCCACCAAAGTTGAGAAAAAATCGAAAAAAATATTTTGTTTCTGGATTTTAATGCAGGTCGATAGAACATCGATCTACAAATCGTTTAAGGTACTCCGCTTGAGAATCGGATATGTATTGGCAAAGATATGGACTTCGCTGTGAGCTATATGGTCCTTCCTACGCATTTTGCACATTTTGAAGGGTATCCCCCACAAAAGTTGAGAAAAAATCGAAAAAATATTTTGTTTCTGGATTTTAATGCAGATCGATGGAGAATCGATCTACAAATCGTTTAAGGTACTCCGCTTGAGAATCGGGCAAGTATTGACAAAGATATGGTCTTCGCTGTGAGCTATATTGTCCTTCCTACGCATTTTGCACATTTTGAAGGGTATCCCCCACAAAAGTTGAGAAAAAATCGAAAAAATATTTTGTTTCTGGATTTTAATGCAGATCGATGGAGAATCGATCTACAAATCGTTTAAGGTACTCTGCTTGAGAATCGGGCAAGTATTGGCAAAGATATGGACTTCGCTGTGAGCTATATTGTCCTTCCTACGCATTTTGCACTTTTTAAAGGGTATCCCCCACAAAAGTTGAGAAAAAATCGAAAAAATATTTTGTTTCTGGATTTTGATGCAGATCGATGGAGAATCGATCTACAAATCGTTTAAGCTACTCTGCTTGAGAATCGGGCAAGTATTGGCAAAGATATGGACTTCGCTGTGAGCTATATGGTCCTTCCTACGCATTTTGCACATTTTGAAGGGTATCCCCCACAAAAGTTGAGAAAAAATCGAAAAAATATTTTGTTTCTGGATTTTAATGCAGATCGATGGAGAATCGATCTACAAATCGTTTAAGGTACTCTGCTTGAGAATCGGGCAAGTATTGGCAAAGATATGGACTTCGCTGTGAGCTATATTGTCCTTCCTACGCATTTTGCACTTTTTAAAGGGTATCCCCCACAAAAGTTGAAAAAAAATCGAAAAAATATTTTGTTTCTGGATTTTGATGCAGATCGATGGAGAATCGATCTACAAATCGTTTAAGCTACTCTGCTTGAGAATCGGGCAAGTATTGGCAAAGATATGGACTTCGCTGTGAGCTATATGGTCCTTCCTACGCATTTTGCACATTTTGAAGGGTATGCCCCACAAAAGTTGAGACAAAAAATCGAAAAAATATTTTGTTTCTGGATTTTGATGCAGATCGATGGAGAATCGATCTACAAATCGTTTAAGCTACTCCGCTTGAGAATCGGGCAAGTATTGGCAAAGATATGGACTTCGCTGTGAGCTATATTGTCCTTCCTACGCATTTTGCACATTTTGAAGGGTATCCCCCACAAAAGTTGAGAAAAAATCGAAAAAATATTTTGTTTCTGGATTTTGATGCAGATTAATGGGAAATCGATCTACAAATCGTTTAAGCTACTCCGCTTGAGAATCGGGCAAGTATTGACAAAGATATGGTCTTCGCTGTGAGCTATATTGTCCTTCCTACGCATTTTGCACATTTTGAAGGGTATCCCCCACAAAAGTTGAGAAAAAATCGAAAAAATATTTTGTTTCTGGATTTTAATGCAGATCGATGGAGAATCGATCTACAAATCGTTTAAGGTACTCCGCTTGAGAATCGGGCAAGTATTGGCAAAGATATGGACTTCGCTGTGAGCTATATGGTCCTTCCTACGCATTTTGCACATTTTGAAGGGTATCCCCCACCAAAGTTGAGAAAAAATCGAAAAAAATATTTTGTTTCTGGATTTTAATGCAGATCGATGGAGAATCGATCTACAAATCGTTTAAGGTACTCTGCTTGAGAATCGGGCAAGTATTGGCAAAGATATGGACTTCGCTGTGAGCTATATTGTCCTTCCTACGCATTTTGCACTTTTTAAAGGGTATCCCCCACAAAAGTTGAAAAAAAATCGAAAAAATATTTTGTTTCTGGATTTTGATGCAGATCGATGGAGAATCGATCTACAAATCGTTTAAGCTACTCTGCTTGAGAATCGGGCAAGTATTGGCAAAGATATGGACTTCGCTGTGAGCTATATGGTCCTTCCTACGCATTTTGCACATTTTGAAGGGTATGCCCCACAAAAGTTGAGACAAAAAATCGAAAAAATATTTTGTTTCTGGATTTTGATGCAGATCGATGGAGAATCGATCTACAAATCGTTTAAGCTACTCCGCTTGAGAATCGGGCAAGTATTGGCAAAGATATGGACTTCGCTGTGAGCTATATTGTCCTTCCTACGCATTTTGCACATTTTGAAGGGTATCCCCCACAAAAGTTGAGAAAAAATCGAAAAAATATTTTGTTTCTGGATTTTGATGCAGATTAATGGGAAATCGATCTACAAATCGTTTAAGCTACTCCGCTTGAGAATCGGGCAAGTATTGACAAAGATATGGTCTTCGCTGTGAGCTATATTGTCCTTCCTACGCATTTTGCACATTTTGAAGGGTATCCCCCACAAAAGTTGAGAAAAAATCGAAAAAATATTTTGTTTCTGGATTTTAATGCAGATCGATGGAGAATCGATCTACAAATCGTTTAAGGTACTCCGCTTGAGAATCGGGCAAGTATTGGCAAAGATATGGACTTCGCTGTGAGCTATATTGTCCTTCCTACGCATTTTGCACTTTTTGAAGGGTATCCCCCACAAAAGTTAAGAAAAAATCGAAAAAATATTTTGTTTCTGGATTTTGATGCAGATTAATGGGAAATCGATCTACAAATCGTTTAAGCTACTCCGCTTGAGAATCGGGCAAGTATTGACAAAGATATGGTCTTCGCTGTGAGCTATATTGTCCTTCCTACGCATTTTGCACATTTTGAAGGGTATCCCCCACCAAAGTTGAGAAAAAATCGAAAAAAATATTTTGTTTCTGGATTTTAATGCAGGTCGATAGAACATCGATCTACAAATCGTTTAAGGTACTCCGCTTGAGAATCGGATATGTATTGGCAAAGATATGGTCTTCGCTGTGAGCTTTATTGTCTTCCATATTGTCCAGTTGTACTTAATACTTTTTTGTAAGCTTTATTTCTCTTCAATAAATAAACACAACTGAAATAACATTAAAGTTTAAGCTTGAACATTTTTTTTTACTTGACTTTTTAACCCTTGTATAGTTATCCCTTTGTTTACCTTTTAAACAAAGTTACCAGGTATTTTAATACGTATTACCTAAAGAGAACAAAAAAACATGTTCACATATGTTTTTGCAAAATTACCATAATTTGTACCGAAATTTCGGGTGCGATCATAAGTCTCTCAGTGATCAGCACGATCCTTGAATTTCGGTCTCTCCTTGGCACTGCAATCTTTACAGAAGGCTTCGATTATGTTCACTGCGTGTTCTGCCTCGGGGAGACAGTGACTTTAATGGAACCGTGCTCGAGCTTAATTATCTGAATCTGGCCGAATAAACGATTGCGGCTAGCGATGGAACGGCTGATGAAAAGAAACTTTAAATGTGATAAATGTGAGTGCGGCACACGCAAATCGGGGCACCTGAAGGTGGCATAAATATTCTGATGCGCCGAGCCCGGCGAGCCCGGTCCGATGGAAGCTCGACCTATATCAAAGGCCGTTGGCTAGACGTCCAAACCCGATTCCCCGATTCTGGCCATAAAAGGCTGTACATCTTCTTCGTTCGGGCCCACCGATCCCCTCAAAGAGAAAGAGATTGAGAGCAGGAGAGTGGGAAATTTGGGAGATTGTGAGAGTGCAATTTACGATCGTCATTTGCAGCCGGAGACGTCAATGTACGGCAACAAAGTTGCTCCACTCGACTGCCTCGCAGAGATTCGCAAAGCACATGGAAGCCGAAGAGCTCATGGTAGAAGAGCTCTGGCTAAGAGAGAACAACTTTTTTTTTTAATATTTTGTAGCCCCACAGCTCTTACGGTTTTGTGGGGCAAATGCACTTTTCCAATCTCCCAGACTTGTTTCACTCGCACGCTCTTTTACTCTCAAGATGCTTTCGTTTAAGTGCCCCCGAATACCTTTCTTTTTTCGATCTTATTAGTTTTTATTCTTAATTTGATAAAACAAAAATTAAAGTTTATTCTTTAATTATTTCAAGCGTAATTTCTTTGATATTTAAAAGGTATAAATTCTTAAAGCCCAATTCTATTCAAGCGCCGTAGTTTAGAATCAACTTAAAAAATGTATTGCCTACTTCAGGGATGCCGGAAATACAGACTTTGTATTGTAACCATCCTTCGTAATTATGAAAAGCAAATTTATTATATCAATAAAAGAAATAAATACTTAAATAAGTAAATAATTTGACTGTAATTTTTTATTATTACTATTTTAAGAAAATCATTAAAAATTGGAAACAATCTATAGTGGATCCAGTAGTTGCTAAGGCCGACTACGCCCGCAATCGTTTTATTTTTTGCACTGCAGCGAAGTGCAAATACCAAAAGCGTTGCGACGACAGTCGGTGGGTCCGTCTCTCTGCCAGCTAAACACATGCTCAGACCGCGGCCCGCGGCCCGTCCCTGCCACCCATGCCCCCGTGGGTCGGCTGTCGGACTGGTCCGGGTGCTCAGAGCTTGGAGCTTCAGTGCTCCGCAACCAGTTTGTTGGCATCGATCGTCCTTTGCGCTCGTGCACGCTGCTCGGTTGGCGAGCTTCGCGTTCCGTGCTCGAATTCGCAATCTTAACCCGCACCGAAACCGAATCAAAACTGGAGCGAAATGTGATAGTTTTTTTGTAGTGCTACCCAGTCTGAAAATATCTCTAGATTCTAAAATCAGCATAAAACGCGAGTGATGGAAGGGGCAATAAATTCAAGCTACTAGTGCCATGCCAAACGAATTTGTACCCTTAAGATAACAAATAATAATATTCACCGCTGGCTCCTCTACCGGGAACTCTCACTCTCGGTCTCAGTCTCAGTGCCCAACGATCCCCAACGCTCTCGCAGATCGTCACCGATTCTCTCACATCTCATCTCGCTTGCATAACCGAGAGCCGTGTACTTGGAAGGCGCAAAAACACAAAAACAAAAAAAAAACAAAAAACGCAAATATAGATGCAGATACGGATAAACAAAAGATAAAACTAGTCGGCAAGTCGGCAGATAGTCTGACCGAGGTATAGTCCGACTGGCTGCATTTCGCCTGGTTGCTGCGGTAAGTGAACAATGAGTTATGACTGCTTTGCTACCACATGTTAGTGGCATGCCACATAGTTCCCCTCTCCGACCCCTGGTCGTCACTCTCCGGCCTGCCCGCTTTGGGGGCGTTGCAAA
The DNA here is from genome assembly GCF_017639315.1 of Drosophila ananassae. NCBI lineage: Eukaryota > Metazoa > Arthropoda > Insecta > Diptera > Drosophilidae > Drosophila > Drosophila ananassae. The sequence goes on along the minus strand of NC_057927.1, from coordinate 14,992,933 downwards.
CTGCCTTGTAATTGCCTGACATAAATGCCCGTGTGTACAAGGCTTAATGGCGATAGCGGCAGGTACGCTCCGCGATTGTCATCTACAATGGCAGTATGGGGCAGTTCTTGGGTCAGGCGGGGATCGGGATCGGGCCATTGTCTGCCTTGCCTGCCGGTCACTGCTACCAAAATTGTACAGGAAACTTTGCCGGCTTACCCGGAGCAGCAAGTCGTGTTTCGCGGTCGCCTTCGCATTCGTAGAAAAGCAGAAAAAAATCCAGTCTTTGCCTACAAAACCCTATTAGGATAGAGTAGGCTAATGTGGGGGAGATGGCAGCATATAAGGAATCTGGACTCAAGTCAGTGACTCCGGAGGCAAATGCAAATGGAGACAAAGCCCCGAAGAAGGAAAGAATTTTATTATAATTCCATTTGAAAGTTCAGTTCCATCCGGTTTACATCGATTTAGTTAAGACTTACGATCGCTCACGTTTACCTCGAGGTCCACTAGCTACGCACACCTTGGTCTGCACCTTGCTTGCCTCTTTGTGATTACCATATAAATGACTTGAGATGGGTTTGCCATTTAATAACCTAAGCCGGGCTTATATCTTTACAATAAATTAATTAAGCAGGCCTGATCTCCCCGAAGCTCCCATAACATAATTACCTAAAATATAAAATTCGCATTCCGCTGATACGAGTCCCAGAGTGTCTTGCTCTTCGCGGGGCTCCTCCAGCAGTGCTCGTTCTCTCGATCTCTCGGCAAATACAAATTAGTTGCGACATGCGAGATAAGCAATCGTGTGCAGTTTTTTAATACAACGAGGCGGGCAGAAGTAACAACGATTTCCCGTGGCCCCAGGGGCGGTGGAAGAAAGAGGGCGGGACACGAATGCGGGCCCGCTATCAGTTCATCTTCCATGCTCAATTACCTCTCTTGGCCAGAGTGTGGCATTAACTCTTTAGACACCCAGAATTAAGCCATTACAGTTGGCCGAAATTGAAGCAAACAAACATTTCGTGCCATTCTGCTAATCAGCTCAAATACCTGACCATTAGTTAAGAGCCCCCATGTCTCTTTTTGAACAAGAATAGCAATCATTTCTTATCAGTGGCTAACAAATTATACTAAATACTAAACATGAAATGTTCGTACATACATATATGGGTCATGGAACCTGGCCAATAGATAAGCAAGTACAATGAATCACCCTAATGTCACACTATTTGCAAATTAGATTAAACTCGAATTAAACACACCTGCATGCAAGGGTAATCGCTCAATTTATGACAATGAATACGAAATTCCCTTCCTTGATTTGATAAGAATGTAATTAAATGCATTTGAATTAGCAATAAGAACTGTCTTTGAAAACAAAAGTAAATAGAAATATTCAGTGAGAAAAATTTTTGAACATTAGAAATATTTGAAAATAATGTTATTTAAAAAAATTGTTATGTTTCAAAAATACTATGTGATTTATTTAATAAAAAGCGTTAAAAAGACCTAAGAAACATATAATTAATACCATATCTTTTTATAGCTATACAATATCTTTAAGATACAAATTTTCTATATAATATATTAAATACTTCGAAGCCTTATATAACTAAAATGATTCCAATTTAATATTGTTAGTCATATAATAACGACTAGATACCCTTCGGCAAGTTGCACAAGCCTCTGATAGGCCATAATACCCCCAGGGCTATCTCGAAAGCTGCACATCACTCATACGCCCTTTGGTACGAAGGAATGACCAAAACAAACGCAATAAAGTTCGCAGCACAAAGCGGAAATGAAATTAAACAAAGCAAACGGTGAAAAAAAAATACGTGGGAGCGCTGCAACTCAGTGCAGGTCGAACTGCAACTCGAACAAGTTGCAAGTCGCAGTGCGACTTCGACAACCAACTGCCAACACAAGAACTGCAACGAAAGCGATAACAACAAAAGCAACAAACACGACAACAACAACAATGCCGAGCTGCCAGCCAATGTGTGTAAGGCTGCCTATGTACAAGGGCTGTGTCTGTTTGTCGCTGCGCCTTTGTGAGAGTGCTGGCAGCGGTGTGTGTGAGTGTGTGTATCAGTGTGCAGCCCCCCATTTCTCCAAATGCACGCAACGTCAACGGGGCACAGTGTCTACAAAATATATTTCTTTAAACAATTTTTACAATTTAATTAAATTTTAAACAAGACTAGGGTAGTATAAGAGATTCATAAAAATTAATGAAACTAATTTAATTTAATATTATCTTAATATCAGCAAGCCAAGATAAAAGTATTGCATATTTATGGGAGTCATGTTTGAAAAGGGAAGTATTAAAAGGCTCTCTTAGACTAAGAATGCCATATTCTTTTTTTTAGTCCCATTTAGGAAATTGTAAAAAATAATATAAATAAACATTTTAAATATAAATAAATATTTTAAAAAATAATATAAATAAATAATAAAATATTATTAAATTAGAATTATAATTGAAAGGACTTTCGAGTCACTGTGACTGTTTGGCCCAGAGCTGCTCTTGCTCTCTCGATGCGATTTTCGGTTCCGTTTCGTTGGCGGTGCCGCTTCCACGCAAACAAACACAGCCAAACATCCCGCTCGCTCACAAACACCAGCAGACACACACGCACACAGGCGCAGCAGCACCACTACCACTAGTGCAGCCAGCGCTCGACGCTTTGCCGAGTTCTTTGCATCCGCGTCTTGCGGCCCAATGTGAGTTGCCTTGTGCATGCCAAAGATTTCAGATCGGAAAGCAGCAGCAGCAGCACCAGAAGCAAAAAAAGCTCGGCTCGCGACCCGCGGAACGATTTTGAGAGAAGTCATCCATTCTGAAATACTTGTGATCTGGGGCCGCCCTATAAATATTGATTTCCGCGGTGCCATTGTTGCGGAATTAAACGCCCTAATAGACTGCAATCATTATCGATTGCATTCCGTTTCTGGTTCTACAGGCGGCAGGTAGCGCGCGTTTACCGGCGGCTTTTCGACACCAAATCGCGATCGCTCTCAATTAAATGTGTGCATTTTTTGTTTATTGTGTGACAATTCTTAATTAATATTTTAATCGATACAGCCAAGAGTAACTGTATAATTGGAATTGTGGAAATTCAGTGCTTTCAAGTGAAATCTTAGCTACTTATACTATTTAACTCCCATTTAAAGTTATCTGGAAAATACAAAATATTTATAATATTTCTAACCAATACAAAAACCTATTAAAAAGTTAACTCTGAAAATATTATAATCAAATATCACATACAATATCTATAAAGCTTAAAACATATACTTCAAAGGTAAATTGAAAATATTTTTATTTGAAAAGTTATCCGAGTTGTTAACTAGTTTTGAGTTATTGAATGTTGACACTTTAATAACTACAAATATGTTAATCAAAAGACTGGAATTCTCCAAGGGGATTATCACTTTCAAACAGTCTTAATAAATAAATTATAATTTATAAAGAATCTAAGCAATAAACCCCAAGTAGTAGACTGTTTACAGAATAATTTTAAGGCCATTGCGCATACGCCATGTAGCCTCATGATTTTCTTTGTATTTTAACCTAAATGTGATCCCCGAAATATATATTTTAAAACTATTTATTTACGACTGCCCGATAAATTAAAAATGTAATAGCTGCCCAGTTCAAAGAGCGAAAAGTCAAGCAATATTATTATTCTGCGCATCTGCCACTGGCTAATGGGACAAAATTATATACGACCATGACAGATCCACGACTTTTATCTTTACATTGTATCTGGATGTACCACTCCACCTTCTGGTTGTAACTAATATCCAAAACAAATCTAAGCATGCACTTATGTAAATGAGGCGTGGCCGATCGAATCAAAATGATATTTAATAAATTTTATTTCCACACGACATGCGATAGGCGGCGGCCAATCGAAATGGAGTTCGGCCGCCAGCCCACATCTAACTAATTTTAGCAAAAATATGGAAGGCATTTGCCGGCTTAATATTTAAATATAAATGCGAATGCAATTTGTTTGCCAGAGCTAACCGAGCGTGCGAAAAAAAAATATGAAAAAAAACAAACTTTCCCAAACGTAAATTTTAAGTATTTGGCGGCGGGCGGAAATAAAATAAATTCCACGGGATTACATCAGCTGCCGAGTAGTGCACTCGTTCAAAAATAAACCCCAGTCTCCATATGAATTTTGTTTACAAATTTTAGCCAATTTCATTATTTAATTGTGGCCGCTAAATTATTCCCAGTAATAAGCAAGAATTCTCTCGTTTCTTATCTTTCCAGGTGCTTACAGACTTATGGTAAACAAAAAAATAATGAAAAGTGAAACAAAAATCTTATTACTCCTCATTACTCTGTAGACACTGACAAGATAAAAAAAGTTTAATCGTAATAAAGTTACATTTTTCAATAATATTTAACCCACTTAATGTTTCCAAATATCAACAAAATAAATTAAACTAATCGCTATTGATTAAAATCTATGAATATCGCGAATAATAAATTAAAAAGCCACTGAATCTGTAACAGAAAATGCTTCCAGAACTGGTTTAGACGAGTCAGAAAAGGACGAAACTAACGCAACACTCGAACAATTTCTTAAAGTGCAAGGACCCAAGAAGCTGCAGACATGGTTTCGGAGGAGAACTGGAACAGCGACACCATGTCCGACTCGGACATGATTGATTCCAAGAACGACGTGTGCGGAGGGGCCTCCAGTTCCAGCGGCAGCTCCATCTCCCCGCGGACGCCGCCCAACTGCGCCCGCTGCCGCAACCACGGCTTGAAGATCACCCTGAAGGGCCACAAGCGCTACTGCAAGTACCGCTACTGCACCTGCGAGAAGTGTCGGCTCACGGCGGACCGTCAAAGGGTAATGGCCCTGCAGACGGCCCTGAGGCGGGCCCAGGCCCAGGACGAGCAGCGGGCGCTCCACATGCACGAGGTGCCGCCGACTACAACGGGCACCGCCACTCTGCTCAGCCACCACCACCACGCCGCCGCAGCAGTCGCCGCCGCCCCCGCTCACGTCCACGCCCATGCCCACATGCACGGCGCCCATCACGCCGCCCACGGACACCATTCGCACCACGGCCACGTGCTGCACCACCAGCAAGCGGCAGTGGCAGCCGCAGCGGCGGCACCACCATCCCATTCCGCCGCCACAGCAGCCAGCCTGCACGGCCACGCCCACGCCCATCACGTGCACATGGCCGCAGCGGCCGCGGCCTCAGTGCAGCACCAGCACCACCCTCACTCGCATCACCCCCACCACCAGCAGCCGCCGCACCACCAGCATCCGCAGCAGCAGCAGGGCGCGCTGCGATCGCCGCCGCACAGCGACCACGGCCCGGCCACCAGCAGCTCCGGTGGGGCGGCCAGCTCCAGCAGCACCACCGCTGCCACCTCCAGCAGTGGATCCAGTAGTAATGGAGGAGCTGGCCCCGGATCAGGTGCAGGATCCGCTGGAGGAGGACCCCGGGCAGGCAGCAGCGGCACCTCGGTGATCACCAGCGCTGACCACCACATGACCACCGTGCCGACTCCCGCCCAGTCGTTGGAGGGCTCCTGCGACTCATCGTCACCCTCACCGTCGTCCACTTCCGGCGCCGCCATTTTGCCGATCTCAGTCTCCGTCAACCGGAAGAATGGTGCCAATGTGCCATTAGGTGAGTTTTTTTTATTTGTCTTTTATATTTTCAATATACATAATTTTGATTGTTGAAGGGCAAGCTGTATTTCCAAAATAACTTTCCAAAATTTAAATTTGCATTACGGCCTTTGACCAACATTTTTGATTGATTTTTTATCAGTTTTTTCTTCCAAAAAGTGGGAAGAGCCTAGGAAGGATTAATTTTTTCCATTATGATTGCTATATCTTTGCCAATTTTCGACAGATTGTTTATTAGAATGCCTCAAAAGATTTGTAGATCAATTCTTCGTCAATTTGCATAAAAATCAGCAGCAACAATTTTTTTCAGATTCTTTGTCATACTTTCGGGGAATCCCCTTAAAATGTTGAAAATCCAAGGAAAGGCTTGTGAGACGCCTTCCAACAATTGTAGAAAGCAATACCCCGAAAATATGACAGATAAGCAGTGAAATAATTCAGAAGGAATCACAAATATTTTGTTTCACCCCACTAGTCTACAACTTCCCTAACTTTCTCCAATTAATCTCAAATGAAACTACAAGAATTTAATTCAATTAGGCATTTATTTTGTAGAGTTTCTGACAGGTCTGAAAGGACGCTTTATTAGTATTCCGCCAAGATAGTGGAATGAGGAGTGTATCTAGTCTGATCTGCGATCTTGGCAAGTATCTAGTAATATTTATGGCTCATTTAGTAAAGTGCAGGGGGAAAAATTGAAATTGAAAAATCCAGGGAAAATTGCACAGTTTCTTCATCATCCTTGCCCTCTAGCCCGCGACGAGTCCCCACCGGGGCCTGGCAAGGAGTGGCCCTACATCTCGCGCCTCTAAATGATTGCCACCTAATTATAGGCCACAATATGCCGCCGCCGCTGGGAGCAACGAGGACAGATCCACAGCCACATCCATATCCACATCCACATCCATATTCGCAGAGACCGACGCGTCGTCTCGGCACGTACCACGTACAATAGTTTACCAAAGGCATTTGGGCCAGAGACGCCTCTGACAGAAGGCCTAATCAAGTGGTAGAGGTTGTTGTTGTTACTCGGGCCAGAGGAGAGCCCAGACTAGTAAATAACAAAAGGAGCCGGCCATAATGCATTGCGAGTTGGTTTCGACCAAAAGTTACCCAGTGATTGTGTTTAAGAGTCGGTCAGAAACATCCATCTTTTAGGCCAAGTTTGAAAGGGTCTTGTCAGGCTTACATTTTTCAGTTTATATTTTTGAAGAACTCTCTCTTATACCCATTGATCGAAAATTCCTACGGTATTAATCAGTGGCCTGAGGAGTGTGCTCAGAAGGCATGCAACCATGCAACACAAGGCACATGTCACAAATTACTTAAAATCAAAGGAGAAGTGGCATCGGAGACGGCGCATGAAATAATCAATTAACATAGATCCACAAAGCTGTCAGCAGTTGACACCTGAAGGCGGCGCCGTTCCCAACCTTTTTTTGTGCGATCTGATCACTCTGATCTTAAAGCGGTTAGGTTTAATTGATGTGTGAGAAAATTATATTATAAACAAGCTCCTTGATGTGTTTATAAAGCAAGTTTATTTTCTATATAGTTTCTGCTTAGATCTTGATATAAGTATAATAGTTTCTTAGCAAATGAATCAAATCAAATATCAAAGTTTACAAGTTTTTAACCTTTTTACTATCTTTGTATATTAATATTTAAACTGCATATGCTTTTGCTAATCTAACCACATCATAAATAATAGATTACTTTGGCGCTGTCAGACTCTATCGCAGGCACTGTCGGGGAGAATAAGTTTTCATGAATAATGATTTTTATATAGTAAGCTTTACGATTGCCACTCGATGCCGTCTTGCAGGCATTTACGGCCATGTAGTGGTAATTCCCAAGAACACGAAATGGGGGTATTTGAATGTTCCTAATATAAAGTCTCATTAGCGACTGGATCGCGTTTAGGGTTAGGGGTGTGGAATCCACCGAATCAGGTGCAATGAGCGCCCATCCAACGCTCGGCTGACCACGTTCCCCTAATTGCATCCCGACACACAACCGGCGGCATACAAATGCAGCATAATCTTGAATTGGAGTCCGGAGTCCGGAGACCGAACGATTACAAGCCGGGCTGTCAGACCAATCCAACATGAGCATTCATCAAAGTGCTAAGTAGGCATGAAACTTTTTCACAGTTGCATTTTCCACTCGCCGATGACTTATTTATGCATATTATCTACTGGTAATGGCAGCCAGACATGGATCCGACATTATGGCGATCGTTTAGCATAAGTGTAGACAATACGACCGATGTCTGTCAACTGCTGGCAGTTCGTCAATCAATTGGCCACCGCCGCTCCTCGACTACTAACTCCCATCTCCGGCCTCCCCATATCCAGTCCGACAGTAGTTAGGTTGTGGCCCCGATGTCTGCAAATGTGTAAACTCACTCGTAATCTCCATCGCCGGCACGGAGCTGCATAACTCGTCTGGGCCTCTCTAAACAGGAACCGAGATCGGGTTTTCCTCGCTGCCAACTGGCAACTTTGTTGCCTATTTTGTTGCCGAAAACAAGTTGGACCGCTCATTAGCTTTGCCTGCCTGCTTGTTGCCTTCTGCCCACACTGCCACTCGCACTGCCCCTGCCCGGTTTCGGAATTAGGCATGCCGGCTTCCCAGATCCAGACCCAGAGGTTATGCACTTGGCCCAGCACTTGCCGCCTAAAGGTATCATTTTGTCATCAACTTTGATGGCCTACATGGCCCAGATGATGGCCATCCAGTCTAAAAATCATATCAAGAAATTGAACATGAACTGCTTTTTAAACATCTAGTCAGACCAGTTCAGACTATAACTCTGTAACTCTACTTCCTTTGGAGAAAGAGTATTAAATAATGTAATGGCAATGGTAAGTGTTATCGACCTTTGGCCTAAACCCATGCCCCAAATGCCAAAACTCTAAACGTGAATCAACTTCTGATATGGTAGCGTGTTGAACAAGCCAAGGTAGCATACCAGTAATCGATAAGCTTCAGCTTCAGCTTCGTCTTCAGCTTTAGGTTCAACTTGAGTTAATTAATTTAATGCTCTGAGCTAATTTCGAGCTCTTGGCTCTTAAGACAGGCAGCCGTATTGGCCAGGTCCTGGGACTCTGGCCAGCCCTTCCGTTTGTTTTCTGTCTAGAACATTTAGTGCCGCCAATTCGTTGGAAAAACCCCTGGCGCAAAAAACAAAAAGCAAAAAACTTTGCAGCGCTCGTAAAATAAAGTTGTAAAATGTATTTTTGGTATATATATATTTTTTGTGGGTTCATACATTTTGCCTGATTTTGTTTTCGATTTCGTTTCAAATGGCTGTGGAGAGTCCAACTGGTGAGCGTAGTTTGCATTTTTATTATTTGCCATATTTGAGAAATGGGATTTCGAGCATCTCTGGCATCTTTGACAGGTCATTTGGGCATATAATTTACGAGATTTCCAGTTAATATGTTGGCATTACTTTTAATACCTCTCGCCGGACTCTGTTCGAGGAGCAGAGTTCCCCCGACTTTGTTTCGCGGGCCCGCCAAAGTCTGGATTATATTTGCCCCAAATGGCAGCTTAATTATATGGCCAGAATCTATCCACGAACAGACCACAAAATACTTATTTTTTTCGCCGATGAGAACAATAAAAATATGGTTTTCTCTTTTTTCGCAATTAAATTGGCTTTTACGAGCAGAAAATTAGTGTAGACGAAGTTCAACTGGCCAAATGGCCTTCGGACCCTGGCAACGCTGCAGCTGCATCTGCTTAAAGTGCCGGTGCTGATAGGCATACCCTACTCCAGTCGGCAAATATATATATGTATGCAACCTGCTAGGGCCATTTGCATCCAAATACAGGCATTATCAGCCCTCGTTCGAAGGCCCCAATTAGAGGGCCCTCAACGAAACAAGCCCCCTTTTCGACCCGGCTATTTTCACCGTTCTAAGCCTCGCTTATTCAATTGAAGTGAATGGCGAAATGGCCATTTGGTGGCCAAAATACGGGCCATTAAACCTTGCACTTCGTTTCAACACAAGTTTGATCTCTGGGCCATGAAAACCGAACCCGATCCCGAAAAAAGTCTCACTCTCGTATGTGTGAAGATTCAATGGCTTTTTAAGTGACTCAAATTATAGGGTATTGCCAATATTGCCAAACAAAAAACAAGGCTAAAAGCAGCAGAAAATTAGTAGCAGGGGGCTCGTAATTGCGAAAAGACAGTTATTTATTATGGACATGGCAGCCCATTAAACACAGAGTGTTGACAAGATCGGAGCCCGGCTCCTTCCGCTTTACATCTAATCATGAAAATACTTAAACTAATAACACTGCCAAGGGGGCCCAGCGGCTATATTCTTCGCCACTCAATTTATTAAATTAGTTAAATATTTATAAAGCTGGACGGAATACTTGTTGCCGCAAATTGTGCAATTGCATGCGATCCGGTGCAACAACAATAGACCTCCCAAAAGATTTGGACTCTTGGCTTTTTCCTTCCTGTTACCACTTAGTTATCGGTCGCCGTCTCGGGTTGCGTTAAAGTGACTCGCCAGCCCGTTTTCTGTTTACATTTCCACAGACACGCAATTTATGATACGGCTTGGGGCAACCATTGTTCATTGCATCGGTGCGGCGGTGGCAGCCTGTATTGCACTTGCCTGGGGCAGATTTATTCGCGAACTCGACTGGAATTCGGCTGGAGTCAAACCGGAGCAGCGCAAAGCACTCACAATTTATGGGAAGCATCTGCCCATAGGTGCTAAGAACTTACTTTATAAACCGAGTGTGTGATTGCTCCTGCCGCGGGCGAAAATGATTAATGGGCTTCTGCAGATACCAGTGTGTAGGTGTTAGCAGTTATCAGCCGCAAAATCTGTAGAATTTCACGCCAGCAAAATGGTACTATACTCTGTCAATTAATAGGCCTCACTAGGGCCAGTTCAAGTCCATCTTGTTTTCCATTTCCTATCTAAGCAACTCAACATGAAAACACATAAGCACTGGTAATAATTTCCAGAACTTATGGACCATTTTCAGTGTCTCTGAGCCAAGTCGCTTTGATCATTTGGATATCTAAACTCGCCAGCGAACAGTTAGTACCAGAAGTAGTTGCATCGATCAGCTGGTTATAGGCCGAATGCAAAACAGGTTTCAAGATGCTCGAATTCCAAGCTGCCTCCTAGACCAACGATATCCCTCAAAAGAGGGTTTTTATCTATGCACAGAAAGAAATAAACAAAATTATTAAAATGAATTAAATCTCTTAGAGAAGACACATATTTTATCAGCGTGTTTATTGAGTCTGAATTCGATTTTTGCCTCAATCAATTTCCATTTTCCAATTGCCTGTAATGGAGTGCGAATCATCATCAAAATATGCAAATTATTAAATTAGATTTTCTATTTATATGTGGGTTTTATTGTGTAGATTGCATGCCGGAATCTATTTAGTGGCTAAGTTCTCGCCGTGATCTGTCACATTAGTACCTGTGCCTGTCCATATTACATGTTTCCCCAGAGTGAGAGAGTTCTGCTCTGCCCAGCCCCCTCATAAATATGTATTGTTCGCAGATAGTTTGGCCGGCAAAGAACAAGTTCCACCGCCCGGTTCCTGGTTACGTCGATGTGCACCCCAGACTGCTCCCCAGACTGCCGTCTAATTAAGCCAAATGATCGGCGGCGATGAAGTCCAGCACGCCAAACCCCCAATTCCTAAATTACCAAATCAAACCGAGGGGCGGCTGCGACTCGACATAATTATAGGTGGCACACACCTTTGTTTGGTCATGTTTGGTTTTATCTTGAACTCCAAAGCGTATCTGCATCTCAATCCGCGGAGCACCCCAAGGCTGGTCTAACCGGTATCGCTGGCCAAACATTAAGGTGATTGATGCAAGGCTCGGTGATCGTTGCTCGGTTCGCATCGATTTTTTGTGCAGCTCCTGACCCCTTCGAAGGCGTCCGGCTAAACGACTTTATTTCGTCTTTAATGTCCAGAATCCAGTGATTGATATGCGCTAGCACTAGCCAGGAGCTCTGGCCGCTCGAGGCCATTAAATAAACATGCAAATTTGAATATTTTCCACCACACGACTCCAACACACACAGTCCAACGCCCTCAACCTGTCACACACAAGCACAGCACACACTCGACTGACTGTCACCCGCAGATCTCCCTGGCCAGCTTGTCTATAAACAATTTCTGCAATTCGCCAGTTCTCGTACCTCAGCGCACACCCCATTCACTTCATTAAAACTTGTTGCGATTCCAATTTTTGTGCTAAGCAAAAAACAGTCACTTCCCCTGCCCCGTCGAGTGCCACAAATTGTTGCATTGAAAATGAAATTGCACACGTTGATTTACATTAATGGAGACTGACCACACCGAGTTGGTCTGTAAGCAGGTACCAGCTCTCCGGCCGCGTTTTCTGGCCAAGTGCGACTAGTGTTTGGGCCAGGAATCATAAATTGCTGCTAAATTGCAACGCTGGAGCATTGGGGTGTCAAGTGAAGGCGAATAAATTATATACTATGGATAGGCCTCTGGTCGGATGAAGAGCAGATTTAGATAGGATGCTGAGTCTGAGTCAAAACAGGGCGAGAAGGATGTCTCAATCATACTTATGAGACTATTCAAACCGGTTCATTAATCATCTTAAATGAGTATTTTAGCCTTGTTAGTTTAGAATACTTAAGCCTCCTTCTTAAAATTTAAGATATTTAATTCACTCAAGACACCTTAGTTTATAGTCCTTAGAAGTTGGAACTTCCCACAAGAACTCATGCTTCCAGAGCCATTTGAACAACTTCGAATCGGTTTTTGTGGCCAGCATTAAATTCGAAATGACGGCAAAGTTTCGGACTCGCCCACACGCAGCCATTCCTGCACATGGCTATATGGGATGGCTATTAACTAGCACCAAAATGCTCGCAAAGAGGATCGTAAAAGCGACCCAGCCTAGCCAGCCAGCCAGCCAAGCCAGCTAGGCTGCTCGCGATTTTTAGCACATTTTTAATTTATTTTCAACATTTTTACAATTCTAAAACATTTTTTGCATCTCGTTCCTGGGCATCAAAGTTGTAAATGTCGCGCAGTGTCGTAAAATATGTGTATGGGAGTGTGTGTGTGTGTGTCTAGGGAGTACGGTAAAATGGTATATGGCGTGTAACGATACGGGGAATACGTATCCGTATGCCGGGGGAACCTCCGAAGGAACTTAACGTTGGGAACGTGCGCGCCTCAAAGGCAAATTACGCTGCGCAGACGCATTTAATGAGCTGCGCGCCGGGCTGAGTTTCTTTTACGACGTTTTGCTCAATTTCTACAATATTTTTGTTAGGTTCTTTACGACTTACGGCTAAGCCATACACTTGAAAAATACAGAGGCTTTGAGCCTTTGCGACTTAGGGGTTTTATTTCGAAAAAGAAATAAAAAAAATTATACTTTCTCACAGTGCTTAGAAATTAATTTAATTCATTTTTCAATAATCTCCCATTAATGATTAAGTTTTGCGGATTTTCTATTTCCATAAAACCCCCAATACGGCCCAAACCGTTCATCATTCGCACTGGCAATTGGTTACCCTTTCGCGAAACTCTTGCAGCTCCACATTATTGGTTTGAGATTTCAAACATTAAATTATAATTTACAACTTTGTTTTTTGTCCGCTGGCTGGCGGGAAGAAACATAAAACTACGTGGAGTCTTTTTAAGTTGATTTTAACAGCGCGTAATTTCATGAAATGCGCATCAAACAGATGGGACTGGCGATGGAGATGGAGATGGAGATGGAGATGGAGATCCATGAAGATGGGTCGCGAGATGGAAGGAAAATATGTATCTGCCTAAGCCTCTGGTGGGTCCTCAACCTCCGATCGTCAGTCCTCAGCGACTGACACCCTTGGGTTCCTTTCTCCATCTCGGCAAAATAATTTAATTAGCTCTGCTTGTGGCTTTTGTGATTGCCTGCGAAACGATGTTGCCGATGATGATTTTAGTTTAAATCGTTTCCGTTTAAATACTTTTTATGCATCTCTGCCAGATATAAACCTGGAAATGAAAACTACGAATCCGCTTATAAATTGCCAACAATTAATAGGTCAAGACCTACTCACATTGTTGTCTAGATTTTGTAATATTCATTTTTTCATCTGCATCTCGGCTATGCAAGTGTAACCTTCAATCGGCTATTGAACCCCCGGCGAATGGAGGCACATGCCTTACACTAGATACACGGCATATGAGTATGTTTGCATTTCCAGCCCAATACGGGGGAGGGGAACTAGGGAAACATATTGCATAATATGCATAACAAAACGAACATTGACGGCTGCGGAAAGAACCCAATCATCATCAAAAACGCTCTGCGAACGTCGACAAAATTCACCTTGAACTTGAATTAGTTTCCGTTGCATTGCTTATTCATATCCAAGTGTTTATATTTAAATGTACACATATGTACAGAGTATGTGTATGTGTCTGCCTGGGCATTTGAATTTCAACAAACACACCGGTTCACAAACAAATGTGCCAAGGGTGGGCACGTGGGGTGGCTGTCCGGTCCCCCCGGTTGCAGAAACCACATGCACCCCAAGTGAGGGAAAGTGAAACTTCTGGGCATTTGAAATGGAAATTGCATCGAACGGGTCAGTTTTGTTTAGGAAATTTTTCCCAAAAATTTTAGCTCAATATTTATTTGATTGAAATTCGCCTGGCACATGCCTATTTGATATTTCAATTTATAGGCCAGAGATAGACTGGAGATTTTAGTTTTCAGAACCAACATTCTATACTAGTAGTAGTAAGTATTATAACTAATAATAGTAAGTACTGTATCTTGTAGTTTTACGATCTTCATTAATATCCAATTACCATCCAATTATAATTTGTTTTTTTATTCCCAGAACCTCTAAAACTTTTACGTTTTAACATGAATAAGCCACTCTTCTTATGAAAATAATATTTATTAAAAAAAACAATTTTTCACTGGGACTGTCTTATAGTTAATTTTATGTAATATTCTAACAAATTCCTAACAGGCAACCATAAAGACAGAGCGATTTATTTGGTAATTTCAGTTCTGCCGCCCCACAGAGTGTTTCGCTCGGAATTTACGAGCGCGGTCATGGTTTTTAATGGGCCCGGGCCGCAGATTCTCCATTTACAATTTCCCCGACATATCTGCAGTTGTTACTTTGGGTATAAAAATGAAATTTTCAGTGCGATCAAAAATTAGCCCACAAATAGTACGTACAAATAGCCCCTGTCAGCCCGCCATTTAACAACTTCGAAAAAATAGCCTCAAACTCAAGAGTTGCTTCACTTGTAACTCCTTTTTTTGTGGTTTGTTCTTATTTTTTATCAACATGTCAATTTATCTTCGCAATACTCGTTCAATACAACTCCAATTATGGGGCAATAAGGCACGTAGTTGACAGATTGGAGGGAATGGCAGGGCTCCCTGGTAGTGGTCCTACCCGAGTCCTAGACGGGCCGCTGCAGACACGTCCGAAGGTTGGAAAATTTATTTACTTGCCACCGACAGCCGCTAAAATTGACCACAGACGATGATGAGAGATTCCGCTTCGCACTTTATTCAGCCGGTTGGCAAGGAAAAAAAAAAACAAGAAATTGTCAGACATGTCGGTGTACAAGTTGTTCTGCCACCACCCACTGTCTATAGGAAATAAAAGAATTTCACAGTTGTCTACAGTGGGAGGCCCCTAAATGGCACTAAATTTAAAGCATTTATCGGAAGATCAGTTCTTATAGATATAGTATCTTATAGATTTTTCTGTCTTTTTATCAATAAAGTACAGGGGTTTACAGTTAGTAAACCCAAAAGACAAAACACTTTAGCATATTCGCACTGTACTTGGTGTACCCTCTAACGGCAAAGTCGAATGCATTTGTTTATGACACACACACACACAAAAACAAGCACACTCACACACGTAACAAGACCACCCCCTGGCCCACCCACTGCCACTACGTCGGTCTCTTTAAGTTTGCTCTCACCAAAGCCCAACAGAGAGATCCCCCTACCGGCCGCCCTCCCCCCCTTTCTATGACATTCGGCACGTGTAAGCAATTTGTTGCCGTAATCGCAAACAAATGCACTCTCAATGCACTCCGCTCTCACGCGCCCTCTCTCTCGCCTTCTGTCTCTCTGGGCCGGTTCTCTTGATTGTTTGGGGCAACGGGCCTTCCTTGGCAACAGAAAGTGCGCAACGGGAACTGCATTCGCCTTATAATATTATATTAATTTATGCTCGAGGGCCACCAGTACGTATACGCAACGTGGGGCGAGCGACTATTTAAGTGAAACATCAACTGCTGAGACGGCCAGAGACAGAATTTCACATTTTTCGAGTCATTTAGCTGGTTTATTTATGGGAAAAGTACAATCGCACAGATAATTTATAGTCCTTTGCCTATTTGCTCATAGGGCTCGGGGCGATGCAACAAAATTATCCAATTATGCTCGGCACATATAATTATATCGTTAATTGTCTTGAGACGAGCATGGATTTATTGCGGTCTCTGCCTGAAGTTATATTATGGGACGGCTATCTCATGGGCTCTGATTTATGGCCAACACGGCGTATGCTTAATGTTTAACGCCACTATCTGCTGGCGAAACAATAATTCAATATATTTATTTTTAATGGCTTACATGCAAATAGCCGTTAATTGGTAAATGCAACTGGCTGGCCAAAGCCATTAAACAATATTTGAAAAACAAACATTTTGATTCAATCGGCGCTCTGTGCGACAATTAGGCAGGTTTTTTAATTCAAATAACATGTTGCCTATCACTCAGGTGACGCGCAATAAATTGCAATTTTATTTTCATATCGATGCAAAAATCCAAATTCAAAATCGGGTCTGTGGTCCGCCGCTTGTGGAGTGTCAGTTTTGTTTTTTTTTTTGTTTTTGCTTTAATTGATTCATTAACTTTACGATTTTTTGTTGCTGGAATTGCGAAAGAACTCAGCTCCAATCAAACACATGTTTGAGAATGAATACTAATATCTTTTTATACGTCGAAATTGTCATGCAAATTGGTATTAGATTAGAGGGGTGCTGCTTAGTTGAACGAGAAATTTAATTGAACGGAAAAGTCTCTGCTAGAACAATATTTAAAATTCCGTCCATAAATTCGCGATTTTGTGTAGCTAAGTACATATAGAATATTTCCAAAAAAAGAACACCCAAAATAGCTTCCATTAGCATTGCTTTTAAATGCAAATAGAGTCAAGGAAAAAATGCGTTAATCCTTTTAAGGATAAAAGCCATAATTTCCCATCGACTGCCGGTATCAACGGATAAATCAAGAGCTCAGGGGTTGAACTGAAAATCAATTTTCGGAAAGCACCCAACACTTGCAGGGACAAGTCCTTGCGCCAGGACACGGGCGTCATATCAACTGATTTATATCACAGTCGCAGCAATTAACGCGAATGTAACGATCGGCAATAAAAGCCAACCAAAAAGGGAAAAACCACTGGGAGGAAAAAGAAATCAACGTTCTTCTGAGAAGAACATTTTTTGTTTGTTTTCATTCTTAATTTTACGAGCGCCAAAAACCTTGCGGGCCAAAACCAAATAAATATGTTTGTCGGGGTAGTAGCAGTTGGGGTAGAAAAACCAGTACTAGAGCAGCTACAACTTGGCTCGTCATCATCAGCGTCAACGTGAACATTTCTCGGACTGGCTCGTAAAAAGCGCAAAAGGAAACTTTACGATGCCACAGTCTAGCAAGCATTTGACATTTGGCCAAAAGGAGGAAGCCAAACTCAATGACAAAACCTTGACTTGGCTCGGAAATCCCTTCGATGATGAATGCAGAAGCCAAGTTCTCAAGCAATTAAGGCACTCAAAGGAGGGATAATTATTTTAAGAAATATTAAAACAAACACATACCAATTTATAGCATTATTACCTTGTTATTTCAACAATCTTTGCATACTTCTTTAAACCAAACCCAATTGCCAATTTATTGTGTTTCCGGGACCTAACCCAACACCCAAGCATGTTCCCAAAATCAATTAACCGCTTCGAAGTATTCCGAGTGCAACATCGTCGTCGAGTCACGTTCTCGCAATGGCTGGAAACCCTGACCGAACTGGCGATAAGGACTGTAAGCCCTTTCCTCTTATCGCGATCACCACATCAGCCGGGAAAAGGGCAAATAAGCTTGCACAAGCGCTGATAAGAATGATAAGCCCAGAGTGGGACATGTGCATTTGAAAGTGAAAGGGAAGTTCCCCCTTCGTCGCCTGCGGCGGTCTTGGCTTTTTTTTCTACCCCTTCCAACCGTTTTAGACCGTCTAAAAATATCCCCCACGAGCCGGTGCTGCCAAAATGTGGACCGGGGTAGCCAGGGATGCATCCCGTGGCATTTCTCAGTCCACCGTCACTGAGGCAACATCTTCCTGCGACAGCTTTCAAATTCTTGGCATGCTGCAGTTTCATCTGAAGCTGAAATTTAAATGAAAATTATATTTATTTATTTGTTGGGCAAATTACCTAACCTAATAAAAACCTAATGACGATATAGTTATACGACTTTTTTGTTAAAGATAACTAATAGTTTACTTAAAGATGCGGTATAATTATTTATTAATTTACTCAGTTTTTGTGTAATTTTGTATATTTTATATTAGTTTAATCATTAAAATATTCTGTACTAAAATTACCCTGATCTTGAAAACACAACTTGGCATTTAAGCAAATCTTCCCATCATAGGTGTTGGGGCGTGCCAGCAATTGGCAGTTGAAATCTGCGACAGCACTGCGTTTCTTGGGATTACAAAGTTTATAAATAGCGGCTATACGTTTGTATAATTGGCTCCTAATTTATAGTTTACTCTCTATAGGCCACGGCGACCCAATAGACGCATCATTAGGAGACGATGCTGCCTTAGGTAATTCACTTCCCTGCCGCAACTCACCTGTTCCTTTTTCTTATTTTTTTTTGCAATTTATGCGCAATTTCTAGCGCTGTCGGCGACATCAACTTTTGAATTGGCGCCAATTGCACAATTTTGATTTTACAAACAGCAATATTTAATATATTTTATATGCTTTCATTTACACAATGAATATTTTGGGAAAATAAAATAAAGTGAAGATTGCCGGAAGAAATAAATTTGGAAAGTTTATGATGACCTGGTTTCTATTTAAATATTTTCACAGCATGGGAAAAATAGTATTTTCAACAATAGTTTATAGAAAATATAAAAATATTCAGCTCAATTGAATGAAAATACTTTTAGGGAATCATTTTGATATTAAAAAGATGTTAAATCTAAAAAGGCATCCATTAAACTGAAACGTATCACTATCGTTGGCAATTGCGCGCCTGACTTCGGAATTTAGCTAATTATTCCAAATGGGATGGCGTTAAGATTTCCTGCCTTTGATATTTAAGCGCCAACGATCTGCCAACAAAGTGCTCCAATCAACTGGCCCGGCATCTTGAACTTGGCATGCCGGACACGTGTAATCCATAAAGAGTTGACGCATTCCCCGAACTTGGCACAATTGGATTGAAAGTGGCAGAAAGGCAACATATCAGGAGACGTGGCGTCTCCCTGCCTGCCAAAATCAGCAAAGTCTGACAGACAGTGGCTATTTTTTCTCACTTTCTTTAGTTGGTTTCAATTCTTTGCCTTGTCAAGTGTTTGATGTCTCTATTAGTTTCTGTCTGGTTGGGAAATTATCATATATGTGAGTATTATCTTAATTCCAGCTCGCTCTAAAGACCTTGTCTAAACAAACTCTAGAACGTGTTGAGCCTGTAATATTTTTAATCTTTAAGATGATAATAATGTAGGTGTTCTATAAGTTCTACTTATCTGAGGTCCTTAATAATTTAATCATTTCTCATGCCAAAAGCTTTCTGTTCACAAACACTAATGGGCAATCAATCTTATTGCACTGTTAATATTCTTATTGTTGAGATATTTTTAGTAAATTTATTGTTTTAAAGCCCATGTGTACCATTTTTCTCACCACTCTAGCCAAAAATCAACCCAGTGACATCTGCAAGACATCTTGGCTCATTTAGCAAGCCTATTAGTGGGAGCAGGCATTTGGGTTCTCTTCCTTTTTTTGTGTTTGGGATGCCTTCATTAAAATGTCATAAAATTAGAGACGAGCCGCCAGAGTTGAGTGAATAGAACTATTTGGCATCTCGATTGCTGCAGTCGCGCATTCCGCGCCAAAGTATTTTTGATGGCAATTAAAATTTGGCTTAATGTGCGGGGCCTATACAAAGTAACAGGGCATAATGCACTCAAAGAAACAAATTTCAGACAATTAAGACTATTATACTAGGTGTGCCAACACGTGGCCGCAGAAATGCTAATTTGTTTTGAGAAATCATAATTTTGGGACTTCCATGACAAAAGCAGCAATGTCAACACCACTTTTCATATAATTAGAGGGTCTACCGAAAATTACTTAAGAGTTAGTGCGAATGTTTTCAACAAAATGGGACAGTGAAACAACTTAATATTCAACAGTAGTTTTTACATAAACTGCAGCGCAGTACAAAGTATAAAATGGTATTTGAACAATTGCCCTATATACTTGTACTCGTACTTGTGCATTTTTATAAAACCCAGAGTCACATAAAGCTCTTGTCAATAGAGCAACAATGATGCGTAACAAACATTTGATAAGCTCTCAGAACGAAGGTGAACAAACAATTTGATAATGGCGGCTGGCAAAAAAAGTGTATTATAAAGTGCTTGACAGCTCCAGCTCCAGCTCTAGGCCAATCTAAATCCAGTAAAATGGCTACCCTAACAAAAGTCGAGTTACCAAACTCAGAAAAAACGTATCTAATCTTTGGTAATTTGTATCCCCCAATACTGTGAAACAAAAAAAGACTACTTAGAAAAGGAAGTTTTATTACGGGGAACAAGTTGAAGTTGAAGTCAAATGTTAAGTTCAGACCGTAAAAAAAGCAGCGACAGCGCGGCGATCATAAAAATAAATCTACAGAAAAACCTTGTTATTTTCCATAATAAAAATAAAAACTATATAAATGCATGCAAAACGCTAGAGGAAAGTCGGAAAGTTGAGGGGAACAGCGTGTATACGCACAAGTATGACTGAAATATTACTACAAGTTCAAGTGAATAACGACAAGGATACGCGAGGATTTCGGGAACGAGGCAGGACTCTAGACGGGGTAACGACAACGAGAACGACAACGGGAACGACAACGATTACGAAAACGACGACAAAGACGAGTACGATGCTTTCGCCTTTTTCTTTATATAACTCGTAAAGTCTCTCGAAAATTGCAAACGTTTTAATTTTGAGATTAAAACTGCTTTCGTGCCAGGCTTAACAAGCTTAACTTGGCTAAAAGCAAGCCAAAGGAAACAAAGCTCTTCGCCGGCAAACTGGCATATACTTCCGCGTTCTGGCTCCAAGGACGAGAGCTCCATGCCCCACTACAGTCCCTCCCAATGGTCGTAAAACGGCTGCATGCTACATGCACTTTTATTAGCCTTTACTGCAGTTGTGTTGACGAATGCACAAAGAGCTCTCCCAGTCCCAGTCCTCTTCCCAATTCCGCCAATCCCCCGAACGAGCTGCGGCGATGAAAGGAAAGCTCCCAGGTAAAAGGTGAGCCAAGGCGGAGGATTGTCCAAGGAGCCAGGAGCTACAGCGGCGGATATTGGCCGAGGGTTTAGTGTTTGCGAATTTAACTCAATTGAAGGTGAGGCAATGAATAACAAATGAAAAGGCGAATGCAATCTGGCGATGGTTACTTTCAAACTTTACGGCTTCAATAGTTATAAACGTCGGAGCTATTGTTGGGGAAACTGTTCCGCATTGGGGAATTTTAATCAGTATACATTTTTCTTTTCTTTTACAAAAGGTTTATAAAATAAGGTTTATTGGAAATAGTTAATCTATATATTAAAAAGAAAGCTTATTAAATTTCAATCATTCTTAAAATTTTGATTGTTTTTTTAAAAAGAGTTAGAAATTTATAGTCACTTGACTATTTAAACCCAACTTTTGTAGGCACATATTTCATATTTAGTAAAAGGTATTAAAAATAAACTCATTAAAAAAAAAGTTATAGACTAGACATGTAAGAAGAATAATTTTTTTCTTTAATAAGTATAACTGATCGCTTTTCGGAAAGCATCATTTGTTATAGAATAAAAATATCCCGAATGCTTAACCCACAGTAATCACTTAGACAACCAGCTCCAGGGAAACTCATCACATCTGCTGCGTCTGCTGTTGTGGCTCATTAAAACACTGTTTCAGCTCCTTTCTATTTCCATTCCCGTTGCCAAAGATTTTATATTGTCTTCGCAGCGTGAATTTGCATTCTACACCCAACCCAGTTCGGTCGTCAGTCCGTCCCTACCGAAAGATATATACGTATTCCGGACCAGAGTGCGGAACAGAGCAGAACAGTATGAGCAGAAAGATACCACAAAGCATTCCGATGCTTGCTTCATTTACCACATTGCCCCATGCGAGAGGATTTCATCAATTCGTGCTCCTTCTGGTGGCATTTGCCTGCCACTTACTCCTTTCGGTGCATGCTGGAACATTTTGAGTTGAGTTGCCATTTTGTGGATATGTCGATTTATTATTTTTTATTGTTGTTACGTTTTACGACTTTCCTGACTGCCGACGGGGCAGATCTGCAGATATTTCGAGAAATTTACGGCTTTTCTCATCTTTTTTGGTAGCTGGCACATAGCAGGCTCTGCTCTGCTCCGCTCTATCCATCCAGCTGCAAAGCTCAAGGAAATTTTATCAAAATATTTCGCCAGCATCTCGCCTGCATTTCGTTCTTTATTGCTCAAGTTAATTTTACAACACGATGTCAAAGTGCCCAGCACGGAGAGAGTCTTCTCTTCGTTTATTAGCAGCTGCCGAATGAATGAGTTTTATCTGCTAAATATTTTGGGATAAAGAGTTAAAAGGTTTTCGTTATTTTGGCTATCTTGATCTAAAAGTTATACCTAAATAAGTCAAAATTATTTTTTAGAAAAATAATTAAAAGCAAAATGATGTTTAGATGTCTATATAGTCTATAAGAAGTCTATATTCTTTTATTTTAGTTTTAGAAACACACTTACTATTTGGTTTATAAAGATATCTCATTTACATTATTACTTACGTATACGTGATATTTTTCTTAAATCAAAAAAGGCACCTATTAAGAAGACAATCGTAAACTAGCTAAAAGAATTACAAAATTCTTAGATGCTTTTCTTATTTAATTCAATACATAATACCTTTATGCTCCATAAAAATTGAAATAAAACTAAGCATAAATGACATTACGTATACGTAATCCCAACAATAATTGATAGTTTTATATAAAAATGGAAAATCATTGGCTAAGAAAACTATCTGTGCTAGAGGAGAGGTGTCTTGGCCATGTAATGCTTGCCAATTGGTACAAAGAACTATATAGATGTACTGTATGTATGTGGGAAAGTTTCTCCGCCCGAGCAGCTGCAGTTGCTGGAACGGGAGCTTCGTGTCGCTGCAACAAACTCATAAAAAGGCGCAGAAAAACGAGCAAGAAAACTTGGCTAACGACTTAAACGATGGGAGTACGGATAGTGGAGTGGGGCCGATTGCAGAGCTCTGCAGAGGAGCGAGGACTTTCGTGAAAGGACTCGGTGCCGAAGAGCCAGAGCTCGGATATTGCCGAGTGGAAGGTTAGCTGCAGTTTGGACAGTAATAAAAGTAATAACAACACCAACACCACTGCATCTTGTGCAGCAACTTCCCTATATACATACATACATATATGCATGTATATGTATGTGCTTGTATATAACACCGTTTATATACATACTTCTCTGAGCTTGGATTTGTGTACCTTCCTCTCCTGCCACATGGCCCTGCGCAGAGTCGGTTTATGCGCGTTAATGGCATCGTTTACTGGCTAACTGTACATGCATATAGACGTGCATCTAGCCAAACAGATCTACATACTTATATATATGTATATATATTGTGTGTGTGTTTGCATCTTGGTGGGTGTGGCAGTGCAATAACGACAGCTGCAGCCACTTCATGAGGCGAACAAAATATTCGTGCTAGGTGGGCGTTACCAGCATTTCCCGAGCAGCTTATGTACATCTGTCTATAAATAATGTCTATATTATAAGAAATGGCATCAAAAGTGTTTAAAATGTAGGTGTATCTGAAATATTATTTTAACTAAGTATTTTTTATGAAATAAATATCATTTGTAATCTATGTACTTCTTAGCTAACCAACTAATCATTTCTGTATATGTAATTGGAGTGGAAATATAATGCATTTATATAAAAGCCATTTTCTCAGCAAGATCTGATTAGATTATTTTCAGTCCCCTCGAATTATTGCTATTAAAACAATCCCCACTCCCTCATGCAATTTTAATACACAGACCGGCCCAAAACGATCAGGGCTAATAAAATTGTTTGGGTGTTGTGGACATGGTTGCAATACGGCGGCAATAAATCAATTTATTAGATTTATTAGCGTCTAATAAAGTAATTTGAAAACATAAAATGGTAACAAAACTACAGCCATGCGATGCAATGCAATGCTCGGCCCACTAATGGCTTAATTACTAAATTAAAAAGCCAGTAGAGACAGCAGCGTAGCGAAGAGCAAATGAATGGGCGAATTGAAAGGACAGGAAGCGGAGCTGTTCCGAAAACGTGTTTCGAGTCGAGCTGGTGCACGCAAAGTGAGTGTACCAATGCAAATCTTGCATCGCCATCTCCCTGCAACATGCAACACCACAAGGAACGGCAACGGCAACGGCAACGGGGCAACAGCAACAGCAACTCGCACGCCAGCAACAACATCAGCATTTAAGGAGCAGCGCACAGAGAGCCATAATAAAACGGGCCAATGGATATGAAGCTCCGCCTACAACGAAACTACCGACAACGATGACGACGACGATGTGGCAGTGTTGTTGTTGTTGCTGCTGTTGCTGCTGTGGAGGTAACAAGAAACAAGAAAAACGAAAAAAAAATGGCCGGCGATACGAAGAGCATAATGGCATAAGCTCGGCCACCGAAAGAGAGAAAGACAAGAAAAGAAACAAAAAAAACAAGCAAAGACAACACCAGTGGCCACATAAATAAACCAGACATAGCTTACATATACAAGATATAGCGTACATATATATTAATAAAATTCTGCATTCGATTAAAAAAGATATAATGAAATGTATTTTGCGATAATAAAGAGTAGGATTAAGTTGCAAGAGAAGAATGTACCATTTTAACAAAATATTTAGAAGAGTTTACAATATGATCTTCAATCTTTAACTTTAGAAATATAGAGATTAAATATAGCGATTTTTCAAAATTTACATAATTTTATCTGATAACTACCTACACCTATGTTATAATATACCCAATATATGGGATGATTTTAAAAATATATTCATTTAATATATTATTTTTTACAAAAAAAACAAGATCTGTAAGATATCTTATATACTACGTTAAAGATATACTGTACTACTATACTATATACTATATTATATAGTATGTTCAAAGTATTTATGCAATTGTATTATCACTATTTTGGAAAAGAAATAAAATATTGAAAGCTTTTTACAAGCATTAGTTAATAGATTGTAAACTAGCTTGTAATAGTTAGTTTTATGGGGATTCCCAAAACACCATCTTAATTGAATTAATTGAAACAACGACTGACCCGAAGCAATGTCTGGAGAATAAATGAAATGCGATGCCAGGGGCGGCAATTTGTTCGATATCTATTGGCTGGCTCGGATTGAGTTGCAATTTGTGCCGACGTTTCTGCCGCCATGTTTACGTTGCACATTGCCATTGCCTTGTCTGAAGCGAGGCACTTTTGCAGATAGGCGAAATTCAAGAAACAATGGACTCTGATGGGGCACCCAAGTCGAAATGGTTGTTTATGTGGGGAAGTAGGAATTTGTCAATGAGACTGATTTGGAAATAAATAAACAGATCGATTGCCAGTCTTTGATGAATGGAGAGCTTGTGATTGCTTGTGATTTGCTTTGAAATTTGACCAATTTCTATTCATTGCATTCGTTTCAGGCCAAGACGTTTTCCTAGACTATTGCCAAAAACTATTAGAGAAATTCCGCTATCCGTGGGAGCTGATGCCGCTCATGTATGTGATATTGAAGGATGCTGACGCCAACATTGAAGAGGCTTCCCGGCGAATCGAAGAGGGTAAGTCAACCGATCGGTTAATAGCTTTTTAGCGAACATATACCCACCTATATACCTGTAATAGCCAATCTGGTACTCGTATTAAATGGCGAATGTCTTTCGATCTGATTCAAACCAGGCCAATACGTTGTGAATGAATACTCCCGTCAGCACAATTTGAATATCTATGACGGGGGTGAGCTGCGCAACACAACGCGGCAATGTGGATGATAATTTTTCATGAACTAAACTAAAGTAACGATAATTGCGATAATCCTTACTTTAATCCGATACAAAATATTTATTGTTCAGCATCACATAGTAGCTTAATGCTTCGGTGAGATCGCGCGCGAATTTAATTGTTGTCGTAGCTTAAAGTGGAGTAACGTAATGTCCTTAAGATGCGAAAACCTCTGTATATATTCCGAATTTATCGGTAAGCTAATGCGCAACGTGGATTTCAACAATCAACAAGCCAAATATGTCGATGGGTGATCGCTGTGACCGCTGATTCCGCACTATTTCTTCAATCAACATACCCCCTAAAACCCGAGATGTCTGATGTCTGGCCATCAATCATCAATCAACAATCAACAATATCTTCATCTTCAATCAACAATCCCCCCAAACGGATCAATATCAACAATCAACAAAACTCTTGCCGCCGGTTATATATTTTTTTTTATCGAAAATAACTCCGTAAAAATCAACGATCAACATTGCAACATAAAGTTCAACAATTTCTTCACATCGGTTGTATAGCTTTAGTTTAAGCATATTTAAGATTTGCTTTACTTAATTATTTAGATTACTTCTGGGTTTGAATGCGATCTTATAGTTACGGATA
Source organism: Drosophila ananassae (assembly GCF_017639315.1). Lineage (NCBI taxonomy): Eukaryota > Metazoa > Arthropoda > Insecta > Diptera > Drosophilidae > Drosophila > Drosophila ananassae. Next base: position 14,966,221 of record NC_057927.1, on the reverse strand, counting down.
TTGAAAGCGCCCTAAACCAGTCATTTGTGTTACTCTTCGGTTACTTTGGTACTTAATTGGGAAGAAGTACAGCAAAATATTTCAAATTAGCCATCAGATAGTATCAGAGAGGAAATAATATTCTAAACTCATTCAAATAGGCTTGTCGTTAATCTCAAAAATCTCCTCTATGTGTAAATTTGTATCTTAACAAGGAAATTAGCAGCCCGTGGAATAATGTATTTATGTACTTCCTGGGGGAACTTGGTATCAAAACAAAACAGTTGTGAGATGGTGCACAAATAAAATAAATACTATATATTTAGGTTAACTCTATCGATGTCTTGCGAAACTCTGATTGTAATATTTAATAACAATAATTCTCATCGACATTGTATAATATTGTTATCAACTTAAGTAAGATTTAGCCGAACAGAATATTATAAAAAGGATAAACCTGAAAAGTCAGAAATAAACTATTTTCCTTAAACAGAATCGTTATACGGTTGAAAGTTTCAACTTGAAACACAAATTCCCTTTCAAAAATTATTTAGAGTTATATACTTTGCTGAAAAAGAAAGAAGTGTCAGCTGGTGTTTGTTTCGTTGATGACATTAAAAATGGCAACGATTGCTTTTCAAGTTGTTGCCATTTCACGAATCCATTACCATTGCACGTCCCAGCAGCAGCGATATTTGGGAGCTGGGCTCTGCGACCTGGGCCCTGGGACCAAAGGACCAGGGAGATGGAAGTTACTTGTGTCGCCACTGCTGCCGGGATCGTAAATGCATCATTAAACCGAAAAATGCATGCGAAAAATTTACGACGATGCCAACACCGTGGCGCAAAGGACCTGCACTTGAAACAATACTCTAAGAAAGTTTCAGCTTTTAAGGAAAATTTATATTTATTTATTTTTGTTTTGTTTACTATTTATGTAAAGAATATATAATTTTTTAATACCTACTAATGTTTACTTTTAATGATAATCATTGTAATTTCTTATATCCTCTTAAGATTACGTTTTTTTTCTTATTTTGAGTGTGAAACTCTAAATTGTTCCCACCATTTGGAGAACCCAAACTCTAGTCCTTCATCCTCCGCCAGGTAGCTGCAATACTCCGGCCGTAACAGCTTCCCGGCACTAAACACGTCGAAATGGAATTTAGGATTCTCTGGGCAGGAGACTGGATGGGCGAATCTTCGGGTTACTGTGGGTAGGCAATGGCGACGTGTAAATGTGGGCACCATAAAGCTTAAAAGTGTTTATGGTTGAATTGCGAGCCAAGTGAGGAAAGGAATCACTCGACATGTAGAGGGATTTGATGCCAAAGAATTGGGGTTTTTTATTGAAAATGTCAAGCTGCGATTGGAATTATCAGCAGAGTTTATTAGTTTTTGAAAATAATTAAATATATGAGACTCCATTAGCAACCAAATTAGTTTCCCATTTCACCCTTTTCTCAGTCTCCTTTATTATAATATATTTTATAAAACTCGAATCGCATGACTCAGTGGGTGCAGCAAACTAGAATGGAATCTAACCCATTCCAATGACTTTATTTTACGACCCATTCTCATATCCTTGCGTTCAGTCATATTTTAGCGACGCCTTTCTTTGTTTTCCCATAAAAAAATAGACTCGCTAGTATACCATTTTGTACGGGAGGCCATAACGGGCTGTGAGCCATATCGGAGTCATCATCGTCATCATCTTCATATGGCCGCCCAGGCAGCTCAGTTTGGTTTAGTTCAGTTTTGCGGCCGGGCGAGAGTCTTGTACAAATTCCTTTCCACTTTCATGCCAAACATTTACCAATGCTTATTAAAAACTATAGGAAAGTGCAGACCCAGCGGCAGCAGGAAGCAAAAATTTCCAGCTTTACGACTTCATATTGTGGGTGGATCTTAAAATATTTGTGCAGCGTCAACTTCTACTCCACTTCCACCACCACTTCCACTGCCACCCACCCACTTGCCCCATCCAGTTATGCTACTGTCATTTTTAGTGCCCCGCCGACTTACAAGCTGCCACTTGTGCCAGACATCTGATCCGGCTTACATATAGACAATCATGATTTATCTTGGCCATGGTCCGGACTCTGGACACTGGACTATGGACTCTGGACTGGCTAAATAATAAGCAACCAGTTTGTCATAAATGCCGCTGGCGTAATCGGGCTGGACATAGTTATCCATAATATTGTCCACGCACCCGGATGACTCTTATTCTTCCTGTCGCCTCCGAGTCCCGGCCAAAGTCAATTCAACCGTGAATTTAGTGTCGGGGTTTGTGGCCTGCAAACTGGAAGATTAAAAACCTTTGAAGAGTGCCAGGAAGCACAACTAATTTGGGGCTTAGAGAACCCGAGTAATGTCCTGTCATTAAACTAGAAGACTTAAGCTCTATCTAGGTCATAGATTGGGGTTTTCTTTAGTTTTTTTAAGCCTTTATTGATTCTTTTTAAACTTAGGACTTAGGACTTGAAATTGGGAAGAAAGGAAATAAATAGAAGTACAATTTAGAAGTTAAATCCTCAAATAATAAGACTTCGTATTTTGTCTTCATTGTTTTGCTAACTGATTCTAAAACTAACTAATTTCCATTTTTACCATTTCGGATTATATTGAAAGAACTGCTTAAGAATTCCAATGCTCCTCCATCCTTGACTTATTTGACTGCCCTCCCAATGGCAAATAAATTCCAAAGCAGTGAGAAATCATCGAAGTGGGAAGGAAGAGGAGGGCAGTGCTCCTGTCACGGCTCAAGCTGCCCAGAATGCATTCCTCTAATTAACCCAACGCCAAGACCCTGTTTATGGACTAGCCCAATGCGAACTGGCTATATATTAACAAGTACTTCGGCTAGCTAATCCGGCGGGAGGGGGCAGCCGGACTGCCCTCTGGCCCCGCTGCGTACCTCAGGTCACAACTTTTTTACGACTTTTTATTATTTCGTCAAATTGCACAATGGGCGGGCGGCATTAGTTGCGACTAGGTTGGGTCTGGCATTGACTGTACCTATGCCCCTATATCTTCCAGCCTTCACCGGGAAAAAGGGAGGAGTGTAAGGAGGCACGCTCATGCGTAATACTCCCAAGCCCCCTCACCCATCTTGTATGCTCTGGCCCTGTTTAATGCATTCTGCAGTTGGCGGAAGAAAAAATCCCATTAAAATTAAGTAAAATTGCAGCAGCAGCAGCAGCAGCGTAATCGTAAAAACTTGGCATTTTGATGTTGCAGCAAGCAGTAAAATTTTGAAAAGTTTTTGCCACGCAGATAAGGCGAGGAGTCAGCCGAAGACAAAGGCTCAAACTGGAATTGGGATATACTATATGGGATGGGGATGGAGATATGGGTATGGGGGCATGGGTATATGGATGTGGATCTAGGGGCGTGTCAGTTTGGAGCGTACGTTCCTTCGAGATGGAGGCAGGAAGGAGGTTTATTGTGTGAGCACCGTGCGAAGGTTGCACATAAAGTGCATGCCGAGGCCATAGGTGGGCCGTATTCTCAGCTCAGAGTCCGTAAGCCGTAGTGCGGAGTCCTAGGTCTTGAGTCGGGGGTCTCCGGAGCCACATGTGCCTTTCAAAATGGCGCATTTCTTGGCCGGGTGGCATAGACATTAAGTGCCGGCCGTAGTTAATGTTATGGCTTTAAAGTTTTATACTCTCCTTCCATTTAAAATCTGTAAAATAAACTATTTAAGGTGGAAAATATATATAATACTTTAGTATAAAAATTAAGCTTAAAGGATATCTTTTAAAATGGTAGAATCCTACTTAAGAGTGTAAACCAAAAATTCACGATGATTATAGTAGAAAAAATACTCCACAGGACCTCTAAAGCGACATTCTCTATAGGAATTTTGATGCTAAAATTATTTTGGAGACAACTTTTAGCCAAGATCACTTTTTAATCGCTAATCCCTTGTCAATCCCCAGCACGCGTGGAGATAAACCGCATTGTAGCCCAGATCTACTACAACTACTACACCCCGATGGCTCTGGTGAATGGAGCCCCCATGTACCTGACCTACCCGAGCATCGAGCAGAGTCGCTACGGAGCGCACCTGCCGTTCACCCAGATCCGACCACCGACTCCCGAGCCTCTGGCCTTGAGTCGTTCGCCGAACAGTCCCGGCGGAGCGGCGGCCCATCCTCTCCAGAAGCACACGCAGTCCCTGCCCCAGGCGCATTCGCGTCCGGGCAGCAGCAACGGCACCGTGCACTCCGCCGCCTCACCCACCATGGTCACCACGTTGGCTACCACCTCATCCACGTCCACGACGACGCTCAGTCGCAGGCAGAGATCGCGATCAGCCACGCCCACCACGCCGCCACCACCTCCACCGGCGCACAGCAACAGCAATGGGGCATACCACCACGGCCACCATTTGGTGAGCTCCACGGGCGCCACGTAGCAATATCGCAACGTTGCTGCCGCCGTGGCAGCAGCAGCAGCGGCAGCTGTCCTTTTTGTGTAAGTAGTTTTTTCAGGATTAAATTATAAGCTTCTATTTTTAAAATATAATATTTTAATTAATTATACATATATTTCGTTTAAAACTATACCCTTTTTTCCCTAAGATCCTTACATTCTTCTGAGATAAGCCTTACATCAGACTATCCAAGGTTGGAATAAATTAGATTGTTCCCTATTTCCGTTTCCGTTTTTGTGTCCATGGCCGCTTCCGCTTCCGCTCCTCCACTCGCAGCTCATTTCGCATGCTGGCCCAGGCGCGTTGCCTTTAATCAAATCAATTTCGTAGCATAGTTTTATGGCCACAATTTGGGCTGCCGGCTCGGGCTCTGTTAGCCAAGCAGCAGGACCTGCTCCAGATCCCTACGAACGCAAACTTTCATCTGTCGAACGGGTTGTGGATGTCTGTGTGTGGGTGTTGCACTTCCGTAGTGCGCACGAAAGTATGCAATGGCTTTTTCATCATTTGTTCTGATGACTGTGCAACGTGGGCACAGAGAGGCAGCAACAAAAGCTGCCACCAGATGAAAAACAATTCCTCTTTTGCCACCACCCCCCCACCATCGTTTCGCCCTGACAATTGAAGCATTTTGCCATTTTCTTGGTGCTGCTGTTGCAGTTGCTTAATTCAGAGGCAAGTGTCGAATTTCCATGCTGGCTGGCGCATTTTTGTTTATATTTTCATTGGGACGAGGAGCAAGACGAGCTTGTGTTTTGTGCTTCCCAGCGTTTAAGCATTTTGTAGCCTTTTGTTTTGCTAAGCGATTTGCTTTAATTAAAAACTCAAGTGGCGCCAGAAGCGGCGAGGGCTTCTCCAGTTTCCCATTTTCGACTGGATGGGATCGGGGGGATGGGTTCTTCTTGCTATTTTATTTTTTTTTAGGTCTCAGGTTCGGAAGCGGGCAACATCCAAACATCAAAACTTACGCTTCTTTATTTTCTCCCTTACTCCTTTTTTTTTATTTTACGATTCTGCCCGACAGACCACGAAGACGACACTTCAGAATGCATATTTCAATGTTTTGGTCTCGTCTAAGGTAATAAAATATTCGCACTCGAGAATTATGAAAGAGGAGCGAATTGGCATCTAAATCTTGTCTAGAAACTGTGGCCCTTCGATTGTTCTGCGCCCATTAAAAACTCAAGTTGGGGAAACGCAACTGAACTCTGGTGTCACCTCTTACCGCACTCCTGTGGCATGACTGCAACAACATATACTTGCATCAAAGGGACGCAACGCAGTGTTCAGTTTTTATGGGTCTGGATCATAAAACAGAAACTGAATCGCACGAGAGCTGCGTGAAAATATTTTTTCCCTGCTTGTAGTCGTAGTAAGAAGTATTTCTGCCCTGGTCTAAGCCTAGAACCCCGGGCCGCAATTAAATTTTTTTCTCGTTTTCCGTGCCACAGGGCGAGACTACAAAGTCGGGCGGTGAGATCTCGTAAAACTATTTCAAAAAGTTCATTTAACTCTGTGACGAATGGGGGATCTGCCAAATCAAACTTATTAAAAGGACTCACTCGAAAGTCGAGAAAAAAGGAAGCAAACATCATCGGCAACAACAAACAATTATTCTGGCAAAACTCAAACTCATAAAAGCGGGCAAACAATACCGAAAACTTTTACGAGCCTTGGGGAGATCCTGCGAGCAGCAGTTCCTTCCAAGCATTTCATTTTGCAGGACGTCAGCAGGAGGAGCAGAAAATATCCTTTCGAATGGCACTTCAATTCCGTTTCAAGTCGCTTTTGTTGCCGTGGCCAAAACGGCAATAAATGCATAAGTTTCCATTTTACGATATTTTGTTTCCATTTGCTTCCGTGCATTTTCCCAGACAATGCGGACTCACCTTTGAGACACTAACAGCTGCGGGAAGTTCCTGAAGAACATCTTCATATTCTCTGCGTAAAGAAGTCTAATTTTATTCGAGAGGCAAGTGAAACCCCTAGAATCGACTAATGTTTTGGCACATCAAAAGTGACAACCAGACAAGGAATTTAAGGCACACGCGACAGACATCAAAGTGACATGGTCCTCATACTATATGACTATAAAATGCTATTTTAAAATAATTGCATTCACATTTAGAAACTTCTTTTCAATTGAATAGATTAAGATGCTTCGTAGGGAAAAACCAAAATTATTAAATGGCGTGATATAGCTTATTCTGTACAGATCTCACCCAATCGTTAAGGGCCGATCATAAAAACCGACTTCCGTTTCAGGCGTCCAAGTAGGCAACTTTGTTGTGGAGCTCGCCTGGAGTTTTCCTCTCCGAAGATTATGCATAAACATACAAGGAACATTATACAATATATTGTGAATATTATTGTTGCCATACAATTTCCGCTGATTTCTAATTTCCGCTGAGTTGCCATTAAAAAGTGTAAGTCCCTTCGTTTTTAATGCTCCGGTCGTCATCATCCATCGCCGTCGTCGCCCGAGCTTAAGCCTCCTCTTGTATACACTGGGGCTGCCATAATAAATGCATCGCTTGCCATAAAAATAAAGCCCAACAAAATAAAGGAATAAAAACAAAAATGTTATAGTTTTCCGCGAGCGAGGTCTGGAGTTTTCGGTTTCAGCTTACGCTGCTCGAATTTCGCTCTGACATTCTGCTCTTGTTTCTGCCCCATTTAGACAGCTCTCCAAACCCCATCCCAATCCCAATCCCAATCCATCCCCAATACCCGATCCCCATACCCTATACCCCGATTCGGTTTCAGACCACTCTGCTCTCTCTCTCTCAAATACATATATATATGGGATATATTCATTTGTTTTCGGCGTTCGTGTTTATTGTTTCCCATCGACTTGCGTGCTGAGCTCCCAACTCCCAGCACCCTTCGCTGTTTATGGTGCCGCGTTACGCTTCCTCTTATTTTCGGTTTTTAGTGGACACGCATTATTAAAAAATAAACAATAATGTATGATGTATACAAAACCAGAAACCAAAACCAAACCAAACCAAACCAAACCGAACTGAACTCCAAAACCCCGAGAATCATTTTCAGCTACTCCGTTTTCTGCGGAAACTTTTTTGTGGCACTCGTAAAAAACGACTGAAACTGCAAAAGCAAATAAAAAATACATAAATCCGCTAAACTCCAGAAGTACAAAGAATATGCTGTACTCTATGCACAAAGGATATCAGCCTTTAAAGTTTAAACAATGAAGCATTTCGACTAAAATTAATAGTTCACGGTTGAGATAAAAAATGTTTCATTTTTTAGGATGCACAAGAAATTGTACCATTAACCGTATTTATTTATAAAAGATGAATAATAGAACTACAATTTTAAATAATTATTAAAGCAAGAAAAATAATCACAGACCTCTTAACCAAAAGCAATTTTAATAAAATTCGAATGTAATACGAACTGTTTTCTGATCTTCTTACAAGACTCCTATGACAATCGTATTCTTTTTCAATAAACATAGACCGTTCGAAAACTATTTAAAAAATGACTTAAGGAGCTCCGCCGAAAGGACTTAAGTGGCTGTGTGGGCAGGGTACAGGAGAAGTAGATTTCAATGTTCGCTTGAGACCAAATGAGTTCGACGGCGACAATTAGAAATCAGGCAAAACGAATCCAGAATCGAGATTCAGCGCCTGCCGCATTATCTTAAAACGCGTCGTAAAAATCACATTTCGCATTATAAAAATCAAGCTCTTGGCTCGGGGCCCAGCTGCTTCCAGTATTATTCGGACCCGGTTGCCCAACCATCTCATGCCATTCTATCCCAACCCAGCCCAGCCAGCGGTGGCCATAAAATTTGCTTTTACGAGCACTGGGCCCAGAGCTCATTGCCTTAGAGTCCGAAAGTATGAGGAAGCAGGTAAACTGGCCCAGGATATCTTGGCTCGTCTTCGTTGCCTTTGACTGACTGACGGACATTACAATGATTTTAATGGATTTTATGGCCGAGACAGTGCACCCATATGGGCACGTTGGGATATGGAATCGTTGGCATTAAAACCGATTTTATGCCGTACTCGCGCTTAAGGATATTGCCAATGTAATATTGAATTTCTGGCTAATTAATGAGCCGCCACACAAATCCAACGAAAATAAAAACTAATAATTTAATGCATTCTCCTTCTTTTTTTCGCAGCGATAACTGAAAAGTATCTGGAAACCCACAACTACTCTGAAACCCACAACAATAGATGGCCCAAAAAATAACCGAAAGCGACAACTCAAACTTCCGAATTCCCGAAGAAAAGTTATCTAATATCTAACTAGGCTTTGTCTTATTCCAAGGTGAAGAATACAAAGAATAAATCATCTAGATTCTAGACTCTAAATGTTTATCCCCCGAAAACGTTTTCAAATTGATCTCAAACCGACAAAAAAAAAATTAAAAATATCCATATATAATTTAAAAAATTTGAACTATACTGCATGTTGAGACTATGATAAATCATGATGTGTGTATCTATATAATTAACTCATGTATTGTATATAACTTAGTTAATTTTCAAGTTTCTCTGAAAAAATAATCAAGAATCTAATATAGACTTGCACAAATTTTCACCAGAAAATTACTCCAGACTCATAATAGGCACACGTTTTGAAAAACGATTCTAGTCCTAAGCTTGAGCACTTTTATCAAAAATTATCGTTGTACAGCAGCAACCGATTAGCAAGAAATCACATCAGCTTAATCAAGATTGTTCAATATAAAGGGTGTAATCGATTTGAGATTATCAGCTTGAAACATTAACTCTTTAATTATGTCCTATATAGAAAACGTACATTACATTTTTGTGGGCTGTGCGCTGCCATGTTAAGAAGCATGCGGTACATTAATACTTCGTGAGAACTGATCCGGCTGATCTGAGAGTAGTGTAGCGTACTGTTCTAATCTTAAGATATTCATTTATTAATTAATGTCTTCTTTTGTACAGTTTGACAAAAACCAAATATGTTATGCTATTCAAATTGTAGTGGAATTTGTTTGAATCCGCTTCAACAGACATCGCGAAATAGTAACGTTAAGAAAATTAAATCGTAGTAGAACACACATTTCACTATAAATGGAACTCATTGTAAAACACTAAACAATATTAATGGTATACTAGTTAATTTTAATACAATGCTTCGAAACCAAGAAATAAAAACAAACAAAAAACAATTATAAAATTAACTTGAATAAACATTTCGCTGTAAATAAAGATTACTTCCTTTTTCTGTTGGAATGATTCAAAATTAAGAAGCCAAATTCGAGGGCTGAAAGCTAAATTTAAGTGCCAATTTACATTCCAAAGAGATCCTCCAGGTCATCAATAGTGAGTTTAGAACTGACAGCGGCGCCGGTCAACACGCCATTGGCCAGTTCTAGTTTCTTATCCTGCAACGCCTTGATCCTCTGCTCGACAGTGTCCGCGCACATAAACTTGTAAATGATAACATCCTTCTTTTGGCCAACGCGGTAAATACGATCTTGGGCCTGGGCTTCCAGCTGAGGATTCCAGTGCAAGTCCAACAACAAGAGATGATTGGCACCGATGAGATTCAAGCCCACACCGCCAGCGGTTAGGGACAGTAACAGGATACGCTTGTCACTTTGCCGATTATTAAACTGATTCACAATGTCCTGCCGGTTTTTAACGGGAATGGTTCCATTCAGCGAGAGCGTAGGCAAACCCGCATGTTCCAAGTGGTCGCGTAATATATCCAGCACCGAAGTCCACTGCGATACGACTATGGCTTTGTCGTCTTTGCTTTTTAGAATCGAGGTCTTTAGGATTTCCATCACTTTAAGCATTTTGGACGAGGGCCGTTTCAAATTAAAAACGGGATTGGTTCTCTTTAGAAGATTTTTAGAGGCTTTTGCAACGCGGGCTTCCTCTCCGTGCAACGGAGGCTCCTCCTGTTCATCCCGCCCAAAGCTATCACCGTGATTAGAAGAAGTGGAAGTGTCCTTGATGGTCAGCTTGTTAAGCTGCGCCAGCAAGTCGATTTCAGGAGAGTCGCTGTCACTGCTTTCAGCTTGCATATTGTTGGCTTCTTCTCCCTCGAGCATCTTAAATTAATAATAAATACAAGTTAGTCTTATTAATCTACTATAGTTTGAATCATTATTGACTCACCGCATCGATGAGCCCAGGATGACAGCAAATTTGACGCAGCCGGAGCAACAACACCAAAATTTCATGGGACTTTACTTCTTTCTTTCCGCCAGCCATTTTGGAGAATTTCTGGTGCATTTTATAGTAAGCTCCATTGGGATCTTTGACCTGATTGTAAGTTGGCTTGTTCGCATCAGATCTGAAATTGAACTCAGTGTCCTTCTCGGCACGCTGAAAGAGGAACTGGGCAAACAGAGTCCGCGAGTAGGTCATCACCATCTGGTAAACGTTCATCTCATCTTTGTCCAATGAAATCTCGATCATGCGCAGCTCCTTGTTGGGCAAGTTATTGAGCTTGCCTTCCACTTGCAACTGTGCCTTGGTGCGCCGGAGCATGAGAGACTTCATCAACAGATTTAAACGGTTCTGCCCGCCGGCACTTTTGTTATCAATCCACTTCTTCCACGTGTTGAGATCGTCAAACGGTGAGCAGCGAAGGAACTTTAGCAACGCATAAACATCCAGCTCTTTGTTTTGGATGGGGGTACCGGTCAAGGCCCATCGGTACTTTCCCCGCAGATCACTAACTGCTATGGAAGACTGCGCCTTGTGATTCCGAACCACGTGAGCCTCGTCCAAAATGATACGACGCCACTTGACCCCGAATACGGCGGCCTGCTCTTTGTGCTCCCTGCCCACAATATTATAAGTGGTAACAACAATGTCATAGGTGCGCAGATGCTTCGCTTTGCTCTCCCGATTGATACCGTGGTGGACGCAGACGGTCAGCTTGTTCCGCGCCACCTTGGACTCCACTTCGTTCTCCCATTGACGCAGTAAACTTGCTGGGCACACCACCAAGGTACCACCTTTGTAGGCTGCAAAACGATTCAGAAATTAGCAGCTTGGCAAAAAAATAATTCTCTTGTGAAACTTACAGCCTTTGCGCCCTTTAGAGTTCCATCCTCCAGCGCCCTTTTTCTTGCCCTTCTCATCATCGCTGTCGTCGCTTTCCGAATCTTTGTCCTCCCCGCTCTCCTGGCTATTCTTACAGGCCAGTACAGACGATATCATGGTCAGGGTTTTTCCCAAGCCCATGTCGTCGGCAAGGATACCGCCGCGAGGACGCTGCTGCTCACGCCATGCCATCCAAGCTAAGGCGTGCTTCTGGTGGTCCATCAAAGAAACTTTCAGGCCCTTGGGATCTTCGGCCAAGACGTCGGGTCCTGGACAGTCTTTCAACGAGCCATGGAGGTCCTGAAACATCAACCATTAAATAACTGCTCTCTTTTTATAGAACTTTAAATGTGAGTAACCTTTCAGGCTTGGAATCTTTAATCTTGACTTGCTCTTGATGACCGTCGCACAGTAACTCGTGCCCAACGACCCCAAATATAAGCAAGTTACTCAGATATCCGTTCTGACTCATCATGATTACACAAATATTCCTAATTCTACCAACTCGGTAAGTAGTTTCCTTACCTTGAGGGACTCCAAAGTCAAAGCCTTTTGGTTGTTGAACGTGGCCATTCCCTGGGTTCCAGTATACACGGGCTTGATCTGATTGACCGCCGCCGAGAGTTCGTCCCAGTCAGGAGAGTTATCTTGCAAAGGCATTGCAGTCTGCTTTGCGAAATCCATCACCCTAATGGCGGGAATCTTAGGAGTCTGAACCTGAAGATTATCCACCATTGCGCTTTTGGCCACTACTTCATTACGCAAATTTTCGATACGCTTTAGAATCTGGGTGCCCTTGTCGGGCAGCTTGTTAGCCACCTTCTCGTAGAGCTTCTCTGCGTCGGTCAGTTCTACACGCAACTTGGAGAGGGAGTGCAACTCCTTATTGTAATAATCTTGGCTTACCAACTTCTGGTTTGGGTCTTGATCTTCGCTCTTAACGCGGCTCTTACGCTGCTGCAGTGCCGCCTGAATCGTGGGCTGACTAAGGTTTTTGGTAGTCTTGGCCGGAGCGCCAGCACTGCTCCTGGGCGAATAGGACCTCGAGGGGCGTACAAAGGGAGGACCGGATATGTTCTCTTTGTTCTCAACAACTTCGTCGTCGGCACTTGAGCTCGAAATCTCGATTGGGGTCTCCTTATTGCTGAGGATCAGCACATCGCTGCCGCTGGAATCTTCGTGGGGACCCACATCTTCAGTTACTGGAAAAATAGTGGAATGAAGAGTCTCCTCGATGTTGCCCACGAACTGAGTACTGTAGCGCGGTGAGAGCGGCGGTCCCTCAATGGCCTGGCGGTAGCGGGAGGCAGCAGCATCCTCCCTTCCAATAGGGGTGTCCGGGGACTTTGACACCTCATCGCTGTATTCGATCTCGCTGTCGTCATCTCCCAAATCCTGTGGTCTTACTCCGGTGATACTCATTCTAGTGCAAGGTGAGAGAGCTCTCTGATCCAGTTCGTCCTCGTCGCTGTCGGAAAGAATTGCTGGTGGGCGCAATCGGTTTCCCTTAGTTTTCTTGGTCCCCGGGCCCACGCTGTCCTCCTCGGACTCGGATGCGGACTCGCCTAGTTCAGTATCTGGTGCCTCAGACTCTGTTTCATCGATGACGACACCAGAATTGCTATTTGCGTTGCTATAACGGTTAGTGGGGCGCGAGGATCGGCTTGATCGGCCTAAATAGAATGAAATAGCACGAATTTAAGTATTTCTGAAGCAAAGTGCTTTGGCTACGTCCAACCTGAACTGGTGTTGCTAATGACTTCATCCTCCTCCTCCTCCTCATTGCTGTAATATGGCTCACTGTCGCTGGACATTTTTTTATTTAAATTTTTATACGAATTCAGGCACGCGTCGCCTCAGCGCCTTTTAATTATAGAGTTGCCACCTTCCTAAACTTCTATGCTGCCATCTGATAGAAGTATCGCCAGAATAATCGCCAAACTTCTTGTAATATTTGAATGTGTTTTAAATACTTTTAAATTTTATTTGCATTTTTAAAGGGAATTTAAGTTAAACATTTGTTTTTTAAAATTTGTATAGATTGAACTTGTTTATTAATGAACTGTTGGGGTAATCGGAATGCGACCTATCGCGATCTGCCCACCGCTAATACTAGCGGATTTCTTTGAAAGTGGGGTCTTAAGTCGTAATATTGTCCGCGGCGTAAATAAATTAGTGTAGTGATGTCGCCGCCAAGTAAGTCCTGAAACTGAATTCCTATGGGATGCCTGTTTACACATAGTATATTTTTCAGACCCTCCGACAAGATCGGAGTCCCCGCCCTGCTGCAGTTCCTTGAACCATGGGGTCTATCTTTATTCAGTTACAAGTGCAAGTTTGGATGCCGCACATCCTAATGGCAAGTTTCATAATCGAATTTAGTTTAATTTTATGTAGAATTAATCTTTACCTTTAGAACAATCCATTGAATTAGATTCCCAACAACTAGAGGAACTAGATACAATGGCACTCTCTAAAGGTAGGTCCTCCGATTATGAACGTTTTTGCTTGTTTATGCCATATTTATGCATATGTATGCATGAATTTCACAATAAGCTCGTATTACACAAACCACCTTACTTGCAGATGATCCCCAAAGATCAATCACTCCGCCAGGCTCTTTTCTCGCTTGTGGAAGCTTGGCCGAACAGGAAGAAGGAGATGCCAGAACTCCCAACGGCAAGTTTTTTAAATGATTTTAATTTAATTGTAATCATAATCTAGTATTCCTTTTAGAACAATCCCCAAGATCAGCTTCACAGATTCTAGAACAAGATACATTGGCACTCTCCATAGGTAGGTCTTTAGATAACGAAAGCTTTTCAAAAATGCTGATTGTAAACTTGTATCTATTGTAACTTGATTTTAATGCATCATTTCAGATAGGCCCATAAAACAAGAGTCACCGCCCCGCTGCAGTTCTTTGGCCCAAGAAAACGTGGGTAGTCGTGAGGAGACCGATTCATTCGAACTTTCCAGTGGTAACTGTTTGTAAGCCAAGAAATGTTTACCCACACTCACTCTTATTTGTTCGTAGAATATGCCAATGATGAAGGAGCTATTTTTCTGTGCGCCGCCGAGTATGCGCAACAGAAAGCCCAGGTGGATGAGCTGGTGTCGAAGGTGCTGACAGCAGAAAAGAGGCTAAGTCAGGTGACGGATCCAGAAGAAAAAAACTCCATAAGCGAACGGTTGAATACTTTAAATAAACGTCTGGAGACTATTTGCGAGTTCATGGACACCCTGCGCGTAAAAGAGGAGCCGGTAGAAGCGGAAACACCACGGTGGGCTAACTTATTCTCCGGACTGAACCGCCACCGAAAAAAGTCCAAACTCTCCTTGGCTGCATTCTTCCAAAACAAAACAAACATAATCAACAGTCTCAAGGCCTTATATGAGCCATCGGAGCCAAAACCAACGTCTGAGGATGTTGCGGAACAGCCCAGCTTGCTGTTGGTCACCTTGCTGAAGCACCAGAAAAGTGGTCTTCGGTGGATGCAGTTCCGGGAGCGGCAGAAAATCTGTGGTGGAATTCTAGCCGATGATATGGGTTTGGGCAAAACGTTGAGTATGATTGCCCTCGTGCTGTCCTCCCTCGAAGCCAAAAAGAAAGAACGAGCCGACAAACAGCAAGCCCTGCGATCCAAGTGGACCCAGCAGCTATGTTTGAAGGCGACCAAAAAGTTTAACTTGTTCGATGACGAAGAGAACGACAAGGAAGACGAGAAGTATGAGCCTCCAACGAAGCGTCAGCTCTTGGCTTCACCAGACGATCTATTCGACTCCGATGACGATGACTGCGTTGAGAACGAACCCTATCCCAAGGCTGGCACTCTAGTCGTTTGCCCGATGAGTGTTATGTGCCAATGGGCCCAGGAAGTGGCCACCAAAGTAGCGGCGAATGCCCTAACGGTAAGGAAATAAACAAAATTTGCTTATCTTAAAATATTAACGTTGATAATTTATATCTTCACAAGGTACTCACTTTCCATGGTCCCAATCGTCACGACCAGCAACTAAGGCGCTTTAGAAGCTATGATCTTGTCATCACATCTTACAGCACCGTTGTTAGCGAATATAGAAAATACGGAAGCAGATCTTTGCTGTTCACTGTCAACTGGCATCGAGTGATCCTCGATGAGGCCCACATCATAAGAAATACGAAAACTATCGGGTGCTTCGCCATATGCCAGCTAAGGGCTATCCACCACTGGGCGTTGACCGGCACCCCAATCCAGAATCGGGCCATAGATGTGTTCGCGCTGATGCAATTTTTAAATGTACCCAATTTCCAGGATCTGCAGCAGTGGAAGAAGTACTTGAACGAGGGAATGGCAGGCCATCGCCGACTAGGATTCATAATCAAGCCGCTAATGCTGCGCAGAACCAAACAGCAGCTGCAGGCCACTGGCGGTATGCCGGCACTACCGCCGCTAACTATTCAGTTGATCGCAGTTCAGCTCTCGGAGGAGGAAATGGCCGTCTACCAGGTCCTTTCGGCCATTTCCCAGAGAATCTTTGCCCAATACCTTACTCAGCGCGACAAAGGTAATAGCGACTTGAACTACTACTCCCTGGAGAACACACCGCACTTCATGGGCGAAAACTTTGAGGACAAGTACATGGAAATATATCACCGATTCCTGCGTTCGCTCGGCTACGATCCGAGGGCAAAGATTCAGGGTATCGTCATCCTCGTACTTCTGCTGCGCCTTCGTCAGTTCTGTTGTCATCCGGGAATGATGATTGGAGTAAGTAACACTGAATAGTTGAAGAGTTTAATCTTTAAAGTGAGCTTTACTTTAAAATTAGATGCTGTGTGGACCAATGAGTGATGATGAGGTGAATAATCTTCGAGAGGACGCAGAAGACGTGGAAGGTCCCCTTAAATCGGATGTTCTATCAGAATTGAAGAAGTACCATGTACCCGGTGACAAAGAAAACTACTTTGAAGACGAAAACATCAGTTCGAGTAATCCAAAAATTAAAATCGAGAACTCTGATGACAAGTCATCCGTTAGAGACGAGAAGGTGACTATATTGGAATCGTTCATCAAACAGGAGCCGTCATGCAGTTCCTCGGCCACTCAACCCGATCCCTTCAGCGGGATCAAGGCTCTCCAGCTCATGAGCCCGCAGAATCCTATCTTCGACTTCTCGCGCTCTTCCGCCAAGCTGAAACTAGTGATTGAAAAGTTGGAGGAATTGTTAAACGGAACTGGCGATAAGATCATTGTTGTTTCTCAATGGATAACCTTTATAGGCGTCATTCGACAGCGTTTGAACGATCTCTGCTGGTCGACGCTCGACTTCACCGGGCAGCTGTCTGCTAAGGAGCGCGAGCTTGTTCTGCGCGACTTCAATAATCCCAACAACGATAAGCGGGTGCTGCTGCTCTCCCTTTCGGCTGGCGGTGTGGGCCTAAATCTCAATGTTGCGAATCACATGCTCTTGGTCGATCTCCACTGGAATCCCCAGCTACAGAAACAGGCCCAGGACCGAATATACCGCTACGGCCAGAAGAAGCCCACTTTCATATATCGTTTCATGTGCCAGGAGACAGTGGAGCAGAGAATAAAGGCGCTGCAGGATTACAAGCTGGAGATCGCCAAAGTAGTTCTGCCCGAAGAAGAGGGCGGAGTTTCCACTCGCCAAGGCGGTGGTCTTAACCTCCAGGAGATAAAGAAACTCTTTTCAATGTAACCACGTAGCATTTGAAGCTACATTTAATTCATTTTATATTTATATTTCCATACATACACCAGAATATGTATTCACGCTACATTCATAAGTTCGAAAATACTAAGTGTCTTAGTAAGTTAAGGCAAGGTGGTTCCTTAATCGTTTCTGTTTATATTACTAATATGTAACGATCGAAAAAACCAAAATATGTACTCACAATGTATTTAGAAGCTAAGTAGACACTTGAAGCCATTATCCATTAACCAAAAGGTGCTAAAGAATTTGTGTTATTCCTTATTTTTTGAATAAAATTCGTTACTCAAAAATAACTCATCAATTACCTACCAAATTCAGTTATTTTTTAGCAGTTCTAGCAAATACATATTGTCTTTTTTTTATTTCTTTTATCAAAAAGAATTTATTTCCTCATCCGAACATTAAAAAATTCGCAATTGTAAAGGCAACAATCTTTAAGGGGGAATGTTAATGGTAAGTGTAGCTGGAGAATTCCTGTAGGCGATGTGATAATAATTTTAGGAGTCTGTTAACTTTTCACTGCTTGAGAAGATCGTTCACAGCGGCGACGACGTGGCGGGCCGAGATGCCGAACATGTCGATAAGAACGGAGGGAGGTCCCGACCGCGGCACGGTGGGCACGTACAGGTGCTTCACCACAAAGTTGCGCTCTCCAGCCAGGGCACTCAGCACAGCCTCGCCCAAACCACCTTGCCTGTAATTGAGGAAATTATTTAATTAACAAACACCTCTGTAAGAAATTTAAGGCGAAGACTTACTGGTAGTGATCCTCTACGACGACGACGCGTCCACCACACTGCTTGCCGTGCTCAATAATCAGATCCGCGTCCAGGGGCTTGATGGTGAAAGGATCGATAACGCGGGCAGTGATGCAGTTCTTCTCCAGCTGGTCAGCAGCGGACAGACACTCGTACAGGGTAATGCCAGCTCCGATGAGCAGAACTTCGTCAGAGCTCTTCTGGCGCACCACCTTGCCCTGGCCGATGCACAGGGGCTCATCGTTCTCGTAGATGACGCAGGTGTTGGGACGCGAGGTGCGGATGAAGCACACGCCCTTGGTGTTGGCGGCCAGCTCCACGGCCCGCTCCGTGCTCACGGCGTCCGAGGGATAGAAGATGGTGCTGCCGGGGATTGTGCGGAACATGGCAATGTCCTCGAGACCCATCTGGGAAGGACCATCCTCACCGATGCTGCAGCCGCAGTGGGAGCCGACGAAGTTAACATTGGTCTGGGAGATGGCACCCATGCGGATTTGGTCGAAGGCGCGAGTGAAGAAGGTGGCGAAGGTGGAAACGAAAGCCACGGTACGGCGACGGCAGGCGGCACCCACAGCCACACCGACCAGATTCTGTTCGGCGATGAAGCACTCAATGTACCGCTCCGCGGAGACAGTCTTTATCTTGTCAGAGAAGGTGGAGTTCTTGGTGTCACCATCCAGGGCGATCACACGCTCGTTGTTCTTTGCGATCTTGGCCAACGCAGTGCCGTAGGCCAGACGGGTGGCTACCGAATCCCCCAGCTTGTAACTAGGAGGAGAGCTGAGCTTCACATTGGAGATATCTACTTCCGGAGCAGCTCCACTCTTGCCCACGGTTTTGGGGCACAGCTTGACGTCCTTGGTGACGATCAGACCCTGCAGATGCTTGACCACTTCGGCGGCCTTGTCGCCCAAGGGCTTTCCGTGCCAGTTGTCGGCATCCTCAATGTTGGGGAAGTCCTTGCCCTTGAAGGTCTTGGCGATGAGAGCAGTCGGCTTGCTCTTGGTAACGGTGGCGCAGTGCAGGGCCTTGCACAGCTCCTCCACATCGTGACCATCCACAACCAGAGTGTTGAAGCCGAAAGCCTCCAGACGATCGCGGTAGATGTCCAATTTGTGTTGAAGGGAAGTGGCCTCCGACTGACCCAGCCGGTTCACGTCGAAAATGACGCACAGGTTGTCCAGGCCGTAGTGGCCAGCGAAGTGCAGGGACTCCCACACGGATCCCTCGGCGGACTCACCATCACCGACGATCACGTAGGTGCGGTAATCGGCCTTGTCGTAGTTCTTGCCAACATAGGCCATTCCGGCGCCAACAGCAACACCCTGACCCAGGGATCCAGTGCCCACATCAATGAAGTTCAGACGGGGCGTGGGGTGACCTTCCAGGTCGCTGTCGATCTTGCGCAGGTTCTGCAGATCCTCAACTGGGAAGAGACCAGCCTCAGCCCAGGCGGCGTACAGGATAGGAGCCGCGTGTCCCTTGGACAGGATCAGACGATCGCTGGAGGGATCGCGAGGGTGCTTCAGGTTCAGTTTCATCTGCTGGAAGAACAGCACCGACATAATCTCGGCAATCGAGGAGCATGATGTGGGATGTCTGTAGAGAGAGAGGAACCAAACAGCAATTACTTCGACTGTCCAGCTATATCTGGGTGAAGGCTACTGCCCGATCGGCCTTCTCAACAAGAATGGAAAGCTACACAAGCTAACAAAATATTGCAATTCTAGAACTTTCCGAGTAAAGTATCAGATTTATATTCACTCCCAAGTGTACATCTATGTCCCTAGAGTCGAGGCACATCGTTCCCATGCTATCGAGTTCGGATAAACAAGATTAGGCCTCCCAGAGTCGTCTGAAATGCAGATCTGGCACAACTCCAACCGCAAAAATACGCCACTCTAGACCGGCAGGGGGCTCGTCTTACCCCTCAGAAGTATAAATAAAACTTATCGCGCTCGTATATGGTGTGATTTCAGTGTGTACTAGTGTGTTTTGTGTACATTCATCGCAATTCCACACCGGTTTCTAGACCTTGAACTCCCCTGATCCGATATTGGCAAGAGCAGAGAGCCTCAAAAAACAAGATTCTTGGGTTACACGACGGTCTGGCGTGGCGATCTGCGTCTGCGCACGTGATTTTTAATATTCTCCTCATAAGTACATAGGTCCCCCAATTCTCTCCCCACTCTTATCAAGAACTAATGAAGGTGATCCTCCAGAGTGTCAGCAGTGACCCAAGTTGCTCATTTTATCAATTTTCCGTGATTTCCGTCGATTGTCGAGAGGGAGACACACTCGAGCGGCTGGTCACCTCTATTCCCTATGGGGTTCCTAATCGGTCATATCACATTCTGAAGTGAGTGTAACTGAGACCCGGCTTATCGGCCTATCTCGCCGGCAGAGGTCACATTTAGAGCAAACTTATCTGGCGGCTAAGAGGAAAAAAAAACAAAAAAAACATGGAAAACTAATGGAAGCGATAAAAGTGTTTCCCTTATCTGTCCGCTCTCCTTTTTTATTATTTATTGTTTAAGTAACAATTCTAGTCCCCCGCCTATCTGAAGTCTAATTACAAACGAATTTAATAAGGTCGTAAATTTATAGTGTAGGGGATCACTTCCAACCCCGGTTCCATTAACATGCCCGTCTCTCTCATTCCCGACATAAGCTATACTTTCCAATACTCTCTTTGAACCAGACGCCAGCTATATATATATATGTATATCTATGTATGATGGCGGTGGTTTTGAAAGCCACGCACAAAACAAAACCTCTCCAAGGTCGTCTAAGGTCACTAAATTAAAAAACTGGGCAAATAAAGGTGAATGCGGCTTATCAGCAGGCCACAAAGTGGGGCAAAAAATTAGCAAATTGGCGAAAGCCACTGGAAAACACGTGGCTTGGCAACAGAGACAACCCCCCTCCTGGAACTCCTGGAATACGTCACTAGAAGCTCACTAGAATTAGGGAGGGTCACCTTTGCCGCAACAAGTGCAAGGTGCACAACTTTTCAAATCACAATCACATTTGCAAACTTTGCTAATGAGCAGTTGGTATGAGCATAGTTGCGAAAGCTTACCCGGACTTGGAGGCCTGGGTGGAGGTGATGGAGTGGATGCGCAGCTTCTGGGCCAGATCTTTCAGGTCCTGGACGGTCTTGGCTTCGGGCTTGTGATACGACATCTTCCTCACAAAATTTGTTAATTTCCGATGAGATAAAGTGATTGGTTTGTAGTGTGTTAGCCAAAGGATGACACCTCTATGTTTGCAGAACACCGACAGAAGGGAGGTCGTGGTTGCTTGGAAGCTAAACTCGAACTGATGGACCGCTGCAGCCGGCGTGTGGGAACGAAAGTGTTACTCCCGCCGCTGCTTCGGTCCCTTTTACGCTGTAGGAGCTCAATCGTGGAATAGTTCTCTCGAAAGCTCTCTGGAGTCGGTGGTAGGCAAAGCTCCGAGCTCCGACTCTCTGATTAGACCACTGGAACGAGATAACTTAACATTAGGGTGGTCCTAAACAAAGCTTGATCAGTACAGTAAAAAATTAATTCTTTATAGGCTTTGGTTTCATTATAGCTAAAGTTTAATTAATTCTTGATCACAGTAAAAAAAAAGAATATTAGGTTTAAAAATATATTACTTAAATCAAAAATTTAACTGTAACTTGCAAAATAAATTAGGAAAGTAAATAAAGAATTAGAAATACTAAACCTAAAATTACCTATTTTTAAGTTTTGAAAGTTTGAGGCTCAAGATTATATATTTATTTAATTAAGTTAATGGTACCAACAAAAAAATTGATTATAGGCCTTATTTTTTTTGAATTTTTGAAAAATATATTAGTTGGGATGAGGAAATCTAAAGAAACTTTTAATTTAAATCATAAATCATTTATTTATAAACTTTATTTTTGAAAATTTGATTATTAAAATATGGTTTTTTCTATGAAACTTATAAGATTTTGATTTAAAAGTCCTGCGTACAATATTCCATGTCTTTTAAGCCAAGTAAATATATTGTACAGAAATTTGTATATAAAATTGGATTAATAAATTAATTTTTTTTTGTAAATACACTTACCTTTTCCAGTATACTAACAATGTCCTCCCCCCTATCTATGCTGATTGCAAAAAGCCACAAAAAATTTAGTTCAATGAGAGCTAACTAGTTCTACCTACGATTTGGAAACAATTTGAAAGAGAATTTTGGAGTGAATATTTGACAAAAGGAATTGTTAGTCAAGTCGGTTGTAAAGGTAACTAGATTCCACAGGAGTCACAAAAAGATTGATTTATAATTAGCGTGTTCTTTTATTAATATTATGCGCACAAGTCGATATATTCGTTACAATACAAACAAGTTTGAAGTCCCTATATGTATCAATATCAACTGTTGCCATTTTGCCCGTCTTAAATATTGAAATAATGCATAAATTATTTAGCAAAATAGCCAACGTTAACAATAGTTAGGTTCAAATGTACACTTATTGCACTTTAGCTCATTCCGACACATGTCCAACTTAGTGCATCATCTCCTACGAATACGAATTTATAAAAATAGGCAATATTTATGTATTCACTTATGTCTGTTAATCGGTAATTATAATTAGTTCTAAACAACATCATGTTTGTGCACACATTTCGTCCAATTAAAGCTGCTGCGAGTGCACAGTAGTATGTCAGAGTTGGCAGCACATTGATCAGCTCAGCTATATCGTAGCATTTATTTATAAAAATGTACAAAACGGGTTGGAAATAAATTACAAATAATAATTATAATTGCATCAACAAAGTAAAACACAAATGCTCAAAAAGGGATGTTACAAAAGAAATGAGTTAATTCGTTCAACGAGCTATGCAAAATAAATTACAATCGAAAATATGAAATATCACTAGCTAAAAAGCGTTCGAAGAGAGAGTACAAGGAAACGGAAATAAATTATAATACAATATCGATGTGTGATCGTTGTGGTTGGCTTAGACTCAGTCCAAGGCGATGCCCTGTATCCACGCGCTCAGATCGCTGCCGTCCGACTCCATGATGATCTCATCCGGCTCATCGCTGGCCAGCAAATGCTGCGCCGCTGTTCTTCCGCTCAAGTAGGCGCCGTGTACGGTGGAGTAGAAGCTGGAATGCGTATGCTCTCCGGCAAACACAATGGCGGGCTAATACACAAAATGTTAACACTCTGACATTGCATAGTAACGTGACTGCCTACCTTCATGGCCTGGGGAGTGGCATATAGTGGTTGGGCCAGGTTCTCAATGTCCTCTTGAGTGGCTCCCACAGGAATCGACGTGTATGCTCCGCCCGTAAAGTCCTGCGACTTCCAACTGGTGCTAAAATTGTAATAAGTAATTAATTTTTGTAAATAGATGAAATTTATATTACTTACCACACACACCGTTTTGGCTTTGGAACGTACGGATCCTGCAGGAAGTTTCTGAGAATTTCAGTGCACTTTTCCGCCACTGCCTCGTGGCTAAGGGTCTCCATGTACTCTGCCTCTCGCCCTGAAACCCAGCCCAGAAGCAGGGTGTCTGTCATCTTTGCAAATGAATAGATCTTCTTGAACCAGTTCTTGCTGAGGTACTCTTCGCTGGCCAGCTCCTCTTCGCTGCTGTTCATGTCCCGCTTGTCGTCGTCCCACAGGAGCATTATCTCGGATATGTCAGCGCTAAGGAAGGGTCGCTCGTACTCGAGGAAAATCTTGTCCACGGTGCCGAACATGAGATTCTCGACTGACTCCTGCTTGTACTGCGGCAGTACCGGATCAAACAACGTGCGATGCGACTTCTTCAGCACCCCTAGGGGTATCGTGCAAACCACGTGATCCGCGTGGAACACCCGACCGTCCTCGCAATCCACGCGCACATTGCCTGCGGCATAATCACAATTGCTGCTTGAGTTTGACTCCACAGAGGCTTCACGAAGTCCTGCTCCGCCCGTCGGCACCTCTGTCACCGTCCGCTCCGAATCGTCCGAATTCTCATCCTCTGAGTTCTCGTCGACGGTTTCCAGTCCGGTGAAAGTCTTTTTCCGCTTCCAGTGGATCTTCTTCACCGGACATTTGGTCAGGATGGACTGCTTGGGTATCTGAGCACCCAAGGGTCGCAGGATGGAGCTGTACCCGGATGGTAACACTATGTTACCGCCCTGCAGCTCCGTGTAACTACCTGGAAAGTTAATAAAATTAATATTAGTTATTTTTAGGTATTATGTGGAAGTCTCACCCAGCTCTAGAAGATCTACTTCGTTCATATTGTTGCAGCCGGTGATGCAGGTCTCGCGCTTAAGCAGGCAGTTGAAAATCGACTGTTTCAGCCTCTTTTCCTTAGGATCCTGAACGCTGCTCAAGTAGATCTCGATCTCGTAGTTTATGTGCTCCCCCACACTGTGTATATCCGGCGGTGGACTGTACTGGCAGAGGAAGTACTCATCACAGCGCCGCAAAAAACAGACATAAGCCTCGTATATTTCCTGCAAGATGCTGAACGGCACCTGATGCCCGTCCTCTGTGGTGGCTACCACTTTGTGCGGCTTGGGAACGTTGACCACGCTGACTAGACCATGCTGCACGGCCAGCTCAAAGATGGGGTTGCCAAGGACTCCGTGGATCCAGTTGGCTCCCAGTTCAATCTGTGGAGTAAGTTGGAGAGGGTTTACTTTGTAGATTATTGTGAAGAGAATAAAGTGGATATACTGTTTTCACTTTTAGGTGATACTAGATAAGAACTGACCTACAAATAAATACGTTTTAGGGGCGAATTAAAATAAAATATTAAAAAACACGGAGAAGCTAACAAGCTATGCAGTTTATATTTGTATTTCTTCTACAACAAGATCTAACATTTAGAATAGTAAACTGATTAATACCTATGACATAAATTTAACAAAATTATTAATAAAAAATTCCAAACAAGGGGCTACGTGATCGTAAGGGCATTGCACTAAATACGTCATTGTTGGCCAATTCCAAATAGGTACCATCTTATCTTATCTGTTTGTGATTTGGATGTGAAAGTTGTATAACATGTTTGTTGATAGGCTTCCTTAAAAACCGGCAACTTGATGCAAATAAAAACAAAAGTATTCACTAAAAAATATGAAATTAAAAATAATTAGGGAGTAAGTGGGGTGAATCCTCAGCTGGGAACAGGAGGCCCAAATGTAGCGTACAAAAATAGAATCGACGAAAAAACGCGCAAAGCGGGCTGATTGCGCAGCGCTTGGAAAAATCTATAATTTGTTACAGCATGCCCCCAGTTGGTTCGAGGCATTGTACTTTTAGTGAACCATGCTTCATGGTGTTATATGGGGCTCCCGCTGGATGGCTGGGGTTATATAACGCTACCTTTTGGTTGTTGCTGAGCGGTATGGACACGATGCGGCCGCCTATCCGACCCCTCGCCTCCAAGATGAGAAAATCCTCGCAGCCGTTCTGCAGCAGGTGATTGGCAGCTGACAATCCGGCCATGCCGGCTCCAATGATCACTACCTTAACGTGGGTGGGAGTGGGATTGTCGCTGCCGCTGGTGCTTCCACCACCGTTGCCCCCGCTCGGTGCTCCTACGCCGGCAGCGAAGTCGGCCAGACCCTCCTCCGTCGGCGAGGGTGCGGGTGTGGTGGGCTCCTCCTTATCGCCCATGGTTATATCTTAAATTTTAGCCTCATAAGCGTGTTATGTGTGTGCTGCCTGGTATTTATTTTTTTTTTATTGTCTTTGGCGAACGTCTGCACGCCTCATTTCACTTTTCTTGCACTTTTAATTCGCGACTGTTTTGACGTTTCTGTGACAGGAGCGTTCGCGGGGGCGAGGGTGGTTTGATAGCCCTTAACATTTGTTTATTTTAGGCGGCATGGATTAACCGACCAATTGATATTTAATTATAAATTCTCTCATAATGTTACGTAGAAATAATTGGACTAAACGCTACAATTTGTGTCAAAAATCTTGCAACAGCTGTTAATTTTCTAGAGGTAAACAATTCTATTGTCGTTTTACAACACTGTGGTATACATATATCTATTGTACTTGACAGTGTAAATTCCACTATTATTTAAAAAATGAGATTGAAAACCAAATATAATTTCATTAATTTAACTTGAACTGATTTGCATAATAAAAAATTATTTACAATTTCATATATTAAGGGGGGGTAGCTATTCATCGATAAGAAGTTTTTAGTACTCTGGCAACGCCAGTATGACTAGCCACAGCCAACTTAACTTTGTACATGACTCTGCGGCTTTGACAAAAACAAAATCTCATTTCGTTCAGAAAATCTACAACTCCTCTGTTCTAACCGAAGCGTAGCAAGCAAAACCTATAATAATGCCTGCCGAAAACCTGGAGGAGCAGGGCCTGGAGAAGAACCCCAACCTGGAGCTGGCCCAAACCAAATTCCTGCTCACTTTGGCGGAGCACAAGCAGGATGCTATTCTGAAAGGGAAACTTTTGGAGGCAATTCGCACGGATAATATGGCTCCGTGGTACGAGCATATATGCGCAGAGCTCGGCTGGACGTTGGATAAGGACCTGTTGGCCCGCATGAAGGAGAACAATCGCGTGGAGCTGGAACAGCTGGACGCGGCCATCGAGGACGCGGAAAAGAATCTTGGTGAGATGGAGGTTCGCGAGGCGAATCTTAAGAAGTCAGAATATCTGTGCCGCATCGGTGACAAAGTAGCGGCGGAGTCGGCTTTCCGCAAAACCTACGAAAAGACTGTGTCATTGGGACACCGCCTTGACATCGTGTTCCACTTAATCCGCCTGGGCCTCTTCTACTTGGACCACGATCTCATCACGCGCAACATCGACAAGGCAAAGTACCTGATTGAGGAAGGCGGCGACTGGGACCGTCGCAACCGGCTTAAGGTTTACCAGGGTGTCTACTCAATTGCCGTGCGTGACTTCAAGGCCGCTGCCACCTTTTTCCTGGATACCGTGAGCACCTTTACGTCGTACGAGCTGATGGACTACCCCACCTTCGTGAGATACACCGTTTACGTGTCCATGATCGCCTTACCACGCAATGAGTTGCGCGACAAAGTAATCAAGGGATCTGAAATACAGGAAGTTCTTCATGGTCTGCCCGACGTTAAGCAGTTCCTCTTCTCGCTCTACAACTGTCAGTACGAGAACTTCTACGTGCATCTAGCCGGCGTAGAAAAGCAGCTGCGCGCGGACTATCTAATCCATCCCCACTACCGCTACTATGTGCGCGAGATGCGCATTCTAGGCTACACCCAGCTACTTGAGTCCTACCGCTCCCTCACTCTTCAGTATATGGCGGAAGCTTTTGGCGTTACTGTCGACTACATCGACCAGGAGCTGGCTCGCTTCATCGCCGCTGGCCGGCTACATGCCAAGGTTGACCGAGTGGGCGGCATCGTTGAGACGAACCGGCCAGACAATAAAAACTGGCAGTACCAAGCTACCATCAAGCAGGGAGACCTGCTGCTCAACCGCATCCAGAAACTGAGTCGCGTGATAAACATCTAATGTAGTTCGTAAAAAAGGGTTCATTCAAATTCAACATTTATTACAGTGTAAATCTAATAAAAAATATCTAAACTAATAAATTGAAATAAAAGAAAAAACTTTAACGGAAGGCTTAGATCCGACCGGTGTTTATAAATCTCTCATCTTAATAAACGATCGTTTTGTGAAAAGATGCGGGGGAGATCCACCCGATTATTAGATTGATTCAGATTCAGATGGCCTTTGCGGTGCGTCATAAAGTCCTCTCTCCAGAAAATAGAATAAAAAGTCCACAAAAATAGTTTGTTCCAGGATTTTCATGCAGATTGATGGAGAATCTATCCACGAATCGTTTTAAGGTATTCCGCTCGTGAATCTGATAATTATTAGTCAAGATATGGCCTTCGCGGTGGGTCAAATAGTCCTCCCCATGCGTTTTCCGCATTTCGAAGGGGATGCCCCAGAAAATTTAAGAAAAAATCGAAAAAATATTTTGTTCCTGGATTTTGATGCAGATCAATGGAGAATCTATCCACAAATCGTTTAAGGTATTCCGCTCGTGAATCTGATAATTATTGGCAAAGATATGGCCTTCGTGGTGGATCAGATAGTCCTCCCCATGCGTTTTCCGCATTTCGAAGGGGATGCCCCAGAAAATTTAAGAAAAATCGAAAAAATATTTTGTTCCTGGATTTTGATGCAGATCGATGAAGAATCTATCCACAAATCGTTTAAGGTATTCCGCTCGTGAATCTGATAATTATTGGCAAATATATGGCCTTCGCGGTGGGTCAGATAGTCCTCCCCATGCGTTTTCCGCATTTCGAAGGGGATGCCCCAGAAAATTTAAGAAAACATCGAAAAAATATTTTGTTCCTGGATTTTGATGCAGATCGACGGAGAATCTATCCACAAATCGTTTAAGGTATTCCGCTCGTGAATCTGATAATTATTGGCAAAGATATGGCCTTCGTGGTGGGTCAGATAGTCCTCCCCATGCGTTTTCCGCATTTCGAAGGGGATGCCCCAGAAAATTTACGAAAAAATCGAAAAAATATTTTGTTCCTGGATTTTGATGCAGATCAATGGAGAATCTATCCACAAATCGTTTAAGGTATTCCGCTCGTGAATCTGATAATTATTGGCAAAGATATGGCCTTCGCGGTGGGTCAGATAGTCCTCCCCATGCGTTTTCCGCATTTCGAAGGGGATGCCCCAGAAAATTTACGAAAAAATCGAAAAAATATTTTGTTCCTGGATTTTGATGCAGATCAATGGAGAATCTATCCACAAATCGTTTAAGGTATTCCTCTCGTGAATCTGATAATTATTGGCAAAGATATGGCCTTCGCGGTGGGTCAGATAGTCCTCACCATGCGTTTTCCGCATTTCGAAGGGGATGCCCCAGAAAATTTAAGAAAACATCGAAAAAATATTTTGTTCCTGGATTTTGATGCAGATCGACGGAGAATCTATCCACAAATCGTTTAAGGTATTCCGCTCGTGAATCTGATAATTATTGGCAAAGATATGGCCTTCGTGGTGGGTCAGATAGTCCTCCCCATGCGTTTTCCGCATTTCGAAGGGGATGCCCCAGAAAATTTAAGAAAACATCGAAAAAATATTTTGTTCCTGGATTTTGATGCAGATCGATGAAGAATCTATCCACAAATCGTTTAAGGTATTCCGCTCGTGAATCTGATAATTATTGGCAAAGATATGGCCTTCGCGGTGGGTCAGATAGTCCTCCCCATGCGTTTTCCGCATTTCGAAGGGGATGCCCCAGAAAATTTACGAAAAAATCGAAAAAATATTTTGTTCCTGGATTTTGATGCAGATCGACGGAGAATCTATCCACAAATCGTTTAAGGTATTCCGCTCGTGAATCTGATAATTATTGGCAAAGATATGGCCTTCGCGGTGGGTCAGATAGTCCTCCCCATGCGTTTTCCGCATTTCGAAGGGGATGCCCCAGAAAATTTACGAAAAAATCGAAAAAATATTTTGTTCCTGGATTTTGATGCAGATCGATGGAGAATCTATCCACAAATCGTTTAAGGTATTTCTCTCGTGAATCTGATAATTATTGGCAAAGATATGGCCTTCGCGGTGGGTCAGATAGTCCTCCCCATGCGTTTTCCGCATTTCGAAGGGGATGCCCCAGAAAATTTACGAAAAAATCGAAAAAATATTTTGTTCCTGGATTTTGATGCAGATCGACGGAGAATCTATCCACAAATCGTTTAAGGTATTCCGCTCGTGAATCTGATAATTATTGGCAAAGATATGGCCTTCGCGGTGGGTCAGATAGTCCTCCCCATGCGTTTTCCGCATTTCGAAGGGGATGCCCCAGAAAATTTACGAAAAAATCGAAAAAATATTTTGTTCCTGGATTTTGATGCAGATCGACGGAGAATCTATCCACAAATCGTTTAAGGTATTCCGCTCGTGAATCTGATAATTATTGGCAAAGATATGGCCTTCGCGGTGGGTCAGATAGTCCTCCCCATGCGTTTTCCGCATTTCGAAGGGGATGCCCCAGAAAATTTACGAAAAAATCGAAAAAATATTTTGTTCCTGGATTTTGATGCAGATCGACGGAGAATCTATCCACAAATCGTTTAAGGTATTCCGCTCGTGAATCTGATAATTATTGGCAAAGATATGGCCTTCGCGGTGGGTCAGATAGTCCTCCCCATGCGTTTTCCGCATTTCGAAGGGGATGCCCCAGAAAATTTACGAAAAAATCGAAAAAATATTTTGTTCCTGGATTTTGATGCAGATCGATGGAGAATCTATCCACAAATCGTTTAAGGTATTTCTCTCGTGAATCTGATAATTATTGGCAAAGATATGGCCTTCGCGGTGGGTCAGATAGTCCTCCCCATGCGTTTTCCGCATTTCGAAGGGGATGCCCCAGAAAATTTAAGAAAACATCGAAAAAATATTTTGTTCCTGGATTTTGATGCAGATCGACGGAGAATCTATCCACAAATCGTTTAAGGTATTCCGCTCGTGAATCTGATAATTATTGGCAAAGATATGGCCTTCGTGGTGGGTCAGATAGTCCTCCCCATGCGTTTTCCGCATTTCGAAGGGGATGCCCCAGAAAATTTACGAAAAAATCGAAAAAATATTTTGTTCCTGGATTTTGATGCAGATCAATGGAGAATCTATCCACAAATCGTTTAAGGTATTCCGCTCGTGAATCTGATAATTATTGGCAAAGATATGGCCTTCGCGGTGGGTCAGATAGTCCTCCCCATGCGTTTTCCGCATTTCGAAGGGGATGCCCCAGAAAATTTACGAAAAAATCGAAAAAATATTTTGTTCCTGGATTTTGATGCAGATCGATGGAGAATCTATCCACAAATCGTTTAAGGTATTTCTCTCGTGAATCTGATAATTATTGGCAAAGATATGGCCTTCGCGGTGGGTCAGATAGTCCTCCCCATGCGTTTTCCGCATTTCGAAGGGGATGCCCCAGAAAATTTACGAAAAAATCGAAAAAATATTTTGTTCCTGGATTTTGATGCAGATCGACGGAGAATCTATCCACAAATCGTTTAAGGTATTCCGCTCGTGAATCTGATAATTATTGGCAAAGATATGGCCTTCGCGGTGGGTCAGATAGTCCTCCCCATGCGTTTTCCGCATTTCGAAGGGGATGCCCCAGAAAATTTACGAAAAAATCGAAAAAATATTTTGTTCCTGGATTTTGATGCAGATCGACGGAGAATCTATCCACAAATCGTTTAAGGTATTCCGCTCGTGAATCTGATAATTATTGGCAAAGATATGGCCTTCGCGGTGGGTCAGATAGTCCTCCCCATGCGTTTTCCGCATTTCGAAGGGGATGCCCCAGAAAATTTAAGAAAACATCGAAAAAATATTTTGTTCCTGGATTTTGATGCAGATCGATGAAGAATCTATCCACAAATCGTTTAAGGTATTCCGCTCGTGAATCTGATAATTATTGGCAAAGATATGGCCTTCGCGGTGGGTCAGATAGTCCTCCCCATGCGTTTTCCGCATTTCGAAGGGGATGCCCCAGAAAATTTACGAAAAAATCGAAAAAATATTTTGTTCCTGGATTTTGATGCAGATCGACGGAGAATCTATCCACAAATCGTTTAAGGTATTCCGCTCGTGAATCTGATAATTATTGGCAAAGATATGGCCTTCGCGGTGGGTCAGATAGTCCTCCCCATGCGTTTTCCGCATTTCGAAGGGGATGCCCCAGAAAATTTATGAAAACATCGAAAAAATATTTTGTTCCTGGATTTTGATGCAGATCGATGAAGAATCTATCCACAAATCGTTTAAGGTATTCCGCTCGTGAATCTGATAATTATTGGCAAAGATATGGCCTTCGCGGTGGGTCAGATAGTCCTCCCCATGCGTTTTCCGCATTTCGAAGGGGATGCCCCAGAAAATTTACGAAAAAATCGAAAAAATATTTTGTTCCTGGATTTTGATGCAGATCGATGGAGAATCTATCCACAAATCGTTTAAGGTATTTCTCTCGTGAATCTGATAATTATTGGCAAAGATATGGCCTTCGCGGTGGGTCAGATAGTCCTCCCCATGCGTTTTCCGCATTTCGAAGGGGATGCCCCAGAAAATTTAAGAAAACATCGAAAAAATATTTTGTTCCTGGATTTTGATGCAGATCGACGGAGAATCTATCCACAAATCGTTTAAGGTATTCCGCTCGTGAATCTGATAATTATTGGCAAAGATATGGCCTTCGTGGTGGGTCAGATAGTCCTCCCCATGCGTTTTCCGCATTTCGAAGAGGATGCCCCAGAAAATTTACGAAAAAATCGAAAAAATATTTTGTTCCTGGATTTTGATGCAGATCAATGGAGAATCTATCCACAAATCGTTTAAGGTATTCCGCTCGTGAATCTGATAATTATTGGCAAAGATATGGCCTTCGTCGTGGGTCAAATAGTCCTCCCCACGCGTTTTCCGCATTTCGAAGGGGATGCCCCAGAAAATTTGAGATAAACTTTAAAACATAGACTCTAATCGAAAAATAATTGGTAAGATAGGGAACTTCCCTTTAAAATATTGAAAGGAAAGCTATAGAAAATATTCACAATAAATTGTAGCTTCCAATAGCATCTAATAAATACTTTGAATTTCATACTTACGTTATCATTTAAACCCAGTTGGAAAGCCCTGTCCTCTTCCAGTTAATAAAGTTGAGTGATTTCGTAAAAAAGTTTTATTAAAATTCAACATCTATTACAAAGTAAATCTAACGCCACGTACATCAAACGACAAAAACTCATGGAAATGCTCTATCTAGTCAAGTGCCCGTACGCTTAATATGTATTAACTAAATTCTTTGGAATTGTTTTGGTTACGCCTTGTATTTGAGTATTATTGAAATCATTCCATTTTTGTACTTAACCGTCCTTTGACCTGATATTTGTTTGGATGTGCCCCTAGTGCGTCTCGCCTTCGATCTTCTCCTTCCACGAGGGCTCCTCTTTGGGATCGACATGGACATCGCTGCCGGGGAAGGCAATGGAGGGCTTGCTGTTGTTGGCTATGAAGCTGCGGGCCATCTCCTCGAGCGCTGCAGAAGATCGACGATTGCAGTCGAGAGGCTCCTCCATCTCCTGCGCCCGTTGCAGTTGCTCCCTTTGCTGCTGCTGCTGCTGCTCCGCCGTGGCCTTGGCTGCCATGTCGTGCAGATTCTGGACCATCTCGTGGATGGGCGAAGCCTGGGCCAGAGCCTCGGGAACCACCATCGAAGGCAGGGCGCCGAGACCGGCAAGGTTGTGACGGCGCAGGTCGGCCAAACGGTTGGTGCTCAGGTTGATCAGAGCGTTCATCATCACCTTGTTGCGCTGGTAGTCCTTGCGCAGGTGCTGGCGGATCTCCGTGTGACAGTGCTCGTTGTTGGTGACGATGATCTCGCCGGTGTCAGTGGTGGTGACGCGCGCCTTGCAGTTGAACTTGCGGGACAGGTTGCACTGCCAGTACTTCTTGTCCTTGCGCACGTACTGGATGCCGAAGGTGTGGCCGTCGTGGACGAGCAGCGGCTTGCCCCGCTGGCTCAGCATGAACTCCAGCTTGCCCTGGAACCAGTGTTCGCCGGGTGCTACTACAAGACATACAAGATAGCTGGTGAGGATCGGTAGGGGTTTTGGTTCGGTAATACCCAAGCAAGCAATACCCATTTGAATGTCGCATAACCAAGACATAAAAAATCCTTCAAAGGATTTCAGGATTGAATCTTTGGAAATTCTCTATGGTTAGTAATGCTCCAGTCGATGGAGTAGTGCTACTTGATTATCGGATGGCTAATCTCCTCTTGGTTATGTTTGTTTTGAATGCCAGGACATACACGAATGAGCCCAATTATGTGTGTTTATGTGTGTCATGCAATCGACTTACCTGCCAGGACAATCAGTTTGCTAAGGATCGGTTGGTTAGTACCCAGTGACATACGCTCGGGGCTTCGAAACACATCCAAAATTACTCTGGTTAGCTTAATCTGGGATTTGTTTCAGAGCGCCCGTTAGTAGTATCTTTTGGTTTATCGGTTCGCATTATTTTTATCAAAGTAAATAAACTATATACATTGATTCTCTCTTTTTCGAATTAAATTCCAATTCAATTTTCTACTACAACTCTAACTAGACGAAAATAAGTTACTCTTATCCTTCTGCGGCGACGGGCTTACATGTTCTCCATCTTGAAGCTGTGCCTGCTGCTCGGCGATATCGTAATCGAGTTGATCACGTGGGCGGTGCCGGCATCAGGAGTTCCATTTCCGCTAGTGGCCTCCTGTTGGGTCGTCTGTTGCGCCGCTTGCTCCTCCGCCACTGGCGGCGGGCTCTGGGCGTGCAGGGAGTGACTGCTGCGATTGGACTGCGGACTCTGCTGCAGCTGGGCCGGCGAGAGGAGCACTGGGCCGGATCCACCGCTCATTTCCATGTGGTGCTGCTGCGCCGGTGGTGCTGACGGATTGTGTGGCGAGTGCTGCTGTTGCTGGTGGTGGTGAGTCTGAGGTTGCAGGTGCATCAGATTGGGGTTGTGCATCAGGCTCGGCTCCATATGGGATGGCGCCGCCGGATGATGCTGCACCAGCAGATTCGGCAGCGGCTGCCCCAAGTGATGGTGGTGGTGGTGCGGGTGATGCGAGCCGGCAGTCGCGGTAGGCGGCGGAGGTGGTGGTGGCGGTGGCGTCTGGTTGGCAAACATGTTGCTCACTCGACTGCCGTGCTGCAGTTCCGTGCCCAGGTGATGCGAAGCCTCCGATAGCGGGTAACCCGTCTGGCTTTGATTCGGATTCGAATTGAGAGTCTGATTTGCACTCGAGGTCGCAGCACTTGTAGCTGGTGCTCCCCCCGATCCCTGACCGGCACGCATATGGGGCGTATGATTGTGCACTCCGGTCGCTGAGATGATCCTGCCCAGGTGGGTGATGCAGCGCGCCCGGCACATGCTGATCCGGTAGGACTTGCACAGCCAGTAGGTCTTCATGCCCTGCTGCGTGGCCACCGTGTTGTTGCGGTTGAATACGCAGTTGCCGTGGAGCAGCGACGTGGTGGACAGCATCACCATGTTGCTGCCGTCTGGTTCGCCGGCGACAAACGGACAATTGTGGATCATTAGTGTCAAGTTGATCGCTGTGGCGCTTATGGGTTTGGGTGTTATTTACAGGGGACTGGGTCGGTACAAGCTATTCTGTGTGGGTGGTGGAGGTCCGTCTGGCACAGATCCTCCCTAGTTATGTGCTAGCTAGTGGTTGTGTCTCAAGACTGTGCGGTTGTTAGCATAAAAGGATATTTCTATAAGGGCCATTAAGCAGCCATTAACAGGTTAGATATTTTTATTTACAACTTAAGTCTCTTTATTTTTAATAAGCTTTAATACTGTTAGTTAGTGAGTTAAAAAAAGGTTTAACTGAAACTCCAATTATGCGTTAAATTAAAATAAAAAGGGTGTGTGTGGTGTCTCTGTCTCAAAAGGATGTAATTGGAATAGTTTCTGTCTTGAAAACAGCTTTAAGAAAATGATCCCACCTTCTTTAGAACAAGATTCGTCACTGAAACCCTAGATAGACCTTAAAACTAATCACCACAAAGGTACTTAGCTTCCCTAAACTAATCATTGAACCACTTTTAGAAAATCCCTTTTTAAGGAATAACATTTTCAAACAACTATTAGCATTTTGACAAGAAACAGAAACCTTTCATGGACTCCCCAATAAACCCATTACTATGTCAACTATTCTACTATTTTTTCAGACTTGGATCAACGAGAGAGTCTATGTGTCTGCCTGCTCGTGTGAACAATTGGATGTCGAAGACAATCAAAGCTATCAATTGTTTATCTATCTTCGCCTTCGGTTCGAGTGCCTGTGATTAATGCCTTTACCCCACATATCCCGCCTCTAGAATCAATCGTGGGGCTCTGTTGGGTTCTCCATTCGAGGGCACTCCTGGATACGGGGCGGTCTGTACAGTGGGCTGTGGGTGCGGGTGCGAGTGCGGGTGCGGGAGATGCGGATGATGTGTGCCAATGGATGCAATGATGGTTGGATGGTTGGATGCAAGCAAAACCCAGTCTTATTCAAGAAAAAACCAATATGGATGAAAGCCAAGCTACATGCAACAGAAATGTGACTCAAGACGGAAATCTAAAGTGGCACCTACTTGAGGGAATGTCCATGTGATTGGCAAAGTTCTTGGAGTAATCGTTGGGCATATACAGCTCGTTGGGGTATTCGGTGCCGGAGCCGAGTCCCACAGCTCCATTATTGTTGATGGCTGATCCGGGGCCAGTGGCACTGCTTGTACTGCCACTGGTGCCGCCACTGTTGCCGCTTTTGTAGAAATTGTAGTTCTCCATGTTGAAGGCCGGTCCGAAGGGATTGCGGATCCCCGTCGAGGAGGAGGCCGAGGAGGTGAGGCTGCCAACACTGCCGGAGCTGGCGGCACCCCCGGAAGAGGGGCCGTGATGCGTGTTATCCGATTCGCGCTTCAGCCCGCCGAGATCGTAACGCGGCTCCACCATTGAGATGTGCGGAATGGGCGGCAGGAAAAACTCCTCGGCATTCAAGCTGTTTTCCAAACTAGCTCCATTGTCGGAGTTCTCGCCACCGCCTCCGCCACCGCCCTCATTCCCACTGGATCCATGATCCTTTAGCGATCGTCTCAGCTGCTTGCCGGAGTAGATGGACAGAGCATCGCTGCCAAAGTCCGAGGGCAACGGGCGCTTGCCGGATGAGTAGAGGTGGCTGCCGTCGTTGGAGGCTCTGCTTGCCCCACCTGGCGAGGTGGTCCTGGAGTTGCTCTGGCCCTTGGAGTCATTGTGATCCGCTTCCGATTTGCTATTGTTATTGCTATTAATGCTAGAGTTGTGATTGCTGTGTGCCGGGGCATTGCTGTTATTGCTATTGCTGTTGGGGGACTCCTCCGCCTGGGGCTGGCTGGCGGACTTCTCCGAGGCACTCGATCCTGGCGAGGAGTTGGTGGCCAGACCCTTGATTTGCAGCAGCTGGCCGATCTTCATGAACGACTGCAGCTCTGTGTGCTTCACGTTCACCACGCCCTGGTACATGAACTCCAGCAGCTCCAGCATTATGTTGAAGCTCACATCTTTGAGTATAACTACAAGAAGAAAGTGGGGATTTTTACGAAAAATATTATTACAAATTATTCAGATCTATTGGAATATTTTCGAGAGTGTTTTTATTTGGAAATTTTGAAAGATTCCATAAAATAATCCCAGCGTAATTCGCTTGTTTACATAAATTCTGTGGAACGACAATAACATCAGTAGGAAAGGAGGTCACATTCGTAGTGGAGATGTTATCATCGAAACGTTCAAATACTAAATCAATACATAAAAACAGCTACGATAAGAAATCTGAAAACTTAAATATAAACTCAACAACAGCAGCGCAGTAGCACAGCCATAATTATAAAATAAGTAGCATGCCATAGCCATATCATCCGGGCGAGTCAGGCTTTCGACACGGCCTAAGAAGCTGTGATTCCGCCCCACTACTACTACAGTGGTCCCCGATCTCTTATCTCCACGGAATAGGAGATCAGTTTAATGTATTTCAAAACTTAATAGTTCTCCGAGGCAATAAAAACGGTCTGTACTTTTTAAACCTTCGGATCAAGAGAGCACAGAAACAAATAAAAGATTATGTATGTTAGGACATAAGTTACAAATAAAATTTTAATAAGCTTGAGGGGAGAAGAATTCTACAAAAAATAATTGATTTAGTAGAATGGATTAATATATCATTTCTAATAAAAAATTTGCAGGATTTAAACATGGTATTCTGAAGTGGATACGACTCTAATGTCTTGATATACTGATCCATCAAACCCTTTTAAGTTTTCAAAAACTAGTTTTTTTGAAAAACTAAATCACATTTTTGGGAACAAATCAATAAGTCATAATGTCAAGTAAGACACCTATTTAATCTCTTTGAAAAAAGAGCTCCCTGATACTTTCTCTCCATAGATTGTGAAAAAAATCTTGAAAAACCCCGAATCTTTTTTGGGTTTTGCCCCAAAAAGTCCCCTCAGCCCACTGTGCAGCATCAATCTCTAGTTAAAAAACAATATTATCTCTTGTTCTCAATAACAATTTTATTACACAAACGGACGTACGTACATCGGGCTGGTGAGGCTGTATGTATTGTAAGTGTATTAAATAGCCGATCGGCAACAGACAAACTCGGTTGCTTAATCTGACCGTGCGACGACATCAATTTTGCCCTATCATTTGCCGTAGTCGTCATTACGGATCGTTTTGTCTCGCCTATCTATCTATCTGCGCCTTGGCATGTCCGTATTATGATCGCCGGGGTGTTCACAGTTGGCGAAGATCAAAATCCGGGGTACAGTTTAGCCCGCCGATCTTCGATCTCAGCACTATCTCTCCAACGTTAGTTTTCTCCGCCATATAATCTCTTCGAACAGCTCATCGAAGATACATCCCGGGGAGCAGCATCTCTTCTTCGGCGGAGAGATAAAGCCACTGGCCCTGGATGCGTCCAGAAGACAAAGAGATCCACACACGCCCGAATGCCACTTCTCTCGAATCAATAAACCGTTTATAAGCCCCGGACTGTAGATAAACTTTGTCTAAAGTTCACGGAAATCGTGATAAATCCGTGTATGCTGCGCTGATAACCGATGTCTCGTCAGTCAGTAGTACCCAAAAGTCCAATTCGATCGCTCTCTTCTTAAATGTATGCCACTGGATTTAATGGGAATGTGACCCGCGGTGATCTCCGCTGATATCAGAACATTCCCAATGTAAGTAGATCCATCCCGTGGAGCGTGGAGTAGAGCGGTGCCTGTGCAGCGGCAAAAGTGCAGCGATATCTTCCTTGTGGTCGATTTCGATTTGTTCCTCCATTCCCGAATATCACGCCCCCTCAAGTCGATTCCACCAATCGAATCGCAGGCGATCGACTTCGAAAACAATTTTATTTTATGATTATGATAAATGTTTATCGAATCAGAACGCCACGGGCCCTGGTGGTGTTGTTGTTCTCCCCGTTGAGTGGCGAGTGGCGTGGAGTGCCTAGGTCTGCCTGCCTCATTTTGACAATGTCGTCGCACAAACATTCATAAATATTTGTTATCTGTGAACGCCATAATAGTCGAGTAGTCGAATCGAATTGAATCGAGGCGGAATGTCTTGCTGGTAGTGGTGCTACAACCTGATAAAATAAGACCAAGACCAAGCCAACCCGGCAGGCCAAACGATCGTCGCCTACCGACTCTCTTTTGGGCCAAATTCAATGGCGATGTCTCCAAGAAGGCCCCAGGGATTAGTCCAGCTTAGCCGATAGCCAGCCACTATTTGTGGCCACTGGTTAAAGGGTAATGGCTAATGGCTAAATGGCTACTGGCTACCGGCTGGCGGGGCCATAAATTACCCATTGTCAGTGCAAATGGCCAATAAAAGCATTTATGAAATTCTGTATGCTCAGAGCCAAAGTTTGATATAATATGAAGAGACCATAAACGCTTACGAACAGGAGTAGCGATCAATGCGATCGATCGGGTAAGGCCAGAAGCGGAAATGACTAGAAGGGTTCAAAAACAAGAGTTCTTAGATTACATTCCCTTGGAGGATATCATGGATAAGCGAAATCACCCAGCAGATACCTTTCTTCAAAGCAGAGACCCTCACTTTCCCATCTAATCTCTTCCAAACTCTATGCTAATTTATTAAGACTCCTTCCAATTATAAAAATCTCTGCCAATCAGCCTTAATTCTGACATAGTTTCGAGCAAATTAAAGTACTTTTGATTATCATTGTTAAACTTCTAAGCAGATTACGTCTTTCAGAAGCACACAAATGCAAAGTCCAATAGTCAAAAATGGATTAGTTGTTAGGAGAACAATAAGCAGAGCCTCATAAAAATATTTTTTACCCCCTTAGGAGTTATGGAAAATACACAACGTCTTTGGTTTAGTCACGGTATGGCAATATATTTATAACATTGGGAATTTAATATTTACGACAAGTCCATCGATCGATATTATATTATCTTTCTGAACTGAACGTTTATGGCTGGTAAGCAACCGCAGGCTATATTCGATCGCCTAGCCTAGCCCAGCGGAGCCAGCTACTTGAAATCGGGAACGGGGCGATCGAGGGGGATGTGGAGTGGGGATACATTGGACCTGGAGTCTTGCTCTTGGAGAGCCCCCAATAACTGGGCCTCGAGCTCGCAGCTCGGATGGGTGTCTGAGTGCGTTATCTAACCAGCAATAAGTTCAAAATCTTATTTTACGATCAAGAGTGATACCCAAACTAAAGTGGCTGGCACTAAACGCAAGGCTGATAAAACATACAGTCCCATAGCCGATGTCCGTCTTGTTTATGCCAATAATAAATAGATAATTTTTGAGGATTAGCATTGTATTGGAACTGAGATATAACCACTTGTCCGCCAGGCCAGATGGTGGTTGGGAGTGGGTTGATTTACACGAGCGAGCGAGTAGCAGCGGAAATGGAACTTTTGGAATTATTTAATGATATAGGAATCGTGTTTAATCGTTTGAAGGTCAATAATATCAAGGTGATGAAATAGAAGACTTTAAATAAGGATTCTTTAGGATAGTATAGACCTTCTCTTCTATGAACAAAGCTTTCTAATCAATATCTGTAGTGACTGCTAGGGGGCGGAGTAGGAGTAGGCGAGGTGGGACCCAGTTGCTCAGTTGGGCAATAAATGATTGTTAAACGCGATAAAAAGATAAAAATATTTAGAGTTTTGTTGTTGCTGCGTGTTACACACAAGGCAGACACAAGGCAGTAAGCCAACATCGGGACCAACGCCATTTGGCTTGTTAGCACCTCAATGATTGTTGTTGGGTGGTTGCTTGGCTGGGTGGTTGGGGTTCGACAGTTGGACTGTTTGTTGGTTTATTTTTAATAACTCTCTCGCCCCCACTGCACGCTGCCACTACCGTTATTTATAGGGTATATTAATATTCTTTATCTTTGGAAATACCTCTTGTAGCAGCAAACGATCGGTGGGCATAGGTAGCACCTTTCTGCTGCTACTTGAAAAGATAAAACCTTATTTTTTATTGCCAGCCTGATCAGATAAAGCCACCGTGCAGCAGGCAGCCGTGTTCAACACGTCCGCGAACGAGGGCCCCCGGGCGATATGATATCCATGCGCCATATACCATTTATTTTTCTATATAGCGAGTTCTATAGTCCATTTGAAGTACATTTGATGAGGTCAGCAGCGGCTCAGCGGCTCAGCGACGCACCAGCCCAATCCCCCGATCGGATCGAACCTTATCACAGTGCATATTCGAATGCGTGCGTTCTTCGGTAAACACAACCAAAGTGTGTGCATGGAGGCACTGGAGGTGGTGATGGCCTCCTGCTGGCCATAGACAAAGTGGCGGCGGAGGATTATCAGACCTACATAGATTCTGGGTTACTGCTGCTGTTTACTTTTAGATTTACAACCAGCGAAATCATTCCCGACTCCGTGACAAACTCTACACGTGCTGGCGGAGAAGGAGTCGGAGTCGGAGTCGGAGTCGCAGTCGTAGCCATAGCCGTAGTGGTAGTCCCAGCCGTTGTAGTAGCTGGCCTCCTGATAACCGCCGAATGTGTCATGGAATTTAACACAAAGGTTGATTTATATCTAAGCTGTTGACAACGGTGACGAACAGACAGGCTGTCGATAAACTGACGGACATGTCCCAGTCCCCTGGGTGATAAAATGACCAATATGCAGAGGGAGCTAGTCGTCGGTGTCCAGAACTATGTATATTGCATGCCCCAATAAATGTATGCAGGCGGAAATGCTCATACAATGTGACAGACCGCCGAATAATTTTGCATTCGTTTCATACATATTGCTAATAGTTGGGATTAATTATAACAACCAATGCGTTTTTGCGTGTTTTGTTTTTGAAATTGGTACTTTAACTCCTGCTTATGTCCTCAAATACCATAAGGACTCTGCTTTTCTCTGATGATTGGTACGTAAATTATGAAACTTAAAGGTGGAGACTAGAGATTTGGTATTCTGCCGCATCCGCAATTTATAAATAACAAAGAATGCTGACACCTTTTGAGAAATAATGAAACATTAAAGCTTGTGGTCTTGAGATACTCACTGATGGGATGCTTGCAGGGATTGGTGGTAAAGATCTCCTGGAAGTAGGGACTGCATATAGCCAGCACTATCTTGTGGGCATGGAGCAGCTTTCCATCGCAGGCCAGTGTCACATCCACCAGGTCGCCGCGGTCGTAGAGATTTTGAAAACCGCTGGCTATGTTGTCCTGGAAGTTCTTCCAGCAGAGCTTGAACTCGTCGTCCATGGCGGCCAGGTTATAGACCGCGCCGATTACCTCTTTAACTCTTCAAGCTAACACCGGATTGACGGACAAGAGATTTTCGGTGGTCTCGTGCGATTCTGTTTTTTATGGCTTTTGTTTATCCGCTTTGCTTCGTGATTCGTTCACTCGCAAATCACAACTCACGCGTTCTCACGCACTTATATATATTTATTATTCCTATTTGAGCCGGCCTCTGAGTTAAATATTAATCCGCGTTCACGCGCTTACGATCTTTAGCCGTCCGCGTCCACAGGCGCATTGATTTTGTTTTCGGCTCTAATTAACACTGTGTGATTTAAACATTTTTATCGCTGTTTACGTTCCGGCTGATAATGAATGCCCCGCCTCCCCGCCCACAATTCGTTGGCTTTGACGTGTTAACCAACACTTCTTTATATCGGTCGATAGCTTTTCGTTAGCCGATAAGTTTAACGGAATGATTTGAATTTAAAATTAATGGATATAAATTGTGAAATAAATGGTTAAATGTTTGAAGAATCTATTAAAAAAATGTGTTTATATGAAACAGAAAACACTTACATTAATTTCTTACTATTAAGTGTGAAAACTGGCAGCAATTTTTTCCTGATAGGCATTGGGTGAAGAAAAATACATTATCATCAAAAAAAAGTTAAAAGAAAAATAAAATGATCATCCTTAATATATCCTTTTGTAGAAAATATCAAATAATTGTTATTCGATAACGATTCGATAACGATTCGATAACCAATTAAATTTTAAGCGCCAACTACAGAACGGTAGAAAAACTTTTGTGATAAGAGCTTATCTAAATTGGCAAGTTCGTAGCTTCAACTCAGCCATATCCGAAAACTGTGTGCGCTATGGCCATATCGCTAGGAGGGTTTCTATAACGTTCATACGACCTGGTTTGTACCTACAAATGATAACGGACATACCCATGGTCATAAATAACCCACTTTACATTTTAAACAAAAAGAGAATAAAAGTAACAGGGACGCTTATCAATGAGCCATGAGTCGCTGGCACGCTAGTTTCAATTGGCCACCAATTTGATTTGCCTGATTTAATGCTCAAAGAACTTTCAGTGAGGAGAATTCAAGCGTTCATCATAATGGGTTGTTGTTGCAGTAAGTGGTTTGCTTTACAAATATCTGCATAAACAATGATTACTAACAAATGGCTGATTACAGGTACCAGTAAATCGGTGGATTTGCCACCGGTTCCACCAGCACCCGGTAAGCAGCGATCCACTCTCCCCGAGTTCCCCGTATCAGGATCCGTAACTACCACTCAGCCAACAGGACAAGGATTCAATGGAGTCAGCAATGCCGCTCTTGAGGTCGACTAATAGGGATTCTTTATAAATAAGCAGTTTTCAAGTGCTGAAAGTGATTACGTCGAAGGGAAAATTTTAGATTGCCAAATGGCAGATTGGATCATGAGTCATGGATCATGAGGGCTTGCCGGAATTGCTTCTGTATAGTCCGTAAAGTAATAGTAATAGCTTTAGTAAAAAATTGTCTTTTATTGTTTCAAAATAAAATGTTATCTGTAATTTAACTAAATCTTAGTGCTTTGGCTTAAAATTTAGTTGTTTGTATTATTGAACAATTCAAATTTCGCGCCAAAGGGGTTTTACCGTTTTGCAACACTCCTCCAATAAAAGGGGGGTTTTTTTTAAATCCAACGGCAGTCACACCGCTCGTAAACCAGCACGTGTGTGCGGGTGTTTTTTGTATTTAATTTTTAATTATTCCTTATTTTGATAAATAAATAAGGGAAAAGAAAGCACTATGGCCATCCAAGCAAACCGGCGAAAGAGGAAACACGAGGAGGCTGATACAGAACAGCTGGACGACGGCGAAGTGGAGGTTCCTAAGAAAATTTCAAAGGAGTCGGATACGCCGAAGAAAAAGAAAGAAAAGGTAAATAAAAATGCTGAAAGTCCAGCCGATGAAACAACAGAAAAGTCCGAAGAAACTCCACCTCAAAACAAAAAATCAAAGAAGCCAAAGTCCCCTAAAGGTAATGAGACGCCACAGGTGGAAATGGATGTGGAGGAGTCTCCCTCTAAAAAGAGCAAGAAGCGAAAGGATAGAAAGAGTATAAACGGTGAGGACGGTGAGGAAAAGGGTCAGGATGAGGCCGAGATCAGTCCTGATTCTGGCATTGAACCCGAGGAGAGTGCGCCAAAGTTTCCCAACGACTTCAAAATGATGCACTTTCGCAGCAAGCTTCGTACAAATAGCTTTATTACAGGTATGTTGCGAGAAACTAGCTTATCCATTAATTCAAACAACTAATATTTCTAGAGCTTCGACACTTCCTGTACATGTGCACCACTCGTCCCAAAATCGTGGCCAAGTATATTGAGAAGCGCGGGAAGCCGTTGGAGCTCGTGGAAGCCTTCGACCGAATCGACAAGAACAACCTTTTCCACGCTGATTACCTTACCGAGGCGCTGCAAAGGATTGTAATGGAGGTAGTCACCAACCAGAAGAGCCACTTGGAATCTGCAGTCGCCGCCTGCCGCTATTTCCTCAAAGTCC
Organism: Drosophila ananassae; assembly: GCF_017639315.1. Taxonomy (NCBI): domain Eukaryota; kingdom Metazoa; phylum Arthropoda; class Insecta; order Diptera; family Drosophilidae; genus Drosophila; species Drosophila ananassae. Next base: position 14,921,353 of record NC_057927.1, on the reverse strand, counting down.
ACGGTGGAGTGCTCGATAGTCTTCTCCAGTCGTCGCGACCAAGCCATCGGCGGAATGCTCTTAAACTACTTACGGCTATCGTTTGCATAGATCCGCAGCTGGGTCGTCAGGTTCTCAACTCCTATGATGTGCTCTCCAACAGCGCGGTGATGCAGCAGATGTTGTCGCATGCGAAAAACGACTACGAGAATGAGGATACAGTGCGCAAGGCGTATATACACTTTGTACTGGCATTTCTGGTCGATGGAAACACACTGCTAATAAGAAATATCCTAGATCACGGCCAGTTGATTGGTGTTCTGGCCAAGGGCTTGGTCTATGACGACCATGTCACCGTGTGCGTGGTACTCAACGCCTTGAGGCAGTACGTTCTGGAGAACCCAGACATTCAAAAGACCAAGAAGGTCATCGTTTTCGATTTGGAATGCTGCAAGTACCTGCGTCGCTTGTATGATTGGGAGGGCCCCGCAGGGCTCAAATTGTTCTTCAGCAAGCAAAAAGCAAACACAAAGATCGCACCTAACCCACAGGATGCGGAGGCAGTCTCGGCAGCAGTTCACGAACTATTGCTGGTGCTGCTTACTTCCCGAAAGCACGGAATCTGTTTCGATGCCATGACTCACTACCGCCAGAAGCAAAACAAGATGCAAGGCAAGCTGCTCGGATCACTCTACAAGCCCTACGAGAATCCCCGCAAGGTCGATCTGGTTATCAAGACCGTAAAAGCCTGCCCCGATTTGGGGCGCAACACTGTGAGGAATGTGTCGGGCTTACTAAGCCCCGCTAGAACCGGCATCGCAGACGTGGACAAGGTGGCTACATTTCTGGCTCAGATCATAGATGCTGTGCCCCCCAGTGCCCTCGGCGCCGCCTTCAACAAGATGACGCTCACCGATTTCAGTTTTTGGATCAAAAATCTGTGTCTGCCGATTGAAGGCCTGCTCCATATTACGGGTAAAAGTTATCTCAATCACGGAGACTTCAATTTGAGATTGGCAGTGGAGAAATTGCTCCTCTCCATGATGCGGCAGTACAGCAACTATGTCCAAGCCATAGCCTTGCGGGAACAGTCGAAGAAAGCTGGCAACTCCCTAAGAAAATTTAAATTCGATCTTTTGAATCATCTGCTAGTTCATTTTCCCACTATTGAATCAGTGCTGTACTCCCTCTTTTTGGCCATCCGGCAGCAGAAAAATAATGAAGATGTTGATGTTCTGGAGTGTCTTTCTATCACCCTGGACTTGGTACTGCTTATGTGCAAGGAGAACCGAGCTTTTGTGAACCAAACAAGTCAGATTCTCAACTACTTGGAGGTCTTGCGACCGCTGTACCAAACTGATTTCCTCAATTCCGATCGTCCGCAAGAACTGAAAAAGATCCAACTGGAGTTGAAGTCGATTCGAACTATTCTATTACTGTTTCCCCTATCACTTAATCCGCAGGAGAAACTCTTCGGCAATGTTTTCGGTTCGTTCATCAAAGCTTACAGGCTGGAGGATGTGGCCATTAAATCCGAGGCGGGAAACATTCTGCACAAGCTCTTCCACAACACGGGCCTCTTCGATTCCTGTAGCCACGAAATAAATATCTGGCTTGAGGCCCTCATCGGATTCGATCCTGATATAGCATCCACTGTGGAGAGCATCCTGCTGACGATACTTTGCTTAGATTGGCGGCAGATCGCACTCCCGCAACTGAGCATTGCAGAGACCGAAACTAAAAACGAAAACCTTAGCAGACTTTTTGCACAAATCGAGCAGGGCCATACGGTACAGGCGTATGTTGAAACTCTGACCTTGAGCAAGATGATGCCATTACTGCTCCAGGGAGTGGTACTCGAAGCTCCCTATGACGCCTATGTGGAGCTAGTCTTTGTTCTGCTGTTTCACTATCACACCCAGCCGGAACTGGTGCTGAAACTTTATAGCACTCATCTGGATAAGTACACTGACTACATGAAGAGTTGGCTTCCGTCTAGCGCCGGAAAAGAAAAGCCCAAGAAACTTCCATCCGTCATAGCCGAAAACTGGCCATTACTGAAGCAAATGCGCAAGGCCCTTACTGACGAGGCCGTCCAACCATTTGAGCAAATTTTCAAGGTCGATACGGCCGACAAAAACTTTGAATTGAAGCTGAGCGAGGGGCAGACTATGCTGTTGCATCCCAGTCTAGTTAATCCGCGACGCAACATGATCTACGTCCAGGACCTGCTTTTCGTTTTCACCCATTCTTTCTCCAGCCAGCGATTGAGTAAACTTCAGGCGGAGTTGGTGGCCGATTATCTGATCAAGTTCCTCCAAATAGCTAATCAGGTGGATGATGGTCGGGAGGAAGTCTTAGGGGATGATGAGCAGCAGCAAGACGAAACCCATACCCAGAGCTTACTGCACTACATTTACAACATTCGCCTGGGTCAACTGCATCCCACGGAGCTGCTGAGTGTTACGAGTGAAACCCGTTTGAATTATGTGATCTTCCTGCGCCGTTTGACGGAATTTTGTCGCACCTTACCTCGATTTGAGAGCTACTCTTCCTACTACCGCCTGCATCTGGTCAAGGCTCTGAATATTGCCCTGGATTCTTTGGAGGAGCAATGCGACCATCCACAGCAACTTGTGGAGTGCGTGGCTCTGGTTGACGCCTTTGAACTGAACTCCAGCGAATGTGTTCAGATACTGGAGCTCCTCACTACCAAACTGGAAGCTAAAGACTTCCTAACGAAGACCAAGCCAAATCACTTCTTCGATCTGTTGCTGCGCCTTCTGGCCCGTCTGGTTCTATTGAAGGAACCCGTCGACTGCCACAAATCCTTAAAAGTACTTCTCAGCTTCTACAAAGATTTCTGTGAGCTGCACGAACAACAACTGGAACCTTTGGAGGTGGCCCTGCTGCAGTTCCTGACCAGCTATCACCATCATTTGGCCGCTTGCGATGAAGACTTCTTCGGATGCTTCTTTGGTGCCACTAGGAAGCTGAGCAAATCTGCCATTCGAATGGCTACTTTGCTGCTGGAGCGGCGGCACCAATTGGCCGACAAGTTCGCAGAACTGCTACCAAGTAACATAGAGCAGAAGGAATTGGTCTATCCACTTCTGGACATAGCCCTGACCAAGAACTATCAACTACCTCATGCTGTGCTGCAGCGATGCTACCAGACCTATAAGAATGGCTTCATGAAGAGCATTGAGAAGCCGCAGAAGGCAGCTCTCATTTACCGGGAACACCCAGAGGCCAGTGCCCTACTCATTGCCCAGTGCATGCCCAAGTCGGAGTGCCTGGATTACTGCCAGAAGCAGTTGAAGCTCGATTCGGTGGAGCTCTTCCAGGTGCGAGTTCTGCGAGAGATCTATTGGCAGGCCTTTGGGGCTGCCAAGGATGAGAAACAAAAGGCCACAATCTTCGTCAACTACATCAACCTCAATGTCCAGCTACTGGCTCTGGACTTGAAGAAGCAGGCCCTGGACTTGCCCAAGTTGCAGCAAATATCGTGGAACTGCTACGAGTGGTGGGAGGCTCACCACAGCGACCCCGAATCGCTCCCTCTGGATTGGAGTCGCTTGCTGGGGAATCCGCAGTGGTTTAATTTCTGCAAGAGCTGCCTGAAACTAGCTCTCCATCTGGCCGAGGAGCGTCTCCCGTTGCAGGACCAAACAAACGGTCTTGTCCTCAAACTGATGGCCTTTTTGTGCAACTTAATGTACGAGGACTACAAGGAGGAAGCTCAGGGCGAGGAGGATGCTTCGCCTGCGCTGCTCTACGAAATGATATGTACTCACTCCTGCTGCTTTGATCACCTCTTGGGAGGCGAGACTGAGACGAAGACTTATCTGCTGCAGCTTATGGAGACGCTGGCCAGGAAGGGTCCCAGTGCCCTGCAATCCTCCCACATACCGGTAATTCTTGGCTCCTACCATGCGAAACTTTCTCCTGCAGATCGTTACACACTCGCCCTGCTGGAGCACTACGAACGCTTCGACGTGGGATTGGACCAGTACCGACCCTTCATCTGGGGCGAGAGCGCCGTAGCCCATTACGCCTTGCGGGCGGCGGATGAGGATGAAAGGGCACGACTGCAGCAGCAGGAGACGAACGTGGCCCAGGTGCTGGCGTTGATCGTGCGTGAGACCAGCGAGTACACCATTGAGAACTTCCCCATCTGGAGAAGCCTGCATGCCAGCCAACAACTGCCTTCGGTGGAGTTCCTTGATCCGGCTAAGAAATCCCAAAACTTCGGTGACAATCAGCTCGAAAAAATGGTGGAACAGGGCATTTTGGACTTCCCCCAGGAGCTGCGGCGTATTTGTCCAAAGAGGGAGAAAATATACGAGTCGTGCTACGATCCTGCTTTCCTGCTGCCCCTGATGATGCACTGCTTCGCTCCGGAATCGGTGGTGTGGGCTCGCTGGCCCGTGCAAAATGGTTTGCTGGCCATTAGCTTCTGTGGACTGTCCTCCCTGGACAGGGACATGCGATTGGCGGCGGCCAGTTGCCAGCAGCGGTATCGCGCTCATTTTGAGCTCTCCAAGTTCTACGAGAAACCACTATGGACCCAGGCCTATGACAACATCCAAGCTGGACTGGCGGAGCTCAGAAACTCGTGGCTGGCCCAGACGAGAACCCACGGCGGCACTCCCAGAGTACCGCTGATCCCTGCTCTGTTTATTGCCCAAAGCTTCAACCTCAGCACGGAGCCCACGCATCTGCTGTACAAGCGTCTCATGATGTACCTGCGACTGAAGCAGAGCTTCAACTTCCAGACCATACCGGACTTCAATGTGTTCTTCTACTCCCAGGAGACGGAACACCAGCAATACCGTGAGTTTATTGTGGAGCTGCTGCGCTGTGGAATCAAGTGCAGCGCCGATCTCTTCCTGCTGGTGTCCACCAACACGTTCAAGGTCCTGCTCGGCTTCTACGGATCCAGTTTGGCCACTCTCGAGACTAATCTGTTGCTGTTGTCGGTGCTCTCCACCTGCGTGAAGATTCCCGGTGCTGTCAAGATTATGTTGGAGCATGTGGGCATTCTGTCGTGGCTGGTGGGCGTCATCCGCGACACGGAGTTCCATCAGTTTGACATAATCGAAGGCATCATTAGCATAATCAACAATCTGTGGTATGCTCTGGCAGCGGCTCGCTCGGAGCTTCCGGAGTACGATCACATCCAGCTGCGTCTGTATCGGCTGGTACTGCAACTACTGCCCTTGCTCTCGCCACGGATATCGGTGCCTGGGATGGGACGCCTTCTGAATGTGCTGTGGAAGACGGGCTCTGCCACTGGTCAGCATCGTGCTCTACCCGCTGAACAATTGGACGTCCTGCTAGAGTGTCTCTCCCGGCATTGGCCAGATCTGCTGCCAGGAGTGCGCTATGTGAAGAGCTTCGGTGGCCTGGGAGCTTGTTCCCGATCGGAGTACTGCAACTGGCTGGCAAACGAACACCAGCTAGAGGTCCCAGCTATACTGGCCCTATCCAGTCTACGCGAATATGTCGGCGACTGGTGGCGGGCACACAATGTTGAAAAGGATCAGAGGCAGCTGACGGAGTCGGCTGATTAGGAAAGATTTTATAAAATTGTATTCCCTAAGCTGAAAATTTGTTTTTATAGAATTTAGATATGTAATAAATTGTATGCAATGAAACATAAAATCAAAACACAATCTCTTCCAGGCGAGGGATGATTGAGAGAAGCTCTTAGCGCCGAAGCCTGACTTATGGCCGCCGTAACTCATGCGGTATCAATGTTGGTGGGAGTCACTTCCAGATGTGTTGAAAGTGAACTGTCACGTCGCTGGGGCTGCTCCGCAAGCCTCGTCAACCTTCATTAGTTTGCCCCGCAGCATATGACAAATTACGGGCCATCAACATAACAAAAGATCGGCTTAACTCGAACCTAAAAAAAAATTAAGTAAAGAAAATCCACAACAAAAATAGATGGTTTATGGCAAAACCCTTTAGTGTGTCTTTAATTTGGCCAATCGGTTTTCACACGCACCACAAGTGGGTGTTCCCCTGCAGCGCCTTGTATCCCCCTTCGAGTTCATGTGTGACCCCAGTCGCCACCTACAATTTGTTGGGTCAACAAAATGTTAATCATCCGAAAAGGCTTAAGGCCAGAGTCTGAATTTCTAATATGTAAAGCAAAGTGCGCAAAGTTGACGCAACAGTCGGACGAAAATATTCACAAGATTTATGATTTTAGTAGACGCCTCGAAATCTAACGAAATCTTAGCCATTCCGTTACATAAAACCCGGGGCTGGGTCCCGTCTAGAGTTGCAGATGGAGCTCTGGGAGTCGACATAATTGATTGATATTGCTTAGCGTTTTGTTGTTTATGAGGCGGACGTCATCCCAAAACGTATCAAATGTATCTCTTTGGCCCAAAAAATATAGTGGATCGAATAAATGTATAAATTTGATTAGCCCGAGGCATAAACATGGGAGCATTAATACAAAAACCAACAAACGATCTGAGAAATCAGCTCTTATTAGCTCACATAATGGATTGTTTTAATATTGGTGGGTTGTAAAAGTAAATTGGCTTAATTAGCGAAAAGAACTGAATGTTATAGTAGTTTGGGTATAATATATAATTTATAGTATAGTATAGAAAAATCTAGGCATATATTTAAGTACAGTACTTGACTTTTTAAGCCTTAAACTTTACAGAAAACTATATTATAAGCCATTTCCCATTGATTTTCCCTGGGAACTTTGCTGATTTCTCTTTCTAAAGATCTCTTAGATTTCACTTCAGACATCAATCAAAGTCCTTCAAATAATTTCATGGGTTGGCTGGCATTTGGAAAAGAAAATGGACTGCCATGGCATTGAACTACGCACAATGGGTCACCCGAAAAATAGAGTTCAAAAGGTCAGCCAGTAGCCGTCGCAACAGCGGCTGTCAGAGAGCTAGAAGACAATACTGGAGATCCCATCGATATGGCCGCCTATCCAGGGCGTGGCAACCGATCGACGGCCAATTAAGCGGCTGCCAAATGATTGATTTAGCTTACTTAAAAAGCCATTTCGTCTAATCCGGAACTGACAAGGCCCCGAACCGACAAAAAAAGTGTAACCGAAGACCCCAAGCAGCGACAACTCCCAATAAAAACATAGCCAAAGTGGATGGATGCATATGATTATCCAAAATGCGTTGGCAAATCTTTTCTCGGGTTTCGGAGTGTGTCTCCTTCCCTGGAGATTTGAGACTGAGACTGTCTCTGCTGCGTTCATATTTCACACCTTAAACGACAATCTACGATTGCTTTTTTCGACTATTTGCATTTTAAATTATTGGTCTGGCCCTCATTGACACGTTGATTTCATAGCTCACAATGCCATTGTCTTATGTCAAATGTATGCAATTTATACAAATTTATTTTTAAACAAATTTCTCGATTGTTTTGCCAGTTTGCCAGTGTCCCATTTATTGAACTCTTTGCTCCTTTTGCTATTTATGATTTCATTTGCTTCTTTCCACTACCAATCATAAATGCCTGCCAGAGCTCCCTGGACAATCAAGTGTCACAATAAAGCTTAGCCCCAGGCCACTCCGATGATCGTTTGCTCAGATGGATGACTATATTATGCGATATAAAAAAACCTATTTATGTATTTTATAAAAAATATATGCACAGTAGTGGGAACGAGGCGTGGCCAATTGAATCAGGTGGCTAAGGTCAAAAGCAGTTACCAATCGTGGCTCTAAATCGTGGCTAGCATGAGTTATGGATGCAGGCTTCACCTGAGATGATCGGATGCCAATCCATAACCGCAAAACTTCATTAGGAATCCAGCTCATATGGCTGTTCAAAAAATCCATAAATCTATGGTTTTCAATTATGGTTGCACTGGAAAGAAACTAATCTTTAAAACTACTTTTAAATAAAATACTAAAAAGCTATAAGTCTTTTTCAAATTTGTAGTGATATTTGCACTTTTCTTTGTTAAATTTCAGTAGGGGCGACTTAAGATTGTCTCAGTGTTGCAGGGCAATACATCAACATGCCAAATGGGCGATCCAAATGGCCTGCGGATCGTCACGTTCGGCCTCCAGTTGGGAGCATTTGCATCATGTTACCCAGGTATTCGAGTAGGTAGGTACATACATTGGAACATGGGCAGGCCGTGTCCTGGCCACAATCAAAATTTGTTCAGCATACAGAGCAGCTAACTGCTTGGCCTCGGAAAAGTCATTGGGGAAATTGAAAATTTTGCAGACGGGGATGGGGAGAAACGCATGCCGATCGAACATGAAACAGATGGAAAAGGGTGCAAACGGGTTCAAAAGCTCACTTTTGTTTCAGAGTCGGCGTCGAGGCGTCTCGGCATCATTTCAAATATCAAAAGTCACGACGACGAAGAAAGCTGGTTTGCCTCTGCCACTGGTGGGCCTGGAATCCCCTCCGATGGGTTCGATGTTTGGTTTTTGGCTCGCTTTTGCGGCTTTCTGTTGGTTTGTGGCAAAGCATTTGGCAAATAATATGCGGCTAAGAGATGTGACTCCAACACTGACTCTCCTCCCGGTGGCATGTCGGTGGAAAACTTGTCCAACTGCCTGGCAATCTTTTTTCCCATTTCCCATTGACAGCGGATGAGTATCCAGTGCCCTCCCCCGCCGATTGGTAATTTTTTTATGCAGGTTACCCAAAAGGTGTTATGGCATTAGGCAGTGAAATTTGGTAATACCTGAAAAAGGTTATTAAAGGCGATGGCGTATTACTTATTTAAATTAAGGAAATTTTTTTGGGTTGTGAGTTATTTGAGCCATTGCAAATATGTTTTTCCGAAATATAGAAATGTTCATAGTCTCTAAAGGATATTTAATTAATATTTAGGACTAAAATACTAGAGAAAATCAATCTATAAAGTATTTTATGTTACTTCCGATTGGTGGATAATGATATTTTCATTTTATAAGTGCCATTCATGGCCAAGAGATGCTTCCAGGTTTGGCCTGTTTGCACATCAACAATGTTGCTAACACATTGATAAAGAAATAAAAAATAAAATAATTGGCATAGCCAGAGTTTAGGTGACTTCGAAGATGACCGGAAGTGGAAAGAGGCAACCGGAAATCGAATATATTTAACCATGCGTCTTCAGAAATGAGTTAATTTACATGCTGAATTGGCGCTAATGCGAGAGAAATTTGCACCACAAAGTGGCCCAAAAATTGCAGAGACCCAGACAGCCACTAGGAAGTTCAAGCCGCAGACTCCAACTTTGATCTGCGGCACGTGTGTGCGTTGTGGCGAGTTGGATGGACGTTCAACTTGGCTGGGGTTTTGGAGCGGAGCTCGGAGCGCTCATTAAGCTCACCGGCTTTGGCTCTGGGCAAGGATTTGGCCGAAAACGAAAACGAAACAAGTTGGCCGATACGGCGATGAAGATGCCACAGAGTTGATGTTGGGTAATGCCGTAAAACTTGGCCAGCAGACGAAAAGGAAAGTCTGGCGAAAACACATCAAACGAGACACGCATAAAACACCAATAAAAAAATGTATAAATAATAACGTATAAAATTTAATTAACTGACTGCAGGCTGATTTTAGTGTAGAATTTATGTTGCGTCATAATGGCCACTAAAATGTGCAAAGGGCGCCTGTGAATTGGCAATTGGCCAAGTTCAAGCAGCAAGCCACAATAATGAGTGTGGTGCTTTCATTCATTAGCCCGCAAGCCAAGCTGGCCAGCGAGTCGGCAACATGCTGAGTGCCAGCAACATGTTGCGAGCAACACTTGCAGCATCTTCAGGCCAAAATGCTTTTGTCTTCGGCCAGGAAAAATTCAAAACCACTCGCGCTTCAGACGGTTTCGAGCGTTCAGACTGTTCGGTTGGGTTTTGATTTTTTTGTTCAGTTGTTATTCGACAGCAACTTCCCCGAAAAACAACAAGAAAATAAACAAAAAACTAAAAAAAAAAGTTAAAACAGACCACGAAGAAAAATCAAACAATCTCTGAGCCGCGAAAATTAGCTTTGTTCCATCGATCCGGCCGGTGTGAACTATCCGCTAATTCGAAAATAACGATTCGAAATTTGGCAATTAATCGAAAATAAAGTGCAACGAGCCAAGCCGACAGCCTGCGGCGGATGAGCTGTAAACAAATCAAATGTCTATAATCCAAATACAATAAAGGAAACGTTAGCAGTTAATTCGCATTTGATTAGTTTCTGTTCCTGTCCCCATTTTCGAATATTACTATTTGATTGCGTGCAACATCTGGACAAGGTGCCCCCAAGGAGCGGTGAGGTGGAGCAGTTGTTCGAGTTGGATTACAGCGCTATATAATCGGATATATCCCAATAAAGATACGCTGTCAAAATGTTTGGTGTGAGTTTTGAACTAAGGACTTTAGATCTTTTTTTTATGATTATGTTAAAGACTAAAAAAAGCTTTAATTTTAAGTTATATATTTCCAAATAATAAACATTTTCTTATTTATTTAACCCCGAATAAATAAAATTCAAAGCCCTTGCCTTTGCTTAACATATTTTCATAAAAAGACGGATATATACTTTATATTCCCCCTTAAATATATATCCCCCTTAAAAGATAGAAATATTTTGAAAATAACAAGTCTTAAATATTTAACACCAATCAGTATCCAATTAAATGTCCTAATCGAATCGAATTCTTAAAAGATCAAACTTTATAAATTTCTCCTTGAACTATAACATCGATAGAAACCAAAAAAAAAATCCCCTCGCACTCTCTTTTTTATAACTCTTTTTTTTCTCCACCCCGAATAGAAATTTCACTAATTTAATAAACTCAATTAGTAAAACACAAGTCAATATTGTCTATACACGCCCATTTTTGGCACTTTGAAAGAAATCTCAGAGTGTGGGAGTCTCTGCGAGAGCAGTGATCGATCGAATAGACCAATCATTAATATATGCATGGGACTGTTTGGTTTTTGGCAAGACCAAATTATTGAAAGTCATTTGCCAAGTCATTTGTGTAATGGCTTTTTAATGCCATTTAATGAATCCGTCTCAGAGCTGGACACAGCCGGGGAGCTCCAATAAAACAATTTAATTAGCGACATCTGAGACGCAGTTAATTTGAAGACTGAAAGACTGAATGTCAGCTACCGATCGAGTTGTTTTACGAGCGTTAATCACTCATAGTCAAAACGACCAGAAAGGCATCATTAAATGCCTTGGCTGATTAAGACCCAAAAACGATAAAAAATAAGAACGATAAGCTGTGACTCTAAGACCTTAAAATTGCCACATATATAAGCGGATGTTGATCAAAATAAGACATCTAATCGCAGGTGGTCGTTTGACTTGAATTAGATTGGGCAATGGAGAATGGGGAGGGAGTTACAAGGATTTATGTGTCTTGTGGCCCGTATGTTGACCCAGCATCGAAGTCCACACCCCACAAGCATATCCGATTTCAGGTTGCGCAATCGACAGTTTATGGCCAAATTCAAATTGCCAGCCAAAGCGACCTGTTCCAGCCAGCCAAAGTTGAGAGTTGGCTCCAGCCTTCGGACCTGAGTGGCGAGTTTTTTGGCATCCAGCCAGCCAGAGTCCCAAGTCCCAGCCCAGGCGGCAGCAAGTCATCTGTGAAGACGCAAGATGTGTGTAGATGTCTGCCGCTGTTGACATGCAATAAAATTTCACTTTTCACCGTTGCATAATTGCAGTTTGACAATGCTTAAAATTGATTATGCTGCACTCGCACTTTTTTTCGCTTTTCTGTTTGCGTTGGCAAAAATAAAAAAATTATATATCCAAACAAAAAGCATCTTCCTTGCCGATTTCACCAGCCCAAAATTAGCCATCGGGTCATAAATCATCCACACAGAGAGTGTCAAGGGATGTGTTTTTGTTCGATTTGGTCAGAAAAATTAAGCGATTAAGGATTAGATGAAAGTGCACGGAAAAAGAAAACACATCTTTTTATTTTATCATCAAAAGAAAGTTATGGTGTCTAATCAAATAAACGACTTTATGATTGTAACAGTAAGAAAACACATTAACTTCATAACACAACAAATTGTAAAGCGCTACTATATCTCCACATTACTATCATTTCCGTAAAAAATTTTATAAACATTTTTTCATATAATGGATCAAATGAGGTGTGTGTGAGTTTCAAGTATCTGAGCCATTTCAATTAATGTTTCCAAGTGCCCCGGGGTTCCGATTTTCACAGTCATTGATCAGGGAATGGTATTTGATTTGCTTATCGGAACTGTTGACCCGGCGCTATTGTATCCAAAACCCGTAGAAAAGTAAAAGTGCCACACACTCACTCACGATCCAGCGGCGCTTCATTCACAAGATATTCAATTCATGGATCCTATTCAAGAAATAAATAATAAGACGCCCGCACACTGAGCGGCGAACACATATATCGTGCCGGGAGATCTGTATCTGTATCTGATTCCAGGGTCTGCACGAAATTGTGCAATTGTCAAAAACTAACAATTTACAATTTACCATATGATAGATGGGCCACTCGGAATAGGAGAAACCCATCTGCACTTGTGCGCATAAATCAGCAGGCACCTGAGATATATGGATAAAAATATATATACATATATAATATATATATATGTATATCAGATATGTCAGTTATAAATGCTGAGAAGCGTAAGCAGCAAGTGCAATGATGGCTTTTAGGGGGAGTTTAGTGTCGAGTTCGTTGCCTAAGTCTTTTGTTTTGTAAACTGCCTTCACGCCGAAAGGTCAACAGCAGCCTCCGATGGCAATTGTACGCTGAGTAGTAACTGGCACACGACGCTGCACACACAATGTAAGCGATTTACATAATAATATGTAACTATATGGACAGTCCACAGTCCACAAGACCCAAAAACAAACAAAACAAAGCCCCCGTCCAGGCGTTGGGCATAAAAAAACATTTACCACTTCCACTGGGCACTGCCACCATCCGATGATCTCTTCTCCGGCTCCATCTTCATCTTTATCATCCGGGGTCTTCCTCAAAAAAGACCTCAAAAGACCAGGGGCCCGGGCATCGATAAAAGTGAAACCGAAATTGCCGAGTACACGGCGCAATGATGCCATTGACATTGCATTTTTGTTTCAACGCGCCATTAGATGTAAAGAGCAAAACAAAAAGTGGAGAAAAAAAATGGAAAAAGCGGCAATTTTCCCTCCAGCCCCTCCCATCTTGACTATACATATATAAATTCGAACTCCCGAGACCCAAAACACAAACAATGGGCAGACATTACGCGAACGCGCCTGCAAAAAGCCAGCAAACAAACATTATCTTAGGATGGAAAAACCTTACAGATACGGTAGGGTGTCTTTATTTGTGTGTGTATCTCGGAAATTTATTGTAATATGCGCACATTGGTAATTTTGTCTTATTTTTATTATGAAATGTGCTGTGTGGCTAAATAAAAGCCGGGGAGATGGCCAAACGCGTTGGTCAATCAAATGAAGATACGGATTTTCACTCAGCCGCTAATGTTGGCGAGAGTTTGTTTTGGCGTGGCAAAAAAATCAAATACAATGTAAAAATATCTCAAAAATAATATGAAAAAACAACAAAATTATTATGGAAACCTGTTGTAATAGACAGCATAATATTATTTATTACCAGACAGGCTGGCAAATTGAATTTGATACCTCGACTTGAACTTGCTCATCTGCTTATCGAGACGATCAATAAACTTGACCTCTGGCCAATCAGCCAGAGATAACCAGTGTCTCTGGGCCTTGTTATATTATGTTATATGAATGCCATCGGATATGCCGCAGCTTCGAGGGCTTACACGCAACCAAACCCAATTAAATGCACATCAATATGCAAATAACAGTCAGCAAAATGGGCCCTAATCGAAATGTAAACAGCAATGAATCCAAAAATATCCCCTGCCATATCGCATATCGCACACATATATCGCGATATCACGTTATTGGTCAATATCTGGGGGCCCAATCAATGCCAATCAAAAGCCCGATTCCATGTCAAAACAGTATCGGCCCGATCCGCGGAGATTAGGTTAATATATCGCGCCGAAACAATGGCAGGCCCGATACCGAGCAGGGCGCGTCAGCCTCGAATCGATTCGAGTGTGAAATTATGCTAATTTCCGGGGACTTGCTATCTGACCATCCACTTTCTGGGATCTGGTATCGGGCTGGAAAGGCGGCTACCATTCAGCCAAGATGCCCACACACGCAATTACAGTCGTTTTTTATGGGCCCGTGGACAACAAAGCTTGGTAGCTACAAAGGCAGTTAAAAGCCCATAAAATACTGTAACAAATTTATTGAGCAAGAGAAAACAAGGGGATTGTTATTGAGACGACATAAAAAGTAGATGATCGATTAGGGCATGATCTCTAGTTTGAAATGTGATGACTTCTTCAAGTATTTAGAAATTTAAAGAACTCCTTTAAGGAGAAGCTTAAGTGTTAAAAAGTTTCTCAGAAAACTACTTTTTAACATTCAAAATTGGAATATTTTCGATTATATTTAGGGAAACAACGAATCCATTGTTTATAAACCATAATTTGGTTATGAATGTGAACCAATTTGTTTTTTATATTAATAGCTAATTTGGAACAGCATTGTTAAGAGCCACAAAAAATAAAAATCCCTTTAAAATATCGTTTGTTTGGGCGTGAACTTGACTTGGTCGTAAAATAAGTGAGAAAAGTTTGCATGCGACTGCATTTTATGACATTCCTCGGCCTAGTCAGGATTACAACATAACTCTGACACACATAAATATTAATGCTGGCCCACATTGAGCATAAACGGCAATTTGCACCGGCTCGCCAATTGGTGGACTGGTTGGTTATTCGATCGGACTTTGGTGGGGATGGGTATGGGAATGGGAATGTAATGGATTGCGTTATACGAGAAGATGTACAACTTTCAACCAGGTTTTCGGGGCTTATCATTTGGCCGCTGCCGGGCTGCTTAATAATGCGTGGCGGCTTGTAGATGCCACTGGCGGTGGGCAACCGCAGGCTTGTCTGATGCAATCCAATCACCCAGCGAGTGCGGCTAAATGCAAAATGCGGAATGCATCTGCAGAATGCGAAATATCCGAGGTGAAGCCGAGCTCAGCAGGCGTGAAATTAATCACAAAGCCAGGGGAGAGCCATACGAATATGATGTACCATTTTTTTGTTATTATTATTGTTTTTCTCTTTATTTTTTTTATTGTTGTCGAGTGGAACTGGGTTACCCAGTCTTGGCGTCGAAAGTGAAGTCTTTCGGTATGGTCAGCTCCCGGCTTATGCAATTGCTACGAGGGGAAGACAAAAAGAAAACATTTTCTACCCACACACACTTTACACACAAGAAATCAAGCAATATATGAATAATATAGACAGCTCTGGGCCATCAACCATTGGGCTATTGCTAATTTATTGGCGTTGTCCGATTGTTGTTAAATCACTTTTACACTTTGCGGCTTTTGGGGCTTCGGGGGATTTTGCGGAACTCTGCGGCCAGTAAAAATAATTATGGATAATTAAAGGAATTTTATTGAGCTGCCTTATGGCGTTTTACGCGCTTGTTAATTTCGTACATTTACAATATGAATATCTTCGTCCAATTAAAACGGAAATTGGCAGCTTCGGAAGGGATTATTATAATGAAGCTGGCTGTGAACTAGTATATTAAGTAGAGAAATTTTAAACATTTTGCCAGCTTTTATTTTTAGCCTTCAGTTTGATTAAAGACTTTCCCATCCACAAAACATATTCAACAGATATTAAAGGGAGTTTTCCTTCACGATTTGCAGCAAATATTTACAATTAAACACTTCCGTATAATGCGGATTGTATTTTCGTGTATTCAAGTGCCAAACATTGCAGGGAAATAGCCCGAAATGAAATAAATGGAAATGGGAATGGGAATGCCTACATGCGATTGAGCCAACATGCTCAGGTAGCCTTTTAATATGACTATGCCAGAGATATCCAACTACCTTGGCCTGACCATTACAATTTATGATGATTGCTATTTTTTCTCTTCACTGTTCCCTACCTGCTCCCCAGCCTGGCCCCTTCACGAAATCAAAGCCGGCAAACTTGATTAGCTTAGCGCCAACTTGATGGCTTCCATACCGAGATTGATGCAAATGATCAGCAAAGCAGACAGGGCTATTGGTTTTTTGTGGGCTTTAGCTCCGCGAAAAATACAAACAAGTTGGAAAAGAAATGACTGCAGACTGGAATTATTTCCCATCGAAAATGGTGGCGTGGCTCCTAATGCTTTGCCCTTTAACAGAACTTGAACTCTGGCCTTGGCTGGGGCGGAAGAGGACTGCCAGTTAAATTGTAAAAAATAATGGTGATTTTCCCGCCAGTCTTTTTAACTCAAAATGCATAAAAAGTCGCGTCATGTTCGATTTTATAATGACGAACTTCAAAGGAGAGGCCTTTGCGGTTGTTTGAAGGCGAACAAGTAGAAAGTTTTGGGGCGAAAATCTGGAGTCAAAGGTGTTGAGCAGAGTTGAAAGATTTAATCAATGCGAAAGATTGATGAACTATAGGCGGTTCAATTGAAAAATGGTTTCTATGATTTTTGTCGAAGTCACTGGAAAAAATTTATAAAAAGACAATTTCTTTCCTGTCCAAAAAAAGAAGGTTTTTTCCCCCGTGTAATAAAATATTTATGCAACATTGGCGATGCAAATCGCTGGAATCCTGGCTGCGAATCAAATGGGCTTTTCATTTCATCTGTTGCTGCTGAGCTGATTAAATAATTTCCAGCCGGCCAGAAACGACTTCCCCACGATCGTACAAATTTGGCCAAAAACGAGAAACAATGCAAAGTGCCAAGTGGCAACAACGTGACTGGCATAAAAACCAAAGAAAATCCTGGGCACCCACAATGAGCGCCCAAAACCGAAACGAAACCAAATCAAAGCGAGAAACTCACGTAGTCCGAGGCACTCTCTGTGCTTCAGCGACAGGTGGTCAGATGGCTTGGCTTTCAACCCCCAACCCCCCAGCCAGCCAACCCTCAGCCAGCATCCATGGCTCGTTTGGGGCAACAATTAGCCTAAACTTTCGGCAACGGCCAAACAAGCGTTGCAAGGCAATTTGCAAAAAGTCTCGGCAAGCTAGAGCCAGCAAACCACCAGAAATCAATCGTCAAGCTGTTGAAAATGGGAAATTGTGCAAAAGGGGCCCGAACGCAGTGCATGGATTCATTCCCCTGGAAAAGTCAAGAAAACCCGAATGCTCCGATGCCATCTGAGTGGGCAGTCTGACCAGCAAAAAGCAAGAAAAAACTACATATAATGCGTTATGATTTTCCGTTGGGCATATGCCGGAAAGATTACCGCTCTGCGATTAGTAGACTTGATTTGGAAAAACGAAGGGGTCAGAGAGTGTTCATGCATTTTCCAGCAGATTGCACAAGTTGGCTCAAAACTGGGCTTGGTCTCTGGGAAATTAAAAAAAAATTACCAGAAATTTCAAAGCGATAATGCAGCATAATAATTGAGAAATGTATGAGACAGATAAAATGTGACAGGTTAATAAGAAAATTATGATTAGTTGGGGAGTTGGGATGGGAGTTTCTATATATGTATTTTATAATTTATATTTTTGATGTCTTATGTGGAATACTTTTCATATTTATTTATATTTTGAACATAAAATGAACCATGAATGAAATACACTTTTTGTAAAGTTAAGATTGTAAAGGTTAAATATCATATTTATGAAATCTATACATAAATCCTTCGACTCTCTAATTGTTTGAAATTAAAAAAAAAATATTACAAAGGTCATAGATACTTCAAATGTTCGTGAGTTTGCTTTTTACAAAACATTTCGCAGAGCTCAGCATGCTCTAAAAGCCAATTAAAATCTTTAAAGATTTCCCAAAAACTTTTAAAAATTCCGCCTTTAAATAACACTAAAGCCCACGTTGACTAATGCAATGGCTTGTGAAATAGTGAAGATGTCACAGACAATTAGCCAAACCGATTCAGCCCAAGGTGTCGCCAACAACCCGAGCATCAATGGTCGTTAAACGAAATGAGCCATGAAACTAAGACCCCCAAAACGTGACGTTTTAAACTTATTAAGTTATTAACTCTTAAGCTCATCCATTAATATTTCCTCTCTTTGGTTTATCTTCCCAACCAAACAGAGACATCTAAACGGCCTGCCCTGGGTATTGCTGGCCCTTCTACTGCTGGCGGCTTTGAGGCTTCATGTAACCAATGCTGCGGAGGAAGTGGAGGATACAGCCACGGACAATGGCAGTACAGAGAGCAATGAGATCATACCAAGAGAAGCGATCCAGAAACTGGACTATTCCGTGCGACAGGCCCTACTCCGGGCCATAGACAAACTGGAGCAAGAGGAGGCGGCCGCCGGGGTGACGGAAAGTGGCGAGGACAGTCCCAGCAGCAGTGGATCCCGATCACTCCTGCGCACGGAAACCAGCACTCTGCCATCACACCGTGAAAAGGATGAGATCCTGGAGGAGAGTACCAACGGCGCCGAGCCGGAGCCGGTGGTGCCCACAGTTCAGTTTTATACAGCCACCTTCGATGAGCGGAATGCCCAGGAGCAGTTGCTATCCTCTTTCATCGATCGTTCTAAGCTGTGGAAGAAGACCACGCTGCGTAAGCAGAACTCCCCCACAGTTTCTTCTCTTCTGGAACCGAAGTCCGCAGAGGCCGATGGTCCGGAAAATCGTCAACTTACCAGAAGTGTGGATAGCGCGAGTTCCGGATCCGTGACCAGCAATGAGATCTCCCACGACAGTGGCAGCCATGAGATCAAGTTCGAAATCAGCAATTTAAGGAAACCCACCACAACAACAACCACAACCACGACCAGCACAACAACAACTACGCCAAGACCACGCACCACCAGGCGTCGTACGACCACAACAACCACCACGACTACGACAACCACTCCGCGGCCCACGCACAACGAGGATGGAGAGAATATCGAGCTGGTGGACAAGCAGGATATTCGCATCCAGGAAGCACCGCTCGTCACCGCATTCACGGTGGATCTGGATGAGCGAGGAACGGCCCATAAGTTCCGCCCACTGCTCGCGGGCAATCAGCGCAGCAGCTTTGCACCACAACAGCAATTGCAACAGACACATCAGCCACACCAGCAACATGTCGGACCCACCATTACCAAACTGAATGTGTTGGAGTCGGAGCCGCCGGCCACACCACTGCCCACACAGTTTCCACCCACCAGCAGCAGCACCACCACCACCCAGATTACCACCAGTACTGCGGCCAACAATGGTTTCTCTACCACGCCCGCCTTCTTGGCCAGCACCACTACCAATTATGTGAAGGTAAACTGAATAAATTATGGAAAATTAAGGCTTAAACATTAAAAGACCATTTCTCTAATAGCACTAATTTATTTATAATTATTTCCAACTCCCAAGTTTTCAATATTATTAATTTGTCATTAGCAGGAGCCTAGGAGCAACATTCAGGAAACACCAAATGTGAACAACTATCTTATTGAAAGGCAGAGGGCTTTGGAGCAGCAGATCTACCAACTGAAGATTCAGGCTCAAGAGCAACAGGCTCTGATCCTGCGCCAGTTGAAGCTCCTAGAGGAGCAAAGCCAGAACCGTTACCAGGCCACGCCCATTGCACAACCCAGTACATTGCAGCCACAGCAGCACCTACAACAGCAGCAGCAACAGCAACTGCAGCAGCAACCGCCACCGCCACCGGTCCAGCAGCCACATGGTTCGCTGGAGGCCATTCAGACGGCACTGCAACCACCCTCAGTGGGTTACTCCATAAGACCTTCGGTGGAATTTATACCCAGCACACATACCAAAACTGTTATTTATCCCACATATCCAATTGAGCAGCAATTGCCGCTGCGCGATGCCGTTTCGGGTCATAAATTCGCCCTGCAAAACAGCAACAACAATGGCAATAGCAACACCAACTATCAAAAATTGCCAGCACCGTCGAATGCAGTTCAGCAAATTTTCCAAAACCTGCAGCAATCGCTGCAGAAATCGAATGAAAATTTGCAAGTCCAGCCCTCGAATCAGTTCAACTTTTCACCCGCCGAGGCGTCGCAACTTCAGGCCCTGCCCCAGCATAATTACAAGCAATTTCAACAGCAGCCCCTCCAGCAGCAACATCAGTTGCTAGTGCCCAACTATGTCAGCAATGCGATCTTCCAGCAACAGCAACAGCAGCAACAACAACAGCAGCACAGGGGCCGCCAGTTCCGTCAAGAGACGGGAGTAGGCAACTTTGGACTGAACTCCAATGTGGAGATCCAGCCGAGCAACTCCTTTGCCACCACAATTGTCAGCCAGCAGCCGAGTTCGAATCCCACTTTGGATAACCAGAACTTTTACAGGCAACATTTGACGCCGCAGCTCAGCAATCAGTTGCAGCAGAACGCCCAGCAATATCTGCAGCAGCAGCAACAACAGCAATTGTTGCAACAACAGGCGAAATCAGGAGGTGAAGTCAGTCCAGGTAATGCAAACTATAAAAATAGACATTCGAGCCATTCGAGTGGCAATCAACTTAGTCAATTTAGCAGCTTAAGAAATCTTGACGAATTGAAAGTAATCAGTAAAGTTCTAGCTCTCAACCACGGGATCCCGCAGTTCGCCTCACAAAACCTGCACTTCAACGGGGCCTTTTGAGCACTTGCACCACCACCACAAGCACCACCAGCAAACCCCACACAACAGTAAAATCTAAAAAAGATGCACCACCCAAAAACCCTCCGTTTCCGTTTCTGGTCCTGCTCCTGAGTCCCTACCCTGTTATTCGAAAATCTACGCAGTTGAGTTAAGTTTTACGTACAACATCTTTGTAAATATTCATTTTATTTTAAAACATAAGACTAAAATCTAAGAAGAGTATAGAAAAAAACGGAAGAGTGCAGCTCGAGCGACCCGAAATGATGGAGGAGGATAAGGATTTAATGGTGAACCACTTGCCAGAAAAGTGTTGAAATGTAATAATTATTTATTTTCTTTGTGAATAAAGCTTATATTAAAGAAAAAAAACGTTGTTTTCTGAAATATCAACGGTATTTCTTTGAATTTAAATTTAACAGTGATCTTACATATGTTAACTGTCTCCCATCTCTAATGTTGTTGACGTTTATCGATATCGATCTGCTCCAAACCAAAATAAAAGCCCCCAAAACAAATCCCCGATGTAAACAAATGGCACAATTGCACAAATCAACCGCGATAATCCTATTTTGGCAAACGCAGCAATTAAGCTTGCAATGGATAAGGAAAAAATATATTTTTAGAATTGACAAAGCAGAATGCTGACAAAACAATTTTGATGGAAAAGCTTGGAAAGCTTTGCCACCCTTTGATAGCGACGCATGTGTAGCAATCCAATTTTGTTAATAAACAATAGTTTAGTACGGGTACAACCGCCGTACTAACGCCACCGACATGTGGTCCCGCAGCAGTAGTTCCCGGCGACAAGTGGCGACCCGCGAAGATGATCCCGAGAAGGTTTTGCAACAGGTGCAGGAGCTAAGCGACTGGCTCACAGCCAATCCCCAGGTCAACGGGTGCAACTCTTACGAAAACCTGCACTTTTTTCTACGGACCTCTAAATTCGATGTGGAACGAACCAAGAAAAAACTAAAGACATTCTACCAAATGAGAGCTGAGCGCACCGAGTGGTTTGACAATCGTGATCCTAAGCTTCCAGAAATCCAGGAGCTGCTTGATCTAGGCGTATTCCTTCCAATTGGGGCGGACGCGGAACAAAGGATGGTGGTGGTCATCCGAACCGCAGCTCATGATCCTAAGAAGCACTCTCAAAACAACGTATTTAAGGTGAGTCATGGATTCGTGCTCAACTTCACACTTTGTGTTAATTTTTATAAAAATTAGAAGGCCTTACGCTCGCCTCTTTGTGTATATACCATACATGGGAGGATAAAGTTCATAAACCCCGTATTTTATGTAGATTAAGTAAAGTTCTTGATACATTCTACTCATACGCAGTGTATACTGCTCGAATGGGTGAGATTTAAAAATACTTGAAGTTATTTTTCTTTTTCTGGAATTGCACATTTTAACTTTTCAAAACTTTATTTCCCAGACAAGTAAAATGATATTGGACCTGCTGCTCAAACTCGAGCCGGAGATATGTGCCCGAGGCATGGTGGCCATTCTAGATATGCAGGGCGTTCAGCTAGGTCATGCGTTGCAATTGAATCCAAAGCTTATCAAGCGATCGGTCGAGAGCTGGACAGCGTACCCTTGTCAGCCGAAGCTCCTGGAGTTCACCAATGCTCCACGGCATGTCAACATCTTCTTAAATACCTTTAGGTGGGCTGGATTTTCGAACAACGAACAGATATTAATTTCATTTAATTAATTAATGTTCATTTTCAGAATTTTTATGACCCCCAAGATTCGGTCTCGATTGTTTGTTCGCCGGGAGGGAACCTCTGTTAACTGTGATCAACTCCCCAAAGATTTGGGTGGCCAGGGTCCCAGCTATGAGGAGCTTGCACTTAAATGGAAGCAGCTGTTGGAGGAGAATGCCGATTTCTATGTGGAGCAAGACAAATACAAAAGCAAGCTCAAGTGATTGGGGTTAGTGTGGCGACAGTGATAAGACGACGATTAGCCAAATGCGAGAGATTATTTGTGCAAAAAATGCGCAAATACTCACTAAGCGCATATCGGCTGTCATGTCATAAGGAAGCAAACTAGAGCTATTCCATAATACCCCATTAATCCATAGTTTTAAAGTTTATTCGTCACAATCAAGTATTTGGTATTCACCTAGTTAATCTAACCCATTTTGTTTTTGTTTTGAAATAAAGAGTGTCATAATTCATAATATTCTCTTTATTAGTATAAAACGTATCAAAAATGTTTATCAAGTCTACAATTATTATCAGTTATTGGGTGCTGTCGACGATCATCGCCGCCTCACATTTCTGGGGTTTGCATTACAAAATCATTTCGTTTAATTCGCTGCACGACGCCGAGCTAAATAGCGATAGTTTAATAGTAATAAATACATACATACATACACAGAAAGAAAAACGATAAACAAGGAAAACACGCATAGTTTGTGAACGTAATAATGATTCTTGCAAGCGGGGTATGTGTGGGTTAGTATTAGAAGGCGTGCTGTGGCTGCTGTTCAGTTTTCTCTTTTACATATATATAAATATGATTTATATTTCTTAAATTTACGTTTTTCACATATAAAAATATAGTTGTTGCTCTTGATCAGCATTTAGCCCGCTATAGTTTTTCTTCTGGTTTGTTTATGTTTTTAGTGGGAACACGTGAAGCACTGAACGAAACTTAAAAGCTATAAACGATAAACGAGGAAGGGGAAGGGCGGTAACTAACTAAAGTCTGCCGGAGCGCTCCCATCACAAGTCCAACTGCATGCCAACGCCTCCTGAATCACTCCCACTGCCACCACCTCCAGAGTCCACCAGCTGCAGTGATTCCTATATCTGCCGCTCATCCTTTGCCGTCAGCTTATCGATGAGTTCCTGCAGAGGGGCCAGCTCGCGGCGCTCGATCAAGTTAAACTCCTGCACGAAGAAGATAAAATGCTTAAAGGACGTATTGAGGTGGGCCTCTTCGCCCAGCGTCACCACTTCTGAGAAGTGTTGGTGATAGATATGCGCGTAGACGCGGAAAAGACGCTTCAGTATGGTCTTAGCGGAGGAGAGAAAGTTCTTTGGGAACGGGACACCGATCTTTGAAGGGAACAAAGTCTCATCGTCCAGCTGGTCTTGCACCCAGGTCATCAGGTAGTCAATATACTTGGGGGCACTACACTTGATGGGCTTCTTCACAGTCAGGCCATCCGCCCAATGGTATTCGTACTTGGGTCCCGCCGACATAATACCACAGCTCTCCTCCGTACAGAACTCTGTTATGGTGCCGTACAGCATGTTGATCTGATTGAAAAAGTCCACAGCTAAAAGAAGAAAGATTTTATAAGAATTCCGGATCCAATTGGAATGGGTAGGGTGCACTTACTGTTGACAGCCACCCACTCGTTGAGATCCTCGCCATCGGGAAGAGCCACTGCATTGCGAAGATTGCCTGAGCCAAGAGTGGCGGCTGCATGCTTCATGAGATCATATTGGTGTGTGCCCTCGGGTATATTCTTTTTTGGCTTAAAGGTCTTGCTGGAACGCGAGCCGCTGGAGAGAAAGAAACGAATTAGTCTTGGCCCCAACAACCCCATTTTGTAGACGAAGTTGGGGAAGTAACCCCACCTCCGCCAGGGCAATTTGTAGGGAACAAAGCAGCGACGAGGAAGGGGAGAATTCGAAGCTTTCTTTGTCCTCTGAAGAGGAATATTTTTTTGTGTAGTTTTTGCATTTGTTTTTTTTTTTTTTAAATTTTTTTTCAATGAAGAACTTACAACAAAAAGTCCATGGCCATGCAGTTCTCCTTTGCCTTTCACCTGCTCCAAATCGAATATTGCAATGGAAGCTTCTGCTGGGACTTTTTCGGCGAGTAGCTCACCGCTTGTCTGGGTGTTTGGGGTCTTTCTCCTCCAATATTCCCACAATTAACTCACAATACGAAGCAACAATGAAATTAAAAAAAAATTTCTGGAAAGGAATTTTTGCAGCAGGTTTTTAAACGAAATGGGGGACGTATAAGAATCCGATATTTGTTGCGCTTTCGGTGACACGCTGCTACACTAACTCAACAGCTGATAAACTGAACTCCAGATAGTGTGCAGTGCAACTACGGATTTCAGTTGTTTATAAACGCAAAAATTGTTATAAATAAAAATAAAATTGCTTTCACGCAGACTCTTTCTTTCCTTCTCTGTCTTTTATCAACGTGGCCAGCTTGCGAAAAATGTCACTAATATCAAAACAGGTCTTGCATCGGTATTTTGAAAAGGGCTACTGTATTTTTCCCCTCACAGACTCTGGTCACATTGGGAAGTATAGCACGTGGAAAAACAAGTGAAGCACCGCATTTTGTGAATAAATATATATTTACTAATAAAATCGGTGTACTTTCGACATAAATATGGTAAATATAAATGCTAAATTTATTGCCTTCTAGTTATGCTATATGAAAAGAGCAACAGTGAAGTGTTTATACGGCAAAAGCTAACCTAAACTGGTATCAGACGAAAGGGCCTCCAAAACATGTGCTTGCCACCACACCAAATTGATTGTTGCCCATCATTTATGTGATTTTTCCCCTCCCACAGTCGAACCTCTATGTGCTCTACGAGCATGCAGCGGGCTTCTCGCTCTTCTCCGTCAAGGAGTTCGAGGAGGTGTCCATGTTCCTGCCCCAGGTAGAGTCCTCCGTTACGGACATTGCCAAGTTCAACTCGATAGTGAAGCTGGCTGGATTTGCTCCCTTCAAGACGGCCATCGCCGCCCTGGAAAACATCAATGCCATCTCTGAGGGTATTGTGCCACAGGATCTGCTTAGTTTCCTCGATGATTTCTTCGCCAAGCTGAAGAAGAAGAAGTGCACCCTAGGCATTGCTGATGCTAAGCTGGGAGCAGCTATCACTGAGGCCATTGGAGTACAGTGCAGTCACTTCGGTGTAGTTCCTGAAATTCTGCGCGGTGTACGCTTCCACTTCGCCAAGTTGGTCAAAGGTAGGATGATCTGCAATTTAAACAGATTTCAATAACTAATGTTTTGTTTCGCTCTTTCTTCTCAGGATTTACGGACAAATCTGCTGGCGTTGCTCAGCTGGGTCTGGGCCATAGCTATTCCCGTGCTAAGGTCAAGTTCAATGTCCATCGTTCGGACAACATGATCATTCAGTCTATTGCTCTGCTGGATCAGCTCGACAAGGACGTCAACACCTTTTCCATGCGCATACGCGAGTGGTACTCTTACCACTTCCCGGAACTGGTTAAAATCGTGCCCGACAACTACATGTTTGCCAAAACCGCCAAGTTCATTAAGGACCGCAAGAACCTCAGCCAGGATCAGCTGGATGAGCTCGAAAAGATCGTCATGGATTCGGCCAAGGCGCAAGCCATCATTGATGCGGCTAAGATGTCAATGGGAATGGATATTTCCATCGTTGATCTGATGAACATTGAGCTCTTTGCTGAGCGAGTTGTGAAACTATCCGAGTACCGAAAGAAGTTGTCCACCTATTTGCACAACAAAATGAACTTGGTGGCGCCCAATCTGCAGTCTTTGATTGGCGATCAAGTTGGTGCCCGCCTCATCTCGCATGCCGGCAGCTTGACCAATTTGGCCAAGTACCCTGCATCCACGGTACAAATTTTGGGTGCTGAGAAGGCACTGTTCCGTGCATTGAAGACCCGCTCCAACACCCCCAAGTACGGTTTGATCTATCACTCGTCGTTCATTGGCCGTGCCGGACTTAAAAACAAGGGCCGCATTTCCCGTTTCCTGGCCAACAAGTGCTCCATTGCTTCGCGTATTGATTGCTTCCTCGAGCAGCCTACTAGCGTGTTCGGAGAATCGCTAAAGCAGCAGGTGGAAGATCGCCTCAAGTTCTACGAATCCGGCGATGTGCCTCGCAAGAATATCGAGGTCATGAAGGAGGCCATCGAGGCAGTTGGTCAGGAAGCTGCCGCTTCTGCTCAGTCGGACAAGAAGAAAAAGAAGAAGAAGCGCGGTGCAGAAGAAGATACTAATGGAGCCAGCAATGGAAACGGAGCAGCAGAGGCAGAGGCAGAAAACGGCAACGGAAACGCCGATGGAGAGCCAAAGAAGAAGAAGAAAAAGAAGAACAAAAATAAGGAAGCCGTGGAAGCGTAATAGTCGCCTCCATTCTGCGTAGTTTTAAGTTCCCAATTTCGTTTTACCTTCTTAATTTGTATTTCCATTATGTCCGAATGGATCCAACTTTATTTTCAATAAATTCTATAGGGTATATTTCCCCAAATGCTTATTTCTTTACTATGTTTCATGGGGTCTAAGAAACTAGAAGACAACTACCGGGTTCCATGAAGACCTTCTGTCAATAGGGCTTCAAGGAAGGGCTAAAGAAATGCCACTGTCTCTGAGAATCATTGAGGATGGTCTTGTTGACCTCGTTAAAACCATGGAGTGACCAAAAAGTGAAAACTGGAGACACCTTTTAGTCAATATATAAGCAAATTCGAATCGGATTTAAGAAAGGAATACCATTTACAAATCAGAGAACTAAGGACCGTCGATCTGCATCAAAATGTAGTCCTCAACGCGGAATAAAATTTTGGCCCGATTTTTGGCCAAAATTATGATGTTACCCCTTTGAAAAATTTCGAAAATTGGGTCCGATTTTAGGTGGTGAGGTTTTGACGGAAAATCATAGTTCTCGAAGATCCAAGATCGGGAAGGTATACCACTCGCCGATCGGACAATTATCAAGAAAGTTATGGCCTTTTTCCTGAAATAAATCGATGGGGAGGCCATGTTGGCCAAGTTAAGATCCTTGGGTGGCTAAAATGGACACTTTTGAGTCACTTTTTAGTCAATATTTAAGCCAATTCGTATCGGATTTAAAAAAGGAATACCATTTACAAATCAGGGTATTCCTTCCGTCAATCTGCATCAAAATGTAGTCCCCAATCGCGGAATAAAATTTTGGCTCGATTTTTGGCCAAAATCATGATGTTACTTTGAAAAATTTCGAAAATGGGGTCCGATTTTAGGTGGTGAGATTTTGATGGAAAATTATAGTTTTCGAAGATCCAAGATCGGGAAGGTATAACATTCGCCGATCGGACAATTATCAACAAAGTTATGGCCTTTTTCCTGAAATAAATCGATGGGGAGGCCATGTTGGCCAAGTTAAGATCCTTGGGTGGCTAAAATGGACACTTTTGAGACACTTTTTAGTCAATATTTGGGCCAATTCGAATCGGACTTCAAAAACTTGGCCGGAAAGGCTGTTCCCAAGAAGACTTCGCAAATTATTGATTTCAATTCTTCTTTTATATTTCATATTTTTCACATACAATTTTTATATACAGACACATCGTAACGTTAACTATTGCTAAAATTGTTTGATTTCATTATTTGTAGTATTTTAACAATTTGAATGATGGATCGCTCAGCCGTCCGTCCGCGCGTTGTGCTTACATGTATCCGTTCAGTACAACCATTATTCATTAACTCAGTATTGCGTTCGCTTGATGGCCTGCCAATCACCTTTCTGGTGGTGGCGTCCAAGCTTCGAGTGGACAATCAGGACGGAGATGTGGAGTTCATGCGTGGTGGGTGGTGGGATCCAAGAAAGAGGAGAACGGAGCCTTCTAACAATTAATTTAGCAACAAATTGCACGCTTCGCAAACTTTATACAGCAAAGGAGGAGGGGTTGTAGATAAACGTAAATAATAGTACGATAAGTTTAGCGATCGTGGAAATGTGAATGTGTGAGTGGAAATATCGGGAAGTAGATCGGAGTAATGT
This sequence comes from Drosophila ananassae, assembly GCF_017639315.1. Classification (NCBI taxonomy): domain Eukaryota; kingdom Metazoa; phylum Arthropoda; class Insecta; order Diptera; family Drosophilidae; genus Drosophila; species Drosophila ananassae. The sequence goes on along the minus strand of NC_057927.1, from coordinate 14,892,966 downwards.
TAATTAGGCTAAACAATATCATTGAAACAAATCGAATGCCGACGAGCCGTTGTTGTTATTATTGCTATGATTTTGCTGCTGTGGTTGCTGCTGAAATGCTCCGAAGTTCGCAAATGCTGCCTGGTTTTGTGGAATGTTCTGCTGGGCCCCGAACACATTCGGACTAGTCATCGGCGAGAGTCCCGGGAATCCACCAGTGGTCTGCACATTCAGAGGGTTCTTCGCCGGACTCTGCGTCTTAAGGGCATTCATCGACAGCGCTGGGGCACCTGATTTGCCCGACTTGCTCACTAGCAAGTTGTCCAGATCGATGTTTAGGTTTCCGGCCTTCAGGTTGCCCGACCAGGTGGCCCCCACATTGGCCGGTTGGACACTGGACGCGGTGGTTGATGCTCCATTTGTTGTGTTATTATTGTTATTGTTACTGGTGACAGACATTGGCTGGAGCAGATTGTTGCTGATAGGTGGCAGCATATTGTCTGGAAAAGAAAAAGAGTAGAAGTTACTAGGAGGCCTTTACTTGGAGAATATGCTTTTAAATAAAAGCTGGATTATTAGTAGGGGGTGTCGGAATATGATTTCGATTGCACTACTAGTTGGTTAGTGTTCTCTACTCGGAAGCGATGTTGATCAACTCAGGCGTAGCAAATGAAGTTGTCGGGTGCAATTAGCTTGTAAACAAATAAGATCAAATATGCATCTATTGCGGTGGCAGTTTCTATTGAATTGCTAGGGTTTTGTTTGTTTACCTAATGGCTCCGCGGCTGCGGCGGCGGCACAATGCCCGGAATATTGAGAAATGCTTTTCAATCGACCATAATTAATTACATATTTATATATATTTGTTTTAATATAAAATTAGATCCGATGTGTGTGTGGTTGCAATACAAATATGCAGTAGGAGTTGGAGAAAAACAAATGAACAGAAGAAAGTAGTTTAAATAAAATAAATCCGTATATACCTGCAATACAATGCTTTGGCGGGCTTTAAATACATAAATTGTAATTTCATGAAGTACAAACTATTCAAAACAATATTTTATATATGGTAGGTATAAGGACACTGTGTTTTAAGTGTGTATTTATATTAAAGTGGGTGAAGTACTTCTAAATGAAGATATTTTGTACACAATTTATGGTTACAAATTGACCCACTTTGTGGGCTTAATAGCTAAGTTTAGCCAGCCTGCTCCATGGCAGCTGCATCGAATAGTTTGTAGCAGGTATCCAGAATATTTTGGGCCAGATCTCGACACTCCTCGGATGTTTCTCCGCCCACCAAGGGCGATCTTATGAAATCCTCCAACCAACGCTGCAGCTCGTTGAGCGACTCGGCGAAATGGTGGCCCAAAACATGGGCCGGAGTGGTCACCAGAGCAATCCCGATCAGTTGAAGCGTGGCTGCTCGGACGCGAGCCTCGGCATTGAATCTCACGAAGGCGCACAGGTCAAAGATCTCACGGGTCATCGCCGGCAGCAGGGGACAGTTTTGGGAAGCCATGACCAGCACGGAAAGAGTGTGCAGTAGATTCACCAGTAGCTGGGTGTCGATGTCGTGGGCTATGTTCTCGTACTTGACGAACAGCATCTGCCGGGTCCGCTGACCCCTAACCAGGCTAAAGAAGAAGGTGCCGGCAACTGGGTGGAATGGGTTTGCCCGTTCCATCCGCTCGGTTGCCGACGGTTTGCTAAAGTATCTCTTGGTCTTGGCCTTCAACCGCTCTCGGATGATTCGCTGGGCAGCCGCCAACCGAGCTGCCGGGTTCTCCTCTTCCTGCAACCGTTGAAACTTGCGCGGTTGCTTAGCGGCCGGCGGAATTATGTCAAGAGAGTCCGTAGACATTTGCTCCTGTTCCTGCTTCTCATTGCCGGACGACAGTTCTTTGGCCGTGGCAGCGAGCACTTGAAGGATGAGAATGCGCACGTCCGCCGCATAGCTGGAGTTGTCCGTGTGAAACTGGCGACACAAGTACTCGGCACAAGGCCCGGGATGCGACACACAAATGGCCACACAACACTGGAAGCGGGTGTTCTCAAAGTTCTCGTAATAGAACTGCATATCGAGGGTAATGAATAGCTGCATCAAGTCCAGAGCTAGTTGTCTGTCATGCCTGGCCAGTTGGCCGCGGATCAGTTTCTCCGCCGTGCCCAAGGCACCTTCGAAGACCTGATAGTTCTCGACCTTGGTGCGCAGCAGATGCAGCAGATCAAGCAGAAACTTTGGACGCTGTTCCAAAGTGGTGCTAATATCGTTGGACATGCTGTAAGGCTTCAGATCATCGTCATCTTCATCCTCAGGCTCATCATCATCAGAATCCAGCTGCATTTTGAGATTCTCCTTCCTGACAGCTGCTGGTTTCTCAACAACTTCTACTTTGGAGTTATGTTTCTCTTCCTCTGAGCTGCTCATAAACTCCTCCAAGTGCAATTTCAAGTGATGGAAGCTCCCCTTGGTGGGCTTCTCGTTTAACTCCGCAATACTAGGACACTCGAACTGGGCCAGATCGTCCAGCTCCTCGAATATGTGCCAGTCAGATGTTTCCTTAAATGTCGTGTAATCGAACCGCAAACGATCCTCCTCTTTTGTGTTCGGTAGTTCCATAAAGTTGAACAAAAGCTCTACGGTTTTCATGCCCACATATCGCTGCAGTGCATCGGGGGACTGCAGGTGGTGGCTGAGACCATCGTGCAGCTGGCGTTTGCTGTCCAGACCGATTTCTAGGCCGCGGCAAAGGCATTTTCCCGCCAGGACAAGGAACTTGGATATGGCCAAGTGCTCCTGGCTGCTCAGTTTTTGCAGTGAGATGCGCTTGGACCAGATTCCTAGCAGTTGATGGAACAGCACCTGCAGCTGAGTTGGAGAAGTAGCATTCAGATACGTTGCTAAGGTTTTCAGCTGCTCATTTTCCACTGGCGTGCGCTGAAGAGGTAGCTTTTGAAGCAAGCAGTGCTTCCAATGGGGGCCCTCCAATGCGCCAGGTCCCAGTAGAAGGTAGAGATTCAGTCTCGCCGAGAGAACCGACTGAGCCACCTTGACACAGGCAGCCGGATCAAGATCGATAAGGATGTTCTGCACAAACTTTCTGCCACGGGTGGCTACCGCGTAGTCCTTGAGCACTCTCAGGAAACTCTCCAGAGTCGGGCCATCGTAAAAAAGATTCACAATTTGTGACAATAGCCAGGAATAAGGAGCCAAGTTAAAGGACTCCTCCCCATTATCGCTCTGGACAATGAAGTGAAAGGACTTCAGCCACTGGCGGAGGAGGAGCTGCTTATAGGGAACAGGAGAAAATATGTCTGGCAGGTTGCGGCCAAGACGGTTGGCAACATGCGACGGAAGTCCAACGAGCAGTTGAAAGAATCCCTTCACCCGGGCATCCAGTTCCTCCAATTTCCTCTCCGGCATTATTTTAATGGTTCTGGAATAGCGTTGCATCAGCGATTCTCGTTGGCGGGAGATGTGCAGCAACGCTATGGAAATCAAACACTCGTCTTGCAACAAGTTTCCAAGAAAACTGCTTATTGTGGCAGGCAGCTGATCTAATTTCCTGATGAGCGCCTCAAAGGACACCAAAATGTAATCAAAGCTGTGATCCAGTTTGAACAGATTCAGTACTTCTACGTCCCGCGTGGCATCTGGCCAATCCTGGCTGAAAAGATCCATCAATTGGCTCAGCAGATCCGCAAACTCTTCGTTTGCCAGCGAAGTCCAGTCGTACTTCGGCGCATCCCAGCCGACCAACTGCTCCGGGGTGGAAAAACCCGGCAAGGCATTTAGTTCCTGAAGCTGTTGCAAAATGCCAGCCACCTGGGTAGCTGCTGAGGAACTCTGCACGCTCTGCAACTCGAGCAACTTCTTCTGGGCATTGACCAAAGCTAGGCGCACCGAATCCGGGGGCGGCGGTAGAGGATCATCCACGAATGACACCTGCTCCTCGACTCCAGCTGGGGGAGAGAACGAGAAGAGAACGAGTGCATCCGATTGGAATATGTTGCCGTTTATGTGTGGTAGGGTGTAATTAGTCGGGGTGTGTTTCTGTGTGTGGACAAATGGGAGCTCGAGGTAGAGATTAGTGGCTCTAGTCAAGCTCGGGAGGCGCGCCTTCATGCAGCGATTCCTAAATACAGCCGAACTCTAAATACTCTATACTCTAACGTTAGCCTAATCCTAGAGCCTAAAACTATGTATTACGACACAATTGCAAACGGCAACTCACCCATTGGCATGCTTTGGTGGATGGACAGATCGCCCAGGCCCGCCAGGAGATCTGTGGCCGTGGTGGCTCCCGGCGACGTCGTGCCCGCTGCGGGAGCACTATTAAACAAGTCAAAGGAGTCGTTCGCCGGCGTGGCCGTCGTTAGAAGATTAGCATCTAGTCCCGAGCTGGTCGTTGCTGATCCCTGGAATGCTGTAAAGTCGGCAAACTCATCATTGCTTGCCGGGACCAGGCCAGTTGAAGGTGGTTCGGTGGTCGATCCTCCGAACGCCGAAGCAAAATCACCAAAATCTTGCTGACCAGCGTCGCCCTCACGCGGATTGAAGTCGTCATCGTCATCCGTGACTGCGCCGGGGTTCAGTGTCTTCTCCGATTGCTTTTGCGGCGTGGGCGAGCAGGTCTTGAACAGATCATCCAGCAAATCGTTACTATTGCTTTGCGTGTTGTTGTTGTTGGCCTTAGAGGCAGAAGCTGGTGAGCCGGCGCCCATCAGATCAACGCTGGTGGGTGTGTCGCGGTGTGTGGGCGAGTGGATTCCAGCCGCTCCGCCTGGCGCTGGCTTTCCGAAATTGGCTGCCGCTCCAAGATCAATCTTTTTCTGCGACGGTGGCTGCTTAGACGTAGCCGGTGCTGGCTGCTTGGACACCGGCGAGCTGACGGTCTTCGAACGGATGTTCATGTTGAGGCTCGAGGGCTTGGCTTCGGTGGCCACGTCGGCGGGACTTGCTCGGTCATTGTAGCGATAATTACGTCTAGAACGATAGAAGTTGAATAATAAATAAATGTCATGTTCGATAATCATTGATTCCTTACCTTGGACTGGGTGAGTCGCTATCGGATCCTTCGCGCTCGCCATCGTAGTGAGTATCATCATCTTCATACCGATCCGCGTTACTCTTGTCAGAGTCTGTGGTTATGAAACGAGAAATTGTTTCGCTTTTCCAAGAATCCTTATCTTACTCTACTTACACCAGTTGTCTCCGCGACTGGAGCGATAGTCGCCGTCATTGTAGCCACCTCCACTTCCGCCGCCGCCGCCGCCACCACTGTAGCCGCTGTAGCCACCGCTTCGCATTCCCATCGCATCGCTGCTCATGCCGATGTACTTGTCCTTGTTCTTCTTCGCCTTCTTGCGCTCCTCGCGCAGCCGATCATCGTCCTGAATGAAGTCTATAAGCTCTCGTACCTTATGCCTAACATTAATACCCTGATCCTTGCCACCCTCGTCGGTGAACGTGTAGTTCTCCAGCGAGCGCAGATCGTAGATGTGCTCCCGCGAGGAAGTCACCACTCGCTCCGAGCCGTTTCGCACCAAATAGTTCAGCAGAAGTAGACTCTATAATTATTTTAAGAGTTAGAAAGAGTAACAAAGTGATAAAGATGGAGTGTACCTTGTAGGTGCGACGCCAATTGGTTTTATTGTCCTGCAGCATCCGCTTCCACAGCATGGACATCACCTCCGGGAAAGTTTCGTAGGAGAAGGTTGCGTAGGCCAGCTCTTGCATCAGAGGACCCGTTGGGCCCCATGGATCATCGTTGGTGGCCTCCCGCACTTTTCCCTCCGTCTCCGTGTAGTTCATCACGACATTGGTGCTATAAAATTGAATAATAGAAGGTATATTACTAGTAAGTTTAAGAAGATCACGATGCCTGCTCAATTAGCATCTTAATAAATATTACACGTTAGACTTAGAATATTTTCTAACCTTCTAGGTGGATATTATTTCTATAGTTGCTGAATTGCCTTTTGAGGCTGCTTTAAAGCCATATCAGCCGCTAATCAGAAATCGTAAATATCTTAAAATATACGATGTGCGACAATACAGCTTTACATTGTTTGGTCAAAGATAAATAAAAGCAAGTACTCGGACGTTGATGGGCATTCGAAACGTGATGAAATGGCGATGGCAAGTGCTAATTGTCGCAACTGGGCCAGTTTCCGTTATCACCCCCTGATAAGCACCGGGAAAGAGTCTATCCCCATTATATGAGCTTCACTTTTATCCGATTAGCCCTAAGGGGAGTCACTACTAGGTGCAGTCGTAGGAAAGTGGAGCCCCGTTGGACGACCGAATATGGGGTGGGTGGGTCGTCGGGCAATAATTAATAATTCGATGGCCGAACAGAAACATCCATTTCGGTGGAAAGTCAGGCGAGCGGACTGACTGGTGGTGTTAATACAGGTGGAAATGTTTTGTTATATTTGGGCAGCGGAATCAAACAAATTGTTTTCTTGATAAAGCCTCACGCACACGTCTACAGCTACAAAGTGGGGTACAAGAACAGCCCGGGTCGTGTATAATTATATATTTATTATTATTTTTCGAGCTTTAAGTTTTGAGATAAAAACTTTGTTCATTCATCAAATGAGCGGAGAATACATACAAATATAAGCGATAAACCATATATTATTTAAAATATAACGTGGAATATCCATCAAATAAATTATTTAATAAAATGTTTATTTTTAACCATTAAATACTAAACTTTATTACAACTCTATAATATGTTTTAATTCCTACTTTTTTTTTATTAGTTAAAAGTTTACTATTATTTCTCCCTCAGGTGTATACACAGACAGGTATCGGAATGCGAGAGTGTGTGTGTGCGAGCCCGTTCGGAATTACGAACAACCTTGAAAGCAGCAACAAAAGCGACCATAATCCAGCTCCCAAATGCATTGCATCCAAGCTAATGCCCCACCTCCTTGAGCAATCAAGGATTTACCCAGATTTTAGCACTTATATGTTATTTTAAGGGGGCGGGGCTACATAAAGGCTAAAGTTTCGGGGCGTGGGAGTCGCCACATTCTCCTCTATTCTTCCCCCAACGAAGAGGTTGTACACACAATTGCTATCTCTGGCCCATTATCATTTCATTACTGGTCATAACTTACACTTTGTCCGCCAATTCGCGCACTTTCCACATGCTTATGAATTTATCAACCATTTTCGGGGCAATTGAAAGCTAAGGAATTTTTCACACAATCTCGTCAAGACCGTAGTGGCTGGAAAATCCAACTCGAACTTGTTTTCGCTTGGCGTGTTGTTTTTGCTCGTCTGCTGCCGTTTTGTTACACTTTTGCATGGAAATTGCGCACTTTGTTTAACCGTCTACCCGCTGCATTCGGCCCGCGCTCTCCGCCAAACAAAAATGTAAAAATTTAAACCAAAATTGTAAAACAAAATCACAGCAGCAAAATTTTTTGGTGAGCTGTCGTCCCGTAGTGTTGCGAAGCGCCGCAATCAGCCGGTGTTGCAAGTCGTCGATACTTTTGGGGACGAGCGTTGGCCAACACTAGCATCAGCTGCCGACAGTGCCGTCATCTGTGGATTCTCGTCTAATAGGAAAGTTATCCTTTTATTTAAACAATTCTAAATGAAACTCCATTGATTTTTCAAAATATATTGATTACCATGCTTTGCAAAGTATCAATGGCCTGGGAAAACTACCCCCGGCTTGTTATGGGTCGTAAAAAATGTAAACAAAAAGGTTATGTAAACTTCTATGTGGTTCTTGCAGCGTGAGGAGTGACCAAAAATGTTGGGACTGCAACGATTCGCCGGCAACATGGTCCAGCAGCTATACCGCCGGGCCACCTACAACAGCAGTCTCCGGACTATGGCTACGGGTACTAGCCAGCCGGCGGATGCTGTGGAGCCTGTGGAAGTCCCTCGCACGCCGGCAACTGAAGCGACCCCCAAGAAGCCAAAGGGTAAGTATCCCCGGATCCACTTTGTCCAGATAAAGGAATACATATATTTTACTTTTAGGTCAAATGGTGGCTGCTGCTTTTGAGTCCTTGAAGAATGACAAAGATGATAAGCGAAGCCCCTCTTCCAGCAACATTGATGAGCGCATTATAAATGCCAAGACAGTCAACGGTCTCCTGGCCATCACAGAAAACAATGCTGCCTTCTCTCGCAAGCATGCTCTAAAAATAGTATCGATCCTGGCGGATTGGAGTACCATTGATCGGGTGAAGATCTCCGAGTTTGAGAACGACACCAGGTTTCTTCGGATCTGCCGCATGCTAGGACGCACTGTTCCGAAGAATGCGGCTGGAGGAAATGGAAATAAGACACCAGGGGATAGTAATGGTGCCGTTAAGCGGATTTCCGGCTTCCGCACAGACGATCTGAATACTGTTTTGGGCGTTGCGGGGGATGATGAGGCTGCCAAGTTAATAGCCAGTATCAGCTTGCCCCAGATGGTGAAGGTTATGAGTACGCTTGCCCAAAGAAAGCGGAGAAGCACACCTTTGCTGCGCTCCCTGGCTTTTAACATCAGCAGCGCCTCGGAAACCCTCGATCTGAAACAGTCGGCGGATGTCCTGTATGCCATGTCCACGCTTAACTTCCAAGACTCGGTGCTGGGCGCCAAGGTGTGTGCGGATGTCCAATCGGTGCTGCCCAAGAATGTGGAAAAGTCTGCCGTTGTAGGATCCATACTTACCAGCCTGGGCATTTTGCGTTACAGAGACTTGGGTAAGTTGGCATTATCTTGTAAATTAATCTATGTCTTATTAACAATATTTAATTGTAGACATTCTGGAATCGCTGACGCAATGGATTCTCAAGAACAGTGAAATCTGCCGTCCTCAGGACGTCAGTGCCTATTTCTTCACCTCCGCCTTGCTGAACTTCAAAAGTTCTCAGCTAGAAGAAGTGAGCAAAAAGCTTGTAAAATCCATTGTTCGAGAAGACTTTACGAAGCAATCCGATTGGTTGAGCTTTGTGTGGTCCCTTACGATGCTGGGACTGGTTGAACAAAACCATCTGGCTTCGGTTCTAAGGTGGGCTGATTCCGTGAACCTTTTAAACTATTTAATTCTAAAATATTGTTTCTTTTAGTCCCGAATTTCTAGAGAAATTAGACAAGGATAAATCTGGCGTGACAGCGACCTCTAAAATGAGGCTACTCAACCTAAACAGCTATGCTCAACTCTTGGCAACAGATTACAAAGGACCACTTCTGCCCGCCGACAGCCCTGCCTACGAGGTTCTCATGGCGCATCCAAAAGCGAAGCAGGTGCTAGTCAACGGCATGCTGGATGCTCTCAAAAGTCTACTGCCGTCCACCAATCATTTTCAGACGGCGGTGGATAGCAAAATGGGTTTCCTTATAGGTAAGATAATACCTCTAACAGTTGCACCGAAACTATAACTTACTCTCTCGCAGATGCAATTTGTCAGTTTGATGCGAATAAAAATCCCCTGCCCCTGGACAAGGAGAACCCCAAAGCCATTAGGTAACCCACTCGCTGAATATATGGTTCGTTTGCTTACTTACAATCTTGTACTCTAGGGTGGCCTTGATGGTGATCGACTTCCATGACATTTGCCACGGAACGCATCGCAGTGCCAGCGGCGTTACGAATCTGACGTTCGATCTCCTCGAGAAGAGCGGCTATAATGTTATACCCGTGCCCTATAATGAGTTTAGCACCAGTGACAAGTTACTGAAGCGCGTTCAGTATTTGGAGGCGAAGTTTAAGGCACTTGGACCTAGTAGCAAATAATTGAAGTTGTAGCTTTTATAATTTTCCTTGTAATGTTTGATCAAGATTGGAATTGTTTAAATTTTGTAAATGTAAACTTAGGCGCTGAATTATTACATGCTAAACCAAAATGAGTTGTTTTATATGACTATTTGGGAAGTATGTATTATGGTTTATACGGCGTCTAGTTTGCTGCTGCGTTGCTGGTTCATTCCGACCTGCCACCACTGCCCGGTCTCCTGGAATTCAACGGCCACGGCAGCTAAAGTGTGGAACAGGCTGCGCGCGAGCATGTGCAGATTGCTGACGTGAAGTACAAACTTTGGATCGTACACCTTTTCGATATCGTCGATCTTGTAGTGATCCCTAGTCTCCCGCTCCGTGAGGCAAATGCAGTTCCAGGGTGCCCAGTCATCGCTCTTGTTCCAGCGTGGCAATCTTCAGAAGTTACTTATCAGTATTATCCGACGTAATATTTTCCAAAGGCCTACCTTAGTTCACTAAGATTCTCAGACTTGCTGAGTGCCGAGTGTCCATGCCAGATTTTGTCGATGATGTGACGCACATCGTCTGATTGCATCACGAAAGCAAAGGATGTGGTGCACTTGCGCTTGCGCTCATCGCGATGGATACATCTCAGAATGGATTGGTACACCGTGTTCTCCGTGGCCGTAAGCTGATTATTAATAAATGGGAATAGTAATGGCTTAGATAGTGTGATAGACTGTTAAACATACCTTTAGGTAATAGCAGTGCTTGCAGGTGTCCACATGACTCTGACGGGTGCGAATGGCAAACTCCCCAAAGGCCTTCACCTTTTTGCAAACGATGCACATGCGTGAGGGAGTTCCTGCAAAGAATCACAGCCATCAGAAGTTTCAGACCAAGCTTTAAACCACAACTCACGATTCTTTGGCGGGCCCTTGGTGAACTTGATCAGGTCAAAGAATAGAATTGCCTGACGCTTGCGCAAAATTTCCACATCAGAGGACGTCGTGTAGAGTAACAGGTTCTTCTCACGATCGAAAAGATCGAAAAGTTCGGGAAAGTTTGGATAACAAGCTTCTTCTTGTATCACCGCCATGACTTGTCGGAGGAGCTCAAGCCGCTCTTCCTTTTTTAACGGCTTCTTCAGATCCTTGTAGATCTCGGTAAGGAAACGCACTCGTTGTGTACTCAGCAGATCCATGTGAATCTTGCAATCCTTGTAGCCGATCCATTCAATGGGCTTACCCATCTCCTTGAGCAGCTGTTCGAGACGGAAGTCCTCCATGGCCTTGAAGACAAGGTCCCGCTGGCGCTCCACTCCATTTAAAAGTTGGATCTCTTTGTCCAGCAGGATGGTCACCTCGGCAATGCGGGCAGGACCTTCATAGTTGGCCGTTATTCTTTTTAGTTCGGCCTTCTTCCAGCGGCCCACTTCGGCGAAAAGAAGATCAAAGTCGTCCTTGGTTTTGGGGAACTGTTTCAGAACCGCATTTCGTTCCACTCGCTCCTCCACGCATTTTTCGTACCTCTTGTCCTCATCCTCACGATTACTGACCAGGAGCCTGATTTTGAACAATGTTTCCACCAAATGTTAGATAATAAAATATATAAACAAATATTTCCACCAACCGATATTCCTTGGCCCTCAATCGGATGTATTTCCAAAGGATCCAGCGCCGCCAATTGCGCTGGATTAGTAGAATCTTCTCCAGCTTTCGCTCGGCCCGTTCCTTCTGGGCGAAAGTCTGGTACTTGCCCGGGACTATGGTAAAGTCGTTGGCTGCGGACACATAGAGGACATTGATACCATCTAGGAAGCATTGCACAGATTGCTCATGGGCAGTATTCTGGGCAGAAGATTCATGTCGGATAAGGTAATGAAGTTAAAGCTTATCTCTATAACTCACAAGCGTCTTTTCCTTATGCTCCCAGGTCTGCGTGTCCCTGGATTTGTATTTCCTGAACTTCATCTTGTCGAAGTAGGGACCGGTTTGGGTGAAGGCATCCAGGTACTCCTTTCCACTGATTTTGTCCCTGTAGCCGCACAAAAAGGGCTTCACAATAGCCGCATTTTCAATTTCCACCACCACGGACTTGGCTTGGCCATCCTGGGTGTCGTCACCGGAAATGTGGACGGTGATGAAGTCCGCCAGACGGTGTTTGCTGCAAAGGATAATATATTTTGTAACCATTATGGACTCCAATCTATGTAATCTTCCTCGTAACCCACTCGTAGTAAACTTCCAAATCCAATTTGGCCATGGAGGAGTCACTGCCGCCTTTCTGGTCAGGCCTTAGCTGCAGCTGAAATTCGTGGATACCGAACTCATCCAAGGCCGTGGAATTCAGTGGCAGAGTGTCGCATGGAATCCGACCATCCTGGCGCAGCACTAACAGCGAGGGATCCACTTCAAATTTGCGGCCCATGTCCTGCTTGATCTCTGAGAGAGTCATGCAGTTCGGATACACCTGAGCCACTATGTCCGCCTCTGAAATTCGAAACTTAACCGTGACATTCTCCAGCTCAACGATGCATTCTTCCGATGGCACTTCCTCGGATTCGGTGCCGCGGGAATCTAATGGAGGCGGACAGCCGGGATCCTGCCTCGGCTGCTCGCTGGGGTCTACATTCAGCTGCACATTCGACACGAACGTTGGGGGTCGCCCCTCGTCGCTCATCTTGCCACACAAAATATATTCGTCAGTGAACGAGTAATTGTTTGAAAACTTAGCCGTTACATTAATTCAAAAACTGTAGTTCTTCACTGCCTGCTGGGGTATTCTGTATTGATTCAAAAAGATGGCCACAGCCCATGGGTGGTGGGACGTGGCCGCAGAATTTGTTCAATAACCTTGCCGCCGCTGCTAGGCGCCCTGTTGTGGCAACAATGCTTTGTAGGCCAAAGAGCCATTCTGGCCTTTATTTTCTCGGGGTGGAGGCAGTGGAGCTTCAATCGTTGTTTAAAATTCAATAGGAAATTATGGTTACAGTTCCCTAATCTCATTAATCTATGGAAGTTTAGATATAGTTTAGTTCATAGTTTCAGGTCATTAGCTTTAGACTTTGGTTTGTTATGAAGAAGCTCTACTGTACTTTAATATTCTCACGCACTCGCATTTAATTTCCACAAGTGAAAGCCCCAAATCATCTAATGAGTTCCAATATTCGCATTTGCATACCAACACCAGTTTTCTAATTGGCCCAAATTCGGCATCTGGCTAGTTCGGTTCAGCCGGCCACATTTCATCGGCTTATTATTTATTATTATCGATTGCACAACGCCACAAAATTTAGCATGCGAATAGACAACGGTGACAGTAATTACTTTTACTAAATGGATTGGAAAGATGGCCAGACCACACGTGAAGATGATTCGGAGATGCTGCTGGCGAATGGAGCCACCGATGCGGAAGTCGACTTAATCATGATGGTTAACTATTATATCATGATCCATACAACTATCATCAAACATAATGGGCCCCTCTCCGCATTTATTTTGCTTGATTTTGACCCAATTCCAGGGGTTTTGTCAATTCGGCTCATAGGAAACGCGATCCGCTTGAAAGGCTTTTGCCATTTCCCTTTGGGCGGGGTCTTTTCAACAGAAGCTTATCCCCAATCGAATCAAAACACCACTGAGCTTCCAGTTTTTTTCTTTGTTATTATTATTTTTTGCTAACTAATTTTATAGGTATTAATAAATAATATTTTTATTATAATAAAAGTTTGACTTTAGGTTTTCGGCCGTCAGTTTCGATTTCGCATCGGCATGGGCCACCTGCAGTCGGTAAGGACGACCGTTGAAGTAGTAGTCCTTGTGGTGCTGCACCCTCAGCACTTTGCTGGGGCTCTGAATCCGATGATCCAGCTTAGGCCGGGATGTCGTGGGGCGGACGGTTGTCGTCTTCTTTTGGACCTCCTGTGTGGCCGGTAGGATGGGATTGATCTTCATGGGCTGGTAGTCCAGACCGATGCCGGGTATATGACGGAAGGGCAGTGGAGGTACGGGAATGTAATAGATTTTCGAATCCTTTTTCGTTTTTTTCGTCTTACTGCCATTTTTGTTGTATTTGCGGAGGTTCAGTGGCTTGGACGTCACTACATAGTCCATGTATACGTTCTCCAGGGAGGGTGACTGCACCACAATCCGGTTTGGCATCCGGGTGGGTGATGCATCCGCTCGTGGGCCATAGGAATAGGGTCGAGCACTGGCCAAATGGACCAGGATGAGTAAAGTAACCAATGGCAGCAGGGGTGACATTCTGAAAGAGAAAACAAAATATGTTTTTTTTTATTAAAATGTCAATCTCTCTTGAGTTCTAAACCAACGTCTTAATTCCTATCTCTTCTATCAGTGACATATGTAGCATGGATTATAATAAAAGGCTTACTTCAATAATAACGAGGCTTTATCTTTATAAATAACCTCTGTTTGATTTATGCCACAAGCTTCGTCTAAATAAATTTGTTAGGTAGCGCTTAGGCCAAAGTATACGAATAATTTTTGCATATTATCTAAGTTTTTAAATCTTAAATTTTGCAATTTGAATACATAATTTTCCACTGAAATTCTTATACTATAAAGGAAGCTAATGACTTTAGTTTTGTTTTGCTTTTTAAACTTGATATAAATAGCATTTCTTTATTACAAATTCTGAGCTTGAGAAAAAATGATTTTTATGATATTGTTTCCAAAAATGAATAAGAATTTTGGTGATTGGCAGTTTGGAATGCTATTTGAAATCTAAAAATTATCCATGCCTTGCAGTGGCAAAAACCAAAAAAAAAATGGCAATGTGAGAGGCAATATCGGGTGTCAAGGTAAGAAAGAGGCATCGAAAGTGTTGAGTGTTGCCCCAAACACCACCCACGCCCCACTCGACGGGAGTGGCGATTGTTCAAGGCTGTGATCGATGGGGTGGCAACCGAAGTGGCCAACTCGATCGCTCGCATTTATAATAATTATAATAGCCACTGGGATTTTCTGCAAGTCACATGCCAAAGCCGAATAATTTAATAACAAATAAATTTTGTCTGTGCGCATCAAAGCGCAAAATGTTTCGCCTTTACATTGTAAAGTTTCTCACGTTCCCCACAGACACACACCATACACCACACACGCCACTACACCACACACACACACATGCCAGTAGACACTCTCACACCAGGTTTGAGATAATTTTCGTTTCGATTTGATTTAAATGAAAGCATTTAATGCACGCTAATCAAAGCAACGCCGACAGAGAAGCCAACTGCGACGCTGGCAGAGCAATTACGCTAATGAGCGCGTCGAGCGCCATCTGGCGGCGCAGATTTCAACGCTTCAGTGATTAATGAGCCAGTAAAAACAAATTGATCGCCATCGCGCAGCCGCAAAGGCCGAAAAAACCAAGCCAACACCAAGACACGGTTTTTGGGGCTAACTAGGGGCGTTGCGGTACCGACCCCCGCCTCAACAGTTTGTCCGCGATATGCAAATCAGCTGAACATATATTTCTTTTTACGATATAGACATTTGTCTACATATAATTCTAGTGTCTGGCAGAATTCCCTCAAGCGCTATGTAAGGTGGCGCCCTCTTTTTTTAACCCTACATGTTTTATTTTTGGAAATTTTTTTTAAATTATGGCTATTAAGTTTATTGACTTTCTAGAAGAGCTGTCTAGCAATGTCAAGAAACAGGACACGTCTAAACTTTAAATTATTAATTTGAATTAAATTAAAGAGATAAACTTCGCCTTCAATTTCATATTTGTCAAACTTTGGTGTTAAGCGCCAAAATAAGACAAATGACAGAAATTTGCAATTTGCTTTGTTTTCCCGCATGATATATGATCTTTGGAATTCGAGTGATAATGGAACAAAAAGCGGAATTTAAAAATATTTTTATTTAAGACCACACACAATCGCTTAAAAGTTTATTACAATTTAATTGTTTTTTTTTTTTTTTTTTTGGAGCCCTCGAAATATGCCTAATGGCTCTCGCACACTTTTTGGGGAACTGAGAAAAAAACTCGAAAACTTTAATTTGTCCACTCGCTAACTTCAATTATCTTAGCGCTTATATTTGGCGCTTTTATCAACATTATTGCCAAGGTTGTTTTCAGATCTTCTCGGTAAAGCCTATCCTCGGATATGATTAATCATATCGCGCTCGTCCCCGGCAAGTGAAAGACGAAAAACGAAAGACTTAGGCAACGAACTCGCTGCGGACGGGGCGGTAATTATAAACTTATTAATGAACGGACGCCCGTCGGCCTGGGCCGTCAAATGCAAATAATTAAACACTGCAAATGGACAAACGACTTTATTCTAATCGCACTCACTTTAAATGGCTGTAACTGCAGCTGCCGGTTGGATTAGTTGATTGCAAAAGTTTCTTTAATTATATTTGTTAATTTATTGCTCAAGTGTCCTTCTACCGAAGATGATTGTTGCGTTTTTTTTTTTAGTCTGAGTCTTTAGTGTACTTGAATAAATTGTTGAAATTAATTTATGCGTAATGGCAGGCGCACGTTTTCTATCGTTTATTACAGTTGCTTATTTGAATTTTCCACTTGAGTAGCTGTTTTCAGATATTTTTTCCGCGTCCGTGTTAGAAGTTTTCCCCGCACTGCTTTGCCGACTTTTTTGTGATTTTTTTTTTTGTAAGCTTGAGCGCGACGTTGTGAACGCCTCGGCGTGCGGCAAATAAATGAGATCTGCGGACTGTTTGTAATTTGTTTTTTCTCTTCTTTCGTCTTAAATCAAAAATCAGTCGGCCGGCGTCGCTGCCACTGCTGTTGCTGCTGCTGCTGCTGCTGCTGCTGGTGGTGCGGCTTCTGTTGCTGCTTTCGTCATCAGCGGCATCAACTGGAAGTGCGAGCGTTCACTTGCCGGAGTTGGGATTTATTGTTGTGTGAGGTCCAAAACCCAGACGATGATGATGCCGATGCTCCAACTCCATGGTCGGATGCTGGACAGACGATGCTGATGAGCGGGCCATAAATTAGCCAGTTTATTGTTTGTCCACTTACTGTTACAGTTGGCAATTGCACTTTGTGGGATTTGCCATACCTGCTCCGCATTTTGCCATTTGCTAAACAAATTCATCAGTTTTGCATTTCTAGGGGAGTCGTGAGTCTCTCTGCAGAGTCTCTGGATCTGCAGAGCTGCAGAACGGCCGGAAATCCAACACCACTTGACCAGTCAGTCAGCTTTCGATTGGATTACACCTCGTCGGGCAAACCGCCAGCTGCCTTAACACTTTGTCCAAGAAGTTTATTATATTTATTTGCGAATCTGCCGGAAGACTGTTCTTCCCGGCAATTAAAGTCTTATTATTTGATAATTTGCATTAAAATAAATAGTTAGCTTAGTTTTATGCATTTTCCGGCCATAACCTTTTATTATGATTTCATGCGAATTTTATAAATCAAATAAACACATATTTAATAGTAACATTATTTTAGTTTCTATTTAATATTTGATAAATGACATGCAAATATTGAATTCAACTTAGGGTTAAGGTACTTCTTTTTAAGTCTACCCATTGAAGAGGGTCTGTAAGGGGTTAGGGGATCTGTGAAATGAGGTCTAGAGTCTGGGCTGTCAGGCTCCTTTGTCTCTCCGATGTTGTGCACAAATTAGTTACAAATGAACCTACGACAACAAAAGCCGTTGGCGGTAACACGAAGCCCCCATTGAGGTAGGCTCTGGGCTTCTGAGGTGTTCTCTGCGAGTATACCTTTTTAGTTTAGCTTATTGACAGGCCACCAGGCAGACAGAACTCCATTCCAGGCCGAGGCAGTGCGTGTGGCGCTTGAAGGGATCTTGGTTTTTGCCCTCATCATAATTTAATTGGAATGGTGTTTGCAGGAACTCCTTAAAACACCTTTGCGTGAGCTGTTGACGCTGATTGTGGGGCCTGAGAGTCGGGGGGAGAAATCTCCCGACCTCTGACCCAATGGACCAAAAAGCGCAGCCGTAAATCTGCCCAAATCGTCATAATTTATGGCGAAATTTGGGCAAATCTGACTTAATTAAATCGCTTCCCTTCGCAGCACCGTTTTATGGCCTGTTAATTAAAACAAGTAAAAGCAACTAACAATGAGGGATTATATAAAGGCATTTCCACTTCATACCACAACTTTCCCAGGGCCCAACCCCACATATGTGGTGTCTTTCACCATTTCTAAACCACAGAGAGTCTCTAAAACTTGGCTCCCCGAAAAAAAACCAAGCGAACCAAACCGAAAACTAAACAAATGACACAACCGCAAATACTCGAAACTAATGATAGTAGTAGTACCTATCCCCGGGTCTGGCCAACTAACTTCTGGGCTGGCTGTGAAGACCCTTTTAAATATTAATTAGCCGTGGCAGCAAAACTGTTGGCAATTAGACCTACGAAGTGTGTGTTGAAGTGCGTAAGCTCTCGCATGTGCCAATGCCAAATGGCGTTCTATCTGACAGATACACGTTCTCATAGATCGCTTCGCCGGCACGCATCTGCCTCTGCAAGTGCTCCTGATGGTGCACCAGAACAGAAACGAGCAGTCGGAGCGGATCAGTAATTGTTAACGATTAGACAACACAAATCACGAACAAGCTGCAAACGCCAGGCGCTTCTTTTTAGCTGTATCTGTATCTGTGGGGTAGTAGCGGTGTATCTGCAAGGTGTTTCTGTGCATCCACATATCTCTGGATCTGTCTCATTTGGAGCGTCGTGTGTGAACCAAGTTTTAGGCATTATTAAGAGTAATATGTTTAATGCTGACGGAAGCAATACAGATAGATTGCCCGAGCACGGGCCCCGGACCTCGCCAAACTCTCATCATCAGCAGTCTCAGTTCCAGTCTTGGCTGGGTGGTGGAATCTTCGGGTCTAGACCCGGACCTCCCTTACCCCCCCTAACTTTGGGTCTGAATGACAGGCACACATACTCTTGGCGATGTTCGCGTGTTTGGCTACTGAATTTTTAAGCATTCGCCAACACGCCGTCTGTTTGGGGCAGGTGGAAGGGGTCTAAGGGGCTCTTAGGCTTCATTTACATTGGCAACGTTTTAATTAGCCGCTTATAAAGACACACAGCGCCGCAGATCCATTTAGATGAATGGCGGGAACACCCACCGCCACTACGTCACAGCTAAGAGGGGACTAATCAGTCGGCTTAAATCTCTAACGATTATATATGGGCCAATTATAGCGAATCTTTTATTGTCGATAAATTCGCAAGTTCGTTAAACCCGCGTACGGCCCATAAAAACTGACTCACTGGCTCCGTACTTTGGTTTGTTTTTAGCATTAAGTTGGGGGAGATAAACTCGGGATTTGCTTCGATCTCCAACTGATTCAAAAGATGCGAGATGCATTTGGAATAAAGTTGTTGCTTACGCAATGCCACCGATGCCAATCATGTCGATTAGCCATTTCTGGGATATACGTATTGCTACTCGAATGGGGGTCAGGCTGCCTCCACGTCTGAGCACTTTCATCGAAAGTCAAATATTTGTGGAGCGCACACAAAAAGAAAAGTGTAACGAAAGGAAAAGACAAGTACAAGGCAAGTCAGCGAGCTACTTGCCACTTGCCGGCCGCAAAATTCAATATTTGCTCATCCGTTCCAAAACGTTTAGTGAATTTTTCGCGGGATTTGTGAAAGTCCCCGGGGGCATGGAGCCAGGGAGCCAGAGAGCACGGAGCAGGTTCAAAATGGGCGTTGCGATGGTCACTGGAGCTTGGCCTCCAGCCGAATGGGGGCGATTGGCTGTCAATTGGCCATGGATTGCCATCAAAGTCAAGACTGCTGGCTACCTATTGGAGTCTCTATTGAGTCATAACCGGGTGTTCGAGTGGTTCGGGGAAAGAGCTCTCGAGGTTGTCTCCAAACAGAATGGATGAGTGAGGGAGTGATTAGATGAAGGGGAAGCCCCTTGAAATAAATCTAAAAAATTTTAAATTATTAAATAGATATTAAGAATAGCGGATTATCCGAAACAACTGATTTATAATCGTCATAAAGTCGATCCACTTTCAAAAAATCATGAACAATCAGAGCAAACGATAGATAGATGGAGAGATATACAATCCATAAGATACATAGATCGTTAATGATGACTTTATGGCCTTTTTCAGTGGCTGGAAAGATTTTAACACGTCGTCGCCCGTCAAATGGCGCAAAAATTCTTTACCCATTTTCCTCAGCGATCATTAATGATCGAGAAGTACGTTTTTCGTAATTGAAAACCAGTTAGTTACCAGCTAGTTGGATGGTAGCCAGTAAAAAGGAAAAGCAGATGAAATCCCCCAACCGAATGTTGGGGAAAATATAACATAAAATGCCCATGGATGTGTGTATTGTAATTGCGTTAAATGCATTAATTAGCCGGCCAGCGGACGAAGAAAGAAATCATTGGAAACGACGTTAATTACTCGTCGGCTTATATTGTTTTGGACTCTCGCACCGGACTCGGTTGGCAAAAGCCAACTATTATTTCAATTGGAATTTAATTTCGTGAGTGGCCATTGTTCGCAATACTATACTAAACTATCCAAATAGTATTTGCCATCTTTTAAATGCCTACGGCCACGGGTTGGTTTGCGAATTTCATTCGACCCAGGGTCGAATCCCAACCAGCCGCCGACCTTGAGCGGCCAAACAGTCGGGCCATTAAATGTCTCGAAAGGCACACTTTGGGATGACTTCTGGCCGGCTTCGGGTTCGGAGTCAATAAACCTCTCTTGATCTGCGTTCTCCGTTCTCGGTTCTGGGGAATTCATCTGGCCGGGATGGTGCGGCGGCCCCCGTCTGGACCATATTCCAGCATCCTCCACACGGGATAGCTTATCAGAAGGCCAAATCATCCAGTGCCTACTCCAGCATCATCACCGACACTTAAGCCGTTATCAATGTATCTATTTTCATTGCGTTTTTAATGTCGAGGCCGTAAAACGTTAATTTCAATCGAAATGCGATTAGCATCTCGCTTTTCAGAGCATTGTGTCGGCTTTAATGGTCCTCCGTGTTTTAAAGTTTATTTTTGGACTACGGTAGCAAAACAACTAACTAAACGGTGGGGATAAATAAACAAAAACCAAAAATAATGGGGGCGGCAAAAAGCAAACCGACGAGGATGGGATTCGAACCCACGCGTGCAGAGCACATTGGATTAGCAGTCCAACGCCTTAACCTCTCGGCCACCTCGTCATATGCGACCTTGGCAGCCACAAGCTCGCTTACTGCCCCACTTGCTCATTTGCGAATAATTGGCAAAGGTTCTTAACAAAGAATAGTTTACCTAGTATTTATGACTAGAGGTGTTTTTATATTTAAAAATGTATTTTATTTATTTCGCCTACACATTATCGCATTTAACAGCAGAACAAAGCATTTGACATAGTTCTAACAGAGTACACTGCTTACAGTCGATAACACGGTTCAATTTGCGCCACTAATGACTAGAGCGCACATGGACCTACCCTCGTCACTGGACGAGGTGGCCGAGTGGTTAAGGCGTTGGACTGCTAATCCAATGTGCTCTGCACGCGTGGGTTCGAATCCCATCCTCGTCGACTAACTTTTTTTTGATAGTTTTAAGTTTTTTTTAAATATTTTTTAAGGTTTATTAATTTATTTTCATTTCTTGTTAGTTTTACGAGCTACTTAGTCGTTAGATTTGATTTTAAAACTTTAAATATTGCACATTATATTTTGTTATTATATAACATTATTTCTTAAGTTCTTAATTCAAAAAATGTTTAGAAAAGGATTATTTTTATATGACGAGGTGGCCGAGAGGTTAAGGCGTTGGACTGCTAATCCAATGTGCTTTGCACGCGTGGGTTCGAATCCCATCCTCGTCGGAAGGTTTTTTTTTTTATAATTTATAAGGGATGCAAGGATATAATTAAAAGATCCTATGAGTCTCCAACTAAACAATAACTTACAAAAAACAAACTTTTGATAGGTTTTTTATAATATTTTTTACATATACCACAAATACAAATACCACTTGTAACCGTAGGAAACAAAAATTTCTCTTAAAAATGCTTAAAATTAATCTAATCCTTAATTAATAAAAACTAATAATAAAAATAAATTAAAAAATAGGGTTCGACGAGGATGGGATTCGAACCCACGCGTGCAGAGCACATTGGATTAGCAGTCCAACGCCTTAACCTCTCGGCCACCTCGTCTCTCGAGTCTCGCCTCGAACAAAACTAAACTTCCAATGAAACAAATGAAACCGCCCGGTTCTTATCAGCAGAACCCCCGATAACCGCAACTGAAATCAAGTACTCGAACTATTTTTATAGCATATCATTCGATTTGTTGGACAAACATCGTCCGGAAGCATTTGTTTGATTTATTTCTGCGCACTCTCCATTAATTGTGTCAATGGTTGGCAATAATTGCAGCAAAAGTGAGCTTTTTGCAAAGTGTTTGCTTAAATTGTTTATTTATTTGCGATTAAAGAAAGTAGCCGAGTACCAAACATGTGGGGGCGATGTCTTAAGTGCAGCTTAGGGTTTTTGGAAAATGTTATATGATGGGTATTAGAGACTGCGGATACCTGGGACTCACCCTAGAGCTACATAAACTTCTTACAGGGTACTTGCTTCGAGATAGGCTCTTTTTATTATTTGCCAAATAATTTATTTGTCTAGCCCCGTCTGGAGGGGTTTTCGGAAATTCAGATTCTCGACCGGCGGTCGTGCCGCTTCTGACCCAGTTCTCTGGTGATCTTATGTCTTGAGTCTTCTGGCTACTGGCTACTGGCTACTGGCTACTGGCTTCGATTTCTTTTTATATCTCCTCTCGTTCGAAGTAAAAAACAAAAGTGGTTTACTTTAGATGGGCCATGCTCGAGTGAGTGTGTCGGTAGATGGTGGTTGGTGATGATTTAATACGAGAACAAATACAAATACTAGATACTAGATACTAGATGGAGCTAGAGCTGGAGAGGTAAGGCCTTTTAAATGGCAATTGGCCAACAGCATCATTTTGTTTGGGCCATGTTGCTGTCCGGGCTGTCAGTTGGTGTTAATGAACCCTTGTAGCCGTAGCCTGATAGCTGTTAGTTGTTTACGTTCCGAATGCCGATACTACGATACCACTACCAATCCTACATATAAAAGAATTACAAGCTTACACAGTTAAAAATATAATTTTTAATAAATTTATCAAGGTTATGATCGAGATTTCCCAAAAATCCAAAACCCACAAGATATAGATAACAAATTTAAATAAATTGTTGTTTGTTTTTCAACTCTTTTTTTTATAGTGGATCGAGTACATCGTCACCTAACGTGGCTTCGTTAGGAAAGTGGCCAAGTTTGATGATCCGCAGGCACGCGCGTTTTATATTTAGCCCCACACCATGGCCCATGGTGACTCCTTCCTCCTTCCTCCTTCCGCGGGGCAAGTCACGTGCACAAGGACATTCCAAGGCTAATTACGTGTGGCATGGCCGGCCGGGGCTTGGCCAAGTTGGGCTTGGTTGTGCCCAACACACACACACACACATACATACAGGTATAGCACGAACCGTTCATTATTGTCGTCGCCGCTTGTTGCAAGTACGTTGCAATCTGCGGCATGTATCTGTATCTTTTGCATCTGCGTGGATGTCGCTAAAGTTTCTGATGCTGTTGCTTCTGTTGCTGTTGGAGTTGCAACCGTCGCTTAATTAGCTGCGTAATTTATTATTGCTCTAATCTCAACGCCGGCGCCAACGCCACTGGCTTTGACAAATAAACAAATTATTCATATTAGAATTATTAATAATGCCCCGGAGCTCTGGGAGCAGGGCTAGTTGGTGTATCAGATCGTCTAGATTCCGGAATATCAACATAATTATGTGCCCCCTTTGATGCCCAACAACGGGGAGTAGGAAGTGAGGAGGCTAGTGGCTTCTAGACGAGCCACAATAAAGATGCACTCACTCTAAATATGTAGCTATGCACGCCGATGCAATCGCACACAATTATGCCCAATTATGCAACTGGGAAGAGATACAGATACTCGGAGCGGAGTGGAGCTAAAAAAAAAGGGAGAGAGTGGGAGCTAGGAGGAGAAGGTGGAGCAGGTGCTACCAGGTGCTTGTATAGCGATAGCCGGACGGATATCATTGACTAATGAGCCCATCTCCGATCTCCAGCTCGCAATTCTTTTCGCCCTGTCATAAAAATTAAAATGCATAATCGCGGGCGTTGCTCGCAGAGGGCGCTTCTTACTTTAGCTATAAGAAAGGCTCCCGAAAGGTAATTAACATTGCTCGCAATTTCTCTAGCTTTTTTGTTGTGGAGTTATGTGGCGTCTCGAGCAAAATGCAGCAATTGCATGTGCATGCCGGCAATGTGATATTGCCACTTGCAGCTGCTGATTCTGCCTCCCGGCCCAGCCCGACCCGACCCCGCCCGGCCACTCTCTAAGGTCGGGCTAATTAAGCGGGCATTTAAGCCGTCAGCAATTAGCCGATTTATCACTTGCCACAGAACCTCAAAATCATGGCTGAGAACAGCTACAAGCCGCAGCTACAAGCCAATGCAAACAAACTTTAAGAATCGCACTTGACTTTTGCGGCGCATGCGCAGCTCTACTGGCAGCGCCGCCGCCAGCTTCTGCGCCGACGTCGACTGAGGGGCGCAGGCGCAGATTCTTCTCTGGCCATATAAAAAGCCCAGATTCTGGCCGCGATCGCACTTCCAGTTGGACGCCTCTGCGAGCAGGGGCCCTTCAGAAAGATTTCCGATTTCAAAAGGACTTATACCATTATCCTGTGATTCAAAAATAAGGTAAGTAGTAAATAAAGTGTCTGTATAAAGTGAATAAACTAAATATAGTAACTAAAGTGAGTGAAGTTCTAAAAAAATTCTTGGCAACAAAATTATCTAATTTGTAAACTTTGAAGCTTCTCGCCCCGATCTTAACCAGCCGTGGTAATCCATATACTCCGTTGTTTACACTTGCCCACTTTATTGGGGGAAACTCCGCCCCGTTGCGCAATTGGAGTGTGAGAAACTATCTGGAGGCATGCTGATTAGCTTGGCTGGTTCGGGGTCATCCGCAGATCAGCTCAGACTTAACTCACATCCCATCCACAGCTACAAACTTAAATGGCCAGCCATATGTGGAGCATTTTCTTGGGAGTTCTGGTGCTGGAGCAGCTACTCGCTGGATCGCAGGCGGCCAATCTGTCTCAACTGGTGAAGAAGCAAGGCCAGCAGAAGCCACTGGTGGTGCCATCCCCGCAGCCAGGTCAGCAGACAAGAAGTCAGCATCAGGAGCAGCAGCAGTATGTCCAGGACACGGAACAACAGGAGCTGAAGGTAGAGGACGAAGACGAGCATGATCCGTATCAGATGTTGCAGGAACCTAAGCAGGAGTCCAGACTGCCCACGTCAGCGAATTATCCGTGGAGTCCGTATGCCGCAGCGCCAGGGATTCCGGCTAATCCGTACGAGCCCATGCCCAAGATGCTGCCCTTTATTGGATACGCCCAGCCGGTGCTGATACCCTTCCCCCTCTACCTGGCTCCCGACATGTTCTACCCCGCATTCCCGGGCGCCAGCAACGACCTCGAAGACGTGGTCATGTCCAGAGCGGCGGGCGGACGTCGGCCCCCGGCCAGTCACTCCTCGGCTGCCCGCAATTCGCCCATCTACCACGTCCGGCTGCCGCCCACGCCGTACATGTTCCTGCCCAACATGCCGACCTCTCCGTTCGGCGGAGGATTCTCCCCGCTCCTCACATACCAGCCGATGCCCTCGTTCTCCGCCTTCGGATCCGTCTTCAATCTACCAGTAAACTTCCTGGCGAATGGAAAGCCCTCTGGGATCTACCAGGTCAATGGTTCGCCCTCTGAGGGCTTGGGACACCTTCCTCCCAGCTTGGGAAGCGGCGGGGGATACGGAATGAGGCCACCAACTCCAAGTAACCCTTACAGGCCTATGTCCGGGTCCTCTTCCATGGGCGGCTATGGAGGATCCACGCAGGGCTTCGGCCTGGCCTCGATGCCGGCTCCGCAGCATGACTCCAAGCTCACGTCCCTGAAACGTCCCTTCGTCTTCAACGGGCGTCCGGAGGACATCTATATCCTGCCGAACAACCTGAGTCCGCTCTACAACGAACCGAGTTACTACTGATCTGGCATTGGGCTGCGGCTGCCACAGTGTGTGGCAACAACTGAAAGTATTATAAAATGCATTTAATAGGTTCTAGTTCGAAGAATAATTAAATGCAAGACTATAACTATTTAGAAAATATAATCCTTAATAATTTCAAGTAATTTAAACAAATATGTACTCTCTTAAGGATTGATTCTAATATTAAAGGTATTAAATTATTAAATAAAATAGTAAAGAATATCATATTTAAATCTTAACAACTTTTTGAGTTTAAAACTCTTTCAAAACTCTTCTTCCAAAATAGCTGTATTTCAAAAAAGAAAATCAAACCATTTTTAGTATAAAATGTATATATTTTTGGCCCAAAATATTTGATAGGTTAGACAAAATAAATTAAATTTATAATATTTAAGACTTAAATCCAAACAACTCAGACTTCATCCAGCAAAGACACAGGGTTACGTAGCATAACTTAGAATCGGAGTGACTGCCATAAATCATCGATTGGAATATCAGTTCCCAGATCACTGCCCGATGGCGGCCACCTCGGCCACTTTGCGTTTGATGTAGTCGGGATTCCCCAGGTTGATGCCACCGCCGATCAACTTGCCCGTGGTCAGATCGAACTCGTAAACGCGGGGCACACAATTGGCGATGTTGATTTTTTCAATGGCATCGTTGGAGAGGCCTAAGGAGATTCCAAATTATAATATTTAACACTATTTCCAGGATAGGTAACTAAGACTGGTCTCACCCTCGATCAGCTGGACGAGGGCACGGGCCACGGTGCCGTGGACCACCATCAGCACCTTGGAGCCCTTGAGAAGCTCCTGGCGGACCTCCTGCCACATCGGCGCCACCCGCTCGACGCACATATGCATGGACTCGCTGTTCGGAAAGTGGCCCGGCGGCACTTCGTCGAATATGGGATTGCTGCAGATGGTGTAGTAGTAGCGGTTGGTCTCCTCTATCGGTGGTGGCGCCACATCGTAGGCCCGTCGCCACTGCATCACCTGATCCTCGCCATATGTGTTGGCCACCTCGCGCTTCCGCTCCCCGGTGAGATTGCCGTAGTGGCGCTCGGACAGGCGCCAGTCCTCCTTGACGGGCACATAGGAGCAGTTCATGTTGCTTAGGATCATGTCGGCGGTTTCACGGGATCGGCTTAGCACCGATGTGTAGACTACATCGAATTCCAGCTTCGACTGTAGCAGGGCTGGAACAGCGACGGTGAGAGCCTCTTTAACGCCTACGATTGGACGGTAAACCGGATTACTGAGGTAACGAATTCAACCGTACATATATCTTGGAACTTACCAATGGCGCTCAATGGAGCGTCGTGCCAGCCGCAGAATCGATTTCCGATATTGAAGTCGCTTTCTCCATGGCGCACAATAACCAAACGATTTAGTTTCGGAATGAATTGAGAACTGAAATTATACAAAAAATATTATAAATTTTTTATAAAAATAATGAGAGTTAGAACTCTTAACCATTCTCTTATTTAAATTGGTCAAATTTTAAGTTAAAAGGCAAAATATATTTGAAAAGTTTTCAACTTCAAAATATATTATATAATAGCTTCTAGAATATGAATCAGATTTTGTCTGGCAGGAGACACCAAGTCAGGTTGGCCGAGCGGTCTAAGGCGCCAGATTTAAGCTCTGGTTCTCATCTGAGAGCGTGGGTTCGAACCCCACACCTGACAAAACAGTTCTAGGATGTTTTTTTTAGACTTTTTACTTATTTTTACCATAAAATAAATACGGTTTTTTCTTTACAAGTTAATCCTTTATAAAAATTAAATTTCACTTTGTGTTAATAGTAAATTTTAATGATCAAAAAGGATAACTGTAAGGCACTTGGTATACACATAGAAATATAAAAAATAGTACCATATAATAATTTAGATAAAATATCTCAACCTCTACCCTTTGGGTATAAATACAAATAGTACCCCCTGGCTATCACATATATCTTGTTACTATATCTTCTAAATCCAGTGGCACTCGTCACTATCTTTTAGCCACCATATAGTAGCTTTACGACAAAGCTTAGTTACCAGATTAGCCGATATGGGGAAGAAGCGAGAATCTACCTCATGGCTGCGAATGTTATTGTTGTTGTTGTTTTTCTTGTTTCTTTCGACGAAGATAACGGTAACGGATATGTTGTAGGAGGAACGTGTGATGCTCACCTCGGCATCGTCCGGATGCGATTGAGCCGCGGTCCAGAGACGTGCTCCACACGAGGCCAGAACTCCGCGTCGCTTTCCGTTGCGTTGGCTTCCGTTCCATACCGTCCGCACCCCGCCACCGCCTCCGCCGCCCCACACATTCCACACATATTTTCGGCTAGTGTACGAGTGTATCCGATGGATAAAAGCGCGGAAAAAAAAAAGAAAAATAATAATAATAATGGAATAAAAAAAAGCGCGCGCTCTTCGTCTGGCCTAACATGACGCGACAAAACCGAATATAATTCGCATTATCTGATGTCCAGACGGCAGCATAATCACACACACACACACACACACTAACACACAGCCAGAGTGGCTCATTCACACAGATACTTTTGGCTGGCTTCGCGTGTTTTGTGTTTTGCTCGGCTCTTTCTCAGTCTCAGTCACAGTCCCTTCTCAACCTCATTCTCAATTCTCAATCTGAATCTCATTCTGGTTCTCAGTCGTGTCCGCGCCTAATTTCCTCTTCCTCTTCGCCACCTCCCTTCCGCCTACCCCAAGCGACCGCCATATACTCCCCGAGTTACTCAAAGATACTTCCTAGACGTAAACAACGCCCACGCCCACTCGCATACTTACGCCTCAAATTCGCGCATTGTTTTTGTCGCAGAAACGTAGTTTTTTTTTTTTGTCACGCTTTGTTTTGATGTTTTTTTTTTTTTAGTTTTTTTGCGGATAACTTTGTATAGTTTTTTTTTTGTTTGTTGTAGGCCTTTTTTTTTTAAATACGTTACAGTTTGCTTTTCAAAAACTTGAACATGGCCGGGACTTGAGCAGCGATGGTGGTGGATGGTGGCTTCTCTTCCTGTTTTTTCTGAAGTTTCAGTATCTCGCGCGTATCTCGAAATTGTATCTGGAAATGTATCTGATGCAGCTGCAGCTACAGCCACGTTCCTTTATCTTTCGGCTTCCACTTCGCACTAAGCTCTATTCTTATTGGCAAACAATTTTATCGCGGCGCAGTTGTTTTTTTTAAACGGCTGTTGTTGCTTTCAACTTGGCCAACAGCTGATGCCGGCTGGTAGCTGGTCGCTGGTCGCTGGTACCTGGTTCCACGCTCAATTTTGGGATCCACTGGGGGAAAATCAATATCAACTGAAATTTTACGTATTTGTTATTGTTGCGCCAGAAAGCCGAGCTACAAAAAAAAAAAAACAAAAACAAAAACAAACTGTTCAGATTTCCGCCAACTGGGGTAGATTTCTTTTGAATCTGACCGCGAAAATCTACACAAACCTCTGATTCGCATTAAAATTACATTTGATTACATAATTACTTGGCTAAGAAAAAACACATTGACAGTTTTGTTAATCAGGGCAAAAATGCACTTGGTAACATCTTTACTTTTTATAAATTTCAAGTATCTCAGAGTTGCTAAGCCATTCTTTTGACAAATTTATTAAACTTACATGCCTTTATATTTTAAGAACGAATGCCACCTGAAAGCTGTTTAAAAATAGCTTATTATGCTTAAAAAAAAAAGCCTTTTGTACTGCCTACTTGTATTAATTGTAATGTGGTAAGTAATATATGCTGAACATTCCGCAGCTGCAGTCAGAAACTGGATTTCAGACTTCAAGAGCCTGACGCACTTGCCTTTCTAAGCCAGGCCAACATAACTAAATCACGGCTCAAGGACTAACCAAAAGTCTAACATAAAACGAGCTTACAATTTACAAGAAGATGTCATGAGAAAAGATCAAAATAAATACTGTTTATTTAGGGTAATATGATAATAACATTTGCATAAGTGATCTATAAAAGTAGTTTTTTAAGGGTAGAATTAATATTTATAAGGAAGAGTGTCGGTGGAATATATAATATTTAATTGGAACAACTTCTTGTTTATTTTTCTTAAACTTAAGAACTTAAACTCTATAAATAAAATAAAATATGTAATGGTCTAAACATCTAGAAATACCATGTAAAAATACTGATTTTCAATTATTTTTATCTAAGAATTTCTTGGCCAAAAGCTACACTTCCACGTGTTTCAGGAACTAAACTTTCAACGAGATATGCGGTCAGGTATTTACCATAATCTGCATTATGGCGCCCCCGCGACTTTGTCAATTACAATATGCAATACCCGGGGGTAACGGTGCTCGAACTCGGCTCAGCTCGGCACAAGTACCAGGTATTACCGCGTCGAGTTGCGATAACCATCTATTGCTGCTGCTCCGTCGAGCGTTTGACAATGTTGCTCTCAAAGAGGCAGAAACCCTGGGACCCAGACAGTGTGCGGCCCTTATTTGGCCCCCCGATGGTATAAAGGTTTTGGCCAAAGTAGCTGATGGCTCAGTCTGCAGACTAACGTGTATGGTTCACTAAGATCGGCTCCGAAAAGTGCGGTTTGAGTTCAGTTTCGGTGCAATTTCGGTGCAACAAAGTATAGATCGGGTGGAAATGCATTTTCCGGCATTCGATGAGTTCTATCAGCGGTTTCTGTTTCTTTTGCCGTTCGTTGCAAGTGAGTGGGGCAGTACAAGAAGTATCTGAAAATCAGCCAAGTGTGTCGTATCTTAAGAATACGCATCGTACGCAGCCCTACTCTCGAAGTGGATCTCCTTGATATTGAGACGACATCGATATGGTCCAGTCGGAAAAAATGAAACAGTCCCCAGACTTTGTCACCCGAAACGCCGCATGACCCCTAAAGCCTATTGCGCAGCTTCTTGGCCATTCGAGAGTTTATGATCCATCCCCGATCCCAAAAATAAAAACCAACAAATCTTGAGCCCATAAAACTGTCGCATAGCGGATCGCCTAATGGACGGCAAACAACCAAACCCACCCGGTGGCTTGTAAATAATAACAATAATTAAATTTTTTTTGCATTCACAAATGCTCCATGAAAGCCAATGAGCGCGTCAATTTGGGGGGAGGAGTCGTTGTAGTCGGATGTCGAAGTACACCCCATCCATTGTTATATAACCGGCGTGTGCGAGATCCGTCGATCGGAACAATGTAAACAAGAAAACTGAAGATTTCCATGGTCCGGATTCCGGAGTCCGGAGGGCCGCAAATAAATCAATTATGTATCGCTTAGCATTTCTCAAATTTCAGAGGGTCTTTGGCCAAAATTGCAAGCTGCGTGCAAAAATTACAGTGATGTCTTGCCAATCTTGGCAAGACAATCCTATTGAAGATGGGAACCCGATGTCCAGAGGGGATTACTCAAGACTGTCATTAGCTAGCTCTAATACTCCACCTGCCACCTGTCATTTCAGACTTCAAGCCGGAAATCCACTTTGATTATGATGCTCCTGAAACGTGGCAGCTCACATACAAGAACTGCGGAGGTCCCCAACAATCCCCCATTGCGATTAGCTCCCGGAAAGTAATACCCATTGATATACCTCCACTGGAATTCGTTCTCTACGATCAGTCATTTGTCAGTCAAGCGGTAATAAGAAATAATGGACACACAGGTACATAAATTTTGTAAAAATACTTACTTTTATTGAGTATAATTAATTTTTTTTCTACTGACTAGCTGATTTTAAAGTTCCGACAACCAAATTTTACGGCGTTAAGCCCTATATTACGGGCGGCCTGATGCTGGACTGCTACGAGGCCGAAGGTGTCCACTTCCACTGGGGCTCTCCGACTAGCAAGGGATCCGAGCATGTCCTGAACGGACGACGCTACGACGTCGAAATGCATATAGTCCATCGGAATAACAAGTACCTGACCCTCGACGAGGCACAACTGCACAGTGATGGTATTGCTGTTCTGGCCGTACTCTTCCGAGTTGTGAGAGTAAGAAGAACTTGGAATTAATATTGAAATAGGACACTTCCCCACACAGATTAATATATCGCATTCCAGACACCGCCGATATTCTACGAAAATGGACTCCACGAGGTGTTTAGTTCGCTGCTGCACCTGGGAGCGTATAACAGTAGCTACACACTTCCCGAAAACCTGACACTGGACTCACTGATGAGCAACTTGAACCGGGGCCAGTTCTACACCTACCGCGGATCACTGACCACGCCCCTCTGCTCTCCGGTGGTGCTGTGGCACGTGTTCGAAGATGTGCTGCCCATATCTTTCAACGAGCTGCCCAAGTTTTGGCTGCTGAGGGATAGTAGGAACAGGCCGTTGGTGAACAACTTTCGACCACTGCAGCCGCAGGAGAATCGGGCGATCTTCTACCGTCGTCCGCCTCCTGTCCACCAGTTTCAGACCGTACAGTATCGGCAGCAGCTGCTGGAGCTGCCAGAACTGATTTGGTTATAGCCGGACGAATAAAACTTAACGGCTTTATTTATATAAATACTAAGTGCATATAGTTGTGGGGCTAGTTCTACTGTGGTTACACTCAAAGGGAATCGATGGGCCCGAGCTTGGGTGGGGCTAGTTGGCAACATCTTATCTCTGCTTCCGGAAGCGCGCCAGGTATGAGGCAAGGAATCCAATCTGCAAGGCGCAAAGGATCTTGGTGAATGCCGGAGAACGCGGCATCCCAGGCGGCATCTGCAGAGACGGACGCCGAATGGCCTGAACCGGTCGAGGTATTACGGAAAGTTGCTTCAGCTGGGCACTGGATACAATGGGACCTCGAAGGGCGTTCTTTTTGAGCATCGGACGCCTGCGCATAATCGGCACCAGGGAACTGGTGGTCAGGGTGGAGGTCAGCGTGTGATACTCTTTATCTCGTCCGTCGAAGGGCGGACGCGGCACACGCACTCGGGGATTGATGGGCGGGTTGAAAGGTGGTGATATCACCACACGGCGACGTCCATCATCCCTACCTTGCTTCTGCTTAGGGTCGGTGTCTACCGGTTTGTCTGTCGTTTTGTTAAAGGGATTCTTGCCGCTGTAGTTGACCTGGCGATCCTTGCCCTGGCGCATGATGCTGTTCATTTTCCGCTCCGCTCGGTCCAGTCCTGATTCAGGGGCTCTTCGTTTCTTGAATGCCAATTGATCGGCCTGAGGACGCTTTCGCTCAGGACTACGCTTGTCAGGTTGCGGGATTTGTTCCCTTTTGTGTACCCTTTCGCCGGGGGGCCTGCGCGCAGGAGCCTGCTCCTTCGCCGGCGGTTTCGGTGGCTTGGCCGCCGCCTCCTCTTTCTTGACCTCTCGCTGCTCCTGTCCGAATTCGACTTCGTGGGGCCGGATGTGGGGCTGTTGGCTGGGAGCTGTTCGTGGCTCGATCTGAACGTGAGGGGTGCCTTCCTGGATTTTAGGCTTTCGCTGCGGCTTTCGGGTTTCTCTAGGAATGAAGGCAGGAGTAGCACCCGGAGCGGGAACTGCAAACTCACGTGGTATGCGCTTCTTGGTAGCCTCAGTGTCCTGTTCGTCCCCGAGGGTGTTTTTGCTGTCATAGGCCGAAACTTCGGCGAGATCTTCCAAGGACTTGGACTCGGAACCAGCATCTTTGAAGATCTTCGAATAGTTGCCCTGCAAGGAGTCGTCGCCTGCTTTGGCCTTTTGTTGCTTTAGGGCCTGGGTAAGCTTATCATTCAATTTTTCCAAGTTCTCCTCATCTGCTCGGCTAAGTGTTTCTTCATACTTCCGGGGCTCAGACTCATCCTTCCCAATCTTTTCGTTGTTCAACAGCCAATCCCACTCATGGCTGCCCTCGCCGTCCTTCTGGTCGCTATAATAGCGCATATTAACCTCCTCCAAGCTGACGAGCGGTCGTCTTTCGCCCATTTTGGTCGATCGCTTTTCTTCCGCTGATTCGACGAGTCTTTCATCCAAACCCTCCTCAAAGTACCCCATATCCCTCAAATTCCCAAACTCTTTCAATTTCCAGTAGTTGTCCTCGTCGAAGTGATCATCGGAGCTGTTAGACTGCATTTTGGTGACATTTCTATCATCGGTTTTCCAGTTTTCTAGCTCGGCTTCGTCTTGCATTTTGATATCATTATCCTCATTCATTTTGATGACATCCTTTTCCTCCACTAGCTCGGATTCCTCCTGCATTTTAATGGTGTCTTTATCCTCGACCATTTTCCAATGTCTGTGCTCGTCCGCCTCCGGCAGATCCTCAGCCATTTTTGCCTCGTAGAGATGCTCCATTTTTTGTTCATCCTCCATAGAATTATCTAAATCCTTTTCAAAATGATACCGCGCCACATGCCGATCCTCCAATTTATCTGAGTTTTTTAAAGTCTTCATATCCTCGTCATCAGTTCTGTCAAACACATCTTCATGTTGGTCCATCAAATCCAATTTTGTATTCCGGGCTTTCAGTTCCAAGTCTTCGGAACTTCTTTCTTGGAGATCGTCCCGAGCTCTAATAGCATCAGAATCCTGAAAGTCCTCAGCCGTTTCTTCCAGTATTTCTGTTATTTTGGACTTGAATGG
Organism: Drosophila ananassae; assembly: GCF_017639315.1. Classification (NCBI taxonomy): domain Eukaryota; kingdom Metazoa; phylum Arthropoda; class Insecta; order Diptera; family Drosophilidae; genus Drosophila; species Drosophila ananassae. The sequence continues at coordinate 14,858,587 of NC_057927.1, read as the reverse complement.
TTTGTGGGAATCTGAACGCACGAGATGGTCTGAGTAGCGACTTTTATCTACAGAGGACTCTTCGTCAAATCCCTTTAAATAACTATCGACTGACCAGGGGGAGGAATCCATACTTTTAGCCCGAACTCTTAAACAGTCCGATTGCTCCACATCCTGCCAGTCCTCCATAAGCTTCTTTGATGGAGTCTTTCTTTCGCCTTGCAGCTGAAGGTCTGAGCTTAGGTTATCCTGGAGGTTTGGCTTACCCTCCTGGCGCACCTCTGATATTTGGAAGGGCTCCGTGTCGTGTAGGGTTTCCCAACCAGAATCTTGCAGTTCTGAAACCGTGTACGTGTGCTGGAACTTCTTCTCCAGCTGCTCAAGATCGTCTTCGTCGCCGAATTGGGCCCTTTCTTGCCCCTCCAAATCCGCATTGGCTGGATAATTCACATCAATGGGCTCGGATTCAGTGAAGTATTTGGACTCTTTCATCTCCTGGTCCTCCTCATTATATTCTAATCGGAGCTCTGCCTCTTGTTCATCGTACAGTTCCTTTCTGTCCTGCCACTCCTCCAGATAATTCACATCAATGGGCTCGGATTCAGTGAAGTATTTGGACTTTTCTATCTCCTGATCCTCCTCATCAAGTTCCATTCGAATCTCTGCCTCTTGGTCATCGCTAAGTTCCATTCTGGGCTGCCGCTCCGCTAGATAACCAATGGGCTCGGATTCAGTGAAATGTTTGGACTTATTCATCTCCGGATCATTCTCATTAAGTTCCATTCGGAGCTCTGCATCTTGTTCCTCGTTGAGTTCCATTCTGGTCTGCCGCTTCTCCCGATAGTCCTCATCCGCTAGGAAGAATTTCGACTCATACTGCTCATCAAGTTCCGCAGTAGGACTTCGATCCTGCAGCTCCTCATCCTTAAACATCTTCCAGTCGCTTTCATTTGAATCGTGAAGCTGGGACTCTTCTTGAATCAGATTCCTTTCTACCATTTCGGTTTCACCAATGAGATTGTCTATCACCTCTTTGTCGTCCATGACCTCTAGAGAGTTTTTGATCGACTTTATAAGATTATCTTGAGCCTGCACATTTTCCTCGTTGGTATTCTGCATTTTTAACTCTAATAGCTCAGAATGGTCGGAATGAGACGATGCATTTTGCATTAATTGAATAGTTTCGTCTATTAGCTTGATTTCTTGTAACCAGGGGTCGGGCGTGGGTTTTTTGGGTTCAGTGCTCAAGTCCAGGGCATCCATATCCATGGACCTCAATGATGAGTCCATTTGAACGCTTTTGCCCATTCGGGTCATCTCCTTTCCCTTTCCCGATGCCACTCCAGGTAAGACCACTGACTGCCCCATAGATGTAGAAGAGTTTGGTGCCTCCTTCAATAGGAGTCGCATCTGGCGGCCTTTGTCCTCAACATCCATCGTAAAGGCAACCTTCACATTTCCATCGCGTATTTCCTCCTGTATCTGTGACGCTTTTGCACTCAACGAGTCGGGGATGTCCTCTGTCTCGATTGGGACCTGATGTTCTATGGGCTCCTTTAGTTTTTGAATTTTTGGGGACCAGCTACCCACTACTTTCAGATGCTTAAAGCTCTTGTCGCCTGCCTCGGACAGGATTTTGTCGAGAGCAGTCCTCAGTTTTGGCAGAGTGTCGGCTACTTCGTCCAGAACTTCGGAGGACATCTTTTCGTCAGTTTCTTCGTTCAACAAATCCAAAACGGATGAGTTTCTATTTATAAAATATTCAGCAACTTAAGTTTCATTATAAGATAAGAGAATAATTAAAATATACCTTAAATCGGGATGATTTCTCAGGACATCCAGTATTAGCTCTGGTGGGGCCTCATTCTGACATATCTTATGTATGGCCGTAATTAGAGGAAACCTAAGGTGTGAAGTTAAATTTTAAGCCCTTATATAGCCAGGACCACATACTTATGTTGGTTCCCATCAGTCTCCAGAATCGCATTCACTTCGCTGACCACCAAGGGACCCTGTAGCTTTCGACCTCCATGAAGATTGCGTTCTACTTCTTGAATGGTCTGACCCGAGGAAATAAGGTTTTTGGCAATGGTCATGTTTTGATCAACTAGAATTAAAAAAAACCTTTTACGGATTTCCAAAGTCATGAAGAAATGGACAAACCAGAGGTAGAGGCCACTCCACATGTCTGGTAGACCGTCGACATCTTTGCGGATGGAAAATAATCTTTCATAAAATGCATCATCTCATTGAGACCCAGATGGGTGGCTGCAACACAAGCGCTGTCGCCCAGGTGAAGGCCATCAACAAAGCCCACTCCCAGGGCAATGATATCCTTTAGGGTCCCGCACAGTTCAACACCATCAACGTCATCAATGGAAATCACCTTGCAGTTTTTGGTTTCGAGAGCGGCGATCAGTAGCTCCCCGTGGTCTGGATTGCTGCAGCCCAAAGTGATCTCGCATGGCTTACCCTGGGCCACATCCAATGCGTTATGGGGGGACATCATTGAGTAGCAGGGAATGCCCAGGCGCTCGCTAATAGCGTGAGACACGAGAACCACATCGTCGTCGCAAGGTTCCATTAGACCCTTGATCATGGAGACGGCGATGGCCGTCTCCTTTAAGTTACCTTCTAGGATGTTACAGCAGGAATCAACGAGGCTCTGCGGCATGGAAAATATCAAGATATCTGCATTCTGGGCAGCCTCCAAAAGATCATTCACCGCAACCTAAAGAAGGAAGTTGTTGCTTAAAATATGAACAACATGTTTATATTTTATTTATTTAAAATCTTTCTTAGAGTTAACGAGAGTTTATAATTTAAACCTTAAGTTTATAAGGAAGTCTTAGGTAAGATTTATAAGAAGTCTTATATAAAATATCTGTTTAAACTATTATTCAATTATTTTTAAGAGTAAAACCCAAAGACCAGTTAACGTATTAAAACCATTGCATTTAAAAGCCAAATTCATCTCACCAAGTTCTTGGGTAGCTTGATCCCAGGCAGATACTTGACATTCTCGTGACTATCATTTATGACCTCGGACAAGGGAGAGCTGCGAACGAGTTCGTCGAACACATAAATGTGAACACGGCTGTCGAAAATGCCCTGGCGTACATTTTTGCTCACGGCGGCTGCAATGGCCGAGCCCCTAAATCACAACGAGAAAGGGAACATCCAACGGTTACAGATATTGCTGGAAGGATACCCAATGCCACCTACCAGCCCTCCGCTCCAATAATGCATACTTTAATGTTTTCGGCCATCGTTCCCTTATCAAAAACTTATACCAGAAATTTAGGGCCGAAACGCGACCAAATGACCGCCTATATGTTGGACTGGATGTAAAATACTCTAATTTTTAATTGAGAATTTTGAAAATCCGGAGTTGAAATCGCCAAAAAGAAAATTTGATGTGAATGTATGAGCTGGAGCGCCCAAACAGCAAACTCCCCACCTACTTTATGGGCAAGGATGAAATTCATAAACGACGCCAGCTGTTTCATCCAGTCTATGCTGGCGTCCCTGTTGAGCCGCCGCCTGCCGCTCCTCCTGCTGTGAAATGGCGCGGATCTCAAACTCGGTGATGATCTGCGATATACGGCTCTTGGCCTCAGCCGCAAGTTTTGGTGGAAGACTTTTAACGCTGATGCAGGCGCTTTCGAAGAACAGATCATAGCTATTACGCGGAGGAGTTACGGGAATAGATGTAGCTGAAGAAGAACCAATCGCTGTAGCAGAAGAAGTACTGGTTTCCGCCTTCTGTTCGTTCAGTCTTTGAAAGTAAGCCCCTAAGATCTCCCTTTGCTCTCCAATACTTTGGAGAAGCTCCTGACGTGTTTGTGGCATCTGTTTTTCGTTAAGCAGGTCCTTCCTCTTCCATACGGTATTAGGGCGATGCAATCTTCTCCTTTTGAACTGGAATTCAAGAGTTTTGTATACATTGGAGTTACAAATGGGCCGACGCATATAGGAGATGACGGTACCTTTAAATCTTGCTCCATCGTTCCATATGAACCAAGATCGGTTTCTTCATTCGTTACCTCAAAAATTCCAGAATTTGAAGACACATTTTCCAGTTGTGAGACTTCACCGTTGCTGGAACCGAGTCCGTAAATCCTGGCCATTGATTGTTGATCCTGTGAGCGCCTTACCGACGTCCCAAATGTTTTTCCATTGCTCATTAGGCAAATCCGCTTTTTACTTAATGCCTAAGATGTACTAAGCATGAAAGTTAATGTTTTGAAAATTTCAAATCTCTTCGCACAGCTGAGCGATGTTTGTTTAGCCTTTTAGCGTATTAGAGATGACAGTTTCTTTAAGCGATAACAACTTTTTGAAATTTAAAAAAATCGAAATGAAACATTTTTGAAAACCAGTATTTTTTTAAAATATACAAATTTATTTAACGAAAAAATATTTTCGCATTAATTATTTTGGTCAAAATGGTTTATCTATAACCATCGATGTACAAAAATATATAATTAAACACTTATTTACCTATAATCAATATACATAAAATACTCCTAGTAAACTAATTACACTGTTCCTAGCTAACGCCACTAAAACGCGGCTGTTGTGTCTTTATCTGACCTCCAGTTCCATTTTGTTGCAGTACAAATGGACTATTTGTCGGCGAGTGTGCGGCTCCAGCATCGTGGGGACTATTATCCGTGAGGCCACGCAACTCCAGCTCACAAATAAGCTGTGAGACTCGCATCTTGGCCTCGGCAATGAGCTTGGGTGATAATGCTTTGACACTCGAACTGACACTCTCAAAGAACAGATCAACGTGATTCTTTTCCTTGGCCGGTGTCGGAGCTGGAAGGTGCTGTACGTGCGCCTGGCTACCCATCAGTTCTCGAAAGGATTCCATTAACTCGTTCTTGTCCTGGTGGATCTGTAGCAGGAGTTTAAGACCTTCTTGATTTGAAGCAGAAGTAGAGGGCCTGGGTTGGCAATTAGCAGTTTCTTCCGTTTTTGAAATGGCTTCTGTCTCCGAAAGTTCCTGTTTGGGTACAGCCACTTCTTCCATGGGGTCCAGGTTGTCAACGGGTTGCAGCGTAGAGGAAGTACCTTCCTCAGCGGTTTCATTTGGTCGAACCTCTGGTTTGTTTTCGTGTTTGGCTGGTCTTCGCTGATGGTAATACTTGCTCCGCTCCTGGCGTACACGCCCCTCTCGTCGTTCCACGCCCTCACCTTGGGTGAGAAATGACTCCAGGTTCCGTTTGTGTTTGGTGGTGAGTTGGTGCCGCACCAGGTGGCACCGGTTGCAGTCCATGCTGCACTGGCAGGCCCGGCAAAAGGGCTTGTGCTGGTCATTAGGATCCCGCCGGAGCCACGGTTCGAAAATCTTTAACCACTTCTCACAGAACTTCTGGTTGTACTTGGGCTTGCTCGAGGACAGTTTTTTGTGTTTTTCTTTATCTCTTGTCCTTCTCCCAGAACTGGATATGGATTCCCTGATGGTCCGAGATACTTTCACTTTGGCGTCCTTCCTAAAAAATGTTATGCGTAAAAACGGCATCCGTGAATGAGTATTTCTCTATCTCACCAATCTGAGTCGGAGGTATTTTCCGAGAAGCTCATTTTAATTAAACTAAGTGTTTCAGGTCCAATTTGTTATGTTTTGTTTCCATTAATCAGCTGACTTCAAATTATCGCTCATTGTTATCGATATCAGCCAAAGTCGATTATCTAAGTACCCAACAAATTTAAAATTAATTCAATAACTGAAAAATAATTTAATTATATTGGCTTTTAGCCAAAGCTTTTTTATTTGTAATAAATGGAAGCCCAATCAGTAGTTTTAAATGACTATAATTTAAATATACATTTCTAAATATGTAAAAAATGTGTGTACAATAAGACTTCTATAATCCTAATTATCCTTTGCTAAATGTTGCTTGCAATATTCCCAAATAAAAAGTGATCCAGTCACGTGTACATTTAAAGATCTAACAGTTCCAAACTGCGGAATTTCCACGGCATAGTCCAGGAAACCAATAAGATCCGCAGGTATTCCATGTTTTTCGTGCCTATAAGTGAACATAGAAGTATTATTTCTCACTTCAGTTTTAAACCAAAAATATACTCACCCTAATAAAAGAATGGACTTTTTCGGAAATTTAAACTCCGTGAAATTTGTACTGTGAGCAGTTTGTTCGGCACCAACAATTTTGTATCCCTCTAGTTGCTTTCCAATCAAAAATTCGGCCAGTGTTTCGGGCTTCACCTCAACAATGTTCAAAGTTTTTTCAGCAGTCATGCTAAATTTTTTTCTCATTAATAAGATTTTATAGATATAAATTTCTATAATACTCACCTTAAGTTAGTAAAATCACTTTTTTCCGCCTGCGATTTTAATCCCAAGATTAAAGTTTTTACACCGAGTACATCACATGTTCGGGCCAAACCTCCCAAGTTGGGCAGTTTGTCGATTAAGGAAGCCACCACAATGATTTCCCTATCTTCCTGCGTATTAGACGTATTCTCAAAATCACATCCAGGATATATATCACCAATAGGATTCATTTTCCTTTGAACATTTCCGTTGAGCGAACATGCTGGCGAGTTGTGTTCAGGAGTTTGTTCTCCCCTTTTTGCTTGAAAGGTCTCGCGAACATCCATTAACTTTTTTCTAAAGGCATAGCGACAATTAAAAAAACTGATGTTTTCATCGAAAGGCGCGTTTGTCATCCAAAGAATAGCATCCGAAACATTTTCAATGCCCTGTTCGACTAGTTCAGGTAGCAAGAGCCGAGCATCTTTTTGGAACTCGGCCAGTTTGTCGCCCAATGTTGCCTCAATTGAGTTTTTCAGGACTTCCGCTATGGGTTGGTCAAGGCTGTTTACATAAACAATTAGTTATTATGGTTTCGAAAGTTATTAATTTCAAATTCACCTGCTTCCAATGCACTTTGTAGCTAATCGATGCAGAACCAGTTGTGCAAATAAGCGAGTCTGGAAATTAGCACCCATTGTTAGAGGCAAAAGGGTTGAAAAAATGATTGTCAATTGCTCCTGTTGCAGAGTGTCCCATCGAGTCAAGCAGTAAGTATGAACTACGGAGATCAGTGACACTTGCTGACTGGGTTTGAGAGTGATTAAATTCTTCAGTTGGTCTAGTAAAGGGGCAATGTCGGGCAGCAGCTTGGCCACCAGATATTCGTAGATGAAGCTGATGTTCAGCTGGTCGCTTGGACACAAAACTGCCTCCCACAGCCCAGGCATCCACTGATTGCTTAGGTCGAGTATCGCTTTGGCAATCCGCATTTTCCTCCTGTGCTCCTTAGAGTTGGCAAAATAACGTGGTTTTTTCCTGGATAGCTCGTTGTTCATGTTTAGCAAATCAACACAGATGGAATTGACGTCCAATGTTTTACACTTTTGGCTATATGCTATAAACTGAACGCGAGCCATAGCCTCAACATCGCTCCTTTGCCCAAATTCATTTTCAAATGATCGCTCTATTCTAAGAAATTTCAGTTAATAAAAAAGATTAGGCCTGTTTATGAAACTTATAACTTATCTCGTGCAATACCTTGCATCGCCTGTGGTTGTTTCTCCTTCCAACAGCCTTTGAAGAACATAAGCTTTAGGCGCCTTTATATAACTCTCCGAATCGAGGCATCCCAACAAAAACGTATTTTTCTCCAGGACACCCACAACACATTTTTCGTATTCATCGTCATTCAGGTTGGCCACGGAATATTGTAAGATTGCTTGCCTAAAAAATTAAAAGTGTAATTAGTTTACAACTAAAATTTATCTCCCACCCTATTTACGTTTCTCGGCATTTCAAACGGTCCAACCGTGAAACCATGGTAGAGATAAGTGTCACATCTTCCAATGGTTTCGTATGCTCAGCTAAAATATTTGCAAGGGTTTTAAATGTGGCATCAGTTCCCTGATCTAACAGTTCCGTGGGATTTAGATGTAACTCATGAAGCTTATCCCACGTTTGAATATTGACCTTCACGAAAAGATCAACACAGTTCTCTCGCACAAACGACTTTTCCTCTCGTGTCCGGCAACCGAGGCGGTCCAGCAGGTGGCTCTGCATCTGGTCTAGACTGACTCCGGACTTAAGTAACGAAGAGTCTACTTTATAGACGTCTCGGTAGAAATCCAAATATTGTTCCGGTTTGTCGATTTCTCGATGAAGAAATATTGGCACTAGTCGCCACCACCCGTGTTTTTCTGTGGGCACAAGTCGTAGTTTTTCCAAAAAAGCAACAAACACATCATATTGGTAATCTTTTCGCGATATAAGCTCGGCGCAGCGTTTGCTGAAGTATTCAATATGCTCCTCCAGATTTCGGCAATTATTGATTTTGTCGATCAGTTGATGGTGGTCTGCATAGTCGTCAACGGTGTTGTACAAAGATTCCATAAACATCAAGTAGTCGCACAAGGATAAGGCGTTTATCGTGTTCTGTAATCAGAGCAAAGTGAGGATAAAGAGATACTGAAATTGGGGGGACTTACGCCAAACAAAAATATGACTTCGTTGATGGCGGATCCACGAAGTACAGGATTTTGCAAAGCACGTATCCGTGCACACAAGCCAAGAAGCAGCTCCTTGGGTACTAGAGGCAGCTGTATTTCTCGCCAGCCCATGAGCCAGTGAATCAGTGGCACACAATGCCACTGCACTGTTACCATGGCCTCCAGCAATTTATCAACCGGGTACCCTGCCATGAAGTCTCTTATTTGCTGCTCTGTCAGGGGATCGGGTATCTCAGAATTATACAGTTGAGTTCGATTAGTAGCCGCCACGAACTCGGTAACTAAATTAAAGTGCGACAGTTGGGAGAGACTCAAATTGGCCAGCAAATACTTGACAGTCCAACGCAAAACAAGGCTATTGTTGTCATTTAGAAGGCGGATACAGAGGATTCGAAGCCACGACATCCAATCGTCACTATGATTACTGGCCATTAAGCCAAGGCGGGGCACCAAAGTGCCCAGGGTGGGAAGCACAAGGTGAGACTGCTGCTCTTCTAGATTTTCCAGTATGCCAACGTAGGCATTCCAATTCTGCTCGCTGCACTGAAGGGCAGCCAGAACCCCATCTACATCCTTCAATTTGCTCATCAGAAAGTAAGCCGATCGCCGATCCTCCCGCACCTCTGACTGCAACAGAGTTTGTGTTATCCCCAACAACTGTACTCCACATTCCGTTCCGAGATTGTGGACAAAGTCGTCTACTAGGTGTACCAGAATCTGTGCCGCATGCGGTTGCCGATCGTTGCTTAAACTGAGGGCCCAAAGTTGCTGCAACACGAACTTTCCCTGGATCCGCGGGAACTTCCTCCCGTGTAACTGGACGCAGATAAGAAGATTGGCTACGAGCTGCCGACGACTTGGTGTGTCTTCATGACTGTCGGCGATCACCACAGAGACGAGTTTGTGGAACAACTTGGGGCCAAAGCGCACATTCCACTTGCTGTTCGTTTGCAATAGGCTATGGATGCATTGTAGTACACGTTTCAGGGCTAGCTCGTTATCCTTGTGCAAGTCCACCAAGTCGCACAACATTTCATCCAGCTCGGCAATCTCGCCGAGCAAATTTTGGTTTTGAATGTAGGTCTCCACGGCCTGTACTACAGCATGCGTGGCAGTGGCTGATGTGGCTTTCGTCACCGGCAATGACATCCTTGCGGTTTCTTAAACAAAATATATTCCACCTAAGTTGCACCAACTATAAGCTTTTCACAACAAAATGAAATAACAAGAACGTGGTGTGTGTTTATACTTCGCGCATTAGAGATGTGCCTTAAAAAATAGCGTTGTGTTATCGATAATCGACCGTTACAAACAGAAATCGATTTAAAAAACATTTCAAAAATGTTTTTGGATTGTTACCTTTGAGACCAGCTCCTTACCAGATATAAGTACCAGAAATTTGTATTTGGTAGATTTTTCATTACTCATAATATAAAAAAATTAAAACCAAATCCTTCAAAAATATTATTCGGAAAACCCTTTTTAGAAATACGATGTAATGCACGCCAGTTTTGGTATCCTAGAATTATTGCTATCTAGAATTAACACGAATAAAATGACAGTAATATCTATTTTTTGTTTTGGTTGTTGTTGTTTGGATTCTTTCTCATTTCGGCCAGTTTCTTGCACACAGCGTCCATGATCTTGTCGACCGCTTCAGCTTCCTTTTTATCTGAGTCCTGCGACATCTGCTTGCAAAGCTCAGCCTCTCGCTTTTTTTTTCTTTTGGCCGAAAGCCGTTTCCATTTCTTAGCCATCTCAGCTCGTTTTCTTTTCTTTTCCATCTGCTTACATTTTCTTTCCTGTTCCTTTTTGGCCTCCTCCTCAGCTATTTTTCTGCAATTTTCCAGATCTATTTGATCCTGTTTTGCCTGCTCACATTGCTTGGCTTTTTCGGCTGCCTCCAATTTGGCAATGGCCTCTTCAATTAACTTCATTTCCCTCTCCTGCTGCTTCTTCTTTTCCGCTAAAGCTTCCTGCGATACACATTTATCCTCCTGGCAACTATCAGTTTTGACTTCCGGCGGCTTGCACGTATCCTTTTGAGATAACTGATTGCATTTTTCAAGTTGGCTCAAAACTTGGCACTTCTTTGCTTGAGCGTTTTCTTTCTGCTGCTCAAGGAGCTTTTTGCAATTATCTGCTTCTGAAGATTTGCAATTCTTTTCGGTTTTATTATCCTTGTCCTTGAAATGCTTACATGGGGCTTTGCTCTTGCACTTCTTCTTCAGGGCCAGCTTTCGGCAACGCTCTTTCTGCTCCATCTCCTTTTGGGACGGCTGCTTTATCGTGAACAGCCGGAAACTGATGTTATTCGCCAACATGGCGTTCACCAGCACAACGCAAGCAGTCGTCCCTGCCTCCAGAATCTCCATCCTGGCCATTATATTAAGGCCCGTGCGCACGATGCGGCGGAAATCCATGCAACCCAAAGCCATTTCTTCGATCAACAACGGATAGACGCCTCGATAGATCATCGACGTGGAGCCTTCTGTGTGAGAGCCGGTTAGCATCACAATGGGACACATCGGTCGCATCTGGCTGATCATCTGGCCCACCATGGCGCAGGGACACGCTACGACGATGACCTTCGCCTGGCTCACCATGGCAGCCTCCGCAATCGCCGTGGTCACCGCCGAAATCTGATCCGCCGCAGTCGACCGGATCACATTTTTCAGGTCGTCCTGCATGCTCTCGTACCACAGCGCCGCCTCTGATTTAGCGCAGATCCTGACCATGCTTCGGACGGCATCCACCGGATACTTTCCTTTTGCCGTCTCGGAGGATAACATTACCGCATCAGCACCATCGAAGATAGCGTTAGCGACGTCCGATGCCTCAGCCCGGGTGGGGCGAGGATTCGATACCATGGATTCCAGCATTTGGGTGGCACAAATTACCGGCTTACCGGCCTTATTGCACTTGGCGATGATTGCTTTCTGGGCGAGAGGCACATCCTCTGAGAACAGCTCGATGCCCATGTCCCCGCGGGCCACCATAATGCCATCGGAGGCCTTGATGATGCCGTCTATGTTTTTCACTCCCTCCTGGCTTTCGATCTTGCAGATGATCTTTATGCCTTCACCGCCCGGCCCAAGAGCCTGACGGATCTCGGCAACGGCATTAGCATCGCGGATGAACGACGCAAAGATCATGTCAACCTTTTGCTCCACACCGAACTTAAGGTCTCTTTTGTCCCTCTCGGTAACTGCTGGCAAGTCCACTTCAGATCCCGGAAGGTTAACGCCCTTCCGGGAGCCTAACTTGCCGTCGTTCAGCACGGTGCAGAAGAGCTCCTCGTTAGACGTTTTATCAACGTGCAGACCAATCAAGCCATCATCAATAAAGATGCGTTTCCCAACCTGGACATCGACCGGAAGCCTGGCGTAGTCCACATAGATCTTCTCCTTGGTACACTGATTCTCCACAGATTTGTTCGTAGTGAGAATAATCTTATCACCCCTTTTCAGGCGGACCACAGAGGTGGGACTGCCATCGGACAGTTGTCCTGTTCGGATCTCTGGACCGCTAGTATCAAGGGCTATGGCCACTGTCAATGGAATGCCCGTCTCCTGCTGATACATCTCTATCGCCTTGCGCGCCGCCTGAATGACTCTGCAGTGAAGTTCGTGGGATCCATGCGAAAAATTCAAACGCACCACCCGCATTCCCGCCTTGATGAGTTTCAGCAAAAGTTCCGGCTTGTCAGAAGAGGGACCAATGGTGCAGATGATCCCAGTAAGGTTCTTTCTCAGGGCGGGTGTATCAAACTGTAATCGGGACAAGTAGTCCAGCCGAGAGACATAAGGCCCGGAATCCTTCTTGAACTTTTCGGCCTCGGCTCCTCCCTGGAGACACTATTTGGGAGTAAAGAATGTTAGCCGAATTACCTAGACTTTCCCAAAAAAAGGACTCACCTTCTTCTTTTGTCCATAGGGACGACAACTTGTGTTTGATAAAGGATTTTGAAGTTGGGGGACAACACGAATGGTTGCCCTCCGAAAGGCGGTTCCGACGTATTGACGAATTTTGAAAGAATTTTAAATCAAATGGGCCGAAAGAGAGAAATTTTGTACAAAGTCTGTTAAGGTGTAAAATTTTTCTAGATCATGATTACAATTTGAATGTCAGAAACTTGACAAAAGCTTGACAAACACTTTGGATAAATATACCCTATACCGTTCTAATAAGAACTCTTTTCTTCACCAAGGAAGTTTGCCTTTCAAGTATTACTAATTTTCCTTTGAATTCATGTCTTTTTTATAAGAATAACCTCATCTCTCCTTTCAATATCAACTCAGTTTCCATAAATACATACATATATCGAATTTATTACTTTTGAAAAAACTATATTATTCAACAATGATACATTATATTTGTGTGTCTGTTTGTGGCCAAAGCCGGCTTTCGGCGCCTTGACAGCGGTTCTAGCATTCTCATGCAGTATCCAATATTCCAAATATTGTGGTATTAATAAATTAGCTTGGTTATTAATAGTAATCTTTAACGTGATGACCGCAGCCGATGCGATGCATCAAGGTACATCCTGAGCGCCAGAGGTTTATTCGACAGGGCTAGAAATTAAAAAGTTCAAGTCAAATAAATTGTGTTTTGAAAACTAAAAAAAAATTCCAAAAAAACCTACACAATGCGGATGGTGTTGGTGAATCCGGAGCCCTGCTTCCAGCCAGTAACCACGACCACGGAGTCGCCGGTCTTGATGAATCCGTTCTTCTTGCCGACCTGCAGACCGAACTGGACGCGCACATCCACATCCTTCAGCCAGTCGCTGAGAGCAGGCTCTGTAAGCAGAAATCTAGTTAGAAAAGCTATTTTACAGAAGCAGTAATAAGACACTTACCCTTGTAGATGAGGGGCACCAGGCCGCGGTACAGATGGGCCTGACGGGCAGTCTGCGGGAATCGGGTCACGGCAATAATGGGGCAACGTGGGCGGTACTTGCTGACCTGGAAGGCCGACTTGCCGCTGGTAGTGATCACTACGATGGCGGCAGCCTTAGCCTTAGTGGCAGCCTCAACAGCAGCAATGGCGGCAGCATGGGCAGCATCCAGAGTAGTGGCACCACGCACCAGATCGTTGAACAGGTTCTGGTGCCACAGAGCAGCCTCAGCCTCCTTGCAGGTCTTGGCCATTGTCAGGACGCACTCCAGAGGGTACTCGCCCTTCGCGGTCTCACCGGACAACATGACGCAATCGGCACCATCAAGGACGGCGTTGGCCACATCGGAGATCTCAGCGCGAGTTGGGCGCGGCTTCTTCACCATGGACTCCAGCATTTGAGTGGCGCAGATGACGGGCTTGCCGGCCTTGTTGCAGCGAGCAATCATGGCCTTCTGGGCCAAGAAGACCTTCTCAGCTGGGATCTCAATACCGAGATCGCCACGGGCCACCATAATACCATCACCAGCCTCAATGATCTCATCCAGGTTGTGCATGCCCTGCTGGTTCTCGATCTTCGAAATAATCTTAATGTTCTTTCCCTTCTCGCCAAGAACCTTGCGGATTTCGGTCAGAGCGGCGGCGTTGCGGATGAACGAAGCAAAGATCATGTCCACGTCCTGCTCCACACCGAACTGAAGATCGCTCTTGTCCTTCTCAGAGACGGCTGGCAGATCCACGGGTACACCGGGCAAGTTGACGCCCTTGCGGGATCCCAGAGAGCCGCCGTTCTCCACCTCGCAGGTGACAGTATCCTTGGTCACCTCCTTGACCACCAAAGAGATCAAACCGTCGTCGACGAAGACGCGGTTGCCGGGCTTCACCACGTTGACGATGTTCTCGTAGTCCACATAGACCACCTCAAGGGAGCCCTTCTCCAGGAAGTCCTTGTTGGTGGACAGCTTGATGGTCTCGCCCTTCTTCAGTTCGATCTCGGCGGTGCCGCTGCCTCCGATCAGACCGGTACGGATCTCGGGACCCTTGGTATCCAGAGCAATGGCCACGGGATGTTCGTAGCCCAGCTTGGCGGAGTAGTTCTTAACGGCCTGACGGACATTGGCCACAGTCTCGGCGTGGTATTCGTGAGAGCCGTGAGAGAAGTTCATACGGGCAATGTTCATGCCGGTAGCCATCATCTTCTCGAGCATCTCGACGCTGCGCGAGGCAGGTCCGATGGTGCAGACGATTCCGGATAAGCGAACATGGGGAACCGGCGAGTCGAACTGCAGGCGGCACATGTGCTCCAATTGGCTATCAGCTCCAGCGGCCATGTTTTGCGGTACTTCGTTGGGCTATTATAGAATTAAATTAAGAACAAAAATTAGTAAAAATTGTTATAATTTTGTTGCCAATAACAGACTTCGTCGGGGCCTGAGTAATGAGATTTACGGACAGTTTGTTTATGACTGTAATAGAGCCTATATGAGGGGCGAAGGAAAAACATATTTCTTCTGGTAATTTGAGATGGATGGAGGCAGTATTATGACTATAACAAAAAAAATGTTTGTTAATTTTGAAATTGTAGTGGCTTTGTGTGAAGTGTAAACGTTATGAAATGTTTCTAAACTAGACTCAATAACTTAGTTGAAAATTTTTAAGAAAATACCTTATCCTAGGTATCTATGTTTTAAAGTTGGGATAATCCTAATAGGAATAGAATCTTCAAATTTAATGAATCATTTCGAAAGAAATTCTACTTGAAATAAAAACATGACAGGCATGTGACTATTACCTAAATAGTCATAACTATTTAGCTCTCCATGGAAACAACTAACATAAATGAATAGTAAACAATTTTGATTTCATAATCTAAGAAACTGTCGTGGAACTTCTAAGTAAGTCTTCTGAACTGATGAAAAGCCATAATATGGTGGGGCGTCTGGTACTGTTTTTGGGGAAACGGGTCGATAATGAATTTATCGACTAAATTAGGCGGCAATTTAGCACGAGTCTAAAAATAGGATCGACAAAGCCCTAAACAATTAACCAGGCACGAGTTTGCACTTGAAAAAAATGCTACGAATTAAGGGGTATATCTATTACATACTTTTTATCCTTGTTTGAAAAGTAAGATATCAAGGATATAGTTTCTAATTTAGGTTTCATTATTAATTATCCCAAAATGATTATGTTTTATCAAAAAGCTTTTGGACCAAATTTATAAACAAAACCCCCAAAACGCCAACAATGTGCGTACTTGAGAAGTGGGCGGTGGGTGGTCCGACCAGTCGAGAGCAGAAAAGAAAAATGAGAGCGTGGAAGAGACCCTGGGAGAGGGAAAGTGCTATGCGGAAGAAAACTTTTGCACCGACGTCGCTGCACCGCCGAAGGTCAGTTCCGCCGACCGAGACTTTTCACAGCTGCAGCGCAGTTCGGCCCAGTTGCATAATTTTTTTTCATATTCCGCCCCCCTGTGATAACTCATCTCGGCCATCTACGGATATGAGTGCTTATTTATCGGATAAAGCGAGCCAGCCAACTGATTATGTATATCTTTATGGACCAGGAAAATGGGTAGAGTAACTCCCGTGACATTGTGGCGGTGGCGGTGAAAGGCCAGGGGCGTATGTACCTTCAGCTGGGGCGCTTGGTCGTAGATGGTTACGTTCACCATTTTGTTGCCTAGAGATCGGGCAGAGCTAATGCAGCGACAAAGGAGCTTGGAATCGGGATGACTATATCCTCTGGCAGCACACACAACACGCACAAAACACAAAATCCGGCAGGAAATCAGATTTCGATATTTTGGCAATATATATTACAGAACTGAGCCACAAACCGACTAACCGACACGGCGAGGACAACGCTAACTTTTCGAATGCCGCACAGATTTGTTGGCCTGGCCTGGCCTAGCCTGGCAAGCGGAAAATTTCACGAGCAACAAAAGCGCTCAGAACCCACCGAGAACCCCACGAACCGAAAGCGCAAGAGCCGCGAGAGAGTATCGCCGCTGTCGCCGATGAGACAGCAGAGACAAGAGCAACAGGCCACCCCTATGGGCCAACTTTATCGACTCCCGTTTGAAAAAAAACGATTAAAAAAGGTATGCTCGACCGTTACGCACTTAAACCTTTTTTGAATCTAGGATGGGGAAAATTATATTTATTAAATAGATCCATATTATGTCTATTATTATAACATAAGTAGTAACATACTACTATTTATAAGCAGATTTAAATACTGACTTTTATTAAGATATATTTAAACTTTCTTAAAATAAATAAATATTAAAAATCAGTCACTGAAATGATTCAGAATAGGGAATGATAACCCTTCGAAACTATCCTTTTAATGCGGGGTAGAAACCGTTTATCCAAAGAGGAGCAGGAGCACGAAGCAGCGGAGTTACCTGACGGAAAGCTTGTTTCTAGCCGGCAGTCGGAAGCCGGCAAAGCCAAAAGTTCAACGAATCTTGGAGTGTCCATAAATTTTGTTTTTTTTTTTTTTTAAATATATTAAGTATGCACGTGATGATTGCATGTGTGAGTAAGTAAACAAAAAAAAAACTGATCAGCAGCTGTTCTGTTCCCCATAGAGATGTCGCTTATCAGCCGGCATTAAACATGAAAAAAAAAAAAAAGCGCCAACTGACCTTGACAAATTAATGTGCTCCACAAAAGGATGGTTCCATCCCACTCGCACGCCCATTATGCAAGTGCGTGAGCATTCGATTAAGTATTGGTATATTCCTGAGGTTGGGGGTGCTTTTTTTTTATCGTTCGTTTCTCTCACGCGCAAATGGCGTGAAGCTTTTTTTTGCAGCTTTCGCAGCCGGGAAACTCGGGAGAGATGTTTTCAGAGTTCTGAGTGGAAAGTGAAAGTGAAAGCGCTTTTCCAGCTCATAAAGTTACCCACATACTGAGTTTGTAGATATGTATGTATGCAATTTGCCCTTGAACTTGTCCTCGAAAGGACGTTAGCACCGTTACTTCTAAACCCAATGTCGAATACAATAAAATTCCTATCAGTTGAAATATGAATTTAGCAACAAAAAAGTATTCAGAGTCGAGCAGACAAAATTGTGTCAATTACTCATCCGTCATAGCGTCACAGGGCATTTCAAAAATTTCGATAAGACAGCCCCGGATTTACAACAATTGAAACAGTTTAGTGATTATTATTGCTGCAGTTCCCGATGGCGTGTTTTATAGAGGGAGTGCTGGTTGGGCTCTTGCTTCGAGCACCGTATGGAATGACTTCTATTTCACCTTTACACATTCCGCTAACAAGACGCTTTTTAGAGCGTTCAAATCTGTGTGAATTGAACTTTCAATAGTGTTTGTGAGGCGGCAAAGTCAATTCTACATAATGTGGAGAAATTGCTTGCATCATCATCAGCAGTACAACAAAAACTTGTATGGCCCCAAACGCCGCAATTTGCGAAATTCACATCCCCCCCATATAATTCGATTCGGTTGATGTCACACTATTTCATTTAAATATTTACCTTCTTTGGGAAATGAAGAGAATGAAATCTCAGGGAGTAATGCTCTTCCTGTTTTGGAATTAATTAAAATCAATTTAAATGCACAGGTAACGCGGGCTCTCCAACAAGAATCCGTCCGGCGAGCGATCTGAATTGCGATTGGAACAAGTTGGGTCTTTATATATGTGATACGGAAATATATACAAACTTATGGCGCGCGATATTTTCGGTATTAACTTGAGACAAAAAAAAGCTTTTTTGGTATTTCAAGGGTTTCCATCTGGTCATACCAAATGGAGCTGGATCATGTTCTAATAGTCTCTAAAAGGCCAATTTATACAAATATACAGTGCCTTACTGCAGGATCGAGGATCGTAACGTTTTTATTAATTAAATAAGCCAATTTTACGGGTTCATCGATATTATTTAAAAATAAACATCGAAATGATCGATGTTTCTTTTTCAGTTTGCAGTATATTTCCGTTTCCAGTGTTCCCATTATGAAGAGGTTTTGGTTTCTCAAGGGCACACAAAACTTTGGTATTTTTACAGCATATTTCCGTTGTTAACCGTCCTGCCAACTCTTATTTTACCGATTTCAATGCAACGAACATTTCACCCCAAACAATATGAAAAACACACCCTTATTTATATATAAAAATTGTGAACAATGTGAGGGTATACTGAACGGCAAAATTTCAAACTTAAAAACAGTTCATCTCTAACTGGAATATCAATTTTTGAAGAATTACGTTTTTGTTCTATTTTTACACATATAGAATAATGCCCAATATCAAAATTGACTCATAAAATCCCATTTATCATAGATTACTGTTTTTGAAACGTTACCGATTCATTATATTCATGAACAATTCAAAGTCGCTGCATCGTCCCATCTCTAGCGGTTATGCAAAATCTGACATTTGGCTGACAACTTAGTGCTGAAATTATGTATGACACAATACTTTAAAATTCGCACAATGTAACACCATAACGTTAAGAAACCGAAAAATCTATGTTTTTGTGTTTTTTAAGGCTTATATACAGGTTGTCGGGAATAACCGAAGCCGCCATATCGGTTCATCCCTAGCGTGTCGTCGGGGCTGCCAACTCGGCCCACTAAAAAATCGCAGAGAAAACATGCTGGGCAATAAAAAAAGAAGAAAACAACCAGCGCCAGCGCTGGCTAATATGCAGCTTGATATAACGAGGCAGCACCAGGGGCACAAGAGAAAAATTTATAACTGAGTGTAGAGAAAAAATTGCTCTTTGGGGCCGAGCACGTAACAGAAAAAAAGCTGGTAACAAAACTGTAGCGATGAGTAGCAACATAAACATAAACACCGTGCCCAGGCCCAGTTCGAATCCCCATCAGCATTCGCTTCCCAATCGTAGTCCGGAATCTGTCGAGGAAGAGGAGGGGGACGGTGAACGGATGAGCGACACCAGCAGCTCGGTGAGCAGCCAGCGGAGTCGCACTTCCAGCAGCAGTTCGTCGAATGATTCGAGCGACTCGCTGGATGACGACCAGGAACAGGATCAGGAACCCGACGAGGACATGTCCAGTGGCTCAGAGACGGAGGACGATACAGCCACCTATCAGTCGGACGAACTAGAACTCGCTCAGTTAAATGGAAGGGATGTCTTTCGGTTGCCTCGTGGTCTCTGCGAAAGTTCGTCCATATTCCATGAGTTCTTCTCCATGGAGACCTGGCAGCAGTTGCCTCAAGCCATTCAAGCCCGACTGCAGTCCTTGTTGCCAGATTTCACCGGCCTGGTTTCGGGGCCGGCACAGGCCGGAGCTGAGCAACAGCGAACCCTCGTGCAGCTCTTTAACGGTGGCCTCCAGCGCTTCGGACAATCCCCGCTGCTCCAATTGCAACGCCAACTGGAGGAGGGCAGCTTGCGACCGGATGTCATGCAGCTACGAAAGAGCATACAGCACTCCAGTCGGAGGGAATTTCGCTTCCAGCAGGCAGAGCGCCTTAGTCAGCTGGCCAAGGAACTCTTTCTGTCCAGAGAGCAGGTCCTGCAGCACGCCTACACATCAGCTCCTCCTACCGACGGCTCTTTTGGTAAATATTTGCCGAGGCAACGACCACGGAAGCAGAAGCCACCTTCGTTGAACACTCAGAATCGATGCTGCACTCGGCGAGCGAAGAAACGATACGCTCAGGAGCTGCTTGAAGTTATGGGTGAGCTGAAGGTAATGCCCGGAGACATTAGTGCCGAGGATGATGAAGAGGACGAGGATTGTTCTCAGCTGCTAGAGCGGCTGGCCTATGGGCCGCCAGAAGTTCTTCCGGAGGAGCCCAAGGCGCAGGAGAGGGATGGAGCTGGGAGGCCTTCGAATGCCGCTGACAAGAAATGCATTTACAATACGTTCTTTAAGCGGCGACCGGGCGTGGAGGACGACCAGATACTGCGCCTGATGCAAGCGGAACGGAACACCCAACTCAACGACAAGAATTTCCGAAAGTATTTGCGGGACTACAAGCGCCGAAAACTGGAGCGGCCGGTAAGTAATGATATGATTGGTATAAATTATATAAATATTTGTCTAAAATAATATATAAAGGTCTAGAGTCTAGACGCATTATTTCCCTTACTAAGTAGTAATAGTAATATTGGTTAACTATCAAGTAGAGACATTGTTATCTATTGTTGGACTCAAAAAGTATTACGTCACTGACATATCACAATTGGAAAGTGTTGATTTTCTAATCTAATAATAATAATAATAATAATAATCTATCTAATAATTTCGAATTTTAATTGATATTTTTTCCTATTAGTTAAATAAAATGTAAAATATTGAAATTTCAACAAAAGCAAGACTAACTGAGTTGCTTTTTGTCTTTCAGGAAAGTCCCGAATTCGACACTTCCGAGGTGCGCCTGCGCGACATATGTACCCGAGCTCAGTTTGTTGGAAATTTCAAACCGGGCAGAAAACCAAAGGCACTGATGGCCCGCCTAAATCCCGATCCACCCGCACTGGTTCCAATTGGGGCTTCAGCCGGGCCTAAGAGCGAAGTGGTGGACGAGGAGCCCATGCTACTGGATGAACCACATCAGCTGTTTGGCCGCCGGGTCGCCGAGGACCAGTCGGAGGAGCACAGGACGCCGAAGGAGTTCATGCCAAAGAAAGCAACTGCCTCACCAGTAACTACACCTGTCTCTCAGCCCATACCCAAACTTGAGCCATTAAACGGACCGATTGCGCAACCCCGTGCGAGTCCAACAGCTGCTGCTCTGCCTGGTCAGGCTTCTGGTCATATCACCGGCAGCCCCACTAGGGAAGCAGTCCAACGTCCGACATCTTCCAACCGACCATCTTCGTTCTTCTCGCTGCTTAGGGACCTGTTTGTATCCACTCCTCAGCACCGGCTCACATATGGGGAACTTCAAATCCTCCTCAACAACTGGAGGGAAGCGCATTCGGATGCTTCTTTTCCGATCGGGGAGTGGCCGCGTTCTGTGATCGATTGGTCGAAGCTACTTCAGTCTGGAATTAACTTTTTATCCGGAGATTTTGGATCTCTGCCAACGGAATATGTACCCTACATTGACAATAAAACCCAGATGGGGATTTATCAATGGATCGGAGCTGGCCGGGACTCGGATGCACGGCTAATAGGCTTGTGCCAGAGTTGGCTGAGGACGCAACGGGATGAGAATTCGCAGCTAAGTCCGGCGTTGAGTTCAAATGTAAGTTCCCTAGTGGATACAACTCCAACACCTCCTCCCAGATGTCCCACTACGTGGACCGTCCGAACGGCCAGCCAATCGGAGATCCAGGAGTTCCAGCGGCAGGAGAGAATGCGCTTCGAGTATCCACATCGTCCATTCACGTATCGCCTCAATGGATACGAAAGTGTCGTGGGCCCCGTCAAAGGAATCTATACCCAAAGTATGCCTTTAAACAAAGCCCGCGGCCATGCCGTCATGGTGGACGATCGACCTCCGTTTGTGACCATTCTGACACTGGTGCGCGACGCCACCGCCCGGCTGCCGAATGGTGAAGGCACTCGCGCCGAGATATCCGAATTACTAAAATGTTCCCAGTACGTAAATCCACAAGCAGCTGACAATGTCCTGCAGACGATAGTCAGTGGAGCGCTAGACAGAATGCACGGCGGCCAAGATCCTTGCGTGAAATACGATGCCAGACGGAAGATCTGGATATATTTGCATCGCAATCGAACCGAAGCCGAGTTTGAACGAATGCATAGGCATAATCAGTCCCTGGTTAAGCAGAAGCAGCAACAGAGGAAGCAACTGAGCCGGCCGAAGCTGGAAGATGGAACGGAAGCCCCTGGTACTGAACGCCAGCAGCAGGATCATCCGCCTGCTTTGGTGTCAGCAGTGGTATCGCCAGTTCCTGTTTCAGTTCAACTGCCCGTGGGTGCTTCTGCCCAAGTGAAAAAGCCACTGGCTGTCAAATGTCCGCCTGTGCCGCCTCTAAAGTATCACCTCCCTCATGGAACGCCCAGTGCTGTCTCCTCGAATCCCAATCAAAATACAAATACAAATCCATCGCCACTGGCGCAGAAATCCTTACTCAAACCAGTCGCTGTGTCCATACCGGCTTCCTCGCCCGTTCCGCGTACGTCGATCACACCAAAAGCCGGATCCTTTTCGATCTCCAAGATCAGTCCGACCAGGAACACTACGCCTATTCTAGTATCGACGCCCACAGGCCTGCAAACCGTACATGTGTCTACTACGCCAACACCAGGAGCTGGATCTACGCCCACGGCGGTAACAAAGAAAGTGATGATCAAGAAACCCACTCCTGGGAATAAAATTGGCAACTTCATCATACCACTGGACCAACAGCAGCAGCAACAACAGCCGGTGCAACCAATACCTGGCAAACCCAAAACAGTGACCATCACTCCTCGCCCTCAGATGCCGAAGAACATTATTCGTCTGTTGCCTGCCGGCGGAAATCCAACGACTACGAATCCCAAGACCGCCACTGTGCAAATGCTTGGGCCTCGTATAGTTGGACCCCAAGCGCAGACTCTGCGTCCAGTACAGCAGAAAATCGGGGCGGTATCCATTGTGGCTAATAAGCCAGTACCTGTGGCTACTAGTGTTGCTACAGAAGCTGCAAATCCTGCGACGCTTGCCAAAGGAACGCCCACTCCCGCGGCAGGTACCATTGTCAAGATGTCGCCGCAGGCATTCGCCACGCTCCAGCAACAACAACAGCTGAAGCAAACAACCAACAACAGCACTCCTGGCCAGAGTTCCCCCCAGCAAAGGATTATTGTGGGTTAGTTTTAACTAAAGGATTTTTAGTTTATGTGAAATTATATTCTGAAACTTAATTTTTTTGTAGGTAACACGGCGATTTCGGCGAATAAGAAGATTGTGTTCCAGGCTGTGACGAAAGCTGCTCCCAAAATACTCACCACTTCCCCGAGTGGCTCGGTTTCCAAGACGCCAACGAGCTTGTCGCCACAACAGCCGCAGCCTCAGCAGAGGATTGTGCTCCAGAACTTTAAGCAGCCAGTGCTGTCCAATAATCAAGCCACAGCCACTGTAGGAGGAGCCACAACACGGGTTATTCGTGCCACGCCAGCTGTAGGTGGTTCGGGTGGAAGCACAACGCAAGCGGCGGGACAAATTATCACTCTTGACGGCCTGCTTCAGAAGCAATCTTCTGGAAGCAAACTCGTCACCACGGCAGGCAACAATATTATTCAGTTGGCCACCTCTTCAGCTAGCAATATGATCACCCTGAGTCCCAATCAGCCCACAAAACACTTGCCTACGATGGCGCGCATCGTAAGTGCCACAAATACGACCACTGGCACTGGAGCCAGTCAAACTGGTGCTGTAGCCACAGGGCCCAAGATAATTGGGAAAACCACAGTGCTCCCGGGAAAACCTCTGCTTTTGAATGCAAAGACGATAAAGCAACTGAGCGGCAGCAGTGTGGCCACCACCCAAGTAACCACCGCCACGACCACAACAGCGGCGTCTAGCGGAGGGACTGTCATTTCAGGCACGGGAGTCGCCACAACTGGAGTGCGAACAGCCCAGAACATTGTGATTGGCGGTCAGACGGTGAAGCTGCAGGGCGCGGTAAGTTATCCCATAAAGCGAAAGCTACTATTCCTTGGAGAATATGTATTAATAAACCTTATTCCCTGCAGATTCCGACTCGGGCAGCTTCCGGCGCACCCATGCAGACCGTTATTATGGGCAACCAGCTCCTCAGACTAGCTGCAACCAGCAGTAGTGCGGCGACAACCACTTCCTCAGGATCCATAGCGTCAGCACCAAAGACATTAGTCATCGGAGCGGGAGGCACGCAAACCCTTCGCATCGCCAAGAATGTGATGCTTGCCAATAAGCAATCTACCAGCACGACAGGCGCTTCTGGAGCGACCACAACGACTGGAAACAATGTCATGTTTGCGGTTCAGGGAAACGGTGGCCAGCTGTTCTTCTCGCAAGGAATACAGGGAATGAATCTTAAGCCACTGTCCAGTTTAAAAGTGATACCAATGGCATCTGCATCGGGGGCGGGAGGAGCAACTGGTGGCAAGATCTCCTTGACGACAGTGGCCGGGGAGAGTGGTACAAAGACTTTGACTACCAAACTGATACCGGCCACAGTTCTGAAAACAGCCACTGGAAGTGGCAACTAGGAGGCTTTCCACCTCACCAGGTGGATTGAAGAAGTTTGTTAACCCGTTGTTTATCCTTCTTCTATTTTAATTAAACACATCGTGTAATTTATATATATAGGCAGAAAGTTCGATTGCTAATATTTCTATGTATTAAGTGAAATGATAGACACCCAGCAACCAGTTTTGTGGAAACAGTTTATAAAGTATATTTAGAAAGACACCCAATAAAACTCCAATGAAATCACGTCATGTTTTTTAAATCTAGTTTTCATTTTCAGATATCTCATAAACTATAAAAAAAATACTAATTTAAATAGCTTTTCAACTCGCGATTTTAAATAAACCTTAATTTATATGGGCAATGAAATATATGAATGTAATAACCACAATGAGTCTTAAAAATTTAGAGGGCTATACATTAGGTTCAGCTCATAGTAACTTCCCGAATTGTGGTTCGTTTAAATGGGATATATACAGGTGGTAATTGATGGCTTAGATCGGATTAGATCTTGTGCGTTTTGAGGTGTCGGTTAAGTTTTATCTTTAAGTCGAATTCCTTGCCACATATGTGGCACGAAGTATACGACTTTGGGCTAGCATTTCGAGGGCTTTTAGGCTCCTCTAGTTTTGAATTCTCCGGCTCGGCAATACTGGTCTGCTTTAATTCCATCGGAAGCGACAAAGACTGTGCTTGACTCTTGTATCGGGTGGTTCT
Source organism: Drosophila ananassae (assembly GCF_017639315.1). Classification (NCBI taxonomy): domain Eukaryota; kingdom Metazoa; phylum Arthropoda; class Insecta; order Diptera; family Drosophilidae; genus Drosophila; species Drosophila ananassae. The sequence goes on along the minus strand of NC_057927.1, from coordinate 14,833,345 downwards.
TGGTGCATTTTCCAAAGACCTCTTTCTCTTTTGTGGCGTTTTATGACTGGCCAGAACGTGAGCTTCCAACTCAAGCGACTGGTTGAACGGTTCGTCAAGCGTCAGAATAGACATGGAAGGTGGTTCCCTCATAGGTGGAGAGGGAGCTTGAAATGTTGGTTTTACGGAAGCAGATGATACCACTCGGTCGGAAGTGGTCACTAAATTAGACGGGGTCTCAGGAGGTAATTTGTTTCTTAGCTCAGACTTTTCTGAGCCATCAGAGATCGTTTTATTGGAAGATGGCTTTTGACGTCCAATGCTGGCGTTGGTCTGAATTTTCGTATTTTGCTGAACATGCTGAGCAAGTTCTGCCTCGCGTTCTGCAAAGATCATTCAATTAATACATAAAAATGTTTTTTTTTTAATTAACAAACCTTCCAAATGTTTATTCATATGCTCCTGAAGTAAGCTCTGTTTAACAGCTGCAATTAAAGTTATTGAAAAATTAATAAGAATACATAAATAAGTTTAAGATGTAGCCTTTACTGGAAGACTGGATAAGAGCGTATTAGCTCTGCATATTAGAACCACATGGGACTAGCAGAAAATCCTACAAAAAACCCTTTCAAAAGATGTGTTTCTTATTGAGAATTGATCTTCAAATTGTTCAAGTTATTCTGCTTAAAAATCAGAAAATCGAAACTTATTGGAAGCCACATCTAACAAAACTTGTTATATTCTAAATAAACAAGCTTAGCAAACAAATAAATATCAAGTTTTCTGTTTACCCCAGTTGTAAGCTAAAACTTTAAAATAATTACTCACTCTTGCGGCAATAGGAACATTTGGTGCGAGTATGAACGGCCAGTTTGTGTTCCTTGAGGGTGTCCTTAGAGTTACAAAGGAAACCGCAAATGGCACACTTGAGATGATTGGCCAGCTTGTGCCACTTCATGTGGAACTTCAATCGTGATTCCGGGGCGTTCGTAATCTTTTTGCCACAAATATGGCACTCCCAATCCTTGAGCAGATGGGTACGTCTCATGTGGTTTAAATGCTCCTCCTGGCTGGGTGACTCGTGCGAGCACATTTTGCAGTAGACAACTGGCGACTGTACAGGCAATGGTAGCGGGGCTTGTGTCTCCCCTTCGTCGTCGTAGGTGAACTTAAAAATTTCCTCTTCCTCTTCGTCCTCTTCCTCATCCTCGTCATCATTTTCATCCGCCGTTGCTGACGCATCCTCGCTGGATGTGACAAACATGCCGCCGGTTAGCTCCTCCACATCCATCATGTCGAAGCTTGACCGCAGAGGTGAGCCCAGTGTCTTTGGCTCTGGCGACTGGAATACTGATTCATTCTGGGTTGGCACTCTGGCCATGTGCTCCTCCTTGATGGGAACATGTGGAATGTCGAATGCGGCGCAAACACGTCGGCTTCCATCCTCGTCGCTGATGTCTTCGTCATCAGTGTCCAAATAGATAAACCCGCAAAACTGTTCCTCCGGATCAGCATCGATTTCCTTCTTAATAACAACTCCTCGCTGAGCCTCGAGGTCACCAAACTGATCTTGCGTCTCCAGGCAACTCTGCTTGAATTTCAGAAGTTTCTGAAACTCGGCGATGCAGGATATGCACATGTATTGTGGTCGACCATCGTCCCGTTCAACCTAAAAAAAAACATGTACAATCATTAAAATATGAATCAATGAATCACCACTGAACGTGCTGAACCTTTAGATTCCAAGCACCCATTTGCTCGATTATTTCCCCCAAGTATTCCTTGGAGGCGTTGTCCCTTCCGAATATGGGCTTGACCATCGCTTGGTCCATGTTCAGGCCCATCGTATAGTAAATGCCACAGGTGCGACAGGGTTCAATGGAGTCCTCGTCGAAGTTATCGAGACACGTGGTGAACTCCATTGCGCGGCTTATATGTAAGGTAACTTCATCGGATCCAATTCAAGCCGTTAGAAGATATTGTTTTTTGTTTTCTGTGTGGATTGGGGCAAGCAATGGTCAGTGTTGAAAAATCACAACAGAGGAGAATTGAAGTGGTGGGGCTGCCAGTGATGCCAGCCAGGCCCAGGATAGATTTCCTACTAATAACGGCTAACGAAATTTAAAAAAGTTGTTTATTATATATATTTATTTATTAAAGAATACAATTTTAATGAAATTAATAATAATTTAATGACATTGATCAAATTATGTCAATAGTAAGCATATTAGCAATAATAGCATAGAACTTTATACTGGATTGGTTTATATATATTAATTATACTCTACTATTTTATGTATTTTGCTTTATACAATCTATCCCCAATCTATCTGAATTACATTTTTCGGCAGAATTCGATAAAAAGGCTGCCGAATAATGAAAAAGCTATCGCTTCTATCGACTTGCGGCACGGGTTTTTCTACGCCTTCTAACACTGCGCCATTGTTTTTATACGAAAAATAAAATCATCCGCTGTTGCCGTCCCACTGAATTCTTATTTCCTGTGGCCACTAATAAAAATAAAGATTTCGCCACTGGCAGGGTGTTCAGCATACCACAGAGAGTGCAATGAATCTGACGGAGCAGAATCCGTACGGAAATGGGCTGCTCTATGCAGCTTTTAACCAGGACCAGGGTATGTAAATGTGTATAGTTGTGTGTTGTTTATTTATATGATATAGAATGACTCTGAACTATGTATAACACCTATTGCGTTGCAGGATGCTTTGCCTGTGCGACGGACACGGGATTCCGCGTCTACAACTGTGATCCGCTGAAAGAGAAGGAGCGCCAGTACTTTCCAGAGGGTAATATTCTTTCAAAAAGCATAATAACTTCGGTCAGCCGGAGTTAGCACAACAAATTTCAGAAACCCACAATCCGATCTATAATTCTGTCTTTAATAAAGCTTGTTGGGTTTCTGCATTGTGCTAGAAACACCTTGCCATACGATATTATGAAGAACCCGTGTGAACGCTTATCCATTGTTATCCATAGGTGGTCTCGGCCATGTGGAGATGTTGTTCCGCTGCAATTATCTGGCTCTGGTGGGCGGTGGCATCCGGCCCCTCTATCCCCCAAATAAAGTGATCGTGTGGGACGATCTCAAAAAGTCACCAGCTATATCGTTGGACTTCAACCAGCCAGTGCGGGCAGTGAGACTACGTCGGGATCGTATTGTGGTTGTCCTGGAAGGTGTGATAAAAGTGTTCACATTCACGCAACAGCCGCAGCAGTTGCATGTGTTCGAGACCAGTTCCAATCCGAATGGGTTATGTGTGCTGTGTCCGCACAGCAATAAGAGCCTCCTCGCATTCCCCGGCCGGCGCACCGGTCACGTCCAGATTGTGGACTTGGCCAACACTGAGCGTGCTCCTTTGGAAGTGATTGCCCACGAGGCGGCAATTTGCTGCATCGCCCTGAACTTACAGGGCACCCGACTGGCTACTGCGGGGGAGAAGGGCACCCTCATTCGCATCTTCGACACGGAGAGTGGCAAGAAGGTTTCGGAACTGAGAAGAGGTAGCAATCACGCCAATATATTTTGCATCAACTTCAACCATCAGAGCACCATGCTGGTTGTAGCCTCCGATCACGGAACCATTCACGTCTTCAGCCTGGAGGATAACAAGCCGCGTGAATCGTCTCTGCCTATATTACCGAAGTATTTCTCGAGCCAGTGGAGCTTCGTTAAGTTCTCAATACCCCAGGGACCCAGATGTGTTTGTGCCTTCGGTGCCGACCCGAATTCGGTTGTGGGTGAGTTTTTGGGCATATGCAGCCACAACTCCCTTGGGCTTCCCATTATCTAATTGTTTTTTTTTTTTATTGTTTTTAAATAGCCATTTGTGCGGACGGCCATTATTATAAATTCCTATTCAATAACAAGGGCGAATGCAGTCGGGACATCTGCACACAATTCCTCGAGCTACAGGACGACGAGACATAGGAAACAACCAGCGTTAGCTGCATCTTTAAAATTATATATCTCCAAGGAAATGTGTTATACAATACTACTTATAAGCATGCTTTAAAATACGTTAAAAGTCGAGTTCACATAAAAGTTAGCTTAACATTGAGACAAACTATGGATTATTTAATAAGCGGGCGCAAGCAATTTCAAAAACTTCCAAATTGTTAAAAATGTATTTGCATTTTGTTACCATTTTAAATCGTAAAGTTCATCGCCAAACAAGACCCACTTCATATACACATGTATAAAACTATGTTTATTTCTCAGAAATATCACTGAAATGTTAAGCACTTTTTAGAGATAAGGATGTAATTAGGCAATGACACTAACAATACAGCCACATAACAATATGGCCCTCACAGGTGCGTGGTGTTGCTCTCCTCAAATGCCGGATTGGTCATTCCTGTGTTAGCTGTACGGCCGTTCTGTGGCCTGGGAGTGAAGTCACTCTGCTGCAGATGGATGATCTTGGCCTGCTGTTGCGAGGTGATAGGTACGTGGAAACTCTGCATGCTTTCAACGTTAAGGGTGTTTGCCGGATATGGAGTTTCCTCCTTTATTGGCAACTTGGCGCTGGGTTGCTTGCGCAGCAGATTCATGTCGGATTTCTTAGAAAAGTGTGCCTCAATTTCCTAAAAAAATATGTTTTTGCCATTAATTGAATTACTTCTTATATACAAATTCGTGCAACACTTACACCCAGGGTACGTCCTTCCGTCTCCGGAAGTGTGAAGTAAAGCACAATGGTTCCCACAAAGGCCACACTAGCGTAGAATGCGAACGTTCCTGGCAAAGTAAGTGCGCTGAGCATTACCAGGAAGAGCTTGTTGGCCAAGAACCCGAATATATATCCCACCCCGCCAGCAAATCCAGAGGCACTGTTACGTATCTCTGCGGGGAATACCTCGCCGATGAGAATCCAGGGTATCATGCGGATGCCCAGGTGGGAGAAGAAGGCAGATAGCAGCAATAGAATGAGTGGCAGCCAAACCAGATAGTTATGCTCCTGCTTCGGCACCACCAGTAGAATTTCCTCCACTATGGGTGGTTTTGCTGTCGACGTAGTCGTCGGAGTAGTGGTAGAACTGGGAGGGGGTTCTGGACTGCTGACTGGCTCTGGATACATTGTGGTCTCCAACGGAGCATCCGTAGTATCCAAATCATCGGCTTGCCGCTTACTGCGATTGTTTGATTCCGTCTCGAAGAAGGTTGTGGTTTCCAAGTCCGGCAGCAATGTCGTAAACTGTTCCGTTTCCTGTCTGATAGCCATTTGTTCGGACTCAAAAATCTTTGAGATATTAGCCTGGGAGAGTATGGCCTCCTTGGGCACGATTGAGGAGGCATTGACCACCACATTGTTGACCGTGAAGCCCGGAACTTCATTCAGGAAATGAGCGTAGGTGGCAGTACCGAAGAAACACAGGCCTGTTCCGACAGTGGAAACCAAAACCAATGGTCGCTTGCCTGTAAAATGGATCAGGCAAACACCCAAAATGGTGGCCAGCATCTCGGCCACTCCGAGGAGAATGGTGGCATGGTACTTGTTCATCGGCGCCTTGAGGGTGTGGAAAATCTGGACAGCGTACGTTTGCAGAGGCGTCTTTCCGGAGAAGTGGCCCGTAAAGAAGGTAAAGGATACCAGGATGAAGGGCACCAGGAAACTACGCTTCCGCCACATTCGCAATCGTTGGGCCAGAGTACTACGCTGTCCCGGGGGCGGTGCTCCATCGGCAGCCATTTCGATGGCCTTTTGGGTGATCAGTTCGTCGTACAACTGATTGAACTCCGCCTCGATCTTGTGCTCGGGTACCCAGCCACGCAGCCATTGCAGTGACTTCACAGCCTCTCGGAATCTCTGTTCGCGGATCAGCCAGACCGGAGACTCCGGCACAAAGCACAGCATCACAATGGTAATGACCGGAAAGGCCGAACTCACCGCAGCCACACTTCGCCAGTCCATCAGAGATCCCAGTATGAACTGTATGAAGACACCGGTGATGACACAGGTAGTTCCCAGAGCTGATAGAATGCCCCGGTACTTTGGCTCTGTGATCTCGGCCACATAGGTGAGCACCTGCAAGAACCACAAGGTCGTCCGTTAGTACGGTGTCATTTAAGAAACATTTTCAAATCATCGTTATTTTTTCAAGAGATTAGAGTTTTCTGATTTGAGACGCTTTTTAAAATGTTAACATTTTCTTAGAAATTAACTAATAAAAAAGTAATTACTTAAAATGGTAGATAATTCAGACTAGAATTAGTAAAAATAAATATTATATGAGTATATATATACCGCATACCTCTTTTCTACTAAAAACCAAGTTACAATGGGTTAAAAACAGAAATAGACAGCCAACTTGTGGCAAAGTCAAGTGGCAAGTGGCTGCCAAAGCTCTCAAGGAGTTGGCCAAGGTCATGTTGGAGTAACGACGCGGCTAGCCATTGTTGCAAGAGGAGTATGTGGGTCAGTATGTGCAATCATGAGGGGCAATCAGCAAATGACACAAACATACTCAACGGAATCGGTAATCACAGGTGTAGAAGACCTTCTGATCATGGCATTTAAAGGTCTATTGAGTTCTTAATTTGCTTAGAAAAGAAGTAACCCAGTAACTAAATTAACTTTTAAGAAAATAACTCGTATTTAATGGCAAATCAAAGCGTACAAATTGCCATTATTTATCGCCAATAAACAAATAGTTAGTTTATACTTAGTTTTAGTTATATTTTTACATATGTTGTTTGTTACAATGTTGTTTAAATATTTAATTTTCTTGCTTTTGGTCCGCCGGTCTTTCAACGTCATCTACCGAACCAAATGGCCATTTTATACACCCAAAGAGTCTTATTCAGATCCAGTTCAACCAATCGATCTGTGTAATGCTCGCATCTGTCCTGCCAACAAACCGCACCTCACTTGCAACAAAATGTTTGTAAGTAATTTAGATACACGTTTTTTAAATAAATTAAATCATTTATTTAACAATTCTAGTGGAGTCCCAGATGCGGTAAAAGGCATGAGGGAGTCGGGCTAACTGGACAAAGGGACTATATACTGAAGAGAATAAACACATTTCGTCAAAGGGTTATGAATGGAAAGGTTCCGACCCTGCCCCGAGCCAAAAAATTGACGCCGCTAAGTTGGGATGACGATCTGTGGATCCTCGCGATGCGGGTGAGCAACCAGTGCCAGGACACACTGGAGGGATTTTGCATCAACACACATCGGTTCAGAAAGGCGGGTGAAACCTCGGATTTTATGGTACTGAGACCTGGTGTCTTTCCCGATATGATTTCCTTCACAGACAAATGGATTGCAGCCGCACAAAAGTTGAGTCCCGAAGACGTGGACAGTTTTCCCCAAAATCCCAATCCCCTTGTAATGGCAGCCGGTAATTTGTTGAATGAAAAAAACAGATACATCGGTTGTGGCATGCTAAGTGCCATAGGGAGGATGTATGCCACGTGCCTCTTCTCCCATAGGGTGGTGTCTGGTGGCAAACTCTATGACACCATCCCAAAATTACGCAGCAAAATCAAAGGAAAGTTTAAGGATCGAAGTAAACAATCACAACCTCCCAAAAATGAATCTTCTCAAAACACAAAATCAGAAACCCCCAGAACCACACCTCCATTTGATTTAAGTTCTTTAATAACTAATTTTTCTAAAAAAAAAGGTTAGTAACTCTTCTTATTCTATCCTAATAAACTAAAGCTCTTCGGATAAAAGTTTGTATATTTTGTATTTTTATAGCTTCTCTTAATCATTTAAAAATAATATTTTCGCACCTACATCATCTGGCAGTTTCAACAGCGGAAAAACACATTCCCTTTCTGGAGAATTATGCAAATCAGTGGATAAACAAAGGGTTTTAAAGTTGAAGCTCCCTCGGCACAAAGCATGTGACAAGGTATCTATAGTTCAGAGCAATTAATCGGTGTGGTTGGGATTCACTTACCGGCGCCTCCATTAAACCGCCGCCGAGTCCAGCCAAGCATAAAGCCGCATACAGGTGCTCCGTGCGCGTCGCAAAGTGAAACAGCAGCCAGGCGGCCAGAATGGGCAGGTTGACAAACTGGAAGCAAGCAGAGGGGATCGGTGGATCAGCACCAATGGATAAACATAATTGCATAAGCCAAACAAAGTCATGCAGCTCATTTCCAGCTCAGTGTGTCAGTGTTCCGAGCGATCGGTAACCGAAGTAACCCAACCTGCACTGCAATGAGCCGCAAAATTATTGTGGCTAAGTATATCTTTGGATCTAAGCCAAATTAAATGTAGATTAATTAATAAGAAGTTAGTAAGATATTACATACCTGCATAGCTCTTCGTTTTCCCAAAGGTTGGGTTATAATTCCCGAAAACAAGCAACCCAGTGGCACACAAATCAGATTAATAGAACCTAAAATATTAATTTGAATTTCATTAATTAATAAAATGATAATAGACTTCAAGGACTTACTGAACCAGGAGATCTCATCCTTGTTGAGGATAATGTCGCCACTGGACTCACTGCGTCCCTCGCCGCCCTGAATGGCAGGGATCACGATCGTGGGAAAACCCAATGTCATGCCATAGCCTTAAGAGTTAATAATTATACTTGTAATAAAATATAGTTATGTATATACTATTTTTTAATAAGGAGGAATGAAATTTTATGGAAAGGAATGCATATAATTTTTATTTGATGGTGTAAATTTTGTATGTTTTATAGATTTTTGCATAAAAATCTGTCTTGAGTAGAATTTTACAAGCATCCATAAACATCAAAGTGTTGAATATTTAAGAGAATTGCAAACCAACTTCTAATTTCCTAATGATTGTTTAATTGCAGGCGCGAGTTATCGTAAAATCCCCGACTTAAATAATGACTGATAATTGCAATTGGCTGATTTTGTTTTAAGGGATGGATCCTCAATTTCATTCCCCCTTTTGTGAGGCGTATAAGAGAGGGTTTATTTGGAATATATGTGTTATTTACCGAATAGCAATATGTTCTTAATACTAACAGCAAGGAACTGTGGGAGGGCGCGGCGAAAGTTGCTGACTTCCACATCGTTGGCGGGTGCAATGCGTCCTCCATTAACGCCTTGCATGAACAATGGCCGATCGTTCAGAGATCTGGAATGGAGGGAGAAGTGTGTATTTAGCATTCCATTAGTTTTGATTTTCAGATGGCAATTAAACGATGCTTCATTGTCTAAGCGAGAACTATGCCTGCTGCACTACCAGTTGTTGCAACTGTATTTTTTAATATTTTTTTAATATTTTTTTTTTACCCGTTTTTCTCAGCTGTTGCGCCAGCTGTGTCGGCCTTGCCATTGGACATCGTGGCGTATACTTGATGCGCCTTTAAGTTTGTTCACGTGCTGCTGTTCGTCTTAGTTTGTTTTCTTTGCCTGTGAGCTTATAATTTTTATTTATTTTGCAGTGTCACTACTCCACTGAGTACTATACTATATACATTGGCTTTTTCCCATTAGTTTGGCATCATTTGGCAATCATTTTTTATTAATGGCTCCCGACAGTGGCGCTAAGTGGCGAAACCTTTTTTGAAATCAAAGAAAAAATACTCAATAATTCGACACTTATTCGACGTCTTCTTGTTTTGTCCGCTTTCTTTATTTATTCCAGCTCGTTTATTATGCGATGTGATATTGGGGGGCGAGTGAAGTTTTTGACACAATTGACTATTACGTGTTTATATGTGTGTACGCGTCGGAAATAATTTCTTTTTAAAAGCCAACAAGAAAGTAGCAATAAGGTGCGGATTGTATTCAATTCTCAATTCATTTCTCACGTGGGATATCATCATCCGATGATTTATGAAAATTAATATGAAATTTATGCATCTGCACAAATTAAGTCAAATTTTGAAAAAAGGAAAGCCTTGAGCGTGAAAACCAGTTATTTTTGGGTTGGATAGAAATTGAGTTTAGTGGTAAGACACTATCTATGAGATGTGTAATAAATCGCATTGTGGTAATGGGATCCCGGTAAACCGGTCGTTAAAGTTTTTGAAGACGAACCCGAAATCGAAAAACTTCCACGGATGGTGCCGCACCTTCACCGACTGCCGTCTGTATGTGGAATATCCACCTTCGGTAGGTTTTAACTTTTTCGAAAATCCAGTGTCAATTCTTGACTTTGCTTTTTGGGGTATATAGCACCCGATTGCTATATTTACTGAGATTGAGACATTTTCAGATAAAGGTTTCACAATAGCGAAAACAAAAAATAAAACACAAAAACTCGCTCGTTAATGGCCATAAGTCAGGCGGTTAATGGCCAAGCTTCTAACTTGCATTAAAGGGTTAAAGGAGGAGCTGCGTGCCACGGAACTCCAAGACGAAGTCGAAACACTGCACTTAATCGATGAGATATATGTATACTATACGCATACAAGTCGTTTGTTAAGGGATTACAGCAGGTTTAATCGGTCTGTTGAACTTTCGAATGATTTCGCCAAAAAATCTCAACTGGTTTTTGGCTGTTTTTTTTTTTTTAAACAGGAGCAAGAGTGTTGATACCTAGTAGCTACTTAGGCTGAATGACATTATTTGACAAACTCCACTACACTACACTTAATATATTCCGCGAGAAATTCTTTGAGAAGTCTAAGGCTGCCCGGCGGTTAGGGCTAACACCTGAACGTGTCGCGCGGTAAAAACAAACTGAAACCGAAACCCAAGCTGAGCGCGAATTTCTGCCTCCAACTGTCCCGTTACAACAAAGCGACGACAGGAAGCTTTCCACAAAGCCGAGCTTACAAAAAGCTCGCCAACTGGCATTTGGGCCAATTAGTAGTAGAAAATTTGGTAACAGAGGGGGGTGAATTAACAAAAAATAAAGAAACAAAGCACCTAAAAGATATTCATTCAGTACGAAAACAATTAAGTTGCCGACAAACCAGTTTTGTTTATTTTTTATTTACCTGATGAATGCCCCGTCACTAAATCTTCCCCTCCCCCAAGTCGATGCGAATTCAATTCAATTCAAATCAATACTTTAGCTGCTCCACTAGCCAGCATTCCGATTCAGGTTCTGGGTGAAAATAAATACACATACTATTCTAGTTAGAGCTTACACGATGCAAATTTAAGCCAGGAAACGGTGTATCTCGCATTAGTTAGCCGACAATTGCATAAAAGCCGTCACACATGAATAGAACCAGAAGCGTGTAACAGTCCCTCATTGATCAAGAGACCCCCCTAAAAAACTTACACGAAACCCACTTAAGTTCACTTAAGCTATTCCCCAAAACTACAATACTGGTACTTAACAATTTCTTACCCTATTACAGGCCAATCACAGCATCATTCTGCAATTTGTCATCACTCTATTTAAATAAATTACTTATTGTTAGCAATTTCGCGGGTAAATATTGGATGAAAAAAATGGTAACGAAACTAAGTGCTTTATTAGGTGGTGCGGAAATCAATTTCTAACAAATAGGTGTAAAGCCGTCATCGTCCGAATTATTAATATTTTTTGACTGCTCCATCTAATTGCCATTGGCTTTGCTTTGACGCGTTCAAGCATTACTCACATATTTGTGTTATTAAGCAATTTGCTGGAAAAAAAGCATCGCTAATATAAGTTAAATGGCCATATAGGAGAAAATCCCACCACCAACTTTAGGTTTGGGACACGAAATACCCTCTACGTTCAAAAATGCGTATTACAATTCACTACGTGAGCTAAGCTTTTTGGTTTTATGGTTGCAATAAGGTAAAAATTCCAAAACAAAAAGTAAACTAAAGACTATTGCCTTACATTTTTTCTATAAATATATCACCAAGTGTGAATGCCAGGTAAAAATTTTTGTGTACTTTTGCTATTTGCTCATTTGTTTATGGGCGTGAAAAAGTAATTGCTAGGGTAATCTAAAAAACGAGCGGCTTTTTACAGTGGCAACGAACTTCTAACGTAATCGTAATGATAAGCCTAATTGAAAGAAGCTGAGGTCGAAACCGTTCCACGATTTGATAAGCAATGTGTCTGCAATGATCACACAAACAATCCCCCAGGATCGCGTATATTGCACTTTAATCTTTGAGTTGCGTTTCACGATTGAATTGGAGAAGTATTTAGAAACGAGTTTGGTGCGGTTCCAGCAGCTTCCTTTTCCACTAGAACCTGTCGATTTCCGAGCTTTCGCATCAAACTGAAGGTCGTGGGAGGCTGAAAACAGGGAAAATGTCTGTGCAACAATTTGATGTAAACTGTTTTTGTACGCTCACACACGTGATCATTGTAGTCGCCAGTGATTTATGTGCTTTTTTTCTGTTGCCAGACTAAGGCACGCACACACAAACTATTTAGGTTTTAATTGTTTGCTCATCAGTTGCTGCCGACAATTAACGGAAATGCAAAATTTAAATAACTTGAGGCAGTAGTTGTGTTATATAATTCAATTCCCAGCAGGGGCTTACAAGTTTTTAACCACTTTAATATTCTTTTTTTTTTATCTTGTATATTAATTTCACTCTTACATTGCTGGTACTTGCCGACTAATATTTCGGCGTAATCGGGCTTCGGCCATTGCGGAAAGTTACTATTTTAGTTCGATTTATTGAATATCCATGCGTGGGTTCTGAGATGCTGAGACCTACTGAAATTTTCTCCAATTGATTTTCTCAAATCGAAGCAAAAGTCCAAGTAGTCGCTATAAGTTGTTTTAAAAATTAACATCAAATTGTTAATTAATTAGATCAACTCGAACGCCCATGCAAACGATGGCTGAGAGGTTGAATTTCTAATCAGCTGGCAGTGCTTGGTACATGTAAGGAACACCAGGTATATTTTTTCATATCATTTTAGTAAAATCATGCTAAAAACTAAGGCTAATTAATTCAGTTTCAAGCTTAAATTTATTCAATTTGAAAATCCGTTACCAATGATGCCACCTTTCACATCTTATCGTTAGTTCCACCTGTTGCCATCGATGTCGCTGTGAAGTATGATTTATCGATGCCTCGGTGCTTCCATCCCTAATGCTAGGAAGACTTATTTTACCGCGTTTTCGTAAGTAGTCTCTTAAAACCTATTTTTATTAAATAAATGACACGTTTATATCAGAACTATTGACTAGAATGGCTGGAAGCACACCCCCTAAGCGCTCACCCCTGTGGATCGGCACTCACAACGGCACCTTTCACTGCGACGAGGTGGTGGCCTGCTTCATGCTGAAACAGCTGCCGGAGTACGAAAATGCAGAGATTTTCCGCAGCCGGGACGACAAACAACTGAGGGAAAAGTGTGATATAATTGTGGATGTGGGTGGAGAATATGATCATGGAAAGAAATGGTATGATCACCATCAAAAAACATTCGGAGAAACTCTCAGCAGTATTCGTCCAGAAGTTAGCGAGGAATTTAACGTGATCAGGTAAGATTAGCTCCAAATCTCTAAGATCATTGTACACGATCGTCTAATCTTCAACAGGCTTAGCAGTGCTGGCTTGGTCTATAGTCACTACGGCGAGAGAGTCATCCAAAGCATTTTGCAAAAGGAACGAGGCATCCAACTGTCTCCGCAAAACCTCAAACTGGCCTTTATTCAGATTTACAGAAACCTAATCAGTGAATTGGACGCCATCGATAACGGTGTACCCATGTTCGAGGGCGGAGAACCAGTTTACAAAATTTCCACCCATCTTTCCGCCCGGATCGGAAAACTAAATCCCTCCTGGCAGGAGACAAGCGTGGATATCGAACAGCGGTTCAGCCAAGCTATGGAAGTTGCTGGTCGGGAATTTGTGCAAAACGTAATAGAAGTCTCATGCTCCTGGATAGCTGCCAGAGATTATGTTCGAGAAGCTTTGGAAAATGCAAAAAGTGTCTATCCTTCCGGCGAGATCTTGGTACTAAAGACTTTCTGCCCTTGGAAGGCACATTTGGCAGATCTGGAGAAAGAATACAAGGTGGAGGGTGTGCCAAAGCTGGTCGTGTTTAATGATGGCACTAGTTGGCGAGTCGCTGGAGTCCCCGTGAGTCCCAGCAGCTTCGTCGGACGCAAGTTCCTTCCCACGCCGTGGCGAGGATTGCGAGATGAAGAGCTGTCTAAAAAGGCAGGAGTGGAAGGTCTCGTCTTTGTTCACCATAGTGGGTTCATTGGCGGTGCTAAAAGCGAAGAGGCTGCCTTGTCAATGGCTAAGAAATCTATTGAGTGGTCCGAGGAGTAAATGACAAAAATTTTTAAATTTAAATATTGCTTCAATAAAGTGTTTCGTAATTAAGACACCTATGATGTTAATAGTACCAGAATAAATGGCAGACTTCACAAAATCGGTTAGTTTGTACCTAAACAAATTTTATTTGTATATATGTATATTTCTCTTAAAATTGTTTGCAAAATCACCAAGAGAACTCTTAACATCATCTAGTCCATGCGGGTCTTCAGTGAGCGCTCCGTAATCTTGTCCTTCTCAATGATGTAGACCGTGGCGCCCCAACCGCTCATAGCGTCGCGGTCGAAAGCATTCATCATAGACTGGGCGATCACCTCGAACAGCTGGTCAGGCTCCAAGTCTGGCCTCCAGAGGGTCTCGCACATGCCGTACAACTGCTCCGCACAGGTGCCGGCTACCACAAAGTCAACAGGTTCGTTGGGGCAACCAATCAAATCCATGTTGCATATGAAGGGCTTGAGGGTATGTGGATCCAGACCTGCCACCACTGGTTCAATGAAATACGGGCCAAAACGGTGCTCGTATAGGAAGCTGGACAACATGGCTGAGAAGGGTTTGGGGGCCATCTCGCGATTTTCGCGCGTCTCATACAGATTCTTGCGGAACATCAGGCGATCGCGAACAGTGAGGATATCTGTTTGGAGGCCTGTGAGTCCCAGAAACATACGAGGGGCGATGTGGAACACCTTCTTGAAGTCCGTCGAGATGGTCTGGGCCTGCACTCCAAAACGGTGATCCGTGGCGATGGCCACACAGTCCTTGCCGCGCATCGCCACAACACATCCTCCGTTATAAGCTAAAATTGACATGGTGCCTTCGGATCTTGTTCAATTTAATTACTTTAGCTGGGAATGAAAATTTTGCAAAATGCTAAACGCCGCCAGAGAAGATGACTTTTTGTTTCTGCTCTAGGTTGCCGGACTGTGAAATTGAAAGGTGCTAAATATGACAAGCGAATTTAAATTGTCTGGCAACTGACAGCTTTTGCCGGGTAGTGCTGACACCCTGGCTAATTTTAAGAAACGGGACTAATGTAAATTCGCAAGCTCTACGGCTCTTTTCTATAAATTAATATATTTTAATTTTTTTTTATTATCAAAAAATGTAAAATTTATTAAATAAAATCATAACTCAAGAAAGTAATATTATTCCAATGTATTTAATATGTGAAACTTTCAATAGTTGGCAGCACGATATCGATCAGTGTGCCCGACGACTCCAAGATTTCGGCTCTTTTGCGCTGACGGCCACTTTGAAAGGCCTTATTTTTAGAAAAATATAATTCATTAAATTCCCCAAAGTTCGTCGCAGACCCAATGTCCGGCGTGGAGTTCGGTGTGCGTACATTGTCCCCGCCCGTGCAACGCAAAGCTTAGAGCTGACAAATAACAACAACCAAACATAAAGGTTTAGGCATCTTGCACAACCAGTTACCCGCAGGATATAGAAAAGGACTCACAGGATGGCCGAGGCTATGGTGGAGGATAGGGCTGCAGAGCCGAAACGCTTCTTCTGCCACATGTGCAACGTGGAAATCAACATTCCCAACGCGGACTTCACCTGCCCGCTGTGTGCCAACGGCTTCGTGGAGGAGCTACCGGCGAACGCGCCGGAATCGGTTTCACCGGCAGCTGCCACCACAAGCGGTGGCCGATCAGGCAGCAGCGGATCAACAGGATCGCAAGATGGCCAAAGCAGAAGCAGCTCATCCACAGGCTCCCAGGTTAACGTTGAGTCACTGCGCAATGACATAGTCTCGCTACTGAGTATGCGGAATGTACCGAACTTGGAGATTACCATTGAACCAAATAGGCGGCACGGCAATGTGGTGCACCTGGGCGGGTTCGGAGGACCTTCGGCTAGTTCGTCGGCCGGTTTGACCGCCGGGGGACGTGTGCGTCCTGCAAATCTTGATCGTCTTGACAACGTGCTGTTTGATTTTCTGCAGAGTCTGCCCTTGGCCGGCGCCACGGCTGAAATAGTTACTGGACCTGGCGGTAGCGTCGGTGGGGGTGGTAATTCACACATGTTTTTTATGGGAAACCCCGGAGACTATGCATGGGGCCGGGAGGGCTTGGACACCATTGTTACCCAGATGCTCAACCAGATGGAGACCTCGGGACCGCCACCGTTATCATCGCAACGCATAAACGAGATACCCAATGTGCAGATCACTGCCGAGGAGGTGGAACGAAAGATTCAGTGCTCTATATGCTGGGACGATTTCAAACTTGACGAAACTGTGCGAAAGCTACCATGTTCGCATCTATACCACGAGAATTGCATTGTGCCATGGTTAAATCTTCACAGCACCTGTCCCATTTGCCGAAAATCACTTGCGGACGACGGCAGTGATGCCGACGAGGAATTCGTCCTCCTGGACGGATTTTCTGCCGAAAATGGAGCAGATGCTGCCAGGAATTCGACCAGCAATGCTACAGGAACAGAGAACCCAGCCCCAACCAACAGTACCAGCAGCTCCACCCAAACTCCCACGGACAGAAACCGAGCCCGTACGGAAGCTTCTGCGAATCCCGCCCAGCCTCGCAACAACGTCTTCACATTTGACGACGACAACATGTTTCTGGACTAACTGGGTCAAAATAACGATCGACGGATTGATATTCAAAATTAAGCCAATTATTGGCCGCGGCTTAGCAGTTTAGCCCTAAAATACAATTATTCATATATATATAATAGATTTTCCTCACGCTTAATTTTGTTGTTGTTCAAAATAACGATTTGTAATAAATATATGGCGGAATATTACGCGATTCCGTTGGCTCTGCAAAACTAGACTTTTGTTGATGTTGTATCATGTTTGTTTTGTCTTGTAATGGAACTTCCTCGACTTGTACTAAAATAGGCTTATTACGAACATATAAACATATAATGTAAATAGGCACTACTATGTTGTAAATCAAAAAATGCTATTGAATTAATTTTATAACTTATTTGACTAAATTTTTTTAATATTTATTGATTTATGTAATACTGTCGCCTGTGAATTTAAGAAATATTTAATAAAAATTCCATATGATGTCTATAAAATGCTCACAGAGTCTGATGCTCCGCCTTAAAGCCGGCAAATAGGAGGGTCTTACGGAACTGGATATCTCTGTAGCCCTTAGTCCTGAAGTCTGTAATGATCCGTGGCCCCATGTGCCGGTGCCAAAGGAGGTTCAGCTGCATGACCACCCCCCAAGTCTAATATATCCACAGTCTAGTCTAGAAAGTATCCCGATTAGTAGCCAAACTTTAAACGGTAAATCCTTAGCTTGTCCTTTTAGAGCTTTTCAGACAAAAACATCTGTTTTCAACTTAGTGGCAACGCTGTGACATTGTTTAAATTATTTCTCGAATAGACGCACTTTTGGTGGAATGAACCGTTTGTAAACAACGTAAAAATGGATAAAGTCAATTAAACTGAAAAGTACAAACCTTAAATAAGACTGGAATCATGCTACAAGAGAGCAATAATGAGTTTGTGGCACTCTCAGATGTGGTACTAAATAAAGATACATAAATATTTGCTTATTCGATTTAGAAACTTATTTAACCATTTTATTGGTTGCCTAGGTACGGAAACAATACGTTCTTTATTTAGAGCGGCAGTTACAGGAGAATGTTAAAGCCTGGGCGGCGAAATCTCGAAACCATCACAAACCCACTGCTTTGGCCTGGATACCGCAGAGCGTGATTCAACTGGAGGACAAGGCGTTGAAGGCATGCATGGCGGCACAAGTGTACCAAAGAGCAATGGTCAAGATGGTATTACATTTAATTGACCTTGACTTCCCAATACACATATATGTAATTATATTCCATTCCACAGATAGCCGTCGTAAGGAAAAACACTCAGGAATGCCGGCTTGCCAATATTATTTTTGACCAAATTCAATCTCAAGCTAGTCCTGTTAAAGGCGTGGATGCGTCCATCAAGCGCCACCAACTAGAAGATAAGACCACGCAGACGGTTTGGAATGAATCTTATAATGGGTATTTGTCTCAAACCGAGAGGGATGAATTTGGTAGCCATGAACTCCAGCGAAAAATCGATTTATTCCAAGCCAGCCTTGAGGAATCTGAAACTCAAAACGAATCGCTTTGTAAGATATGTCGCTGTAAAACATTGATCCCGGAGACGAATCACATGGATACTCAGGGCTCACCCGATTGTGAAACTGAGGACGAAGTAGCCCAAGAGCTGGCCATGCTCTTTGGGGATGATCGCATCGACCTAAATGATATTTTTGGCATTGAACCCACCGCTGCGACCGATGATCCACAGATTTCGGCCATACTGGAGGAGATTGAAAAGTCCGATCTGCCATGCCCCAAAAAGACTGAAGAAACACCCTCACCCACACTTCCATCCCTCTCACCCGCTCTGGAAAGGGAGCAAGATCTCCGTAAGAGTCGTTGGCCCTGCGAACTCTACGCCCAAAGAAGGAGGCTGAATGCCTGTCTGATCCGCTCATTAGAGGCCGACTGGCGCTGTGAGGATAGACTGAAGGACATGTTCCGTGACCTCTTCGGCGAGGACAGCGATGACGACTTCGCCACTCAAATCTCGAGCCCCTCAATCGATATGCTGGACGAGGTGCTGCTGGCCAGCTGCACGCGGCGGATATGTCCGTGGATTGTTTGTCAGTTGATGGGTCCTCTGCAAGATGGTCTAATTGCCAATCGATTCCTGTTCAAGAAGTTAGCCAAACTGCTGGCTAATTCGATTGTTATGATAAACCCTTATTGCTCTGAGCAGCAAATCAAAAAGGCAGTGGAGAGTTTGTTTTGCATGAGGCCTGGAGGAATTCAGAGCGCTTATGATCTGAGCAACCTGCCGCCCCTGGACGTGGAAAAATTCGATACCTAATGGGTATTGATAAGTTGTAGATTAATATATTTAAGCATCAGAAGACCCGTGTTATCAGAAGATAAGAATACGCATTTCATTTTGCCATATCAGTATTCATTTCCATTCAAATTGTTGCTCGATTAAGTTTCAAAACTTATAGATTTAAAAATAAATTAAAAGGCAAAACTAATTTTGAGCTTCTGAGGGTATCTAATATCTACCAGGGTCTGCGATCCTAATTTTTACTTCAATACACTTCCCAGTTTTGAATTTTTTTTGTAATTAAAAAATTATTTGAAACACCATCCATTTTTTTTTTTGTTTTTGTGGTTTCTTTAAATTATAATTAATTCAATGATTACAATAATTTTTCTTGCTGCACATCTCTTCTCATTTTTTATAATTATATAAATTTTAATATATTTAATAAACGATACATAATATAGTTTTCCTTTTTGACGAAATTGCTGCGGCGGACACGCCAGCAACTGCTTAAGACGAATCGGATTCCTCCAGAGCAGCAGCTATCCTCCACTACGGTTTACTTGTTACTTATACGGCTGTGTTGGTTTTAGTTCCACTGTGGCTGCTGATTTTTCTGTTTCGGTTTCGGTTTCGGTTTTATTCGGTTGCTGTTTGCTCTTTGTGGTGGTGATAGATTTGTTTTTGTGGATGCTGCAGCTACATTGGGTGTGGTTTCTATTGTAGTTGTGGTTGTTGTTGATGTTGATGCATCTCTTGGTGAACATCATCAGAGGCACTACCTAGTGTCGGGAATTTGATTTGTGTTAGCTGTCGCCGTCGCAGCATTAGCGTTTTGTTTGTATTTCTGTTGGGTTGCCGCAGTATTGGCCGTGGACTGTTGCTGCTGAGGCTGCTGCGATCCCGTGGCCATTTCTGCCGGCGGTGGCCGTCCTCCGCCGCGCCTCTCTATGCCTCTATCAGCCGATGGCTTGTTGCCAGCTCCGCCGGTAGTCCCACCACCCGGAGCTGCAGCGGCTCCTGATCCTGCGACCGATCCCCCGCCGCCACCACCCACACCACCTACGCCACTTGCCGCGCCGCTTTGTGTTGTGTTGGCCTTTTTGTTTTTATAGCGATACTCGTCACACACAAAGTCCTCTGGTGAGGTTTGTTGCATTTGATTCACCTGTCGCACCATCGCCGGTTGTGGGAGCTGCTCCACGTCGGCGTTGTTATTTAGCAGCGTCTCCGCCTCGGCCTCATCCTGCTGCTGTTGTTGCCCCTTATTTACATTATCACTCTTGCTCAAGCTCTCATTGGAGTCATTCAAGTCCAGTGCCTCAGTGCAGAGCATCGATAGCATAAGCGACTGCACAAACATGGAACTAAAGTAAAATAATTAGTAAGATCCTGGTGCGATTGGTAAAATAACTTAATTACCGTTCTCCCCGCTTGCGCTCCACGTTCGCCCACTCGGCCTCGGTGAGCGTTGGCTGCATGAACTGAGACAGCAAAAGGGTCTCGCCGGCAGGCGCTCCTACCTGGCCCACGGCCTGACCATTTGCTCCAGCAACAACTCCTATTCCGCTCGATCCTGCTCCATTGCCGTTAACCGATCCGCCAACACCTACACTGATGCCCAGGGTATTGGTGCTACTGTTGCTAGTGCTGACCGCCTGTATAACGAGACAAAGGGAATTAGTGGACATCTGATTCATGGGATTGAACTACTGTGGGATGAACTACTTCTCTGGCATTGAGGTTGGGGGCCAGACTCGACTGAGTCTGCGAGTGACTGCTGGCTGATGTCGAGAAGCTGGCTGTCACTGGCCACTCGGTGGTGCGCAGGTTGGGCGGAGCGGTGCCTCCGCTGCCGCCGCCACTACCACTTCCAACTGCGCCGCTTCCTCCACCTCCTCCGCTTCCTGTTCCACCGCTGATCACTTCGGCCATGGCTGCATTCAAGTTCGATGTTGAGACTATGGGATGCGCACGCCTTGGCAGCCGATCGATTTGGCGCGATGCCTAAAATAATGCAAGCGGGCAAAACAAAAAGGCAACAAAAGTCGCAGTTTCCTTATACACACAAATATAATAGATGCTACTAGCTATCCCTTACCGTCACCTGCTGGCGATCCAACTGCATCTGCATCTGTAGCTGTTGCAGCTGCGACGTAGGCGGACCACCCCTCCTCACTCCGGAAAGCTGCGACAACAGTTCTGCAATGGGATCAACCGATTCCCGACCCGAGGGCGACAAGGCCGACAATCCGCTCGAAGAGCTGAAGTGCATGTTGGAGCGCCTTGCGCGCGGTCCTCCGAGAGTGCGTCCGGGAATACGTCGCACTCCACCACCATGTCGGATGGCCGAAGGCTCGTCGTATAGTCTATAGGTTAAGGTTATCCAATTGTCAAGTGGGGGAAAAAAAATCTTATATAAAAATTTCAGCACTCATTTCAGTTTGGAAACTACGCTGAAAGTTTTTAATATTTTTATGAGTTTTTCATTGCGAATAATATCGTTATCTGCAGCACTTTTGAGAAAATTACATCTTCGAATTTTAAAATAAAAGAAAATTGGTTAAAAAACAAATAGAAAAATTGTAATATTATTTTTTCTTTGCTTTGCAAATAAAATATTATTCTTTTGGAATGTTTTGAAAAGGATATCAGAAAGGAAATGAGCTCGCGCGGTCCCTGCCTGTGTTCCAGTGTTAAGTGACCGGCGAAGTCGTCTGTGACTAGATTCGGCTCTCCGCCCGGCAGGCCAGCACAGACCGGACAGACCACTTCCAGACTGGTCTCCGTGTGCTCGGCGGAGACGTGCTCCAGCAAGGTGGCGTCACTGAAGCCCATTTTTTTGCAATAGGGACAGGTGAAACTCTGTGGCTGGTCAGAGGTTAGCATCTCGCCGCCAAAGTACAGCTCGATGTCGGAGCGGGTAAGGATGCACTGCATTGGGTGCTCGACCAAATGGCGCGTGGAAGTGACGCCATCCTCGTAACAGTCGGCGCACAGATCATAGTCATAGCAAATCAAGCACTTGTATCTCCTTCCGTTAAAGTTGCTCTTGAGACATGAATCGCAGCTGACGCCTGGAACAATCATCAATCGACTTAAATTGCAGTAATGGTTAATAATTTCCAAAGGACTTACCTTCATGTCGACTCATTATTTGGCAGCGGCAGTAAGCTTCACTTCACTTCCACTTCCACTTCCACGCGTTCAGGAGAGTCTCTCCCGATGAAGATTGCTTCTCAGTTTTCAGTTTTCAGTTTTCAATGCGCTATGACTCCAATGTGCTGGGGATCGGGTCTATGCCACCAAGATTCGGACAAGGAGGAGCTGCAATGATGCGGGAATTAATCATTGAGAGACAAAGAGCCAGACCTGGCAAGTATTTTCTTTTGTTTTCCCTGGGCTTCCCATTTCTCTTTACATTTCGTTTCTTTTCTCTTCTATTTATTTTCGCACCGTGCTTTCACGATTACGGTTCTTTCGCTTCCCCCTGTTTTCTTTTTTTTTTTTTCTTTTTCGAAAGCCAAAGAGAAGCACACACAAAAAAAAAATGATACTCCCCCGCACTCCCGCTCCCATGAACCCACTTTGGGCCAGCGAATTATTCAATACAATCGAGCGCCAGCCATCGAAAAATTACATTTAACACTTTGTGGGGTGAGAATGCCGGGTGGCGGAGCGGTGGGTTAATTACAATTTGCCCTGCTACCCGTCGGATGCCTTAGCTCTTTCAGCACAGTAAACATTTATTTTTATCTTTTTGGTTTCGCGAAAATTTTCGACTCGACGATGTCGTGGGCTTTTTGCATCCCTCTTCCTCGCCTTAACCCCTCGTTCGCCTGCCTTGGAAAAGCAAAGCGCAGATATGCGCAAGTGTTGCCGTACGACTGTGGGTGCAAACTCGCGATGCAAATTCGCAAATTCATCCTTGGACGAACTTTAATGGTTGTTTATAAACATTCTCAGCCATTCGGGAAAATTTGCAGACTTTTATTAATCATGCCATGAGCACTCGGGTTCTTAGTTGGTGAATTACGCTTTTTCTCGAGCCTGTCTGGCAACGCCGCGTGCAATTTTTTTTTATTCGTCAGACCACAGTGGCGGAAATCCGAATAGTTACAGGCTGCAATATTGGAGCTTTTACGAGAACTTTAGGCAGACAGGCTGATTGGGCAGCTGGGAAATAACAGTAGGCCTGCTTAAGGTTGTGATTTGTCACTATTTATAAGTTTATGCGTCGCCTGGTTTTGCATTCATTTTTCATTATTCATCGGTGCGCAATTTGCTGACATTTATAGCGCAAATAGCAGGCCCAATTTTTTGCACTGGTGTGTGTCTGTGTGTGCACATACGAATTTTTGTTCTACGCAATTGCAAATTGCGCTGGGATATCTTTTGTTCACCGCGAATTTTCGCACAGCCTATATGCATCCCGTTCGATGTGTTATTGTTGTTGCGACTGCTGCTGTATATTGCATTGCAGTTTTTTTTGTTCACCGTTTTGGGGGTTACCGGAATTACCCCATTCCATTGGAATACCCGTTAACGTACTTTGCTTAGTGCGGCATGTATTTTTAAATGATTGTTTTAAAACACTATCATTCGAAAAGTATTAATTGAAAGGAAAATAAGTTATATCGAGTGAAAAGCTTTTCCTGACCTGCAGTAAGACCGCACCCGTATAAAAGAAAAATACCTACGAGCCACCATCCCTGGTTTCCAGCATTGAAATTATGCTGATAACACCGATACTATCGGTTCTGTTCCCACCACGAAAAATATTTTTCTATTCAGCCCTTGAAAATGATTATTTTTATTTGTAAATTCTAGTTATAATTGATTAGTCTTCTAGCTTTTCTGGCGGAGGTCCACACGGTTGCAGCATCCGCTCCATGAGGTTGAATCTCACCCGTGCTTTTGATTCATTTTCAGCAATAGCGAAATAGTTTTGGATATCGTAATGTCCCATGTAGCTGGCGAGGGAATCGCGGTGCTGGTTGGTCAGCCACTCGAATTTGGTAGTATCCGCGTGTCCTGTACCTATGTACTTGCTCTGAAGATGTTCCAATTGGCTGTGGATGTTGTAGCGTTCTCCCATGACGTATAAATTCGTTTAAATTGGCTCAAGAAACCAGAACGGAGCGAATTGTTTTGACTTTTGGTAAAGTGTGACCAGTTTTGGTATTGAAGAACACCATGACTTGGGCAGTATTTAGTATTTTAGTACAAAACAACTATTTTAGTATTATGATAGGAGGCGGTATCTTTATCTGACCGCCTTGATATATATTTTGTTTACATTATTCTTGGTCAAATAATTAAATTACTGATTAATTTTGTTACCCCCCTATACTAATGTGTGGTCGCACTTGCTTGTAAGAAGTTGAATCCATTAACAGAGTCTCCGTTAATCGAATTTTTAGGACCCTAGATCCGGATGAGGTGCTTTGTGCCTGCAAGTATCCCAAAAAAACAGTCAAAAAGGAGCCGGACACTACAAAGGAAGATGTCACCAAGGATGAAGATAGTTCTAACATGGAAACACCTGAGTGGCGGGCGGAATTTAACTTGGGACGTCGCTACCAGGCATCATATAACATTGCGCCCACCGACATCACCCCCGTAATAGTATCTGCTGCCCACTTTTCCGATGCCGATGACCAGAAGTGCGCCCGGGTCGTGATGCCAATGATGTGGGGCATGATACCCTTCTGGCACAAGGGCGATTATAAGCGACACGGACTCACCACCAACAACTGTCGATTGGAGCACCTGATGGATTCTAAATTGTATCGAGGCCCCTTTAAGCGTGGCCAGCGTTGTGTCGTCGTTTGCGAGGGATTCTACGAGTGGCAGACAGCCGGTCCTGCCAAAAAGCCATCAGAAAGAGAGGCCTACCTGGTATACGTTCCTCAACAAGGCGATGCCAAGATCTACGACAAAAGTACCTGGTCCCCGACGGATGTAAAACTGCTACGCATGGCCGGACTTTTCGACGTGTGGGAGGACGAGAGTGGCGACAAGATGTACAGCTACAGTATTATCACCTTTCAGTCCAGCAAGATAATGTCCTGGATGCACTACCGGATGCCGGCCATCCTTGAAACCGAAGAGCAAATGAATGTGGGTCACGACTTTAGCGATAAAAGGCTTAAATAAAATTCATTTTTCTTCCAGGATTGGCTAGACTTTAAGCGGGTAAGTGACTCGGAAGCCTTGGCCACCTTACGGCCAGCCCAATCACTGCAATGGCATAGAGTGACGAAGCTGGTGAACAATTCCCGCAACAAGAGCGAAGAGTGCAACAAGCCCATGGAGTTGGCCGCCAAACCAGCAAAACCGCCGATGAATAAGACAATGATGGCTTGGCTGAATGTCCGCAGAAAGCGGGAGGAGCAGATCAAGGAAGAGCAAAGTGATCCTAGTGGCGATGAGGAGCAGGATAAACATAACGAAGCAAAACGAAAGTGTTCCGATGGCTCACCCATAGGTAGCCCAGCCAAGAGACCTAGATTCCGGGAGTTTAAGAAGGCTCTTCGACAAAGCCCGGGTAGCAGTGGTAGCGACGTAAAATCGGGCGAGCGATAGATTGAAGAAAATTCCGAAACTTTTTATAAATAGTTTGTAGGACATTAAGTTTATTTCCATCAAAAACCGAAATTGTTTTCTCAATACCCAAAAAATGTAAGCATTATCATCGTTGTTGCGGCTTAATTACAAAAAGTGGAACTTAGCGACTAAAGATTTGTTTTAAAAATTTTGTTCTTGGATTAAAGCTTAATTAACTAGTTTTATGTTTGAACTTGGGATTGAATGAATGAATGGGGGGTTGGTTGGTCTTATCTATCGTTGTGCGCGTTCATGCGGCAATTTAATTTATAGCGCCACTGTATTGAGCTTACAAGTTTTCGTTTTCGCTGCATAAAATGCAATTAAAACAAAAAGAAAAGCTGCACATTAAGCAAATCTGTGTATATGTATTCTCCGAATTTCACTTGCAAAAAAAATGAGCAAAATGAATAGGAAATGGTGTCAATGTTGAAGGTTGCTGTTTGGGGAAGTGGTGCAATTGTGGCTTCTTAGCTTCTTACAATTATCAATTTGTTTTATGTATATTATACTACGAATTGTATATTTATATATGTATACGTTGCATGAACATTGAAATTAGCTTGATGAGAAATACAAGTGAATACTCAGCATGTAGCGTGTGTGACGACACATCAACTTAATCCTATAGAATCGATGAGAAAGTTTAGAATTCATAGGCTATATAGCAATGTATATATTCCTTTTTGTTGCAACGAACGATCGTTAAACTTAAAATGTAAATACTTTGCACGGGCTGGTTGTAAAATGGTGGGAGGTGGTGGAGGCATGGAGGAGTGAGGTGGAAATGATTTGGGTCTCAAAATTAAAGATATCAGAATCGTGTACGTGACTACCGTTATGTACTTAAAATGCTATTTACGAGATTACAATTTGCATGCGTTTGGCTGAATTATTTCAACAATTTTCTGATGGATTGCACTTGAGAAGTGATTAAGAGAGACAGTGGAGGGGATAGGAAATAGGAAGGAGGAAAGAAAACTGACAGAAATATACTTCGTGATTACTCAAATGGGGTGCTAAACATATTTATGTTCAGATCCTCGAACGTTGTCGGCGCACTGTGATCCAACATCTGAAGCATGTCGGAGAATTCCTGACCCTGCGGCTGTCCTGCAACGGCCGGTCCTCCAGGATGACCGTGTGGATGGTGCGGATGGGCCGTAGGATGCGCAGGATGTGGGTGTCCGCCAGCCTGCTGCCAATCCCACATGCCCGGCGCATTGGGCGGTGGTGGCGGGGGAGCCGCCTGATATGCTCCTGGCTGTGGCTGTTGTCGGTTTCCATTGCCGGCACTCAATTGGGTGTAAGTTGGTCCACTCGGGGATCTGGCCGGGCTTGTCTGCTGGTATTGGTAGCCTTCAGTCACCGGCTGTTGTTGTTGCTGCTGCTGTGGACGCAGTGCTGCCCAGGAATTGGGTGCCACTGGTGTCGGTGAGGTACCCGACTTTGGGATTTTAGCCAACGGGGAGGGTCCTCCGCCACCAGCACTGTATGGTGAATGCGTGGTATCATAGGTGTAGCCTACAGGTGTGGTCTGAGCTGATCCTGGCCTCTGTTGCTGTTGTTGTTGCTGCTGCTGCTGCTGTTGGGGCGTAGGAGCTTGCATGGCAAGCATATGCGTCTGGTACATGCCATCGTTGGTGGCACTACCTGCGGGTGTGAGCTCCCTCCTGGCGTAATCCACTCCGGGTGCTGCCTGAACATACACATGCTGCTCCTGCTGTTGTTGCTGCACTTGCTCTGGCGTGTGAGCAGCCGCTGCATCCAAGGGAGCACCGTGCATAGTCTTCCCTGAGCTATTAGTGCACACTATGTACTCCACCTCATCAGTGTACGGATTCAGGAAGGCGTACGCTTGCGTTCGCAGCCAAACATACTCGGCATTCTTGGCCCTAGCTCTGTATAAAAGGGAAAACATCTGACCCTTCTGTTTTAGGACCTGATCGAAGCTCTCCTTCATGTGGCTCTGGTCCTCTGGGTGGAAGAAATCGTAGCATATCTTCCCAAGCAATTCCGTGGGTGTATAACCCAAAATGTTCAGTACTCTCTGGTCCACGAATGTGAACTTTCCGTCCATAGCGTGACGTGTAATAAACTCACTCTGATTATTGGATCCACTCATATCGTTGGCGGCAGTGGAGGTAACCTGCAGGCGTCCAATGGCTACTAGGCAACAGTGGGAGCTCATGTCGTCCACGTCCCGTTCCATATGCATGTTCGGGAACATGTCAGTGGGCGGCCAGTTCTTGATGTAACCAGTGCAATGGACAACAGCATAGTTAGATCCATCCCTGGACGGTCCTAGCGAGTTTCGCTGCTTCAGGCGATTCAGATGCCCAGAAACCATGGAGTCAGAGTTAACGTTTCCCACCCGCATCCGGCAGATGAAGCCCCGACGAGCGCCCATACTCAGTCTCATGCTTGACTGATGGCCTTCCTTTTTAACTGTTCCAGATTTGAGATCCAGGATGCGTCCAGCGTTCTGCGATTCCTGGGTGGACAACTGTTCTCGGATCTTTTCGCGATCATCGGGATGAATGTGCTCATACAAGCTGGTGCCATACCAATCGCTCTGGGTGTAGTTCAGTACCGGAGTGACAGAGTCCGAGACGTAAATTACCCGACCCGAATCACAGGACACAACAAACAGGAAGCCATCCGCCGCCTCCAGGATTAGATGCTTGAGTTCCTGATCGGTTAAAAACGATGGTTTGTAGGTACCATCGCTACTAGTGTTCCCAGTGCCCCTGAGAGCCTTCATGTGAGCCACTGCCATCCGAAGGATTGTTAATTTATCCGGTTTACGGGCTAAGGCACTGCAGGTGGGCACCATATCCGAAAGTTCCGTGATGTAGGCCGTCATCTTGTTGCGACGCCGTCGCTCGATCTCACAGTGATTCTCGCGGCTGGCGAACCGCTCCTTGTCCTGTATATTCGCCTCATCCATGATCAGAATGCGTAATTAGAAAATGTTTCAACAATTTAGGTCGCCTCTGCTCTGGAAAAAGGTTCGTGGAAAAGAGAGCAAGGGGCGGGGTAGGGGTTAGTATTTTGTCTACGTTGTGTGTGTGTGTACTTGAAAACAGCGAGAAAACTGTTTTCCCTCGACTGCTCTTTTTCTACTTACACTTCCAATAGTTAATAATGTTATGTGTACATCCAATCACTCTGAATTGGCTATTTTATGCGCGTTTAACACCTCAAATCTGTTCTTTTCAACTACACGATAAAATCTCTGTTTACTGCGTGCAGTATATTTATATCGAAATGTCGCTTGGGCTGCCAACTCGCGGGACCCAACTTTATTTAGTCGCGAAGAGTAGAAACATCGATAAACAACTCATAGATCGATACTTCCGCGCCCACAAAAAACTTTAAACTTCAGATTCAAATATTCAAATTTTATGAAATAATAGACTATTAATTTCATAAAAATTTTAAAAGTTATATCTTTGCCACTAAATATGTGATTCTTCGGGAGGAACAATATGGCTCCCAGGGAAGGCTATATCTTTGCCAATTATTATCGGATTCTTGAGCGAAATACCTCAAACGATTTGTGGATAATTTCTCCATCAATCTGCATCAAAATCTGAGAACAAAATATTTTTTAGATTTTTTCTTAAATTTCCTGGGCGGTCCCCTTAAAAATCTGGAAAATGCATGAGGAGGACAATGTGGCTCCCAGAGGAGGCTATATCTTTGCCAATTATTATCCGATTCTTGAGCGGAATACCTTAAACGATTTGTGGATAAATTCTCCATCAATCTGCATCAACATCTGAGAACAAAATATTTTTTAGATTTTTTCTCAAATTTCCTGGGGGGTCCCCTTAAAAATCTGGAAAATGCATGGGGAGGACAAGGTGGCTCCCAGAGGAGGCTATATCTTTGCCAATTATTATCCGATTCTTGAGCGGAATACCTTAAACGATTTGTGGATAAATTCTCCATCAATCTGCATCAAAATCTGAGAACAAAATATTTTTTAGATTTTTTCTCAAATTTCCTGGGGGGTCCCCTTAAAAATCTGGAAAATGCATGGGGAGGACAAGGTGGCTCCCAGAGGAGGCTATATCTTTGCAAATTATTATCCGATTCTTGAGCGGAATACCTTAAACGATTTGTGGATAAATTCTCCATCAATCTGCATCAAAATCTGAGAACAAAATATTTTTTAGATTTTTTCTCAAATTTCGTGGGGGGTCCCCTTAAAAATCTGGAAAATGCATGGGGAGGACAATATGGCTCACGGAGGAGGCTATATCTTTGCCTATTATTATCGGATTCTTAAGCGGAATACCTTAAAAGATTTGTGGATAAATTCTCCATCAATCTGCATCAAAATCTGAGAACAAAATATTTTTTAGATTTTTTTTCGAATTTCCTGGGGGGTCCCCTTAAAAATCTGGAAAATGCATGGGGAGGACAAGGTGGCTCCCAGAGGAGGCTATATCTTTGCCAATTATTATCCGATTCTTGAGCGGAATACCTTAAACGATTTGTGGATAAATTCTCCATCAATCTGCATCAAAATCTGAGAACAAAATATTTTTTAGATTTTTTCTCAAATTTCCTGGGGGGTCCCCTTAAAAATCTGGAAAATGCATGGGGAGGACAAGGTGGCTCCCAGAGGAGGCTATATCTTTGCAAATTATTATCCGATTCTTGAGCGGAATACCTTAAACGATTTGTGGATAAATTCTCCATCAATCTGCATCAAAATCTGAGAACAAAATATTTTTTAGATTTTTTCTCGAATTTCCTGGGGGGTCCCCTTAAAAATCTGGAAAATGCATGGGGAGGACAATGTGGCTCCCAGAGGAGGCTATATCTTTGCCAATTATTATCCGATTCTTGAGCGGAATACCTTAAACGATTTGTGGATAAATTCTCCACCAATCTGCATCAAAATCTGAGAACAAAATATTTTTTAGATTTTTTCTCAAATTTCCTGGGGGGTCCCCTTAAAAATCTGGAAAATGCATGGGGAGGACAAGGTGGCTCCCAGAGGAGGCTATATCTTTGCCAATTATTATCCGATTCTTGAGGGGAATACCTTAAACGATTTGTGGATAAATTCTCCATCAATCTGCATCAAAATCTGAGAACAAAATATTTTTTAGATTTTTTCTCAAATTTCGTGGGGGGTCCCCTTAAAAATCTGGAAAATGCATGGGGAGGACAATATGGCTCACGGAGGAGGCTATATCTTTGCCTATTATTATCGGATTCTTAAGCGGAATACCTTAAAAGATTTGTGGATAAATTCTCCATCAATCTGCATCAAAATCTGAGAACAAAATATTTTTTAGATTTTTTTTCGAATTTCCTGGGGGGTCCCCTTAAAAATCTGGAAAATGCATGGGGAGGACAAGGTGGCTCCCAGAGGAGGCTATATCTTTGCCAATTATTATCCGATTCTTGAGCGGAATACCTTAAACGATTTGTGGATAAATTCTCCATCAATCTGCATCAAAATCTGAGAACAAAATATTT
This sequence comes from Drosophila ananassae, assembly GCF_017639315.1. Taxonomy (NCBI): domain Eukaryota; kingdom Metazoa; phylum Arthropoda; class Insecta; order Diptera; family Drosophilidae; genus Drosophila; species Drosophila ananassae. The sequence continues at coordinate 14,802,248 of NC_057927.1, read as the reverse complement.
TTTAGATTTTTTCTCGAATTTCCTGGGGGGTCCCCTTAAAAATCTGGAAAATGCATGGGGAGGACAATGTGGCTCCCAGAGGAGGCTATATCTTTGCCAATTATTATCCGATTCTTGAGCGGAATACCTTAAACGATTTGTGGATAAATTCTCCACCAATCTGCATCAAAATCTGAGAACAAAATATTTTTTAGATTTTTTCTCAAATTTCCTGGGGGGTCCCCTTCAAAATCTGGAAAATGCATGGGGAGGACAATATGGGTCCCAGAGGAGGCTATATCTTTGCCAATTATTATCGGATTCTTGAGCAGAATACCTTAAACGATTTGTGGATCGATTCTCCATCAATCTGCATCAAAATCTGAGAACAAAATATTTTTGAGATTTTTCTCAAATTTCCTTGGGGGTCCCCTTCAAAATCTGGAAAATGCATGGGGAGGACAATATGTCTCACAGAGGAGGCTATATCTTGGCCAATTATTATCGGATTCTTGAGCGGAATACCTTAAACGATTTGTGGATCGATTCTCCATCAATCTGCATCAAAATCTGAGAACAAATTATTTTTTAGATTTTTTCTCAAATTTCCTTGGGGGTCCCCTTCAAAATCTGAGAAATGCATTGCGAGGACAATATGGCTCCCGGAGAAGGCTATATCTTTGCCAATTATTATCGGATTCTTGAGCGGAATACCTCAAACGATTTGTGGATCGATTCTCCATCAATCTGCATCAAAATCTAAGAACAAAATATTTTGAAGATTTGTTCTCAAATTTCCTGGGGGGTCTCCTTCAAAATCTGGAAAATGCATGGGGAAGACAATATGGCTCACGGAGGAGGCTATATCTTTGACAATTATTATCGGATTCTTGAGCGGAATACCTCAAACGATTTGTGGATAGATTCTCCATCAATCTGCATCAAAATCTAAGAACAAAATATTTTGAAGATTTGTTCTCAAATTTCCTGGGGGGTCTCCTTCAAAATCTGGAAAATGCATGGGGAAGACAATATGGCTCACGGAGGAGGCTATATCTTTGCCAATTATTATCGGATTCTTGAGCGGAATACCTCAAACGATTTGTGGATCGATTCTCCATCAATCTGCATCAAAATCTAAGAACAAAATATTTTTTATATTTTTTCTCAAATTTCCTGGGGGGTCCCCTTCAAAATCTGAGAAATGCATGGGGAGGACAATATGGCTCCCAGGGAAAGCTATATCTTTGACAATTATTATCGGATTCTTGACCGGAATACCTTAAACGATTTGTAGATAGATTCTCCATCAATCTGCATCAAAATCTAAGAACAAAATATTTTTTAGATTTTTTCTCAATTTTCCTGGGGATCCCCTTCAAAATCTGGAAAATGCATGGGGAGGACAATGTGGCTCCCAGAGGAGGCTATATCTTTGCCAATTATTATCCGATTCTTGAGCGGAATACCTTAAACGATTTGTGGATAAATTCTCCATCAATCTGCATCAAAATCTGAGAACAAAATATTTTGAAGATTTTTTCTCAAATTTCCTGGGGGGTCCCCTTCAAAATCTGGAAAATGCACGGGGAGGATAATATGGCTCCCAGGGAAGACTATATCTTTGCCAAATATTATCGGATTCTTGAGCGGAGTACCTTGAACGATTATGATCCATCCGTAAATTAATTTTCTCTAAACTCTACACAGTTTTATCTTATTTTCCCTTTTATGCATAATAAAACAAGCCATTCTGATATTGTTGTCAGTATTTAATGGTATTACAGCATTGCGGTTTCTTACATATATCAAATATAATTTCATAAATACATTTAAATGTTTATTCATAACTAGGCGCAGTGTCGTATCGCTACGAACGTTCTTCATACATTTTTAAAAAAATTAAAAGTTAATTATTAATAGTGGCAATAACATCTCTCCAAGGCCGGCTTTCCGGATTCATACTTATAACAAAAATAGTAAGCTTGCGCTTTATTTCGCATTATATTCTTTGTCTTCTTTAGTTATTACATTTTTTGTTTGTTTTAATACAATCTTAGGTAAAGTTTTTCATCTGCATTCTTTTGCTTCATTTATATTTCTGCTTGGTATTGTTAATTAATTATTGGCAATTTTCTAACTGCATGGTTGATTTATGTAGGCATTCGTTAACCATATTACGTTCGATCTGTTGGTACAACATACAAGTCTTTTGTTCTATGTTTTTGTTTTTTTTTTTTTTAAATATATATTTAAATCTGCATTAAAATACGTGCACTACTTAAGTGTAATTTAAAATGCGGCATTATTAAAATTGCTTAGCGTGCTTAATACGTCTTTTTGTGTGTTGTGGTGTTTTATTTTTTTGTTCGTAGTTCGCAAGGGCTTTGGATGAAGTCCCGGTCTAGATTAAACTTCAGCATAATTCGTTGACTAGAAATTAACTTAAGTACTTAGGACTAAACTAACACTAGGTTTTAACACGCTTTTGACATTTTTTGTTTGTTTTCTATTTTGGTGTTCGTGCATAAGTATTCTTCTGATTTGAATCTGAATCTCTTCAAACTTTTTTGTGCTTCTATTTGAGTGAAAAACTCAAGGGTTTCCTTGCCGGAAAGTCTAGTCATTAACTGGTTTTATCCTCTACATTTGTTTTTTTGTGAAAATTAATAGAGATTTAATTTAGAAACTCTTCGTTGTCCAATAGTTGCTGCAAGCTTAAACATAACTTTTCAAATCGGCTAACAATTGTATTTTGCAATTCGTAACATTTAGCACCAAAATGATCATTCGCCAAATAAAGTATAGCATAATTAATTAATTTCGAATTTTGACATAAAGAAAAACTAGGTAAATTTGCAACAACTCGTCAATTCTAATTCAAAAATACATTTAGTTCCTACACAATACTTTGGTAACATAGTATCCAGCACGCGATATCGAGCGATCGTCGTGCGTCTCAAGAGTTTGAAAAAAAATTAAAAAACGAAAAAATCTCGAAAATCGATCGGTTAGAACATCGTACATATATCGTAGTTTTGGCTCGCGGGCTCACTTACTCGTAAGATCACAAAAAATTAAACATATACGGTGTAAATGATAGAGCATAAATATGTGATAATTCGATATCCTAAACTATATGTTAAAACTATCCCATTCAGTTTAGTCTTCAAAAATAACGCATCGTTTCTCTCCTTTTAAAATATTTAGTTTGCGCTCGATTTCTATCAAAATGCAATAACTTGTGTGTAGTGTGTGGTGTGTGTTGCGAGTAAAAGGTTGCTTGGCTAGGAAACACTTGCTTCTTCGTAGATCCTACGTGGTGTAGGTACGGATTACGTCGCGGATGACCGCACGGCAGAGCGGGCACTGGCCGCCGCCCACTCCCCGCCACTGCTCGATGGCGCAGTTGTAGCACATGCACATGTGTCCGCACATGTACAGCACGGAATCAATGGGGTTCTCGTAGCAGATGGTGCACTCGACGCCTGAATCCGTGCTCTGCTGGTCGCTCAGGCTATCCTTCCACTTGTTGGACGCGTTATTTGTGCTATTGGCCACAGGCTGCAATGAAAATGAAGAGGGAATAAGTCAGGGTGCTACTTCAAAAGGCCGCTATAAGGAGACTCACCTCGATGTACTGACTGCTGGTGGTGCTAATGAGAGTGCCACTGGAGCAGGCTCCGGCCAGAATACCGCTGGAGCTCACCGTGGCCGTTGGCCGGGCGTTGAGCTGTCCGTTGATGTCATGGGAACTGCTGGCTGGGGGCAGATTGACGACCAGAACGGTGCCACCGCCATTCGGCTGAATCTGGAGGATGTCTCCGTTGGACGGCATGCTGATCATCCGGCTGCCATTGGCGCCACCGGCCGAGGCCAAGGTGCTCGTGCTCTGGGTGATGCTCAGCTGGGAAGGATGGTGCAACAGCTTGGCGGTGGCACCGGCATTCAGGCTGCTCATCGACTCGGTCATGGGAAGCACGCGGGACGTGGAGGCGGTGCAGGCCGAGGAGCTGCTGGCATTCACATTCACCTGCGGCTGTGACGGATACGCCACCATGTTGGGCAGCTGCTGGCGGAACATGCGCAGGGACTGAGTGGAGCCATAGACGTCCAGGAAGGCCCACAGCTGGAGCGACTGGTCCACGTGCATGACCACCACCGCAGGTCCGTTGTTCTTGCTGATGCTCACCTCCCCGTTGGGAGCCACAAAGAAGGCGATCTCATCCCCCCGCTGCGGAGCAGCCGCAATATCCTTGCTCACCACCCAGTACTCGGGACGGTCCAGCAGGAAGTCGGAGTCATTGGGCAGATCGTTGGGCTGCAGCATGGCCGGGTTGCAGGAGGTGAGGCCCAGAGCCAGTGCACCCACATACATCTGCTCGGTCTTGAGGACTTGCACAATGAGTTTCTCGCCAATGCGAATGGGTCGGGCCGTGAAGACGTATCCCTGGCAGAAGTCCGATTCCGTGCGGGAGGCCACAAAGCGATCGTGCGAGAGCCGCACGTTCCGTCCCTTCGTGTTGTGGAACGGCACCGGGATCAGTCTTCCGTTGCCATTGTAGCGCAGCGGCGGCAGTCCATTGGCCAGGTCGTGGGCGATGGCAGCCTGTTCTACGCTGGAAACAGTACCATTGGCAGTGCCAGCCAAGTGCAGCGACTGCAGCGATGGCATCACATGGCGCTCCAGGTCGTGCTCGATGGCGCCACTGTGACCGGGCAGGGAGCGGCGAGATTGCTGGTGCGGGTGATGCGGATTCAGAGTTGAGGCGGCGTTCACAGCGGGCTGGGCGAGCTGCTGCTGGAGTTGGGCGGGCGCGGGTGGTGTGGTCAGTGGCATGGCGGCCGGCTGCTGCTGGTACATGTAGATGCGGGCGTCCAGGAACTCGATGCCCGTGCAATTGCCATAGATGTCGATCACTGTCCAGAGGAGGCCCCTGGTGTCTATGCCCGACAATATCACACCCTTCTCCTCATTGTTGATCCCATAAATCACGTCCCCGGCTCCGTTCACATAGTAGTACAGGATGTTGTCCTTCTCGCAGTACTGTTCGTGCAGGGCCTTGGCCCAGAAGCCGGGCCGATTCGTTAGATCGGGACAGGCGTACTTGGGCAGGGTGCCTTCCAGCGTGGCCGGGTCGTTGCTGGTGAAACCGAATCGGATCCCGCCGTTCCAGTTGTTCGAGATCTCGGCAAACTTAACGCAGATCCTCTCGTTAATGCGGACTGGACGCGCCGAGAAGGTGATGGCCCGACAGAAGCTCTCGAAGCGACGGGCCAGGGTACCGTCCCGCGATATCCGGATATTATCGCCATGGACGCTGTGGAATTGCAGCGGTGGCAGGTTGTTGGGACCAGGGCAGGATGAAGGCGAGCGGCGAACTAAAATTAATAATAAAATGAAAGTTATAGTTAGTAATTGTATCTATTATAGTGTATTCCCATTCCCAGACTCTCCATTTATCTTCCAGATACATCTTCAGCTACATTGTTTTAAAATCTTTGTTTGAATTCCAGCTCCCAGTATCGAATTACGCAGCATTTGAGGCTACAGGTAGCCAGAGATCCAATAGTTCGGGTCCAAGCCATGTGCTTTGGATCGAATTACGCAGAAGCCTTCCCAACAGATGACCTGCGAGTCAATAACCCAAATTTAGTTACTTTTCCGGCTCCAGGCACGTGACTAGATCGAGAGATTCTTGGGGATATATTGTATTTTTAAGAAAAAAGTAAATCCATTCGATAGACTGAGAAACAATAAAGGATTCTTCATGGTTTTGTCTCAGCTGCTTGGTGATTTTCTTGGAAAAGAAAACCCATGAAGTGGTTGGAACTATTGGAGTTTTCTTCCTGGAAATCATTTGTTTATTTTTCTGAATCAACAGTTCAAATGCGGAGAAGAATCAGCAGTTTCGGGAGGCTTTGGGAGGAATCCTTAAAACATATTCCCCAAAAAGTGGCATAATTATTGCACCTTGCCAGCAAATCCCCATACCTCAGCAGCTGCTGACAATTACCAGAGACTGCAGGAGGACCATCAGTAGAAAAAAATGCCTATACCCGATCCATATGGCCCTATAAATAATTACCCAAGGAGGAGTCTTGGGATGGCGACAGGTTTCTCCTCGACTGGCTGGAATGCCCAAGATCTGAAGATCCCGGCGGCATGCCAGCAGTTGCATTACAAAAAAAAATAAAATAAAAACTATAAGAATACCTGAGAAAAAGGACCTGCCAGCAGGACAAAAACAAGACGAAGGAGGCGGAGGTTGATTACCATGTTGATATGCGGCGCGTGGCACTTGGAGATCAATGTGTTTGCTTTAAAGCGGCATGTGGCAGCTGCCTTTTTTCCTTTCTGCTTTTTGTTTTTGTGCCAAGGAGTAAGCGTGGAGAAGTAAAGGAAGGTCAGAAGAAAGCAGCTGTACACTGGAACAGCCGAGGAGTGGAACAGGTAGAGCCATCCAACCAACCCCTAAAACCCTAAAGAGCGAGCGTCTGGTCTTTGTCCCCGTTGCGATTGCAATGTGGAGGGTTGTTTTCGATGCCCTTCGATCCTCGTTCAGACTCAGGGGTTGTTGCTTTCTGCTATTCCTGCCGGACTCGGCAGCTGTTCAAATTTCGACAAAAAAAAAATGGAAAAAGAACCCTGGAAGACAGATACAAGATAGAGTGTATCTTTGAGCTGTGCAAGATTCTCTCGCCGTATCTTGAGGGTTGAAATTTAATCCTAAGCCAAAGGGCCAATGACTTGCACACAAAATCTCGTCTCTGCCTGATGTCGAAAAATCCAAACGAATCCTCAAGTGGTGCGCCGGCACTTCCGCAGCGGGAAAAAGGAAGAACAGGAAGTGGAAAGGGAGCACCATCAGCTTCCGGTGGGCTCCCATTCTGAGCCGAAAGAGTAGCGGCGCTCGGTGGAGTGGTGGAGAAAAGAAAGCCAGGCAGAGACCTGGTCTTCCACTTGGAGTATGTAGTGTAGTACGCCTGGCGATCTCCCATCCATATTTATGATTTGACCGCGACGAGGAAGTAGGAAATCACGTCTTGGGACGTGTATTGGATTGGGCCTATTAGCTGCAGGATGTTGTCTATACTGCTTACTGGCCGTACTGGCCTGGCCAACTGGCGACGCCTACTTTTTGCGGCCCAGACGCGCCACAGAAGACACGAGTATCACCGCACCAGACAGTCGTCGTCGTCAGTCGTCCGTCAATGGATTCCGATGGCATGAATGAATGAAATACGCGCTTTGCTTCCACTTTTTTTTTTTCCTTGAAGTCCGCAGAGCTGCTCTTTGAAACGGTGCTGGGAGACGCGCAGATACTTTCAATTAGCCCGACCAGTGGCTACTAATTAATTAAGTGCATTGTCTCCGATCGTGGCTCTAATGATGCCCCCTTAGCTCTATCCAATGGCCAGATAGTTGGCCAATCTCTTCCTTATCCCTTCTCCCATGATGATCCCTGATCATCCTCCAATTTCGAAATAATTCAGCCAACTAACCAACTGCCGATTGCCGATTCCGGAGATGAAAAGTTCAAACTTTCGATGGTGGTCGTTATGCGTTTGGAGTTTGCCGCTCGGCCTGGTCTGCCTCTCTGCCTGATCTTCCAAAAACGTTCCCAACGTGGCCCTGGACTGCAGCTTCAGTTGCAGTTGCAGTTGCAGGCAAATTTTCGTAGTTTGGCGAAAAAGGAAAAACCTGATTTACCGTTTGGCGGATCGCGTCTTCACCGCCAGCCAGCGAGAGCGGGAAAAAAACATTTCCCACGCTATGAGCACTGAGGCTCCGATCCCCGAGCACTGGGCCTAAAATCAAACTCAAACTGAAACTCAGATACAAACGCAAACACACTGTGTGCTGTGGAGAAGAAACAATTCCCACGACTCCAAATTTGTATATATAGGCGACTATATAGAAAATTTGCCATTGCCGAACGCCAAACTCCAAACACCAAACACCGATCGCCAAAAACCTGTAACAAGCTTCGGTAATTGCAAGAGAGGAGTGTGGTGGTGGTGGTGGTTGGATCTTCCCGAATCTCGGCGAAGAATTGGAGAAGCTGCAGCTGTAGCTGGAGATCGAAATGAAGATGGAGATGGAGCGGGTGGGAAATGTGAAAATCATGCAGGTGTCATAAAACAAAAAACACAAAAACCAGTGAGGCAATCGTTAGACGAAATCATTTTAACGATCCGACGATGAAGATCTCCAAGCACTCGAGATCCCATTGAGTCGACATCATTAGATTTCGATTGGCACTCGGGAAGAGTGGAGAGACCCTCCTCCAGTGGAGTCATTACAGAGGGATTATTGTAAAGTCTGAATGGTAGATCGTGTTTGAAACTTAATTCAAAGAAATTGCTTTAAATAAGTATTTAAAAGGAGAATTATTTCATCATTTAGTATCCCTGGCACACTTACCCCGATTGAGGTCACAGGTCACGTGCTGCCTACCCACCCAAAAACTTGTACTTCTTGTTGTCAGCCCACGTGCATGAGTCACGGGACGTGTGCGGACAATTAACGCCACAGAAGGCCTTTTTAATTGCACCGGAAATGGCCCACAAAGCAGGGCCTTTCTCAAGGAAAGGGCGGCAGTATTATGGGTGGGTTGGATCATTTACAAATTGTATCAATTGGTCAACCCAGTCGACTGGCATAAATTATCGGCAATCAGTCAGAACGAGTGGGTGAGTGACTCGGATTGGGTTTGGACTTAAGCTTTCGACTTCCACGGGCCGGGCTTGTCAATGGATCGATTCGACCCACGCCGCCAAATAGCTATAAGCGACAAAGTCTCTAAGCGTAGTATATCTTGAAAATTAGTAGAGGAAACAGTGTGTGGGTCGGGACTTGGTTGGTTAGTTAGTCTGGGTGTGTGTCTGTGGGCAGGGCGCTCGCTCTCGACAAGTGTCGAGATACCAATTCTCACAGCAATAAAGGCAATGCCAAATTCTTTTCTTAAACATCCGAATATTAAGCTAATTGATGTTAATTAATCTCTCACAAACAACGAGTTGGCGTAGGACGAGGAAATATGAAAGTTCCACACACTTTTCCGATGGCTTAGGCACCACTTCTCTGAATCTAAATATTTTCTCTACAATTTTCTTGTTTACAGTTTGGTTGAGGAGGAAATTCCACAACATTATTGGCGATCTGGCTGGCAAAACCACTTCCGTTCTGACTGGACCACTGCTGGTCCAGTGTAGCTGACCAGTGCAGCGGAAATCGCACTGCCAGCCACAGAGGCAAGTAACTCTAGAAGCCCAGTCTCTGGCACAATGGAAATAGACTCGGCGAATATAATAAAAATAATTACACAACAGAGAGAGGGCCGTCTGATGATGACAACGATGTCATCAGAGGTCAAAACTGCGACAAGCTCTTGTAACCAGTACGAGTAGTGTGTGCCGGCGGTCTGGACAGCTCTTCTTCGAGGCAGCAAGTACATTGCACTTTTCATGCGATTAAGCGAAATCTGATAGCCAGTGGGTATAGTGGGGAAATCAAAGCACACTGATTTGCGAAAATATCAAAAGAAGGACAGTCACTCGAGTGTGCAACTTCTAATCAAAATTATAGGAATTCTAGGAAGGAATAAGGAAAAGAACACTCTGAAAAGAAGCCTTTTAAGAACTTCTAACCCTAAAAATGGCTCACACCTCGCTATTGGGTTCAATGACTCCACAGCTCCACACACCCCCGGTTGTAAACACCCGGATGGATGAGAGCCCCCTCTTTCTAATATAATTAGCCGGCGAAAGGGGTGCCAAGGAAGGGTAGGTGGCCAAATCACATTTACATGTTTATTTTTACAAGCCTACAAACAACGGACGACTCTCTATCGATGCGCCTGATACAGATATATATATAAAAGTATATATATATCCACGGTTGGGCGCTGGAGCGTACGAGAAGAGGAGGCCCCAGCCAAGAAGAACCGAACGAGTCCGCATAGACATGAAACCCATCTAAAATTATACGCAGAGCCATAAGGAAGCTACAATGATTTTGTTTATTTTTCTTAAACAGGAAAATGTTAATTGCAATCTTTATACTTTGTAAATCATTCTCCTAATGCCTAATACTTTGTAGTATATATTTACAAAATATAATATAAATAAAATATAATGTACAGTTTCCACTTGCTATGAACATTCGATAAGGCCAGTAGACTGGTCTTCCGCTTTGTAGACTGTAGACTGGTGTTTATCGAAGCGTTGCAATTACTGCAAAGGGCCCACAAACGTTATATGGATGTATTATATACCCATTGTATTATATATAGTTGTATATACATAGTTACTCCTATGAGACTGGCATTTCCTCGCACTTGACTGCACAAGGCAGCACTCCCTCAAACCTCTCTGTAATTAAATCACTCGAGCGTTGAGTTTCTCGGAGTGGAGTGGCTTCCACTCCACAGAAGAGTCTTACACATAATTATAGCATTATTATTACATTATAACAAAGGCAGAAGCAAGCGCCTCAAGATGTTTTTCGGGCCTCTGTTCGATTGGTTGCATTATTATTATTCCCATTATCTAACTTTAATGGGATTATCATTCAAATCGCTAACTTTAGCATATTAACGACTCTGAACAGCTGCAGAATAAAAAATCAAGTCTAGTTCTAGTTCGCTCCAAAATAGGTGTACATATTAATTACATCAAAGTTCGGCTGGAACGAAAAATGCCAAGAGGCCAAGAGCCATAAGAGCCAAGAAAACCCGAAACTGGTCAGCGATGGATCGCCGAACAGCTGCTGGTGGACAGAAACATAGATTAGAGACCCAGATCCCAGACCCGTAGGTGCTTGGATCGAAAAATACTTTAGTGATTTATGCAGAGTGTAGCACTAGCCCGTGTTAACCCGAAAAACGCCCTCCTGAAGGCGTTCAAAATCGACCCAGAGATGCCTTTCGGATAGCTGGCCATCTCTGGCAATTACAGCTGCTCTCGGGCCAGGTAACTACTATGGATAGATGACTATAGCTTGGTTATAGACTCTACCTGTTGCTACCTGGGTTGCGCTTGGCCAGTTGCAACACCCTGCGGCGCATTGTTTTTTTTATCTAATTTGTCTGTATCTGTATCTGTATCTGTTTGGGGTGCGTATTGTTATCTCTCGGCCTAGACAAAATGTTAACAATTTTGTACTACATTCGGTATGGCTGAAGGAAAATGACAGTCAGATAGAAGAGCTTTTAGGAGGAACACTTTCTTATATCCACAGTACTATGTTGGAACTATAACTAGGCCACCCGATAAGTTACTGGAACGAAACAAGGGGAGTTATTTCTTTTACATCCAAGAATGTCTGTGTTTGTACATCCCCTTGGTTTATTTGAAAAATAACTTTTATTTATAACCACTAATCAGCTTGGAACTAAACTCTCCTTGATAACTATTTTTGCACTGACCCTTATCACCCGGAATTGGCACTAGGGAGTAGTCTAAGTACTGATAGCAACAATTATGGACATACTTTTGAGAGAAAAAATACAAAACTACCCGAGAGATGACACATCCAGATGAGCTCATAGCCAGGGGCTAGAGGCTAGAGGGAGCAGATCGTGGCAGATGTTCCCAGTTGACATAGTAGAGTACTCCCTGCGGGGGAGTGCCATGTTTTGGTTTCTATTTCTGTTTGGTCAGCGAGCGAAGGTCGTCGTACAACTCCACTACAGGCCAGCTAGCCAGCTAACCAGCTAGCTAGGCTGGATAGAGCCACACACGCACATAAACATTTCGAAAAGTAAACCGTGAGAAGTAAAAGCCAAGAGCAGATAAACTTTTTAGCCAAAAGCAAGCCCGGCATGCCAGCACATACACGGGGCACAGACACAGACCGAGTGTAATAGAAAGACAACAACAGCTGATTCCGGACAACAACAAAGTAATTTCATTGATTACCGATAGCCACAACGCACGTTGTTCAAAAAGCACGGATTGGAAGCCGCCACATAAAGCATACCCCATAAGCTAAAACGCTCAAAAAAAAAAACAAGAAGAGGAGAAGAGAGAAAAACTGAACCACCACACCTCTTCTTCTCCTGACCAACCTGGCTCCTGCCCCTTGGCGGCAAACGGCGCTTCGCGTACGATTCCCAGTAAAAATAAGCAACAAACCCGACCCGAGCCAGATGCCAACAGCGGTGGGTAGAAGAATAGTGCCAGAAGCGACTAAACACTAACTGAATACTAAACAAAAGCCGATGTCGGGAACAGAAAAATATATATTCAAAATTTAACGGCTATCCCCTCTTGTCCGCATCTGTTTGTGGAAGACAAATAAAAAAAAAAAAGCAATAAGTGGCAGGAGAAGCTTGGCCTATGCGTCATTGGCTTCGGCTTGGGGCCTGCCAGATACTGAGACTGAGAATGCATTTGAGCCTGGCTTTTTGCTCAGCTGGTGGTTGCAAGTTGCAACCAAAACAAAAACAATCTCAGAACCAGCCCAGATAATCGTTATGATAAACATAATCGCTCCTTGGGAAAATTGCTTTCGGAGGTATACCAATTTGTGGTTTTTGGAAGTTCTTCATCTTCATTTTCGAGTATGTGATTGAAAAATGCATTACTTTTTTAGGAAGGGGAACTGAGAACTGAAAACTGACATTTCCGGCAAAGAGTTGTGAGAACTACTACGAGGTTAACTGCTGCAGTAAGACCTTGGTGTAATTTTTAGATTTTTTCCCATATAATTCTTTCAGCAAAAAGTATTATTTCAATGAGCTCTCCAAGCTATGCTATGCGTGCTTTTTGGAGCGTTGAATCATTTGCTTTTTGCTTGAAACAATCGCAAATAAAATGCTTTCTGCTTTAATCTTTATTTGTTTATTTCTCTCGAGAAGCAAGACGAAAAACGCAAAACGCTAATGTAGGCACAAATGTTTGCCGCACAGCTTATTTATCTTTGCCGCATTAATTAACCGACCGACCGAATGCTAATATTATGTGGGAATCGGTGGATATATAGGAGGTAGTAGCTCCATGCCAGATTCAATGAATAATGTATCTGAGACATTTTCGCACGCGATAATTATGTTTTTAACTGCCATAGAGCTTTAAGGTTGTGTACTAACCCAGTCCAAAACGCTTCTTGATCTTCTTGAGCAAGTGCATCTTCTTTTTGCTCGACAGCTTGTCCTTGGTGGCCATGAGGAGCTCGTTGCTCTCCATTGCCAGCACCTGGGCGGCCTGTTGGGCGGGCGTGGTGGTAGCCGCATTGTGGAGCTGGTGCTGGTGCTGATGCTGGTGATGATTCTGCTGCTGGTGCAGGTGATGCTGCTGGGATGGATGCTGGTGGCTCAGGTGGGGATGGCTGCCCTGCATGTAGTTGGCTGGTATATCCGATAGACCCATGTTTGGAATTTAAATATATTCTCTTGTTAAATTTAAAACAGAACTAAACGCGATCGGAGCACACGCGATATGCTACTTTTATTTCTATTTCCCACCAAATTGCGGGGAGAGTTCCTTGAATTTAATGTTTCAGTTAAAACATTTTGGAAATCGGCAGCTGGTTTGGGTTGCGCGTAACGGTAGCACGGAGTTAGTTGCACGAACGAGACGAGAGACCGACGACGACGACGACGATGAGGGCGAACCTTTCGCTTCCACGTTCAAATTACAAATAAAATTATGATTCCTACGGCACGACGATCCGTCAGATGCACAAATGACGGTATCGACACTATCTCAGAAGACTTATCCTCGAGAAGACTCTCACACGTCCGCACAGTGGGAGATTTCTTGTTATTCTGACCGTTTTATTTTGGCTTACGGTACTCTTAAGCAGTGCCTGTGTGCTACAGGGTGCTCTGTACACCCGCTCTCTCAAAATGGTTGCCCTGTCTCTCATGGCTGGCATGGCTCTCTCAATGATGGCCGCCAGATATGGCCGTTTCTTTTTCAAATTCTCATTATTTATAAACTAGTTTAATTTATTATTGAATAAGTTACTACCTTAGTAGTATTTTTGTTTAGAGTTTTCATACAAATTGTATTACATTTTATTTGTTACTAATCATGATAATACATTAGGAACAACTTAAAACCACAATTTAGTAAGTTAGCTAAACAAAATTATTAACTAGCTATACCTCAGGTAGTTTATAAAATAAATAAAAAACAAAATTAAAAGAAATTAAAACAACAGATACAGAAAATTTGGTCAGGAAAGGTTCAAATTTTAATCAAAGCTCTACCTAAAGACAACAAAAAAATGTCTACAAAATTATTTTGTATTTTTATTTAAATTAATAATTATTTTAAGTGTTCCATATAGACTTCAATTTCTTTTACTGCTCAGCACTGATAAGAGAAGAGAGCGCTGGAGAGAGAAGGCACTTCGGCAGGCAATTTGAGTCGGCTCTCCTCTTGCAGCTGTTTTACTAAGGTTTCCCTTTGTGCCTGCCTTTCGCGTCTATTGAGCCTCCCTTATAATTTACCTTTATGCCTGTGCACCTTGATCAGCGATTCCTCCACTTCTTTTCCTGCTGTTGCTTCTGCTTTTCCTTTTGCTTTTGTTGTTGTTCTAGACCAGGTCGTAAGCATTTTTTGTTGTTTTTTTTTTCTGTGTTTTTGGCCAAGCTGCTCTGATCTCTGCTGTTAACTGTTGTTATTGTTGTTGTTGTTGGTTCAGTTCAGCCCCAGGTTCAAAGCAATTCTTTCTTTCTCCGCAAAGGTTAGAAGGTCTGGCACTCATATAACTGAGAAACTATGTAAATTGCTTTAATGCTTTTGATCGTGAACTTTGCCGGCCAAATAATTAAGTTATAGAGAGCTATCAAGTACATGAGTTTTGCTTTTTTTTTCCCCTTCTAAAATAGGAATTATATACCTCCTAGTTATAAGGACTTCTACCATCCCTATGATCCTTAATCTTCAGCAAGGATATTCCACTGACAGCAGACACACGCTTTTGTGGTCTCATTTTCTAAACTTAAACCGCACAGAATCGAACAACTGCCGTCTGGCGTCTGATTATCCTTGATCCTTTATGGCCGCCACGCAGTCATTGATGAAGGATGGATAATTGCTCCGAGTGCTCCGAGTGCTCCACAGCCATCGTCATCTTGGCTCTCTCTCTTTGTCCTTTGCATCAGCAAACCAAAGGTTTCAAAGGACAGACCTCACAGCAGATGCAATTTCTGAGATCGGAAGGGATCGGATCGGCAAGAAAGCATTTACATTTTTGATATTAAAGTGGAAATGCATATTCAGCATCCTGGCAGCAGGCGTGCGTCCTGGAAATACAGCTGCTGCTGCTTACCTTCCCCTCCCTCCACTACACTACCGCTGGCCTTTATTCCGCTTTTGGCAAAAATGCAAAAAAGGACGAAGAAGGTTGGCGAAACAGGAACTGTCGAAACACCGTGCAGCGAGAATCGAGACCAGCGACCAACCCCAATATTGTCAAAAGGGAGTACAGGGAATATTGGTTAAAAAGGACATGAATTTATTTCTATATAATAGATCAGACCTGGCTGGCCTCCTCTATCAAAAGTATGATCATCTCCTGATTTTATTTAAATTTCAATAAATTTCAAAATATTTTATCTCTTTATGAACAGTGTACTGTATACCCACTGTATCCGTCAACGAAAGGTGTCCATCTGTGGCTGCAGTCGCTAAAGGACTTGAAAAGGGTTTGCTTTACATCCCCTCCCTTCCCTGTTCTGTTTGTTTGCCAATTCCAGGTGTAAATTCGTAGCAAAAAGCGACAGATACGGGCGGAAAGGGATTTTCGGGAAGGAAGCAGCCAGGGAGTAGGGGCAGCCAGTCAACCAGTCGACCACGTGCCAGGTTACCAACAAGAAACAAAAAAAAAAAAAAAACCAAAAAAGAGACGTGCGCCAGTTGTCTTGACTGATAAGGTTGCTCTACTTCTCCAGATCGGTTCGAACCGATCCTTTAACGATTACATTTATTTTTATACATATGCCTCGATATGGCATTCATATTTTGTCAGCCCCCTGGAAGCCAGCTGCTGCTCCTCCATTTCCATTTGTCGCCTTGACGGGGGAGATCTCCCTCCCGGTGTAGGTCTGTTTTTGTTTATTTGCACCGTTTTGCGAGTTGTCTGAGTTTAATTTTAGAATTTGGCACATGTGCTCCACCACAAAGTCCCTCCATCGAAGTGCAATTTTTTATAATCTCCAGTTCTTGGTCTCCCACGAACATCTGGCTTTCAACCTCACATACAGCTCTATGGCTCAGGTCTTCTTCGATTTTTGGAAATCAAGGCCCGCATCGAGTCTGGCCTCTACCTTTGGCCTCACAATTGTTTTCTTTTTTTTTTTTCGCCCATTGTCTGGAGAATGTCACAGCGATTTACCTTTCGGACAGTTCCTTAACCCAGAATCCCTGCGGCTTTATAAAATCATCCTCTATGGAGAATCGAACTAGGCAGGCGTTTAATGAAAATGCCAAACGATGAACTCTAAAGGGACATAGTTATTCCCTTTAATTTTGAAGAAAATGGCAGACAAGGTACTCCCCTTTATCATATCTAAAATTGATATAAATATAATCCTTAAACTTAACCATAATTCTATTTTAATTAGCAGACTAAAAGATATATTGTGGATTTATTGAGATATTGGCATTTCAGCCAAGGGAATTTCTAATTAATCTTCTCCAAAGGTGATCAATTATCGCCCTCACATGTGGAAGTTTCCGCGGCTCAAGTTATTTCTGATTTCTTTCTGACGCTCCAACCATTATAGATAAGAAAATCACACCCCTGGGCATATAATCTAATAAAAGTTGTGCGATAAAAGTTACAAAAATGGGTATTTGATTAAAGTTTCATACACATATCCATGGTTCTCTTATCACAGACCTTATGATTGAACTGTAATGTGTTTTTGGAACCACCTTCACCTTGGATATCATATAAGAATTTCTAAATTAAATTCGAAATATAATTTCAATATAGATAAGTCCAGGTAAGTAGCATAAAGATATATAACAAATTGGCAGCTGTCGGCACTGAGACAGCTGAGAATTCCTCGGCTCCCCATACTGATTCCCGATAGCCGATCAATATACACATAATTAAGTAAAAACTGTAGCAAATGCCGATGTTTAATTAGAAAACGACATATGCAAACGGGGCCAGTCCAGCGACAGAAGGAGCAGGAATCGGAAAGGAAAATAAAAGGGAAAGGACTCGAGCAAACAGGGGAAACGGAGCCAGAGCCAGGGCCAGGAGCAGTTGTGGAGTTTCAGACAGAAACCCGAACTAATCCAGCCAGGATACAAAGGAGAATTGTGGAGAACCCAAAATCGAATTGCGCAAGCACTTGAGAAACTCTGGGAGTGGAGGAGTTGGCATACAATGTGTATGTATATAGGTACCAATATCTCAGGACTCTCAAGGGATATTGGAAACAGCCTGAGGGATAGGGACTCACATTCAATTCTTTAAATCATATGGTTTGGGAAACTATTTTTGTTATTTCTAAAGGAAGCAGATGATAGCTTGTTCATTTTATACGGAGACTACCGAAAATAGTACATGATTTATTATTAAATAATATAAAATAAATTAAACTTAAGTCATAGTCCCCTGGTTCAATGACTCTGTTTCATTTTGTGACTTTCTTTAAGGATGTATTCTGGGATACCTGCGAAGCAGTTGTTCCTCCCGCTGATCAAGATCTAAGTAAAGGAACTTATTCGGAAATTGGCAG
Source organism: Drosophila ananassae (assembly GCF_017639315.1). NCBI lineage: Eukaryota > Metazoa > Arthropoda > Insecta > Diptera > Drosophilidae > Drosophila > Drosophila ananassae. The sequence goes on along the minus strand of NC_057927.1, from coordinate 14,784,555 downwards.
GGATGTGTTTGGCAACATCCTCGTCCTCATCCTCATCCACTTCCCACATCCGCATCCCCGTTTTCGAACGCTAATCAAATATCAACATCATCGAAGGATGTCGAAGGATGCGAGAAATACCCGCCAATGCACATAATGCAACACATGCTCGGGAAGCTGCGTTCCGTTAGAGAAATATATATATATTTTTTTGTCCTGCCGGCCAAATGTTTGCCTTTTCGGGGGGTTTCGCCTTTCACAGTTTCCACATTGCAGTTTTTTCCCGCCCGTAAAACGGAAAAACTCCCTCGTCCCACGAACAAGATATGCAGCAGATACCTTTCCCGATACAGACAGGACATTTGGCAAGTCATACAGAGAGAGAGAGAGAGGGTCCTGGCCGTGGTGGGTTTTCGGCGTTCCACAGCATGTGGCTGCGTCTCAGGGTCAGCCATCCTACCTGAACTGAGCGCCTATTGGGGTTACTTATTCCCTCCATTGTCTTTGCGCTATCCTTCGTCCTTTCTTGGACTTGTTTTGAGAAATCATTGCCATAAACCCAATAATTTATTATCTACAGCTGCATGGGCAGCTTCGTTCTAATCGAAGTTGATTCGATGTGATGGAGGCGACAGTGAGCAGGTAACTCCAGCCCAGCATCGCCCCTTAAATTCACCTGTAACCGGTACGGTTACGGTTAGCATTAAGGACAATTTATCGCCTGGCAACTAGAATAAGAGTATCATAATGTTTTTTTTTTTCGATTTTTTCATGTGACTTTATTTGTAACTTTTTTGGATATTTAAGCTGCTTATAGATAGGTTTATATGATGCCTAAGTAAGCCTTTATTTCCTCTAATAAATATCAGATTCTAAGTCTTGTACAGATTTTTATACAAAAATATAGATAGTTAGCTAATTATTGCAATAATAGAAATTACTTATAAAAACTAAATATTTGTAATAGAATTTGTAATTGATTTAGATTTTGCATCCCTTATACTAAATAGTAATAAACAACTAAATCTTTTCAAACATTTTGATGCAAAATTTAAATAAAATTTGGCAGATAAGAACGCGCGAAACAGGGCAGCTTAACAAGTGTTGGAAAACACCGAGCGCAGTCATATGTTCCCACACTGGGAATGCCAACTTGCTGTCACATTGGTTTCTAATTCATGGACCAATTGGATTTACATCTCCCAAAAAACCAATGTAGTAGATTTTAGCTTTGCACTCACCTATTTTACCAGCCGATTGACCCATTGCACGTGAGGCTCATTAACTTTTTGTTTTGGTTGCAGTAAGGCACAGCAAATGACAGCCACAAGAACAAGGACACATTTACAACTCCTTTGGCATTGAGTTTTCACGTGGGCGCAGCCCTCGGGAAACTTTCGACTCTGCTTTTTTCGAACACCGATCATGGGCGATGGCTTTCGCGATCACTTCTGCGTATTTTAACGTTAATTTCAATGCATTTTTTAAAATTATATTGATATTTTAGTTGTTATTAGGAGCTGCCGGTTGGAAGGCTTTTTTAGTTCAATATTTTTCCATTAGCAGGCGCTAGTGCGTTTTACAAAATATACCAATTCTACCGAATAATTTTGCAGGTGAATAATCTCGAACTAAATACTTACCAAAATAAAAACATATGCTATCAGCCGAGTTGGCTGAGTTTTATTAAAATATTTTCTATTAAATGGAAATGTTTAGATAATTATAATTTTAAGTCGAGAAAAGTATGACTGCAAAGCCGAGCTTCAAATAGAGCCGATATATACTGTAATGTTTATGCTGTGGTGATCTGTGGTATTTTTTAGTTTCCCGTGAACGGTCACTCTCCACGCAACCTCTGCCAAAAAAAGTACGCGAAAAATATGCCATAAAAGTTATATTTAAGTGATTTAAACGTGGTTATATCAAGAATATAAGTGCCTAAAAGCAGCACAATCCTAGCCAGCGATTCCCCGGGGGATCCTAGTGAGCTAACGTACAGAAGAGCGGCCGAAAAATGGCGGATCCGTTGAGCCTGCTGCGGCAGTACAACATAAACAAAAAGGAGATTGTCGAGCGCGATAGCCAGATCATATTTGGCGAGTTCTCCTGGCCCAAAAGCGTGAAGACCAACTATCTCAAATATGGGTCAGTAGTCGCAAGAGTGGTATCACCAAAGAGATGGAATTTACATCCGTATGTTTTCAACTTTCAGATCCGGCAAGAAGGGCGCTCCACGTGAATATTACACGCTGGAGTGCCTGCTGTACCTGCTCAAGAATGTTATGCTTCAGCACTCCGTGTATGTGCGTCAGTGTGCTGCCGAGGATATTCCCGCCGTAAACCGACCCGATCGAAAAGAGCTCCTGGCATATCTAAATGGCGAAACCACAACCTGTGCCAGCATCGACAAAAGTGCCCCGCTGGAGATACCCACCCAGGTGAAACGGGCAGCTGAAGGAGATGCAGCCAGCGGAGAAGTGGCGGCCAAGAAGGCCCGCTTCGAGGAGACCCAAGTGCAAAAAGTGCGCGAGCAACTGGCGGCTCGCTGGGATGTCAATCAAAAGGAGACAGCCGTGAACATGGACAATATCAAGTCGCTCTCGGAGACCATGTCCGTGGAGAAGATTGCCGCCATCAAAGCTAAGCGCTTGGCCAACAAACGTACGACCATCAAAAGGACAGACAACGACGAGGCTATGGGCACAGATCTGAGAGCCATCCTGGATTACGATGTGGATTCCACAAAAGATATCATAAGCAGAGAACGGCAGTGGCGCACGCGTACCTCTATCTTGCAGAGTACTGGAAAAGTCTTTGCCAAGAACATATTTGCCATGCTCCAGGGCATCAAGGCGCGCGAGGAAGGACGTAACCGGCCGCAAGCCCCCAATCCTATCAAGATGCCTGAGCCGGCGCGGATAGCTAAGCCCCAGCCGCAGTTATCCCAATACAATCGTTACGATCAGGAGCGTTTCAACAGGCAAAAAGAGGAAACCGAGGGCTTCAAGATTGATACTTTGGGTACATACCATGGTATGTCACTGAAATCCGTGACCGAGGGATCACTGGCACAGCGCAAGGCGCAAGCTAACAATCTGCCCGGAGCGCCAGGTATGCCGGGTGCCACCGCCGGTCGGCCCAAGGAACTAGTACCCACGGCCCAGGCGAGGCAACTGCCCGCAAACGGACCACAGAAGCGACCCTCTCGCACACCCATCATCATTATTCCGTCTGCCAACACAAGTCTCATCACCATGCTCAATGTGAAGGACATCCTCCAGGAGCTCCGCTTCTTGTCCACTGCCGAAAAGAAGCTGCAAGGCTGCCAGCGCGACAGCGAGGTGTTATTACAGGTGCGCTACCCAACAGAAATTAATAGTATTTTTACAGCAGACTTTAAAATCAAACAAAAAGAGCTCACAGCTTAAAATGTGTAACCGTATGTGTCTGTTTTAATTATTTCTTTCGTTGTGATTGCCTTTGCCCGACACATGTGCGATGTGGTTTCTAAAAACTCTCTCTGTGATGCAACCACTTGACGTAATTGTGTTCCAATTATCGTGGCATTCTCTGATATAACTTTTTGTTCTTCCTTCTGACAGCGTAAACGGAATAATCAGACTGTGTCCTACCGAGTGATAGACAATCCCATCAAGCTCTCGCAACAGGATTGGCAGCGTGTGGTGGCCGTGTTTGTAATGGGACCACAATGGCAGTTTAAGGGCTGGCCCTGGGATGGAAATCCCGTCGAAATATTCTCAAAAAGTATGTGAAATATTATGTTCTTCCCATTGAGATTTCTTATACTCATCATCTGCGTTTCTCGACAGTTTGCGCTTTTCATTTATGCTTCAGTGAGCTGAAATTGGACTCCAATGTGGAGCGTTGGTCGGTGACGTTGCTGCGTCTCTCTCAAAACAAACGCCATCTGGACCGGGCTGTGCTCAGTAAATTCTGGGAAACTTTGGACAAGTGAGTGAACTATTTTTGATATATTTTATATTTATTTAATGGAATATATATTTTTTTTAGGTATATGGCCAAATACAAGCCTGACTTGAGGTTCTAACCCTACTCGCATCCTTTCAACATGCTGCTGAAAACATTTTATTGCAATGATGAACCCTTGATTCTGTGAGGTCACCCACAAACCTTGGACCACTTCCGATTATTCTCTATGATCTGTAATTTTTAAATAAACCGCGCTCGCAGTTAGATTTTACGCCCAGCTCTATATTGTGTGTCTGTACATCCATGTTTTGGATTAGACAGCAAGGCGCGCTCTCTTCATTTTGGCAGTCTTAGGGTTAAGTCATAAAGTTTGTTGTTTGACTTGTATATTGTAAGTTACACAAAAACCAGATGCGAAACCAAGTAAATTGTATTTCTAGTGATAATAAAAAGATTGTTTCGATACTAAAAGCGAAACTTGTTGCCTATGTTTGCTTTCCAAAAAGTGTGGTATAAAAACACGCAATCAAAGATAAGATTGAAATTGTTTATATTGTGAAATAGTTTCTGTTTGTGGTACAATCGTCATGTTAGCGGTTGGTCAGTAATTCTAAACTCTTCTACAGGTTAGTGGATTAAATAAAAAAATACTATGTTTCGCCCAGCGAAGCGTCAACCCAGGAGATGATTGAAGCCGAAGCTTCATTCGTTTCTTGCACTCAGCTTGGCGCAGTGCTGTTTCTTCGCCGCCTGAATGGTGTTCTGCATCAGCATGGCAACTGTCATGGGACCAACGCCGCCAGGAACTGGAGTGATGTGCCCGGCAACCTGACGGACTTCTGAAAAAGTGAACAAAGAATTTATGATACAAGTTTTAGAGGATTTAAAAATATTACTTACCGTCGAAGTCCACATCACCGACTAGCTTGAACTTTCCAGTCTTCTCGTCCTTAATGCGATTAATTCCCACATCAATGACACAGGCTCCTGGCTTAATCATGTCCTTGGTGATTAGTCCTGGCTTGCCCACGGCCACCACAATAATGTCCGCCTGGCGACAGTGGCGGGCCAGTTCCTTTGGTGGCGTGTATCTGTGACAAATGGTCACGGTGGCATCGAGAGCTTTGGTGGCGTATTTCCCATCCGAATGGAGGAGAATGGCCATTGGCAGGCTGACGTTCTTGGAACGGCCAACTACGACAGCATTTCTTCCCAAAGTCTCAATATTTGTGTACTCCAGCAATCGCTTCACGCCCAGGGGTGTGGCTGGGATGATGCCCTCCATGTCCAGAGCCAGGCGCCCTATGTTCAGCTCGTTGAAGCCATCCACGTCCTTGTCGACGTGAACAGCGTTGCAGATAGTGCGCTCATTGATGTGCTCCGGCACCGGAAGTTGCACCAGCACTCCGTTTACGCGATTATCCTTGTTAAGTTGATCAATCAGCGCCAGCAGCTCCTCCTGCGTAGTGGAGGCGGGTAGCCTCCTGGTCTCGCTGGAGATTCCCACTTCGCGGCAGGCAGTCATCTTGTTTGCCACGTACTTCTCGCTGGCAGGATCCTCGCCCACGATCACCGCCGTGAGATGAGGCGTTGGATTGCCGGCGGCCACGAACTCCTTCAGTTCCTTGGCTAACTGGGAGCGGATATCCTGAGCAATGCCCTTGCCATCGATGATTTGAGCCATGTTGCTGAAAATAGAAATAAAACAATTATAATTTTTACCTAAATGGTTAATAATAAAAAGGAGAAGGGAAATTTTCCAATCTTAGGACATTCAAAACGAGAAAATTTAACGACAAATTTTGTTTAATTTTGTTTTGTCGAAGGCATAAATTAATAGAAAATTAATCTACAAATCATTTAAGGTATTCCGTTTCATAATCGGATGAATATTCGGATGAATAAAAGAAAGGGTTCAAGCAATATTTTCTCTCCTTTTGAAAGGAGAAAATTTTAAAAAATATTTTATTTTCAGATTTTAGTGCAGGTTGATGGGGAATAGGTCTACAAATCGTTTAAGGTATTCCGCTCAAGAATCGGATGGAAATTGGAAAAGATATGGCCTTTGGATGGGGCCCTCAAGTCCTTTCTAAGGTGTTTCCACATTCTGAAGAGGATCCCTCAGAAAATTTAACAAAAAAACGAAAAAATATTTTGTTCTTCGATTTTGATGCAGATTGATGGAGAATCGATCTACAAATCGTTTAAGGTATTCCGCTCAACAATCAAATAACTAATGGCAAAGATATAGGCTTCTCTGGGAGCCATATTGTCCCCCCTATGCATTTTCCAGATTTTGAGGGGGAGCCCCCAGGAAATTTGAGAAAAAATCTAAAAAATATTTTGTTCTTAGATTTTGATGCAGATTGATGGAGAATCTATCCACAAATCGTTTAAGGTATTCCGCTCAAGAATCGGATAATAATTGGCAAAGATATAGCCTTCTCTGGGAGCCATATTGTCCTCCCCATGCAATTTCCAGATTTTGAAGGGGACCCCCTTGGAAATTTGATAAAAAAAATCTTTAAAATATTCAAATTTTGAAGGGGACCCCACAGAAAATGGTGCAAAAAATCTATAAAATACTAGAATCTTAAATTTTGATGGAAATCGTTAAAGAATGAAACTACAAAACGTTTACGGCACTCCGCTTAAGGATTGGATGAATATGGACAGAGATATGGCCTCCGCTGGGCACCATATTGGCAGCCCCATGCCTTCGAAAGTTTGTGAAGGGGTTCCACCACCAAAGACGTGCCAATATCGAGAGGGGATCCCGAGAGGGGATCCCGATCCAGAACGTGTGTATAAAAGATTGCGTGTGTGTATTTTGCGGAGCTTTTTCGAGTGTATTAGTATGCAAGGTTATAAACCCGGAATGTCGTAAAATGATAAGATGCAGCGGGAAACCCCCTGGCCACCAACGTGGTTGCGCTGCAGTAATTCCCCTAGATCACAAACTTGGGCGAATATATGTATCGGATCGGTGATTCACCAGAATATTTGCCAGGGAGGGGCGATCGGGACGATGCATAAACAAACCGAGTGAATCCCCCTTCTCGGAGTGTACTTTTTGATAGCTGCGATTCGTTGAAAAAAGCTTCTAAAAAATGATATCACTATTCTCGATACTAACAAGTAATAAAATATAGTATATGTATCTAGTATAGTTCAATATCCCACTTACAGTGTCTGAAAAAAGTTAAAGAATAGTTGCCTTTCTTAAGTCCCAAACTCTCCAAATTCTTTAAATAATAAACAAATTACAAGTACCATATTTAAGTGTTAATTATCTTAAATCTAAAGTATTTTATTGATAAAAATGTTCAATACAAAATAAACCACAACTTTTTTCCTGTAGAGGTGGTTCCTGTAACCTGGAGAGGAGACTAACGTAAATCCCGGTCCAGCAGGGCGTAGGCCTTGGGATCTATCACTTGCAGGGCGCTGGCGAATGCTCCAAAGTCCACGGTAGCGGCATTGTCCAGAATATAATCCAACAGTTCATCAGCACTGGCCCACAGAAAGGCGAATTTCTCCAGATGGGATTGGCGGGCGATTAGCTTCCATTTGGGCACCTGGGCATCGGCACCATGACCCACCGGTTCACCGAGCATAGCACTTAGCTGCTCGTACACAGAATGGTTCTTGAGCAGGTGTTGGAGTTTGTGCCATTGGGAAGTGCCGCTTTCAGCGTCTTGACTTGATTCCGTTTCCCGACTTCCTCGACTGCTCAAATCCATTTCAACGGAGTCCTCATCCTCCGTTTTTATGTACATCTCCTCCGCCTTGATTTCTAGCTGCCCAGCATCGCTGCTGTCATCGGAGGAAGAGTCAATCTCCTCTTTCACCTTCCGCGGTATCCAGGTCATAGCCACATCGCTCTTCTCCGGATACACTTTCTCCAGGAGCTGCACCACTCGCTCGTTGGCCTTGCACCTGGCCAACTGTATGGGTGTATATCCAGCGGCATTTGTTGCCTGCAGGATGTCCGCGAGAGATTGGTTCTGGGCATCCAAAATGAGCACCAGCAACTCTATGCTCTGCTCCAGGACTGCCATATGCAGAGCGTTATTTCCGTCCTTTGTGTTCGCCACGCTAATGGAACTCCTGTCGTGGCTGATCAGCTTCTTGGCCACATCGTACCTGTTTTGCCGGATGGCCATGTGCAGGGGCGTTAATCCATCATCGTTCTTTATCGTCAAGTCCAGCTCTATTTCTCCCGCTCTGATGGGAGCTCCGTTCAGGAAGCTGTCCACGCAGTTCAGGTGCTCCTCTTTGACGGCCAGGTGCAGTGGCGTGTTCCCAGCGTGGTTCTGTTGATTGGGACTGCAGCCCAGTCCCAGAAGTGGTCGAATGTAGTGCGCCCGATCTTGTTGGCAGGCCGCATGCAAGGCACTGTCTCCATCCGCATTCAAGGCGTTGTCGGCCAGCTCATTGAGCTTGAAATGGTTCATAACCTGTATGGTCTTAATGGCCAGCTTCAAGTTGTCCTTCTTGCAGCTAATAACCTCGTGCAGCAACGTGTCATTGTTCTCGTTCTTCAGGGCGTGATCTGTGAACAGCTCCTCCACCCGCCGACGAGCCGATTCCGATTTGGCGTGTCGATCCTCGTCGAAGATCTTGAAGATTTCGTTCAGGTAGTAATTGGTTAAATTTCTTGCCGAAGGCACGTCCGACATTGAGCGGCCATGGCCGTCGTTCTGAAGCTCGCCCCCATGCTGCAGCTCGACCAACTCGCCCAACTGACAGATTTTCTCCAGCTCGGCTGAATTCTGGTAGATGAGTTTGCGGTAGTCCGGAGAGTTCAACAGATCATCCAGATGATTGTCCCGTCCAAACTCCTGACTGATGGTTTTGTCGTGCTGCGAATAGTTGGGCTTTCCATTTGGCTGAGCCATTGCAATGGTCTTCGGGAAATCGAACGAATTGTTGGAACTGGAGTTGCCCGAACTACTGGTGGCGGAGGAGCAGGTGCGTCGCCTCTTTCTCGAAGCGATCGCATCGCGCGGCTTGTAGCGGAAGGGCAGGGGCGGGTAGGAGCGTTCATCGTCGGAGGGGCGTATTAGCTCAATGGACACGCCCACCTCTCGATCCACGTCCTTGTCTTTGTACGCAGGCGTCTGGCAAACAATCGCATACTGGTGATGGACATCCGACTCGCGAAACTTGGCGTACGCCTCCCACACAGTCTCGCCGTCTTCGTCCTCCTCGAAGAAGCGCACCTTAATGTTCTTCTTGCTAACCTTCTCCACCAGCAGGATGAGCTCGTCGTTGCCCATGACGCCGCCGGTTGGTTTGCTCAACCGAACGATGCGCAGCTCTCCGGTTTGGGCCGACTTGCGGTTGTTGATCGCGTTGCTGTACACCGGATGCGCAAGTGGCACCCATGCGCCATTGTCCTCGATCTTGAAGGCCTCAAAGCAAAGGCGAACCTGCAATAACGAGCAGACCAAACAGAGTTAGTCTGAAGGGCTCTGGGAAGGTGACCAAGAAGCGAACTCCAAACACCTACCTGATTAAGATTCATGTCCTTGGCCTCCCGCTCGGTCTCCTGGTGCAGCTCCTGCACTTGCTTGGTGGACAACTCGCGTCGGTTCATTTGGAAGACCAGCCGATCCTTCTTCTTTTTGTACAATTCATCAAATATGTACTTCTTGGCGGTGTGAATAATTCCCATGTTAATGAACTGAGCCACATAGCCGCGCTCCTTGGACACGTGCAGATCGTGCGGATCGCACACATCCCGATCATCCTTGCGCACCACCAACTGATGCGAGTGGGGGCTGTCCAGGTTCGTCTGGAATAGGCTGCATCGGATTACGGCGGGACCATCGTAGTTGTACAGACTGACTTCCGGAAATGTTTTCGGGGTCCTCTTCGAGTTGGCACCGTTCAAGGAGCCGTGGGTGCCGTGCATCTCACTCTTGTACCGAAAGCGGAACTTCTCCACTGGCTGTTCCACGATTCTCAGCTGGGGCACGTGTTTTGAATCGCCAGGTGGCAGCATGCCAAGCGCCGACTGGTAGCCAAAGTTTTGTTGAACTTGCGACGCCGCAGCCGATGTCGAGATGTGGTACTGGTGATCCATGTTGTACATATTGCCAAAATTCATGGCGTTCGGGACACCAGAGGAATTTAACAAATTAGTCGCGTCCAGAGTCAAACCGCCATTCAACAGCTGATATGGTGAACTTTGCATCGGTTGATGTGGTGAGTTCCCGGCTGGCAAGTTGAGATTGGCGAAATCCGTTTGCAAGGCCATGGTGGCCGGGGAGTGGGCGGGCGACAAGGACTGGGTGGTTGAGGTCGGTGAGTTGCCGCTGCTGTATCCACTTGTGCTGGAGGCATCGTTCATAAACAGCACATTCTTCCCCTTGTCCAGGTCATAGTATTGATTCATCTTTGCTTGAATTTCTTTACCGATTTTCTATTGCGTCGCAGAAACTCGACCACAGCATTTGGCGAGCGGGCCACTAATGATCTTCAACGACCCGTGCTGCCTCGCTGCTGACCAATCGTTTTTTAGGTACTTCCCCGAAGTCTCTATTCGACGGGGAAATTATCTTGGGCCACGTCGCGGTGACTCACGGGTTTTTCAGCAGCGCCACTCCGTGTGATTTTTTTTCCCTTCGTTTTCGCAGATAATACACCCGATCGTTACTTTTGTTCGGGGAATTCTGGATTCGCGGGACGCGGTGCCAGTTGTTTACACAACCAAATCGCGAAATATATGTAGTCTGGTCAGAAGGCAAATATATACATATATGCAATCAGAGACACAGCGGATCGGAGAACTTGAATGCGACACTGCTGGAACGAAAATGAGCGATGGAGCGACACTGGACGAAAACAAGTAATCACGCTCCCCAACAAGCTAGTTGATAACAGGTTTAAGCTGTCCGCGTCGAGCTTTCAAGCAGCTTTTCCACGATAAGTGCGATTCACGTAATTAATTTGAATACTCCAATTCAACTCGCCCGCACTCATACTATTCAACAAAGTACACGCGCAAGGGCGGGGAGTTGCCAGTAAAGGAAACTCGATACTGTGGCAACTCCCTGCGAACAGCTGTTTGAGAAAACTTGAGACGAGTTCGTGACTACCTTAAAACTATATTACAGTTAATATGTAACTTAAAAATTTTATTTTTTTAGGTATAAATTGATTGTATGTTTGTGGTAAAATGGTTTCACCTTAAATAATTTGTTTATGATACTCGTGTGCCGCACCCTAGTTATTTTAACTGATCATACATGCAGTTGCGAGGCATTTCACAGTTCATTTAATTCTAAATAAATCTATTTTTTAAATTGAGACCAAGGCTATGATCGGAAGCGACCATAGCAAGCAAAAAAGATTTTCAAATCAAGAATAATTTTATAAAATAATCACTAATGATTGGATTAGAAGAGATTTTTGTTTGTATTATTTTTATAGATTTTGCTTATTGGATTATTTCTTGTAGCACTTATTTATTTTTTAATGGAAAATTACTTTTCGTAAACCAGAAATAAAAAAAGTTATTTTTGGCATATTAGAAAGTCACGCACGAGCCCATCCCCAGCGGACTTTGTTTTCTTTTTTCAACTGGATATCATTTTACACTGCTAATTGCACTTTTAATTCTACGCACCTGAACCTGGAGCATGGCTTGTTGGTATAATTGCGGTTTGCAATAATCACTATGGAATTTATAGAACGCCGCAACATAATCGGAATATGTTGTATTTTTAATACAATTGAAATGAGAAAATATATTTATCCAAACTTGAAATAAAATAAGAATGTTTCCATTTACGAGAGTCGTTCGTGATACGAATTACAAACACCAAAAACCTGTTGCCAGGCTGTGTTTTTTAAATATATTTCTGATTTCGTTGCACTTTTCTGATACCGTCTTGATCAGCGGCAAATGAAACGCCACACCTTGACCCCTTCGTGATTTTCTCTTCCTCTTGTTGCCAGGCCCATGTGTACGTTTATCACTGTGTGGGTGACAACTTTTTTTTTTTCACCTTATCAGCCTCGATGAGTTTTGTTTATTTTGATAATAAATTAGCAGGGAAAACATAAACAAATCTCGGGTCCTGACTTCTAAGCTTTCGTCTGGGGAATGGGTTAAAAATTGCTCCCAATAATGCAACGATTCTAATTTTATTTAAATTTAATTTAAAACGTGTTTTCACAGCTCTAATTAAAAATAATAAAATATTTTCAGCAAGTGATGTGTCAATATTGGTACTCGACTATCAATAAATAATGTTTATTTAATTTTTTGTATTCCACTTTTCGTAGGCTGATAAACGTGTTTATGAAGAAGCTAATTTTCTTAATTAAAATGAAATAATTTGTTTACTTGCTCCGCACTTTTTCTTTGTGATTTCCTTTGCTGAAAATAAAAATTTTCCCTGGAGGAACACTTTGAACTGAACTGATTGCTGGATCCCGAAACAATGGCAATATATATCCACCGATCTAGATATGCCCCCGCACGTGTTGTCAAGACCAAAGAATTAATGTTTTATTTATTTTTTTTTTTTTGGATAAAAGCTTTCGTTTAAGCTCACCGAAATTGGCGAGCGAGGGAGAGAGCGCGACTTAGAAGTTTTCCAATTGGTCTCCGTGCAAAAGCTCCCCACACACGTGCCCCTAAAAGTTTTCCAACTAGCAACAGGCGATCGATCGAACAAATATTTTGCTGTTTTGAACTTGTAAAAATAGCTAGACACCCAGGTTATTTTCCAGCCGATTGTTTTTCTTCGACGCGTCGAATGACGAAACACAAATAGCTGATTTCTAATTCCTGATTGCTGCACTCGGAGATGGGGATGAGGCTCCTGCAGTGACGTCAATTTGCTCCCCAGGGGGCCTCCCGACGTCTCAAACTGATAAGAAATCTGATGCAACCCCCTCTGGTTCTTTTTATTTACTCATAGTAACCATAAAGTGTCTTGAATCGATGCTCAATCGCCTGGTAACTGGCGATCAGGCCAGGCCCAGGAAAAACAATGCAAGCGTCATTAGCAATGTGGCTCGCGAACGACGATTGCGCCCGTTTTGGGTTGAAAAACATGTTATTTTCGAAAAGTAATCCCAGATAAGCCAAGGAAAGTGCGAGTGGCGAGCCACCCAATGGAAGCTGCAAATCGAAGTTAATCGGTGTCACGAGCTGCCTTGTTTTTATAGGAATTTTTTATAATTTTTAAAATTTTCATTTTAAGGAAAGATTGTGGCATAATTTTCATACATTTTCTATCAATAAAAGACTCAAATAGTTTTGAAAACAAATCTTGGTAAATGGTAAACCTGTGTTTTTTTTGAATTTGGAAATTTCTTGAAAACCCTTGAAAATAAAAATAAATTACAGAAGAGAGAAGTTGAGAATATTTCGATAAAATAAGTTATTTTAAATAACATTTAGGAAAGAAAATAATTCACGCACTTTAAATCAGTTAAATCTTATAAAATACAGAACCATTTTTTAAAGTAATGGTTTTTAAAGCTTTTCTTTTTTAAAATAAACTCACCTTGTGAATCGCATTTTGGAATTTGTTATTTAGATCTTTCAACGTGAGTTTAATATTGTATAAAACCGCACAAAATAGCACTGTTTGGACTTGATATATTAACTTAAGATTGAGCTTAAATGGAACACTTTCTCGAAGACTTTGCGCGTTTAAATATTCAAAAGAAACGGGCTCCGCGCTTTATATGCCTGTGGCTCTCTGGTCATTTTTAGCACATTCCCTAACACATCGCTGGTGGCAACTCTGGAGAAGAAGAAAACAAGTCGCAGAAGATTCAGCAATTTTCAATTTGTACACAACAATTATTTGCATAACTGTTGCACACGCCCACTCGCACCTCGTCCTGTGATGCATAGGCGTTGAGATGAAGCCCCAGTCCAAGCGGAAGTCGTTTCCCTTTAATGCCCCGCAACCTGGCGGAATAATGGAGTTTGGTTTTGGCAACTGCAGCGGCAGCTTCAATGCGAATCCCTTCGGCCATCCAGGAAACTCAGTTGACTGTGGCAAATGGCAGCATAAACGAAAATCAGAACAGCAAGAGTCAGTCCTGTAAGTGATATGAACCTGCGAGTGAAAGCATTTATTCAATTTCGAAATCTCTCTGGCATATAGACCCCCAAAGCAGCTAATCACCGAGGAGCGTATCACCCAGCACTTCAGCGGTCTGCAGATATCTGGAGATTCCAAGATCAATGTGGGCCCTTCATCGGTCAACGGTAACAATAACAGCGTTACCAACGTTACCGGAGGCTTGGCCACCGATGATATTCCATCCACCAGCACTGGAAAGACCCACCACCCTAATCCCGCCTACCAAATGGCGGCTATGGAATTGGAGCAGAAGCTGCGCAATGCCAATCGTATTGTGATTTGCGATGAACTGAAGCAAGGAACAGGTCCTGGAAATGTTGGTGCTCCAATAATCCCACCGGAGTGGTTGCTCAAAACCATTCCTCGTCCCTGCACTGCTCTGGTGCCATGGCATCCATCTCCCCTACAGATGGTCATGCCAATGAACAAGATTCCGACACCACAAACTCCACAGCAACAACTCGTGGGGCTACCGACCGGACAGGAACTGGATGACTACGACGATGATCTGGAATTTTTCGAGAATAACAATACATGTAATGTGAACCTTAACAAGTCTGATGAGCACATGGACGAGGACCTGTAGCTATAGCCATAATTTAACCTAACAATAAGCATAAACTGTGTAGATTTGTATGTTTGTATCAGTAAGAAAAAGTTGGTAGCATGCAATGAATACTCATCTTCCTTTACCTTACTTTGTATTAATGAATACTATTGAAAATAGATAGATGTATGTATGTGAGCCCCAACAGCCATCTGCGGACTTGATTCAAGTTTTTAAAATTTCTCAATCAAATAAATGAGTTATTAAGGTAAAGAAATTGTATGGAAAAGTCTAGAAAGCCAGGTATTTTTTGTCAGAAGTTGATAAATTGAATTAAAAATATTTCTTTTTGCAACCTTAGGGTTTTAAATATTATAATTCAATTTTGAGATTTGCACTGAAAGGAGATATTTAATTCATTTAAAAAAATACGTTTTATATAAATTTTAAATTCGTATTTTTTTGTGAAGTTCAAAAAAAATCGATAGCAACAAGTTCTAAAAACATCGATATATTCAGTTGTGCTCGTTTACAAATGAAAGACTTGGATTGAATGTGGATAGAAATTGCCCAATATTTTTAAAAATAAGGGATTAATTTATATTCCTCTTTTATAAAACAAAAATAAGAACTATTTTTAATTTAATTTTACTTCAAAAAACGAAACATAGCTGGTCTCACTGATACTGGTATATATACTGAAACGTATTAATGGCTACACTGAGATGGTTACTCTGAGTACGAGTACACTCGCGGACGTTTTTTTCGAGTGAAGACCAGAAAAATTGCGAAAAGTGGGTATAACTGCAGGTGCCGTCCGCTTTTCGGAAATTGCAGCTAAATCGGTAAATCGGCTACGGAAAAATAGTGATTATCTGACGCAAATTAAACGGTAATATTCTGTTTTGGTTTTAAACTGGCAGCACACACCCCACAATAATACACACGCGAGTGCCCAAAACTGTGCTTGTACGGCTGTGTGTGCGATTGTGTTGGCCTATGAACGTACACATATGTACGTATTAATTATAATTAAAATTTACTTCATGGCACAAGCGATAAAAGATTGTAACTCAGAGAACGGGAAGCGGCGACGCTGCCAGAACAAAAGCAAAAGCAAAAGCAAAGCCACCACCAACACAATCGCATCCGCAGAGGCAGGCAGGCAGCAGCAGCAGCGGCAGCGGCCGAGCGACAAAAAAAAAAAAAAGAATCTGACAAAAACTAGATACGAGGCGGCGAAGTGCAAATTTAGAATTCTTATTACAAGTTCATGGGAAAGTAGCCGCCGTGACGAATATTTGTGGAGCCAAGTGAGTGGAGCAGCAGCAGCAGCAGCAGCGGCAATCGGCGGCGTTGTGTTGCTCATCCTCGGCGTTTTTAAGTTTTGAACGTTGAATTTGTCGAATTGTTGAATGGCCCAACGTCGCGACTCGCGAGCCACATAGTAGACAAGTCCGAGTCCGAGTCCGCGTACCACGCATCCGAAATACGAAATCCGAAATCCGAATCCCACCTCGCTCGTTCTGTTGTTCGGCGGCGGCTCTCTCTCGCTCGCTTGGATTCGTTTGTGGATTCTCACCTCGGTGGCGGCACTGGCGTAGCCCTGGGCAGCAGCACACGTGGTGGGGGTGCCCGGACGCAGTGAGCCCCACGCCGACGAGCCACTGTTCTTGCCGCGTGGTGAGTTCGACGGCTGGGTCTCCAACTCGTGTGGTGTCGTCTCTTTGCGCCTGACTTGGCGCTGGGCACCCTGGGCTCCGTCCGGCTCTGCCTCAATCGACGTTGAACCGTGTGGGTGAGCAGGTGTGCTGCTACTGCTGCTAAGTGTCGCGTGGCTGCCGATGTGTGTGTTGTGTGTGTGTGTCTGCTGGCGTTCAATTTGTGTGAAGTAATAAGCGTAATTATTTGCGACGGATTGCAATCTGCATGAAAACGACTCTAAACGCCTGACGCATCTCCGATCTTGCAGTTACAGCCTGGCCGATAGAGTGGAGTGTGCTCGCGGAGTGGAACCGAACACATTCGTATAAAAAGGAGGAAATAAATAGAAACTGATTCAAGTCGCTGGCACAGTCGCAGGCTTATTAAAAGGCAGCGATGTCCACCGCCGTTGAAACGGGGTCGTCGCCTGCCAAGAGCAACAGCAACAGCAACAGCAACAGCAACAGCAACAACGGCAATGGTAATCCCAGCCCAAATGCAAAAGGCGTGCAGCGGCGTCAACTGGTGAGTACTCCCTGCACCGTGCACCGTGCACCCTGCATTGTGTCCCCCCCACTATTTCCCCTTTTCTCACTCGCCCCACTATCAATAACCGATAAAGCAACAAAGCCACACAGTGGAAGCTCAATAAACTGAATTTTTTTTTGTCAAATTAGTTTCAATGGTTAACTTTTTTTTTTTTCTTAAAAGAAACTAAAGTTTAGAAAACAAATTAGTGAAAAAATCTTGTTCCTAAAAGATACTCCATATCTAACAGATGGCCAGTTCGTTTATTGAATGCCGATTGCAATCGAGAGTGATAAGCCCTATTAGCTGTAGGGGAGGGGAAGTGGAGTGGAGAGATAGCAAATTAGTTGTGGAAACGAACGTAAAACTCATCATTAATCGGTGGAAAGACATAAGTGCATGCTCACGCGGCATGCCCCGCCTCCAATCGTTTTCGTTTTCCGTCTCCAACTCTCTACCCAACACCCCCATTCCCTCCCCCATTAGGAGGGGTGGGGGGCATCTCCATTCTGCGCCCGATGAGCATTGGAGCTCAACTGAGGCCGCATGACCGAAAGCAATGAGTTTTATTTGCCATTTTTGCAGTTTGTTGTTCTCTTCTCGCATTTCGTTTTCAATTTGCCTTGGCTATAGGTGTGTTTCTGTGTGTGTTTGGTGTATTCTGCTTCAGTTTCTATTCCGTATCGTAGATAACAGGTCATTATTTCAATTGTTGTTGTTGGCCCAACATATTTACATACCAAGTGAGAGAGGCAGAGAGAAGAGAGTAAGAGAGGCGGAGGAGAGAGTAATGCTGACGTTGACAGTGCTCCAGTACAGTGATTCGTGGGTGGATGGCAGTTAAGGGGAGGGGAGCTACAGAGTTCTAGGGCCTGGGGATTTCATATCTCATTTGGCCAACTCACAAAGTTCGCCAGCGCTGGTGCCAGCGGCAGCGCCAGCTCACATTTGATTAGCACCAAAATTGGATCAGCAGCTGTTGGCGCTCGTCGCCTCTCCTTCGCTCTTCAGTCCCTCGATGAGCCCCCCTGTGATGAGAAAGAATGCGCCCCCCTATCCCTTTATCCCTCCTGCACTCCCAAGGTAAACAAAAAACCAAAACAGATGTGAATCAGTTCTAGGGATGGTATTGCAGTTCTATAAGAGTGACTCAAAGCTTAGTAGCTGAGATCTAACGGAAGATACACCTTTTGACGTCACCAGCAGTGGTACAGGTTAGGGCATTCGATAGTTGGCTCTACGCACTCGGATCCATCGCGGCTTGGTTATCTATGCATATTGAAGTACATAGTGGCGGTATCAGGCAGGAAGACCGAACCGAAACCTCTATTAAAAATGTACGAGTTGTGGGGAAGAGAGCGGAAAGTGAAAGACACGAGTACCTCGGTGGAACTTTCATTGCGATGACTAACCTAGAGAACCATATTGGAGCAAAGACCGAGAGCACATGGCAGATAAGGGTACGCAATTAGCACCTTAAATAGAATACATTAGGGTACCCAGGTGGTCGGGTGGTTGGGTGAGGTGACCCGCTTCGTGGGGAAGGGTATGGTGGAGCTTGTGGAGGTGACGCCACCACATCACGATTATACGAAACCACTTGACTGGATTTGGATTTTGGATTTTCTGCCTTACACACTCCCCAGTAGCACGCAACTTTTGTATGCGGCTGCGGCTGCTGCTGTTGTTGTTGTTGTGGTTGTAGTTGTTATTGTTTCCTCTTCTACCTGTCGATGGTTAATCGGCCAGACACCAAAACAAGCTTTTCAGCCACAACAATAACACACAGCCAGAAAAAGATCTCTTATGAAAAAATTCATAATTTTATAAATAGAAGTTACTGTCAAGAATAATAAAAAAATCTGTAAAATATTATTAGTTGCTTTTAGGATTAAGATCTATCTTAATTATACAACTGCTGACATTATTTTTCGCTGTGCAACTGTGCCGCCACAATGAAAACTCACTAAAAATCGGTTAGAACATGCCAAACAAGTTTCAGCATTTCTGTGGGGCAAGCCGCTTAAAAAGGATATACCACACACACACACACACACGCATACAGTCGGAGACAGAACGCACACAGGCGAACGAGGGCAGGCGCATCCAAGTTTATAGATTTTTTGGTTGCACAGCCCCCAAGCCCCCCTTGCCAGCGAACTTGCAGCGGCCAAAATAAACCCAAAGCAGGAGACACGGCAGCAGTTGCACACTCTCCGCTCCTTGGAGCAACAGTCTCTCATCCGGGCCTCCTCTGCCGGTGCTGGTGCATGCACCACCACCACTACCACTACCACCACCACCACCGGTCCAAAAGCTATGCAAAGTGCATGCGCACTGAGGGGAGGGCGCCGACACCGACAGCAACAGGAGAACGGGGCAAAGGTGGGGTTGCTTGCCGCGGACAACTTGATTTCCGTTGCCCTTTGACAATTGGTGGGATGGCTAGTACATCATAATGATAACCCTTCCATGCATCTAGCATCAAAGGTCAGGTTTGAAAAGTATCTTTTGAGAGCACTTGGCTAACTCATTCAAATAATTAGCTTATCTAGTGAGTGCTTTTGCTTAACCCATTTCTAAACCCAAAGTATGAATTCCAAAGCCCAATTTGAAGGGAATATGGCCAGGTAGGCAGCGCCGTCTTAGCTGGCAAGTGACAAATGCCGCGGAAACTGCCAGAAAACACGAAATCCATTCTCCATACCCCCATCGCACCATCGCACTCGTCATCCGAGTGCCGAACCCATCACCTCAGCGCTCCGACAGCAAATGAAAACGAAATGACAAAAAACAGCGCCTCTTCGGAAGCTACGAGAGAGAGAGCGGAACGGGTGGGCTTGGTTCAGGTGCCCTCCTCCGTTCACCAAGAAGGTGTATTTTTAGGAATTCATTACACTTTACACTCTCTACGCTCTCTCTCTTCCGGCTCTTTATATGGTTCTTGTTTAAGCTCTTTCTGACGTTCTCTCTCTCTCTTTTGTTTTGCAGCGGGAGAGGAAGCAGCGCAAGCTTTATCTGGACGAGTGGTCGCTGGGTGATGACGACGGCGAAGGGACGCGGGGCTTCAGTGTGGCCGAGAAGCTCGAGTCTTCCAAGTTCGCGCAGGCGGGCATGGTGCGAGAGATGCGCGGCTGCGATCTCACCGTCGCGTAAGTATCTCAAATCTGTCTGTTAATGGGCGGGCTATTATCGGTTGATATTTAACGGAATTGTTAGTATTTAAGAGCTATCTAATGATCTTGAAGCTTGTTTTCATCAGCTCAAGTGATTAGTGGATATGGATGAATGGGATTAGATAGATATTAGATACTAGTTTAATATTAGAGGGGCTAGAACATGCTAAAAAAAGATACATAATAATTCCTTAAACTCCTTCTTTTAGCTTCCTGCAGCAGCATGGCTTCAACATCCCTTTGCTGTTCCGGGACAAGGCCGGCTTGGGCCTAAAGATGCCCGATCCTCAGGAGTTCACTGTGAACGATGTCCGTCTCTGCGTCGGATCTCGCCGCCTCCTCGACGTGATGGACGTTAATACCCAAAAAAATCTGCAGATGACGATGAAGGAGTGGCAGCAATACTACGACAATCCCCAAAAGGATCGCCTGTTGAACGTAATCTCACTGGAGTTCTCGCACACACGCCTGGACCGATTCATCCAGAGCCCGGAGATCGTCCGCCAGATCGACTGGGTAGATGTGGTCTGGCCGAAGCAGCTGAAGGACGCCCAGCGCGAAGGCACCAATCTACTGGGTGGCATGATGTACCCCAAGGTGCAGAAGTACTGTCTCATGTCGGTGAAGAACTGCTATACGGATTTTCATATTGATTTCGGCGGCACCTCGGTGTGGTATCACATCCTCCGGGGCAGCAAAGTTTTCTGGTTGATCCCACCGACGGATCGCAATCTCCAACTCTACGAAAAGTGGGTGTTGTCCGGCAAGCAGGCCGACGTCTTCTTTGGCGACACGGTGGAGAAGTGCGCCAGGGTCTACCTGACGGCAGGTAACACCTTCTTCATACCCACGGGATGGATTCATGCCGTCTACACGCCGACCCAATCCCTCGTGTTTGGCGGAAACTTCTTGCATTCGTTCGGGATCGTGAAGCAACTGAAGACCGCCAGTGTGGAGGACAGTACGAAGGTGCCCCAGAAGTTCCGCTATCCATTCTTCACGGAGATGCTGTGGTACGTCCTCGCCCGGTACGTTCACACCCTGTTGGGTCACTCCCACCTGGATGGTGAGCCCTCGCTGAGTGAGGCGGAGATGGCTGCCAGACCCCACACGCATCTCACCCACCACGAGCTCTTCGGCCTGAAGGAGATTGTGATGTATCTGTATGATCTGCCGCCGCAGAAGAAGAACGTGCCCAGCTTGGTCCTGGATCCGGTTGCTCTAATCAAGGATGTTCGCTCGCTGGTAGAGCGGCATTGCAAGGACCAGCAGGATCTAGCCATCACAGGTGTGTCAGTTCTAAGGACTCCATCGGATGCCCATCCACAGTTCCAGCTGTACGATCGGACACGGGTGAAGCAGGAGATCAAGCAGGAAATTGCGCGAAAGAACGCCGAAGTTATCCGGGAGCAGCAGCAACTGGAGGCGGGGCGGGCACGCGATGCCGAGTCGGATGCGTCTCAGTCAACCGGGACGGGATCTGGCTTGGGGATCGGAGCTGGCATCGAGTACAGCAATGGTGTTCTGAAAAAGGAGCAGCTGGAGAACGGAAGTGGAGCCTCAGCAGCTGGCCACACATCGCAGCCAGGTAGATTCCCTTCCAGTTCTTTTGAAAACTCATTCTTCAAAATTTTTGTTTGTTTCCTTACAGAAGCCACCTTCGTTCTGCCGACGGACACGATGAAGTATCGCCCACCCAAGAAAATGCACCTGGCCCAAGCCGTTGCTGCTGCGTCCAGCAGTAGTGGCTCACCAGGAGGATCCACTGGCGGGAGTTCTTCACTCCCGAGCAGCAATCAGAGCCCCACCGCTGGAGCCGCAACTGCTGTGGGCGCAGGCCAGCCCATTAGCGTCATCGCCACCTGTTCAAGCTACAGCGAAGGTGGAATCTCCAGCCTAGATGGACAGTGTCCATCCCCAGGTGAAGCAGGTCCGAAGTTGTCGCCCAATCTGACGGGAGCTGGGCAGCCGCGTAGGCGCAGGACCCGTTGCAAAAATTGCGCTGCCTGCCAGCGCTCAGACTGTGGCACCTGTCCCTTTTGCATGGACATGGTCAAGTTCGGAGGACCGGGCAGGGCCAAGCAAACGTGTATGATGCGCCAGTGCTTGTCGCCGATGCTGCCGGTTACGGCGCAGTGCGTCTATTGTCACCTGGATGGATGGAGGCAGACCCCTGTATCGCCTCAGACCAAGCAGCTGGCTTCAGTTGATGGGCCCTCGGCGCTGATGGAGTGTTCGGTGTGCTACGAGATCGCCCACCCGGACTGCGCCTTGTCCCAGTTGGACGGAACTGAAGATGCCGCGGACGCCAAGGGCATCGTGAACGAAGATTTGCCAAACAGCTGGGAGTGTCCGAGCTGTTGTCGCTCCGGAAAGAACTACGACTACAAGGTGAGCTATGAAATTTATTGAAAAAATTTGTGTGTAATCGTAAATGTAATAAATTTCATGGCTGAAGCCCCGTCACTTCCGTGCCCGTCAAAAATCCTCGGAGGTTCGTCGAGTATCTGTTTCCCACGGCCCGGGAAGTACTGGCGATGCCCATCAGGAGGGAAGTGGCCTGCCCCTGCCAGTTGGCCAGTACAATGACTTCGTGTTCACCAGCGAATCGGAAATGGAGTCTGGGACAGCAAGCGGCCATATGACACACTGGAAACACGGAATGAAGCGCCATCACCAGCTGGAGGTCAAGACCGAACGCAACAACAGCTGCGACACACCATCTCCGGGGATCTCGCCGAGTGCCGTGGGTGGAGATTCCAAGGGAGGAAAGCGGCGCAAGAGCGACGACGGGACCAGCGTCAGCAGCAGCATGCAGGAGAGTAACGATGCTCCCTGTAGTTCTTCCGTGGATGGAGCAACTGGAACAGGCAACGCAAATGTGTCGACCAGCCAGTGGAGCAGCGGAGGAGGCGGTGGCTCGCGAAAAAAGAACTCTATTCGCTCACAACTGGCTCAGCAGATGCTGAACTCTTCGACAAGAGTTCTAAAAAAGCCGCAGTATGTTGTGCGTCCTGCTGGCATATCCAGTTCCTCCTCCTCCGGCGGCAATGGATCAGGTGGTGCGGGCGGCACTAATGGCATTAGCAATGGAAGCAACCAAAGTGGAACCAACTTCAGTGGAAATGGAGAGAGAGGTGCCAATAACGGAGGACTAAGTGGCTCCAATGGTCTGAGTAACCACAGTTCGTCCCAGAACCTGGCCATGGATCCCACTGTTCTTAAAATCATTTTCCGCTATCTGCCGCAGGACACACTGGTCACCTGCTGTTCGGTGTGCAAGGTGTGGTCCAACGCCGCGGTGGACCCTGATCTTTGGAAGACTATGAATTGCTCGGAGCACAAGATGTCTGCTTCATTGTTGACAGCCATAGTTCGACGGCAGCCCGAGCACCTGATCCTGGATTGGACGCAAATAGCCAAGCGCCAGTTGGCATGGCTGGTGGCCCGCCTACCCGCTCTCAAGAATCTCTCGCTGCAAAACTGCCCTATTCAAGCGGTACTGGCGCTCCACACCTGCCTCTGCCCGCCCCTTCAGACCCTTGACTTGAGTTTTGTCCGTGGATTGAATGACGCTGCTGTCCGGGATATACTCTCGCCGCCAAAGGATTCACGGCCAGGCTTGAGTGACTCTAAGACGCGGCTACGGGATCTCAAAGTGCTGAAGCTAGCTGGTACGGATATCTCCGATGTGGCGGTGCGATACATAACCCAGTCACTGCCGCATTTGCGCCACCTGGATCTCTCGTCGTGCCAGCGGATCACGGATGCTGGTGTAGCCCAAATAGGCACTTCCACCACGGCCATCGCCCGTCTGGCCGAACTGAATCTAAGTGCATGCCGCCTGGTATCGGAAAATGCTCTGGAACACCTGGCCAAGTGCAAGATGCTTGTGTGGTTGGATCTGCGCCATGTGCCACAAGTCAGCACCCAGTCGGTTATTCGATTTGCGAGCAACTCCAAGCACGACCTGTGCGTCAGAGACATCAAGTTGGTGGAGCGCCGACGTAGGAACTCGACAACAGAGGCCAGGAGCTGGCACCACGATTAGATTAATGTTAATCTAAGCACTCTTTCTAAGCCCTAACACTAGAATCCCCCAAATTCCTTGCCGGAATGACATCCAAGGCGTTGGAGGGCCCTCAGCATATATGTTGTTCAATTTTTGAGCGCTTAGCTAGTCAAGAACGGAGTACTCTCCGTTCCGGTCCGGTCTGTGTGTCCGTGTTTGCCGAATTAATTGGCCGCTATTGGGTGTAACTCTTCGAAGGTCACTGATGAGGATGTGTGGCGGCATCCGAAATACGCAAAATTACCAATTATCGTACCAGCTATCTGACCAGCCAGTTTTGTAATCCATCTAATTTACAGTATCCTTCATCGGAAACACTCTTACATGTCGGATAGTGGTTTTATTTGAATAGAAAATCCGTTTTTATTCCGTCCGTTTCATAGACATAGCGAAGGGCCCTGCTCCGGCTAGCCCGGAGGATAATGGTTTTCATTCGACACGTGCATCCGTTCGTCGATAGACACCACCTCTCACTCGGACATAGCGTAGCGATTAAGATTAGCATTCCCACGATGGTAATTACCCTTATTCAGTGTCATATGTCTAAGGTATGCAGAGAAAGAAGGTGGCACTAGGTGCACACCCATCCAGCTTAATGAAACCCCTAGCTCGCACAGAACTAGGAACCACACAGGCATAAGTGATGCGTTTCGGGACTGTAAAAACTGTGCAAAAAAAAAAATGATAGTTTTATTTGATTATTTAAACAATTTTTTATACAAATTTGGCCTTACTCGATGCAATTGAAACGAACGTGTTTCGCCCACACGGTTTCGCAGTTCCGAGCCACATTGTACTGGTGCTGATACCCCGGATATTGGTACAGCACGCCTGCCAAGCTGCACACTGAACGTAGCCGTATCCCCAAAATGCCCACTTCCTACCTCCCCCCAACAGTCCCGCTCCAGTAGCAGTTAAAAATAGTGATAACATGGCTAAAATGTACACTTGAGAGCATGTAAGAATTACACGCATACTTATATTTAATGTTTTACAAAATTAAATTACAAATATAGAATAATGTTTCAAGACTTCTAGTACTTGGCGGACTTGTAATCTGGTTCATCCCCACCTCCGCCACCGCCGCCATCCTTGGGCATTTTCCGCTTCTGGATGATGGTCTGGAAAATTGGGAAATTATTATGATGTATGTACTAAAATGCATTAAAATGTTCGATGCACGTACCTGGATCTTCTGCCACTCTCTGTCCAGTTCGGCCTTCTCATTCTTTTCGGTCTTGTTCTTGCGCGTCTTTCGCCCATCCTGCATCTTAACTCCGTACTGGAACGCGGCTTTTGGCAGCGCCTCCTTGGTGCTCATGTAGTCGGAGTATTCTTCCTGCGTATCAAAGTCCCATCGGCCTATGGGCCCCTTCTTATTGCCAAGGTCCATCTTTGTGTAGTCAACCTCGTCATCGGAATCGTCGATGGCGTCGTTCATCTCCTCCAGACCAGGATAGCACTCGGCGTAACCCTCAGGTTCGTTGGCGAATCGTGAGGCCATAGCCTTCGATATCTTGGGCGGCGGTGGTATGTTAGTGATCATGGGCTCCTCAGCGGCTTCTGGTGCAGCATCACCGAAGTAGGAAGCGGCTGGTTTACCAGAATCTTGATTACGGCGATCTGCCCGAGAAGCGGAGGGCTGGTAGTCTCCAACATCGTCGTAGATGCTGTCACCCAATGGAGCAGCAGTCTTTCCTCCCTTGCTGGATGAAGAGTTAGGGGCGCTGCTGCCTCCACTATGAGGATGGCTGCGAGCAGTGTCCACTTCCTTATCGTAGAAAAGGGGCTTATCCTTGTCGCGCTTCTTGTTTTTCTTGTTCCGACCGCCAGCCCGAAGGTAACTGAGGATTTGAGACAATTTGTTGATTACAATATCGTTGGTGGTCAGTGTGGCCACATCCTCGCGAGCCACCGGAACCTCAAACTTGGATCGCTTAAGCGTGGTTGGGATGTCCGACTCGCCCAACTCGTCGTCCAAATCGATAACATAGGCCATGCGTCCGGGCGCAAAGAGTTCGTTGCGTGGCACTTCTTTGGATCTCCTCGCTTGGATCAGGTTGTAAATGTTCCTGGCCAAAGGCCCGTTGATGGCATTTATGTCCTCCGACTCTCGCCGTTCCGCTTCCAGTTGCTCGGCTGCAGCTGCCGCTTCTGCAAGCTTTTCCCGGGCTGCCGCAGCGGCTAGCTCCTCCTCTTCTGCTTCCTTCGAATGGAGCTCGGAACGAACTTTCTGTAGCAGCGCATAATCCAGACCTTTCACCAAATGGGTGTGCTGGATATCACCACCCAAGAATTTGGATTCCTGAATGATTCTCCTCCTTCTTTCTGCGGCATCTATTCCGGACTTCATATCAGGAGCCACTGCTCTGTAAGCTTGAGTGCTGTTTCCATGCCCCGGCGTGCTGACATTCACGTAATCTGGATTGGCGCCATCACGTCGTTCCCTAGCTCTGTCCCTGTACTTTTCCGACAGCTCTTGGAGTTTGACATCCTCCTGTTTTTTGAGCGCCGCATAGAAGTTTTTCTTTTTACGACGTAGATCATTCCGCTCGCTGCTGCTCTGTCCCTTTTTCTTCTCACCACCGGAGCCTGAGGAGGCGGGGCCAGAAGGCGTAGCAAATGTAGCCGTAGCCAGGGAACCTCCGCCAGATGTGCTGCTGGTTCCAGAGCCCGGTGGAGGAGCACGCGGCGTGGCCAGCAATTTACGGAAATCATCGTTTGTCAGACGCACCGATGGAGGCGCTTCTAGGTGCGCATCCGACATGATATCCCAATTTTCTAAAAAACTCTTACGGAAAAATCTATATTTACAAAACCAGCTTCTTCCCTTTAATTTTCCACAGCAGGGTTGCCACACCCGTAGAAGTGCGAGTTATCGGGTCTCAGCTGTTTTCGATAAAAGTAGCACAAACGATAATTTCTGGCTTTAAAAAGCCATGTTTATCATGTTTTTTCGGCTGATCCTTTTACATATCAATTATCGATAATTACCGGATGATAAGCAGTGATTAGAATTATTATTGAATATTTTTAATACCACTGAAATGGAGGAATTTCTGAAAAAACTCCCGAAAGTGGAGTTGCATGCACACCTTAACGGTTCCCTGGGAATCGAAAGCCTTCGTGATCTTGCCGAGCGCCTGTATGGATCCACCTCGGAGGAATTCTCGCAGTTATGCCAGCGGTTCATTCAATTTGATAGGAACTCGGACTTGGATGCGTGCTTCAAGAAGTTTAGTTTTGTCCATGAGCTGACATCCACAGTGGAGGGCCTACGCTATGCCACGGAACTAGCAGTGCGGGACTTC
This sequence comes from Drosophila ananassae, assembly GCF_017639315.1. Taxonomy (NCBI): domain Eukaryota; kingdom Metazoa; phylum Arthropoda; class Insecta; order Diptera; family Drosophilidae; genus Drosophila; species Drosophila ananassae. The sequence goes on along the minus strand of NC_057927.1, from coordinate 14,757,163 downwards.
GACAAGGACAACGTCCAGTATGTGGAGATAAGGACAACACCCAAGGCGAATAGTAACTATTCCCGGAGGGATTATTTGCAGACCGTAATCGATGCAATCAGAACGGCAAGGGAAAAGTACCCACGGATACTGGTTAAACTTTTGCCTTCAATAAATCGGGCGGAACCTTTGGCGGCGGCCGAAGAAACAGTGTCTTTATCCATAGAGTTTGCGCGATCTCACCCAGATCTGGTTCTAGGAATCGATTTCAGTGGTAATCCTGGCAAGGGAAGGTTTGCAGACTTTGTCCCAATCCTATCGCGCGCCCGTGATATGGGTCTTAAATTGGTTATACATTGTGCGGAAATTGAAAACCCCCCAGAAGTCAAGGAGATGCTGCAGTTTGGAATGTCTCGGTGTGGCCACGGAACTTTCCTAGATCCAATCGATATTACATATTTAAAGGAAAGGAATATTGCCATTGAATGTTGTCTAACGAGCAATCTGAAATCCGGAACTGTTCCCGATTTGAAGGAGCACCACCTCAAAAGACTTATGAAAGCGGATGCCCACAAGGTACTATGCACTGATGATAGTGGAGTGTTCGACACGACACTCTCCAAAGAATTTCTCCTGGCATCGGAAGTCTTTGGACTGAGCAGGAACCAATGCATTTCCTTAACTTTGGAGGCAGTACATCATTCCCTTGCTAACGATGAGGAGCGAAATCAGATGGCTGTAAAGGTGAAAGACTACGCGGCCAGCTTGGCATAACAATATGCCAAATTGTAAAAAAAACAAGAAAGGAAAGCTAACTTCGGGCGGAGCCGAAGTTGATATACCCTTGCAGTTCAGTCGCAGTCCGCTAGGTGGCGCCACGCATCTTATATTATTAGATATATAGCGGATCGTATATAGTCGGCCGATCCTTATGAAATTTGGCATATCGAATTATTTTGCCAAAAGAGTAATCTGTACCAAATCCCATCTTTCTAACTTAAAAAACACCAAAGTTATGCCAATTTCGATCGTTCTATGACAGCTATAGGATATAGTCGGCCGATCCTTATGAAATTTTGCACACAAGATATTTTGGTCAAATATAACATGTGTGGAAAGTCCCAACCCTCTAACTTAAAAAACACCAAAGTTATGGCATTTCCGATCAATCAGTTATATGGCAGCTATAGGATATAGTCGACCGATCCCGGCCGTTCCGACTTATATACTGCCTGCAAAGGAAAGAAGGGTGTGTGCAAAGTTTCAACTCGATAGCTTTAAAACTGAGAGACTAGTTTGCGTAGAAACGGACAGACGGACAGACGGACAGACGGACAGACGGACAGACGGACATGCTCATATCGACTCAGGAGGTGATCCTGATCAAGAATATATATACTTTATAGGGTCGGAGATGTCTCCTTCACTGCGTTGCACACTTTTGACCAAAATTATAATACCCTCTGCAAGGGTATAAAAAGGTTGCAGTCAACTAACACCTCGCTAATCGCTGCTAGCTCCATGAATATGTTCAATATGACATGCATTTTTACATGACTAAGAAGATTTATTATACCTTTAGAAAATATGTATCAAATAGGAAAAATGTAAAATTTCCCGATTGCATAATCATAAGTAAATAATGACTCTGAAATAAATTATTTCATATACCTGTTGACCAAGTTAAGATCCTTGGGTGGAAAATATACAAGCTCGGATCAGGGTTCCGAGTAGATTCTATCTGCATTCAAATATTGTGAATATCGACAAATAAAATTTTGGCCCCATTTTCGGCTCAAAATCATGTGGTACCCCTTGGAAAAGTGCGATTGTCGCTTTTCTCACACTTTTTTGAGAATATCTTAACTATTTTGCATCCGATTCAAAAACGGAGTACCATTCATGAATCAGGGAACTAATCCTCGTAGATCTCCATCAATGGATCTTAAAAATTCTCGAAATAAAATTTTGGCCCCATTTTCGGCTCAAAATCATGATGGTACCCCTTGGAAAAGTACGATTGTCGCTTTTCTCACACTTTTTTGAGAATATCTTAACTATTTTGCATCCGATTCAAAAACGGAGCACCATTCATGAATCAGGGATCTAATCCTCATAGATCTTCATCAAAGGATCTTAAAAATTCTCAAAATAAAATTTTGGCCCCATTTTCGGCTCAAAATCATGATGGTACCCCTTGGAAAAGTACGATTGTCGCTTTTCTCACACTTTTTTGCGAATATCTCAACTATTTTTCATCCGATTCAAAAACGGAGCACCATTTATGAATCAGGGAACTAATCATCGTAGATCTCCATCAAAGGATCTTAAAAATTCTCAAAATAAAATTTTGACCCCATTTTCGGCTCAAAATCATGATGGTACCCCTTGGAAAAGTACGATTGTCGCTTTTCTCACACTTTTTTGAGAATATCTTAACTATTTTGCATCCGATTCAAAAACGGAGCACCATTCATGAATCAGGGATCTAATCCTCATAGATCTTCATCAAAGGATCTTAAAAATTCTCAAAATAAAATTTTGGCCCCATTTTCGGCTCAAAATCATGTGGTACCCCTTGGAAAAGTGCGATTGTCGCTTTTCTCACACTTTTTTGAGAATATCTTAACTATTTTGAATCCGATCTGGAAGCGGGGTAACATTTTGAGATCAGGACGTTAATAACCTTCAATTTCCACCAAAATATCCTTGATATCCTGGAACAAAAATTATTCCAAATATTCAATACTAAATACATTTAATTTTGTATGATTTCAAGGATAAAACGTCCTTTGATGCAAAAACTTTTGATGAAGTTCGAAGGACCTTAAAGTCCTTATTCCGCAATTGTATTCCCTTCCAAAATCGGTTATGGATTGCACGAGATATAAGCTAAAAAGCTAGTCAAAAATAATTTTTTTGGCCAAACAAATTTTTCCCACGGTGTTAACTTGGCCAAAACCAATATTTTTTAGCCAGGCAGGTGGAGACTCTTTTTCCGCTTTTTTTGAGCCATCCCAATCCACGATTGGATGCGAAATGGCCGAGATATTCACAAAAAACATTTTCAAAAATCGAAATCCACCTACTGGCCATTTCTGTTCGCCTAGTACTTCGGGCCTGGTAGCGCCCGAAAATTGAAAAATTTTCAGCCACTTTAGTTCGTGACGTCACGGATTGAACCTCTACATGTGGCGTCACACTGGGTGGTGTCTTGGCTGGAGGATCCACACATGTTCCACACAGGATCCACATTTCGATTCGTTACATTTGAATTCAAATTCAAAAATAGATCCTGCCCGCGCCTACCCGGGCTTTTTAAAATTTTCAAATTCAAAAATAGTTGCCCGCCCCCGCGAAATTTAAATGTCAACCGGTTCAGCCAAGACACTACCCAGTGTGACGTCACATGTCACGCCGAGAAACCACCAAGTGGTGACGTCACGGATCGCAGCCTATCCCGTGACGTCACAGACTTTTGTGGCTGAAAATTTTTCAATTTTGGGCCGCCACCAGGCTCGGAGTACTAGGCGAACAGAAATGGCCAGTAGGTGGATTCTATTTTCTGAAACAGTTTTTTGTGAATATCTCGGCCATTTCGCTTCCAATCCAGGATCGTGATAGGTCATAAAATGCGCAAAAATAAGGCGCATAAAGTGGCAACCACAATCTGGAATTAGCCAAGTTAACACCGAGAGGAAGCTAAAATTGGCCAAAAAGAAATATTTTTATAAGATCCTGTTTTTTCGATTATGTATATCTAGGCCATTTCCCAACCGATCTGGAAGCGGGGTAACATTTTGAGATCAGGACGTTAATAACCTTCAATTTCCACCAAAATATCCTTGATATCCTGGAACAAAAATTATTCCAATATTCAATACTAAATACATTTAATTTTGTATGATTTCAAGGATAAAACGTCTTTTGATGCAAAAACTTTTGATGCAGTTCGAAGGACCTTAAAGTCCCTATTCCGCAATTGTATTCCCTTCCAAAATCGGTTATGGATTGCACGAGATATAAGCTAAAAAGCTAATCAAAAATAATTTTTTTGGCCAAAAACATTTTTCCCACGGTGTTAACTTGGCCAAAACCAATATTTTTTAGCCAGGCAGGTGGAGACTCTTTTTCCGCTTTTTTTGAGCCATCCCAATCCACGATTGGATGCGAAATGGCCGAGATATTCACAAAAAACATATTCATACATATTCACATATTCAAACATATTCACAAAAAACCAATATTTTTTAGCCAGGCAGGTGGAGACTCTTTTTCCGCTTTTTTTGAGCCATCCCAATCCACGATTGGATGCGAAATGGCCGAGATATTCACAAAAAACATTTTCAAAAATCGAAATCCACCTACTGGCCATTTCTGTTCGCCTAGTACTTCGGGCCTGGTAGCGCCCGAAAATTGAAAAATTTTTAGCCACTTTAGTTCGTGACGTCACGGATTGAACCTCTACATGTGACGTCACACTGGGGGGTGTCTTGGCTGGAGGATCCACATATGTTCCACACAGGATCCACATTTCGATTCGTTACATTTGAATTCAAATTCAAAAATAGATCCCGCCGGCGCCTCCCCGGGCTTTTTAAAATTTTCAAATTCAAAAATAGTTGCCCGCCCCCGCGAAATTTAAATACCGGTGACTTTAAGCGGTTGACCGGTTCAGCAAAGGCACAACCCAGTCTGGCCAAGAAACCACCAAGTGGTGACGTCACGGATCGCAGCCTATTCCGTGACGTCACAGACTTTTGTGGCTGAAAATTTTTCAATTTTGGGCCGCCACCAGGCTCGGAGTACTAGGCGAACAGAAATGGCCAGTAGGTGGATTCTATTTTCTGAAACAGTTTTTTGTGAATATCTCGGCCATTTCGCTTCCAATCCAGGATCGTGATAGGTCATAAAATGCGCAAAAATAAGGCGCATAAAGTGGCAACCACAATCTGGAATTAGCCAAGTTAACACCGAGAGGAAGCTAAAATTGGCCAAAAAGAAATATTTTTATAAGATCCTGTTTTTTCGATTATGTATATCTAGGCCATTTCCCAACCGATCTGGAAGCGGGGTAACATTTTGAGATCAGGACGTTAATAACCTTCAATTTCCACCAAAATATCCTTGATATCCTGGAACAAAAATTATTCCAATGTTCAATACTAAATACATTTAATTTTGTATGATTTCAAGGATAAAACGTCCTTTGATGCAAAAACTTTTGATGCAGTTCGAAGGACCTTAAAGTCCCTATTCCGCAATTGTATTCCCTTCCAAAATCGGTTATGGATTGCACGAGATATAAGCTAAAAAGCTAATCAAAAATAATTTTTTTGGCCAAAAACATTTTTCCCACGGTGTTAACTTGGCCAAAACCAATATTTTTTAGCCAGGCAGGTGGAGACTCTTTTTCCGCTTTTTTTGAGCCATCCCAATCCACGATTGGATGCGAAATGGCCGAGATATTCACAAAAAACATTTTCAAAAATCGAAATCCACCTACTGGCCATTTCTGTTCGCCTAGTACTTCGGGCCTGGTAGCGCCCGAAAATTGAAAAATTTTCAGCCACTTTAGTTCGTGACGTCACGGATTGAACCTCTACATGTGACGTCACACTGGGTGGTGTCTTGGCTGGAGGATCCACACATGTTCCACACAGGATCCACATTTCGATTCGTTACATTTGAATTCAAATTCAAAAATAGATCCTGCCCGCGCCTACCCGGGCTTTTTAAAATTTTCAAATTCAAAAATAGTTGCCCGCCCCCGCGAAATTTAAATGTCAACCGGTTCAGCCAAGACACTACCCAGTGTGACGTCACATGTCACGCCGAGAAACCACCAAGTGGTGACGTCACGGATCGCATCCCGTGACGTCACAGACTTTTGTGGCTGAAAATTTTTCAATTTTGGGCCGCCACCAGGCTCGGAGTACTAGGCGAACAGAAATGGCCAGTAGGTGGATTCTATTTTCTGAAACAGTTTTTTGTGAATATCTCGGCCATTTCGCTTCCAATCCAGGATCGTGATAGGTCATAAAATGCGCAAAAATAAGGCGCATAAAGTGGCAACCACAATCTGGAATTAGCCAAGTTAACACCGAGAGGAAGCTAAAATTGGCCAAAAAGAAATATTTTTATAAGATCCTGTTTTTTCGATTATGTATATCTAGGCCATTTCCCAACCGATCTGGAAGCGGGGTAACATTTTGAGATCAGGACGTTAATAACCTTCAATTTCCACCAAAATATCCTTGATATCCTGGAACAAAAATTATTCCAATGTTCAATACTAAATACATTTAATTTTGTATGATTTCAAGGATAAAACGTCCTTTGATGCAAAAACTTTTGATGCAGTTCGAAGGACCTTAAAGTCCCTATTCCGCAATTGTATTCCCTTCCAAAATCGGTTATGGATTGCACGAGATATAAGCTAAAAAGCTAATCAAAAATAATTTTTTTGGCCAAAAACATTTTTCCCACGGTGTTAACTTGGCCAAAACCAATATTTTTTAGCCAGGCAGGTGGAGACTCTTTTTCCGCTTTTTTTGAGCCATCCCAATCCACGATTGGATGCGAAATGGCCGAGATATTCACAAAAAACATTTTCAAAAATCGAAATCCACCTACTGGCCATTTCTGTTCGCCTAGTACTTCGGGCCTGGTAGCGCCCGAAAATTGAAAAATTTTCAGCCACTTTAGTTCGTGACGTCACGGATTGAACCTCTACATGTGACGTCACACTGGGTGGTGTCTTGGCTGGAGGATCCACACATGTTCCACACAGGATCCACATTTCGATTCGTTACATTTGAATTCAAATTCAAAAATAGATCCTGCCCGCGCCTACCCGGGCTTTTTAAAATTTTCAAATTCAAAAATAGTTGCCCGCCCCCGCGAAATTTAAATGTCAACCGGTTCAGCCAAGACACTACCCAGTGTGACGTCACATGTCACGCCGAGAAACCACCAAGTGGTGACGTCACGGATCGCATCCCGTGACGTCACAGACTTTTGTGGCTGAAAATTTTTCAATTTTGGGCCGCCACCAGGCTCGGAGTACTAGGCGAACAGAAATGGCCAGTAGGTGGATTCTATTTTCTGAAACAGTTTTTTGTGAATATCTCGGCCATTTCGCTTCCAATCCAGGATCGTGATAGGTCATAAAATGCGCAAAAATAAGGCGCATAAAGTGGCAACCACAATCTGGAATTAGCCAAGTTAACACCGAGAGGAAGCTAAAATTGGCCAAAAAGAAATATTTTTATAAGATCCTGTTTTTTCGATTATGTATATCTAGGCCATTTCCCAACCGATCTGGAAGCGGGGTAACATTTTGAGATCAGGACGTTAATAACCTTCAATTTCCACCAAAATATCCTTGATATCCTGGAACAAAAATTATTCCAATGTTCAATACTAAATACATTTAATTTTGTATGATTTCAAGGATAAAACGTCCTTTGATGCAAAAACTTTTGATGCAGTTCGAAGGACCTTAAAGTCCCTATTCCGCAATTGTATTCCCTTCCAAAATCGGTTATGGATTGCACGAGATATAAGCTAAAAAGCTAATCAAAAATAATTTTTTTGGCCAAAAACATTTTTCCCACGGTGTTAACTTGGCCAAAACCAATATTTTTTAGCCAGGCAGGTGGAGACTCTTTTTCCGCTTTTTTTGAGCCATCCCAATCCACGATTGGATGCGAAATGGCCGAGATATTCACAAAAAACATTTTCAAAAATCGAAATCCACCTACTGGCCATTTCTGTTCGCCTAGTACTTCGGGCCTGGTAGCGCCCGAAAATTGAAAAATTTTCAGCCACTTTAGTTCGTGACGTCACGGATTGAACCTCTACATGTGACGTCACACTGGGGGGTGTCTTGGCTGGAGGATCCACATATGTTCCACACAGGATCCACATTTCGATTCGTTACATTTGAATTCAAATTCAAAAATAGATCCCGCCGGCGCCTCCCCGGGCTTTTTAAAATTTTCAAATTCAAAAATAGTTGCCCGCCCCCGCGAAATTTAAATACCGGTGACTTTAAGCGGTTGACCGGTTCAGCAAAGGCACAACCCAGTCTGGCCAAGAAACCACCAAGTGGTGACGTCACGGATCGCAGCCTATTCCGTGACGTCACAGACTTTTGTGGCTGAAAATTTTTCAATTTTGGGCCGCCACCAGGCTCGGAGTACTAGGCGAACAGAAATGGCCAGTAGGTGGATTCTATTTTCTGAAACAGTTTTTTGTGAATATCTCGGTCATTTCGCTTCCAATCCAGGATCGTGATAGGTCATAAAATGCGCAAAAATAAGGCGCATAAAGTGGCAACCACAATCTGGAATTAGCCAAGTTAACACCGAGAGGAAGCTAAAATTGGCCAAAAAGAAATATTTTTATAAGATCCTGTTTTTTCGATTATGTATATCTAGGCCATTTCCCAACCGATCTGGAAGCGGGGTAACATTTTGAGATCAGGACGTTAATAACCTTCAATTTCCACCAAAATATCCTTGATATCCTGGAACAAAAATTATTCCAATGTTCAATACTAAATACATTTAATTTTGTATGATTTCAAGGATAAAACGTCCTTTGATGCAAAAACTTTTGATGCAGTTCGAAGGACCTTAAAGTCCCTATTCCGCAATTGTATTCCCTTCCAAAATCGGTTATGGATTGCACGAGATATAAGCTAAAAAGCTAATCAAAAATAATTTTTTTGGCCAAAAACATTTTTCCCACGGTGTTAACTTGGCCAAAACCAATATTTTTTAGCCAGGCAGGTGGAGACTCCTTTTCCGCTTTTTTTGAGCCATCCCAATCCACGATTGGATGCGAAATGGCCGAGATATTCACAAAAAACATATTCATACATATTCACATATTCAAACATATTCACAAAAAACCAATATTTTTTAGCCAGGCAGGTGGAGACTCTTTTTCCGCTTTTTTTGAGCCATCCCAATCCACGATTGGATGCGAAATGGCCGAGATATTCACAAAAAACATTTTCAAAAATCGAAATCCACCTACTGGCCATTTCTGTTCGCCTAGTACTTCGGGCCTGGTAGCGCCCGAAAATTGAAAAATTTTCAGCCACTTTAGTTCGTGACGTCACGGATTGAACCTCTACATGTGACGTCACACTGGGTGGTGTCTTGGCTGGAGGATCCACACATGTTCCACACAGGATCCACATTTCGATTCGTTACATTTGAATTCAAATTCAAAAATAGATCCTGCCCGCGCCTACCCGGGCTTTTTAAAATTTTCAAATTCAAAAATAGTTGCCCGCCCCCGCGAAATTTAAATACCGGTGACTTTAAGCGGTTGACCGGTTCAGCAAAGGCACAACCCAGTCTGGCCAAGAAACCACCAAGTGGTGACGTCACGGATCGCAGCCTATTCCGTGACGTCACAGACTTTTGTGGCTGAAAATTTTTCAATTTTGCGCCGCCACCAGGCTCGGAGTACTAGGCGAACAGAAATGGCCAGTAGGTGGATTCTATTTTCTGAAACAGTTTTTTGTGAATATCTCGGCCATTTCGCTTCCAATCCAGGATCGTGATAGGTCATAAAATGCGCAAAAATAAGGCGCATAAAGTGGCAACCACAATCTGGTATTAGCCAAGTTAACACCGAGGGGAAGTTGAAATTGGCCAAAAAGAAATATTTTTATAAGATCCTGTTTTTTCGATTATGTATATCTAGGCCATTTCCCAACCGATCTGGAAGCGGGGTAACATTTTGAGATCAGGACGTTAATAACCTTCAATTTCCACCAAAATATCCTTGATATCCTGGAACAAAAATTATTCCAATATTCAATACTAAATACATTTAATTTTGTATGATTTCAAGGATAAAACGTCCTTTGATGCAAAAACTTTTGATGCAGTTCGAAGGACCTTAAAGTCCCTATTCCGCAATTGTATTCCCTTCCAAAATCGGTTATGGATTGCACGAGATATAAGCTAAAAAGCTAATCAAAAATAATTTTTTTGGCCAAAAACATTTTTCCCACGGTGTTAACTTGGCCAAAACCAATATCTTTTAGCCAGGCAGGTGGAGACTCTTTTTCCGCTTTTTTTGAGCCATCCCAATCCACGATTGGATGCGAAATGGCCGAGATATTCACAAAAAACATTTTCAAAAATCGAAATCCACCTACTGGCCATTTCTGTTCGCCTAGTACTTCGGGCCTGGTAGCGCCCGAAAATTGAAAAATTTTCAGCCACTTTAGTTCGTGACGTCACGGATTGAACCTCTACATGTGGCGTCACACTGGGTGGTGTCTTGGCTGGAGGATCCACACATGTTCCACACAGGATCCACATTTCGATTCGTTACATTTGAATTCAAATTCAAAAATAGATCCTGCCCGCGCCTACCCGGGCTTTTTAAAATTTTCAAATTCAAAAATAGTTGCCCGCCCCCGCGAAATTTAAATGTCAACCGGTTCAGCCAAGACACTACCCAGTGTGACGTCACATGTCACGCCGAGAAACCACCAAGTGGTGACGTCACGGATCGCAGCCTATCCCGTGACGTCACAGACTTTTGTGGCTGAAAATTTTTTAATTTTGGGCCGCCACCAGGCTCGGAGTACTAGGCGAACAGAAATGGCCAGTAGGTGGATTCTATTTTCTGAAACAGTTTTTTGTGAATATCTCGGCCATTTCGCTTCCAATCCAGGATCGTGTTAGGTCATAAAATGCGCAAAAATAAGGCGCATAAAGTGGCAACCACAATCTGGTATTAGCCAAGTTAACACCGAGGGGAAGTTAAAATTGGCCAAAAAGAAATATTTTTATAAGATCCTGTTTTTTCGATTATGTATATCTAGGCCATTTCCCAACCGATCTGGAAGCGGGGTAACATTTTGAGATCAGGACGTTAATAACCTTCAATTTCCACCAAAATATCCTTGATATCCTGGAACAAAAATTATTCCAATATTCAATACTACATACATTTAATTTTGTATGATATCAAGGATAAAACGTCCTTTGATGCAAAAACTTTTGATGCAGTTCGAAGGACCTTAAAGTCCTTATTCCGCAATTGTATTCCCTTCCAAAATCGGTTATGGATTTATTTATTTATTTATTTATTTCGCCATTGAACTAAATCTTACATGGCTACTTTACAATCTAACTTACATACTACTTAGAAAATGCCTAACCAGTAAGGCCCTTAAAACATGTCTCTCTGAGCCCCACTTCATTCGGAGGCTAGGCGGTAATGCATTAAATAAAGCTAATGCTCGATCAATAGGCTCGTTCAATAAATAATTGGCCCTACGACAAGCGAGTTGAAAGGGTGAAAAGGAGCGAAGATCCCTCTGGGGCACATTAAAGTTAATAAGCCCCAATAACATGGGGCAATCAATTCTGCTAGACACAATATTGTTGATGAATGTTAGTGCTGCCACCATGCGCCTATCCTCAAGAGTACATATGTGGAGGAGAAGGCACCGGCTATGGTAGGAGGGTAGAGGATCCACAAACCTCAAAGGGAGAAGGGCAAATTTTAAAAATTTCCTCTGCAGCCGCTCAACTCTATTAGAGCTAATTCTACTTGCGGGGCTCCAAATAATAGAGGCATATTCCAGCCTCGACCGGACATATGCGGCGTAAACACTGAGCTTCGAGTACGGGCACTTGAATTGGTCAGTATGCCTCTTCACAAAGCCCAACATGGCATACGCCTTAGGCATTATGAAGTCTAAATGGCTGGAGAATTTAAATTTTGAGTCAAAAAGGACGCCAAGATCAACCACCTCCTCCATTAGTTGCAAGTCATGGTTGCCAATTGCATAGGAAGTACAAATATCAAGCGCCCTTTTACTATAACGAATAAAATGACATTTAAGTAAATTTAGAGGAAGAAGGTTGAGGGTGCACCAAGTAGAGAGTCGGCGCAAATCCTCCTGCAGCATATAGCTATCTCTAATGCAGCTAATGGCCTTAAAAACTTTAAGGTCATCCGCGTATAACAGAAAGTTCGAGTAATGAAAGCAAGTGGAGATGTCATTTATGAATATGATGAACAGGAGCGGGCCCAAAGAACTACCTTGCGGAAGGCCAGATGTGGCAATGAAGGGGCTCGAGGTGGCATCACCAATGGGAACGTGGCATGGTCGGTCTGCCAAATAAGACTCCAACCAACATAACAAGGAGGAATGAACGCCTAATCTGAAGAGTTTAGCAAGTAGGGCTGCGTGGCAAACTTTATCAAAGGCTTTAGAGAAGTCAGTATAAATGGCGTCAACCTGACTTCGGCGTTCAAAGGCTTCAAGGCACTGCTTAGAGAAAACCACTAAGTTAGTTGTGGTGGATCGCCCCGGCAAGAATCCATGTTGATTAGGAGAAATAAGGTTACGAATCAAAAATGTTAGCTTTTTGGTGACTATACGCTCAAGTAATTTGGCAATATTACAGATCTTGGCGATAGGACGATAGTTTGTGACATCTGCCCTACTGCCACCTTTGTGAATGGGCATGATCGAAGTAATTTTCCATCGATGAGCAAATTTACCAGATGATAGAGATAAAGAGAACAGAAGTTGCAAAGGTGTGGTTAAGGATGAGATACACTTCTTAATGAAGAATGGGGAGATACCATCCAAGTCGAGAGTATGCGACTCATTAAAATGACTAGAGGCTTCGATAATGTCAGAATCAAATGTGTCCAAGCATCCTACCTCAAGAAGAGGCAAGATTTTCTGAAGTACCTCCTGCTCATCCCAGGAGTCCTTCGGCTCAAGGTTAGAGGCAAAATATTTAGCAAAAAGTTCAGAGATGCCCATATCTGAGTTGGCTGTCAAAGCTCCATAAGACATGGAAGAAGGTATATCAGAGGATGATTTTTTCCCATTCACAAACCGCCAAAACGCTTTAGGGTTAGATCTGAGGCTGGCTTCAACATCAGAAATATACTGATTATATAGAAATTTATTGAGGAATTCAAACTCACGCTTGCATTGCCGGTACAACTCACCAGCAATTTGATCCCCTGTCTTTAAAAATTTCTTATAAAATTTGTCCCTTCTATTCTTTAAGTTTTTTAGGCCAACTGTGTACCAGGGCAACTTGTACGACCTTCGAACCCTAATCGAGGCATTATTGTCGATAATATTGAAAAGAGCAATCAAAAACTTAGTGTAACACTCATCAATCGCGCCATCCGAAAAAAGGGAAACCCAGTCAAAACTTACAATAGCGGTATTAATAAGGAATAGATTAGCCTCATTAAAGTGATAATAAGAAATAGGTGAGGTGGAAGGTAGAAAACTATAAAATTCAATGTATATCAACAATGGCTTATGGTGCATATCACACGGACTTAATGGTACATTACAAATTTCTACTTTACTATGTACGACATTATTTAAAAATATCAAATCCAAAATTTTCGATAAATCATTATAAATATTATTTACTTGGGAGAGGCCCATACTAAAAATATCATCCAAGACTACGATTTCATGCGATTGATGAACATTGCTGGGTAGCATGCCCAGGGACTCCGGGTCCCAAGACCAAACAATAGAGCTCAGGTTGAAGTCGCCGGCTACCATCAGAGCGGTATGGTCCTCCATACTACCGCAGACACTGGCGATATTCTCCATATGCGCTTGATAGATGCTGAATGCGCTGTTTGGTGGGATATACGATGCAATGATGACGAAAGGGCTCTGAATGCCCTGGATTGAGACGGCTAGCTGATCCAATATAGGGTCGTCCACCTTAAGGTTAACCACTGTGGCCAACATGGATCGGCGAATAGCGATAATCACACCACCTCCTCGCTCACAATGGGTGCTGGATGAATCACGGTCTTTTCTAAATACTTGAAATAAGTTGGGATCGAAGAACTCGGCGGAACTAAAGTTGCTATTGAGCCATGTTTCCACGAGAACGATTACATCAAAATCACATACTGAAGAATTCAAGTGCAACAAGCGGGATTTAGTCCGCATTCCAGATATATTTTGGAAGAAAACTTTTAAGTTCTTATTAGAGCTCGATGCAGCAGGATCCATTCGGTCCACTGTAGGAATAGGGCGGCTGGGTGGTAAATGAGAAGGCACTGGCAGGGCCCGGATACAAGAGGCCGCATAACCCAAACGCATAGCTTCCAAGATAGCCAACGTGGACACACATAACTTTTCCTTAATCTCCAAATTGGACCTATGAATATCCAATCGCCGTGCGAATCCAGTGACAGGTAGAGATAAAGATATAGAGCAATTAAAGTTTTGAGCATCCACGCGTAGCGATGCTCTACGCTCCAGACCAAGATGTAAACAAACATTTCCTCCGGTCGCCAAAAAGGGAGCACAAGCAGTCAATCTCACAGTGGACAGCCCATCGAAGAAAGATAAAAAGATGAACAGAGAGCGGCTCCCAATAACACGATCTCGAACCATTTGTTGTAGTTGGAGATCAACAAGCGAAGATAATATGCAAACAGCCCACCTTGGAATCAGCTGTTGTTGTTGGAGCAGATAGTGCATTGACGGGAGCAGAGTATCGTAGGAAGTGAAATAGACATCAAAAGTTTCCAGCGCCGAATGTTGTTGGCGGCTCAGGAGAGGGAGAATATGATGATGACCAGTCGAAGAATGTGAAGAAGAAAAAATAACGGCTCCAGCGGCGCCGCTTACTGGGGGTTTTTTGACGTTCCAGGGTTTGATAAAGGGAGTCTCGCAGGGAGGTCAATAACCTTTGCCGGCTCTCTATGATGAAAACGAGTGACTTTTACCGACATGGGCCAAAAATCATCATTGAAGACAGCGGGGAAATGTTGCTCGGGAATTCCCAATTTAAAATTGACGAATTTTAGCGCGTTGATATCAGCATCTTTTTTAATCAATCTAGCACAGGCTACGTCACTGGGGTCCAGGTGCAACTTATCAGCAACAAATTTGCACAGTGCCTCCGGTTGGGTAGCCGTTGCAAATTTACCAATGTGCAGGTATTTTAAGCTGGGCATAACTTGGAGCTGCGCACAGCTGGGTGCCTGTCCGACAATGCGCCTGTTTGGGTTATTCCTCTTATTTCTTGGGACAGCCACTTTTGACACATTTGGGACCTGGGCCAATGAAGTCTTTTTATTTCCAGCGTTAGTAGAATTAGACGGCGGTGTCACTAGTTGAGACCCTTCTGAAGTAGCCATGGGTCCAGACGAGCTCTCAAGTGCATGATCAAATTTGGCGTTAAGGCTATGGTAAAGGGATTCCAGTTCCAGAACCTTATTATTCAACTCATCAATTTTAGAATGAGAGTCATTGCCAATAACGCAGCTATCACACTGCCACAATAGGTTTGGAATGTTAATTAAAAGTTTAATTGCCTCCGACGGTAGATCAACACAAGCGGTATGGTAGGCACGGCGGCAAATCGATGAGCACCGAACGGCCTCACACCCACGAAGCTGCGTAGCAGTAACTTCCCCACTGCACTCCGTACATACGAGCGGCAACATTAGCAAAAAATAATTAACGTCCGAACGCAAAGAAAGCACGACTAAGACTCAAGACGTCACAGACTTTTGTGGCTGAAAATTTTTCAATTTTGGGCCGCCACCAGGCTCGGAGTACTAGGCGAACAGAAATGGCCAGTAGGTGGATTCTATTTTCTGAAACAGTTTTTTGTGAATATCTCGGCCATTTCGCTTCCAATCCAGGATCGTGTTAGGTCATAAAATGCGCAAAAATAAGGCGCATAAAGTGGCAACCACAATCTGGTATTAGCCAAGTTAACACCGAGGGGAAGTTAAAATTGGCCAAAAAGAAATATTTTTATAAGATCCTGTTTTTTCGATTATGTATATCTAGGCTATTTCCCAACCGATCTGGAAGCGGGGTAACATTTTGAGATCAGGACGTTAATAACCTTCAATTTCCACCAAAATATCCTTGATATCCTGGAACAAAAATTATTCCAATATTCAATACTAAATACATTTAATTTTGTATGATATCAAGGATAAAACGTCCTTTGATGCAAAAACTTTTGATGCAGTTCCAAGGACCTTAAAGTCCTTATTCCGCAATTGTATTCCCTTCCAAAATCGGTTATGGATTGCACGAGATATAAGCTAAAAAGCTAATCAAAAATAATTTTTTTGGCCAAAAACATTTTTCCCACGGTGTTAACTTGGCCAAAACCAATATTTTTTAGCCAGGCAGGTGGAGACTCCTTTTCCGCTTTTTTTGAGCCATCCCAATCCACGATTGGATGCGAAATGGCCGAGATATTCACAAAAAACATTTTAAAAAATCGAAATCCACCTACTGGCCATTTCTGTTCGCCTAGTACTTCGGGCCTGGTAGCGCCCGAAAATTGAAAAATTTTCAGCCACTTTAGTTCGTGACGTCACGGATTGAACCTCTACATGTGGCGTCACACTGGGTGGTGTCTTGGCTGGAGGATCCACACATGTTCCACACAGGATCCACATTTCGATTCGTTACATTTGAATTCAAATTCAAAAATAGATCCTGCCCGCGCCTACCCGGGCTTTTTAAAATTTTCAAATTCAAAAATAGTTGCCCGCCCCCGCGAAATTTAAATGTCAACCGGTTCAGCCAAGACACTACCCAGTGTGACGTCACATGTCACGCCGAGAAACCACCAAGTGGTGACGTCACGGATCGCAGCCTATCCCGTGACGTCACAGACTTTTGTGGCTGAAAATTTTTTAATTTTGGGCCGCCACCAGGCTCGGAGTACTAGGCGAACAGAAATGGCCAGTAGGTGGATTCTATTTTCTGAAACAGTTTTTTGTGAATATCTCGGCCATTTCGCTTCCAATCCAGGATCGTGATAGGTCATAAAATGCGCAAAAATAAGGCGCATAAAGTGGCAACCACAATCTGGTATTAGCCAAGTTAACACCGAGAGGAAGCTAAAATTGGCCAAAAAGAAATATTTTTATAAGATCCTGTTTTTTCGATTATGTATATCTAGGCTATTTCCCAACCGATCTGGAAGCGGGGTAACATTTTGAGATCAGGACGTTAATAACCTTCAATTTCCACCAAAATATCCCTGATATCCTGGAACAAAAATTATTCCAATATTCAATACTAAATACATTTAATTTTGTATGATTTCAAGGATAAAACGTCCTTTGATGCAAAAACTTTTGATGCAGTTCGAAGGACCTTAAAGTCCTTATTCCGCAATTGTATTCCCTTCCAAAATCGGATACGAGATATAATCACGAGATATAAGCTAAAAAGCTAGTCAAAAATAATTTTTTTGGCCAAACAAATTTTTCCCACGGTGTTAACTTGGCCAAAACCAATATTTTTAGTCAGGCAGGTGGAGACTCTTTTTCCGCTTTTTTTGAGCCATCCCAATCCACGATTGGATGCGAAATGGCCGAGATATTCACAAAAAACATTTTCAAAAATCGAAATCCACCTACTGGCCATTTCTGTTCGCCTAGTACTTCGGGCCTGGTAGCGCCCGAAAATTGAAAAATTTTCAGCCACTTTAGTTCGTGACGTCACGGATTGAACCTCTACATGTGACGTCACACTGGGGGGTGTCTTGGCTGGAGGATCCACACATGTTCCACACAGGATCCACATTTCGATTCGTTACATTTGAATTCAAATTCAAAAATAGATCCCGCCGGCGCCTCCCCGGGCTTTTTAAAATTTTCAAATTCAAAAATAGTTGCCCGCCCCCGCGAAATTTAAATACCGGTGACTTTAAGCGGTTGACCGGTTCAGCAAAGGCACAACCCAGTCTGGCCAAGAAACCACCAAGTGGTGACGTCACGGATCGCAGCCCATTCCGTGACGTCACAGACTTTTGTGGCTGAAAATTTTTCAATTTTGGGCCGCCACCAGGCTCGGAGTACTAGGCGAACAGAAATGGCCAGTAGGTGGATTCTATTTTCTGAAACAGTTTTTTGTGAATATCTCGGTCATTTCGCTTCCAATCCAGGATGGTGATGGATCATAAAATGCGCAAAAATAAGGCGCATCAAGTGGCAACCACAATCTCGTATTAGCCAAGATAACACCGAAGAGAAGTTAAAATTGGCAAAAAAAAATATTTTTTATAAGTTCCTGTTTTTTCGATTGTGTATATCTAGGCTGTTTCCCAACCGATCTGGAAGTGGGGTACCATTTTGAGATCAGGACTTATATAACCTTCATCACTGCATCAAAAAATCTTAAAAATTCTCAAAATAAAATTTTGGCCCCATTTGTGGCTCAAAACCATGATTTGGCCCTTGGAAAAGTGCGATTGTCGCTTTTCTCACAGTTTTTGGAATATCTTAACTATTTCGTATCCGATTCAAAAACAGAGTACCATTTATGAATAAGGGACTATTCGTCGTCGATCTGCATCGGAGGATCCTTAAAATTCTTAAAATTTGAACCCAAAATCATGAAGGTTCCTCAAATTCGGAATCCTTTTGCCTCTTATTTTTACCCAACAAACACTAAAAAATATTTCCGAGTTTTAATCATTCTTTTTATTCAATATGTAGAAGTATTTAGTTACAAGTTTTTTCATTAGTTATGTTCATCTTTCATACGTACATATGTGGCTATTAACTTTTTATAATTTTTTCTTTTAATGTCGTTCTTAATTGAAATTAGGGTCTTTTATTTTATATATTTCCTGTGTCCTCTGTTCGGCTTGTCCGTGTGGCAAAGTTGGATTGTAGGCTTTCAAATATAATGGGGTTCAAGCATTGGTCAAGAGCAGGCTCCCTTAACTGCGATCGACGTCTTCAAAAATGGTGTGCTGCCGTTTCTTAAGATCGAAAGTATCCAAGAAAATTGACAATTGATGTAAATTGTAGCTAAAAAGTGTCCTTTTCGAAAAGGACGCTCTGCTTAGAAAAACGTTGTTACAATATGTTAAAGAAGTTTGCCTGCCAGGAGTACTCTATATACAGTTTAACTATATATAATTAGGATTTCAAGTTGGATTTTTTTACTGCTGTTCTCTACAAGACATTTTGTCTCTATCCAGTTTTTAATTCGTCGTGCTATAAGGAACGACCAACTTAGGAGTTTACGGAGTCAATTTATATATCATTTATAAATATTACTACCCAAGCTTGGGAGCCCAAGTACAAATCTATATTTATTTATATAAAGGTATACATTTCTACAATTTGGAAAAATTCTACTAGTTGAAAATGGTATGGTATGGATTTTGCTGTTTTCTTGTAGGATTTTTTGTTTGAAATTGGGCTTTAGGTTTTTGGTAAAGTTGTTTGTTAGTATGTATAATTTTTTTAAAATTTACGGCCTGGTAAAAGTTTAGCTCGCCAAGGCTGATAAAAAAATATGTCTTGTTTACTTACTGGCTCATTATAAAAGTTGATCATTTCTTGGGTATACATATCATATAGACAGCTAGCCTGTTTATATATAAAAAATGCGCCATATAAAATGCCTCAAACATTGCGCTCACTTTTTTGTGCCATTTTTTTTTTGTTATTGGTTGTAGTTTTGGAAGGGATATTGGTTAGTGGTAAGTGTATATATTATTTTGTATATAATTATTTTCAATGCATTACTGGGCTTTCCTTTAATCGAAAGCCGTATTAATATCAATTTTGATTTCAGATTTTTAGTCATCGCAGCCTTCCATTGAAGCCAATTTGTTGAAACTTGATGTTGAAACTTGAATTTCGTCTACGGGCTTGTAACTGAAAGGCAAACCGGAAACGGAAATGAAAAACCATAATGGAAAAATATATTGTGTAGATTGTTTAGATCCAATTGAGAAATAAAACGTTTGCTTTTTGCTACATAATAAACTTGTTTTATTTTTTTCACAAAGAAATTAGCATTAATCATATTCCGTATAATAATAATAAACATAAGAGTCTAATGCATAGTTAAATCAAATGCTCGAATGCTGACCAAATTTTCGTTATATAACTTGTGCCAATTGCTCGCCGTTTACAAAACCAAGTGTTTGGGTTCGCTAGGTTGTATACTTCAATTTTTAATGTGTTCAAGTGTTTGTAACTACAAAATATTTCCGTAATTAATTATTTACTGTTTATATTTATATTTATATGTATGTATATGCTTTAATGTATATTTATATATATTTCATAGTTTTACTTGACGTCTGCTCTAGCACTTGCCTTTTCCTTTCAAATTTCCCCACATCCTTTGTTCGTCCTTTTTACAACAAATTACAAATGTTTATTTAGTGTATGGTTTTTAGCTATGTCCTTAGCTTAGTTTACAAGGTTCTGCTTTCGAAAAATTTTACAAATTTCTTTTTTGTTTTTCTTGTTTGCGGTATGCATAATATATGTATATATTTACTTCAATATAGGGTTATCTTCTTGCCCTCTTGAATAAGGGGTTTTATTTTATTTAATTGTTTTCCTTTTGTTTATACAAATTTACTTAGCGAATAAAATCAAATAATTCGCTGTCGGGGTGTTTCATATTGAATCGATTTCTTCCAATTTAAATGCCCGACTTCGCAGGGGGTCGCAAGGCAACAAAAAATGCTTGCCCATTTTGCTACGTTTCGCTTGGCTTTACGTTACAAGTTTACACATGGAGTTCGTATAATTTAAGTTACATTGTTTACAATTGCGTCTGTTTAAAGGTTGCTTTTTATATAAGTTTTATTTTAAACTGGGATTCAATTTATTCCTTATATTTCGACTTGGTTGCTTCAAGTGTTTCACATGCGTGCAAAAAATTGTTACTGTAAAAACTGGGCGCGTGTAGAATACGCCAGCTTACGTGTAAATTTCACTGTGCCACGGCACATCCGCTACTCTACACATGTATTTTACATATACATATTAAAAACGTTACCTCACGTCAAGTTCAAAACTAAGTGTAGTACAATCATATGTATCTCCTATAAGTGTGTATATAAGTTAAAATATTTATAGGGATCGCTGGCTTAAACTACAACTACAGCTAAGCAGCTCGATGTGTCTGTGTGTGTTTTTTTTTTAAATGTTTTTATGTTTTTTTTTTGTGTGTATATTATGGTTTTGTGTGAGCGTGGGTGTAGCATTGTTTAGTCTACAGAAAGCATCTCTACTTGCATTGTTCACTCCGAAACGATCTCGAGAATCTTAAATACAGTGTTCAACTATGGTTTAATTAAATTAAAATTATCAGTGCATTGCGCTCTAAAGACAGGCAGTTGACAAGTTAATAACTAAAAATACCAAACAAATAATACCGCTTGAAATGCTCACTTGTACAGAGACCGGATACTGTGGCGGGGATAATGGTTAAAAGGATAATGTAGGTGATTTGGGTGGGGGAGGAAAATT
Source organism: Drosophila ananassae (assembly GCF_017639315.1). Lineage (NCBI taxonomy): Eukaryota > Metazoa > Arthropoda > Insecta > Diptera > Drosophilidae > Drosophila > Drosophila ananassae. The sequence continues at coordinate 14,735,857 of NC_057927.1, read as the reverse complement.
TACAGAAAATTACAAATGTTCAGTGACTGGTATCCTTTGCTTGCTTTATATACAAAACACGACAACAACAACGACACGACAACGAAATTGTGTGTACAATAATATGCATAATACACTTTACATTGATCTCCAAAAATGGTTTTACATTGTTTGTTTGGATTTGGATTTGGATTTTTGTGTGTTTCGACGAAACCGACAAAAAAGTCTAAATTCGTTTTTTCTTACCACCTCTCGTTTTCAGTATTTTCAATATTTCAATATTTTTTTTGTATTTGGAATAAGGCGTCGCGAAATAGTCTAAATGTATATCAAAAAATGTACTTTACAACATATACAATTTTGTTTGTATTTTACAAGTGTTTTCGATGGCGTGTTTAAAACATTTTTTTACACTTATGTGAAGGAGAATGGGTTATCTTAACAGTTTGATGCACAGCGAATGCATTTCAAGCTTCGCAGGAGCAATAAGCGCCTTCTAAATAACAAAGATTCAATTCTCCAAGTTCAGTTTCTCTCTCTTAGCGTTCAGTTTCGGAAAGCAGAAAATCGATTTAAATCATATTTATACATACATTATCATACAGTAAGGTGGGCTAGCAATGACTGACAAACGTAAAGGTATATTGCCGATAAATTTTTTGGAAAAAGTACAAAGAATTTTGAATTGGGTATTTATGTACGTGGTTTATTCATTTTACTCGATGCTATAAAAAAAATATTGAGAAATCATCATCATGCATAAAAAAATGAAATCGAATTTGTTATACATATGGGGCAGTCACTTTTCGCGATTTTTAACAAAGTATTTTTGACATAAAATAAGTAGTTCTTTGGCGCATGAATCATAATTGCGTTATAATTTAACAAAGGTAGTTGTTTATCATTTTTTAGAAGCTGGTTTTTGCTTTTAATTACAATCTTTTTTCGATACTACAGTTGTACAATTGTTGGAGTTGGCAAAAAAATAGAATAAAGAAAAGAACTGCCCGCTAAACTGATTCAGGCTTACATTTCTAACAAAAGTTGATTGACTGGCGCCCCGAGCACTAACTTCCCGATAGATCGTCGATGAACTGGCCGTCAGTTTATGTTTATAAAATTATAAATACATGAGTGCAGTTAGAATAGAATATATATGAGTTACTTGGCGACTTAAAACAAACAATTTACAAATGTATAAATATGTTATAAATTTTACAAGTGAACAATTTTAAAATTACATGGTTTACATGGTTTGAGTTTGGTTTTTTATTTTACAAAATTTTACATAGTGCGAAAGCATTGTGAATGGGCTGAAGAGTCGTTCATTGTGTGGGTGTTGAATGCATTCAAGTGTTTGTATGTGTGTTTAAAGGAGGTTGTGTGTCTTCTCTTTTTTCTTTTAAATTATTATTATTTTTTTTTAAATTTTCTTATGTTTTGGTAGCTGCTGGCTCCATAAACAGTTTATTCTACATTCTACACTAGGTGTGGTTTCTGCTGCTGCAACTATCCTTCGTATATAAGTATATATTCATTTTGAAATGGTTCATCTGTCTGCACTTATAAATTTTTAGGCATTTTCATTCTGCCCGCCATTCTTAGCTTTTCTCTTCTCTGTTCAGCTCAGCCCCGTGGCTCTTCAGTTGTCCTCTTATCTTACAGTCCAAACATTATTCATTTACAGATAGGCTTGCTAAATAATTAATAATTTATACAAATTACAACGAAAATTTACGCAGACCAAATTGTGTGTATTTTTCGACATTTTAATTTACATTCATGCTTGCATTTTTGAGAGCGTTCGGTGCCGCTTTCGGTTTCTTTTTAGTATTTCTGTTTTTGTTTTTACAAATTATTCATGCGAGCGCATTGTACAAATTTCTTGAAATCTCCATTCATGGGTGAGTGTGATCAAGTATTATTTTGTTTCTTTAGCTTGGCAGAGTTCTTGTCAGCAGCTTCGGTAATCGCTGCTTCTTCAATAAATTAGTTTACAATTACGTGTATTTTTTGTTTTGTTTATGCTTCAGCTTTCCAGCTTCTGAAAACTAGTTTGCGATTCGAGAAGTATTCTTTCCGATGGCTAAATTTAATTAATAATTTCTCTTTGATATTCTTACAGCACCCCATTGGCGGTGGTGGGCGGCCCGATGGGACCCAAGCCACTGTTCACCGCTGCCGAAACCACCGAGGATGAGGACTCCGAGGCGGATGGGGAGGAGGGCTCCACAATCATGCCGTTTCCGTTCTCCTGCACCGAGCAGATGGAGGGTGAGCCCAAGCTGTTGGTGGTGCTGCTTGTGGTTGTGTTGGTGGTGGTGCAGCTGATGCTGGTATTGCTGTTGGAGCCACTGGTGGAGGCGATCGCTGTTGCCACAAGAGCGCCAGCACTGCTGACTGCTACTGCTGACGAGGATGGTGGCACTGCCGCTGCAGCTCCTCCCGCTCCGGCGGCGGATCCTCCTGCGGCGCCGCCCACCGCAATGGGATTGGTGATCTTCATGTAGTACTTCTCCAGTTTGGCGTTAATGTGCTTGCCGTAGGTGTACTTGCGCAAGGCGGCCATGTGGGGCCGGATCTTGGTCATCAGCTTCTTCAGCTGTGTAGGCTCCGATACATCGATCATTTTCTGGACCACATAGTTGGCATACTGGTCCTTCATCATTACGTGCAAGGCGCTATAGAGGATTAGGAGAAGGCGATTAGTTTTTCTGATAGAATACTCAAACTTATTAGAACTTACTTGTCGTTGAAGGTGCAAACCTCGTCGATGAGTCCTGTACGCTCTCCGCGAGTGGCGTGGGTCACGCACTTCTCCACCACATTGGAGGCGAACTTGTGCTGGGACAGCACCAGGACCTTGCCGCGTACACTGTTGATCAGAATAGACTTGTCCTCCTGCTTTCCGTGTTCTGTAATAGCAAAATATTGATCTTAGTTTACAGGAATCCTGTTTAAATGTTAGTATAACTCACCCAGCACATGCTGAATTACATAGTTTCCGTATTGGTCCTGGATCAACTGCTCGGTGTGCTCGTGTAGCTCATCCAGTATGGGTGTGGTCTGCTCGGCGGTGCAGTGCTCCAGGATGCGCTGGATAACCCGGCATCCATAAGGATGGGTGCTCAGCGAGTACACCTGTCCCTTGAAAGCATTGATGATGAACTGCAGGGCCACCGGATCCACGCATTCAATGCACTTTTGCACCACATGGTTGCCATTCTGATCCTTGACGCACTTCAGCACATGCCCATCCAGCTCATGCACGATCTCCTGTTGCTGCTCCGGCGAGATGCTCTCCAGGGCCTTCTGGATCACCCGGCAGCCGTACATCTGAAGTGCCAGCTGAAGCACATGACCCTTGACCTGCATGCCCAGTGTGTTCTTCTGCTCGGGGGTTCCGAATTCAAAGAACTTCTGGATCACATAGTTGCCGAACACGTCGGTCATCAGACTGTAAGCAGCTCCGAGGATTTCGCTGAAGACCATCTGCTTCTCGGCAGCCGTGGCTCGCTCCAACTTCTGTTGGATGAAACGTGAGCCGTGCTGATCCTGCGAGAATTCCACAATATGGTTAACGAGATCGCGCAGCTGAAGATTTGGGTAGCGCTGGTTGCGGAAATCCTCGAGGAGTCGGGATCTGCCGGCCGGGGGGGCCCCGCCCACACCTCCGGCAGCTGCCACCGCTGCTGCTGCTGCCGCTGTGGCGGCCACTTGACGCGAATTCGCGGCGGCTGCTGCTGCCGCTGCTGCAGCCACTGCTGCAGTTCCCGGGATGGCCAGGTGATTCGAAAATAGTGAGCTATTCGAGCCGAACATATTATTGGCGGCGGCGGCCACGGCTGCCTGGGCAGCTGCTGCTGTTGCCGGCAGACCTACGGCGGCGAGTTGCTGCTGTTGTTGTTGCTGCTGTTGCCGTTGACGGGACTCGGCGCCCGGAGCTCGACTGCCCAAAAGGCAGGACTGTGCCGATGGCGGAGGAGTCAGTGGGGCGCCCAGGGGACTGGCCGAGGTATTGGCCGTAGCTGCTCCAAGTGCTCCGTAGGCACTGCTCGCTGCTCCCGGCCACTTGCCACGTGCGGCGGCGGCTGCAGCTGCTGCGGCTGCGGCTGCTGCTTGGGCCACGGTGCTGTTGACGGCACTGGCGGCTGCCACCCCGCTGCTGGTGTAGTCCATGGCGGATGGGCTGAAGGCCGAGGTGCTGCGGTCGAAGGAGTCGCGGCGACCTGTCAGCGAGTTTGTGTTCAGGGTCAGTCCTGCAAAGGATAATATGAAAATTAATATTAATTTATATTTTATTTATTAGTTAATATATTATTTACATACTAGTATTTTATAAAAACTTATTATAAATATGGAAAAAATGTTTTCTTTGTAGAGTAAGATTTATCCTTAAACTGTTTAGTGTATCTATAAACTAAAGCCCGTAGTTGTATTTAAGGAATGGCTCAATCCTGGCAAGAACAATCAATCTGCAAATGGAAAATCGAAAGCCCGTAAAGCCCGCTCCTCACTTTCAATTCAGTTTATAGTCCTGTGAGGGGCGACAATTTGATGCTGGCCGAGATATAAAATCCGGACGCAGCTCGGAAACATTACTCCTCGCTGGTCACAATTGTGTAATTAATCGGAGAGGCGGCGGAAGGAGTAGTGTCTTTGATGAGTCTGTAAAACTTAATTGCCCGCTTTAAGGCGCAGCTGCTGGCTTAGTTTTAGTCACTCGGCCATTTGGCATTGGGAGCTGTGTGCTTTATCCTTTCGTCTCTCTACTATTCCCTCGGCCACATCTATCTCTCTAAGCCATAATGTACAGCATTAATGGCGCGCACACACATGAGGCTGCCAGCCAGCCAGGATATGTAAAAGGATACCAGTCCGAAGTCAGTATTGTGGGCGAGCGGAAACAATAAGTGGGTGGTATGTAAAGGGGAGAAAGACGGTGCCAACTTGATTGATGTTGTAATCTGTCACTGGCATTTGATTTCTCTCCCCAGCTCATAGGACATGGACTTCAGGAAAGAGAGGGAGAGCGAAAGACAGTGAGAGATTTACAGCGCATCCTTGCGAGCAATGAGCCGGAAATGTGCGATTTTAGCAAAAAGCGAAAGTTCTAGGCTTCCAAAAAAGTACATGTTCTCAACAGCAATCGTTCAGATTTTGAGTTGCAACTCGAAAATGAATTGCACAAATTTATAGCCATGCCCGGTCGTAATTGCGGCCTGGACACATTAAGTTATTTAACAACTAATGCAACAACAGTAACAGTAGCTGCGCCGAAAGGGTTGCAACATTCGCAGCTGCAGCTGCGTTCCAGGTAACCGAGTGGGTGGTGGCAGCCACTTGAAAGGGGGAAATTGCTGTAAATGTCAACACAGTGTGCGCAATTTGTTGACCGAGTTATTAAGCAATTTGTAGAAAGTTACGTGAAATGGTGTTGGTAAACCATTTACGATGTTGCTGCTGAAACCCTAAGTGGAGCAGTGTTGCCAGGTGTAATGAAGAAATCAATAGTGGCAGGAGCCAAGGAAAATTATTACAGGTTTCTACTCCTAAGAGTTCAAGAATCCTCCGAAGGTGAACCAGAAGTTTTCATTTCTTGACAAGTTTTAAGAAAAGTTAAAGTAAAAACAAACTATCCGTTTAAGCTTCCCTTAAAGTTTAAGTGCATTTCCGTTGCTTTTAGAGCCGCGCTTTAGCACTAATTACATTTCACGTAATGCCTCCTTAAACTGTTTTTTCATAGCCTACTTAACAGCGCTTACAAAGTTGCCTGCGCCGAGAATAGTTTCCCTCGCAGCATGCAGCTAGCATGGCAGCCCTCCACCCGTCGTCGTCGACCTTTCTCTCGACATTTAAATGACTCGCAGTTTTAATGCGTTTTCACTTTTTTTTTTCTCCGCCCTATTGTTTTTGTAAAGGTGAGAGACCACAGGAAGAGGGCCTCCTCCGCCCCTTCAAGCCTGGGAGACGTGTGCATAATGTGCACGTGTGTGCATTTATAATTCATAAAATCATTACATTAAGCTAAGGACGGGTCCTCTGTCCTCTGTCCTGGCTGGCGTCTCTTTCTAGTGTCTGTCTCTGTCCCTTTCTGTTTGCGGAACGTGTGCATAAACCACAAAATGTCGCCTGCAATAAACTTGGCGTCTTTTTAATGCCACCCATCGCACGAACACACGCAGCCCCACACTGCAAATAATAATTCTTGAAAAGTAGTCATATTGCTTCCTCCAAATATTGGTTATCTTACTTCTTAATTTGAAAATTTAATTCAGTGTGCCGTATTGTCATGTATTGTTAAATTATTATTTAAAAGCCCACTAGGACTATTTTCTCAGTGCCTGCACATGGCTGCAGTTTCATTTGGCAAAGTGTCTCCCCAAAGTGGGTCTGAGTTGAGTTGAGACAGACGTTCGTTCATTCGTTCGGTGGGTTGGTGGGTCGTGGCAGGCAGCAGCTTCTGCTGGATCTGTTTCGGCAGGGTTGGCATGTGGAGACTGCCCCTCAAATCACCCCCTGCCAACCGAAATGTGTTGTAACCCGCCACCGACCGGGATTGTTGTTTCAGAACCCCGTCATTTCGTCCCGCACAAATTGCATGAATAATTCCCTTTTAAATTGTGCAACTACACGCACCAAACTGAAACCCGAACCCATCCTGTGTCCGCAACCAAAACGCATTGAGTTTCCCGGGCCGAGAAAATAAAATAAACAGACTGAGAGTACAGAAAACAGAATACAGTGTCTACGGTCTGTACGCGAACCTCCCCCCAAACACTTTCATTGATGCAAATTGTTTGTGTTTTCTGCGCGCCACCCTCATCTCTCTTTTTGGGAGTCTGTTGCCTGTATTTGAAATTTTAGACTACTCTTCCTTTTTGGCACTTTCTCTTCTGTCTTTTTTGGCCAAATTAGTTGCAATTTAAATGCAAGACTTAAAACTTTCATTGCCTTTCCCGCCGGCTGTCATTAGACTAAGCATTGCATTTGGGATTCCCCCACAGCAGGTCCTTCGTTAACTGCCAAAAACTCGCTCTGCCTCTCTAGTTGATAATTAAATTTTAGCGACTGTTTTAGACAGTTACAAATTACAACTTTAGTTAACTTTAAATGCATAGTTGACTAAATGCCATTGGATAATTGTTTGGAACCTGTCCGTCTTCATTAGTTTTGTTCATTTGCGACTTAATTGGAGTATAAATTGGTTACACATCAAAATAATTAACAGCAACTATTTATAGTAAAGTTTTCTTGGGATTTTTTCTAGTGGATATCAGTGGAGTGGACTCAGTGCCCTTTATTGCGATTTGTATCGCGCATACGCCGTGTGGTACACGTCATCGAGACTTTCATTAAGCGTAAAGTAAACACACGACGACCATCGCCTACAAACGCCTACCGACACCACCGCAAGTGTCAGTCGTGTGCTGCCTGGGATCATCCTCATCTACAGACCTGCATCCTTTTTGGAAGGATGGGTCCTGGGAGCTGTAAGCCAACACAGCAATTGACATTTTACAAAATAAACGAATTCATTTGCAAAAAAGACTGCAGGGGAATTCTGGGTGGGCGGTGAGGAAAAAAACAGCTGCCTGCCAGGAGGAACGAACAATGTGGTGCATTGTGTGCAGAGTGGTTTGGGGGTGTGGTGGTGGTGGTGGTGCAGGAGCTTTCACTTTTCCAGTGAACCTCTCCTCTGATGCAATCACATGTTGCCAACATGCAAAAGGTGTACATAATAATTTAGCAGGCAAAAGAGGATGTTCCTCTGCCTGCTTCCGTACCGGCTGCTTCTTCTGCTCCTGATCCAGCTGCTGTTGCTGTGCTACCCTCATTGTATTCAAGGCAATGGCCAAAATGGGTTTGGCGGTTGCAAAGTCAAGCAGATTTTTCCCCCCATCGGTCTCTCGCCTTGGTTTCCAATCCACCAAGCAAGTAGCCTCCTCCGGAGCATCCTTTTCAGTTCAGGCCAAGGCGCATTAACGTTTGTAATTGCAGCTTGTCTCTGGCGCAGAAAGGGATTCATTCGCAGGATGTGCCCCAGCCCCAGCCCCAGCCCCATCTCAGACCCCCACCAGCGTCTGCCTTGGCTGCTGCTGCTGTTCTTCTTCAGTCAGGCCACTTAAAACAATATAATCTCCATTAAAAAGCCTTTTTGACATTGCACACAGCCACAACCACAGCAGACACCCCGCACAGACAGGACAGGAGGACAGGCACAGGGACAGACACAGATATGGGGATGCAATGTGGTGGTATTCACTGTACCACATCGATTGCACAACATAATGAGTGGGCTCTGTTGATGAGGCTGCCTCTGCCAGCTGCACTTGCAGTTTGTTGCCTCTTCTATAGGGCCTGTTAGTGGGGATTTGTGCCAGAGGAGGAAAACTGTGGGCGCCATGTGCTAATTGTAATTGAGATGTGAAATTTCTACACTGCAAGATTAGTTTTTTCTAAGGAATTAGTTTATACTTTTCTTTTCAAACAAAGAAAACTACACAATGATGATAATGAACCTCATATAGATCTTAAAATAAAAGATAAATAAGATATTAAAGGCTATACAGATTTCTTTAAGTGCAACCAATCTAAATCGCAAGCATGATTGCCACTGCCACTGGCGGATGTGGCACACTCCTCTAGAGACCCTTAGCCTAATCACCTGCATCATCGCAGTTTTCCATGCAAAAGCATGTCAGGAGCCTGACTTGCGTCTGAGAAGCGCTTTTGATATTTTGAAATTCAATTTTCACTTGTATTCCGAAACTGAATTGTTTAACTCAAGGACTCAACCTGCTCTTTAAGCCAGCCACCCATCCGTGGCATGCGTTTTAAAATTCCAGCGATTTCAATTATTGGGCGGGAAAAGTAAAAAATGCAGCATAAAAATTGAAATACGTAATCACTCATACGTCATGTGGAACAACAGTGGGCCGGGCCAGCCGAGTTGCAGTTGCACGGACGATGGTGGCAGGGAAAAAAGAAAACTTCATTAAACTGCCATATGAGGCAAAATGAATTAACGACATAATAATGCCAGCTACCAACTCATTTCAACTCCCTTATCCCGGAGATGCGTTAATGGAATGAGCACTTTTCCATGCAGTCGGAAAATGGGGAAGCGCGAGGTGGAAAGCGTAATAATTGATTTCGCCTGATTGTTAATGGAGTTAATGGAGCTGTCCGCGTCCAATGTTTATAACTCTGGAGCGGGTCTGTGGTTAAGGGAACTTTAACATCATCCATAAGCTGCGATTTAACAAAGGAGCCCTTTACATATATATTTTATATTATATATTTTATAAAAATAGCTGTTGAAGGCAAAGGATAATGAGTGTGTATGCTTATCTCTTGCTCTTAATTATAATTGGAAATTCTATACATTAATGAATGGAAGGGCAAGCTATTGTCCTTATTATCCTTTTTGGCCTGCACAAACGTCAGACAATTTCTGGAATCAGCAGTTTAGATAAATTAACGTTTGGCTTAGAGTTTGTTGAGAAAGGAGAGTATTACGGCTTCAAAATCTAACTACCATTTAAATGTAAAGGCCTTCCACCTTACAACTCCTTTTAGGATCTAGTTTAATATCTCGAATTTCCCCCTAGAACTCATCGCGTTACGTTTCACATTGCATGAATCAGTCAGTCGTCCTGGCTTTGGCAACTATTGTTTCTGCAGTTGAAGTTGCAACCAGAAGTTGCAGGAGGCGAGGCATTGACTTTAATAACATTTTGCGTGCTTGCATGCGATTGTTGTTAGTTTAGGTTTCCCCACAATGGCTCTTTTGTGCATTAGACATATATGGAAAAACAGGGAAATTTACTGACGAAAACAGTTGCCTTTGATGGCTTTCAGCAGTAGGTAATGGCGAATCCTTGTAATTTGCTTTCAATTGATATTTTGGAAGCTTTAAATGCTTTGTATATATTTTGATGATGAAATAAGTTCTAAATAATTTATTATTACACCTAAGACTGCTGTCTTCTTGTCCTACGATTATTGTTTGGGGGCACTTTGGTGAGCTTTACAATTTCGGTTTGTAAACTCGAATCCTTCATGTTCAAAGCCTTTTGTTAGATAAACAGAGATTAATGACTATACAGATATACAGGCTGTACAGGGGGTGATGGGGCTATTCAGGATTTGATACATTTTACACTAATTACATATTGTATCATTAAACACTTGACGAAATGGTTAACATGAAATTGAATGTAAGGCCAATGAAAATATATTTTAATTTTTTATTTAATCCTTAAGCCTGAACGTTCTGTGCAAAAATTTAAAAGTACACTTACCTCCGACACTGGAGCCGTTTTGTTGCGAGTAGAGATTCTGTTGGGCCGTCTGGGGCTGCGGCTGGTACAGCTGGGGAGCCTGCGGGGGCGGGGGACCGGCGCGTGCGGCGCCCGGGGGCACTAAAACGGGGGCGGGGCTCACCAGGCGCATGGGCGTGCCGGTGCGAGGTCCTCCCATCAGCAAGGAGCCAGTGTGATCGAGAAAGGCCGGGATGACCTGCAGCACACGTATTTTACATTCGATGCGATTTCATTTTGTACAGGGTTAGGATTCAGTTGTTGTGGTTGTTGGTTATGGAAGCGTTTTGTTTTGTTTTGTTTTTTGTTTGTTTGTTGTTGATGATGTGAGGAAGTACAAAAAAAGAGAAGAACAGAGACGGAGCATAAATATACAGAGATTTTTGGCAGCTATGCTTCTAGTTTTTTTTATACATTTTTTCGAGGTCCTGCAGAAGCAATTGGTTTTAAATTGGCAACAAGGGCGCTTTACGGACTTTTCTTAAAGGACTATTATTCTCAAGGATGTTCTATCAAATGTATATTGACTATATCTTGACTATATCTGAGAGTTATTATAGTTTATTTAGTTTTAATAGCAAAGCTCATAGGGTTCCTGCAAGTATGTATCAAGTGAGAACTAATACTTGCAAACTTGCAGGAAGACTATGAGCTTCTTGTATCTTATTAGTCCTTCTCAGAGTTACCATCATTAATTGACAGTTTTAATTAACAGATTTATTAACGAGAGAGTGTAAAGCCTTTTGTACAACCGGCTAATCAATGCCTGTCATATGTACATTGTGCACTTATGTATGTACATCGTATGATACATTGTACATGGCACCTTTTTTGAACGGAAAGGACAAAGGATAACGGGGCGTATGTATATGTAGAATAGGTGGTCTTTCGGGGGGTCCTTACCTGGTAGGGCTGATTCTCAGCCCCCTGCTGCGAGGGGGTGAGGGGACGACGCGGCTGCGTGCCCTGCTGCGGAATCAGATTGCCCGGATACATGCCCCATGGGGCGACACCGTAGTATTGGGGCATCTGGGCGGCGGCAATCATGCCCATGTACGGAGCGGCCTCCTGGCCCGGATTGATGACGTAGGGCGTGGCCTGTTGGGCGGCGTAGGCCGCGTTCTGCTGCGCCTGCTGGGCGGCCAGAAACTGCTGGGAGGCGGCGGCCATTTGCATCTGTTGTTGTTGCTGCTGCTGCTGTTGCTGCGACTGTTGCAGTGTGCCGTTTTGGGCACCCGGTACTGGTGGGGCGCCCACTGCCGCGGCCGCACTTGCCGCCGAGGTGGCAGCTGCTGCGGCTGCTGCGGCGGCCGCTGCATTTGTGGCGACTGCTGCAAGGCCCGGATTCTGGGATCGGAAAAGTTGCTGCAAGTGGAGAGAAAATTGATTGGTTAGTCATCGAGTCATTGGTTTCAAATGCCATCAATTTATGGGGATTGCCTCTCACGGGGCATGTTGCAAGAACGTTTTAAGTGCTAACTCTTAAGTTTCTTGGAAATTGAACCACAAAATTCCTTAAAGAACTAGTGAAGAATCTACCTTTAAATTACTTTATTTTTTACCCAAAACCTGAAACTTTTTGTGAATTTCTCGATTGTCTGTTGCTCCAGGTGATGATACAGCCACATACTGCACCAGACCCGGTATAGAGCGAGGAGGAATCTCGTCTCTATCCTTGCAAGGTAAAAGAGCAAAATGGAAAACACAACATCCAGTCATGCGTTTTCCCGTTTGGCGTGCTTCTGCTCCTTGTTATTTTACTCACTTTTCTGTGTGAGAAAGTATCGCATGCTGATTTGATTGGATTTGATTTAATTTTCCAATTGAAAACACTTTATCATGTTACATCAGAGAGCGTGTGAGTGTGTCTTATGGTGGCTTAGGAAAACACATGCGAGAGCAGCGAGAAAAAAAGCAGATTCCATGCGGATACATGGCGGATACTTGATATGATGTATAGTCATGGAGGTTGCGGATACGTTTGTGTCCTATTGAATGAGAAATCGGGGGGGACTCATGACGTATGCTGACATGGATATCCTGATAAATGACTTCAGCAACACTCCAATTAAAAATAAAAAAGAGTATGATGTAATAAACAGAGGAAATTATAGAAATTGGCTTGGGAGGAATTTTATTTTCATTACCCAATGCACTTTATCCTGTCCTGTTCCACCCCCTCACTTCTCCAATATTCATCCACTTTGATGTCTCTTCAAGAATTAGTGCCTTTTCCTTTGGAATTCTGCGAATTTGGAATATTCCCCAGGAAAGTCAGCTGCAAACTGTCTGTACTGTCTGAACTTTGGCATAAATTCGCATTCCCCTCGGACGCACCTGTGCTTGTGCATAACGGGCTTCAGTGACTCTGCCCCTGGCTCGTCCTGTCGGCTAAGATACAGGACTCCCCCGGCAGAGTCTCCTGCCAATTGTTTACATGGCGCATTGGAGGGAAAACAAAGCGATGCCGGGAAACCAACTGGGATAACATTAACATCAGGGGCGGGAGTGAAATGGAGGAGAGAAAGAAATCAATGTGAATTATTGATGAATGGCGCAAGGACCCGGGGAGAGAGCGACAGAGAAAGTAGTAACTGAAACAAAAAGGGCAAATAAACCCGAAACGTGGCAGCAAAGTAAAATAATAATAACACGCAAAACTTCTGCGAAAACAACAGAGGAAAGTTACACCAGTGACGGAGGCGCTGTGAAGGCTGTGAAAATGGAAATGGAAATGTGAAAATGGGCGAATGTGGCAAAGGCGATAAAAGCCAAATATCATGGCCTGCATGCCTTTGAGCGCGTGATGCGTGTGAACAGGACTCGGTGCGGTAGTCACTTGACGGCCCTCAGGACTCAGGACTCAGGCCTTCGGCCTCGAGCCACAACTCTCAGGATTCAGGACGAACGCCGCCATGAGCATGAAATAATAATCAGAAGCCAAATAAGCGTTGAAATCTGAGCCATCGGTTGCCATGATGCCGGCTTGGCTCCTCATCCCCTGGCTTTTTTCGTAACGATTATTAAAATGAAATTGAAAACAAAGGGAAAGTGTGTGAAACTGGAGATGAGCAGTACAGCTAACAGCTCACAAGGATATTATGTAATTTCACGCCCGTAAAGTATGCAATGCTTTGATTTAGTTGACGAGTGACGACAAAAATCTGCCTCAGCTTACTCTACACTCCAAAATAATAAGCTAGCTTTGTAATAAAACAAATCTGTATTGTCAGAGGCAGAAGTCGTTACACTTCTTTCTTGGATATGACTTTAATGACCCCATAAGTTTACACTCGCAATCCCCAACTGCAATACCCCCTGATTTATGCAAATGCCCCGGTCAGTGGCAAATTTACGATCCGCACATGACACACTCGACTTATTGTCCGAAAGCTAACATTACTCAGGACGAGGGAATTATGGGAATTATAGGGCACGGATTGGTAGTTCAAGAGCATGGAAATTGGCAACAAGTGCGGGCCAAGGGAAATGCAAAATAAAATTGTGGAGAATTGTGGCCAAGTTTTTCGCTGGCGTGTGCCTCAAGAGTTGGCTTTCTTTGATATTTCAGGGCCCTCTCTACACCGACCTCCACTTCTCTCCCCTCCCCAGGTCTTTATAATTTTTTTGTTTGCCAGCAAATTCCAAACCCCGTGCGCTCTGACATTTTTATTTCATTTCATTTGCACATTACCCCGCCAGAGGCGGAGCAGTTCGAGGGGGATGGGAAGAAGCCTGCTTAATAAGCTCCCTGGTGTACAATTTTCAGCGCTCGACTCGTAATGGAAATTATAGCTGATGTCATACACAGGGGAAATGCCCTGACTCGGGTCGCTTTTCCATTACACGATCCCTTCTTGCTCTCTCTCTCTCTTCCACTGAGCGAAATGATTTTACTTTACTTTAGAAACACTAAAAATAAATGTGTCCTTAGTAAGCAGTATTGTGCTCGGTGTAGCCCTGGTTCTGTTTCAGTTTCTGTGCTCTGTGACGCCCTTCGAGTGAAAGTGAGTCAACTAACTTCAGCAATATGCCCGCCCACCAATGCCCCACCCAACTTGTTGCAAGTGGGTCGCCAGCTGGGGTAGTTATGTGGCAACTAGGGTGTAGTGGGTGGTAGTCCTGGTAGCGGGCTTTTAATGCGCTGCCTTTGGCTTTGGCTTGGAGCTGAGTGGATTAGTTAGTTGGAAGTAAGCAGCAGCAGCAGGTGGGGCGCACTCGGCTAGTTGATTTATAATTATGGCCAGGAAAAGTAACAACAAAACAAAAATGTGCCACTGCCACCACCGGCTGAAAGGCAAACAAACAGGAGACGAACTCGAAGGTCCTGGTCTAAAACAAACTAACTGCCTAGCTCACCTTGCAGCAAAGTTTCAAGTGGCATACATATAGAGACAAAGTAGTTTGGCTTGATTTGCGGCAAGTGCTTCTAGTTTGCTTTTAGTTTCTATTTTTGTTTCAACTTCCGTTAGGCGTTAGGCGGAGTTATTAGAGGTTTAATTGAAAAGGATAAAGGAGGTCTTTCCTCAAAGAAATATTTCATAAAATGGTATTAAAGTGTTTGTGGTTCTTATAGCCTAATTCAATATTTAATTTTTGTCATTTAACTATTTCTTGTTTTACTAATAAAAGTTTCTAGTAACTGAAGTCTTTAATTATTTCGTTGTAGAAAAGATTTGATTGCCTTTTGGCTCTCCAAATTCAATGACTATTGGCTAGTAAAATCTAGACACTTGAGTCACTGGCCACTTGATTTAATTTCCCACTTTTTGCAATTTTCTGGGTTTCAACTTTCCAACTTCTTGCAAGGAGGCGACTTGCTCATATTCCCTCCCGAAGAAAGCTTTCTTTAGATGATGACTGCCATTACTCACGCTCAATGTCTCCGGCTGGATGTCCTCATCCTCCCCCAAAGTCCTTTGGCAGGACACTCATGAGTCGGCAAGTACTTGAGCGAAGCTGCGCTTTAATTAAATATCAATTACGGAGCCAACCCTGTGCACTAGCTCAAGCTGAAAAGCAATCAATTAAGTGTTCTACTCGAGGAAGTGTCCATTTCCATTTCCCAGTAACCCAGCCAGCCACTCCTGCCCCTAGCGCCTCCACACCCTCTCTCTTATCAAAATTCCCGAGCGGAATAAGTGCAACTCAAATATTTGTAGTCGGAGCTAAGGCGCAATAAAAACAGAACGCAAATTGAATATGAATGATGGAGGAGCATTTGGCTTGCCCGGGAAGGATAAAGGCGGGGATGGTAAACGCACTCGCTAATGAAAGTCCTTTCAGGCAGTGACAGTTTGCTGCCCATACATACATACATATGCATTGGGGGAAAATACTATATACTTTTAAAGTCTACAAGTATTTAAGTGAAAGTGTTAAGCTAAACTTTACTTTCTTGTTCCTTGAAGACTCGAAAATCATATACTTTTTGGTTAGTTGCACCTAGGAAATATAATTTTTCTCAGTGTGGGATGAAAGGGGCTTAGTAGGGTTTTTGGATGGGTGGCCTGGCCTCGTGGGGCCTTCTGCACAAACGACTTGTAAACAAAATTAATGCCAGGAACAAACATTAGCGCACTTTCGGCGTGTTCTGTTCCCGTTGTGTGGCTCATTAGGCAACCGCCCGCTCACCACCCACCGAGGAGCCACTGGCCACCCACTTGCCACCCACAAGTGGTCTCGAGTGGTTCGGAAAAAATGATAAAGAGGGCGGGAGAGGGGGAACCAAAGAGTGGCCAGCTCGCTGACCATTAAGCCGAATTACTTAATGACCGCACGCGTGTGCTTTTGATGCCTACTTTTAGGCTCGGGACAGGACACACCCACAATCACAATCACAATCATACACCCACTCACACACACACCCACACCCACAATTTGACTTTCTTTAATTTGAGTTTCAGCTTTCTTTTTGCCGCTACTGCCTGGCTGGCACTGTGTGCGTGATTGCTGTTTGTATATTGCTTTTTAATTTTCCTCGTTACTCGCAATTTCCAACTGAAACGTGAGCCACAAAAAGGAAAAGGACCAGCCGAAAAGGATAGAGTACATAGAGAGAAAGAGATGGAAGGGAGGACTCTTGCCACCTTCGAAGGACCGACATTGTAGTTTCTATTTACGCCTCAACTTTGCCATATATTTCATAAGTTGCTAAAACTTTATTCCTATGCCTTTTTTTTGTCCCATTTCTTGGTTCACTGCAACCTTGCAGGAAGTTTTCCCTCCATTTCCTTTCTCCAGGTTTTCCCAGGACTTTCCTCCCCCGCCCCTTCCTATAAATTCCAGCCACTCAAGGCTCTCGGGGGCGTAAAAGGAGTAATGATAAATAGGTTAAGTCGGCTTATGTTACTTATACTCAATAATGAAAAGTTCAGAAATCGATGACAAACTTCTGGAGTGGCACGAAGAATTATGGCAAAAGAATTAGTTACATAAAGTCAGTTTCGAAAACTGTTTACTTTTCAAGAAATACTTCAGGAAAAACTTTTATTGCTTGGACCCAAGGAATGGTTACATTTTTGCGCCATTACAAGAGCCAACTAAAAATCAATTTGCAACTGAAGAGTCTTTTATTTGGGGTTTAAATGCCTCTCCTGGCAACATTAACTATGCATAAGTGGGATTTCAGGGCCCATTCCGAAACTGATTGTGTAAAATCAAAAAACCACTGAAGAAGCCACCACCAGCACCACCGAAATGCGCTCCATTTCCTTGGCAATGTTATTTTATTAATGAAATTACGCAATTTCCTTTTTCACTCTCGGCCCTCGCCTTTGGTTTTTTTTTCTTATTTTCTTTATTTAATGATGACTCACAGTGGAGGGGAAGTGAAAACCCTGAATGCCATTGGGGTGGGGGGAGTGGAAGATTTGGGGTCTGGGGGCGGTAAATGTGACCTTAATTTGTGCAACGGTAAATACAATGTTGATATATGGCTGGCTGGATGTTGAGCTAACGGGAAATAAAATGCCGGATCTGGGATCGGTAGGAGCATCCCAGGCCACAGCATTTACATGAAGAGCACATTTAAAGTAAAATATGGCCAAATGCCGCAGGACAAATGTTCGATAAGCGGGTCGGGGTTCAAAGGACGCTGCAAATTACCACAAAAGGAAGCCCCAGCTATAGCCCCAGCCCCCCTCGATTTTCGTTCTGTCCAACAAATTGAACATAAAAATGTTTGAGGCAAATGAAGCCATAAATGCGCAATCACGGAATTACACGAAGAGTGAATAAGAGAGAGAGTCCTTTTTGGTTGGTCCTGCCAAAGTGTTTATTTATGCAGTTTTTATTTCAGCAAGTCTCGGTTCAAACATTGCGCATACGCAACGTAGTACCCGGGGGAGAACCCCCTGAACGGAATGGTTATTTTCTCAACGAACTTTCGCCGCCACTGCCGCCGTCAAGTTTAATTGCCTTGCAAATTGCAAAGGAAGTAAACCCATGCAGATCCCCCTTTGAATTTCATAACAAATTGCTGTAAATTGAAGTGAGTCCTTGCCGTTCTCCTTCTCCCTTCTCCCTCTTTAGTTTTTCCATTCCTTTCTTGGTGGCTGGTGGCCTAGGCGGGAAAAAGTTTGACTGTTCGCCGGAAAACCGCCGCCCATTAAAACTATTTGCCGTAACAAACAAGACAGCTTCTGGGGGGGAAGGAAAAGAGCTAGCCGGCGAGAAGAAAATTCCTGTGTGTGGCAAAAGATTTTTCGGATGCTTGGCACGGTGGGCGAAGGATATTTGGGGGTGTGGTTTCAGCACCCAACTTTGATTGTCTGGTCGGCTTTGTTACATTCCTTTGGGAGGCTAACAACTATTTGCTCAACTATTAGAAAGTCAATTAGGTTTTTTCTCGCCCTTACAAATTCAAGGGCTTCTTCGGTTTGCGTGATTTTCCGCTTTAAAGTGGTGGTCCTCTTCTTTTTTGGCCATTGGCTTGGCGTTTGGCGTTGATTGAATTAAGTTGGTGCCCGGGGACCTGAATGCACGTAATTTCAATTAAAATCCGGCATTCATCCGCCGCCCACACGCATTTGAGATCAACGGACACCTGCAGTGACACCAGAAATACGTCCAGTTTTCCGGGCTTTTCCAGCTCGACTTTCCCCTGTTCACCTGTTTGACAATTGCTTTCTGACGTGCTGCGAAAATTCGCGCAAATCGCTGACAGTATTTCAAGCGAAAAATAGAGTTTTTACAGAGAGGGGACGTGCGGAATATTTGAGAAGTGAAAAACGGGCTTTTTAAGTTGGCCTTTTTCCAGAAATAACAGGCCCTAAAGGAATACCATGACCTGGTTTTAATTTAAATTCATTAAAAATGAACTGATGTTGAAAGTGAATTTAATGGAATGCTCTTCACTTAATAGCTCTTCCCTTAGAAACCACACAAATTGACCTTCTCTGCTCAATTCATTTGCTCACTTCCCGAATACGTGACTATTTCGATATCGCAGCACTTCATCTCTTTTGGCCAAGTTGCCTCCTTGGACTCTATAAACTTGCCATTAATTGACAGGAACATCTCCTCTCGATCCTTCTCCTCCATGGCATAAAAACAACTCAGTTTTTGTGTTTTTTTTTGTTTTGTTGGTTATGATTGCTACGTGCTTGGGGTCTTAAATTCAATTTCATGCTTGACTTGCTTCTCAAATTAACTGAAAATCGTTAATTGCTAAGCAAACCCAGAATGGCTATTCACGGGAGGGAGTGTGTCAGAGCCTGTCTTTTCGTCCTTGTTTGCTTTTGCCTTCGGTGGTGCTGTTGCTAATTGCCGGCAAATTAGTTTCTATTTGCAAATTAAATAACCCAGAAAAGCAAGGAAAGTGTCCAAACTGTCAAACCCGTTGACTGACCGCCCGTCTGTAACATTTTGCAATTGAATTTCCATTTCGTTGGCAACTTTCACCCCAATCCACCATTATCATCCTGTGGAAATCTACTTAAAGTTCCACATTAAGGCTGGCTTGTACGCGGTGGATAAAGTAAACACAAGCTTCATGCGGAAAAAGCGCAAGTAACCAGCCACGCCCCCGTCGCCTTTGCCTAGGCTCCTTGACTGTTCCGCCTGCCATGGC
This sequence comes from Drosophila ananassae, assembly GCF_017639315.1. Lineage (NCBI taxonomy): Eukaryota > Metazoa > Arthropoda > Insecta > Diptera > Drosophilidae > Drosophila > Drosophila ananassae. Next base: position 14,716,480 of record NC_057927.1, on the reverse strand, counting down.
TCCTTGTAGGGGAAAAAATCGATAGCCTGATTTTCAACGGCAAAAGCAAACAAAAGACAAACACACATCAGGGCGAGGGAGTGGCCGAGGAGGAGGCATATCAGCCTTGCCTGTCTTGACCCCCCCTCAGTGCTCAGAACCACCCGCTCTTATTGCCCGTGTGTTTGAACTAGACGTCGCCCATAAAAGTAGGCAACGTTTTGCTTGCATTCGCATCTCAAGATCAGAGAGAGAAAATTGAAGCATTTTTTTGAGGGAAATTATGTTTTTCTTTAACTAAAAATTATTTATATTTTTCTCTCATAATTATTTATGTAATCTCTCTACAATCCTATTACCCTATTAATATTATAAGGGATTACGATTTTTCCGCTGTGCATAGGAACTTGAGTATTCTGCTGCAAGCAAACATTTTTAATGTGTGCCCTGGTGGCTCTTTAGGATTCCAGCCCTGTCTAGGACATAATGAGTGAGCTGGCAGTTGCAGGCCCTCCCCTCAACACGGCCCACCTGCAGGCGCCCCTCTTCTAGACTACCTTTTGAATGCCATTTTGTGGGCGTGCCTTCGTCTATAGGCGTGGAATTTTCGCATTTAGAAAAGCGTACGAAGACCATGAGAAAAATTCATGGGAATGGCATCCTGGGGGGAAGGAAGTAGAGCTCGGCTAAATGAAATTAAGCTGCCATATGTGGTGGGGACAATAGCTGTGTGTCTGGGCTGAATAGAGAATAGAAAACAAAAAAAAACTAAATAGAAATACCAGTGCTTGTTTATCAGACTTTAATATATTTTACAGAATTGGATTTAATTCCATATGAACTTTAATAATTTCAACACAAACCGCTTGATATTAAATACAAATATCCAAAAATTTCATTACTTTCTATCGATTTATTTGTAGTGTAGTATTGTCCGGCATTTTCCACCCTCTATTGGAAGCCTATTCGAGTGTGCAGGTGTTTGAGATAGACACCTAATGAATTATTGGTTATTTTTGGCCCTATTTTATTTCGTAATCATAGGGGCAGCAACCTCAACCCCGGTCCCCTGTCTCCTGCCACCTGTCAGTTTATTCGGAGGGTCATAAAACCAGAAATTGAACGCATTTCAATATTCATTGATTTTCTGTCACTTTATCGGGCAAACATTTCAGAGGTTTACTAAGTAAACAGACTGACTGTTTCCGAAACTACCCACCCATAAAAACTATTATTGCCGGAGACGTCTATCGAAGTATTTCGAACATAAATCAGCACACGAGCAAAGTGTCAATCAAGGGGAAACAAAAATGTACTAAAATATTTGAATAAACTTCTCATTTGCACCCTTTTCTGCACCCCATTTTTTCAAACACTTTTCGAAAAGTGTGACTTGGGGGGAGGGGATATATATTTAAAAACAATTTGGGCATTTATTTGAGGGGGGCACAGGCAGAGGCAGAAAGTTTTCCAGCTTTTCACACTCTATATTCCCGAGGAGAAGCAGGTGAAAATGTCAACGACAATTGCCATCGCCAGGTGGCGCTCCTGCGGGTGAGAGAATAACAACAAAACCAACAATAACAACCGAAACAACAACAACAACAGCAATAACAGTAGCTACATCAACAACATTTGCATAAATTTCAAGCAACGTTTTGGTGGCAAAAGTTTGCGTTAGAAGTGATTTACATGGGCGCTACCCAAGGGGGGGAGGGCTTGCTTAAGTTCAGTTTAACTTTTGCCATAAACTTTTGTCACGCCCCCCCCCCCCCCCCCCCCCCCTTCTTGCCAGCCATCTGCTTAACGCCACGCCTCCCCATCTTGACTCGACGGGCGGTTCTTAGCGCCTCAGTTAGCAGGTAGGTTTCTGTTTCGTTATTTTTACTTCCCCACGTGCTGCTCGGTTTTCTTCTCTTGCCAGTACTGGCATTTATTTTTCTTTATTTTTTATTAACCACATTAGTTGATTTTTGTCACGCGAAAAGTTGCCTTCGCTAAAATGTGATTTATGGAAATTTCCTTCACACTTATTTTGTTGTAGTTTCCCACCGTCCTTGCCACCGCGTTGCTTTAACTCCCCTTCCCCCCACTCCACGTTGGTGTGTTGCATATTTTAACAGTTTATTTATTTAGCGTCAAGACCAAAACTCCCTTATATACATACATAAAATATTTCTTTTTCCGGGATTTGTGTGTTTTTTTTTGGTTTGGTGGGTAAGATGAAGCATTTAGTTATTGTAATTTGCGTTGATTTTGATGGTTGCCCCATGGTTGGGGCAGGTGGGGTGGCTTATGGGTGGTGCCTTTTCAAGCAAGTGTGTAGGTGCGTGAGCAGCTCGATTTAATGACCTCTGAGGCGTTTTTATTTATTCACTACCTCGAATTTTGTCAACAATTTGTTATATTTGATTGCTTGGCTAATAGAGTGGAAGGGAAGCCCATTTTGGTAATTTTTTTTTTTTACCATTTTAGCTTTTATAAAATTTAAAATAAATCATAAAGTTAAAGAACTACTCTCTCTGTTACCTAAAATTCCATTTTCAAGTTCTTAGCGGGCACTTATCCCCAAGCGATTTAGTTCAGACCTCAATAAAGCCAGGGGACTTTGCTTCCTTATCCACTTTCAACGCCCCCACTCCCACCCAGTCACTCCCCCACACACACACACAAGTGTAAATGCCCAGTGAATGTCATAAACTTTGATTTCCTTTTACTGCCACAAGCACACACACACTCATACACACACATAGCCCACAGGGGCTAATCCAAAATGGCTGCCATAACAGAAAAGCTCGGGCAGCAGCAGCAGCAGCAGCAGCAGTTTTTAGCTGAAATTTTTATGAGACCGCAACACGCATCCACCACTACTGGGCCAACAACAAAAAATCAAAGAAAGCAACTAAAATCGGACTGCGACTACAATTTAATTTGTAAAAAATCTATATATACATATATATATATGTATATATAGTCGACACAATCCAGTTGTGACTCGTCCTGTTTGGAACTTGAAAAATTTTTCAAAATGTTGCATGTTGTCGAGTGGGAGTAGTTACTTTTTTGTTGAATTTATTTTTACTTTCGCATTCGTATTTAATGCCATGCAACTGGCGTATGATGGCATTTTCATGTTGAATTGGAAAAACCAAAAAATAGAGTAAGAAAGGGGGACTGCAGATTGTAACTGAATTTTTATGGTCGTGCCCTTATTTTGCCCCAAAATCTGCGAAACGAGTTACATCTTTCATTTATCAGCCAGAACGAGAGCCGTAAAATGATTTTTTCTATACATGTTGAATGCAACTTGTAGTACTTACAACATTTTCTATGAGAGTGTCAGGGGTTATGGTTTCGGAAAAACTTACCTAAAAAGAGAAATAAATAAAAAAAAGGATTAGAAAAGGATTTATATACGATTAATACAATAGAAGATTTTATTGTCAGGACGTGATTTATGAATCTCTATCTAATATGCTTTTAGAGCTTAATGTGTAAAGCCGTTTTAGAGATCAACAATAGTCCGGAACAATAATTGACAAAAAAGCGATTAGCATCCAATACCCACAAATATGTTAACTAATTCCGGCAGAAACCGTTTGATTACAAATGAAACTTAAGCTGGCACAAATTGATTTATCATCCGTGACATCGGTATGTCCTGGCTGCTGGCCCCTGGTAACCCCACTGTAATCGTATGCAAATTATGATGCGCTTAATTCAGGATCACAACCATGCCTCGTCCTCCACTATATCCCCCACAGAGACCTCCCCAGATAATTGGCAGAGTTTGAACTTTAATTAAAATTGAAAATTGTGTTTCTGTTGTTGGTGGTCCTGAATATCCTTCCACCACTGACCCTTCTGCACCACCAATGCGTCCCAGTCTGACGTTGTCCTGTCTGGTCTGGCCTGGTCTGGTCTGGTCTGGTCTGGTTTGGTTTGGTTTAGTTAGTTTATATTGTATTCATGTGCATTCTAGACCCGAGGCGAAACAGCTGTGATAACTTGTGGAATGGCTTTGCCGGGACGGCCGGAATTGTTTTTGGATTTGTACAAATGTTTTGTCACTGTTCTAAATGCAAACTTCAATTAGTTTGTCCGGTGGTTCGCCCACTCAATGGGCTTACACAGAATCCCACCTGATCCGAAAAGCCGGTCCGGTCCGGGTCTGGTCCAGAACCCGGAGCGGACGCCGTCATATTTTAGGCTGAAATCGTCTGGCATATTGACAGGCGCATAATTAACACTATTATCGGAATATCCACAGAGATAGAGCCCTGAGTGCTGGAGAATTTCCACAATTTGTTGCTTTTGGGCCAAAACATATTTTGTCGCCCATTAAACTCTGGCCACAGCGTCGATATATGTACGATGTCAGGCCCTTTGTGTACTTTGGCACAGGGTTTGCATTAATTTTCGTTATTTTGTATTTATATGTTAGTTTTTATTGGTTTCCCCAAATAAATTCCAGATAATGCATTTCCCACTTTCAAATGAAAGTTATAATGCCATAGCCGAGTAAACAATTTAACGATTCGGTTCGTTTCGTTTCGTGTTGGCGTGATAGAAATAACTCAAAAGTAAACATGGAAAATTATAGGAAAAAAAAACTGAGCTGAAGCAAAAGAAAAGTTTATTAAACTTGTTACATTTCTTGGAGTTGTGCTTTGATTTTCCATGTTTCACGCTTCATAGCCATGGAAATTGTGCGTTACCAACGCAAGCAACACAGAAAACTTATTATTGTTAAAAAAATACGAAATAATAAGCTATAATTGCGGAAAGGCGCTACAATTTGTCATCGTTGCTTGATTTTTGAGGCGTTCAAGCCAAAAATAATTGTAACAAATTTGAGAAACTCATAGCTTTCCAATGTAAAAGATTTAATGAGGAAGCTTTAGTTACAACTATTATTGGCCGTAATTTAATATCGAAAACAATTCATATCTTGACTGTAAAAGTAAATGGGCTCTGTTATCTCAAATATATATTTTTTCCCACATTTAAACTGATATTTCTGTAGGTATTTTTCCGTAGGCCATCGGGTTTATTAACACATTCCGCCCACCAGCCATGGCCTGCAATCAATACTACATTTTCGCCCCCCACCATATGCCGCTTTTAATTTATAACAGATTGTTGTTGCGGTCGTTTTTGTAAATACAATTAAATTACATTTACATTAGCGAGTTCTTTTAACGCATGTTTGGGCAAATCCATATTAAATATTTAATTAGTTTCAATGAAATTGATTGCATTAGTCGGCGCTTGGTTTGTCGATGCGGCAAACATTTTGTATCATTGCTAATGAACTTTGTAAACTTTTAGGGGCTTTTGTTAGAGGATTTTGCTGTTTGAAGCGGAAAATGTTTGAATTGCAGGTCATAACTGTTATTTGTGAATAGGTGAGACATAAATGGTATTTAAAGCAAAAAAATATCCACTCAATTAAAGTGTTTAACTGAAGTAAGAACACCCTGGAATAAACGGAGCTGTCATGAAATATTTTTTGCAGAAAAAGAAACGGAAACCTGTGACCAGAATAAAATGGCAACATGAAACGGAAACGGAAAAGGCACAACAATAAAAAAAAAAGGAAGAGCCCGAGCACATAATGCCACTTAATTAGCGAACACATCCACGCACACACGCGCCACACAGACGGAGAACACATGCTTAATGCACATTAAGTCCAGAAACAAAATGGCAACGACTGAAAGAGACAGAAATAGGGAAGGGAAAAGAGACGGGTAGAGAGAGAAAGAATGAAATCGGGTGTACGAAATTTGCCGCAAATCAAGAGCCACGAAAAAGTCAAGAAAAATTAAAAACTGGCACACCACACCAACTGCCGGAGAGAACGAGAAAGAAAGTGAGAGGGAATGAGATGGCGAATGTGGGTCAACTACTGCGTTCTCCATTCTTCACACACACACACACACTAACTCACATGCAGTCTCGGCTTTAATGTCATTTGCATTTTTTCCATAGCCTAGCAAAATGGGCAGCTGCTTTTGTCTGCCTTGCTGTGCGAATGTGTGTGTGCGAGTGAGTGTGTGTGCAGAATTTATTTCCTCCTTTAACTTGATTTAATTGTGCATAAATATTTTCCCATTGCTTCTGCATGCAAATTAGGCTGACAACAAAAAAATTGAGAACAAACATTGATGCGCTGGCATCGACTCTTGTGTGTGTGTGTGAGTCTAGAATGCAATTGGATTTATTTCATGGGAATTGGATTTGAGCTTAAATCTGCTTTAGAAGCCTATAGGAAAAAATAACAGAAAATATTTTGCGTCTTGTGAGTTTTTAGAGATTGCAAGAATACTAGATTCAAAGGAATTTCAAATAAACAGAGAACAGAGTCCTTTTGGAATATATTTTCACAGAATCCTTTGGTCTGTACACACACTCCCTTACAATACAAATCAATAGACAACCAACAAATGTTATTCCAAATAATTAAACGTGGAATAGCCGGAGGTGGGCTGGAAAAGTATTCCAGAATTAATGGCAGAAACAGAGCCGCCTAGCTGCCCCTCCTGGCGCCTTGCAACAGAGTGGCAAGCAAATTAAATGCAGTGACAAATTACACAAAATTGCAAGTGCATCTGCAACTAAAATTGCAGCGGGAATTGCACTCTAAATTCGAAACTGCCAAATGCTGTCCATTGCAGCAAATTGCAAATGCATTTTAATTGCAATTCGCATCGTTTGCCCTGGCAACAATTTTAGTTTCAAATTTTAGCTATTTTCCTGGGGTTTCCCCACAACAAAAAAAAAACTAAACTCTGGTGCGGCATGGAGTAATGTTAAATTTTGCAATTTGCCGGGAATGGGACTTATTTAGGTGGGCAGCGGCTAACGAGCAACATTGTTGTTGATGATGACAATGATTAGATGCGATAATGCAAATGAGTCAACAACGTCGAGTCCTTGGCGCCTCCTGTTTTTGTTGACAGCGGCCAGGAGGAGCCAGGAGGACGATGACGTTGATGGGGACATCGTCACAAAAAATTTGCATGTCAATGATACACGTCCATGCAAGGACAATGCCTTTCAAAATTATAAGCCACACATTGCCGGCTGGTAGGAAAAATCTAATCTGCAACTGCTTTTAAAGATTTTTCCTGATTCCCCTTAGATGTCCTTTAAGATATTTCTATTTATTAAGTGGCATGTGTAGACAGTGGCATTATTATTCCGACCGCAACTGTGCCACATGTATGTAGAAGGCCCTCCATATGTGGGCGTGTCAGAAATGGGCGGCCACAACAATGACAACTATGACATTGTACTATAGGAGGCCAAAGGAAGCCCCTGCTAATGCTGATGACGTGTGGTTGTCATTAGAGTATGCCACAACTGCTGCTCCTCCTGCTCCTGCTTCTGATACTCCTGCTGCTGATGTTGTTGTTGTTGTTGTGGTGTCATCCTTTCCAGGCCTCATCTACCTCCCAGGCAGGCACATCCCTTCCCTTGTTTTGCATCGCTATCATTGTCGCTGTGGCTGGTGTTGTCCTGCGATGACAAAATGCCCACCACACTGACCAAAAATGCATACAACATGGCACAAAGGGCCAAAGACCCGCCTAGATTGCGGCTCAAACCAGCATCCTCTGCCATCTACTCCGTTGCGATTTAAAACTTTAATTGCTTCAAGAAATGCATTTAAGTCATTTAAGTTTAAGTCAAAAAGTATTTTTAGAAAATTGTTTAATTATTCCCCTAAAGTCAAAAGGAAATATCCATTTTATAGGATTACTATTTTTTCTATTTTTGCTGGTGCCAAATTATTCACCGGCTGTTGCATAAAATGCTAATTTTTTAGACTCTATATGGGTTAGGCATGCCATTCATTTGCATAATAACTACTATGGGGGCCCGACTGGCTGCCCTTTTATTATTGTTTACCCAAATGAGAAATGGGTATTTTTGTTTAAAATTTCACATTTTTTCAGCCCTCCCTCTAACGGCTGGCTGTCATTGACTAACCTCCCACCCGAAAAAAATAACAAATAGAGGAAAAACGAGGGCATATGTTGTCAGCCACCCACGTAATGACATTTTGATGACATTTTTTGTATAAATATATGGCGGTTTGCATTTTGGTAGCCTGCCAATGTTTGAAATGCATCTGCTGGAAGGGAGGACCTAGCTAGATATATTAGAGAGTCCTCCTTACGACTACCAGAGTCGGAGATTTAGAGGCCAATTTGCAGGCCAATTAGTGTAACCAGGCTAATAGAATTTTTGTGTTAATTTTATTACAGCTTGTTGCGTTGGAGTTCTTCACCCGGCACTACCCTTCGACTGCACTAATGACTGATTTCGAAAGCTATTAAATGGCTTTGCGGGTGGAGGCGGGATGGTGTTCGCCGAGCAGGTCCTGCCAGAATGTTTTGCTGCTGTGTCTGCTGTGATGTGTACACACCTCCTCCACCGACTCTTAGCCTGAGACCGTCCCTTGGTCAATGCAAACCGAAAAGTGAGTTATCAAGCAAGCACTTTTCTAATTACAAATTCGACCAACGATTCTCGGACTCCTGGGGCTTGTTTTGTAAACTGAGAGAAATTTTGCATTAAAAGCTTATAAATTATACAATTTTTGATTCATGTGTCAAGAATGATTCATCTACTTTTATTTATGGCGGAGTTTGTAACTTTATGATTTATGGCCGAATCGGGATTAACTTATTTTTCGAGTGCACTTTTGGCAACTTCTATGCCCAGCCCAAGCCGATTCCCAGTTCAAGTCTGACTCTGACGGCCTGTTGACTGCGAAAGGACATTTGGGAACAGGCCGAGTGAGCCATGGGCAGGGGCAGGGGCAGGGGGATAACATTAGCCAGTGAAATTTCCCCAGGCCAATGTCCTGGCCGAATGTTGTTGTTTTTGCCAATCCTGATGTTATGGATGCAACTTTAAATTGCTTTCCCAGCGAGCCAGAGCGAGAGCCACTGACTTTTTCTAACAGTTTTTCAGAGTCCTGTCCCGCTCGACAAAAACCCAGGCCAAACTGACAATGCAGAGGATTGCCACTTAGCTGGTCGGGGGGCTTTTTTGGGTTTCGATGTGGACTGGTTTTGGGTTTCAGACTGGGGACGACCAGAGACTCTGGGCCTGATATTTTCATCGTCTGTCGGGGGACTCCGGTGGGAAATGCGCCACTGCACTGATTGCACTTTGGCTCAACATTTCACAGAGATACGGAATACGGAATCCGGGCGGGATACGGGTTACGGCAATCCAACTACAACAACAACCCAGCAACATCAACAACAACAGCCACAATGACGGGGCCCCGAAAATGTCTGAGTGCGTAATGCGTTTTCACGGAGATCCGGAACCCAGGGGAGATTCAATGGAGAGAGCCTGGGAGCTGGGAGCTGAGAGCTGGGAGGAGGGACAGATATGGGTGATAAAGTGCAGACATTTGACAAATTAACTGCTTTGCGTCATGCGCCGGAAATGTTGCAAATCTCGTACCGTCAATCGCTGCCGGACCACAAGGCCTCCGGTCGTATTGGACTACGATTTTCCGGCTCTCCGGACTAGCCGACACTCCTGTTTCGCTCTGATCTGATTGATTTATGAAGCTAACCCAGACACACCCCAACAAACATGTGTACAAACACCCCAAAAAAGCAAACACACATCTACAAACAGTGTCACTTCATTTGAGGTTTGAGTTTTTGGATGCATTATAACGAAAATAACAAAAGCCCATCAAATAAAATAAAATAAAATAAAATTCTTACTTGGTTTTGATTAAAAGCAAGTGATAGCACATCGTCTCTTACCTGGAATTAAAAGAAATAAAATAAACAATTAAAAGATGTGGAAGTAATTTAATAATATTTGTTGTAGTTTTGGTTGAAGTCTTTTTATTATTCCTGCCCTTTATTGAAAGGAGAATCCTTATATAAATTCAGTTCCCCCTTAGCACCCAGCTGGCTTAAAAACTATCCTGATCCTGAATCCGTCCCTTCTTTGATACATTTTCCCCCCAACTGGGATAACATACATAAACATTAGCCAAAGCATATAATAACACAAAACAGCAACAAAGTCACCGCAGTGGCGTTCAAATTGTATTTAGTCGTAAACTTCATACACGCAGCAAGTCTGGGTAAATGGAAAATTGCTCTTTTCCGTGAAGGACGTTCTCCCTTCCCCACAAAGAACATAAAACTATTGGCAACTGTGAGCTGGGGAGGCCATATAAGAGCCATAATTTCGACACTAATGCCGGGCCATACAAAATGCGGCACTCCTCGGCGACCTTGTGGGTCTGCAAGTGGTCAGACTTTGACATGTGTCAAAGGAAACCCTGATGTAGAGACTTCCACAAGAGGGGGAGGGATGTGGAAGGTTACACCTGCGACCTGGGCAGTCAAAGTGCACTGAAGAAAAAATATAACTTTATCTTCAAAGATTATTAAAGAATTTTATAAATATTTCTAATAAACACAATCAGATTCTTTTGCAGTGCACCTAGATCTGGCAGGAGCTTGTGGCCCTGGTCCTGTCACGAACCTCGATAAAAATCAACAGTTTATGTGAGACGCATGATGTCCTTGAGAGTTGGAACTGGGGACTGGGGACTGGAGACTGAGCCTGGCGGACACACGATGGAAATGTCATTTTTACAAGGGGACCTCATAGAAAGGACATGGCAAATAGCAACGGCAGGAGCAGTGGCTGGAGCTGGAACTGTAGCGAGGAGTCTGGCAAATGTATTGCCTTCTATTTGCATTTTCTATTTATTTCTTTATCCCTTTTCTGGCTCCTTCGCCAAGCACTTGAGCTCGGGCCCGCCATTAGTGGCACGTCCTTGGATATTTCGTGTTTGTCCTGTCTTCCTCCACTTTGGCACTCATATTTTATTAAGTAGCAAAGTTGACAAGGGATTTGCCAAAGAAAGCGGTCGGTCGGACGGTCGATTGGGAGTGGGAGTGTTAGAGTGAGGGTTTGTCATTTTGTAAAGTAAATATTGGTAATTTTTATTGAGGATTTTCCTTGATTTCCCTTTGAGCATATGGCTTATCCCGGCCAAACTGGGCGCCCCACACACAAACTTTCCCCCGACGACCGAAATTAAGGGCATTTATTTTTGCCCACTCGAACCTGAGAACCCGAATCAAACTCAAATAACATTTGTGCCAAAGTGATGGCGCCGCCTCCTGGCAACAGTTCGAAAATTAGGAAAAGAAATCACAAAGCAAATTATTAGAAAAGTTTCATCCACGAAAGGGACACAAAATAAGGCGATGTGGCAGCAACAGTGAGCAAGAGGGTATGAGCTGGAACGCTTCGTTGCACAAATTTGTGGACCTGCGGCGCAAATTTGTACAAAATGCAACAGACCGTAAGAGACAACATAAGCGATAACACAACAACCAGGCCAAAACCAAAACCAGGCAGGAAGCTGCCTCGAGTTGTGTTCACAGCGGTTGCTAACAGGATTTGGCCCGCCTCCCTCTATTCGGCGCCCGACTCGACCCTCCGGTTGTTACCATGGCAGAAAAAAGAAATGGGACTGAAGCTGGAGCTGAGGCCAAGTGTCGATGCATGGCATACGCAAATTGCCAATCGTTAAGTGAAATTTGAGTTGGTCGTTCTCACGACACAAAGGTGAAGGATGCACTGCGAAAAACTGAGTTCTAGATCATCACCAGCTAATATTATTTCCTGGAAAATCCTTTTTATAGAACACATAATCATAAGACCATATAACTATAAAAATGCTCTTTTATTTTTATAATATATTTCATATATTTTAGTAGTGCATTTTTTGCAGGATTTCCAGGAGTCGACACCTGTAAAAGCCATAATAACAATAAAACATTTTACAACCGGCGCATATTCTCACACTCGTATGGTTCTTTGATTTCCACATTATTTTCCTCTTTCCGCCACAAAGCCATTGAAATTATGTTTCAGGAGCGTTTCCCTTTTGGCCGCGTTCCAAGCCAGGTAAATGGCATATTTTTTTTTTCATAAATGTCTCCTTGGCAGCCTTTGGCATGCATCATTTAACTTTGACGCCAACCTGTCCAGGCACTTGAGAATGCTCCCCCGACTTCCACAACTCCATCCACCAATTGGTTGGAAATTCAATGCTTAAAAGTCAGAATCGTGAATCGAGGATATTGGAAGGGGAGAAGGACGAAGGACGACGACACGCACCATCGTTTTCATTTTCATTTTCAGTGCATACACTTACACACACACAAAGAGGTTATAAAATATTTAAAAATCATACCCAGGCGGGCAAACGAGCCCTGAAAACACACCTCAAGGATGGCGCTTCCTTCGTGTGAAAGGAGTGGAAAGATTTCAGCTCAAATATGCGCACAATGCGATGGAATAATAAAAAAAAAGCTCCCATATGATGGCCCACAATTGTATGCTATATTCTACTATATAGCCCAGGCGCTATATACAAGCTTATATAATGCACATATGTATGTAAGTTTTTGTAAATAAAATACCATATTCCCTGACATGAATATTTAACAATGCAACAACAACAAGGACAAAGACCAGCCTGCCGCTGTTGCATTGGTAAAATATCACAAAATATTCATTTCAATTTCATTTGCTTTTTTCGAAGTTCGTTTACAATTTCCATTTTCTATTTTATTTCCCTTTTTCCATTTGTTTTTGCCTTTTCCCCGTCTTTGGTATTCTATATTATTCTTATTTTTATTGCAAATGGTTTATTTTGGGTAAGAAGACGACAATTTCTTTGCTTGCATAGTTCTGTTGGCAATTATTTAGTTATTTGTTTGTTAAAGCTATCAACATCAAAGTGGAGATCAAGGAACGCTTGCAAGGACAACGAAAGTATTTTATTGCATACTTTTTGGGGCAAAATGAATAGGCTGTTGATGGATAAAATGGACAATATAGAATATGTCTCGTTGTCCTTTGTCCTTTTTAAAGTTTAAAGAGGGTCGCAATTTTATTTTACTTATTGCCTGCCTGTCACAACACAAAATTCTCCGAATTATTCATCCGAATGTGTCAGCTTTCAGCGTTTTCTGACGCATTACAGCAATAAAGAAATTCCATGTCGCAGTAATTTCACATGACAGATTAATAAGCCGCCTTGCCGCTTCTTCTACCATTCGACAGCAAGAAATTGACATTAAATTGTAATAAATAGGCAAACAAGGATCTTCTGTCCCATTTTATGTGGCAAATCTCCAGCAGGATAACAAGGAGATGCCAGGCCAAATTGCCATGGCAGTGGCAGTGGCACTCTGGCATCATAAAAGCGGTGGCAAGAAAGGCAAAAAGACTGAGCATCGTCTGCAGTTGAAACGAATTTAATTTTCTACTTTTTATTTTGTATTTATTTTTCTTATTCTTTTTTTTTTTTTGGCTCTAGCACTCTGGCACAGGGTCTCTTTGTACACCCGCGTCTGCCAGACACAAACAGAATAACAAGCCGCAAGCCTGAGGCTGACATTCCTCCTTAAGCCACCGCCCTCTACTTACCTTGCCGTGCCAGCGATTTTCCCGCCCAGGTCTCGCCCCAGTTGGGAAAATAGTGGAAACTTTTGATAATTACATTTGGCGGCTGTTGCTTTGGCAGCTAAGCCAAAGAAACGAATAAAGCCAGAGAAAAAGCAACAGAGCCAGGCCGGAGTCTGTCTGCAGGGCCAAGAAGTTCTAGCAATAAGGTTGAAAATGGTTTTAAGGAAACCAGAATATGATTTTATTTGTTGTCTTTGGAAATGCTAAACTATTTAGGGACCTAAAATATTTTAAAACTGTGGGAAGGTGAATTATTTTAGACTCCACCCTCTGACCAACATATGGCCTGCCTTTCAAGAAGAGTTTCTTGAAATTCCATCCACTTCTAAGAAAACTGATTTCTTTGTGTAGCAAAAAAAAATAAAAAGGGACCTGTCAATATCAAACTTAAATGTTAGCATCCTCTTGCTGCTCGGAAAAAGATGGTTGCCTGAAATTTATTTCATTTTATGCCCGCGCTTCCACTTTGTGCATAAAACATCTCCTTTTTCGAAGGGGCGTGGAGTCCCCAGGGTGGAGGCGGGGATAGACAAATGGTAAAGCGCCACCTTCAGGCAATTTCTTAAACTAATTTGGCGTAAGGCTGCTGCGGTGGCGGCATTTTCTTCATCTTCATCTTCGTCCTGCCATCCTGCCATCCTGGCATACTGTGATCCTGCCGTCTTGGCGGTTTTTTGTGCCTTTTACGTGTTTCTGGCCTGGTATGCAAAGTGAAAGCATTTACTGGCGGCTGCTAAAAGATGGAGAAGAGGAGGGTGGATGCGATGCCGGCATCCTGAAATGGAACTTTTGATGTTTTTCCTGTTTTACCAAGGCTTTCGCAGGACCGCAAAGTATGCAGCAATTATTTTATGGTCGGGCCATCAATCGGTTTGGGCCATTTTAGAAATATCCGGCTTAAAAATTTCAATATAGTTTTCGCAAAAATCAATGGAATAATAAAAGACGATGCCGAGGATGGAGGAAGGACATGAGCATAGTTAATTGCTTTTTGCCCAGAGAAGTATGCTATGACAAAAGAGGACTTTATGTATAAATTGTTTGTGTGTGTGTGTGTGTGTGTGAGTGGAGGAGTGTTGTGGGGATGAAGGCGGCTTTGACAGGCCTGAGGAATTTAAATAGTTCTCTGAACCTGACAGCTGCATGGAAATGGAAGAAATAAAAGCGGGAGGACTCGTCGAGATAAGACCAAGAGAGAGAGAGAGCCCTGGACTAAATCGCAGGACAATTAAACTTTTAAGCAGGCAACCGACAAGCGACAAACGGCAAACGACAAATGATGAAATGCATGTAAATGGAAAATAAATATCAAAAGCAGTACAACAATATAGGGGAGAGTTGCAGATAAAAGATGGAGATGGAAAGAGATGGCCTGTCACATGCCACAAACGGAGACAGGACAACAGGATTCACCCGGATACAATGGTACAACGACGCAGCAACAAAAAATAACGCAGGAGTTCTGTACTTTTGAGCCGCTTTTGTTGTTGCTGTAGAGGATACAACAGCCGCAACAGTTCACATGGCTCATTTTCTATGGTCGGTCAAAGGAAGCAGGATACTCCCTTGAAGCGACGCTCACTCGCTCGCTGGGCCATAGCCCTGAGAAAACGGAGACAGGACAGCAGTTTTTTACACAATGGAATATTATTCATATTGCATGGTGTATGTATATGAAATATGGCAAATGTCATTTAACATGACAGCTTGATGATAATACTAGGAACAAGAAACAGCAACAATAGCTCACAGGACAATGCGCAACGCAGCAGGATAAAGTCTACGACCAAAGGCGGAATCTTAACCAGACAGTTGGAGACGCTTTTGTGGGTCTCGAGGAAAGGTGAATGGTTAACAAAGGTCCACACCACCCCGCCCACAAAAAAAGATAAGGATATGGGGGATGGATATGCTTCATATGAGAAGCAAAGTTGCCCCTGACAGGCAATCAATTTAAAATATATTAAAAGGGATTCGGCAGGCAAATGGATATTTCATCATGTCAAATCTGAGTTTTATAGTCATTTTTGTATTTGATATAAAATTTATGAAAAATAAAGCAACCGGGAATTTATATTTTTAATTTGTATGAAATGTTTGCAAAATAATAACCAACTTTCCACTTCAGCTGGCCAAAGAGGACTTGAAACGATAAAACGCAATTCACTTCCTATTCATTGGACTTGAGGTCTCTCGGTTCCGGGCTAATCCCAGATTCCTCGATCAGGAGCAGCAAAACTACAGCTCCTTTCTAGGGTTTCCACCATTCAGAGCCGATGCCAAAAAACCACAAAAGCGAATTTTGTGTAAACCGAGTCGACCGCAAAGCAATTGCAAATGCGTATGCGTTTGCACACAGGGGCGGCGTAGTTGAGGGATGGGGAGCCTGCAATGGATGCGAAAAGGGGGGTGGCCGGTTGGGAGGGAGGAGGGCACTCAGTTAGGCGCCTGACTGAGCATAAACGTCAGTGTCAGGTGTAACCGGCTGTTGCCGTTTCCTGTTTCTCTTCCCAATTCTTTTTCCCTTTGCGAGCCGCCATTTTGACCAAAACAGCAGCCGGAAATGCGGTTACATAATCTCCATATCCGGGGGGTAGCTGGACCACCACAACCAGCATGCAGGATGCAGCAGCAGTGGAAAGGCATGTCAAAAACTGTAGCGCACTTTTTGGCACATTATTAATTTTTAGTTTTTGCTGCCAACAGGATTTTCGTTGGTTTTCCCTTCCAGCGAAAAAATATTTGGTTTCTGCTGTAGCTGCTGCTCCTGCAACTGCAGTCCTGTCTGTTGCATTTTTGATGAATATTTTAAATAACAGCAGCAAATTAAATTGGTTTCGCTAAATCAAGAATACAAGCTCATGAAATATGTATGGAATTTTTGGAGAGTAGAATGTTTTTAAAACATTGCTACTCAATTGAATTGTATTCCAAAAAATATTATTTAAACATTTCAAGAGTTGGAATGCCAATTAAAAATCTACCCTTATTACAATTAATTTAATTGAAATGTTTTATTTAAAAGCGGTAATGTGAAAAAAAGTTTGCAAACTACTAAATATTTCTAGCCAACTTGCAGCAGGACTCACAGAGAACTTCCGTTTGCAGAACCGCAATGAAAATTTCCGGAAGTTGTGCATAAAATGGGCTATGCATACGGAAATCATCAACTCAATGGCTGAACAAACAAAGCCCCAAAGGAACGAGATGGATGTAGCCGGCCAGAGAGAGACAGAGGATGGATTTTCGTCCTGGGAGCATGAGAGGAGAATGAGGAGTAATAACAATGGCAAATGCGAATGACGCCAAACGAATGACCAAAAACAATGCAAAACGGCTGCCAACGTCCGGTGGAAAAAGGACATAGAGCCCGAAAGAGAGGGAGGGGCGAGTAAGTCCAAATAGAAAGAGACAGAGAGCTTCAAAGTCCACCACTGACCATGATGATGATGATGGTGATTATGATGTTGATTCTCATGGCGACCTTCAGCGATGGCCAGTGTTATGAATAGTCTGCAAGTGAGTTGGGCGGCGGAGGCGAAAGAGATGGGGCGAGAAATAAGAGAGGGATAGCTAACTCAGATGACCAGAAGCCAGAAGTTCAGTAGCTCCATTTTCCTTTACCCCCCACTGCTCTCCGCCCGCTGCCTTTGTCAGGGTCGATTTCACATTTATTTATTGTTTCAACAGCCCCACCCATCGAATGAAAATTGTTCGCTGCGGCGGCCGGCCTTCACTGTTGAAAGCACCTCCTGAATATAACCCTCCTCCCTGTCCCGGCTGGCTACCAGCTCCCGGCTCCCAGCTCCCGGCTCCCAGCTCCCGGCTCCGGCCTTTGTGCGGTGGAAAACTCGCATGACTCATTTGATTTCAATGGCCCAACTTGTTCATTTGGCAGCGAAAGTATTTAACATTTCCCCTGGAACAATGCCCGGCCAAATTGAATGGAATGGTGCGAATGTTACGGGAAATCTCAATTGAATTAAAAGTGCTTTTTGGCTGGGGCAGTGTGATATATTGAAGGCCTTTAAGGAAGATAGAGATAAGGTAGTGTGGCATATGGGAAATCTCTCCATTTGCATATGCTCATTTCCTAAGAGGATTCTGACTCATGCTGTTAATTCTTCCATTCATGGTAATCGTATTTAGTGCAAGTACCTGATCATTTTCCACTGTTCTGGAGTTCCTAATCCTAAATCATAATACTAGGTGACCCCGGAGAGGTCGTGGCCTCAGCCGCAGTGCCACCAGACACTGATGATGATGAGCTTTACAGATGTAAGCGCTTTACATTATGGGGCCAGAGGAATCAAGCATGCAGGCGGTTTGATTCCATAATGCGCTTCAACCGGATGCTACTGACCAAGGACCTGCGATTGCATGGGGATTTTGAAATAGTTGCCAAGGATTAAAACCCAAACAGTAAATCGCAAGAGTGGGCACAACCGACCGCACATAAATGTTTAATAGCTCGAGTAGAAAATTGCTAAACATTTTTGGTGTTTTTTTTTCGAAAACAAAACAATTTCCGAGAGGTAGTGGCGGGAAGTGGCGAGCCGCAGAAACATATTTTACATAATTTCGGCAGAGTGAGCTCAACTTGATAAACAATTTCATTGAAAGCAGATGCCTAATAGAAACAACAATACAGTCTAATAAAAGGCATTTTGCTTTCATGTCTAAACGCTATAAGACCGAAAAACAAGGGTGAACTCTTGGGCCGAGAATGAGATGCGAAACTCGAAGCGTTTTTCTTTATTTTCCATAGCTTCGGGGCGGGGCGGAGTGGAAACGTTACCTTGCCACTTTGAGAGCTTTTCCATCCCCCGCTATAAGGTACATACATGCAATGTAAACCTGACATAACAAAGGTGCGTTTCAGTTCTTTATAACCCGCAGGCAAATTACACTAAAGTACTCTACGATAAATGGGTATTTCTAATTTCTAAAATTTAATGAGTTTGAAGAGAATAATAAAAGAAACAAGAAAGAGTGTTTCTACTTCGTAGAGGGAGCTGCCTGATTTCTTCTTCAAAGGATGTGAAGCAGCTCTAACAATTTCATTGTTGTTGTTGACAAGTGCAGGCAACACATTTTTGTTTAAATTTCAATTAAAACAATTTGGCAAGCTTTCCGAGAGGGGAAGAACGGAGACAGGTATGCTGACTTAGAAGAAAGTGCAATGGGTTTGGATTTCTTCTCCTCCCCGCAAGTGGCTCACATTGCGAAAGTTTGTGTTTTTGTTTTACTTTTTCGCCGACTAGCGCCTCGACTGCTGCAACAAGTTAGACAAACACACACATAAAGAGTGAGAGAGTTTTCCCCCAAACACACACTCAGACACACTCATTGGGAAAATGCTGAAAATTGCCGTCGCCGCCGACATGGCCCGAACCCAGTGATTTCCTCCGCACTTGCATGCTGCTATGCATTTCACTTTCCGGCTCATGGAATCGTTATGTTTAACTACAATTTGCCCCGGGAAAGCAAGTGTGGCAAGAGCCGAGCAGGACGAAGGATCCAGAAGAAAGAGACGGCCAGTCAAGGGTTATTCTTGGGGAGTGCAACATGGTAAAGTTTTTTACATAATTAGAAATATGAAGCAGCCGGGAAGGACGTGTATGTGGGTGTGTGTGTGTGTGTCTGCAAGGATATGAGAGCCTTTAATAATGATTTGTTTTTAAGGTTCATTTGCCCTGCCAGCTACACGAAGAAAGGGAGCGCAATAGCAGAAGAAATAGAGAGAGCTATAGAGCACTCCTCCGCCCTTTTGTGAAGTGCAGTGTAAATGTCTTGACTTTTTGTGTTTGTTGAGCCCTTAAGCACTTTTTGTGAGAGGCACGTAGGCAAAATGGTAACAAAAGATGAAAATATATACATATATAGAGCTTGCGGAGAGACCAGCAAAATAGGGAATGTGGGTGTAAAAGATCCCCCCAGGAACGGGGAAAGGAGTCAAGTTCGTGTCCGGGCATTAATGAATGTACACTGCCTGTTCACTCATCGACTTCCTCTCGTTCCTGCCCGGCTCTGTTATTATGGAAAGTAATACTTTTAACCCCAAAATGTTACAAGCCCACATGGGGGTTCCTTTTCCTAATATTTTTAATTAACTATGGAGAATGGTAGATCCTTCGAATGAACTTTTAATACAAGCTTTTTGGCTCTTTCTGGATTTGAACTCTCATTGGTTCTAATTATGGAATCTCCTCGCGCAGAACACATAATTACAGAAGCATCAAGAAAATAAATTAGCCATTAAATCCAGGCAGTTAAAAGCCCGCCCGCAGGCAATGCCTCCACATCCGATTCCCCGTAAAATTTCCCATTTTCCCCACTCAACTTTTAGCCCACTCTCCACGCCCGGAGGCATCCAAAAAGTTATACTAATTGCGTAATAATCTTATTACATTTAAAAATACATTTACAACAGCATTTATACCTGCCCCCAAGGCCAATGACAGCAGACAGGATGGCCAAGGGTTGGGGCAGAGGAAAGTGGCTGGGGAAAGGCGGAGAAAGCCAAAACACAGACAGACAGCAACCAGTCGGTAGGAATCTTCACAGACGGCCAGGAACAATGATCCACCGGAAGCATTGATAAATGAACGAGCCCACAAACAGTCAGAGCCATCAAAATGCTTCTTATTTCCCCCCATTTTCCATCCCTCCCGCCCGGAAACTCCAATCAACTTGAACATCTTCCCAGTCGAGGACTAAAGTGAGGAAATAAATCTAAACATTCTGTGTTCTGTGCGGGGGGATGGATGGCGCGACGGAAAACTGTCAAAATGATGCCAAAGCTTATGAATATGAAAATACTGTGGAGAAGCATGATAAAAGTTTTGGCCGATACGCTTAGAATTTCAGTGGCAGGAAAGCCTCGGAAACCGTAAAGCCCCAAACCCCATTACACAAGTTCCTCCTCCGTCTGGTATAATGAGTAAAATGTCACAAGTTGACGCAAGTAAACATTTAAATGTCAGATTTCTATATGGCCGGGCCGGGGCGGGAGCAGGAGAACTCGGAGACAGTGAGTACGAAAAATATGTCTCATAATGTGAGGAGGGTGACGGCTTTTTCGACCATGATACTGGCCGAAAGTTTGAAAACCTCAACAGAATGCTTTCTTCTTTTTTACTTTGTCGCAGTAATGCGGGCCGGCAACTTGAAAGAAGATTTCTGAACTGACTTTGCATGGCTATACCGATGACAGGATAGAAAGAGAGGGCCATAAAGCGTTAGAAAGAGAGAAGGTTAGAAGGTTTGGGCCACCCTGGCATGGTCTGTCATTCAAACACTCATACACCCGTACCTACTCGTATGCAAAATACGCTCGACCGCCGTTTGACGTTTACAAATGACAAACATTTGACAAACAAAACGCTCTTCCATTGTTTGCTTTCTCCCTCACTCAATGTGCGTCTATGTGTGTGTGTGTGTCTGTGTGTGAGGAAGCGTTTAATGTGGGCTTTCCCCCCAAAAAAAAAAAAAAATGTGAGGGGCACATAGCATATATTTGCTAAGGACCCGCAGCAATTTCTTCACTCACCTTTTTCAGTTTTCAGTTTTATTTGGTTCATTGCGCCCCCGGAAAAGCGGCGACAACAACAAAAGGGCCAAATAATTAAATGAAAAGCGAGACAGATAGGGGGGAGGGGGATGGGGATGTGGGTGGTGGTGGTATCTACTCCCTGGGGGTGCTCGAATGTAAATCTCAGGGCAATTAAAATCAACATGATGGACGAGGGCAAGGACGAGGGAATATGAAAATTTTAATAAATAATTTACAAAAACAAGTCCTCGAATATCAGGACTTTAACAAGTGATCCTAAGTATTTTGTTTATTAGAACTCATTGAACTATTTTAAACTGAAACAAAAACCAAAACTTTGTTCTAGAATTCCTGGAGCTTAATCCGAAGAATTTTCAACAAGGAATCAGATGGGAGTAGCTCCTTTTGGGGCTTGGAGGAGGGTTTATGGTCGGCAGTTATGTTTAATTTAGCCGGGCACTCCGGAGATGGCCGGAAGCCATTTTCACCTGCAGTCGGTGCTTGGCTTGCGCCTTTGTTAATAACTATGTCCGACATTCCACACACCCCCATTCCCCTCTCATCAGCCGGCTTCTCTGCTAACAAGCTGCATGTCATTACTTCTAATAAACCCCAGGGAGCGGCCTTCTGCACACAATCCTGGGTGTCCTGTGTGCCGGCCAGGAGAGCCATTGTCATCTGGCCGCAAAAGCAAACGCACCCAACTGAAACCGGCCAACAACGCAGCGTTCTATGCACTGACAAAAAAAGACTTTACTTTATCAATAACTTCTATCCTATTTCAAGAATTGAAGTCGCAGTGTAGCCCACCTGGCCGCCACTTTCCTGCTGGTCATTTGCCTGCAAAGGTGGGAGTCCTGCCTGTTTAAATATTTGCCTTTAATAGAATAAAATGATGAGCAGTTCTGTCCCGAAAAAAAATTATTTACGGTCCTCATAACAAGGAAGGCCAGAAGGACGCGAATGGCGAAAGACGGCCGAAGACAGGAAGAGCAGCAGAGGGGGCAGAACGAGGCTCTGGAGGATGGACGTGAAGGACTCGTGCCGGCCCAGCCTTGGGGCCAAAACACTTAAATTAATAAAGTAAATAATATGAATTACGCACAGGACGAGTCAACGCAGGCGACAGGAAACAGAGAGCCGGATGAACAGACGGGGGATGGGGGGTGGCCCGAGTGCGCAGGACACCGGTCAGGTGGCCGGCTCGAGCCCAAAAGCGTTGAAAGTGAATTAAATGCTATTTGTGGCTTAAAATATGATGCCAAGGAGACAAACGATGTTATGCACGGGCGTGTTCTCGCTTCCCATTTTCAGCCAAAAATATTTTCTGTCCTATAGAATTTACGGAGCTGGAACTAAAACGAGAAGGTCCTGCGCACATTTTGCTGGGGATTTTTCCCCGCTGTTGATTAATTTATGGCGGACATTTTGTGGCCCCAGAATGTAATCACATTTTAGCAGTTAGCGCCTAATCCTGCTCAATATGGCTTAGCTGCTCCTACGACCGCCACGCCACTCTTGTCCTTTTTCGTGCTTACACTTCCTGGCAGCTTAAAGCCACTAAGCCCCCTGATTGAATTGGAAAATAATTATGCTCCCTGTTCTGCGGCTTCAATTTGTCATGTCCTGTCCGTCCCGGCGATTTGCCTGTTCAAGATCGATTGTTGAAGGACTTACCTAAAATGAAAAGACAAATTAAATTTTGATTAATTTTAAATGCAACAATAAGTACGCAAAAAAAAAGAGGAGAATAAAGAGAACGAACAGCAGTGAGGTCCTTTTGTCGGAATCATTTAAATAAATTGCTTTTCTTTGCCTAATTTAAAGGCCTACTTAAAAATCCATTACAAAATTTGCATAAATCTATAAAAAGACAAGTAAGTAGAAGGAACTGGTCTGAAAGGAGTTTTCGGTTGCTCTACAAAGATGGGGTTTACTTGGAAGGTTATATCAGTTGAAGTAGCTTCAAATATATTTATAAAAAGTCCTTTAGTTTCCTAATTTTATTAGAGAAATAATATATAATTTGTAGTATCATAATATCCTGAATCTATCCTTTAAAGAGTAAAAATAATTCGTTTTCTTACCGCCCTCAAGCTTGATGAAATTGACAAGAAGCTGTCATTAATTTGCATCAAATCAATTTCTCCCTTCGACAGCTGCCAGGCCAGGGCCAGAGAAGCCTTGTCCTAGACATGGCCTGGCATAAAAATGCAAATTTGTAACGGCTTTAAAGGACCTCCTCCTGACATGGCGCTGGCATATGTGACATGACAACAAATAAAATTGCTAAAATATTATTACAAGTAATAGGAGCACAACAGGGCGGCGGCCGTGGGGCTGCCAAACCAAAAACAGCACATCCCCAGAATAAAAGGGTGTTCGGGTTGGTGTTGATATCGACGCTGATGATGATGCTGATGATGAGGATGTTGACGCCTTTTTCCCGATATCAATGGGCATATCCATGGCAGCCAGGCCGCCACTCAATAAGGGGTACCACCCACCCACTCACTCCTCCCCGTTTGCAGACCACTTTTCGGAGTGCGGTTAGACGTGCCCAAAATACATTAAAAGTTATACAACAAATGGCAAAGTGGCAAGGGTAGAGTCTGATGGCTGGCCAAGGAGGCGGGTTATGGGTGGAAAAGTCTCAACATTTTCTATACAAACAAATTGCCGCGTACGCGACTTGAAAGCCAAATTTGATTGATGTTGCATTCTATAGTCGAGTTTTAGGCTCGGAGGCCTCACAAACTGAAACAAAATTGTGATCCCGACTCCACATCGAAGTTTCTAATACTCTTTTATAGTTTTTATTTATTTTATACAGGCTTGGGTTTGGAAGTCCAAGTAAAGGGCATGATATGTAGGCACCTATTTCTAAAATGGATATACCTTTCCAGACAAACATGAAACTCTTGTGTAGGGTATTGCCGGGCAGGAAAAAGTTGTATTCCTAATGCGATTTTGAGTGTTTATTGTTGGGGAATTAAAAGTATTTCCCGGGCAGACATTCAAACATTTCTGAGAGAGCTCCGGCCAAATATGCTTACAATTTGTTACGGACTTGAGCCCCCAAAAAGAATGAGAATCTAATTGAGTGTGACGTCGATGCTGATGGCCAGACTTTGGGCGATGAGTCATCACACACCGAGCAGGATGATGGAAATGGATGGGTTGGATTTGGTTTTGGTTTGTGTGGGGTGGGGTGGGGTGGGGCTGGCATTTGGGTGGGATTTGTGGATGGAGGTCGGATCACCCGGGGCTAGGATAATTGAAAATCTGTCAACACTTTAACTAGAGCGTAGCGAAATAAAATTGCAATTTCTGCAAACAAGAATGTCATAATTTTTTGCAGGCAGGGCCTGATAGAGGAGTGGAGGGCTGCGACTGTCGCAGAGGCAATGGCTAAAGCAGCTGTTGGCGGCCGGCGATTTCTCAGCTGGCCCTATTTATAAAACAATTTCTGGTGCCGCCGCCTGCTGGTGTCTTCAGTTGCGGATTTATTGAAATCTCTCTGGTCAGTTGTTGGCTGTTAGTGTTTGTATTCTCTACTTTATTAATTTTTTTTGTTTCGTTCGCATAGTTGGGCCCATTTCTGTCCAATTAAATGCGAATTTAGCCTTCGTTTGATATACGCAAACAGATTTTCTGCCGCTTTCTAGCAAAGACTACAAATTTGCAAATTGAGCAACAAAAATAAATCCGCTTACAAACACGGCAATCGTCGTATACATTATTTTTCACCGGATTAATAAATCAGAGGTCCGGTCATTTGGATGGATTTGTCCTCTAGGGGTATATATTATTTAACAGTTGTTTATTAAGTGCCATGTTCGATTTTGTAAATAGTAGTGCTTGCACAAAAATTGCAAATATATTTGTATTGATTTAAGGCATACCCGCGTGACCCATTATGAATATATCGATAAACCCAAATGGCTTCCTTTTTATAATGGTTCGGATGGCTATAAAGATTGCGTATCGCCCACACATAGAACATGAAAATCTTTTTGTGAATTGCCAATGACTTGAATCCCAAAATGAGTGGAGAATTTCTCACCTTCCCAGGCTACAGACAGGCGGGTTGGCCTGGCAATTTCCGCATGGCAATTGCAATAAGGCCAGCACACATGCGCTTACAAATTTTAGGCCATAAAAACTTAAAAAAGACGAGCCATATTTGATGTTATGCGATGTGTGTGTGTGTACGGCGGGCACCGCAAAGTATGCAACATTTATTTTTAATGCCCGCCAAACATTTCGTTGGCCCATTTTCCCCAAAAAGCGGCAAACAAAAAAGGGAAAACGGCAGAAAAGCCACCCCATTGCAGAATCAGGAGGCACATAAGACATGTACATAACTGCACATACTTTTTATGTGTAAGCCGGTACGAAAATATATACCAAAGGTATAAATTTTTACGCGTTTAGAATATCAATTTGGTGGATGCGATTTGGTCATAAATGCCAAAAAGAAGAACAATAAATTCACGGACGCATTCCACGCAAAAAGGACAAACAGGATTGGGTTATGGCAGATTTTCCGCAACGGGCCTTTGGTGACATGTTTTCCTGCGGTTTCCAGTGCTCTCGCACTTTTTTAACATCACAAATATATAAAAGTTGGTTTTGTAATATTTGATCCCCATCCCCCAACTGACCCCCCACCACCATCCCTTTGAGATACTTTTTTCGTTAAGCCACCGCCTATTGTTTGTGCTGCTAGTGGACATGTTGCGGTTACGCTGTTTGTGGAAATTAAATTATGCGGTTGTTGCACAATCCATGAAAAAGGACATGTGAATTATATAATACACAAACGGCAGAGAAACTGCTGCTGGCACTAACGAGCAACTTTTAATTGATGAAAAAAGCAACGAAACTCTAAAATGCCATTTTTGATTCACTTCGACAAATGTTCTACCTAATTAAAAACGCGGTAGCAGTCTCGGGGGTGCATTAGGGTTTCAATTTTCTCCATCTTGACAGTTCTGTGCTGTGAATCTCCCCGTTTTGTTGCGTTTGCTTTCTCCTTTCTCCGGTCGGCCGCCATTTCTCCTTTATGGGCCGCCATTTCTATCGCTCTTTACGGTCCCTCACAGTTTACAACAAAGCAATTTCCGCCGACGACACTACTCTTCGCTCAAAAAGGAGAGCTCGCGACAAAAAAAGAAGATTTCTTCGCTGCACAGGGACAGGGACTGCAACTGGGACTAGGACTGAAATTTTTCATTTTTTGCTTATTTTATGGTCTTTTTTTTTTGTTGCCTGGCACTTAAAAAATTTACAAAGTGCTTTGTGAAGGAGACCAAAACGCTTCAACGCTCCTGCGGCAGCCAGCCGCTGCAGGCAATGAAGTGCAAATTGCAGTGCAAAGTGTCCGCCGTCACCCTCTATCTGCCGCGCTCCCCATCTCCCTGTCTCACTCTTGTCCTGCCTCACTCTCGTCCTGCCGCTGTGCAAGTTTTCCTTATTTGTCACACGAATTTTTTGAACTTTTTTATTCATTCAGCTGCTGTTGCAGCGAGAAAGTCACTTGCAGTTGTTACCTCGCCCGCGACTCCCACTCTTTCATTCGCATAGCCACCTCTCTCTTTCCAGCCCTTAGCTGCCGTCTCTCTCTATTCTTTTTTTGGGTGTTTGGCAAACTTTTCGCTGCCACGCCTTAACGTTTGTCGCGCTATTGGTCGGCTCTGCCCCTTGTTGTTTTAATTGTTTCCAAGTCTTTTTGTTTGCCGAGTTTTTCGAGTGGCTCCCCAAAGGTTTTTCGAAAAGTTCTGGCCCCCAGCCTCGAAAGGATCTGCATATTTTGCTAAGAAGTTCGGTTCCTTTCAGTTTATATTTATAATTAAACGTAGCTCTGTGATTAAAGCCATAGTGATTACTGCCAGAGAGGAGGAAAGTAATGTATAATTATATTTCAGTGGTTAGCCAGCATAT
Organism: Drosophila ananassae; assembly: GCF_017639315.1. Lineage (NCBI taxonomy): Eukaryota > Metazoa > Arthropoda > Insecta > Diptera > Drosophilidae > Drosophila > Drosophila ananassae. The sequence goes on along the minus strand of NC_057927.1, from coordinate 14,689,449 downwards.
CCCTTTCAATTCTTTAGGAACGGATATCATCCATTCGGTTGACATAAATAAAATGCATCCTACCACGTTGCTGCATCGTATGGTCCTGATATTTTTATCTCACTTGTGGCACACTATTTGCAATTCGAACAATAAACGGCGTGAGTGGAAATCGTCCCAAAGCAAACATACAATATAAATAAAAGTTATTGACAATTAATTTCTGGCTTGCAATCAATTTGTGTTATTTATTATACTATAGTGTTATGTGCCGCGCCCCATCGACACAGGGGAATTTAAAAATTTAAGTCGTGCTCCACAGCAGAATCTCATATTTCACATTCCGCCCGGCATGGTCTATCATTTTGTTAGCGGAAATTTGCTGACACACGCTCGCCCTAGCCATCGCCCTCGCCGTCGCCCTCGCAAAAAAAATAAAAATAAAAGGGTCGGGGGGGAAGGTTAAATTGTAATATTTCGTCACCTTTTGCTAGCAGTCCGGGCCAAAAAGGCAAAAGCTCTGCATAATTTAGCAGGCAGCAGACAGTGAAGCGAGCCCCATAATGTATGCTATGCTATATGCTCCAAAAAGAAGGCACACACACACACACTCGCCCATTCCGAGTGCTATTACCATAACACACACACACTAGGGCACACACGGGGAAAACATTGCCGGAAGTCACTTTAACGATGCGCGAGTAAGTAATAACAGCGAACAAAACGCAAAAGGAGCAAGCCAACATGTAGAAAAAAAAAAAAGAGGAAAAGATAGAACGAAGAAGAGCCAACGAAAGCCCAGACAGGAAGGGGCCCAAAATGGAGGCGCGGGCGAAGGACATGAAGTACGACCAACAAAATGGTTCACATTTGTCCTGCACGGGTGTGTGTAAATTGTTAACGCGCACTGTGAAACAACGCTAGACAAACATTCAAGCAGCGGCGGCAGGATACAGGGTGTCCTGTCCGCCCCCATCCTTCAAAAGTCGGTACCAAAAACCGGCGAGCCAGGTAACGAAGTCCTTGTTTTGTTTTTTTTCCTTCCTTTCTCTATCTCTCTCACTGGGCTTTAACCCACTGGCAATAGCAGAGATTCCCGGAAAGTAGCCATGTGTGTGGGCCAAGTTGGCTGGGATAACCCCTTCGGATAATGAAATCTTGATAGGGATAAGCCAGGATTTTAGTTTTAAATAATTTTTAGGCTTATTGTAAAGATATTTTTTAAGATTTTTAAAACTAAAGTTTATGAACAAATAGAATAGTTACTCTGGCAATTCTCTAGCTGACCATCAGAGGCCTAAAAAACAGAAACCTTCAGGGAAATACTCGGAAAAATACAAAACGCGATAGAGACAGAGATTGGGGAGAGTCCACATGGGATTCCGGACTGTTTACCTTGGCAGGATGAGGATGAGGATGAGGACGAGGACGAGGACGAGGACGAGGACGAGGACGAAGCAGCAGAAAGGCAAAAGAAACAGAAGAAAATGCAATTGCAATTGGATCGCACAAAAGTTTGCGTATCTTACGGATACACCCGAACATACACTTGGTGCAGCGCCGTGGCTGGTTGTTTACTTTTTTTTGGGGGAGAGAGGGGTGTGGTGTGTTTAGGTAAATGTTTGTTGTGTTCCAGGACGAGGAACGTCGGGAATTTGGGAGGATTGGGAGGTACAACGGAAGAGCGAGAAAATCGGGGCTGAGGGATCTAGAGACAGAGAAACTGCCGACTGTTGGCATTTATGATGCTGAAGTGAAATTATGAGTCGTTGAGAAGACAACTCTGACAAGGACGACAGACGCGGACGCTGATGAAAAAGGATGCAGGAGGCAGGACCAGAAACTGAACAGGGAATACGGAGAAGCATAAGGAACGCAGGGGCCGAAATACTTGGATTTTCCCAGACACTAAAAGAATATTGAACAGGAAAATCTTCTATTATTGGTATAAATAAGTAAAAGCGAGTAATCTGACTGTCTTAAATTCATATAAATTTTCTCTCAGTGTGCAACCTGTCATATGCATATCTACTGCAACAACTGCGGAGCGTAGAGCCGGAGACTGACAACTGCAATTGCCAGCAGGTAAACGTGGCCCAAGAAATGAGAAAATATAACAACCAGACAGCCAGGGAGGAGGTAACAAATGTTTCCACCGCCCAGGACTAAGGGCGCGGGCCGAGGGCCGCCGGTGTCCTGGCATAGATGAAGAGAAATGTGCAGCTTATAAAATGCGAAACGCAGGCAACATGAACGAAAGCCAGTCAGTTGCATTGGCCTTTTTTTTTGCCTTCGTTTTTTTTTTTTTTGCATCAAATGGTAGAAACGTGTGTGCAAAAGGCCTTGAGAAATGTTTACCATAAGCTCAGACGCACACAGCTAGAAAAACAGCCCCCTTTCCCATGGCAACTCGTCCTGTTTTGTCTTCTTTTTGGTGAAACGGAAATTGCTATTTTCTTGCTAATATTTTTACTTCATCGGAAAGGAAATCAAACTGAAGAAATACGAACTCGTTTACAGGGGGTATAATGAAAAATTCAAAGGAAATTGTATAAAAAATCAATGAAAATCAAAAGACAACAGGGCGTATGAGTAATATTTTTAAAGGGAGTATTTTTTTAATAATAAAGGGTACTTGAAACACAGCCTGTATCGGTATTTCTCCCCGTGGAGCACACACAAAAGCCTTTTAATTTTTCTGTCAACCAAAAAACTGCAACAACAGCATCCGAATTTGCAAACATTGCAGCCGGCAGGACCTTGTTTTTTAGTCCCTGGCACGTCCCAAAGAATCGTTTCTGGCGTTTGTCATATGATGGACCTTCTGCATAACACCGAGGACTGGGGATTCTCAGTTGGAAACATGGTAAACGGAACGAGCAGTCCATAAAGGGAGATACTCCTTATCCTGGGTTTTTTACGTCAGGATTTTTCAGGACTTTGCGGCGGTGGGTGAACACAAAAGGACCAAACAAAAAATAGCTAACCGAAACTGAAACCTTTTGGGCCGTGGCAAATGTTTTGCGGTTGCTTACCCGTCCGGTCGGGCCGGGTCGGGCCGGGATTTGCCCTTCTCCTGCCACGGAAACTGACGCTCCGTAGTCCCAAAAAGTCCACAGTCTAGACATTGCCATTTCCGCTTAACGTGACTGTTTTCAGAAAGGCTAGGAACCGGGAGAAGCTCCAGGGAAGGCGACTGCTTCCATTATCATCATTTTCGCCTTTAATTTGCGCGACTTTTGCTCACTTTTGGACTTGTCCTCACCTTTTTTGTGTTTTTGGCAGAAGCCATTTGCATATTGATAAAAAAAACAGAGGTTAGGCTAGCGAAAGGGTCTGTTTTTAGGAAGGTTTTCTTGTTCCCTGTTTGTTATAACTAAAAAATTCCATTTATTAATGTTATTTTTTGCACTCCTGTATTTTTTCATTGTTCACCTAGATTGGTCGTCGGCATGGGCTAATTCACTTAGTCGCTTAGTCCTGGTCTAAAAGGTTTCCTAGCCACAAAATCCATAAAACACGCCATACAATCTCTTTAGTTGGCTGCTGTCGAATTTATTATTTATTTTTAGTTTACCTCCGCCGGGCCAGCTCACCGTATTTTTTGTTTATGATGTGTCAATGATATGAATTTAATCGATAAGCCACGCGAGAACGGAAAGTGGTAAAAACCGCAGCAAAGCCGGTTGCAAACGATAAGCTTCTCGTCCTCCCGGAATTATTCTGGCAACCACCGACGGGTCGGTCCACCCACCCCCAGTCCATCCGAACTTTCCCAAACGCATATGGCTGTGTGCGTGTGCGTTGTGGCTTTTTTAGCCAAACAGAAATATGGCGAAAACAAATTATAATTCAAGTAAACAGAACATGTTTTGTTTAGATTAAATTCTCTACCAGAAGCGATGAAATAATTATTAAGTTGGATTTTCTAGGTAAATATTTAGGATATTGGGTTTAAGGGCAATCATAGAATAATTATAGAGAATAATTCTTCCTAATGTTATAGTATCGTATGAATATGAAAAACTGGCAGTCGGAATGTAGCAGAGTTTTGAAAAAATACATTTTCGAAGCAACTTTTTTTTGCAATGTCTGTCAAAGAGGGAAAGTCGGCGATATAGAGAAGGAGGAAAAACAAATTCAATTGCAAATTGAATTTTTATTGAATGTTGGCGGCGTAGCCTGTTGAAATAAAAACTCCAAAAAAAAAAAGGAGAATTTCTGCAGGCAAAAAAAAATAAATAAATCAGACACGGTACCAGACATCGTTGGTGGCTTGTTCTCTATTTGTGTTTTGCTATTTTTGCTTTTCAGTTTAAACATTTTTTTCCTGTTGCTTTGACATTTTTGTAATTTTATTTCTACTTTCCAGTGTGGCCTATACCGAGCTCAGTTGAACTCTCATATGAAAGTTGTGCTACTGCTGTTGCTGCAGAGGCTGTGTCCGCTGTCAGGGCTTTCCCCCAAAGTCAATAGCAGGAAATTCAATTTTCCCAGGCAAACTAAAGTCTGCAAAAGTTTCTTCCTTTGCCACTTTATGCTGTTGTTCCATATATGCCCCGAACCATCCTCGAACCACCACCAGTTGGCTGGGCCAACTCGAAACCCGCAATTTCCCATTCTGGCCTGCATATTTTATATGTGGGTGAAGAATCTCTTGGTTGGAAAATCTAATATGCAAGCTCAGCCTTGGAGCAAATTTCATGCCTTCTTAATGGGAGAGCAGTAAGGGAAGGGGACTGAAAGCCAACTTTGCAATATGTTTTGCGCTTCCTCTGGCCGTCGTCTTATCAAAGGCACATTTTGTTCATTGTTTTTATCGGTGAGCACAGGAAATGTTATAGAAATTTGCGCTTATCAAAGGCAAACAACACACACAGGCGGCCAGAAGAGAAGAACGCCAGAAAAAGCACAAATTCCCGGCCCTAGTTGACACAATTTCAAAGTGGGCTGTTGTTGACGAGCTTTTTATGTTTTCTTATAATTAAAAAAGAGCCTATGATGTCGATAGAAAAATATTCAATATTGATAGAAGTCAACGTGGAACTTAGCTGTCGTATCATTTTTCCTTCGGGGTTTTAATGAACTTACCTAAAAATAGAAAAGAAAAAGAAAATTTAAGTAATTTTTTTTGGTAAGAAACTTGAAGAACTAAATCCTAATTATAAGAGCTTGGTAATTGATATATTTTTATTATGGCAACACAATTAAGATCCAATTAGCTGGGTAATAAAATAAAAGGACTCCCCTTTATAGAAACCATACCGTAAGGAAAGTCTCTCACTCAAGGCGTGGCCAGCTAAATGAAAAAATAATTAAAAGCAATGACAATTTTCTTTTATTTTCTCCCTTTTCTTGTGGGTATGGATTTCCCCAGCTGGAGTGACAGGGACAAGGACACCAGTGGGGACGAGAGTGGGGGAGATAGACTCGGAAAGAGACACAAATCCCCAAACACGTCGCTCACATTTCAATTTACGCATGAAAATGTCATTTCCGACAAGACGAAATTTGCATGCAGGAATCCGGGCTGGAAGCGGCGTCATCTGAGGGGGGGGGTTGACAGGAAAAAAAAAGGAGGCTATCCTCTCATCTTAGACACGCCTCCCCCACCGCCTTTTTAGAAGGCTCTTGGCGCGTTACGCACGCCAGAAAAAAGTGTAATAAAATTAAGAATTCCAAGCTGCCGTGACAAATATTTTTCTTCTTCGTGTTTTCCTCTTTTTCTTTTTTTTGCTCTCCGTCTACGCAATGAATGGTAAATGGACAAACGATGAGTGGAGGGGGTGGGGGTGGAGTGAGAGTGGGAGTGGGTGGGCGGAAAAGTAGGAAAAGCCGGGGAATGAGCAAATGAGTGACAGCAGCTCCCGGGGAATGGGGAACAGTGACGTTGAGTGCCAATTTCGCGCTGGAGCTGAAGCTGGAGCTGGATGCTGCAGAACGAGCATTCATTCTACACCCCCTAGCAGTTACACAACAGCCCCCTCCCTCTACCTCCTGCCAACACCACCCATGGCGAGAGTATATTAAGCCATAAAATTAGTGCGGCCATGGGTTGTCAAGGGGGAGGAAATAAGCAGAAGAAAGGGAGCAGTCGCTACGTGCGCGGCATTAGAGGCCAGCGGGAACAGTGACTTCAGCTCCGCTCGGAATTTGTTTATTTGTGATGTATCGCATAATTAGAGGGTGCTCCCTCGGCCAGAAGAGATGAGCGATCTTGGTGATGGACCGGACCATCCAGAGGAAATATTAATCTGATGCGATGGAGCGGAGATGAGGGTAATGGTACATTATGGGGGATAAGCAAGCTTGAGCTTTCTAAGTAAAATCGCACTAATTAAAGTCTGGCATCAAGAGGAATATAATCCAGAAATATAATAGATTGAAGTATATTTTTAGCAGTAGACTTTAATCATTGTTTTAAGCCCTAAAATAAACGCCCCCCCCCCTTTAATACCCTTTTAATTGGCATAATTTCTGTGAGATCCTCTCATGATATCACCCTTATCTTGACAATGGAAACTGATTAGAATACCAATAACATGATGCTTCGGTGTTCCAGCCCAAATAACAACCGAAAATCATACATACACACCCCCAAAAAGCCACTACCGACTGCCAAAAAGGACACCCACTCCAGGATACTCATTGAGCGCCTAATCCAGTGATAAGCATCTAACTGGCAGACATCAGTCAGCTCGTCGAAAATCATCAAATTAGTATGCAAAAGACATGGAGCCAGATGTTCGGCGTTGTTCTTGCGACTTTTCCAAGATGATGCCTGAGATTCTGATGCTGATGCGACTTGATAACGTGACGAGATGGAAAATAAATGAGTTTTGTTATCATAATCACGAAATTATGAGAGCACGACTTATGAATATGTTAATCAGGTCAGATTCTTGTATGTATTTTCTTTAATTTTCCCTTTTCTGCTTTTTGATGATGCAACACAAGACAAACATGGCCAGAACAGAACAGAACAGAACAGAACAAGCCACAACCCACACAGCATTTGTCAATTTAAATGAGTCGTAAACACTTTTCGGCAATTTTTATGATTAATTAAGTGTCCACATTAATTGCAGTCGAACATGAAGCTGCAGCGGCAGGAACACGAACAACATCACAAGACGACAGAAGCGAAACCGAACGACCAGGCCCCAACAATTTTCTGCCAGTCTAAAAAGGCACCGAAACAAATTGCAAAGCAATACCACATCTATTTATGACTCTATATATCCACGCCACACGGCACTCTATATCTGGACACTCTCTCAGGTAGAGCGTTTTTCTGTTCATGTTTCTGGTATTTTTCATTTTCGGGTGGAGGTCTTAAGACTGATTAACTGAATAAATGGCAAGACAATAATGAATTACGAAAATGTAGTCATCGGCCACGCTCGGAGCACATTAATAGGGCCAGGTCAACAGTGTGGAGTGGATAAAAAGCCGGGGCGTTAATAACAGAAATGAGAAATTGGCAGAGACCAAAAAAACAACATTAGAGAAAAAATTACATCGGGCGGAGTCGAAGTCGATATACCCTTTTAGGTGTCAGCTTGAATTTTAAGATATACATATACGGCAAATAGTTGGCCGATCCTTTTGCGGGTTTCTGCATATTTTGAAGGGGACCTCCCAGAAAATTTAACAAAAAATCGAAAAAATATTTCGTTCTCAGATTTTGAAGCAGATTGATGGAGAATCGATCCACAAATCGTTTAAGGTACTCCGATCATGAATCAGATAAATATTGGCTGAAATATGGTCTTCGGATGGGGCCATATTGTCCTTCCTATGGGTTTCTTCATATTTTGAAGGGGACACCCCAGAAAATTTAACAAAAAATCGAAAAAATATTTCGTTCTCAGATTTTGATGCAGAATGATGGAGAATCGATATACAAATCGTTTAAGGTACTCCGATCATGAATCAGATAAATATTGGCTGAGATATGGTCTTCGGATGGGGCCATATTGTCCTTACTATGGGTTTCTCCATATTTTGAAATCCATATTTTGACCCCCTAGAAAATTTAACAAAAAATCGAAAAAATATTTCGTTCTCAGATTTTGATGCAGATTGATGGAGAATCGATCCACAAATCGTTTAAGGTACTCCGATAATGAATCAGATAAATATTGGCTGAGATATGGTCTTCGTATGGGGCCATATTGTCCTTCCTATGGGTTTCTCCATATTTTAAAGGGGACCCCCCAGAAAATTTAACAAAAAATCGAAAAAATATTTCGATCTCAGATTTTGATGCAGATTGATGGAGAATCGATCCACAAATCGTTTGAGGTATTCCGCTCAATAATCGGATAATAATTGGCAAAGATATAGCCTCCGTGAGCCATATTGTCCTCCCTATGCATTTTCCAGATTTTGAAGGGGACCCCCCAGGAAATTTGAGAAAAAATCTAAAAAATATTTTGTTCTAAGATTTTGATGCAGATTGGTGGAGAATCGATCCACAAATCGTTTGAGGTATTTCGCTCAAGAATCCGATAATAATTGGCAAAGATATAGCCTTCGGATGGGGCATATTGTCCTTCCCATGGGTTTCTCCATATTTTGAAGGGGATTCCCCAGAAAATTTAACAGAAAATCGAAAAAATATTTCGTTCTCAGATTTTGATGCAGATTGATGGAAAATCGATCCACAAATCGTTTAATGTATTCCGTTCAAGAATCGGATGGAAATTGACAAAGATATGGCGTTCGGATGGGGCCATATTGTCCTTCCCATGGGTTTCTCCATATTTTGAAGGAGACCCCCCAGAAAATTTAACAAAAAATCGAAAAAATATTTCGTTCTCAGATTTTGATGCAGATTGATGGAGAATCGATCCACAAATCGTTTAAGGTATTCCGCTCAAGAATCGGATGGAAATTGACAAAGATATGGCGTTCGGATGGGGCCATATTGTCCTTCCCATGGGTTTCTCCATATTTTGAAGGAGACCCCCTAGAAAATTTAACAAAAAATCGAAAAAATATTTCGTTCCTAGATTTTGATGCAGATTGATGGAGAATCGATCCACAAATCGTTTAAGGTATTCCGCTGAAGAATCGGATAGAAAATGTCCAACATATAGGGTCGGAAATGTCTTCTTCTCTGCGTGGCACACTTAACCCTAAAAATTATAATACCCTCCGCAAGGGTATAGAAACAGAAAATCTGTGGAGAATAAATAAACATGACAGATGGAATTGAAAATAAAAATGGTGGGATGGCCAGAAAAAAATATGAAAATCTTATTAACTGAAAATGTAATGCTTTTGGAGATCATCATCATGCTGGCCATTAATAAGACTGTCAGAAAGGGACTTTATAAAACTATTAGAACTGTTGAAATGTTACAGATTTTTTCGGGCGAGTGCTCTCAGAGATATTTTAATCAAGCAGAGCAAATCAAAGAAGTATTATACCAAAGATTTACTTGAGCATTTGAATCACACAGAATGTAATATGTGCCTGTCATAAATATTATAATAGATGTAAATCTTTGGCAAAAACTAATGAGAAAAGAAAATAACAACCGGCAGCTGCAGAATCGTAAATTAGGTAGAGGATTTTGCCTAATTTTGTCGTCGAATGGAATCTCTCGTAGACAACAGACAACGAACAGTTGCCATTTGCTTCTTATAATTTATGACAATTATTATTGCATTATATGATACATTTGAGAAACCAAGAGATTTGCAAGAGCAGTGGCTCGGCGACTCAGCGACTCGGCTTAATTATAATTAGATGCAAAATTGCTCAGGACTGCAATAAATGTTTCAATTATTTATAATCGCTCGGTGTATGTTTGATTGTGTGGTTCAAGATGTTAGAAAGCCTTGTGCCTTGTGACAGCCTCTCATATGCAGTGCACAAGCGTTAATTATGTTCAATTTGCCTTTGAAAGTTGAACAAAATGCTGTGAGTGTTTAACAACTGGCTTTTATTTGCGGAATAAATCATGTTAATTAGCCGCCGAGATATATCGCGTAAGATATTCAAGAGATAAAAAACGATGCGGCGGCACTGGTCGTGTTTGTAAGGGCAACTCCATTAGCATTTCGGGCTGGAGCCATAATTAAAGTGCCCAAAACTTTTAATGATGGGCTATTTATTAAGTGCTGCGAAGACCAGGGTGCTTGCTGCTTCTTTAAACCAAATAGCCAGCCTCCTCTCGAATCAATCCATTTGCTTTCGGATCCCATAAATAAATTCTGCACAATTTATCTTTGAAGAGCAAACACAAAAACACAATTTGAGCAACTATTTACAAACATTAGCAGGGGCTGGCTGTGTTCTGGTGATTTGTGGGTCTTCCGCACAAAAAAATGCTGGCTAAATATATTCAACGTTCGAACGTTCAAATTACGCAAAAATTTAATTGCAATTAAATGGAAATTATATCAGTAATTATGCATATGAAAGTAGTAAACAAATAGCAAACAATAATTACAGTGTCTGTAAACAAAAGTGATTGCTTTTCGGGGAAGAGAAAATGGGCTAAATCCGGGAAAAAATATAAACAAAGGCAGCAATGGCAGACCTTACTGAACCAAAAATCTATATCAACAAATAGTTGGTAAATAGTACATGAAATAATAATAGAATTTTTACTATTCGGGAGTAGAAGAATTATTAAATAATTTTTTTGTGTGAATGAGAATAAAAAAGTGCGCCATTCGTTAGTTTGAATTAAGTTTGCTTTGGCATTTGTTTGCTTTTCAAAAGCAAATTGCATGCATACATAAATCGCCGCAAGTAAATACTGCCAGCCACACCCATCAAATTAAATCAAACAGCCGTGCTAGAGAGGCCCACCGCACAACAAGATTTTTGGCACACACTTTGGCCAAAAACTAACAAAACAATGAATGTACGACGAGGGGGCCTAGAGAGGTTAGAGAAATGGGGACTATAGGGCCCAGGCGAAGCGCAGCGAAAATGCTAATTAATGTGATTATGTGGCCATTTTAATGTTAAACAATTGTTTAACGATTAGTCAGGCGTGTGGGAAAAATTAAAATGGGAATGGGGAATGGGCGGAAAGAGCTCAGTAGCAGCATCTGCCAAGGCGAAGACACATGTTTTGTCAACTAAAAAGAACAGCCGAGAAAAAGGGGGCGCCCGGACGAAGACCCGATGATTAATTGTTACCTGCCCCACCACCCTATCCCAGCCCAGCAGGGTGGGAAAAGAAAGTGCAGTGCCACAGCCGGCGTTGAAAATCTCTGGCAATTTAATGCCAAAAAGTTTAAATCGCAAAAATTGCACATACGCCCCGTGGGGCTCTTACAAGCGGATTGAAAGTTTTACCTTTGCCTCTTACACATTTCCCGAGCGCTCCTCGAGGTGTTGAAAGTGTGGCAAGTTACGCACATTTGCACCTTCTAACTACCCAGAAAAAAAGTGTAGGGAATAATATAATGGTAGGGGCCAAACAGCCACAAAAAAAAAAAAACCAAAAAATATTATAAAAATGTGAAAGAAAAAAGAAGGGAAGACAAGTTCCCTTATCCCCAGAATGGCAACCCGTTAAAGAGCCACAGCCGCAGCCGACGCCAGAGAAGGTTGGCAAAATGTTTTCACTGATAAGCGCAAACACGCCTCAACAACCTCTGGAAGCCCCACCCACCAAACACCACCCACACCTACTCCATATTTCACACCCACTTTCCGGCTAGAAGCACCTGCCCGGGTAGAGGCTAAACTGACAGCTATAGAGACATTAATGTGACGAGGGTTTTGGGGTTTGGGGAGTTTCCAGTCGAGTCGAGTTGAGTCAAGTCGGCAACGAGCGGCAGGGTAAAAACTTGCAGCATAGCACCAAAGGAAATCAGTTCATGTCAGTGAAAAGAATCTGTGCAAACAGCCCTGGCCTCGCTTCGCTCCTCCAGCCTGGCTACTAGATATATCGTTATATGATACGTCAGGTATACAAGGTAGCAGCACCTTAAAGGCCCCCAGATTTGTTCAGATACAGGGCGAACGCGGAAAACGACTTTCGGTATAAAGATGGCCAAATCATATGATTTAAAATATTTTAATAAAATATAAAAGTTATATATTATTTTTTTAGAGACTAATTTTTGTGGTATATTTTTTTAATGCGGCAAAATGCCAAAATTCTAGGCTAGGAGGAGTAATAGACCGAATTGTCTCTGTGGTTTGTTTTGGGCAAATATATTTACCCAGCAATTGTCGCTGACATTGCGGCAAAGATAAAACTACAATGAGGTTTTTCGGAGCTAAGGAAAGGGGGTAATCAGACCTACAAGAGACGCGATAACAATGTTTGTCATTTGTGGCTGCACACGAAAATAACACACGACTTTGTTGAAATTGCTCTCTCCTCCGCATCTAACATATCTGTCTGTTCACCATCCGAACAATATACAGAAATTAACTTTTGCTGTTGAAAGATTTTCACTCACAGATTTCCTAGCACTCGAAACTCAAAACTTTCTATATGGGGCACAACTGAAGAGCTATCCAATTATTGAATTGTCCCCCGGAAGAAGGTAAACAACACAACATGACATTTGTGGGTGATGATAAAAAGCGAAATAGAAAAGGCACTGGAGCCCATAATTGATTTGTTGCCTATCGACTGAAGTGATATCGCCTGACAATGGCAATCAATTGTCATTATGTTGACCCAACCGGCGGCTAATTGAAAGTTGTCGACGTCCTCCCAGATAAAGAAGTGCTCTGAGAAAATCATCAATCGATCTTTCTGGGAAAGAAGGAAAGACAACTGTGCTATCGGGTTGTTTTCATCATAAATAATTCAACGTTTACAAGAATACTTTTTTTATCCTGAGGAGGGTTAAAAATAATATTGAAACCAAAAAAGCAGAAAACCTCAAAATAAATGCACGAGGCGTGCCAGAGAACTCGTTGTAATCCTTCAGCTTCCATCGTTCAATAAAGTTCAATATATCAGCGAGGATTCGATGGACTACCCTCGCCGGGTTCTTTAATTCCACACAGATATCTGCGGATGGATATACATATATATTAAATTTCGATTTTGCAGCCCAACAACAAACAGGATGGAAAACTCTTGAGAGCGTGAGCACGTGCGCTAACCTTTGACATATGAGCATGGCGAAACCATCAAACATATTTTATGTATTAAGGATATGCGAGACGACTTCGACGACGAGGACGCTTCGACCCTTCGCCATCTCTTTCTAGTCCTGCCACCCACTTCCTCCCCAATTCCTTTCACACACAATCCCACACAGACAAGCAATAAACTCCAGTCATACATATATGGGTTGAAATATATAAAAAACACGTTAACCAAAACAAGTCCGTAAGGGTGAAAAAGAAGGTTCTGAACAAAAAAAAAAAGGTGGCGAACAAGAAATCACGTTACAGGACTGCAGGACACAACCACACACCCACCGCTCCCTGGGGAAATCAAAACAGATCAAAATGTCATCTTTAAGAGCTTAAATTTGTATGAAATTGCTGCTCGTAAATAGCGTGAACAAAGGTATACTTTCCACCACATATCTATGACTGGCTGGCTGTGACTTTTGTCCCCCTTTTCAGCACCTATTATGGCAACATGTTTACCTGATTTGGCTCATTGGTTGTCCTTCATTGAAATATTAGGTTTCTGGTGAAGTATGTCACTATAAAATATGAAAACTAAAGCATACTGACATCCTATGCCAATTATTTTCCACTTTTTCACCTAATTAGGAGCAAGACGAACAACACTCCTACATTTTAAAAGCAGTAAACAGGCTTTAATATGATAAAGAGACCAATTTTGTGTTCAGAAACCGCTTTGGCAGGTTGAAATCGAAAGAAGCGAAACCATTTCAACAGCCATAAAAGACAGTTCAATGCCTCAATTCAATTTCATATATCTGGGAGGAAAAGTAAAGACAACTTCATTGGCCAAACAACCCAAAAAAATAAAATAAATGAAAGACTGGGCGAGGGGCGGAGAAAAGTGGAATAAAGTCGGTTAGAAATAAGAGATTCAAAGGCCACCAAAGACTCAATAAACACATCGTAAATGGATGTGAATGCAACGAGATGCGGACCGAACAAACGAATCTAAATTGAATGAGTGAAATTTTATATGTCTCTGTCGGAGCTTTGGTCCATCCAATTCGATCCTTCTGTCTCTTTCTTGGTAAATTGCTCCATCTCTTTCTTGCCGAGAACCCTCATACAGACATCCACTGCTGCATCACGCCCATTCACTTTACAATAATAAGCCAAAAGCAAATGCTGTGATTTAAGAGCCCCCACAGATCCCGACTAGTTCCCCTACCATGGTCCTCCTCCCTCCATCTTTTCGATTGTCCACCCTCTGAAAAAAAGAAACCGGACGCACATCATCATCATACCATGCGGAGAGGGTGACAAAACCTAATAAAATTTAATTAAACTCAATCAAAATCCATTTAAGGCCGCACAAAATGAAAAATAAAAGAGAGACCCAGCCAGCCACTGAAAGAAAGAACGACCACGGGGGCGGGAAGAATGGAGAGGAGAAGAATTGAAGGACTACTGACCACACCATTGCATTCTATTTTGCATTCGGGCACTCTATTTGATTGTTGTTTTTGCCTCCATACGGGTCTAAACGGAAATGATGTCAGCTCTGAGCAGCCAAAGAGCTCATACGTACAAGAAATATTCAATCAAAGTATCCCTCAGTACAACTGTACTCGCAGTTGAATGCAAATTCAATTGAATTATGTGCGAGCACAACTGTACCTGTGGCGCTAACTGACAAAAGCTGATTAACTGGCAGACTGCAGTGGAAGGTATTCAATTAAAAGTGACAATTGTCTGGTGGAAATCAATGGGAAGCCTAATGATGAAGCTCTTCCGTCCAACACCATCCCCATCCTACATCCACCAGCATCCCTCCCTCTATCCATTGTTTAACCCTCTCCGTACCCCATTTAACCCTTGAGTAGGTGAATGGGTGTCACAAGCGACGACAACAATGTCAACCAATTTGAATTCAAAACGTTGGTTGGGTTAATTCAATTTATCAACTGCTAGCCCCACAAAACGATGAATATGAGATGTGAGCTTGTTAGGCTGAGAGGAAAATAATAGATGGGGGAGATTGGGAGATCGGGGGTGGGTCAAAAGGTCAATTTATGCGGCAAAAGCCTCCAACATAAATAGCAAATCCCAGAAATATATTGGCCAAATTAGGTTCAAATTCGGTCAAATTGTGCCATTAAATAGAATCCAATTACTACAAATTCCATTAGTCTTTAAAATTCTCCAGAGACAGAGTATTTCTGTCAAAAATACATCCATCCGATCAAATATATATATCTCGTAATTTTCAACAATGTGTAAATTGCCTGCCGTGCCGGCCAAATAGAAAATATTTTTCTATCTTAAAAATCTAAACAGAGAAACACGAAGAAACGTCAGCGAAAAAAATCCAAAAATTTCTCTACAGCCAATATTGGGGGGAGAAAAAATATTAAAACGATTGTGTGTGTGTTCGCGAGGGTAGAGTGGAAAAAATTGTGAAAATATTCTTCCAAATTAAAAATAAATTTTTACCTCAGCACCGAAAACGAAAAGCGAACTGTCCGGCGTGCAGGTGTGTGCGGTGATGAGATATTTTTAGCAGGCACTGTTCACTGCGCACCACTCGCTCGCCGATTCATTTCTAGCATCCTATATCGTCTGCTTAGTGAGTAATTAAATGAAATTGTGGGGGATATCAAGAAGGGCGAGGTGCGAGTTAGGAATAGAGGAGAATACTGAACGACGGACCGACTGTCATTTCACTTAAGTAGGCATTAATTATACGCCAGGAACCGAATAACCAAAGAACCGAGGAAAATCAAAACAAACTAAAAAATATGGAAAGATTTTAAAACATCTTTCGAAATAATAAATACCCTAATTCCATAATTGAATCATCTTTTACACTACCTTAAGTAAACATAGCAATTAAACCTTTTAAAGAAGGACGTTATTATTACTTTAATCTGCGAAAAAACGCAAAAATTAAGTTTTAAAATTGTTGCAAAATTTAAAGCACTCCTCGAAACAGCTGCACTTTTGCGTATGTTAATAATAATAATTATAAACATTTTCATAAACTGATTATTAATGGTGTAATAAGGTAGCCAAATTTAGTTCAAGGTGTTCCACAGCCTTGGGGTTCAATGTTTTATTTTGTTAAGTAAGCGAACAAATAAGTTCGGGCACTTTGAGTTCATAAACATATTTTTATAGCTCACTTGCCATTTTTACCCCAATTTTTAAGTAATATTCAGCCCACGGATGGCTTAAATTTTATTTGGCTTAAATTCTAAGCAAGGAAATGTAATCTTTTTAAGTAGATTTCCTCAAACCCAATGCATTTGGTAGTGTAATAAAATCGGGGAATAAAAACCATTACACATGTGCGCTCCACACATCGAATGTGGGATTTTGGGGGGCTGGAGGTGTTGTTCGTTCTCAAGACCACATTGATGGATAAAACTTACCTGCAAAGAAAAAAAGAAAAGATATAAAAAATTAGATATTAAAAATTTATTTCAGATGCAACAAGAGACAAAGAAAATAACAATAACAACACACCAGCCAGCCAGCCAGCCAGTCGAGTCGCGGAGGGGTAGAACATTTCAAAATTTTCGTAAGTTCAAAAATGTAATAAAAATAAGAAATTTATGAAGAATTTAGTAAGTGAGGAGAGCAAGGATAGAGGACGAGGGGGGGAGGTGGGCGGCAGGGGTGGAGGGGAGGGCTCAAAAGAATTTATGGCTGTAAAAATGTTTATTGCTTCTGTATTCTTTTTTTCCCTCCGACTTTTTATTGTACGCGGTGTCTGAGGGGGCCGGGTGCTAGGGCCGGGTGAGGTGGCAGTATCTGGATCTAAATTGTTGCACTGGCTGCCACTTGACAGGTAGTCTCGAAGGAGCGCAAGCGGGAGAGCAATACGGAGCGAGGGAGACAGCCTGTCACTTTGAATAATGTTTGGGGGCCTCATAAATTGGAGACCGCGTGTGAAGAGTCCATGTCCGAGGTTTCTCCTCTGTGTCGGTCTCTCTCCTCACTTCTAATGAGCTGCTGCAGCCGAAAAGTAAGGCGGAAAATTCAACACTTTTCCATGAAAATTCAAATGCGAGAGAGGACGAATAAATGAAACCAAATTTCCCTTGATGAAAGTGCCAAAATTAACGCGGCCACGTCACATGCATAAAACATCATAACGAAGCGAAATGGGACGATGGCTGGCTCTAAAGGGGTATCGTCGGCTTAGTCCTTCAAGCGCCGAAATGCTGCCAGTAGCTGCCAGAATGGAGAGCTCTCTGGAGTGACAGGCCCCTGATAGGCAGAAGCTATGCCATGAATTTATTCAAAACCGAAGTATGGATATTCTTTTTTAAAACTATACATTTTCCATTGAAGAACTGTCCACAAAATTAAATTTTTACTTTAATTGAGAGAAACAATTGTATGTTTGTGTTTACTTCCCAATAACAATTGACCCCAACAACGTATTTCCAAATATTTGATTTAAATGTTAATCGAAAACCAAATCGAAGCCGGCGAAGCCTGTATCCTTCTGCAGCGAAATGAAGCATCCTATCCAAATAGAAAGAGCAGCAACTTTTTGTGCCCATCTCGTGGCTTTACATATACACACAAATACATATTTTTTAATCAAAATTCTCTTAAATAATTAAAATGCAAATTGTGCGAGCATAAAATAACAAAAACAACACCAGCTACAAATAAACAGTCACAGACCAACCGACCGACCGACTGAGAGAGATACAGGACTGGTGACAGGACACCGAACCGAAGGACAAAGAAACCAAAGGGACAACAAGTAACAACAAGCAACAGGAAAAAAAAAATCCACCCACGACAAGGGAATGATATGATGACAATCCTGCTGTGGCGGCTGCTGTTACTGGTTCATGATGATGATGATGGCGGAGGATTTTTGGATGAGATGGGCAGGCAGGGGGGTTCTTTGGAAGGATGACGACGACTTTGACAGTTCTTTGTGGTATTTTCAACGCTGACTGACACGAGCCGAGGAAGCCGGGGAGCGAGACAGAGCCCTTAAAGTGTTAACGATGATAAAGTTGGGTGAAAACGGTTCTGTGTCCCATCACGCCCTTTTCCTACACTCGTAATAAAATTTCTAATTAAAAGCAGGAGCTCCATACTAGTAGGATATGATGATCAAAATAATATTTCCTTTGAATTCTCTATTTTTAATCCATCAATCCCCATTCTTCGAGTGTAATTCCTGCTCCTCCATCCGTAGCAGCCTCACGCACTCGCACACGTGTTAAATTCAGGACACAATCCCCCGCATACACAAAAAGGGTTGCCCCCGAAATACGGAACAGGACGAAAGGACTCCCTGGAGCACGTGTGCATGTGTGCATGTGTGTGTGTTCATTAAGCTGCTTATTATGTTTGCACTTAAAAATTCATATGTGACTACGGCAACCCCTCCAAAAACAAATTGGTTGTGTCCTTTAAAGCCCCCTCGTTGTACCATCACCCCGGCGCCCCCCTCCCCCGGCTGCTGGGCAACTTATTGGCATACTTAAGGAGGACTAGCACGCTTCATTAAACTGAGCCGAGGATTTCAAATTTTCAGCTGAGACCAGCTACGAAAGGATCGTCATCCTTTCCATCTTTATTTGTTGCCCTCATTTTTTATCCAAATCTGTGAGGCAACGGCGGTGGCGGCGGGTGTGTCTCTGTGTTTTGCATATTAATTTATAGGCAGTGCCCGGGAATATTAACAACTTGTATAACACAAAATGTAATTAAGTATACGCCATGTGTTGCCGCAATATACGACAAAACATAATATTCTTTTTTCACGCTTGTTGTGTGTCGCAATTTTATAAATATTAAATTAGCAGTTTGAACGGGGTCAAGTTGGGCAATGGTCGGGCAGGTGAGAGGGGTTCTTTCTGATGAAATGCCTTTGCGGTGGGAGCCATTACTAAAACATATATTTTTTGCCGTCTTGCAAAATCCCCAACCCAAGGAAGCATATAATTCATGATACTACAAGGGAAACCACAAAATATTTCATTAATTTTACAAAAAGACAGCTCGAAGTGAAAGGCTTAGAGAGGAAGGATTGGGATTTTATTTAAATAAATATTTTAAACTATTATTTTAAGGTTCTAAGTTTCAGGTTATAGCCTTGGCTTGGTGGAAAAAAATATCCTGAAAGTGTTTTAAAAGGAACTCTTTGGGAAAGGAAATGGAACGGAAAAGCGCGATGGAAAACCCGGGAATGAAAAAGCGGCGAGATGCGGTGGAGGCAAAGTGAAAAGGGCTCGGAGATAGACGGCGCCAAAGTTCATTTAAGCGAAAATGTAATTTTATGCTTTTTAATTGAGCGAATATGCGTGGAAACATGTGGCGCAGAAAATGGCGAAAAGGACCAAGGATAAAGAAGCCGGGCTGGAAAATGGACCTGGGTCAACCGGATGGGTTGATACGCCCTTGATGAGTTTGCGCCGCACTCAAGTGAAATAATCAAGGTGGGATCGCATAGAGCGAGAGAATAGAGAGGTCCTTTAGCCAAGTGCAGGTGTTATCCGCACACACACACACGTACACTACCTCCCACTACCTCACACATACACGTAGTGTCTCAAGTGTCCGCTTTAGTGTATTTAAACTAAAAGGAAGCTGGGGAGCGGAGCTCTGGCTCTGGTGCTTTGATGAAAAGCAATAAAAATGCAACATTATTAATCATCATCAATCAATGTCATCCATCAAAATGCGTGGCTGCTACCCCTTCTCGCCTGCTTCCCCGCCTCTGAACTTCCATCATCGTTCTTTGTTCTCAAGATATCTCCGCCCCCTATTTTCTTATTCTCCATTCTGCTGCCGTCCATTATAATCATCAACGCCCTTTTACTTAAAAGACCAGACACGCTCCCAGACATCGCCGAAGGAAATGCAAAATCTGAAGATAAGAAGGTTGGATTTTGGGATAAGACATTACCTTAAAATAAGCCACTAAAAGATAAATCCGAGAAGTTTCTTATTGGAAAGTCCAGCAATACTTTTAGGTCAAAAATGGCTTTCTAAATAAGTAGTTTAGGTTTCAAAACTATTACTCAAAACTATAACAACACCCTTTCCATCATACTAACTTTAGAAAGGTTCACCTGACCCATATATCTTCCAACTACTGACAGTAGTTAGACTTTTTAGGGGCTTTCGGGGCTTCGGTTCCCTTCGAAAGTGTAGCAGCAGCCACCTCCTGCCACCGCCCATACTATGCAGCAACTTCCTGCCCTTCCTACCAACTCTAGTATACGAAAGTTCAGTGAACTTTATCCGCCAAGTCAACGACCAAAAGAAAGGCACACCGACTAAACATGTATAACCAGATTCGGTGAAAGGGGCGGCATGGTGGCATGGCAGAAAAAGAATAAGAACAATAATGATAATGATATCATATGGATAAGCACACAGCAGCGACCACCACAACATATTAATGAAAAAAGAGAACTGCTGCTCGGTTAGGCAGCATATATTTTCACAATTCTTGTTTTGGTTTCGCTTTGTTTCATTTGTGTTGCATGTGTATTGTGTTTTTTTGTTTGTTTTTTTGCCTAAATTACATAATATTTTTTAGCTTGGCCCACCAAAGAGGGCTCATTTAAATGTATCGAGCATACACATTATTTTTTTTGGGATCTCCCCGCCTCCAGTCTCGTTCACACTCGCCGTGAATTTAATTAACAAACTCGGGAGGGTGACCTCTGGGTGCTCGTCGTCTCTCACCATCGCCCCCAAAGTCAACTTCTTGACTCTTCCTCGAAGAAAAAGTCTGCTCATAAACTTTGCGGCACTTTGCCGGCACTTCTTCTAGCCCTCTTCCTACTTTTTTCGTCGCTTTCTCAATGTTTCTCTTCCCAAAGAATTTTCGTGAGTAGCTTGAATAGCAATTGACATACAAAATACTTTTGAGTGTCATGCCATGGAGCCAGGCCAGGCTACCTTACCTTAACAGGTAAGGCAAGGTAACTTCTACTACCTTTTCTGGTCATTGCGCCATTGTTTCGTAGACGGAAAAAAATTACCGTTACTGCCATTCTTTTTGCCTTTTTTTAAAGGAAGGCAAGGAGAGGAAAGAAAACTTTATTAAAGTTTTAAGTCGCAACAGTCTTTGGGGGGTAAAAAGGAAAAAAAAAGATGGTAGCATACAAATTTAAAAGCCAATAAAATTGCACTAAAAAACTAGCCAAACTTAAACGCTTTTTTTCATAAAAACATGCATTTGGAATTCGGAAGTAAAGCCGCATAACAAAAGAAATAAATTTTAATTGCCCTCTAAACTGAGTTCCATTTGCTTATCAAAGATTGATTTGAATAAATTTTAGAGGTCAAGATCAGTGGATCGAATTTCAGAGATCAAAGAAGAATAGAAGATGCACATCCCAGTATTATGAATAAATAATTAAATAATGAAACTATTAGAAACTCTTTAAAGTTCATACAACTTTTGTGATTTGGAGCAATTTTACCTCAAGAAACGAACAAATACAGGGCACTCATTCAGTGGCCTATTGTTGTGGGTAAAAGTAACAATAGAAAAGGCGACGCACTTGCCAAAAATCGACACGACAACAATGGCCGGGCATCACCACAGTCTTAACCCACTTTTCCTTAGCCACAATGTCTAAGCTTCACAGACACGAAAAACTATGACTATGTATATTTTCTCCACCCCAGAAATCATCTCTCGGATGATCATCATCATCAGCATTATCGCACCAAGCATCTCATATCTTTCACAAAGCTCGCGACAAAAGTGTCAAAAGCGACAGACAGACAACAAGCTGAATTATGTTATGTTGTTGCCTGGCTGGCTACGCCCACAAGGTGACCGCCTTTTTTTCCCCATTGGCGGCAACTCTACCTGGTGAAAATTCCAAAAAGAAAATATACATATATACGAAAATTTTGGCAACAAGACAGCGCAACATTTATTTTTGTTTTGTAAAATATATTTCTGTTTTGCCGTCTCATTTCGATTTTTCACACTTTAGTCGCTGACAGATAGTGTTGATATATATCTTCTAAAGGGGTTTTTTTGTTCTTGCAGATGGAATAAGGGTCTTTGCGATGGATTTGGTGGATGTCAAATGATTTCATCTCAAATCCGTTCAGAAATGAGTAATGACAAAAGAGATTGATCTCTGCTTTGAAGATTAGTATTCTTGATATTAATTATTTCTTAGGAACTTGTATCCAAGTGGCTGCGATTGATGACCAAACTAGTTTGTACCATTTTGGTAAAATTTTGTTCAACTTTCATTACATTCTGATGCAATTGCCTCTGATGGTTGCCGACTTTTTCCGGATAATCCGCTTTGACATTGTCAACTTAAATGCAACCGAGGTCAGGTCTGGAGCTGACAGGGGGCAGAGGGCTTTAAGGGATTTTGGGGGTCCGTTTGCCGCTTGCCGTTTGACTGACAGTTTCAATTTGCACTAACTTCGAGTGAAGTAAGGGGTGCAGCGGCAGCATATCGTACTCCTCTCCGTTCCGGCCCTCCGTTCATTCCATAAAGGTGACGCCTTTCTTTGGGTATTAAGGTCAAAAAGCGTTAAGCCAAAACAACAACAGAAACACAACACCCAGCCAGCCAGCCCAGGTAGCTGCTGAAAGAGGAGACGATGGAGCCGAACAAAAAGTTCAACAGATTTGCTGCAACAACCGCAAAAAGCACAAAGGCATGAACAAGATCCAACAAAAAAAAAAACACTGAAAAAAATAAAAATAAAAATGGTAAAGGAGGAGGAGGAGGAGGAGGAGCTCCCGGGACAGACAAGGGCCAGGGATATAGGAGCTAAAGAATCAGGTCAGGCCAACTCGGAACTGAAATGTGCAATGCTGCAGAGGCCAAACGAAAATAATTGGCCAAAAAGTCCGAAAAAATAAAGATTCGGGGTAAAGCAAAAGAAAAACAAGCAAGATTTTGCCTTATGCACTTTTGGCTTAAATGAAAAGAAAGCTTAAAAGTGGCCAAGAACGAGAGATAGTGGTGGGGGGTTTGAAAGGAATCTGGGGAAATGCAAAAGCCAAATGGCCAAAAGCAAACAAACCAAAGCCAAAAGCAAAAAGCCAAAGGCAAAATGTGAAAGAAGTTGATTCTTCGCTGTCTTTGGTTCACCGTTACGTTGACCGCTTTAGTTAACGGTACACCGTGGAAGAACACCCCTCCTCATCCGCCATGAACATAGGGGGGGGTTTCTAAGAGACAGAGGTTCTGGAGAACCGGTTTCATTTTGACGGCCGCGGTCGGTCTTCGTCGTTTCTTCCCCAGCATTGACACCCATTTCTGAAGGCAATAAGCGGCGAAGAAGAATCTCCCAACCGGTTCTACCAACTCCCCTCTTTCTTTCTTCGTGATGCGAATTCTTAATTCTTCTGGTCGGTAGCTCAAGTTCCTCAAGTTTTCCACAAAATAAATGACACTGTTGCGAGTGATTGCGATCTTCTTGAATGTTTAATTGCGAAATTAGTCCATCTACGATATTATCTGTTGGGGGGAATACAATTGGAGTTCCTATTTTGGAAACTAAAAGCCTCCAACTCTATAGTTTTGATTGATTTGTCGCCCATCTCCCCTCCATTATTATTATAAACTAATTCGGTTAATATCTGAAATCATCATTAGAAGCGATTATCGGTTATTATGACGCTTCAACGGTTTCCAAAGTGAATGATGATCCATTATTTTTATGTAGATTGCAGTCGGGGCGCGTTCTAAGCACATTTACATAATCGTGTTGTCGGTCAACCGGAAATTGGCCAACCCACGAGCCACAATACTTGGCCGCTTCCGTTTGATTACCGTCGCTTATTAATTCTCCGTCTGCTTTTGATTTTTGGCCAACGGTTGGTTGACCAACGGAAGAATAACAACAGTATATGGTATTGCCTATACAGTCAGTTTCGATTTATATTTCGCGGTTGTGGTAAAGTCTAAGCCACCAACAACTCTAATGAAATTAGTCGAAACAAATTAACAGAAATAAACAAAACCAAAGCCGACGAAAAAAAACATTGGATTCTAATTAAAAAATAAAAAATTTATTGTGAAATATGTGAGGCAAGCTTTCAACGAGGGTTGCTACATCAGTTAGACTTACTAAGACATAATTTTTAGATATTGCGTATTTAAAAATAAAAAACTCTTCTTGTTTAGTTTCGGTTTGTTTACGATCTTGACATTTTCCATTCAGGTCTAACTTGCTATAGATTAAGATTTCTTTTATCGCTTCTGAGCCACGAGATGACTCTTCCCCCAATCCGACCGGGGAGTTAACCTGACTAAACTGGTCTAGTTCATTAATAAGTTGAATTGTCAGATCGAATGGCAGGTTTGTGTCTATTTTATGACTTTGACTGACTTCATAACAAAGGAAGTTATATAATCCAAATGATGGAGTGTGTAGCTCAAAGATCTACTTAACTTGAAGTATAATTATTTAACTAAATAAAGTATAAGTTATTTCACTTCTGACCTGATCATGCTTCGAATTCCTTCACAAATCAAAATCAAATCAAATGCCGTCTGGCTTGTTTTCAAAGTCAAAAAGATAAATTAGCAACTTGTTTTATCAATAATATATGGCCCGTTTTCGGTTTTTTATTTGGATTGTTTTCGTTTTGCTTTTGGGACGACAACAATCCTTCAAAAAGCCGGCTGCCAAGTCAGTGCTAAAATTCGATTCGAATGCGACATTTGTTATGCAAATGATTCGGTCGGATTGAGGCCTATTTCTATGCGTTGATTGAATTTTATCCATTTTTTAATGCTGATATCTGGACAGATACAGATACAGATACAGAAATCTAAAACACAATCAGCTGATTTGGTACAAGTTTAAATTTAGTCAAGTGCCGGCTGACTAAGTGGATGTTTCTTAATCAAATAAATTTAACATTTTAATAGGTTTATGCGCTATGCGTACAAAAATAGGTGTGGTGCCAAAATAAACTCAGACTATGTGGCGTTCCGAAGCCAAGGGTACTGTGCTATGTTGGCCAAATAATATCTTGCTCCAGGGTATCTATACTATCGCTACCATGCTGACATAATAATGTCCCCAGCAGAGTGTTGATGACTAACCTACTGCCACCTAATAAATACCTCAATATATCTCGGATATATTAATTGTCTGTATGTACATACATATATACCGAAACTCGCAATCATCTCTCACATGTCCTTGGAAAATAGTATATATCTTTGGATGAGCCAAATTTATGGCACTCGCTTTCTTGGCAGCATCCGTAAGATATATTTTAGTTCACCTGGTTTCGGTTCCTGAGGATTCTGGTCTCTGTTCTGTTTATGGTCTGCCATTAATTGCCCAAACAAAATTCCGTTAGCCGGCATTTGCTTAGCCCGTTGCTTAGCTTCAAGTTCAGTAAATACAATTTAATTGCTAATATTCTCGCACAACCCCCGCTCATCGCCCTGCAATGACGCACTTTGCCGGAAGATTTTGTTTAGCACGAAATACAGTCCACAGATTATATAACACGATTAGCAATTGTTAATAAATAAGCCAATTTGAAAGGTTATTGTTTCAATTGCCTGAGTAGAGAGGCCAAGAAGTGAAGGATTTTTGTGTGTATATATACATCACCACCGAAAGTTAGGGGGGAATCAGAATCAGGGTGTAGATAACCAGGTGTTCTGCCCTCCAAACAAGTTACGTACATTGTCACCTACCTGCAAGTAGAAAGAAGGATAAATACAAGGTGAGAAATGGTTGTGGAAAATGCAATTTTAGATATGTTGACAAATAAATTCGGCTGAGATTCTAAGATTTATAGCCAGGATGGTTGTTATAAAGAATAGTTTAGGTTTAAAACTAAACCCGATTTTTAGATTAAAATTACAAACTATGAAACTTAATCCTTTGAATTTTTTAGAGGATTTATCCTCCAAAGCCAACTAAAAATTTCCATTCATGTCAAAAACAAAAGGAACTTGGCACTTTGTTTGGCTTAGTAGTCTGCCAACCAGGCCAAGCTACTACTCCTCACAACCTTTGCCCTTTCAGCCATGGCCCTACACTAGTGGGTTGTCAACTTCAATTTGGTCGCTTCTCATAAATATTGACGGGAAAATTGTCGCTTGCGTTTTTGCCAAAAAGGGAAGAAGCTGCGAGGAGGAGATGCGGCACAGGGTTATTAAAAAATTCATGGCTTGTAAAATGCTGAAAATCCGGCCAATGGAAAATTTAAAATGCCTATAAAGGGAAAACGGGTGGCAGAGTTGGGGGAGACGAGATGAAAATTGGCCGGCAAAGCGGCTTATAGAACGGAGGAACAGAAACCAATGCCGCTTGCCCTGTGGCCTTTTTCGACCGCAATGTTGGCGGAGCTGGGTAGGGGGTGGGGTGTGGATGCAGATGGAGAAGGATGAGGAGGAAAATCCTGGTGAAAACATCGCTCGCTGCTGCGTTTGACGTCCACTCGCAAAATATCATTTACATATCCGCGGAGGAGTTGTTCCCGCCCGCAGCTCAGCGGGAAATACATGAAAAGCTTTTAAATTTTTGATAGCCCCACCCATACTTTTCATCTCTTCAGGAGGATTTAAAAAAAGAGTATATCCAAAAACAAGGCCAGAGTATCCTTTGATTTTCGACATCAGTTGTTTGTTAATTTTTTTTACTGATTTTATTTTCTGTAAATTAAATTTCATTTCCATGTTTGAGGCGCGGAATCATATTAATATTTCATTTTGTTAAGCCTTTCGGCCCATACAATTTAACCAAAAGTTAAACGAGTCCTGTTACCCCGACACTCGTCCATTTCAATTTCATTTTTTGTTAAGTAACTTGTTTGAAAACTGCATCTCATTTAGACCTTACCCCATGTCCCTCTGGTTCACCCTTAATTTGGCTTAATTTTTTGTTTATTTACGTTGGCCCCCTGGGCTAGAAAGATATTCTGTTATGGCCAGGAAACAACAAGAGTTCGGACCAAATACAAAAAAAAAACAAAATGTTTGTGCAGGCACATCTGTGCACTTTTTGCCTTTGGTTTGCTTTGCTCTTCGGATCTCTGGTCGGGATTGTTTTTTGTTTATGTTTTAATTACGTTTCGTGGTTGATTTATGCCCATAGACCGGTGTGGGTGGCTACAGATTGGGCCAAGCGAGGGGGCGTTGCAATAGAGTGGTCGCAGTTGGCGCGGCTTCTGTTTGTTGGCCTTGAATGGAAATTGGGTTATGAGGCGGCTTAAGCAACTAATTATAATTGATGCGGCTTATTAGGTTCAATAAATCTCTTACTATTTATGAAGTTACTGATTTTTAAAGGTTTTAAAGACAGAGCACCCCATCTTCTTGATCCTTTGTCCTCAATTATTTCCCCAAGTCCTGCACTGCGCTTTCCATTCTCTCCGTCTGGAGATGATAAATGACCACCCGAGCTATCCATCTAACAGGCCAGCCATGGCTACATGCATCCATGTCTAATATCTGTGTATCTATCTGGGCTATCTTTTGTGTATTGTATATTGCCGTTCGGTTTGAATATTTCCGCCATAAGTATATGTGTATATGTTGCCATTTATATGACCATCGAACGCTTCTCGCAGTGGCTCCTCTGTTGTTGCCTGCAACTTGTCAGTTTGTGCACAAAGACCATCAATTTATTTAGTTTTATTATCTGCACACGCAGTGCGGAGAGTTCATAGATGGGTCATAGGGTATGGGTTTGGGGTTTGGGGATTGGGTTTGGGTTTGCGGGGGCCTTTGTCCAAGGGAAGTTCTTTCTATATTGGCTCAGAGGTTCTTTCCGTTTCCTATTTATTTTAATTTTTTGCTAGCCATTTTCTGCTCACCCTTTCACCCTTTTTGTTTACGCTTTGCACGCAATGCATAACACAGAATACCAAACACACTTACTACCAACACACGCAGCACCAACAGCAACAACAAAATGGATATTGTTTGTTGTTGGTTGCAAGTGTCGTAGAACGAAAAAAACAAAAAAAAAGAATAGTACAATGGAGTGAAAAAAAGGAATATCTTGACACTTTATCGTTAGCCAAAAACTAGCGCAGCGTAAACAAAAGACAAGCGATGGGCAAAGGGCGTTGGGTGTTGGGAGGTGGGCGGAGGCAGGCACTACATGACACGGCGGCAGGCGCTGCTGTGTGGGGGAAGCGGGGGGGAGCAGGCAGGCATCGTAAGGTTTTGGCATTTTCGCGCTTGGCGTTAAATTCCCCTGACAGCTATAAAATTGCATTTTAGAGCAGCACAGCGCGCGCAGACACAGAAAAGTCAAAGCGAAGCGAAGGAAAAAGGCACGCAGCAGATACATTGTATCTATGTATGTATCTAATAAATAGTTATTGCCGAAATGCAACAACACCAGGAACCACAACAAAATTGATATTCCCTCGAGTTGCTCCCCAAAAACCAGAGTGAGGGGAGTTGAGAAGCAAAAGTGCGACATCATTATATAAATTGTGCGGTGGCCAAAGTGAGCATCATATGTTTTCTATCTGTATCTATCAGATACACTCGGAATGCAGGCACGCAGACGGCCAGCAAGCGGCAGGGATGGTTTGGCTTTTTCTTCTTCCAAGTTTGAAGTGATTTCACACACATGTTTTCCCCCAAAGCAACTTTTCCCCAATCACCCACACCCACACCCCACCACCCCTCGGCAACATGACCACAAAATGCTTCACAGCTGTGCGATGGAATATCTAAGGAACTGAGGAAAAAATAAGGAATATCCGAGAGTGCGGGGGAGTTATTTGTCATTGATGGAGAAAGATGGGTATCTCGGTAGCAGTGGGTGTGGAGAGCTGGGCGGAAAAATAAACAGAGACTCTGGCACGTGACACGGAAATCATATTTAATCGAAAAGCAAACTGAATATTTTTTAGAAATTAAAATGAACTAGAAGTTACTTCACAAAAGAAGCCGAAAGGCTTTAAGAAATATTCCTATAAAGCCTATGCCACACACCCACCAATAACTTCGATTGCAATCTTTGAGCAAGTGAATTTTTATGAGACATCATCAAGTTCTACGTTTTGTCACACATGACGACAGTGAGAGGGTGGGGTCTTTGGAAGAGGTTTATTTTTTCCCAAAAGGCCCAACCTAAGGGCTGCCTGCAGCCCCTGCGATAACAGTTCTTTGACACGTGTCCGGGCCACGTGTGTGAGCCAAAAAAGGGTTAGAAACTGAAGCGACTGCCTTGGTATTTTATTTCATTTAATTTTTTTGCGGCTGCTCACAGTGCTCTGCCACTTATGTTGAGATTACACGCTTGTCAGCGAAGCGTCTCCGTCTCACCCACAAAATCAGTGGAGGAGGATTGTGGGAGTGGTTCTGACAGAAGGATCTACTCGGGTGGCTGGCTGATAAAATGAGCAATATGTTGGCAATACAAGGACTGAAATAAAGGCGCATTTTTTGTATTATTTGTATGGTGCTTGTATTTCCATATCCTAATCTGATGTAGCTTCTCGTTTTGGAGCCTTTTTATCCCCAGCAACTCATTCAACTTTGTTCATTTTCAAAAGTGTTCAAGTGCAACTTAGATGAACTCAACTTTTGGATTACAAATTTGTTCTTTGCCAAAACAAATTGCCAACATTGCCCCACTCCACTGAAAAGTTCATCATCATCTCGCTGCCAGCTTTTTTCAGCTCATTTTTATATTCACTTTTGGATCTAAACGATTATGAATGCGAACGAATATATAAGGCAGTCTGGCTGTCGGGGATAACAGGCTTGGTGGGGCTGGGACTGGGGTAGGGTCTGGGAGTCGCTTACAAAAGGCTCTCGGCTACTAAACGGCTGATGAAGTAGATTCATTCCGAGCGGGCCGAAAGGGGGCCGCCGAGGAGGCGCATAATTTGCTTAAATAATTTGTAAGTGCAAAGTTATGAATTGCTTGGATGAGCAGAAGCTGGCAGAAGCAGAGGATTATGTGGGGGGTTCCCTTGCAGCCTTTGAAACTTTAGCCATTTCCCAGGGAAATGCATTTTGCCGCAAATTGTTTCCCTGCCAGCCCCCTGAAATGCACTAAAATTTGCTCGCCCGAACATAAAATGTTAATTGTTTGTTTTTCCCGTTTGATAGGCTTTTTCTGACTAGGCCTGGGCCTGGGCCTGCCTGCCCCCTCCTCAATTCGGAATAGCTACTACGACAATGAGGAAATAAGGCATAGAATTCAGGAAACGAGAACACAGAACTGAAACTGCGACGAGCACAAAGCCAGAAAAGTGGGTTAAATGCTTAATGATCGTATGATCATGCTGGGAATGAGGAGCTCCAGTAATTGGAAATGGAAAATTGCAACTGCAGCAGCAGCAGCAGCAGCAGTGGCAGTGGCACGTAGAACTCTGTGATTTTCTCTGCAATCATTTTCAGTTAGTTTCCCGTTGGGTTTCCAACAATAAATAATTGTAATGCCTACTTGCTTACTGGGTGAAAGTTTCTTTCGTGTTAAATGCAATAAAATTAGATTTTCATTACGACGTTGCTCAACAGTGGGTAAATCCGGGGGATACTACTACAACTACTACTACTACTACTATTTCTCTGAACATTTTTTCTTCAAAACCATTTATGAGTTATGGCAATTTCTCTCTCGGAGGTCTCTCGGTGGCTATGTGACGTGTGACACAGTTCGTCTGCTTGAGTTTCCATAATTGTTCTTACGTGACACATTTACCTCTGCTGCAAATGGCATGGAGAAAACAATGATGATACAGTGGGGAGGGACACGAAGAGAGGAGGGGAAAAAGTGTATCTGCTAGATACTTTGACACTTTTCAAACGCGCTTCATGGCAGCACGTTTGGCCATAGGCTGAAGTTGACTTTTTGTCAGGCAGCAGGAGCATGCCGGCATATGTATCTGTCAGATACTTGGGCCGCGACACACGTTACATCTCATGCTCAGTGCACTCGGCACGTTCGAGGCAAATGTATCTGCCAGACACTTGTCACAAAAAGAGCATCCGGCTCAGTGCAAGAAGGTAAGTAGGACCCTTGACATTGAAATGGCCATCGGGCGGGCAGGGCACTATTTAATTTTCCAAAAACTACATAATCATCTCAATAAATTACCTTTGTTAAAGGAAGGCAAATAGCTTAAGATTTATGGCTACTCCAAAGTATCCATTTGTTACCTAAATACCCAGCAACTCTACAAATCATAGTTATGCCCCGGACTTGTGGGTTAACTACCAATCAATACATCCATGCCCCCCACAAGCCAACCAAGACAAACATACACTCGAACAGAACAGTCGGTGAAAACCAAAATCAAATCCAAAACGCACTTAACTCAATATGGCTAACTTTTGCCCCCACAGATCTCTCACATCTGGGTCCTGTTCCTGGTCCATGCCCATGTCCTAGTCCTTTCCCCCGGTACATTTGTGGCCCTCCTTGCATCGACATCATTCAAATAGTCGTAGCTAACAAATTGCACTGTCGAATGCAATATTTTTGCTTTTAGCCATAATACCTTTTACATATGCTACGACAGATGGCAGAGAAGAGCATTTTAAGCTGCCATCTCCACCCACAAGTTCTGCTCGGGCCTCCCCTTACAGAGGCCAGCCTTATCCAGAGAGCCTTTCAATAAACACGGAGAAGTATTTCTTAGAGGTTTTATATTTTAATAATTTAAAGAGTATAAGATTATTACACATTTAAGACTTTATTTGAGACTCTACTTTGTATTACTTCTTTGATTAATTATTTCTGCACATCGCTCATTTGTTTCAGTGTACTCCCTTCACTGGAAAAGGTAAGTAACTTGCATGCCAGCCAACCACAAGAGTCAGTTAGTGAGTCTGGATGCTGGGACACTGGGAAGCTGAGGTTACAGGGGGAGCTTGTTAGCATGAGATGTGTCTCGGACCAAAGGAGCAGCGAATGCAGAAAGCAAACCAGAAACGAGAAGGTGGAGAAACCCAAGGACCGAGGAGGATGAGATGCCACGATGCCAAAGTGATAAATCCTTGCGGCTTTTTATTTCCACTGAAGCGGCGTCATCGTCTCCAGTATCTCAGTGCCTGTCTCTATGTGTGTGTGTAAGTTTGGGTGGGGAATTGCCACGCCCCGTTCGGTGGGCATCCCTTTTTTGCAACACGCATTGCATTACAGACATAATAATTCTTACTGACAGCTCTTGGGTTTCTTGGCTCTTTTAGAATTTCCTTCCTTTTTTTCGGGGTTCTCCCTTTTTCCCAACACGAAACGCATTAAATTTCCACACTTAGCGCCCAATTAAAGGCAAAGAATCAAAACCAAGGCAACGGCCAACAAAAAAAAAATGTAATACTCATTTTGTATCCTTTTTTTTTTGCTTTTGAATGGCAAGGGCCCTCTGGATCATATACCAAAAAATTTACGCCTCGTTAATTTCAATTTAAGTGCAGACAATTTGAAATACAACCAAAAAATATACAAACAAAAAAAATCAGGTCCAAAATGTAAGGGAGAAAAAATAAACCGAAACTTGCACCATTTTTACAAAAGGCAAAGCGCAAATTAACGGCTCCGTTTTCAAGAGGTTTTCCAAATGGAGTTCGTCCTTTTTTTCCCCTCCCCCCTAGCCCCTTTTCACCCATAATACACACACACAAACACACATACTATACATATATTCCCATACACATTAGCTTTAGAATAAAAAAGTATTTTATCGTTGGCCAGGAAACAGTTTGGCGGAAGCCGGAAATGTTTCCACTTTTTGTTGTATTTCCCTTTATTTTCCCTCCTGCTTCTATTCGGGATTCCATCTAAAAAGGATTCAGCTTGGATTCAGAAAAAAACAGAGGAGAGCAGGACTAGAAGTGCATTAAATATTTGACTAATTAAAATAATGGCTTTCTTTCGGGAATGTATTTGAATGAAAAACGAGTTTATCATTTTAATTTTTATAGAAACTCTTCAGTAAATTGTATTTGACTTTGTTCTAAAGCTGGACTCTGGCAATTGTTATATAATTAGGTCAAGAATCCCTCTTAAGGGTCTTTTTAAAAAATAAATAAATAAGGAAAACAAAAGCAGAGTTCTTTGAACTTTCTTGAATAGAAATAATTCCATATTTTACTTTGCTTTCACTTTTGAGAATATTTTTGAAAAATGTTTAATTTAAGACTCATAACTAACCTGACTCATATGCTTATTAAAACATTTTTGGATATGACATTACTTGTAATAATTTACAACAAAAAACTTCCACTGAATAAAATTGAATTTAAAAATTTATCTGACGTGTTAATCATTCATTTAACAGCTTCAACAAGTGTACGATTTGTATAAATATATAATAAATTAAAAACCTTTTAATCTCACTTTTTGCCAGAGAATCTGACGAATTCAAAGCGTTTACAATACAATCAAGCAAGCAGCAGTCATCGCATGAAAGTTTAGTCAACTTTGTAATGGCAAAATAATCATAACAATAAAATAAAATACTTTTGAGATCCCCAGAACCGGCAGACCGCCAGAAATGCCATAAAAAAATATGCAAAAACCCGTTTCCAAGTTTAGGGCCAAAGGAAAAAATAAATGTGTTTCAAGTGTTGACAATTGACTTACTGACTCTTAGCTCTTGGCATTTTTGCGACAAAAAGAGACCCCAGAACTCATGTCATATTTATTTCTTTCTGTTATGGTGCTCCAGCCACTAGCCACAAGAACACAACATGGCATTCAAATACATGTGACAGCAGCTGACTTTGGACACGTTTATATGCTTTTGGCCAGCACACACTCACATGGTCAGAAGCAAACTACTTTAGGGCAGGTCAATGACCCCTTCTGAGCCACAAGATACTCACTCATCGAATGGACAAACGGAAATTGTTAAAAGAAATTTTATTCAGATTAAATAGAGAATATTTTGTCGTAAAGAGATTATTTAATATTTTGAGATTATTTTTGATATGGCCTCTTTAAAATTTATAGATTGAATTGGATTCTTTTGATACAAGTGCCAATTTAATTGCCTCATTAAGCATTTTAATAAATTGCGGTTATCTTTTCATATATTGACGGTTGAATAATGAACAATTTTATATATGATTTGACTACTTTAAATATTGAGAGAATCATATAGCCCTGAAGGTTTAAATGAAAGTGGGCGGGATGTGGAGGCAGTAGCTTGGCTACGAAATTTTCCGCACATTTGAGCGGAAAATTATCGATTTATATATGCGGCAGAATCGCACAGAGGAGACCGAAATGCAACAGCGGCTGGCAAATAGACTCACACAGACAGTCAGAGAGGGTAGGGCCGGAGGGATAAATGAAAATGGGTGGGAAAGTGATGCTGCTGCTGCTGATGCGCCCAACGTTTGATGAAAGAGGAAAATTCAAAAACACAAACTTACATACTAGAGCTTCATATGTTACATGCTTACACATTTGTGGACCAAAAGCATG
Organism: Drosophila ananassae; assembly: GCF_017639315.1. Lineage (NCBI taxonomy): Eukaryota > Metazoa > Arthropoda > Insecta > Diptera > Drosophilidae > Drosophila > Drosophila ananassae. The sequence goes on along the minus strand of NC_057927.1, from coordinate 14,654,972 downwards.
GCAGATGGATGACACTCTCCATCCGAGCCGAAGGGGGAAACTCTTTTGGGGAACTTTCGGGGTGAAATTGTAGGATGATAGTTCTCTCCCCCCACATAGCTACTTTTGCTTACTTTTCATTCAGACATTTTTTGCATGTCAGTACGGCAGTGGCAGTGGCAGAGGCAGAGGAAATGGTATTTTATTCGAACGAGCGGCGACCGACCGACCACCCCACTCCGTTGATACATGTGTGTGGTTCAATAAACTGGCGCGTGAATTTTCAACTTCACTCGCATATTTCTGTTCATTTCTTTGTTAAATGTGAAATAGCTACAAGCTCAAAATATGGCGCCCAAAATAATAAAACAGAAAACGACACACACTACTCGATAGACAAAATAGGAGATTGAGGCAAAAAGCCCAGGCAGGAGGACACAGCCACTGGTTCAATAGCAAAAAAAAGAGTTCGTTTTGTGTGTCAAACATTCAATTGAAGAGGCACTGGGATGGGTGGGAAAAAAAAACCAGGAATTTCTGAAATCAACAGACAAGAGAATATTTTGTAAGCGATAGGGAAAAAGGAATTTTTATTTGGTTGCCCGGGAAATCGATATGGAAAGGTGTAAAGTAAAGTGATTGCCAAAAAGTGAGTTCTGTATAAAAAAAGTAATATAAGGAAAAATATTATACACTTTTTAAGTGTTAGAACCTATTCTAGTACTTCCTATTTTTAGCAGAATCTATCTTAGACCCCCTGAGCTAACCCAATTATCCGAGTCTTCGAGCCTTGAAGTTATCTATCCACATCCCCCATCACGTCTGTGTATTTTTCGCACTTTTCCAACTTGGACCGGCAGAGGGGGTGGTGGGAAAAAAAAAAAAATAGAAAACAAACTTTTCATCTTTTCATCTGCCAGATTTTTGTCTACCAGTTTGCCCCAGCTTGGGTGCGACCTTTTTATGCCTCTGCTAATTTGCTGTCATTTTGCTTTCCATGCCTAGAGCTTCCATGCTTGGGCTCTCGGGCCCCCGACTCTATGCATTATATATCGATCAAAATTCAATTTGTGACGCTTTTTTGCCGGCCTTTAAAGCGCAGCTGGAAAAAGTGGCAGCCAAAGATGAGCTCCGCCAGCCAGCCACATTGGACCAGCACCAGGGAAAAATGAGAATTAAGTTTAATTGAAAAAGTTTGTCGCATCTTTTTAGCGTTTTCTCTACTCTTCGCTATCTGTGGCCCATTCTTGTCTGGTTTTCTGGTTTTTAAATTTTTTTCTTCGTTTTTTTTTTGCTATGACTTACGTATGACCTCGAGCAGTTTTTAATTAACCCAATTTGCAGTGTGCTCTGAGGAGAAACTTTTCTTTCAAGATTGCTTCGCTTTTCAGCGTGTCTCATACTCCCATTCATTCCTTTTTATGGCAGTTTTTCACCCCTGTTTTCCTCGTTGTCACTTCAGATTCAAAACTCATGTTCCAAAACTCAGTGGCTTGAGGAAAATTGAAGCTGAAGTACACAAGACTTCGGATACAGTTGTGACTTCAAGTTCAGAGTCAAGAGATATTAAAGAGAGAAATGCCTTCTAAGGTAATTCTTCCGAATTAATAAAGTTATTAGAGACTCTCTTTATAAATTGGCTTTAAGCCACTAGCCAGTTTAAGCCATAACCTCAAGATGTTGTCCAAAACTCGAGGAAAATGGAGGAAAAACTGTTGCCATGAATTTGTCGACGACAGACAACACATGTTGTTAATAACTTTATTGTTTGCTCCTCTGCCCGGCCAGTCAGTCGTTTATCGAAATTAAAGCACGTGACTGGACCTTGGACACAATTAAACCCAGGGACGGATTTTTGATTGTTTTTGTCGTTTCTCTGTGCGATCCTCCAGCGTTTTTCTGCAAACGTTGACAGAAAATTAATTAAAAAATTCCCACTGCTCGCTTTTCGGGGGAAGGAAGAACTATAATGACCTGCAATCGATGGCAGTGTTCAAATGGCTGGATATTGCGATTGAGTTAAGTTCATTACAAAACTGTTAGAAAGGACACTGAGTGCAGGTGGCAGAGAGAGTTGGAAGAGTCCTGGTCGCAGGTGGACTTTCGAACCAAATGCATTTGATGGCTGCTTCGATTGGATTAGTTCCCAAAGTCCTAAAATCCAGGGGGGCGGAGAGTCTCGTAAATGACAATGTTGTGTGAACCAGATACAGAGAAACTATAATTTCATTAAATTATTGATGAATCTTGCATTAAAGAAATTTTACATTCCGATATGACGTTTCCCTCCATTTATGCTTGGCTTTTACAAATCTTTATCGCAATTATAATCAGATTTTTTTAGCGTCCGCTCTCATGTTTTCCCCTTTTCGAGCTTGCTCCACTTTTAACCTGAACTGAACTGAACTGAAAAAAAAAACACAACCCAACCAAATCTGAACTAAGCCACATACCAAAAAAAGGAAAAAGATACTTAAATAAACTGAATCAAAGCCAAACTTATCCACAATCTTTTCTCTGCTCTGGTCTTCACAATTTCCCCCGCTTTTCATCATGTTTTTCCGGCTCCAGCTCCAGCTCCGGCTCTGGCTCTGGGTCTGGGTCCATAGCTGCACATAAAGTCGTTAATGCCGCAGTTTTCCCTCCACACATCGCAAACATTGGGGCAGAGTGTTGGATACCTTGGTGGTGGCGTGATGGGGGAAATTGAGGTCTCATCTTCTGCCATCCACCCACCCCCACCTCCTGCTCCGAATGAGAATCCGTGGCACCTAATTTGCTGCAATTTTCACCGCTGCCAACGGAAAATTCTGCTCCCCAACAGACCTTCGTTATTAAAAATGCATAAAATCCGCAGCACAACACCGCGGCAACAAAGTAAGAAACTGAAATAAATACTATTTTCCCCCCATGTTCTCTTTTTTTTCATTGTTGTAATATTACACGCATCGTATGAGAAACATGAAAATAAATATTAAAAATAAATTAGAGCTCTCTCGGTTTTTATTAACTTTTCATTTATGTAGAGCGTAGAATAATAAGGGCCGGGGAGCTTGCAGCTGCAACAGAATGCGAATGATACCAGAATAAGAAACACAAATGTGTAATATAAGCGAAAAAAGATAATAAAAGAAACAAAAAGCCAGGTGAGAGAGCAGGTGGGGCCATGTCTAGGTGGGCCAAAGCCGAAACCCATACAGGTTGTGGCCCTTACTGGCTCATAATTGAAAATATGTTTGGAAATTGCAATTTGCGAGGCAAGCAAGAAAAACGAGCAGAAATATGAACGGAATTCGTAGAGTGGAATATTGAGTTTCGTGAGCCCTGAAGGCAGTATGATGAGTCGAGATAAAAATCCAGACTGAAACAAAAACAATGAATATAAAGAAAAGTCGTGATTGTTTTAGGATTAAGCTCATTTGGAGGCTAATTTCATAGAAAGTTGCGCGATTTAATTGATGACGGACCACCGAACACGAGATTTGCAAGCTACTTCCTACTACTTCCTCTATTTCTTCTTAGCATAACCCAGATGCACTTGAGCAGAACCGAGAAAAACTAGAGAAGTGAGAAAAAAATGGGGATTCTTCAGCAGCAGGGGCAGCAGCAACAAATTGCAGTCAAAGGGGTCTTCGGGGGTCCATGATATTCCAACAAAGTTGGACCATGTTGTTGAAGGGGCGACCGGGATAGGGAACTGATGTAATGACATTTAGAAAAGGCCAACAATAACAACAACAACAACAAGAACATCAACAGCAAGAGCAACTTGTAAGTTTTTCCTTTGGAAGAAAAGCCTCTTGCTGTACCGCCTCGAGCACTTTTCAGTGTTTAACTTGTGTGAAGTTTTCAAGTTGCAGTCGGACAAGACAAGACGGATAGATTCGAGCATCATGGCCACTTGTGGAGGTTAACCCACTGACTGTCAAGGGGGTGGAAGAAAAGAGAAGTTAAGGATGAGGTTTCCTACCTCCCTACCTCCACCCAAACCCAAACCCCAACCCAACCAACGACAGCTGTGGCCCGAGGCTGGATGTGGTTCTGCGGTTCTGTGGGCCTTTTAAGCAGGTCAACTCGAGACATGAGGAGCAGCAGATTGCAGTTGCCGGGAAGTTTGGCTGGAAGTTAATCTATTTGAAAAGTTGCCCAGGCTGTTGAAAATTAAGGAACGGGGCGAGGGGTCAGGGATAAAAGCGAGTGATATGTAACGACTGAACAGAATACTAGATAGATGCCAGGCTAAACAAGATTAGATTAAGGAGAGAGAGTACATACGATAGAGTATAGGAATAAGGCAATTGGCATTGAAATGGGAAAATTAAATCTTTAATATTTAAATCGTAAGGAGAAAATCCTTTTAGGCCTCCTTCGACAATATCCATTTGCATAACCAAATCAGACCACCACTCAGTTGGCCCGGCTCAGATGTGTTCTTTGGATAGAATTTCCATCTAATTACCGTCAGAGTGTCACAGGCATTTGACAATGACATTTCCCAGTTTCCGTTCGGTCTGGTCCCGCTCTTACCCGCCCGATAGGGTCTATCGTTTCCAAACAATAATACCAAGTAATAGTCGAGAGGCAAGTAGTAACTGTGGCCCCCCTTCTGTGCCGCCTAAGTACTTGGTTATGCACTTTGATATGCGTCAGTCAGGCCGTCAGTTTGCCGGAGAAATGGAATAGAGAAACCCGAGTCTGCAACACACGTCGAATACGTAATCTAGGCGAGTGGGTGGTTGGATCTTTTCTGATTTTGGAGAAGGAAGAAGATGGTCCTGGGTGTTCTTGGGATGAGCAGCAGATTGTTCTGAATCCTAAACAAATTATAAACATTTATTATTTAGCTTATTTTTGGCCAGCTTGTGGGTTGGTTTCATTGTAAAGAGTGCGCACTGTGATTATGCATTGATGAGGATGATCTCCCTCTACCTGTGGTATTGGTCTATCTCTGGACTGTTTTGGCCACTTTACAGGGGGCTTTTCAAAGCGCATAAATCACTCAATTGGAAAATGCACTCCAACCGCTCGGTCTCTATCTATCTGCAGGCCTCACCCGCTCGCTCTAATTCGGTTTTCCTCCCACTCTCGGTTCTGCCCCAGAGCATAATTCATATGCTATTTAAGCCTGGGCCATAAATTCACCGGCCAACACACACAGGCACCCACATTAATTAGAGCTAAAAGTGAACTCTTCGGTTACCTTTTCGGTCTCCCCGGTTATCTAATAAAAAAAGAAGTACAGAACAGAACTCATAACCCAGCCGCAAAAAAGCACATAACATACCATACACACTCTGGAAATGAAAAAGTGAGTAATGCTGAGCCTCATTAGTCTTGGCCCGGAGATTAAGCCAGTTTCTACTTCTTCCAGAGCGAAGATTTTTCCTGGGTCCAGTTTCCTGGAACCGAAGACTACGTAATCCCATTGGGGTGGAGGCTATAAGTATAAGTATGCAAAAAGTTGCATGCCATTCAAAGACGTATAAAAAGGGATTTGGCTCGGTACTAAAATAATCAATCAATGTGTCAATCAATCACCCATCGGAAAAACGAATTCGACAATAAAAACTTGAACGAGCTGCGAAACTGTGCGGAAAATCTAACAAACAAACAACCAAATAGGGAAAACAATCAACGGAAACAATTACAAGACACTGGAAATTACCGAAATCGTGGAGGGCATATCTTTTATTCTTATTTTATTTTATTTTTCAAGGGGAAGATAGGATTAACATTATTTATAGGGGTTTGCGATTGATCCTTACATTTAGAAGGTTCTAAATTACATTTATCCTAAGAATACTACTGTTTCTCAGACTTGAACTTATCATGAATTTATGGGTCGACATATTATAGTTTATTTCTTATCGAAGACCTTTCAGATCAGTGACTCATAACCACAAGCTGGTAATTTCCTAAAATACTCTGACTTATGTGGTCACTTGTAGGGCTTCTAAATATGATATTCTATTCTTCATGGGAGTCATGGTAGCCTAAACTTACAATATGCTCCTTCAGCTCCTTGGTGCGAATTGGTCCCAGCCACTGATGTAATCCAATGTAGCGTTTCTGCACCATTTTCAAGGCGGGAGCGCCCTGGGCGTATGGTCCGCCCAGAAGGGCACTGGAAGTTTCTAAAACCACCATTTTGCTATCGCCCGGGTCTGCAAACGAAGTTATAGCTGCAGTTGTTATTTTTGCAACACTTTCCGGCCGATTGTGCCGGACTAGCGATACGAGAAGGGAAACAGATTTGTATTTGCCGCCGAACTACTGCACTTTCTTTGTTGGGTTTTGAGAGCAGCAAGCCTTATCGGAATATGGTTTGTATGAGTTGGGCTGTTGACTCAGAGTTTTGGTTTTTTCGTCACCCCTTCTCAGACTATCGGTTTTATTGTTTTATTTAAAATTTCTTTTGTATTTCAATTAAATTTAAGCCGTCTCTCGATCTCATTCAGACGTGACACTGCGGCCACAACAAAACGATGAGAGGACGATACACCGGATGGGAGCTTTCCTCCTTGTGCCACCAGTGAGCCTGCCTGGGTATTATAATCGGCACTTTTAATCCCCGGACCACGACGACAACGGCGACAGTTTCAATTTACTTTTGCCATTTGGCAATCCTTGAAATCAATTAAACGACACGCACAATCCATCCATCCAACAATAATATCTTTTCTCTTCGGCACTTTGGATTTTATTTCTTGCTTTTATCATATATCTGGGGGTACTGGTACTGATACTGGGTATTTATTGGACACTTTTTATCAATCTTGTTAAATTTTTTGAGGCACTGGATCAAAATGGGGGAATATTATTTTGTTTTGGGTACAATGTTGGTTGTACTAAGTGGTTGACACTTAAGGCTATTTTATTCAGCTCGGTAGTAAATAAACCACGAAGAGTGCGACCACGGCGAATTGTAGAACGGAAACGAGATGTACGGATACGGAAACAACCGTTCTGTTCAAAGTTCCATCGCGAACTGATTCGTATCCCCCAACTGGGCCCCCACCGGCGCCGAACGGAAACGACGAGCCGATAGCCGAATGGAAAACGAACAATTTACGAATCTAAATAAGCCGAAGCGATACGAAGTGGCCACCGCCATACGATTGCAGGTGAGTAGAAGAGACCCAGAGAGAGTAGAAGAGAATTAGTAAGGTTTGCCGCTTGGAGACCCGTGGAGAGTTGAGGGAAAAACACTTGTTGTTGACGTTTTTCCGACGCGGCACACCCCAAATGCCGAAAACGAGAGAAAAACAGAGCAGAGGGTCTCAGAAGAACTGTTGCTTGTTGTTTTGGAGACTAAAATGAACTCTTATAAAATAGAAGTATCTTAGACAGCAGCATTGCCAGATGGTGCACAGAAAAGCGCAGTTATCTTTTGTAGAGATATTGCAGGAAGGATAAGGCAGGATAGGGTTTACTTATTAGACAAGAAATTATTGTTTTAAAAATTACAAAAATTTTTAGAATTTAGTCCAATAATTATTAAAATTTAAGTTAAAATTTCTTCAATAAAAAATCTATAATTGTGCATAGTTATAGGTTCACAGGACAATGCCTTTATTATTTATATATTTTCTAATTTAGTTGTCATATTCTATTAGCCCAGTCAGAATCGATCATTATTAAGAAGCCAAAAATAGACACATTTTAAATGGAAAAATAATAGGTATCGTCCGTTAACTTAATTTATCCAGAAAAGAAAAAAGTAAAAAGCTACACATACCTTTAATGTAAAAAAAAAAAAATAAGAAAGGAGAGAACCGATTGCGTACAAAATGAGCTTCATTAATTATACCCAACTGGATGACAAGTTTCAGACGCCTTGTAAGCATTTTAATGATCATAAAACCAAGCGTCGAAAAAAGTTTCGTTGACTGCGTCGAGTATTATATATTAAGCAAAAGCAAACCCATGCGGAGTTTGTTGACTTCTTCAACAAAGTGTGACTAAACAAATTAAGCCGAGAACCGGGGGAAATGGGCGGCGAATCGGTGGTTTTGGCGGGGCACATGGAAAGGGCGGCGGCGGGTGAAACTCGAAACAGATCGCTGGCCGAAACAACAATGCCGAAAACCAACCTGGAGCGCACTAAATTACAAATTAAGTAAGGTTCGTACCTCTCGCAACATCAAAGCCGAAAGCTTTTTTCGAGTGTGAAAATAAAAAATAAAAGACGCAACAAAATCCACGTAATTCAGGTAACAAGCTAAGCCGATTTCACGCACCAGAAGCGGAATGGAGGGGTGGTCTGAGGAGGTCTGTGGCAAGATAAGGCAGAACTGAAGGCACTTCTTCCATTTATGAAAACTGGAAAATCGTTGGCAATAAATGGAAAATCCATCACCGGCAACGCATCATCATTATCTCCTCGTCATTATTAACAAGGTACGTTCGTTCAACATTCACCCAAATGGGCACAAGACAACATTCTTGCCTTTTCCTGGAGTTGCAACTCGAGAGATTCTAACGGTTAATGCAAAAAAATGTGCACTGGGGAAAATGCTAAGAGATTGCAAAAATATCAAATTAAAAATACAACTATTAATTTGATATTTGGCTGAAGACTGAAGATATTAAGCAATATAAACAAATTTTTATATAAAATACATTTTTAAAAATTGGGTCACTTTTTTAAGTTCATATAATAGCTCTCAAATTACTATTTCACCAACTCCCCCTTACTTTCCGAGTGCAGGTACTGCAGCGGAATAAATGCAACCCGACAGCAGCAACAGATTGTTGCCATAAACATGTTGCTGCAACATGGCATCGGTAATTAAGCGGTAGTTTCTTGTTGCGCTCCTCGTCTCACGTGATTGTTTTTTTAGTTCATTTTTTATTTGTAGCCCACGAGTTCAACGTACGGAACACATGAGAAATTAGCACAGCCAGAAGAAGCTGTGTCTCGAGGAAATTATGCAAACCGCGAGAGTCGTAGTCTGAGTCTGAGTCCGAGTCTGAGAGAAGCCACCACCAAAACTTGCTCATGATCTCGGCATCTCGGCAATGACATTCAAAAAAGCTGCCAGTCAAGCTTGAACCTGGCTTAGACGCCTCCCCCCTTTTGCCCACAATATTTCACCATGTCTCTTTGGTTTTCTCAGCGAGAAGTCGCTCTGTCTCTCGCCGAGTCGCCGAGTAATTGTGTATTCCAGTCAAGCAACTTTGATAGGGAGTTCGTTAACCGCACAAAATACGTTCGTATGGCAACAAAAACCATATGAGATCATAATGATCATAATGATCAGCATCATCGTCATCAACGTGATCGGGTTCTTGGCCTAAAAATATGTTCAGGCCGCTTCCACGACCTGCCTAACTGCATATTGGTGAGCCCTCGTCTTCCCAAGGGAGTCGCTCGGAAGGAGGAAGATAATACCTGGCTTAGCTTCTTTGGTTCTACAATCTCATGTTTTAGCAATTAGCCAATGTATCTTAGATTGCATGCTTATCGGAGAGTAATTAATTACATTTTTAAAGATATGTATGTAAGGTAGAGCATGTTAAATATAATGACATTTTTGATGGCAACCTAGTGCCTTACCGACTCCTAAGTCAAAAAACCAATAAATATTTGTTGAAAATACTGACACCCTCCAGGTTTTGCTATTTCGGTTTTCTAACAAATCTTCCATGTTAACTATTTTAAGCCCCGACCTGTTCTAGTTATTCTTATTTTTTTAGAACCTCCTTTCCTCACGTCGTATTTCATTTTAGTTTCATGCATTTGTTGCTCTATAAATTTCGCCATAAGCTCTTCGTGTTGGTAACGGTTTTGTTTCGTAAAATAAATTCGTGTAGCCTGTCAATGGCCTATCAATAATGATAAGTCAACGCCTGCCTGCCTGCCTGGATGCGTGTGAGGCGGCAATGCATTCAGCCCCCCACACAATGCATTTCATTTTCAATTCACACTAAAGTGAAGTACCACACCAGATACAACAAAGGGAGCACAGGAAGATCCGGAAGGGAGGCGACACCGGAGGTGGATGCAGTGGTGTTGCATTGAAGTTTCGAGTGTGTCAGTCGGTGGAGTCAAGTGGTTGCCTCTTCTGGCTGGCAGGCAGGGTTGTCAGGTAATTGAATAACGCTTTCAAATAAATACAAAATACTTCAAGATTTAATTTGGTGCAAGTTTATAAGAACAATAGATTTTTCAAACCTATCTTTTAGGTATATTATTTAGTTTTTAAAACCGCTTGTTTTTCATTCCCCGAATGGCGTTTCTAAATTGAATTTATAATAGTTGACAAGTCAAGAAGATCGAATAGCTATTGAACCCAGTGCCTTCATCCCCTACCATCTGGAGCTGGTCAACCAATTCAGAGCAATTCTCATTCATTTACTGCAATCACTTTTCATTTTTTGTTCGAAACGAAAGAGACATCGGCAGACAGGCAGAAAGAGAGAAAAAATGTGGCGAAAATTAATTAAAAATCAATTTGATTTTGATTGTTAAATGGGGGGGTCGAACCTGAGTTGAGGACCCCCCCTTTTGCTATCGGTCTACCTCTCGGTAAACCCATCTATTTGTTCGTTCTTCCTCGTTTCCTTGTCGAATATTTAATTGACATTTGGTACAACGTTTGACATTTTTGCTCCATGAATTGAATACTTTTTTTTTTATTTATTGAGTGTCTTTTCCAACGATTTTTTCTTGTATGATTTATCAATTAAGCATTTCGTTTGATTTTGTTGTATTTGTACTCCATACAAATACTGTATGGCTGTATAGATTCTTGGGAAAAAAAGGAACACAAATCCCATTAAAATAAAAGAACATTTATAATTGAATTATTTTGCAAAAAACATTCAATTGAGTGAAAAATTTGAATATATATCAATACTTTTATTTATCTATAATTAAATTCAATTAAATTGCTTAAACTGGGTAGAGGTAGAGGAAAAAATGTAGACATGTGAAAATGGAATTAGTTGGAAACAAATTATAAAAACTCGTGTATTTTTCAGATACTTTTTTGTCCATGTCTATCTAGCAGACATTTTCAATGGCAGAAAATGCAATTTTGATGACACAAAACACGTAGGACGAACGCACACAAAAAACTCGAGCCAAAAATCGAAAACAGTCAACAAAAAATATCAACATTTTCATGGATATTTCGGTGGAATTGGAAGCTGGCCAACAACAAATGTCAGACAATGCAATTGAAATGAATGTCAAAGCAACGAGTAAACGATATAAGGCATGTAGAACAGCAGGGGATCACAAATCCAACAAAAAATAAAATAGTAAAATAAAAAAAAAAAAAATTAAAAATAAAAAAATTTATACCTATTTGTTATATTTAATAAAATAATTCTGTTACCACATTCCCTAGGCCATGTTGACAATAACTTTTCGGTTAGAGTATGTAGACCAAAAAATAAATAAAACAAACACATGACAAAAGGCTTTTTGCTTCAATTAAATTAAAAATTGGCACAGACAGAAAAGGTGTCAACAAAAGTATTTAAATAAAGTTTACTGAAATCGCAACAATGCCAAGTGAATACCAAAGAGCCGAGAATGAATGAAAAGTGATAAACAAAAGCTACGCTCAAGTAAACATTAAAATAAAAGGTAATGCTGTCGCCTTGGGTTTCTCTGTTTCGTTGCCACATGTTTTTATACTTTAAGTTAAGTTAAATTACTGTCATTTGTGGTGTCTTATCACCTGCAATACAGTCATGCACTTATCGAACCTCATTTCGGAAAATAGACTTTACTGAACAACGCTTTCTCTCCATTATTATTTTTATGCATTGTTTACGGATTGATAAATGGCAAATGTATTTGTTTTAATCCCATATGGTTGTAGTATATAGTATTTATTTTGTCACACATTTAGCTTAAAGGAAACAATACACTTACTGTATTCTATGGCCTAGAAAGCAAAGCTTTCTTTTTAAAAAGTTAGTATTTCGCAACGTACCTGAAAAGATAAGAGAACAACAAAATATTATAGGACACTTTTATTCAAGGGCTTTCAGCTTAGATATTAAAAATCCCGTACTCCATTTAATTTAATATTCTTTGGAGTATCATCCTCCGTGTCTCCCAACTTGATTAAAAATTATAACGCACTTAAAAAAATTATTTTTTTCGTGTTCACTTATGCCTCATTTAACCAAATTAAAAGTAAACACGAAACTGAGTGCTGCGAAAAAAAAAGTGAGGAAAATTAAAAGGAAATTCTCTGGTCTGGTCTGGTGTGTGTATGTGGGTGTGTCCCTGGTGTATGTGTGTGTGTGTGAGTGCAGATTTAATCAGCACCAAAGTTACCCAACCGCAAAAAGTATGCAGAGGAAAATTATGAAAATCCAGAGTGGTAGGAGCTGAAAGCCGAAAGAGAGTTGGAGCGAATAAAAGAAAGATGGCAACAAAAAAAAAAGGTAAACAAAGCGAGTAAAGTGAAAGTGACACGCCAATGACGGGAAAAATGAGCCTCATCAACAAATATTGAAGAAGCATACTTAGTGGCAGGAAAGCCGCCACAGAGACCAACCAGCAGATGAGCCAACTCATTTGGCATTTCCTTTTCCATGAGGGAGAAGTTATTATCCTGTTCTCAATTGAGGTTCAGTTTGAGGGAGAAAACGACAAATATGCACCAGCATTTCGTTCATCGTTCGTTCCTACACTTTGTCTCTGCTGATGTCATTGAAGTCGCCTCAAATAGACCGCAACCGAGACACCGACACTCCACCTCCATTTTCTCACATTCCACACACATACTAGCACATACATATTAGTAGGCACAAGGACCTCGGTTCAGGCAAACGCAATCTGTCCTGTCTTCCCTCTTTAGTGCTGACTGAGCCAAACAGAATCCTGACTAGAAACTTGTCAGTTCATGTTTTTAGTCCTCTTACTAGAGTAGCATCAAGGACTTGAGATAAATACCCTTTTCTATAAAAATAGGATAGTTTATAGTTATAGAATATAGTTTATGGCAAAACCTTTATTCAATATTTTTGATTAATATTAATCGTTTGAAAAGAGGAAAATTGGGAGGATATTCCATCTACCCTATCCCAAAATAGAGCATTATTCCACACTAGCATCCTTTCAGAGATATTACCCATTCCTGTCCAAACATTGACATTTCAGTGTGGAGCGGAGAAGTCCTCGTTTGCCGTCGACTTTAATAACTTTAAGCAGCTACGGTCAATTTAATTTTCATGGCAGGCGGGCAGGAGCAAAAAGGACCAAGGCAGGAAGACACAAGACGACATGTATATCCTTGCATCCTTGCACAAGGCAGGCGACAATTTGAACGGAACATATGGAGAGGAAACACAAAAAACAGAAAAGAAAACCCATCGCAAAGGAGAAGAAAAACTTGAAAGGAAAACTTGATTATAAAGCGATGACTTCACACTTTGCTGGACTATGGATAGAGAACAGGACATTCAGGATGGTGGTTTTGGGGGGTAAAGAGCTGGTTTTAGGACATATAATTTTCCCTTGGCCTGGACAAGGACTCTGTGCAAACATAGGCGTGTTCCGTGGGGGACAAAGGCTGGGTTCTGCTGTAATTTAATACTTTTCTAATATGTAGTTGTCTCTCTGTACGTCCCACTCCCGCTTTTATCCTTTTTCTCCCCGTTTTTGCCAAGCAAGAATTTTAATAGAATTGGTAAGCTGAGAAGGATATGCGCTCTCTTTCTCTGCGTTCGTGATTAGACGACCAAAAAGTAGGCAACGAAATTTGGAAAATATGCTGCGTTCTTTCCTGAATCCTCCCCTGTGTTTCCAGTAGGTCAGCCAAAAACCTTACACAGGATTCGGTTAACCAAAAGCCGTTGAAACAGCAGAAAGGAAAGTCAACAAGTCGATTCGGCAGCATTTTTATGATGTCAAAGGATGTGCAGAAAAAAAAGGGATAGGATTAAAGGATAAGTGATTGGATTGTTTAGGATAGTTTTTTAAAAGACTTGAAGAGCATGTCATTCGATGGGGTGTTGAAATAACAACGGATCTGTCTATAAAAAAAACGACTTTATGGGATCAGTCATGGTTGCATGGCGTTTACACAAACGGGAAAAAAATTGCTTCCAATTGGATTTTAAACTCGAACATTATTTTAATTGGTTCATTTTACGTTATTAGAGCCTTTCCAACAACATAACCGAACAATTATTTCAATTGCCACAACAAATAACTTTCTATGCAATTTTTATAGCCATTATTTCTTCATGGCATTATTTTGAGAAATGTGGAATACAAAGTGATTATTGTCTGCCATCTTTTATTCTACCATTTTCTTCAAAGTGTAGTTAATGTCATGTCTCATACTACGTGTCACTTACTGCAACAACCAGCCACTATCCTCCCATATACAATGGCGACAATTTGCCAAAATAAGAGGCACCACCAAGTGAGAAAAAGAAAATGTCGAAGCCAAAAATAAAGTCATGTTTAATGGCGCACAAAACACCCCGTAAAAAGGCGAGAAAAGACGAGCTAAGGAAAAAAAAGTGTTGAGAAAAAAGAAGTGAATGCAAAGTTATTTGATTAAGTCACTTAAGGCAGTGCGCCAAGGCAAGAAAAGCCTCGAGCTGAGAAGAAAATTCTTAGGTAAGGATACAGGGATATTTAGATACAAGGATTTAGATAGAAAAAAATATTATAACTCTAAGGGACACAATTGAAATCATCATTCCTTTATAAATATTCGAAAACGTTTCTGAAAAAGGATAAATAATATTTAAATTATTAATTCTAACCCTTTTTTCTCAGTGCATCGGTGGTAATACCACTCAGACAGAAACAGAGGAGTATTGTGGGCGGTTCAGGGCGGTCAAAGGTTGGGGGCAGACGTGGGATTCTCCGCTCTGCATGTAATATTGACATATTGAACAAACGTGCGGCAAGCCCCGAAGTAAAATTGCCGCAAAGAAAAGAAGAACCCATCGAAAACGCAAGTGCAACAAAGACATGCCCCCAGACACGAAGTGAGGGCGCAGAGGCTGCTAAGGGATTGGCTCTATTTCGATGGAGAGACAGAACAGACAGTTGGGACTTAAAGGACTAAATTCATATTAAAAGTACGCGTTCCCCAGACATGACAGCCACGAAGCAAGGATGAAATGGTTAAGTTTCCCTTACAAACCTATGTATGTTTTGGCTTCTATAATTTATATGTTATAATATATTTTTGTTCATAGATTTAATTTTAACACAAATTAAAATATTTTTAATAAAATATATTAAATAATCCAGTTATATTATAAATTGGTAACCATTTTGAAGCAAAAACCGCATAGAGCTGGTGCCACAAAATATAAGGAGAAAATTCTAAAATATATTGCCAAAGGACTCGACAGCATAGACGCACGTACACTCCTTTTTCCACGGATTCTCTCTCCTCGCCCCGCCTCGCCCCGTTCGCCGTCCCCTTCGACAGCTTCGTCCTGCACCGGAAGCTGGGTGTAAGAAGAAGCACCGAGCAGCAGAAGTAACCAGCATCGAGACACATTTTCTAATAATGCTTCAGCGTCACGTATTAATGCGTTTGTTTGTATCTTCATTTTACCCGCTGGCATTTTAATGTATTTATTTTTTGCTCTCCCCGGAGCAGCTGGGAAAGGGAGAAGCGGAGCGTTAGAGTCCTTTTCTCTGGCGGTTTCGGGCATGTTTGTGAATGCGACACACTCGTCTGGATAATAATGAAGTACGTTTACGTGTAAACTCTATCTAATATGTATGCTAAAAGCTTCGGCACCCGAACCCAACGAAAAAATCTGTGAATTGTGTGGAGGGGAAAAGTACGAGAATTTTTCTATTATATTGGAAAGTCAAAGGGGGGGAACGAGAAAAGGGGTATACATATATCAGGAGTAGAAATTAATTAGAGCTCGTAGCTGAAATTGAGTGCCAGCTTCTGTCCTTTACCGCACTCCTTTGAAAAGGAATCCATGGCATTTGCTTGATTAGGAACAGGTGAGAATAAATGAATAATGAGCGAGTAGTGTTGGTGGCGAATGGCTGTGAATAATGAATTAGAACAAAAGGAATTGTTGATTAATTATAATGCGTTTTCTGACCTAATTAATTGGCGATTGAAAACTAGTTTATTTAATTATTATTATGATCTACTTTGTCTGTTATATTTAATGTACCTGGCTGGCTTTACCCTTACATGGGGTTTGGATCTAGTCCTGGCAAGTCTAGTCCTGGCCAATGTAGCCACATTAATTCACTTTATCATGAAAGCCACTTTAAACTATTACTCGCACAACGGCGTGTGGGGTGTGGGTGGTGTGTGTGGTGGTTGTGTGTTTATTGCAAAACTGCGCAACGTGGAAAAATTCATCAAGCGCAAAATAACATTGCATACTTTATGGCGCATTATGAAAACACACGCGC
This sequence comes from Drosophila ananassae, assembly GCF_017639315.1. NCBI lineage: Eukaryota > Metazoa > Arthropoda > Insecta > Diptera > Drosophilidae > Drosophila > Drosophila ananassae. Next base: position 14,638,603 of record NC_057927.1, on the reverse strand, counting down.
TAGACTTGAGAGCACTCGGAATGGTTTGAGGACTCAGAGGTAGGTTGGTGGGTGGTGGTCGGGGATGGTGAAATTTCGCTACATTTACACGAAAACGTTTTAGAAAATGTGCACAACATGACAACCCTGTTGGCGCTGACTATCTCTGTTCCTGTCTCTTTTCGCAAACATTTCCGAGCTACAGTAGACAACCACGAGAGCGATCTGACCATATATTGGCCATTTCTAGTTCAAATATATTAAAATGTCAAAAGGATATGAACTTTATTGACAAAATTGTGTAAAAAAGAAAATGGAGTTTTGAAAACATCAATTTAGACGCCCAATAGTAGGCAACAAAATATTTTGTCAACAGAAAACTGAATATCTTTCTCATTTTAATGAATTGCAGTTTTCGATGGTCTACTGCCTTGAAACCATGAAAAACGCAAGCTGGCAGTTAACCCCGAAAACCACCACGCCCTCTTAACCCCCAACAGCCCCAACCAGTTATGCAGATAGCACTGATGATGACGATGATGATTATGAGGGCCAGACTGGGAAAAGTTGAGTGGGGAAAAGTAGGTAGGGATGTGTAAATAGAGAGCAACAATCATGGCGACGGTAACGGCGACGGCGAGGACAACGGCGATGATGATGATGGAAATTCTGGTGATAATGATGATGATGATATGGTGGCGTCTCTCTAGCTGACGTCAGCCTGTGGCTCCAACATTCGTGGGATATTTTCACCATATGGCAGAGTAATGATAATAAACTCCTAAAAACACAGACATACGCAGGCAGGCTGGCTGGGGGACATTTTGGAGCAACAGGAGAAAAGCTGGAAAAGTGTCGTCATCGCCCTCAAGGATGTCACTCGCGTCTTATCTGCGGTGTCGCCTCGAAAGCTGCAGCCAACGAACCGGCAACTTGGCAACTCTGCAACTCGGACTAACGCCCCAGATAGCGTCAGTTATTTTCATTCAATTTTAGGATACCACACCCCCTACTCCATATATCACTGGCATTCTAGCAAACACAGAAAATGCTGCAAAAATGCACATTTTGTTTGATTTCCATCCATCAGACGGTTGGAATTTGAAAATTTAAGCAATGGGACACTAACCCATCCACCCAAATGGAAAATAGTTTCGTCTAACCCGGAATGGTTTATTCTGAATTAGATTTGAAAATTCCCTGCTCTTTTAGGGACATTGTTGTCAACTGGCCTTAAGTAATTAAAGTTTGTCATTTTCATTATAGTTTAATATTTGTAATTTTGTTATTTGTACTTCCAAATTGCTCAACAACTTTTCTTAGACAGCATACGGTGCGTTTTCATACAATTTTCTTCGGCAGCTGCTTGTTAAAGTTTTCCATTTCCTGGCCGCAAAACGCATTAATATTTTTACTTAACAACTGACTAACAACTGACAAATGCAATTAAAAATGTGCAGCAACTTGGTCTGCACTTGGTCTGCAGTGCCAATAATAACGGGCAGAAAATTGAGTGAATGCAGTGAGAAAAATAAATGTATAAAAGTGTACAATTTATTTGTAATGTGTACTGTGTTATCCTGCATTTCAAAGATTTTTAAAGCCATGGTTGAATTTTTTTTCCTCTGTGACGAACAGAGAATCATCATCCGGACAAGGACATGGCCATGAGCGGATGGCTAACGTTGTTTCATCAACTCCCAGCGTCCTTCGGTTGTTCCTTGGTCCTGTTTATACTCCTGCTCGTTCCCGTTCCTGCCCTACTGTGTCTGATGGTTTCGCTACAGCGGCACCACAGGCGTTATATGTAATTGCATTTTTTAGTTTTAATGGAGCGCACAGCACACAACCGGCAATAGGAACCTCATCGCCCGCAAAAAAAAAAAATAGCGGGGGAAACTGGCACTGAAAATGAGGCGATGGTTCCCTTTAGCGAAAAGTTCGCTCTTGCTGCGAATGTAATTAATTTGTAACGTTTGATGACAAGCTTAATGGCCAGCAGTCTATGGCCAGTTGGAGGCCAAGGGTAGTATCGGGCTATTGGAGGTATTGGCGGGGCAAAAATAAAAAGGTGGAACATCCCGGCTGGTGCGTGCGACTGACTGACTGGCGAATGTGTATCCTAGGGGTTGTTGGCCATTAATAGTTTTATAATTGATTCTGATATGATTTGGCAAAATAAGACAAATAAGAAGCCAGGGGAAAACAAAATTGCAAAACATTAAATTCGATTTACAGTCCATTAGGGGTTCCAAGTCCGCCACCGAACGTAACTCGATTGAAAATTTCATTCGTCGAGGGTGGAAATATACAATTTTATGGTAAGGGGTGTCGGATCATTCGATTGAAATTGATTAAGAATTAAATGATGGATTTTTGCAAGCCATGAATGGGGGGAAAAATTGAATATTTTCTGCCTTCTGATTAAAGAATTTACCAAATTCGAGGCAACAGTCCCCCAGTTTTAACGTAATAGCCTGCGACACGACTACTGACAAGACAAACATTCACACTGGGTTGCTGGCAGACACGTGCAAAATGAGTTTAACAATTTGTATGTAAATCCGCGCCGACAAGTCGCCTAATGTTAACCCATTAAGGCCCTGAAAAGCTTCTGTCGCTGTTGCTGCCAGTTTCTGCCCCCTGAAATGAAATTGTCGCCGTCGTCGCCTCGTCATTGCAGATTTTCCAGTTCGTTTCTCTGTAACGTGCCGCAAAAAGTCACATTAGATGACTTCCCAGCGATATTATAATGAGCGAAACTGTGCACAATTTCCAACCTCCCCTCCTAATGATGCTTGAAATCTAATGGCCAGACTCGAGACCCCAGACCCGAGACGGGGTCATAGAGATTGATCTGATACAAAAAAAAAGAGCAGGCCTTTCTGTACAAAAATGTTTAAAATTTAAAGTTATATGGCCGGTATCATTACCAAGAATTCACCCCACCTTCCCTCGAAAACTTTACAATCATCTGAAGTGTATAAATATTTAAATATTTATAAATTATAATTATATTGTGTGCACCAATCGAATTGGCGGCATGAAAATGCTTTAGACATTAATTGGAATCGCTTGAGGCGGCACGGCCAAAACAAACCAGAGTTGTCAACTCTATCTCTGTCAGACTTCGGACCCCTCCAAGTCCCCGCCCCTTTTCACACATCAGTGCTATCATCAGGTCTTCTTCTACATGTCGGCAAAGTTTTTTGATATCACCAGTGTGGTTGGCTAGGTGCTGTGGCAAAAAAAATAAAATAAAAAGGTAAATGGGAGGGGCTGCTGCCTCTGAGGTCGTCGGAGTGAGTCTACAAAAGTGTCACAGCATAAAAGTACAATCTATCCCCGGCACGCCTCCGTTTTCCCGCCATCTCCCCCAAACACTGGGCCGCCACCACGGTGTCCACTCTGAAAAGTGTGAGAATAATGTGGAAGCGTTGGAAAAGAACTCCCAAACAGACCAAATAAAAAAAGTATCCACACACACTCACTCCTGAGCATTCAACCATTGCAGTGTCATTCACACTGGGAATTAATTTGGTATCAAGTAGCTTACTATATTACCCTGAAGTTTAGGCCAACTTTATTTTCAGTTTAGATACATTTTTCTTTGAAATGTTAAATATTATTGTGAATCATAGTAATCTTTCTTATTTATCCCAGAAACTTATTTTGTTTTAAAATGTATTATAAAAGTTTCTATAAATATCATTAATAATAATCATTTAACAGATTTGTTTTAATTTATTTTTCATAGAAACTTTTAAAAAATCTTACCAACAAATGATTATTATTATCTTATGATTTCTATAAAGAAACTATCTAAGATAACAATTTATAAAATCCCCAAAATTATTTTTAAAAAGAGTATCTAAACCTCGCCTTCCATTAGATCCAAACCTCCTTTGAGTTCAATTTTTTCTTTTTATTTTTTTTTTTTTTGAGGAAATAGAAAAAGAGGACAACTTTTCGTGCAGAGTTTTTAGCAAACTCATTTATGTAGTTTTCGCTTCATGTTTACTTAAAGTTCAACTCGAGTGTTGTTTTTACAAATTGTTATCCACTGTGTGTGGGTTCTAAGTATGATCTTGTGTGTCTGTGGGTGTATTTTTGGGAGCTTGTGGCTTGGGAGGCGTGGCAGTAGACGAAAATAGAAGCAGACAGTTTGGGAGTCATTGCCGCAGTTTTCAGTTGGGGGAGTCAGTCTGGACTCTGTTTCAGTTTTGGGATTTGGCGTTGACCTTAGCTTTTCTTTTTCCGTTTTCCCTTTTCCGGTTACATTGGCGGGGATTTGGGTCCAAGCCACTTTCAGTTTAGATTAGTAAACATTTCTAATTAATGTTGAAAGGACGTGTAATTTGCTTTGCTTGGAAGGGCTTAGAAAGTGTCTGGAATGACTTTTGGGAGAAAATGAAGGATTCTAAGGATTCTATCCCTTATAATTTATAGTTCATTAGAGCACCAAGACCCATAAACATAAATCCGACAGCCTCTCATCATTCACTGATGACTTCTATCACAACATTTTCCAACAACTAGAACTCGCGTTAACGCTGACGTAATCCAGTCAAGAAACCCATCAAAAAAATATTAACGCCAAACTTGATCCATTCCCTGGCGCAGTAAAAACCGAAAAAACATATTGCTGGTGTCAACAGTTTAGCAGAAACAGCGTCTTATATGGCAAATAGCACCCGACCCCCAAGGAGGACCCTCATCAATTTTATTTATAGATTTATTTATTCGTTATTTTCCTTCATTATTGATTCTTATGGGCTTCGCAGCAGCTCGGCCAGGCCAGGCCAGTTCAGTTGATTAATTCAATTAATCAAATACACATTAGTGGCACGAACCATCCCGGATCGAATCAAACCAACTCTCGGCCAATAATTATGGCCAAAGTCACTAAAAGGAGAAACATGAACGAAGCAATTCCGTTCAATGAAGTGCAATGAACGCAAAAACAAATCAAATCGATGCCATCTAATTATTATGCTAATTACCATTAAACTTAATACGAGACTTGTTGCACATTCTAGACGCCTCTCAGACCGTGGAGAGGCATGTCTTAGAAAGCTGCCAATAAAAGCCATTGGCCATTGACCCAAAAAAGCCAAAGAAGCCAACCGAGGAGAAGGAAATCCATTGGGGCAGGAGAAAAACCAGATCTTTCATGGCAAATCTTCTTACTTCTTGCTGACATTTTGCAGCTTGCAGCATCGGCAGCAAAAGAAAACTATCCTAGGAAAAAGCAGCAGACAGACACATGGAGATAATGTCTTTGCATGTTTTCTGCCATTTCAAATCTCGGCGGACCAAAAAAAAAGTAGGAAAAGAAATAAGGAAACTCGAACCAGGAAGCCACACAGCTAGAAGGCCCAGATGTTGAGGCAGACACGAACAAGGGGGACTTGTGGGGGCAAGGAGTTACCGAGTTACCAACTAGTTGATAGTCAAGACTCCTCTTGCCAAGAGATGTGTTGTTCTAGGCCAGTTTACATACGAAAAATGTTGTTAAATTAATGCCATCAAACTAAACGATTTCCATTGTAGACCAGTCGTAAGTGAGCCCGAAGTTCGTTTCAATTTATTGCCATCGATTGTAATTATTCAAATGGCTGGCTGTGTGGCCAAAACTTTTTCCGTTCTATTTTTCTTTGTCAGAGAGTTTCGAGTTCGAGTTCTCATTCCAATTTTCTCGCTTTGCATTTTCCACTTTTTGTGGTTCTTATTACACTGCCAGTCCAGTCCAGTCCAGTGGTATCAAGTGCAGTATCAAGTTTTTCCGGTTCGCTTGAAACACTATGCAAATTGTTTTCGAAACTTTTGCAGCTAAATGAGATGGGATGGCAATTTTCCGGGTGTAATAACTACAGTTAAGCAAGCACTTTACAGTTCTAAACGCACTGCAGCAGTGTCCAATTAAAGTGGACGGTGTTTCTGTTGCAGTTGCAGTTGCAGACTTTTCACAAATAATTGAGCCATGATAACTCGATGAATACAAAGAATAGAGAGACGACTACCGGACGGCTACCGGATATGGAACAAAAGCCACAAGTGGCACACAAAAGGGCGGGACAGTAGGGTATTAACACCCGAAACGTGACATCATCACTTTATGATTCCTAAGAATGGTCAGCCACCAGTGTGGGGAGCCTACTACAAATTGCAATTAAATGGGAATGCCAAAGGTAAGCGGAAAAGGGAAAATAAGCCACAAAGAAAGGGAAGTGGAAAGCAAAAACAAACCAAATACATCGGGCGGCCGATCAGAGTGGACAATGACCCCAATGGAAAACTGAGACAATCTGATGATGGTACTTATAATAATGGCAAAGCAAATGCTCGCATAAACAGCAATTAAGCTTAAACGCAAAGTGCGTAACAACTGGCCAAGAGAAAGAGACAGAGGCCCATGGAAACAATGGTCAAAAGCAAGACATTGACCCAGGCCAGGTCTTCAGCCGAGACAGCAACCACTGGTAACAGCATTATATATGGGGGGAAACAAAAGCAACATCTCTCATTACCATACCAAAAGGTAAGCCAGAGACGGCAGTAACTTGTTGCTGCGCGGCGCAGCATGTTGACAAGCTCGTCGGCTCAAAGTGAAGGCCAAGGTCAGATTGGCAACATGTTGCTAGGCCGACTTATAAAAAGATACTAGTTTATTTTATTCAATTTAATATTTTAAACTTATTTAAATTTTAATAACCAACAGCCAAGTCTCTTACCAACATCTCTAAAAACCAGTTTGTCTGATCTATATTTTTCCCTCCTGCCTACAAGTTGCATAGCGAGTTGCAAAATCTTTTCATCCTGCCTCCAAAGATACGCTTGGGTCAAGAGTGGCAATTCGTGATGTTTCTGACAGCGGGAAAAAAGATATAACAACAAAACCAGCAACACATACGTGTTAATGGCCATGAGGAAAAAGACCCAATGCCGGAAAACTTTGGCTAAGACCAAAAACCACTTAAAAAAGGTCAGCCAGGGAGTCACCACACCGACACGCATACCTACCAGACAAAGCACCACTTCTTGCAACCAGAATGGAAAAGATACTCCAACAGGGTCTGAAGGAAAAAGAATCTGCTCTTCAAGTTCTTCAGATTCTCTAGGTTTTTTAGTATGGCTCCCATTTTATGGCTCTCTTCAAACTAATAATCATGACTTGTTAATCTTTACGCTGCTCTTCTCACTTAGTAATCATTATATTATTTTTATCCCGAGAGTACCTCTTACTATGAGGGTATATTTGACTCTTTGAAAGTATTTGTTCTTTAGATAAATATATATAAACTTAAAAAATTTCCCCTTTTTCTCAGATTATTAAAAAAGTACTTAAATCTTCCTTATAGTTCCTTTCCCATTTTTTTCATCATAATTTTCGAGAACTTAGCTTGGATTTAACGGTGGATGATTGTCGGTTTTTTTGTGGTTGGCTGGTTGGTTGGTTGTTTGGGTGCTAGGTTGTTAGGTTGTTGGGCTGTTACTACCAACTATGCTTTAGTAGTTTGCTGCTGGCTTTTTCACGCATTATCGTCATTATCATCGTCATTGCGAGAGATGATTACCCGAATGCCGGCAACTATTATGGATGATGTAAGTGCAAAAAGCCATTGAACGCTTATTATATTTTTCTTTTTTTTTTGTTACCTCTCCATTCGCCTCTCATCGCATTTATTTTTTTTTTTAGTTTACTTAACTTTTCTTAACCAATATAAACGAGGAGCAATAAACTCGAAACAGACTGCGGCTAGACGACCTGAGAACCTTTCAGTTTGGCTTTGGCCCTTTTCCTATCTTAAATGTTAAATTCAGCTAAGCAGCTTAGGGCCATTTTGGGCGGAGGAGGGTTGAGGGAAAAGTTTGTGGTTATCCTTGAACGAAAACACTTTCATTGACTCCTCGTTGTCGCTGCTGCTCTGGTGATGCTTCTGCTGCCAAAAAGGCTAATGTGGGTGGAAGGAAACTACCGAACTGAACCAAATAAAAGGACACATCATTTTCCCCCAGTCCCGCTACCCATTTGTCCCTTTTCACTGAGATTTCGCCACCCCCCACTTTTCCACTTTTCATCTGCAGTTAGTGGCTTGGAAGTTACTTGGCTGCATTTTCTGTTTAGCTGCGTTTAGCTTACCAAGTATTTTTGGCACTTAACCAAGGTTAAGTAAGACTTTCCCCCACAGTCGCTGTCAGAAGACAACAACCGAACAGAATCCCCAGAAAAGAAGTGATAAAGAGCGTGGAAAAAAGGACATAAGTAGTGGGGGCTTCTTTAATTTCAATTCAAGGACTTGTAGTGCGAATCCTTAAAGTAGACTCTTGGATTCAAATAAATATTGAAATTACACTATTTAGTTTTTAATAAACTCCGAAAGAGACAACACATACTACAAGAAAGAGATGACCGTCTTGAAACAAAGTCATTCAGCAAAGTGCGTAAACAAAACGCAAACTGAGGAAAATTGAAATTGAAAACGTTACGCATGCGCCGCTTTTCCAACCACACTTGACTGGGGCTTTCCATGGAAATCCGCCTGTATTTTTTCCTTTTTTTTTTTTAAGTTGATTTTCTGTCGCTCGCCTTTCAAACCTATCGAATATCAAAGACAAGCAGAGATATATGTGTGGAAGAGGAGGCCAAACAGAGACGCCACTACAAATTGGAAGCCATGGAGCAGATGGAAATCGCAATTGGAAACGTGAGGTTGAGATGCTGCATCTCGCTGGCCACCTTCACCACCCCCTCACACCTACCCCCCCGACCGACGCTTCCTTCCTGCCACAACAACTCCCATTCTTGCATCTTGCATCTTTTCCGTTCAGTGAACAGCGAAGATGAAATTGAATCGGCTCCGGGTGCAGAGGCAATAAAAGTGGGCGAGTGACCAGAGAGATGCGTCACAAGTCGGTCGACAGCCAGCGCAAACATAAGTTATGGAGCCATGGATTTGGATATCCTGAAGCCTTGGATCATCATTTTGAGCACATGGAGCCTTTTGCAATTGAACTTCGAGGATTGCCAGGCCGTTCCTGGCGGCGGCAGCAGCGGGGAGAGGTGAGCTCAGAGTCAGGCGCTTAAATAGTTTCAATAAATTCTTAAATATTTTTCAGAGTTCATATAAGACTGCACATGCCGGAGGTGGTGCGCCAGCACACCCACTTCCACAATGTGTACAAGTATCCTCGGAAAATGCCCATCCATCCAGCTCCAGCCCCGCCACCCACAACGATAGCATCGCTCTATCCAAAGTTTCCGGGGAAACCTCAGGTTCAGCTATTGGGCTATACAACGGCGGTGGGCGGATCGGGACCGATGTCGCCGAATTTAATGCAGCTAATGGCTACGGCAGCCACGCCCACACTCATGCCAACGCCCACAAGTTTGGCGCCAAACTATGGGCCCGCATTATTCGATAATTACAATCAGGCCGTGTCCTCTTTATCGAGTGCCACAACCACCACAACGACAGTTCGGCCTCCACAGCTCTTCAAATCCTCATCCAGCCAGAAACAGCAACAATTGTTGGAGCAAATTTTCACACCTCATCAATCGAATGAAGAGGACAGTTCCACGGAAGATAATCAGTTGGAAAATAACTCATTGCTGAACCAAAATTTCCTAGAAGCCTTGCAAAGGGAGTACCTTTCGAAATTCGGAGGACGTCGCAAACGAAAGAAGACGGGTTCCAAAAAGTACAAAATACCCAGCAAGGACTATTCAAATTACTATCAGAGTAAGCCCACTTATTACCAGGACGAAGATGTGTCCGAAAACTTTGAAGATTACCAGGATGAACCTCTAAATGAGGATTACGAGGAAGTGATGAAGATGAGCACCCCACAAAAATATAGCGGATACTATCCCTCTGGATCGGATGAAGTGGATCAGGATAGTGCTCAGGGCTATGACAATGCGGTGGCTTTCAGTGGCCAGGATAATAGCATTTCCTCGACGATACCGACAATGGAGGAGTTTTTAGAGGATGTGAATAGCCCAAGCTCCGGATTTAGTGGCGTTGGAAGTTATGATCCATACGGGAATTCCAATGGCTTCCAATCGTGGCATCCCTCACCAACCAGCACTGCTCCGGGCAATAGTTGGTCCAGACCCACGACTTCTCATCCGTTTCCCAGTTCCTCAAAAGGACCCAACAAGACGAGGCCTGTTAGATCCCGAGGACGAACTAAGATACGTTACGTCAAGCTAATCACTCGAAAGAAACGCAAAAATCACATAAGAACGAAAAGATATAGAACTTAATGTACTCTCAACCTTTCTCCTGACTTCTATTTAGGAGATTATTTATATACGAATGTGAAAATATTATAGAAATAAAAGTGGATTTCCTTACCAAACCAAATAAATAACAAAATGCCAAAAAGGATCTTACCTGAAAAGAGAGAAAAAATAAAAAATTATTAACAATTTGACAGACTTCCTTGTAGCCTTTCCTTAACTAAAATATACACCCATTAGATGAGTACACAAACCATAATAGAAGATATCCTAGGGGTGGGGATACTACCCCATAAAAGGGAACCCAAAAACTCCCAAATTTCCCTTCACGAAGCCAGCGAATAAAATGTCCAATTAAATGGTCGGCTGTGAGGGGAATAGGGGAAGTCTAGCTGGCCAAATAATAAGTACAAACGCTAATAAAATTCAATTAAAGGCCACAAAATTACAATAAAAATGGCCGGCCCTGAAAGGAAAACTAACGCTGCCGAGAAGCAGTAGAAATGTAATGGAAGGGACCGAGGTTCCAGCCAAGCCCATGAAGAGGCAAAGATAACGACTCATTTGGGCACATTGAAGCCATAAAATACAGAAACTGGTTCAAATTAAAAATGAGATGCTTTTCTAATATAATATTCAAGAATATATTTATTTGTAAACAATATTTAATTATTTCTGTACCCAAATGTCAGTGGAAACACCAGAAAAAAGGGATGAAGTGTGTGCCTGAATGAGGCCAAAGATCAACAGACCTCCTCCATCTTTAGTCCACATTCTTAATTTTCTGATGGTCATATTTTTATTTCATTCGGGGCCATAAAAATGCGAGGAATGACGGGAATGAGCAAAAGTGTAATGTGTAAAGGCATTTGCAGGATACTCCCGGGGGCAAAGAAATTAAAAGCGTGTAAAGATTTTCATTTGCTTGTCCCACATCACAGAGTGGGTTGAGAAGAGTCAAAGATGGAGGAAAGGACATTTTTTTTTGGAAAGGGCAGGCCAGCGAAGCACATAAAGTGTTGATGTGCCAACCATATGACATTTATTGTTTAGCCAACGACAACGAATGTCTTCCCATGGAATGGAATCCGGGGCTAAAAGACCCGAGATGGGGGGCCGGAGACTTGGCATAGAGGCGCCATGTTTATGACCCCCAACAGATGGCATTGGGAAGCCGGGGGAAGGAGAGCCTTGGCAAGGCAACAAGTGAACCAGGACGAAGGAGCCGTGGGCGGCCCATTTCTCCCGAAAGATTTATGGGGCGTGGGGTCTGATGGGGCTGGGTGGGGCTGATGTCATAATATATAAATGTATTTGCGATTAAAGTCGTTCGAGTTGAGCCTGCGCAATGATCAATGGCTTTGTTATATGGCCATGAATAAATCGTTGACAAAGGTCATGGGGAAAAATGTGGCTGGAAAATGATGAGAAATAGGGGAAAAATAATTTTTAAAGGATATAACTAACTCTAGGGATGTCCTACACACAATAGTTTCCTTTTCCTTTAGAGATATCCATGAAAAAACATAATAAATTCATAATTGAAACCATAAATTTTGCACCCAAATTGCCTTCACTTAAATCGCAAACAATAAACGCCTTTTTATGATGACTGTATTATTTTTTTTTTTTTTGCAAACATTTTTTTATTTCGTCATTGACGTAATTGATTTTCTCGAAATAATGGACAACAGACCCATCAGAATGACCAATATTCCACACCATATCCGATTCGTTTGGCTGAAATGACAAGTTTATCTGCCAACAAACACACCCACGCAAACAGCAGTAGGAGTAAACGTTCCATTTCCTTTTTTTTCTGTTTTTGTTTTTGTTTTAATGAAAGTGACATAAAATTGCCACAACCCACATACACACATTCAAAAAAGAAAGGAAATGAAGAGGGAAAGGAAACGGTCGGTCTGGTCTCATATCTGGTCTGGAAAACTCTTCTCATTCCATTTTGAGACTGAAATTTCCATCAGCTTTATAAGCCCAATAAAAGTTTTATATTTCCTCTCACATGTGCCACATAATAATCTGATTCGAGGATAAATTAATTTTCCAATTCAGCTGAGAATACAACACTAAAGAAAAGAACACACACACACATCATTAGCTGAAAGGAAACCCATGTGTCATGGTTTGGAGCTGAGGGGAAAGAAAACTAAAATGTTGAAGAAAACTCTTGGCTTGGCTAATTTTGAGACAAATGACTAGAAATCTTCTAGCCAAACAATTCATTAATTTAATTAATTTGTGGCAATTAAATATGGTTGCACAAGCGATATGCCGAAGGAGGGTGCAGAATATTCGCCCCGTCATCATCCACTCAATGGGACAGCCATTTGTTAGATATAAGCAAACACAAACATCTGACACGCATACATATTATAGAAGTATTTCTTCCGCATGTTCATCAATTCCCAGGAGAATCTATGGGGCGAACTTTAGCACTTTTCTCCATTTGCTGGGTGTGGTCGAGGGACCGAGTGGGTTTAACCCGCAGGAGCAGGATTAAATGGGTTAAGTGCTGGCGATAAACACATTCGCATGGTCGGGACAAAAAGGTGGCATGGCCAGAGCAGTCAACACCCACTACAGCGAACAGAACGATAGAGTCATTCCACGCCCATTACTTCACACTTTGCCACCCCCAAAAAGCAATGGATGTGGGTGTTGAAGCTTCTTAATATTATATTTATAATTTATGAAATGTTTTGTAGTAACTACTATAAGAGTCTCTACTATATACTCCTTTCTTCTAGTGTGGTTCAAGTATAACCCACTCATAGCTCATCCATACTTTATTTGCATGGAAAGTATATCCATTTACCCTCATACTCCTTCCCTTTTTCATTTGCAGATGCAATCGTGGAATAATACGACCAACCACTGGACAAACCAGCAATTTAATTAAAATGTGAAAAAAAACGAGAATTCTCGAGGGCATTACGACGAATGTATTACAAAATGCTAATTAACCCTAGACGGTCATGCTTATTTTTCCTACGTTAAGGTTATGCTTCGTCGAATCGACGACGCCAATTTTAAAATAAGTATAATTGATAAAAAACAAACAATATTGTAAAAAATTTTTTTACTGCGTTTTATTCATAACGTTATCAGTTCAAAATAAGAAATAACAATTCATTTTTACATTAATAATACACTTAAAAACTAAAAAATAATAAACAACCTTTTTTTCATGTTTTTTTTTTTTGGGCCTTGTTTCTTTGGCCAAATTAGATAACAAAAATCACAAGTAGTTTCTTTACTTCAGTCGAATCTTAATATTAAGGCTTAAAACTAAACAAAAATGTGAATCAAGATGTTGCAAATTATTTTTTTACACAAGAGGCACACAGATCAAATTTGTGTTCTCCACAAAGGCTTTTTTGGCATTTCGAACAAATGGTTTTGGTCATACGACGTTTTGCGGAAGGACAAAAAGCGCAGATCTTTCTTTTTGCATTTAAATTAGATTGGTTTTCATTATTGTTTTCATTTTTATCAATTAAGCCGCTTGAGATATTTTCCCGAGCTAAATTGGGCAATGTAACTCGGCTTAGCCTATTCATTAACTGTTTTTGAATGAGGCTTGAGTGTAGGCTTTTCATATAATTTCTACGGCTTAGTGGTTTACTACCCGACTCTAACATGTTATGGGAATAAATAACAAAACTGTTAATAAAAGCCATATTTAACATTCCAAAAAAGGTGGCCATTGGCCAGCGGTTGGTTTTTCGAGCGCAGCTCATGACGCTACACATTTGGTCAAAGTGTCTACACCCCCCTTAGTGGAATTGTAGAACTCGACCATATGGGGCTTATGTTGAATTTCAGCGTTTGTCCACATAACTATTTCTTCCACTATTTCCGGCGTTATAAAGTGCTGAAATATATCCAGTGGATCCTTTAAGCTTTTACAGTTTCTTGTCGGTCCGCGACGTTGATGGATAATGGATTGCCCGTATTTATGGGATTTTGACTTTTGAGTTGCCCACTTATGACGATCCTTTCCGCGAAGACCAGTTTTAGAAAAAGTAATAATACTGGACTTATTAAACAACACATTTAATGGTGTGTTTTCGTCATCTGAAGAGTCTTCTGAAGAACTTGGTTCCTCAACTAATTCGCCCAAAATTGGATGATCTTCACCAGAATCTTCAATATCCACATCGGATTCGTCCTCTTCAAGAAGGTTTGCAATCGCAATCTCGTCTAAACCATTGCCTCTATTCATTTTCTAGGCCAATTTTCTGCAGAAAAATATATGCAATATTACCAAAAAGTCACACTAAAGCAGTGGTGGGCAAAACGCACACATTTATAACATTTGATTGTGTGCGTAAGCAGCGAAAAACAAAGAGAGCAACCCATTCACTGAGCGAAAAACTTTGTGTACTAATTCGTTCATCGGTAATTTTGTAAATATTGCACAAAATAAGGTACTTTTTGTATTTTTCAGACTTGTATAATGAATTTACACAATTATAATAATAAAATATGAAAATATAATACAAAAATAAAAGAAAAAATACGAACTATAATAAAATTAATAAAGATAATAAAAAAAAATAATAATAGGAATATTAGGAACAAATAGGAACAAATTAAGCATTGCGCTTCCCCATCCATATTTTCTATAAAGAAAAATTTTTCTTCCCAAATTTCAAGAAACATTTTTCTCAGTGATTTTTTTGTCGCAATGGTCGTGCTCCAGTGAGGTCCGATCATCGAATAAATTCATTTTCATTGGTAGAACAGAATATTTTTGGCGCTCAAATGAAATGAAATGAGAGAAAAATGCCAACTTTGGCCCTCTCACGAAAGCTAATGAGAGTGCTTCGGAGAGGAGCGAGCTCGCTCATACTGTGCGTGTGCCGGCAGCGCTGCAGCAGAATTTTTGGCCCTATGCTCGCGAGTTATGGGAAATGAGAGTTTGCCCACCACTGGTCTAGGGTTAAATGCCCGAGAAAATTGGGCCAAGCCTCTCCTCTTAATGGAAACTAAGCTAATCACGCCCCAAAGAGCTAAATAGCAGGGAGGTGGAGGGACAACACATGGGTCGACTCCATAGAGGATTGTGCATTGTAAAAATGAAAATGACAAATTCCTTTCGCTTATTTGTGACAATTAAGTGCAAATTACACATTCTGTGTCACACTTGTCGGGTCAAACACACCCACGCATATACACTGGACAACAAAAAGATGGTCTACAAAGTAACTAGATATTTTGGATTTAGATACAACGTATCTACAAATTTATGAAAATAATCAGAAAGTTTGTTTTTAAGATTTTCATTTAAAGAAAAAAGCATTAAAGTCAAATTTTTGTGATAACAATTAAAATGAACGAGTGCTCTGTGGCTTTGTCATGGGGGACCTCGGAACAGATGGAGAACTACTTTATGCCACTGCATTGCCGCAGATGCAACGCAGATGATGATGATGATGATGCGGCTGCCGCTACTTGCAACGGCTGCTTGGCCGGAAAAATATAAATAAATGTAAGTGTGTCTCTGTGCGATGCAGTGACAGTTGCAACAACAGTTTGTGGATTATGATTATCGTTCACAGAATGCCATATCACATAAGCTTCCTACTTCTGCTTGCCCTACGCCGCCCCTACGCCTGACACTGCCCCATTAAGAGTCATAGATCCCTCATGGTCCATCATATCTCGGCCCTCTCGGTCGGGGCAGCTGTGATTACAACTTTTCTGTTTATGTTTTGCAATTGTGTTGCTCCATATTTTGTGTGCGCTTCTGGAATGAGTTTTGTGTCGGTTTTTGACAGTTATGATGGAGAATTGTGTGTACTTTCTGGTGTATGTGGTGTGCGGCAGGCACATGCCCCTGGGCAGAGCACTTTAAATGTGACGCACACAACAAAAATGGTTGCAATCTCTAAAATTGAAATTCAGTCAGGCATGAACCTACACACACAAATATCAGACTTCCTTAAATAGATTGACAGTCCTGGAAGGAGAGTGCATCTAAACAAAGGTACAACTTCTGCTCCCCAGAATACTAATAAACATTTAAAAGATTTCAAGAGATTGCCAAAAGTTTGTGAACCTTTTAAAAACATATCCTTTATTTCCTTTCACCCATTTTCCAAATTGTTCTGAGTTCGATACATTGTTCTCTGGCATTGTCAATACATTTTCAACATATCATAAATGCCTGACATCGCTTGACCTCTGACATTTCGAGTAACACGAACCACAGCCCGATAGCCTGCCTGGCCATTGAAAAGAACCTTGAAGTATTGTTTACGCAAAAAAGAAAACTGAAATAGTTCGCCAGTGTTGGGGTTAAAGTTTTCATACACGAAAAAATAGTGTAGAAATCAACTGAAAACAACTGCAAGAAAAATAAAGCGCAAAACTATATATGTATTTTCTGACAAAGGTATACAGTTCCCAAACTGCCAACGCCCCAACAATGCCAGAGAGCGAGAGAGACGGGGAAAACCTAAGAAAAAGAGATGGGTAGACAAGGCCTGCGTTCAAGTGCCCTATCCATATATCATTCGGCCGAAGGAAAAATGTATTTTTTATTTTACACATATCAACTCTTGCTTGGCCCACACAACTTGTCCTTGAAGCTTTCGGACCGGGCAGGACAGGTCAGGACAGCCAGCGTGAAAAAGCGTAAAACTTTTGTCATACCGATAGTGGTAGGGAAAGGAAGGGAAGGGATCTCGAAAGGGTGAGGATAAAAATTGAAAAATATGCACCCGGGGAGGTGAAAAGTTTTCATCATCACATACCAGAACAAGTGCATTGTTGAAGTCGATTGGTGGTTAAGTTAACCCAGAGACCCATAAAATTTGTACTAAAGGATTTTTTATTTTTATTTGAAGTTTTTTAAATTCATGTTATCATTTGAATACCAAGTAACACAAAATATCTATCCAATCTGTAGGTAATTGCTTGTAACTCATGCCCGCAAAAGTATGCTAAGCTAAATTAAGTTTCACTTTTTTCCTTTTTGGCTAAAATATGAGAGGGGAGTGGGGGTTTTGAGGGTTTATCAACACTTCCGCACGACGGTGCGCATACAAAAGCTGCAGAATTTACGCTGAATAACTGCCATAAACACACACACACACACACACACACACAGCAGAACACTCACATGCAAGCATGCGTATCCTGCTACTTTGCAGGACATTGTTTGCGCTTTGATAACACACACGTACATACACACATATACATTAGCTTACCAATACAAATGCGCTGTCATTACTGCTATGAAAATTGCACATGCCATGGTTTTGTGTTTGACTAGAGCGAGAGGGCCATACATATATGGTTAAAAAGAGAAGGGAGAGTGATGGGGAGCGGCAGGCTTGCTGACGCTGCAACAGCCGCTGGATCGCCCCCTATAACACCCCTCCTCTCTTCGACCCATCATGTGGAGGAGCCAGCAGTCAAAACTATTTTTCGCTTGGTATTTCAAGCATCTTATGGTTTTATTTTGACAAAAATTCGCCCCTGAACCGCTCTACGAATAGCCCTTGCATGCCAGGACACTTTGCCAGGACACCCACACACACACACAGTTACACAAAGAGACAACAGACACAGTCCAGAGTTTTAGCCACCAACTGGTCATGGTAAGACCATGACGATGATAGCTTCCGTTTCGTTCTGGTTCCATACTCCTCCTCACTTCCGTTTCCCCTTTAACGTTGCCCTTCCATTTCCATTTTCATTCCGTTACGTTTCGTTTGCCATTTGCTTTTGGCCATCTGTTGGGTGTTAATTCACTGTCATGTCCTTTTCATTACGCACACACACCCATACATACATGCGCAGGATTTTTCAGAGTATGAATGTAAAAGTGAAATAAAATTTAATAAATACAGCAACTTGCATGCACAGTTGTGTTTTAATTAAATTAATTTAATTATATATTTTATATATTTTGTATTTCTATTATTTAGATACCATTTAATGCTATTTTTACTAACATAAACCCTTAACCCTAAAAGCCTCTTTATAAAGACTTTACAGAGTTCCCCTATAAACCATTTTACAAACAAATAGTAGCCCTTTTGACCCCGCCCATGAATTTGCATGGCAAATAGAACGTGAAATGAAATTAAAAGAGCAAATTACGCTTTTCAAAACTTGTACAAATAAATATAAATATCAAAAGGGGAAACAGGACAACAGAAAGTGAGTCCTGGAATATATCTCCTCCGACGTCCGTCTGCGGAAGGAGAAAAAGATAAGCTAGCGGAGAGTTCAGAGGGTGGTAGGAGGGGGGACACCTCCTAAGCTCTTTTAGTCCTTGTTCCACTTGAAGCGGATCGCATCCGGCGCTCCTTTCATTAATATTTCACAGCAGCCCCAGAGAACTGCAAAAACAACAACCCAAAGAATTCTAAGCCCATTGAAAGAACAAGGATTTAACAGCTAAACCTCTTCTGGCCTATCCTGTCCGTCTCTTCTGCTGCCGCTGCTCACCCACCATCTCTGTCGCTGCCACCACCCCCAATTAAAATCAGATTAAAGTTGCGCTAATTTATGCGACCGCACGGCGACAAAACAAAGCTAAATTCTCAGAGGCAACAAAACAGGAAGTAGAAAATGGGGTTGACAATTCCAGGGGAATGGGGCAGGGAGACGGAAGCTGGGGGATAAAGACCTGACATCAGCGCAGCATCAAAAATGGAAATTCCTCCGAGCAACAGTTCTGAAGAACTGTAATTGCATGGCAAGAAGTTTTCTCGATTACACACAGTTATTTCACTCGAGCTTCTAAGGACTTTATATAGAATCTTCATTCTTTCAATTCCGACACCTTTGCCCAAACACATCCGATTCTTGATCGAAATACCTTAAATCATTTGTGGGGCGATTCTACATCAATCTGCATCAACATCTAGGAACGAAATATTTTTTCGATTTGTTGTTCAATTTTCTGGGGGGTCCCCTTCAAAATATGGAGAAACCCATTCGAAGGACAATATGGCCATCCGAAGGCCATATCTTTGCCAATTTCCATCCGATTCTTGAGCGGAATACCTCAAACGATTTGTGGACCGATTCTCCATTACTCTGCATCAAAATCTAGGAAAAAAATATTTTTTCGATTTTTTGTTAAAATTTCCAGGGGGTCCCCTTCAAAATATGGAGAAACCCATGGGAAGGACAATGTGGCCCCATCCGAAGGCCATATCTTTGCCAATTTCCATCCGATTCTTGATCGGAATACCTTAAACGATTTGTGGGGCGATTCTCCATCAATCTGCATCAAAATCTAGAAACAAAATATTTTTTCGATTTGTTGTTAAATTTTCTGGGGGGTCATCTTCAAAATATGGAGAAACCCATAGAAAGGACAATATGGCCATCCGAAGGCCATATCTCAGCCAATATTCACCCGATTCTTGATCGGAATACCTTAAACGATTTGTGGGGCGATTCTACATCAATCTGCATCAAAATCTAGGAAAAAAATATTTTTTGGATTTTTTGTTAAAATTTCCAGGGGGTCCCCTTCAAAATATGGAGAAACCCATGGGAAGGACAATGTGGCCCCATCCGAAGGCCATATCTTTGCCAATTTCCATCCGATTCTTGATCGGAATACCTTAAACGATTTGTGGACCGATTCTCCATCAATCTGCATCAAAATCTAGAAACAAAATATTTTTTCGATTTTTTGTTATATTTTCTGGGGGATCCCCTTCAAAATATGGAGAAACCCATGGGAAGGACAATGTGGCCCCATACAAAGGACATATCTTTACCAATTTCCATCCGATTCTTAAGCGGAATACCTTAAACGACCAAAAATGTACCAAAATTTTCGGAAAATTAAAGTTTACAATTTTGGAAGTGCAAATCCTTAGTCAACAGATATTGCAATCACAGTAAGAGCCCCAAATAGACTCCTAATTTCCCCATAGTAATGCTGGAAAATGTTGATACTGGTTCAAGACTTTCTCTTCGACAAATACCAATTCTCCTGTTGCTCGAAAGTTTGGTTATTTGTGCTGTGTTGCTATTGTGTCTGGGCCGTCTGGACTGGCAAAAACACATGGCAAACAATTCAATTTAATTAAGAGTTGTGCCTCCTTTTTGCCATAACTCCGAAACCCGCAGAATGTCTGAGACTGAGTGAAGCGACTGGAGTAGACAGATTTTTTGGGTGGCGCGGCCAGAACTGAAGAAGAAAAATTGTCATTGGGCTTTTGTTGCATCCATCACACGGCCAAAAAGTTTGTTTGCCAAGTTTGCTGGCTGGCAGGATTCTTTTCAATTTTTCCTCTATTTTTTTTTTACCATTTCTGGTTGTGTATTTAATTGAGCACATTGTTGTCTGGTTGCCATAGAGCGAGAGTTGTTTTTGAATATACGATGTGATGTGATTCATGCATCCGGCATTTGCGGCAAACTTTTGAGAATTAATGTGACATTTTTGCTGATTCTCGGTCTGGTTTTGCGTCTTGGCCTTTGACAGTTTCTCTAATTCATGGCAATCAGCAGTGTAAAGCCACAAAACCAGTCGTATGCTTAATCCAAAGAAAAAGAAAATTGAATGCAATTTATTGAATTCACATTTTGTCGACAGGACAAGAGGACAGGACAGGGCGAAGGCAGAAAGAAACCAATTCGCACAATCCACATGAAATGTAAATAAATGTCGAGACAGATGGCAATAACAAATCCCAGGCAATTATTTACTGTAAATTTATATTGTTTATTAAAAGTATAGTACATCTGGGACTCGAAAACAAGGACATGCCCAAGTGCAGCTTAAGGAGCAGAGCAAACATAACACTTTCCACTTGGGAGCTGCTCCCTGTTTCTATTGGTGATACAAACTTGCATTCTGGGATTTAAACTCAATCGCCCACCACACACACATGCCGGCAAAATATTTGCTTGCTCCTTTTGGCCAAATGGGTAGCGGGAGCTGGCCATATGTATATATATATATATGTGTGTGTATGTCCTTGCTCCTGTGTTTGGGTTCCACAACTTGCTTAAATGATTCTCAAATGCCACTTGAAATTGTCTGAGCCGGTATGCAGCCAAACCGGATTTCATAATAATTAATTGGCTCTATATTTGCACATCTGTAATACAATACTTGCGTTTGTGTTTCCTTTCCCCTAGCTACCCAAGGCATTTGTTGCAGCATTCTTGTATACGTTTATTAAGTGCCAATGGCAAAAGTGCAAGAGTATATAGAGTCTGTCTCAACCTGAGGATGTACACTCCAGACGCACACAATCCGGCCGACCGCAGGACAAATCCAATGAAAACGATAGATAAAAACAAAAAGGGTTCGACGTGGAGTGGATTTTAGAAAGATATTTTGCAAAAACTTTCTCCACTCCTTGATTGTTTATGATTGAAGGAGTTGCGGCACGATGGGGAGCCTGCAAGGATTAAATTTAAGGCACGTAGTGCAGCAGTATTAAGCCAGACACTTTATGATATCGGTATATCAGCTTTGGGCAGCAAAACAAACAGCCACCCTGTATACCCGTTCACGTTTAAATAATTTCCAAATTTAATATTACAAAAATTCACTTCAAAGTGTATCATATACCGATTATAGTCGGTTTTTGGTTTCTGGCTTGGTCAAATTCCAACCAATTGTTGAGTTTCAACCAAAAATGTATGCGTGGGAGTAAATTTTGTATTTCGCATGAACGAACTGAATCATCTCCTTTTTCCTTAATTTAAATCATAATCAAATTTGACTAATAGGTTTTTGAGCATATTTTTGTTGCAGATTCATGCGTACATTTTATTGCGAAATTTAATTGCCTGCCAGGGTTTTCGGGGCTTTTGACCAGGCTAATAGACATGAACACATATCCCAGCCCAACACTCACTCATCGAGTTGAAGCTTGGAATTTTAATTGAGTTGTCGAGCTGCCTGAGCCTCTGATGCTTCTGTTTTCCGCACAGCTGCTGCTCCATCCCGACCTACCAGTTTTGACCTTTATCCCTGCACTGAAGTAGGAGATCAGGTTGGAAGGTAGGCTCAGAAAGCAAACGCCTGGATGAGCGGCTCAATTCTCGGCATCGCTTCGCATCGTTGATTGTTAGCACAAGCATATCACGCATACGCAGCGTGTGCTGCCCAGGTGGCGAAAGTTCCTGAATTCGTTGGCAAATTAAGGACCGAGTGCCTCGAATTTCCGTTTCCAAGACGAAAGGTTAATTGGTGGGCTGGGATCGTAAAACAAAACCATAATTATTTTAAATTAATTAAGAGCAATTAGTGGAACACACCACTCTTCCTTTAAAGCTTGGAGTTCAAATGTCCAGAAAAATAAATTCTGTCTCAGGGACAGTCGATAAAAAGAGTTTTGAATGGCAAATAAAGCGACAATTTTGAATGGCTCACCAGACAAGGACGAAACAAAACAGAGACCCTCCAAAATCCATCTAAAAAATGCAGTTGGAGTGGAATTGATCCAGAGAGTTTAGGGACCCATGGCAAAAAAATATACAAATAAAAGGAAAAAGTCCGAGACTGCTTGCACAGACTGACTGACAGTTAAAGCCAGTCCAACAAAACGCTCCACCCACGACCACCCATCCCGGCGACTACGATGCCACCCACACATCTCCATTATTTATGCATCAATGCCTGCTATGACGACATGCGCTAAATTGAAACAGTACACAGAGGGTGGTGGATGGGCGGCGAATGATGGCACAAGGACACAATGGCGCCAAACGACAACTACGACACACATGCAATGCGACGGCGGTGCGACATGACAAGGGGGGAGAGTGGCAGACGGGCAGTCGGGAACAGGCACCCCAGGTAGGTAAATAAAAAGTGTAGAAATATTGGCAAAATTGAAAGAAGTTAAAAAAGAAGCAGTATAAAGCTGAAATTGTAGCATTGTGTAGTAGGCGGCGATGGCGACGCTGTCAGAGGACACATAAAAACTGCAATCCCAGGGGAATCACATACCCTGTACTTTAATTTGAAAAAATGTGAACTTCTTAACCAAATTTAACAATACTCCAAAATAATAAAATACAAATAATTATACTTTTTCATTACTTTCTTAGGTAGCTTCAAATTAAATTCGTATTTTCGAATAATAAATTATACGTACCGGGTATCTGATAGTCCCCCAAGTCCTTGGTTATCCCTGATATTGTCCTGTTTTTTGCCAGATCTCTTTGCTGTTCTGAGCCAAAGCAATTGCCGCTTTTATTGTTGCCACTGTTCTATGAAACAAGCCACATAACTAAATAGAATTTACCTCCTGCCACTTCCACTTTTAACCATTTATTTCCCACCAATCGCCTCTTTTTCCTTTGTCTGCCACTGCCACTGCCACCGCCACTGCCACCGTCGATGCTGCCTCATAAAAACTGCAAACAAAACCGAAACACCGACGTTGCAAGAAATAAAATAAAAAAGGAGTACAGAAAACGAAGAACTCCAAAGTCGCGTCGAGTCATTGAGCCAATTGAGTAAATTGTTTTATTGAAAGATTTTTCGTTTTAGTCCTTGTTGTTGTGCCTGGCTGACTGATGCTGCTGTGGGTATAGTGCTTTTGTTGTTGCAGACTGTAGTCCTGGCCATTGCGATATATTTCAGCCATTTTTTTCACCCACCCTGGGCTGGGTCCTGCTTTTGTTAGTGTGGCACGTTGACATTTATGCATTTTTGATGGTTTTGAATAAAAGTATGAGGAAACTAAAGTACTGGAGTATTATGGGAGGAGAATTTCAACAAGACAGGTATTTAAACAATGCACAGTGGTCGCTGCCATAGGCCAAAAATAAAAAAATTGATTTTGAGTTATTCTAGCGAAAACCGGTTTTACTATTAGCTAATTGTCCAAAGTTTATGATTGAAAATTGTCTGCTTGGATTTTCTAACGGGACTTTCAAAAATAGAATGACAAAAGCGAACTTATATTTATGCACTTTCAATTTGTCCGCAGTGGAGTACACACGCCAAATTAAAAATTTTTATAAATATCATAAAACGTTGTTAAACCAAAAACCATTGGAATGGATATTTTAAATAAAGGTATAAACTTTATTTGTACTGATAAATATATAAATAATTTGTGCTGTGTTTCGTGTAAATCTTTGTTAAAAAAGTGCGTCTTTTTAGTTCATATACGTTGGGCGTTACAAGGTTTATGTAAGGTTTTAAGTAATTTCCCCCGGTTGCCCCCAAATGAAATATATATGCCGTTATTTACTAATATTTAAAGATCATAAAAATGTTAACTTCAGCTGCGGAAGCCTGCGGATGCGCATTTGTCATTACAAAATGAAGCATAACCTCATTTTTTAGTAGCTCTATCTTGGAAGGATCACTGTTACTAGAGACAACCATTTCTTGACTAAATGAAACAATTTAACAATTACATATGTACGAGTTTATGATTTTGTAATATTGTTCGTTTTCTACTTTAAAATATTATTATTGTTTTGTTATCATAACTTTTTTGAGGAGGTTGGCTAGGGTGTGGAGTTGAGCAATCACTTCAATATTTTTATTATAGTTCTAAGTTTGTAAATAACTTACAGTATAATATATAATATAATATAAGCCTGATCTGACAATTAGAAGTGCTTTTATGACTGCTTTCTCATGAAAGCGTTACCACTGATGCAATCGTTCCTATGGAAGCTATAGGATATAGTGGCACGATCTGGTCAATTTTTTTAGAATATATTTATAATATTTTTCTAGATTTTTGGTGAAAGTTTCATAGCGATAGCACACCTAGAAGTATTTATGGCCGCGGCTCCATACAAGCCCGACCACTGTGCAATGCTTTAAATGATAAATTGAAGCTTCGATTTAATAAACAAAGTAATTTATTTACTTTAAATCTAACTGAATTTAAAAATATATATTATTTATATTTATTTTCTTCACCTTCCTCGAAGGGGAAACAATAACCATAACTCAGACATGTCTGGAACATTCCCAGAAGGTGCCACAGATGTATCTAACAGATTTCCAGACAGACCGAAAAACAAGAATGCAAACAAATCAGCAACCCCAAAAGTGCATCTACAAAATGTGCTTTTATTTTCGGTTTATTTGAAATTTCCCATTTATTTTCCCCGTCCGTACAAATAGAGCGAGTGAAATTGTTTTTTGGTTAAACAATTTCGTGCACTTTGGACCTCATTAGAGGCATTCAGCGTTGCATTCAGCAGTTGCAGTCTGCAGTCTGCAGTCGGTTGCATATTTCAAATTCAATGTCTATGTGCAATCACACTATACTGTGTTCATAGGGACATCTAGTCAGAGGGCACTTCACAAATCAATAAAAGCGTCAAAATCAAACATTCCGTCATTAGGTTTCTGTGTGCGTTGCGTGCCCTTCACTCGGCTCATAAATTGAATACAAAAGCTACGACGCCAGCACCGAATTGTGCGAAAAATATTTTTGCATTTAGGCCTTTGTTGGTGTTAGTTATTTGGCACGATCCCCATCGTTCCTCCTCCTACCACTTTGAACCCTTAACCGCAGTACAAAAGCCAATTTCAGCAAGTCGACGCCTATGACAATGAGGTGGGAGGCGGTTTTTGCGGATTGAAAGATGGATGTGGGACTATGGGGGGTGTATGGTTTGTATGGTGACTGTCAACGGCAGAGAATTTGTGGGGCTTCAGTGGCAGCCTGTCACATGTCCTGGCCGCCTGCTTCTGTCAACACACACACACACACACAGAGGCACATCCATATGCAACGCACTACAGTTCAAGCACAATGGGATCAATTATTTTCTAAGCGTGTGTGGATGTGGGTGTTGTTCAATCATGGTGTGTGTGTTCGTGTTACCAGGAAGAGCTTTGCGCCATAAGCAAAATGCCAAAATTCCTAAAACTGTCAAGGGGACGCTTTTGAGTGGTCAATCAAATGTTGTTTTGAAGGCTTCTGTGGTCTTGTCGCTTTCATATGCGATGGGGGGATGAGTCCTTGTGGAGCCCGCTCCTCCATCAGGGTGAGATATCAACTATTGTGGATTGTCGAATGCCAAAGTCTTGTTTCTCAAAAAGAAAATAGATTGATGAGGTTTCTGTATCAACTAACCTAATCAAACTAATTTATTAGCCGTCTTCTGGCCTCTATTAGCCACATTGGTTTATAATTTTAAATTGCTTATTGTTTCCTTGATTCGTCATATTTTACATAATTTATTTTGTCATTTCTGTCTGGCAATGCACCTGTTTCTGAATCTTCTTCCCCAACAAAGGTATTTTAACAAAATCCAATTAAAATGGTTTCTCATTATTTTCGTTTATTTTTTCCCCCAAATTTTCGAAAACCAATGACAAACCAAAGAATCTAGGCACTGCATTTTATTATTTTCCATTTAGAAATCACACGAAAATGTTCCTAATAAATTAAATAGTCACCTACATTTTCTGAAATGAACGAGAAAATATTTTTCACTTTGACAACGTGTTAATAAATGTTGGCACTTGAAGGTCGTCTGGCTTGAAACAGAAAAGATTGACAGACAAGCTTCTTAGTATCTATTGATGGGGGAGGAAAAAATAAAAAATGATTTTTTAGGTCGTAGACAACAAGCACATAATTAGCCGATACATTTTTATTAATTTAAACGGAATCCCCTGAAAAGAAATGTATTCTTGAATGATTATAATCGGCGAAACCATTGAAGCAAAATAACACTTCTATTACAATTAGGGATCATTTAAGGAAAATTACGATTCAGTTTCTCGGGCAATTAAAAATGAAATGAATTGTACTCGATGAATAATTTAGTATATCAATTTCAGTGGCAGACAGGCCTGGCACAGAGACACACAAATGAACACAAAGTAGCTGCCAGACCGAAGCAAAACAGAAGCCCAATAAAATTATACGTATATATAGTCTGATGAAAATTTCATTTAAATTATTTTAACAAAATAATGACAGTGAAAACGAGCCAGGACCAGACCCAGACCCAGTTCAGCGGCAAAAAGCTGGCGAAGCGTGCAAAATGTTATGCATAATTGATGGCAAACAGAAATCAATCAATCATAAAATGTCAACCTCACCCAAGAACCCACCCCCAGAAGGTGGCTCTGGAAAGAAGGATGCGGCCGCAATAAATAGACAAGACAAAGGACATTTGGAATTGTTAATCATTTAAGATGGAATTTAATTGAAATTCTTGTGACAAAAGCTGTCACTGACTTGAACCATCCCTCCCCCGAAAATGAAACGCTTTAAATAATCGTTAAACTGATATAACCGAAAACTAATTTGTGTGACTTTAATTACACCATTTGGTTTTGACAATAAATGACAGCGGAAAGGCATATGAAAAACTGGGAAACACATTTCATTGTCCACATTGTGTAGTTAATTCAAAATATTGGATAAACGTCTGAACACTTTGTGTCCAAAATCGTTTGAAAATTTGCATAATTAATGGGCGCACAATAATGATTTTTCAGGCACAAATAATATGAAGTATAGTATATCAACCAGGCACAGATTCAGTTTCAGGCAATAAAAAAAAATACTTGCCCGATAAAAGCTACAATTTCACACACACTCTCTGGACAAAATGACAATCGATTCGAATCGTTTGGCGAAATTTAATTAATTCGGTGGCACAGATGCTTCTGGCAAAGGAATTCAAAGTGCACAGCAGCAATATCAGCAGGAAAGAACTCACCATTCCTTTCATTTTAATGACATTTAATGTTTTTCGGTATTTACATGACAAATAAAACCGAACGGAATATCTCAGAGCTATTTAAAATATTTGATGTTGAAAAAGGTAAAGGTAAAGGTTCTTTTTCCTTTTTTTTTTTTTTTTTTGTACATGATTGATATTAAATTGCGTATATTCTTCAAGCGAATTCATTTGTTAATACTTAACGGTTGAAATGCTTTGAAAGGATCGAGATTTTCACACGACTGCTTCTATAAAATATCCTTAATAGTTCCCATACAACTTTCATCATTTTTTCCGCTGAAATTTATCATAAAAATATCTGGATGTTAATTAAATCGAATTCCCGATGTACTGGCGACTGAAGCCAAAGAAAAATTCAAATGGTTTTATATTTGGCGCCAAAGATCGTAAGCGTAGATTACCGATTAGGTAAACTAAGAGTTGCCATCCGAGATGCAGCTTCTTATCAGCTGTATGCAGGTATGCACTGAAAAGCTCTATTTACCTATGATGGCGTAAGGTTGGATCGACATAGATTTCCGCTCTGGGAGCTTAGATTCTTTTCGATTCGACCTCCATAGCAGAAAGACCTGTGCACGTAAGTTTTCTTGCCTTGGCATGTGGGTGTTTACTCACAGAGAGGTTAAAATTTTTTTGGGTTATTTCTTCAGATTACCCAGATAAACCTGCCTAATCTGCCAACCCACCCAAGGAAGGAAGAAAGATAGGAACCCTCAGGAGTTACTGGCCTTACTCAGGAAAATCCCCCTCCACGTGCCTCATCCATCGGCCCGGCATCCAGGTGAAGCAAGCCCTGAGCCGGCCCAGCGATCATCAAGTGTCTCGCGGAGCGCCTTATTTATCCCATCGAGGGATCGGCAACTCCGTGGGCCAGCAGTTTTAGTTGTGACAGTGGGCGAAAAAGCCTAGTGGGAGTGAAAACGTGAATTTAACCTAAAATCCCCAAAACCTCGTGCACACTGAGAAAAATATAAGTCAAAAAAAAGCTATAATGAGAAAATATTAAATAATAAAGATTAATGCTTGCGAGCTACAAAAAAACAAAAAAACGTGAACGAAAATGTGCAGAAACAAAAATTAAAATTTATTTTTTTTGGGTATACCAAAATTTTCTTAAGTGAAATACACTAAAAACACTGAAGTGAGAATTCTAATGAATAAACCTTAAAGTATAATTAAGCTAAAACAGTGCTAAAAAAAATAAATATTATAAAAGAACTAAATGCGAAGGTGAAAACGAAAACCTAAAAGAAAATGTTAAAAGGAAAGATAAATAGTTAAAAATGTTATAAATAAATAATAAGTTTAAAAAAAATGGGAAAATTTATATAAATAAAGTTAAAATGTGAAAACGTGCGGCAAAGAGAAATTAGAAAGGCTCCTCGAAATTTAAATTGTTAATTTCTATTTTTATTTTTATTTTTTTTTGATTTTTTTCTTTTTTTATTTTTGTTTTGGTTGCTGAGTTTGGTTTGAAAGAGCAAGAAGCACTGAAAGAAAAGCTCTGATGTGTTACAAAAAAAAATTTTAATTATTTGCGTCTCCGAATTTCCCGAAAATTATGGGAAAAGCCCCCCCCAAAATTCCGTTTTTCAGCACGCCAGCGCGGGAGATCGATCTTTCGTCATGGAAATGCAAGTGAGTTTGTTTTCTTAATTTATATTTACTTTTTACAACACAAAAATTTAACTGCATGAAATTATCATTTTTTTTGTTGTTGGTGTAAGTTACATTCTCACTAAAACGAATTTTGCGAAATAGAAAGATGGAAAAAAAAGAATCAAAGAACGGTTATATTTACAGCGAGCTTATCTTTTAGTCAGCGAGCTTTGGCTACACTGAGAGAAATTTTGGAATGAATTCTATTTAATTTAATATTATTGAAATAAAAATGATTAGAGATTACAGATGAGAATGAAAACCTAAAAATAATTTAGATAAAAGAAAATTTTTAAATGCACTGGGAAAAAAATATGTTTGAAAATTTTATAAAGGCTTAAAAATAAAAAAAAAAAAAATTATTTTTCCTTTTTTTTTAATATTAAATGAATAACGTCAAATAACAATAGAAATTAAATTTATTTTTCCGAATATTGCCGCCAAGTTATTGCCACGTTTGGGATAGGAATTTAAATTTTTTTGTTTAATTTCCTTTTTTTATTAATTAAGCCGTTACTTTAACATTCTTTTTATATCTTCTAACATTAATACATTTTTTTTTAATATTCCTTTATATTTAGTTTTAATTTATTGTTATGATTACTATTTTTCTACATTTTACAACATTTGATATTAATCTTTGGGTATAATTTTCTATCGCACAAAACAAAAACATGTATCTTTTAATTATTACCTTTTATAACGTTTGAAGAAATAATAATATAATGAATAACTAAACTTATAACTGAACCATGCTGTTGTTTCTCAGATCCTAGGATATGAAGGGATCCTCAGAGCCATGCTCGAGCGGAGAGGATCGTAGGTTGGGTAGGGCATGAAGCGTACACATTCCAGCTGTGTATCGCAATTTTTTTTTGTATTTCTCTCCTCTTTCTCTTTCCCTTTCTTCTGGTTTCTCTGAAATTGTCCTTCTGTTCTTCCGGTTATCGTTTAGCTCTAGATATTTTTACAGTTTTCCTGTTTAAGTATTTTTTTTGTCGCAGCACGCTAATTTCGATTTCTAATTAATAATAATGTGTAGTTGCGTGGGATTCTGTACGGAGCAAGACCACCACCCCCCAAGCCGACGAGCCCGAGCCGGAATAGTAAAGCGTGCCCCGCAAGTACAGAATCCCGAACTGTTCACCACTACCGTTACACGTTACACCGAATGAGTAGCATTATTTCACATGCGCACGCATTGCGGCAGAAAAACGAATACATTATTAATTATTCTACTTTTTTTTTTAATAATAAACCCGGTGGAGTTTATTAAACAAACAGCCTCCATAAGTCTTCACTCGATGTGAAATGAAAATTGCCTGTCAATTCAGCGAAAGGTTTCGGTTTCGCCAGCTATTCATCGGGGTAATTAAAGCGTTAAATTGAAAACAAAAGCAATCAAAGGAAAAGTTTTATCCCTAGAACTTGCAAAGTGAAAGATATACCGACGAAACAGCCAAGAGACAGGCGTTACAATAATGAGTTGTAAGCGCAAGTTCACACAAAGGATTAACAACAATAGCTCCACGCATCTTCCGACTCAGGCAGTCGTCAGTCACTGAGTCCTTTATTCATTCGATGATATATCCCGCCGCTTTCATTACCCCAAGGATGCTCAATGAATGGTTAACGTTTCGGGCAGAAACTTGTCTCTGTGTTTTTGTGAGCCTGAGGAACTTTCGGCTCCGGCCCATACAATGGGATTAAGATATTATCGAGCAAGTGATTCGAAAAGAGGAAACGCTGCTCTGAGATTACTTTGGTTTTGGTTTTGCTTCTGATTTTGGCTAGGAAGCTTTCACAAATTATTTTCACAAAATTCGGACAACTTTGAATCAAAGATAAGGCTTTGAGAGAAAGGGCAATCATCCATCTTTATTCATAATTTATTTATCAAATTTTTATTCAAAGTTTGTAATCAAAAGCATCATATTTTAGGCATAATAATGCGGTCAAGTCTGCCAGTTAACTCCATCCAAGAGCACTCTAAAAATCATCATTTCACCCATTAGCACTTTCCGCATAAGAGCGACTGCATTTGGAGCTTAGGCTTGGATTAAGACCCATTGAGTGGGGGCTTCAACCTAATCAAGCAACTAAAACCGATTACATGAATGGGTTAAAACCTTCGCCTCTCGACAAGCCTTATTAGAGAAGCACAAAACGGCTAGGCGTCCGTCCATATTGAAAGGGCAATGGAGGCGGGTTGGAGGGCACAAACTTTTGCCAAACCAAACAACTTCATTAGACCCGAAACCCAACACATTTAGACACACTCAGATTAGGGGGCAGGGCACCTCCCCGCTCTGGAAATCTGGGGGAAAATCTCTACGATAATCCATTATGGTAGTGTGGGGGAAACCGCATCACAAAAAGACTTAAATGGTTTCAGCCGGGCTTTTATATGTGCAATCAGCAGAAGGCCAGGAAAGGGATCACACACACACTCCAGACCCTTCACCTTACGAATCTCGAACTAACACTCAACCTAGTCTCATTCGCACATCATCTTTGCCTTCCCAAATGTCAAAGACAAATGTCAAAGGTTCGTCGAGTTTGATGAAGGGCCGAGACCGAAAACTTTACTCATAACTGTGAGACAAAGAATTCTTGTTTGCCTTTAGTTGTTGGTGGTTAAGGACTTTGTATTCATTTTGAAAACGTTTTTGAAATTAGTGGATTTCACCTGCGACCTGCGAGGAATCCGAGGACTTATTAAACTTCCCCTCAAATCCAATTTAGCAATTGAATGAAACTGTTTTCCCCATCTCTCTTGTTTATTATTTTATTTTGTAGCATTTTTTGTATTATTTTCTCTTTCAAGAAAAGTTTTTAATAGTGGAACATACAGCGAAACACTTTGGCTTTGCTTTGGCCACCGCATCTCACAAAAGTTAGTTGCGAGCTGAGTTACCATCCCATGGAAACATCTTCCTGAGCCACTTAAGTGCCGAGCAAACAAACTTATACACACACCACCACTATACACCACTATACTATACTGTAGTATACCTCCCTTTGGTCTTTTTCCAGAGGAAAGAAAGATATTGCTGTGAAAGTTGGCTGAGGTTTTCAGTGTTCAGTGTTCAGTTTTCGTTTTCAGTTCAGTTTCCATGCGCTGGGTGTAGTAAAAGTTTTTAATAATAACCGCAATACAAGAATATAAACATTTATATTACTGCTTCATAATGCGGTCGTTCTCCGCCGGAGGGGGTTAGAGGAAAAGAGGATGGAAGGTAGGGAAAGATCCTGGATCCTGGGCGTATGAGCAATGCGCTTCCTTGTAAGTATTATTTTACTTTGAGCTCTGCTTTCCGTGCTTTCTTCGTGTCAAAAGATTGAATGTTAGCATGCATGTGCCGAGGATTGCGGTGGCGGAGGAAAATAATACGGAAAGCAGGTGCAGACGCCATAAATGTAAAGTTTCCTTCGGTTTTCCACAGGGCGGAGTGTCTACCTTACGGCAGCCTAAGCTTCTTTGGAGTTGGTAAGTTGATAGCGAATTTATAAACAAGATAATTCGAGAAGTTTCTTCATGAGCTTATTCCTTCACAAAGCCATATCCTAACTCAAAAATTTGTAACCTAATTGGAACTATAAATTCTATATACATTTCTTTCTAGCAGACTCTCAAAGCGAATAGAAAAAGGGGATCATTTGAGGCTTGAACTTAAATTGGTTGCCAGGAAGCCAACGGGAACAGGAACTGAAAGGCATTCCCTCAACTTCATTGGCACCTGCTCCCAGTGGCAACATAATGGCAACTCAATTAAGCTAACCGAGGAGTTGTTTCCTTTCCCAACTAGCAACAGAATTTCCATTCAATTGAATGCACTTCTCGGCGGAGTCGGAGAAGCCCAGAGGATGAAAAGTGGAGTGGTGGAGAGGTGGAAGAAAGCGACTGCTCACTGGCTCAGCACTTCCTGTTTCCTACACGCCACAATGCTAAGCGCCACTTCCTCTTAATGCCATCCAGCACAAAAGGGAGCGTCGTTCAACGAAACTAAAAGGAAAATGCCATTGAAGTAAAATTAAAACTCCACAAAATGTCCGGAATGGTGTTGACAAACACACACTAATGCTGAGTCCCCCCCTATTGGAAGAAAAACGGAAATGATAGAGAATGATTTAATGTTGCAGCCGAAGAAGAAAAAGTATTTGCGGGGCGAGCATGGCCAATAAGTCGGACTGATCAGCCTCTTCTGTTGAAGACAATTTGATTGATTGTTGGGGCCAAGTCGGAAAAAGGCCTTAAAGGCAAGTCTGCTCTGGCTTGGCCTGGTCTGGACTACCCTGGCAATGCAAATGAAATGATGGGCAAATAAATTTCCACAGAAAATGGCATAAGAGAAGTTGACATCGATGGAGGGGCCAAAGGGCAGGGAATGACATTGCAGGAGTTCTGATTGATGGTCCTTCAAAAAAGTAAACTTGTCTTTATGTATTATTCTTTTTCTTTACTTACTAAAAGTAATAGCTTTAAAAATCTATTAGTTTCTATTGATTCAAAATAATATTCATTTTCTATTTAAGAATTTCTTGAAGAACCCCCCAAAGTTCTATTTGCTTTTGATGATTGGATCTGTTGCTTCTTTCCTTTTTATTTCGTGCTCATCCAACCAAAAACTCAATTTCTCGCTATTAAATAAAAATCAAATATGAAATCAATACGTTTAGACCACACTTCATTTAATGGCAATATGCCACGCCTACCCATTCCATCAATTCAACCCATAGAACTTGTAATGAAAACAAAGTAGAGAAAAAAGGAGAAGGAAAGTGGGCGTAAAGGTCACAAGAAGTTTTGATGGCAGAAGCCCAGAAAGGCCATAAATAAAAGGAAACTCCACAGAAGGAAGCGGTTCGATTACAATTTGTTATTTGATGAATGGTTTATTTCTGTTTCTTTTAGAAAAGATTTATTTGTAAATATAAAAAATATATAAATTAAAAATACTACATATTTCTACTACCATTTTTTTTGTTTTAACTTTGACAGGGAATTGTGTTTTTTAATCGTTTCTGTGTTTAAGTTTTATTTTCTGCGGCCCATTTCATTCGGTTTCATTATTTCCCTTTCTGCCTTTCTCCTTATCGGCGACCGGACAGAAGTTCTTGTCCGCCCTCTTTCGCCTTTCTCCGCTGCTTTCTCCCGCTACTTTCTCCATTTC
Organism: Drosophila ananassae; assembly: GCF_017639315.1. Lineage (NCBI taxonomy): Eukaryota > Metazoa > Arthropoda > Insecta > Diptera > Drosophilidae > Drosophila > Drosophila ananassae. Next base: position 14,603,836 of record NC_057927.1, on the reverse strand, counting down.
CTTCTTGATTCCGGCACTTGACTGTCATTGTTTACATTTACAAATTGTTCGCTTGTCCGCAAATTGCAAAGCGTTTTGTTGGTCCTTTCCCAGGACCTGCGTATTTTTTTTCTCCTTTTTTTTGAGGGGGCATATCTTTCAAAAAATCTCTGCTACGAGGTTTCCACTTTTTTTTTTTTTTTTTTTTCTAACTCACTCAACTTCCTTGTTTGTTTTCGCTCGAGGGCGGCAACTGCTTGGCTTCGACCAAATGTTGTAGTAACAAAAGCAAATGTCGTTTTTCCTGTTTGCTGTTTCACCTCCCCCCCCCTTGCCACCACCCTCTGAGTGTCCTACACATCCTGTATTTTTTTTGTTTTCGATCATTTAACTGCTTGCGGTTTCTCAGTTTGTTTATATTTGTTCATCTTCAGAGCTTTCTGTTTATTTATCATGATTTTTATTTGGCCACTGTGAGCATTTGTGCCTAAAGCCATCTCCTATCGGTACAAAATTGTTTGTTCATTTCGGTGGTGGAGAGTCTACTGCCGCAGGATAATAGCAGGACACAGCTGAATAATTAACAATTATAAAAAAAAAATTCTATTCCTCGATGCTAGAAAAAATAAAAACCCACATCCCCTTGGTTATTGAAAGTTAAACATTTCACGCTTAGCGAAATGAGTGACTGACAGGACGAAGGATAATGCCACACTTTGTGATGACAAAAGCTGAAAACGAAAGCGCAAAAAAATCTATTGCTATTCGGACAATAGAGGAATTAGCTTAAGAGAGCAGGAAGTTCCTAAAAGGAAGTTAAGAGCAAATTCTACACAGGATGTTTGCCGCAAGGTCCTTTGGAGAGTTTAACTGTTGAATCATATTTTTAATGAAACATTTTAAAGGATAATTTTATGAAATGTTTTAGATTTCCACTATCCTGTAACTTAAATAAATGTTTTCAAGTATTTTCAGAATATTAAATATAATATTATTCCAATTTTAAATGAAAATATCATATTACGTCATTCGAAAACCGGCAAGGACTTTGTCGTTTCTCTCTAGTCCTCTCTTATAAACTCCCTTTGACGCTTGCGCAGATATTGAGGGGAAAGTCTCCACACTCAGGATATTTTCTTTCATTTGCAACAAGTTGCTTGCCGCTTGCCGCTTTCCACTTGCCACTCCAAGAAAACAATCAACATAGAAAGGAATGAGACACAGATACAGAAATCATCGAAAGGAGTAATATCGAAATAGCATTTATTTAGTTGCACATTCTCTTAATTGCACAATTGTGCAATCGAATGGAAAATTTACCAAAAATACAGTTAATTTGCGGGAAGTCAAAACCAACAATCGAACAAATCAAAGCAGGGAGTTCAAACGGGGGGCCAAGTGTCAAGTGGCAGGGTGAGCAACAACAAACAGTGGCATGGGCCAAATAGAAAATTTAATTCAATTAATTATGTTTTCACTTAGCAGCAGCTGCAACAGGGCATGCTTGTGGGAGGATTGTGGAGTGGAGAAGCTGTTTCCATCTTGGTCCTTGCATTGTGCAATGGAAATTAAATTAAGGAGCGACTTGCCAGAGAGCCAGAGTGACAGACAGACAGACAAACAGGCAGCCAGTCAGGCTGGCAGGGAATATGGTTCTGACTGTAGTGCAACTATAAAGTGCATTGCCTTTAGGGAGTGTGAGCTTGGCTGCCTGATAATCACATTTGATGTGCTGTAAATCATATTACGCATACGCTCCGTTGCCCTTCTCTCTCAGCCTACCCGGCCGGCCGCCTCAAGCAATCATGAAAATGCAGAACTCTCGGTCTTGAAAGCGAAGCAGGATCCCCAAGCTTGATTGTTGTTCAACTTAATTAGCTACTCCTTCCCAGGCACTTCAAAACCAAAGGATAGCAAGAAATAATTGCTTTGGCAAAAAGTATAGCATACTTTGCTGGGCAACTATGTTGTTTGTGGGGAAAATATGTTTCTAATAACTTTCTTGTGATATATTATAGGTAAAACCTAAAATACCACATTCTACATACCACATTTACCAAGTGAAAGTACTATTTATTCATCAAAAAGCTTCAACTCACCTGCAAAAATAAGAGAGAGGAAGTAAATTAGCAAAAATAGGATAAGCCCTTATAAAACCATTGTTCTAATATCAACATCTGCATAATGATAAACCCAAAAAAGAAAAAAACCAGGACCCAGAGGTCTACTTAGTTAAATCACATGACTAAAGAGTACAATTGGCAGGGTGTAGGTACTACGTAGGATGCGGGAGGAGTATGAAAAAACAGGGCAACGAGCCGGAAAGCGAAAATAAAATGTAAAATAAAATGCAACAGTGCAAACAGAGGCAAAGGCAGTGGTAGTGGCAGTGGCAGTGGCGTCGGAAGCTTAAAATGTGGCCAGAGGGACATGGGCCAAAAATAAAAGGAGAACGAACAGCAACAGACCCAGAGTAACAGCAACAGAAACGAAAAAGAGCAACAGACAAACGGGACATGCAACACAAATTTTCATGTTCGACATGAATCGAGAGGAGGTAACCAGAGGAGGGCAAAAAGGGCAAGGGTCAGCCAACAACTGAGGCGCTAACAACAAGTTAAGCCCAGCAACGAGGTGCAACTGGGGAGGAGGGCCGACTGAGGTTGGTTACTGCAAGAGATATGGTCACGGCTTTGTACTGTTATTTTCCAAATGACTGAGAATTATTAAAGGGGCATTATTGCAGCTTCATGAAGCAAACACACAAACGGGGGCAAGCGGCAAGTGGAAGGTGGAAGGTGGAAAGTGGCAAGTGTAGGAGGAGGTTTGCCGGACAAAGCATAACAAAGTAACCGTTAGTCATTGTCAAAGACAAGTGCATTAAATCCAACATTGTAACTCACTAACAAACTGCAGATACCAGCCAAGAGGGTGGTAGGAAAAAAAAAAAAAACAGTACCAAAGGGCTGGAGGAAACACAACAATTAACCTAAATTGGCCAACGAAAGTTCTTGTTAAGAGTTGACTTTACAATATTCTTTTAGGAACTTTTTTAAACTAAACTAATACACTAATTTCATATTTATCCTTTGCCATCTGATTAGTTTCATAGCCCAGAGAGAGCGTCACCTCACTAGGAAACCTTTGGCCCGTATAATTTGTACTTGTCAAGCAGCTGCCTCTCTAGATAGTAGTACTTGCATAATTAGAATAATTTTCTGCTTCCATCTGCTTCTAGAAGTAGTACTCTGAATGTGGGGGTCCTGTTCGTACAGAAGGAGCTCAACTTATGACAAACTTTTTCCAAGGAATAGGGATACAACAGGTTTTCAAAGGATCTATACACTTACAGATACTCTTATTGCAATAATTATATTAACTCTATCTAAAAAAAAAAAAAATAACTATAAACTATAAATAAAGGCAATATTTTGAAAATAAAAATAAAAATATTGTATTTTAATTCTAATAAACAAACTAATCAAATAGCGCAAGTACTCTATGAAAGATAGTACTGCCTCCGTATTTTTCGCATAAAATTGCAACTTTTGCATTTCATAAATGAAACATGTGCATAATATTAAATAAAATGAACCTGTAAGTAAACAACACGCTGCCAGAAAAAAGTCAGCAGAAAAAGGAGTCTGCTCGCCATTGAAATTCATGAAAATGCTTTGGCTTTCCAGACAGTCATTTCCCATTCCCCCCTTTTCAGATATTTATTTTTTATCAAATCTTAATTTAATTGCAAATTATTGCACTTCAATTTTAGTCTAGATTTTTTCCCAGTACTGCCATGTTTTTCGTTATTTTTTGTCTGGCTAACCCTGGTTTCTCAGAAAACAAATGCAAAACACTAAAACTTTTATGAAGCTCACATTTCTAGATCCAGGATGGAGTTTGAAAAGTGCCTGGATATGTTTTTGGCTTCTGCTGAGTTTTGTTTATGATCTCTTCCCACCAAAAAACTTTTAAAGGCATGTTTTTGGTGAACAAAACGAAATTTTAAAGTCATTAAGATAATAACAATTAGAATTAATAATAGAAGAAACCTCAACCCAGCAAAGACAAAGTTAAACTTTTAATAAAATGCTTAAAAAATAATAAAGCCGGCACATCGAAGGAAGCCAAGGGAAAAAATCAACAGAAAGCACCAAAACGACTGACAGATAGAGCTGACATTGGCAGTGCGTTCAGGAATGCAACTACTAACTTTGGGGAAATGAAGTCGACGATGAGGGCCGAACTCCGAAGTCCAACTCTCTATGGTAGACTCCGAAATGATATGACACGGCTGAGCTCAGGCACAGAACAGAACAAGTCGAGTGGGAGGACAAAGAATATCCAAAGTTAAATTAAAGTGTAGTTTGTAAGGCAAACTTTATCCTTTGGCGAGAATGAATGTCTCACCTGACTTGGATGTATTCCATGACCCCACTCGCTGCTGCTGCTACTCCTAGTTTTCACATTTATTCAATTGATGCTCTTGAAAGGGTGCCCCCTGACTTTTCTTATTGTGATCAAAAATTAATTAAAATACAAATCAGATGAAAATGAACTGCACAACTGTAGAAATATATAAATGTAGAAATGTCTTTGCTAAAAGCGAGCTCATTAAAAATGTAAATCAAATGTGTAAACAGCAGAAAACACAATGCCACAATGCATAAGGCCAAAAGTTGGCAGCCACTACGGTTCAGAATCTCGAAAAGTTGAAAATCGCGCAGAAAGTTGTTCGGCATCAAGGTGAATTTTAATGAAAAACATAATTATAATTCATGCAGATTCCACTCAACCAACCAGAAGAGACCTCCACGTGAGTCTCGGAAACTTTTGGATAAACTTTAAAATTTCATTCTTGTTGTTGATGTTGTTTCTGGTTAGGGCTTCACAGCCATATTATTTGCTCTTGTTGTCTATGGAATTAAAATGTAATTATGTCGTAAAGCAGTTGAGCATGGTATTGCATACATTTTGGGGCCAAAACCCAAACAGCCAAGGACTAAGAGCCGGAGAAGAGCAAGGTGTTGGCCCAAATTGAGTTTCAGCTTAATAAACTTCGCAACACTCCATGAGAATAATTTTCGCATGGCATTGTCATGGATAGTTAAATAACAAATATTTAACCCAATGTGGTGAAGGCAAAGTTCAAGCTCAATGGATTTAATGGGAATTAAAGCGAATAAATCGATTGTGTATTTTGAATGTAATTAGTAAATAGTTTTTGTAGGGAAAAGGCCGAGCTTACAGGCCATGGCTTGAAATCCTTATAGCCATAGTCCTTTCACAGAATGCCAATTAAGAATGAGGCATTAGGAAGCCAAACTAAAGTGACAAACCGAAAAGCAAACAATGGTTGTCGAGAGCCAGAAGGAATGAGGAAAGCCGGGACATAATTTTGATTGACAAACGTCTATCAAAAGAGTGAAAGACTAAACGAATGCGGGCAAAGATGACGACGCTGATGACGATGTCGCACAATGACAGCTGATATGACAGCTGCTGTTCCTGCACTCACTCAATCCGGGCAGCTCCAGTTCCTTTGAGCCAAGTTAAGAGGACCCAGCCGTCAGCGGGAGGCGCACAGAATGCAGAACAGAAGAGAACTGAACAGAACGGAAAATGCCATTTTGAGACGCACTCTCATTATGGCCAAAGAAATGGCGTGGCAGGACAAAAGGTCCTGCCACGGCGCCTGCCAGCCACCAATAGAAATGTAACGCGAGTGCCACTTTATTGAAAACAAAGGACCTCGAAACTGTTTCGGGTTGCATCAGAAGACCATTCATTTTGGTTTGCACTTAAAAATAAGTTTTCAGATGTCCTTACTCGCAATAAAGTGGAGACCGCATTTCGTCCTGTGTATTAATGAGCTCATTGTGTCATCGAGAGTGTAGCGGAAACACACACACACACGGCAGACCGCGACATCCTGCTCTTTATCCTTAATGAGATGCACAAATCCCGCGACCCAGCCTTCTCACTTCATCTTTGTTATTGTGAGAAGGATTACGAGCTGAATGTGTGTAAATTAGCTGGCATTTTGAAAAGCTTAGCTCCAACCTGCCACAAACATTCCCAATAATAATCATCTCGACAACGAACATCATCATTGTCATTGTCGTTAGTGTCCTGGCAAGGATAATGATAATGATAATGTCGGTTGCCCAAATACAAAAGACCCGCCAAAGATTAGCAACCGTTTCGCTATTCTAGTCCACCATTCATAACTCTTAGCCCTAATTAGTTTCCAGTTTGGCCAAAAAAAAAAAAAAAAAAAAACCTTGAAATCGTTTTTTTTTTTGCTGGCCTTTTGAAAGCAGCTAGCTTTTAATTAAACTTTTTCATAATACTCGGGGAAAAACTAACAGAATACGTAATTGGTGGAAAAAAGAGGTGCTCTAAAGAGCCATAAGTAGCCTCTAAATGATTATGTAATGCAACTAGCAATTGCACCAATATTTTACGGGCCAATGGAGCGCATCGTCGGCGAATGCAAATTGTTAAAAAAAAAAAAACCAAACAGCATAATTCAAGGGGCGGAAGGGAAAACAAAATCGCGAAATATGCACCAGAAACTATAACGCCCTGAAATCAAGTTCAATGATTCACGAAATCGTTTCTTTCTGCGCCATAAAAATCAATTCCTATACGTGTCTGAAACTCCATCGAAATTATTCGCCTGTCGCCACGGACTTTGCGTGTCAGATATGGAAACCATTCAGAATGGATATAGATTACAATCGTTAATAGCTCAAACGCTATAAAGGTTGGAAGAAGGAAACTTTGACTTTTTTCACACGACACCCGAAATCGAAACAGAGAAGCCAATAAATAAACCATTAAACATCACTCATTTTATTTTAGACATAAGAATGAACTTTAGATATTATCATTTTTAGTTTTTCTTCTTTTTTTTTTTAATCAAATACAAAGTTATAGCAAGAACATAATTAAAGTTTTAGTGGAAAACTCTTTCATCAACAAATGTAAACAAACTACAAAAAAAAAAAAAAAAAAATATAGTGGGAGGGCCGACTTCCGACTAAATGTGGCGTAAATATAGAGCACCGAGTTATAGACAGAATAAATATATATACAGATATATAGACTTTGCGTGTGACATGCAAGGCTCATCGAGGGGGAGTGAAGTGATTTTTGCACTGTTTGGATATTCCAAGAAAGTAGAGGAACAAAAATCACTAGAACCCTTTTGGAATGTCTGATCCGAGCCATTAAAGCGCACTGAAACGGAATATATGTGGATGCAGATTTGTGTGTGAAGGTGCCTGGCGATTTTCCTGCTAAATGTTCCTGAACCTACCTCGACATCCCAGAACCCAGAACCCAAAAACCCATAATAACCCAGAAGTCAGCTCTGCCTCAGTGGCAGAAAACAGGTTCGCGACAAAATCTATGACTTTGCTGTGTCGTCAGTTTGTTTGCCTTCCATTTACTTTTTGTTTTTATTCTGGTTGTTGTGCGGCAGCCACCATTTTCCACTATCCCCGTGCGTGGAGAACATTTTCCATTTACCCAGACATGGCCCGCTGAGCGCCAAATTGAAGTCACTTGACAACTCTAACTGATGTTGATTGCACATGGAGCCGTGGATTAATTATTTAGAATATGGCGGCGACGCTGAAAAACACACATATGTGTATGCCACGAAAGTATGCAATTATTTTTTGGCGTGATTGTTAAGCCAAGTGTGGCACAATTATTGCTTGATTGCCGTGATTTGGCCGAGTGTGCAATATGGCATTTGAAAACTGGGTTAATTGTTGTTTAGAGAGAGCAACACATATTGGCCATTGCCAGGGGTCATCAGTTCTGCCATCTAGGGTTTAAAAACATTTAAAATAATATAAAATTTTTTAAATAAAAGCTTTTACTAGCAGCTATATTGTTTGCAAAAAATATAACCAACAAATAACTTGAAAAATCTATCAATTACAATCCCCTACCCAGTTATCAACTGAAGGGCTTCGACAACTAACCCAAAACTGTCAACATTTTATCAACTCGATGTCTTCGCTCCAGTGTATGCGGTTTCCCATACACCCTTTTATAAAATTCAATGAAAAACTTTCCAGGACACACATTTGCCATTCCCTCCGCCATGGCGTAGAGTGTCTGCATGTGGTTCTTTTCTGGTGGCGGGACTTTACATGCTTTTAGTTTAGTTAAGCTTTTTGACCAACAAAACAGAAATGAACTAGACAAAATGGAGAAAGCACAAAGGACTGGATCTGCGGAGCGTTCTGGCAAGAAAGCTGGGAAAATTTGGTTAAGGAATTTGCTTTGGGGTGTGGCACAATTATTCGTGGTTAACCCTTTGCTAATGAGCCAATTTAAATTTATGGCCTGCCACACACACACCCCAGAATTAGGCATTAAATTTTAGTCACATTTTATGTACACTTTCGTCCTGGCTGGCTGGCTGCCTTATTCATCAGCCAGAATTTAATGTCCTTAAAATGCGCCTGCAAATGCAAACAAGTGGGCTGGAAAATGAGCAGGCGAGGCAGCTGGAAAAGTGCCTGCAAATGAAAGGTGAGACTCGGAAAAGCGCTTTTGAAAGAACTTCTCGGACAATCTCATGACAGGAGCGGCGACAACGAAACAACAAAACACTGACGAGTCACTCCAAAGGCAAGTCAAAACAACTTTATCAGCACGATTCGAACAGAAAAAAAGCTGAAGAAATTATAGAATGAAAGTTCCTCAAAGAAAAGAACAGCAGAAAAGAAAGGGACTGGACTGACTTTCATCCGTCCGACTGCTTAATTATGAAGCTTGTTAACTATTAATGAAAAAGTTGTTTCAGACGTAACCAACTAAAAGTTGACAAGCCAAGAGGTTGAAACTTGGGCAGTCAGAGGACGAAGGACAAAGGAGAGTCAAGACAAGCAGCCAAGAAAGTGGTAACAATAGTTTGAAGGAGTCAGAAAGCAGAAATCCCCATCATTTAAAGCTTTAATTTTTAGGTATAATAATCTGTTATTATTATTCAAAAGCAAAACAAATTATTCATGTGGATTTAATGTTTAATTTATACCATATTGCGAAAGTTTCACTCAGAATTTGCATAATGAGGACATTCGAATACTGTCTATTCGAATAGAAACCTCCTCTACTCCTCAATTAATTTCCATTGCAAAATGTAATCATATAATTAGAATTTGCATTTCCAATTTGCCTTTTGAAGTTCTGACAGACCTTCGGATTTCTTATCGGGGTCAATGTCTTGGGGACTGCTCACTTATGAGCTAATCAAGCGATTGTTCGCCGTCTGGCCACGAAATAAATAAATAAGACCCGACCGCCCTGGCCCTCGCCCCAAACCTAATGTGATTAATTGCGTCATGCAGAGAGCAATGTCGTCAAATGATTTCACACCAGCCAGGGGGTGAGAGAGAGTTCTGGGGTTTCTGGCAATGGTTCAAGCTATGGGGTTTCTGCGGATTGGGGTTTACCAAGCTTCGTTCCTCCATTCTCGGTACCACATTCCATATTCTCCATTATCCCCATCGCTCTTTGTCAGCGGACGACTTCCCTCCGACCGATATCCCCGGGTTTGCTACCCCTAGAGTGTGATAAGTGCGCTTTTGGGTTTTGTATTACACGACTACGACGACGACTACGTTCGCTGGGAAATTTACGACGTAGTTTTTCTAATTTTTCTATTTAATTAGCACACACTAACACCAAGACAGGGACAGTCAGGGCCTTGGAAAGGTGGGGCGCTGTCGATAACATTCACTCCCCAGGAGGGACTGCCGACTGCCGACTGCCGGCATGAGTCCGGGGGTTGGATATTTCCTGCGGGCGTGAAGACAAATGATTCCGACTATCTGACAAACTGTTGCCATCTGCTTAATGATGTCAGAGCATGTTAATTAAAGGCAAATTATTTGCTAAACTCTTCCCGAAATTGTTCTTTTTGTCAGTGTTCAGTATTACTTTGAACTTTCAACCCGCCAGGCAATCAGGTGAAAGACAAGCCACTCCGCACATGAAGTTCGAGTTGAAAGTTAAGATGTGTTAATGGGTTAAGCCAACACGAAAGGGTTAAAATCGCGTTGATTGATTAACTTGCTTTCTTTTTCATTAATTATTTTCCATGTTAGTGTTTTACCTTACTACTCTATAAGGATTTTAGATTAAAGGTCAGATCTTACCAGAACTTATGCCAACTAATCTTTTCAGCCCATCGAGTGGCAGGGAGCGCTATGGAGCATGCATCAAGGCGTCGCTTAATTAATGTGTCGACTACCCACAACAGATAGCACATAGCCCCACTCTTGCCACCCGCAATGCCCCATTTCTGGAGCCGTTGTCATCTATTTGCCGCTCACTAATTAGCATTTGCGTGTCCACACAAACTTCAAGGCAAGACGACGACTTCAGTGGTCTGGAGTATCCGAGGCAAGAGGCGACCGCTAATTGGGCTTTATTGGCGGTGAATGTCAAGTGACAGCATTGGATCCCATCCCATCCCACTGCCATACCCCTTCAAGCCTTCTGGCCTCGTCCTTTTCCAGTTACCTGCTACCTGCTACCTCCCCATCCAAAAACAACAACCACTTGATTATGGTTTTTGGGCTGATAAGAGCAGGTGAAAATTGTGGCAGAAACAAGGCGGCAGCATTTGTCGTTGTCACTGGCAACTTAAATGGCTTTTGTGGCAGGACTAGAGTTTGTGGCAAATATTGGGTCACCGACTACGAAATTGGTTCTGTTCCCAAAGGCTATCTGTTTAGCATTTAAAAAGGGTCTAACATTTAAAGTCACTTCAAGTACAATTAATTAAATTTATTTTCTAAACTTGATGGTCCAATAAAAAAAGGATAATTTTATGCCAGGGACAATTGGAAATTAATTTACTAAGTGCCATTCACACACATGCATAATGAGCTGTATGCTTTTTGTGCCAATTAACGCTTAATTAATTGCTGAATTAATATATGCCCCGGACAATAGGGGTTGCACGAATCCAGGGGCATGCTGGGGCATGCTGGGAGTTTGAGGCAAGGTGGTGCAAAGAGGCACAACAGATGTTGCATTTCCATTGATTTAAATGCATTTTTATGCAAATTTTCACACACTTCAAATATAAATAATGCACCACGATTTTTGAATGCCAAATGCATGTGGGTTTTAATGCGAAATGAATGCGAAATCTCTTTTTTAAATGATTTGCATGAATTAAAATACTTTCAAGCCTAACATTTAACTGCAAAGAAGTGTGAAAGCCTAAGCTTCTACTTACTAACTTTCGAAATGAACTACAATGGATTTAACCCTTGAATACCTCAGGAAAATGACCTAATCCAGAGATTTGAAATCAAGTAAACACACTTTCTGATCAAAGACTTGGAAGAATTGGGCAGTGGGTAGCAAGTGAAAACAATTATCCGATTAAGCCCCCGTTGAAGACAACAAAAGCCTTCTTTCCGTCTGAGTGATTAACCCACAAAGCCACTCAATGAAGCATGGCCAAGACGGAAGAGTGGCCGAAAAGTGTTGGCCGAAAAGTGTTGGCCGAAAAGTGTTGGCCGAAAGTGAACAAAGCCAGAAATCACAAAAACAATTGGTAATTGTAGCAAGAGGAAAACTAACTATCTAACTGAAGTAATTTTTTGGCCACAAATATTTTTAATTAGTTTTTTGGAGTAAGAGGAAATATAAGTTTGAAATTAGAGAGGGGATTACGATCTATACCTTTTTTTTCTTTGAAGTTTATTAATCTTTCTTTAGTTTTTCCTCAAAACTTATTATTTTTATAGGTTTGTCGGGAAATTCCTTCGGGAATGTCAATCCTTCATTTGTCTTTCATTTTTTTTTTTGTTTAAATAAGTCAAAAACTCATATACTGAATCTCTTTTAAAATTTCATTTTGGTATAAAAGTATAACCCATGAATAAGCAGTTTGAATATTTTGTTCTACAAGCACTACCGCATTTCTATAAATTTTCCATCCATATTCCAACCACATCATCACATTTTCATTCTTCCCGGATCAATCTGAGAGATTTTTCGTCCTCTTTTCAGGATTCTCATAGCGAACACAATGGCGTCAAGTCGTTCGTCTTCATATTTATTGCATAACCTTTGTCAAAAATCGGTGGCATTGTGTGTGGTGTGGAGTGGTGGTGGTGGTGCCCCTTTTATTTCAGAGCTTTCTTCGTTATTTTGCATGCAATTCGTCAAGATGCCATTATTTGGTGGTTCTTTTCGCTGTTCCAGAGTTAATATCAACGCCAATTTAATAAGAAATATGCACGAAAGCCAGTGAAATGGCAAAATGTGCATATAAAAAGGATATTGGGGGTAGGTGGCGGATGCACTATCCATTATCGGCCACATATTGCAGTGCCTCCTTCCGAAGAACCAATAAACGTGGACCCTTTTTTTTTTCTTTTTTTTTTTTTATTCTTCTTATTTATTTATGGGTTGAGTGGCCTTATCTGTCCCCGAGTATATGACTGCATAATAATAATAATAATCATAATTATTACTCACTCGGATAAAGTTGATACATTTTTCTCCGATATGGGTAGTGCCAGTGCTTGTGTGTTTTTATTTAATTTAAACTTCATTAAATGTATTGCCTTTTTTTTTTTTTATTTTGTTTTTTTTTCTGTTTTTTTTTTATTTCTTAAAAAACGTAAAAAATGAAATAAAGCCTTGCATACAGTGTTCTCTTAAAATTAAGGTTTCAACTTAGGAATAACTTAAAATTAAATAATAATATTAAACAATTTACATTACATTTGTTTTTTGTTTACTATTTATTATATTTTTTATAGTTTTTAAAACTTAATGACATTCTTTCAGGATCTTTTCTGTCAGTGTGTGTGTGGCTCTTTCACTTTGATGCATTTTGCGCAGCATACTTTCAGGAGGCTCACTTACAACACCCCCCCTCGCCACTCACACATACATGTAACTATAGAGTTACGATAAAGTTTACCCCTGCCCTTCACTTTACTTCTTTTTACACACACACTCTTTGGCCAGAAGAGAAGACAAAAGCGACACAAAAATGCCTGCAGGATGTGTGGAGCGAGCGATAAAAAGCGGAAGTGCAGATTGCCCGAACCTCAACGACGACTAAAGTGTGGAAATGTCAATTTGCTTTGCGGGCAAGGACTATTGGGAAAGGGGGCAGGGGGTGGGAGTGGGGAAGGATATACAGCATCAGCAACTGCAACAACGCATATTGATTTTCAATTTGGCCATTGGTGGAGGCAATGCCAAGTTTGCTGATGTTGTTTGGCCAGCAATAAAGTCAAAGTCTACAGGAAGGACAAAGGACTATTCCTTCAAATAATTAATTCTTAATTCTTTTTTTTATATTTTTTTTAAATGTGTAAACTAATAAGAAAAAAAAATATATGTTTATATTTTTAATAAAGTCAATCTGTGACGCATGTCTGTCATTGCGGGGCTTCACTGTAACCGCAGAAATTGTGACTGAAAGCGAGCCTAAGCGGGGCGGGCGGTTTGAAAGCCACTGGCACACAGCTTAAAAGCAATTTTGTGGCTAATAAATCCGATTTCCGTTTTGTTTCGAAATAAATTGCATGCAACGATATGGGAGCCGCAAAGGGGGTTGCACATTGCCCGGAGATGGGAGATGTGTTGCCAGCCAGGATTGTGGCAATGGCGGAAATGGCTATCAGGGGACACAAAAGCAGCATCCGCCGGATGTGCAATATTAGCCGGGAAGCTTCTGCTGCACCAGCCTCCACTCCATCCTGCAATGGGATGCGGCTCCACACACTCCATACCCCCGGCCTACTACCTTCCTCCTAACATGACCCAAATTTTCGGCTCCAAACCACAATGAAAATGTCACCCTTGAGACTGTGGAAACACAAACAGAAGCTATTTGGAACGCAAACTCACCTGAACATCAAAATTCTGTTGCTGTAGAAGATTTCCGGGAGATTCCATATGATTGGGTCCAGCTGCCTGGTGATTCAACATGGGTGACTGCAACAGAATGATATTAATCCAATAAGATTAAAAGTTATACAAGATTTTATCCCAAAAATAAAAAAAAGAAAGATTCAAAAATCTCACCTGAGCTGCCATCGGCATTCCACCGCCAACGCCATTCATCATCGGTGGCTGCAACTGACTCATCTGGGCGGCCATTTGTTGGTGGGCGGCATAGGCGCTGCCTGCACCAGCACCACCACCACCGCCTCCCACTCCGTTGCCGGATCCGACGACACCGCCCAAACCGCCGCCCATGCCCTGGCCGTGGTCCATGAGCATGTGGTTGAAGGGCGGCAGAGCGGGGAACAGTAGATTTGGGGGGCGTGGCAAGGTTTCCTCTGCAGGTGACGGCTGACGAGAACCGGGTGTACGACTAAAGTTTGTAATAAAAGTTATATTAGTATTTAATTAAATATTTTTTTCATAATTTTTACAGTTTTTTTTTTTTATCCAACAGTTTTGGAAGCACTAACCAACCCGGTATGTAATCTAACAGCGAAATAACATAGGGGACTTTACATTACATGTTACATCTGTTAAGTGGAGACACGAACCAGCAAAACTTATCCTAGACCTCAATCATGATCAAAATTTTAGTACAACACAGTACTCTAAAACTGTGCCTAAAACAAATATTTTTAACTTTTAAAACAAACAGTTTATTTGCTTAATAAATCATAATTTGTTTACACCAATAACGACAATTTAACGGATATAGAATAAAGCTAATTTGTCGATAATTTTCACTGAACAGTAGCATACAGTTTGAGAGCCTTTGCGCCAAAAATGACAAGTACAAACAAAAGACTTAAGCAGCAAACTTGTTTGCATTTAATTAGCAATAACTCATGACGTCAGCATAGCAGCTGGACAAAGTCCATAAATAAAAAAAAAACGCCGCATAAAGTCAACGATTTTTAACGAGCGGCGCTTAAAATGCAAATAAAATCGTCCCGCAAAACTTAATATCAAACTGGAAACTGGAACTGCTTGTCAGTGTTTGTGCTTCAATGATTGTTAGTCACACTTTATACAAATTAATTAATGCATTTACCTCAGCCCATTTGCACGACTGTCGGCATACAGCTCCTATTCATTCATTACTCTTGAGGCACCACACCCCCGCCGCCTCAAGTGAATGACTCTGCAACTGTTTCTATACCTTAGGCCCTCTCTTTCTAGCGTTGCATGTGTGCTTAAAAGTATATATGTGTATGGCATATATGTATGTTTGTATAAATTGCCAGCTATAATTTCATTGTCGGGTCATTCACATCGCATTAATAAATACAATAAATAAACACAAAGAAAGAAACGAGCTCAGCTCAGCGGCAGAACAAAAGAATAGACATCACCAGTGCTCCTAAAACTATTATCTTAAACAGTGCATCGCCAAATTTAGTTGCCATGACTAATACAATGGATGAAGATTAGTCTTTAGCTAATCATTGTTTTAAAATTAGTTAATTCAAGAGATTGTCTGGTAATTTCTACCATAAACAGAGGGAATTTTAAAGCTTTTCTTCAAGTTCTTGAAGCTCTTCTTTTGAGAATAAGAACAAGAAATTTTAATAAAATAATAATATATTTCTAACTTTTATTATTTGCTTTATTTGACTATTATCTTTAGTCATACTATACACAAAAAAAAAGCTTCTAAGCCAAGTGATCACCAGACAGTAACAAGTCTAGATCGTGAGATCAACCAACCAGTTCTTAAATGGTTTTTCCCAGAAAATAACCTCTTATTTAATGGATAATTTAGTTCGTAATTCATCAGCCATATAAATAAATATAAACTACACACTCTTACTTTTGGTCTATTGCGATGGAGGTCAGCTTTTCACTGGCAACTTTCCACAAAAAATGTGTTGCCAAAAAGGTCAAAAGTAGTGAGGTAGTCTACTATGTGGGTTATATAGGGTGGGGTGTTGCGGCGATAATGGGTTAACAGTCTGGGTCACCTGGCAGGTGGCAGCTAAGCTAACGAAGAGCCAGTGAGTCCGGCAGTGTCAGTGTGTGTAAGTGAGTCAGGTGAGTCACCTGTCTGGCCACTTTTGCCTCTGCCTCGAATTATTTTTAGCAGCGCTTTTCGCTTTTCAATGTTTTCGCAACTTTAATTTCAAACAAAACGTGCAACAAAAAACCCCACCAATAACAACAAAGCCAAAAACAGATTGAATAAAAAAAAACAGTCTGAAAAAAATGGTAACTGAAGCCCACGCTGTAACGCAATATCGAACAGAAACTAATCGAAAACAAAACGCTTTCGACTCGATTTTCTATCTATTTCTTCCGCCTGGCAGTTAATTGTTTGTCTTTTAAGAGGGTTTCTGATTTCAATATCTTCAAGGAATAATATCTATGAATTATTTTATCTGATAGATAGGTCTTGCTTTATAACAGCTATAGTGTTAATGATTGCAGGTGATTTTTGTTGCGGCCACTGTGGCAGTTATTGTGTCTGTTGCTGTGTTGCCACTTACATCATAACCGTTATTACGTTTGGCATTGAAACATGTTTGGGCCAACCGGCAATGAAATTGCAAAACAGCCCGTCAGCACAAACCAGAGAGATTCAGGCAACCAGCCGGCTGCCAAAAGAGAGATACAAAAAAAAAAAAAACAGTCAAGAGAGAAAACCACAGACTGGTTTAGTTTTTAATAGTTTTTTTTTTATAGGCCTAAACCCCAGTTGCCAAGTAAAAAGCAAGTCTCTTGTTGCCACGAATTCATATAGGCGTTAAAACATTACAGATACAGATCTCCAAGTACTCCAAAAATATACACAAAATTTGTATAAAAAATAAAATCGATTTCCAATCAGACATCTCCCTCTCTATACCTCTTTTTTTTTTTAAATTCAACTCCAAGTGTCGTCACATTACGTCAAAAGGCGCAAAAAACGCAGGTGGGCTGAGCAAAAAAAAAAAGCTTTCCCCCATTGCCATAAATAACAATTAAAACATAATAACAACTGACTGGTGGGCAGAGCAGCAATTATTTTTTTAACTTTATGTCTCTCATGAATATGAAGAGATTGCGATTGCAATTGAAATATAAGAAAAAATGGGTTAAGACCGAGCAAATAAAAAATTCAGGCAATCGCTCACAGTTTGTCGGTCAATTTTATCCAAAAATTTATTATTCAAGGCTTGTCATAAATAAATAAATAAATAACAAGACTGCGTATTTGTTGTACTTCCAGCTGATTAAAGTTCCATGGGGAATCAGAAACTATTAAAATCACAAGAATGACTAGACATCTAAGACTTTGAGCCAGTCACGATGATAATATTAAACTGGAAAAACTCCCCATTTCCTTTCCAACAGCAACCTCATGATTGGAGAGTAAAAGTTTATGCAAAAAAAAAAAAAAGAAATAAAGAACCAACAACCTTGAACTGGAAAATTTTCAGTTTCAATAATCATAAAAACATTCTGCGGTCCAACATAGAGACCAAGACCAAGACCAAGACCAAGACCCAGACCAGACCCGAAGACGGAAACCCACAATCTGGAGAACGAGGAAACCAGTTTCCCTAAGCCGCCTCTGGAGGGGCAGGAGGCAAGAGGCAAGCCAGCTGGGATTGAAAGTCGTCTCTCTACTCACTTGAAACCCTTGTCATCGTCAATGCCATTGACAACACCATTTGTATTTGAGACCTGATCGTCCTTCTTCAAGCCGTTTGTGTCAAACGGAGAGTTTGCCTTTTCCTTATCATCGTGTGACTGCAACAATAAATATATTATTATTATTTAATCCTTCAATCCTTTGTAGTTTCGAAAACCAACCTTATCGTTGTCATCAAACTTAAGATTTCGCAAACGCGGCTCCAAACCGGAAAGGGGGCTCTCCTTGTTGGTCGGCGATCCGCTCAGGACATATTCCACCATTTTAGCGCAAGTTGAGTCCCTGGGACTAGAATATCATATTAAAATAAGAGATTAATGTATTTTCATTATTAGAATATTACTTTTATTTATCAATACAATATTTAATACAAATATGATTTAATACAAATTTTAATTATAATTTTCTCAACTCATAAATTCTAATTTTTACTCCCAATTGTTCACTCCCAACTGTTTCTAGCCAATAAATAAATCAATCGGTAGGTTAAATGTCAAAAGGTGCTCATACTTAACGCTGTAGATTTAAAAAGCTAGATAAAAAAAGATAAATTGTACATTTTAACGGCACTCTTAATTGCTTAGACTAATGAGTTTTGGTTAAACACGATCCCAGTTACTTCCTGAGCTACTTAATTACCTTTAAACCCTCTAATTCTCACACTTTATTGATTTTATTATTTATAAACATTTTTTCTCTTACAAATTTTATTTATATTTTAGCTCTAAAATCTCACCTAAGAATGCCCGTATTGCCGCTGTTTGAGGTATCGGAGGCACCACCATGGGCGGCGTATACCCGGGATGGTGGCGGTGCCAGGATATTCTCGCCCTGGGTGGACCATGTATGATCCTTCCACACCGATGAGGGATCGCCGATGCCTGGGATCTGTAGGGGATTCAAGGGTCCACCAGGAGTGCTCGAGGTCACGCCCTTGCCGTCGGATTTCTCCCATAGCTTCTTGGCGGTGGATGTTGTGATCTGTTGAGGAAAGTAAGGATACATTATTATAGAGATTTTAAGAGGCCTTTGTGAAATTGGATAACCTTTAAATGCAAGACTAGCAGAAAAAAAAGAAACTAAACCAACCCCTTTTAAAGTCAATGCTTACAAGCACATCCAGATTATCCAGCTTAGCTTCTACCACTTCTACTAGTCGATTCTTAAAAGACTTTTTGTTGCAACAATAAAAGTGATAGCAAATGCCACCGAAGCGTGTCGCTTACAAAATGTTAATTAACTTTTCGCGAATCTCCGCCCGTTCCATGTACACTTTTTCCCTCCACTCCCAAAGGCAATTTCTTGCGTCATAATGCGACAGAATAAAGCCCACTGCCTCCCTCCTTGGGGCCACCACCCACACATCGCCCCAGCTTCCCGGCATCGTGACACGCCGATTAAATATTAAAACGCTTATCAACTGGGATTGGCCAATAGGGAGGAGGGAGTTGCCACAACTGACTGCCACTTGTGCATTAATAACAAGCAAGTCCCAAGCCCAGGGCACAATTGTGACATCATAAAAGACTACAAATTCAATTAGCTTTCCTTAACGACACTATTTTTTGAAATGGTTAGTACTTGGAGCCTAAAAATAAATAAATAATTGTAATTTTCATGGTTTCTTTTTAATGTTAAAAATAAAATTCGTAGCAAATTATACCATTTTTTATTATTTTATACCATAGCCAAATAAATTAAAATTCATTAAAATAGTCTATGACCTAGGACAAAAATTTTAAAATTTTCTTCAATTTCTTTCTTGGAAATAAAAATATAAAAAAAAAAATCAGAAACAAAGAAAATTTTATTAATACAAAATTTAAGAACAGAAATTACTGTGACGAATATAATTAAAAGAAAAAAATAAAATAAAAAATAACTCAAGTGCTGATGCAACATTTTGGCGTTAATGTGGGTCACAGTCTCTTGCCAAAAAATGCATGAAAATGAATGAAAAGTTGAAGACCCGTCGAACGCAATAAAGGCAAATAAAATATATTAATTAAAGAGTGATTAATAAACAAAAACAACAACAAAACGGTAGACAAGAGGTGCCAAAAAAATATAAAATTGCGGCGCCAAGCAAAATAAAAAAATGAGCAACCGGAAAAGAGAAGAAAAACAAATTAAATTTTGAAAAAACAAAAATAATATAATTATTTTGAACTCAAAAACCAAAACAAATTCAACCCCTCAGGCCTTCACCACCCACTCGCCACCCACCACCCACCACCCTCAGCTGAGAAATAGAGAAAATCGTTCATTAACTTGTCCTTGACTGTGAAGATACACAAACACAAACGCAGATTGAAAAGGCACACGCTCACACAGATACAGCTTGAGGGGAAGAAAAAGGGAACGCAAAAAGGGGAGACAGAAAACAGAAACCGGCCTCCTCTTTGTTCGCCACGAAAAAAAACATGCGTGAGAGGGAGAGAACGAATGTACTCCCAAAGCATACCGACGAATAAATAATCGAAAACAACAACAAATCTGCAAAGAAAATCTTCGAATGACAAACAAGCTAAAATTTAGAAGAGAGCGAGCCCCCAAGTGGACGAAGGAGTGGGCGGAAAAGGGGGAGTGAGTGAGAGACATGTGAGAGAGAGCCCCCAAGAAGAAAAACAAAATAAAGCATAAATGGCAAAAACCAGTCAGGAACTAAAAAGAGAACAAAATTAAAATTACATTCGAAGAGGAATAGAATTTCTTAGCAGAAGGTCTTTATCGGATTTTTTATTTAAATGTTTTTTTTTTAAGTTTATTACTTTTTTTTTATCAATAATGGATCTTAAAATGATATCTTTTATTAATTAAATTAAACATTTATTTTTTTTATTTAAAAATAGTATTTATGAATAATACTTTATGAATCTCCATTATATTCATTTTAGAGGTTCTTAAAAAAATATCTTAAATTAATTAAAACAACAATGTTTTATTTTAAGGGGTACTACTATAAAATAGATAGAAATCTGAGTACTTTAGATGGAAAAATTTACATAATTTTGAATACTTTCACTAAATATTTAGAAAAAATATAGAAAGTAAATCTCAAGCCATCTTTTAAGCCAGTTTTTAGCAGACTACACTCTATTATTAATAAAATTTACAAAGCAAAGTAAACGTATTCTAGGCTCTTTATTAATTGGCCACATTACGCACATTTAATGAACCAGTTCTCCATCGAAAATGCTTCTCAAATAAATAAAAATATCTCACAGACCCTACCTACCTACTGCGCACACGAACATAATGAAAAGTTTTAACCTGAAACCAGTTTATCATTTGATTTGGATTTCTTAATTAAAACCATTATTGATGACCTTCAGTGGGGGTTTCATTCACAAAAATTGAAATTACTCTCAGGTTTAAAAGATAAATAGGGTTTAAGAAATTGAATTTTAAATAAAATACTAAGTTCTATGAATAATTATATAAAGAAATAATGAAATCCAGCTAGGTTTTAAGGTTTCTTTTAAATTATGTCACAAGGATACCCTTGAAACTAAGATACCCCTTTACCTCTCTGTATGAAAACATAAAAATTATTTAATTTTGAGCACGCAAAGCTGTTGACTTTGAAATATGGTGTGTAACATATACCACAAAATAAATAAACGTTACCAACTATGAGAGCAAAAGTGGCTCAAAGATGTGTGAAGTTTCGAAGTCAACCATCACGATTAAATTGTTTGAAAAAAAAAATAACAAAATCAAGGCAAAATTGTAGTTGCCAGAACCCAATTGTGCCTCCACCTTTCCGGGGGGGACTGTTGTCAAGTGCAAAGACCTTTCGCGTGCCATACAAAAATAAACTAATAAAAATAAAAATAAAAATAAAGCTAAACACGGGCCCACATGTAATGGCAGACAGAGTGAAGGAAAAAGTACATGTATCTGAAGAGCGAATGGGCCGGGGCGTGGCTTTTGCCAGAAAAGTAATTCCTATTTTTTTGAGAAAAAAAAACATATTTAAAATGTTTATCATTTTAAAATAAATAATTATCGGTTTGGGGGAACCGGCTTTTGAAAGTGGTTATATGTAACTAGCCCTGTGGATTGTTGTTTTTGGGCTTTCTGTTTGCGAAACCAAAACAAAAAGAGTGCAGCCCGGCTGAGAAATGCGTTTATTGCGCTTTTTTTCTTTCTTTTTTTGCCTTTCTCTTTAAAAACAACACAAAAAGGGGAATAAATATAAGAAAAAGTATAAAATCAGATACCTAAAAAGGCTTTAAATAGGAAAAAGAGTTCTTAAACCTCTTAAGATACATCTTTATTAGTCATCCTAAGTAATTCATGAATCTTGAAGCATCTTTTCTTCGTTTTTTTTATTTTTAAGAATCAAAATTAAATTCTAAATATGTCTACTAAGACTGCTACTTAAGTCAGACCATCAAAGTTGCCAGTAACTTTCCACCAGAAATCTTAAAATGTGAAACCGAGTCACGTGACTGGCATTTGAGACCTTCAGAAACACAAATAACATCCAAGAATTGTTGCATTTCCCTTCTGAAACTTTTTTGCAAGTCCTATTGTCTGTTTTTCGTGTTTATTGGATTTAGTCACGCCTCCTAACTATTACTGCCGCCCTAAAAGTTAAACTGCCTTGTCTTCCGTCCTCTGACGTTCAATTGTCGCCAAGTTGGATTTCTCTTCTTCACTTCAGTTGCAACATTTCCGGCGCCTTTGTCCGGCAATTGCCAGTTTGTCCAACTGTCCGTCTGTCCGTTTGTCCGCCTGTCCGCTTGTCCGTTTGTCCGCTTGTCTTGTCCGTTGAGTCCCCTGAGTACTATAACTCAATCCGTTTTGGCCAAGGTGTCGAGACTAGCCTGTCGTTGTCTCCATCTCCCCCAGAGACCCAGTCTTTATTGCATAATTCCAGCTTACTTAGGCAATAGGTCCTGTCCTCTAACTGTTATCTTTAATTTCTGCTTAAATTTTCAACTATTATTGGCCTAAAAACCGAAATGATTTATTTAAATCGAGGATAGCTCCCCCAAAGGTGTTACTTTTCAAATGGGATTACCATTTACCATTTTTGGGAATATAAATATTATATAGAGAAGTATATATAGAAGCCAGGCCATGCCCTTATCGGGTGGCGAATGTCATCTGCCACGCCCCTTTCTGGCTGAAAGCCAGAGAGCCTAATCAGTCAGACGCAATGCAATCAAGCGTGAAATAGACCGTCCAGGGGGGGGCCACCATGTTCGGTCAAAGGCAAAAAAAAAACACAAAACACATCGCATATATAATTGAAACCGGAAAATATTTATTTTCATGTAAATTCCCTCGAAAAAAAAGGCTACAAAAACTGGTAGGTAGATAGATAGGGTAGGTAGGGGCCCACCAGATAGCATAAAATTTGTACACCCCCTTCTTTGTACAGCAACCCTCTTTACAGTTCTGGTGGTCTTCTGGTGGGGTTAAAAAATACGTGAAATGCATATAGAAAACAATTGTCAGAGTTGAAACCCAAATGAATGAATGAAATGAAAGAAAAAGCGAAAAATCAACTGCAGTCAGCAGAGCAAACAGGGGGCAGTCTATGGGGGTATACATATAACCGCAAAAAACTATAGACTTTTTTTTTATCTATGGAGCCCAGCGACCCCAACAGGCAGGCAAAAAAAAACTAAAACACCAACCGCTTTGTTTCGGATTTAAATCGGGAGGCTACACTTAAACAAAAAGCCTTCAAACTATGATTACACCACAACAAGGCCGATTTTCTGATTTCCTAAAACTTTGAATTATAATTTTCCGACTAAAATGCAAAGCTAATACATTAATAGCATTGTTATTAGTATTTCTCACAGTGTATGTGTTGTCATTATCTAATAGCAGCCGTAACAAGAAGAGTATGTCTGAAACGTGTTCCCACTTATCTCTCTGACAGAGTGTATGTTTAGGGGGGGAAGTGAAATAAATGCAACTATTAGAATATTTTTAAATAAAAAGTAACTTTTTATCAGCTTTATTAGTGTAAAATCTTTAGATAAAATATATCTATTGCTTAATTATACATTCTGAAAGTATTTTAATTGTATTATAATTGTAGTTTACCATTTTAATTGTATTATTAAGATGTTTTTGACAGACTATCTTAAAGATATCATATCTCAAGCCACCTAGTCTTGATTGATTTGGGGAATAGTCAGTTCCTTATCACTAAAGCTTAGTTATCTATTCCAAAGTTATCTATTCATAGCTCTGTCAACTTCAAAACAGTTGTAATTAAATCGTTTAGAAGAAATTACCAAACAGCCATTAGAAAGAAACTCAGTCATCAACCGGTTGTATCTGAAGCGAGGCTGAATGGATCTTAAAGAATAATCTTAAAGCAATTCCTGTTCCAGAGTCATAAATCATAAATCATAATTTTTATGGCAATTGAAAGACAAAGTAATCTATTATAACCTTTTTAAATGTAATTAAAGACAATAAATTGAAATAAAACAATTAAGATCTAGAGATTGCTTTTTATTACACATTTTTTAACAAATATCTTTATCTATGTCTATCTCTATCTCTAAAGATCCTATCGTAAGGATAAGATAATCGTCCCACGTTAGGGCGCCACTTGTGACACCTGAAGAGCCCAATTATTGAGGAACTTAAAGGGACTAAAGCCTAAAGCCTTTTGCCTTGACTTTTTTTTTATTTTTTTTGTCATTTACCATTTCCTGTGTGAGTGCAACATCCTCGGCGGATCGGGCTTCCAACATAAAGTCGTGCAGTAATTTCATCATTGGACAGGCTGTGCGAGCGAGAGGCAAGATCGGAAAGAACACACGGATCCAGTGCGCGACAAAGAGATAGAGAGAGAGAGCGGTCGAGAGCGGGTGAGAAAGGGACGAGGCGAGAGAAACACGTTACACTGGCTTTTAGCCGCCTGGCCTGGCCTGGCCTGGTGATTCTTCTTCTTTCTCTTATTGTGGGGACACACCGTGGTTGTAGTACAATGGTATGTATATATATCAGATATATATATATTTTTTTTTTGTCGGTATTCGGTATATAGATTAATGATTTATTCACAATTTCAATATTGATTTGAAACTTTCGGATATCCAACAATCAGCTGCGCTTTTCACACGACGACGCACATCCAACACATCATTTACATACAAATATTTATATATATTTAATTATATGGTATATACAACTATGTACAAGAACACACACACACTCGAGAGCTAATTCGTTGGTGTTGCCTTAAAGCATTTTTTCTGTAATTGTTTTCACTTGTCGATTTTTTGGGGCTTTTTTTTGTTTAACGGCAAGAAACACAAAAAACGTGCTCAACGATCGGCAAATACACACGAATCTGCTCATTTATTTAATTCCATGCAGACGAGTCAACTGTTGCGGCCAAACTGAAAATTCTACGCTCCCCAGTGGAATAATGTTCGCGAAAAAAAAAATATATATCTCGCTAAGGTAAGCACAGCTATGTTAATGAAAATAGAAACGCTTGGGAGGGGAATGATAAACACACCTAAAAGACCTTTCTTCTAAGATTTTTGAAGTATCAATAAACAATATACCGAAAAATAAAAAACAATTCCCATAACACCCCAAAAATACAGAAAATTACTTATATTTTCAAAATTACAATAACTATATTAATGAGCTCCACTGTAAGGAGAGTGAGAGAGAGGTGGGCCAAGCACTAACAAGTATCGGTGAGCGAGGGCAAGCGAGAGGGAGAGAGCGAGCAGCTGTTGTCTGACAATAACATAATCAGCAACAATTTATGCTGCCCAAAAGAGCGAGTTGAGGCGTTAATGAGGGGGGTCTAGCGGGGGCACTCTCCCCCCACGGACGCATGCCGTCTCTCACCAACCGCACACGTGCAAGCTTAGCATTCTATCTGTCTGCCTCTGTTTGTGTTTGCTAAGCCGCATTTGGCATAGATTTTTTTTACGTAATGTCAAAGAGAGAGCCGTCAAACGGAGAGCGCCAAAAAAGAGAACAGTTGAGCTTAAAAGCCGACTAAGTCGCTCATTTCTGTGGGGGGCCTCTTTCTCTTGCTCTCTCTCTCCCTCTGGTGATCAAGCGATCATGATTTGCAAACACAAGCTCTTCAAGCAGCTGTTTGATTACAAAGAGGAGCTGTTTGTAATCAAGGGAGTATCTTAAAGCGAAATCTGAATACTTTGAAACTTAAAATACTTATAATTGTATATGATCTTTGTTTACAAAATATATTACCCAACAAACTCTCCCCAAACTAAGAATTTCGTTTAAATTACAAAATTTAACCCAGTTTAAGATACATTTCCGCACTACCAGATACCAGATAGAATATCTAAATATCTAAAAGCCTCCCTTCATCTTCCCTGAGTTTCTCTCTCTCTCCCGCTTTCTCTCTCTCATTTGTCTTAACCTCCGTGTAATCAAATTGCCCGCGACAGTTGCCAGCAATTAAAATCATTTGGAGAGCCAGACTAAACAGTAATGGCAAATTAAATTGTCAAACAGTTTGCCGTTGCATTTGAAATGCTTTATTTAATTAATGCAAATGAGCGTGATCGGAGCGAGATAGCAGATGAGGCATGAGGCAAGAGTGACGCATAGAGAGCAGCTGCCGACTCAGCTGACCAACCGGCTGAGATAATCGGGGAAAAAAACGTGCCACAAGACAGAGAGAAATAGAGAAATAGAGAGAAACTAAACCAGGTCTAGCCGGCAATGCAAATCAATCAAAGCCGATGAAGTTTGCGCCACAGTCAGCAGTCGATTACAAGTCAGATACTAAGATACAAAAATATAATCCTAATAAACCATTTTATAAAATTAAAATACATTTAAATTCTGACATTCTGACATAAAAAATATATATATATTTTTTTTAACTTTATTGGTATGGATCATCATATAAAGTCCTCACTGTACTCCTAGAAACTCACAATTTCAGTCATTACCAGCCAAAGCAGAGCGTCTTGGAGAGAGATGCTGGAAAATTGCAACATTTCAGCTAATTGGCGAACATCGGCAGGGGGAGGGGGAGTGGAAGGGGATTTGTTCAATTAGAACGTAGATGTTTATGAGATTGGGGCGAAAGGAGGGGCCGGCAAATAGGGGGAGTGGCTAGGTGTCTGCCCACAAACAAGATGTTAGTGTGAAGTGAGTAACAGAAACTATATCTTGCAGATATTCAGATACATTTGAATCCCTTGAGATACATTTGGTAACTACTAATTTACAAAGGAAATAATCAACTTTGTTGACATTTTTATTTGAATCTCAGGCCCTACAACAACAAAAAAGAGCCTAAAAAGGAGGACAAAAAAAAACAATTAAAAACGCTCGAAAAAAGCTTCTTAACAGAGATGTTCCAATTAGGAAACCCATTATCCAACCAGAAAACTCAAGCGAAATGCGGGGGGGGGGGGGGGGGGGGGGTTAGGAAAAAGCTGCGCTCAAAATCAGATGCCCCACACAGACACAAACACACTCATACACACACACACACAATCAGCAACTCTCACACACATAAATCATTACGCGCAGAAAACCAAGAAGAAGAAAAAAAGAATGGGGGATGGAGGTGACTGGGGGATGAGATCACTGGAAGGGGAAAGCAAGCAAGCAGAGACATGAAAGAATCGCAAGTAATAAGAACACTGCACAGACGAAGAAGAACCAGAAGAAACGAACGAAGAGCCAGAATGCGCCACATGCAGGGCAACAACAACAGCAACAACAAACAATAAGCAAGCTCCGCAACAACAACAACAATCAAGAGTATGACAAAGAAGAAGAATCATCGTCGCACCTCTTTTCCCCAAAATGCTATGCCCCCTTGCCCCTCTTTGTTGTCCACACTCATCTGCTCCCCCTTTCAGTTCCATTCCGTTTCGTTCCGCCCGGCAGTTAAGCGCAAATCAATGACCTACGACATCAGCAACAAGAGCGCGTCAAAAACACGCAGCGCTGTGGGGAGAACACACAACCTAGAGAGCACACAGATAGCAGAAGATAGTTTCTGAAGAACCGAAAAGAGCCAGAGAGGGAGGGGAGAGTGCACGTGGCGGCAGGTGGAGCAGGGAGAGAGGTGGGGGATGCGAAGGGGTAGGAGTTTAGCGAATTGCGGCAGTTGCCGTTGTCTCCGATTCATATCCTATCCTACAACTACAAATGCAATACAGTGGAGACTAGGAATGTGAGATATTCTTTATCTCATTATATTTATTATATTAATTTAATAATATTAATTTTTTTTAGTTTTTAATAAATAGTATTGTTAAGTCTTCTATAGTTTATATAATAGTTATGGTTTATAAACAAATATCATTATCGAGTGCTTACTGTTATCCTAACGGACATACAAAAAAAAAGTCGGAAAAAAGTAGAGTAACAGTTCCAGACGCCACAGGAGCACAACAACAACAACAACAAGGAGAGAAAGAAAACTCAATAACAAAAAAACTTTTTTCCAAAGCTCTCTGTTGGCAAGTCCTTTCTTGTTTCTAGAAGAGTGAGGAAGAAGGAAATTGTGCAGAAGAGTATGAAAGTTTATTTTTTTTCTTGGGCTTTCTTTCAATTTTCTTTCCCCTTTTTCCTGTGTCCCCCTTTGGGCAAAAATGCAATAAATATTTTCCCAAAATACAGGAAATTGTGGCAAAGAAGAGATATTAAAAGAAGGGTATTTCGAGTTCATACTACCCGGGACTATTTTTGAAGCAAAATGTTGATTTTAAAGAGGAAGTTGAAAGGAAATTGCAGGACAGAGCGACCTGAGGCCAGAACGATTGAAATTCTTTAATTAAAATTGCTTTTCCAATAAACAATTGTGACATAACGAGGAACCTCTCATCTCCGCTCATTACAACAGAGAGTTCTGCCGTGGTATTAGTATGGAATTCTTTCAGCCAGCGAGTGTAGCGAGTAGTTTCTGGCTAAAATACCAGTAGTCAGTAGCCAGTAGCAGACAGGTGACAGGTGAGGTGGTGGCAGCGGGGGCAGGTTTGTGTGGCATGTGCAATGTGTGTTCTGGCTTTAAAAGGTTGAAAAATTGCAACCGGAATGGGATCTATGTATACCCTCCCTCTCCCACTCCCCCCTCTCTCTATTACCACATTTATCTCCATTAGTTGGATAGCAAAAGACAAGAAAGAAGAGCGAAGAATCCGAAGAGAAGAATCAGAACAGACACATTTCCCACGAAACCCAAGAAATGTATCTCGTATCTATAAGATAGTAACTAGCAGTATCTATAATTTCATTTTTAACAACAACAAACTTGAAAGAAAGTTTGGCAAGGACGAGTAGGAATTTGTTGATTATCCTTCTTACACGAAAATAACATTAAAGTAGAATGGATAAAGTTTCTCATAAAGTTTCGATTTAAAAAGGGCCATTAGGGCCACTTGGGGCCACCATTTACACTGAAATTTAATCGATTTATTAACTAATCGACGCTCCCTATTAGAATGGATGAGTCATAACTTCAGAAAGTTCCCCTGTCCTCCAACCCTTGACAAGGACCTACATCCTTCGAACCCTAGTTAAACACCCTGATTAAGATAGTTATTAACTTACCGCTGCATTCCGATTGGCAGCCGCCACCACGGAGCTGTTCATGTATTGATTCTGGGGCGGCATCATCGCCGCTCCCATGGGCACCGTCGTCTGGCCGCCCATGTAGACATAGTCCTGCGGTCCACCGGCGCCCGGCGGTCCCAGCGGTGGCTTCGGCATCCCCCCATTCATGCCCGGATGCATGGCTCCGCCATGATGATCGTACATACTGCCCCCCGACTGGGTGTAGGATGACATGTGACCCAGGGCGGCAGCGTGGCTCAGCAAGTTCGAGTTGTATTGGCCGGGATGTTGTTGTTGCTGCTGTTGTTGTTGTTGCTGCTGCTGCTGCTGGTGTTGGATGCCCAATCCGTTGCCATTTCCCATACCGTTTCCGCCGCCCATCAAGTGATGGGGATGCCCCTGGTTCTGGGCCTGCTGCTGCTGCTGCTGTTGGGGGTGGGGCGGCTGTTGCTGGTGCTGTTGATGCTGCTGCTGCTGGGCTGCCACTGCAGCTGCTGCCTGTGACATCATGTGATTGTGTTTGGCCACCGCAGCTGCCTGCTGCATGGCTGCCATATTAGCGGCTGCTGCCGCCATCGAGGGATGGTGCAGGCCTCCATTCGTCCCAGATCCACCGTTGTTACCTCCAGCTCCTCCTCCACCATTGCCACCCATGCTGCCCAGTCCACTGCCCATGCCGATGGTGCCAATGGCTCCAGGGCCACCATTACTGCCATTGCCGGGCGGGCCACCAGGAGCGGCGTTAACCGGATTCATTGGAGGATTATACTTCCATTTGTCGGGGTTCTGGAGATGGAAAAAATAAAGGAAATAGGTTAGAGATAAGGAGGATAAGGACTATCAAGGATTACTAGAAGGATAACTATCAAGGACACTCACATCAATGCCATGGCCATCATCGCCGCACGCCCAACGCGTTTGCTGTTGCTTCTGGGCGAAGTGTGCCGCAAATTCGGCGGCAGCTGCATCATGCAAATTGGATCCAACTGCTCCAACACCCGGTACACCACCCACACCCACACCCACTCCTCCCGGAGATGGGCGCTGCTGGAAGACATAGCCTACGGCGGCGGCAGCAGCTGCTCCTGCTGCATCGGCGGCATCCTGAGATCCTACGCCACCACCCCTCGATCCTACCACAATGGCATCCGAACCCACGCCGACGCCACCGCGTCCATTGCGATCATCGTTTCCGCCCAAAAACTTCATGTGTTGTTGTTGTTGCTGCTGCTGCTGTTGTTGTTGCTGTTGTTGTTGTTGGTGTTGCTGATGAAGTTGCTGGAAGTAGGGCGGTGGAGGACCGTAATGTTGGTGCTGCTGCTGGATCTGATGTTGCTGATAAATAGGCTGCTGCTGCTGCTGTTGCTGCTGCTGTTGCTGCTGCTGCTGGTGATGATGCTGCGGCGACGGCGTCGATATCGCAATTGTGGGCGCGGTTAGGAGCTCAATTTTGAAGGCTTTCCTAGCTATCGCAGCTGATTAGTTTTGCGCGTATTGCCAACTTTCAAGATTAAGATTCAAATTCAGATTCAGATTTAATTTTAGTTGATTGTTTTTCTTTTTTTTTTTTCAACACATAACATCAATAACTTTACGACGTCACGGGTACTTATTTTCACACAAAAATTGGGGTTTGTTTCCACAACTTCTCTTCCCAAAATATACACCCGTGTGTGTGTGTGTGTGTTTTTCAGTTAAAGAGAAACCACACTTTTTACTTAATATATTAACATTAATTTACAGGACTTGCTGGTAACTTTCATACACACTTTTTTTTTGCATTCTGCTCCAAAAAAAATTAAATAATTGAATCGATCGGTTTTGCTTTTGGTTGTTGTTGTTGCTATTTTCTTTCTTGCTTTTTTTTTGTAATTTATTACTTTTTTTTTTACATAAATTTACACAAAATATTATGAATAATATTATACACAGTTGCACAGTCGTTTTAAGTTCTTTTTTCTTTTCTTTTTGGTTGACTTAACAGAGAACTGAACTTGATTATTATTTTAATTACGTATAAGAATTGGTTAAAAACTTGAATTTTTTACACAGATTTAATTTTGAGAATTTTGGAATTTCCGTTTTAGTTTAATGCGATTGTTTATTAATTATAATTAAGATGATTTTAATTTACACGTCGTTTTAATGATGAAAATATACACAAACTGCAAAGATAACAAAATATATTATTAAATTAGTATTTTTGATTGGTTATAGGAGGTACTTGGCCCACTGTGCCAGAAGAAAACTTTGAGCTGGTCATGGTAGAGAGTCCGATAACACAGAAGGCGGCAGACAAGGGGCGCACAAGTCTACAAAAACATAACAAATTTCGTCTAAAAAGTAAGAAAGACGAGAAAGGGGAGCAAGAGTAGAAAGAGGAATACTAGCCATGATTTTCTCTCTCATTACGAAAACAATAAACAAAGTCGGGAACAAGTCCGGACAAGAACAACGCGAAGCTGAATCATGCGCGAAAATACAAAAAAAAAAAGAGAAAAAAAAATATAGTCAACTTTCTGGGGATACACTTACTTAGTAATGTTTCTTCTTTGGTTGGTAATAATAAATTTTGAATTAATTGATCACATTTGGTAAAAATAAATTATTGTTTATGTGACATTAAAGTCAAGGATATATTTTTCGAAGAAATGTGATTATTTGAGAGAATAAATAATATATATACTATATATTATGTAAAAAAGTATATATCTGATGAATTGCAAACTAACACCCCCTCCCCCTGGGCAACAACAAAAAAAAAAGCTAAATAAGAGAGGCAAGCAAAGGGGTTCAAGAGGGGGAGGTTTAAAATGGAAAAACACATAAAATTAACATACACACAGAGGGTAACAACAACAACAACAACAACAATAACACCAACACGATGCCGGCCGACAACGAATGGCGAGGAAAAGGAGAAAAAAAAAAAAAAAGAAGACGAAAGGCAAGGCGGCCGCACTTTTGAGGTTAAGTTTCTGCGAAAAGAGAAGAATATGAGACGATGTTTACGAGAATCTCCTTCTCTCGTAGCGAGAAAGTACGAGCAAGTGCAGCATACGAGAGAGAGAGAGAGAGAGTGTTACAGGGGGCCCACTGGAAGCCCCCACAACACCCGCACACACACACACACACATACACAATATCCGCACCATTCGGGGAATATAAAAACAAACATAAAGATAAACCATAAAGGAGACTTGTAAAAAAACAAAAGACACAGCAAACAGAAGGAAGACAAAAGGAAGGGGGGCGTGGCCCTGCCTGGTGGCCTCCCCATCGATGAATAATTAATCGAATTATTAAGTATTTCGAGCGGGGCGAGTTAAGGTAACCTTGTGTGTGATAATACGGTTGTTATGCGTTCTTATTGGGGAAAAATTCGAGTGTGTACAAATGCAAGGCGTCCCGAGAGAGCGGCACCACGGCACGGCAATGCGAAAAAGGAGAGCGAAACAGAGGGCAAGCAGGAGAGCACACGCTGAATGTGTGTGTGTGTGAGTGTGCAAATGTAATGCGGAGGAAGAGGAGGAAACAGAACCCGAGGAAGAAAAAGAAGCAGAGCAGCCAAATGGCCGCCGCTGACAAGGAAGAAAATGATGAAACAGGGAAAAAAAAGGCAACAAGAATTAACATGGAACGCACAAGAACTCACACACACACACCAACACTCACGCACAATCGGAAAAATATTTCACCAAAAAAAATCCTATCAATTATTCAGCGCCCTTTAATTGATTTTTACCTTTTTCGGTTAAAATACAGAAACTAAATTCGCAAAACTATTTATACATTTTTAAATATAAAAGCGGTCTGGAAATATACACACACAAACACAGAAGTACTCGCAGGCCGAAAAGGAAACCGACGATGACAATGTAAAAAGAGGAAAAAAAAAAAAAACTGTCTCGTCGGGGAAAAAAAATCTTTCGTATTTTTCGGTTTTTCAGTTTTCAGATTTTGGATTTTTTGATTTTTCGACTCGGCGAACACTTACACATGCACTTAAAAAAGCAGACTGCATTCGCGATGCGCCTTCGGATTTTTTTTTTTGATAGTGTGCTTCCGTATTTAATTTATATTATTTAAATTACAATTATTTACACAGGATGAAGAAGAATCGGCTAGGAATTCTTCAACGTCGCCGCCGCAGAACGATAACAAAAGCGAAATGCAATAACACAACGTTCTCTGGCCCAGTGTTGGCAAATACAGCCGAAAAAAGCCAGATCTTTTGTTTTTTTTTTGCATTCACTACGATTTAAATACAGTAATCATCATCCCTGAAACTTAATGATGAAATCTTCTCTGGCTATATTTGAAGCTTTATTAATTTGCGGAAATACAAAATTAACATTTAAATTTGGATAAAAATGCGATTATTTCCAAAAAAAAAATTACAGCCCGGGAATAGTGTTGCGAAACATCAGCAGTCAAATCAGCAGAAAGAGAGGAAAAAAATTGAGCATGCTCACAGAGAGTGAGATAAAAGAGAACTATTATAAGTTAACAATTTAATCGAAATTAATGTTTAGAACTTTTCGGAAGAATGAGAAACAGGCTGCGAGAGAGGGTGTGGGAGACCGCTCTCACAAACACAATTTTTTTTCAACATGCGCGCTAAATATTTATATAAATGAATTGCACACTTTTGTTTTATCAAATAATTCTTAATATTTATCTATTGAATTAATACCGATTTGCCAGCCAAAATGTTTTTATATTATTTATCAATCGATTTAAGGGGCATGCAAAATTTGATTAGACGCCAGACTCACACACACACCCGCACTCACACATGCAAACTCAATTGTGTTTGTTTTGTTTTTGTTTGCGGCTTTTTTTATCAACTCCTGCTTTTTGCTAGTTAAAGAGGAAGAAACAGCAACCCAAACGCACTCGCTAAACATAATTTCAATATTCTGGCAGACAGAACCAAAAAAAATGTAATTTAGCTCAACACTTTACGCGTTTTCATGTTTTTGGAGCATTTTCGCACACACCTTAGCTTATTTGAAAAATTTACATATTACACGCCGTTCTATATCTGCTTCTTACGGACTAGGGATGTCGAAAATTTACTTATTATCGTAATATTTTTTCGATAACATATCGTATACCGATATTTTGGGGGATTTTGAGAGTTTTTGAGATGGTCACACTTGATGTTATTGTACAATAGCGCCAAATTTAATTGTAGTATTTTTAATTATATAAATCTATCTATCTTTCAACAAAATATGCTATTTCCGCCAAGAAAAAGCCAATGAGTGTAGTATTTATTTGTAGAATATGTGAAAATAAATCATTAGGTAGGCACTTTTTTAAAAAATAATATAAAACAATATTTTCCTGTGATGCGGTTGGGAGCTTCGCTTAATACATATCAAATCGTCTGGCAACACTGTAAAAATGGTTGGCGCGTAATTTCGAAATGTATCTTCTCCTGGCAAGGTTTTAATCAATTTATCTTTATTTGTGTCCCTCTTATCACTAAGAAATGAAAAGAAACCATATTTTTTCTAAGTTTATTCAAATTTGTGAGTGATTGAATTTCTTCAATCTCTTCAAATTACACTTACTACAAATGAAATAGAATATATAATTCGCTTCCTTAGCAAATGAAAGGGAAAAATAATATGGTCCATAAGGAACACTTTCCCCAAAAGAGATTTTATGATGCTCTACATGTACATACATAATTAGTTAGTTTAAGAATATTATCAAAAATAAAAAAAATATCGAAATAAACCAGTTTGTCAACTATGGAATTTGAATTCTGTTTTCCATTTTCTTAAAAAATATAAACCAAAAGTATACATAATTTTTGTTTGTTTTTGGATTTTTGTGGGGTGGAGAAAGGTTCTCAGAAGACCAACAAACTAATTCCTTTGATTTTGTGTGTGCTTGTTAAGGTTTTCTTACTTTGTAGGTAATGGTTTTCCTTTCGACTTTAATATTATTATTTTTTGCGTTTTTGTGTTTTTTTTTTTTTGTTGGTTCTGGTGTGGAAATGTTTATTTTTTTTTTTGTTAGTTTTTTTTTTTATTTGTTTTAATTTTTAAGCGGCTACAGAATCGGCATCTTTGTAGTCAGCATCCGATGCATATTCGGCATCATTGTCGACATCTGAGGGCCATTTGTTGCCTTCTGGTTTGGAGGATCCTTCCCTCGGACCGTTGCCCGAATCATTTTGATCCTTCTTGTTGTTGCTGCTGCTGTTGAATTCGCCGGCATCGGTGGAATCGGCTCCGTCATCATGCCCGTCATCATTGTTAGCTGCCTTCGGCGGTCGTCCTCGCTTGGCCGACCCCTCCTCCTTGGCTGCCTTTGACGCCAGTGAGGGTCTTCCTCGCTTTTTCGGCGTTACTGCCGTATTTGCGATATCATTATGTCCCTCATCCTGCGATCCATCGTCCTCGTTCTCATCACCATCGCTGATCGCTGGCTTTTCCGCCACAGCATTGGCCTTTGGTCGGCCCCGTGGACGTCCGGATGGGACGTAGGTAGATGGTTTGCTGCCGCCTTGCGCGGGACGACCCCGCTTTTTGGGTGAGGGTGCCTCGCCATCTCCATTCCATTCCCGTTTCTTCGGTCGGCCCTGGCCGCGTCCGGTTCGCACGATGTTCAGATTCACGGCTCCGGTTGACGGCCGGCCCACGGGGCGCCGGTCCTCATCGTCCTCGTCATCGAAGTCATCTTCGCTATTATCGTCGTCTGTGGAGAAGGCAAGTGGTGGAAGAGATTCTTAAAAAATATTTTAATATTTAAAAAAAAAAGGCGCGAAATCCTCTGATCAAGCGGAAGGGCTGAATGAGTATGTATGTATACCACAAAAAAAAATATATATTTAAAAAAAAAATGCAAGTACAGGCTACTTGAACTTACCGTCTTCACTGTCGCTGGGCTGGTGCTTCTTGGGGCGACCGGCCTTCCGTCCTCGCTTCCCAGCGGCTTGCGACTTGGCGCTATCGCTGTTGGCATTGTTGCCGCTGCCCTTTGGCCGGCCCCGTCCCTTGGACACAACTGGCGGCGGTGTTGGTGCTTCCTGATCGTTGGACTCGTCATTCTCCTGATCGCCGGACTCGTCATAGTTCTTCGGAGTTTTGGGTGGACGACCGCGTTGGCCAGTGCCGGTGCCAGTGCCAGTGCCACCACCGCCACTGGGTGGACTGGGACCAGTCTTATTCTTGGCGGGACGACCGCGCTTACGGCCGCTCGGCGTGGGTGCTGGAGTGCCAGTACCAGGTGCCTTTGGGGGCCGACCGCGCTTCTTTACCACAACTTCCTCCATTGCGATAAGCCCGACTTTTTTAATTAAGCAAGCGAATAAAGAAAAATCCTTGGTCTCTTCTCTGCGTTCTGCGCCTTTTTAGCGGCGTCCCTTTGCACACGCACACACTTGTAAATACAGAGAAATGCGCTCTCTCTCGCTCTATATCTCTCACAAGCAAGCACACGCACACACACCGACAAACGTTTTGATACTCTTTTTCGCTTGCCTCTCTTACACTTTGTTTTTCACGGAAAATTGCTGAAAAATATAGAAAAACAATTTAATTAAGCAATAAAATATATAAAACTAAATTGCTTATGATAGCAGAAAATTTTCGAAAATTTTTCTGCAACCGGAAAATACATACATACTTCGTTGGTAAATTTGCTTTTACAAAATACGCGCACGCTTCACTTTTTCGCCGTTCACTTCTTCCACCGCCTTCGCCGCCTATCGAAATGCACCCGAATTGGCTTCGATAGAATGCTTATACAAAAATGTAATACACTTTTTTCCGAATTTTTGTTTTCAGGTAGATAATCCGCACAACAATGGTCTTCGGAAGATACGTACTTATCAAGGTTTCACTTTTTGTGTTACTTTTTTGAGGGAATTTTTCCTTTGTTCATTGAGGCTGTACCGGCTTTCTTTTTATACTGTTATCGATAAATAGTGCGATTATTAGGCGGGATTTTTCAAATCGAGTTCAAACTACTCACTAAATAAAATGCAAACTTTATTTATTGAAAATTATTTTTGACACAATTATTTTTTTTGTTGAAAAAATAACCGAAATAATTCCAAAAAAAATTATGGGCAAAAAAATCACAAATATTGAAGACCAAAAACGTTTTTGGAAACAACTTTATATGATGAACGGAAACTCAAGTTCGAAAACGTAAAGTTTGTTCCACAAGCTTAAGGATTCGACAATTCAGAGCCCGGCTACTATGATAACAACGAAATTGCTTTAATTTTTAATGAAAAAACATGGTGCTACAGTTCACAAGCGAATGTTTAATTAAAAGTTACATATATTGCAGTTAATTAGGCTAATCACAGTTGAATAACTTAATACTATGAGCGGGCGCTTACTTCCACAGCTTGATGACACCATCGCGCGATGCCGAGGCTATGTAGATCTGGCCCTTGTCCTTGCACATCAGCAGATCGGTGATGGCATCGTGGTGGCTCGCCGTTGGCATGTCTGG
This sequence comes from Drosophila ananassae, assembly GCF_017639315.1. Taxonomy (NCBI): domain Eukaryota; kingdom Metazoa; phylum Arthropoda; class Insecta; order Diptera; family Drosophilidae; genus Drosophila; species Drosophila ananassae. The sequence goes on along the minus strand of NC_057927.1, from coordinate 14,566,164 downwards.
TCCTGAGCGGGGATTCTCCTCCGTCGAGGTGCGCAGCTGTTGCGAATCGCCAGTGCTGGACATGGAAATAATCTGCTCCTCGATCACCTGGCTGCCATCAATGAGACGGGTTCTGAAAGATATAAGTTGTTATATTAAATAGCTCATTATTTCTCCGAATAATTAATCATACGTGTAGTTGAATGTTATGTCCGACAGGTTGTCATTGGCGGCCGGCACCTTAAGCGAAGAGTTCTTCGGATTGGCTACGTCCCAATATCGGATACGCTGGTCCGAGCTACCTGTGAGAATGAAGGGTGTTCCATCGACTACGCCACTGAGGATGCCGCATGTGGTAGCTGGATCGCTGGGACTGCCGCTGGAGAGAGCTGCTGCTGGACTGGCCCACAGCACGGTTTGTCGCTGACCCGTTTCGATGTTCCACACGGATACCTCGTTATTAGACTGCGAGGCGGATATAAGATACGAGGGCTCCGTGGGGTGACATGCCACCTTGCGAATCCAGGAGTCTGCTGGATGTTTGATCTCGGCAATGGGTAGCCGAAAGCGCAGATCCCAGCAAATGTGCTTTCCTCCGCTTGTTCCCGTGGCTAGCCACGAGCCGGTGGGGTCTGCACAGATAGTTGTGATCACGCCGTGCTTAAGCTCGTTCTGCAGCCGCCAGGCACTGTGCTGCATTCGCGTATCCCAGGCCACAATTCCACCGTAAAGAGTAGCGTAAACGATGACACTTTGAGTGGCTTGGTCGTAGGCATGCATGTCCACCACCGGTCCATCTTTGTGCTCACTAAAATGAAGGTTTCTTTAAGATTTTAATTCAAAAGATCGGGTAATAACTTACTTTTGGTCAAGTGCCTGCTGGAGGGTCATCTTGGTGGAGTTTCGATCGATCCGCATCATCAGCATACTGCCATCTTTCCCACCCACTGCCAGCGACTGGCCACTGTCGCAGGCAGCCAGCGCATAGATCGGAGTATTGGCGGAGTACACCTGGCGGGACTTGTTCACGCCCTGGTTCCCATTCAGTTTGCTGCAGTCCCACAGCCTCACAGTGCCATCAATGCTTCCGCTGGCGAAAAGAGATCCATGCGGACGCAGGGATGCCAGCTTGATGACCGATTCGGAATGCTCGTGCAAATGGGCCACCAGAGTGCCACTCATCCGCCAGCCGGGTGGATAAGGAGTTACCAATTTGTCATAACTGCAGCGTTGCGATATTGCCAGGACGTTATAGCGTCTTTTGATCTTGGCGGTCAGTGATTCGAGGTCCTTGCGGCACTCGGAGGATCGTTCGAGCCAGCAGTTCCTCTCCGGCATGGTGTACTCCCCCAACGAAGTGGCAGCACTTACTGTCGTTGTGGGCACCCCAAGCACCACCGCACCCGAAGCTGGACTGCCAGCTAGTCCTCCTGCGCCCAGCGGAGTGATGACTGCATCCGAGGCGGGAGATATTAGAGTTGGCCCATCTGTAGATCCTGCAAGAAGTTAAGTTTTAGTTTACGGAAAGTTTTAAAATAATCAAAGTCCAAAAATGCATTTAAAAATATGACAATTCTTTAATAAAACATTTAATAACTTAAGGAACATTTTTAAAAGAATTCTTGATCCAACTTTAATACTTGATTTAAAATTTTTATAATTTCATAAAATTTTCAGCGTATGAAAGTCCAAAGTCCAGAAATAAAAATATCTGAGGAGTTTATTTCAAAAATTAATTTCTCGATTTTGAAAAATACTTTAAAAAGGCAATCAAATGAAATGGGAAAGTTTAAACTTCAAAAAATGAACAACAAAACACTGTAGAGAGAAATGATGCGATAAATTGTTAAAAAATTCAAACTCACTGTTTTCCGAAGGCATTTTAACGGCCTTGTCCGCCAGTGGATATTCGTGGCAAGCTACTTGCTTGCGGCTCACAATAATGCGTCCATTCCCAGAGGCTGTGTCGTCGAGATCCTGCAGAGCTTTATGTTTAAGGGAGATGAGGAAAGGCTTCATGGCCAGTAGTTGCATCTCAATGAGATCCGTCAATCCCTCGGAGGAGAGGCGCCTGAAAAGCTGCCATAACAAGTCATTATATGTTTTTAAGTAATAAATAATAGTATTTCTTACATTTCTTAAAGTCTGACCCATTTCCTCATACTGCGGCAGTGCTCCGTGTCTAGTTTGGGCGCGAACTCTAGCCCGATCTTCCAGGGCCCCGAGGAAGTGATGTATGTCCTGGAAGCGCAACACACTATCGAATATTTGCCGGGGCACTGGTGGCTGGACACAGTCCAGCAAAATATGCGCCTTTTCCACCTGAATGAGTGGAACTTTGAGAAAAGCACCAATCGCTGGCATAATCTTGCACTGAACATCGATGGCGCTCAGATTGCGAGCAGTGGTGGCCACCATGCCGCAAATTTCGTGACGAACCCACAAATTTGGGTGGCACAAGTAGCAGGCCGTCTCCTGGACAATTTCCGTCACTGCTGGTTTCTTTATATGGCCCAGTTCGATGAGAATGGTTACTGCCCGAATGGCCTTTGCGATTACAAACTCTTCCCGGTCTGTGAAACCTTGCTGGAGGAGAGGAACCAATATGTCAGATGCCTGCCAGCCGACGTAGCCAGCTACTCCGGCAATGTTGTCATAGAAGGCGCCGCGCAGGTTCTTATCCTCGTCATTCAAGAAGGTCATAATGTGCGAAAGGATCACGTCGTTGGCCTTTTCCTTGCCAAAAAATGCGCACAGATCACAGATTCCCGACTCCATGAGAGTCTGCTTAACCACCGGCTGGGAATCTGTTAGGAGACTCAGTACCGCTTGCCTAACAATATCGTGAAGGGCATTGAGTTCCGCTTCATAGCGCGGGGTTGGCATTTCGTTGGGTGCATTTCTTTGGGTCTCCTCCAGGAAATAAACAGCACTCTTGGCCAGAGCGGCAATATTGCGGGCGAAGGCCACTCGCACAATCACGGCACTTGCTTCGCTGGCTAGGTCCGTGATGAAGGGCAGGATGTACTCCGGAAAGACATTGGCATCGCTGCGGGGAATGTCCTTAACCATGCCCAGGCAGGCGGTTAGGGTCTCAATAGCCTGAACTTGGACCTTGGCTGGCGACTTCTGGGCCAAATGGAGCTGGAAATTTGTAAATAAAAAAAATACAACATAAAAACTATATTTTCCAGGTTAAAAACTCACGATGTAGGGCAATATGCGATCCAATATTGTCTCGGATGTGGTGTACTTGGATAGTTTTTGTAAAAGTTCTAGAGCTGCTATTTTAGTATTGGATTGCTTCAGTCCTCGAATACAAGAGGTCACCACGGTTATAATCAGAATAAGCCCATCATGTTCCGGCGGAAGACGGGCACACATTATTGGATCCTTCTTCTCTTGTTCAGCCTCAGCGTCTTCGTCCTCCGGTGTTAGATCCTGTGCTTGGGTCAGAACCTTGATGCAGTGCCCAATGTCCTTGTGAAGGCACTGAATCTTATCATCCGGCGACATAATGGGAGTGGAGGAGAACATCTGCAGATACGACTGCAGAAACGAGTAGAAGTACTCGGGAAAGAGTTTTCCTCGTTCCTGGTCCAAGTAGTCTTCAGCGCTTTTACGGTTTATGGAGTGGATATCGATCATGGATGCCAATAAGTTGCGTAGCCGATCGTTTTCGATTCCAGCAAGATGTTTCTCTACCAAATCCCGTTCACCCCGCCGGTAGGCCAACAGCTGGGAGAGCTCAAAAGGAGCCGTACCTTCTGTCCACAGTTCCAGCAAAGCGCAACTGAAATATTATTATATTAAAATAAATTTCCAATTTTAACTAGACTGATATAATACCCTGCTGAAAAGATGTCCATGGCTGGCAGCAAGGTATTCCCTGCATAGCTGGGCGCGAGTCTTATAATGGAATCTGAATGAATCACCGACATATTCCCATTGCCGCCATCGTCATCCGATGCCAGCGTCTTGACAAATCTCTCTGGGGCTATATAGCAGGTTCGCCTGCGACTTGTGTCAAAGAAATAGGTATAGTCAGCCGGGTTATCCTCCGGCAGATATGTGGGCTTGAAGGAGGCAAAGTCTGAGAGTAGAATCCAGTTCCACGAGGTTATCAGAATGTTCTCCAGCTTAATGTCGCCGTGGCAGATCTTCTGTTTGTGGCACTGGTTTAAAGCACACAGGATCTGGAATGTGATCCATTTCTTCTCGAGAACTGTGAGAAAGGGTCTGGTAGAGACACGGTCGTAGAGACTGTGCTTTACATATTCCCGCATAATATAGGCAGCCTTGTCGATTAACTAGAATGATTGATAAAAGATTAATTGATTGAAAACCTTGTAGTTTAAAAATGAGCTATCGGAAACGTTATCTTTAAATTATTTGAGTCAAATACGGTGATTCATATATGGGGATGAAAATATTTGCCTCGTGAGCAGACATTGCATGATTTATGTTAAAATTAATTAAAAATCAAACCTCCACTCGTTGAAAAGGCAGACAATTGACGGCATTGGCCAGTGTCAGTGATTTTTTGATGGCCTCCAGCCTCTCCTTGTGATCTTCCAGGGGCAGGGTGGGATCGTGTTTCACAAACACCTTCACCACAATCAAACCCTCATCCGTTTTGGCTTTCGCCACTTTGAAGAATCGAGTGCTTCCCATGCTGGGAAAAAATAATGTGGGTGTCACTTCATATGCTCATGAAAAGGATTTTTTTCTCACTCACTTGGAGCTAAAGGTGATTTCGTTGCCAAACTGGCCGGAAAAGTAGTGCTCCACCGCATAGATTTGCGAGGGCGCAATGCCAACCAGTTGATTGCCCATCCTGATAGCAATTACACTTCAAATCTCCCTAAATAAACAGTAATATTATGGTTTTCTTCAACAATAACAAGTGGAAAATGTTAGTTTACTTTTGCGCAGCCTAACAGCTGTTCCATTTTAGGGTTGCTGATGCATCGAAATATCAATATATCGATATTATTTGTAGTAATATTATATTTTTATAGAGATATTAATTTTATATTGTTATTTTATAGATATTTTAATATATATTAAATAAAAGATGTTTAATATTTATATTTAATATTCATATTTTACTTTTTTCAAGCCTCGAACCATGTTCGAGTTCGTTTCAAACTCGGCTTAGAGATAGCAGTATAAAAATCGATCGCTGGTTTATCGATAAGACTTCTTAATTTAAAAAATGAAACATATACTGTTAATATATTAATTTTGTTGACATTGGAATGTTAATGAAACAAAATAGGAGCTAATTATTTATTATATTTAAATATTAAATAAGATATCACTATTTTGCATTAAAACTTTAAATTCTGGTTAGAATTTAAAATTTCTAAGTACACCCCCTAAAAATCGTTTTTTTCGTCTATAAAAAAAAAAGCTTCAGAATAAATGGTTCCAACTCTTTAGCTTAGCTTGACAAATCCATTGAGTATAAATTTATGTAACTGGCACACTGCAATCCATTTTGTCGAATAAAATCGAAATGGGCCATGACCAGCCCACAAATCGAGTCCGGGTGACAAATGAGCCAGGTATTCAATTGGATGGCCGGCAGAACTCCAAATTAAATGTGTTTCTTCAACTGAAAGACATCGACTTTGCAATGCTCTAAAATTAAGAAAAATAAGTTTACAAACTGATGAAATTTGAGAAGCTCAACCCTAGAATATAATTTCATTCTTACATTCATTCATTCATTATAAAAATGTTACTGTTCTAAAAATACCTTTGATTCATAAAATAAAGTAAAAAATATAACAAAATCCTAACATTATCAGTATACCCTGTGAAAGTTAGTCGTATTTAAGAAATATTCCTGATGAGCATATTTACATAAAAAGTCCAACAACTTGGCTCTGAATCTGACTTTGAACCATTCCAAGAAGAGAACTTTCAAAGCGGACGGAGTGACGATCGTGTGTAAAAAGAAAGTAGGTGGGCAGGTAGGAAACACAAGCAAAGATGCACTTTAAATTATATTCTATATTATTTTTGGTTTAAATAATTTTAAAAAAATAATACATATTTGAGATAGATTAATGTAAAAATGTCATTTAACCTGTCTTAAAAAATAATTATTTTTTATTTATTTAATAACTATATAGGTATTTTTTTCAGTGTTTATTCTCTTTCTCCTCCACTCTACTTCATTTCTTTTTCACTCGCTTATTTCTGGATTTTTGTCCAAAGCGCAGGCGTAAAGAACACCATCGGAGCGGGAGTCAGTTGAGAGAACTTTGGATCGGACCGGACGGCTCTCCCGCTCCCGTGGATCGGGTGGCTTAAGAAGTGTTACAATCCCGCGCTGCGCCACAGAAGAAAGAAAGTTTTCGCCTGTGCTGGCTGCTTTGCTCGAGTCGCTCGTCTGGAGTACCTGACTTTGGTACTAACATTGGCCCATAGTACTACCACCATTCCAGTGGCAATTTAAACAGCCAATCCGTGTGCTCAGTGGAGCGTCTTCCGCGTTTGTGGCTGCGTCGCTTAATTGGCCCCAAAGTATCTCAAGTGTGTGATTGTGAAAGTTCCTGCTACAAAAATGTACGTGCGACGTGCTTGGCTCTTGGCCTGTTTGCTGTGCCTTCATCCCTATGCCCCCACGTTGGCGGAAGAGGAGGACTCTAATCCGCTGCTGGACATGGCTTCCATGTTCTTCCAGGAGGCTCTGTCCAATCAGAATGGTGGCGGCAACAACGGTGGCGGCGGCGGTGGGGCAGGAGCTGGCCTGGCGGGCGTGGCCTCGCTGTTGGGCACTTTTATGCAGGCCAACGGCAAGGGCGGAGCTGGAGGCGGCGGAGCTATGCAGATCCTTTCCGGCATCGGCAGTCTTCTGGCCAACAATGCCCGTGGTGGTGGCGGCCAGGGCGGTGGCTTCGACCCCTCTATCATCGGCAATGTCCTGGAAATGTTCACCCAGGGTGATGAGGAGGAATCCACTCCCAACCACAACCAGAAGCGAAGCAATGGTGGCGGATCGGAGTCTGGAATCGGTCTGGATACCATCCTCCAGGTGGCTTCCGCTTTCATGAACACTCAGGGAAATGACAAGGCTACCCATAATCACCAAAAGCGATCCGCTGGCGAGGAACCCGAGACCGACAACGGACTGATGAACCTGCTCCCGTTGGTGATGCAGGCGGTTAGCTCCTTCGCCGGTCCCGAGGGACAGAGCACCCAGGAGAAGCACAAGAGTCATGCCTGGGTTCTGCCCCCATTCCTGGAACACATCCACGTGCTGTGGGATCACTTCTCCAACTCGGAACTGGCGGATGCCCTGTACGAGAAATCCGGAGTCAACAAGATAATGAAGGTGGAGTCTATATAGAAATGTCTGTACTGATGGGATGTGGGGATTATGGCACATAATTTCTTTAAGTAATTTTGAAAATTAAGAAAATATTTTAAAGTTCAAGGAATAAGTTTTATTTTTTCAATAAGATATTAAAAGATTAAATAAAGAATTAGTTAGTTTCAGAGGAAAATTCTTTAAATAGTAATATTAGTGATGTTAAATAGTGATCTTAAAGCCTAGCTATCAAGCCTTGTTAAAATTTAATTTTTATTAACTTTTATTATATTTTTTAACAATTTATTTCAATAACTAATTCCAATATAATCCATTTTCAGGGCTTCAAGGGCAGTGATGGCAAACTGGACTATGACAAGCTCTTCGAATCGCTGAACAACCAATCCTTCCGCCGCCGATGGATCAAGTCAGCCACACTCTACCTGGCCGACTGGGCCAGCTATCTGGCCAATCCCGATGTCTATCTCAGGTGAGTTCCTACGTGGCGTCAATGGGGTGACCAATAAGCGTGTTAATTACCGATCACGTTCTGCCTGCCAACGGTCCGAATGCAGTTAGCACTTGGATGCGATTCTGACTTGGATTCTCAGTCCAAAATCGTATCCAAACAGCTGGCTTCCATTCAACCTGTGCTAACCAATTCCCGTTAGCGGCAACCCGTTTTCCCATCGATGGGGGCTACCTTTTGACCCACTTTTTCGGTAGCTTTTAGAACATGCCTGCTAATCCAACCGGCCAACAGTCCGGCCCAAATCCAAGTCCAATTCCTGCCTCTCCGATACAGTTACAGTTGGATATGCAGAAGATATAGAAGTCAACGGCATCGTTAAAAAACAAACAAATAAATAAAAGCGGGCCAAAAACCGGTTCGAGTCCAAGAGAAATGGGCAAGGTACACTTGGCCAAAATACAATGTAATTGTTGAAATATTCTATAGAATAATACAAAGCTTAAGAGAGGCTACTGATTTAAAAAAAATATATATTTTTTAGAGTTATAGAACTATAGAACACCCCCAATTATTAAAGTTTTTTGTATATTTTTATTTCGAGTGTATGGACTCGGAGTACAGAGATTTTTGCATGACTTTAAAGTAGGTCAGGCTTCTCAGACTTCTAGTCTTGTTGATTTTTTTGTAATTTATTTGTTAGATGGCATTCAACTTCCACTTTCTAGCGACCCTTTCACTCGACTCGTCGTCGCCCAGGTGCTGCGTCATCGAAACCCATCAATTTTGTCCGCTTTTTCCACTTTTTTTTGTATCTTACAGATACTTCCAGACGGCACAGATCATGTTTAACGGCCTACTGAAGTCTCAAGGTTACCCGAAGCAGACGCACTTCGATCCCGCCCGTCCTGGTGAGACGATCTCCAATCTATTGGACCACGTGGCGAAGCATCATCTGAACGTGAAGATCGACTCCCGGCAGTATGTGAAGCCAGCGGTGGGCTATGCCAAGGAGCTCCTCAAACTGGGCCAGGCCCGCGGTCTGTTGCAGTTCAATGCCACCGAGATCAGCGACAAGCTAACGGATACGCTCAACCTGGAGGTGGGTAGATTCTTTTGATCTGGGAACTGGGCTGCGTCTGGGGGCAATTAGATGGAGATATTTATCTCTAAGAAGAGAATAGAATAGAAGACTATCTTTGAGATACAAGTACTTTTTAGGGTCTACCTCAAAGACTAGGTCTGCCTCTTGTACTAATTACTAAACTAGTTACAAATTAAATGAATTAAACCACCATTTTCTCCTCCTCACGCACTCGAATCGAATTGGATTGAATCTAACAACGGTCCAAATGCCAAACAGGTTATTGAACCGGTGCTAAAAGTCCATCGCGCCTACAGATACATCTCGAAGACGCCGCAATGCGATCGTTATGTGCTCTGCCAGCTGAATGCAGTGGCTCTTGACCAGCAACAGAAACTCCAACAGCAGCAGAAGAGTCAACATCGGCAGGCACAGACATCGGCGTCCGGTTTGATTGCCGGAGTTAGTCCGAAAATTGTTAAGATCGGCAGCATGGGTGCTGCTATATTCATTAGCACGGAAACCGGTACGCCGTTCTGGACGCTATTCGGTGTGATCAATGCGCCATACAATTGCGAGGTAAGTAGTGTACTGCCCACCGCATCCATACGCCAACTTTCTAACTGCTATTTTCTACTGCTATTTTAACAACAGGCCAAATATCCAGTCGATTGCAATGGCTTCCACGAAGGCGAGGCCAAGGTGACCACGGAGTACATCCACAATGAGTTGTAGACACTGTCGCCTTGGCTCCAGGCGGAGATCGGGATACGATCGATAGGGAGGATTCTCATTAAGACGACATAGTAGCTGTAATTGAGATTTTGTGTGTATATAGTATTACGGATTGAAATACATTTAAATTTAAACTTTAAACTCATAGATGGATTTTTTCTGGGTCTGGATCTTAAGACAATTTTCGGAAGACTTGTCAGATTAATTTCAACTAATTTGGCTAGATTTGAAGTCTAAAATCAAGTTCACCATAATTTTCAAAACAACCACCATTATGAACTGATGACTTTTACCTCCAAAGTCAACGAACCATGAGAGAAAATCTTTCAAATAATACAGTCTAACTTCGATAAGTCAGACCTTTATGGTAAAAAAAACTATAAGGGAAAAAAATAGAAGAAAAGAAGAACCTTCCGAGGGTTCTGTATTTGTAATTTATTGGTCATTAAGGAAAAAATATATAAAATTACAAGCATAGTTTAAAAGTACATTAGAGGCTTTTCTTTGGAAAAACCAGTTCATCTTTGGAAACTGGCCTCGGGGGCCAAGCCATTTTCACCATTTTCATTTGGTGGCTGGCTCATTTGCACTTGCACTTGCCACTTCGGCTTCAGTTTGGTAACATTTTTCGGCCACATCGGACGTCACAATGCAGCTGATATATCGCGAGCTGGAGGCGGATATTGTCCGGCGGACGAATGCAGTCTTTCCGGTCAAAAATTGCTTTGTCGAGGTCCTCCCTGACCAGCTAATCATTCCCAGAAAATATGTGGAGATGGGAGAATCCATCCGATCTCTTCCTGTCTACGAGGATGATGTGTGGATGATTTCGTATCCTCGCACAGGATCGACTTGGGCCCAGGAAATGGTCTGGCTTCTAGGCCATAATTCGGACTATGTGGCGGCGGAGCAGGACTTACGGATCCGTTCGCCGCTAATAGAGCTCTCGGCCTTGTTCAGTACGGATCACCATGAGGCGGTTTCGTAAGTAGTTGATGCAGTTCCTCTTCCAAACTATTTATAAAATAATAACCATAATAAACTTAATAAACTTTCTCCTCGTTTGACAGAAAAGCGTTTGGAAATACCGTGGATCTGGTTCGCAACTTGCCACGCCCCCGGTATGCCCGCTCCCACCTCTCCTGGCAGCTGCTGCCCGAGCAATTTGAGACAGTGAAGCCCCGGATCGTGTACACAGCTCGAAATCCGAAGGACCTGTGCGTGTCCTATTACCACTATTGCAAGTCATTACATGGAATCAATGGCGACTTTGAACAGTTCGTGGATCTCTTCCTGGAAGGCCATACACCAATGGGATCGTATTGGAAGCACGTATTGCCATTTTGGAAGCGCAGCCAGGACGAGAATGTGCTTTTCATCAAGTACGAGGATATGATCAAGGACTTGCCCTCGGTGGTCCGTCGCTGTGCTCGCTTCCTGGGTGTCACAGATCTGTTGAATGCATCCAGCCTGCAGAAGCTATGCGATCACCTGACCTTCGACAAGATGCGCGAGAACAAGGCAGTCAATCTGGAAAAGCTCATCCCGGAGTCATCGTCGAAATTTATTCGCAAAGGACAAATCGGGGACTGGCGCAACCACATGGGAAATGAGATGTCGGAGCGATTCGATGAGTGGAGTGAACGACACATTCGTGGAGCGGGATTACGGTTCGATTATGAGTGAATTTACTTTTTATTCAATTAAATATTATACTGTTTATTATCAGATGGTTTTAATAAAATTTGTTTTTTGTTGGCTTTTTAAATTTGGCGGGCTTTTTCGATAACTATTTCTGTTAAATTCGATAGCGATTATTCTTGTATTAATAAAGCTAAAATCGTTCGTATGGAAGTGTCATCCCTATTTAGCCGGCTGAATTGTTTACATTTTGTTTTTCTTAATTTGTGATCTGCATTTTTGAAATCTATCATGACCTGTGATACCACCGAGGCTTTGGCAGCCCACATGTGTGAGCTGGTCCAGTTTTATATGCTGCCTGAGCTTAAAGAAGATCTGGACAACGTGCAGTTGGGGGCGTCACAATTTGAGAGTTATCATTCCCTGCTAATTCAGGATTTGCCAAAGCTCTATGACATGGTCCAGGAATTTCTTAAGAAATCTGATGATACGGGTCACGAGGAGGTATAAATGTTTCTTTATTCATTTAAAATACATTATAAAGCATTTTATTTCAGTTAAGAATAAAGCTGCTCCTACTGCTTTGTGAATTAACTGCAGCTCCCACAGTGTATCAACTTACGGATGGAAAACTTTTAAAAAACGCCAACGACCTAGCTGAGAAGCTATCCCAAAATTGGTGGGTGTCCACGGACTCACAAATTCTTAAATATTATGAGAGCAAACTGCACAAGGATAGCTGGAAGCGACAACTGGGCGCAGTGCACGGCTTCGCCCGATACCTGGAGGTTATTTTCGGGAATAATTACAATATTAGTTGAGATTTTCTTTATCATTCATATACTTACAGTTGAGATACTCAGAAAAGCTTAAAATGCCCATCCAAATGCTAACATTCGCTCTGTCTGTGGGTTTGAATGTGCGCGAATGCTATGATCCTGCCTACAAACAGCTTGCAGTGAAGATCTTCATAGTGATGCTTAAATATAGTGTAAGATTAGGGAATAAAACTTCCAGAAACTAGATTAATTTTCATTCTCTACAGGATGTCAGTAATATTCAAGAGCTTAATATTCAAAGCGTGATCTATGAGCATGCTCTGAAGGATGCTTACAACATGGAGTCCATCGAAGCTATGGGTTCAGTTTGGAATTGCTTGTACCTGTGCCTGGATCATTTCAAAGAATTGGATGCGTTTACGGTTGGTTTATAAACATTTTACTTTTTATTTAAATGTTTATTTATATCTTTATTTTGCAGTGGAACCAGTGCGATGACATGCTAGAACGGCTCATCCGCAACGTGACCATGGCCTCCAGCCCGAAAACCTCCATTTGTATGCTGAAGTATATCATCCGACTGGGTTACTATTTCACCATCAACCGCACCGATGTCGAAGAAGCTCTTACCGCGAACCTTGCTGATCCAATTGAATTGGCAGCCAGTCGGGATGTGTGTCTGTCACTGAGCGCAAGCACCAGCTATCGTTGGGCCAAGGCCATTCTTGCAATGTTTGTCCTGGAGTCTGAGAAACTTCTACAGAGCCCCGAAGTTTGCGTAGAGCTCCTGCAACAAATTCTTAGGTGCTACTTGGTTTGCATCCTACCAATTCCCGTAGAAGCTCTGCGTTATCATTTACCCGAATTTTATAGTAAATTTGTGGCTGTTTTGATGGAATGTCTGACGATTCATGAAAGAACACCTCCTGTTTTAAAGGTAGTATTCAAACACTTTTAATGAGAATTGCTTTAAAAATATCCTATTTCTTCTAGTTCGTGGAAAGGTTTATAGAAACATTTATCTATCAACTGGCCAATTGCTCGACGCAGAAACTTCCTAGTGATTTACAAAAGTTTATGGATGATTTGAAAACTTTACAAAACAAAATTACAGAGTAGATTAGATGTTATATATATTTTATGGATATTTCTTTGTCGGAGAATACAGATTCCCAGCGATTTAAAAAGTTGTTGGATAATTTAAAAAATTCACAAAATAAAATTACTGAATGGAATGGATGAAACGAACGTTCCTCCGTACGACACTAGGGATCGTGTATTACATGCACCAGGGTGGAAACCAGCATGGAGTGCATCATTAAAGTAAGCATGCTAAACTTCGCACCCAGAAAAAATCCTTTAAAGCCACGCCTATGGAATATAGTACGACATATGCTCCATAAGGGAATACCATTATATGCGTTACTATTCAATGATAAAGTCACAAGGATATCGACAGGGGTGAGAAGTAATGCAAGTATACTTCCAGTCACTGACATTGCACTGATCTCGTGCAAGAATCTTTTACCTTGATAGTCGTGTATAATTTCCAGCCCAGTCATTACCATTTTGTTGATAGGAAACCAAAGCATAGCCCTTGTTGCGTTACATATCGAATAAATCTGCCACCCATAAAATAGATAGGCAAACCCGCCTTTGAGGTAAATGCAGCGAAGACTTCTCCAGGTGCGCGAGTAACTGAAAACCGAAAATTAAATAAAAAACTATGCCCTTTTTTTTTTGGAAAATTATCCATGTTTACTTGCGTTTGTAATAGGGTATTCGGGAGAGATCTGTCTGCCGCATAACAGCGAGTTTAGCGAAGGGAGTAGCCATTAATCCGCCCACAAAGTTGCACACTCCATGAACTGGAATAGTGTCGTAGTTTCTTAACCTTATGACGTAATGGTTGTGGGTTAGTCGGTGGTACACAACGTATGTGGCTATCGTTTGAACTCCACAGCGTACTGCGGCGCTATGAAAGCCAAAATAGAATCCAGCTGGTCCGGACTTGACAATATAGGTCAGGACCTCGGGTAATTTAACGTTTCTCAAAGTCGCTGCTTGCATATTTATTCGAATCAGTTCCAATGGATGGGTCAACAATGTGGCTGCGAAATTCATAATAAATCCTTCAAAGAAGTTTATTTGTCTATATTTCTTCTTCCATTGGCGTTCCGAGTCTTGACTGCTCATTTGGCTGCTCAGTTATTTTAGATTGTTAAAATATTTTCACTGGGAATGTGTTTATATATGCTATGGTTACTAAAAATTTGTATTTTGTTTCGTTTTGAACGGGAACTATTGTTTCTATTAATCTAATTATAAATATCCGTACATCATTAGATTATTTTCTCGAGTTTCGCAATCTCTGATAATAAAGCGAAAAATATTTATTGATCTTTATATTGATTCTTGATTATACTTTTTTCCGATGAGTCGCCTTCTTTATATAGTTTTTTATATTTATTGTCAAATTCTCTAGAGGATTTGCTTTAAAATTTAAAAAATGAATGGGACGCACAATACGCATCCGATTCTGAAACAGAATACTACAAAATACGTATATAATTATGTGATGTATAAGATACAACCATTTTGATTTATAAAAAGTAAGAAATCTATTTTTAAAAGTATATTTTAAGTTGAAACATTAAACTATTGGTTAAATCAAAAGTGGAACAGATTTCCAAAACACTTTAAAATCGTAAAATACATTGCTGGCCTAACTACTCGCACTCAGCTCTCAGCTTTACAATCTCCAGCTGGGTCTTCTTCGCCTCCAACATTGTGACCGTGCGTTTCAACTCAGATATCTCGTTCATCTTGGTAAAGTATTCGGACTTGGCCTCCAGGTAATCCGTCTCAGCCTTGAGGAGGTCTTTTTGCAACCGGTTTGCGTCGGACGCCGGAAAGGTAGCTAACTGATCCAAGTCATTGAGGTAGCCCACCAAGGTGGATCCTGCATTTCGATCACTGTCATCCTCCACTAGCAGTTTATCCAGTAGATTCACGGAGATGGGATCGTTGGTTTCCGAAATTGGTGCTGGTGCCGGGGGACTGGCAGGTTCCGCTGAAGTTTCTTTTTTTGATTTAGTAAGATTGCTAAGCTTCTCGGTGAGATCGGCTTTATACTTCGGGCAGGACTTTCTGGAAGGCATTTTTTTTTACCAACTTTGCAGAGCGGGAAATGCGGTAGATATGATTTGACATACATATGTACATAGTACTACATACCTGTGGATGATAAGCCTGTCAATGCTGGTATTCGATTGGTATTTGTTGCAGTGCAGACAGAGGGCACGATACTTCTTGGAATCGCCCTCTCCCTTGTCGGCGGACACAAATCCAAGAATACCCCATGTAGTATTCTTATAATTACCACGGATCCTTTGGTGTTTGGGTTTCTGTTCTTTATTTGCCACCAACATATTTCTCTACATGCAATTTATTTACTTGTCGCGTCTGTGTGGCTTGCGTAAACTGTAGCGATAAATTCTTATAATTCAGCAAGCTGTTATCGATAGTTGTTTAAATTTAAATAAATTTCAACGCAAGCAACATGTTTTGAAAAAACAAATAATAATAAAATACAAAAAATAAAATTTAAAAAACTATTTTTAGTATTCTAATATTATTTATATATATATCGAAATGAACTTTTTTTTTTAAATCTTCAGTTCTTCATTTGACTTTAGTAAATTAATTAGGTTAACTAAATAATAATAATTTTTGCTAATTAAAAAATTTTTTCATCTATTTAGTTATATATTTTATTCAAAACAAATTTATTTGAATAAAAAAACACTTGTATTTTGAAATGGATAAAGTATCGATATATTTCCGCGGGAGTTGTTTGTGTTATCGCCGTGAAGAAGCCATTCCACATTGCACCACAGTCATAAAAGATGCCACGAAAGAAATCTGAAGATTTTTATAGAACTCATGGCTTTACTGCCAATTTGTCTAATGGAAAATACTCCGCAACTTGCCACTACTGCGACCGAGTTTTGCAGAACACAGCGCTTTCGCGCCTATCTTTACATAGGTAACATTACATACTTAAAGTCATGGTTTACATACGTAATGTATAACCAAAATTATTTTAGACAAACATGCGATCAGAGAAGGGGTAGATACACTGAGCCCATTCAAAACAAGAGCGACGAGGCTGACTCTTATGATGAGCCTCTGATAAAGGTATATTTACTTAGTAAACATGGCCCGAAATTATTTACTCAAGTCACAACTTTTTCGTATTTATTTCATAGATTCAAAAAATTTCGAGCGCCGAAGATGTCGATTTCGACAATGCCCCTGAGGGAAAGGAGATCATTGTTAAGGTACTATATACCATATAATATTAAATATACATAAGTTCTAAACATATTGAATATTTGTATCCAGATACAACAAATTCTCGACGCCGCCGATGAGGAAAGTGGAGAAAAACGACCAACTATTATTAAGTCCGAGATACTGCAACAAAGTAATACCAAGGGTTTGAATCAAGGACAGAACGTCGAAATACATATCTCAAATGAGGACGAGTCTGCCCACGAATTCTTTGAACTCGTTAATGATAACAACAAAGAGGTGACTATTTTAAACTTAAAATTAATATTTATATATGTATATTTTAGCCTATTTCGCAGCACTACATAATCCCGGAAAATCTGGATGACGGGGTTCAAGAAGCAGCCACTATTGTGGCCAGGCCCAAAAGCAATTTAGCCTCCTTGCGAGCAGAGAAGGCACGGGCAGAAATCAAACAGTTCCAGAGTAAAACCAAGTTCCTTAAGACGGAAACGGAAAACCTGAAACTAGTGCGAACACTAACCCTCTTAAAAATTCAAAAGTTGCGATTAGAAATCGACGCTCTGCGCGCTCAAAATTAATTTTAAGTTAATGTACAATTTTACATGTCAAAATTTAGTTAACTATCTATGTAAATCGGCCTTGTAGAAATGTATAGTACACATTGCAATATGTACATATGTACGTATGTATATGTTGTACAGTGTGTGGAAAAGCTATCGATAACTATCGATAAAACTATTATTTCAAATACATAACAATTTTGAAAATTTCTTTAAAAAAAAGTATATGTTTATTTTAAGTAGTAGTAACGACAAGTAAAAATGAAAAATAAACTAAGATTGACGCTTTAAATAAATAAAAAAAAGTTAATGTTTACGTTGTTTATATTACTTATATTTTACTAGTATTTGTTACATAGTCCGAGATACTGCAACTAGTAATTTTTATTTTCTTAGTTACTCATTGCAGAAAAAGCAGTTCATAGTAACCAACAATAAAATTTAAATTACTTTCTTAACCTTATATTTAAATTAGCAATGCGATAGTTTTTAGCCGTCGTAAATATCGAATACTCGATAACTATTCGTCGCAACCCTGCTCATCACATGATAGCCAGGGTGAAGTCGGGGAGGAGTAAAGGGTTTTTCTTTGCAGTCGTTCGTCATATGATTAAAAGTCCAGCGGAAAACTGAAAATGTTGCGGAGTTGCGTCGTTTTTTCGCTGTTCATTGCAGCCAGTAAGTAAATCTAATAAACGAAAGTCTATTTCCGATCTTTGAAGTTTCGGAAAGCAAGAAAAAAGTGGAAAAATTCGAATGAAAATACAATCGATGGGGGTGGTGACTTCTCCGAAGATTCTGCATGCGCAGAATATAAGGACGGATAACTCCCTATGCGATAAGTGAAAATCAGAAACACATAAATCTTTATCCTTCTCCTTTTTCTATCCGCAGTTCATGCTGCGGGCGAGTTCACGGTCCTGAACAGCCCCAAGGCGATCAGCTTCAAGGGCAACGATGCCTTGGAGAGCTACTACCTGGGCGATGTTCTATATGCGTGCATGGGCAACTCTGTGATTGGTGACTCAAACTGGAACGGCGTGACCATCAACGATCCCTTCAATCTGGCCAAGGGCGTCATCGTGGTCCACGTTAAGGGCACTGGTCACGTGACCACCTCCGGTAATGCCAAGTCATACGAGCTGACTGGATCCCGTACTGATGCCTCATTGAATGCTTTGGCTGCCGAGCTCGAAGCCACCAACGAGCCCGTCTGCGACATCAACTTTGAGCAGTTTGATGATGGTGTAAGTGCATTTAAATTTGAATATTTTATCCACATTTTATTAAATTTGTACCACAATAGGTTCAGTCTTGGAAGTCCTGCTTTGGCGACTTCGAGGTTTCGGCTGCCAAGCCCACCAAGCACTTGAATCCTTCCCTGCACTCTGCCGACAAACAGTTCCTTCAGGAGATTGGTTACATCAACGGCGCTGCCGAACATCTGGCTGAGATGGCCAAGCCCTCAAACGTTTTGCTCATTCGCGTCTCCGTTGATGGAGTGGCGAAGGCCCATGGAGAAAAATCCGTGGCTATGGATGAGGCAAAGAAACTGCTCTCCACCGCCATCAGCCACCTGTTGGCCGCCTCCCAGAAGTCCAGCGACTTTGTACTGTTTGTCCAGTCCACCGAAAAGGATGTGGCCGCGTCACGCTCGAAGCGTGAGATTATTGCTGCCGACACCAAGAACCCCTTCAATCTGGCCACCTACTACAGCAGCGACTACCCCGTGATCTTCAACATCATCCTGTGGTTCATGGTTGTCTTCGGCCTCTCTTTGCTGGCCATCTGCTACGCCATTGCCGCTATGGATCCCGGCAGGGACTCTATCATCTACCGCATGACCTCCACCCGCATCAAGAAGGACAACTAAGCGGATGGTGCAGTGCAGAGGGCGCTGGCCCCACATATTCTTTGTTATTTCGTCCCATTTTAGTTAAAATCTGCCAACTTGTACTTCAATTCAAAGAAAACGAAATCAGAAAACAGAAATCAGCGCCGTAATTGTGTGTGTGTGTGTGCGCGTGCAATTGTCGCTGTAGTTGGCTATAATATCTAAACATAAGTATTAAAAAAACTTATCAGTTTTCGATGCAGTTGCGGCTGAGAAATAATTCCATAGTAATTTGTTAAATTTTCCTGTTTTGTTGTACTTTTTAGGTTCATATATATATATATAAAAACGAATATGCACAACATACTCGCCAAGTCAGTCAGTTCTTTGTCAAGATAATCATCATTGTGTAAATTATCAATATTTCGAGCGTTAAACAGTAATGTTACAAATATATAAAGCCTAAAAAGACAAAATTATCCGTTGTTTATATTGGGAACAATTCATATCTTTATTAATTTTAAATTTGGAAATTTTTAAATAATAAGAATCCTTTTTTCAAAGGCTTAGTTACACATATGTATTGCTTTTCAGTCGGAGATCTACGAGGGATCAGTAAACTAAACTAATTATTTTCCAAGAAATCAAATTCTACGCTCCCCAATGATCATTGGCATTGTCGTAGGGCGAGCTACTGCCTCCACTCCAGGCACAGCAACCAGATCCATTCTGGCCCGTCGAGCTCTCCCGCAGCATGGCCTGTAGATGGTTTATGTAGTTAATGGCAATCCTAAAAATATAGAATAAAAATATACACCACTGGAAAATATTTGCAGATCATGTTACTCACCTCAAGCTTTCGATCTTGGAATACTTCTTGCCGTTGGGCTTCGATATGGGCAGCTTGGAGCGCAGCAAATCAAATGCCCGATTCATGTCCCGCATCCGGGTTCTCTCCCGATCGCAGGCCGTTCGCCTGTAGTCTTTTTCCATCTGCAGAGCCTTCTCCCGCCAGGCGGGATTGTGCTCCTTAGAGATTTCCACTTCGGAGCTACTTGCTACACTGCCGCCGCCATAGCTCATGTACATGGGTGGCGGGACCAGTTCACTGGGCTTCGGCTCATCCAATCTAGCTGGAGAGGCTGTTGTCATTTGGCCAGCATGCCACATCGACACTGGCTGCGGGATCACACTGTAGCTGGGTGGCAGCAGACCCATGTTCGGCGGCTCTTTATCGTATCCAGCCATCAATGTGGGTGAGTAGTTGTGCGGATGGGCCGGAGCATAGGCCAGCATACCCCCGCCATCGGGGGTCAGGGTGTAGTTGAGATTTACAGCCGACTGCGAAGTACCCAGCTCGAGGAGGACGGGCTGTTCCGTTGGCTCAGCCTCACCTTCCGACCCGCCGCTCAAATACGGTCCCCCTGTGGATGCCGGCACGGGCACCAACACCGGAGGGGGATCTCCCGGAGCCGAGCCGGCGGCGGCAGCGGCGGTGGAGCTCAGCAGTTGATCCGTCATCGTTTAAGCCGATTTTCGAATGACCGATGCAACGAAAGTTCTCCCTGGACTGGTGGCAGGCTTACCTGGACTCGATTTTTATTTTTAGTGCATTATAGGCAACCGTTCGTGATGAATGGCACTCCATCGATCGGATCCGAGACGTGACTACTCATCTAGGGATGATGAGGAGACCATCCACTAAAGAGGCCACCACTCTTTGTACGTGTGTCAACAACTAGGGTGATCTATGGCAGGGATCAACAACTAACTTGTCGTCGAGAGAATCCTTTTGTCTACCTGACACGACACACAAAGCGGCTTAATTTCTTAGCTATTGTGCCACCGATCGAGGCGCGTGTGGCAGGCTGGAGTTGCGTTCGACTTGTGTCGTCCCTCTCTGGTTTTGGGATCGTCGATCAGCGATCGCCACAACTTCAGTTTGAGTTTTTTTCTTTGATCGCTATATACAAACACCCACACTGGAGCGATCCCACATCCCACATAAGCGTAGCGTGTATTTTCGACGCATGTAAACACAAGTGTTTTAACTTAATTAAAAAAAATACATATCCATATGCCCAGTTATGAATATACGTCTATATGAAGGTGAGAATATAAAACGCTCCATACCCCTCCATGGCTGCGAACAGGCATAGCTTAAAGGTTCCCCCCAATTCTAATTTTAAACTAATTCGTTTTCCGTCTAATCCCGAAGTACAGTAGAAGATCAAATTATGGAATAACTAATAAGAATTTATGATTAAGAAACAGGGATAAAAGTAATATTATTATATACATTTTCAGTAAAAATATTCTATTTTGAAATAAACACTTTATAAATTCTTATAGGTCGGTTTAATTTTTAGTCTCAGATTCCACAGACTGTCTTTAAATCAATCCATTTTTATATATTAAAAAAAAAGAACCTTAATCATAATCTATTTTTCAAAGTCCTATCAAAGTACATTTTCTGTGAGCCTTGCCCGCGAAACCCAATTCATGACTCTGGTTTCGGATTACTCGCCACAACACACACATATCGAAATTGGAAAATTACTTACATTTTTTGCGAAGCCGAGAGTTATTTTTTTAGCTGGTTTACCAGAGAGCGCAGTTTGCCGGGAATCGGAAATGAATATTAACAATATTCTCCGTAGAGAAACCTAGACACAAGCCCTGTTTCTCTCAGCTCTCCTTGGGGCACTTCGAGTGTCAAGTGGCCATTTGGAGTTAACAAACGCATTTTACAACTCCCGAACCGAATGTGGGTCACTGCGGTGGCAATTGCAAATCGAAGCCGTTTATTGTTTTCTGCTTTATAAAAATAAACACGGTGTGTAAAAAATTAAAATAAATAGCGAGTACAATGAAGCATTAAGTGGGCGCCAATTGGGCTCAGAGCCACCCCGGCACAGATCAATTCATAAGAACTATATACATAGGAGTGCTTTAACCGGCTCGATATTGAACTAATCTTACTTAGTTCGCTTTAAGCTAATTTCATACAAAATTCTTTTAATTCAATCGATGTCAAGCAAATGCAGGTCACTCAGCGTAGGTGAGAGCTCCCTTTTAGCTGCCGAACTGCAGAGGTCGCAGTTCAAAGTACTTGTCCAAAACTTCGTCAGTAATTAGTTTACGAGCTGCCTGATGCTGCTCCACAATAGGAGTGAGGGTCTAGGGAGAAAATAAAAAAGAGTTAGTGAAGTTATTTTAAAATATCAACTGTCAACACAACAACTCACCTCCACGGCCAACTTTTTAATCTCGCCTGTAAGCATTTCGCCCTTACTGTACGCCTGTCGCACCTCCTCCAGTTTAATATCATCCTCCAGGAAGAATTTAAGTAGCTGATAGGACACATCAACATCCGGAACACCACCCAATTTACGGTGTTCCTCCACGGTGGCACGACCGCCAGAAAAGGCATATTTGTTGATTTTATTCTTGATCTGCTTGGGCGTGTCGGTCAAATACACAGCCGAGTTCTGATCACTGGCCGACATTTTCGTTTTGGCGCCTTGCAGTGCGGGAAAGAAGGTGGAGTGAAGTAGCGCACACTTCGGGTAACCCAAGCGAGGAGCAACGTCGCGGGTCATGCGGAAGTACGGGTCCTGGTCAATGGCGCAAGGGATGAGGCAATTCACTTTCTTATTGCCAAATATAAAGGGGAAAGTACTGGAGATGGCGGGAGCAGCTTGAGCAGCTGGGAAGCCGATCTTGCCGATGATGTCAGAATCACCGAAACCAAAAATTCCCTTTACTTGGTTGAAAGTCACGCATTTTTGGATGCGAATTATGTTCTGGTACATGGCAGGACACTTGCTAAAAAAACAAATATTTAATAATTAGTATTTAAATATTATTTAAAAAGAAACTAGATTTGTATACCAACCCCATGAACTCCAAGTTGTTGAAAATAAATGTCTTGTTGACGTCAAAACCCATTGCAACAATATCCTTGGCATTCTCGCGTGCCAATTTGATGGCATCCTCAACCTTCAGGTCCTTCCATAAAGTCTTTTCGTCGTCGGTTAATTGAATGACCAACGGTACGTCGAAAGTCTCCTGAAGCCACTTGGTCATAATAAAGGGAACCAGATGACCCACATGCAAGGAACCCGAGCTAGGACCACGGCCAGTGTACAAGTAGAAAGGTTTTCCACTTTCCCTCAACGAGAGGATGGTGTGCAGATCCCTATGCGAAAAGAACATGCCACGCCTGATCAAGTGGTGCGCTGGTTTGCCAGTGATTTTCTCGAACCGAGCGATAAGATCTGCATCGATTTTGCTTGACCCAAAGCGTTCTGCAACGTGTCAATAAGAAATGTTTCCAAAGGTTATTTTGAGAAACTTGTGAAGAAGAGTCCACGTGCTTACTTATCAGTTTGTCGTAGTCGACGCCCGCATCGTTGCTACTAGCCACATTCCACGGATCCACAACATCTTCAGCAGGTGCCTCCGGAACTCCCTCTTGCGCCTGGGCATCTGTGCCTGTTTCCACTTGCTCTGATTCCGGCTTGCCATTTAGTGTCAGTGCCTCCACGCCCTCCGTTATCGTCTCCTTGGTGTCCGCCATAGGAATTGCTTATCTTCAGTCTGATTGTTGATGTTTTACGAATAATTTAATACTGGCCAGTGAAATTCTCCCTTTCACATGTGAAATGAGGCGCTTATTAGGGGCGATAGAAAACCGATTTTATTTGTTGTTAGAATGATCGATTATAATTAAGGGGGTATGCTAATACAAAGAGACAAACTTTACAAGATTTCTTGTATTTCTAATATTATAATAATAAAAATACATCTAAAAATATATAAAACTTAAATAACTTATAATAATCTTTTAAATAAGGCCTATGTTTTCCAGCCGGTAATGAGTTATCGATAAAAATTTAAATGCGACAACTCTAGTAACTCAGCTGTTTGAAGAGAATGCAAATTTTCCGAAAATGCAACAGACGTAGTTGAAATATTTTTAAATACACCGGATAGAAAAACCACCTTCACGATGCCTATAATGTATAATACAGGCGAGTGGTTTAAGGTGCGGCCAGACTACTATAGGTAAGTCAAATTTAATTCCAAAAGTTTTCGCCAATAATACGCCCACTTTGAATTGAAGAAAAGTGGAGCTGCCCACGCCCAATTGGCCACTTGATCTGGAATTGGAGTATATGATTTTGGCAGCGGCTCCTTATGGAGGTCCTTTGGCAGTCACGCGGGATACCACTAAATTGGTGCCCGTCAAAGGTTCTACCAGGCCAATGATTCGTATTTTTGACACCACCGGAAAGGAAACAGGTCATATTTTGGTAAGCTTATCTCTTCTGAAAATTGGAAACATGTATCTATTAAAATTTAAACTTTTTGCAGTGGAACCATGGAAAACTCATTGCGATGGGTTGGTCGGATTTGGAGGAGCTGATTTGTGTCCAGGAGAACGCCACCGTATTTGTATTTGACATGTTTGGCCGGGAAAAGGAATCCTACTGTATTGGCGACGAGGCCAGCGTTACCAAAATTGTGGAAGCTAAAGTGTTTCAGTCTTCTACCGGCACAGGAGTTGCCGTTTTAACCACATCCGGCCGGGTCTTTTTGAAACAAAATAGTACCAAGGCAGAGCGTCAGCTACCAGATATTCCCAGTAATTATTGCTTTAAAATTCAATAAATATGGTTTTAATTGATTATGTTTTAAACAGATTCTAGCATTAACTGCTCGTGCTGGGACATTGTCACCGAAGGTCGCAACAGCTACTGCCTCCTGGGCAGGGATCGAGAAATTATCAAGCTGTTTCCCGATGAAAAGCTTCCCACCATTACCGCAAATCTTTTCGAAAAGCCGCACGACCGAATCATCAAAATCTCTGTATCGTACAACCACCAGCACTTGGCATTGTATACAAACACCGGTCTTTTATGGATGGGTAGCGTTGATATGCGACAAAAGTATTGCGAATTCGATACAGGCCGCAAAGACATGCCCCTCCAAATAGAATGGGTCATGAACATAGACAACAGCGAATCTGATGCGGTGGTCATATCCTACCCTTCCTATTTGCTAATCGTAAACCGCAAAGCTGATCGGAGCGACTACCACTATGACCCTGTGCTGTTTTTAGTGGCGGAAATGGATGGCGTTCGAATTATCACCCCGACCTCCCACGAGATGATACAACGTCTGCCAAAATGCGTGGAGAATATATTCGCAGTGAATAGTCAGGAACCGGCAAGTTACCTCTTTGAGGCCCAGAAGAAATTCGAAGAGAAATCCTACAAGTCCGATGAATATCTCAGTATGTGTCGGGATAAAATGTCTTTGGCGGTGGATGAGTGCATTGAGGCGGCATCCTACGAATTTTGTCCTGAGACCCAAAAGAGTCTGCTAAGGGTGAGTTTGAAACGCTCTCAAGATAAAATTTATATCTGAAATTAAATGATTATTCTATTTTAGACGGCTCACTTTGGCAAGGGTTTTATTTTAAACCATAATCCTGATGAATATATGCGTATTATGAGGATACTGAGAGTCCTCAACACCCTGCGACATGAGAGAATCGGAATACCACTAACTTTTAAACAGTAAGATACAATAATTATGTATCGAAAAAGATATAAAAAATAATTCATCTTCATGCAGATTCACCCACCTTAATCCGGAGGTTATACTAAGCCGATTGGTATACCGAAAGCACTACGCCGTTGCCATTCAAGTAGCCAAGCACTTGAACCTACCAGAGTCTTGGATTTTGGAGCATTGGGCCTACGACAAAGTGCTCAATGATTCCAGTAAGAGAAACAACTATCTCCATGTCTTGAATACTAAGATATTGTCTTCTTTTTAGATGACGCCGAAGTGGCTCGCAAGATAACTGAAAAGTTTAAGAACCCCTCTGTTGAGGGCATATCCTTTTGCAACATAGCAACGAAGGCTCATCAGGCGGGACGGGATGAATTGGCCACTAAGCTTCTAGAACTGGAGCCTCGTACTGCGTTACGCGTTCCCTTGTTGATCAAAATGCGCAAATTTGACCGAGCTGTGGCCAGTGCCACGCAGTCTGGGGACACTGAGCTGATTACTCAAGTGCTCCTGGAGATGAAGATGCACATGATGCTCTCCAATTTACACGTATGTAGTTTATGATTCAGGTTAGGCTTCCGATTAATCAAAGATGATTTCCAGATGACAATTAGAGACCATCCTCTGGCATTGAATATGTACAAGAAGATCATGAGGGAGTCAAATCGGGCCGGTCTTTATGGCATTTACAACACAGAAGACGACCAAAAGGCAATCGCAGAATACCACTTCGAGAACGCAATCGAAACGAAGAGCCTCGAGTCGAATTTGTCACCGATTACCAATGCCTACACCCAGGGTCGATGTCTTTTGGAAGCGGAGCTCTGTACTGATTACAGTCGGCTGCTCAAGCTGCAGAAAACCTTCGAGAGTAAATATAATAACATATTCAGTGGACTGTCGGTCCACGACACCATCCTCGAGCTGCTGCATCTTGGACAACTGAATGAGGCAGAAAAAATCAGGAACGGCTTCAAAGTGCCCGAGCGTCGTTTCTGGTGGCTGCGAATACTCACGCTCTCGGAGCATCAGAGGTGGGATGAACTGGAGAAACTGGCCAAGAGCAAGAAGAGTCCCATTGGCTACGATCCATTCGTTGATGTTTGTTTAAAACAGCACAACGCCACTGAAGCGAGGAAATACATTCAGAAGTGCAGAGACAACCGCAAAGTACACTGGTATATCCGGGCAAAGTATGTAGGACTAAGATTTTAATTTATTTTTCTTGAATAACAATATCCTTTTTGTAGCTTATTAGACGACGCCATTGACTGTGCGTTGGAGCAAAAGGATATACATAGTCTGTGTGAAATAAAAAAGAAGGAGGATGTTGTGAACGATGGAGATCTGTTGAGAAAGGTCTGCAACTGCATTGCTGCTCTGGAGTCTAGAAAGTAGACGGAACATTCCTATATGCAAAGTGTTTAAATATAATTAATATTTATTGATACCTATGGTTACCACATATTGTGCTATTTCCCTATTAAATATATTTAAACGAGTTTGTTTTCGAAGGACATTTTATTATACATATGTTTATGTAGTATGTAATAGATCACATAAAGCAAAAAGAGAATATTTTACTACATTTTTGTTTCTTGTGATTGATGCTTCATTTTGTGGCTTGAGTTGAGTCGTCTGATGTGTTAAAATTCCGCCCTATTCTCTTTAAAGAAGCTTCTGCAAGAGTCGTTCCTGGGTTAGATTCGGGCACAGGTATAGTATTAGTTAATTTTTTTATGTTAATGTCGATGGTTTATGTGTTGACTTTAGTTAATTCTCTACGTATAGTTACGATTTTAGTAAATTACAATTACAATACATTATATAGTACATAGTAGGTAGATAGAGTATTAACTAATTTATTTTATTTATATTTTTTTTTTTTTATAAATTTTTATTCAAGAGTAGTTTTATTTATTTTTTTTTGTGGTTTCTGTTTTGCATACATATATTTTTAATATATTTACGAACATAACAGCAGTCTTATATAAGATGACATACTCATTTTATTGTTTTCATTAGAGGGATTTGAGTTCATTATCATATTGTTCGAGTGCTCTGGCAGATGTTTCTCTATATAGATATAGATCGATAGAACCAAGTATCAATATACTCTATATAGAACCAAAAAACACTCCCCCAAAGACAGATCCTTGCTCTCTACATACATTTATAAAAGTTGTTTTGGCTAAACTAGTGCGATCCGATCGTACGGATCGCTAAGCGTGTTTTTGTTTTTTACCTCAATATATTTGTATTAAAATGTAAGTATGGGCTGGTAGGCTATAGCTATATAGCAGTGGTTATGAACGCAGAACTATTTAGATAAGGTGCGAATATTTTTTTAAGACGCTGGGCGTCTGCGAAATGCGGTCTGAAGTTTATTTATGTTTTTTTTGGTTTTTGGCGCGCCTGACTACGTAAATGTATACTTGTAAATATTTATGATGATCTAAATATATATGCGTATATATATCTATGTATATTAAATTTCATTTTTGTTCTTTTTGAATGCTTAAGGAACCCGATTCTGATAGGATAGGAAGTTCGATTGAATTTTGAGGCATGCAATGAAATACAATCATTAAGAGTATGCACAAGGATATTTTTTTGTGTTTTGTAATCATATCGTATATTTTGTTGTATGTTTGTTTTTTTGTTTTTTTTTTTTTAATTTTTTGTTTTTAGGGAGACTTTACATTTAGGGACGTTTGAACACTAAAACTATACAATTACAATACATGCACGGACACACTCACACAACTACAGACGTATGCTCTTGTGTATAAATAATATAATTTATAATTATAATACTATAACTACTGTAGAGTTATTGCGGCTCCTAAGCCGGTTCGCAGCTTCAGTTTCAGCTTCGACGGTTCGTGGGCTTCCCCTTAAAATTTTTATCTAACTAGTTTCTGGTTTTGTTTTTTGTTTGTGTTTTTTTTTTTCAAATTTTCGACATTCAAATTATTAATTTCTGCACATCCCAAGATCTTAAAATGGATCAGATCATTTTAATTGGCTCACACGAAATTGTCTTTGTTGGCAAGTTCGGGACCTTTAATTTTTCTAAGATTTGTGTTTCTTTTGCCAATTAATGATATTAAATTTAAACCAACTGGTTGGGGGAATCCCAATAACCTTATTCTATTGAAATTGTACAGAGGAAATTTTCGTAAAGTTATAAATAGATGCGTTCAGGGCATTCCACCTTCCAGTCGCCTTGAATTCTTCTTGTTTTTTTTTTGTTTTATGCAATTATGAAATCAAAAATTTAATTTAACTACAATAATGACTAGTTGAAGACATACCTTCAAATATATTTACTAAATTTGTTGTTTAATTTTTTTTTCTGTTTTTTTTTTTTCGCAATTTTTGTTTATGTATTTAGTGTGTATTTTTTTTTCTTTTTTGTTTTAAGAGTTTAAGAATTGTCTAAAGCCGATTTTTTAGAGAACGTTTTCATAGCTTTTCTGTTGTTTGTTTTTATATACATGATTTAAATTTAGGGTTCAAGAATTTCCTTTTAAATATTGCTGAGATTTGTTTTGGGTTTTAGGTTTTAAGTTTTAGGATGTGGTGGTAGATGATATATAATATTTGCAAAATGCATGGAATATGTTAATTTTTTGTTTGCATTCATATTTTGGAAGCCAATGGAAATTCTTGCTTCTTCTGGAAAACTTCTCTAACGATTTAAAGGCGGCGCCTGCTTGAGACCCTTCCTTCCTCTCCATCTCCATATCCATCTCCATCTACTCCCTCCTCTCTCTTCTACTGAATCCTTTTCCCATTCTCCCTTATTGACGAATCCTCTTGCTCCGCCTCTTGTCCGGTTCATTAGTCAGTTAGTTAGTTACAACTTCATCACAGCCAGCTCCTCGGTCGCTTTCAGTGGCGCTCAGCGCTTCAGATCTATGCGTCTCAGATCTCAGATGGTCAATTGATCGTTTTCTTGAAGAGATTTTGGTGTATGTGCTCGTTCTGCATTGCGCACATTTGGCCCACAGCAACGGTCCGCAAGCCACCGCCTCCGCCACCGCCAACATCCGGCTGAATGGTCGGACCATCGCCTCCAGTGGACAACGACATCGATTTGGATGCTCGCAGATTGGAGAAGAACTTCTCTTTGATGGCCAGTGCCGAATATTTGTGCTCAATGAATGTGGGCGAGATTTGCATCGGCGTGGTGCCATGATGGGAGGAGCCTCCGCCTCCGCCGCTCCCGGTAGTGAGTGGTGGTTTCGTAGACGCAATTGCTATGGACATGGACCTCTTGGCGGCACCACCGACTGATGGCGGCGGTTTGCTGCTGGAGTCGCTGCTGCTGTGGTTGCTGTTTGGATTGCTGTGGTTGTTTGAGCAGGAGTAAGAGGTTTCTGCAATAGGTAGAGAGAAAAGGAAAAGAAGTAACGAAAAACATAAAATAAAATCAAAACAAAACAAACGGAAACGGAAACGAAAACGAAAACGTAAATGGGAAACCCATAAAACTAATCCCGACAAAGCTTATGACAGAGAGATATATAATAGAATAAAATATAAAATAGTAGGAGAAGAATAAAATATTACATATTGCACTAAATCGAGAGACGTCTTAAAATTATGAGCAGACCCAGTCGCAACTTAAACATATTCGTGTAAATGTGTGGGTTTATGTGTTTATGTATATCGTATATAATTAAATTCAATTTGCTAATGCTTAGAACATAAATAATACTTTCTTTTTTTTGTTTTGTTTTTAGTCGAATACGAATAGTACACTAATCTGAGATTAAATCAAATTTTAGTTGGTAGCGGTTCTAACATGAGTAGTGGCCTGATGGAATTTGAAAATTTGAAATTATTCATTAAAATTATACATTTTTGTTTTTAGTTATTATGTTCTAATTAAATTAAGAGGAGATCAGACGTTGTAAATAGTTTAATAATACAAGCATGATAGTCATACATACAAATAATAGTGATTCTAATTAATTCTCTCATTTTTAAATAATACAAAATATTGCACAATCAATGCGATTTGTGTGGATTTCATTGGAAAATAGATATATATATGATATATGATACATTGGGATATCGAATCGATTAGTTAATGGGAGTTTTAAACTAAAAACACAACTTATGTTCCTGGTCTCTAAGCAAATAAGCAGTCTACGAAATGTGGATATCCATTTGGATATTTTGGTGAGTGAATGAGAGTCTGACTTGGCGCCCCCCTTAAAAGTTTCCTAAATCCTAGACGTATACGGGAGCTCGTCAATGCGGCGGCTTGGGTGCCGGTGCCGGTGCCGGTTGCGGTTCCAGCGTCAGTTTGCGGTGCATCAGTAGCTGCTTGAGTATAGGCTACGTCTCATCATTGACGGCGCCAGCGCCCACAACTTCAACGGCCGCCGCTGCTCCTCCGACCTCCTCCTTGTTCTCCGTGATGCTGGCTATCGCCGCCGCCACGCTCTCCGAAATGGCATCGCTCTGGCCCTCATCGGTGTCCATCGGCTCGACCAATTCCAATTTACCCTTCTTGGTCAGCTGCGGCTGCTGCTGGGGAGTGGGTGAGCTGCTCTTGCTGCTGTTACCGCTGATACTGCTCGTGGGACTAATGGGCAGTACATGGTGTTGTTGAGGTTGAACTTGCACTTGCACCGGCTGTTGCTGTGGCACTTGCGGTTGCTGCTGCTGCTGCTGCTGCTGCAACTGTTGCAGCTGGGTGGGAGTGGCCGGCTCTTGCAGCAGAAGTATGTTGGTCTTCTTGGCCAGCGATGCCACTAGCGCCTGTTGGTTGGCATTACCATTGCCGCCATTGGTGGTGGTGGTGAAGGTCAGCGTTTGGGTGTTTTTGGTGGGTGAGGTGGCAGGTGTGAGTATGCCCAGGTTGACCAAATTCGGCAGCGGTTTGTTGCCATTAGTGGTGACCGTGGTGACCTTATTGCCATTGAGCTGCTGGTGCTGTACGATGTCGACGGCGGAGCCGCCGTTGGCCACATTGGTGGCCAGCTTGAGAATCTTGCTGGCCGTTGCATTGGCAGCCATAAGATTGCTTACCGATTTGGCAGCCGGTTGGTTGTTGGTTTTAATGGATACTAAACCGAGTGTGCTGCGCATTAAATTGTTGTTGTTGCTGTTACCTGTTGCACTGTTGCCGCCGTTCTGCTGCAGGATCTGCTGCTGTTGCTGTTGCTGCTGCTGCTGCTGATGGTTGGAGACATTGGTCAGTGTAACCACATTACCGGCATTAAGCTGTTGCAGTACACTGCCGTTGCTGGTTACAGCTGCAGTGTTGCAGGTGTTGCCATTGGAGAGACTGCTGCTGCCGCCGTGGCAACTGCTGGTACTGCTGGACATATTGCTGATGCTCGACGGACTTAGCGAGCCAATCGACTGTGACGGCGAATTACTGCGCTGGATGACTGGCGGCGGGGGATTGGAGCTGTTGCTGTGCGAGCTGTTGCTGCTGCCAACAGCAGATGCCGAAAGAGCAGCGCCATCGGCCACCATTAGTTGGGCACTCAGCACGCTATCCGGCTGCGAGTTGTGGGTGTGCAGGGCGTGATTCTTCAAGCCCTGTGCCGTCTTGTAGCTCTTGCCACAGTGGCACTTGTAGCCCTTGCGAACTCTAAAAGATATTTCTTAAATTAATAAACATTCTGTGACAAAAGAAAAGGGTTTAAATCCCACCTTCCGTCCTTCTTGTGACCATTCTTCGAATGGTACTTGATGCCATTGACGTTCTTGTAACGCTTCTTGCATCCTGGAACCGGGCAGGCGAAGGGTTTCTCATTGCCAGGCGTGCCATTGCTTCCGCCACCGGAATGCCTACAAAATAAGGACGCTATTTGTAAGAAAAGACCTCAAGAATAATCATTATTCTCCCACACACCTGCTGCCGTAGCGCATGATGAACTCGGAGCTGAACTCCTCGGTGGTCCAAGAGTCATTGCTATCCTCCGACTCAGTGACTACCATTTCATCTTCATCCATTTCGCTGCCTGCAAGAAGAAATAATTATTATTTATACAGAATATTTAAGGAAATAATAATCTTGCCTGTGGGGGTGGTGCTGCGGTTGGACGAGGACATGCTGTAGCTGTGGTGCTTGATGGCCAGCTTCCGCTTGAGCTCCACGTTGCCAGTTCCATGACCGTTCGAGGAGCTGTTGGAGCCGCTGTTGTTGGTCGGCGGGGCGGTGTTGTGAGTGGCCAGGAATCCAGCCTCCTTGCGGTTCTCCTCCGTATAGAAGCGCAGTATGTAGCTCAGGGGCAGGCAGGCAGGCTGGGCCTGCTCCTTTTGTTCCACCACCTTAGGATCATAGTCTGAAATAATAAAAAAAATGAATAAATGAATCAAGAGCTTCTAAAATATATCATAAATATTCTCCAAGAGATTACCCCAAGAATTAAAACCTGAAATCATTGCAGACCCTGGCCCGCAACGAGAGTGAAACAAGATTAGCTAATTAAAAATTCCCTTTTGTGTCGGGAATTCTGAATTCCAACCGGAATGCGGGTTGGCTGGCTGGCTGGGCCAGAAACCTGCATCCAAAATTCGTTTGCAACTGACTGCTGTGTTTGCACTGAAACAAGTTCAGAGACATTCATGTGAGACGACCCACAGCCCGGCCAATTTATTATTAAAATGTCGAAATAAGTAAATAAGCGAGAGTGCACGTAGATGGGATGGTATGTCATGGTGTCTGGGGTTCTCACTAGCCGGGTTAAGGGCAAAGCAGGGCAGGAGGAGGACCACATGGCTGACATGGCGTTTGGGGACAACATCTTTATCTTATCGGTTGAACAAGCATAAGCCGAAAGCTCGCTTAATCAGTGAGTGCATAATAACAGGTGCCTTCGTTCTCCCCTCTATTTATATGGGGGGGCAACCTAACCTCCATGGTGGGTGAGTGGGTAAGTGAGTGAGCGGCGCAAGGCGAGCGCACGCTTTATTTCTCAATTAAATCATTTTGGTGCGTAACTGTGTCAGCGAGACCATTTGTCATGTGCTCCTCCAACCCTGCCCCCACCGATTGCAGTGCCAGTTAACAGGTTGCTGCTAAACGCTAAGCCAACATGGATCAGTTATAGATCAGTACTATGCATATGCATCTCCTTGGAAGGTCAGATTTTGGATTATTGTTTGAACCAAAACATATGCCGTATATTAGATATTATGCGGAACATATGCTTTCATTTGGAACTGCTCCTCCTCTCCTGCCCCGAGTGGTTGCTTATCAGGGCGAAGTGCGATTAATTTTGCGGCAAAGATTGCGGCGATGGGATGCC
Organism: Drosophila ananassae; assembly: GCF_017639315.1. NCBI lineage: Eukaryota > Metazoa > Arthropoda > Insecta > Diptera > Drosophilidae > Drosophila > Drosophila ananassae. The sequence goes on along the minus strand of NC_057927.1, from coordinate 14,532,572 downwards.
TACGTGCCAGGCAATCGATTGATGACACATACTGAGACGGACATGCGAGAGTGTTGCGAATATTACGCACATAATTCCACGTATTTTTAGTTGCCATATTTATAAAAAAAAAACGTATATTTGCAATTGAAAACGGGCTGCTGAGCTGTTAACTGCAATCACTATTTGCCTTGGCGCCACGCCCCCATCCTTCCTTCCAATACTGCGTCATTTGTTGCGGTCAAATAAGTTCAGCATGGAACATTTTCTGCTCCGCCTTCATTATTGTTATTATTTTGTTTTTTTTTTTTCGTGATAACCTCTCCAGCGATTCATTCTCTCTCCGATTGGCTCCGATTCCCTGTAGGTGACACTTGCCAACTGCCCCTCTGTGCCAGTATCGGAGTATTTTCCAAACAACTTTTTAAAACAAATATGATCTAGCTAAATATATATACAGATATATGTATGTATGTAGGTACTAGCTAGTACGACGCATATCGTACGTTTTTTGTTTTTTTTTTTTTTTTTTTTAAACAAAATTACCGCAGATGCCTTCGCTTCTGAGTTGCCTCTCACTTCTGAGTCATGCACTTGTTGCAGAATTTCGAAAAGATAACAAATTTGTTTCGGTTTCTGTTTTTGTTTTCATTTCGATGGCAGTTCAGTGAGTATACTCTGACTGAAAACTTTCCAATTGCCGTCGAAAAGGCGCATTCCTTGTGATATTTGATAAAAAATACAAAAGTCGTTGGACTGAAGAGACATCGGATCGTATTCATGTTGACACTGCAAGTGCCAGCTGGTAGCTGGTGCCTGGATAGCGGCTAGGAGATCATATTCGCAGATGGTTTAATTTAAACAGGCGTTGGCGGGGAAAAGCCTGCCACAAAACAGAAACTATGACTAATAATGACTAATATTTCTTTATTCTAAATTTAATGAGTAACTATTTAATGTTAAATATTAATATTTAAGAACAATTTTTAAGTGCAGTGTAGAAGCAGCCAATTAGGAGAGATAAAATTGGGGCACAACAGGTGCCTGGCAACTGTGAAAAGGACAAACCTGAAGGTCTCGACCGCCTTTTGTTGCCATGCCAAACCGAAACGATACGAGGCGGATACGGATGCCGATTTCAATTCGGATTCCGATTCGGAGCACGGAGCACGGAGCCCGGGACTGAGTGGGAGTGAGTGTAACGAACGAACAACGCCCAGAGAGACTCGGTGATAAGGAGAATCCAGAACAGAACAGAACATACCACACATCGAATGTCCTTCAAGATAATGAAATAATGGGCAGTTATAGGCCCAAGCTTCTCACGCAATGGATCCAGGGATACTTGTATGGGAGGGATGCGGGTTTAGTTTAGGGGTGGCAGTTGCCATGTGGGCGTTTGCTCGAAAGCTTTATGTAATGCCCCTGGACAAGGAGGCCTGATGGGTGAGGTGGTGGGTGGTTGGCCCGGGCAGACGCCATTGCTGCTGTATCTGTATCTGTGTTTGTGTGTGTTTCGGTGTTATCACGCAGCAGTGGCAAGAACAAAACAGCTGCCAACGTAACTGTAACTGAGTCAGCTGAGCCACCCCTGCACACCCTTCCTCTGTACCAGCCCCTGTAAGTGGAAGTGTGAGCGAGAGAAAGCAGGCACGCATGTTGGAAATAAATAAAGCCCCGCACCACCACCACCACTACCACCATTAACCGTTGAAGCAACCCCCAAACCCCTCCAGCACTACCACCTTTGGCGTAGGCTCCTAAGGGGTAGCTTCCGGTTAGCTAACAATACTTTTTTATGGCATCTTCCCCAGAAAACTGGATCCGTTGATAGATGGCTTTTAAAAGCAAGACTTTAAGTTAAAAATAAAATCCCCCCCTTCCTCTCCAGCTAACTACCAAGCCATGCCCATGACCAGCACTGGGCTTACGTGTATTGATTTTCCACCCCCCAACCACCCCTTAGCACCTGGATGGCTAAAATTAGAATTTGTTTATAGCGCTGGGGTAAAAGTGCACACTCGAAATGATTAATTAGGCAGTGGGGGGATACTGTCACGTGGATTGGCATCAAATAGCATTATGCGTGGGTTAAAAACAAAAAAAAGGAGGAAATTGGAGCGCATCTCCTCGCAGCGGACGCACAGAGACACCTGTCTCGAAATCGAAAACGGACGCGAAACCAAAACCCAAGCCAAGCCATGCGGACAGGTCAAAAAAAGGGCGCACAACTCGCCGGTTGGCAGTGCAACAACAACAATAACAAGATGCTGTGCTGGCTCACACATACATCGACATTAGTATACACAAACACACCTACATATATATATATACATATGTTATTGAATGGATCACCGGCTTTTTGCTTGCTTTGTTTTGCTTGTAATGCCCTCTCGGTCGCACCCATGCCATCCAACGGCGGCGATCATGGAAAGAAGAGCATCGCATGCTGTACGCGCTTGGAATTGGGCGTGTGTAAACCGACGCATACTGGTGTAAGTGAACAGGTAGGCTTACGGGGCAAAGGTGTACCCGTATGTCCGGCCTGTGGCCCTATTGTGAACGCTTGACCACCATCGATTTTGTCCCCAAATGCATTTCAATTGACATTTTAGCAGACTAGAGACCGTACAAAATGCAATTCATCCAATAAAAACAACATTCAATTCACCACGAAGCCAATAATTACACACACACACACACACCAAAGCACAGAACACACACTATGACACCGAGTTATATGCCGCCGCCGCCGACACCGCCAATTGTATATATGGAGTAAATAAATAGAATAAACAAAACACACCGACATATCACGCGACGGACTAATGATTATCAGCGGCCAGTGCGCCAAACTCCCGCGTAAATTTCAGCCCCCTTTCACCGCTCACCTATGTGGGTGTCCTCGATGTGTGATATTAGATCGCTCAAGCTTGGAAATGTGATGCCGCAGCCATTGTATTTGCAGACGTTGGTCAGGAACACGGCCATATCAGTCGTATCAGTCGAGTCGGGCTATGTGACTGCTCGTAGTTATGTAAAGTTGTTCGGGGAATACTGTTGGCGATGGATGCGCGCCTATCGGGTGCCGCCTATCGATAGTCAGCAGCGGGGGCGGGACATGGTAGCGATAGTTTGAACCCTGGATTTGATCTCCTTCAGCTTTAAAAACTAGGTTCTTGATTTTAAATTTGATTGATCTGTTAAATGCAGCGAAATTCGAGTTATCAGTTGAACCTCGTGGCTTGCAGTTGTTGTATTGTGGTTATTGTTGTTGTTGGCGTGTTGTAGCTGTGGTGTGTTTCGGTCTCTGGCGTGCCCCACACACACATACACTCATGCGCAAGAGCTGCTGCTGCTGTTATGCAATTGAGGGCTGCAACGACATACAAACGGGGTGGGGGTGGGGGGTCGTGGGCAATTTAGCTGGGATCCAGGAAAAGAAGACAGGATAGAACCACCTGATCTACTTACAGCATTCTGGGCTTCGAGTGTGTGGCCTTCAGAGTTGCGGCGAATTAAAACACAGTCGAACCGACGTGACGCGACACGAAGCGTTATGCTGCTTGCGGCTGTGTTAGTGTGCGTGGCTATGGTGAATAGGCCAGAAACGGGCTAACATATCGATAGTCGATTGCTGCGGAGGAGAATAAAGTTGATTCGAATTTATTATTATTTTGTATTTTCTCGTTTAACTATCTTGTTTAGCCGCATAGATGACCCGCTTTGAGGAATGTTAGACTATTAACGTTCCAAGTGAAAAGAAATAAAGTTACTATTCGTTGCTCGCTTATTTTACGTAGGAATAACTCAAGTTAAAATCTGTACGAAAAGTAGTTTCCATATATACAAAAATTTCATAAATTACAGTAATTTAAGGTTACAAGTAACGGAAAAACAACTTCTGAACCTGCTATCATTGTGAGCGCGAAAACCATATAATTCAGAAGTACTTGCACTGGGCACACTGAAAATACCGATAGCTTGCTGTACAACACTATTTAAAATGGCAAATTCACCATGCCGAATCAACCCTGCACCGGTTTTTGGCAACACTGCTTTAGGGATTGCTAGCACCACTTTAATTCCATTTTCTTTCGACTAGAAGCTTGACATTTAGATTTCTTGTTTAAGAAAATTATCAATTCCCTATTTGCATAGATTGCAGTCCATTAAAGGCCTCAAGTCGCCTGTGATAAGAGATTCAAGACCGGCAAGTACTTCCAAGGGTCATTTCCAGTTCACCACAATTCAAAGGTTGCAGACGACAATTCGAGGTGATAGATTTAAAGCACTCAAGATCGGCGCCGATTTAAAGGTAATTGACCTTATTCGCGGCATATGCATATTTGGAAGGAAAAACACCCGCGATCGGCCAAAATACGAGATGCGATAGGGACCGCGGCGGACATTGCGCGCGCACCTATCGAACCTATCGTCTTCCAATTCACCACATTGGGGTCTTTGCGGAGCAAATTCGCGCCCCGTGTTCAATACGGTTTCCACTGTTGTGAAGGGTTTGTTCGAAGTGAGTCGACGGGGTCTGCGCTCTCCCATACATATAAATTTTCATGGCAGCCAGCGGAGCACCCCCCTGGTTGGATAATCAAGTGCCTGCCGTCGAAAGCGCCTCAGAATGTCAGCGAAATCTTTTTAAAATCGTGTGAATTGTGAATTTTTTCTCAAAACGTGTTCAATGGAATCGCCATCTTGCGGCTCACACACACATGTGACAGTTGTTCGTGCGTGTGTCTGGGAGTCGTTGCGTCACTGAGAAAGTCGGAAAATTTAGCAGAAACCCATTGAAAATCCGCAGAATTAAGCTTAATTCATTTGCCAGAGTTAAAATTCGTCTGCATTTCGATTGTAGAAGCGGAATCATAATTTTTTTCGCACATTACGTAACAACTTCTGAGGCGGCTGCGGCGTTTGACATTTGACAGCTGAGAATCCAACTATTGCCCGATCTAACCCGATATATTCGTCTATATCTTTGCAGAGCTCCGTGCGCTAGCTTCAATTTTGTCGTAAGCAAAATCTAAAAAAAAAAAATCAACCGAAGATGTTCGTGTCGACAGTCTCTCGCATTGCCCCCGTTGCCAGGAGCGCTGTAAGTACAATTCGAATGAGTCTGTGTACCTTGCGGGAGATATAATTGTTACCATCAGAGAGATTACATAATGTGAAAAGTGCATCGATTTTCCTACTGCATTGAATTTCTATGCTGACGACCGCTTACATGCCGCTGTGGTGAACTTCTTCCACTGTGCGCGGTGAGAAAACACGGACGGCACACAGTTACATAAGTTGAGGCCGAGAATTGAGGTTATGTTCATGTTGCTTCTGAAAGCAAAGTATTAACTTCAATTAAGATCATTTCAGAACTAAAATGTAAGAAATGAATGTTGATTTTAGGAAATGTATAAACCCACATGGGAGATTGTATAACATCTTGTTGCCAACTCTGGTGTCTCAGCCTTTTGGTTGAGGTTAGAACTGGCGAAAGCTTTCCAAAGTTAAGGGAGGAGCAGTGTGGGGGAGGTGGAGGTTAGGGGACTATGAAATAATTACTTATTTGTTTATTACATTATTTTTTGACAATTATTGGGGAAAAGATTTCCCTACACAGCTGAGCCGATCAATAACAATAGCCACTGCCAAAATGCCAGTCTAAAATAAATTACTTAATGATTGCATAACTTGGCATTAGCCTACAAAAGAGACAGAGCAATGAACTAGTGATAGCAACATTTTTTTTTTAAATTTGTTAATTTGTATTTAATAAATTTAAGCAATCTATAGATACTTTCCTATTGGATCTTAATTGCCAAAATAAAATGTATATTATTAATGTCATTTTTGTATAAAGTTCATTGAAGTTTTGAGTCTTTAGTTTGTAATACCATTAGATATCAGTATCTCCAGCAAGGCAACACTATATAGTATCTTATTTTTTAAATTTTCTATTAAACACAACCATCTTTCACTTTCAGCTCCTCGCCAACTCCAAGCAGTACTTGCGACCATTGAGCAGCGCCGTCATCAGCCAGAGCCAGACTTTGGCCGCTCAGAACACAACTCCCGTTGCATTACTGCCACAGATCAGGTCATTCCAGACCTCGCCAGTCACGCGTGACATTGATTCGGCTGCCAAGTTCATTGGTGCTGGTGCTGCAACAGTCGGTGTCGCTGGATCCGGTTCGTATTGGTTTTGTTGTCATCTTTTTTAACGATATTTAACTCCTCAACCAGGTGGAAGTCCTCAGCGTATTTGTCTCGTCGCTTACAGTCAGTTACAATCCAGCATCTGGGGCACACACAACGAGTATCTGATTACTCTCTTATTTTGCCCCGGGAAGGTCTGAGAATCGGCCAAGCCATGTTGTTTCGCTTCGTGCGAGGCTCTATTTTCTAGCAGGAAACCTGTATGATTACAGGGCGAGAGTACCAGAAATCCTGCCCAGGTGTTGCCGTTGCCCAGCAACCGCCGCCTGATGGCATTGAAAACTCTCGTGGCCAGCCTTTTTAGTGCGATGTGCTTGCTGCCTTCGGGTAGAACTCAATTCAGACTAATCTGTGACTGACTCCCAAGTGAAAGGAGGCAAAATGCGCATAGGATGTCCCCCAAAAAGCTGTATTTATGTTTTTATACGAATAAAGAGCATAAACACAGCTTAAATCTTCGGCTTTGTCGATGATATTGTTTCCATATCATATAATTCTAATTGTACTAATGCGCTATTTTTGTTCTTTTTCGACAACAAACCAATACAACAGGTGCTGGTATCGGAACAGTATTCGGTTCCCTCATCATCGGTTACGCCAGGAACCCATCGCTGAAACAGCAGCTCTTCTCCTACGCCATTCTGGGCTTTGCCCTGTCTGAGGCCATGGGTCTGTTCTGTCTTATGATGGCTTTCCTGCTGCTCTTCGCCTTCTAAGCGGGCACACATTGATTGCTCGACCTTGTTTCCTGCAATCCTGAGTGCGCGTGTGTGGCTGTCGTCTATCGGATGGCAGTTGCATCAGCATCCCAGCGGTGGCAGAGCGAAAGTAACCAACAACACAACAACTTCAAGCAACAACCAGAACAAACAACATCAATGTTCGTTTTTCGATTATTAATGATATAATGATTGATTGATTGATAGCTAACAAGAACATCCTGTACCACTATCTAATTATAAATACCAACAACCACATAATATATGTAATTTTGTTTTTAAAAAACACTCAACCGAGAACATAGTAGTCGCCTAAGAGGAGAGGAGAACAACCCACAAACACACATACTTTAAGTTGGAGAACTAAAATATCAGCAGTCCAAGGAGATAGAATTGGATAGACGACTTGACACATTCACGATCACGATTGAAACGAAAAGTAAATCGAACGGCAAAGATTAAAATTAGATTTTAATTGAAGCAAGCTTCAAGCTCATTTTTGGTCTTGCCAGCATCCTCGGATGGAGTCTAGTCGCTGCACCCCTTGCTTCCCAATCCGGCGTAGGATCTATCGCGTCCGCTAACCAAGGCTCTCTCTCTCTCCCCCTGAAGTTCTTGGACATCGAACGAAAATCTCTAGCGGCAGGCAGTGCGCGTGAATGATCACTCTGCTATGTAACATCTCGAATTGGAAGCGAGATCACGGGTGCGGCCAGGGCTGAATCCGGGGATTCTGGGCTGTACCTCATGCGCGTTATGGTTCTGCATATTTTTTTCAATTTAAGTGGCGTGTACTGAAAACCTATTGTTTCACGAGTTTTGTATCAGTTTCCTTAATGTAATCGCTAATTTTATTGCCACTTAAAATATATTACGGATATGTACTAAAAGAAGTTGCAACTGAATTAAGCTGAGCGAAGTTGAATTGTGAAATAAAGATGAAGTGAATGTGTAAACGAATGGAAAGTTGTTTTATTAAAATGGAAATCTATTAAAAAACTATAATTGTAAAGAATTAAATTATTTGAATAAGGGCGCCACAAAGGCAACTCTGATTTAGTCAAGATATGAATCACCCTGTATTACTGCGTTGCCAGACCATTTTATTTTCGACTAATAATTCCGGTTTCTTTGGGCAAAAAAAATTCCTCTCTGCAGAAAATGTATTTCTTCAGCTTCCCTTAAAATATCTATTCTCACCTAGAAATATATTTATTTAATAACAATTTATTATCACATCTAAGCTACCTTCCAAAAGTCTGCAGTATCTAAATTTTAAAATATCGATGTATCTATAATAGGTTGAAATATCGATAATCAGAATACTTTATTGACAACCTATGGCCCGGCACAGGTTTAAATGCAAAAAACATTGTTTTTTCTGTAAAGATGAAGACTTGTGATATTTGTGGCATTAAGTCACATGAATCTGGCGATGACCCATTTATGTTCGGCCAGTGGAAGTCTCTTAGTAATGTGACAGTGCACTATTTTTGTTTGGTAAGTACAAGCACTAACCATACAACATATAGACTTCTCATTTCATACAACGAAAATGGACGCAAAAATTTCTTGCGACAGGCCCCCGGAGGCCCCAGAGAGAATCTTACTCTCATTCTTACGCTCATTTTTACGCTCATAATCTCATTTAACTTTTTTGGTTGTTCAGTCGCAGAGAGGCGCATCATCAAGAAGGTTCTTCTGCGGTTAAACCGATCTTTATATGTATGCGTGCTCACACATTCACACACACGGTTTCATGTGTGCGTTGGATTTCGTTTTGAAACCAGCTAAAATTTTTGATTTTTGTAACTTTACAGGCATGCTACCCTAAGAAAATTGGGATAAACATTATACGCTAATGATGAAAAAAATATGTTTTACATATTAATATTTCAACCTATATTTTATATTTGTTATGGAATGCGATTAAGTGGTAGCTGTAAAATGTTTTTCACATATATATATGCATATGTCAACGAATGCATTAAAATTTATATATTAAGGTAGAAACAGGGTATATTTCAGTCGATTGCTTTTAAGTTGTTGTAGTTCTGCCAGCGGATGGTGTTCCATACCCTTCTGATAGATGATTTTTGTGGAGTGAGAATAAACAAAAACAGCTGATTTTTTGTTTCCGTGGGCATCAGTAGGGTATGCAAGAACCATGAAAATAACAACAGTGAAATTTGGGTTTTAAATAAAAGCGACTGAAAGATACCCTGTTTCTATCTAAGTACAATGATTTTGAATTGTTCGTAAATATATAAATACGTAATTTCGTAAATATATATGTGAAGCATTTTACTGCTGCCATCTAATCGTATTCCTAAATATGTATAAAAAGTATGATATATAAAAATATATAATATAAAATATAATAAAATTTTTTCACAGGTATATTATAACGATAACTCCCATTTTCTTAGGGTAGCATGCCTGTAAAGTTACAAAAATCAAAAATTTTAGCTGGTTTCAAAACGAAATCCAACGCACACATGAAACCGTGTGTGTGAATGTGTGAGCACGCATACATATAAAGATCGGTTTAACCGCAGAAGAACCTTCTTGATGATGCGCCTCTCTGCGACTGAACAACCAAAAAAGTTAAATGAGATTATGAGCGTAAAAATGAGCGTAAGAATGAGAGTAAGATTCTCTCTGGGGCCTCCGGGGGCCTGTCGCAAGAAATTTTTGCGTCCATTTTCGTTGTATGAAATGAGAAGTCTATATGTTGTATGGTTAGTGGTACAAGGAACTTCAATCTAGGATGCCTAATTTACAAACCTTTTCCCGTAGTTGCTGTCCACTAAACTTCCTCAGCGAGGCGATGATTCAGTCGGAATACTTGGCTTTCTTTTAACTGACATCCGAAAAGAGATAGCGCAGGCCCGGCATAGAAAATGCGAATACTGTAGTAAAATGGGAGCCAACGTTAGCTGTCATAAATGCGGCGACTTATTTCATATGCCCTGCGCCGTAACCAATCGCTGTACTATAGAGTTTTGTGGAAATTTTATAAGCTACTGTGATACCTGCCGACCCCTGGACGATTACAAGACGCAAATACTTAAGAATCCTCCAAAAAAACAATCTTGTGTAATTTGCTTCGAGACGATTCACTCTTGCTACCTTCACTGTGTTAGCTATGGCGACTGCTGCAGGCTTGGCTTTGCCCACATGATGTGTATGCGAAAATACGCCATGAGCTCCGGGTACTATCTTCGTTGTCCCTGGTGTCGGAATTCTAAATTCCGGGATTTAATACGGCTGCAGTCAATTTTTGTTCCGGATCGGGATGCTGCCTGGGAGCTAGAACCTAACGCTTACCGGGATCTACATCGTTCTGTTTTCAGATGTGACCAAGAGGAGTGCATATGCCCGAAAGGTCGACAGTTCACCAATAAAACATGGAGCATCTTAATGTGCAAATTTTGCACTGTGTCTGGAGTGCATTCAAAATGCTTAGTAGGCACCCAGGGTGTTGACAAAATTAGTGACATACCAAAGGACTTTAAGTGCACCATATGTGTCCAAATCATCAAATCTAGGGCTGAAAATTTAGAGACTTCGTTGTATATTAGAAAGAACGGACCAAAAAGTTCTGAAGGCGCTGCAATCGATTCTCAGGAACCAGTTTTTTCAGATGACAACTGTGTCGATCCCGGGACTTCAAATCAAGAGTTTATCAGCTTGACTTCAACTAGTTTGCCTTCAAATACGTCTTCGCTGCCGCCACCACCACAATCTGATAAAGATAAGGAGCGCTTGTGGATACAAAAAAGCTTCAACGTACGTGGAGAACCTTTTCTGTACTTGGTGGTCTACAAGACAGATGGGCCAAAGTGCTTGGGAACATGCACTTACAGATTTCATGAAGATGATCCACGAATCTCTGACAAATCTTTTGAGGCATTGGAGTTAATAGAAGTCAGCGAAGAGGATATATGGTTCTATCACGATGATTGCCATTACTGGGAAGAAAACAAGCATTTAGATTCTTGCCAACAATAAATGATTATAAATTAAAGATTAAATTAAATTTACGTATTGGGGGTAATCATTGGTCCAAATTTAACCGGTAGAAAATTTGAGAAAAAATCCAAAAAATATGTTGTTTCTGGATTTTTATAAAGATTGATTGAGAGTCTATCTACAAATCGTTTAAGGTATTCCGCTCAAGAATCGGATGAATATTGGCTGAGATATGGCCTTCGGATGGGGCCATATTGTCCTTCCCATGGTGTTTCCACATTCTGAAGGGGATCCCCCAGAAAATTGAACAAAAAGTGTTTCCTCTTTCTGAAGGGGATCCCCAGAAAATTGAAGAAAAAATCGAAAAAATATTTCGTTCCTAGATTTTGATGCAGATTGACGGGGAATCGATCCATAAATCGTTTAAGGTATTCCGATCAAGAATCGGATTAATATTGGCTGAGTTATGGCCTTCGGATGGGGCCATATTGTCCTTCCCATGGTGTTTCCTCTTTCTGAAGGGGATCCCCCAGAAAATTGAACAAAAAATCGAAAAAATATTTCGTTCCTAGATTTTAATGCAGATTGACGGAGAATCGATCCACAAATCGTTTAAGGTATTCCGATCAAGAATCGGATTAATATTAGCTGAGTTATGGCCTTCGGATGGGGCCATATTGTCCTTCCCATGGTGTTTCCATGGGAAATTCTGAAGGGAAGGACCCCCAGAAAATAGAACAAAAAATCGAAAAAATATTTCGTTCCTAGATTTTAATGCAGATTGACGGAGAATCGATCCACAAATCGTTTAAGGTATTCCGCTCAAGAATCGGATGAATATTGGCTGTGATATGGCCTTCGGATGGGCCATATTGTCCTTCCCATGGTGTTTCCTCTTTCTGAAGGGGATCCCCCAGAAAATTGAACAAAAATCGAAAAAATATTTCGTTCCTAGATTTTGATGCAGATTGACGGGGAATCGATCCATAAATCGTTTAAGGTATTCCGATCAAGAATCGGATGGAAATTGGCTAAGATATGGCCTTAGGCTGGGACCTTATTGTCCTTCCCATGGTGTTTCCACATTCCCACGGGGATCCCCCAGAAAATTGAACAAAAAATCGAAGAAATATTTCGTTCCTAGATTTTGATGCAGATTAAAGGAGAATCGATCCACAAATCGTTTAAGGTATTCCGATCAAGAATCGGATGAATATTGGCTGAGTTATGGCCTTCGTATGGGGCCATATTGTCCTTCCCATGGTGTTTCCTCTGTCTGAAGGGGATCCCCAGAAAATTGAAGAAAAAATCGAAAAAATATTTCGTTCCTAGATTTTAATGCAGATTAAAGGAGAATCAATCCACAAATCGTTTAAGGTATTCCGATCAAGAATCGGATTAATATTAGCTGAGTTATGGCCTTCGGATGGGGCCATATTGTCCTTCCCATGGTGTTTCCATGGGAAATTCTGAAGGGAAGGACCCCCAGAAAATAGAACAAAAAATCGAAAAAATATTTCGTTCCTAGATTTTAATGCAGATTGACGGAGAATCGATCCACAAATCGTTTAAGGTATTCCGCTCAAGAATCGGATGAATATTGGCTGTGATATGGCCTTCGGATGGGCCATATTGTCCTTCCCATGGTGTTTCCTCTTTCTGAAGGGGATCCCCCAGAAAATTGAACAAAAATCGAAAAAATATTTCGTTCCTAGATTTTGATGCAGATTGACGGGGAATCGATCCATAAATCGTTTAAGGTATTCCGATCAAGAATCGGATGGAAATTGGCTAAGATATGGCCTTAGGCTGGGACCTTATTGTCCTTCCCATGGTGTTTCCACATTCCCACGGGGATCCCCCAGAAAATTGAACAAAAAATCGAAGAAATATTTCGTTCCTAGATTTTGATGCAGATTAAAGGAGAATCGATCCACAAATCGTTTAAGGTATTCCGATCAAGAATCGGATGAATATTGGCTGAGTTATGGCCTTCGTATGGGGCCATATTGTCCTTCCCATGGTGTTTCCTCTGTCTGAAGGGGATCCCCAGAAAATTGAAGAAAAAATCGAAAAAATATTTCGTTCCTAGATTTTAATGCAGATTAAAGGAGAATCAATCCACAAATCGTTTAAGGTATTCCGATCAAGAATCGGATGAATATTGGCTGAGTTATGGCCTTCGGATGGGGCCATATCGTCCTTCCCATGGTGTTTCCTCTTTCTGAAGGGGTTTCCCTAGAAAATTGAACAAAAATCGAAAAAATATTTATTTCCTAGATTTTGATGCAGATTGACGGGGAATCGATCCACAAATCGTTTAAGGTATTCCGATCAAGAATCGGATGGAAATTGGCTAAGATATGGCCTTAGGCTGGGACCTTATTGTCCTTCCCATGGTGTTTCCACATTCCCACGGGGATCCCCCAGAAAATTGAACAAAAAATCGAAAAAATATTTCGTTCCTAGATTTTGATGCAGATTAAAGGAGAATCGATCCACAAATCGTTTAAGGTATTCCGATCAAGAATCGGATGAATATTGGCTGAGTTATGGCCTTCGTATGGGGCCATATTGTCCTTCCCATGGTGTTTCCTCTGTCTGAAGGGGATCCCCAGAAAATTGAAGAAAAAATCGAAAAAATATTTCGTTCCTAGATTTTAATGCAGATTAAAGGAGAATCAATCCACAAATCGTTTAAGGTATTCCGATCAAGAATCGGATGAATATTGGCTGAGTTATGGCCTTCGGATGGGGCCATATCGTCCTTCCCATGGTGTTTCCTCTTTCTGAAGGGGTTTCCCTAGAAAATTGAACAAAAATCGAAAAAATATTTATTTCCTAGATTTTGATGCAGATTGATGGAGAATCGATCTACAAATCGTTTGAGGTATTCCGCTTAAGAATCGGACAAAGTATTGACCGAGATATGGCCTTCGCTGGGATCTGTATTGGCCTTCCCGTGCATTATCCCCATTTCGAAGGGGATCCCACAGAAAATTTAAGACAAAATCGAAAAAATATTTCGTTCCTAGATTTTGATGCAGATTGACGGAGCATCGATCCACAAATCGTTTAAGGTATTTCGATCAAGAATCGGATGGAAATTGTAAGATATGGCCTTCGGATGGGGCCATATCGTCCTTCCCATGGTGATTCCACATTCTGAAGGGGATCCCCAGAAAATTGAACAAAAAATCGAAAAAATATTTCGTTCCTAGGTTTTGATGCAGATTGACGGAGAATCGATCCACAAATCGTTTAAGGTATTCCGATCAAGAATCGGATGAATATTGGCTGAGATATGGCCTTCGGATGGGGCCATATTGTCCTTCCCATGGTGATTCCACATTGTGAAGGGGATCCCCCAGAAAATTGAACAAAAATCGAAAAAATATTTCCTTCCTAGATTTTGATGCAGATTGATGATCCCACAGAAAATTTAAGACAAAATCGAAAAAATATTTCGTTCCTAGATTTTGATGCAGATTGACGGAGCATCGATCCACAAATCGTTTAAGGTATTCCGATCAAGAATCGGATGGAAATTGGCTAAGATATGGCCTTCGGATGGGGCCATATCGTCCTTCCCATGGTGATTCCACATTCTGAAGGGGATCCCCAGAAAATTGAACAAAAAATCGAAAAAATATTTCGTTCCTAGGTTTTGATGCAGATTGACGGAGAATCGATCCACAAATCGTTTAAGGTATTCCGATCAAGAATCGGATGAATATTGGCTGAGATATGGCCTTCGGATGGGGCCATATTGTCCTTCCCATGGTGATTCCACATTCTGAAGGGGATCCCCAGAAAATTGAACAAAAAATCGAAAAAATATTTCATTCCTAGATTTTGATGCAGATCGAATTAAGAATCGAATAAGTTGTTCATTGTTAATTGATTGTTTAAGTTGTTTGTTTGATTTTATTGATTTATTTGAAACTTATGCGGTGTGCCGGGGGCGTAAATATATTGGTTTTATCTTATAATTATGTAATAATTTATTGAGGTTTTGTTTATTTTTGGGAATTGTTTCGGCTGTACATCCTGTTAAAAACTATTTAAATTTATAGATTAGTTTCGTTATTTAATAAAGTACACAGGGTGACATTGGAGAACGAATATGCACAGGGTGTCAAAGTTATTGTTTTTGGTTTTTAAAAAGTTCCATACCTAATTTTGCGCACGTGTAGGTTTGTTTTTGTTAATTTTTATTTCATATTCATGGATTTCGCCAAGAAGATACTAAGCAAATATGGTTGGAAGGAAGGAGAGGGCTTGGGAAAGCAGAACGACGGTATTGCAGCTCCCCTGAAGGCAAGTCTCAAGTTCGACAATGCAGGGCTTGGAGTAGACCGGGCTAAAGAATTTAACGACCACTGGTGGGAACGTTGTTTTAACGAGGCTGCAAACAACGTAGATGTGCAAGTTGGGGAAAATGGAAAGATCACAACTACCCGCAAGGACGGAGAGGACGCTGTGGAGATATCAACCAAAGGTTTCTCTGCAAGGAAATTAAAGAAAGCCAAGGAGCAGCACGCAAGCGACGGAAAGGCAGTCTATGATAACTTCATTCAAACGTCTCTGTTGACCCAAGGCGGGGCCGAAGTTGAAAATACGGAACGAATTCGAGTGGAGGATATTGCGGTTTCTAAAATTAATGTACTGACGGATGAGGAGCTATTCAAAGCATGCGGCGGGAGAACTGCGCACAAAGGCGCTCGTCACGGTCTCAAACTGAGTGGTAAGATAGCGCGTCTTGAGCAGCAGGAGCGTGAAATGTTGGAGAAGCTGCAGGCTAAACAAAACCCACTCCAGAAAAACGAAGTTATTAGCCAGGAACCTGTGAAAACAAAGAAGAAAAAGTCATCCAAAGAAAAATGTTCTGAGACTATTCCTGAGGATCAAGTAGAATTATCTTTAAAATCTAAAAAGAAAAAGAAAGATAAAAAGCAAGAGAAGGCTCAAGATGAATCTTCAAGCAATCTTTATCAGGAGACTGCGGAGAATGTGGAGGAAGTTCTGAGCTCGAAGAAAAAGAAAAAAAATAGGGATAAGGAAACTGAAGTGACGGATGCAGAGAAGTCCCCAAAAAAGCGGAAGGCAGAAGAATCCACATCAAATACTGAAGAACCAATCAAGTCCAAGAAGAAAAAGAAGAACAAGCAAGAGGAATAACAGAAATAGTCCTAGAATAGAATAATTGTTTAGAATAAATAAATTTATGTATTTAAAATAACATTTACTTTTTGAGTCATTTAAAGAGAGAGCTACGCTGGAAATTACAGATTCAAAAAGAACAGTTTAGTAGCGCAGTTAAAATGTATTTATTTATGGTTCTAATAAATCTATACAAGTCGGGGGCGTTTATAAACTAAAGTTAACGGGGGACACTTAATCATAGATGGATATCCTGGTGGATTACTTCCTGCCCTTGGCCTTGATGCGTCGCGACTTGCCCAGCCGTTTGTTAACTGAAGCGCCCGCTTTGACTCCTCGCTGACGACGCGACGATTTCTCGCCATCGAGTCCCGCAGAGGAGGATTTGGTATTGCGCTTCAGCCCCTTTTTCTTGCCACCAAATCCGAACTTTTTGTTGCGCTGTTTACGTTTCTCAGCGGATTGCTTCTGCTTAGATTCCAGGGCCTTGGCATCCTCAAGGAAGTCCAGGTTCTTAAGCTTTCCCTTGCGGAACTTTTTAAGCTTGTCGAGCATATCCTTTTTCTCGGCCTCACGTTGAACCTTGGTCTGTTTGGCGAGCATTTTGCCCATCTTGCGCTGCTCTCGAATCTGCTTGATGCGCTCTGATTTGGCCTGTCCCTGTTGCTTGGCCATTAGATTGGCTCTAACTTTCTGCATATGTTCATCGGACTTGGCCATCTCAGCAAAGTAATCATCAGGTCGTCGGGTTTTTATTCCCAATTCGTGCAGCCTGGGGATTCCTTCTAGCACAGCGCTCTGTGCCTGTCGATGGAAGAGCATTTCCCGCTTGAAATCGTTCAACACAGGATCTTCTTCCGGTCGAATGTAGGGCAGTTTAGCATTTCCTTTAAATAGATTAGCGCGCTTTTGTTCGTGCTTCTCCAGCTGGACAGCAAGTTCCGGAGCAAGAGGAGCCAGGGTGTTGATCATGTCTAGACGCTCAATCCAGGGCAAGTCTAGGTGAATGTCCTTTGCCTTGGACAGTAGTTTAGTCTGCAAAAATCAATGGAAATCAGTAATTGATTTGGGATATATTTCGTCAACTTACCACATCATTTACTGTATCCCGCTGGCCATTAAATTCAACATTTAAGCCAGGTTTCAAATCCCCACGTTCGAAAGCAGCTTGTAACTGAAAGTATAACGATTTATGCAGTTGCTAATGAAATTCAATTGATGCAACCATTTACCTCTGCTTCGGAGTTATCCCCTGAATCATACCCCGAGCCGCTGTCATCCATTTCGAAGTCGGACATGCTTAAAATAACACAATTATGAGCTGCTTAAAAAATGAAAACAAGTTCAACACGTGCGGCCACTTAGAGATGGGAGTTTTTTCCGCTAAAATAGTGCAGAGTTGCCACACGGCGATTAATGGCTATCCCTGAAAACACCAATCGGCCAACGCTAGTGGAATATCGATATCTTGATAAAAAATCAGCAGCCGTGCTTTGAATTTACCGCATATTTTGTTTACTTCTTTGTCTATTTTTACAAAATGTCTGCAAGTTTAGCTAATGTGTACGCAGAGCTTACGCGCCGATATGGGGAGAACTATACAATTACCTATGGGCCGCCGCCCACATATTTAGCTAGTATAGCTGGAGTTTCGGAAACGGGAAAGAAGGTGGTTCTTGTTTTCAAGGAGGATCGGAGTGGTTCTGCATACAAGATTCAGCATATCACGCCCAAAAAGGCACTACCGAAGTTGGAGGGCACTTCTGAGATGGACCTGACCGGAAGTCCTTTAAAGGACGATTGCTTAGTCGATGCTATTGCCGATCTGTCGCTGGACCTGCAGCTGGAGCATTCTAATCCCTGGAAACTGGAGGAGGAATTCCAAAGAGGAGTCCCAGTTGACCAGGCAAGGGGTATTATATCTACTGAACCTTTTCAGCAGTCAGAGGGAACAGGCTCAGTTTGGTTCCTGTGTGACGGAACGGATTTGGGTCAGACGCAACTCCTTCAGTACGAATTCAACAAGAGTCACTTTTCACGTGGAATACTCAGCTATCATGGCGTTGTTCCCGCGTATATGGTCACCTCCCAGTTTTTGGTGAAACAGCATTCAATGGTCGGTGGGGGTGCACCTATGGAAACCAGCATCGAAAACAGCTATCAGGTGAATCCACAAATGACCATAAGGTGCTCCTGGACAACCAATGCTTCCTTGCCGCTTCTGGTTAATCTGCATGACTGCGAAGTGGTTCTAAATCACACCTTCCGAGCGGGTGAATGCACTCCATTAACCCAGGACTTTATGAACCAGCTGCGTATCTTAGTTTATATTCGCGAGGATATTGTGTCCTATCACAAGGATATACAACATGGCAAGATGAGAGATCCAACATACAGATGCGGTACTGGGATTGACATGGACGAACTGCGGGAGTCCATTAATAAGACCATGACGGATGTCTCTGGCTTCATAGATCCGTACAGTAACGGTCTTGCAGAGTTCGATATCGAGGAGGTGGTGCAGCGGGCCAAAGTTCGACGGCTTACTGATCTTACAGACAAATTATGGGAACTACTTAAATGTAAGATATATTACATAAAAATGATCAATATAATTTTTCAACATTTAACTTAATGTAAGGTTGTGCCTCTTATAAGGATCTCAAAGTAGCCTTCAGCTTACTATTTCAGTGCGCCGCTCGCTGCAATATTGTGGTACGTAACTTATTCAGAATCTTAAGCCATTTCATTGCTCATTTTTCAATAAACTTTAGAACACACCCACCAACAAAAATCGTCTGGCAGAAATCATAACCGAACTGTCCAATCGCCGATTGGCCATGCCCTGCCTCAGTGGTGCTGAACCACTAGAGCTGCTGTTGGAGATTGGTCTGGAGAAGGTGCTCAAGGATTACGAGTTCATATACTCGGAAAGCAAGCTATGCAGTACTCATCTGCTGAGGGACACAAACGAAACGGCAAATGACGAAGGCTCGCCGCAGAATGTACCACAAGTGCGGAAATCCTTGCATAATGCTGTTAGGGGGGATCCAGCAGCCGGAGCAGGAATGCGCAAGACATTGCTTCACCACAACGCCAGCGCAAAGACAGGGAATGCTAAATATGGCAAAGTCGACGATGACTCCGGCTTCAAGAACAGTCATTTCGACGAGCAGGAGAGCCTGGAGCGGGTCTCCAAGTTATTTCAAATTCACTGCACCCTGGAACATCTGCTAATGATACACATTAACTTGAACTTACCCAATGGTTAGTTTGGTTTAAACCCCCTTTAAATTATGAATACTAATATCCTTATTCTATACTTAATATTAGTTTACAGCGATGTTTGCTCCGAGCTTTTAAAGAAAGCCCCAAAAATAGTAGATGCCATTGATGAAAATGTGAACGATGTGATGGACATCCAATTGTCGGCTCTGTATGTACGCGAACATTTGGAGGGCAAGGAACCCTATTCCAGGCACATCAGTATGCGATCGCATAACAAATTCCGCGAGATTAAAACCACATTTTACTTTAATTCGGAGAATATATGTCCACCAGAATTGGCCAAGTGTTTTCAGTGCGATGGTGAGCTGAATATATTATTCATTTAATGCAAAATTGATTAAATTAAACCTTATTTTTATAGATAAGGAAATGGTCAAGGAGCGTACCTATCATTCCTGGCTTTATCGCAAGATTCGCACCCTGAAGTGAGGCGTGGCGGCTAAGCTCTCATCTAAGTTCAATTCCGGTTCTGTTAAACAGTTCAATTTAAGATTATCTCTTTGAATATGTACTATTAATTTAATCTTGCATTCTACATTTATATTTATTAAAGTGAATATAAGCATAATTTAAGGTTTTGTATTTGTTTTCATATATGTATCTTTTAAGGGTCCATTCAATTTGAATCACTTGACTTGTCGGACATGACGCTTTTCACGCCTTCAACGCTTTTCCCGGACCCCCAAAAAACCCAACGGCGCACACCGAAATCATGTTAAACGAATTCCTACAAGTTTTAAGCCGACCCAGAGGCTGTTGCCGTTTCATTGACTGGCCAAGGCGCAAAATCTTGAAAACCCGGTCGAAATCCGCTTCCGCCCTACTCGCACTTTTTGTTGGCCATATTCTTCCAAGGGCCAGTTGCATAGACCATTATTTTGTGAAGTAATGCTGCAAATGAGGCAAGAGAGCGTGTGCCCATTGGATATTGGTTGTTACCTATTTGCCTGTTCACAAATGTGGTGACGGCGTCTCGTCGCCGTCCCTATATGTTACAATCCAATTAGCCTTTCGCGCCACTTGGCCAACTTGAATACTAGGCCCGTTGACGATTGATTTGCAGTTCGTCAGACGTGCGTGGAACGCGCTGCGGTTCGGACGTGTTTTTTCCAGCCCTGCTCCCCCAGGCAAGCGGAATACTCAGTCAAGGAGCTAAGGATTATTTCGTGTGTGTCCTGTTTAAAGAAAGCCTACTTGGAGTTGAAAAGTGAACTGCTCAGCCCAAAAAAAATCCGACTGTGAGGCAGTGGAAGTTAAATTAAATTAAGTGTATTCTAAATGCCAATTATCGCGTCTTTCTAATCCAATTATCAGCAACAAAATGGTGTGTTTTAGCAATCGAATTATTCTTTGTCCTGTGTATAGTTGTTAATGCCAATAATTATATATGAAAGGACCTCAGAGGCTAAGCTGTGCGGGTAGCCTTTCAAGTGCTCTTGCGGCTATGAGAAGACATAAAAGAGAAGGCTGATCGGTTGAAATCCTGTGAAAAGAAATATAACCCTTTGGTCTAGTCACCCCTGAACTAACTTTAAGTACTTAAGTATTTAAGTACTAAATCCTTTGAGAATGCGGATTAAATCTTTGAAGGTTTCTCAAAGGATGGAAAAGGATGTCTGAATATCTTATTTCTTATTACTACTTTAGACTTAAAATTAAAAGATGAAACGATCTGAATAAATCCTTTGTCCTTTTAATGTAGGGCCTGGAATTCTTCTTTAAATTTGGCTATGCCTTCCTCACAATAACCCTGATGATTATGATCTGGATGTCGCTGGCTCGCGCCTCGATGTTCGCCCGGGAAATGGAGGAGACACACTACCCGCCTTGCACCTACAATGTCATGTGTACCTGCTCCAAATCCTCCACAGATCTGGGGATAGTGCATTGCAAGAATGTGCCATTCCCAGCACTGCCGCGCATGGTAAACCAATCAAAGGTAAGGGATGGAATAATTTATCTTTTTTATAAATATAAACTATTATTATTTTACATTTATTTAATAACAACATCTCAGGTTTTCATGTTGCACATGGAGAACACAGGATTGCGCGAGATCGAGCCATATTTCCTGCAATCGACAGGGATGTATCGCCTCAAGATTTCGGGAAATCATCTAACCGAAATTCCGGACGACGCATTCACCGGCTTGGAGCGATCTTTGTGGGAGTTAATCCTGCCGCAGAACGACCTCGTGGAGATCCCATCAAAGTCATTGCGGCATTTGCAGAAACTGCGACACCTGGATCTGGGCTACAATCACATAACGCACATTCAGCACGACTCGTTCCGCGGACTGGAGGACTCGTTGCAGACCCTGATCCTGCGGGAGAACTGCATCTCGCAGCTGCAGTCGCACAGTTTCTCCGGCCTGCTCATACTGGAAACCCTCGACCTGAGTGGCAATAATCTGTTTGAGATTGACCCCAACGTATTTGTGGACGGAATGCCGAGATTGACGCGCCTTCTCTTGACGGATAATATCCTCTCGGAGATTCCGTACGACGCATTGGGTCCTTTGAAGAGTCTTCGCACCTTGGATATTTCACATAATGTGATCTGGTCGCTGAGTGGCAACGAGACGTACGACATCAAGGCTAGCACGAAGCTGAATTTGGATAATCTTCATCTGGAGTACAACCATATCGAGGTCCTGCCCCCCAACTCGTTTAAATATTTCGATACTGTCAATCGCACCTTCTTCGACGGAAACCCCATACATACCCTGAGGGTAAGTTTAGTTATTCTTAATAGGATTAAATACTTGTAAATTATTTTAAAAATCATTTCCTAAAAACATATCTTTTTTTTGGCTTTAATATTTTCAGGAGGATGCCTTTAAGCCCGCTCGAATTAGGGAAATATACATGAGGTACTGCGGCCTGACTAACATCTCACCGGTGGCATTTGACAGTCTGGTGAACAGCCTGCAGATCCTCGACCTGTCTGGAAACAATCTCACCAAGCTGCATCATAAGCTCTTCAACAATTTCGATGTCTTGAGGTGCGACAAATAAAAACCTACACCCTTATGTGTGCAGTTACCCCGATTTCTCGTAAACATCGCGCGGGGTGGCCTAATCGGATTGTCAGCAGCCACTAGGGCTTCTCCGGCCCCCCAGTTCTTCTATGTGGGCTAAGTGTGTGACCCTATTTTAAGGGGAAAAGCCCCTCAACCAGGCAATCATGCAAAAATCACCCTGCACTGAGGGAAAAGAAAAAGATTAGATAATGCTTAGTACTTAAAAATATTTTTTTGGTTGGGCTAATACAAAGATGTCTTTAAATTTTACTCGCATTTAAATTAACAGTCTATATATTTTTAAAATAATTTTTTAGAGTCATCAGCATGCGGGACAACAAGATTAAAATCCAGAAACCGACGGAAACATTTAATGCCGTGCACTACACCCTTCTGAAACTGGACCTCAGTGGCGATCGCAATGATCCTACCAATCTGCAAACTTTGCGCAAGTAAGTGTCCCCAGCACTAAATGAATATCCTGCTCCCCACACACCCTTTACCCCAGAACAACGTTTTGTATTTATTTGCAAAAAGTATGACCAGAATGAGGAACATGCGCTCGCTGTCCATCTCACGTCTGGGTTCATCCTCCGTGGGTCCCGAGGACTTCAAGGACTTTGGTGTGGAATTGGAGGATCTGCAGATCACTCGGGCTAGTCTATCTGGAATTCAGTCGCACGCCTTTAAGCATGTGAGGGGTCTGAAGCGATTGGACTTTAGTGAGAATGGAATATCCAACATTGAGAACGATGCCTTCCATGAGGTAAGGTTTTGTAATTAGTATCCGAAACTCTATTTATTATATTTAATTTTTTTAGATTGGACATTCCTTGATATCCTTGAAAATGTCCCATGGTTACTCCGGAAGCGCCCTGCCTGCCGAAGCTCTTCGTCACTTGACATCTCTGCAGGAATTGGACTTTAGCAACAATCACATTAGTAGCATGAGCGACACAAGCTTCCATTTCCTGAAGAATCTGCGACTTCTTGAACTCCATGACAATCGAATTGAGCAGGTCCTGAAGGGCACTTTCCAGGGCGACATCCATTCAAAGCTCGAGGAGATCTCACTTCGATTTAATCATCTGACCTCCGTTTCGCAGCACACGTTCTTTGACCTCGAAGCTCTGCGAAAACTGCAACTGGACGACAACAAAATTGACAAAATCGAGCGAAGAGCCTTCATGAACCTGGATGAGCTGGAGTATCTGAGTTTGAGGGGCAACAAGATTAATAATCTGGCAGAGGAATCCTTCCAGAACTTGCCCAAGTTGGAGATTTTGGATATGGCTTTTAATCAACTTCCCAACTTTAACTTTGATTACTTCGACCAAGTGGGCACATTGTCGAATCTGAATGTCAATGTGAGCCATAATCAGATCAGGCAATTGATGTACAACTCTTCCTGGAGCGGGCGAAATGAGCATGGTATAGATTTTTTAATAATTAATATTTAATAGTACTCTAATATATGTTTTTCGTACATTTTAGGTGGCATGTATCACTCAAACATAAAGATATTGGATTTGTCTCATAACAATATATCAATTATACATCCTGGCTACTTCCGACCAGCTGAAATATCGTTGACTCATCTTCATCTTGGCTATAATTCGTTGATGGTTGGTATAGGAAATAGTTATATTATTTATAGACTTACGGATATCTTTTTCGATTTTTAGAATACCACACGTGATGTTTTTGGCAATATGCCACATTTGCAATGGCTTGATCTCAGCTATAATTGGATCCATGAGCTTGACTTTGACGCCTTCAAGAACACAAAACAACTACAGTTGGTCTATTTTGGTCATAACTATTTAAGTGATATCCCCCAGGATATATTCAAGCCGGTGCAAGGACTGCGCATTGTAGACTTCTCGCACAATCATTTGAGGGGTCTGCCCGATAATCTCTTCTATAATGGAGGCATGGAAAAGTGGGTCTTAATATAGTTATTAGTGGATAGATTAAGAAGTTTAAATGTGTTCATTTTACAGATTGGATGTCTCGCACAATATGCTGTTGAAGATCCCCTCCTCTTCGCTTTCCAGCTTGGCTGCCTTGACTCTCTGCGAGTTGCATTTGTCTAATAACTTCATCTCTACCATTCACAGCATGGATCTGTCCAACAAATTTAGGGTAAGTTACCAATATTAAATAATAGTTAATACCTTACTAACGATATGATATCGGTTTTATTTTCAGTCTCTTCGCTACTTGGACATATCTTACAATTACTTGCTGAGGATTGACGATGCTGTTTTCGCCACCATGCCCAAGCTGGCAGTTTTGGACCTTTCGCACAATCGGGATCTGAAAGTGATGGACAAGTCATTTATGGGCCTGGAAAACTCACTGATTAAACTTGGTTTGGAAAATGTCTCTCTGAGTACAGTGCCCGAGATTAGATTGAAGTACCTGCGGGAATTCCGCTTGGGCTACAATGAGTTGCCCTCTATTCCTCAAGAGCTGGCTCACAATATGAGCAATTTGAGAATGCTGGATCTTTCCAACAATGATTTGACCAATGTCCCATTGATGACTCAGTCCCTGCCGCATTTGAGGTTAACTAAACTAAACTAAAGATTTAGTATTTGAACTAATTTATATTTTCTTATTAATTTTCCAGACGCCTAATGCTTTCCGGCAATCCAATCACCTCCCTGAACAACAATAGTTTCGATGGCGTAAATGAAGACCTCGAAATGCTGGATATATCCAACTTCCGACTGCATTATTTCGAATATGGTTGTCTGGATTCCTTGCCGCATCTGCGTTCTCTGAAACTGACAGCTTACTCCCACCTGGAGCACTTTAATATTCCGCACCTGCTGCGTCATCACTATAATATTCGGCAATTGTGGATAGAGGCGCCACAGCCGTTCACCCGGATTGTAAAGAAGGGGTCTGGTCCCACACAGGAGATGCAGACCCTTCAACTGGGTAATCCCACCGATTTGCAGCGCGAAATGGAAGGTCATCTGCCTTCCAAACTAACGAATATTACGTTCAGTGGCCCGCAATTTAGTAACCTCAACGAACGCATCCTGCGGGTGGGTGTCTTCCTATTTATTCTATTCTCTTTGGACTCTGAATAATGAATTAATTTTATTTTTAGGGAATGCGTTCTCCGTATCTTTACATGCAATTATTCAACACCTCACTGCAAGCCCTGCCACCAAATTTCTTCAAATATTTGGGACGAGTGCGCAACATTTCCTTGGATATTCGCTACAACAACCACAATCTGAAGAAGATTCCTAACCCGAATACGGGTGCCGTGCCTTATCTGCCAAATAGTGTGTTCCTCACCGACCTGAAGATGTCCCACACGGATCTCAACTGCGATTGCGATTTGGGGTAAGAAATTTCAAAGATTCTTCATTGATTTCTAGTCTAACTACTGTAATCATTATTATAGTTGGGTGGAGTTCTGGCAGCGCAAGAGACGTCAATACATCTGCTCCTCGCAGACCTGGACCGACACCGTCTTCCGCACGTTCATGAACTCACCTTGCCAGGTGTATGGAAGACACAATTGCGACGACCATGATGATGATTTAAGGGAGACACGCTGCGAAAACAAGGGTGGTCAACAGCTAATGGAGGCAAGTAAATTAAATTTTATGATAGAACAATATTAACAAAAAATCTTTCTCTTAGGCCTTGAAGTTCGATTTGGAATGTGGCTGGGATAACGCCAATTGCCGGGAGGCTGCCTTCGTGGTGGTGATGGTGTGCGTGGCCATGGTCTTCTGGATGTGACTTTTGCACTTTGCATATAAGACGTCCACCGAGTTTTTTAGCATTCTAGAGCAAGTCTACGGCAGGCAGGTCGTTTGAGTCCTTAAGTCCTGTCGTGAAGAGTTTAAGCGTGATGATGAGACTTTTTCCACTTCTATTCCCGTGTCTGTTGATTTGATTCTCTTCCGTAGACCTTCTCTCACCAATCCGCTGTGTAGAGCCAATCTTTAGAGTCCTTGGTAACGCCTTATATGTAGATCTCCTCACCCTCACCCTCCATTCAGTCAGATCACCTGATCTCAACTCGCTATCATCCCATGTATGTATACTTTTTATAGATCTTAGACTAGACCTTATACTTAATCCAACTAACTGATAACCTCGTCTCAGCCACACTTAATCCACCAATATTTTCTGTACTTCTTTTATAAGTTAGGTCACTTGCGCTGCTTAAACAATTCCAAATGAAAGTCTGTAAAATGTTTCATAAACATATAATAAATATTTACGGTAGGTTAAGTTCGCCCTTCTATCGTTTTTTATTGTATTTCTCTTTTTGTAGGTTGGGGCATTAAGATTTTTTATGGGTCTGCCAGTAAAAGTCCTGGCTGCCAGCAACAAATTATGTTCACAATTGCCGGACCACCCTGGACCGGCCAGTAACAAACAATTAAAAACTTTTTGCTTAAAGTTTTCCCCTCTACCGACGGGTTTTCCATACCATGAATTATTATGTAAAGTGGAGGGAGCTTTCTTGTATTGGATTTTATATCTTTGTTGGGGTATTTAAGAATTCTAATCGCTTTTGGCTTTTTAAAATTTATACATTTTCAATCGAAAATGTCTGTTCCTTGCCCTTACTTTTAAAGAATCAAAAATAACTTAATTCCACGTTAGACCATTCCAATTCTACTTATCTCCAAGTGTATTCCAAAGTTCATATCTCAGGGGTCAGTGTTGTTTCCTGTTTTTTACATATTTTGGCAGTTTTATTGAGCTAAAAGTACTTTGTGATACACGTATATGGACAGGCTGTGGTGGCGGTGGCGCACTAAAGTTCAAATGGGGCAGCAACAATCTCATCAACTTCCCGTTTATGCACTTTTCCGATTCCGGTTGCCGGGGTGGGTGCTTCGCAGCGACCGCAGTAGTGGAGCTGTTGAGAGGGAAAAGCGGAAAAGTGTCGGGTTTTCTTGCTATAGCAGTGGCTGTGGCAGTGCCTGTGGCTGGCACTGTTTTTACCTGTTGGCCAATTAAATTTTCAAAACGTGGCCGCACAAAAGTCCAGGCTCCCATATTGCGATGCTCTTCCTGGCTCCAAACGAAGGCTGCACAGAAAAAAAAATACAAAGTGTATAATGACCAAATATAATTAAATTTGAACACTATATGATTTTTATAAGTTGGTTATTTTTCTTATGAAACCTTCCAGGTAATAGGTCCATCAATATTTTTATGGTAAATAAATTTGATTATTTTCTGTGATGGTGAATAGAGTAAGTTTCAACTTTGTGGAGGGGGACTCACATTTTACGTTGCCGTACTGGGCCAACTGGCCCTGCAGCTCCTGGAAGGGGAAGGGGCTGAGGGACTCGAGGCGCAGGATGGCCGTGTCATAGGCCTGCCGCTTCTCCCTTTCCTCGGCCAGGGTGTAATAGTGCTTTCCGCTGCACAGGATCACCTTTCGCACTTGCTCCGGCTGGACAGTGGTGTCACCTAATGGGAATAGAACATGGGGTAAATTTAATTAAGAAAGAATAATATACTCTACGGATATTACATTATATATAAAGTTAAACATATTTAAATTCTAGTAACTTACCCAAAACATTGTGGAATAGCGTTCCTGGCTGGAAGTCCTCGTGTGTGGATGTGGCGGCCGGAAGTCGGAGCAGTGTCTTCGGGGCCACGACCACCAGCGGTTTCCGGAAGTTCCTTGCCAACTGGCGACGCAGGACATGGTAGTACTGGGCGGGGGTGGTGGGATTTACGATGTGCACGTTGACGGCATCGCCATCTGGAGCTGTTTCCTTGGAGTCGCTGAGCTGTAGGAAGCGCTCGATGCGACAGGAACTGTGCTCCGAAGCGGCACCATCGTATCCGTGGGGAAGCAGCATCACCAAAGCATTTGACTCCATCCATTTGGCTGGCAAGGATACAGTATTATTTTAATAGTACTTGAACAGGACTAACACTACTCACTCTCTCCCGAGACAATAAATGTATCGATAATGATTTGGGCTCCATTGGCAAAATCCCCGAACTGCGCCTCCCAGATGATCAGATTATTGGGATTGTCAATGGCCATGCCATACTCGAAGCCCAGCACTGCTTCCTCCGATAGAATGCTGTGGGCCAGTTCCAGTTTACCGCCATTTCCGCCCTCCATGCTGTTCAGGGGTAGGAACATCTCGTTCGTCTGCTGGTCCACCAACATGGCGTGGCGATGGGAGAAGGTGCCGCGACCCACATCCTCGCCACTGATCCGCACATTGTGACCCTGGTACATGAGACTACCTATAGCCAAAGCCTCTGCCGTGGACCAATCGATTTTGACCCCGTTTTCCAGTTTCTTGAGACGTGCGTTAACATGGGTTTTCAGCAGGTGAGGGTGGATGTTCTAGATTGGAAGAAGGAAGGATTATAAAGATGTATTTCAAAGAACATTTTATAATTCATACAAAGTCTTCCGGAAAAGTCACGCTCTGCTGGCCAATGTAATGCAAGAGTCCGTAATCCAAACCAGTATCCCAGTAGGTCAGTTCCTTGGAGGGCGCCAGTTGCAAGTTCTTCCACTGTTTTTCAAAGAAGGATGGCGGTGGCTCGTAGGTGGGTGCCAAGGCCAGCTCCTCGCCCAGGTACTTCATGTAGTCATCCCGAATTTGCTTGGCCTGCGACTCGGACAGCACCTGCGCCTGGGCCAATTGTTGGGCATAAGAGTCCGGCACGGATCCACGCTGATGGACAATTTTGTACACCAAGGGATTAGTAAATGTGGGGTCGTCCAGTTCATTGTGGCCCCATCGACGGAAGCAATTGAGATCGATGAAGATGTCCTTGCGGAACTCTCGCTGATACCTAAAGGCCAGATTGGTTATCCTGGCCAAGGCCTCGGGATCATCGCCATTCACGTGGAAGACCGGAGCTTGTATGGATTTGGCCAAATCCGAGGTGTAGGCAGTGGATCTGCCACGATCCCCCGGCGTGGTGAAACCCACCTGGTTGTTGACAATCAAGTGCAGACTACCGCCGACCTCGAAGTGCGGCACATACGCCATGTTCAGGCACTCCTGATTAATGCCCTGCCCGGCGAAGGCCGCATCTCCGTGCAGGATTACGTTGAGCACATGTTGGCCAAAGGGCTGGCTGTCTGTAATACCGAAGGCTCCCTCGCCCCTCGTCTGTTGCTTGGAACGCGTCTTGCCCATGGCCACGGGATTGGCAGCCTCAAGTGGGTGGCAGGATATATGAAAGCGGAACAGGACGATAAAATCGGGAATCAAATTTCAAAGTTTGGCATGTGTCGGCTTACCTCCAGATGCGAGGGATTGCGTACCATGCTGAAGTTAAGGCTCTTGCCCAGCACCTGCAGCTGCTCGGAAACATCTGTGTGCGATTCAGTTCAAGTTTGATTAAATTAAGCATACGCCGTGTGTGCTTAGGCAAGCAAAGCTACTTCCAAGGCCAAACAGTCTCGACCAGAAGGTACCCACTTACATATATTATATTATACAAGATGCATTAATAGAATGACATAAAATAAGTTGATATTCTTAGGGCCCCTAGAGTATTCTTATACTTTTTTGAATACCCTGTAACCACAGGCATATCGCCTATATGAAAACCTTACGAATGTTGGTGGAAAAGTTAAGTTTTACTTACGGAAATGACTTATGACGTCGGACATGGCCTCGATGTCTTCGGCGAACTCGGATGCGCCGCTGAGCTTGCGGAAAACTTTGGCGGGCCGCATGTTGAACAGGGCGGCCTGCAGCGGGGTGCGTCCTCTGTGGGGCATCGCTAGCACCACGTGCTCAATGTTCCCTGCCAATTCCATTGTGGAACATTTTTTTCCCCAACATTTGTTGTCGTTGTTTCCGTTTAGGTGGTCGCAGTCGTTGTTTTTGGTTGTTTTTTTGTTGGCCGGGCCGGTTGCATGCGAAAGAGAAAAGTTTTGGGGGCAGAGCAGATTAGGGTTAAGTAAGCGTGCCGTGATATGTGAGCTCCTGATGAGGGAGGCCATAATTCTGGTTAGGGCAGAGGCGTGATACGGTTTACGATAAGGCGATATCGTTTTGGGCACAAGAATCCTTGCACCGGGCGACAAACTTTTGGCGGGCTGAAAAGGGTCCGCGATTTTGTGCCGCGGTAATCGTGAGAAGTTCCCCAACACGCACGGATTTGGATGAATTATGCCAAGTTTAAAGACTGAGAGAAATTTTAGATAAAACTAAGGCTAAAGCCAAGGCTATATTTCAAAGATTACAAAATGAGATTCTGTTCACAAGTTTTTGTATCTGCGATGGAATAGACTCTTCGATCTGCGCGTTTTTAAGAACAGTCGAATATTTTTATAGTCTAATCTTGAATTAAATCCTTTTTCTTGTAAAGCTAGCTTTAATGAAAATGTGTATAATCATATATTTTATTTTTGAGTGCTCACCTTGGACGCTGTCGCGAAGCAGCTGCCAGAAGAAGGCCAGCATGGATTCGGCGCCCTCGCCTCCGTACCGCTTCACGGTGGGAAACTTGAGTGCCATGAAATTGTCCCAGGCCTGCGACTTAATTAACAGCTCGGCGATTTCGCAACGCTCGCTATTTTCCAGCTGATGCTGGTCCAGGGTCTCAAAGTTTTTGGCCAGCCATTCCCGCTCCTCGATGTCCTGCGTAAAAAGAGGTGGATCAGCACATACACTTTTACCCAAAAAACACAATAAATACGTTGAAACTTTCAGAAAACTAGTACAAAATATTGTTAACAATAAAATGATAGCACTGTTCCAACATGCCCCAAACTTACCTCCACATAAGAAAACTCAGCACTAACTGAACGGCCGCAGTAAATGTCCTTAAGAAGCTGCTCCAGCTGGGCGACGTTCTGGGCCACCTGCGGACCACTTAAGAGGCCAGCGGTGCGCACCGTCTCCTGTGTCTGCAGTCCATAAAATGCGGGACTTAATTCCTGCAACTCCTGCTGGCTGCTTCGACCCGTCCAACGAAAGGCACAAGACAAATATACAGGACACAGGACATTAAAAAGAAAGCAAATGGCCGGCAGAAGAAGGGAAAATAAAATATGACATTTGCCGGTATGATTTTTAGGTATAGGATGGGTGGTAGTGGGATTGGGTGTTTATGTCCTACCTCGGCCTGATGCTGATAGGATTTACGGTTGCCAATTTGTGTCCGTGCTGGCGGAAGGCCTCCACCCACCGATAGACGTTGCCCTGCGAATTCCTCGAGGCCCGCACATCCTCGGCCACTGGAATGGAACACATGCGTAAACAATATAAATTTCGACTCACGTTATAAATTATTTAAAAAAGGATTCACGTGCAACGCCCATTGCCATTGCCACATTGTGCGGCCTTTTGAATTTATTGGCCTTTTACTTTTATGATATTTATTCTTTGCTTTTTACGCTCCGCTACATTTTTATTAACTATCTGTGAGTTTATTAACTTTTCAATGAAATTTAACAATTTACTATTTCTTAATTTAATTAACAGAGATAATAGCTTAGATACTCATTCAATATTTAAAATATTTCATTAAATTCTTCCAAACCTTAACTAAAAAGAGTATCAACTGTTCAGATCTATTGCCCAAAAAATGGCAATTTTGTGTTACATATGAGAAATGATGATGGTTGTTTTTATTGGTCTTTTTTCGACCATTTTATTCTCTGGTTGAGCCATTGACAACTCGTTGGAGTGTTAGGTGTTTACGTGCTAAAGTGTTATCCTGCTTACAGGATAAGAGGATTTATATGCGACGACGCATATCACTCGATTTCCGAACCCTATGGAAATTTGTGCTACACGACACGGGTCAATGGCATCTGGCATTTGGTAGTTGGGAACATTTTCTTCCAAAATTTATGCAATTCCTGGACAACATTTCGGTGATAAATCAATTTAATGTTAAAGAGTAGGAGCACCCACAGCAGGACAGATATTGCAAATGATGAATGGTATTTGCGGTGACAACATTTCAACTTGAGAGTGTAAATATTATTGGAGCTCAGCGGCGTGTCCTGTCCTGGCCAAAGGATAAAATCTGCCTTGACAGGGTTACAGTCAAAGGACGACAGGCAAGCAAGACTCAGGCGGTGGAAATAAACCAACTTTCATTACTCGGCCGGGCCAGGATATAACTGGGAATTATTAATTATGTTTTTATGGTATGAATAAGCTTCATTTTAATTAATTTTATGTTCAAGAAATGGAATTTAATATTTAATTTATATTCATTTAATATTTTTTAAGTCTATTTAAACCTTAAGTCATTCATTATTATTTTCCTGTGTAAAGATGCCTCCTGTTCTTATGTCACAACCTGACGCTATGATCCTGCAGCAAAAACTCGTCTCTGGTGACCAGTCAAAGGCTCCCGAATGGCCACTGAATCCGGAAAACTGAATCCGGAGTCCGGTCTGCCTGCCACGGGTGTCGATAAGCCCTGAACTGTGCTCACAACGGATGCTGGACAAGCACAAAAGAGTTTCAATTTTTCGGCCCTTTGTTTGCCGGACTTTGATATTTTGCCAGGCTCGGGGGCCTGGCGTCCTGTCGTGATACTCTGGGTCTCCCAATGAATGGGAAATCTTATCTCTGTGGCTCTTGTTTCGCTTAATTAGTGAAGTTTCCTATAGACGCCTTGGGGGGTCGCCCAGCAAGCCGCCGGTTCTAAATATAAAAACTCTGCCATATATTAGGCTAACTTTATCAGATTTTAGAGTGAAAACAAGTGATAAGCTAAAAGCCAAAAGATTACCCGTGCTCAGTAACTCAACAGGAAGGAGGCAACATTAAAACCATAAAAAATATTCCATTACCTGGCAGGAGTTGGATTTTAGATGAAAAAAAACTAGGGCGGACTTTTTAGACTTATTATTTTCAGCTTCCTTACAATTTAATATATTTTAAGCTCTGGGGTCTCAACTAGTTGCATCAATCATGTTCGAAGCGCAACGTGAACTCGTTCATTTAAGTTTGACTTTCGATTCTGGTTTCCGAGTTTACCCACAACAATTTGCTTTTGATCTTTTGTTCCATTTGTTGTTGGCTCTCTGTAGCTGTTGTGGGTTTTGTTGTTGGTCAGCTGCTCGGGTCACACTGCCATTGATAAATAGCCGGCTTGAAAACACACCCACCCACCCACTCACTCACAAAACACAGATACCCACAAATATGTCACTGGAAAGAAAACTCCTGTGGTTTTCCTTTTGTTTGGGTACATTTCCATTGCTCACTTCTGATCTCGGTGGCAACTAACCGAATGTTCTTATCGATGCGATTACTATCTCGACGGATGAAGCTTTTATTATTGAAGTCTTGGCAACACTTTACCTTGAAAATCCCGCCGGGCTATGGGCTTATAGCCCCATACGCCCTTTTCGCTGTGATAGTATCGCGCTAGGGGGCGTGACACATTTCCAAGCCTGGCTTCCGAGTGCGCAAAGTAACGCAGCATTCTGATGGATTTAAATAGCCGTATCTGTCGGATCACCTGATAAATACTAACGAGGGGATACGCGGTCGCTTGCCGTCTTGCCGAAAGAGAGTTCCAAGCAGAACTAAACTAAATATTATTTTGTTTGGAGTCCCGGACCCCCAAGTATTCCGCATGCTGATAAGCTGCCCAAAGAGAGTGTGGAAAATAGTGTACATACATACATGGTACACAATTGAGTGATATTCAGTTCTCTCTATAGCATACTTTTTGGGGGATCATGGAGTATGTGAAATGTTAATTAACAGTCCGCCATTTAAGGCTCTGTTAAAGATTAAACAATCTTACAGATTGAGATACAAGATAATGACACCGAAACATGGTCCTAAAATGTTGGACATTTCGAAACCACTTCTTATCTAAAACTAAAGCTGATAAGAAAAAAGTCTACTAAATAATTGATGGTTATTTTAAAAGATAAACAATCGTGATGGATTTAAAAGCAAAAATGTAAAATTTAGGGAAACATATTAAAAAAGGGTAAAGAATTTTGTGTTTTTTATTTTATACAAAAATTTTTCCATAGTTATATATAGATTGCTGTATAATCTATACAACTTTATAACAAATCGAAACAATACACCAATCAATATCTTTTATATACATATGTATATACAAACCACCACACCCTTTTTTTTATTTCCAGGTTTCAACAATCGTTTCTTTTTTATTTCTTCATTAGAAGAGACCTTAAACTTTCATGGCCTAATGAAATCAATCCGTAGGCTTTTTCTTCGTCGACGGCCATTCATAAAATTTAAGCTTCAACGGAAATAGCGTTTGATGGGCGGTAATGGGTCATTGTCTATAATTATAACGAGAAGTGCACTCATACATGAGCATCCGTTTAACATGCATGTGTCTGAGTGTGGCTGTAACGGTAACGAGCCATTGAAAATAACACAAAATGGCGCGTCATGACAAACGCCGAGTGTGATTAACTGTAATAAAAATGAATCACAAATCGACGAGGTTCCATCGTCAACACAGAGAGAGAGAGAGGGAAAACTGAATAAACAAATAAATTGGTAACTTGGCCAGCTTTCACAATCCAGGGCAAAATGAGAAGCTAACCGAAATGTGGAGCGGCAAAAATGGTGAGCAACCTGTTGAAGGAATGTGTTATCAGTGCGTGAGTTCCCAACGATTAGATAGGGTCCCTTATCATGAACATAAAAAAAAAGTTTCACAATCGACTCTACGGCGACAATTGAAAGAGTTTTCGGCAACGCCCCGATCGGACCGCCAGGTTTAACTTTTCTTCAGTCTTAGCTGAACGGCTCGCTGCAACGAACGTGTTTTTCTGCCTGGTAATTAATAAAAGTAACCCATAATTGTGCCAAGTGATAAGAATACAGCTCTGATAAAGCACCCACCCAAATGTGATGACATCATCAAAGTGAAAATATTGAAAAATATACAAAAAACCAGAAAATAAACGTGGAAATTGTTTAATTTATGCCTCTCTT
The DNA here is from genome assembly GCF_017639315.1 of Drosophila ananassae. Classification (NCBI taxonomy): domain Eukaryota; kingdom Metazoa; phylum Arthropoda; class Insecta; order Diptera; family Drosophilidae; genus Drosophila; species Drosophila ananassae. The sequence continues at coordinate 14,497,248 of NC_057927.1, read as the reverse complement.
GTGTTTTTCTTTTAGCAGTGAAACGAATAAAAATAGAATTTAGGAATTAAGTGTTGAACGAAATCGAGTGAAAAAATGCGCTTCAAACTGTTTGTGGTTTGTGCGCTGGCCTGCGGCTTCATGGCCTATGTCCTGGCCAACGAGAACATATCCACCGAGGAGGACCTGGACGATCAGGTTATAAACGCAGTGCCCCAAATCGTGGCGAATCCAAAACCATCCCAGCCCGTCAAGCCCAAAGCGGACACCGAATTCGTTGAGGTGGTAAAGGATGTGCCCAAAACGACAACGAAAACGAAACCTAGTACGAGCCCCACCCCAAAGCCCACTCCTAGTGGCCAGCGGATGATACCTGTGGTGCATGTCACCAGCCGCGGCACGGACGATGTCCTCACCGTAGCTGGATTGAAACCACAGAAGACTTTCGGAGCTCTAATCATGCCAGACGACTACATGGGCGAGCTGATAGATGTGAACACTGGTTACAATTGGGGTGAGTTTTCCTATCCAGTTCTTAAAATGAGTTGTCCCTGGGCTGATTCAGATTTGAGTCATTACTCATACGCCGTGTGAGCCCGCCCGCCCATCGCTATCTTATCAGCCAGGCCACCGGCCAGTTCAGTTACCAATATTTGCTCGATGGCTTGTTCGGGCAGGTGTTGTAAGCTCTCTTGCTATTCTACCCATTCCCTTTCTGTTTTCCAACTCCGTTGGCAAAGTTCGATAAGATAATGCCCGCGTTGAGGTATTAAAAAGCTAACGATTTTCTTGTTTCCCCTGTGCTAGTTCAATGCAAACAAAACAAGTGCGTGGTGAGATAAAGAGTATACACACATATAATATATATCGTTGTGTTGGCTTAAGAGAGAATACACTATATGTAGTCCACTCATATAGTATGAATCAGTTTACAGACCATGTTAGTGTGGGGTTTAGCAATTACAAAAGCAACTATCTTTATCAGAACTGAAATATTGTCAATGGGGATTGGATATTTTCTCAATTAGTCATAGACATTGTCAGCTTTACATGGCTTCTCCATTTTACCTACTCCCTTTCGATCCAATAAGTAAAGGTTTTTTTATTTTCTATCTTTTTATTTGATCTTTTAAAGTTTATCCTAAATACAAGAACTAATTATTAAGTTTATCCTTGGGAACTTGCGCTTTGCACTCTGAGCGCCGCATGGCGGGTGTCCAGTATCCTTGATCCTCCTCAGGCGCTCATTGAGATGCGCTGCTCGTACTCAGCAATCCGCATTCGAACCGGCACCACCAGACTCAGGTCCTCCATAATGGCATGGTGTTGGGGCCGAACGGTGGCACTCGAGTTCTGCCGCGAAATCGTGGCTCGCGACTTGTCCATCGAAGGCTTGCGGCGCAGCGAGCACTTGCGCTGACTGCCTCCCTTGCCGACGCCCATGGGCGTGGCAAATTGATGCATGGCAATGGGGGATTGGGAGAGGGAAGTACTGGCCCCGAGGCGTTTTGGCTTAGGTGGGGGCACTTGGTGAGCAACGCTACCGCCGCTGATGGAGCTGCCGTTCAGGCTGTGGTTGCTGGTGTTGTTGCTGTTGCAGGTGGCAAGTGCCTGGGGGCGACTGGAGCGCAGTAGCGATATGAAGCGATTGGTTTGGCCATTGCCGGGAGCTAGGAACTTGTTATTCGACTGAAAGGTGTTGGTCAGCTTGTTGAAGAAGTTGATTTTGTCGCTGACAGTGGGTGGGTTGTCATCATTTTCCAGTCCCTGCTGCTCCTGTCCCGGCTGTGCCGTCTGTGCCTGCTGCTGTAGAGGCTGCTCCTGACCCACTGTGGTTTGTGGCTTCTCCTCCCCATCAGATGCGTTGTTTCGTTTGGACATTTCCAGCACTTTTTCCCTGAGTTCCATGGACCAGCGCTTCTGGGTCGTGTGCAATTTAGGTCGCAAAGCTGGCGGCTCTGAAGGCTCGGATTTGGCCAACTCCAATGCCAGTTGGGTAGTGAAACGCGGTTTGGGCGTCGATGTAATCGCCGGCGAGGGAGTCATCTCTTCGTCAATGTCCATTTCCAGTTCGCTGATGAAGGATGTCGAGTTGATGGATCGGGAGGCGGAGCCAAAGCCAGAACTTGTTCCCAGGCTCGGAGAACCAGACTGGAGTTTGTAGTTGTAGAATTGAAAGTTGAACGTGCTGATGCTCATCTTGGAAACTCTGGTAAACGAATGATGCTCTTTTGCCATCAGCACAATGCTTATATAGGCCAGAATTGCGAAGGGACTACCTGATCCCCGGCAGCTGTTGTTCGTTTCAGGTAGCCAGGATGCGGTTGCTCCGGCTCAACTTGACTCGAGCGGGGCCAAGATTCCAGGAATCTACCTAAGGCCTCCATAAAAAAGGACCAATTTCCCACTAATCGCAACCCGAACACGCGAATTTTGCGTGTTTTCCGCGCACCAATTTTCACGACTCTTCTCGAAAAAGCCAATGATAAAAGCGACCAACTGCTCTGCAAATCCAAGTCCTTTTATGGCACTTACCCGAAAAGGATTAGCGGATTTTATGATCCTTGTCCAGGCATTAATTCATAAATAGATTAAAAGTGCAGCAGATGTTCAAGATTTTCACATTTTACGGTTCGCTCTGGTCTGTTGACATTTCATTAGTTTGGTCATTACAATCAAAATCAATGCAATTAATGTCCAATAATTCACTCGACACTTTCCAAGTGACAGCTTGTGGGATAAGCAGAGAGAATGTGAAAGTGAAAGAAGTAGATAGGAATGAGAAGAAATAACCTAATTTCAACGACAACGATTTTCGCTTATTCCCAGTGGAGCTTCTATTCGAAAGGGGTTTTCCATTCGAAAAGATGATGGGAAGTCATAATGAATTGATGGAATTTATAATCCAAAAGAAATTGCGTATTTAGAGACTTAAATTAAAGCTTTAAAGAATATTAGAGCTCCTTAAATTTAAGAATGAGATTGCTTTGTTGCAACCTCAGCTCATGGGAGATGCCAAAAATATTTAGGAAATCTTTCCAAGACTTTGCCACGAAAACTTCGCCAGCAATTTCAGTTTCTGGTCAGTGTCTGGAGCAATATCCTTAAGCGGATACTGCCACTGTGATGGCTCCTGTTTCAGTGTCCACTGGGAGCGTCAGCTTTGCACTTAATCAGCTTAAATGGCTTTAAAAGGCCAGCGGTGAAAAGAAATTAGAGGAAGAAAGTAGCAAAAGGGGGGCGATGCTGGCCAAGTTGGCAGAACAGAAATGAATATTAACTGTGACCTTTAATGGCCAAGTGCACGTAACGAAACGGCAGCGGGAGCTGCAAGGATGTAACAAACTTGCAACGACAGGACTAAGGACCAAGGACCACGGCGGGCTAGGAGCAGGTGCGGCAAAATGCAAAAGAGCCAGGGAATGTGGCAAACTTGGGGGAAAATTTTCTTTTCACTTTCTGCCCGGCACCAGCCAGGCTGCAAGAGCAGGATAATATTGTGGAATTGAAAAAGTAATCTCCAGGGATTAGGTGTGAAATTATAATGATAGGCCGAGAGTTCTTAGTTCTCACCTTCGAAAGGCGCCCACTAAGCTATTTGTCTTCTCTTCCCATTTTTTTGCGTTATTACAGATCCCAACAATAATGTCGCCCCACCTGGATATCCTTCGACAGCTGCGGGAGGGTATACTATCACACCCGCTCGATTGGCAGAGCTGCGGAGCAACTTCATGTATTGGTTCTTCGACAAGGACATGTACGGAGGTCGTGGTGACTACCAGTATGACATCCACGCCTCGATGACGCAGCTCCATAAAAATCTGAACTTCCAAATGCCTTTCTACGGATTCCGGTTCAACTACACAAGGGTAGGCCTTCAGATCACTAGGATATGAACAAATTTTTAATCGGAGTCTTTCTTCATCCTCAATTAGCTCTCCCTTAATGGCTACTTGGAGTTCTCGGATCCCCCAGAGTACCTGACCTATCCTCTCGTCTTCCCCATTAAGGACTGGCCCACCAAGCGGGATCCCTCGTTCATGGGCATCTTCTTCAGCAAGTGCCGTGTCGGCCGTATCTATCCTTCGGATATTGACCAGCGCACACCCGGTGTTTACTTCCGGTAAGGATATACATCTGCATTTCGCATCCCGCATCTAAATAAATAATATCTAAATAAAATGTATTTGTTCCAACATTCAAACTCCCCAGCCCGCTTGAATTTCCGGTTCGTTTGTATTTATTTGTTAACCATATTTATTTTGCCTTGTCTCTGATGGCATTTGCATATTCAAAATCGGCACAGAGCACGCGCCAAACGAAAGTATTTATGTGTATTTTTCCTTTTACGTGTCCTTTTCGCCATTGCCAGAAAACTAACACAGAGTAATATGTGTAGCATGTATGGATGGTGCCCCCCAGTCTCGATTTCCCATGTCTTTATATGTTTGTTGGCTTGCATTTATGACTATGTCCTTTCAGAGGGTTTAAGCTATGGGGCGTGGGGTTTGGAAACTGGCTTTCCTTCAAGTTTCTAAGTCATGAGCTTTAGAGCCTTAACTGTGATTTTAAAGACTCTTTAAGTTATATTTTCTATAAAAAGAGTATATGAGCAGTCGAATATCCTCACCTTTAAGCCCTTGCATTGTTAGTCATTGCTATTGTTTCTCTGCTTGTTACTGTCAGTTATTGCCCCAGAATTTTGCATTATTTCGCATGTCGGCTACCTGGTCTGTTGTTCTCGGATACATTTTCCCGCGGCACTATCAGACAGTGCATTTTTCCCCAATCCTACACCCTCCTCATCATAAATTCATGCTGATTTCAGCACGCATGTGTGCGTGCACTCATTTCAAAATACTGAATAGTCCTTTCCGCAAACGAGCATAAAACAGCATGGTCAGTGATAAAATTGGGAATACAATAGTCCCATATTTTTCCAGGTTGCTGTCGCAATCTCTCCCATTCCGTGACCATCCAATTTCATTTTAATTATATTCAATGGCCCTGCACTTTGTCTATGAAGCTTGCGGGGACAATGCTTAAATTTATACAAACATGACTTTGGTTCTCTTTTTTGTTTGTTGTGTTTTTGGCCTCCCTGGGCTAATTATGCAAATGAATGCCAGTGGGGGCCGAAAGTTATTTGTGGTCTATTTATATGAGTTTCCGCCAGCAGGAGCATTAAAAAATAAAACCTCTACAAATTCCGTAATCCTCTGTACAAAAAGTTTCCACTCAAAAATACATTAATTAGTTAACGTCAGTTTCATCTTGGTGGTACGTAGTTTTTTTCGATGGCTTGTGCTATTTGGAGCATAAATTATGGCTTCTTTCGTCTACATTGTTTCAACTGCCTTAAATTTCATTGCTTTCTGAGAAGATAAAGATGGTAACTTGGCATAAAAAAATCAGAAAAGTGAGCATAAATTACTTCAAAGTGACACAGAATGACAAGTCAGATGAGGAATGTATGCATGTCCTTTGAAAAAAAAAAAAACTGAAAAGTTGTTTTATCAATCTGACTGTCCAAAAAAAAACAACTTCCTGCTCTACGCATCCTGCTGGGCAGGCTGACAAATTGCCACTGTGGTGCAATTAAAATCGTGTAAGGCTTTCAAGGATCGGCTGCTTGGAGGATGAAGTATTTTCAATGTTTTAAAGTGACGCTGACAATATGTCAGAGTTTATTCTGCATAACTCGTTCAATGACTGAGTCGAGGTCACGGTCACTCGTCGACATTTAATTGTCTTCGCGTATTTGTCCTCGTGTATAGTAAGGACCAGCGTCAAGTGAGAGGACTCGACCAAACTTTGATGAATGCACTGAGACAGGGGTACTTAAATGTTTACTTCAGATATTTTAAAAATAATATATCTTTGGAACACTGCCTATGAGTTGAAAGGCTGTGTTAATATAAACGCCTTTTAGGACTTATGTCCTGTTGAAAGCACTTTTTCTCTCACTTTCCTTGATGCTGAATGTATTGGTGTATGGGGAGTGACTGGAGCTGTGACTGGAATTTAATTTAAATAACTTTGCATTGTGCAGAAGATAAAGAAGGCAAGCGAGGCGAACAGTGAAATGCTAACGATGTAAAATTGCTCAGCCACCCACGCGATGGAGGCTTCTCTGCCCTCCACTCACTCGGTGCCATTAAACCCACACCTCTCTATCAACACCCTCTCGTACTCGTTCACATATCACTGACCCCACTTATTTGGCATCAATTTAATTGCATGCCTGCACTTAGGAGCTCAGTACTTGGATTAGCTCAAAGTGCAGGACATTGCGCATACGCCGCGTGGGTCGCCGTCCGCTTTGAGCATTAAATTCATTATGAGCGCACGTTTAATTACACACACAAACGTTTAGCCGCGTTGGGTGGCGAATAAAAACTTAATGCCAAGCCGGGGTGTCGTTTGTTCAGGTCTTTGTTTCACTTTTTTTCCCGTATTTCTCTTTACTTTTTTTTTTTGATGTGGTAAACGTTTAAAACTTTTTCGAGCATGTGTGTGTTTCTGGGGTTTTTTTTCGTAAATGGCATGCTGGAAGCGCGTTAAGCTTTTAATTGTTATTTTGGCAAGGGCAGCTACAAAACGGCATCGTAATTGACGGCCAACGGAGGCACAATTAAAACATTTTCGGCAGCTTTGTGGGAAATGAGAGTCAAACAAGGACTCAAAAAGGGCACAGGGAATTCATGTTTCTTTAGTTTACATTAAGCGACCAAAATGAATATAAAGAAACCTTCACAATATCTCTCTGTATAATTACCTATCAGTCCAACTTTTCGAAATGTTGATTTTCTGCCAAAGGGGTTTTCCTTTCGTAACTGGCGCACAATAATAATGCCGCTTCATTATTCCCTTTTTGCCAATCATAACAAGAACTTCCCCAATCCTCGCGACTAACGATCCTTTGCCACCGCCGAGTCCTTGCGCGTCCTTGGCTGGGCCATTTGCAAGTCTCGGCCTGCATTTACTCGCTTTCTGCAGCAGCTTACATGCAATTTTCGCCATTTTCTTTAAGTACAGCCATTGTTTCACTTTCATTTACACCCCGAGATGGAATTGGGCCACACGGTTGGCAAAGGCGAAGCCTGAGACATGGCTGAAGCGAAGGATGTGCCGGCAGGATTAAGGGGGTTGTGATGGTAGGTTCCATGCAAAAGCAGCGAAAAGGCATTTTAACCTACAAATGCAGACAAAACTGTGGCAGCGCCCGAATGTATGCAATAAAGTGTATAATGGCGCAGTTCAAGAACTGCTGGGCGGTTGGGTGGTTGGATGGCACGAGTGGGTGGTTTCGGGGTGGCTCCGAGTTTCTATTACTTTTTGCGACTCTTTCTATGGCTTTGTACTTGGCGGTGTCTGTGTGTGCGGCTTTTTGGCTTACTTACACGTAAAAGTTGTCGAGTCTGCGGCTGTTTTTGGCTGCTGCGCGCGCATTTCTAGGCTGAGTGACAATTTCCATTTTTTCCCGTACATTCTCCCTATCCCCGAATGTCAATTGCAGACTTTTAAAGTTTTTCTAGCTTTCTCCTTTGGGCCAACAAATGATAAACTATGTCAGTGGGTATGTGTGTGTGCGGTTATCTTCATATTTTTTTGGCCCTGGCATGCGGTTTCTGCACATTCCCTGGAAATGTTTTGCATTTTTTTGCTCAATTCTGGCATGAAGGGAAAGTGTAATTGTGTAATTTATTTCCATCACCATCTGCTGCCAGATATAATTTATGTGCTCTTCAATATTAAATGCACACTGTGCATTATGAGTCTATGTGGCAGTGGCAGTAATGTGGCATTTATCGATTCATTCAAGTGTTAATAACTTGCAAATATATTTTAGAAACAACACTGCTGCACTCATGTTTGTTTGCATTTGCATTTCTATGTCCTGGCAGAGACCTCTTATTTGATTCAATTTATCACCGAGAAAGGACGGGGCAAAATCAATAAAATGTTACCGGCCAAATGCAAATAGAAAATGCCACACATTCATCTTTGTTTGCCACAACTACAGGGACATGCCGGAGCATAACGAGTTTTTCGATTTCAATTGTTGTACTTCCCAGTGTCCTGCTAAATGAATGTCCTTGTCAAAGCGAGTGGGAATTAGTTTACCTTTATCCCAAGCTTTTATTACATTCTATTGAAGTTGGGTTATTGCATTCTGTTTGTGTTTAATTTAGTTGATTTTTGGATTAAAGGATATCGGCAAGAGAACAGACAATGGCATGACATATTTCTTTTTAATTTGCATTTATTTTTTCTCCTTTATGGATAATTTTTTTTTATATTATCTTTTATTGTTTTATTAATTGAACGTGTGACAAAGAAACGGGCATGAAATTCAAATCAAAAACCATTTAAGTTTCAATAGAGAGGAAATTGAAACAATCTCCTCATCGATTTCCATTTAAAATTCAATTTGACTATTATCAATTATTTATTTCCATTTTGAATTTGGTCGAATGCCTCCATCAGCCGCACTTCCCCCTTAGCGAGTTATTTTAGTTCGTTTTTCGGCCATCAACTGAGCATGTTTGTATTGAGCCGAACGCTTCATTTGATAAGCCTCTTATGACCACCGGGCATCGGGAGCCGGGAGCCGGGCACCGGGCCAGTGGCCAGTGGCCTTGACAATCCTCCGCAATCCACAATTGTCCACCTCGGACAAGGGCAGCGCTCAAACATTTCAGTGCAATTGTCCGGCAATGAAAACTGGTTCCAAATCAAAGGCAAGGCTACAGTGTGTAATAATAAAAATCCCTCTCGGCAAATCGGCTTAGGATTTATTTGTCTGGGGTGGATTGGCTTTTGTTTAAGCGCTCTTCGAGAGCCAAGAGCCCTGGTGTAATTTAACTAAACTGGCTTAAAGCAATTTATGACGCTGCCGGTGATGGCAGTGAACAGTTTTTGAAGTGCGGAGCTCGCGGCGTTCGCGGCGTATGCGTAATGAATAATTAAAGCATATAAATCATACGCCACGTAGCCGCTATGGCGTCGCCAATGTGTCGGCCGTCGATACGCCATCTATCCACCAAAAAAAAAAATAACAGAATGAAAAAAAGAACACACTTGAAAGTGCTCACAAGAGCGTAAAATAAATAAAATGTTTATGAAAATATGCCCACCAGGAGAAAGTAATGAGAAGGAGCAGAAATCAGTATCTCCCCGGCTGGGTCCTGATTTATATGCCAAACATCAAATCCATTTATCTTCCTGCAGACGCCAAACCGAAATTTACTTTGCATACTCCGCCGTCTCCGCCCATCATTCGATTTCTTTTCGCATTACACACATGAGCCGGAATCGGAATCGGCAGCTGAACTGACGGAAAACCTCCATTCTCCTCCAATCTCTTTTCAGGGTGGAACGTGATCTGATGGGACGGACGGACCAGTTCGGTGTGGAGGTGCGGGAGCGCACCATGTGGGACATCCGGCAGGGAGTGGTGGGCGCTGAGACATTTGTGCCCAAGCACGTGGTGATCGCCACCTGGAAGAACGTGTCCTTTGCCGGTGGCATTGACAACTCTCTTTTCATGGTAAGTTTATATCCATCTTGAAAGTGTTTTTAATAAGCAATTTAATACACAATTGTCCCTATTATTCTTCAGACAAACACTTTCCAAATGGTCCTGGCCACTGATGAAGTCTACACCTACATCATGTACAACTATGCCGTGCTGAACTGGCTGTCTCATACTGAGGCAGGAGGAGATACCACCACAGGAGCCGGTGGTGTTCCTGCATTCGTAAGTGTCTCTGAACTGTCCCTGAACTCTGACCCTTGTTTGCTCATTCACTTTTTGCCTGCTAGCACTCAATTAAGCAGTTGATTGCAAAGAAAAACTTTTCCAGAGAAGGGTTTTCCGAGAGGACTGTTTGCTTCGCCATTTTCCCATGTGATTTATCCTTAAATCAAAAAGAATCTGAGAAGAGAAAGTATATGCACAAAAGAGAGCTTTTAAGTTGTCTAGTTTTAATCGCACTCGTGCAAACCATTTTCAATGGATTTTCTGCAGCATATTCATAAATCACAATTACAATTATCATAAGCATTTACGAACTGATGCCACTTGTGCCAGCAGCCACTTTCACTAATTAAACGCCCAATTTAAACTTTTCCTAAGCACACCCGAAACATAATTGCAAACTTTGTGAACAGTTAATTAAATTGGGTGAGGAGATTTAAATGCATCTATTTAATTGCACTTTGCCACTCCGACCCACTCCAACCTCCCCGAACCGCCCACAAACATGTGTGAACTTTTCCGTATTTCTCGCTTTTCAGGTCGGTTTCAATGCCGGCAACGGCACTCAGGCCTACGAGTACAAGCCCTACAGTCAGAACATGGTAATTCGAGATTTGGCTAACAGGGGATGGGCCAACGGATTCCCCGGTCGTCATATATTCCGAGTGGACGAGCAGATTTTGATTGGCTCTTGTAATAAGGATATAGGTATGTTTTGATTATAGGTTTTTATTACTATTTTTATTTGACATTGTTTTTTGATTAGATGCTGCTCTGTTGCCTTTGACCTTTGCTCCCGAATCTGGCAACATGTTGGGTGGTCAGGTGGTTAACATCACCGGTCCCTGCTTCGATCCAAATGTCCGGGTGACCTGCCACTTCGACACGGAATCTGTTCTGGGAACCTATGTGGACACGAATCGCGTTATCTGCGTGCAGCCGTTCTTGAAGGCCGAGGGCTACATCCGATTCCAGATCTCCGTCGGCACCCAGCGATTCAAGTGGCGCGGAAAGTACTTTGTGGAGACTCCGGCCGCCGCCACCGAGAAGATCTTCTTCACTACCGATGATGTGTACAAGAAGAACCCCAACGAGATCAGGATCACCTGGATCCCGTACAATTTGACCTCGAATAGCAATGCCAATGTGATGATCTCGCTCTGGGGATACCGGGAGACGAAGATCGAGCCGCAGCTGGAGTACATTGATGTGATCGAGGCTAGTTATTCGAATACGGGCAGTTATGTCATCACGCCCTCGAACTACTTGAATCGGAAGAACGTCAACCGCGACATGCAGTTCGGTTTCCTGCAAATCAATCTCACCCAGCCGGATCAGTACTCCGGCCTTGCCATCAGCCCGTAAGTTGAGAGTTTCCAGTTGGACAAATTATATTACTTAACAAACACAATCGTTGGTAATTGCAATTTCAAGTGACCAAGGCCATCAGCTTCAGGTTTCATTAAAGGGGGGCTGCGTCCCACTGCCCACTGCCATCCTCTCCAGAATCTTTTGTTATTATGTTTTAATTGATTCTCGGTTGTCTCAATGTGTCAGCTCAGTACCGACTACCGTCTGGAGCTGGGGATGGTCTATCCATGTTTTTATTCAATTTGCCCGGGCAATTTCAATGACAATGAGAATGAGCCAAATGCACTTCAGCTCAGCCATCCAATCCCCAGACCCAGTCTCCGCCCGCCCTGGGCTCTCAATCAATTTGCTCTGGCTTGGCCGAGGATTGCTTATTATGACAGCCTGTAATTGCTAGACATTCTCGTAGCTAATCAATAATGGAAATGTGTTTTTAATGGCCTCGTGCTTGTGTCTGTATGCCAGCATTTGCATTTAAGCCTTTTCCTTCATGTCCTGCAATTATTTTGCACTTAAACCTTGAATCATCCTACAAGCCATAAAATTACAAACCCTAAAACAGGCTCAGAATTCCTCAGCTTCCACAGGAAAGAAAATTATTATACTTTTGCCTTAAAAATTTAATTTATTAACAAAACAAATCTAAAATGGCATAATCTTTACAGAATATTAATGATATCCAAAAAAGCATTATGGAATTATTAATATATTTTTCTTTGTGCATCCCTGAAGGCGCAATATAAAACCATTTCGTATTTTTTTTGTTTATGGCACCTTTGGGTGTCGTTAGCCGGGCCCAAAGCGACTGCGGGCGGGCTGGAATAAATTGTTAGCATTGTTTCAACATTTAATTTCCATTTGATGGTCCAGTAATTGTGAAAACTTAATGAAAAATATCTCCATGGCAGCGCGAGGCGCGAATTGCCAATTGCCAAGGCTAACTAGGCAACGGCTAATGGTAATATCGTGTTTCTCATCAATGAGATGGCCTAGTCCCCAGACCCCAGACCCCTCCTCTGAGTTCATTATTAGCTGGCATTGTGTCAGCGCGAATGTCAAAGGTGGTCGACGGGGCGTATGATTAATGTCATCTATGGAATGAATCTCTGCCAAAACACACTCTGTCACACCCCCACACACTCGTACACATTTTGACAATGCATTTTCGATTTTCATTGCAGAATCCTTTGGTCCCGACCAGTTCCATTAGCCTGGTATATGGCACCCCAGTGGAAGGAGCAGCACGGAATACAGTGGCCGCGGGCTCTTTGCGATAATTGGCTTCGCTCCGACCGATTCCTCAGGTAAGGCTCAACAAATATGCATTCGCTTTTGCTGCTAATTAAAAGCAACCTGGCCGGCACAACCAACGCAACCCGGTTACCAGGCTCCCCATTGATTGGAGTGCCCTTTTTAAAAATCATAATTTCCGTTGATTTGCAGGAACTTTGCCGCCGACCTGCCGCTCTGCCCCTGCACCCTGGACCAGGCAGTCCTGGACAAAGGACGCTACCGACCGGATCGTGAGTGCGACAAGGACTCGAACCCCAGTTGCCTCAGGCATCGGGGCGCTATTCATTGCGTGGTCAGTGGAACGCCAGTGTAAGTATTTTCATAATAAATAAAAATGAAAAACAGGCTTCATTACATCCTTATTTTAGTGCCCAAGGAGCTGAACAGCAGTGCTGCTACGATCGCTATGGCTTCCTCATGCTGACCTACGACCAGATGTGGGGCTCCCGACCCCGTCGTGTTCACAACCTGGGCAAGATGCCCTGGAACGAGGCCAGCAAAGTGCCCTCACTGTCCATGTGGTTCCACGACATGCGTCCCTTCTACTCCTGCTGTGCCTGGCAGGAGGAGCAGGCCGTTGGATGCGAAACCTATCGCTTCGAGCGCCGTCCTTCGCAGGATTGTGTGGCATATCAGCCGCCTGGTATTGCCGGCGTTTTCGGTGACCCTCACTTCATAACCTTTGACGGCACGGCGTACACCTTCAACGGCCTGGGAGAGTTCGTGCTGGCCCGCAGCATAGACGAGAGCAACCGCTTCGAGGTCCAGGGTCGATTCCAGCAGCTACCAACCAATTATTACGGCGAAGTCCAGGCCACCCAGCTGACGGCGCTGGCTATGCGCGGAAACACCACCACCACCATCGAGGTCCGTCTGCGTCCACTGCACGCCAGGTGGCGCTACCGCCTGGATGTCCTGGCCGACGGCCGCAGGGTATACTTCGATCGCGAGAGTCTCAAGTTCCAGCACTTTGACGGCGTAACCGTCTACACTCCCACTTATCTGCTCAACCAGTCCCAGGTGGTGGTGCAGTTCGATGCCGGTATTGGTGTGGAGGTGGTGGAGAACGAAGGATTCATGACAGGACGCGTCTTCCTGCCCTGGAATTTCATTGTAAGCTTGGGTTTGTAACTCGTGTCTTGAACACATTATTTATATATTCTTTTTAGAACAAAACGGCAGGACTCTTTGGCAACTGGAGCTTCAACAAACTGGATGACTTTGTCCTACCCAATGGCCAGGTTGCCACGATCAATACCAACGATCTGCGCAGCATCCACACCAACTTTGGCCTCAAATGGATGCTCACGGATCGAGATGTGCCCGGAGTGGGAGCGGCTCTCTTCACCCGCGAATTTGGACGGATGTCTAGTTACTACGCAAACGCAACCTTCCAACCGAATTATGTGCTCGATCCTGCGGACTTCCTGCCCGGAAATCGAAGCTACGATGTGGAACGAGCCAAGGAGTTGTGCGGCGAATGTTTGCAGTGCCAGTACGATTATGCAATGACGTTGAATCGGGACTTGGCACACTTTACCAAGAATTACTACGACACTATAGTCAATATGCAGGCGGATAATGCCATGTGAGTTTGTTTAATATTTATTTTTATAAAACACAATTTAAATTATTCTTCTGCAGGCGTGTGGTTTCCTGTGGTGTCCTGCAAACGCCCCGATTTGGTCGCAAACTGAGCTTTGATTTTATGCCTGGTGCCAAGGTGTCCTTTGAGTGTAACGAGGGCTTCATTTTGCTGGGTGACCAGAGGAGAGAGTGTCTTTCGAATGGTCTTTGGAATATACCCGAATTTGGTTATACGGAGTGCCTGCGTGAGTACCAAAAATATTAAAAACTTTATTTGTGGAAGATAGATCCCTTGTTCAGTTACTCGTCCCCCAATTCCTCTAAAGTCTAAAGTCTTAAGTTCAACCTTTGACCCCCGTTTGATTGACCCTCGTTCCCTTGTGCAGGTGAGGTGTACTACACGCGTCGCATCGCTTTCATTGCAATTGGCATTATCTTCCTGGTGATCTGCCCCTTGATGCTGTGCATCGTCTGCGGCGTCTACCGCTACCGCCAGAAGCAACTGAAGGAGGACCCCCATTGGCAGATGCCTGTTCTGCCCCGATCCCGGGCCAGCTCCGCCCGCAATTTGAGGACCCTGAACTATGACGACGATAGCGATACGGATGCCAGCACTTTGAAGAAAAGTAGGTCCTACGACAAAGTATATCGCACGAACGAACCATTACCTGGCAAACCGCAAATTGATTTTCCAGCTAAGAAATGGGATCTGGATGAGAACGACGAGGATGTGACCTCATCCGAAGGTAGTCAGAATAGAACAAGCTCAAAGCTAGCCAGGGACATTTCCTACATTAATCCGAACGTAACCCACGTCACAGGTGAGAAGCCGAAGCAGTCGGGTCGCCGCTCCCTCCGCGCCTCTGGAACGGACCTGGATCAGCACCAGCACCAGGATCCTGAAGATCACGAGGACGACGATGACTTCGACGAGGCAGACGTGCACACTGGCACCATTCATCCTGCCGGATACCACCAGCCCCTGTCACCTGAAGAGGCCGATCAGCTGCACCGCCAGCAGTACAGCCCCACCTTCAGTGGCTTGGACAGCCGCACGAGCGGAGCCAGCTCCATAAACTACACTCCCCAGGCGGCGACTCAGAACCGCTTTGGTGGAGTTCCGGTGCTCCCCAGTAATACCCAATACTACAGCCGTCCGCCTTCCGGAGTGCCCACCGCCACGGCCACGCCCCTCCGGACAGCGCCCACGCCGCTGACGCAGGACAGTGGCCTGCCGTCGCCCCCGCTGGCCACTTCGCCCACCCCCTCCGTCCAGAAGTCCACGGAGGTGTAATCCAACCACCACTCATCAAACCATTCCAAATACAACACCAAAAACCACCCATTAGCTGCAAAGTTCAAATACTAAGTGCCAGGAAATAATGATTATATTTAAGTTCAGTTCATTGCACAATAACTTTGACCCCTGACCTCTGCCGCCTGTCCATTACCTTTGTTTTATTGTTTTTTTTTCCCATGACCATTAAATATACTTGCACTTTTTGTAAATAATAGATACAGCCTCGAGTCAAGCCCAAAATGTAGTATCAAGTTCCAAAGCATTCTGCATGTATCCTCCCATCCTGGTAAAGGACAATCATCATTTATGTATTGAATAAAACCAAACACTTGTTTTTAGTAATTTACATATATGTATATACTGGATAATGGTTATTTTTTTTGTATACTTGCAGCCTGATCGGATAATGCCAATTGTTACATGAAAGTTGACACTTCGCAGCGTTATCCTTGTTTGCTATTTAACTGCCTGTCAATTTTCTGTAATCCTTCAATGGCTTTGCAAGTGGGAAGTATTTTATTTAATAGTTGAGAATTTTTCTGTTCAGTGTATCGACGAGTGCAGTGCAGAAACAGAAATTACATGAAATTTATAACGAAGCAATAAGACGCAAGCCAAAGCCATTAATCTTCGGCTGTCACTGGATTTTTGTAGTTGCTTCTGCCACGCCCATCCACTCGACCTCCGCCTACTTTGTCTTCTGTCTCCCAGGGTCCTGTATCCTGGCCAGAATGCCATTGTGTGCATTACGCCAATGTCAATCAATCTTAAGCAAATTGATGGACAAGTTGCCGTTACTTATGTCTGTTTGTCCGTTATCCTTCCTATCCTGGAATAGAGCTCAGTGGCAGGGCGATAGCGCTCCTAGTTTCAAGCCCAGCCCGGTGAATCAATGTTAGGAGAGGGGTTGTATATCCTAGATGGATGCGGCTACGATTGCATTTTTTAATTTATGAACAGTGATGGCGAAAGTTTATTTTCCAAGGTAAATACAGGGTTGCCTTTCATATATCTCTTCAATTCAAACATTAAATTGAACTGAAAATCAGAAGAAATATTTTTCCTTTTGGTTTGTAAATTAAATTTCCTTCACAGGAAGTCTTGTCTATTTTCCTTGTTATTTAACTTTGCAGGACATGAGGAGAAGTCGGCCCGCGTGGCGAGCATCTCACTGGGCATGATGCTACTCATCCTGATACCTTGCCTGCTGCTCCTGGTTTGCGGCGCGAATTATTGGATTCGGGAAAAGATTGCCAAGGAGGAGCAGGAGGCCGCTGAGGCCCTGCTGCCGAAATCCAAATGGCAGAAGTCGAAACAACATGTAATTTGATTAGCACATTGATGAGTTCACGAATACGTGCGATCGTGTCCGGAATAAAGATATACAACTCTCAGTTGTAATTGAAGAATTTCATTTAGAAAGAGCCTCTCATAACCACATTTTGTATTTATTATCCTCTAAATAAAACGAATAAAAATCTAAAATATATATGAAATATCATTCTTATAAAGTTTTGTCCAAATACCTCATTAAAAAGCTTGTATTCAGGGTTCAATGAAATATTTTTATTTGTTTCTGCATATTTTTATCTTGCATTTTACTCAGGGATTACATTTGCATATTGATTTTAATTTAATATATTTTTTTGTTTTGGTTTAACATTTACTCCATTTTGTGTACGGATGAAGACAGTTTGGGGCAGACAGTGGGTGAGGGTTTAGGTTAGTTTAGCACTTAACACTTCTTAGCCTTTTTACAGTTCGAGTACGAGTAATTAGCCTAAAATTTAATTAACACTCAACATACTTTAGACCGACAAACAGAAACACAAATCGAGTCTCGAAAGCTACGCTTCGTCTTAGAAAAACATTCAGCTGAACATTTGGATATACATATTTTGTATTTTGTGTGCACATTGATATTGCTATGAATATAACTAGGTATAATCTTCATGGGTATATTTCTCTATGCGGTTATCCCTTAACTAAAGTGAATGAATCGAGATAGACCTCCGGCTAGATGGCGAAATGGCTTAAGAACTATAAAGCTATTTTTCAGTTAGAGTAAAGTAGAGATTTGTCTTTTGTGTAACAATACCCATAGATAAATGGAAACTTAAACATTCACTGAATTGGAGAGTTTTTAGCCTATAGTACTATTGTTGTAAGGTTGCGCTCTGGACATTAGATCATTTGTTGTACATCTTGTATCTTGTATAGAGTTTACGCTTTGGTGCAGTTGAGTTTGCTAACAATTTGGTTTGTTTACTGGTCGGTAGCCCTGTATAGAAGTTGACGAACCCAATTACATCTATGTATATTTAAATATGCGTGTATATTTTATGTATATATATTTTTAGGTATTTGTTTATCTTTTGGTGCCTTGTGGTTATGCTAATTTACGTTTATGTCTTTAAGTTTTGTTAGTTTTAGTTAGAATATTTGCCTTACATTTTGTTCACATTCTCGTGGATTTTTTACAGTTCGAGTTAATGGTTTGTTTTTGGTTTTTAAGTCTCGATTAGATTTACAGTATACACGAAAAAGTTCAGCCTAAGAAACCATCACAAAGTAGAATCATAATAAATACATATTAACAAATTACTCATTCTTTACACAATAATACACAACTACTACCAGGATCACGCAAACACACTTAGATAGCTTAAACATTTTTACAGGATAATCCTCCTCCACCACACAGAACATCTGAAACGAGAAAATAATTTAGAGAGATTTTAGTGGGACTATTTTGTGAACTACAATATCAGAATCAAAATCTTAGACACAAAATGGTAAATATAAATACTCTTATGTCGGTCACGAACTGCCCCGAAAGCAAATGTGGTCATTCACTACACAGAGAGAAATGGCTACTAAGGTTTTAATTAAGCTTTAAAAAGTTCTAACACCCAGATTATTTTGGGAATAACATAGATATATTTCCTTTAAATTTAATTCCTTTAATATGCCATTTATTTATGATGACCTGGATTATTGTGTCCTGTTGCTGGAGGAGCTGGAGAAATCAGAGTTTTGTTTGTTTGCCCAACCGTTTGGCTCCCGTGAGCACGCAATTCAATTTAACCCTTCACGCCCAATTACGCCGCAAAGCCGGGGCGCCAGTCGGAGCCGGGGGCCAGGATCTCAGGACACACGAGGTGGAAACAGTGTCAATGTCAAAAGTTGGACTTTGGCCATGTGGAAATGGAACGGAACCAGAAACTTGGCATGTTTCCTCACCGGACTCTCGTGTTTGTTATTCCAACTGTGTTCGTGTGAGTGGGAGCTTACGTGGAGTCAGGACCTTCTGCCCGTATAGGTGGCTGAAAACAAGCCACAAAACAGTCCAACTACAAAGGCGCAAACAACTTTTGATTGCCAACAAAAAATACCCCAAAAAAAAATAAAAGGTAGAGCCCCTTTGTTTGGGAATTTTCAAAATTTCAATCACGTAAGCAATTCCCTTTCCACAAAAGAAAAAGTTTAAAGGTCTGCCAGAAAACGATTATTTATAGCATTAGTGGAGTCATTTTTATGGCTCCCTCCTGCCTCGGTTTGGATCCTTTGCATCCCTGCTCTTCGGTGTTTGCGGTTTGGCAGGACACAAGATTCAATTTGCGCAAAATGCAAGACGGGGTAGTGAATAAATGAATCAGTGGAATTGGTATCGAAGGGACACCAACTTAGCCCAGTCGATAGTAATTGCACATGCATGTTAACCCCAAGCCGCTGACAGCATCCTCTGCAGTCCTCCGCCCCCCGCCTCCTGTCAGTTTCAGATCCTGCTGACACGCTAAGCAATTTAACAATTTTACAGACAATTAAACAACAACATGCTGCCGAGTCCTTGGCTGTCCTTCGGCCAAACTGTCATTGAATCGGCTACGACAACAAAATGGCTAAAATGTACTTGCATCTAATGCTCGGCAGCGAGCTCCTCCTCCTCCACACATAAAATATCGATTAGTTTAATGTGCAAAAATAGCAGCAAGTGTTTCTTTGGGGGTCATCCTGGGCCACACCCTCCCACACCCCCACCCCTGGACACATAGGAATTTTCAGTAAATTGAATTAAAATTGTAAATATCGCATCGGAGTGTTGCCTCGAACTTTATGGCCTCACAAATCAAATGCTCGAAGGTGGGCCAAATACTGTCCATACGGACACAGGATTTAGCTGGAAACGCAGAGGAAATGTGGGGGGAGGGGGAGGGAAACTTTTCAATCCCCCCCAACCCCGCTGTCTGCCAAGTTTACGCCTTTTGTGGAGCGGAATAAAAAAAGCGCAAACCCAAAGAAAAAAGAGGAAAGTTACGACGGGAAAAGTGAATCGGAAAGCGGGAAAATGGCCGACGGAAAGTAACGAATATACAAGGAATGCTTTGTTTCCCCCATTCACGATTTCTGGTTTCTGTTTTCGCGGCAAATTGCATTCGATTGAAAAAACAAAATACAATAAACTTTGTGCTCGCCCAGTCGATTTGCGGCGATATAAACTACGATATATTTGCGTATGAGAACAAATATCTTGTCAGGCGAAAATGGCAGATAGAAAGCATTTCCGTAGGGGCGGTAAAGAATTTTTTGGTTCTTTGTTTTTCTTTGGAACGTTAAATTTATAGCCATATATTGTTTATCCTTTTCAATTTCTACCCAAAAAATATGGTATCCTTTATTATTCCATTTGGAATTATTCAATGGAAGGAGAGGTCTGGAAAGGAACAGAAAAGTACGAAGAAAAGGATGGGCTCCCCAAGAACCACCTCAAATAGAACCACTTCAAAGATAGCCTTAAATGTAGACTCTGAAAGCATTAAACTTAAAGTCCCCGACTGTCATAGAAAACAGAAGTTTCCGAGGCGAAGGAAACTGAGTCAACAACGATCGGGTTCAATTTGGTTTGGTAAACCCGTCTCAAATTGATTTGTTGTCGGCAGCATTTAGAGGCAAGCTGGCTTGATTTGAGAGACGGCTGCAGTTGCTCAACTTCGTGGCAAGGCAAGGCATGGCCAGGATGCAGCACATCGGTATGCAAATGAATGTCCTCAGTTTGCATAGCAGGACCTGTCAGTGGCAAGCGGGGAAATGTTGTTGCCAACTTGTGCGTTGTTCGATGCTCGTTGTCTGCAGATGAATGTCGATTTTCTGCTTGTTGAAATGTTTACATTCGCTGCAACTTTAATTGAAATTAGTGCCGAGTTTTCGATTAAGCCACGCCTCGAACATTTGCCAGGCAAATGTTGATCTGCGCCTGACAATGCGCTTTCCTCGCTCGAGTCCTTGATCCAGTTAAATTGCCCATCAGATGTAATTGCCAGGGGAACTCGTATAGCTCGACTACCTGCCGATGGTATGTCCTGCATCCTAGTATCATTTATTAATAAAGCAGCCGGAGCAATAAAACTTTTTTGTGCTACGAGTCCCAAACTGACAGTCCACACAGTAATCTAAATAGGAAAACTTTTATGTAGGTCCTGCTGAAAGAAAAAACTAAACATGCCAGAAAGTTTCTGCCAAACACAATTTTCCGCCCTCACTCACTCGTATTCATGGCCTTTTCTACTTTGTACTTTCAAAGGCAAAAAGACGGGATAATTCAATGAAGGAGCGAACTGCTCCTTTTACTGCCAACATGTGTGTAATTTTTTCATCGAGCTTCCAGGTCAATCCTTTGGCCATACAGGGCGTATGCTTAATTCGTCTAGCTTGGCTCTGGTTCTCATTATTGCCCAGTGCTAACGTCATCAGCATTATTACTATATGTATAAGTGTTATTATGTCAAAACTTCCTTGGGTTAGCATAATATCCTTTTTCTTCTAGCTCCTTGCTATTCTTGCCGTCCTTGCTGCCTGTGCTATCATTTATTCGTCAGTGAAGAGACGCTATGGGACTATGAGAAGCCTTTTGCTTTTGCTTCTGCTTCTGCCTTTGCCTCTGACATTTTGTCGTCGGCTCATCGCAATCATAATTTCCATCTTTATGAATTTTAAATGAGACAAGGAGTCGGCGGAGGATTCGGGTTCTCCCTGCAGCTGACAAACTTTGCACGCCTGTCACTGTGAATTTCAACTAAATTTTTAATAAGATGCCCGCCTGGATGCCCAGACGCCCGGCATCTGCCCGGATGCCACGCGCAATTGTCGCATAAGAGTTTATGCCATATTTAGTTGGGTAAATATTTATTTGATTGGTGTTCCTGCTTCGTCGCACATCGGATTTGAATATATATTCTGTCTGTGCACAGGAAACGGAAATTGTGCGAGGTTGGCAGTATTGTCATCGATGCGGAAATGTAAAGAAAAAAATCTCCCATTTTCGTTGTGAAGGATATACGTATGTATGTATATCCGTCTGGCTGATATGATAAATGATTCTGAAGTGGATCTGATGAGGCACGAAGAAAGCTCATTAAACCTGGTGTATAAGAAGAGTGTTTTTATGCAGCCATTGCAATCGATGCTTCTTGACTCATTAAAAATAATTACATTCCCCAAGGGGTAGTCTTTAAAATGAGGAACTTAATGTGGACTTAAATGTGGAAAAAAATAAGATAAAAAGCACCCAGGCGAAGATGAAGGTGGGTGACCGTGAGAGAAGCCAGAGTATTTAATGATAAACACAATTAAATAAAGAAATAAGTCGAATAAAAAGTATATCAGCTGTACACTGAAGAAAAACACTGAAGAGCAGACACTTTAATAAACAAATAATAAATTTATGTTCCATATCTCATCAAATATAAGATTCAATCAATAAAACAAAGAAAATGAGAGGAAAGAGTTGACTACAACGAGACATGGAAGAAAGTCTTCTAGAAGCTACTTTAATGAACAAACAATTAACAAAATATTAAAAAAAGGTAAATGGGTATAAGATTTATCCATTTTCAGGACGTAAACGTTCGGCTAGTGGATCTGATAGCCAGAGCATTTAAAATTAAAATAAGAAATAAATATAAAGGACTAACGAAAGAAAAAATAAGATGAAAGAGCTGACCAGATAGACATGGAAAAAAGGCTCCCAGAAGTCACTTTTGTGTTGGATTCCAATGAACAAAATATAATATTTAGAAAAAAAATTTATATAAGTATAATGAGCTATTCATTTTTTAGGACGCAAGCGTTCGGCTAGTGATAGCCAGAGCACTTATAAAGTCAAAGTATTAAAATTAAATACAAAAAATTAAAACCCAAAGGCAGTTAAGCCATAACGAAGCCATGTGCCCCCATATGAGATGCCAAAGAATTTAACAACAAAAATAAAAATAAATCTTAGCAGATATACATAGACAGAATAGGGACCAAGATTGTAATCAGAGTTATTCAAATCTTTAAAAAAACAATAAAATTAAAATTAAGAAAGTTTTTGGAATTCGAACGAAGTTGAGGTCGTGGGCGTGGAGGAGCCAAAGCATTCAATAAATAAATAAATAAAATTATATATAAGCTCCCAAAAAAAAAAGAGTTCCAAGCGTGGATGAAGGCGGATGACCGTGAGAGAGGCCACGGCATTTAAGTGAACAAAAAATAAAAAATAATAAATATCAAGACTTGGAAGTTATGCCTAGACCGAAAAGGTATCAGCCCCATCAACAGGATAAGCAGGAGGGCCCAATTGTTGGAAATATAAAATAAAATATTGAAATAAGTGAAAAATAAATAAGAAAATAAGAATTTCGTTGCCTTTGTCAAGTAAACCCACAAAAACCCACTCCCAAAGAGCGCTACGCTTTGAGAGAGGCGAAGGCAAAATAAATAAAAAAAATAAGATTTAAATAATTGGATTTAAAATAATCCAGAGACCAAGGAAAAAATAAAAATGAATATTGAGAGGCGACCTGGCTCGGATCGGAGCCAGGAAGCGACTGAAATTATTGGATGAGTTTAGAAGGTACCTCAAATTTATTGAGGACCAAGCCTACTTTGTTAATATTTAGACCTAAAATTGCATAGTTGCCATTAAACAGCCTACTAATTAGTAACTGGCATTTATTAGGACTTTTTTGTTTTCGTTGGATATGGCAAGTCTTTGATTTTGAATTGGCCCCACTATGTGGCATTTATTTGCTTCATGCTTCGAGTCCGTTGGCGCGTTTGCTCAAGTCAAATATTTGTTTTGAAAATATGTGTTAAACTATATGCACCACTTCTCCTTCTAAACCAACATCCTTCCCCATCTATTCTGCTTCATTCTGCGGTATTTTGGCTAAAATAGAACTCTTAGCTTGCAGCTTGGTTGGCCGAAAACTTTGTAAACAAAAACACACATCGAATAGATGCCACCACGAGGAGCTGGATCAGTTCGAGTGGGCGGGCAAGTGGCAGGAGCCGGGGGCGTGAAAGAACCAAAAAGGCTTTGCGCTTTCGCTGGCTCTGTTGACAAAATCCTCTCGCCTTCTCCGGGAGGCAGCAAGTTCAACAGAGAGATGTATATATTTAACTGTTTGGCATATTATGGCTTTTATATTGAGTTGTTTTGGACTTATCTAGTTTACGGCCGAAAGGATTGGCCATAACAAAATGGTATGAAACTTGTCGAAGCTCCACTCGAAATATATATTTGTTATGGGCGACGTTAAAATTTGTTTTCAACTGTCGTTTGAGATAAGCGACCCGGTGCTACTCGGCTAATTTCAGGGAGGGATCAGGGTGCATGGCCTGATAATGTGGCATAAATTACGTATACGCCGTGCGGTCACCGAAGAAATGTAAATCATTTGCAAAGTGACTGGGCTAAGTGGTGGGGCAACTGAGCAGCTGAGTGGTTGCAGATAGGAGAGCATTAACATAAATTACCTTGCACAACGATCCGAGCTTGTTCCAGTGCCAGCAGCCGCAATCACACAATGCCACACACACACACACATAAACACTAAGACTAAGGATGCCGGATGTGGGATAAAGGATGCGCGTTGCGGGTTCTGAGTCTCTGGTTACGGGTTGCGGTGGCAGACAGGACAAATACAAAGGCATAGAAATGAAGTGGTTAAGTGGCCGACTTGCAGGACTTGCAGGACACACACACACACACAGAAACAGACAGAGGACAGACGGAGGAGTCACGCACGCAGTGACAACTTTACAGGATGTTTCAGCAGCAGCAAGACGAGTCCTTGCACATTTCCTATGTGCCTCCGGCGGACGAAGTACGTGACACGCTGGCGTGTCCCCGTATCTGCGGGATTGGGCCACCACTGGGCGCTGCAGTCGGCGTTGTCGGTTGCAGGAGCGGCGAGTCCAAGCTGCCGTTTCCCCCTCCGCCTGCGGCCAAGGAGCTAGGGCCCGGAATACTGCTGGTGGCACGGGTCAGGAACCAGCAGTCCATGGGCGTCGGCTTGCCCTTCATGATGACCGGTCCGCGGTACTCCAAGTTGAATGAATCATCCTGGTTGATCGGTTGACAGAGGAGTCTGCAAAAAAAAAAAAGCGAAAGCGCAAAAGGAAACCATAAGTTACAAGTCGGGAGAAAGGATGGAACAAATTTTAATTTATGGAGCGCAAGTTTAAAGGGAATCAGCTGTTGACTCTATGAAATATTACTAATCTTTTATTTCATTTACAAGGTTTATCTTTAAAAGGCAAAGTAACTAAGGCTATGATATTAAGCTATTAAATATGAATTCAGGCAGCTTTAACATAAAAACTTTAAATAAAATCCAACAAAAATATGAAGGATTTGTTCAGTGATAGCCGGAGTGCATTTAGAAACGTGACTGATGTCATGGACTAGCCCTGAGTGGTTAGAATGCACTCTAGATGATGCACTTCTTCCAAGCATTATCCATTTCAATCTCTATTTTTCTCATAATAAATTGCAGTCATAATTTCTCCCATTGCGACAATGCTCTACTCCAAGATAGCATCTCATAAAATTATGTAAATTCGTTTTTACACAGACACATACACATGATAAAGGCTCATATGAAACGGAAGTGGAATAAAAATTTGCTTGGCTTTGTGTGCAGATGCGTTTCCGCTGTCGGCGACCGCAGCCCGCACATTTTGTTGCATTTATATGGAGGCCTTTATTTACATATATTGACAGCCATTGCTAGCCAATGATTGCATATACATTTAATTCAATTTATACGCAACCTTTGCGGCTCCGAATAACCGGGATATGGCCACAATTGCATTGCCAATGACCGCCCTTTTAATTAGCGCTCAGGTGAGCTCTGATCGGATCAGCATATTGGCGTATTTCTCTGCCCAACCAGCTGTCGACCAGCACAAAATATCCCTTATTTAATGGACTCACTTAATTACTCTCCTTTTGAGTCCTTGGTAGCCGGAGGAGATTATTTTTGCTTTTCGCATGTATGGTATTTGCATATGCGATTAAGGCGAGAAACCCGAAAAGTCACTGCCAGACATTATTATCCTGCCGTCATCATCTCATCAACGCATTGTCTCTGCGATGGATCCGTGTGTGCGTTCTTAATTAATGTTTATGGCTGTGCTTAAATATTTACCCGACGCTTAATTGTCAGCCCAAATATTAAATGTGTAAATACTGCCACTGATGCCGCCGCCATATGCGGACAGTGAGGGCTTGAATAATTTATGCCAAAAATTGATATGTATATGCCACACGCTGAATAAGCAAAACGTAATACGAAAATGAGTAAACATTGTTCGCAATTATTATTTTAAAGCCCAAATAAATTCGTGTGAACATACAAATATGCATTTCCCACGCGTGTATTTAGCTTTTTCTGAAAGAAGCTAGCTCTTGAATTTGTAATGCCTTAAATAAATAAATATTTTACTTTGGTCAAAAAGGATATATAATGAATTAAGAGCAACATTAGAAGAAATTCTATAGAATGCCAAAAAAAAATTTTTAAGCAAAAATATAGCCTTCACTGGTAAGAAGGGGATCCCCCAGGAAATTTGAGAAAAAAACTAAAAAATATTTTGTTCTCAGATTTTGATACAGAACGATAATGAATCAATCTACAAATCTATTGAGGTATTCCGCTTAAGAATCGGATACGTATTGGCAAAGTTATAGCCTTCGCGGGAGGCAATATTGCCCTGCCGTGCACTTTTCAATATTTTGAAGGGGATCCCCCAGGAAATTTGAGAAAAAAACTAAAAAATATATTGTTCTCAGATTTTGATACAGAATGATAATGAATCAATCTACAAATCGATTAAGGTATTCCGCTTAAGAATCGGATAAGTATTGGCAAAGTTATAGCCTTCGCGGGTGGCCATATTGCCCTGCCGTGCACTTTTCAACATTTTGAAGGGGATCCCCCAGGAAACTTGAGAAAAAAACTAAAAAATATTTTGTTCTCAGATTTTGATACAGAATGATAATGAATCAATCTACAAATCGATTAAGGTATTCCGCTTAAGAATCGGATACGTAATGGCAAAGTTATAGCCTTCGCGGGAGGCCATATTGCCCTGCCGTGCACTTTTCAACATTTTGAAGGGGTTCCCCCAGGAAATTTGAGAAAAAAACTAAAAAATATTTTGTTCTCAGTTTTTGATGCAGAATGATAAAGAATTGATCTACAAATCGATTAAGGTATTCCGCTTAAGAATCGGATACGTATTGGCAAAGTTATAGCCTTTGCGGTAGGCCATATAGCCCAGCCGTGCACTTTTCAACATTTTGAAGGGGTTCCCCCAGGAAATTTGAGAAAAAAACTAAAAAATATTTTGTTCTCAGATTTTGATGCAGAATGATAAAGAATTGATCTACAAATCGATTAAGGTATTCCGCTTAAGAATCGGATACGTATTGGCAAAGTTATAGCCTTCGCGGGTGGCCATATTGCCCTGCCGTGCACTTTTCAACATTTTGAAGGGGATCCCCAGGAAATTTGAGAAAAAAACTAAAAAATATTTTGTTCTTAGATTTTGATGCAGAAAAATAAAGAAATGATCTACAAATCGATTAAGGTATTCCGCTTAAGAATCGGATACGTTTTGGCAAAGTTATAGCCTTCACGGTGGGCCATATTGTATTTCCCTTGCGAGTTCTCAAGTTTTAAGAAAACATGAACAAATAATATTGGTATATTGTATAGTATATATGTATGTATGTGTATTTAATGTAACCCAATTTTAGGAAAAATCAGCTCTTAAATATTCGAATAATTAATGGTAATATTTAACGAGTTCCTTATTTAATTAAAAAATCATTTAAATTGGATAATTATTTTTCAATTTTCGGTATCGAAACTGTGTGCCACATGTCGGAATAGATTCTTTTATATGGCATTTAATTTCGTTTTATATTTATGAACCACGCATTAAATTGGTTTAACGCTCTCCAGCGAACAAGAGAGTGAGAGTGATAAGGCGGAGAGAAAGTGGGCTGTTATAAGGGAGAGCAGGTAAACAGCTGAGCGCTTTTAGAATTTTGTTTAGTTTATTTTTTCCAGGCCGACCGACCAAATGTGGGGTGCTTTCCGTGCTCTGAACAAATTGTTTGGGAAAATGTGATAAAATTGTGCAATTAAATCAGATAACGTTTTATATAAAAGGCATCGATTTCTATTGAATTGTCGAGAAATACTTTAATCCTGTTTAAAATTTGAAGTAGCCATTGAAATGTACTTGTCGGCTTGTAATCAAACACCTGTTTGCCATTTGCCGGGTATTGAACGAATAATTGTGTATTAAAATGTACCTATAGTGAAATAAATTTGTTGGAAATGGGTCTTTTTAAATAAAAATATGACCAGCTTAATAGTTCTTTTTCATATTATTTCAATTGTATATCGTTTGTTTATGTTTATCGCATGTTTTCATTGTTTTGATATTTTCGCTCTCCATCGTTGCCAGCATGAAAAAAATCAATAGCAAGAGAAAGGCACAAAAAGAGAGAGTATTCTATCACCCCCCATTTCACGGCACTCTCTCTGTTAAATTATAACTGTTCATTCTTCGCTTCTGTACAGGAGTTTTTTCTACCGGAATTTGACAAATTTAAACTTTAGGAGGGAAAAACATAAACCTCTTTATTTATATTTTTTTCTGTTTTAATTAAGTGAGTTTTTTGTGTAAAATGTTTTTGCAGTTGCTAAAGGCTTTCCAGCGGCTCGTAAGTCAATTAAAGAGTCAATTTGTGTGGGTTCGCTGCTGGTTGCCGTTGCCATTGCAGTTGTATGGTTTCCGGCGGGAAACTGAGTCACGGACACGGTTACGGCTACGGGTGAAGGAGAAAGTGCGGCAAGAGCCCGGACAACGGTCCGGTCACCAGTCCAATTGGCGCATATCGCGCCGCCACCTGGTCATGGACTACATATTCGAGTGCTTCTTCGATGACACCTTTGCCCAGATCACCCGGAACGGCCTGCAGGATCGCCAGTCCCGCCGGGATGTTCTCGACCATCTCAGCGCCATCATCAAGGGCTGCAGCGAGGGCCAGAACACGCAGACGGACGAGGTGGCGGCCATTGCGGTGACCGCCGCCATGAGATTTCATCGTCTGGCAAAGGAGCAGAATGGAAACGTAAGGATCTACATATTTATGGGCTTAGTTTATTTCTTTGCTTAACTTTTAAAGATTTAATCAAACAATAAAAGCCTCTAATGTCTTAAATATTATTAAATTCCAGAACTTGCGTCCAGTTTTTAATAAACCTGTTTTACAAACAAAAATTTATTAATAATTCTTGGAAATCCATTTCCTTTTGTCTAAATTATTTTCCTATTTAATTAGGTTTTCCATTTTGTCCAGCTCTTTTTGGGTATCCTTTGCCAATTACATCTAATTCATATTGGAACGCTTTGTGAATTTTTCGCCCGAACCTAAATGAATCTCTTTGCAACCGTTTCCCACAGGTATGCCTCATGGGCAAGTATCACAATATCCTGTACATTGGACTGCGCACCTGCTGGGATTGGGGGGTGCGCGACTCCGAGGTGGTCGTTCAGCTGCTGGGTAAGTCAAACGCAAAGTTGGAGCAAACTCAAAGCGCCAGCCCAACTAAATAATTTAATTTATATGCATATGTATGCGGTGCGACATACACAGGATGTGCACTAAGAAAAATTACATTAGAATTTATTTTCCCTTCAAAGTTGAACTAGTAGCTGATGCGAAGACTATTAAGTTCAATTGCTTGCATTGGGACCAATTAGCCATTCCTAAAATCCTTTGAACAAAGTCGAAAAACCCATTAAATATCCAAAATAAAATCTTCAATATCCCTAAATATTCTCCCAGTGTATTTTAAGTATTTGTTTGGGGCGTGCCGGTTTGCTTTGCATATTTTAATGAATATTATCCCATCGCATCAGATTATTACGCTCATAAGCAGGCTGACTGGCTGGCTGGCAGTTTTAACTTTAATCACGTGTTTCTGCTAATTGCGTTAAGAAAGTGTTGCTAATGTTGTTTTGTTGCCGCTGCATCGTAAAACTTGTAAAGTGCCCTAAAGTGTTGCAAGTTATTTGGGGCAGACGTATGTATACTGTGTATAGGGCTGTGTTGGGCTCTAATTAAAATGCTGCGTAAAGTTTGCCAGGCAGGGAAAGTGCCAGAAATTAATGGCGTGCCTCTGTTATGGGATCTGGACTCGTGTGCAATAAAACTTTTGCTCCTTGTTTGTCCTGTCCGCACATCCCTGTTTTGCTGCCTCATTGTGTTGTCGGAGTTTTTTTTGGGTCCAAGCCCCACTCCTCCTGCTTACTTTGTTGCTTGCCAACCGTGTTGGTTGGCAAACATTTTCGGCAACCAGTTTCCGCTTTCCACTGACTTCATTTCGTGTGCCAAAAGCTAAAAAGCCAAAGAGACCGAAAGCCAAAAAGAGTCAACCAAGCAGCAACAAGTGCATCTACGTAATTAGCTTTTTTATGACTGCTGCCGCTGGGATTTGATGACATTATTTAACCGCTTTTTTCTGCATTAAAAAAAAGGCTACAATTTTAATCTAGAGGGAGCTAAGAAGCTGACTTTTATGCCAAATATTTTTTAATATTCCTAAAATTGCATTTCTTTTCTTTTATACTTGATCTAGTTTCTTAATTTTGAATGAAATCCTCTTTTTAGTGGCCATCTATGAATGTGAAAAGACTTTTGAACGGATTTTTTTGGGCGCCCTTTTCGGACCACATGCCCCGCACTTCATTGCCGGCTGGCGCAGTGACTTTCAGGACCAGGTGAGAAGGTGTCAAGATCCCCTTTATCCCCGAATTTGAGGTACTCATGTTAGCCCTTTGTTTCCAGAACGAGAATGTCCGGGCCATGGTTTACTTTTTGAAGCATGCCACACGCGAGAAGCTTACGCTGCCCGTCTGGATTCCGCGCTTTGAACAGGAGCGACAGCTCAGGTGAGTCCTGCCCAGCTTTGGCTTTCTCCTCGCACTTTCTCCTTGCGCTTTCACTCACGCTTTCTCCGCCTGGATTTCACGTGTCGCACTCTTTTGCCGCCTCGGGCAATTTTCACACTATCCGGGTTAATTGGATGGTCTGGTGGGATGACAAGGAGAGCTCTCTATTTGCGAGAACAGATTGTTCGTGCAACCTGACATTTATGACTCGCTTTTAGAATGCACGGAACTGAACACTAGCTCACTAGTTTCTAGCTCAATTCTTTTAGACTTTGATTGAAGTCCTTTTTGTTTCTACTCCATACTGCCATATTATTTCTTGAATCATTACGCTTTAAACGAGTTAATCCCTTCCTTTCGCAGCCGTAATTACTAGAGAGGTTGTACTGAAAATAATTATGCTTTTGTATTAAAATGAGATGCCATAAATAACCCCTGAAGAGTGTGAAAAGTAAGAGTAACCAGAGAAATGAAAGGATTTTAATTAAATTAATACATCAGCCATTGTTGTGGCGACGTGTGGGTGTTTGTGCGCTTCTGCCACAATTGAGTGAAAGATGGCGACACTCTGCAACCACACAGACAGATACACTCTCGCACACAGATACAAATACAGATTCAGATTCCGACTCAGATTCAGGTTCAGATTCCCTCAGACAATGGACGGGTTGTAGCGGCTCTCAATCACTTTTTCTTCTCGGGTATGCTGTTGCTGCCACTGGTAGTGCCCCATGTTGTGTGGTGGTGTCATGTATAATTAAGATTTTCATTTGCAGTATGCTATGCTATGGGGTCGGCAGTCTCATTCTCCTGCAGCCCCTGAGATGAGATTTATGCATATGTGAGGGTGTCACTGATGCGATAAGCTGAAAACCAACTGGCAGCGATGTAAACCTTTTGTTATTTCGGCTTTGTTCGGCAGCA
Source organism: Drosophila ananassae (assembly GCF_017639315.1). Lineage (NCBI taxonomy): Eukaryota > Metazoa > Arthropoda > Insecta > Diptera > Drosophilidae > Drosophila > Drosophila ananassae. The sequence goes on along the minus strand of NC_057927.1, from coordinate 14,465,731 downwards.
CTCCCGAGGATTAAAGTCAAAAATGCGTGTAATAAGCGCACAAAGCTTTCTCAGCCCCACCACGCCCCCTAAGCTAAACAGACACCCAACCTCACATACTCCCACTACCCACTGTTTGCACTGCTTGAACCAACAGAAGACAAAAACTGACTGGCAAACATTAAGACGACATTTATGATGCCCTCTCGCAACGGCAGCCAAACTCATGAATAAGCGTTAATAGCTGCAAATGTACATATGTGCTGAAGGGGCATCTTCTATACAGTTGCCGGGGTGTGGTGTGCGAGTGTGTGTGTTTGGAGAGCAAGCAATGTGACAATAAACGTTTTGGCCAAATGCCGTTAGAGCTGCATAAATCAGCCATGAAGCAACATATTGGCAAGATACCCTCTTAAAGCCAGCATATGGAAAAATTATCTAATTTAAGAATGACAAGGTTTCAAGGGAGAGACTTTAATACTTTAACATTAACAGCCAAAGCTTCTCTTTTCATAAAATGCCACAAAGACACCCCAACTTTTGTATTTAATTATTCATAAAATGTGCAATAATGAAATGCAACGTCAAAGTAATTATTACGCTTCTCCAGGCATATCATTAAGCTGTTTGGTTTGTTGACTTAATGACTTCCCAAATAAATTAATGTATTTAAGAAGAAAACTTGCTTTAAGCCGGTCTTACGGTCCTGGTTAAAAGAACTTACTGTTAAGACAGTTATTACGAGCTAATACCATTCTAACTGTGGCATTAGACGAGAAATCGTTGTGTCAGCCGCCCCCCATCAGCTGATTAAATTGTTAATGTTCGATTTTACGGGCAAATCTGTTCCGAGTGGCAGAAGCTTATAGCCTTTAGCTGACAGTCGATACGGCGAATACATCCTGAGAATCCTGAGAAGCGGCCGGATATGGGCTATGAGAGTGTCAGTGAGGAACTGTCACGGGATGCGAGTTGCAAATGTCTTGATTCTTGGTGGGACTCGTTTTTATCGCTGCCAATAAAACGCAAATGAATTTGCTAAGGCAATTTCCACGCTGCCACGCCGAGGATGCTGGCTCAAAATGCGCTTATCGTCTGTTCAGCAGCGTAGGTGTAAGGCTGTCACTGACGCTGTGTGGGTTACTTCCGGTTTATTGTGGTTTTTGCGCTTTTATTTGCCTACTTTTATGCGTAGACATAAAAGCCCAACGAATACGTTGGTGTTAGTGTGTGGATGGGTGTGGGTGTGGGTGTGTGAATGTGTGAGTTAGTAAGTGTGAGTGTATTGTGTCACAAATGTGCCTTAAGTGCATTGTACATGCTAATGCTTGAATGGAGACAAACGCCTTCCATTCACTTGCCACATTACGTATACGCAATTTAAAACGAGCATCCACTGAGAAGAAATGCTTATTAAAAGTTTCCTTTTTTAAGATTAGAAATATTTTAAGTCAATGAAAATATTAAAATTAAACAGCTTAAGGATACTTCTTCTTATAAAAAAAATTTGTAACTAGCATCTGTTAGAAGCTTTTATCGAAAAAACTTTTCAACAAAAACTTAAATCATTTTTTCTTTGTACTGGTCCTGGGCTGGTGCTAGAAAAAGCAACAAGCTGAAGCTTAATTGAGGTCTGGACTCATTTTCTCAGCTCCTTGGCTGTGCTGTGTCCTGCTAATGTGCGGAGCCCATTTTGATGCTTGTTGCCCATTAAAGCTGCCACAAAGTTTGGCCCAAGCTCAACTTTTGCCCATTAACTCTCCTTAATTCTGACTTTGGTCTTTGTTTTCTGTTTATCCGTAGATTCATTGATGTGCCCATCGAGTCCTGCGGAAGATCCTCGCCATTACGCATCGCCCTGCAGGCGAATGCTCCTGAACTGCTGCTCATACTGCTGAGGTAAGTTGCTACACATCCTTGAAAGGAATGAGGCGGATTAATTCCAAGGAGCAGCAAGGAAGCAAGGAAGTGCTGGGGACTGCCACTTCAATTAGCGCGAAATATGCAAAGCGGCCGCCACTTGCCGGCGCCGCAATGTATGCAACATAAAGTACAAGACGCTTAGCATAAGCAAGTGGTCGCCCAGGCCACAAACAAAAAAAGGAAACGCCAAGAAAAGAAGATGGGTCTCGGCGGTGGGGGTTGAGAAATAAAAGAAAAAATTATCATTAAATATGAAAGTCGCTGCCAAAGCGAATTTGCATCACAAGGCGGTCGCCGGCGAGTCTCAGGGTCCCCTGAGTTGGATCCCAAAAAGCAGCTTGTAAAAGTTACGAGCATGCACTCGGCGACAGCAAGAACAACAAGAGGCGCGTCCTCAGCCGAGATTCATAAATTTATATGTAAACGCCTGCACTTTTCCCCTTGTCCTTCGTCCTTGACTTTCGGACCACCCTCAGCTGCCAGCCCATCCCTCCTCCTCCTCAAGGGAGTGCCTCGCCTCCGCAATTTATTGTTTCTTAACTTGATATCGCGGAACGGGCGGCGGCGGCTGCCACGCCCCATTGCTCGCCCAGCCATTTTGGCTCGGTTTTCAATTTTTGATGCAGCGCCAAAAAGTATGCTTTGCATAAAATGCGAATATTGATTGCAGGCCAAAAAGGCAAGTCACAACAAAGTATCCTCCAAGTGGAAGAGGATTTCTGGGTGGCAGGATTGCTTGGTTGGGATGGGCAGGACTCGGCGAGCGAAAGTTTCTGTCAGCAAGTCGCGGCCGAGATGGTCGGGCTGTCAAAGTTTATCTTGAAGGCTGCCTGGCAGGCGGCTTGAATTTCATTAGATAGTGGTTTGATCAAGAAATTATTCAATTTCGGAAAGGTCTTTCATATTAGAGTGGCTGGTAACACATTGCACTTTATATGATTCTTTAGAAGTCTCAGAAAATTTTAATTAAAATAAAGAAATGCATTTAAATGCTTACAAAAAGGGAAATCAGTTTCATAACATTGGAGTTTAATCCCTAATTCTTCTAAAGCCTTAAATCGATTAAAAAATTTAAGCTCAACTAAGAATTTCTTTTGAAAATCCCCTTAAATGGATTTTTGGAAATTTTGCGCAATAGCCCTGCCTTTGAGAAGGTTGCCGCATTATGAGGCAAAAGGGCAGCCTGGCATGCGAATTCAGCATGAGATTGAGATTCCTGCCAGCTGTGCTGATTGCGCCGAGCAAATTGCAATTGCAATTGGAATGGCGCTGGCTTCGATTGATGGCAAATGTTTGAGTTTGGCTTGCCAATTCCCCGCTGGCCGTTTTTCCCTTTCTCTGGCTCCCCGCCGATGCGGATTCTCTAGAGAATTTCGACGGGGAGTTGGGTGGGTGGGATTTGTTGTTGATTTTCGTGTTTCTGTTTTCTGTGTTTCTGTTTCTGCGTCGTCGCCTTTCCGCCTCGAATGATTTCGGTTCAGATGCTTCAGTTACTGATGCTGATGCGGCCATAAATTTTCGATATTGTTTCGCTTTTGTGTGTTTTAATTTGCGTTTCGCTTTGCTGCTTTTTCCATTTGAAATTGGCCATAAAGTATGCAAATGAATACGGTGAGATGTTCTTTTTACTTTTTATTCACTGCCAGATACAATTTGCTCATATTTTTCATTGCAGAATGCGCTGCTAAAGTGATTTACTTGTGCATAATTGCGTATACGCCGTGGTGGCCGGGACATTGTTTATACGAATGTCGGATGGAAAAACAGCAAATAAATAACCGAAACATATAAATTACAATGCTTATCGAGGCGGCGAGCGGACGGACAGATTTTTTGACAAACATTTTCAATTTAAAAAGTGACAACCGTGCGCTGGTGCCACATACACATGCCACACTTTGCACTTCATTTGCCATTCGCACAGGTCCCTCTGGTCTTCCATTTTTGTTGCACTCGTGTGTCAATATGGGTGTGTGTCTGTGTGCAACGGACACAACCGCGAGGCATGTCTGTTCATTATTTCATTTGTACATTGTGTTTATCGGGGCATCTAGCATTTATTACGGCTCCACCTTGCCGCCCCGTCATGCCCCTTCAATAACCGCAAGCAAACCAACTACGTGCTGGCAGCTTGTATCTCATTTGCAAACAGTTACCATTACCACCGCCTCTACCTCTGACCTCCAACCTCTTCCACAACCGTTGCAGATACGGAGCCTCGCCACAGCCACCGGACGGAGGCGCCTCCGTAATTATCGCGCTGCTCGACAAACTCATCGAAAATGGCCGCAATTACAGCTGCGAACTGATCATGTGTCTCAAGTTGCTTCTACGAAATGTGGCAATGGTGGAGATGCCATTCAAGGTGAGTTAGTAATTAAAGGTGGAATTTAATTAAGGCCGCAATTAGGTAAGGAGCTACCTTTTAGTAATTAAAAATGAGGTTGCAAGCAAAGACTTTAAAATCTTAAACTTAAATTCATATTCTTCCTTCCTCTATGGATAAATTTTCTTAATTCACAATGATTTAAGTGTAATGGAATTATTGACACCAACATAAATGAAAGTATAACCTTGATCCTTGGATTAAAATAAAATACCTCAGAATTAACACCTTAAAGCTTAGACAGCTTATAACCAGCTAGCAATGATTATTTTACTAAGTATTCACTAAATAGCCGGATATCATGTATTTCCTTGTAATAACAATGCCTTAACATCAAAATATAACAATGTCCTTCCCAACCATTTCCATTTTCTTGCTTCCAGCCCCTATTGTATGGCGCCAGAAGGGAAATGTTTTTCGAGCGCTACGGTCGCCTTTTGATGGACAAAATTATTGGGAAGGAACAGGTCTATGGAGTGCCCACCCTCCGACATTTGTGCCGGTAATTATCAACTTTGAACTGCCATTTGTTCGCTGGCGGAAGAGGAAACACCCTCGAACACTTGACTTTGTGACTAACAATGAGTTGGGCCTCGCCTGTGTGGTCTGGCCTGTGTGAATGCCGGATGGTAAGAGATTAGGGTGGGCCGAATGGAGTCTGACAGCCATAATAAGTTTCACTCTTTTATTCAATTACTTTGGCTTAGTTGCCGGCATCTCCTCCCTGCCCCAGCCCCGTCCGCCACGGCTGCTTAACTTTCTACGGGCAGACAATTCTGTGATAAGCCCCAAAAATGAAATAAGCATAAGACATACGGAGGCCCAGCTGACTGGTTGACGAACTGACAGACTGACAAGCTGACTGACTGTCTAAATGACAAACCCCTGACTCCGCCAACTGACAAGTTTCCTTTCAGGCTGCCTTTGTCATGTGGCTTAATGCAAGTTTGGCTTTCTTTCATGTATTTTGTGTCAAATTCGGGTCGAAACTTTGTCGCACGCCTCGCTGGCTTTCTGGCCACAATTTATACGTGGTAGTCAAATGTCTGTCGGCCAAGTTAATGAATTAAATCGATGCGAATTTCTTTGCCACTTTGATCGTTATTTAGTCGAGAAGTTTTGCCAGACAGGCTCTCTTTTAATTCAATAAGTTGGCATTTGCTGTTGACACGGTCCCAGTATGGTTTCAGTTCTATACATACATATGCTAGTAGGTGGTAGGTGAAAATACAACCGTATGTGGCATATACATGTATTTGCAGAGCACTTGATGGTGACCCGGTGTGGGTACACAAATAGCAAAAATACGAATTTATTTGCCTCCATCCGCTCACGTGTCACAAAAATGTTCATTGACTTTGGCTCTCGTTTCAACTGAGACTCGTTGGCCAGTTTTTCCCAGCTCCACTTTGTTTGCCAGTTTGTTTTCCTTTGGCCAATGTTTGCTCTGTGGAAGCTCGCGATCTTGGCCTGCATTCTGGACAGGAGGGACTTTCGAGTTTACAGGGATAAAAATATATCTTAATCGGATTTATTCGGTTTTCAAGCTTTAATAGATAGGCCGGTTTTAATCAAATGAAAATTTCTTGTTTCATAAATATATATTTCTTTCCAAATTAGTTTTCCATTTTTTCACTGTACTTGTAATTGAGTTGGCGTCCACTTGCCGAGGCTTCAAGTGCTTCTGGCTGGCTTCAACCTTTTCCCCGTTTTTTCGATTTGATTTATATGGTCTGTGGCCGTTTCTTTGGTCGTCGTTGCTCGTATGCTCGTATTTTGTAATTTCAATTTATGCAAATATCCTGGCAGTCCGGTCTGATTGCATGCATTACACATTACGCATTCCTCATTCCGCATTGACCTCAATCAGAGTCCGAGAGCCGAGCCAATCTGATGATGGTCGTCATAAGCGTATGAAGAAATTTCGCATACTCCCTGTCATCCCGACTTCCGGCTGCCCATTTGCAAGCTTTTTGTTCGTCTTTTTATGGCTGCTCAGTGGCTTTGCCTCACTCCCATTTATTTTCCCCCACGGAAATGTGACAGCTTGCTTTATTGATTGGTCGAATTTGTCGGTGGCCATAAAAAAGAGCCCAAAATATGAAGCGAACACGGAAACTTGGAGGGACAAATTAACATGGACATAAACTGGGACCCTAAAGAATCTCCCTGGCAGCCGATTAGCATGTTGTTAGTCCTCTTCAGTCTGCACTTTATGAGGCCAATTTGGGAGGGCATGCTTGCGAAAGAATTTCGGACAAGTTCTTAGTTATCAAAGCCACTTTAGAGCCGGTTTCACATACGCGGCAACTTTTCCAAAAGCTTTCACTGCAGGACTAAGTGGCGCAAGAAAAAAAAGGAACTTCTCTGCCAATATCCGCTACTTTAACTTCTTCCTTGGCTTGCGACAGGCAACTTTAGTAAAAGTTGTGGCCCTCTTTCTTGGTTTTTTGTTGCCCAGGCTTCCTTTCACTCACGCGAAAAGTTTTAAGCACATGAAGTTTGTATGCCGCGCGGATTTTTTCCCTCACTAGCCGTACGAGCTTATTGTGTGAAACTTAAATTAATTTATGAAACATCCTGCTGAGATTGACGGGACCAGAGCCTAGAGCCAGCGCCAAACAGTCTTGATCTAGTCCAAACAAAAATATCCGTATCAGCTGACTATTTTGAAACTTCTAGATTGTTTTTGGATGATATGCGTCATAAAAACTGCTAAGTAGTGTAGTGCTTAAAAAAAATTAGTTTTCTTTCAATTTTTAGAAGACTTGAGAGTTTCCTAATCTGATTTTAAACTATTTAAATATCTATTTAAGCCATAAGTAAATTTAATATTTTTCTATTTCTGCAGCTGTGTCATTCGGGATGTCCTGCGTAATCACAACCAACTGCCCAATGGAATCGACACCTTGAGGCTGCCGAAGCGACTGCAGCGTTACATTGACCTCACCGAGGAGCTGGATGGACCTGAAAGGAGGGGGCCCGAGTCGGAGCCAATCCTGCCCCCAAAACCGAAACTCGGAGGCGAGGTTCCCCGGATGCCGACCATTAGCAGTGAGGAAGAGCAAAGCGAGGACGAGAGCGAGAACCACGTGCAGCTCCTTGAGGCTGTAACGGATGCGGAAAAAGCTGCCGTTGCGGCATTCGTGGCCACCAGTGATGGAGCAATTACGCCGGAGGCCAAGCAGGCAGCGGTGGCCGCCTGCCCGCCGGACTTTGAGCCTGACCTGCCGCCCGATTTCGATCCCGATTTCCCATCCATTTCCGGCAAGCTAAGCTAACACTGGCCCAGTAGCTCACCTGTAGGTCTCCTCGCTGACGTTAATGCGGCCCGGAACACCCGTGGTCTCCGTCCGGCTGGTAAGGTTAACCGTGTTGCCGAAGAGACAGTAACGCGGGACTCGGTTGCCAATAACGCCCGTCACTACTTCTCCGGAGTGGATGCCTATGGTGATTTGCTAAAAAAAAAGGAAGGAATATATATATATAAGATACAGAAACAAGAAACAAAGAATTTATAATCGGAGTTTGTAAGATGAGAATTTATCTAGAAAATAAATAGCTTTCGAGCAGAAAGGGCACTTCATTGCGCTAATAAACTTTCGTTGGCAAGTCCCATCATCAACACCAGCAAAGTTCCCAACCGCAACGGAATGTTGCTGGCAAAACCAGGCGAAAGTTGCCACAATTACTTTCCAAAAACTTGCAGCGGCAGTCGGAGTACGAAAAAGTTTTCTTTAATTAAATTTAAAACGAAATGAGCGTTGGCCAAAGTAGAGAGCAAAAAAGGACTCGCACTTTCCCACCAAATCTCCAATCCAAAGGGTCCTCGTTAGTAGGTGACGATGTTGAAAATGGGGATAAAGGGGTGCTGGGATAAAGGATTCTCTCAGCCAAGAGAATATGTGAAAAATGGCTAAAAGCGCCAACAGTTGGAGATAAAAACGAAGGACGAAAGTTGTAATTACCAGAAAAACATAACATAAAACTAATTGCCAAGGCAGCAGGGTGCGATAAGCGAGAAATATTTGAGAGAAAACTTTTCGGGACCGGAAGGACTTGGGAAATTCGCTGGAATTTTCCCAATCAGTTGTTGAAATCCAATCAGTGCGAGAGAAATGCATTTCTGTTTAATGATTTATCAGTAAGTTGGCAACAAAAGTCAATCAATTTTTTCTTTGATTAAGTAATGAAGATAACGGAGAACTTTTCTAGCAAAAACCAATTCAAATCTAACTTTACTTTTTATGAAAACCAAAAAAAAGGATCTCCTCTGTTTAGTTTATTTTTAAATTCCATCTCGAGAAATAATTTTTTTCGACTGCCCTGTAGGTATATGAAATTCATAGTAACTGCACAGTTTCTTTTTTGTTGAAAAACCAAATCAATATTTATGAACTGCAGGCACAGGAAGTAGCCAACAAAGCATTGGGCAAACAAGCGCTGGGAGAAAGTGGTCGGAGAAAGTGGGTGGTTTCAGTGGAGAAAGTGGAAAAGCTGAACAAAGTTTGCATGAAGAAAAACATCGGTATAATTGGCTTCATAAACCGAGGGACCAGCGGCGGGTTGATTCGTTGGCTGGGAGCTGGCTGGAAGCTGCTGTTGCTGCTTTTTATCGAGACTTAATGAAGCGCAAAATGACGCCAGTGGCGTTAAGGAGGGCGAAAGGATACTAGCACAAAAAATATGTATAAAATTGAACAAAAATACTGAGCAAGGACAGTGCAACAGGCTCCACTTTCGTTCGTGTCCCAGTTTTTTTGCGAGGCGCTTGTTAATTGCATTTGGGGCGATCTATCAAATGTTGACTAGCCACTGCTATACGTGGTTCGTTTCGAATTCCCCCTTTTTTTTTGACCGACATCTAGGCATGTGAACTTCCGTCTAAATTACCAAAAGCAATCAGTCAAATATGAAATACTGACAACCACAAAAACTGCAGTTCTACGAAGCAAGGCCAGATGGAAATGTGTAGTGTGTGGTGTGGTGGGTCGAGATAGATGATCTCCGAGGAGAAGAGTTCCTTCGAGCGTCGGGCAAGACGATAAGGTAATGGAATTTTAGTAACAGAAAAATAACAGCAACATCAAGAACAACAACTCTGACAATAAAGCCAAGTGACACGAGACCCAGCAAGAGTTTTCTGTTTGAGTCTGCAGTTAAGACTTACGCACACAATGGCTTATACTTTCTATATCCATGGCGCACCCGGGTGGTCCTTTTTATATATTTTTGCTTATATTCTGTATAATAATTTAATTGAAAATAAGAGTCAATATAAAGGTATTAAATATTTTCGAACAGATTTATTTTCTAGTTCATTTTTTCTCAGGTTAGAAGTAGTTTGTTAAAATCATATGAGAGCTTTTTTTAACTCTTCAAAAACTTCATTAATTTCGTATGAAAAACTCAAGGAAAGCTGAGTTCTTCCGAAAACGAAAACTAAAAGTAACTTCTCCAAAATAGTCTGAAATAGTTTTGGGCCACCCTAACGCCCACATAGATGCCAAGACATGTGCAAAAAGTGACAGACAAGCCACAAGCATTGTCCACACGTACAATGCTGTAATTGTGAAGGATGCCATCAAGTGGGGCATCCGCATTCCCTCCCTCATCCCCAGCCCCAGCACCAGACCCTGCTCCTGCTCCTACTCGGCTGCGTCCTGGCCTCGTCCTGTGGATCAACCCCTGTCTTGTCCTGGCCGCTACTACCCTCCACCCCAGATACCCCTTATCCTTCTTTATCTGTGGCCCTGCATGTGTGCAGTGTATTTTAAGCTTGAGCACTCAAAGCAAAAGTGTTTAAGCCAAAAAAAGAGAAAAACGAAAAGATAGTAGCAGCAGGCAGTCAGGCAGGCAGGCAGGAGTCTACACAGCCTGGTGCTCATCCTCATCCACAGCCTCGTCCTCATCTCAACGTCTCTGGTGACAGTTGACGGTCAAGTGGCTACTGGCAAGGTTGTGAGACCATGCAGCTCGGACCATGGACCCTTTGACATTGTGTGTCATCAATTTTGAATTAATTTTAGCCATTTTCCTTATATTGCTAACAAAAACTTTTCGCCATGGCCATCACCCTCGCCTTTGACTGAAACTTTGTTAAATTCACTTTTTTTTTCGCAGTTTGTACTACGAGCTGTTAATATTTTACGTGCACTTGCCACTCAATCCTTACACTTCGAGGGATCGGCGATGGGATAGACATTGAAATTTATGCTCCACTGACTTGCTTCTGCTGCTGTTGCTGTGCAGTTGCTTTTTCTTGCTTTTCTGTTGCTCGAATGGCACATTCTGCAACAAATTGCGCGAATATGCTCAAGTTGCATGCTCACACGAACAAACACGACTCAAGGAGTCGCGGGGCAGAAACATTTTCCAACTACTTTCAATGCGCACAATTAGAGTGACGCCTCCCCTGGATAAAGGAGAGCTTCTGCCACGCCCCCTTCACCACCACAGCCACCGCCACCGCCCGCATTCAACGCAGTGGCACTTGAGAAACTTGAACACAAGTTGTCAGTTGTGAATGCATTTTTGTTGCACGACAAACTCTGTCCAAAATGTGTCACAATGGCGAAAAGGATGCCAACCAAAACTGTCGCGAAATATGATAAAAAGCGGTCTTCAGATTCAAATACAATTGCGGAAAATTTTGTCTAAATTTTGTTAGCCTTGTCAACTGCAGGCATCAAAATGGAATTTGCATTTTTTCCTTTTTTTTAAGGCATTAAAACCCATCACTTACCACTGGATTCGAGCCCATTTTAACGTTCTTGGCCATGTCCATCATGTCCAGGGCTACGCGGGCCATGCATTTGGCGTGATCCTCGCAGGGGTCCGGCAGTCCAGAAACGGCCATATACTTATCGCCCACAGTTTCCACCTGAAAGCACAGACACGATGGCATTGAAAGTTCGTTAGAGCCGAATTGAGAGATGACCCGGAATGAGGCCCAAACCCCGGGCGGTTGAAAAATTGCAATTAAATGACCCACCTTGTACACGTTAAGGTTGCGTTTGGAGTCTGTGAGAGCATCGAATACGGTATAGAGCTCGTTGAGCATTTTCACGATTTTCATGGCCCCGTCGGGATCCGTATTGGCCGCGCAGTATTGGCCAAAGCCCACGATGCCGGAGAACATCAGCGTCACGGAGTCATAGCTGTAGAATGTTGGCGGAAATGGATGTTACAAAAAATGTATATATTTTTCCCATAAATAAGTGGACAAAAATAAAGTAAATTGTTTGCTTTTTCAGCTATGTAATGCACTAATAAAAATTTTAGAGAACATTTTTAGAAGCCGAAAGACTAAAGTTTTTTACTTTTATTGGTTTATGTTTCTAAGACGTCCGAGTTAGAAAATGTCTAATCTTTATCCAATTTAATTTAACCTTAATCCTTTTCTTACAGTGCTTTTTCTCCCTGTGGGAAAGAACGGAAATTGACTTTTTCTTACCGTTTGGGTGGAACTGGACGCTGATGTCGTAACTCATTGGCCACCGACTTTGGCAGGACCGAATAGAGCAGCCTGCGGAGTATGACAAAGTAAAAGTGCAGGTGAATCGAGGTCTCAGGACATGGTATATGGGACATGGAAAAGTAATTTCAATTTCGCGCCTGAGAGAATGTTCCAGGGCAGAGGCCATTAGGCAGTCGGCACTGTCATTTGTCATTTACCTGTCGGTCTTCTGCTTCTCGCTCTCCAGATCGCGGAACGTCTGTTGCAGCTTATCCGTCAGCATCTCCAGGTTCTTGGTTAGCTTGTACTCGGCTTCGAATTTCTCGGAGAGCAGCACCAAATCCCTGGCAGCATCGTGGAGCGGCACATCCGAAATGTAGAGTCCCTTCCTGAAAACAGAAACGAAGCACATGCCGCATTCCGGCGTGAGTTCAAAGATGAGGCAAGAAAAGGAAAAATGACACGCATTTTGTTTTACTTAAGACTTTACGGGGAAATCGCCCGGCAGGAAATAGAAACACAAAAACCTCTAGTAGACTGGGGGCGTCCAAAAGCATTTTTAATGTCACCCATAAATTTAGCTAGCTGAAGGCGCATTTGTTTCAATTTGACTCCCGTTTATACATAAACCCCCGAGGCATGCCCCATAATGCCACCAACATTTAAGAGCTAATGTCTTTAATATGGGCTTGCTAAAAAATTAAGCCATCCAGATGGGTTTTAATATTTTACCTTTAATATTTTCATACTCCCCTTACTATCCAATCTTTTTAAGGAACGATACTTACTTTGTCAGATCGTCCAGATTCATCACGCTAGGATAGCATTGAAACAATATCCGATCCGTTTCCGGAATGTACATCATTTGTCCCTGAGGAGCACAGAAGCGGAGAAAAGATTATTTTCTCAGGGGAGCTCTTGCAGGATAAGCCATTACAATAAAATTGATTTTTATGCTGCACTTTGCGGCAGGCCAGGCATTAAGTTTAATGCCGTAGCAGGCAGCTGTGCGTAAGGGTCGATTTGTTTTTTTTTGGGTTTTTCATAACCAGCATAGTCAGTTTCTCCGATTTTGGCCACCTCCAAATACTACTCACCTTCAGTCTCAGAAAGCGCTGCTCGTGCCGGCTGCTCATGGCCCCCTGACGTGTCTGGAGCACATAGATGGTGTTTATGTGGGACAGGATGTTCTCGAAGTTGAGTTGCAGGTGCGGCCGGATGGCCTCCACCACCTCTATCAGTGAGCAGTTCTCCTCGGCCACTCTGTCAGAATAAACGGAAGAAAATTAGGGATATAATATCGATAATGTTGGACATTACTAATAAAATTTCTAAGCATCACGACTGCTTATAAATTGGGTATATTTTATTATATATTCTATATTTTCTTTTTAACTTATAATATTATTTTCCCTGTGTACCAAAACAAAAGGGGCACAGGCAAATCACAGTGTTCCACTTAGCAGAATGGCTTAGAGCTGGCCTGGTTCTCTCCCCTAATGGCCACTAATCGCAAACAATAGCTCATAACTAACGGCGGACTGCAAAGCCTTGGCAAGGACTCACCTGGGGATTACTCGAGACACTGCCTTGCCGGCCTGGACGATTTTCATCTGTCTATCGAACATCAGGTGAAAGGGGAACACCTTGCAGAATGTGGCCGGCGATATCAGCGGCGCTGTGTGGAATTACGAGGCAACATTTGTTACCAGATTAGTCAAGCAATTAGTGTAAGTAAGCCTGCCCTCCGAAAGACAAGACTCACCTTCGCAGAGAAACTCCATGTCATCGACCACCTCGTCCTTCTTGGCGTCCACCTGCGACTTGGCCGCCACGTTGATTTCCCTTATCAGGAACTGCACGTGGTCGTACCGCTCGATATCGTCGCTTTTGTTCTTCAGGAGGCGCAGGCACTTCTGCTCCTTGTCACCGTCGCAGTCGAAGCTGTCCTGGGCCATCGGGCATCCGCCGAGTCCAAGGGGGGTGTCTGCAAAAATGATTCAAGGCTTATTGGTTTGCCAAACAAATATTTGTGAACAAAATTCAACAAAAAAGGATTCGCTTTATTGGCGGTTGAATATAAAATGGAATACCAATTGGTTTCTTTTAAGCGCTTTTTAAAAAAATGAATAAATTGCTTTGTTTAACACCCTCTGGTGGCAACATATGAGAGCAAATAAAATGGAATGGAATATCCAATAAACTGTCATTAATTGCAAATATTGATTCATGGGGCAAGGGGTTTTTTATATTCTTAAAGAGGATATAGGATGTACTGGGGATGGCAGATGCCCTAAATGTTCTGTATTGAGGTCAGAATAATTTAAGAAACTTTGAATCCAAAATGCTCTATATACACATACCTCTATAGCCTTCTATGTTTGTTAATAGGTAATTTTATAATAAATATTTTTCCGCTACATGTCGCAACATCAATTGAAATATCAGCTTATCAATATTATCAATTTTATTTATTTCAATGGGAAATGGATTTTTCCACTTCTATTTATCAAATAAATAAATGAATCCCAACAGTCAATACAATTTAAATTTGCTGTCATTCCAGCTCTCTGATTTTTTCAATATGTTAATCACGACCACAATAATTCCATTTTTTTACCTTTATGGGTGTATTTTTATGTATTTCTGCATTTACCTGTCTCGGTGGCAATCTGTTGGCCGTCGTTGTTGTTGTTGACGTTGACATTGCCGTTGTTGCTGCTGCTGGCCAGGCCATTATTGTTACTGCCATTGTGATTATTGTTTCGCTCGGCATCCTGACTCGAAGGACCCAGGACAACCGTCGCCATTGCCGTCGCCGTTGCAGTTGCTGTGTCGGTATCCAATAGCTGCTGTTCCCTGGCCAGGGCCCGCTCCTTTTCAGCCTCGTCGATGGGCTCGCCTTTACGCTTTACAATGTCGATTTCCACCTCGACGCCGTGCAGCTTGGATGCAACTGCCTGTGTGCCAGAATACGACCGGAGAAGCAAAGGAGGTGTCAATATTATAAGGCATGTGGTATTTCGAACGGCTCACCTTGACGATTCCGATGACGATGTGCTCCAGGCCGGGCCGTTCCGAGTAGTAGTGGAGCAGCAGCTCGCCATCCTTCTCCGTACAGCGAAAGGACGGGGCTCGCATTCCAGGATACAGAGTGCCCAGGTGGTCGTGCAGGGCGTCCAGATTCTGATTGCATAAATAAAAATTCAATTGGATTAATACCAATGAAAGTAAATAATTAAATACACTGACAGACAAAAAACAAAGACTTTTGAGAATCATCTTTCCATCAAGAATATTAAATTTTTAAGCATATCGTTTTAATAAAAGTACCCCCAGTAAAGTCCCAGTGTAGTATTGTTGCTGTTAATGTTGTGGAGCAGACGAAAAAATTCAATTTCATTTTTCATTATGACAAAGGATTCGAGAAGCATTTGCGGTGAAAAATGTGGAAAATTGAAAATAAATCGAATGTGAGTGCAACAAAAGGCGTCCAGGGAAATGATGGTGCAAGGATGGGGGGCAGCAGGATGGTCGGGCAGATATGGTGTTGCTGCTGTGGCTACGGTCTGAGTGGGCGATGTGTGCGCTCAAGCAAAATACTCAATGCTTATCAATGATGGCGATGTCGAAGTCGATGTCTGCCACTGAGACTGAGACTGAAACTGCCAAGGGAGCAGCTACATGAAAAATGACTTGGCCGACAAGGCGACGTGGCGTTGTGGCGTTGTGGCAACTGCAATTGTGTGTGCCGCAAGAATGCAAAGGGAAATGAGTATGAAATGGCCATCGATTAACCAAAATTACTGGCCTCACAGTTGGCCAAGTACCTGCAGGAAATCACGCGGCGTGGCTCCCAGCACTTGCAGGATCTTATCGTAGCCCGAGTCCTGGCAGAACTCGAAGAATGTCTTGCCGAACAGTTCCAGGATGTCGTCAGCGGGTATATCTGTGGGTAAGAAGAATTTATTGAGATTTAGCCGGAGAGAGAGAGACATTAACGAGGAGGGTCCTTTATGGCCAGAACACACGTGAGCTGGTCCTGGCCACTAACTGGGTCAAGAGTGTTTACAGCATACGTTACCCAAGCGGGAAAACATAAGGGCCGAAAGGCAATCAACAATATCATCTAACTACCCGGACTATATACTCACTCAGTATCTCGACAGCTGCTCCAATTAGATTGTATGTTATTTCGTCGTCGTAAATTTGTCGCACCAGGAACTGTCCCTCCATGCTGACCATGGCCTTTTTCCTGGAAAAAAAAAATATCCGAATGAAAGCCAAAAATAAGCAGCCATCAAAATCGAGTCAGGCGAAACCGCAAAATGGAATGGGGCCAGAAGGGTTTTTCCAGCATTTCCCATTTTTGGATGAAATGTGAAAGTCAGTGGGAAAGAGAGACAGAAAATGAGGAAGAGAGATGGGAAGAGAGAGTGGGAAATACATTAATTTTAATTAAATTGCTTCTGTGCTTGTGAATTTATGAGTGAGTGGCTGGGCTGGCATTCCTGCGTTTGTATTTATGTGTCTGCGGGTCTGGATCTTTTTCCCTCATTTTTTTTTGGAAAGGGGACAAATAATATCCAAATAATATCCAAAAGGGGACAAATAATATTCAAATATCCTTGCCCATATGGCGGTCACTTTATGTGCTCTCAGAAATTTATGTTTTTAATTAAGCAATGAAGACGAAATAAAGCCTTTCAAATGAGAACGTCCCGTGGTTGTAGGGCTTGCTGTGGAGTATTAGCTTTCTGATTTTAGTTGTATGAGTTTTATTTCGAAATAAATTGAATTTAAAAATAGGAGCCATGACCTACTTTCTTCGAAAATGAGCAGTTCTCATAAAGGAAGGTAGAAAAAAAGAAATATAAGTTTCTGTTTACTTCCAATCTCAATTGTTTCGATGCAATTGGAAGCAAATATTGGATACATTTTGCTATTTTGCCAATTCTACGGGCACATCCTGTCCTCTCTAGCTCATTATGTGTGTGTTTGTTCCTTTTCATTGCTAAAAATACGATTTCTTGTTTATCTTTTTCTTCCTTTTTTTAAGACGAAATAAAGCCTTTCAAATGAGAACGTCCCGTGGTTGTAGGGCTTGCTGTGGAGTATTAGCTTTCTGATTTTAGTTGTATGAGTTTTATTTCGAAATAAATTGAATTTAAAAATAGGAGCCATGACCTACTTTCTTCGAAAATGAGCAGTTCTCATAAAGGAAGGTAGAAAAAAAGAAATATAAGTTTCTGTTTACTTCCAATCTCAATTGTTTCGATGCAATTGGAAGCAAATATTGGATACATTTTGCTATTTTGCCAATTCTACGGGCACATCCTGTCCTCTCTAGCTCATTTTGTGTGTGTTTGTTCCTTTTCATTGCTAAAAATACGATTTCTTGTTTATCTTTTTCTTCCTTTTTATCCGCAACAATATTAGGACTCGAGCTAAATACCAAAGAATCAAGAAGCCAAGAATCTAAACAGCAATTGGAAATCCTTAAAACTGCTTTACAGCTTAAAGTAAGCATTTTATATCTCTCGAAGAGAAAGTTGGTGGCGATTTGCATTGAATAACAATAACAGAAGAAAGTAGGAAGAAGGCCTTCGGTTTCAGCTGTTCCTCCCATTGCGAACATGGTGCAAATCGACTTTATTATTTAATAGAACTTGTGCCAAGCTGTTACCAAAACAAATTGAATACAACGTGCCGGCAGGGTAAAGGAAAGTGGCCTGCAGGAGAAAGTGGCAGTGAAAGCGAAAAGCGCCAACATTGCAGAATTCAAGATAGGAAGGGTGAGCTGGGGAAGAATGGAACTGAGAAAAGAAGTAATAGAAAAGTAGATTTTGTACGTGCCAAAGTTTTTCCATTTTCTCTACGCAAATCTTCTGATTTGTCGACACCGGAATTGGGCAAGTGGGCGTGGCCCCTCAGGTGAGCCGAGGTGCGGTGGCAACAGCTCGGCATTTCATTATTGCTCATTTCAGATGCGAACTGCAGCGCTGGCAGGAGCCACCAAGAAGCAAAATAAAATGAAATAAAAATCAAACACCCCCCTGCCAGAAGATGCTGGAGAATTGCAAAATGTGTCAGCAGCTGTGTCGCTGAAATGTGAGAAATATTTTCACCAACGTCGGATGATTGAGTTGTGTGTGTTGTAGCTTGTATGTTGCAATGTTGCACATTTTAATTTTGCAATTCCTCTTCTAGCCACTCGCACATGTGACAGGGCGATAAGTATTTTATTGTAAAAGCTGATTTTTAATTTCCTGAACTGCCAACGGACATTGAATGGGAAACAGGAACTGGAAAGTGTGAGAGCCAGCATCCTTCGACGATGGCCGAGAAATTCCAAGGAAATTTCTGCATATTACACACCAAAAATGGAAATTGATTTTCCCAAAGCAATTTATTATTCTATGAAATATGGACTGCGGTTGCCGGCAGTTGGGGCACTCGGGGCTTCTGGAGGAAGCACGAAATTAAACCAAAGATTTATGCCAAGTGCATGCATAAATTCAACGCCCAGTCACGAAAGCTGCTTGAAGAGCCTTAAAGACCTTAAAGATCCATTGGACTGTAAACGGAGATTCTGGCTTATTTTCTATTTAATTGTGCAAGTTAGGTGAGAGACGTACAGGTGCTTCGTAAACGCTTCTATCTGCTCGGGCGCTAGCGCACAGCACAGGCGATTTAATTTCATAAAGTCAACACCCCAGAGTTGCCGAGAGCTACCCAGAAAATGTCTATCATTTTTATTGTGCCAGCAAGGCAACATTTTGTGCCGTAAATTAAATTATGCTGCACGTTTTGGCCCGGGACCGATGGTTTACCTGTCGGCCTGTCTCTCCCATCCAAGCCGGGCCTGGCCAACGCTGCGTATGATTGATTTTTATTGATTTAAATGTGCGTGTGTTGTATCAGCGTTCCAGTGTCTCTCGGCTGTCGTCTGTCGGTTGTCGCTTGTCGGTTCTGTGTTCTGGGCGCCTTTTGATCGACAACTTAATTGAAAAAGTTAATGTTCCCGTGTATGTAGGTGTGTGTATTTGGTGAGCCAAAAAAAAGAAAAAGAAAACGAAATCGGAATTTGTCCATTGGATTTGGGCACGTTCAGGTTTTTCCTGTTCCTAATGCAATTTGTCATTAATTCCCTCGGCACACCACACACACAGTAAAAAAGTTTGCCATTAAATTTCGCACATTTGCGGCAGCATAAGCATCAATTAATCCGAGATGTAAAAATTAATTACGCACACACGCCGCCAATTTATGTGCCTGCCCTTCCAACCTCGCCTCCTCGCCGTCCTTTGTCGTTCTTTATTTTTTTTTTCGCTTCCTACTTCCGCCTTCATGGCCGTAGCCTCTTAGCCAGATATTGCGTATACGCCGCACTGGCCCGGCAAATGCAAGGCGACACTTAGTAGCATCCTCTCATCGCTTTCATTACAAATTCAATTTCCTCCCCCGCCGCTCACTGCCCAAGTTGATTTTGCCGCGACTCCGGCTCGCACTTTAAACTCATTTAAATATTGTTTACGCTGTGACAACGACAGTCGCCGGCGAAGACGGCCGAAACTAAGTGGCTTAATCTGCCAAAACGGCAGAGGAGCCAAAGAGTCCCAAAGAAATATGAAAACATTTCGCGCCTAAGTTGCTTAGGCCACGCCGAGGCAATATGGCCAAATTGTTTTTGTTTTCCTTCGCGCTATTGGCCGTCCGCTCTATTGTTGGTTTAAGTTTCACGCGCAATGCCTTTTCTGATTCGAAAACAAACCTATATATATTATATCCCCACTGCTCCACGGCTTCTGGGTTTCTGGTTTGAAAGCTCTCGCGTGTAAATATTATTATTTAATATGCCAATCGCTGAGCCATTCCCGGCCCCATTGGTGTAAAAAAATAAATAATAAACTGTGAGTGAGAGTGGAAAAAGCGGGGAATGTTCAACCCATGGAATTTACGCGCCACTGACACGCTCTCTAACTCTCCGTTTTTCCGCATTTTTCTCCCGGCTCCCGGACCTCTGGTTCCTGTGACGGTCTCCTCACATGACTCTCGCTTTTTATGACAGGGCATTAAATTGCTTTATTATGAACTACTTGTTGACTTTTGGAAGCTGAAACTTTAAGTTGGCTTATTCCTGCTGAGCCGCAGATTCTGAGACCGCAAGTTTTGAGAAATTCATAATCAATCAACTCATTTTAGCCTGAATTTCGTGCGGTTGACTGTGGCATCCCTAATTAGATCGTCCTTTAACTGCTGTTTGGTTTCCAAGACTCGACAAATCACCACAAGGCTACCTGTGGCAGAGGTTTTGCCAGGATCTAGGATGTGTGCATTCAGGCGAGAAGGCAGTCTCACTAATATATATGGGTCTGGATTGGATATTTGGCTCTAGATATCGGGCACCATAACGAAGTACCTATTGATAAAATTATTGACCTAGATTATAGCTACTTATCCTTAATCTTTTCCACCAAAAAGCCAGCCAACACCCACAAACACATGTCCTTATCCACCCACTTGAAAATATATATGTGTTTATGCGCTCCAACCAACCGACATTAGTGCATTTTCTGGGCAGGCACTTAGCCAAGAAGTACGGAAAGCCAAGTCGCAGAAAAACACGCCATGCGGCCTTGCTCGGAGGTAGAATAATGTGTCTCACTTGGCCTAATGACGCCACTAAATGCTTTCGTAGAGTATACCCAAGTCAGTTTCAAACAAATGCAACTTGCATTTGAAATTCCAGCTAGAAAAGAAGAGGAACAAGAGCCGGCGAGAAACGGAAGCGAAATAAGGTTAAAAGCCACTTAAGACTTGGCCAAGTTAATGTGCCACATAACTCAAGTGAGTCACATGTTTTATTGTCCCGAACGCGGTCCGGACCAGAGAGCGTGCAGCTTGCAGGCCAAGTTAGTGCCAGGGTCAGGCTGAATTAGCCAAGAGCAGAGCTTTAATCGAATGCTGACGGCGGGATATTAACATTGAAATTACAATTCAGCAACTGGAGGGAAAAATCTTTTGGTATTTAAGAATCTAAAATGTCTTATAGACTTTAAACCCTTTTTGAATCTTGTTATTGAAGGGCTTTGGACATTGCGTTTTAAAGAAGAAATCAATCTTTTTCAGCTTATTTTTCTCGGTGTTTTTTTTTTTTGCTTATGCTTATGTTTCTGTGGTAATCCCCGGGGCGTGTTATTCAAATCAGGCTAAAAAGGCACAGGCGGAGGTGCTGCTCTAGTTTTGCTGGCAACGGAACCGGAACATCCACCCAGGGACACCCACTCACCCACACTTTTTGGGATCTAGAGCGCACAGGCTAGAGGATTGGAGGACATAGGACAGAGGATGAAGGATGTCTGATGTCTCGTGTGTATTTGTATGCGATTAGCGTTAAACCGCTGCCAAGCAATTCACATGCAGACGTGCTGTACCTCGTTAATGATGATGGACCCTGAATCTGTTCAAGCCCATGTTCAAGCTCGTCAGCTTCCCCCAGCTTTGCCAGGCTGAGACCCAGCCTCATCATCATTATTAGCATCATGGCTTCCTGGCTGGCATTGTCATTGTCACTGCCATTGGCTTAGTAAAGTCGATTTTGCTGGGTATTAGCATTTTTACTGTCGTTAAGCTCCATCGGCCATGGGGCGTATGATTAACCTTTAATGCAGCCTCAAGTGTCTCGCACCTCGTGCCAAAGAATTTTTTATATTTTATATATGTATAATACAAAAATCGTATGGCCTGGCCAAAATGAATGAATCGCACTTTTGGCCGCGCCCATTAATAACTGTCCCTATGCAAGCCCAAGACACCCACGACTTATATTTTTTTTCGTGTCGCAGTCTGGTCATTTATTACCGCTGTCCATTCATTGGATCGAAAACTCCTTCTCCCACTCCCAAGTGCCATCGATTCCCCTTGGTTTTTATCTACGCATGCACTGTGACATCTCGAAATTAGGACATCATTAGCAACTGTCGATGCCGCCACGACTGTCGGCTGTGGACTGCCAATGCCCGGCGATGCTCCCTGATAAATGTTGAACAAGCCACAGCCCATCTCTCACAGGGGAATTTGCGGTTGACTGCCACGCCCCTGCCACGGCCGCCTCCCATCCCCCGCAGAGCTTAATTTTGGTTCCAGCCGAGCGGGGGCAAAAAAAAAAAAAATTAAGCCGCGTGCGAACCCTCAATACAATTAGTTTTTAAAGCTGCCCTGAGGCGGCATTACTGGGAAATTGCCTTTAATGTATGCCGAGCAGATTCTCGTTCCAATGCTGGTTAGATATGGCTTTTAACTGTTGCTACACAACAACAAATATATTAATATCTACAAGATATTGAGTTTTTACTATAGTTTAGAAAAATTTAGAGGTATACCAACTTTATCTATCATAATATTATTGTTTATAGCGTAATAATAGATAGAGTTTAAAACAGACAGTAAATATGTTAAATATTTTCTTAATTTTGTTAAACATTTCCCAAGTGTAAAGTTAGTCTATTGGAGCCCTCACAGAACCAGCCACGTTTGAAAAATAGAATACAAATTCCAATCGGATGGGAAATTCGATTTACATTTTCAACTAGCAGTTGCCAGCTCTCAGATGCCAACTCAATTTGCAACGGCCGCCTATCCGAAACCAATTCCGGATTCAAATGCAGCAAATTTTGCTCCCAGCTGGCTCTGAATCTTGGCCCTAATGATGGCCGAGGGCTGTGTAGAGCTCCAGAGCTCGGTGGAGGCCTGGCAGAGGCCAACAGGCACAAATGTTGCAAATTTACAGAGGCACATGGCAACACTTCCGGCTTTCTGTTGCTGCAACTGCAATACCAATGGCAGTGGCAGTGGCAATCGCAAATGTGCCCCAAAGCATGTTGAGGAGAATGTCTTGTTTTGCTGTAAAATGCAAATGAGCGGATGAGATGCTCGAGTGGTAGCATCATCGGTTCTGGAGAAAATCTGATCAGGAAACAGGAAAGCAGACAACAGCCACGGCAATGGCACGGGCAACACATTTCTCATTTCTTTTGTCTGGTCAAGAGGACATGATTTCAATATGGAGATTTCACTCGGCGGGCAGCAAACCGAATGCAATTTTGAAATGTTACAAATGCGCTCTGGGAGCGTCCGTTGTGGTTTTAAGTTTTATTAAAAACAAGAAGAAAAACAACTACATAGCGACACATAAAAAATGGATGGTGGGAAAACGTTTGAGCCACGCTCTGTTGGCCGTTTGGCAACCAGCTGAACTGACCCTCCAGCACATATGGGGGGAGGGAAAATAAATTGCTTTTAAGCGACGTGTCCTGGTCGCGCCGCCCCAAAGGACCTCGGCGAGTGGAGCGTGTCGCAATTCGCAAAATGCAATAAATACAAATTTCACTGATGCATTTATGCGGGAACTACGTGTAGAGTCACTCGCTTATTTAATTATCCGGCAGAGTCCAGACAGCAGAGTCCGGACAGCAGAGTCATTACTGGACATTGCGTATGCGCCCCGTTGGCCTAGCAACATATTTTCGGCTGACTCACTTTATTTAAATTTACTGTGGGGTGGCTCTACTAACCAGTAACCCAAAACCTAGGCTACATAATTAATGTGTATTGTATCATGGAAATATTATTACAAATTAATGGAATATTCTGTGGTGTTTAGTTTTGTGCGAAAGCCATGGAATATGTAATTAGCCTGAGCCGTCGAGCGAATTGAAAGCAATATAAGGACCAAAGGACCCAATAGGAGTGTCTGTGGGTTTCCAAATTAACGTGCAGTGAGGGTATGGGGGGAGACACCAAAGCTGTTTGCTGAAGCGGAGGCGGTTGATAAACAAATATTTGATTTCACCCTGGAAATTGGCCGTCGAAGTGGTAATGATGGAATAGAAGATTCTTGAAAGTATTTGTCCTTGAAAATTATTTTTTGTTTCTTAAATAGATATTATTGGCTCCAAGAAAAACTGGTAGCTTAAAGATAATACCTTTAATAGCCATGTCTAGTTAAAATAATTACTAGAAAATAAGATAATTAATATTTCGTGCTTGCAACAATTTTTCCTATTATTCAAAAAGCAATTGCCTGGCTATTACATTTCCAATTAGGTGTTTCTGCTTCTCAAAATTACTATTATTATGGGCAACTACTGTCAGTATTTCACTTTTCTTGAACCGATTAATAATGGCTATCCACTCTACCGTTGTCTGCTTAATGACTGGCCCATAATCGGCTGCTCAAGTGTCAGCCTGGCTGGCAGGACAATAATTAGCCTCCTTGTGCTTCACTTTATTTAGATTATTGCACACCATTTGACTTTAACGCACGAAAGGACACTATCTCGCCATCCACTGTCCCTCACCAACTGTATTGGCCCTATTGAGATGCCATTTGGGACGATAATGGTCGAGAGGCGGACAACGAGGGCGTCAAGTGGCACATTGCGGATGCGCAACGTTTACAACTTTTGGGGCAGAGTTGTTGGGGCACGCACGCGACGCATAATTCATAAAGCTATAAAAGTGGAGGGCCAACATGAAACGGCAGCGCAAAACTTTCAACAATAAACTGCGGAAACTCGGTAAGGAGATTATAGTGGGTGTTATTTTCAGGACCACCTCACCCAAAAATAAGAAAAAAGGTAAAAAAAATATAAGAAAATATGAAGCAATCAAACAGACAATAAATGAAGTAAAAGGAGTCGCATCGAGCCCGGGAAATGCAATCAAAGCAAAAAGTAATCTCGGCGATAAGTGCGAAAACGTGTCAAATGACAGGATAAAGGATGCTCCTCCGGAGAAGGGGGCGTGGTTGCAGCTGACACAGAGCAGCTTGCCCGCATCACGGCAGTCAATAAAGCGTAACAATATTTCCCGCACTCGGAGTGGGCGGTCGGAGTGGTGGCGTGGCAAGTGTGGGTGTGCCAGTCGAAAAACAGTTGACAAAATGGCAACGACAGTTGGAACGGCAATATGAAAATATTGTAAATGCAAAAAGTTGAGCAGAAACTTCAACCGGGCGAGCTGGAGGCAAGGGATGAAAGGGTGAAGAACAGGTGCTTCTGTTATGTTTGCCGCCAGTTTGTTTGCTTTTGTATTTGTGTTTGGAGCAGCTTGCGGCAAAGTTTCCTTTCCAAAAAAAGTTCACCAGTTTGAGTTTCTAGAGGGAATGTTTTTTTTTTTTTTGGCCTGGTTCTTTTGGCCAGGCCAACGCACATTTTTTGACGCATTAGCACGCGTAGGTACTTACAGACACATATCTCAGCATCCCCAACTCGTTACAGGCCTCAAGAATGCCATTTCCCTGTGTATTACACACAGACACATCCTTGTGGCACACGCACACCACTTGAAAATTGACTCAAATTTCCATAATGTCTGCCATGAAAATGCGATCGATTTTCGAGGGGTTTGGGGTCTGGGGTCTGGTGTCTGGGGTGTGGGAAGCGGCAAACAACAGAGGGGAAAAAAGGACATAATGCTGCGGGCGTGTGTGCGTGTGTGCTATGAATATCTAAAAAAAAAAAAAACAGCACTCATGGCCAAAAAAAGCAGAAGGGCGAGCAAAATAGCAAAGTCAGGTCATTGGGCGAATGTGTGGGCGACTAATGGCCCGAAGCAACCAAAAAATGAGCTGAAAGCCAAAGCTATATATAAATACTTTCACAGATATAGATACATATGTATGATGGTCTCCTTACAAATGCGCTTTTAATGGCAAAGGATTCGCAAATGCCTGCAATCAAATGAAATCGCGGGCCCAGGATGCTTGACAAAATGCTGCCGGATTGCTTTTCCTTCTCCAGGACCTCCAAGATAGGACCTTCAGTTCTCCCCTACCTCCGTCAATCACCCAATCAACCTGATGTAAATTCCAGCCAAGCGAAATGAAGATTGATGGATTTTTAGCATTTGTCACTCCTTCGTACTGCCTCCCCCGGCGGAGCTAATAAGTCGCAAAAATATTTGGTAAACGGCAATGGAACGTGTTCGCCTCAAAAATTTCCAACAAATTTACATTTAATATGACAAGTCGGCGTTGACGTGCTTGGAAAAACTTTCCAAGCCCATATATCAAGTGTATCCTTGACAGAACGGGACCAGCAGGGGTCTCACCTGACTGGAGGTAGGAGAAAAACATGAGTTCATGCTACTAAAAGCACTCGACACTTTGGCAAATTAGTGATATCATTAAATCAGGACTGAGAAAGCATGAGGCACCGGGAACCCATTAGCCTGAATTGGTGACTGACCGAAGCATCAGCAGCTGCGGCTCATATGACAGTCCATCTATATATCCACATATATCCTTTAGATATATCCTTATATATGTAGAAAGCACACACTGTCCAGTTGACTGACATATTGACTCACTCGCACAAAGGGAAAATCCAATTCCAGTTGGAGCTCTGAGCTAAGCAGCTCAGCGACAGACTTTCGCCCGTGGCCGCATTGTGGCCTGTCGCTGTAAACCATTTTATAGGCAAATCGATTTTTGTCTAAAGTGCCACAAACACGCACT
Source organism: Drosophila ananassae (assembly GCF_017639315.1). NCBI lineage: Eukaryota > Metazoa > Arthropoda > Insecta > Diptera > Drosophilidae > Drosophila > Drosophila ananassae. The sequence goes on along the minus strand of NC_057927.1, from coordinate 14,439,463 downwards.
GCCGCAGCAGCAGCACCACCACCAACAGCAGCAACAGCACCAAGGATAACAATACAGGATCTGTGGCAACAAGAACACAAGAGGAGCCAAAGGCGGGGAAAATAACAATAACGCGAATGGACTTTGTCTGAGGGTGTATTAGTTTAACAACCGGCACTCGGACAGCACAGGAAAAAATTTAAATTCTAAAAAATAACTATAAGGTTTATCTTGAAAGTTTCTTAAAATACTTGCAAAGAAAATAAAGATTATACTTTAAGAAGATAACTACTGATTTGAAGATTAGGTTTATTGTTTATTTCTCTTTAGAAACAAATGTTTATTATCCTTTCTAACAGCTTTAAATCCTTCAAAACCTAAGGGCTTCCAATTTATCTTAATCTTCTAAGTTTCATTGCAGCTTTAAACTGGAAAGGAAGCCTTCTTTTCCCTCTCCACCAGGCAGCATCTTATTTAGGCAAATTAATGAGCCTCATTCTCAGATTGATGTGCTGCAATTATGCGCCCCGACCAAGTGGCATGAAGCACTTAACGCACTGATTCTGATTAAGTGGACGCAAACATGAGGTGTGAAGCGGCAAAAGCGAATGGAAGAAAGCGAGCGAAGGGGAGCCAAGGATTCGTCCTTTAGGAGCCGAAACATGCCTGAAAAGCAATCGGCAGACAAAGAGGTAGACCGACCGCACAACTATCACTCAATGCGGTCAGCTGGGGTGTCAATCAAGGCGACTGCCTCTGCCAATGGCCAGGGGGTGAGGTTTGGGGTAGGCGTGTGTTTCTCCTTGTGTCCTCGGCCGTCGCCCAGCACCCCTTTCCATTGCCTTCTCCAGCTTTCTTCTCTTTAATGAACGCTTTGACAAAGCCTCAAGTGCGAGGACGGCGACAACCGACAAACGATATGGCCCCTTGGAGGACTCTGGCCGCAGTCTAAGGCCGCAGGACCCGAGACATAGGACGAGACAGGGACCGTCTTTGTCTTGGCGCCTCAAGTGCTGGATAATGAGTTTGATTCTCAGCGATTGCCCTCGGCATTGCGACTATGATTGGGTCTACTGCGGGACTGCGGCTGCCAACTAACTGCAATGTAATTAAAGCCACGTCTAGGCCGCGCCCATTGGCTGGCATTTAAATCGAAGGACTTCGATACAAGGAGCACGTAACAAGCACTTACAAGAAAAGGCACTGTTTTTCTATAAACTTTAAAAATGACAGACAACAAAATTAAATAAAGTTTGTGCATCGAGATTCTGAATCTTTTATTATTCTTTTACTTAAAATATTCAGTGATATATAATAGATAAAATAAATATTTTATATATTCTAAGCTATATAATAGAGGCAGAAGTTGAAGTAAATAATTTTAATAAAATATTTGAAAGTCCTTGTTCTTAAAGTTCAGTAAGTCATTGTCAGGTTTTACTTTTTTTATTAAAGTATTGATTTTATTAAATCTGGCCATCTTTTCCTAACCTCTCTAGCAGTGTTCTTCGCCATGTCTTTATTTTATTTTTATTTTTGCAATGTTGCTACCTTTTGCGCCTCTTGCCGACGACCCTACTAATGAGAAAAGTTGGTAATGTTTTCCTTTTATTTCTGCTCCTTGCTGGCCATAATTAAAGGGTTGTCTGGGCCGACACCCGGGCGAGTTGCCTCTTGCCTCTTGACTGGCTCAATTCATTAGCAATCTGTAAACGTGGCCAATACAAATGGCAAGTGACTTGCGGTTAAACAATCCAAAATCATAAATCACGGCCAATTAGGAGGAATACTCGTTCCGTCTATGACTCAAAGGACATGGCAAACACATACACTCGCGGCAGCATTGTAGCAATATCAATAACTTAATTAAGATAAATGCGAACTGTATATAGCCAGTAGACACACTAACACTCCCATAAACCAACAGTAACAGTAGAAAAGGGAGAATGGCCATTACAGGGCGTTGATTTCCGTTAACTGGTTACACTCAGGAAAATATTTGTTACTAACATATTAAATTAATTGGGCATTTCTTTGATTTCTCTTAGGAATGTCACATTTTATTCATAAATCTGCGAGACGAAGTCCTTAGCTACTATTGCTCTTAGCCCTAAGTTATATCTTAGTTTAGAACTATCTGTTAGCTTTAGATCAATAAATAAATAAATATTCATAAATATTGTATTTCCAATACATAAATTAATTTTTCTACATATTTTTCCAAGTGTATCTTTAGGCTGCACTTGTTGGGCCAGCCTACTGAATTTCCTAGCCAGGAAAATCCGTGTACGCATTAATGCGACGCGTGTTCTACTTGTTTATGTTCCACCATCAACAACAACAAACTCACACAACAAACACACCCACACACACACAATTAATTTATGTATATCCCACTATGTTTTGGTGGGCGTGGCACGCCCCTCAAGTAAGTCCATGTCCATGTCCAATGTGAAAAATGGATAATTAGTTAATTGCGGTACGTGGCAGGCAAATGTGTGGAGGAGCTGGTGGGGGATTTATGTATTTTAGTTATTAATTAAGTGCGCGCTGCTGTTAATCTGTTTTTGTATTCGCAATTTCCTAGATCCTTGAATATAAATGGAATAATATCCGAGGGATATTCCCGGTAATATGAGAACTTGAGAAGATGGCAGTGTTATCCTAGAAGGCTCCGAAAATGGATGATAGAGTTGTGTGGAGATGTCTCCTAATGAGTTTCTGTTTGACTTGGATTGTAGCTCTACTTACTTGATCTTCTCCCAAATCTCGTCGCCAAAATGCTTGAGCACCAGCAGCTCGAGAGCGTAGTTAACGAAGCCATACTGTTGGGGGGACACAGGAAAGCACAGGAACCGATTAGTATTTACGTTTATTTTTATGGCAACTTTTAAATAAACATCAATATTTTGATTGTCTCTACTGGATGCTGGACTTTCAACTGGCATCGTAAAAATCTGTGCCATTCTGGAAAGAAGCCAGAGAAGCATCCTCAGGACTTTAATTGCATTCCCAGACGGGGCAGGCGAGCCTTGATTCGACTCAATAAATTTGAAAATATGCGAAATCAATAGCGATTGCGCATTTTCGATTTCGTTTTCATTTTCATTTTCATCTTCATTTCTTTTTAAATGTATTCGAAAAGCAATCAATTTGATTTGTTGTGCGAAATCAAAACCCAAGACAGGACAAAGGGATAGCAGTGAGTAGAGAAACACACACCAACGGTATCCAGATGCGTAGCACAATCAATCGCTTCCGCCGGAAGTAATACTAAACAAGCAAAATACTTGAAATATATTTACATACATTACGCATACGTCTAGTTGGCCACACATGAGTCTTCTTCCAGCTCACTGTGTTTGTGTTTGTGTCTGCCACTCTTACTGTTGCTTTTGGAATTTTATTTTTTCTGATTCCTTTCTGGGGCTTGTGCTTTTCTACTCGACTGTCTGATGAAGATGTATCTAACCGATATTTGATGTTTATTGCCTTCGGTGGGCACATTGAAATGTTGTAGCATCGACTGCCTGTCGCCACACCCCCGTGTGAGTGGGGTATTGGTAAAAAAAAAAGAGAAAAATCCTGGCGAATGAGGATGTTGGAAATGCTGCGAAAATCGCAATCATTAGATCAACATTTCTCTGCATATGTCAACACAGGAGGAGTCAGTTGATGTTCTCCGAAGGTTTGCAAATAAAACAGTACAATCTGATTGAGGTGGCTTTCAAGTTTCTTCCACAAATTAAATCTTTACTTACCATTTTGTAGAGTCTCTTTTTTTATTGCTTTAGTTAATTGAAAAGCTTCAAGCGCACATCACTCTGAAATCGTACATCAGAATTTAATATTGATAATGCAATTGTCACTATTTGTCACCACCACCCTGCCACTGGGGCAGTGAAAATGTAATAAATTTTATTTGTTTGCTCAGTTGATATGACTGTTGTGATAAACGCAACAAAAAGTGTAATGAAAATATCGTAAACACTGCGGTCTGGGACAATTATTGAAATTATAAGTGTGCTATATTGTGGATGGTAGTGGCATATTTGTGTTAATGCTTCACTGTTTGCCATTTATGGCTTGGAAACAACAATCGCCACTGCGGTATGAATATTTTATGAATTCTAAAATCGGCTTTGCCACCCATTTGATATTCCTTCTCCTCTCTACTGCTCCTATCTGTTTTTACCTTTTAAACACAAGCTCCCATAGCTTTAAATGCCGACACTAATCAAATATTTAAATGAGCGGAAAAAGAAAAGTTCACCCAAGTGGCCCCAATGTTTTCCCCCAAAAACTCGACAGTAAAAATGTCTGAGGCCACTTCGACTGCAGGGTGGCTGTTACAACTGAATTTTTGTGTGCTATGTATGCGCTTGTTTGTTGCATGCCACATGCAACACGTGCAGAAGCCAGAGCCAGAGCCAGAGCCCGCACACAATAGCCCGAACACACACCGAAAACCGGCGGCCCACAGCCATCAACTGGGTCACAATGGGGGCAAGGAAAAAAGGTGCTTGGAATTCGCTTGCCGGCATTTTGTATGCCCTGCCAGAGGACAGAATCGAACAGAAATTCTTTTCACCTGGGAAATGATTAAAAAGCTTTGGAGGTGAAGGAGTTTTTTCTTTTTCCCGAGAAGGCTTTTAAACGAAAAGTTTCGAATGGTTTTAAAAATAAACTATTTCACGAGGTCACAGTAGGTTTAATAAGTAAACCTGTTAAAAAAATAAAATGTAATTCTTAAGAACCAATACTGGAGCGCCGAAAATCACAATTCAAGGATTCTTTTGAGAAGGGTATATAGAGGTGTCTAGAACAGCAACTTGCCGTGGCAGCAAAGGCCAAAAGCAGTAGAAATGGCAACAAAGGATGCATACGACTGGTTAATTACATAAACACACACACAATCAAGTGCCTGGCACACACCTGTTCAGGTGAGTGTGCGAATGAGCGAGTCTCGAAATTTATGCGCCACGACGAGTGCAGGGCAATTAAGGCATTTCGAACGTAGAGCGTTGAACGTTGAATGTTGAGTTTTCACGGAGTTCGAGTTAGGAAGTTGAAAGTCGTCTGTGCTGCCTAGAAAAGGGGAATCCTTTGGTGCCTTGGGGCATGAGTCTTGGGCCTTGGAAAGATTGGCAGAAACGAGCGGCTCACAAAATGGCAGCTCGGGGAGTAGCATATATATGTGCGACTTGGAGAAGTAAAAAAAAACAACAAAAACAGCAATTGAAAAGGAAAACTTGGCCTGCAGGATGGCGATAAGTTAAAGCAGGAATCTGAACACTTGAAAGGGATTTTCATCCGATCCCACCCGCAACAAATGCTACACTTTAAGTCAACTTCAGTCTCAGTTTTTTTTTTGCTTTAAATAAGCCGTGGGGAGAAAAATCGATTTTCGTCCATCTTGTCAGACATTTTTGTAGGCCATTAAAAGGTGTCTCCCCGTATATATGTATAAAAGCCTGCTGAAATAATACGGCAGGTACATACAGCCTGTTTATTTAGCCATACGTATATTATTGTTTAACGTTTTCCACCCCCCAAGGAGGATGGAGTAGGGGGCTTGTGTTTGTTTATTACGATTACCCGAATACGGCGTATTATTAATCAGTAAAAGTATATTCCACCGAGAGGAGCACGCTATTTGCGAATGACCTCGGGCCTGGGAGGATCCAGTTCCAGTTCAGGTCCTGACATCCTTCCAATTGAGCGAATTTTAATTACGTGCAACATTTGGCATTTTGATAACGGTAAGGTTTACGGTAAGGGCACTGTCAACAGAAGTGGCAACCAAGGTCCTTGTGCTATTTTCGTATCGAGAAGCGAGAGACAAGAGTGTAAATAAGACTTGATTCGAGGGGCTTTGCATTTGTTTGGCCTGGCTTACAAGGAGACCGAAAAGTTTCCGAAATTTCATGAAATTGAGTGCCATTTGTCACTGGCGAAATAAAGCTATTTGGTGGTGACGAGCTCGCCATTTGATAATTGCGAGAAAATGACGCTCCCGATTTATTAAACCCGATGAGAAAGTAAAAACAAAACGATACTTTGCTCGGTCGGTTGGAAAAATTCCAAGCCCAGGGGAGGCCATCGTTCGGCCTGTCAATTTGGCGCTAAACTGACAATAACTGAGTTAATGATGAGCCTGCCATTAGGCCAGGGCACAAAATGAGGCAAAGTACACACAGGACACGGCCGCAGGACAGGGCAGCCACGGGACAGCCACAGGATGTAGATGCCATGTCCTCCCCCGGAACAGTTTTTGGAAGTGGTGGGGCCTGTTGGCGAGGCATAAAGCAATTGTACATTCAACTCTGTGTCCGCCCGGGCATTTATCAAATATAATGGACATTCACTATCGCCCGGACAGTTGAAACAACTAAAACAACTGTCAGAAAATTGCCGTGGGCACGCAAAGCTAAATGTCTAATAAACTTTGACATATTGAGGCAAATATTTCTATTTGGCAACTTTTGCGGCACGAGTCAGAGTCACACGAGTTACAGCCGGGGTTGCCCAGGACTAGCTGCAGGACAACATAAATTATTAACCACGGAGAGACAATGATGGCGTGAAATATCTGCCAGGGTACCGAAATAAATTAGGGCGCACAAAAGTATGCTTTAATATCCGAGAGGCCAAGTGGAATGTGGCGAATGTAGTTGTATGGGTTTTTATTATTGCTGGCATTGTTCTCAGTCCTCTGGCCAGATATCTGGCAGACGCCAAACAAAAAATATAACACTAATAACACAAACAGAAAACAACAGAAAAACGAAAAGCCCGAAAAGCCCGAAAAAAACATACAAGTGCGGGTGTGTGGGTAAGTAATTTACATTTGTTTGAAGCGCGCGTTTCTTTTTTATTTTGCCGATTCCCCAGGCTTTTGTTTATTCGCAACTTGTGATTTATTTGCTCGGTATTTCGGTTTCGTTTACGCTTTCGCTTTCACTCCCGGCCCCCGGCCTTACTTTCCACTTTCACTTTGGCCGACTCTTGATAAGAAAGTCTCGCGCGCGATTCTCTAGGAGTCTTCTCAGTCAGTATGTGAATGTCCCGGAGTGCCACACACAGTCCGTTGGTTTTCTGAATCCGCCGGAGCGCTTGTTCCGTCCGTTCGGTTCGTGAACAATTCGCCAGTAACAGCCGTCGACGACTGAGCGCGGAGTGCCTCGTGCTGCCATATTAAATACGGCTCAGAAGCCAAAGCCAGGCCAGGCCAGGACACTTGTCCTGGCAGTTCAGGCTCCTCAGTCGCCTCAGTTGCCTCGGTCGCCTTTTGTCGCCTGCCAATTGCCTGGCCCACTCAGCTGTTTGTTGTAGCTGGTCGTCGGGAAAATGAGCGGTCGGAAAAGCTGTCGGGGAAAAGCTCTCTCTTTGAGGTCCTTCTCGATTGCTCCATCTCGTTTTAACTGAATTTTCTACCCGCCAACAGATGGCTTTTCAAATGGTTTAAAAAAGATAAGTTAGGTAACTAGAAAGGTTTCTAAAAGTTTATAAGTAAATAGTTTTAATAAATATAAGTATATGAGTTTAATAAAATAATCCTTTTATTTTTCTTTATTATGTTTATTAATTGGTAACATAATTACCAATTATGGGTGGTTTTATAATTAAAATAAAAAAAATCATTAATCTATTGTCTGTACTCACATCAGATAGGTGTTATTAATTGCGAAATTCACTTAAAACATTTATTAATTTAAATTTAAGACTACCTATTTATTTATCCTGATTTTATATCCTTGTAGTTTTCATTATTTTAGGTTCAACTTAAATCAGTCGCTCAATTTTCGTTTGCATTTATTTGCTTTGCATTCACTTAGCCCTCACCACTGCCAACACCACCGGGCCCACTTCCGTTTCCGGCGTTATTTATTGCCGGCTTTATTTACTTGCCTGCTGATTTTTGTCAACTCACAGGACTCAGTCAATGGGGCACGCATAATTTACCTACGACAATAGATTTTCGGGCAGCTCCAGTCAAGCAGATGAACATTTCAGCGCCCCCAGCATTGGCGGCAAATAAATTAGAGCCACTTGCATTGCAAACAGCAAACAGAATTCTTGTACAGAACAGTAATTGAAATTGAATGACATTGGGGTGGAGGTTGGGTGATGCTGCCCCATTGGGGTGGTGGGCTGGAAAATGTCTGCCAATGGGGCGCATTGGGGCGTGGCTAAACAAGCACCTGTTGGGCAAAACGACACACTGCCGTGGAAGAGCATCTGGCAAAATGCACTCCATCGACGGGTGTCATTCGGATATTCATGTGCGCTTAAGCGGTGCATACATTAATTACTCTACGTACAAACATAATTAAACGCATTGTCCGACTTTCAATTGTGCTTTTTGCTGGCTTTTGGTTCTGTTTTAATTTCGCACAAAGGTCGAAAGAGCATTCGGCCACAAAAAACAATAACACTAACTGATTCAGATACAGAAACAGCCACACACTTTGTTGTTCGTGCTGCTGACAGGAAAGTCTGCAGGCGACACTGATGGAGGGCTTGCAGGTGCGGCCAGGGGGAGTTGGAAGGCGGGTGGCCACCAGGTAACTGGCTAACCAGTTAACCAGGCTACCTGCAGACTGTCAAGTCATTGTGTGTCGGCCCGGGGCTATGGCTCTGGCTCTACACAATTTGCAAAAACTGGCAGGCGGGTCTTCTGTGGGTAAACAATTTAAAAACTAGAGTTCTTGGCTTGATTAAATTAGATATTTTTCTATAATACCTTAAGTTGAGTTGAAAAATTTAGCTACTGTATTTTGATTAGTTCTTTAAAGTCTATTTTTTTATATCTATTTATTTTAGTGTAAAATATCTGTAATGAAATAAAGGTAGTACTCCACCCTCCTAATCATTACAGCCACCTGTTTTGGACAGAGGGTGTCTTATTTTTGATCTACTTTTCAAAATAGTAGTTGGCTTGATAACAAAGCTGCGCAAATATAAAAAAAACCAAATCATTCCGCAAAGTTGGGCATATTGTGGCTGTGAAATGGAGCGTGTTCGCCGCAGAAAGAAAGTTCCTAATGCCCCTGGACTCTAATCAAGTTTCCCGGCAAGAGATGACTATCTGACTGGCATTTAATTAACAAGAATGGAAGAGGTGAAGTGATAATGAAGCTTTTTGGGCATCGTAATTTTTGTATACATACATACAGGCCTTTGCCATTCCGTTTTTGTATTTTAGGGGGGCGGAAGCTCGTGCCCAGTGGGCGTAACTAGCGCATTGAGACAAAGGACGAGTGCATCAGGATAATCGCATCACACTTGAGTAAATAAATTCCTGAAGTGGAACCAACTTTGCACTCAGCACTCCACACAACCGAAACATGTAGGGGTCTGGGGTCTGGGGTCAGGGCTCAGGACAATGAAGTAAGGATTTTCCTTCAATGCCTGTCCTTTTGAGCCGTTTACGTGCCAGCAAGGATATTACTTCAAGTACTCGCACAAGAGAAAACAAAAAACGGGATGTCTCCAGTCAAGTTCGTCGACTAGGCGATACCCGGTACTCCCAGGACTCTACCGATGGCAGAGGAGTCAGAGGGGCGCCCACGAGTCAGAGGGACTGGCCGAGGTTTTTTATTTTTTTATTTTGTTTTTGTTTTTTATTTAAATAAAAAATCGCCCTCCTCCTCGATTCTCAAAGGTAGCACCTAAGTACCTTCAAAAATTAAAATAAAATGATTATTTTTTTAATAAAATTAAAAAAGAAAACAGCGCCCTCCTCCTCGATTCTCATAGGGGGCACTTAAGCAAAGCCAAAAATTGTATTTTGTTTTACTTTTTGATTTATATTTATTTATTTTTGTTTTTTAACTCTTTTTTAATTAAATAAAAAACAGTGCCCTCCTCCTCCTTTCTCATAGGTCCTCCTCCTCCTAAGCTCCTCCAAAAATGAAAATAATTAAATAAATTAGGGGCTAACCCCTGCCCCTGCTGGAGGATGACCGCCCACCTGGCCCTGTTGGTGGAAGAACCCACCTGGCCCTGCCGGAAAAGGCACCCACCCCTGCCGGAGGAGGAGCAACCCCCTGCCCCTGACTGCTGGAGGAAGAGCATCCACATGGCCACATGTAAAAAAATTATCGCCAATTTACATTCTTTATAAATAACAAAAGCACTGAAAGCAATATGCACTATGTTGAACGCTGATCATTGGAAAACCCCTTTGCGAGTGATAGTGTGAGTTGCCTCCGGAGCCGACACAATATCTCGTTTTTAGAAGCGCGCCTGAAAAAATTAAAAAAAAAAACTTTCAAGTAGCAATTGAAAAAGAAAAAAAATATCAAGTGATCATCGACGATGTTGGTGGCAGCCACTTAAGTGGCAGCGCATCTAATTATTCACGCGGTTAATTCTGTTGCCACCTATCGACAGGTTTGATCTTATAAGCGGTTGATTTACGGAGAGAACACTGCCAGAAAATCATGTTACTGCACTAACTGATATTTTGCTCTTTAAAAAGCAATTAACACATGTATCATTGTAGTTATTTATTCTTGATTTAGAAAATAAAAAACAGAGAGCAATTACTTGATAAAAGTAAAAATAAACAATTTTTTTTTGTAGCTTATCTTTTTTTTAGAGAAGTAAATTCTCGTTTAACATATGTTTTGCAGAGAAGAAAGTAAAGTTTTTTAAAAGGCTCTATCTTAAATTAAAGAAAATAATAATTAAGCCGCAAGTACCCACAATGTATGCATGCATGAATAAATATTTTTTTCTCCTCTTAAATTCAGGGAGAATACAGTTTAATGATATCTCAGCTTCAGAGAGAATGCGACTTTAAAACACACAAAATAATGTCTGTTTTCCAAACACTCTGTAAATAGTTTTGATTTTCTCCGTAAATTCTATATTTTTTTTGTAATTTTGTGCTAATCTGCAAAGTGATTCAGTAAACATTTCACAGCCGAAATCTTTAGAGCCATTTATCGCGTTTTTTTGTGATTAAATTACCAAATTTAAATATAATTAAGTATTAGATGCAGTACTCAACGAGATAAGTTTAAAATTTAAAGATCCCCAGCCCCATTTGAAGAGTGTAAAGAAAATGAGTCAAGCTTTATCGGCTGCTCCGAGATGCCTCTCCGTTTTCATCAGTCTTTCCAGAAACTCGAGACCGCGAAGACGTTCGTTTCTCCGGCAAAAATATATTATAGCATTTGCGGAAAATATGCCGGAGTGATTGGTGATGAAAAGGATTTCAAGGAACCGCGCGTGGATGTGGGAAAATGTTCGGATTTCTGTCACCTAAAATATATTCCGTACTTGCTCTGCAAGGACGAAGACGATAAGCTCGTAAAGAATCCCTGGGAAACCTGTCATAGCGGACATTGTGATAAGGATAAAATTAAACTTAAATACGTCACAAAGGACGGGACTAAAAAGCGTGAAAATTTTGTACCAAAAACACAAGTTGGCGAATCAGCATATTTCAAATATCTGTGCTTGGATCAGAGGGGTCTGCCGCAGAAGTTGAAATGTGAATTTCGGGATGGCGATCGTAAATGGGAGGATGAGGACGATATTAGGTGCTATGAGCCCCAGGAGTTGAGCTCTCATCTCAACCAACTGGTTTCGGACAAACCGCCGGATATGATACCCCAGCTGAACGAAATTCTCAATCAATCCAACGTAACCCTCAAAGCCGTTGATATTTCGAGTATTGCCGAAATTATAAAAAATTCATTCGATATACCCGATAAAAAGGCCTCCATGGCAACACATCTCATTGGCATTAGTTTGAAGGTTATGGAAACCGAAAAAGAAACCCTTCGCTTGTCCGCCGAACTCAACGCCACAAATACCCTCCTGATAAACTTTGAGGAGAATCTGAATGCCTTGGCCCCTCAACTTTTATCCGAGATTCGGGAATTGGATCCCAGTCCATCCTCCAATAACGTCATCAAGTCTGATATCTTTTGGGAAGTAGGAGTAAAGGCTCTTATCAGCAGCAATCTAAGTGTATTCTTCGTGAATCCCGACATTGCCAATGTCACTGGCATTTCCATGCACTGGAATAGCTTGGGTAGCCAGTGGAGCTATAACGTTATATATTCATCAAACCAGACGGAAAATATTAGAAATCTTGAGAATCTGGAGACTGCAGCATTTTTGCCCGATAAGCTCTGGCGAGAGGTGAAGAGAAAGGGGGCAAAATATCTAATCTTCAAGGTCTACAAACAAGATGTTCTTTTTGTGGAAACGGAGGAGGAACCCCAAAGGCGACCCACCAGCGTCGTTATCTCCATAACCATATCTGGATGGCAGGGTAAATAGATAAAAGATATTGTTTAACGTATGAGTGTATCACTGCAGAATAGAGACAAATTATTTCCATAGATATATTCCAAAATCATTTGTGACTTTCAAATGAATATCTTTCTAAGTAATAGTTTTATTTATTATACAGAGAGATGTTCTTCGGATGATTCAATCATACTATAAATGTTTTCCAAGTAACATATTAAAATCTTGAAAAGCCTTAGAAATTTTTTTTGCCGATTCGTTGAATGATCCAATTCTATCCTATTTATTTCAGAACACAATTTACCCGAGAAGCTGCCTGTTTTCTTACGAAATGGCAACACAGACCCCCACCTCTCGGAGGGTGGATGTGGCTATTGGAACTATGCAACATGGCTCAGTGACGGAGTTTCAACAATTGGCGGTGCCAGCTCGAACTTCTTCGACAATTCCGTGATCCTTTGCTTTGCGGATCATCTCACCCAGTTCACATTTCTTTTGGGAGCTGCCGCGTCTAAAACGGATACGCCACCCATTCACGACTATATTTTGGATATTTTAACCAACGTTGGACTGTTCTTGTCCCTCGGCGGGATCTTCTTTATTTTCCTCACGGCAATTGTGTTCAAGAACTTTCGAGGAATGGCCTCCACGAAGATACTACTTAATTTCTGCCTAGCCTTGGCCATCCAGTTGATTGTCTTCATGGTTGTGAGTAATGTCAAGATCCTCGACCAAGTTAAGCTCAAGGACCGTTTCAATATTGATGAGTGCCTTTTCATGGGAGCCCTAATGCAGTACCTCCTACTGGTGGTCTTCACCTGGATGCTGATCATCGCCTTCCTGCAGTACAAGAGATACGTCACTGTGTTGGGGGTTTCCCACCCAGAACATTACATTCTAATGTCAGCCATTTTCGCCTGGACACTGCCGCTGGTGCCCACTCTCTTGGTGGTGTTCCTGGATCCCCAATCGTACGTTCCCAAGGATCCTACCCAGGAGCTTCCCATCATTTGCTATCCCTCTGGGCGGAGTCTGGCCCTGGGTGTGATTCTTCCCATTGGACTGATAACTTTGGCCAACACTCTGATAGTCGGCTTTATTTTTTGGAGAGTTTACACAACCCTGATTCAACGTAAGATGTTTGTGGTGCAGCTGCGTCTCTTCTCCCTGCAATTCTTCCTGCTCGGCATCTCCTGGATCTTTGGACTGTGTACGGTTCTCGGTTTCGGCATAGTTTTCTCCTACCTCTTCTGCATTACGGCTACAATGCAGGGATTTATATTGTTCCTCTACTTCGTAGCCTTCAACAAGGATAACCAAATAGCCTGGATGCGACTGTGCTGCCTGAGGAGTAGGGCGAGCGGCAAGAGCAGGAGCGAGCAGGACACCTCAGACTTACAAATGGATTCCATGCCTCATGGAAGTCAAAATACTTTATCCTCGGTTTTACGTAAATAATTCAAATAATTTAGTTAAGTTTACAAGAAGTTTGGAGTTTTCCTAAAGAGGTTATTGGCAACAATGAGTAATTTAAGCTAAATTCATTTTTCGCTTATTAATTTAAATTGTTCATCAATCTGACTAAAATTTAAGCTTAAGCCAGTTATCAAAGACTTAGTATGTAATGAAATATCTTTAATAAAAAAAATTATTTATTCAAATGCAACAAAAAGATTATGGTAATTGTGCATTACAATGTTTATGCCTCAGGGGGTTTGTAATGATTGGTAATTGATAAAAACCGGTTCTATACTTCTTTATTTAACTAACTAATTCTCAAAAAAAGAGATTTATTTTTTATTCAGTAGTTCTTAATAAAAATAATATGTTCTTATAAATAAGTGAATTCTTATAAATGCAATTTCTAAGACATGAATATTATCAAATAACTAAAAATAATAATATCATGAAATAAAATAATATTAAATGTGGCAAGCTTAGATAAGTATTGAACCAGCCACTTTTATTAAGCTTTAAGCTTTTGAAAGCATTTGTAAACTGCTTGCAAACTGCTTTACCGACAGTTTGGAGACTTAAACGCTTAAAGCTCACAATCGGTAGCCAAGTGGTTCCCCGCTCACTTCAAATTTATGACTTCTAATTTATGTAAATGAGATGACAACTTAGTTTTTGGTGAATGTATTTCATAGATTACGACGAAGGCACACGGCTGGCTGGCTTGATTTCGGTTTTGTTTTATTGGATGCGATAAGGTCGCAAGTCTTAGTCTTAGTCTTAGTCATGGCTCTGGGGGATGGTGGTGAGTTAATTTAGATTGGGCGAACTGAAATGCCAGCTAAGCGAACTACTCTAAGCTAAACTATAATCTAAAATTGGCCGGGAGAACCAGTAGGATTAAAGCAAATTAGCCATTTACTGGTTGTCGTTGACATTCCACAGCCAGAAGCCGCACACGAACTCGTTTGGACAACAAACGCCGCCGCCTTGGAAAACGAAAACATCTTTCGAAGCGAAAATATCGAAATGCCTCATCGCTTTATCACTAGCAGCCGTAGAGGTATATAAGAGCTTCCGGGTACCACATCCCGACCCTCCGGCAGGAAGTTCCGGGCGTAGTTCTTCGGCGTCGGCGTGTTGGGCGGCAGGGCGTAGTCCAGAACATTCTCCGATGCCGATCCTGCGGATCCGGCCGGAACTACCCACAGTTGCATGACCTGTGGTCGCTTTTCCGTCCCTATATCCGCTTTAGCCTGCTGGAGCTGGGCTCTCCGGGAGAAATGGGCCAGATCCGCCTGCTGGAATCGATCCAAGTGTCCTTGGATAATGCGACGTAGGGCGACCATCGTACTGGGCGGAGGCGCGTTATACACGTAAGTCCTGGCCGGCGGGCGTGGCAGATAGTCCCGATTCTGATTGGCTGCACTCGCCATGGCCAACAGAGTAAATATCTGAAAGATAAATGGCAATCAGTTGAAATATTTCACAAAAACTTAAAACTAATGCGCAGAAATTCAACCTTCAAAATATAATCGATTGGCAACTAGTAGGCCTTTATTTTGTTTTAAATATAAATTAGTTAAATTTCGTGGGTTTTGTTTTTTGTGAACATTGATATATTAACTCTTAATTAAATAAGTTTTATATGGAATTAATTTAAAAGAAAAGAGGGTTGATTGATTAATCGTTCACACTAATATAAAACATTAAATTTACTAAGCTGAAGCCATTTTTCATAATTTTAGTTTTAGTTTAATTACTAATTCAAAAACTTCTTAATACCCCGACTTCTTTTAAGTATATACCACTTTAAGCGTACCCAAAAACTAGTCCAGTACATAGTCCTTGTATCTATATCCAATATATCCAACAATATCTCTCCCTGGAGAAGCTCCCAGTCTATAAAATCCAACCGATCTCCGGATAGTTCAGCAGCAGACTAAAGCTAGTGGAGCCGCTTCTGCTCCGACGACTCGTTTCAAGTTCAGGGTCTCGTGCATTTACATAAATTTCTACCAACTCGACTGCCTGCCATTCTCCATTCTCTGGGCTTCCAGTGAGTTGTTTGTGTGAAATCTAATTCTGTTTTGTGCACGGCTGGCACGTGATTTATGTATAGAAGATCCCCGTTTTTATACCCTCGCAGAGAGTCTTAAAATTTTTCCGAAAGTGTGGCTTATATTTTGACCCAACGCCCAACTTCTTTCAGGACCAGGATCCATAAATTTGCCAATTTGTGCATTTGACGAATGTTATTTCGTTCCGCTCTTGGCTGTTTCAATTCTTGAATTTGTCATTAAAAACTGGAACCAAGAATTGTTGCAAATTTTTAAAGAGGTAGTTCTCTAATTTCACAATATATCTATGCAGATCGAAGCTCCTCGGATGTCTGATTTGTAAATGGTATTCCTTTTTCAATACCGAAATGGACAAAATCTTTGCGAAAAAGTGTTAAAAAATCTTTGATTTTTGCCACTCTGCTTTTAACTTGGCCAACATCGATTTTCCCATAGATTTATGCATATTGTCAAAACTTTGTCACTAACTATCCAATCGGCGAATGATATACCTTCCCGATGTTTGGTTTTCAAGTGCTACTAATTTCAATCAAATTCTGGCCAACTAAAATCGGACTTGATTTTTAAAGTTTTTCTAACCAGAAATCGAAATTTTTTCTCTCTATTTGCACAATATTTTGAAAGAGCCATGTCTTGTAATGGTCTTTTGTTTTTGATAGCTGAGATATGGTTTCAAAAATGTGCAAGGGTGTATAACCTTCGGCTTAAGGGGCTAAACAAACTTTCCATTTTTTTATTTTCTTATTTTAACAAGCCATCACTGGAACCTGTGATCTTGTTGTGAAGTCGGCACTCCAATCCAGTTAGATCGATCACAAGGTGCGACCAAATCTGGCCAGACCAGAGACCAACCCGAGCTGAAGATACAATCGCAAAACTTGCCATTTTTTTTCTCAGATCCCAGTGATAGATCAGGGGTCAGGTTTTCTTGGGGCTCAGACTAAGAGGCGACTCTGGCTCTTCACGCCATTATAATTATGCAAATTCGGTTCGATGCGGCTGAATAAATCAAATTTATGAGTGGTCAGCTTACATGGGGTTGAGCCATCATCCACTCAATTAGCATAATGATTTCTATATAGCCGAGAGCGTGTCCAGATCGTCTGGTTTTAGCTTCCTTTTGTAGTGCGATGACAATAAGAATCGGTGTATTTATATTGATTTTTAATCGTTGCCTCTTTATGCCTGACAATGCGCATTAAAAGCATATCGTCGATCGTTTGTCTTGTCATTCGATATGCCGGCACGACAACTCCAAAAAAGAGATATCTCTCTTTGAGTTGGATATACAATTTTGATCCGAAGATGGACAGTCAACAACAAAAGAGCTCATAATGCGATTCATATGCTAACTCATAAGGGGGCTCCGAGCAATACTCGTCCAACTCGATTGAGATGTTCGGAATGGCAGATCATCAATCGGCTGGCCAGATTAACATTCATTCGCTTGTATGGATGGTCTTTTCAATTGCTAAATGATCCCCGAACATTTTTATGACTTCTCGATTGATTGTAAAATGTTAATTGACCGAAATCGGAGTGGTCTCTTTTGATTTATTTTTCAGTTGATTAATTATGTGAGGCAGTCAGTTTAAAATTCATATGATGGCATAAATAGTTTAATTTGGTTTTGGTATATTTTTATAAACAAGTTTATGATTTAAATGCCATTTTATGAAGTTCATCTCACCTTATTGGGAGACGAAGCCAATGAAATCCATTTTGGCCATTTCACATTGCCTTTTCGGGCGGCATCTGGAGGGGAAAGGTTACCTTGAGTTGTGGCCCAACCTTGTAACGGAAACGGAAGCGCAATTAAAGCTCAACGTCTGTGGCTCGTAATCCGCTTGCGTCATTACGTAATTAGGAATTTGCAAGATTTCGCAAAATGCAAATATCGATTTAATTGCATTAGCATTTTGATTTATATGCAAACTCAGGTCCTGCTGCTTGCATGTCAGTGCCTTTTTGTAATTACTATGTAAATTATTTATTTATGCAATTAATTTGTAAAAGTGCGAGGAAAACTTAAGCACCGGAAAGAGCCACATGTCCGCCAGACAAAATATCCATATTGATGAGGGTCGTTTCCGGCTCAGGAAAAAACACACCGCTTATGCACGCTCTCTGGTCCATCTTGTTCATATTTCATATGTTATACAAGAGGCGAATCATAATCAGGCACCCACCCAAACCCACCAATCCACCCGTCCAGCCATCCCTGATTTTTTTTCTCCTGATTCGAGTCCAGCTGGCGCTGAGTGCTAAATCCTCTGTCACACAGGCTCCCCATGTCGGGGATTCGTCTGTCAAAACAAACAAAAGGAAGCGGCCTTAAAAAATACATATATTTCAGTCCTCGTCTGTATGTGTTAGGGTGGCCCAATATCTTATGTTTCATATGGTATCTATTAAGTATTTTCCAAACAAAACCTCCCTACAACAGCTGATATGGTTAAAGGCCAGCCTGAATGCTACATAATGAGTTTGATGGGCTTTTGAACTAAACCAAATTGCAGACAAGCATTTTATTTTTATATCGATACCGATTTCGATTTGATGATGATGCCAAATGGGTGTGTTGGTCTTGGAATATGGAATATACAATATGGGGAATGGGAAACGAGGATGCATGTAACAGCAAATTGAGTTATGGCCCCTGCTTGCCTCATATTTTATGCATGGCAAGGGCAAGCGAATTGCTTTCCAATCGACTTGGCGCACTCTATTTTACCAGCCCCCAGACTCCTTCGGAAGTCTATCCTTCTAGGAGTGGCCAGGATGGGTGCGTCCTGCGTCCAAACCCATTACCATTACCATTACCTAATCACCTATTTGGATCCTTCAATGGATCATCGATTTTATATTGCACAGGCACGACATCTGTTTTTTTTCTTTGTGCCCTGTTTTCGCTTTTTATTTTTGTAGGTCGGTTAAGGTAATCAAAGGTTGAATAAACTTTTCGGCTGGCAAGAAACTAATTAAAATAGTTTGCCGACTGCACTCGACTGGAAAACTGACAGAGCGTTTCAAAGACCGAATGAAGTCGTCTAGCTTGACATTAATGAAGATGCCCTCACATGCCCCAGAGGCATCGAGCATCTGGCATCGTTTGTGGCAAAGGCAGCGCTACCTTTGACCTTTTGCCATCGTACATAATTTATGCCGCCTGGCCTGCTGTTTAACTCCCTGCTGACAAATCATTTATCATAATACACAGGATGAAGGCAGAAATTTGCGACTGACAGCAGATCCCCGCCCTTCGACCTCCACCCCGCAATGCATTTACCGCAGAAAAAAAAAACAGAGAGAGAGCATTTTGCATATTTAATAACTTTATGCGCTTTGTGCAATAATCCGAATCCCCAATGCCAAGTACCCTACCCTGCCCCCAAAAAGTTGAAGCCGAAGTGAATGGAGAAGTATTTCTGCAACAATTCCATTCTGTGCTTTTTATACAAATTTATAAAAATAAGTGGCATGCATAATATCAGTCAAAAAGTTGGGGATTCCACCATTTTTTCCCTGTGTACCCATAAACCGAATCAAACCCAATAAAGTTGTATGAAAATGTGGCTACACATTCCCCCGTTTTGACGCATTTCCCCGGGGCCATTTTGATGCGGTGTGGCTTTTAGCGGCTCCACGGTTTATATTTACTTATATTATACAGACCGAATGTCGGTTACGTAAATCCCAAACAGCTAACACTGAATCCTCCAACCAGGCACTCTTATCATCTGCATTTGGGATAGTTTGGCAACTCGGGTATTGTAAACGGCATACGTATCCTTGGACTCCTTTATGGGCTTCAGCTGCGAAGTTGGGAAGTAACTCCGACAAAAGTTGCGCTCTGATGTACAATAAACTGTGCAGTAGTTTTTGTTTGACTTTCAGCACACACACCTGGCAGGAAAATGGAATACTACTCGTATATATGCAGATGCCGAGATACTATCTGTCTATTTGAAGTCGCGCTGAATAAACAATGGCGCACTTAGAGATATATTTAAATTTCTTTATGGCTCACGTCAAAGCAGCAAGTTATACACTGCGTTCTCATATTTCTCTCGGAAAGAAACCCTAAGTGGCTTCACCCCCTTTCCACGTTCCCTCACCAGGGGCCGGGAGTATAAATTTACACTTGTCTACATTTTTTTCACACCAGCAAAGTGTTTGCCCAGCCAAGAGGAAATGGCAAGGAGGCAAAAAATAAAATAAAGGCAAAAATAAAGGCAAAACTGAAATGAAAAGAAATTCCCTCCTTTCGTCGTCGGGTGAGTTGACTTTTTCTTGTCGTGTCCTGAGAGCAAACAATCGCACGTGAAACGCTGCAGGAATTTCAATTAACTTGTTAGCATTTCACGCTTTTTGAACTTTAAACAAAGCAACAGACAGCCAACCATCGAGCCAGCAAGCCAGACAGAGTAGAGACCAGACCAGACCCTGGACAAATACAGCTAAAATCGACTCAAAGGGCTAATTTATGTTTAGATCCTAATGAAACGGCTCTCGAAATAGAATTTAATGTCTGGCGAATGTTTGCCAAAGTTCTGCGGCGAAAAGTTGGCAAAGGTTCAATGTTCCCCGGCCCAGGACAGCTCAACAGGTGGCAAATAATCCTCGACCAGCCGCAGTCTGCCCTCCTCTGGTCGCCCCTGATAGAGTTGAATTGAGCCTGTAATCAGCGAGGGCTCCTCGAGCGCGTTAAAGTAGGCGCCTCTGCTTTAGTCGCCCATAGAAGAGTGTAATCAAATTAATCCCATACTTGCGCCTCCCTCGGCAAATAACAGTCATTCGAAGGCGCAATTATTACTCTCTGGCACTTCCATGGATTCATGTACAAGTTTATTTAAGTCCAGAGAGAAAAAAACAATATATAAAATGTGATACATTATATTTATATTGAATTAGAAAACCTGACTAGCCTTGAATAGTCACCATTACTTATTAAAGATCCTTTATTTTAATAGATATATTAATAACATAATTTATTTCTGTGTATGCCAAAGCGACAGCTCGACTGACAAATGTGGCCGGGCTGCTCTCTTTTATTTCTTTGATATTTATCTCACGCTGAAAACCTCATCAGGCTTAAGGACTGCGCTTAATTGCCCACAATTCTGCCCTGGGTGGGTGGGTGTATCCTTTGACGCAAGTGTGACAGGATGTGTGTCTGTTTGCCACTCATATTACTTCATTTGCCTGGGTCCTGGACAATCTGACGTTCGTGTCGCTCCCGGTTTATGGGGCAAACATTGCACAGAACGTAAACAAATGCGAGGGACTGTTCTGTCCATTCCAGAGGACACGTGCGAGGGCGGATAATAAAGATTACCTCTACCATAACTCCGGGGCTTCCACCTAATTTGAATCCACTCTCTCTTGTCGTCGTTGTGACCCCTCGCAACATAAATATTTCAGTTCTATTTTTGCTAATTTTTGCGTGCAAAATAGAATACCTGACCTTTTTTATAGCAACACGTAGATTCAAATTAAATATTCTATTCCTGGCTGCGAGGGGTAACTATTTATACAGCCAATAAAAAACAAAACAAACTGTGAAATGGCTTTAGTCCTAATTTTAGTTATTTCTTCTTCAATTGCTGGAAAGAACCAATTGGAACCATTTCCAAAGGTAAATATTTGAACGTAGAGCTGGTAACCTTTGCATAAATCTTATGCACCATTAATTTTTCGGACCTTTTTAATTAATTTCGGAGCGCGCACCTTTTGTGTTTTATGCGACGCTCTAATGACGCTTTTATGGATTTGAATATAAGCGAGCAGCGCCTTAATAGTACTCCTTCGAGGTGAAACGCCTTCAAGGTGAGCGTGGGCGGGTGGCTGACTACTTGAGAGATGCCCAGACACGTTTCATAGTGCCTGCGAAAATTGTTGGCCAGGTTGTTTGCATGTATATACTATATAGAATACTGTATGCTCAAGAATGGTAGAACAATGACCCGGCGGACGGCGGTTGTGGATTTTTGGCTGTTTGCTCGGCCGGAGTTCGCACTTCCGCTTGAATGCCGTCCGATGGAGCCACCGCCAACAAGGCGTATGCTTAACGTGGTATTGCGTATA
This sequence comes from Drosophila ananassae, assembly GCF_017639315.1. NCBI lineage: Eukaryota > Metazoa > Arthropoda > Insecta > Diptera > Drosophilidae > Drosophila > Drosophila ananassae. The sequence continues at coordinate 14,417,588 of NC_057927.1, read as the reverse complement.
CGCAACGTAAGCCAATGCAGGCGGGGCATAGCAGCAACAGGACTCACTCTCGTGCGCCACGCATGTCCGCTCTTTAAGTCTCTCTCTCTCTCTCTCTTAGGGGTAGCTCTTTAAAAATTCTCTTAGGGCGCGATTAAAGTTGTAAGGATTTAGGCTTGGAGGCCAACTTGAGCTCATTGTCGGCGGTGCAATTATGTCAGATGCTGAGCTGTGATATCAGAACATCCATGGGGATGCGGCCCATGTCCTATGCCCTTTCGAGAAACGTGAGATGCTGACGGAATACGATTTCGATTTCCATCGTGCATATCCGCAGAGATTTAATGGCCTCGTGTAAGGTGGTCAAATTTCAGCCGAGGTTTTTATGCTCAATCAACTTTAATTATTTCCAAACACAATCGTTAAATTGGAAGGTAAGTTCCCACTCCCCACATCCGGGTATTTGACTAATTAAGCTTGTCCAGGGCAGGTTATTGATTACCATCAAGCGAATTTCATCCTCGCCACCTTGCCAATTTCTCTGAGGTGAGCTAAATATTTAATACCGCCAGGCCGTCGACTCATAAAGTGTAGGGATAGACATATTTTTGGTTCGCTGCTTACCCGTGGATGGAGTAATTTCGACTAGGGGTCACCCGCAAGGACATCAAGCTGGTGCGCTAATTTAATTTGCCTGAGCCTGCAATTCATTTGCCGAGTCGTTGACTTTTAATGCACACATCCAAGACACTGTGTGTTGTTTGTTTGCTTACTTGTTGCCCGTTATTGTGCTTGACTTGGCTGGCTGGCATCCTTTTGGTCCTATTCTGTGATGTCCTTGGCTTTTGTTGTCGTTGCAGGCAAGTAGCTCAGAATGTTTAACAATTTATTGAAGTAGCGCATGATTTGGGCTGTTAGTCAAAGGTCTGCCAGCCGAAAACCTTTTTGAAGCACATTTAATATTAATGCCAAAGACCCAGCCTCGTCCTTTGTTGTCGCTTTTAATATTAAGGCCAGGGATGAGATACCCAGTTGCATTTTATCTTGAGCCACTAGGCTCAAGCCAAATTATCTTGGGCCACTAGGCAGCAAATGCGATTTTCGTGTAGCTCTCATGATGCAGTCTGGCTGTCCGTCGAAGGTTGGAGTGACCTTTAGGATCCAGCTTAGCGCTAGCCAGGAATCGATTAATCTAACTGACACGGGCCATCAATCAGCATCGGGTGTGCAATCAAAGAAAAAGCATTTCCAGCTACAATCCGCACCATCATCCTCTCAGCAGGCCCGGCCTGGAGTTATAATTACGGCACGAACCGAATCGATAGAAATTCCCCAGCCCCAATGAGCTATCGCTCTGGTAAAAGATGGGTCAGGTAACTTAGTTTTTAAAGGCCCCCCTCCAGGGTGCTCGCTTTACTGCTTTCAAGTTGCCACGGCCATTAATTTTGAAACACTCCAACCTCCGGCGGCAGATTCGTTTAGACAATAAATATCCGAAACCCCTCCGAAACGTTCTCGGGTGCGTTGAAAACTCACAGAGGTCGTTACTTTTGGGCAATGAAATGCTTCACACCTGCCGTTCATCAAAACACAAACCCAAATGGCCCCAACCCACCCGCAATCAGCTAAAACTGGTGTACAGTGGTCACAATCACTCAAATTCAAAGCTTTAATCTGAAAGACTATGGCAATAAGACTTTAAGTTAGGAAAGTATATGTTCCTTTGGGAATTTAAATAAACTAAACTCCAAGCCAGTCCTCCTTATCTAGAACGTTTTGTAAGTCAGGCTAAAGGATGGCAATTTGATTTAGGACAATCGACATACCCAATAGGGATAGAGGTCCATAGGTGACCCAGTCCAGGAAGAGTAGGCCAAGTGGCTTGTTTGGGGTTTCCTTTGACACTCGGCATGACTTACAAATGGCGGGCCGGGCATGACTTACAAATACAAAACACAATGCCGGCGAGTTAAATATGTTTTCGTGGTATTGTTCGACTCGTAAATAAACAAGCCTTTAAGCCATTTTGGGACCCTTTACATTTGCATACGCCATTAAATATGCACAGCACACTGATTTCCCGGCCAATCCCGGACTTCTCCTCTCCGAAGTCCGGACTACAATAAAATGACCTGTATATACGTATTTATCTCCGGTTGTCAACGACAAAGGAGTAGGAAGAAAGGAGCCTGCCCCCTTGAAATGGCAACATCGATTTGAACAAAAGGACCTTTGGAGATGGAGGCGGAGACAGACTTTTCTTATCTGCCAGGTGAAGGCTGCCGAGTCAGCGCCTTTGTTTTTGATAAATGACTTCCATTTGCGGGCAGGACCCGTGTAAATCTATTCCGCAATAGGCGTTTGTCACGGCTTCGATTCGAGGCCTATAGGATATAGCCTGAAGTCCGGGCACTCGATATAATTGAAATAGTCGATGCAATAAATGGAAATTGCTGGGTGATTTGTTTTATGGGGCATATGCCGGTGGGTGGTGGCATCCAACTTAATCAACTCTCTCATTTTCCTAATTGCACTGCATTGTTCCAGGATTCGGTCCGGTGCTATTTTTGCCTCTGCAGGACACACTTTGTGTTTGTTGACCAAACGAACTCTCCATTTGCCATCCAAACTTTCAGCCACCGCCCGTTAATCAATGTTGTTTGGTGCGCGAATCTCTTTATTGAAATGTCATCGGGATGGTCGGACAGGTTTATTGGGGCGGGAATTCGGGGAATGGCCAGATGGCCTGGCCTGTCAGCGCCGCTAAGGTAATGACTTTGGAAATGGAGCTCCTCTGGGGATGCGAGTGTGCATAGATGGGTTGATGGCAAAACATCATTACCACAACAGGCTCTGCCCAAATACCCCGACCACCAGCCAAGTTAATTATACAAGTGTGCACTGAACAAAAATTTCTTTTTTTCATCAATAGATGAAAATAATTATAATTAATACTAAGATAAGAGCCTTAGTACCGAAGTGTTCTTGTATAAATGAAATCGTTAGGTCTTGTAACATTATTCTGTCCCCCATTTAATAACTGCCCTCCCTTTTTCTTTCCGTCTAAACATTTGCATATTAATTGGAATTCTTGTTGTTTGATGACCAACAATTTGTTTATTTATAAGAATAGCGTAGCCCAGGATGAAAAAAATCCATTTGCCAAAGCTGCCGCCGCAAATTAAAAGTCAATTTTTCTCAAACGCAGAAAGCAGCGGAAATTGTCCCTGCTCCTTTTGAATTATTTAAGAACTGTGCTGTCAAAGTGGAAGACTTCTGAATCAGAAAGTTGATTTTCCTTTAGCCTGATTTTTTCCTTTCAATTTCATTCCATTCATTTGAAAGTCGAGCGTTGGGCGTTTTCACGCAACATTAAATGCTCGCAATTTGTTTGGAAAAAGCAAAGTTCGCGGCTGTCAGGCGGTAGGTGACAGATCCGCAGTTTAGCCTTTGCACCTCTAATTTGTATTCCAGTATTCGAGTCCTGTCCTGTTTTGGCAGCTGCAGCATATAGGCCCCCAGCCGCGGGCCATAATTGAGTATTGACCAAACAGCCCTGCCCCAGACACGAGAACTCGGGGCCGTGTGGCGTGACCCGCGGCAATTCCACCAAAATGTTTTCGGCGACAAAAATAGCTCCCCCAGCACACCCACGCAGGTTCACAAATATAAATGGACATGTTCCTATTAAAATAGCCAGGGACCGCGCTTCTCATAAAGTGTTAATGGGCTATTAAAACCTGGCTAAGTCCAGACGACCGATTGCCGGCATTCGAAATGGAAATTTCCCAATGCTCCGGTGACCACTCCGGGCTTAAGGCAAATCCGCAAATCCAAGCTCAGCCTTTGAGGAGAATGCAATCAGGTTAAGTGTTGAACACTTCCGTTTGTGTTTCCGTAATCCACATTGGACGGTGGAACAGTCCTAATGGGGAAGTATTATTTTAACAATTATAAACTAACTAGAAAGTACTACGTTGTCATAACATTCACATATATTTATATATAATCTAATCTCAAAGGATCAAAAGATTTATGATTCAAAGTAATCTTACAGATTTTAAATAATTTTTAGAATAAGCTTTCAATATAATAGAGAGAATAATATATATAATATATGGATAGCCCTTGACTGCACATCCCTAAAATTTATATTAAAAACGTTTAAAGGAAAATAGTCAATGTTTTTTTATAGAAAGGATTCCCTTATATCCTTTCAATAGGATCCACTGTGCTGTGGCCACCTGTATTGTATTCACGGGTCGCTTTCTGTATTTTGTATTCTGCCTTTTGTATTGCGGATTTCGTATTGTGCATTGTGTTTGCATTCCGACTGTCACTTGCATTGTCAGCAGAAGGATCAGCAATAACGGCAGCCTCTGCCTTGGACTACCGGAAGCGGAAGTGGAGCGGAGTAAGAAGATGGCGGAGGCAGTGACAGAGCCAGTGGCAAAGGGTGAAGGCAGAGTTCAATTGCATTGTGTGGGGGTCTCATATATACATTCACGTATATGTTTCCGTATATGCAGAGTGCCAGTGACGCCGAGGACAAATGGAAACGGATTGGTTTTACAATGCAGGACTTCACATCCAGAAAATCCCATTTCCAGTTAGCTTTGGCTTTGGATTTGGTATTCGCAATTCAGTATTCGTCCTGGAGATTGAAAAGATTTATTTGTGTCCCTCTAATTTCTGGCTTCGACTTTTTAGCAGTCATGTCAGAACAATTCGAACAAGTTTTCATTTCGCAATGGCCAACTGGTCGACAAAAAAATCAATATTTACATGCTGATGTGGCTTGCAGTTAAATGGGCAAACAACCGGGCCAAAATGGATTCTCCTGAATGCCCGAGTACTGACCAGAGAGAGTCCTGGACCACAGCAAAATATTCGCCTGCATCGTGGGTACAACAGATTGTTATTTTTTGTATTTCTTCTTTAAATTCTTGGCCCTGGTATTTGGGTTCTGGGCTCTGGTAGAAACAAAAAACTTTTCAGCTATCTGGGCTTCCATGTCGTATACGTAATGTGAGTAAATTAAGCTGCCAGAAAAAATAAAGACTGAGAGTAAACAAAACTGGAATTGAGTCCACTCAACTCTACTCGACTCGACTTCTTCTCAAGGGTTAAGCCATGTGTGTATGTGTGTGGGGTGGTGTGGTGAGGGGTTAAGCCAAAGTATTTTGCGATTTTCTGGCTTTTCCGATGACAGCTCAGCAGTTTTGCTTTTCCATTGTCAAGTGGCAAGTCAAAGGGCGTAAAAGTGCTCAGAAATTAATGAAGCAAGTGCTGTTAAATTTTAAAGTATGCATAAAAAGGGTTGACATTCCGAAAGTGCTACCTGTCTGTCTGGCTGCCATTAGCATTTTGTTTTTGGCTTTAGCCCCAGCCAAATCAGCATAACTAACCCGTCCAAGGAATACGAGAGGGATCATGTTTCAAAGCTTCATCTACTCGTAAGCCAATTTAAATATTTGATGTATTCCTGAGTCGAGCATGACTTTGACGCTGCCTGCCAACTAATTAATGTAGATTCCTGCAGAGATATCCCAAATAATCCATTAGATATTACCCGCAAAGTTTAATTGAGTATGTCAATTGAAAGAGCTCAGAGTTGTTAAAGTGAGCTTATGTAAATTGTAGATATATTCCGAGAAGAAATCTTATTAAAATAAATCCGTGTGGCATCCCCGTATCGTATGAATATATTTTGATGGAGATTAAATGCAATTTATTTTGCGCTTTTATTTAATCTATTGTGTTTTTCGAACAGTAATCAAAACTGACTGCTGCACTAACGGAAAAGTGGGACGGTTTTTCCAACCCACAGAGCACAGCGCCCATAAATTCCATTTCGAAGCTCAAATATGGAAAACTTTTGCATGTTTTAGTTCTGCTTGTCTCTCTCTTGTGTGCGCTACCCCTCTCTTTCTCTGTCGGCTGCCATTTTATTTATTCTGGCTGCCATTTTGAACTATGAACTTGGCTTGTGTGCTGGCTATAAATTCGCCATATATCACTATATTAAGTAATAGTTGCCAGTTAGTCTGTTTCATGGCATTCATGAGCTGGACTCGCAATGTTGCAACAAAAGCGGTCGCTTTGGCGTAATGAGTTTTATGCCAGAACTGTGCAAATAACGTTCATTGCATTACTTTGTCTAGGCAAGTCCTCCTCGCATCCGGCATCCGATTTCTTGCGTCTGCAACGGAATGCGGAGTTAAATTTAATTACACTTGTTCCGAATTCGACTTGAATCGGCACTCGACTTCTCCCCCGGACTCTCTAATTAGCCAACATCACGATGGAAAATGGCAAATTACAGAGTGTCTGCTTAGCCTTTGTCCTGGCTGACCAACTTTCTCCACTTTCTCCTCTCGACTTTCAACCAGAGAAAACAAGAACATGCAACAGCTGTCCGCTTGGCTCTCATTGTATTTAAATGCTCGTAAAATGCAAAGCAAACAAGTGATAAAAGTAGTGCACATACTCGAGTACAGACAAAGAAAAATAAAGTACTTATAAACTTTATTCTTTCTTCAATAAGTACCTAAGAAGCCTTGGCAATTAGCAATTATACCGATATGAAACTTTGCCAAACTTTCTAGAACAAATAAACTACTTCATAGCCATCTCTTTCGCTCAGTGCAGCCACCACAGCCACGAATTTCTAACCGTAATGCTGGCAACATAAAAAATGCATCAACCGCTTGTAAAAGGTTCTGCAGGGCACTCAGGATCGAGACAAGCCAAGGAGCGATGCTAGACCCCGGGCGATGGCTAATGTTATGAGGCAGCGTTCGTGTTTAAAGCGCTCCCAGGAGCTGTCTGAATTAATTTCACCCTGCCAGTCCTGGCTGCATAAGCAGATGAGTTTGCCTCGCCTCGAAAATATTGAAATTACCATTTGTTTTTTTTAGGATGATGTAAATTGTACAAGTTTTTATGGTCCTATATTGTAGACGTTTTTCGCTGCCAACGCACTCGCCGTTTTCCATTAACGCAACTTTTTATGTCCGGACTCCGGAGAGGGCTCTCGGGTATTTCCTGGCATGCACAAACCAAATACGCCGGCAATTAACCCTTTTTCCGGCAATTAAGCCCGTGCTTTATGCCACATTTTCCCGTTTTTTCATTCGTATTTTTTTCACCCCTTTGATGTTTGTTCTACGGTTGCCAAGGCGCATGATGAAGGACATGAAGGCGACAGAAGGGAATCGAATTAAATTTATATTAAAATCATTCAAGGTCAAACGGAATGTAATAACAACTCAATTTGCTCGTAAATCCAATTGAAACGACCGCTTAATTGTTTAATATTGGCCAACAAAAGTCGCATAACGCATACGACACGTTGGCCATGGGCCAGTGCCATGGGCCATGCGTTGCATCAACATGTGTTGATGTGGCCCAGCTTTAAGAGCCGGCCCACGTAGGCCAATAAAACAGTACTGTCCCAGTACAGTGGAGGCCCACGCAAAAGAGAACTTTCCGAGAGCAAGAGTAACTTTCAATCTGATTTATTTAACTTGTTTCACTTACATGTTGCGAAGCAAAAAGTTTTCATCCGACATTTATTTCCGTAAGTAGGCGCATCAAATTGAAAATCTCTAGACGTGACCCTACTTTGGGTCATGTCCTGTTTTGCCATCGTTAAGCATGCTACAAAATGCATGTGCAGCCTTAGCCTTCTCCCTCCAGAAGCAGAGACATTAAAGCCGTTTTATGAACAGGATATCCCACTCATCTCGCATGTCCTGCCATCATCTGCAGTGACATCGGTAAGTGGACTTCTTTGTCTCTGGCTAAGTGGTTTTCATTAGAAACATACTCTTTACGAGGAGACCGCCCAGAAACTTTTCCCTAAAGTCAAAGTTTTCACTCAATGCGGATGTAGCCGACATGTCTGAGAACGAATTCGTAATTGAAAACTTTTTCTGGCCGAGTGATATGTGATTGAACTTGGTACTGTCTCAATAGAAAAGTAAAGAATTCCATTATCCTCCAAGACCTATATAAGTGTATACAAAAATGTCAATCAATTTTCTTTACAAAAAACAAGCTTAAAAGCCAAACTTAATTTTAATCGAGGCTTATGCAAATTTTGGAACACAAATGCCAGCAGGGATTGCAGCCTTCGGGTCAAAAGGAGTCTAGTATGCCACTGGGCTAATCCATTTAGAACTCGAAGCCAAACATGGCTGGCATCATGTGTCAGTGTTTATTGGGCAACTGTTGCCCGTACCCTCATGTCCCAAATGAAATTAGATGATGCCGCTCCGGCAACAGACGTAGTAATTAAATTAAATTGCTCCAAGTTGGCATAAAACACACAAATATGTAGCTGCACGGTCCAAGTTGGGAAATCGCTGAAAGTTACAAGGGGCATTGGGAACACATGTGCCGTGTCAAAGTTCACGCTGGATATGCATACACGAGCGTATTATATATTTGTTGCCTTGGCAATTGTGTAAAATGAAGGCATCTCAAAAATGTATGTTTAATCCGACTAAAGGAAACAGGGTGCATCAGTGAAAAGATTATTTGCTTTATTTTTTATTTATTTCAGAATTATATTCTAAAAAGCAGTATTATGATTTTGAAACCATGTCTAAAAAGGATTCTGATATGCATTATCACTGCAATTGGCACCACCCTGTTAGCCAGTTTGTATTTATTTAGTAACTGGCTGCGAGGTTGCCGTCAGTGCCTAATTTCATTAAATCCCCGCAACCTGTTGTCTGAGCCAAAAGCTTGGAGGGCTTGAAGGGAAAGAAACCGAATCACATCCACCCACCTACCACCCAGCCGAAATGAACGAGTTCTGAGCGCAAAAAAAAAGCCAAAAAATTCAATTTAACTTTGCCCGCAAGCCAAAATTAATTTCTTCTGGCTGCAATTGACATGGGTGGTGGCTGGTCGAGTGGCTGGTTGGGTACTCGTGGGGTTCCTGGAGCTGGAGCTGCTAACATGTGGTTTCTGCGGTTCCCCGCCTTTGTTTCCCCGGAAAATTGTTAACCCAAGACACGGCCAGTCGACTCTGGCGAACCGGAGAATGAAGAATGGCAGCGCGTAATGAGCTTAATGGTCGCCATCTGTACCAGGATGAAGTACTCGACATATGCATACCATATCTGTATGAAAATCCGGTCTGCCCTTATCAGTATGTATCCTTTTTGTCCTTCTTAAGGACTCCGCATTTATGATCGGTGCCGTCAACGAGGCATTTAAGTGCTTAAAAGCAAAAGCCAACTTTACCAATTTTTTATTGAACGCCCGTAATGCGTGCTCAATTTTTAACGGTGCGTGCGTGTCTCACTTTCTTTACTTTCTCTTTGACTTTCTTACTTTCCTTGGGAGGGTCGTTAAAAGTGCGTTAATGTCGCCACGGCTCATTGGCCTCCGGTTCAATTTGAGGCGACTGGAGAAGAAATTCTCCAGAATCCGACCCTAATCGCATTTGCCCTCCGGCCACCAATCTTGGCGTCCACCAGTTGCAGTTTCATTTTGCCGCTGCATTTGTGCCCGTCCCTGGAAAATTTATGGCCATACTTGGTGGTCACACCACCGCAAAGCTGGGAGTTTTGTTGAATGATTTCCTGGCTGGTGCAGCTTTGACTCACTCTTGCCAACTTGGCCAAGGCTAAATGCCACAAACCAAGTTTCTTAGTCTGCCAGTCTGTCAGTCACTTGTTGCCCCGGAGGAAGTTTACGTTTACGGGATGGCTTTAGACTTCTTCGTTATGCTTTTGTCGGTGGTTCTAGCCACTAATTGGATATTCGGTGGGGCATGAATTGCCGATTGCAGTAGACGAATTGAAGGATTTTCAATACAGTTCCTTACAATTTTATTTAAAACTTGTAATTTATTGGTTATTTACATCATAAGTCCCTTACAAATATAGCCAAAGTTATAAAATTTACTGAATTACAGTCATGAAATTATAGTAAATTTTTGCCAGTGCACTATTCATCCAGTTGACAGATGCACGTCTGTCATATCCCACTTGCCTCGTAGCAATAAAGGAAGAGCGAACACGTCAAGATGTGACACATTTGATTGAACGCATGCAGGCCAATCAATTTTTGGTGATGCCAGTCGAAATGTAAATGGAACTGGACTGGGTGGCGGATTGGGACGGAGATGGGTATTGCTCTAAGCGAGTGGGTTTAGTGCTTGGATTCGTCAGAGGCTTTTGGCTGATAATTGAAAACGTGTCGACAAGCCAACAATTTCCGCAAAATGGCAGCAGCAGCCAACGCAGGGCTTATAATATGAATACGTGATTGGTTATAAAAATTACATTTTTCGCCCGAAAAACTGGTGGGGACGCGTGGCACAGGTAGATTAGGCTGTCACATTTCCGGCGACCCAGTTATCATCATCTCGTTCAGTGAATGAAAGCTCTAAACCTGTCCAAACGATAATCGAAATGCGTACTGCCAAGGTCACAACGTTTTAGGAGTTTAAAAAGACACCAGCTTCACGTGGATAATAAATTGGATTAAGCCAAAGATTGGAATAGAATAAAATACTATCTAACATATTAAATACAAAAAGGCGCCTAAAAAAACTGTAAAATGTATCACCCTCTCTGGAACTTATTTAAAATGTTTTGAAAGGCAAGTTCATTAAACCAAAATTAGCAATTTGTCACCTTGTGGCATGGGGCTTAGATATAAATTAATTTTTCACACAGCCAGACATTCAAATTAGTAACTTCTGGTTCTATGCTGGCTCCAGATATTCCATGAATTAATATTATGGATATGGAAATTAAAACCCCATTATAAAGATTAGAAGAGTCATTATAGGGTTTCATCACAAAACTACTATATAAAGTGCATTATTTGTTACTAAGTTCAATTACTTAAGAAATTTCTATCAATGAACTTCTTATCTGAAAGATTAAAGTGATTCAGCGTGTTTATTTTTAAACCCCAAGTTGGGTAAAGAAGGCGTGAAATCGCTGTTTGGCCAAATAAAAGCTAAACACAATCCCCGACGTCACAAGCCAAGTGATACTCAAGACTCGGTCGGGTTTTTGCCTCCAATTCCGAGGTCGTGTTAATAATAGTGTAAATAATATCGACGCTGCACTACACGCTCTTTTGTGTCTTATAGAGTGTGTGTTATCTGAGCGATTCCAAGATATCGGCAGTGGGAATTAGTAATGCTTCCTCGAGGGAACACAAACCCAACGAATGATTAGCGACCGCGGTGGCAACTGATAATGGCCCGCGAACATCCAGCCGATCGGTGGAGACTTCAGTGAGACGTGATATTCCGAGAGAGTCGGACGTGGAAACTACAATTACTGATCGGGTCGTACTCCAAAAATATACATACATATACTGAACACAGGAAACATAAAACAGCTGTCGTAACTGAGTGATTCACGATGAGAATTGTGCGGTGTCTGGGGATTTTTCTGGCCCTACTTATGCCATGGAATTTAGAGGCTCAGGACTCAGGCTCAGGACAGGCTCAGGACAGGTTACCCCCCTCTCCAGCTCCTCGCCCACTAGCTCCTCTCCCACCATCTCCTCGGCCACCAGCTCCTCCCTCACCAGCTGCTTCCGCACCATATCCTCCCTCAATATCTCCTCCTCCACCGGCTGCTTTCTCACCAACTCACCAACTTGATATTTGGGATACAACCACATATATTCCGACAACTACCTTCATACATCAGGATCCAATAAACTTTGTCAAACGAGAGAATCAGTTGTCAAAAAACGACATGGAAAGCTGTCCACTCGAGCGGAGAGTCTGCTTCCTAAACGGCACCTACGATCACTGTTCCAGCTTAGATGTAGGGTATTATGAAAACAATACAAGCTCCAGCTTTGTTTTCTGTGACTTCATGACCTGCCAGCCGGAGGAGTTCGAGCACGACTATATCACTCGGAACCACGACCAGACGCCTCACCTGAACAGGTGGAAGAGAGCCAGGATAGGGGAAAATGCCACCCTGCACGATGTGTGCCTGCTGAGGAATGGAATGCCGGTAACGCGGGAGTGTCTGCTGCAGAATTACAGGGCTCAGTGGGAGTCCGTGCAGCAGTGGCCGCCCGTGGTTTGTCTTCGGCGATACAGGGAGCACTCGATCAGTAAGGAGTTAAACAGTCTGCACGACGACATCCTCGAGGGAAGGAGGCGGACGAACGACACCAAAGGACGGAGAGAGATGACTGGAATAATGAGGAACATGTTCCGGCAGCGGGACAGAACCCTCCTGCCCGCAGATGTCCACATGACGGGCCAGATGCTTGGCTCCCTGATGCAGCAAGACAAGGACGCCGCTGTCAGCGTGGACCTTGTTAGTGTGTGCAAAGAGATCATGTCCAGTGGCAACCAGGTTCTGCGTCTCTCCGCCCAGCTCAATGCCACAAACACGCTTCTCAGTCAGTTCGAGACCTACATGGACGCCCTGCCGGAGCAACTGGTTCCCCAAGACAGTTGCGGCAAGGTGGTGCCACAAACTACTAGTGATGCTAGCGAAGTAGCCACCACCGGCGTGGAAACCATAAACTATTCCGACATCGGGGTACAGGCTCAGATCACTGGAAACCTGAGTGTGTTCTTCGTCAATCCCTTGTGCGATAATATCACGGGAATAGCCATCTTCTCGGCCAGCTCCGAAGACAGGAAAGCCTGCGCCAGTGGCTTCTGGTACCGGTTCCTACGCTCCACCGATAACTTGGCCACAATCAAGGCAGAGTCTCACCTGGAAACGGCTGCATTTCTACCCCACAACCTCTGGCAGGCTCTTAAGAGGAAGGGTGCTTCCTTTCTAACTTTCAAAGTCTATGCCCACGATGCACTTTTTGTGGAAACTGCAGAAGTACGAACTCGAAGACCTCGCAGCAAGGTTATTTCAATTTCTATACCCGGTTTAGAAGGTGAGAAAGCTGGACTTAGTTCCTTATTATTAAATACTAATGATACACTCCCACTCCCATAGACCACTCCCTGCCATTGGCCTTGCCCTTTCTGCTGCGAAACGAAAACCTTCGGGAGCCGGACTCCAGAGCCATAAGTGCCGGCAGTGGTTGCGGCTACTGGAACTACCAGACGTGGCGGAATGATGGAGTGTCCACCAGCAACTCAGACCTGCTTAGAGACGCCATCATCGAGTGCCACACCTACCACCTCACCCAGTTTGCATTCCTCGTCGGCGGCAGCTACCGAACCAATGGCCTGGGCGAGGATGTGCTTATTACTCCGCTCAACGAACGAGTCCTGGACATAATCTCCATTGTGGGCTGCTCCTTGTCGCTAGTAGGAGTGCTGGGAATCTTCCTCACGGCAGGCATTTTCAAGTCCTGGCGCTCCCAGGCCTCCACCAAGGTCCTGCTGCACCTTTGTCTGGCCATGGCCCTGCAGATGATACTTTTTGTGTTCATCAACACGGATGACATCTCCGAGCAACTGGTGGTGAACGGCGATACCCGACGATGCGTCGCATTGGGAGCTGCCCTCCAGTACTCTCTCTTGGTGCTGTTTAGCTGGATGCTGATCATCGCCTTCCTGCAGTTCCAGCGCTATGTGACGGTAATTGGAATCGAGAGGCCCAGGCACTATATCCTGAAGGCCGCCATTGTGGCCTGGACGTTGCCTCTGCTTCCAACGCTCTTGGTGGCCCTTATAGACCCAGATTCGTATGTGCCCACAAAGGCCCAGCTGGCCACGGATACTGGGATCTGCTACCCATCCGGGTACGGGCTCATTTTCGGCGTAGTGCTGCCTGTGACTCTGATAACCATTGCCAACTTCATCATTTTCGTCTACGTGTTCTACAGCATCTCCCACTCCCTGAGCCAGAGCATTCACAGGGCCGAGAAGAAGATGGTTGTGAAGCAGATTCGGCTCTCCATTCTGCTCTTTTTCCTGCTGGGACTCACCTGGATATTCGGCATTTTCGCCTTCATGCAGGCGGGCGTGGCGTTCTCGTACCTGTTTTGCATCACAGCAACAATGCAGGGATTCGTGATGTTCGTCTACTTCATCCTCCTGGATACGGCCAATCGACGGGCGTGGATGGGCCTGATTTGTCCCACCAAGATGAAGATGGACGTGCAGAAGCGCACCACCGAACTGCAGTCGATGACCACTTCATCCACCAACTACACAAGCCGATCCACTCCCCACTAAACCGAATGGTTGGCCTTCCCCTTCGCATCGAACAAATGGTCTCCACGCCAGTGTATTAATTATTTATTATTGCCATTATTTATAGCACGCTCTCTGTTTCAACTTTTAGTTTTAAAGTAAGGCCTTTAAATTATAAAATAAACAAAGAACAAAGATGTTTTTGATATGTCTGGCGGGTGTCATAAATTGTATATTTTATGATTTGCGGCTTGAAAGTTTTTCCCAACGAGCCACATATTTTGTATAGAAATAGAGAAAAGTGTTGGTATATTTCACAGCCAGTGCCTGGCCACTAAAATCTCTTTTGCATTCGAATGTAGACAGACTGAAGGGAAGAGATAAAGGGACCTTCATAGCCAACCACAGCCAGGATAAGTGCTATTTGATTTTTCACTGCAAGGCTGCAGTCTCGAACAGGCTTCTGCAAGTACTGATAGTAAATTTCAGTGACACTGGGCATTCGAGAATCTGTCAACAGATCCTGAGCACCTGGTAAGTGTTGAGGCCATAAAAATTTAAGCAAACTTCAGGCATTCTTCAAGTGGTTTACTTTGATGTCACTGCCATTCATTTGCCGCAGGATTAAGGACATCGAGTGGAATGCAATGAATTCGAAACGAGCATAGAACTCTACAAAGTGTACTAATCGAATTATTACTTTGGCTGGCAATTACTTGAATGAAATTAAATTAATAGGCTTAAACCCATTGGTAATCTGGCCCACAAATGCGTTCATTTTCTTCATTAAATACGAACTTCAAAGGGAAATTAAAACCACTTATCAGCTTAAACTAGTTTTATTGTTCAGGTGCTTTATATTGTTTTATTTGAAGTATTAAGCAGTTCAGGAAAACTGATGGCTTTAGTTCTAAAAAGTAAATAAAACAAATAAATTGCAATCGACTCCGAGCTCAAAACCAAAATCCACCTAAGATACGTGCACTTTCAGCTAAAACTTCCCGCTCAGATAGTGGAAATGGAAATCAATCAATACTCCACTCTGTGCCGCCCATTTCAATTTCGCATTTTCCACTCTAGTCTGATGCATTTTCACAAACAAGCAGTCTCTTTTCTATATACCTATCGTATGTATATAAGGACCTATATCACTTGCAATCAATCTAAAAATGTGAAAAGCTTTGAAGCCCAGAGACAATGAAAGTAAAAGCGAGAATCTGGAGCACAAAACTGGTAGAATGCAATTTGATTTCCACTGCAGGGCTTCTCTCCATGCCAAATAAACTTTGATTCGAAATGAACTGCCAGTGAATGCTGGGCACCTGGTAAGTGCCGAAGCTCTGCAATTTTTCACAATTTTTCAACTTCTCCGCCCAGACACTCGAAGAAATTCCTTCTCCATTTTGCAATTCATTCGACCAAATACTAAATGAAACGATGTCAAGTGGAAGGAAATGAATTTAAATTGAAAATACGCTCGATTGGAACTCGGCCACTTTCATCGACTTGACCTTAAAGCCCTCGAAGCTCAAACTTTAGTCTCTGAATTACATTTTAAATTTAGTTACGCTTAATGCCACTGTCTGTCTCCTTGTGCGGGCTTAGTGGCAAGTCCCGAGCTATTTCAAATCAATTTTCTGCGGAAAAAGTGCACGGCAGCGTGCGAGGACCTAAGCCGATTATTTTCTAGCATACATCAGAGCATATGGCAGCTGTTTGAACAGGTAGTGTACAAAAAGGATAAATAAATTGTACATAAAATAAATAATGAAGCATCATAGATTACAGTTCAGGTTGCAAGTTTCATGTTTCAGAATAGTCTTGTCAAGATCCTGATTTCCACTAACAAGATGAAAACTTTAGTAATCCTTGAACAAATTTTAAAGTAATTTAACCAATATGAGCCTCAATGTATTCCTTGTTACCTCATCTTTTTGCAATTCCAATTTTGTGCACATTCCCCGGCAGGTGTATTGGCAAGGATGTGTGGAACTATTAAAAATTATTTTCTTTTCGCATTCCTACGAGTGTAGGGCTGCAGATATTTTATGATTCGAAACGTGCAAATGGCCAACAGAGGGCAGCAAAGGAAAAGGATGCAGAGGGCAGGACACCCCTTGGAGAGCAATTCCTTGGATATAACACACCCGTATGTATGGCTGATATTTCGTACGTGCACCCACAACATGAACCCATAAATATGTATTGATTTTCCATTCAGCCTCACACCCGGATCCGGATCCCAGGCCCTGGAGTGCCTTATCGTTCGGCTGGGCTTGGCTTGGTTCGGTTTGCAAAAGTAAAGAAACGTCTCCGGGCAGCAGCGATGGCAACAATGGGAAAGCCAAGACAGAGTTATGATTATGAAAGTTTTTTAATGCGCCGCGAAGAAAGAGAAAGCGAAGACGATGGCGAAGAATACGCTGCCACATACTGGCAAGTATACTGGTAAATGGAAAATAAATGCGAGAAATTTGCCGCAATTTGCGACGCCCCGCAGAGTCACTGAACCGCAAAGCTGCAGAAATGTTGTTTATCAAATATTTATCCCAACTCGAAATGTTCTGGTTTTGCAAATTGCACCTAGACATGCAAATGGATAGCTGCATTCAGCGACAATCCGAAAACAAAGACGGTGTATGGTACTTCATTTTCGCCCTCGAGAGGTTCAAGCCCTGCTCTACTAGAAATGAGGAATGGCTTGTAATCCAAGTGAGACATGTCTACATCACGAGTTCATTAATTCCGAATAATACAGTACTCTAGCTCTGGCCCGGCTACGCAGTAGAACCCATATGTTTCTGCTCCATTTGGCCTGACTAATGGGCCAACATCGCCCGATTCTGGCCCCGATTCTGGCAGTGGCATGTGTGACGGCACTGCTACTCCCGAAATTGTGAAAACTCTCATAACAAATTTGTTAGATGTGCGGAAATTTGTCAAAAGCAGTTTGCCACAACAAACAAACATGTGACTTGCCGCATGTGTGGCACATCGTCTGACTGAATTTATATTGTATTCCCGGGGAAAACGCGACAGTTGGACTTTTGACTGAAATAAATTATTTTAATAAATTGTTGAGACCTACCTTTGATGTTTATGCTTTGTCTATTCTACTTTTAAATTAAATGAAATGTATATTTTTTTATTCCGGCTTATATAATTAAATATAATGGTAAAAACAATGAGTACACTAATTGGTTGGTAATCCCCACGGCTGAGCTGTTTTGCAGAAAAATTCTGGGTGGGCATCCACCACCAATCCAATAACAAAATGTTATTTTAGCTGCTGCAATTCCAAGGCTAGAAACTATGGCCAAAAACACTTGACCAGGCAATTAAAACTGCCAAAAACTAATGCCACCGCAAACTACGGTTTCCAGTTTTATGGCTGCCAACTGGCCATCCCCTCTAGATTCGAAATGTTCAAAATGTTCAACAATGTGCCAACAACATCGAGTGACTGTAATTTGACCCAAAAGGGGCATGAAAAATCCCTTAACCACATGCCACTGTCCCGGGAGCCAATTAAAGCCCTCGACCACTGGCCATTGATTTTCGCAGAAAAGAGGTTGGTCGAATCGAAATTTATTACCAAACGAGTGGAAAACAGCCAACAGCTGCGATGGCTTAAAGCGGCTTATAAACTTTAAGGCCGCTAAGCCTTTCCGGCCTAATTGTAAAAGGACACTCCACATAATAAGGACTGACCGCTTCAAAGTAACTGTATTTTAATATTTTAATTGGGAAAAAGGCAAATTAAAATTGTCGCCACCGGGCAAAGGTAAAAATAATTTAATACTTTCAAAGCTTTTCTGGAGCAGCGAAAAAAAATTGAAATAACGAGGGGGCTGGGTAATTGAACCTGTATAGAAATTAAGGTCGGTCGACCTATGGCGGCTTTTCACTTTTAAACTTCAACCGACAAAAGTGAGCAAATACCAACAATTATGCAAATTAGCCAACGAAACCATTGAATTATTTCCAAATTATCCCAACTGTGTTTGATTAAGGATTAATGCCTAAGACAGTGTTATCTTATCTACCGTCTGAGTATTCTATTTTCTAAAGCTCTCTACTATTTTTCTGGTTTCATAAACCCGAATCAGAATTCATTTGCCTCCCAAGTCTGTGGCTATAAGGTAGGGACCTCGTAGGCTCTCGAAAAAGTAGCAGAAACAGATTTCCCAAAAGCCAAAACATTCATAAATCATCCGAAACAAAGTGAAACTAAACAATTGCCGAGAAAACGAGCGATTCTCAGGATAAGGATTTGTGTGCGGACTTGAGTCCCTTTCGCCATTTCATCTAGAAATAATTAAGGCAAACAAAAATGAATTTGTGCACGTGCTGCGTTTAAGAAATTGCTTTTCCCTTCATTCTCTGGGGCGTTCTTGACTTGGCTTACTCTCGACTCGGCTTTTATGCCCTTTTATGTTTTGGCTGCTGTTTCCTTTCGACTGTGTTGTGTTTTTTTTTTTTGCTCAACATTTTTGTTTTTTAATTTTCACTCTGGTTTGCACACAAGTTGCCGTTGGTACTGTGTCAACAGCATAAAGCCGCACATACATCGCACACAGTTGCCCCCTTTCCGGTCCTATTTTTCATGTTGCGCAACTCAGAACTCAACACAACGCAACGCAACGCAATTTCAAGACAATAGTTGCATGAACTTAGCATGTGGATGTTGAACTCCTTTGGGGCATTCATATCTGCCACTTTAATATGCCTCGTTGGTCCTTTGTTTTCCTCCCTTAGAATCCCCTTGGCTTCTCCCGGGAGTTGCAAACAATGAAACGAAAAGCGGAAAAGTTTACAATTAGCTTGTCAACAATGGTGAACCGGCATACGCGGCGTATACGTGATGTGCGCCAAACAATGCCTTGCTGCCGTAAAGCTCAAACTCTATTTTTCTCCCATTTTTAATATTCTTTTTGGGTTGTGCTATCAACACAGCCAGGCGTTTAATAAAACCCGCCAAGCAGCTTACTTTACCCGCCAATTTAAAACCCCAGAAATAATTACCAAATTATTTTGGTAAACGTTTCCCTTTTCTACCGAGCTTAAAATCTTTATGCATATTTTATGCTGCCCTGCCACGCACCAGCCGACCAATGAAGGGGAAAATAGTGATGTTGTAAAAAAGCGCAGAATAAGCAAGGATCCTTGGTCCTTGCCACCCCAGCCAGGAACTGGCACAGTGGCTCTGGCAACATGTTGCCGGAAGTGTTGGCCTGCAATTTACACAGCCAAAGTTGCACCCGTTTTCCCATCTTGGCTGCAAAAAACACTTTTCCTAAAATTTCGCGGGTATGTGCGTGCCCCGAGGAGACCAACAAAAAGTTTCCCCAGCATAAAAGGATTGCCTTGTTCCACGGATTGAAAAAGTTCTGCTTACTTTTCAAAAGTTCACATGGAACATGCATATATGATAATATATGTGTCTTGGCGATCTATTTGCCAAATTAACATTTGAAAACATCAAAGCAAACAAACTTGTTTGAGTAATAAACGTTGAAGATTTTATCAAAAATTGTAAGTCCCCGTTTATTCTATAGTATATGCAGCACAATTGTATTTAAGCTTAGATCCAAAGCTATACGATTTTAGTTCGTGATCGGAACTCTGGAAAGTTATAACTCGGAACCGTCGCGTTGGTGTTGCGTATTGTGAACTCATCGAAGTGGAAAGTCCAATTGAAGTGAAAATAATAATTAGTTTTGATAAAAATAAACACGTCTATTAGCTTTTTTAAAGTGAAGGTCAAAAAACACATTTTGAAAATTAAATAATAAAAATATATAGAAAAGAAACGGCTCTGGAAAATGGTTGAAATATGAAAGTGAACTAAAACTAGTTTTTAGATGAACTATTTTGTTTTAATAAAAGTGATATAAAAAGACGCATTTACTTTTGAGAAACAAAACATTTGACAATGGTTGAAAAAGTTTCATTAGCTCAACTTAAAAATCTCCAATGGGGACGATTTTTCAATATGTTCTATATAGAACCTGTGATTTTTATGCTTTTATTTGCGCACATGCTGTCAGGTGAGTTAGGCTATTAAAAGTAATGTATGACAGAGAATTTCATAAGTATATCATTATTATAGGCACTGTGATGCGTAATCAGCTCATTTATCAGACTTGCACTGTGATTTTCCAGTACAATGTTTCAGACTGTGTGCAATTGGATAGCAAAAATATTACTCCAAAACTGCAGGTACAATTAATGTCTATTGTATTGTAATTTTAGGTTTTTCACCTTTATCTTCCAACAATCTTTAATTAATATTAAAACAAATTTTAATTTCAAAGGCTATTGAAACGGAACTCCAAACCTATGTGACCAGTATGTTTCTGACACGTACACTTTTCGAAAGTATAGTTCCAGCCATTTGTGGATTATTTATTGGATCCTGGTCTGATCATTACGGTCGAAAGCCTCTCTTGGTTGTCTCTATGGTTGGTGGGTTTTCGAATTCCATTACTTGCAGTATATAATGGTATTAACTACTATATACTTATCAAATATTTTATTTCATAGGGTTCTCTGCATCTTCCCTGCTGTCAACTGTCATATGCTGGCTCTCCAGTTACTATATGGTTAATCCTTGGTGGTACACCCTGGCTGCGTTGCCGCATTCGCTTTTGGGTGGACTGTGTGTGTTCTCAGTGGCTGCTTTTTGTTTCATTACAGATACCACGGATATGAAAACAAGACCATATAGGTAACTATACTTAACTATACTCATAAACAAAAAAAAAATGTAATAAACATCTTCTTATGATTTATAGAATGATATTTATGGAAATGGTTCTTTTTGTGGCCCTTACTAGTGGCTCACTTTTATCCAGCTTTATTTATGCCGCCACCAGTGCCGCCTTCATTCAGAGTCTCTCCTGTTCGATTTTGATTTTAGCCACACTTTTTATTATTTTCTATCTGCCCGAAAGCCTCGGAATGTGCCCTGATCAGGACGAAGTTCCAGGCGAAAACTGCGCAAAGGACATTGTTGTCACTGTTTCGGATAATAAGCTTAGTGACACTAAGGACCCGGGGAAATGCGAAGATCCACCCAAGTATGAGGGAATCGAAAAGCCCGTAGAGATGGAAACTGGCTTGTTCAATTTGAAGCATGTGACGGACATGTTTAAAACGTGCTTCAAAATAAGACCCAACAACGCTCATACCATCATTTGGCTGGTTACTTTGGCCGGATTTTTGTCCATTTTTGTGGTTGGTAAGTTTTTCCCCTTTATTTTTGGTTGGAAAAAAATGCGATGATGATGTGGTGATTTATCTGCAGATGGCGTCATGACTGTGATGTACTTATTTGTCCGTCAACAGTTTCATCTGACAGTCCGGGAGTTTACGATTTTCGAGACTGTCAGTCAATCGGTTCCCATGCTGGGAGCCCTGCTCGGTTTTCTCATCCTTCGAAAGGTAACATTCCTTTTCAGTTCAATCTAATTAAATTAATGCTTTTGTTTAGGTTTTTCGCATGTCTGTGGTATCTCTGGCCTTGCTCTCGATATTTTCCGAAATTCTTAGCAACATGGCCAGGGGATTTGCTTATCTTCCCTGGCATTTGTATCTGTCTGTGGTCTTGGGAGTTTTCCGCTCTATTCAGGGGCCCATGTGCCGCACAATTGTATCGAATATTGTGCCAGCCTCTGATACAGGTAAACAAAATTTACATAAACTTGTGAAGTCCTTGAAATAAATTCCTTTTCCAGGTAAACTATTTGCAATTGGAAACATCGTGCAATCCTTTGCACCTTTTGGTAAGTCTCCTTCAAAAAATATATTCTGAAGTTCATAATTTATTTAAAAACAGTTGCTGCTCCCCTATACACGGCCATTTACAAGAGTTCCCTTGAGAGGAATCCCGGTGAATTCAACTTCCTGAGCTCGGCGCTCTATTTAATAGCATTCATCCTAATTGGGTAAATATGACTGCACATTTGTCAGTAAACCGCAGACTAAATGCCAGTGAATACATTTTCTTGCAGCTGGGTGATGCGAATTAAATTCAAGCACCAAAAGTTCTATGCCGAGACGCTCAAATAGCCAAAATAAACAGAAATTCCATCAATATTGATTGTGGTCCAAGTTGGCCAACTTTACAAAAGCCTTGTTTATATTCGAGTCGTAAACTTTGTGTGTACTGCACTAAACAACCGAGTTCGGAGCACAAAATTGGGTCTTAAGCTAATTTAATTGAATGCCACAAACGAAATTTGAAATACCATTTTGAATGAAATTAAAAGATTAGCATTTGAGCTTGGCAAACATTTCCAATCATTTTCCACTTGGCAATAATCAAATTCCCAATGCTAACTAAATGAGTGACATCGACCAATTTTATTACAAATACTGGACCTAAGTGGCACGCCATTATCCAGTATTTTCCACATGTTTCTATCTCTAATTGTTGTCAATGTGTATGTATGGCTTTGTGCTGGGCTGTACGATGGTATTATTCGTGATAGTGGTCCTCTAATCCTGGCCTCCTTGCTGTAGGACATGCATAACACATGAGCATTTAATAGTGCATAATTTATGGGGCAAAAGTTTTGCACAACACACGGGGGTACGAGTATCGCAAAGTTCAAACGTATTTGTAGAATCATTCAGACTCGTTGTGACTTTGGCACGTTCCGCATGAATTTGTAATGTCGCCAATGCCAAAAGTTCAGGGCACAATTTGCGACAATTTGAATTGTTAAACGTCAACTCGATGATTAAATATTAAATTCCGAATTTCCACATTTGTTATGCGCACAAAGAAACATTACATTACAGAAATCCACTCTTATTCATATAACATATCAGAAAACCCTTAAATATCCGGTTTCTAGGAACTCACTGGCCCGGTTGGAGGTCGCCTCCGTTTAAGCCAAGTGGCAAGTCTTTAAGATCGACTCGCGCGCGTGCAACAAATAAATTCGCAATTTTCAGGGCATGAACTTGCACTTGCACTTGAACACGCAAACTTGATGGTGTAAATGGCGCGGGAGTGGTGGTTGGTAAGGGGTGGCGCCTTTGTTTGCGTAGGAAAAGCGTTAACCATAAAAGGGGAACTTTGATGCGGATGCATGTGTTACCAACAGTGGAACTTTAACATTTCCGCTCGTTACCAGCTCCTCACCAGATACACTGTCAGAAATCCCTAAAGATATTATATTTAAGGAAATAAATTTAATTTTGTAAAAGTTCTAACACAACATAATATCATATCCAAATAACGACCTTACCTCATATCCATTGTATCACATTCTATTCTATCGTATCCACTATATCCCAACCATTATATTATTTCCATTATATCATTTTGATTATAAAAGGTAAGTATTCAAATATACATTTTTGAATAATACCACTAGGACCCTGAGTCCTCTCCACTTCCTAAATCTATCTCCGAGTAGAAGTTTTTCCCAGTGTCTGAAGTCGTGAACACCGCTCATCTAATTGCGTAGCCAGATAAGGCGCATATTAAACTTTAAAAAGGGACAACAAAGTTGCGGCTTCACTTCCGGTTGCCATGATTGATAGGCAGTTCAGTGGGAGGACCCGGTTAGTGGGTGGAGAGGGACGACAGCTGGGGCACGTCAACACGGCGCATACGTAATCGTTTATTAAACAAAACAAATTATGAGCTGCCAGCGGCCAGCAACATGCAAGTGTTGACGAAGGTCAAGTTTAGCATTTTGCCAAGCGACGGCATTTGCTCCTGTCAAAGGACCAAAAGAGCAAAAGACCATTCTGTCACGTAACGTTTTATGGCTTACGTTACGTATACGCTACATAGGACATGGAGACGTAGGCTCTCAACCAGCTACTTTCTCTCACTGAAAGAGAGGAAACGAAAGAGCGTACAACAGCAGGAGTATAAAATGCGAATGCCTCGTCGAACTGTAGTTAGTTGGTTGAAGACTTCGTCCGAATACATTTGCCAGCGGAAAAGCGGAAAACCCATTTTCACGACCTCGTTCGCGACATCGCTTATCGGTTCGTGGCTTCGTCTCATTTTCCATAGCACGCTTATCAGCGCCACGCTCCGTGGAAATGCCGTCGGTGAAATTACAACTGTTCATTGCCTAATTCCGTGCCACTCCTGTTACTCGTCACATATCAACTGCGTGGAATTTTAGACATCTGGAAGCAGGTGCAGCACCTGCACCGTTAACCATGTTTTGGATTTTACGACGCACTGGCGCCGCCAACTTCTTCAACTCCTTCAACAACAATTGCAGCTTCTCGAAGAGCAGCTCAGGCGGCGGGAATCACAGCAACAGCACACAAGGTAACCACCCGATACCTGGGCCATCAATTAGTCCAGTTAGCTGTGTACCGGAATCCGCCATCAATTAGGATAATTCATCAATAATTAGCGGGACTAATCGAATTAGTTTTCCAACTTTTGATACGAGTCAGCCATAAATAGTGATTAACTTGTTATGTGGTTGACTTTGTTTCCCAAGATTAGTGGATGAAATGATCAAAGCTAATTGGTTAAAAAATTATTGAAATATAAAAGAAAAAGTTTACATCTTGAATTTACGAAAAGGTTGTGATACATTCTTATTTAGAAGTGAATAATATAAAACTTAAGCCATAAGAACTAAAAGCAACTAAAAACTAAGCCCTAATATAAATAGAATATATCTATTTCTCGCCATTTCATAATTAAGCTTTTCAATTAATTACCACAATTACCAGACTCTCACCTGCATGCTAATGCCCTGTTAACCCTTTAAGTCCTTTAAACTACACAACCAAATCATAAACCCCCAAAGCACTTTCTAAGCAATCACAGTCACAATCCTGAATTTCTACGATACCAAGTCTAACACCAGCCAGCCAATTGCCCGATCAATGTGCAAGTGTCTTTGGATTTCCCGGAGGGTGGCTCATCCCGTCCAAGAGGATTTCCTTGCTTAAGATGCGAAACATGCTTCTTTTTAGGCCCGCGCTTCATTCATAAGCCCAAACTCTGGCTCGTTATCAAAACAAGTTAATTAAAATTCCCGAAATGACTTGTGGAATATACGCGCCAAATAAATATATGAGGGTGCGAGTGTATTGTACTTACTGCACACTTACATTGTTGGCCGATATCTGCTGGGAGAAGCTGGGAAATTGGGAAGAAAACCTGCCTAAGGATGCCTCCTAAGGAGGTCCTGGGAGCAGAACAAAGTAAAGTAAATAACTGTGAGACCATAGGAGCCCACGCACTATGGGGCATTTGACCACTTTTTCTGGCCAAAACCCATTTTTTAAAAGTTAAAAATATTCCTTTTTTTTAATTGGAATGTATAAAAAAATGACCAATCTTTAATGTTTCATAAATATAAATGTAATAGATGGAGCCACTAATTAACAATCAGCTGTTAAAGTCAGCTGTTTCTCCTAATAAAAAAGCGAGTTGCAAAAGTGAAAAATTGTCGTTCAGGTTCAAAGTGGAAAAAGTTTGAAAATTAACAATTTAAGTGCTGTTTTTGGACTGGAGTCCGATAATCGTGGTTTGTAATATGTGTTTGAGAGCTTTAACTGTGTAAATTGATTGTGATGTCCAAATAATCTTGTGTAAGTTGTAACGTAAAAAAAAAAAAATCCGGTAGTGAAATTTAATTTTTAAATAGAGCAACAAAGTGATTGCAGCACTTTGCACCTCTAGAATTTGTTACATGTCGTAGAGCATTGTATTCTTCTTATACTCTGTTAAAATAAAAGTGCACTTTTGCGCACTTTCTCTGAAATTTAACTTTTTAGGTCCCAGCCTCACATTGTCAAACAGCAAGTTAGAGTTCATAAAGGAATCTAAGGATTTGATAAATAAAGAAAATAAGTACTTAAAAGATCAGATAAAGAACTTAAATCCATAAAAAAATTTTTTGAATCATGGAAAAATCGGACATTTGTGGAATATGGCGTTGGAAAACGAAGACCAAGAACAATAGCTGGAAAATATTCTTTTAGAAGTTATCCTGCGAACAAAAATGGTGGGACCACGCCCATTTCTTTTAAATGATATTATTTTTAAATAAACTTTATAATTAAAAAAAAAAAAATATTTTATTTTAAAAAATAAAAAATAAAAAATTTTTAATTTGTTAAAAAAAGGCGAGACCACTCCTCTTTTTTTTAAATATCTTCCTTTTATTATCATAAACTTAATTCCAAAAACAGAATTTAAAAATGTTGGTTACTTTTTAAGTTATTAATTAATGCCACAAAAAGTGGTCAAATGCCCCATAGTGCCACGTAATAATGAGACAACGCACGTGTGTGCGTCTGTGTGTGCTGGCGGGTGTAGAAGTGTGGACCAGTGGGTGAGGAAACGTGGTGCGGATGTGACTGTCGAAAATAAAACACTTTGGGCTTCGATCCCCCAGATGCTTTTGTCTACGCGCTAAGTCTGGCACCCTTGCGGAAAATCGGGGGAGATTTTGGTATGAGCCAGAAAAAAATCAAGAAAAAATGTTGGAAAAGAGGGGCACCATTTCCTTTAGGCATTCAATCGACATTTTTAGTTTCCATTCGTTTATTTTCCTAGGAATATTCCTTTCTCCAAACGCATTTTTGCCAATCCCTATACTATATTGTCATATTTCTGCTTTAAATTATAAACAATGTATAAACCAAACTATTTTAATGATATGCAAATTGCTTTATTATATACTTTAAACTTTTTGTATGTCATAAATTAATTATTGCTAGCATAAAGAAAATTAAAAGCAAACAACAACAAAATGCAATTAAAAATTTTAACCACAAATTCCGACCCACCTTTTTGTTTTCTGACGAGCGTGTGCTATAGTTTTTGGCAATATTGATATTGTTGATTGAATTTGCTTACCAGAAAATTAAAATTTTGTTTGACAATCTGTGCTCTGAGGATCTAACAAAGTTTCCGGTGACAGGAACCATATGTACTCCTTGCCATTTATAAGTAGAGTGTCTGTGTGGCCAGCTGTGTCCTGGAGGTCCTGCCATGGTTTTGATTTACTGTTTTCACCATTTATTGCAGATGTCACGAACAGAAAACAAAAAGTTTAACTTTCCAAAAAATCCAAACATTTTTAAAAACAATTACACAATAAACTCATCAAACAGGAAAGAATAAACACTGTGTTTAATGCCACAGCAACAATTGATCACCTTTTTTGCACAATTTAAATTGCATTTTTCACTTTTCAAATTTGCCAATATTTATGACGTTAATAGGAAAGGCAATCACTTGCGGCAGAACAGAAATTTAATTTGAAAAATCGAATAGGTTGAAAAAACAGCAACAAGCAGTCAAGCGGAGGGCCTTAAGCTTTTTGTCAACACATGTATTGTGTGCTGCTATCACATTCAAATGAGACAGACAAAGTTACAGGGTGAAGGCTGGAGAGTGCGATTTATATTATATTATGCAAATTCTGGGCAGCATATGGCGGCGGGATTAACCGATAATTATGACAACCATTTGTCATTGAGAATAATGCGTGTGTGCATTCAATTTGTGAAATGCGCGCGGGGGAATTGTAAAACAAGCAACGGCAATTAGCAGAAGGTATGGGATTATAGATACATATAGACTGTATATCATATATGGGTAACCAATTAGCTGGAGGTCCTGCAGATTGTTCGAAATATATTTTTTGCTGATTTTTTTCCAGCCAGACATCAGAAATAATAACAACAAGAGAGTGTACCATAAATTATGGTTGGCATTTTGCCGTGCCTCCAAAACAAGTATTAGTATAGGCATCCTGGGCATCCCAGCATGAGGGTAAGAATTATTAGGCATTTATCTGGCGTATTAATAACGACGGAGCCCACTGTCTGGTCTGGTCGGCAGCTTCTTTCCTGGGCCATGATTTATATTTTCTTGCCGGCGGGCGGCATCATTTGTAATAATTTGTGTTGTAATTCTAAAGTAGAATCGAGAGAGAAACTTTTATCTTTTGGCGAGATTACCAGGCCGGGGCCGAAACTCAAAAGGCTCTGTTCCGTTCTCCGTGGAGAGTGGGACAGCGGAGTCATAAATTTCCATTTAGTGAGTTAAATCCCAGACGAACAAATATTGCGTTAAATGATTGCAGCACACTTTCTGGCGCGGTGCTTTGTGGTCCGCAATTTGGCGATAAAATTGAGTTTTAGTTTGCCTCACGGTCTGCCACTTTTTTCGACACACTCCCCATGCAGCTCTCCCGCTTAAAGCCACCTTTTTTCCCCAAACCATCCGTCATTTTAGCCAGAATGTTTGCTTTCCATATGCGTTTTTTGTGTTTGGGGTTTTTCGCTTGACATACTTTTCATATTCATGGTCGTTTCTTCTTTTTTTTTTGGTTTTTTTTGCTCCCACAACAATGCGGGCTTCTAATGATTTTGTTTTGCGAGCAAACATTATAGTGGACCGCAGTCAAATGGGAGATTTATGGTCATGATTTTATGAGTAAAATATACGGCACACAAAATATGGATTCCATAAACTAAGTGAGACATTGGGTTGACAGTATTGCATATAATTTAATCAAAATGTAACACTTCAGTCAAATTAAAGTTTGGCTTCATAATAAACCTGCTTTAAGTTTGGTTAAATGAATCATTTTAACTTGATTAAATTGCCCTGATTGGCCATTTCGTGTTGTCACGTATACGCACTGTTGAACCCGATTGCAATTAAAGCCAGCACAGAGACAAGCCCACATAATGAGCTGCTAATGGGGGCTCGAACGGCGAGTGGCCCATAAAATTCCAATAGATCGACCCAGTCAGCATACGTACATCTATTTTCGGGGCCGTAAATAAAGCCCTTGTAGAATCTCACCTCCAGTAACTATTTATTGTTGTCCCTTCCGACTTTGCGCCAACAAAGCCCTCCAATAAATCTCATTTTATCACTTCACGATTCGAGGACATAGAGGCCCCAAAAGTATGGAGGAACGAGGAGGAAACTTTTTGTCTCAGGGCCAGGTCGCACGGTGAATATCAAGAGCGACACAAAAGCCTCCATAAATTGTCTGATGCATTGAGGCACATTTCTCAATTTCCAAGCTGCGCAATAACAAAGGAAACTTGCCAGTAAAGCGGAAACAAAAGTTATGCACTAAAAAAAAGAAACAGAATCAATGCATTACCGCAGAAATACGAGAAGAAAGTTTTCTGAAAGCAAAAGCAATTTGAAAGCGATCAAAAAGCAATGGAGGAGTATTTTTTGTTACTTCTGTAAAAAGTGAAAGATGGCACAAACATTTAAGTGGCATTACTCGTTATTTGTGGGTCTATAAATTATATATAATAAAATTATAAAAGTTCACTCTTAAAGAAATCCTATCTTTAAAGCTACTATAACTGTTCCAATACTCTATAGAAATCTTAAAATAATGAAAATTTATTGTAGTCCATAAACTTTAGCTTCCGGAAAGGCAAACGAATTGATTCCATACTGTTAAAAAAGAAAATAATCCCTCGGGGGTTCCGGAACTCTCAGAACACGTTGCCCCAAATGTTTTATCAATACTCATGCGAACTTGCTTTCTATTTACCAAAAGTTTCTCATCCATTTTCCACCTCATTTTATGGCAGACAAATATGTGAAGCGTCCCCCACGGAAGGCGTACGGCAGACTCAGTGCCGAGGCCGACGATGCCGTGTCACTTGGCCACAAAATCGATGATCCGTTCGATGAGCTCGACGACTTTGAAATGCTGGCAGCAAACTCCAGTGCCGGCTGTAGCAGCGCCAATGGCAATGCCAATGTGCCACCAGGTGAAGCCAATGGCAACGTCAATGTCAACACCAGAGGAGGAGGTGCGAACGGGAACGGGAATATGAACGGGAATGGGAACCTTTCCCTACTGCCCTGCACAGATGCCGATTGCCAGGGTAACTACGAAGTGGAGAGCGCCCTCTGCGAGCTGGGCCTCTGCCAGGCGAAAGCCAAAACATCAAAGGATCTGACCGGGGGGGCCACGTCAACATCGAAGGAGATTAACGAAAACACAATAAGTCGACTGCATGCCCTGGCCATGGCCGACGACGATGATGACTACGGTGAGTGATGCAAGTCTATGACGGTAAACAGATGAGGCTGATGTTGCACCAGAGCAGTGAGCCATAAAAGGGTTTCAAGGGATGGACTTTTTCGTAACAGGATATTCTTTTTTTTGAAAGGATAGAGGACAGAAGTTTTTTTAACTAAGGATTTTGTAGAGAGACTAAGTAAATTAGATTAATTAGATTTTTAAAGCATTACCTTGTTGCATAAAGTTCAATAGATAAAGAAATTAATAAAGGTTATAAGTACTATAGGGTGTTAGTATCATTCATGTAATAGGTCTTACAGAAGCGTAAACTTATAAAGCTTGCATTTAATCAGATCTTAATAGAAAGTTTCCATCGATATCAACTTAATTACCAAATGTGCCTTATGTTTCATCCTTTGAACCGTCCATTAATATCCCACACTACCATAACACAGGTATTTTTTAATCACCTCAATTCGCAGATGAATCACTAACCTGCAACGTGTGCGACCGAGCTTTCCATTGTCACCGACAGCTGGCATCCCACCAGCAGAAGAAGCGTCATTTCGGGTAAGGGAAATGCACTTAATTAAGCCCGACTGGCGCTTTCACTTCTCACTTTTTCACTTTGCCACTTCCGTTCCATTGCCTTCCCGGCTTCCGGCTTGCTCCCGTACAGGTGCAGTGGCTGCGATAGTCTGTTTCCGTCATTAATGCTGCTGGAACACCACAAGGAGGAGTTCGAGCACTGGAGCGACGAGGAGATGGGACGACGGGTGTGCTGTCGCCGGAATCGGTGCGATGACGATTACTTTACGGATACGGACTCCTTCATCAGCGACGCGGAGAGCGAGGATCTGGAGAGGCTGTTGTAATTGCCGAAGACTGGCCGGGATTGGATGGAAAGAGCCGGGATGGGACGGCCAGGACGGGATGGTGGACTGAATTTGAATTTGAACCCAACCATGTGGACGGGGAGCCTGGGCCCGGGGTCTGTCCGACCGCATTAATGCCAAGGCAGCTGCCGAGGCCTGGACGAGTGTCCTGTGGCGCCAACTGGAATGAAAGGACCTGGCACTGGGACTGAAACGAGGGTCGTGGACTGAGGTCCTCAGCTTCTGATGAAGATTGACACTGGGGCGGACCGCTTGTCGCCCTAATGAAAATGAATTAAACCCTAATCTGGCTGAACGCAAAGCCTGTGAAGCAAACAATGAAAAATGTTGGCTAAAGCCCGAAAACCCCAAAACCCAAAAAATCCGAAACGCAAAACAAACCCAGCTGAGATGGCAGAAAAAAGAAAAAACCAACAAGATATAAAATACTTGTAGACTGTGTTGTCGCAAAAACTCATGAGAGAGCATATTGTATTTTTAGAGTTCAACTACGAGACCCCGAGCAGGGGTCTAAAAACCAAAGTTATATATATGTAACTATATAATTGTAAATGTATATCTATGTGTGTGTATATTGATCTAGTCGAATACGAAACTCCATAAATGGAAACCATATCATAATGTGCATATGTCTAAACCCTGAAACCCTGAAATTAAGCGAAACTATTTACCAAAAGCAGAAACCAATAACTGAAAACCATAAAGTATTTTTCAATAAATAAAACTGTGCAAATCAAAGCTTGTCCAGCAGTCTGCAAATGTTCATTAAAATTCTCATAAATTTTCAATTTATTGCCAGACACTTAAGGAAAATTGCTAGCAATTAAAATTTCAGATTCCTTCTCTTGAGCTCATAAGTATGCCACAATATAAACGCTGTGGAAGACCAACCCATCCACCCACTGACTTCATACAAATACATTCATATACACAAACAAATGGGGGCTGGACAAACACGACACCCAGACAATAACGCCCCGTGGACATTTCTTAAATTATTCAGCGGGTGGGTTTATTGTGGCATCATTAAAACTTGATTGACTTGATGATGAGCCGGAATCGAGGAGGCCGAAGAAATCAGCGCTACGATGCCAAAAACTTTCAATGACTTCGAGGCCATTTGAGGCCGGGCCAAAAATAATTTCCGACGCCGCTGCTTAACATTAACCTTGAACGAGGTCCTCTAAGTACTAAACATATTTGCTAATGTTGTTCGCATTTCGGTAAGCAATCTCGTTTTCAGTAAAGGGTTCATATTTCGTTTAATGGCGAAAAA
This sequence comes from Drosophila ananassae, assembly GCF_017639315.1. Taxonomy (NCBI): domain Eukaryota; kingdom Metazoa; phylum Arthropoda; class Insecta; order Diptera; family Drosophilidae; genus Drosophila; species Drosophila ananassae. Next base: position 14,385,296 of record NC_057927.1, on the reverse strand, counting down.
AGGCAGCAATAACTGCTTGGCACGAACACTCCATTTGTATAACGCAAAGGAAGTGAACTGCTTTGCGGGGACTGCTTACTAGAGGGATTGGCTTCCGGTTGAACCCTTTAAAAATGGAAGGAAAATAAAATAAATGAGCCGAAATTACTCAACGGCATGAAAGTAAAGGTTACTTTGAGGGAAACGAAGCTTATATACTCTTATATACTATTTGTCTTATAGCTGTTAGTATTTTTTAATGTTTTAAGGAACTCTTAGGAACCTGATGTTATTTGCCAAATTTTCTGAAATTCATTTCTCAGTTTAACACAAAAGTTTAATACCTTTTGAAAGGGTATAAGAATTTCAAGCAGCTGAAAAATTCTTTGGCCAAATTCTCAATAAAATGTATTTACATAAAACAGTCTAATACTTCCACTCGAATAATCAGTATAATAGCAAAAATAAACCTAAACATAAACTTCAAAGGTAAACAATTAATATTTTTGTAAGAATTTATTGCAAATCGAAGCCTTTATTATATTTTATTGAGTGAGAATTGAGTTGGGTCTCGGTATTCAGATTCAGAACAAATACCCACCTGCCACTCATCCTTTCTGTCATAAATTAAATGCAAAAAGGAATTGTATGTTTTGGGTTTTTGATGAGCCCTTACCTCGGAAGTGGAAATCATCCATCGGAAAAACGGCAGAGGGAGAGTTCTGGGGACAAACACGAGTTTTCCCTTAAAGATAAGTAAATTCATTTCTCATGCTCGACCAGAGAAGCGAATGAACCGGCGTGTGGCCTTGCCCTTGGAATATTCATAACAAGCACGTAAAATGGATTAGCAGAAACTTTTCCCAGGCATCGAGCGTAAATCCTGCTCTGACATTTATTTCCCGACCGAAACCTGATTGATGCTCCTCTCGGATCTCGAAGCCCGGGAAAAGGAAGCTAAGTCAGCCCCGCTCCCATTACAGACAAAAGTTGGTTCTGTATGGGGAATACTTGGGTAAACAGATATCCATATGGTCAGGCGACTTGTGCTGTTTCTCCGTGTATGGGGTTTGTGTGTGGAAAGCTCATTTGACATTTTGATGGATGCAAAGGCATAAAAGGATCCACCTCCCTGGCGCTATCCTGCACTCCTGTACTCTTGTGTAACCATTAAATTTTGATTTGATTTTATTACAGCTCTCGTAAACATTTTATGTGTACATCATACGCACTGTTGGCCAGGAATTTACATAAAATGTCAGCCAGATAGACAAAAGCAATGGCCAGCGAAATGTTTACGTGGCTACATATTAAAAGTCACTCTCGAAGGGCCATTCCAGAGCTGGAATTTGCATAAACCATTAAGTGTCCTTTTAGCAGATGTTTTCTATACCGTTCTTCCACAAGGACCGCCACAAATTGCATTTTCCTTGATTAGTAGCTCAGAAAAAAAGGATGATAGTGTCTGAGGGAAAAAAATTCAATTTCCAAAGCTTCCTTAAATCTGCCCGAACAAAGCAAAAAAACGTACTGCCCGGCTGCTTACTGCCTGCATCATTATTCATGCAACTGGAAAATATGAGGAAGAAAGGACGCTCGCTACTTTTTTTGCATGCCAATCAGGCCAATTTGTTACGTGGCAAATTGAGTTTGAGCCAGCAAGCCGTCTAAGCTCTTTTTCGTGCCTGCAAGGCCGTATGGTAGCAAGGCAACCATTAGCTAATTAAGACGCTCCGAGTTGCCTTGCCACCCACACCCTTAAATTTTCGAAACCGCAGACAAAAGACTTGCCAGGCGCCACCAGGCATGAGGATTCCGACACCACACATACATAGATATCAGAAACTTTGAAAGCCCAAAAATAACTGGAGAATGGAATAGGAACAAGGTTGTGGAAACGGAAATTTATCAAAATTTTGCACTTAAAAAAATATAAAAAAATTATAGAACTATTATTTATTATTTATACTATAATTTTTTTATATTTTTTAATATTTTATAAATTTTATAGTTTCCTTGACCTAAAACAGAAAATCTTAAAGTTATAGACACATACTCTATAAGCATAAAAAAACAAAGTCTCTAAAAATACTGTCTTATAAAGCAACAGTTTCCTAATTTCGCAGAATTCTGTGAAGGGATGTAATTCAAATCAAAAGTAACCACCGGAAAGACCGCAAAACGCAGCTATATTTAATCTATAATCTTTTCAGTCGAATTCAAAGACGCGGAGAATTAATTAAAAACCGCTAACAGCGGGAATATGTGCACAAATGATAATTGTGCGGCGCGTAGCAGGAAATGTGGCACAATGGGTTAATTAAAGTATGCCAAGTCATTGTTTGCTGGAGAGATGTGAGAAACGAGAAAAAGGATGTCAGTAGGACGATGGCGTAAAATCTAGTTAAAAAGTAATTTCAATTTTCTTACACATGTAGTGTTGTGGACCTCAAGGGGTTAAATGTGCGATTGCAAATCAGATGAAAGTGGCATCTGTGTGTGTGTGTATGGTGGTGTAAGAGAGAGGTCCTTATTTACTTACACCTTCTTAAGAGTTGGAGTGTTCCCTTGGGTCCTTTTTTCATACATGAATCTAAAATGCCGACGTGTTCATAAAAGGCTTCTATCCACATGCCAGAAGTTATTCAATGTTCATTGATTAGAGCACGCACATACTCATACTCTTTGCCACACTCCACACCCCCACACTCCCACAGAGGCAATGATGTGTATCAAAGTGTGTATCTAAGTGTAATGCCTGATAATTGAAAACAAGCTGGCAGATTGAGATACCCGTAGAAAGGCAAAGAAGCTGTTAAAGTAACAACTGCAAGTGGCTCGAGTGCCTCTAACGAGCGGCCCCTTTTCCAGTTTGTCTAGTTTTCGAGTATCTGAGTATCTACATACATAGAAATTGGGGCTCTTACCTCCCGATTCCACCCCTGCCAGTGCTGTATACGGCTGTGTATGAGCTGGGTATAGTATGTACTTTTAAGTTGTCCTTCAATCGAGTCGATAGTTTCGCATCCTGCCAAATTTGAAAGGGTCTTCAGCTGAATACACGGCCCGGACAAATATTAACTGAGTGCTCAGCTCAATGGGGATAGAATATGGACAAATATTTGATTTATTTAAGAACGGATTGGGTTCACCTGGGGGTGCAGTTATGAGTCTCTTGTGAATGAATTGATTGATTTTAAAGCTTAAATAAAAAAAGGCAAAAATTATAAAACAACATTTATCCACTTAAAATAAATTATATTTTAGATAATCTAACATAAATTTATTTTCCATGTGTAACAGATTATGAAATAAAATGCCACAAAAACTCTTCAACTAATTTAATTAAATGCAAATAACGAATCTATTTTAGTTCATGAATCCTTTTCCTCTCTGCGTTTTATTATTTAAACCAATATCAGTTTCCAGCTAACGAGTCTGACTATTTAATTAGCAACACTAGCACATGGATGAATGCAGCAAACAGATTAAAAAAAGGGAATCCTTTTCACTTAGCAATAAAGTAGGTTTCGTTAATTAAATTGATGTGGCCATTTATGGTTGAATTTCAGTCATTTCTGGCACTCCGGGTGCTCGTGGCACGTCGCTTTGCAACCGCAGAGAATATTTTGTCATGTCGGGTGACATTTATCACAGCAACATCCGCAACATCCACGGCATCCACGCCATCCGCAACATCCGCAGGACGAAAAAAAAATAGCAAGTTATTGACAAATATCAATTTGATGCAGTGGCAGCGTTTTTCGTCTAGCGGCAATATGATAAGCAGCATTTGCCTGACGCTGATTGATGGCGGATTCGGGCGGGGGCGTGGGCGTGGGCGCTTACCAAAAGTGAATTTTTGGCTCTAACTGCCACGTCCTCGCACCATCCCATCGCTCCGACCCATCTTCTGAATTTTCGCTTTGATTGATGTGCAAACAAAATTATTTCGCTGCATACTCTCAGGCGGGCGCATTAAAGCAGTGGATGGAGTTTAGTGTGGCAGTGTGTTTGCATTTCACACTGCTTGCTCAAGCATGGTGTTCGATGGGGGCGTGGCGAAAGACCTTCGTCTAATGCCGCTCGCCATTAAAATCATCTTACCTTTGCTGCTTTTTCCTGTTTTTTTCTTAGACGGGGGGCGGAGTCGCATTAAAAATTCGAATATATTTCGGTTAAACGAGGCAGGTAACGGCAACATTGACTAAGCAGTTATGAAACTTGTGTGTTTACTCACGAATTTCAAATACACTGACCAGTTTTAGAATAAATATATAACAGAATTGAATATTCTTTAATTTTTATTAAAAATAGAGTAACGTTCAATAATATCTTTAAACTTATGCTCCAAAGATAAATTCCAACAATACTTAGACCCCATATTTCAAGATCTTAAATCTAGAGTAATAAGCGAGATTTCATTTTGTGGAGAGCCCCCCATTACTACCGTAAATATCCTATTCCTTGATGTCAGGACCCTAGCGAGAATATTAAAAAACGGAACAAAATTTCAATTTACTCTACGGTACTCAAAAAAAAAAAACACACCCGAACACACACCATCGAGGCTGCGGCTTTCCCATTACATTTAACTTTTCTCGCCTTATATTTTATTCAAATGGCTCCACATTATTATTTTCTTCTTACTTTCGTTTTTTGTTTTGTTTGGTCCTCCGCGCGGCAGGATAACTCGAGCTGCTTGAGTGCCTGACATTTTCGCATTTTGCTGCCGTTAAAACCCAAATTGCAGAGGAGAACAACAGCAAGAATGCGGCCATTATTCTGGAGCTCCTTCCTCTCTCCCACCACAATGTGGTGTCCTGGCAGCTTGGCGCACCAATTTTCCAGTTCAAGTCCAAGCCGAAATGTTAGGAGCTCGGACTGATGGTGGGTCAGATGGACAAGTTTTTCATGGCCATTAGGTAGGTCTACCTAGATCTCTCGTGTGCCGACCAATTTGAATAACATTTTCGTTCAGACACGAGCTCAGGTGCTAAGCTTACGTATAATGAGAATGTACCATCTACACTGTATATTATACATATATATATATATTATTTACCCCCCGAACAATCGGATCAGCCAAGTTCTAAGTGAATTTAAACTGAGACCGCACAGGAAAAGTTTTCATTTCTCGGGCTCTTTGGGCCTCGGTGGACATTAATTGAGTTACACCGAGAGCACAAGGCAACAAAATTTCATTACGCATACGCCCCGTTGCCAATGTTCCAACGTTGCATGACCAGCAATATAAAAAACACAAAACGGCCGAGGCAGAGGCAAGAGTTCGTTCAAAGTTTGTCCGGCAAACGTCATTAGTTTTAATAATATTTAAGCAACAAACAAGCCAAATAAATTGTGTCCTTGCACAGGACATACAGAAACGGGAGTCATGGCAGACACAACATTTGTTCGGCCTGTCCGCCTCTGAAATTAATGAGGAATGACATTCGCTTTTTCTGGTCGAATGCACTCGAGCCACCCAGCTGATTTGCCACGTGAGCGCCTCCAGCTGCCACGCCCCTTTCTATGTGCCATTCATAATGGAGATAATTAAATTACATTCCCGTGACAATTATCGAAAACTCTGATTAAACTAATTACCACGAATTTGTAAGCAAATTACAAATGGAAAGTAATTGAAATTCGAATTCCCTAGCATTAAAAAGTGATTTAGATTTTTGCTTTAAAGGGAAATTTAATTTCACTCATTTTGATTAAAAGGAAATTGACTTTCCAAATAATAAAGAAACTTCCCAAAAATCATAAAAAAAAATCAATGGACTCAATCAAATTGTTCTATTAATAATGCAGCCTCATTAACTGATTATTAATTTGGGCCAAAAACTTTTTAATTTCTCTGATTTGGCTGAAGGCTGTTTCCGTTACTTTCTCGGAACTTTGTGTGGCGCAATAATTCCCGAAAATCTGACGCCCAATCGGCGAAAATAATTTGCATAATAAGTGAGAAAGCGTCTGGGGACTGGCACCGAATGGGAAGAAGCCTGCCTAATAGAAAAAAAAAACGCGAAATCTGAAAATAAATACTGTACATAAATTATGTGAATAAATAAACAAGACGTTCCGCAAACGTGTTAATTTGGACTCTGACTCTGTGCAACTTTCTAAATTAATGCATACCCATACAAATACATTTCTGTTTGCCTTCCGCCATTTTGTTTTCCCGACCATTTTTTTTCAGTTTTGGTTTTTTCTTCACTCGTTTGGGTTTTCTTTTCTTCTAATGCTCCTTGTAAAATGTTGTTTTGGGTTTTTAGCTGCGCTTTTGTTTTCCTTCCCTGTTTGCGCTTCAATTAACAACAACTTGTTACAGACGCAAATTGAACTTAAGCTTTCAAATTTAAATAAATAAAATAAATGCCGTGCTAAATGAAAGATTCAAAAAAGCAAGAAATTTGAGGTTGAGTGTGATTTTCATTTTGGCTCAATTGGTCTTGCTTTTGCAAAAATAAAGTGAAATACTCGCCTCTACAACTCTGGGTGTTAATTTCGTTGGAATTTATTTTGGTTTTACAACATTTACAGGTGAGGGCGCCTCACAAGCCCATACATACTAACATACATGACGTATACGTTACGTGCTAACCAGAGTGTGGGAAACTGTCAAGTGCCACGCCCTGTTGGGGGCAATTCCTGTCAGCCACAGGCCGTTTTGAAATTTCTGAATTTTTTATAGCTTTATTTCAGAGAATCGTTGAAATTGATATTAATTCCATTTTCTGGCCAACTGTAAGTTGATACTAACTTCATTTGTACCTTTTTGACCTTTTTGTAAATAAATTGAATTTTCGTTTTTTTTTATAGGTTTTATTGAAATCAATAGGTCTAATTTTGTTTTCTTTACAATTTCTATCAATTTAAATATTTCTTATAATAATACAGATCTTTTATAATTGCAGGGCTTAATTCCTTATTCATTTTTCAAACGATTTGAATTTGCATACCGTTTCGTATACTGTCTTTGCTGTAATTTAAAAATAATACTCCCTTACAATCTGCAATGTTTATTAAGACTAATAGTTTATATTGCTTCCAATTGGCTACAAAATATCGAAACACAAACCATCTCGTCTACAATATAAGCAATATCCATTTGAATTGTATTGGATATTCCATTCATTTCGATTCGCATTCGAATCGCAATCCCATCGCATATTCATTGAGGGGGGAAGAAAAAGTGCAGCCATAAACGAAAATCGCAGCGATTAGCTTAAATTGCACAGAACCTTCAAAAGGACCCTCCAGCTTAGCACACCCATACAACCACACACACATAGACACACGCACACTGAAACACTCATACAGACATTGCACAGACAATAAACCAATAAACGAAAGCCATCTGAGTGACCCATAAAAAGGGGGGCGGGAAGGAAGGTGGTTGGGAGAGGTGGTAAGCACAGAGAGAAAATATTGGAGGGAAAAATAATATTTGTATTTTTAATCTTATAAAAAAAGCCGAGGCTTGTTCCGAGGCTTATACAAATTCTATACTGTCCTAAAATGGTGCATATTCCTGATAAATAAAATAGTTGGTATACTGATCTAAATGGAACTTCCCTTTCTAATAAAAGCAGCCATAAGCACATATAGATTAACCTTCAACGAAGGATAACAATTGTGATTTATGTGAATATAAAATATTTTTAATACTTTGTAAAAAAAGGTAAAAGTTTTAAACCACAATATACAATATGCTCGATTAACCTCCATTCTTTCATTAAAGTTACTTTTTAATCATATCTGACATATCATGGCATGATCCAGGATAAACACCCCTTTTTTTCTCTCCGTGCTGACCAACAAATGTGCAAATTAAGTAGCTTAGGGATTGACATAAGTGTAAGTGCCCCACAAATGATGCTGCGATGGATTCTGATGCTGCTGTTGCTGGTCCTGCTGTTGGGATTGCAAGTCCTGCTGCTGCTGCTGCTCCTGTGGCGAGGGGACACTCAAGGAGACAGGCGGTAGGGGCGTGTAAGGCTGCTGGGGGCCAAAGTTTGAGTTTTGATTGGCAGAGGGATACCCCAAGTGGTCGCAGTAGGCAGCGTACTCCACCACCGGCTGGGAGCTGGCACTGGAGCAGGCCGAGGACAAGGAGGCGGAGGAGTTCAAAGGCGGCGAGTGATGCAGCGACTGCTGGTGATGATGGGGGTGGTGCTGGTGATGCGTCATGGGTAGCATTTGATCCATGAGATACTGGTCAATTTCCTTGGGATCGATGTCAGTGGCTGGCTTGTAATTTAAGGCTCCACTGGCCTGTGACGCCGCCTGCTGCTGCTGTTGTTGCTGTGGTGGTTGCTGCTGCGAGTCCGATCCAAAGTTGCCGCCAGTTGCAGTATAGGAGGAATAGCCCGGGTAATTCACCCGACCGCCGGCATATCCGCCGCCATAACCGTTAATGTTCTCCAGGAAATCCATTTCCTGACCCGCCTGGCCTCCGCCTGACCCGCCTCCCTGGTAATTGACCTCACCCAGGGCCGCGTACTCCCGTCCTGCATCCAGCAAGACTCCATAATCGTGGCCAGCATTTGCAACCGGATCGCTGAGTTGTCTTAGCAAAAGGCTCGAGTTATTGATGGCTGGAGCTGATTTCGCGCTCGAGGAAGCCCCACTGTACGGCGTGGCCGGGGGCGTTAGCGAGGACAGGGAACTGGTTGTGGAACAGGGTGAGTCCATGCCGGGCTCGCTGCCCAAGCTCAATCCCTGCTCCATCAGGCTGGCCGCACAGGCACTGTTCAGGGACTTCATGAAGGCCTCATTACTGAAGACATCCGAGCCGGTGGTGGCGTTGGAGCTCGAGCTGGAGCTGGTGGGGCAGATGATGCCCAGACTGGGTGCCGTCGACTTGCCAGTGCGCCTCAGGCCGTTTGTTGTGGCCGAATTGGAGCTTTTCTGCCGCGAACTTGTGGTCGCAGTTGCGGAAACTAAATCCGGAGTAGGACTTCCCGCTGCCTCTCCTCCCGCCTGCTGTTGCGGTGCCATTACACGGGCCTTTTTACGCCTCGGCTGGTATTTGTAATCCGGGTGCTCCTGCTTATGGGTCATTCGAAGTTTTTCGGCAAACTCCATAAACGGCTTCTTGTCGCTGTCCTTAAGATTTCTGCAAAATCCAATAAACGATGTGGAATTAGTTTTTATTAATATTGGTTTTAAAAATTATATTATAGTATGGCCTTTAGAGCAATCTTTTTTAAATGGAAAAAATATATCGCTGCCAGCCAGTTTAATTGGAATTTATTTATGGATCTACAAATTGGTTCGCCTTGCAATCCCAATTAGTCGAATCGGATGCTACACTTTCTTATCAGCCGAAGACTACACTTCTTATCGCCCATCGCGCTGAACTGTGAAATTTTAATTTCAAGCCCGGCAATATTTTATTACAAACAATATACATATATGGTGCATATATGTGGTACATACATATGTACATGAAACCAACGCCGATCTGGCGATTTGGTCTTTGGCCTGACATCTTGACATTAATCAGGGACGCGACATTTGCGGCAAGTTTGTGATTCATGCAATCGGAAATGCCATATATTTTTAGTCATTTCTGTGAATCGGGCTAGACTTGGTCTCAATAGGTCAGACTCGCTTCTTTACACTGCTTTAGGAGCCTCAGATTTCCACTTCATTGCGTAGTGTTTATTTTCATTTACTATGGCTTTTCCTTTTAATTTCTATACCAGACTTTTAGAAGCAAAGCCTCTTTCCTCTCAAGGCCCATGTCTAAACTTTGAGAGGAACCCCGACTAGCTCCCACTCCCGTCTCCTTGAGGCTTCTTTGTCTGTCCGAGAAGTGGAGCTTATAAAAGACACTTCCCAAGTGGTGCATGCCCCGGCGTTTATGCTGCCAGAGACGTGCTTCCTTGGCGCTTCTATACATATATATTTTTTCTGATTTTCTTGGATCTCTGGACATCTGGAGAGGTACATGGATGCAGGGTACTTACTTCCACAGCTTGCCCAATGATTTGCTTAGCTCCGAGTTCTGAAGATGAGGGTATTGCTTGGACATGACCCTTCTGGCGGCCTGGGCCCAGACCATGAAGGCGTTCATGGGGCGCTTGATGTGCTCCTTTTTTCTGTCGGTGGGTGCCCTGCAGGAAATGAATAAATATAATAAATTAATATAGTGTATATTTTATCAAAAGGATTCCAGAAAAGCAGTACAAAAAATGGGCTCTAGAAAAAATGTCTTTGTTCAAATCTGTATTGCAAGTCTGACTTGTTGGCCGGGTAAATAAGTTCCAAGTTAATTGCAAAAAGACGTCCGCGGAAAACACTTTTCCTCCACAAAAAAGAAACAACAAGGAATAATGACAAACTTAAAATTGCAATTAAAACTTTTATTTGCCCGACGGCAAATAAAATAGTGGTAAATAGGAGGACAAGGAAATGAGGAATGGAATCAAGGCCGGCGACCAGAAAAGTTCAAGAATGCAGTCAAAAATGAACTTTTCTAGAATGAGCAGTTCGAGCCATGAAAGTAAAGTGCGAATAAAAGCAATCGGGAAATTCTCACAGAATAGTGTTTCCCAAGTACCAAGTACTTGCTACAAAATTTATAAAAAAACAAAAATGTTTCTGTATAGACAACTGCAAAAAACATAATAATCCTTTGAGTGGTTGCCAAAGAACTCCTGACTTTTCAATAAAGCGAAGGGACTACTATTTCGTTCCACTCTTTTTCCAAATAATTCAATTGACAGAAAAGATTTGAGCTCGTTTCAATAAAACAGACGAGGCGAAAGGTAACATCAATCCCGCAATGTGGCAAAAAGGCAAATACCTCAAAAGAAAATTAAAATATACTCTCACTGAAAGAAATTCAACAAAATATTAGGCCAAAATAGGCAAAAATATCATTTTTTTTTAAACTTTTTTTATGCAGGTTTTTTTAGTGTAACTAGTCCATCATGAGAAGAGCACCCACAACATTGTCTTTATCTATATATTCATTTTTATTTGGCATGTCGAAGCACCCAGGAATACAATGAAGACAAAAATTCAATCAAAGAGATAGGCGTGCCAGGAGGCGTGGCTGGGATGGTATCCTATATGGCACCCTCTGGGTTGCCCACCTTTTTCGGAGCCATGTTCTATATTGAATTATTTATCCTAAGCAAACATGATCAGAGCAGAGATTTGTTAGGTAAATCTTTCAATTGAGTCGTGTGTGTCCTTGTAGTCCTTGTAGCCTTTTTAGTATGAGTGCTAATGCTTCAGTGGGTGAGTTTATTTGATATGCCTGACTGTATTCTATGCCTGCCACAAAAAGTCCAACTCAGCACAGGACAAATGGTAGAAACTGTCGTCAATCAGACCCAATCAATAAACAGGTGTTCTCAGGTGGCCCGAGTTACTCAACTCTGAGCACTCAAATTGAAAGCAAGCTCAGCAGATATTTGCACAAATTAAAATAAAAGCAACGAGTTTACTAGGCACCAAATGCTTTCAAATGAAATCTGAACTCCATCACTATTTGATTTAAGCGGCTCTTTAAATTAAACATAATCATACTTATCTTTGGATCTAACTAATAGCAACCAAAATTATATTTTGAACTAATTGATCAATTAAATTTTAACTGTTCAAGCGAAAAATTGTCCCAAAAATCTAATTTAGTGGCCTACGAATTCAGCTTAAAAAGAACAATTATTTTTTGAACTCTCTTGTGAAGTCATGATGTGTTCTAAAATAACGTTTATATTAAAAGTAGCAATTTTCCTATATTTTATAGAGGAGGTGAGGTACTAAATTATTTATATAATATTTATAACTTATAAAATATATGAAATAGATCAAATCACATTTTGAATTTTCTAACGTAAAGTGTATAAGTGAGGACAAAGAGTTTTCTGACTTTGAATATTGCTTTTTAAAGTCTGTAAATCGTACCTACAAATACGCTCATGTAAAAGTGAAGCTATACCAAACTCTAACACTAAAATAAAGGTACGTTTAAGTTGCTATAATATATATATAAATAATTAAGTACACTTTTTCTAGATAAACGTGGCATTGTTTAAACGTTTTAATGGCTATCGACCCTTCATGTATAATGTCACATGTGATGTCTGCCGTTTTCTGAAGAATCAGAATCCAATCAAATCCGATCTCATCTTTAACTGGTTCCTTCAATTCTTTAAGAATACATCAAACATGATTCATCCATGTCCCTTTGACGTAGGTATCCTGTTGATAAATTGACACATTTTTACTTTAAATATATATTTATATTCAGCACGATCTTGAAGTCTTACTTCCTATTAGTTGGGCATATCATCAATTTACTATCCTTCCATTTCCCGGTGGCGATTATATGGTGGAAACACAATGGTTTGCATATGACATAAGGCGCGCCACGGTGAAATTCTATGGCACGCTTTCATAAGTTTTAAAATATGTTAATATTAGTATTGAATCAATTGAACAAAAATGTTTTTTTTGGTCTTCAATGGGTTTTATGAATCTTTAATATTTAATAATAGAAAAATCAAATTGGGGTAAGAAAAATATCTTATATCATAGAAGTTTTCTCTTTATAAAGTTTTTTTTTAACTATTGATTTCACACACTGGCAGATGGTATTGCCATTAGTGTTACCCCAATTTTCTGATTCTTCGATAATACGGCAATTAACTTAATTAATGTTCTAGCGGAAAATTGAAACCACAGCGTTTAGTGGCATTCCTAAACAGAATATTGAAATATTTTATTCAGTGCAAGAAAGATGTGGAAGCTAGCGTGTCTGTTTAAAACATTTATTTTCCTTTATATGATCCAGGAGGTTAGGAATGGTATACCTCTATATAGAATCATATCTATAATCAAGTAATATTTCAGATCTCATCACATTTCGAGTTTACTAACTTCAAGTGTAAAAGTGACGATGAGAAGTTTGCAGAAATCGAAATTTGTCAATTAAAGTCTATAAATCGAACCTACAAATATGCTTATCTAAAAGTGAAGTTGCACCAAACGCCAATTACGAAAGTAAAGGTAAGTTTATGTGCCACAATTATTATATTATGTTTAATTTTGGTTTAGGTAAATTTGGCACTATTTAAACGCTTCAATGGATATCGACCTTTCATGTACAATATTACTTTTGATGCCTGCCGTTTTCTGAAGAACATTTATACTGGTTCAACAGATCTTATCATTAAATACTTTTATCAATTTATAGCGACTACTTCAAACATGAATCACACGTGTCCTTATGACGTAAGTACCTTTTAAGAAAATGTGGAATTTAATTGTATTCAATACTCTGTCACTTTCAGCACGATATTATAGTGGTTCTTCCTATTAATGTAATGGATAACCAATTTAGTAAAGTCCTTCCATTTCCCGAAGGCGATTATATGGTGGGAACACATTGGTTTGCAAATGACATAAGGCGCGCCGCGTTAAAATTATATGGCACGCTTTCATAAATTTTAAAATATTTGAATATTATTATTAAATCGATTTAAAACAAACAAAATATTTTCCATGCATCTTTAATGGGTTTTTTAAATTTTTTTTAATATAAACTTTTATTATTTTTAAATATTATACATCAATCAAATCGGGGTAACGAAAATACCATTGTATCATAGAAGTTTTCTCTAAATAAAGTTTTTTTTTTGACTATTGATTGGCAGATAGTATTGCCATTATTGTTACCCCAATTTTCTGATTCTTCGATAATACGCCAATGAACTTCATTAATGTTCAAGCGGAAAATTGCATCCACCGAGTTGTGTGGTTTTAAAAACCAGAATATTTAAATATTTTACTTAGTGCAAGAAAGATGTGGAACCTGGCGTATCTATTGAAAACAGTTATTTTCCTATATCTGATCCAGGAGGTTATGAAGGATATATACATATAGATAGTATCATATCTACAATCAACTAATCTTTCAGATCTCATCACATTTCGAGTTTACCAACTTGAAGTGTACAAGTGACGATGAGAAGTTTTCAGAATTCGAATATTGTCAATTAAAGTCCGTAAACAGAACCTACAAATATGCTCATGTAAAAGTGAAGTTGTACCAAACGCCAATTACAAAAATAAAGGTAAGTTTCAGTGCCACAATTCTTACACGAGTATTTATTTTTATTCTAGGTAAATGTGGCACTACTTAAACGCTTCAATGGATATCGACCTTTCATGTACAATATTACATTTGATGCCTGCCGTTTTCTGAGGAGCGTTTATAGCTCCACACCGGATCTTACCATAAAATACTTTTATCAATTTGTAGAGACTACTTCAAACATGAATCACACGTGTCCTTTTGACGTAAGTACCTTTTAAGATGATGTGGACTTTAATTGTTTTCAATACTCTGTCACTTTCAGCACGATCTTGAAATAGTTCTTCCTATTAGTATAGTGGACAACCAATTAACTAAAGTCCTTCCATTTCCCGGGGGTGATTATATGTTGGAAACACAATGGTTTGCATATGATGTAAGGCGTGCCATAATGAAAGTTTTTGGCACTGTTTCATACATTTAAATACATTTTGATTTTTATTGCGTCTTCAAGAGGTTTTGTAAATCTTATATGTATGAAATATGAATCGTATATAAGTTATTTTTATTCTAATACAGAATTTTCTAAAACACAGATACGTATAATATATATATCATACATAAATCATTGCTTATTTTAAAACAACAACCAAAGTGGAGTACGAAAAACCTTTTATCATTAATTCCTGGATAATAGATCAATTAACGTATTAAGTGCTCTAGCGGAAAAATGCTTCTAAATATACATTAATGCATTAAAAAAGTTAAGTTGCTAACCTAAACAGAATATTTAAATACTTTACTTAGTGCAAGAAAGATGTGGAAGCTGGCGTGTCTATTTAAAACAGTTATTTTCCTATATATGATCCAGGAGGTAAGGAAGGGTATATCTATATATAGTATCATATCTATATTGAACTAATATTTCAGATCTCATCACATTTCGAGTTTACCAACTTCAAGTGTAAAAGTGACGATGAGAAGTTTGCAGAATTCGAATTATGTCAATTAAAGTCTATAAATCGAACCTACAAACGAACGAACCGAAAATTAAGAAAGTAAAGATAAGTTTAGGTGCCACAATTCTTACACGAGTATTTAATTTTAATTTATTGCAGTTAAATTAGCACTACTTAAACGCTTCAATGGATATCGACCTCTCAAGTACAATTTTACAGTTGATGCCTGCCGTTATCTGAGAAGCGTTTATATCGGTTCAACAGATCTTATCATTAAATACTTTTATCAATTTCTGGAAACTACTATAAACATGAATCACACGTGTCCTTATGACATGAGTACCTTTTAAGATGATGTGGACTTAAATTGTTTTCAATACTCTGTCACTTTCAGCACGATCTTGAAATGGTCCTTCCTATTAGTACAGTGGATAACCAATTTACTAAAGTCATTCCATTTCCCGGGGGCGATTATATGGTGGAAACACAATGGTTTGCATATGACATACGGCGCGCATAAAAATGTTTTTTTTTGCGTCTTCAATGGGTTTTATGAATCTTTAATATTTAATAATAGAACAACAATCAAATTGGGGCAAGAAAAATATCTTATATCATAGAAGTTTTCTATTGATAAATTTTTGATTTTTTAATTTTTCATTTAACATACTAGCCGATGGTATTACCATCAGTAGGGTAACACTAATGATTCGGAATAAAATTCCGATTCTTCAATAAAATGCCAATTAACTTAATTAATGTTCCAGCGGAAAATTACATCCACAGCGTGTAGTGGCATTCCTAAACAGAATATTTAAATACTTTACTTAGTGCAAGAAAGATGTGGAATCTGGCGTGTCTATTTAAAACAGTTATTTTCCTATATATGATCCAGGAGGTTAGGAAAGGTATATCTATATATGTCTAGTATCATATCTATAATGAACTAATATTTCAGATCTCATCAAATTTCGAATTTACAAACTTGAAGTGTACAAGTGACGATAAGAAGTTTGCAGAATTCGAATTATGTCAATTAAAGTCTATAAATCGAACCTACAAATATGCTCATGTAAAAGTGAAGTTGTACCAAACGCCAATTACAAAAATAAAGGTAAGTGCCACAATTCTTACACGAGTATTTAATTATAATTTATTGTAGTTAAATTTGGCTCTACTTAAACGCTTCAATGGATATCGACCTTTCATGTACAATATTACATTTGATGCCTGCCGTTTTCTGAGGAGCGTTTATAGCTCCTCAAAGGATCTTACCATTAAATACTTTTATCAATTTATAGAGACTACTTCTAACATGAATCACACGTGTCCTTATGACGTGAGTACCTTTTAAGAAGATGTGGACTTAAATTGTTTTCAATACTCCGCCACTTTCAGCACGATCTTGAAATGGTTCTTCCTATTAGTGCAGTGAATAACCAATTTACTAAAGTCCTTCCATTTCCCGGGGGCGATTATATGTTGGAAACACAATGGTTTGCATATGATAAAAGGCGTGCAATAATGCAATTTTTTGGCACTATTTCATACATTTAAATACATTTTGATTTTTATTGCGTCTTCAAGAGGTTTTATAAATCGTATATGTATAAAATATGAATCGTATATAGTTTATTTTTATTAAAATAATATTACATATAAATTAAAATTTTGAGTTGTCTAACTTGAAATGTACTTCAATGTAATTGAAATGAATTTAAGACCTCCAATTAAAGTTTGTAAGTCGAACGTAGTTTTATTAAAGTCAAGTTTTACCCAACTCCAGTTATAAAAATAAATGTAAGTTTACGTTCGAAAATAATGATATAATGATAAGTGCTTTTTCTAGTTAAATTTGGCATTAGTAAAGGCATTTGTCATTTAAAAGCATTTGTCATTTTCAGATCGATTTTGAAATCAAATTCCCATTAGCTTGATAAATAACCATTAACCAAATAACTTCCATGTGCCGATTTTTGCCGAGAATTTATGATTCAAACAATATGGTTTGCCTACGATACAAGATTCATAATATTATATATTTCTCAAATTTAAGAAATTAAATAAACAATCTTCGACAAATGGTAGTATTTGAGTTTGGTGTATTTTAAAACTCGTTTAAATACTTTTGTCAGCCTGTTTTCGACTGTGCTTAATTACGAGTATGGCCGAGCTTATTAAGCGATTAAAAACGCAACCGGAGGCCAAATGGCGGCTTTGGCTTGGTGGCTCAGCCGTTATCTGCCCCTTGGTATCGTCGGCGTCTTGCCACCGCCCCTGTTATGCCAGCCCCCTGCTGCAGCAGCCTCCTCCTGCGATTTACATGCAACTCTCACGCTTGACAGCACGCTAATCAGAATCAAGTGATGTTCGTTTTGCTGCATTCACATCTCTGACGCAGGAGGTGGTGCACCCTTACCCTCGGATCTTGCATTTTGCCCCCAGAGTGTATACTTGGGGCACTTGGCAATTCAAGCACGTCTTCATTATTTGTTGTTGTTGTCGTTGTTGCTGTTGTTGCCGCTCTGGTTGCACTCGGAGATGCGCAAATCTCATTAAGTGATATCTTCAAGTGGCCGTTAGCTCATGAGCAAATATGAGAAACGAGCGGCAAGTCTGCCAGGAATTTTTGAATTTGTAGCTTTCCATTTTTGTTATTTTTTTATTTTTTTTTTTTTTGCGCATATGCCAAAGATACAAAGATACTTTGGCTTTTGTTGCGCATCTTTTATCAGCAATGGACCATTTGGCGCTTTTGTTATTAAATTGGATTGAAGAGAAGCTTGCGATGGAGCAATGGAGTAGGATGTCGACCACAACGTTTGGATCCCCAAATATTTACAGCTTTAACACACAAAGTTGTAAACGAAAAATTTCCATTTTTAACGCCCATTTTCATTTCCAATTCGTAAGAGCATGTCAAGTTGGGGACAAATGCGCCTAATTAGCAGCCGAGACGTCTCAGCGATTTTCACAAGTTCACAAATATGAAATGTATCTAACAGATACTATGCTCGGGTAAACAAATTGCAGCCGCCGCAGTTCGTTGTGTTTTCCTTTTTATGTCTTATTTGCTTAGGCAGTGCCCACATTTTCCCACGCACTACCAACTACCAACTAGCAACTGCCGCCGTCGCCGCTTTTATGATACTTTTCTCAAACACATTTTGTTTTCGTTTTCTCGGCTGTTACCTTGTCATTTCAGATACATTGAGGAGAGCATCCAACGGATGCAGTTGGATATGTATTCATATTATATATTTGTTCTGCGGCTTCTGGCCTTTCTTCTTTCAAGTTTCGGACGAAAAGGTGGTCAAATATCCAAGTCGAGGGAGGGGCAACCTTGCTGATAAGGCGATAAGGTGGTGGTAGAATTTTGGAAAATGTATCTCAACCATCAAGGGGCGTTCTGCTACCGTGAGAGGTGCATCTGAGTTTGCTCAGCTTTTATTTCTGTTTAGCAAGTGCACTCTGAAATTAGTTTGAGTTATTTACAAATCTGGGGTAATCCTAATTCTGGGGTAATTTAAGGCCTCTATATGATACTAAGAAGGGTCAATTATAGTCTTTAAACACAAAAATTTCCTGTTTGAATCCTTAACTTTATTTTTCCTCAGTGTTACTCTTATTTAAGTTTGGTTGGTTTTGGTAACAAGATAAACATCTCGGCCTGACTACTTAGCTTTGGTCAGGGATCAATGGGAATGAACAAACCTATTGGTAACTTATCAGAGAAGCCCATGAAGCATCCGCACATGGCGACCTCTTCAGAATCATGGACGCTCATTGTTGGCCCGATTCGCTTTTTAAGCTTTCCCTTTCGATTTAAGCCGCCTCTTGGCCAACTCGTCGGCAACTGCCCGCCTTTCTGCCACTTCATCCGGAGACCATTCTCTGTTATCATTTCATTTGGTGATGCCCCTCCACATCGACTTCCACATCCATTTCCCACTTCCACTTCCCACTAACATTTTCATTTTCTTGTTTTTTTCAATTTCCAAGTCAATTTATTTTTACAGCGACCGTGCCGCACTCGAGCCAAGTGTCAGGGGAGGAGTGGGCGATCGGGTGCAGTACATCCGACCCCAAAAAGGACACGTATTCCCAGTGCCTTTGTCCATTGACCAGGCTGGGAGGAGGGGGAACTCGATAGGCGTCAACCGTTTGGGCGGCATAGGCGAAAGGGGCGTGCCAATGGGGCACGCAATGAAGAGCGACAGTTTAAGTGGCGTAGAAGAGCTGAGCACTGTAGAGCCCTGCATCATTCTGGGCTACATCCTGGCCTGGCGGTTATACGGCACCTCCATCCTCCATCCCGGCAACAACGAACAATCAATGCTATGCGATGTCAGCTGGATATGTGTCCCTGACATTTGATGATTGTCATTCGGTGGCCCTGAATCAGTTGCTGGCCAAAAATTACACTAATCAGCAGATATATATATATTTTTGTAGGACTATGTAAGTTTAAAAAAATATTGACTACCAGAACTTATTTCAAAATTTTTATACTCTCTTACATCTTTTATATAAGTTATCGTTTAAATCTTGAACGCCTTTTCTTACTTTTAATCAAAGTGTGAAAAGACATTAGTTATATACTTCTAGCTAAATAATAAATATCAGATTTGAAGCTAAAATTATTCCACATTTAATGACTCATTTATAGCCCTAAGCTTCAAAACGAGTTTAAATATTTAAACACTGAGAAGCAAACACATTTGTATACAACTCGTGACATGATTCATGAAAAAAAAAATAATAAAATGTATTTATTAGTTTACGTTTAATTTTAAGTTTGAAAAATATTAGCCTGCTTGTTAGTGTAATCGATATACAAAGCTGCGCGAATTTTTGGTAACTCACAAAAATGAAAAACTCTCCCACTCCGCCACACCTATTTACCCGCAGGCGATTTTCCGTCCGTATCCGTTGAACATTTCTGAACGGAGGATATCCGTGGGACGGCGGAAACCGAGGAATAATCGCGTGGGTGTCTTCTTCCATGCCACAGGATTCTCTATGTCAATCAAATCCGTGGGAGGAGGCACAACCGCTGAACTAAACTGAACCGAGCTATTGAACCCCTTTTTAAACGGCACGTCGTTCGGATTTACGTGGAAATGTACTTTTGGTAAAAGCTTATGGCCGCCTCAAATATGCCTTCAATTTTATGCTAGAAGCGTTGTTTAATATTTGGAAAAAAAAACACAAAAAATATACAAAGTTAACTAAAGTTTGGAATACCCTTTTATTTTCCAGTTAAACAAATATCACTCATACGCAACGTGAACTCTGCCACTACAATGGTTACATATTATGGGATAACTCTTTTAATATATTTTTAAAGGGCATAAATAATTTCCGTAAATATCTTTCTCTATACTTGACAGTTGTCATTTCTTTGTCAAGCTGATTTCCGGCTAAATTTGGAATTCTTTTACAAAGTACCCGTCAGGAAAAACAAAAAAATGGCAAAGCTCCCTTCCCAACTGGCGGATTTAATCACCGAATCCTTTTGAGCCTCGATGGCTTAGGCTTTGTCTCAGGCTCACAATGTACCATCGCCTTGGCTCAGACGCATTTAGTGGCTGGCAATGTTTGGGCCATTGTCGCGCTTACCTGGTCATAAAATTTGATGCCATCGATGGGGACTACAAAATGTCTATACCACCTCGGGGGGAAACAGAGGATGTTTTTGTGAATTCCAGGCTGCAGGCAGCGTTACAAAGCTCCCCAAAACGTAAAGTATGCAAAGCAAGAGTCTAGGCTGAAAACTTTTTGGCCAACACTTGTGGTTATGGCCACCGCAACGACACCCTCACATAGGCAACAAAAACAAAAAGGAGGAGCAGAAGCGGCATCAGCAGCATTGGCGGCAACAACAAAATCAATATTTGCCTTGTAAGCCGCACGTGTATCTCTGTACTTGTTGTTGTTGCCGCTGCACAAACTTTTGCCGGCCACCAGGAGCTGAGGTTGCTGCTCTTGCGGGCGGATTTCGAAAAATGGTACGAAAAGTGGCATAACAAAGGAGGGAAGGAGGACGGCAGTGGATACCAACATGAGGTGGAGCAACAGCTAGGAACATGTTTGCCGGCCTTGTCAGCACCAGAAAAACACCAGCACTGTAGATGCTATGGACCAATTTTAAAACAGTTTTCTCAATAAACTATATTTTAGACTGATCCAAAAAACTAGAAACTAGATAGTCCAAGTCCAAAGTCCAACATAAAACCAGTTACATGAAACCCCTTCTAAGACTAGTAGAACTTGCCCCACTGTCCCCCAGTTGATATGTTTCTGCGGTGGACCCCGCCGCACATGGTGGAGGAAGCTTCCTCCACCCACACACTATGGGACACGTTGTGTTTGGTTAGGCTGGCCGAGATGACTTGTTGGGGCCATGTAAATTGACTCGTTGACGAACTATTCTGTCTACTGGGATCGCATCGGATGATATGGGGACCGGACCGGACCGGGCTGGGAACCGAGCACCCCACCTGGTGGTAGCCCCTTGTGGGGTGTGTGATAACACCTCGAAACGGACCCGCCAAGATAAGCCAAGATATATTTATAATGTTAGCGACGCGTCGCCAAAGTCCTACCCGAAGTTCCAGCTCCTCCTCCTTAATAAACCTCATATCTAATCGAGGCGAGCAAATAGAGTAGGGCGCATAAGTTCCAGAGCTATTAGCTGGAAGGGGTTCCTTCAACATGCATGTGTATTATTTAATAACCAAACCTCAAATATATATACGTATATGATTTCTTTTATTTGTATGGTACGACGCCAGTCGTAATATCGCCTCAAGTGGCTTCGTATTTTTTATTTATTTCCAAGTATATTTCCTTTTCCATCAGTGATTCATGCGAAAATTATTTAACAAAATCAAATAGCAATAAAGTTGTCGAATTTAGCTTAGATTTCATATAAGCTTCAGAACAAAATCAGATAAAATATTATTAAAAACTTATAGAGACAAATTCTTTAAGAAATTAACCGATTTCGATTTCCCAGGCATTTCGAACAAGAGTTCTTCCTGAAACTCGTTTCCCACAAATGTTTATTAATTTCTAACACCATAAAATCACAATATATTTTCATAAAAAAGAGAAAATTAAATTATTTCAGCTTTAAGGTAGCAGGTAAAAATAAAAACAGAAAATGGCAGATGTCCCCATGGATTCCGTTGGCAATAAAAAACGGTATAGGAAAACAATTTCGCATCAATTGCTGCTGTCAATCAATGAGAAGAGTAAAGCAATTAAATGTATCTCCCACTCACGGTAACTGTATTTTTTCCCCATTTACAGGATTTAATTTGGAAGGTGACAGGGGGACATGGCAGACGTGAATGTGAGCGGAAAAGGGGGCCAGCGATGTGCATTTAAGCGATTTTAAGTGGAAATAAACAAGGCTCATAAAGCGCAAGGTAAACAATTTCTAGTGCGAGGGGGTGTCGTTTTTCGAGGATGGGATGGAGGTGGAAAATAGTGAATTGGGGAGTGGGGAAAGTGGAAGGGGACGACTGTGGACAGATAAAGGAAAGGAAATGGCGCTCATATCCTTGTGCAAACACACACGTGCTCTTGACAGCGCTTTCTGCGCATTTTGCAATGAGCAACAGCAATGGTTGCCAAGGGGGGCCGGCCGGGCAGAGGAGTAGGTGATAGGGATCTGTCAGTAGATGGCGGACCAAGCTAGCCCAAGGATGTTTGTCCCTGAACAGCTAAGAATAGTCCCCACTTTACTACACTAAGGGAAATGGATTAAGATTAACTTCTTAAAATGGTATACCAATAATAAAATATTAATCAATATATAATATTAGGATTTAGGATTGTAAATAGGATTCTTAAATTATTCAAAACATAAAATTTTATTTGCTAGATTTTTCCCAGTGTATCTCAAGCCACCAATAAGCGACAGTAACTGTGGCAAAACAAAGCGTGGCGCGGAGGCGACTGACAAACGCAGATAAGACCGGGACCCAGTCTGGAAGACCGGAGGTGGAAGTCCCTGTATTTGCTAATTGCCGGACAAACAGCTGCCAAGAGCTCTGGACCGTCGAGCTCCCAAGGATCCTCTAGCTGGGATGTGAACGATCCCGCGGGATCAGAGGGATCAGCCGACTACCGGCACTCGTGTCTTTCTCACGACTCCCAGCGGTCCAAAATACGGGGCAACCATGGACGACATAGTCAAGTGTCAGGCCGGTTCGCTTGGATTGAGATCTTGTGGAGCTTGTGGTTAACCCCTTCCGCCGGCTAAGCCCTCCGTATCCCCCACCCCCACCTTGTTAGCAGTTAGCATCTTAACGCTAAAAACATATTTATTCGCTTTTTATGCCTGAATTGATTTGTCGTCGGCGTCTTCATCTCGAACATTTTGTTCCTCGCTGGCACACATTTATTGAGGCCTGTATTTTGTATCTGGCGTCTTGTTATTGCCTTTTTCTATTATTTCTACCTTTGGCCAATTTGTTGGTAACAGCAGCAGCCAATACACATGTATGTATGGGTATGCCCACCGATGTTTGTTTGTCTAATATGTGTGAATGTGTAAATTCATTTATATTTACATATGCCGACAGATTCCCAATCGTTTCGTTCGCTTTTCTCCCACCAATATTTCGTTGGCCCCCTTTTCCCTTTGCGGTTCGCCAACTTTGTTTACCCAGTTAAATAAAAGAAAACCCCCATATACATATATGTATGTACACAAGTATTCCTACAAATAAGCGCTGGAAATTGTGTTAATCAGCGAACTCATCGAACTGGGCAAGGCGAAGGTTGAGCTTCAATCCATGGGACAGGCTTAGTCACTCAGGATTTTAGAATTGTGGCCTATAGGCCTTGCTCAGGATTCGTTAGGGTCCTTTTTTGGTCCATAAGTATTCATTAAACAATACACAATATAAATAAGAATTATAAATACCCCAACGACTCTTTTATATATACTAGATTTTATAAAGGAGCTATTAAATGTTGATGTCCTTAAGGAAAAGAGTATAACTTTTTATAGGAACTGTTCGATTAAATACATTCATATTTTTATTAAGCAAGTATTTCGATTTAGATTTTCTATTTCATAGAACTCCTTAAAGTTAACTCCCTATTTCAAAACTAGAAAAGGCTTAGATCTTACCCTCTAATATTTCCTGTAATATTTCTAAACTTACTTGGCGGAAGCCTGGACCAGATTCCAGTCATATCCTTCAAGGACCTTCATAACAGCACTGGTGATTCGTTCATCTTCTTTCCGGCCACCTTGTCCTTGGGCTCGTTTCTGTTCGGCTTTTAGGGCGTAATTGGCCAAAACCAGAGTCTCCACCGGCTTGGCCCGATCCTTGGCACCACCGGCACTCGAATTTCCACTCATTTTTGGCACTTTTGAAAAATCTCTAAACGTGTTTCTTTAACCACCGGCAACCAATGGCCACATAGAAGTATCTCAAATCTGGATCCGATCTTCCAGTATCAGTCACGTAGATCTCGGGATCTATGGGGCTTACGAATTGTACCGTTAAAGCCGAGACACGACGAGGTTGACGAGCAAACTGCGACTGATCTTGGGGATCGCTCGGCCCGAGCAGCTGTTGGCTGCCCCAAAGACGAGCTCGGAAGTAGTCGGATCGCCGGACGCTCGTGGCGATAAGCTCAAGACGGTGGTTGGCTGGATCGTTAGCCGGATCACGGCCAGGGGGATATTGTGGGGGAACGGAGGAGCTGGCGCTGGGCGATTGAGGGAGCGAACATAAAAATCGCGGTACGCGTGTAAACATTAACATGTTCATGTGAAATTAAAAAATAGGTGGCCCCAGAGCAGAATCGAAGATCCGATGGGGGTGCTGACTGCCGTCGACAAATGAGCACGGATTTTTCAGCCGAAAATATAAAGGCTCAACTATACCCTATACATCATAATATATATGATAACTGATTAGTATACAGATTTTAATATTAGAACAAATATAATACAAAATATTAGAATATTTGAAAAATGCAGAACCATTTTATGAATAATATAATTACAATAACAATAATAATAATAATAATATATTTATTTTTATTGTGGGTTTTAAAGGCATATATGTACATATTAGAAACACTTTAGTTTTTGTTTCGTGACCCTATATGTCGACCTCCAAAATATTCCAGGGTATTAAAAAGAGCTCGGCTCACATACCCCAGAGATGAGAAAAGCAGAGAGACATAAATCGAAATGGAAACAGAAACTGAAATTAGTAACACTTTACAACCACATGTGGATTTATGACACCTCCCCCGAATCCCCGGGTTAAGGGTGCTCACGGGATCGTTAGAGACCTGCCACTTGTTGCAGCTGCCGTTGGATATGGAAGGTACACAGGAGGTGGGAAAGGATCGGGACCTGAATGAAAGGTAAAGAGGTGAGGGAGTTACGACAGCTAATGAGACATCGATAAGATCATTAAGGACTTAAGGGTTACACCAAGGGATGAATGGACTAGAAATGAAAAGGAGTAGGATGTGATCGATAGGTTCCCAGGCTTGACAAGATAAATATTTAAGGACTTACTAAATTGAACAATAAATATTATAATTTTATATTTACTTCTAGGACACTAGTATAATAGGTGGGGGCTTAAGAACTTAACTCTAGTTTACGATGGATTAAAAGTATTTCAAATGATCCTAACCGAACAAAATGTAATTTATACTGTATTTTAATGATGGATCGTTTAAACCCTAAAGCATAAATAGAAGCCGAGATCAGGTGATCTGACCATAGCCACTTTGCACTAGTTTTCAACTCAGGCCCAACCCGATCCGAAATCGTAAAAATCTTCCAAAAATATAACCCTCCCCTGCCGCACGATCCGAAACGAAATTATTTTTGGAAGAAGTGGAGAACTGATGTCTATTCATTTCATGATCGTAAAACATCGAAAAAGTGTAGTTTTGGTTACGCTTTTGTATTCTAGCTGGTTTTAACTGGAAGTTATGGTAGGAAACCAAATATCGATTTATCTGCATCCAGCGCATAACTTTTACCCGGCGTAAGATACTCGGTTTTTTTTTTATACTTCTTGATCGGGGGGGGGATTTTTACAACTTTATAATTTTTACAACTCAATTAACTTTTTTTCAAACGCCGCCGGCTTTTGACGTGAACGTGGAAGAGCTCCAACAAATCGAAGTAACAAAAATTAAACAATAAAACAGAAAAATGCATAAACGAAATCATAAATACCTAGTCCATTTTGAGATACTTTTATGCGAAGTTGTGAAGACGAAGGGGAGCGAATCGAATTCGAAGTCAAAGCATCGACCGTTTTTTTTTATTTTTTGGAAGTGTCATAAAAGGCATCAAAATGAAAATTATACGATTCTTCATAAAAAAATAAAACAGAAAAATAAAAAAGTGCCCCACTGGGGACTGAAAAGTCGGCAGAGCTGCCGCCGTTGCAGTCGACTTCTACTTCAGTTCGCTGAACTGCAGCAACTGGAAAATTGATTCGCGTCTAGGAAATTTAATGGCCGAGCATCTAACAAGTTGATTTCAGACCCTCACCCTCCACCAGCCCCATGCTCTTCGCTCTTTTCAACATTTTTCTGGGCCGGCGGACTTCAAAGCTAAGCAACTTGTTGATAAACAAAATGCTCGCCTCGGGCGAAAAATGTGCAAAAAATATTTTGAATTAATTAAAAATATTTCTTGATAGTATAAAAACTGGCGCACTCAAAGGCGAATTAATATATTTTTTTTCCTCCTTAAGATTTATATTTTTTTTTTCGTTGGTTTCATAATCAAATTGGAGCACACATCTGAGAAAGGTCGAAATGCATCTGAAAGATGCGAAATGTTGCGACGGGGATGGTCATAAAACGGGGATGTCAGGAGGGCACTGAAGGCGGGACGGATTGGGGGGTGGTGGAGCAGCGGATGCGGAGACTGCTTGACAATTTGCGACTTGGCATGAAATCGCATTATTTGATCTAAGCCGCCGACAAGCTAAAGCCGGCATCGACGTCGACGGAGGCAGCGCCGTCAGCGCTAAACGAAACCAAATGGCGCGTTCGTAGCTGCTGCGTTAGAAGATACAGCTGGCATGGGGCGGAAGAATCGGAAGAAGCAGAAGAACCAGCCCCCAGCCGTGCGACATGTGTTGCGGAAATATTTTGTAAACAACAAAAGCCAGGCCTGGCACTCAGGAAATAAGCAAAAATACAAGGAACACTAAGAGAAAAATAAATCAAAAAGTATATGCTTTCCATTCATTGCTAATTCTATTATTAAAATATTGTTTGATATAAACTTCATACATACAAAATCCATACAAAAATCATTTTAAAAAATACACTTTGCAATTTTCTTTTCAACTTTTCATAAAATATTAAATTTTTAGGTCTATAGTTTCTGATAAATAGTATTAGTATTTAAATCTATTCTCCCAGTGTGCTATTCGTATCTGTATCTTACTCTCACTGAGATCATTTACATACACGCGTCACCCACACAGTGCCACTTTCAAGATGGTTTATGACTTCTCACCTTTTTGTATTCGCGTTCACTGACCAACGGTCGACGACGTTTTCCATTCGCCGACGACGATCTCGGATGGCCATTGTATGGGTGCGATTAGATGCACCAGTGTGTATCTATGTGAGGGAGCGGTTAAACCACTTTATGTTTTTTTTTCCCCGGCTTCAACTGCTTTGTTGATTTACTTTTTTTTCTCATTTTCTCAGCCAATGAAAAATAAAAGGCGGTCTTTTCCCAATAAAAACAAAACGTTCTAGGTTACCTTACAATAAATGGAAAATATTTATACAAAATAATCGATGCCTTTCAATTGGTTTTCCTGGCAATTACGTTGATTTATTTTGTAGATTTTCCATTTACATTTTTGGCAGCTCCAATTCGAAATTCTCTATTTTATTTCCACTTCAGAAAAGGTAACTTATCATATTTGAGTGATTGCTTATCTACCCCACATCGAAATAAAACACACCTTGGCACACACATATACACATTCCAATATGCATATCTACCGTTACCCATGCTTTCATATTTATGTCACCGTTTCACACACGAAAAATGGCGGTGAAGTCAGTGGGAGAGGGCTAATGGAATTCACACGTGTTTTCCTTTATAGAAATTACAGCAATAAAGGTTTCGGATTCCTTTACATAGCAGGTATTTCGTTACACAAGTGCAACATTTAAATGGAAACTGAAGCACAATTTATTCGTAAATTTAATAATGAATCAACTGGTAATACGCGCAGGTTTCAAACGTTGTGCCTTTGGACAATATAGAAAAAATCATTTAAGGATATTCAAGAATCGGATTTAAGATTTTCATGTCCTTTAAGATATTCCCCTTATTCCACAATCCTATGTTTTTTGGCAAAGATATAGCCATCGCTGTGGGCCCTAATGAGCCTCCCATGCACTTTCAACATTTTGAAGGGGATCCCCCTGAAAATTTTGACAAAAAATCGAAAAAATATTTTGCCCCCAGGTTTTGATGCAGATTGGTGGAGAATCGATCCACAAATAGTTTAAGATATTCCGCTCCACAATCGGATGTTTTCTGGCAAAGATATAGCCATCGCTGTGGGCCACAATGTGCCTCCCATACACATTCCCCATTTTGAAGGGGATCCCCTGAAAATTTTGACAAAAAATCGAAAAAATATTTTGCTCCCAGGTTTTTATGCAGATTGGTGGAAAATCGATCCACAAATCGTTTAAAATATCGGGCCATAATGGCAAAGATATAGCTATCGCTGTGGGCCATAATGTGCCTCCCACGAACTTTCAACATTTTGAAGGGGATCCCCTGGAAAATTTGACGAAAAATCGAAAAAAAATATTTTGCTTCCAGGTTTTGATGCAGATTGGTGGAAAATCGATCCACAAATCGTTTAAGATATTCCACTCCACAATCGGATGTTTTTTGGCAAAGATATAGCCTTCGCTGTGGGCCATAATGTGTCTTCCATGCACATTCCTCTTTTTGAAGGGGGGCCTGGAAAATTTGACGAAAAATCGAAAAAATATTTTGCCCCCAGGTTTTGATGCAGATTGGTGGAGAATCGATCCACAAATCGTTTAAGATATTCCACTCCACAATCGGATGTTTTCTGGCAAAGATATAGCCATCGCTGTGGGCCACAATGTGCCTCCCATACACATTCCCCATTTTGAAGGGGATCCCCTGGAAAATTTGACGAAAAATCGAAAAAATATTTTGCCCCCAGGTTTTGATGCAGATTGGTGGAGAATCGATCTACAAATCATTTAAGATACTCCGCTCCACAATCGGATGTTTTCTGGCAAAGATATAGCCATCGCTGTGGGCCATAATGTGCCTCCCATGCATCTTCAACATTTTCATGGGGATCCCCTGAAAATTTTGACAAAAAATCGACAAAATATTTTGCTCCCAGGTTTTGATGCAGATTGGTGGAGAATCGATCCACAAATAGTTTAAGATATTCCACTCCACAATCGGATGTTTTTTGGCAAAGATATAGCAATCGCTGTGGGCCACAATGTGCCTCCCATACACATTCCCCATTTTGAAGGGGATCCCCTGAAAATTTTGACAAAAAATCGACAAAATATTTTGCTCCCAGGTTTTGATGTAGATTGGTGGAGAATCGAACTACAAATCGTTTAAGATACTCCGCTCCACAATCGGATGTTTTCTGGCAAAGATATAGCCATCGCTGTGGGCCATAATGTGCCTCCCATGCATCTTCAACATTTTCATGGGGATCCCCTGAATATTTTGACAAAAAATTTTAGAAATATTTTGATGATTGATGAGGAATCGATATTCTGCTCCAGAACCATATGTTTTTTGACGAGCAAAGGCTGCAGGCTAATGCCCAAATACTGAATGCGACCTTGGCTAGTGCCCAATTGTTTCAAATTTGAAGAAAGGTCGCTTTAAAACATTGTTTTTTCCAATAACTACTACTCCATAGTATTCTCAATCGCGAAATTCTTTTGAATTCTATGCAACTTACTCTTCACTTGAAAATAGGACGGCATATGCGACTACTTACAAGGGTTTGCCGGGTTTTCCTTGACTCAGGTAGAAAGACGCAACACATTTTGTAAGACGCCATTTTATTCAACATAACATTTGTGGTAACAATTTTATACACAGCTTTGTAGTTGGAAAATGCGTGTTCAATTCCTTAATTTTGATATCTCAACTTTGTACTGATGCGTTGATTTATAATAATCCCCCAATGAAACCCCACCCACAAACAAGGTCCTAGTCCGAATCAGAGTCGGAATTACTGTCCGCTTCGCCCCTCTTTTGAGTGGGCGGATCGTAGAAGTGGAGACTCTTGCGCCATATTTTCACCAGACCATCAAATGCGCGACGGCTATACTTCCCATATTTGTTGGGTGTGCGAGGATGTTCGCGGGTCCGTTCAGCCTTTGGCACCATCTCCACGTAGCGTTCGTAGGCAGCCGTATTCTTTCCGTAATCGATCTGTTTTTGGCGGCGAGCTAGCACAGCGGGGTTGGCTTCAGTGTAGGAGGATGATGACGATGTAGAGGATGTGTAGCTGTTGTGGCGCACACGTTTCTCCTCCTTGTGGCCCTTGAACTGGCGATTGCTGTGGCGCAAACGATTATCATTATTATTTCCAGGCTTAACATCCTCATGGGTAGAAGAATTGCTACTATTCGGACTGTTTGATCGACTGTTTTCATTACTTGGCGGTGTCTGGGAGTGCCGACGTTTGAACGGCGTTTTCAACTTTTCTTCTTTGACCAGCCGCTCAAATTTCTCCTCATTAACGCCGTCCAGGAACTCAAAAGCCATTTCACGCTGGGATCCTTCCATGTCCTCCTGTTTTATATCTGAAATTTCTTTCTTGACAAATGACGCACTGCTGGCAGCGCTGCTATTTAGAGAACTTGATGCCTGTCAAGTAAACGAAATTAGTAATCAACATAGACTGATTTTAAAGCATCTGCCTACCTCGTCACTGTTGCCAAACTCCGCTCGGACCTCCTGGGCCCAACTTTGCATCATGGGCTTTACATCGATGGATATAGAAGATGCGGAAGAATTCAAGCTGGCCGTTTCTTTTTGGGGCGTGTTGTCCACGGACATAAGTTGATCCTCGCAGAGCATTTTGATGGCTTTGTGTTCAATGTGTTTGCGGACGCGGAGCAATTGTGTGCGGCTACTGAAGGGTCGTTTTCACCTGGATGTTTTGTTCCCAACAAACCTTCGCGCGTTTTTTGTTGTGATGCGAGACCTTAATGTGACCAGTTTAGCACCTGACGAAAAATACACAATCAAAAATACTACAAAATTATCGATGTGTATTACTTTTTAAAAGTAGGTTTCGATATTTTTTTTCTAAAAATGTTTTTTTTTTTTTTAATTTTAAACAAATCTGTAAAGAATGGAAAACAGAATAAGCGAAATGATCTGACTGTTCTTTTTATTTTTGAGCCCAAGGTATCAGTTGAATTAGAGTGACCATTTGCGGAATACCAGCGCTGCCAGATACATTTTTAAAGAGCGCTTTAACTGGGTGGCAGCACCAACACTGTCTATTCGAGTGATTTAGCATTTTTCGGCATAAAGAAAATTATAAAGGTGCAATTGGTTAGTACGCAAAAGTTTTACTCAAGCACAGCATAGACGAAGGGATTTGGAGTCTAAATTGAACATATGTCACTTACACATTCGTAGGAAATACTTTCGACTGGAAACAACGAAGCGATAAAATGAGTCTTACGTCCGCCGCGGGGATAATCTCCCTTCTTGATGAGCCGATGCCGGACCTCAAGGTATTCGCCCTCAAAAAGCTGGATAACATTGTGGATGAGTTCTGGCCGGAGATCTCCGAGTCCATTGAGAAGATTGAGATGCTGCATGAGGATCGCAGCTTTCCGGAGAACAAGTTGGCCGGAATGGTGGCCTCCAAGGTCTTCTATCATTTGGGGTCCTTCGAAGACGCCCTAACATATGCCTTGGGGGCAGGCGACCTCTTTGATGTGAATGCTAGGAATGAATACACCGAAACCATCATTGCCAAGTGCATTGATTTCTACATTGCCCAGAGGGTGGAGTTCATAGAGAATCCCAAGGAGGCCACGGCCGTAGATGAGCGTCTGGAGGGGATTGTCAACCGGATGATTCAGCGCTGTCTGGACGATAACCAGTTTCGTCAGGCCTTGGGCATTGCATTGGAGACACGTCGCATGGACATCTTCGAGGTGGCGATCATGAAGTCTGACGATGTGCGTGGCATGCTGGCCTACGCCTACAATGTCACCATGTCCCTGATTCAGAATCGGGCCTTCCGCAACCAAGTGCTGCGCTGCCTAGTTGGCTTGTATCGGGATTTGGGTGTGCCTGACTATGTGAACATGTGCCAGTGTCTGATCTTCCTGGAGGACCCGCTGGCCGTGGCAGAAATGCTTGACGCCTTGACTCGTTCATCAGTAGAGACTAACAACCTGATGGCCTACCAGATTGCCTTTGATCTTTATGAGTCCGCCACGCAAGAATTTCTAGGCAATGTACTGCAGGCTCTTAAAAATACAGCACCCATTCCCACCGCCCTGCCCAGTACGTTCAAGCCTCAGGGAACATCATCTGGAGACAGTAAGTCGGAGGATGACGGCAAGTCGAAATCCAGCGAAGATATCACAGAAGAAAAAGAAGGTATTTAAAGGTCTATCTCTAAACTAAAAAATGTTATACAATTTTCTTGTAATTTTCAGCTGATGCTAAGGTTGAACGCACCATAGAATCCCTCAATGAGGTGGAGAAGCTGCATCAGAAAAACATCGAAAAGCTCATATCCATTCTGTCCGGAGAGGTGTCTATAGACCTTCAGCTGCAGTTCCTTATCCGCAGCAACCACGCCGATCTGCAGGTTCTGAGAGGCACTAAGGAGGCCGTTCGCGTATCCATCTGCCACACAGCCACCGTGATTGCCAACGCTTTCATGCATAGTGGCACCACCTCCGATCAATTCCTGCGCGACAATCTCGACTGGCTGGCCAGGGCAACGAATTGGGCCAAGCTGACGGCCACAGCGTCGTTGGGTGTGATCCATCGCGGGCACGAAAAGGACTCCCTGGCACTAATGCAAAGTTACCTGCCCAAGGAGGCTGGTCCCAGCTCCGGCTACTCCGAGGGTGGAGCTCTCTATGCCTTGGGCTTGATTCACGCCAACCATGGAGCCAATATCATTGACTATCTACTGCAGCAGCTTAAGGATGCCCAGAACGAAAACGTGCGCCACGGTGGATGCCTGGGTCTCGGTCTCGCTGGAATGGGCACCCATCGCCAGGACCTGTACGAGCAGCTTAAGTTCAACCTGTACCAGGACGATGCAGTTACTGGAGAGGCTGCGGGCATTGCCATGGGAATGGTGATGCTGGGCTCTAAGAACGCCCAAGCTATCGAGGATATGGTGTCTTATGCTCAGGAAACGCAGCACGAGAAGATCCTACGTGGTTTGGCCGTTGGCATTTCACTTACGATGTTCTCCCGACTGGAGGAAGCTGATCCTCTAGTCACCAGCCTGTCCACCGACAAGGACCCAGTCCTTCGCCGCTCCGGAATGTACACCTTGGCTATGGCCTACAACGGAACTGGCAGTAACAAAGCCATCCGGAAGTTGCTTCATGTGGC
The DNA here is from genome assembly GCF_017639315.1 of Drosophila ananassae. Classification (NCBI taxonomy): domain Eukaryota; kingdom Metazoa; phylum Arthropoda; class Insecta; order Diptera; family Drosophilidae; genus Drosophila; species Drosophila ananassae. Next base: position 14,351,611 of record NC_057927.1, on the reverse strand, counting down.
CGTCTCTGATGTGAATGACGACGTGCGTCGGGCTGCTGTTACCGCCATCGGTTTTATTCTATTCCGCACTCCGGAACAGTGCCCATCGGTGGTTAGTCTTTTGGCCGAATCATACAATCCGCACGTTCGCTACGGAGCCGCCATGGCGTTGGGTATCGCTTGTGCCGGCACGGGACTGCGAGAGGCCATTGCCCTCCTGGAGCCTATGGTCAAGTTCGATCCGGTTAACTTTGTGCGGCAGGGTGCCCTGATCGCATCTGCCATGATCCTGATCCAGCACACAGACCAGAGTTGCCCCAAGACGACCTTCTTCCGCCAGCTGTATGCTGAGGTCATCAGCAACAAGCACGAGGATGTTATGGCCAAGTACGGCGCCATCCTGGCCCAAGGTAAGTTGGCTTGCGGACTAGAACATTAATTCCTTATTAGATTTTATGCATTTATAAATCGTTTGTCGTTTTTCAGGCATCATTGACGCTGGTGGCAGGAACGCAACCCTTTCGCTGCAATCCCGCACAGGTCACACCAACCTGCAGGCCGTCGTGGGCATGCTGGCCTTCACCCAGTACTGGTACTGGTTCCCCCTGGCGCACACTCTGTCGCTGGCCTTTACGCCCACCTGCGTGATCGGCCTGAACTCCGACCTCAAGATGCCCAAGATGGAGTTCAAGTCGGCGGCCAAGCCATCGTTGTACGCCTACCCCGCCCCGCTGGAGGAGAAGAAGAGCGAGGAGCGCGAGAAGGTGGCCACCGCTGTTCTGTCCATTGCTGCCCGGCAAAAGCGACGCGAAAACGCCGACAAGAAGGAGGACGAAAAGATGGACGTGGATGAGGACAGCAAGGAGGCCACCACCTCTGTCAAAAAGGAGGAAGAAGCCAAGACCGAAGAGAAACCTGCCGTCGAGGAGAAGCCTAAGAAGAAGGAGGAGAAAGAGAAAAAGAAGGAGGAGGACAAGGAGGCAGCCAGCACCAGCAGCTCCAGCGACAAGGAGAAGGAGAAGGAAAAAGAAAAGGACAAGAAGGAGAAGAAAGAGCCCGAGCCCACATCCGAGGTCCTCCAGAATCCCGCTCGTGTGTTGCGTCAGCAGCTCAAAGTCCTTAGCGTTATCGATGGGCAGTTGTACGAACCCTTGAAAGAAGTAACCATCGGCGGTATCATCGTGTTCCAGCACACCGGCAAGGCCGAGGATCAGGAGCTTGTGGAGCCCGTGGCGGCCTTTGGTCCAATGAACGACGAGGAGAAGGAGCCGGAGCCGCCAGAGCCCTTCGAGTACATCGAGGACTAAATGGGCATGCTGTTTGTCATTATCTAAGTAAAACTGTTCGATTTTCAACCTTGCATACTATTCACCAGGTGTATACTAAACAAAAACTAGAAACTCCTCTTGCATACGCTGATTAAATGCTAATCCCTAAAAATAAAATAAAATGTTCATCGTATAAGATGTAAATTACCTAGTTAGGTTGTTTATTTATATTGTTATGGTGGATGTCTGATAATTTTTATTGCCGTGACGTTTTGGCGGGCGACTACCTCTTAATTTAATCTTGGGAAAGCTTCCCCTGTAAGAAGTAGCTTTGTTTTCGTCATATGTTGCAAGCGCTTCTTCTGCCAAACATAAACAATTTCACAATGCTTGGCAATGATAAGCTCTCTCTCCTCTCTCAATGAAGTTGTCCTCTCTCTCGTGGGTCACAGGGGCTTATCAAAAAGGGGATTAAATTTACGGCTTGAACTTAAAATAGAATTTTTTAATTTTCAAAAACTTCATTTAGATTTTAATAAATCAAAAATATTAATACGAAATGAATATAAGCATAGAAAATTAAAAATATGGAAAGATTAATTAAGGTCCTAAATATGGGATTTTTTTGCTTTTGGATCTATAATTTTAACTAGAAAACTTTATTTTCGTATAATGTATCTCTTAAATAATAAATTTATGTATGCAATCTCTTGTCTTGTTTTTAAACCCCTTTTCGGCACGCCTCTGTTTCATCTGAAGATGAAGTTTAATTGAAGAGTATTTGAAATCCTTTAGGAGATTCATCAACTGACATTCCATAGACAACTAGACCAACAACTCTGCTTATCATTTATAACTTTAAAGCCCCATTGTTACTATGCTTAATTTCTCTCAATTTTTGTGTTCAGCAAACAATTACTGTGGGACCGGGTGGCAACGCCACCGAGTATAAATTCTCGGGCTCTCGCCGTTTCCCGCTCAGTTCTTTTTTTATAGTAGCACTCTTAGTTTCGGTTAATTGTGTGTTATTTGTAGTGAAATCCCATAGGCTAAGTCTCGTTGATCGGATATCTTGGATATTGTTAGTGTGGCTGTGCCAGACGGCTGTTAATTAGCATATATATGTATTATATTATATTACAAATACAACGACAAACACAATTCACACCCACTCTCCGCCAGGCAGAAGTAGCAACAAATTTTTGTAAACGGTAAATTTGGATTGGTGAGAGCGCTGCTGCATAACGGTGAACAAATCGGTGCTGACCTCGACCTAGACAACATATGTATGTACATATGTAAATAAACGTACATAGTCCACCTGCCAACTGATTTGTTGTTGCCGGCTGTGCGTTATTGATTTTCACTCCAGTTTGCTCAGAAGAGCAAGTGAATCAGTGCCGTAACGGTTGATCCCCTTGCCGGTTACTCCCCAAAAAAAAAAAAATATGAACCGCACCAGAAGAAAGGTTGTCCGTCCAAAGAATCCCTACACCAAGGCGAATATCTTCTCACAATGGAGCTTCTGGTAAGTTACCTTGGAATCGAGCAATAACCTCCGATTCTAGTACATGCCGTCTATATAGTGTACCAGTTCATTCCGCATCATTATTCACCTGCCTCCAATTACATTAGTTAACAAAAGAAATTATTACTCACGAAAACTATAAGCCTTAAATCTCAGACTTGTGTTGATTGTTTTTTAAGACTTCTGACCTTATTTTGTGAGTAACTTACAGCCCTTATTTACAAGTGTCGGTGTGACTTGTTAACTAGTGTTATTTACGGTAAATTACACCTTTTTGTGCTCTGATTAAGCACGTGTTCTATGTTCCTGCCATATTGTGGTTTCATATTTTTATCAGGCTGGGACACCACCCCCAGTTCCACCCGATACTCCATATAATTAGTTTAGTTGTATTAGCCTGTTTGGCCGATAAGTAATGGCCGTTATCTGGCCGACAACAACCGAAAATCGGGGCGAAGTCTAATGAGAAATATTTAGTACGCACATCGATTAAATTGGACGCCACTCGTTTATTAGATGTCATTGTTGGCCGCAAGGTTACATCGTTATCTGCTGGCTTGTCCGCATTGAACGCTTGCCAATTGTAACCAGATGGATCCGGGCATCCGCACTTTATTACGTTTTTCCTCTAATAAACAAATGAAACGATAAGGCGGCAATTTGAAATACAATTTTATAGAAAATTACTGTTAAGACTCTTAACTCAAGAGATGTTTACAATATAGTTTAAAGAACTTGCAGCAACCATTAACAAAAATGATTTTGAATGATTTTACTAAAACATCTGTGAAAATCACAGTTTATATACATATAGAAAGTTTACTTTAAGTGGTATCCACTGTATGTTCAAGTGTCCCCACAACCACAATGGCTTGATTAATAATGAATCAAACAATGTCTGGGGGAACTTCGCACATAATGAATCTGACGAAATTCCCCTACAAATTGTCTTTGTTTATAATTCTAAAAAAAAAAGGCGTTTTCTATAGCAACACGTCTTCGCCAACTTATCATAATTATGGCTATTACATAGACTTAACCTAATAAAATCTGTTTAAAGCCTTAGAAAGCCTCCTTAAAGACCTACGGGCTTTCAGAAACGTAGCCTCCGTTCTACTATCAGGGCAATTAAAGAATTTCCGAGCTATTAAAAAGTGATAACAGTCTTATAACTGAAAAGCAAACACAAGTTTCATTATTCCTAAAGATTCATCTTGAAATTAGGTGTAAAAAGTACTAACTTGGTTATTAAATCCAATCAATAACACTATATTTGCTTTGGTGATTTTTCAGGTGGATGCGAGATCTGTTCAAGCGCGGCCTCCAAGGTCCGCTGACGGACGAGGAGCTCTACCAGCACAGAAAAACACTGGACAGTGAACGAGTGACAAACAAGTTTGCTGAGCTCTGGGACGATGAGTTGAAACGAAATAATCCCAGTGTGGTGCGGATGATCCTGCGAGCATATGGAAAGATTTTCGTGCCCTTAGGACTGGCCTTTTCCATTTGCGAAACGGTTTGCAAGTAGGTACCATGTTGTTTGTTCATCGGATTAGCTAATCCCATATGACTTCCCATTTTCCAGGTCCCTCATGCCGTTGTTTTTGGGCGGCCTCGTCGGCTACTTTGCCACCAATCAGACGGAAATCAGTGAGCAGGCCGCCTATCTGTACGCCCTGGGAATCGTGATTTGCATGCTGGTGCCTGTGATAACATTCCATCCCTTTATCTTTTACATCTTCCAAGTGGGCACCAAGCTGCGGCTGGCTCTGTCCGGCTTAATCTACCGGAAGTGCCTACAGGTCTCCAAGAGCAGCAGCAACGACGGCCTTCGTGGAAGAGCAATAAATATATTGTCCAACGATTTGGGGCGGTTTGATGTGGCGCTGTGCTTCCTGCACGACACGTGGAAGGGACCGCTGGAATCAATTCTGATTGGCTACCTCATGTACCGAGAAATTGGTATCTCCTCCGTGATCGGCGTGTCCTTCATGCTCAGCTTCATTCCGCTGCAGGCTTGGGCGGCCAAGAAAGCAGCCTACTACCGCCAGATGACGGCCGAGCGAACGGATCTGAGAGTGAAGCTGATGAACGAGATCATCCAGGGCATTCAGGTGATCAAGATGTATGCGTGGGAGAAGAGCTTCGCCCGCGTCATTGCCGAGGTGCGTCTCAAGGAAGTGAAAGCCATTAAGGGCACTGCCTACATCCATGCTGGTCTAGGATGCACCTCCATGATATCGCCGTTGTCCGTATTCCTCGCCTTGTGCTCTTACGTTTACCTCGGGGATCCACTGACCGCCAAGAAAGTGTACACCGTATCCTCCTACTTCAACATGCTGAACGATTCCATGGTGCACTTCTGGCCCCTGTCCATTACCTTCATAGCGGAGGCTCTCGTATCGGCAAAGCGATGCAAGGAGTTCCTGTTGGATGGAGACAAAGCCGAGGTGCCAATTAATTTAGAGGCCAACCAGCAGACTGCCAAGAACAAGCGAAAGATCACCAAGGAAGACAAACAAAAGAATGTCGAGCTGAATGGATCTCTGCTGTCCAATGGTCAGGTGCAGCACAGTCGTCTAAGGGACTACGATCCGGATGCGACAAGGAAATGTGTCATCCTCAAGAATGTTAGTGCGTCGTGGGACACGAGTGACGGTCACGCGAACTGCGCCATCGAGGACTTCAGCACGGATATACAAGACCAAACTCTGGCAGCTGTTGTGGGTCCCGTAGGAGCGGGCAAGTCTAGTTTCCTAAATGTGCTTCTCGGCGAAGTTGGCATTGATAAAGGCGAAGCCATGGTGCACGGAACGATTTCGTATGCATCGCAGGAGCCTTGGGTCTTCGAGGGCACCATTCGCGACAATATTGTCTTTGTGGAGGACTACAACGAGAGAAGGTACAAGAAAGTGGTAAAGGCGTGTGGCCTGGAGCGTGATCTGGAGCTACTTCCACGAGGAGACCTGACAGTGGTTGGGGAGCGAGGTGTGAGTCTCAGTGGTGGACAGAAAGCCAGGGTGAGCTTGGCCCGAGCAGTCTACCGCAAGGCAGACATTTACCTACTAGATGATCCCCTGTCCGCCGTGGACACCCACGTGGGCAAGCACATCTTCGATCGCTGCATTCGTGATTTTCTGGCCAAAAAGATCCGAATCCTTGTCACCCACCAGGTGCAATATCTGTCCGATGTGGAGCATCTGCTGCTGATGGGATCCGGTAAGGTTGTGGCTCAGGGCAGCTACCAGCAGCTGCAGAGCTCGCGCCAGTTCCAGTTCCTAGAGCAAACGCAGCACGACGAAAGCGGCATTGACACGCACAGTGTGAGCAGTTTCCTGTCCCGCAGCGATTCGGAAAAGAGCATGGAGCACCACGCGCACAACCAGCTCCTGCGGCCGGACGAAGAAGTGGAGGAGTTGAACCAAGAGCAGCAGTCGGTGGGCTCGGTTAAATTCCACGTATACGCCTCCTATATCAAGGCATTGGACAGTACTTTCCTGTTGGGCATTATAGTTGCTTTGTTCCTTGTGGCGAGGGTGATGCTCACCGGAGTGGACTACTTCCTGTCGCGATGGTAAGGTCTTACTAGCTATTTACCAAACTTGTTACTAATTGAATCAATTGCATTTTAGGGTCATTTGGGAGGAGAAAGTGGCAGCCAACATCACCGCTGCCTTGTTGAACGAAAGCGATGCAATGCCTGAAAATGACACGCTGCCCTTGAATACAACAGACTCCTCTGCAACGTCCCTGGTTTCTGAAAATATTGAGGCCAATGTGCGCAAGGAGCTGGTACTCTTCTATGCCATCATATTGGGCACCACGCTGGTGGTCTATCTCATACGTACGTTCGGCTTCTTCAAGATGTGCCTGCGCATTTCGCTCCACCTTCACGACAAACTCTTCAGAGGAATTACGCGGGCCAGCATGTACTTCTTCAATACGAACTCCTCTGGCCGAATACTGAATCGCTTCTCGAAGGACATTCGCACTGTGGACACGGATCTGCCGCACACACTGTTGGATTGTCTGGCCTTTGTTATCGACGTATCTGGTGTCTTGATCATTGTGGCCATTGCCAACTACTGGCTGCTGGTTCCGGCTGGCGTGATAGTGATCATCTTGGGATGTATTCGCTATCTCTATGTGAACACTAGCCGCAGTGTCAAGCGTTTGGAGTCAATATGTAAGTTGCCATTTATGTCATGTTGGTTTAAAAATCTAACAATATTCCTTTCTTTAAAGCTCGCAGTCCGGTGTTCTCGCTGACAAACCAAACCTTCCAGGGTCTCACAACCATTCGCGCTTTGCAGGCTCAAAGCGCCCTGGAGTCGGAGTTCCATGGCTACCAAAACGCCAACACATCTGCCTGGTTCCTGTTTCTTTCCTGCACCCGAGCCTTTGCCCTGTGGTCGGACATGCTGTGTATTGGATATATGGCGGCCGTAACCTTCAGTTTTCTGCTGCTCAAAAACGAATTCTTCAGCGGCGACGTGGGTCTGGCCATTCTGCACTCAACCACAATGACGGGCATGTGCCAGTGGGGTATGCGACAAACTGCCGAGTTGGAGAACCAGATGACCAGCGTCGAGAGAGTGTTGGAGTACACGGAGCAACCGTCGGAGGCACCTTTGGAAACTGCGGAAAAGTTTAAGCCAAAAACCGAGTGGCCCAGCAAAGGTCGCATCGAGTTCACGAACTTCAAACTACGCTACTCGCCCAAGGAGTCACCTGTTCTTCGCGATCTGAACTTCACCATCGAGCCACGCGAAAAGATCGGCATTGTGGGTCGTACCGGTGCCGGAAAATCGTCCATCATTCAGTCCATTTTCCGCCTGGCCTGCAACGAGGGCATGATCCGCATCGACGACGTGGATATTGAAAACATGGGACTACATGATCTGCGCAGTCACATTTCGATCATACCCCAAGATCCGGTTCTATTCTCCGGCACCTTGCGCTATAATCTGGACCCCATGGACGAGCGCTCGGACGAGGAGATGTGGAAGGCTCTGGGCGATGTGGAGCTGCGTTCCTATGTTTCAACACTGATCGGGGGGTTGAATTGTCGCATGTACGATGGAGGATCCAACTTCAGTGTCGGCCAGCGGCAGCTTGTTTGCCTGGCCAGGGCCATACTGAGACACAACAAAATCCTGATCATGGACGAGGCCACGGCCAATGTGGATCCAGAGTGAGTGAAATGAGAACACGCATTAGATAAATCTATTTCAATGAGATTTTCTTACATTTTTCAGAACGGACAAACTTATTCAGCGGACCATTCGCTCCAAGTTCGCGCACTGCACAGTTCTGACAATAGCCCACCGGCTGCACACCGTGATGGACAGTGATCGAGTGCTGGTGATGGATGCTGGGGAAGCTCGGGAGCTGGGTCATCCCTATGAGCTGCTCCAGCGACCCGATGGATACTTGCGCCAGTTGGTGGACCACACCGGAGCAGCCACAGCGTACGCTCTGCAGCAGGCGGCGGAGCAGAGTTATAGTAAACAACTTCTGGGCGACGGCACGCCCACCGAGGAAATAAACATCACCCTGGCGATGGAGGAAAAGGCGGAGTAACCAAAAACAACAAACACACAAAACTTAGGGCTTAGAGCATGAAAACTAAAAGTATTATGTACATAACAGTTATGTACTTAAAGCTAATAAGTTACCTATTGCCTTGTACTTAAGGGATTTAATATTTAAGCTTATTTATCGTTACGAATTTATGTGTATGCATCTGTTCTACTAGCTTACTAGTGTGTATGTACTTCAAACGTCTTGTACTTCATGTGTTCAGTTGAAGAACGAATCAAAAGCAATTCGCGCCGCGCACAAATCAGAGCAAATTCAATCAAATAAGACAAATAGTTTATTTAGGTACTTTTTTAAAAATATGTGTAGCTAATGTAGTATTACAAAATCGTACTTATAGATATGTACAATCTCAATAAAGTGCCTGAGAATTATTACTTATAAATTGAAAAAAACAATGCAACGAGTTTTTGTTGTCCAATGGTGGACTGTCCTTTGATGTAGGGGAAGTGCTTGATGTCACTTGACCAGTTTTTGACCAGTAACTCTATTTTTGAGTCACCCAGCATAAAAATATCTAATCGGTTATTAACAGCATGTCCGGGACTGTTAACATCCGTGTGATTCATCAGCGGATTGATAAGGATGAACCTTCCAATTAAAATTGTCAATTGCTGAAAAGTGTAATCAGAGTAAGTCAACACGGTGGCACGCCGGCTCTGATAAGATACCGGGAGAGGTGGTCACTAAAAGCTACTGCCCCTGACCGCCCTCTGGCCAATCGGACGGGATGCCCCGCGAGCGGATCAAAAATTTTGTTAAAAAACAGCAAAACACACTTAGCCAAAAAAAGTCCACGAATCGTGGCGGTTGCTGCAGCGGCTGCTCCGGTGATGGGTTGCTGTCATCGGGAATTAAGATAAAACTGGGCTGTTCGATAGGACGGCAGGCGGATCATTGATTTATGGCGATGATTCCCGACCACAACGTAGTCGTGCGAAGTTAGTTCAAATTGAATTGTCCGGACGGGCAGGCAGTTAGTTGGTACTGAAGCGGCACAAGAACCGCACGCGAGTGGAAAGAAGAAACCGTGTCAAGGATCTACCATACATATGTGATATTTATCCACCTATGCATATTACTTTTGAGGGAATTGGCTAACTAGAATGAGTGGCATCCATGAGCAGCGAAAACCGAATCCCGTGGTCAAGGCCAATTTCCTATCCAAATGGTTCTTTATGTGAGTGAATCGTGTCTGTCGTGTGTCGCCGTGGCGTATACGTAATATTTCTAAATTAGTGAACTCGTGAGAAGTGTTTTGCTCGGAGGGACTTCAAGCGTTGACCCCTCTTAAAGTCCTGCTGATTAGATACGGAGTTGAGTGACGAACTGCCCGCTGCCAGATTTATAGCCAGTGCCTTGGCCGTCACTCTGAATTTACACCCGCACGAGTGGACTCGCCTGTGAAGCACGATAAAGAGCCTCGACAGCTGGACGACACCTGTCACCATGTCGCCCGTCCATCAACACCGCTCCGAACTCTTCTCTGACTTTGTGCTCTGTCTTCTTGCAGCTGGACGCGCGAGATTCTCATCAAGGGCCTGCGCCGGAATCTCGATCCCGCTGATCTCTATGCTCCCGATCCGAGTCTAGAGAGCTGCAATGTGTCCTCGTATCTGTTGGGCTTCTGGGAGCAGGAGCTGCATCGCTCCAAGCCTAGTGTCCTGCGCATGATATTCAGAGCCTACGGTTGGAGTTTCATTCCTTCGAGCATTGTCTACTCCATCCTAACTATTGCAGTGCAGTAAGTTTCCGATAAAAAAGTAAATCCTTCATCTCGTACTACTTTTATGTCCTTCCAGCACAACGCAGCCCTTAATGCTGGGTGGCCTGGTGTCCTTTTTCTCAGAGAGCTCCGTGAACATCAGCAAACACTCGGCATACATGTATGCCATGGGCGTAGTGCTTTGCTCCTTGATCTCTGGGCTCTTCTATCACCCCTTTATGAAATACCTCTTCCGTGTGGGCTCTCGCGTCCGCTTGGCTTGCACTGGACTTGTGTACCGTAAGTTCCTGCGGGTCTCGGTGGCGGCGGATACCAGTGGGGTGAGTGGCTATGCCATCGCTTTGATGGCTACGGACTTGCCGACTTTCAACGAGGCCTTCTATAACTTTCACGAGCTGTGGCGTGGTCCGCTGGAGGGCGCGGTGTTCGTATATATCATCTACCAGTTGATTGGGTGGCCGGCGATAGTGGGACTCGCCGCTATCCTAGCCTTCATACCGCTCCAGGCTTGGGCCGCCCGGGCAAATGGTCGGTACAAGAGGAAATCCGCGGAATTCGGAGACGATCGGGTGAAGCTAATGAATGAGATTATCGCCGCCATTCAGCTGATTAAGATGTACGCCTGGGAGAAGTCCTTCGGCAAGCTGATCGCCAAAGTGCGAAAGAAGGAGATGAAAGCCATCAGAGGATCCACTTATATTTATGCGGGATTGCAGTGCACTGGCATGATCTCAAAGCTCTCGCTGTTCCTCTCATTGGTCACCTACGTTTTCACCGGCGACATAGTCACTGCCCAGAAGGTCTTCATTGTTTCCAGCTACTATGACCACTTGAATGATTCTCTTCTACATTCCTGGCCGCTGGCCATTAATATGTGGGTCGAGACATTTGTGGTGGCCAACCGCGTCAAGGATTTCCTCTTCCAGCACGAGAACCCTTCCGACGGTGGCGTCGATAACATTAAGACTCCGGATGAGAGCCCTGACCACGGGAACTTCTACGGCCGTAATCATAATCCAAAGGCGAAGGTGAAGAGTATTTTGATACAGAAACTAACGGCTAGCTGGGATCAGGCTAGTCAAGAGAAGCGTCACCGTCACATTGAGGGTGTGAGCTTCCAGGCTTCGGATCAGCAGTTTCTGGGCATCGTGGGCACGGTGGGAGCCGGAAAGAGCACACTGCTTCAAGCAATCCTGGGAGAACTCGATATTATTAGTGGAAGTGTGGAGCTGAATGGTGTCCTGAGCTATGCTCCCCAGGAGCCTTGGATAATGAAGGGAACTCTCCGGGAAAATATCCTTTTCACTGAGCCCTTCGACGAGCAGCGATACCAAGAGGTCCTTCGTGTCTGTCACCTTGACAAGGATGTGGAACACCTGCCAGGTGGAGATGCCGCCAGAATAGGTGAGGGCGGTGCCAGTTTGAGTGGAGGCCAGAAGGCCCGGGTTAGCCTAGCCAGAGCTGTTTACCGGAAAGCGGACATCTACCTCCTGGACGATCCACTGTCCGCCGTGGACTCACATGTCAGCAAAATGCTCTTAGATCGCTGCCTAAACAAGTTTCTGGCAAACAAAATCCGCATCCTGGTCACCCATCGAGTGCAGCTGCTGCGCCATGTGGATCACCTAGTTCTGCTCGAAGGTGGGCGAATCTCTGTCCAGGGGAAGTACGATGCCTTGAGGAAACTCATCAATTTCCGGATGTCGGTGGCCAATGATGTTGAGGTGGCCAAGTTAAGGGCCATGCGTACGGACAGTGTTTACGAGGATCCGGAGCCGAGGAAGTCCCTGACCCAGGAGGAGCACCTCGATCGGGATAAACTAGAGCAACAGTTCAAGGAGCAGCAGGACAAAGGATCTGTCAAGTTAAAGACCTACAGGGCCTACTTGCGAGAACTGGGACACCCACTTGTGGTGGCCATAATCCTTATTTTGTTCGTAGTGGCCCGAGTCTCTGAAGCTACCATGGATATATTCCTTTCCAAGTGGTAAGTAAAAACATCTAGAATTCATTGGATTAAAAATAGAACCCAAAAATTCCCCATCTGGCGAAATCCAAGCCAAGATATTTTAGTCTCTAGTGACTAAATTAAAAAAATGTTCAGTCATTGTTAGCTATTTTGATTTACAGTGTTTATGTTATAATAATAAGGCAGATTGATAAAAACGAGTGTACTTGTTCCAGTTGTTTATTGTCATAAATATAGCCGGAATTTCCTAACAGATGTAATCGATAATATTATCTTGACACTGCATGTTGTCTGGTTGGTTCAATACTTCTACTAGGAAGATAGGAACTAAAACTAGGAGGGTTTCCCATCAAACTTCTATCTCAAATTCTATGAAAAATTAATACAATCTTTTTTACAGGGCCACTTGGGAGGAAACGGAACCCAATCTCCACGAGCCTGTCCCGGAGTACCATAGAACCCGTATGCACATGGTGACCCTTTATACCATCCTCATTCTGAGCACTTTGATATTTTACGTTTTGCGCACCTTTGGGTTCTTTGCGATGACCCTGCGCATTTCTCTAAGGATTCACAATGATCTCTTTCAAGGGATTATCCGCGCCTGCATGAACTTCTTTACGGTTGCTACTTCCGGCAGGATCCTGAATCGCTTTTCCAGCGACATCCTAGCAATTGACGTGAATCTACCGCAGTCCTTGATGGACTCCATAGAGTTTGTGGTGAATGCTCTTGCCGTGTTGGCGGTTGTGAGTACTGCCAATATTTGGCTCCTGATTCCGGCCATCGTTGTGGTGGCTTTACTGTACGGGTGTCGATGTCTTTACATTGGAGCTAGCCGGAGTTTGAAGAGAATTGAAACCATAAGTAAGTGATTTACATTCTTGTGTAGTAAAGTAACTAAATAGTTACTATACATTTCCCATTTCCAGCCCGCAGTCCCATCTACTCCCACACGAATACCACCTTCAGAGGTCTGGCCACCATCCGAGCCCTTGATGGAAAGAAACGCATGGAGGAGCGCTTCCATTACTACCAGAATGAGAACACCTCCGCTCTGTACCTCTATGTCAGCATCAATAGAGCCTTTGCCTTTTGGACGGATCTCATATGTGTCTTGTACATTGCGGCTGTGACTTTCAGCTTCCTGATCTTCGATAGCCGGCGGGGCTACTACAGTGGAGATGTGGGTCTGGCCATCACCCAGTCCATGAACCTGGTGCTAATGTGTCAGGCGGGAATGCGGCAGACCGTCGAGCTGGAGAACATGATGACCAGTGTGGAAAGGGTCCTCGAATATGCCAATATTCCCTCGGAACCCGCTTACGAAACTCCGGAGTCTGTAAAGTTACCGAAAACCTGGCCAAGTGGCGGGCAGCTGGAGTTCCGCGATCTCCGACTGCGCTATAACAACCATGGTCCCTATGTCCTTAAAGGACTAAACTTTACGATTCGAGGAGAAGAAAAGATTGGGATTGTGGGTCACACGGCAGCCGGAAAGTCCTCGATTGCTCAGGCTCTGTTCCGGCTGGCCCATAACGATGGCCATATAGCCATCGATGGCTACGACACCTCGGACCTGGGTTTGCACGACCTGCGGAGCAGGATCTCGATTATACCCCAGGATCCGGTGCTCTTCTCAGGCTCTCTCCGCTTCAATCTCGACCCGTTCGAGGAGAAGTCGGACGAGGAGCTATGGCACGCCCTGGAGGCTGTCAACATGAAGGCATTTGTATCGAATCTTAAGGACGGGCTATGGTGTCGCCTCCACGACAATGGAGCCAACTTTAGCCTGGGCCAGAGGCAGCTGGTCTGCCTGGCAAGAGCTCTCCTTCGCCAGAACAAAATACTCATTATGGACGAGGCGACTGCCAATGTCGATCCCGAGTAAGTCAATGAAAAAATCTTTTTAAGACAGTAACTACAAATCAGCTGACCGACCAAAGTAGATTTGTTTGGTAGTCCGTAATATTTTGATCGATTGGTTAATTCAATGCCCCTGAAAGTACAAAACATGCGACGTCAAAACTGACACCCAAAAATGACAAACGTCAAAAATGACAGGACAGACATTTTGTTTAATATTTCCATATTCAAATTCAGGAAACTGCGTAGTAAACGTAGTGTATTTTGTTATCTAGACAGTTCTCAAAAGATGGTTAATTCAATAAGGAATCTTTTTGTTGACTTATAGTTCACAAAAGTTAATAATATACCTTTTTGGAAGGAAACCTTTTCATTCATTTTTGTTATCTAGACATTTTAGAAAAGGATCAAAATTTGATGAGGAAACTGTTTGTTGATTGTCATTTTAATTTCCATTTTCAATAGTTAAGTTTATGTTTTGAAGAACCAAAGCCGGACGGGAGTACAGATGACGTGACTGAAGAATAGAACTCTCCCAACTACCCAACTCTAATACGTTTTTTATATGTTTTAGGACCGATCATCTCATCCAGGCCGCGATACACTCAAGATTCGCCCACTGCACTGTGCTGACGATCGCCCACCGACTCCACACGGTGATGGACAACGATAGGGTGATGGTGGTGGACATGGGCCGGGTGGTGGAGCTGGGGCATCCGCATGAGTTACTGCACAACCGGCACGGGTACCTGCACCGGTTCGTGGAGAAGACGGGCGTGGGCACCGCCCAGCACCTGAGATACCTGGCGGAGCAGAGCTACCGGAAGCGGGTGCTGGGCCACAAGAAGCCGGAGGTGGAAAGCTCCGTGCTGGACACGGGGTTAAAGGGGACTACTCTGTGAAAGACTGCTGTGAATAAATTCGAACACCTGTGTAGATTGCTTTGGTTTGTTGTAAGGTATGGTAATATAGACTTTATTATAGTGAACTGATCTTTAAATATAGTTTATATATGTATATACTTTTATATGTACTTCATAATATATACTCGTACTTAGTTGTTTCAACTCTTTCGTTTGCCGTCTTGAAGTTTGAAAAAGCAATTATCATTTTAGGTTTGTATGTAAGTATACCGTCCTCTATATTTTTTCGCTACTCGTACTGTCTGGCTTGATTCGCTCTCTATAACTACGATCCTTGCTAGTTTTTTGCTTTTTTGTAGTTACAAGTCACATGAGAAATAGAAATTTTCAACTCTATTAGTTTTGTTTCTCGTCTAGGCTTAACGCATTATGTCATTAAATTTAGTTTTAGATGTGCGATAATGGCGTTTGATTCTAGATGTATATATATATTAGATTTACGAGATTTTGCTTCATATATAAAATTTTAGATTTTTTTTTTGGTAGAGTGTAAATGAATTATCGCATTCGGTTTGGTAGCAGTTTTGTTTTTTTTGTTTTTGGATTTTTGTTTTTCACGAAACTTTAATACAAGTGTATATAATATTTGTATGTAGTTGTTGTGTATAATGTTAATATTAAAGTAAATAAAGCATATTCATGTATGTATATAATTGGTTTTAAAATATTCTCTCCTCATGCTCCTCATTGATTTTAGCTTATTTAAAATTCGCTTAAAGTCTGCCTTCAACATTATTTGATGTAAATAGAAAAATCAGTGATTTCATTTATTTGTATTCTCTTTTTAAATTTGTTATATATACTCTTAATCTTTGGTGCTTAGATGTTATTGGTTGCAGTTTGGTTAAAGAAAAAAAACAAAGTTAAACCTTGAAATTCTTCCCCAAATTCCAAAGTCTAAATTGTTTTTATTTCCGAATTTCGCTTTTTAGAATGTAAATAAGTAACTAGATTTGGTTGTCCTAGAAATAAGATTGTTTGTTTGCTCATTTGTTTTGGTTTTGAGAAAAATTCGATGCTTTAATAAAATTGTTTTTCGTTTTTTTTGTTCTATATTTTTAAATATTTTCTTGTTTGTTACTCTCTAATGGTAATTGTTCAGCTAGAAGAAGTTCTCAAGCAACTTTAAGATTTCTTTCGCTCTACATTTATTTGTATCTTGTATTCATTTTGGTATTCTCACAGTTAAGCTTCTTTGATTGAGCACAAAAGCAAATGAGAATTGTCGGTTTTTTTCTTGTATTACGGTCCATTTTGGTTACTTTTGGGGCAACAACTTATAAACCTTATCAATATCAAACTTCTCTATATCTACCGTGGCTATAACCCAAAGATCCTCCGGCCGGCGAGGACTTCAAACTCCGCATTGGACAGACCCGAAAATCTTCCCCTATTCTCGACTAGCCCAATACCCAATTCGAAAGCCAGACCTCCGATCCTGGAGATGTGTGTGTGTGCTATCTGGCATTGGAAACGGCTGTTGAAACTAAATATTTAGCAAAAATGAATATAACTGGAAGTCAATTTAGATTTTGGCCTCTTGTTCGAGACGCTACAATTGTATATAGGCGATAAATATTCAATATCAAGTTGTGAGTGTTCCCTAAAACTTTGCTCAGCTAGCAGTTTACAAATAGTTGTTAAAAATATATAGTATTCTCTACCCGTACCATATTTAATCCTTCATCCTTTTGGTGAACATAACAGGCTAAAATCCAAAAACGAGAATAATGGTGAACGTGCGTGCATCGCAATGAAACGCATATTTTGATTATAAAATATGGTCCCGAGGTTGTTAAATATCTCTCTTCAACTTGGTTTTTTTCCCATCGATTTCTTTTTGGGCAATAACATCCATATGTGGGATCTAGAGCGGCAATTGGAGGCGGCTTTTCACTACTATATAGTATATAGATAAGGCGTTGTATCAGCGGTTTGTTTTTGCTTTTTTGGTATTTTGGTTTTTTGGGTTTTCCCAATAAATCGCATCTTTGGCAACGATGCTGAGGGCCTCCTACGCGAAAGGACATCCAATTAATTGGCTATAGAACACTACGAGTTGAGATCTTGCCTGACACTAGGTTTTCTCTAGAATTTCTCTATATTTTGTGTTTCTTTTTTTTTATTTTCTTGTATAATCCTTAAAGCCTTTAACCCAAAGCTTAGATTATATAACTGCATTACAATATATTATTAAAATTATTAAAGATTCTTTTCATTGAATTTTTAGTTTTTGTTTTTTTTTTTGGTTGAAAAAAAAGAGTAGTATGAATTTGTTATGCAAGGTTTTTTTTCAATTATTTTTTACGGTTAATTCAATTAGCATTGTTTTTGGTGTATGTGTGTAGTGGTTGTGTGTGTGTGAGTGTCGGCAAAGTTGTTATATGCTCCGTATATATATATAATAAGTATATAACTGGTTTGGTTAAAAAATGTTCATTAATTGCAAAAATTTTCTTTGTCAAAAAGAGTCTAACAATGGCGTCATGTGTAAGTTGGTTTTGTGACAGGACACGCCCCTTTTGGATATTTCCCAGGAGCGAGCCAGCCTTATTATCGCGTGCATATACCGTGACTATATATCCTTTTTTATTTTTTTTTTAAATTTATTGTGTACATATCGACGATTCTAATTCTTGTCCAGTGTTCGTGTTCAGAGAGTCTGCCAGTTAATCTTGCCTATGCCATGTTGCCTAGGGTAGCCTTTTTCTTCTACCAAATCCTAAATACATCCTTATTTCTGTCCCGGTTCGATAATCTCAACGGTGACGCTCTCGGCCACCGGATTGGTGGTGATGTTGGTGACCAGCGACTGATCCTGCGGCGACTGCGGATGAGACTGCTGCTGCTGCTGATGGTGGTGTCCGCCATGTGGGTGGTGCTGGCGATGGGCTGATCCGTGGCGCTCGTGGTGACCCACCTTGCCGGGAGCCACTGAGTTGCTGCGATTGGAGCGCACAGATGTGGCCGAGGCATTGCTGGCACTGCCATGCGACTCGGAATGGGAGCCTGTGGACGGTAGCATTCATCAAAAAGGATCATTAGTATCTCAAGGACAATGAGGGAAGATTAATTTTGACTCTACGGATAACCGATTGAAGGGAAGTTATCGTTGGCATCACAGGACAACAGCAATGTGATCAACGGGGAACTCGAGTTCGAGTGGTTGGGTCCACAGGATTCTACGAGCTCTACTACTTTGTATGTTCTATATACAAAACGATCGAAAGAGTAGATATATATTTTATATAATAAAATTAGGTATAATTTTTGTACAAGATACTAAGAAATTATATTTTATTTTTCCTGAGCTTCTCAAAAATATTTGTTACTCTTTTGATCGTCTTCCGTTTTCATGTTTTTATTATATCTTAAATTATATCTTTGAATAAAGCCATTTAAGGAAACTATAGTTAGGTAGCCGTGCTAGAAAGGAAATGAACTAAAGCGGAAATTCAACTTAAAAAGGATGCTCCAATGGATTTTCAGAGTAGGTTAGATAGAGTTTTCAAGTTTCGATGAGGCTTTTGTTACGAGTTTCTCTACGATCGTTTTTCCTTGTATCTGTATCTGTTAGACATCTTGTCTGTATTTGTATCTGTATCGGTGTTTTCAGTATTTTTGGGTGTTCTCTAAGAGGCTGGTGGCAGTGGCAGGAGTTGTGAAAGTTGGAGTATTATTAGTAGTACGAACAGGTTAACTGCAACTCTCAACTACGGCTTACAATCTAGGGAACAACACTTCGAGCCAACAATGAAAATAATGAGTACAACGAATACTACGGGTACACTTGGGATAATGACGTTTTATTTTTATGTAGGACTATTTAAGAATAATTTTAAAATAATATGAATAAATCTAGTTAAAAATTGAACATAATTTTCCCAAGTGTATGATTACGGATACGGGTACGAGTACAACTTTTTGGACGCAACTTTCGCTAGACAAGACATCAACTTTACGAGTACACTACGCAGACTGTCAACATATTTGGGTGGTTTTTGGTGGTTGGGTGGGTTTATACGGTTTTACGATTTTAGCATTGGTTTCTCAGGTCTGCCTACCTCTTGGACCCTGATATGGATGCGTTTTCAGATATTTTTCATTGTCATTGTGTGTGATACGTATACAGACAGATATATATATATAGATAATATATATATATTACAAATGTACATATATCGCGGTGATCTAGAACTTAGTCGGTCGACCACAGGATGGAACCGTCCCCGCAGACGACACATATGTGGTGGTGCTGGTGGCGTTTGCCGAGGGCGTGGGCGTTGGCGTTGGTGTGGGCGTTGGCGTAGGCGTGGTCGTGGTCGAAGGTGTGGCAGAGGCAGCATACGTTGTGGCTGTGGTTGTGCTGGCACCCGCACCCGATGGCGCCGCCGCCGTGGCCGTCGTCGTTGCGGTCGCGGTGGCGGTAGCCGCCGTTGTCGTTGGCACGTAGGGCAGAAAATGGCTATGGACCAGGTTGTGCTGGCTGGCGGCGCTCGGATGCTCCAGCAATCGGGAGCAGGTGGACACATCGCTCACCCGGGAGTCACTCGAGCGTGTGTTGCTCTTCGACCGGATCATGCGTCCTTTTTGTTCGGGTTTCCCGTATTCGGTTATTGTTTATGTTTGTGTTTTCCGGCGCAGTTTTTTGTTTGTGGATTTCGTTTTTAGGTGTTTTGTATTATTTTTTGTTGGAGAGGGAAATGAGCGGTTGGATACGTTTAATATTTTGCTTTTAGCTGGGCACGCGACATCGAATTTTGGGGAAAGTTTTTTTGGGGGTTGATGGGGGCTGCAGGTGGTGGGCGGGAAGTAGGCGGTGGGTTGGTGGTGGTAAGTGGTAAGTGGTGGGGCGCAAAACTCAAACAACAATATAAATATAACCCAAAAAAGGTAATTTCAAACAACTGTCCGCTGGGCTTCGTACAACAACAATTATCACCGTAATGGCGCTGAATAAAACGGTTCTTAAACTGTCAGTCAAGTTGATTGAGCCCCCCAAAGAGTTGTTGTTCCTGCTTCGTTGGTCTTTGGCATATCTGTTGGGTTAAGGTGGCGAATATGGTCAGATAGGTTGGCAACACAACACCGCCCAACGCACTAGTTGCCAATAAAAATAATTAAAATCAATAAATCATAATTTTAAATTCAATTTTTGGGTAAGAAAGTGTGTAGCAGGCATTATACTTTTGATAATAGAAACTTAAACAATATATTTCAATATGAAATCAAACCCAATATTCGCACTTTAATTAACTATAAAAAAATGATTCAAAAGTACTCCATACCACTTCATAAAAGTCTTAAAAGTTTTATCATTTTTCCTAATTAAAAAAAGTTATCTTAAACGTCCACTACTATCTCGAGTGCATCCACAACCCCAATTGTTTTTTATGTTCGTTTCTTGTTTCTTGATGACTGACTGATCAATTGACTGACTGACTGATTGACTGGCTGATTGATTGATTGGGTAAGTACTTGGGGGTTTTCGCTTTCGTTCGCTGTAAAAAGAAAGTTCTGCAAGTTGTTGAGACAACAGACAGACCATAGAAAAACTCAACCGAAAAGTTAACAAAAAAAATAATGTGGAAAACCAAAACAAGAACAAAAGATGCACGCGCGGAAGACCAGAGACAGGACTGTTGGCAGGACACTGACAGGACTGGAATACAAACCTGTCTTACCTAGCGACGGGTTCGGCGAGTGGGGCCGCAAGGAGGCCATGCTAGGCTGCCGCGAGGGGGCCCGCACCGACATCCTGGAGCCGCGGCGCTCCTGTCCATGGAGCAGCTTGCTGTCCCGCAGTAGAGAGACGTTCATCAGGCGCGGATTCGGGGTATTGAAGATGGTCCGGTTCTCACGCCAGCGTGCTCTGCAATTTACCCGGGTTGCCAGGTTGCCATGCGGCGAAAAGATGGCAGAAATTAGTTACATTTCATGGTTCGGCAACGGCTAGACAGAAGGCGGGTGATGCGGGCTTTCAAAGCAGTGGAAATGAGTGTAGGTGGTTGGGTGATAGGACGGTGATGGGGACTCTCTTTAATGCCAATTAATGCAGAAATTCTGTTTATTCGAGTGGAAATTAATTGGTGCTCGAATTATGTATCGCTTGCCAACCACAATTTAATGAAGTTCTATCAAAGCACCGGCAAACCCATTGACCCAGTTTATTGGCAAGAGCAAATGGATGAGATTGAAATGAGATGCGGTGGTTGCAACATAGATGGGTGGCCAAGACACATTAAAAGCAGATGCTAAGAAAATTAATTGGTACTAATAAATGGTAAGAGCTTTTGAGCAGGATATAGATTCTAAATAGATTCACTCGGACATCTATAACCAGAGTTTAAGCTTTAAAGTGAATATGTGGTCTGGATTTCAAGATCATTTGATTTATGAACTTGAATGTTTTTTCCACTTTATCTTATTAAACAAAACTTTATAACCATAAACCGCAAATAGACTATTTAGACTATAAATGTTAAAGAGTGTGGGGAGTGAGTTTGTGGATGTGATGATGATGTTTGCATTGCAATTTACTCACTGGCTAAACAATCGCAGGACGACACAAATAATAATAAACATCAATGCCATTCCTACCAGCACGCCAATCATGGCCGGATCGATGTAGTCCTCGGGTCCCCTCTTGTCCTGGCGTCCTGTGAACGAAGCCAAATAAGCAAACAATATGGCACCATTAACCACCAAGTTCGAGTCATGTTTTCGACCATGTGTATGTGACCACACCGACCTTTGCACTCGACGGAGCCGTCCTTGCCCCAAATGGGCGACATCTCGAACCGGCAGATACAACGTCCGTCCCGGCACTCCGTCTGGAAGTATTTCATCTCGCATTGCTCATTGAAGAAACAGGACTCGTTCACGGCGGCCTCTGTGGGTTGTATTTTAAGGATAAGAGAGGATAATAAGTAAAGCTTACAAATGTTTGGCAAAAAGGACATTGGGAACAAAAAGGGGAAGCTCAGAGTTGACCCTATTTTGTTTATAATTTGGCTAATTGTTCTCTTTTCTTTTAGAAGCAAATAATATAATATACAAGCATTGTTCACGGTGCATAGTAAACAATCCGGGCTGTTCTACTATCGGGAAAAATATTTCCCAGCTGTCGTAACGGTTTGTGGATTGATTTAATGGTTGATTGGAGTGCGATATGCGATACGACCACCCCGGATTGACTTTGCCAGCATTTGTCCACTCGGTCGACAAATATTATTGAGATATTTGGCCAAGAACAAAAATAACCAAATGACGGACCGGCTGCCTGTCAATCTGACGGAACATACGATGATCAATGGCCGAAGAAACACTTGGCCAAGAATCACAGTTGAGTCAGAGCCATAAAAATAGAATCTTAAGCTGTCGAGAGAGGGATTTCGAGAATCCCAAGCAGCCATAAATATTCACATCAAAGCTGAACTCGGAAAGTCCCTCCAAATTGATTCTAATTTACAGTACCTTGGGGGGGAAAGTCAGAAATATCTATTATAATTATGTCAAACGTGCATTAGTTGCACTTTCTTGCCACCCAATGGGTTTGTTGCCAAGTTTCTATTTTAATTTACAGAATTTGTGGCTGCGCCCCACAATCACGACATGGCAACCCTTTGGGGGTGGGATTTCACTTGCCACTGCAGTTTTCCTCTGACGGTTTTTTAATGAAAACTTGGCAGAGTGACAGCGAAGGAAAATGAAGGGAAATAGAGGGGGAAATCCTGGCCTTACCTTTGCCACATTTATCAATGTGATTGGTGACGGGCAGATCCTCGGTGCACTGGCAGGACTTCTTCTTGGGATCGCATATGGAGCCGGGAAAACCGCATTCCAAGGTGTTTTCGCACTTGTCGCCGAACTTCTTCTGTCCGCGGCTGGCATAATCTGTGTTAAAAAAGAGGACGAAAGGGAAAATGTACTTTGGTTACTCGTGACTAATCCCAGGCGTAAAATTTGTAACGAAACCGACACAAACTTTCGATTTGCCGCCGTGCATATCAATAAAAAAAAGGCAAGCAGTGGGGCCAAAAAAAGTTTCTGGTGAAATGTTTTTTGTAAATCCCCAACGACTTAGGGGCAGATTAAAATGTAAATTCTTTAGCAGCCTTGGAGGTGTTTGTTTTTGCTGCTTCGCTCTGTTTTTATGTGTTTTTCCGAGGTGTAAGAGTGTGTGTGTGTGATGTTTTCCTCGAGGGGCATACTCGCCGCATAAGTCTTCGGCGCTTTTCACTTAGGATAGCTGACTAGGAATCCTTCATTAACTTTGAATGGAATGAAAACATGGCTCACACAAACGCCGGCCCACTCACACATGGTCGAGCCGGCAGTGAGTTGCGTTTGCGGCCCTTCACATCTTAATTAAGCTCTTGGGAGCAACTCTCCGGCACGAGGATTCCCACCGACAATGTGTGCAAAATCTCAGCCGCAGTCAAGGGTTAAGCCAGAGGCACAGTAAAAAAAATATTTAAATCTTTTCCAAGATTTAAGTTCTAAGCTAGCTCTAAAATAAACCTACAGACATATAAGAGTGCTCTATTTATCACTTTCACAAAATGCTAATTTGAATAATGCATCCGGGATGTAAACATTTATAGTTTTGGGAGCTTATTCCCCCAACTATCCAAATTCATTCTTTTAAATATTTATTTAAATTTATATATGAATATTTATTCAACTTCTTTTTTCAGTACTTCCCGCCATTTGCCTCACTAATTTGGTTGATACTCCGCGGCCATAATTACCGAGACCAAAGCCAAGACCAAGACCAAAAAGCAGAATGAACTTGGTAGCGGATGCGAAGCGCTAGAGCCCGCATTTAAGCCAACGGAAGCGAAAAGACAAAACAAAATGGCTGCTCATGCAAACGGGGTGCGCCATTTTCCAGATGCCTGCCGCAGTCTATGTGTGTGTGTGTGAGTGTGTGCTTGAGTGTATGAGTTCATGGCTGTGCATGTGCGAGGGTCTTGTTATGGGGCAGAGTCTATTTGCTTGCGGTTTATTTTTAAATGCACGCCTGGCTATGAATAGAGCTTTAGTTTACAAGAGGCTAACGAAAAAGCAAAAAAATATATTGTATGTATATGAACACTAATACGTCTAATGGTTAAGTGGAAAAAATGGTAGACTACCAAGTTCTTAAATAGAAATTGAGGTTGTAACTGACTTGACTATAATTATAGTAAAAAATTATTTTTCAAGATGTCTAATACATAATTACTTTTCTATATAGAATATTTATCATTAAATCAATAATTAAATGAAAAAAGCTGATTGTACTCTTTTCAAACTACTAGACTTACTAGTTTTCTTTAAGATTTGAGCTTCCTAATACAATACTTCTGCGACTGCCCCAAAAATTATTCACTTCTTAAATTATTATTCAATCCAATATTAAATATTCAGGCCCTTTGAAATAGATTTTGTATAGATTTTTAGTAACCCCATTCAGGTCATACAACTGTCGAATTGGATTTATCGTATCGAAAACTATTACTAATGCATTAGCCAGTCCCGACATCAATCGACTGACCCCCCTGTACCCTATCCGGAAAAGTCCGCAGAAAGGAAACCCAGCTGGCGCAGCATCAGCATTCCACAAAGCTTTGCCTACGTTTTTTCCCCAGCTGAGCTTTATTTGGTTTTGGTTTCCGCGCCAGCAAAAAAAATAAAATGAAGAGAAAGCGAGGGAAATTCTGTGAAAGTGTTGACAAAGTGGCTGCCTGGCGGTGGCGGTGGCCCTGAGGGCTCAGAAAAGCGGACTCCCGCTTTTGGCGCGGTGCATGTCCCTGACCCGAGGCCATCCTTTTGATAGCCTTACCAAAAAGCGATTACCCAATTGCCCGACCAAGTCCGGCCCGGGCCGGCTTCGGCTAATATTTCATCTAAAGGGATGTGCCTAAAATCCGACTACAAATTGCACATGTCAGACGGGATGATGGGAGCACATTAAACAGCCCGAGTTGCATTAGAGCCGGCATTTATAATTAACCAAACTGGGCCGAGCTATTTAAGCGAACTTTCCCTATTTCAGAAGCTTCATTAAACCGTACATATA
The DNA here is from genome assembly GCF_017639315.1 of Drosophila ananassae. Lineage (NCBI taxonomy): Eukaryota > Metazoa > Arthropoda > Insecta > Diptera > Drosophilidae > Drosophila > Drosophila ananassae. Next base: position 14,326,685 of record NC_057927.1, on the reverse strand, counting down.
CAAAAAAATGGGACTACATGGAAAACTTTTCACATTCTGGCTAAAATCTACATGTACTCTGGAAAGCAGACAGGCCATTTAAGTTTTGTATGAGAGAACTACTTTAATGCTCGGAGGATGGTTCAGAAATAAGGAGCCCAAGCATAGTGGCTTTCAGGAAATTGGCTTACCTTGAGGCAAAAAGAGCTCTTCGAAAAAATGGTATAGTTTATTAAAGCAGGGGAATTCTCCTTTAGGCCGTCCCAGTTTCCCAGAACTGAGTTTATTAAAAAGTAAAAATGTGGAGAACTCAATTTACGAGGGAAAAACAAAGAAAATAAAGAAATACCAGGCCGGGTTAAATAACACAGTTTACTATTGAAATTTTTTAGTCTATCAGGTATCGTCTGGATGTTTTTAATAAAAAAGGGAGGTGGATTCAGATTACAAAGCGAAAATATTTCATTTATGGAGACTGGATATCTGGACTATTTTAAAAGTTAAATAAATGAATAATTTTCAGAGGAAAGCTGTGGCAATAATCTATTTTTGTCAATTAAGTTCTCAGAATCTAGGTATGGCAAGTCACTGGATAACATTTATTCTCGTACTATTTTTAGTCACTGTACGAGGGACATAGCTGCAGCTTATGCAATTGCAATGGAATTGCCTCCAGCAGTAGGATGAACAAAAGACTGTCAAGGCAGCCGTCGCATACGTGACACCTCCATGACGTCAGTGAGGTCTATACTCATTTTCATTCTCATTTTCATTTTCATTTTCATGGCGAGGTATCTGAGCCAGCCTACGGATGGCATTATGCTACCAACCTTGTGCTGCATTCTTATCATTGGGGGGTATACTTAATATATACTTACCAAACTCGGGCGTCGTGGTCTCCGGACCAGCACTGAAGGCATTCACGGCAAAGAAATTATCACCGTCATCACCCAGCGTCAGCGGTGGCATTAGGGCAATAACGGATATCAGTAGCAGAACGAGGGACGAGTTGAGACGTTCCCAGCCAGATCTTGGTCCGGGTCCTGCGCCTGCTCCTGCTCCTCCGCCTCCCCTAGCTCCCTTTCTCCCCGCTGCCTTCATTCTGGTTTTCCTGGATCCTGAATGGAGGTCCTTCTGGCCCATTAACATTAACGATGGCGGGGCACGCGTTTTAAGGGTGGCAACCATCGAGCAGCGTTTCAAATTTCCTGCACCAGGACCTGCTGAGCTCCTCTGCTTTGTTGTTCGTAGTGTTGCTGGTTGTAAGTTCAATTTGGCTCTATTTGCTGGCCAATTGTTGATGTTGTTGCGGCTGTTGATAGTGTTATTGTTGTTGTTGTCGTTGGTCAAACACTCAGCATCTGTGGCCTCGTCGTCTTCGTCGGCTGACTGTTGCTGCTGGGACTCACATTGTTCGCGGGTCTCGCGCCTCAGGGGGAAGCGGCCCTTGAACGGGACAGCTCCGTAACGGGGCCGGGGCTCTAGAGCCCCATCTAATCTCATATTATTCGATCGTCGTCGTGCTCCTCATCCATTCTGCTCTGTCGACTATATCAATTTGCACACTGCCTTGGCCCGTTTAGTCCTTTAGTCGTTGCCCTCGTTTCCGGTTCACATCAAAGTCGTCGTCCTCTTCCCGTTCACTGTAACAAGACCGAACGATAAAGTAGTTTTTTGGGTTAGTTTGGTCTTGATTTGGTTTGCTTTTTGGTGGGGATTCAATCAGAGTCCTAAGCTCTGAGGAAAGAGAGTCCTAGTTTGGAGGCAAAAGGTCGGGCTAATCACTTTGCGGCGTGTGAAATTACAAACCTTCGTTGTTGAAACAATTTCCGAAAGTGCCACCAAAAGTCTGTAACTGAAACCGACATTGACACATAGATGGCGCCCCCCGGCAGGCACGCCTATTTTCAGGGAGGGGCGGTTGGCCAGGACAAAACTGTCACAGCTGTGGGCGACTTTTTGGCACTGCACACCAAAATTGACTGACGGCAAATTTGTGTGTCTATGACAGTTAATTGGATTAGGCGCGCCCAAAGCGGACAGCAGGCCGACAAGCGGACAAGCGGACAGCAGGATAAGCGGCAGATGGACAAAGGACATGCGGACAGCGATATTAAACGGCGAGGCCTTCAAATCCATTGTTGAGCCGATTATGGCAGGATTTAATTAAAATTCGTTCCAATTATATTTTATTTAATTGCATGACAATGATTTGTGTTGCATGGCTGCCATGGACACGGGCAGCTGTTGAATAAATCATGAACTGGGCAACATGCAACGCATGTTTTGTGGCAAGTGGCGATTATTTAGTCAGCTATTTACTCGGATTAGTGGCTGGACATTTGGCATATTTGATTGAGGGTTAAAGCCATAACTGCAGTCCAGTGGCAAGCTAAACAAACACAATTTCAAACTTGGCTTTGTCAAGCAATTTAAATGACCCCACAGCCCTGGATTATACATTCTGTGGCCTAACATTAATAATCATCAAGTCAAGAGAAGATTGTCTGCACTTGAGTTCTCGAAATGTCTGCACTTCTATTTATTACGATTTTTCAGACAAAATGGCTAACCACAATTGTTGGAAATGAAAACTTGACGGCTTCCCCAAGGGCTATAAATAATTGCATAGCCAAAAATAAAATATTCCAACATTAATAACCATCTTCGTTAAGCTCAAGGACCATATGCATCCTATACCTGTTCTATTTATAAAGATTTTCCAAACAGAAGGCCTAAACACAATCATTTGTAAAAATATCCATCCACATTAGAATCGCCCTTGACAGGCAAATACCATTGTTTTCGGGCCTTGGTTATAAGCCAAATGGGAAGGCTTTGGAGCTGATTTGAGAATAAATACTTTTCCGGGCACCCGAGAGACCCCAGAGACAAAACGTGGCCAACATGGTTTTTGGCCAAGCCAGGCAGACACTGAAAATCCGCATTTGCTTGTAATTTATGCCAGTGGCAGCTTTACAGCTAACGAAAATTTACCACAAATTCATCGGTTTAAGCCGGGTCTCAATTTCTCAGTTTGGTTTTGGTAGCCACTACGATTCCGGGCTACAATTCCGGGCTTATTCTGCTCGGGCAGAAAACTCGTAAACACACGAGGCACGCATAACGCGCAGCGCACTGAAGCACGAATGATGTAGGGGAAGCATGTTGCATATTTATGTTCCATCCTCGAGGAGTGACTACATGTGTTTCTGCACCAGAACCGATTCCCATCGCCATGAATTGTTTTTCGTTTTTCATAAATTCAGACGCCGTCAATCGGATGAAGAGTATTCATTACAGGGCGTATACGCAATATATTCCATGTGACTGCCTTCGCTTCCGCGCCAAAAAGGACATGTTGATGAGACAAATGCCTGACACATCAGGGGCAACCACGACAAGGAAATTACAACCATAATATCAGCAACAACATCAGCCCCGGATGTCGACCCAACTTTGAACCCATGTACAGTGAACTCCTTGAAAAGAAACTTCTATTTTGTCTCCACTAATTACTAATTACCAAAGTAATCAAATGAAATTGGAGTTTATTCCATGGGACTTCTTTGTTGTCGCAGATCCTTTGTTCAGCGGTCGTTGCTCGAATAAAAGTTCACCGTACTTGAGGTCCCTCTAGTTCTCAGCTAGTATTTAATCCAATATTTTCCGCTCTTCTTGAATAAATATGCACAAGTCTATAAACTAACCATAAACTAGTTCGTCTCTTTAGTAATTTCCACTAACTAAGCATCTACTGTAGAAAATATATCATGTTTGTTTAGCCGGCGGCAGTGTCAGGACATTTATGAGCCAAAAATTTGCGCATACAACGTGGCGTATGCGCAATACATAAACGAGGCGACCCTAATCAGGACGAGATCGTGCTAATTAACATGACACAAGCATAAATCATAAAGCAGCCACCTGACTGGCATCCTGTCGGATGGCCTCGAGAGGAGGTCCCCCCTTTCTGGATGCCCCAATAAATGCCTGGGGAGAAGGAATAGCCATTGTTTTAGCATAAGACTCAAGGACACGCGCCTCGCCTTTATGGGTAAAATAAAAATAATAAAAATAAAACTACAAACAGTCGCAAAGAGCCAATTCAGAAATTCGTGCAATAAATTCAGCAAACAATGGCAGAGGACACACATGTGTGCCAATGGCCACGTGTGTGTTACTTTTTATATGTACTGGTGTGTGTGTATTAGTTAGAGTGTGTATGTGTATTTGCAGTAACAACAATGCGCTTGGCTTAGACAAACAATGGAAAGAGGCCGGCCCGGCCGGAGCGAGGGCAAACAAAGCAAAGTCCAAGTGGGCTTACAGACGCCGCCAAAACGAACGCACTTTGGCTAAGCGCCAGTACACAGATACACAGATACAGATACAAATGCAGGGATCTAGATACAAGATACAATCGCACTTCCTTGACTTCGATTTATAGATTTTTTTCGCTATTTTGAATATTGTTACTGACATGCTATTTAAATTAGCTTTGAAACTATTTATAGTTTGTACATTTTTCATGGCCTTGTAGTTATTAAAAATAACTTAGAAAAGCATCTAAATTTAAGCTTAAATCCAAATAATCAGAAACTGATGCTTATAGTATATCTGACTTAGATATTAAACATTTTATTGATTGCAGAAACCCATCGCCAAGCAATCTGGGAGGAAAATCTAAAGTCCAAAGCCAAGATGCAGTTCTTTTCGCATATTTCAGGCGGCTCTCTATCAATTGGGGACAGAAATCTTTGCGAATGCGTGCCATTACAGCAATTATTTCTCAAGATTTATGTGGTCGGAACAAATTGCTTGGCATTTGGCCCACAACTACATACACACACACACACACACTTAGATTTGAACAAAGGAGCCAGGACGAAGACGGATAACCGCACAATAGCTCCGTGGCAGCCCACACAAAACACAATGCGACTACATATACACATGCCATTTAATAGGACCCAAGATTCTGGCAAAACTAATAGAATTTCGTGGTGCTTTATTTGGCCAAAAGACATGCTGGCCATAATCATTAACAGCATCCGCAAACTGGATTCGTTTTGGGGATAAAATTCAATGATTAAATCAATATATCACTGTCCAAAATGAACTCGAATCGATTTAGTACAAGGAAGAGACTGTTTTCTTGTCCCATACCAAGTAGATTGGATTGCCCATTTATTTATTATTTTTGTCAAAATATTAAATAACATCTTACTTAAAACATTTCTGGGTTAAGACTCAACAATTGAATCAAAGCTCTCTACCTGGCAGGTCGACCTCAATTTGATGGCAGTGATTGAATTGAATTCTGAAAAATTCAGAATTAATTAAACCAGGCCAGAGATGGAAATATGACTCGGAAGGCAAAAATTACTAATTGAATTGCCTCGGCCCTTCCTTGCAAATTGAATGAGTCCTGTCCCGGGGGGGAATTCACAGGATTTCAGAGGCGAAAATTAAACTCAAATGAATTGGGCGATTGAGCAATCAGTGGGAAGGAACATCAATTCGACTCGATTACAGGTCATTGAGTTTCATTCCGCTCCTTTCAGACCCTTTTCCTTTGTCCTTTGTTTAAGGACTGATGCATTTTTGTGGCCAACGAGCGATGAATCAGACCCCGAGGGGCTTCCTCATTGCTGAAAGTAGCGAAAAAAATGAATGTAATTTTCCTTGCCATTTTTATTGTTTGATGTCCGCACGCGCCTCCCCCGACGAGTGCTTGTTTTGCATTCCAATTACATTTTAAATGAAATTATTCACCTCTTAGCGCACAACTACTAATGGCTAAAAGTCTGGCCATCATCCTGTAAAATATATAAATACATAAAGAACTCTCTAATTAATTCATGACTCATTTCATATCGCCTTCCACGTAAAAATCCGATCCATTTACTTTTAGTTAGAGGTCTTTGGGTTTGAGTAATGCTTATCGCATTCATGGCTAAATTACATTACATTTAGGTTTATATTTCAAATATCCCCAGTGGCATTAGCGTGTGTGTGAGACTGTGTGTCACTACGTATATTAAAACTCAATTAAATATCGCATGTTGTCAAATTGCCCATCACAGGACCTGAAAGTATGCAGCCCAACAAAGGGAAAATAAAAACAAATTCCATGCTGCTATTTCGCTGCGCCTCATTATGAATTAATTTAGGTTCGCATTTCATTCCGACTGCGAGGTGGTCGGAAAATGGTGGGAAATGCCCGGATTACTAAGTGGATAAGGATATATATATGCGATTGCCAGGACAAAGTATGAATGAATTATGATTGCTGGAACGTCGCGAAACTGTTGAGCTTTCGAGCCATGTTCTCCTGGAGTTCTTCAGGTCTTCGTGGTCTTGGCCAGGTTGGAACTGGTTGGCCTGGTCGGCCTGAATCGCTTTCGGTTGCCATGTGAAGGGCAATAAATAAAATGGCGAAAAATGCGAAATACAATAAAGTATTGTAACAGCGACCAAACAAACAAACAAACAAAGCCCGCCAACAAAAGGTTACCAGCGCCGATGGCACACTTGGAAAAAATGTTATAGTGATTCAAGGACATGATTTGTACCAAGGGGGGAATTGTTCGAATGGATGATTAAATTAAAAGAATTATTTTTTTCAGTGCACTGTGACGACGACGACAACAGCCAGGCGACTGGCAAGCGGAAATGGCGTGAGCCGTACATGTTGTTGGAGGCGTGAGCAGGAGCTGAAGCTATATCGGGAAGGGAGGCGGTGCCCCTGGCCGATCTGCCCCGCCACCCGGCTTGCCACCACCTCGATTTCATCCTTCATCGTTCAGCCCCCAAAAGCGAACGCATTGAATCAAAGAAAATCACGAAACATGGCGTGGCAAGCGGCGGTTCCTGCACTACCTGTATTTCGTATTTTGGTATTTGGTTGCTCCTGCCCTGGAAACTTTTGTGCCACCCCACCAATTAGCCCAGCACCAGGAACCACAGCCATGTTGAGGCTTTAAATACTAAATACGGAATACCCGAAAGCCGATAACTTTATTCACCCAAAAGATTTGCAGCTTGTCTTGGCCGGGCGGATGCATGTCCCATGCCCTTTGATAATAAATATACAACTTTGTGCTTTTGTCGTCGGCGGCCATTTTCCGCTTCCTTCCCCCATTGCCTCTTGCCTTTTGTGCATTTCCGTTTCCGCTCCAGCTAAAGGGGAAGTGGAAGCGAGTTCAATGTAAACGGATTTCCATAGCAATTGAATCGAATCGAGTCGAGTCGAGTTGAGTTGCCAGTCGATGGGCAACTTTTAACCTTTTCCATCTGACACATTATAAATAAATGGTTTGACTTTGCGCTTACAGCTGTCATATATTTAATGGTGCAAATGCCACCACACATTGCCGCAATCTGTACTGCAATCCATATTGCACATACGCCCTGTGTGCAGCCAACTGAATGCGAAGCGAATACTTAGTAAGTATTACTTACTAGCCCGGTTAATGAAGTTTCTAATGCACGCAACGAGGCGTGTCGCTGCCGATTGGCCAAATCAGATACGTCAGCATGTCACATTATTATGGTAATATTTTTGTGATTCATCGGATTCCGTTTCAGTGGTTATACATATATGGTGTGTATTTAATGGGAAATGGGCGGATATCAGCCTTTGTTCCGACTCAATCGACTACCGACCCCGAAAGGCCATTGCCGGGTTGATTTGCCGGCGCAATTTAAACTCAATTTCCCGAACAAAAGAAATTTTAGCCATTAAATTCGCTTGCCATGCACAAAGTCATCAACAATGCATCCGAATTCGCATTCGCAATCACTGTGGCAGTTCTACATCGAATCCCAGTGCACTTGGCCGGCGTTGAACTAACGATATAGCAGTTTTTGGTAAGATAGACTAGGCTTCATCAATACCTACTAAAGACTTAAAAAAGGAATTCTTTGTTTCTTTTAGATTTAGGTTCTAAAATCTTACAAATCAGAGATAGAAGTATTTTTTCCAAAAACAAAGCTATAACTCTTCATTTTCTCGTTTGGCAAACAGACCACCATAAATTTACTCTTAATATACCCCTTGAATACCCATTAAATTCTCGTCCTGACATATACACCCTTATATAGAAATATATCCTTTTTGCCAACGCTCAGCGGATGTGACTACGGATGTGGCTGCGCTCGGCTGGCGCTTCCAGAAATCGCATGAGTGCTGCAATATTTAACCCCTCTGTGCAGGTGGGTGAGATCCTGGCTCCTGCCAGTTGGCAGGACACGTGCGAACATATGCATATGTATGCCACTAGGCCTTAACACACTTTGGCCCGCATCGGAGTGCACACCGCGTTGCACAAATGCGATTTGGCCGAGCTTAATCCATAAGCTTGGGGAATCCACTTAGAGGAGCGTGAAGTGACGCTAAGCGGGTGTCGTTGGGGAGGTCATCGGTCATTTTAATTGCGCATAAAACGGCCAGAACGCACACTCAATTGATCACGCACAAAATATGTGTATGTGTTCTATATATAGAAGAGGTCCCATGGGGGTTGGAGGTTTACAGAGAGAGAAATTCTAAAAGACGGGTAAAAGGATACATTTTTAGAACCTTAATTAGTACCCCAAAAAGTCTTTAAAATGCTCAGGAAAAGAATTCGAGTTCGAACTAGATTCTAGCATTCAAACCCTTTCAAGTTCCCTTTTAAGTTCCAAAAGTCTTTACAATTTTTCGCAAGTGTCAAGCTCCTGAAGCGGAATCCTAGTAGCCATAGCCATAGGTGATGGAGTGCCATAGACTGACATATGCAGTTGCCAGGACATGGTTAATGTGACAAGGACTGTTTGCACAGTTTGCTTAATATTCCACACGTGCACTGCCCTCACACATAATATATATTTATATACACATGTACTGCGGTCATAATGAGGGCCACTTGCCGGTGTCAGGAGTCAGGAGTTCGCAGGACTCTCGACTGCTTGACTCCGGCAGTTGTGTGTCATCAGCAAAATGGTGCCAGGCGACCAGAAATAGGATTATTTATCCACACACACACACACACTCAATGCCCCCAGAGGTGGACAAACGCAGTTAGTTATCCTTAAGCTACTTATGTATGGTCGGTATATCCTGGGAGTTGGGTGGGCTAAACGCAATTTACAGACTCACCTCGCTCAAATTAATTAGTGCAATTAAGCTAACCGCGCCTGTGGGAGGAGCTGTCAACTGTTTGGTCTGCTTTTATCCTACTTTTCCTTACTATTTGCCCAAAAAATTAAGTATACGCCGTGTACACATCGTTGGGCTTGAATTGTATCCCATTTCCAGGAACTGCAGTCCTGCTGGCTGGCAGGATTTAATTCGAAATGGTGCTTCGCTTCATTGGTATTCATGCAGCCTTAACCCACCAGCCATTTCCTAAATCCGGCCCTTAAAACAAAGCAACTAAAAGCTCGACAAAAAATCTTAAAAAGAAACCAAAAAACTTTCGAAAGCCAAAGGATTCAAATGTCGATGGGAGCGGAAGAAAGTCGAAACGATTTTCCAGCCAGCGGCGGGCACAAACAATTTATCTTCCCAGAGCTGGCCTATAAAAATGGCAATCATTATTATAGTCATGTACCAGGCAATGGGGCGTTACGGCAATCAACGCCAGCGTCTCAAGACGGCTTCCATAAATAAGCGCACAATTTCAATTTTCAACAACGCCTCAAAGGAGCACAGACCCGTGTATGTCCGTAGCCTTCGAACCGGAGACAGAGGCAAGCCACATCGAAGATTATATAGAAGGGCCAAGGAATATATACATATATATATTTAAATGCATATTTTAATAGCCATAAAGCGGGCAGCTCTTTTGGGCTGAGAAAAAAAAAAAGTACCAAAATGCCATCGGGCGTACTTACTGGCCTCTGCCAAAGGCTCAGATACAATGGCGCATGCATGGTCGCAGCTACATTATACAGATACAGATACAGATACATTTACAGATACTTTGGCAAGACAAGGCCGAATGCGAAACTAAAACAAGAGAATCCTCGTTCATATGAGGGGAGAAATGTAATATAAATTATAAACGCAAACTGTGCGACAAGGATTTTTGGTTTTTTTTTCGGGTTTTTATTTCTTATTCGATTTTCTGGTTTGTATTATTTCAACTTTGCCCCAACGACATGCGATTTGGATGGCAAATGATTTTGCAGTTGCAAGGAACGGGCGGTTGCACGGATCAGGGCGGTAAATGGTAGCATAAACGGGCAAATCGAGCGAGCACATGCTACTACAGACTATACCAAGCACATGGCGCTAGTGGAAGGTCAAGGGTCATGTCGAGCCGGCATTCGAATCTTGTCGAAATTTACTGCAACACTTGCCACGACCGCCAATAGGCATCTATCCATCTAATAAATATAATATATATCTCATTTTTTAGTATATTTATAGGCTGGATAGGAATTGATGACGTCTCCATCCAGGCACTATCTTTCTACTTGCCACCCTCTCCGGCTTGCACCGCCCCTTGGTGTCATGCCGCATGCAGATTGTCGTGCAGCAGTAAGCGAAGTAACTAAGCGAAACTGCAACGATGAGGCACGCAGAAAAATATAGTATTTTAAGCTTAAATATGATAGTTTAATAAGGCTTCTTAGGATCATTAAAATCATCTGATAATCTAGAATGTGATATTAGGATTCTGTTTTTAAGATTATTGTCACAATTCCCCCTAATTATATTAACTAAAACTCTCCTTTTTGCAGTGTAGCTGAAGGCAACTGCCGCAAAGTCTATGTTACCCGAAATCGATCCGAAAGAGCAACTCGAAAGAGGGGCTCGAGTACGTATAACTTCACCCAACTCTGCATGTGCACGTTTTCTGTGTCTGTGTCTGAGTATAAATGTGTGTAACAGAGTGTGTGTGTGTGGCAAAGTGTGTGTGTGTGGAGACCATTGGAGGCCAGACCCTGTGCCTATGCCACGCGATGTGATTGTGAATGCGAAAATGTGGCGACGGCAAAGGCAAAGTGAGACCGGGGTCTCGGTTCATTTTGGTTTGGTTTGGCTGCTGCCTAGGTTTCTGGGGGCTCTGGGTTCCGAGTTCTGGGCTAGGATGACGTAGTCCTACAGCTAAGTGTGTTAGTATGCCTGCCCTTCCTTTCTTGGGGTTGCACACTCACTCATACACACACACACACACACACACCCAGAGTGCCAGCACAGAGGGTGCGAAGGGGCATTAAATGGTTCGTGTTTTCCTTTTTTTTTCTTCTTGTTTTTTTTTTTTTTATTTTTTCCTCATCTTGCCACTCGTTTGCCACTCATATTGGGGTCGCCTGACTGTTCATACTTTAAAAGCCAGGCCATTTAGTTCCGAGGCAGGCTAAATTATTAAAAAGCCAAAGCAAATCCAAAGCCGCCGCCGCACAAACGCACGGGCGGCAGTTCATTAAATTCAATGTATGCAAAATAGCGGCCAACAATTGTGGCAGAAGGCAATCTTAACCGCCGCAATGACACCCACCCACCCAATCGACCCTCTCGTCTCACCCTGCCAGCTGTTGTCATTTTCGAGCCCCGAAAAGTATGCAATACAAGGCAAGCTCATCATAATCATATGCTTCCTTGAAGCAACTTAGCTGCGCAAATATGTTTCGCCCAACTTCAATTTGTGTCCCAGGTAGTGTAAAGGTATTTGCCATTTTTTTGTTGGTGCAAGATTGTAAGTGTGAGTGTGAGGGGGTCCTGGTGTCTGTATGTGTGTGAGTGCTTGTGGTTTTTTATGCGTCACGTGAGAATTTCCTTCATTATTATTTTACTTGGCTGCCCTGGTACATATCACGTATACGCAACGTATAATTCCGTAAAAAAAGGCATTGATTTTTTTGATTTTGCCTTCATTTGCTTGTTTTTTTCCAGTTTTTCTTTAGTTTTTTTTTTTTTTTGTTTTTCTGCCACTTTATTTATTACTTTGATTGCTTTTCACTTTTCTGGTTGAAGTTATTAGTGCTTTTCTTTGCCATTCTGAAAAATATTTGCTTGCCACTTCGGCACTGAACTGAAGTTGATTTTGTTTGTTTGTGTTTGGCACTTTTTACGCTCTCTTTGTATTTTGTTTTTCATTTCTTTATTTTTGTATTTTTTTCGCTTTTTTTGTTGTTGTTTGCTCTGTTGCTTGCTGTTCGGGGTTCATCATCACATTCACACACACACATACACTCTGTCAGGATAATACACAGACACACAAATACACTCACACAGACGCGCGCGTAAGGAATATAGTAAAGTACAAATTGCTCACAATTTCCTGGCTGGATCTGCTCTAGTTAGTTGATTGCTTTGTTGCTGCTGTTTTTAATTGCCTTCTCACTTTTTTCCTCTTGTTAGGAGACAATTCCACGACCACGCGCTTCAACGTCTGACCACGTTCTGAACGGAACACGGGCCAGACTCAAGTCCTTTTTGGCCGTTGTTGGTGAAATTTCTGAATGATTTTCACCAACTAGCGGCTGGCGAAATGCTCACAGGACATGCGCAGTGGAAAAGCGGCGACCCTGCAGGTGACACACTTTTCCGCGCCAACCGTCTTCGTCGATGGAGTGGATTTTCCGAAGCCCCCCCCACCGCCCCTCTGACTTAACCCCATTCCTCCCTTCGCTTACTATTTACATGGCACATTCGGTTTAAGGCGGCAAGCAGTTTTCCTTTAGTTACTTGCCATTTCTTTTTTTTTTCGTCCTGTTTGTATTTTGTAGTTTGAAGTGAATTTAGCATGCATTGCCTTCTGGATGGCTGAAGGATATGTGTGTGAGTGTGCTAGTGTGTTTGTGCCGCAAATGTCATTTTCGATGCTCGAACATTTTTTGTTGGGGAAGCTGCCGCCCAGATCGGGGAGTTGAAAATTCGCATTTGCCGCATCCATAATGAATGAAATGTCCTTTCGGCCAGCTTCGTCTCTCGGTTAAGCTTCTGGGTTAACTGACCTTTAGCAGTGCGGCAAAACACAAAACACAACGGAGCTTAAAAACAAATGCAAATAAAGAACTGCCTTCCCTTTTTGTATTTCAAAGTTCACTATTGTTTGCTATTTTTCTGGCACAATGCAATCTGAAATCATATTTATAGGATTGGGGGTGTATTCACAGGCTTTTCAAAAGTAAACAATTTAATACTGCTGATTTTGACATTTGCAATTTAAATATTTAACCCCAACATTTTAATTGATAAAACAAGTTTTAAATTATGTTTGCTCAATGTGTGTGTGTGCGGAGCAATATCTAAGCAATAAACGAGTGCTTGGTCAGTATAGAGCTCCAAATGTGTATTTTAAACAAATTAAAATTTTTGGGACAATTTGGATGATGTTTGACTTGCCCCATAAAAAGGATAAGAGCACTCAGACTGAGTTGAGTCGACAAAAACTAGTTAAAACTATGCTATTTCCATTTAAACAGAAAATAAATGGTAAAACAAATTATTTTCGTTTTCAGGTTAATTAAAAACGTTGAAACAAACCTTTTTTGTGCAACGAAAATAACCATAGTCGCTAAACTTTCTCATTAGACTACTTCTGTTTATAAACTTTTAAAAGGTATTTTAAAGTTGCTCCCTTCAGAAAACAAAATATGTAACCACAAATGTATTTTAACATTTTCAAACAGAATAATAGCTACATTTTGAATCCACCCCCCAAAAAAATTCCACAAAACATCTGCAAAAAACTTTGTCCATCAGGTCCTCCCATGCCTCCCATGCAGGTTCCCCATTTTGAAGGGGAAGTGGAAGATCCCCTGAAAATTTTGACAAAAAATCTTTGACACAAATCGATTAAGGTATTCCGCTCTAGAATCGGATGTATTTTGGCAAAGATATAGCCTTCGCTGGGGGCTAAAATGTGCCTCCCATGCAGGTTCCCCATTTTGAAGGGGAAGTGGAAGATCCCCTGAAAATTTTGACAAAAAATCTGAAAAATATTTTTCCCTCAGATTTTGATGCCGATTGGCGGAGAATCGTTCCACAAATCGATTAAGGTATTCCGTCCTAGAATCGGATGTATTTTGGCAAAGATATAGCCTTCGCTGGGGGCTAAAATGTGCCTCCCATGCAGGTTCCCCATTTTAAAGGGGAAGTGGAAGATCCCCTGAAAATTTTAACAAAAAATCTGAAAAATATTTTTCCCTTAGGTTTTGATGCAGATTGGCGGAGAATCGTTCCACAAATCGATTAAGGTATTCCGCTCTAGAATCGGATGCATTTTGGCAAAGATATAGCCTTCGCTGTGGGCCATAATGTGCCTCCCATGCAGGTACCCCATTTTGAAGGGGATCCCCTGAAAATTTTGACAAAAAATCTGAAAAATATTTTTCCCTCAGATTTTGATGCAGATTGGCGGAGAATCGTTCCACAAATCGATTAAGGTATTCCGCTCTAGAATCGGATGTATTTTGGCAAAGATATAGCCTTCGCTGGGGGCTAAAATGTGCCTCCCATGCACTTTCCACATTTTGAAGGGGATCCCCTGGAAATTTGGGCGAAAAATGTGAAAAATATTTTGTCCTCAGGTTTTGATGAAGATTGGGGGAGAATCGATCTACAAATCAATTAAGGTATTCCGCTCTAGAATCGGATGTGTTTTGGCAAAGATATAGCCTTCGCTGTGGGTCACAATGTGCCTTCCATGCACCCATATATAAAAGCTATAGGGTAAGGACTATATAAATGAATATCATGGATCTACGAATATCCTAAAGGACTTCATCAGAAATTAAAAAACAAAAGCGAATCATTTCTTAGTTGTAATGAAGGTTTGTAGAGGATCAGTTTATCGATGAATTAATGACCAATCCAATCCCCAATAGGGTATAAAAACTTCGTTTCCATTGGAAGGTACTCACTACTCTATTTTCTCTTGTAAAAGTTTTTAGAAACAATTAGCAGCACATTAAAATTTTCTATTAGTGTTCTATGCAGTATGAATATGAAAGTCTTCCATTAGTTGTTGAAATAAATTTAAGGGGAAATGTTTTGAAAACCCATTTTCCGCTGATACACGTTGGCGGTGCCCAGAAAGGAAACCACCGACTGACTGAAACCCAACTGCGAAATGTGAAACGCAACAAAATCAGAAGAGGAAAACCAAACTCACAGAAATAGAAACCGAAACCAAAACTCAACGGAGCAAAATCAACGCCAACGGCGGCTGCCTGTCAATTAAAACATTAAAACGCGCTGAAAAATGCACCAAAAAGTCGAAAAACAAACACAGCAGCAACAACGCTGGCGATTAGAAGCCTAGAATTTCGCAATTGAGCACTTAGAGCCAGAGCCCAGACTCAAAAAAGTGCACAGAAAATAATTTTATCAACAGATTTTTCAAACTATGATAAATCAGCAATAAATCATACTACAATATTTATATCAAATATGGCTAAAAATTCGAAATAGGACATTTGAAATATAATATTTCTTTGGGTGTTGAATCAAAAGCGGAGGATGGGGAGTGGCCCGGCGTTGGGGGCAACACTAATGTGTGACCCAGTTTGGGGCACCATGCAGGAAAGGAACTCTGTTTTGGCTATTTGCTTTTGATCATTAAAAACTGGTTGGCCGCAAACGCCAAAGCGCATACGACTGCGGTTATATTAATAGTATCAGAGCCGGACATAAATAATTATGAATAAATCACCGGGTCCCAGCTGAGTGGAGTGTGAATAGAGCGCATTAAAAATGTATGCCTTCGGAATTCATTAAATAGAAGGATTAAATAAACAGAATTTAATATGTTTACCAAAGCGGATTTGTTTTCAGGGTAATTTAATGACAAATAAATTGAAAATAAACATATTAGAGAGGATTATAAAGGATTATGTTGTGAAAATGTTAAAAAAGATATAATAAGTGTGAGCATGCATATATTGTAAATTATTAATAATGGAATGGGTTACTTTAATTTAAATAATGAATTGAATATATATTCATTTAATCGTGTCTATATATCCCACCTCGCTTGTCCATATTTCTCTTTTTTTTTACCGCCCATGTCTTTGGCGGCTGCGGAGCTTTCGGCGGCGGCTTTATAAACCGCCGGCGATGGCGGCCGCGAGCCGAGTTATACCGTTAGATTAGCCGAACGCGCGCGTTTTTCCCACGACCACAAAATATTAAATAACCACCATGAAGGATCTCAAGATGCACTGCCTCCTAGTGGTAGTACTTATCGGTTATGTGGCAGCCTTTCCGGACGGAGCTCCATCGGATACGTGTGTGAAGCAGCGAGCGAATCAACCCAATCATGGAAAGGCCAGAAGTCAGCCGGCTCATTCGAATCCCTTCGAGGTTGTGGCCGATTCCCAGACCTATCATCCCGGTCAGCAGATATCGGTGGTTGTGTATCCGCACTCAGATCAGAGCACCGTCTTCCGGGGATTTTTCCTGCAAGCCAGAGATGCCAATTCCAACGAGTGGATCGGGGAGTGGGTGCAGAGCGAGAACACCAAGACTATTCCGGAGTGCTCCGCCATAACGCATTCGGATAATCGAGATAAACTGGGAGCCAAGTTAATTTGGAAGGCACCGCAAAATAAACGCGGCAATGTATACTTTACGTAAGTAAAATACGGCTTTAAGGAGCCACAGTAGTTCTATGAATGGGCCCAGAATTCATGGCCAAATTTCAATGGCATACTTTTTGGCCAAAAATGAACTTAGTGTATAAAAGACAGTAGTACGTGTCTTTTATCGTCCGTGGCCATCATCATAATCATCATTAGGAGCAAAAGTGGCTGTACCATCATGGCTGGTAGCCGTGAAGGGATTCATTAATCATACGCCACGTTGACCCACATAATGTAATGCGCGCATAATTGTCAGGCCGACAAAAAGTTGCCGGATAATCGCACAAAGGCATTATGTAATTGATTTATTTGGAAAGAGAGTCAGTCTCTGGCGAAAAAGAGTCTCCAATCCGTCCAATCATCCGTTCAACAAAAAAGGCATCACAGCAACACAGCCAAAGACGCCAAAAGCCAAAGAAAAGTTGTCAATGGTTTTTATGCGACAACAGCAACTTTGTCAGCCGTCAACACTCTCCAACATGGAAAATGTTATTTTCTGTATATTTTATCATTAATCATTCTAGGAGGCACACAATATGATTAATCAAAAGGGAAAGTAGTGGTTTAATCAAGAGTTTTTGGGTGGGGGATTTGAGGGAAACTTTTAAACAAATCTTATGCAATCTATTATTTTAAAATTCAATTTTCATTAAAAATGTATGTAGCTTAGTGTCGGCTTAACTACAACATCATTTGAAATTGTCGAATCATCAATTATTACCTATTTATAGACACCGTTTGCGTGCAATCTTCCGTATAAATTAAAATCCATTATGACTCGGCTCGACTCAACTCGGATATTTAAATTTTCTTTTTTGCAGGGGCACTGTGCTACAGGAGTACGGCACCTTCTGGAGCGACATCGTTAACAAAGTACAGGCGGAGCCGCAATAACTGAAATTATGTACTTAGTTATAAGACAGCTGTACCGACCCATCCACTCAGCCGGGCAATAAATCTTAAAAACCCTAATTAGTCAAAAAGAAATTGTTGTTTGAAGATTTTCCAAAGACCCTTCCCGCCCTTTGCAATCAACATTACCAAACAAAATTATTGACTTTTTAGCCTAACGTTTATGAATGACCAGTCGTCCCACATACACACATCTAAAGGCACTCCCACATTGGCGCTGCCCTCCACCCACCACCTGCCACCACCCACTCGAACTCAACCAAATCAAAGGCACGAGCCGGGCACGTTTGGCTTTCCAGACACGTTGCCCAGCTTCTCATTGGAAATTCGTTTTGGGCGTGCAACTAAATTGGAAACTTTAAGCACCTTTCATGCCGGCTGTGCGAGGCGAACCGATAGCGATAAAGTAATTAGACCAGGCCTCCCTCAGACGGCCACAAAAATTGGCAAAAACGTAAGCCAAGAGAAGCAGGCCAGGTCTGAGTATCTGGGATTGCCCTTTTGCTGATTGCCTCTAATCGGACGAAGCGGATAAGGAATCAACATCAGACGATAAGGTCATCCATAAATTGGTTCCAAGAACAGCGAGAAAATAGAAAATATTCGGAAATTGGACAAAAAATTCAATAAAAATATTTAACAAACGTTCTTCATTAATAGAAATTGTTATTGTTTGATTAATTAGTTCGCTATCTGCTTGGAATGAAGGTCTTTATATAATTTCCATCAAAACAATCAATAACAAATATAATAAACAAATAAAAACAACATAATATGTAGAAAAATATTATTTAAAGGTAAGTTTATTATTTAGAACTCACCAAATTAAAAAAGACTTAAAATATATATATTTCTTCTATTTAATCTTATAAACTTTTAATTCATAGAGAGAACCTACAGCCACGACTTTAGAAAGAAAACTGATCTCGCAAATTGAGTTTCGCAATTTAAATATTATATCATAAGACCGGAATTTCTAATATTAGAATTCATTATTGTACATATATACTTGAACTATCACAACCGCAGCGACATATTCTTCCTTAATGATTATTTTTTTCTGTAGAAACAACTGGTATCAGTTTAAAAAAGAATTCCCTTTGAAAATTCAAAAAAATAGAAGCTGTTACTTTTCAGGAATCTCTACTGTAAGCATGTAAGCGCATTCTAACTTTCGATAGCTTGTTTACCCGGCTGCGAGTCCAGTTGTTATTGCTGTTCCATTGAAATGTGCCTGGCAACCCACGCGATTTGGCAAAATGGGGGGTACAAGTAGTAGAATGGGGGGCCATGGGGCCAGAACTGGGCGGGTTGTTTTCGTGCGTTGCATTCGACTGCGGTCTGGCGACTTGTTTTGATCGAATTCGCCGCGCCGGCTGTCTTTGTCTGGCTTCGCCGAACACCCAGGGGTGTGCCTTAAACCTAAGAGGGAGCAGTAAATCCCCCAGAGCAGCGAAGAATGCGCTCCTGGACGGCTCGAGTTCGTTGTCCAGTCGGACGAGTCTGTTTTTCAGCACGCGTTTTGTTTTATTGCAAAGTGACTTGTTGCTCTCCGTCGTCTGGCTGTGCTTCGTTTATCAGCGATTGCCGGCAGCTCAACACTTTCAGTTCACGTTTAGCAACTTTCCAGAGAGGTTCACCAGAGATTCCAACAGATTCACGCACCAGGATGGTTATCAATTTCGCCGCCGGTCCAGCCAAATTGCCCGAAGAGGTCAGTAGTATGGCATGATGTACCAGGGAGAAGGGTTTGGGTTACAGCCCATAACGTTCAATTGTCTGTAAGGAAAAGAGAGTATAAACTTGTAGAAGCTCTCTTTTTAAATTAAATGCTTATTAAGTGTTTTATAACCTTAGTTTTCCGCTCAACTTACCTGGCATATGCCCTTTTGTTCGGTTAGGTTCTGAAAGAAGTACAGGCCAACCTCCTTAACTGCAATGGCAGCGGGATATCGGTCATGGAAATGTCCCATCGCTCCAGCAATTACGGGAAAATCCAGGAAACGGCCATCAACGATCTTCGGGAGCTCCTCAATGTCCCCAGCAACTACAAAATCCTCCTGATGCAGGGCGGTGGCACCGGACAGTTTGCTGCAGTTGCTCTCAACTTGATCGGGATTACTGGCAGTGCTGATTATGTTATCACTGGGTCGTGGTCATCGAAAGCCGCCAAGGAAGCGGCTCAGTACGGAAAAGTGAATGCCGTGATTCCCAAGCTGGCCAAGTACACGACCGTTCCCAGACAAAGCACCTGGCAATTGGATCCGAAAGCATCGTACGTCTACTACTGCGACAATGAAACAGTCGAGGGCGTGGAATTCGATTTTATTCCCGAAGTTCCGGAAGGTGTTCCGCTGGTGGCCGACATGTCGTCCAATTTCCTCTCGCGCCCCTTCGATGTCAGCAAGTTTGGTGTCATCTTTGCGGGAGCCCAGAAGAACATAGGACCCGCGGGCACAACAGTAATCATTGTCAGGGAAGACCTAATTGGCAAGCATCTGAAGACCACACCCTCCATCCTGAACTTTGAGCTGATGGACAAGAACAGCTCACTGCTCAACACTCCTCCCACGTTCGGGTAATTGTTCTTGATATTATCTTACTTTCTGCATTCTTTTTATAATTCTCCCTTTCAGCATCTACGTAATGGGCCTGGTTTTCAAGTGGATCAAGACCAATGGCGGCATAGCCGGCATGGAGAAGCAGTCCGCTGCCAAATCCAAGCTTATCTATGACATTATCGATCAGTCCGAAGGCTTCTTCTACTGCCCTGTAGATACGAATGTGCGCTCACGAATGAACGTACCATTTAGGATCGGTAGTGCTGCTGGTGACGATGCCCTGGAAAAGGAGTTCCTGGCCAAAGCGGAAGCAGAGGGTATGATCCAGTTAAAAGGCCATCGTTCTGTGGGTGGCATACGTGCCTCACTTTACAACGCTGTTACGCTGGCAGAAACCCAAAAGTTGGCCAATCTCATGCTGGCATTTTACAAAAACAATAAAAATTAGGACCTTTCTTATCTAATTGATTTGTTTTTTGGTTTACAAAAGACCACGTTGTCGGAAGATCTCGTCCAACTTCAGTTCCAGGTTGACGTTGGTTCCTCGCAGGTTGTCAACCACCTGTTTGGCCCAAATAAAGTACTGCTCACGGCGTTCCTGATAAGAGGGATGTACAATTATATTACTTGTTCCATAATGTTTACGTTAACAGTCCCACCTCTGTCCATCCCTTGGGCGTGTTAACCTGCAGATCCCTTAGGTTATCCAGCTTATCGGCCAATTTGATGAGTTTAGCCCGGCAACTGGACTTGGATGCATTGACAATTTGCAGCCGCTTTCGCTCCTGCTTCTCCAACGACTTGTCATCGGTCACCTCCCGTACTAAACCACAAACATCGGCACCAAAGAGTTCCTCCACATCCACAAACGTGGCGTCCGTATCCTCAACCACATCGTGAAGGAGAGCTGCCATGAGAACAGCCTCATCCGTGATGCATGCCTCCACGGACAGAATGGTGCTCACATTTATGACATGATTGACATACGGCGTTTCCTGGGGGTCCTTTCGTCTTTGCTCCCGATGTTTCAGAGCCGCATATTGCAGGCATTCCATGAATTTGCGAGAAGGATATGTTGTCATTGTTTTACCCTCTGAGATAGAAAAGAAGCTTAAACCAGGTATATATCAGGATAAAAATAGGAACAATACCTATTCAAATATCAAAATATGTAGCTTTGCCGGTTTATTTTATTTATTAAAAAATGTAAACACCAACAGCTGACCAAGTGTTGGACAACGATACACCTTTCTACGGCACCAGCCCTGAACCTGTTATCGATAAAAAACGATAAGAGCCCGCGCTTGCAGTATAAATTTAAAAACCTTTATTGTAAGGTATATAAAACTAATCTTTGTCAGTATTCTTGTTCTCGCATCTGTTGCACTGGTCGCTTTCGGCCTTTTTAGCAGCCAGCTCGGCTTCTCTGGCCGCCTGGGCAGCTTGGCGCTCCAACTCCGGAATGTAGAAGATTTTGCGTGACTTTAGCGCTGACCACTTATGTCGTTTGATGTAATAGGACATTGCTATCAAAAACGCTGACATAAGAACCACCTTGATAAGCAGCAGCCGGCGTTCATCAGATTCCGGTTCAGAAGTCCACTTCAAGAAGGTAACCACATCCTTGGCTATTTGCGCAGCGGAGGCAGCCACATTCTCATCGGCATAACTGACCACTTCGTTGTCAATTACCTTTCCCATGGAAATGGCACCTCCCGAAAAGTATGGATTAAAGTACTGCCCGTCGCGCAAAGTGAAACCAGCTGGCGGTTCACAGTATCCCGTGAGCAGTGCAAAGACATAATCCTCGCCTCCCTTGCGAGCTGACACGATGTAGCTCAAATCCGGCGGATAGGCGCCGTTGTTCGCGGAACGGGCCGCATCCTCGTTGGGGTACGGGGATGGAAAGTGATCGGATAGCTTCCCCGGACGATCGAAATAGTTTCCCTCCTCATTTGGTCCGTCCTTGACGGTGATTCCCTCTGCCTCCGATTTGGCCTCCGACTCGGTCATGCATACCCCGACCAGGTTGCGATAGGCTATGTATTGTAGCGAGTGGCAACTGGAGCACACCTCCTTGTAAACAAAATAACCACGGCGCACACTCTCCTTGTCCAGGGCAGCCAGCAATCCTGTATGATTCCAGTCCTGGTGCGGCGGATGGACGCAATCTGAAGAGGCATCAACGCTCGCCTCCAAGGCGTAGATCAGGAGTCCTGCCCCTCCGGCTAAGACTCCCAGGGCACCCAGTAATTTGGGACGTCCGGCGAAAAATGTGCGCCCAGGTAAGCTAGCCTTTGGACGCACCGATGTCCAGTTGAATCCACCCTTGGCCTTCTGGAACAGCTTCAAGCCGAGGCTCCGCAATTTCCCGGTCATGTTGGATTACTGTTGTCTCGTTCAGCCCTGTTTCGTTAATTTTGTAGATGACAGAGCTCACTTACTAAAGTTGAGAGTTGTCAAAAAAGAAAACAATGTGTGCAACAGTGTCTAGAGTTGCCACAAGGCAAAAAGTTTGGGACATCAATAGGCACTCCATTTTCTATCATGTGAATTGTAAGGTTAGGCCTGTTCCGATTTTTGATTTACTTATCTTATGGGTTTCTTTTGTTTAACTTTATTATTTAAGCATAATAAAACATCAGCCTATACAGGTTGCAGACTATATAAATTAATCGAAACAAACGCTACTGGAGACCATCACTAATTGGTTCGATTATGGTTGCATTTCCGTTTCCTGTTTTTGAATTCGAAATAAGCTTGGGTTCAGTTTATTAATTTTCTCAGTTTTCAATATTTCCTTAATTAGTATGCTGATCTTAGTGTTAAATTGTAATATTTCAGAGTAATTACATTATTACAAGATAATTTTAGAAAACCTATTAGCAGAATATACCTTTTTACCATTTCTATGGAATGTCCTTTTGTGCAATTGTCAATTTTTCTTAAGAATTAATTCGATTTCCCCCTCAAACAATGCAGGATGTCAAAGGCCTTTATCTTTAGAGCTTTCTTCCAAATAAACCCCAACTCAGTCGGATTCTTATCCACGATCTTTCTCCATAAAGCATCGTGTATGTAAAATAAAACCCACCCAAATTGCTGTTATTCTTTACGGCCTAAAAGGTTGAGTCGACGTTTTTCTTTCTCTTGTTGTAAGCCATCAGTTCCTTCTGGCATTTCTTTCCTGCCCAGCGACCGGAGCAGCCAAAAACAAAAACAACAAAACTAAAATAGAAAAATACAAATGCCAGGGCACTTTCATTTGTTATCTGGCGCAGTAATCTGTAAATCTGTAACAGCCCACCAAACAACGGTGCATACAATATTTCCTAGCCATTCTTCACACTGTGTGACCACGAAATCGTCAAAGTCAGGCCCAGCCAGCTTTTCCAAAACGGCCCAAAAGCCATGGGCGCAGTCTGAAGATATTTTTTATTCGGAAATAGGGTTTTAGGGGAAAAATATCTCAAATGTCTAGAGTATCTAACAGAATGAAAAAACTATCATGCGGGATAAAAGTCACCCTAAAGATATACTTTCCCAGACTTTTAAAGAAAATAGGGGTTACAAATATTTATTTTATTAGAAATTAGACAAATTTTTAATTTGAAAAAGTTTCGAAAAACTCTATAACTTTTAAGTGAGAGATAGTTCTGTAAAGTCACCCCTGAGAAATGTTTTTCCACCCAGTCTTTTTGAAAATAGCTTCATAATATTTACATATTTTATTAGAAATATCTTCTAGTTAACCCTGTTAGTGGTTTAACCCCTTTTCCCATACCCATGGCAACCAATAATGACAATGCAACAGCCGACGCCGGCAGAGCGAACGTTGTAAGCTCGTTTTTTTTTTTCTGTTTTTTGGTGAAAATTTGTACCTGATTTTATATTTCCCTTTTTTGTTACACTGTTTTTGTTGCTGTTTGTATTTTTTTTTCTCTCTTCAGTTATTACGTATTGCCATGTTTACCATATTTTACACGCGCTTACAGCCACAACACACACACACACTATCACACACATACAGTTGAACACCTCCAGTTACCTGTGTATTGGTGGTGAGTGTTCTGCTTCTGCGCAGCGATGCATAATTCCCACTACTTTTGAAATTTGTGTTGTTGTTTCAGTTGTTTTGTGCCTTCTGCGGTGGGGGTTGTTGTTGTTTCTGTTGTTGTTGCCGTTGCTGCTGCGCAATTAATAATTCTTTTCGACTGGCGTGAAATTTTCATAAGTCAGAAAATAAGGCAACAGCAGCAGCAGCAGCAGCAACAGCAACCGCACCAACTTTCCATGAAAATCTACGGCCATTAGTGGCAATCGCAACGCTTTTCACCGTCAAAAAGAGATAGAGAGTAGGTGGAGGAAAGAGAAGGAAAACCGCAGACCCCCACCGGAATGGGCTCACGTCATATTTTTTATTCAAATTACAAAACTCATTAAGATATGGCGTTGTTTAAAAAAAAAAAAAAAAAAAAGAAATAAGCCAAACTTTGAATCTATTTTTCCCTAAAATTCTAAAGATTAAGCTTCAAAAACTGCATTCAATTTTCAAAAACCTTTTTTCGAAATTCTCAAATAAAAGAAAGGCAATTTCACGTTGTTTACAGAAAAAATAAAGAAAAATTAAGTTAAGAAACCAAACTTTTAATATATTTTTCCCTAAAATTCTGAAGATTAAGCTTTAAAAAACGCATTAAATTTTCAAAAACATTTTTTTTTTCAAATTTTCAAATAAAAGAAAGCCACTAAAGAGTCAATTTTACAATCAAATAAATATGAAAATCAATCGTACATAAATCATTCTAATATATGTTTTTAAGGAACTCTTTTTTTTTATGGCCCAAAGCTATAGCCAATGTCCATACAAAGTGGAGTTGATTATTCCAGAAAGAGATGGGCCTGCAAATAAAAATACCAGCATACGGCACAAAAAAAAAAAAAAAAAAAAAAAAAAGTATGCATAATTTTGCAATAAATGTAAATATTACTGGTCCGGTACTGCTTCCTTTGGGAGACAAAGCGCCATGCTGCTGTAGCTTCCTGCTGCTGCCAGTTGCCTCCTCTTGGCCAGATGATGTTGCTTGAGGATCTGTGCTGTATGCTTGGTGCTGTGTACTGTGCTGGCCATGTCCCACTCCTTATCTTGGCAGCACGAAAACCAGAAACAAGAATTATAGACCAAAAGCCAGTTGCAATGCGAGTGCAGCATCTCGCTGTCACACAGGTACGTAGGCTACGTAGGTGTATGTGTGGGGGGGCATTGCATTTGTGTGTCTGTGTGTGTGTGTGTGTTGTGTAGTGCTTGGGGGCTAGAACTTTAGCATCTGCTCTAGTGTTGGTTAACGCTTAAAAATCCAAAAAGGAAGTGGAATGATCTTTAAAAACAAGTTGCATTCGATTTTTTGCTACTTATTCGATTAAATATATACTTTATTGCTCTATCTAAATCTAAAGTAAGTTTTAATAGTCAAAACCAACATAATAGAAGAAAAAGCTCATTTCGACCACTAAACTCTTACAAAAGAATCAAAAATGTCAGCGATCTACTCTTATATAGTTTCCTTTTCTCATCATCCACACATTTCTCATAATTAAATGTAATTTAAATAATTAAAATTGATATTTTCAGCTTAAACGGCTACCGTTCAAGGCACTACACGCAATGGAATGAAACATCGCATGCGATATTTGAACCTGAGCTCACTCTCTTACTGTTGAGTATCTTACAGATTCTTATTCTCACCAAAGTAGTATCTCAATTCAGCAATAACAACAACAACAACAATAGCAACTATGCTCCCCCCCCTCCCCCTATATACAACAACATCACGATTTCAAAGTGTATCTGTGTGTGTATTTTTTAGCAATTTTGTTTATGTGTAGCATGCGGTTTTGTTGTAGATTTTTGTAAACTTTTTCGCAACATCCACCAGCTGAAAGCCCAGGAGAAAGATACAAAAAAAAAAAAAAAACAAAAAGGAAGAGCGACAAACAGAAGAGAGTGATGAAGAGGTGGATGGAGAACTTCATGATGAGGTTGTAACTGTCTTTTCAATTTCTCGTTCTGCCCGATTCGCTTTGCCAAATGGAGCCTAGTAGATACAGATACACGGATATTGTACATCCCACAGATACACAGATACAAAAGCTTGGGCATTGCGGCGGCCCTTTACTGGAACGCTGAGCTGTTAACTGAAAATTGTTCTGATGCGCGGATGCTTGGATACTTGGATACTTGGATGCTCGGATGCTGGTAAGATGGATCTCTGTCTCCGCTCAATTCATCTCATCCCCTCTCTGGGCCTCTCACAGCTCCTGCCTGGAACACAGATACTCGGCTCGTGCGTGTGTGTGTGTGTGTGTGCGAGCGTTGATGTTGATGAGTTTTGTTTTAATTCTGCTTCTTGACTTCAATTTCTTATAGAAATTGTTTATAGGCACGTAATACAGTGGGGACTCAGTACAAAGGATTTAATAAATAATATTTTACTTTATTCTCATAAAAAAAAAGATGAAATCTTAAACCAATAATAAATTATTTCATTTAAAGGTTAAATCTATCAAGAATAACCTCCAAAAAGTATCTTAAAATTCTATATTTTGAATAAAATATATAAACGGGTAATAAAAATGTCATTAAGAGAAGTAACACTGCAGTTTGGCCCCAAGAATCAGTGTGTGTGCTTCACGTATCTATTAGTATCTGTATCTGGGTATCTTTGTATCTTTGTATCTGTGAAATGCACAACAACAGAGGGATTGTTGTTGCTGTGATTTGGTGAATCGCGCGTAGCCGATTGTAATTATTGTAATCGAGTCTCGAACCGATTCAATCCGATCCGATACGATACGATCGCAATAGCGGATAGCACAAGCGACGGAAGGGGTCCACGGAAGGGGTCCAGAAGATCAGAAATCGACATGGACATAGTCGTCTCTTTGGCTTGATTTGATTTTGTTTTTAGCTGCTTTGATGATCATTTTGTAATAGTTTTCTCAGTGCTCCGCTTAAATCATCTCTTGGCGAGATCAGGCCAGTCCAGGCCAGTCCGGGCCATCCCAGGCCAACAGAAACGGAGCGATCCACCGCATCTCGTGATCGTTTCGCTTGAGCCGAGACCCGAGACCCGAGCCAGAGCCCGCGCTTTTCTCTTTGATCGACCAAGGCAGCAGACCAACGTCATCGACAGTCATCACCAAGCCTGGCTTGGATGTTGCTTTTTTTACTAAAAGTTGATTGACTGTCTGTTCATTTAGCCGCTTGTCCATGGCTCGCTCCGTTTGTTGGCTTTGCCTCTGACTCCAACTCTAGCCATCTCTGTGGTACATGGAAAGAAAAGTCTAATAGGGACTTGCTAAGAAAGAGAAACTGTCACCAAAGACATACAGATCCTAGCCAGACAAGGGGAGTCACTAGGAAGTCACTAGATACCTGATTAGATAGATAGTCCCAGAAACCCCTGAGGCTCTTGTTTCAAGTCTCTACTAGATAACCCCTTTTTTTCTCTGTGCACTTTCAAGCCACGGTTGCGGCTTCTCTTGCACATTTCGTTTTAGGCCATTATAGTTTTGAACATGTTCAAGTGCCATTCTCACGATTGTTTATAGTCTTTTAATTTCAGCCGGAGCACAAGAAATAAACAGTGAAATTTAGCAGCAGGCGATTTGAGTTTTTTCTTTCTTAAGTTTCTTTTAGGCCTAATGTTCTGGAAAGCCCAATCCCAAGCCCAAGTAAGCGACAAAGAATCCCCGTTTCGGGTGCAGTTGGAGTCGACTTCCCCACCTCATCCATCTAGCCAGGCCAACAAACGAATCTGAAGTCTTCAGTTGGCAGCGGTGAAAGGCCTCAAGTGCTCGATAAGTACCAGGGAGCCCGACAGTCTTTCAGACCTCAATCCTCAGTCCCTCAGTCCTCTGTCCACAAAGCGTAGTACTCCAAAATGTTTGCCTATTAAACAGCCATCAATGATTGTTACATTCTACAAATAGAAAATGGCCGAGAACGAGAGAATGTTTTGGGCCAAAAGACGCTGAAAGAGATCATGATTATGAGAGATTTATGAGTCATGATCACCGGGGACAGCTCGGATCCACACTGATCTATAAGTATCTCGGAAACTGGCACAAACTACAATATGATGAAGAGATAATTCGTTTGTGGGTAAAACACTAAAGAGTCCTCTTATGGATTGGATTAACTGATCTTAAAGAGGCCTAGTCTATTCCTGACTTTCCCAATCCAGTCACAAGGATCTACTCTTTCTTTCAATGCTTCTGTGTATTTTTATTTCAATTTAAATGTAAACCCTAAGTGAGGAATCGAATTGGTGTTATTTGTGCACTCGGAATTCCATCAATTAAGAAAGTTGGTGAGGCGATCGGATCGATCGCTGAAATGATTCCCGAACAAGTATCGGTTCGGTCGTCGATCGTTAATTAACTCCCATCGAACTGCCACCAAATTGACATTCCCCCCAGACTTGTGAGTTAAACATTTCCACGGCGGACCACGGACCACGGTCCATATCGTGGGTATCACGATCATCTTGGGCCAATTTTCGCGCATGGAACTTTCAACTCCAAAACGGACTGACAATTGATTTGTGCCAGCCATCCATCCAGCCATCCAACCAACCAACCATCCATCCAACCAAGTAAGAGCAAAAAAAAAATAAAAAACAAAGCTGGCTTGCAATTTAAATTAAAAGCGCAATTGAACTGGAAAATTCGTCTAAATTGTTTTCACAATTACCCACACACGGTAAACTTGAGTTATCCGAGGGGGAAAGCAAAGAGGTCACCACCACTATAGAGTACTCCTATAGAGTGCATAGATACTACTCCTCCAGGACGGTCAAAATCCAAACCAATCCAATCCTCGGAGCAATCGCAGCTCTACTAACAACATGCAAGACCAGAGTACCCAGAGTACCCAGAGCACAATACATAAAAATTTCAAAACTAATGATGCAGAAGGAGCAGGAGCTCCAGAGTGGGAGGGTAGCCTGGACTCTCAGATAGTCCACCACCACCAGAGCTTCAGATCTCAAGCTGCTTTCGTTCAAAATTTATGCATGAGAAGAAAGATTTCCGAGGCAGAAGAAACTGAAATAGTTTGCTTTTTTTTTGTGGGAGTTCTTCTTCAGCTTTTTATTTAGTTTTTATTTTTTATTTTTTCTATTTTTTTTTTTTTTTGCTCTGGCTGAGCTCTGATAAAGATCGGAAAAGCCCGAAGTTTAGAAAGGCAATAGCTGACACAGAGCAGCATCCGAGCAGCAAGTATCTATGTATCTGCAAAACATAAATTGTATGTATCTATGCCCTGGCCTGTACATTCTACAATGTATCTACTGGGTCTGCAGAGTATCTCTGTGTGTGTGTTTGTGTGTGTATCTATGTAATGAGCATGTAACTAAACTTCTGTGTAGCCAAAACTCCTACAACAGAGACAAAAACAAAAAGCCGAGACCTACTACTACGAGTACCCAACTCTGCGAACCGAACTCCCTCAATACCCGTTTGCCACAAGCTTCAATTCAACTGTACTGGCTATGGCTGCTGTAGCTGCTCTTCTGGCTCTCAGTCTTCTGTCTTCTGTCTTCAGTCTCCAGTCTTCTGGCTTCGGTCTTCGGTCTGCTCTATCTGATGATGGCCGTTAAAAGTTAAAGCTGAAGCTGAAGCTGAAGAGCGCCCGACCCGACCTGATGCCCTGAGTTCCCCCTTTTTGGATGCCCCCAATCCTCTCCTGAAGTCACCCCGTCGTTCTGCTCGTAAACATGAGTTCTTTTCCCTCTTTTTACTTGGCTTCAGCTTCAGCTTCGGCATCGGCATCGGCTTCCATCCCAACTCTTGACTTGACTTCATTTGTTTGGCTTTTTTGGGAGACAAAACTGGTTATTGCTCTTGCCAGCCTGCCAGCCAGCCAGCCAGCCAGCCTTTCCTTTGCTGCCCTGGCTTTATGCCTGTATTTTTTTCGGCTTTTTCGGTTAGGTGAGCGGTGGTCTCTTGGCCTCCTGCTCTCTGTTTTCTTTTTATTTATTTTCAGTTTAGGCCACAGTGGCGTATGCAAAGGGGCTATGTTGGCTAGATTGGGCCAACGGGCCAACAGTTCCCATCGACCACGTCGCTGTTTTGGGCCACGCAACTGCAGCTTCCAGCCTCCTAGCCTTTTAGCCTCCCAGCTACCAGATACAGGGGGTACTAGCTACAAGCTACACTATAATATAATTAATATAATATAATATCAGAATAGCCTATATTCTAAGCATAGCTCTCTTAGACTTTATGATTATTTTCTCTACTGTACTCCCCCTGTCTTTGTTAGCCACTGCCCACTGTACTGGAGCTAGCCAGCGGACTAGAGCCGTGGCACGACCAACCAAATCTCGGTGATGCAGCTTCCAAGTGGAGGCTTGGTGGGCAGCGTGGTGGTTGGCAACAAGTAGGAAGTGGGCGCTCGGCGAAGGCTTGGCCTGGACCAAGATCGAGACTGGACCTCCTCCTCCTCCTTCTCCGCCTTCGCCTCCTAAGAGCCTGTCCTGGGCAGGCTTTTTTTCCGTACCAACTCCTTTGTTACATTTTGCGAGAGAGGTTGAGGTAAACGATCGTTAGAAAGGTTTTTATATGAAGCCCATGGCTTCAGATTTGCGCTCACGTCTATTTATTGGACTTGCCGTTGCCGTTGGAGTTTCTACACCGAAAAAAACAGTCCAGAGAGGTGTATAGGTGAACCAAAAAATATTTAAATCCCTCTTAATATCTAACAGACTTTATATTTTTTTATTTTAATAAGAATATAGTACTAAAAAATTAAATAAAATTAGAATTAAACAGATTTTTCTTATACAGTATGGTCATGTTACCACCGACTGTCGTTTAAGATGGCTCCTTTGGCTGGCTGTTTGTTTTGTTTTCGGCCTGGCCTGTCCCGTCCTGTCCTCCTAGCTCCTGGCTCCCTCGTCCTCACATCCTCCAATCCAATCCAATAGTCCATCCAGGCTCAACTTCAATGGAAGTGGAAGTGGCATGAAATGCTGTTAACCTCGTTTGAACTTTGCCATTTGTTTGAGCCATTGGATAGGCCGATCTTTCTTCTTACCAAATTTCTTTCTCTCTGACTGTTTTTTTTGTTTTTTGGACTGTTTAGACCAAGCCGGCCAAGCAATTTAAATATATTGCAAACAAAAGGAGTGTATGTAATTTAATGTGAGTGGACTGGGGGCCTAGAAATGGGATTGTGATGGAGGATGGTATTGGATTGGATGGGATGGGATGGGGGAGCAGTTGGCAGTTGGGCAATGGCTGCAAAAAAAAAAAAATACACAACTGACATTTACAATCCGGGAGATACGGGTCCGAGAGCACCAGCTGGAGATTGGCCCGGCTCAGGTCGAAGACAATCCCTCCTCCACACCCTCCTGCCTCACTCCACCTCCTGCCACATCCTACACACCTCGAAAATTTTTCGCAATGACAAGTTGTATAGTAGCCAGGGCATGTGTGATTTTTAATCTAACCGAGAGCTGGTGTCGGACAGAGGTTGGGCTTTGAATTGGGTTAGAGCGCGACTGTGGGAAGAACAGAGCGTTTAATTGGGCCAACAAGCAATGGGAGAGTTAGCGTACAGTACACTGAAAGAAAGTGCTGGTATTTTGCATTTAAATTCATTAAAAAAGGTACAACTTAAGATATAAATATTAAAATAAAATTCCACCAAGAAATACATAAAATGTAAACAATTTATTCCAGAGCACCGACCATAAAGACCATAAGATTCCTGCCTTGTCAGATGAGCCAAGATTACATAGTTTATGTAGTTTTTGGGGGGAAGAACAGATCCAAAACGGTGGCTGGCAAACGGTAGCGGATGACCTGCTCCAAGACCATTACTTTAACCCATTTAAGCCTAAGCCGCTCCAGCCAAAAGCCCAGCCAATTAGCACTATCTAAAGTGGAGCCCGTGTACCTGGGATTTTATGGGACCTGTGGGACATTTTTATCGCTAGAGATGGGAGTACTTTCAATGGGGTATATGGTACTACCACTACTGTATGGCATATCCACCCACACATTGGCCAATTAAGGAGAGAGACCCGGGAACCGTGTTCCAAAAGTCATCGAATTTCAATTACAGGAAGCGGAAAATGAATGAAAATACGCATATGGAAATATGCAGCGAATTTCTGTCCAGTTTGGCAGAAAATTTCATTGAGTACGCAGCGGCAACTCAAAACTGTGTCACCTTGACGGGAAAAAAAGACAAAAAAAAATACAAAAAGCAATCGTAAGACAACAAAAACCACAAAAAAAAAAAAAAAAAAACGCGAAATAAAATAAAATTCTTCCCGCTGGGCAGTTTGCGTATAATGGGATTTCAAGACGGGAACGATGATGATGATGATGAAGAAGAAGAGGAAGAGGAAGACGCAACAGCTGCGCAAGCGCTTTGCAAGAAGAAGGAAGAAGAACTGGAAGGAGGGGTGGAAAAGCTAAGACAGACAACAACCCTTCTTCTTTCGGCCAAATACAGCCCTTAGTTTGGCAAGACCAAAAATTAAAATAAAATAAGAAAAGAAATATCATGGAAGCGCTGTATATCGGGTATTTTGTTGTTTTTGTCTGGAAAACCTTTCCACTACAATTCCTCAAGAAACTACCCTGAGAGGGGGCGACTGTCGAGAGAGAGAGAGGGCAGCTAAAAAGGTGCTCTCTTGTCGAAGTCGTCGGCCGTTGTAATTATTTTAATTTTTTTTTTTTTTTAATTTTTTTCACTGCGTCATCATTATTTTTCTCTGCCTTTGATATAATTCTTCTTTGTATCATTTGCACACGATTGCACACACACACACATGAAGAGAGGGGGGAGAGAAATTCACGCTCAGCAATAAATGTGAGTAGAGTTCAATTACCAGCATTAAAGGACTGCCAACTCAAAGAAACCCAATCAAAATAATAATTAAATAAATAAAATAATAAACAAAAATAGTTCTACCAATAGTAATTTTATTTTTTAAATCTGCAGTATTTTTTGTATGTTTGTTATAAAATTGAAACTAATATATTAATAGCAAGTTTTTAATATTTCTAGTTATTAATAATTAAACTACAAGATTATACATTCAAAAACTAATTTTTATGGAGAAATAAAACTTAATAGATTTAAATTTAAAACCAAAGACACCCCCGAACGCCAAGTGGGTAGCCCGGAATCGTGAGCGAAGAGAGAGGCTCTGCTCTCTCGCCGCTCCAAATGAGCCGATCCGCGCCTCTCGGCGAACACCCCTCCCTTTCCCACACGCGATCGCCGGAGAGCGGCCCTATAAAAGCCGTGTGCAGAGCAGAGCAGTCGGCGTTGCAGTCGACAGAGGTAACAATCGGGAACGCATTTACGAATCGGGTAGGATTTTTGGGAAGCTAGGAAAATAAGAAAATGTATAAGGATTGGTAATTATAAGTAATTTGACGCGTCTTGTTCTCATAATAGGTATTTTCGAAATTTGTAAATATCAGTGTTGGATTTCTAGGGTTGTCGCCGCATTTCAAAGAAACTCTCGCTCGCATCATTCTCGTTTCAACGCTCAAATGAAATGGATGTGTTATTTGTTACTCTGATCCTGCTTAAAGTGAAAAACTAAAATG
This sequence comes from Drosophila ananassae, assembly GCF_017639315.1. NCBI lineage: Eukaryota > Metazoa > Arthropoda > Insecta > Diptera > Drosophilidae > Drosophila > Drosophila ananassae. Next base: position 14,293,008 of record NC_057927.1, on the reverse strand, counting down.
AACCAATCCGAAAACCGCCAATTTCTCATAAAAAGAAAATGTGATTTAAACGAAAACTGAGTTTTTCGGTTGAAAACAGAATCGATCGGCTGAGATTCTCGGAAAACACACAGACTTGCTGAGAAACGTTCAAAGATTTATTAACGCGTGTTTTTGTGTTATTTTGCGGCTTTGGATCTCCGGATGAGTGCCGTTTTTTATTCAAATTGCCCGTTGATTACAAGCCGAGCTCACTCACACTCGCACACATACACACTGACACGCTGACTTTACCGATAAATGAGTGGAGCAGCGGATGCACGCAGCATTTACAGTTGCCCGCAAAGCTCCAATGTGCCGTCTAATTAGAAATGATTTAATTTCAATAGCTATTTAATAAAACGAATTTACGAAACGAAACGCGAAAAATGAAAAACGAAACGACGACGCCGAGTTGAGTGCCCCTCTTGTGTTTGTATGTATGTATGTACGTATGCATGTGTTTGTGTAATTCGCCATACTTCTTCAATTCAAAGAACAGACAGAAGAAGAACACAACAAGGCAAGACATACTTGAGAAAAAAAAAAAAATGTAAAAAATAAAATAAAAGCAGCAACAACAACTATTCCTATCAACTGCGCGATCGTTCTCTTTTCTCTCCCTCTCTCACTCTCTCTCTCTCTTTCTCCGCTTCTCAGCGCTCTGTTGCTGTGCGCGTGTGTAAGCTCTTCTTGCGAGTGTATAGGTATGTATGTGTACATAAGCAAGAGAAACAACAAAAAAAAATATGTCTATATATACTACGCTCAATTTTCCCTATATTTTGCGCCTGCCAATAAGCGGTTCTTTGGCGGAGTTGCCACACTGGGTTGCGGGATCGTGGAATTTTTAATTGGAATTGGAACTGAACCGAACCGCGCTCTCGTTAGAAAAAGTTAACCCATGTACGTATTTATGTGTTTAGTGTGTAGCAGAAGTAGCGGCAGCAGCAGCACAGGCCTGATAAGACAGAGAAAGCAGAGACGCCGCTTATCAACACGAAAACCGAACAAAATGGGTCGGCTGTGGTTGCTGCGGCGGCCACATTGTCGTGTATTGTTGTTTTCTTGTTTCCCCCCCCGTTTTTGCACTATCGCTTAATAATTGAAATTAAAAAAGGCGGCTGGGGGAAAAAAACGCCTGAATTACAGTGAGTGGCGGCGGCGATACTAATACTACTACTACTACTGTTTTTAGTGGGTGAGGGTCCAGTGTTTCACATTGATTTCTGTATTTGTGACTAGATCCACACTCATTAATAACGGTAGTTCAATCAGCAAGGCCCACGTGCTGCCTATACGATATCTGGGGAAATAATATATTTTCCCTTTAAAATTCCCCTCCCCTTGATTGCATTTCCCTATTAAGGGCCCAAAAACAGGTGGTAGTGGTTGACTTTGGAAGGGGTGGGGGGTGTGTACAAAAAAAAGGTAAAGAAACAAGGTAATTAGTCAACGTCTCTCACGCACACATCGTCACTGAGACAGAACGCTCCAAAGAGCACCTGTTCGAGTGCCCGAAACCGAAAGAGATGGCGGAAGAGGAAGAGGAGGGAGGATAATGGAAGAGTGACAGCGGAAGATCGACTTGAGTTAGTGATGGCAGTCCACGAAATTGGAATTAAAATTAATGCTAATGTGGATCATTTTTTGGTGTGTGTTTTCGGGCCAAGAACAACGGTAGAACAACAAATTCTAAATTAATTACGGCTAAGGGAAATTGTTGGAATAACAAAAGGCGAAAAAAAAGGTTAAAAGTTCATCCAGAAGTGGCTGAGACAGAGCAGTCTCTTTGTACAGTTTCGGATGAAATATTAGTACTAGTAGTGAAATAATAGTGTTCATTGAAAAGTTAAAATAAAAATGAGTAAAGTAAACAGTATTCTTTAATAATTATTTTAAATTCCTCATCCATAACCTATATTTTATATTTTTTTCTTGGAATTCTTGGAAGATATCATCGCATAGTTCGGATTAATAGTAATATACTCCCTCGCCTTGACAAACAAATAATAATTTCCGCCGAATCATGTCGTTTCTCTGTATGTGATATATATCAGATTTTTTTTTGTCAATTTTGTTTTTGGTTTTTTGTCTTTTTTTTTTATTCCGGATCAGCAGAAATTCAAACTGCAACGACGCCACAATTCTTAAACAATTCTCAAAGACGATTCTTCTGCCGTCGAGTGTCTAGGGGGGCCGCCGATGACAATATTATTGTATAAATCAGCAGAAAAACAGCCAAGCAAAAAATAATAAACCTTAATTCGATGCCCCAGAGCTTGATTCATTCATATTGCAGAAGAGGAGGTAGTGCTGGGGATAGGGAGTGGGTGGGAGGGCCACCCAATTGAGTTATATGTGAACCGATCAAATGAACGATCGAAATTGTTGCCAGGCACAAGACGAGAGCAATGACATGAACTGGAGCTCCATAAGGAGGAGGACCAACTTGAAGCCGAAGCCTCCAAACCACAAGTCGTGCTCTGGCAATGAGTGGAAAAGGATTTGGGGTCTTTTTCTGACTCTATTTTGTCGGCGAACATGGATCTAGTGCACGGTGTTTCATGATTAAGTTCGTGACTAGATTTCATGCTCGTCTATTAAGTTGGGTCAGCACACCAAAGAGTCGGATAGTGGAGAGTCAACTAACTCCCATCCCTGCCCCAAAAGAAAAAACTCCTTCCACTCCGACCCGACTGAAGTGGCCAATTAGCAGACGCATTAATTATGGGAAAAAAAATATATATTTGGTTTGGTTTTTGGACCTCTTGCCTGATTGACCCGTGACCCACATAACGGCACACGCCCCGCAGCAATAACTCCTAAATGAGGGTGTAGTATATAAAAAAAAAAAAAAAGTCAATGGCCTTTGTTAGCTGACACGCCCCTTTCTCAGCCCAACCCGCATGCTGTGGATTGGACAAAATAAAGCAGTAGTAGCAGCTTTTTGCTGATTTTTAGAGCCTTTATCTGCCAAATGGAGAGAAGTAGTGACTGCCACAGAAAACCCGTGACAGCCAACGGCCCACCAATTTATGGGTTGGTGACACGCGATTAAAAATCGAATAACACTCTCGACATACATACATATACCCGTACAATCCAAAAACCAAAACCAAATAAATGCAACCCAGAACTGCAACAGTCGGCGTGTGAAAAACTCAGCGAGGGTTGTAGCTGTGGCGCCTGCGGGTGAGTAACGGTTTATTGGGAAACAAAAAAAAAAAAAAAAAACAGAAAACATAGTTGGGAATTATAACAAGAGAGTAGTTTAGAAGACATTTCTTAAAATGAGAGATGTTTTAATAAAAGAAAATATAATAATAGTTGATAAAAATTAAATATGAGTTATAATAAATTTAAATATAATAAGTAATTCTAAATTAAATAATATTTATCAGTTTTATTTTGATTAGATTTATATTTTAATTAAAATCTCAATTAAACTAACAAAGTTAGTAACTTTTAAACCCATTATAATAAAACAAGACTAATTTTGTTATTACTTTCTCACGGTATTGGCCACCAAAACGACAGAAGACTGTTGCGTGGGCGTTTGACTGTAACTGTAATAACTGTAACTGCAGCACCTGCTGCCATTCCAGCCCCAGCACCACCACCATTAACCCAACAATTTCTCCGCTCTTCGTTCTCCGTACTCCGTACTCCAATTTAAATTTTCAGTTCGAAGGAATGAAGCCGGAACACCTTTTAACCCCAGACCCCCAGCTAACGCCAGTCCAGCCATTGTTATTAGTATAGTGGTGTAGTATAGTATAGTATAGTATGAACCTCCTACACTATACGATCGCATTCGCATTTGCTTCACGCTCATTTAAGTGCGGATGGATGGATGGATGGTGGCGAAAAGCGGGGCAGGAGAGGCTTATTTACATATTTTCTAAATGAATGCCACTCTTTCTGTTGGTTTGTTATTATATTTTGTAGGTACTACTAGTTGGCAAGCCAAAGAGAAGCGCATTCAGTTGCAACGGTGGCCTGCAGAAGCTGCAGCTGTCGTCGGTGGCTGCTTTCCCTGCACTGGATTTCCACTTCCTCCAATCGGCAATCAGGAACACAGGCCAGCTACGACAAGAAGCCGTCAAACGCCGCAACTAATTGATATAATAGTTAAAATAACAAACTAACGAGAAAGAGGCTGCTGGATACTAGCCGCTGGACGCTGGATGGGGGGAAATGGAATGGTGGTCGGGAGAGCAACTAACTGGAGGAGTCGCCGCCTCGCCGCGTTGCTGGTGAAGTGCAAAACCTTTCCAATTTGAAAATAGTTTTCCTGCTATGTGTGCTCGTTCCCACAAGCGGCTGCATCACAACAGCAACAACAACAACAACTTGCAACCTGCAAAAGTTCGCAGCATCAGAACAACAAGCGCGGGGCTTCCAGAACCAACAAAGACGTCGCGGATGAGAAGGAGCTGCCACAAGAAGCGATTGGGGAAAAAAAAGAGGGGGAGCCAAGATGACAATGCAGCGATTAAAGCAATTTAATTCTTTCCGCTCTTTTCAGAGCTACTTCCAAAGAAACTTGTAATTTCATTTGTAATCACATTTATTAAATTAAACTAAAAAATGTATCATGCATTTTTGTTTTGTTTTTTCTGATTTAAAGGGGGTTAAAATTTTAAGGTTTGCTTCTGCTATACAGACTGCGGAAAAGTACGAATCTGAAAATTATAAATATTCTTTGTAAATAGTCTATTTTTTTATTTAAAAAGAAAAGTTTTTCAAGATCGTTTTTAAATCTGCCTCTGTAAACCTTTACAGTGGCTTAGAGCTGGTACATTCAAAAGAAGCCTTTTCACCACAGTCGATATACGATTTTCGATAACTTCACCATGGTGAAATACTCTCAGGTGTGGTAACACTTTTTATTATAACGACTTTTCAAATATCTAATATTATTTAAAACTATTATTTAATACACTTTTTAAGTGCAGTTTTATGGTATATAAGCCCAATTTAATTGTAGTGCGTTCTCAACGAGTGATAATTAGCTCTGCCCACTTATAAATATGAATGAGCCGTTGCGTGGGCCCTCGATTAGAGCGCCGAAATTCACTCACAATGCAAACATTAATTAAATGCTAAGTGCGAGCTTCTTGTGCCCACGCTAGCTGCTAGCTTGGCCCACAACTGCAACCGGCTTGTTTATTTTGGCCCCCAAACGCTTTTCCTTTCGCGCGCACTGAGTGGGCCAACTTAACGTAACCAGAAGGCGGTTACTATAAATTAACCGTGTGTGTGCAATAGCCAGTCGACGGTGATTAACTTTTGGCCATATAATCTACATGGATGCGGGTATATTTTATGGCCATTGTTGGGCTTTTTGTTTCTTATTTTGCACACACAGTTTCGCAGGTGGGAGAAACAGCTAAGTCACGTCGTGGTCAAGTTTAAAAGTGTAACAGTTTAAAAGACCCAAAAATGGCCATGAACTGCTTTTGGCTGTGACTTGGGGATTCGATTTGAGGGCTCCTAGGGCCCCGACCTTCGCCTTTAGATGGTAATATGGAACTGTGGAACTGGGGGTCTGTAATGTGGGTAAATGACCAGCACCACCCAAGTGGCTACGAAATTGTGCCACCAATCGAACACCCACGAGCCACTTGCTACTTTAATTGATTCATATTTATAGCATACACTGAGAGAAATTATAACTTTTTGTTACTTAATTAGGAGTTATTAAAATCTTAAATTGTAATATTTATTTATTATTTTTTCTCTGTGCATTTGCACCAAATCTTCCCAAGTGTCTGACTGGCCATTGTTATTATTTGCCGCCTTATACGCTGCTCTCACTGTTCGTTTTCGACTTCTGTTTGCTATTAACACGATTTTGAGCCATTTATACAGGTGTACTTGACGTCGCTACTGGCTAGTGGTTGTAGTTTCGGCCAACAATCCAACTACCGCATTTCCCCAACCAAGCCAGCTTCAATTTTTGATCGCCACTCGGGGCGAACGGATCGGTTTGGTGGCTTACTGACGCTCGGTTGGAGTAACTCCCAGTGCCAATTCAGTTCCTGGACACACAGCAACAAACAGCAAACAAACAAGAAAACATGATGCGGATAATTGTGCTAGTGGTGGCCATGCAGCTTCATTGCCAGACAACCGACGTTGCGGCAAATGTCACGGTGATCGACGACATTAGGAATGCCTTCAGAGGCATCACCAACGACACCGAACTGGTTGATCACATAATTCCGGAAATGTACGGGGCCAGTATGAGGAGAGCGAATCCTTTGTTTGTCTTCAAGATGCCCACCCAGTCGGAAGGTGGCTCCAAGTTCGAGCTTCTCACAATGCAGCGATCCGATTTTGCGGAGCCAATCTTTCCCAATGTCACCGAGGGACCAGTTGCTCCGGAGACGAGTGTCAAGACCAGCCTAGTGGCTGCCACACCACAGATCCAGTGGCAGCAACTCGGCTTGGATGGATGGGTGGGGGAGCTGAAGCCGCCAGCTCCCTGGTTGGAGGAGAGCCACAAGTGAGTGTCCCAGCTTGCCAGGAAGTGTAGCTATTCTTGCTTATCATTAATCCTTACTCCTTAATCCTCAAAAGCACTTTAATGTTTACACTCCAAGTCCATCCATAGGGACACTTACTCCGCCATCAGCTGGCAGAACTCGTATCCTCGGGATGAGATACTCCTTGACCTTAAGAACCAACACTTTGATGGTCGAGTCACGGATATTCGGGTCCTGACCGCTACGAATGGGAAACCCGCGGAGATGGAAGACCTGAGGAATGGCCAGAACGTGTACATAGCCCGGGTGAACGATCCCTTCGGCTACTCCATGAAGTGGCGCTTCAGCAACGCCACCAGAAATGGAACAGATTCCCAGGCGGAAGGCGATCGTGGGAAGAGGGATGTGGCCCGGTTGTACTCGATGATCAAGTGTTCCACGGGCTGTGATCCGCTTATCTACAAGGGATACGGCTGCTATTGCGGCTTCGGGGGACACGGAGTGCCCGCCGATGGCATCGATCGGTGCTGCCGCCTCCACGACAAGTGCTACGGCCAGAGCAACTGCATCTCCTACCTGGAGTACTTCGTTCCCTACATATGGAAGTGCTATCGGGGCAAGCCGTTGTGTGCCGTGGATCATGGCGAGTTCGGTGGACCTGATTCCTGTGCGGCGCGACTCTGCCAGTGCGATTTGCGACTCTCCAGGTGCCTGAAGAAGTACTACTGCCCCCACAGAAGATCCGTATGCCACTCCTCCAGATCTCGACGCCTACAAAACCTCATTTTCTTCGATTGATGTCTCAGTTGTTTATTGTTAATGATAGTTTATGACTCGAATGGAAAGTTGTCGAATAAAAAAGGGAGAAAAGAACAGAAATTGAGTGAAGATGGAATTTAAAAACTACTTCATTACTTTCCTTAAAGTCTGATCTGCAAGTGACCCACCTATATGCTTATCATCTAACCTAGGACTAGTGATGCCTCTGGCTCTTTCGGAAGCCACTTCTTGCCTTGTTCCCACTTGGCTTCTCCCGCTCCGCCTTGCTGCTCCCGCTGTTCGCCGGCGTTGTGGCTATCGGGGCACTGGCTACTGGGATGTCCTGCTGCTGTTGCTGCTGCTGGGAGAACTCCTTGATGGCCTGACAGTCCTGGACGAACAGCCGGGCTGTCTTGTGCTGATTGGTATGTGGTTTGTAGGCCACCAGGACATTCTGCGCCATCAAAAGGACATCGCGGTGAAGCTCACTGAGGCTGCGAATGAATCCCGAGTCGATATTCCGCTTGATGGTGGGCAGGTCCATGGGACGCAGGCACAAGTCCACATGCCGCTGAGCGTGCTCGTCGTGAAAGGGACGCTTGAAGGGAGCGGCATTCTTGCTGTCCAGCAACGTCGAGTAAATGGAGAGGAAGAGCTTCTTGGAAGCGGCCCGTGTTTCCCTTCTGTCGTCCGTGTGCTCGCTGGAGGCGGGGGAATTGGGGATACTGTCGATTACGGGCGTAGAGGAGCACCTCCGCCGCGTGGACCTGGCTGTGGAATGGTCACTGGCCGTTGTGGCATCATCGTCCACCATTGGACTTTCGGAGCGATCCCGATGCGGAAGTTTCCTCAAAAGCGGAGCACGAGCTGGCGCGAAAGGGGGCTGGGGTGTTCCGCCGTGCTCTGCCTCGTTCTTGGAATCATCTGGAGCTGGCTTCGAAGCATGTGCCTTTCCCTTCGAGCTCCTTGGCTGATCATCTTGTTTACTGCCGTCCGTTAGCGAGGAGGACTCCTCATCCGTGTCATGCAATGAAGCTGGCGCTGGAGCTGCGGCGGGAGTGGCTATTTTCTCCTCCACTTTTTGAGTTTTTTCGGGCTCCTCTTTGCTTGCTTTGCTTTCTGGTTCGCCGGAGGCGGGTTCCTCTTTGAGTTCTGGCTCTTTTGCAGATTCTGACGCCTCGGATGACTTTTCTGGCACAGCTTCCTGCTCTTTTTCGTCTTCCTTATTGTCCTGCTTCGGAACAGGTTCAGTGACAGGCTCCTCCTCCACTTTGGTTATGGGAGAGCCGGCCGTGTCTTCACTCGAAGTGCTGATGAGCGTAATGGTCTCCCCAATCTCTTCCACCGCCACCTCACTTACAAGGTTTTCAGCTTCGATGTCGACTGGGAGGACAGTGGATTCTCCGCCAGACTGAGAACGATCCTTTCCCTCCTGCGAGGCCACAGTGGCGAGTGGAATATTGTCATTGGAGTCATCGCTAGAACCAACGACTAGTTCCACAGACTTCGGCGCTACGCCGGTTGGCACGTCCGTGCTCTGTTCCCGTTTCAGCGCATCCAACTTGTCCTCGAAGTCAATGTTTTCGCTTTTGTCGCCCGCCGGAGACACCACCACCCCTTCAACCTCCTTGAGAATCTCATCATCGATCACGCTGGCCATATCGATGTCGATGTCGTCGATGATTTCGTCTATGTTCGGGAAGACCTCTAACAGCTCGTTGGGATCGGCTTCATCGGAGTCGGCGCTCACTGCGGCTTCCGAGGCTTCCTGCGGCAACGACTGCTCCAAGTTACCCGTAGCTTCGGATTTACCCTCACCGGCCTTGGCAGCTGCCTTATTTTTCTCGAGAAGCATTGACAGAGTTGGTGCCGCCTGCGAGGGGCTCTTTTCCAGGGTGGGTGTGGTTGGAGCAAGTGCTTCGCTGGCTGGGCCAGTAATGGGCCTGGATATAAACGCCGCATCTGTCGGACTCTTCATGGTGATGACGGGCTGATTGGCCACAGCCGCCGATCCAGCTCCACTGGTTAATAGCGAAGTGATGGTGGGAGCGGTTGCCCTGGCCACGCTTCCTGTTCCAGCGATTGCTGCACCACCCGCTGTTCCAGTGCCAGGAATGGCTGGAGCATTGCCCGTGGGTGACTTCAGTAGAGATGTGAGTAAAGGTGACGGACCAGATTGTTGTTTCGCTGTGCTGCTGGCGATGTCTTCCACGTCCATGTCCACGGAGGTGGTGTCCGTTGGTTGCAGCGACCGCCTGGCCGCCGGACTACTGTTCCGCCAGTTTCCCGCCATTTCCTTCTTGCGCTGCTCTCGCTCTCGCAGCCGGTTCTCCAGCTTCATCTCCTCAATGCGTTCGGCTTCCTGCTCCTTTTCGATCTCCATCCACATGTCCTGCAGTTCCTGCTCGGTGACTGCGTCAGACTGCAGAGAATCGATTTCGCGTTGAATACGCCTGTAGGTTTCCTGGTCGGCGCGCATTTGTGCTTTAATCTCCGCCATCCGCTCCTCCGTCAGGCGTCGCAGCAATAACTCTGTGGGCGTCTCCACGGTGGCCGGTGAGGAGACGCCGGCACTGCTCTCGCTGCTTCGCTTTTTTCGCTTTGTGGCCTCCACGCTTTCCAGCAGATGACCGTACTGCAAGGCACAGTTCTTCTGGGAATACCAATCCGCCGGTCGGCCGTTGTTGTTGCTGCCGTTTCCATTTCCATTGCCGCAAACCGATTTTAGCGTGCGGCTGACTGTAATCCAGTTCTGGTCGCCGCTACAGGAGACGGCCGACGCCAAGCAGAGCTGCTCCCGTTTGGACCAAGTATCCAGGGGTATGCGGCTCAGTTGCAAGCGCTCCTGTACACCCGCCGACATTGTAAATAGTAAATTACACTTTTTTTGTAATTCCGTGGGAACTAGCGATGGTCAGCTTGGTTAGTGGTGGATTTTTTTCGATATTCGAGGGTCGATAAGAATTTATTTCGTATTTTTCTCCCATTGCATTTAAAATTTTAATTTTACGAAAAAGTTAATTAAAGATCAATTTAGCTTACAAATTTACTAATATTTGTTTTAATTAGTTTGTAAGTATTTAAATCCAAGCAAATAAATAACGTGTTCCATTATCACAATATATCGATAACACTTGATTGTGCTATCGATGTTGATGTAGCCGCCGATAGGAACAACAAAAACAGGTTTTCAGACTTGCTGTCTGCCTCAATAAAGCTTAAAATAAATAGAAAACACTTTCGAAATGGAGTCCTTATCACAGCTGGTTAAATCCACTCTACCCAACTATTTGTCCAACTTGCCGATTCCCGACAGTGTCGGCGGTTGGTTCAAGCTTTCTTGTAAGTAAAAGTTTAGGATTCAAAGACATGTACGTGGGGTCCATTGGAATTTGCCTCAAAAGGTCGCCCCACTTTTGGCCACAAGCCCTTGATAGTGACACATCATCTTGGGGCTATAACTTAAAGTAATCGGGTAGTGTTATGTGGCGTGATATGGTTGTGTGGTTTGTTTTCAAAGTGCAGTAATTGCACTTTTCCAGTGACACAAGTAGAAGTGGACCTGCACCGATTATGCAACATGGCTCGAGCTCGCCCTCAAGAGAATAATTTGATGAAGTTTATCAGCCGAGTGATAACTTAAAGTAGATAAAGGAAATAATGCGTAAACGCTCCAATGCACACACACACAATCTACATACATCAGTGTATAAATGAACGACCTTGGGCTTGTTACGCCTGGCTGCCGAAAAGATCTAGTTCTGTGCCTTAAAATACCCCACCTGATTTATTTCTCCTGCTTGCAGTCAAGGACTGGCTGGCCCTGATTCCACCCACTGTGGTGGTCGCTGGAATTGGCTACACCGGCTACCTGGCCTTCTGCCCGGCTGCCCAGGCCAGATGCTCGGCCACTAAGAGCGGACGCTGCAACAACCAGATCCGAAAGCACGAGCCCAAGGTGGTGGACACGATCGATGTGGAGGATATAGCGGACAAGGCCGCCTTCTGCCGCTGCTGGAAGAGCAAGAACGTGGGTATAACACTCAGAATTCTAAACAAATATATTAAAAATGTTCTCCCACAGTGGCCCTACTGCGATGGCAGCCATGGAGAGCACAACAAGCTGACCGGCGACAATGTCGGACCAGTGGTGGTGAAGAAGCAATAAGCTTGGTGGCTTGGTAGGATCTGTCATCCATCGGTGCATCCAGACACGTCTAGCATTTCCTTATTGAAATTCTCGCAGAGCTTCTAGTTGCGTTTAGAACCAAGTTGAATGGTTTACATTTTTCGAAATACTTCTACCCTGTCGGAAGGTCTGTCAGACCTTTGTAATCGTAAGCATTAATTGATATTCATGGATTAAGTCAAAAGAAGCCAATAAAATTGCCTAAAAGAAATTAAATCTGATATCTAAATGGATTAAGAACCAGAAGTGTTAGTAAACCCGTTAATTAATTAATAGAAAACTGTTTATTTTTTTTATAAATTATTATTTCTGGCTGCACGCGCCGCTGTTCCGTTGACAATATCATGATGTGCTTTGGCAGGCAGATCCAGATCCTCCAGAGAGACGGCACGACGGATATTTTGTTGTTTATGCTGTTGTTGTAGGAGATACTATCTATATCAGTTGGAACTTAAGAAATAGGCATCGTGCAGTGGCTGCATTTCGAAATTTGAATCTCAAACTTTATTGTTGCTGTTGCTGCTGCTGTTGTTTGTTATGATTGGTCTGTGAGGAGGTGTTGTTTATTTGAAGATCTTGCCCTGGTTGAACTTGCGACCATCCTTGTCGGTGCCGGACCACGAGAAGTACTGGGTGACCAGTTTCTTGGTCTCCTCGCTCTTGGCATCCAGCTTCTTCCAGTCGTAGACCTCATAGTCGATCTGCCAGTCGGGCGAGAGGGGGAAGGCGAGCTCCTGTCCGCGCCACACCCACACACCGGAGATGGTGCTGTTGCCGTCCTCACCGAACAGGCACACGGAAGCGAAGGCCTGCTTGCGCATCTTGTCCAGACGCTGGAACATGCCGGTAATCAGATTGCACGACATGAACACCTTGGACAGCTCCTCGTTGTACTTGTACTCGCCGAACCAGATCGAGTAGTTCTCGGCGTCGAACTTCTCAAAGAAGTACGGAATAGACTTGGCCTCATCCTCGTTGGAGTAGACGCGCTTGAAGTCGTCAAAGTTGAAGGTGCCCTTGGGCAGGGCGTCGAAGGGATCCTTAGACTTGGGCTCCAGAGCCAGGGCCTCATCGGCGGCATCCAGCTCCTCGGCAGGCTCGGCGGCCTTCTTGGGAGCCGGCTCCTTCTTCTCCTTGGGCTTCTTCTCCTGCTTCTGCTGTTGTTGCTGCTGCTGGGGCTTGGCGGCTCCAGTCTTGGCCTGGAACTCGGCATACTTCTTGGGATCGAAGACCAAAGCCTTCTCGCACAGCTTGTAGTCCTTAACGACGGCCTGCACCTGGGGCTGGTTGAGGATGGTGACGAACCAGCGGTTCAAGTTACCAAAGGCACTGCGTGCACTGGGCTCCAGCACGTACTCGTACAAGTGGAGCAGGCTGCTGAACACAATGATGTCGGCGAGGGTGATGCGCTCACCGGCCAGGAAGGTGGAGTTGAGCAGCTTCTGGTTCAGCTGCTGGAGCACAGCCTCAGCGTCCTGCTTGGCAGTATTGTTCTTCTGCTGAGGAAGGATGCCCAGCAGAGGGAACACCCAGGCGCACGAGGCAGGCACGATTTCGTTGTCGGCGAAGGAGATCCACTGCTGGACCTGAGCCTGGACGAAGGGGCACTTTCCACCGCGCAGCTGCTCATTGGCCAGAAGGTAGGCAATGGCGTTCGACTCGCTCAGGGTCTTTCCATCGTTGGTCTCGAAGGCCGGAACCTACAAACAAAAGAAATTCGAATCATGGTTCGGTGCTAGAAGTGATGACGTTGCATGCCGGCAACGCCCCTCTACCCACCTTGCCGCTGGGGAACTTCTTGAGGAACTCCGCCGACTTGTTCGTCTCGCCGAACTTGAAGTTGTCGGCCACTTTCACCTGGGCACCGGAGTACTGGGCCGCGATGAGGGCCTTGTACGCGCGGAAGTTCTCGGGGTAAGTGTACAGCGTCTGAAATTACGATAGTAGCAAACAAAAGATAATTAGTATCGGGTTTTTGGATCTTTTCGGCGTGTGCCGAGAAAGAATTCGCGAATTATCATGCCGTGATTGCGTTGGAATTTGCGAATTTTTAAAGCCATTTTTTATACGTACTCCTTGCACCATCGTGGATTTTCGCCGAAGAGAAAGAAGAAGACAACGTCAGAGAAGAAGAAGAAAAGTCCCATTCACAGGGGTTAGTATTCGTCTGTGTTGCTTTTCGATAAAATACTAGATTTTTCTTTTAACTTTTCAAAATAATAAGAAAATTTATAAATAATTAAGCTTTACATATATTTATTGTTAATATTCTTACTATAAATTTTAAACGGCCCTCGAAAAAATAAATTCAAAAGTTATAATTTTCTGGTAAATAGTAGGCAAGCGTTTTATTTTCGTGAAAATATTGTAAAAAAAAAAGTTTAGAGCAGGATATATTTAATATCCTGCTTTAAAAAATTAATATATTAAAGAATCTTTACGAAGTAAGGCAGTTGTAATTTCATATTCGCCATGTTGTCCGCCACAGGGACCGATAACAGAACTACCGCAACCGATAACTTCGCTCTCTATGTACATCTCTATGTGCCCAATGCTTCGCGCATAATTTTACACAAATTTTACAAATAAAATACAATAAAGCCCAATAAATTGGGGATAAAATTGGAACCGGAGACTTGATTGTGGCAGCTCGCGGCTATGCGCACCTCGACCGATAGAAAACAGCGCCTGTGAATGGTATTATAATAGCGTCGAAAGATCCGGATATCTAGGGAACCGCTGCCAGTGAAAAAAAAAAAAAAAAGTGAAAAGTGGTGTTAACAAGAAGAAGAAGCGCCTTTCGCAGCGAGTACGGTGCGTGCGCTAGTATGTGTGTGTGTGTGTGTCCAAGTATGCGTGTATGCGTATCTTACGTTGCAAACAAATTTGAAAAATTTGCTTAAATTTTTGCAAAATAATTTGGTGGCGGCGTTTCTTTCAACTAAATCTGTGGCAGCATTGTAAAGCACAGCATTGCCTACAAATGTTGTTCCCCAAATATGTGAGTGCACCCCCCGCCCCCCTCGATAAACCATAATTAATGTGAAGAAGGTTTATACCGCAGCAAGCCGTGCATAAATTATAGCTATAATTATAACTGTTTACCTCTCAATTGTTGTTGTTGTTGTTGTTGCCCTTCTCCAACACAAATACAACTATAGTGTGTATATGTATGTATAGTTAGTTTTTTTTTTTTTTTTTTTTTGGGCTTTCTATTCGCCTTGAGCTTTGTCTCCATATATGTACAGATTTCAGGGGTCCGTGCTCCGTGCTCCGAGCTCCATGTGACCTTCATATTTGGGAGCAACAAAATCAATAGTAATATAGTTTACCTTCGCTACCTTTGCTCCCGTATTTACATAATTATTGTCGGGGTGGTGGGGGTATCTATTCAAATCTATTCAATTAGTAATTGATTGGAAGCGGCAGTACGGGGAGCGGTGTGCGGGAGGATTATGACATTCTTTGAAGTGACAGGGGATGAGGGGGCACTGAAGAGAATAAAATAAAGTCAAAGGCTTAATATATATAGTAATTTAAATAAAATATTTAACAAAAATTAGAACACTATCTAAACAGCTGACCGACCGACGACGACAGGTCGCATTTGGAAAGCTTTGCGGTCAAGCTTTGAAAGTTATTAGTTGGCCGATGGGCCGAGTGATACGTAGATATTATTGTGTTTTTGGGAACCATATACATATACTATTTAGCATGAATCACAGGCCTGGCCCCCACTCGACCAGATTGATAATTGATTATCGAACACCTCCTTATCGCCGGGCAGCGGGCTTATCAATCGATTCGCGATGACAAACCGGCCAAACGTGCTCATGAAACCTGTTGTAGTCGCCTCGAATCACTCCAATCGCATGCTCTAGCTTCTCCATTTCTCTACTAATCATAGCCACAATATGTCTGACTCTTGCAGGATAATGAAAGATGCACGAATATGACGTAAATGAGCGCAAAGAGGCACCAGCAAGTCTTCCACCCAAAGAACACGACGACTCCAGCAACACCATCCTCAAGAATAGGAGCAGCTCCAAGAGCCTCCAGGTCCAGGTCAATCTACACCGGGATAAGTCGATAACGGGCGCCGTTGAAGATCAGATCGGTACAGCTGGAGTGAGCAGAGTCGACAAACTCTCACCCACGTGCCTGACCCTATATCCGCTTGTGGTCCAGCTCGTTGACAAGGCGGTGGCACCACCCCAAGCTCCCCAAGCCATCGCAGAGAAAGAATCGAAAGCATCACCGAAACGGAAGCGACAACGTCGCACCTACGCCGCCGATCCAACACGCTGCTCGAGTCTTAGGTCGCGCCAGGAGCCAGCTATCATAGACCTGACCGAAGGCGCCACTTCCAAGCAGCCACCAACTCCGCCACCAGCGCAGGCCGCTTCGCCCACACCCACAGAGCCCACTGAGTACATCAACCCAGGTGAGAGTCACAAACATATCTCCCTTACGCGTGGCTATCAGATTATATAATCACACCTCCATGATAGCTTCATGATTATCACAAGAAAGATTAAAATAATCTGCTTCTTATGCAATTTTGTTTAAAAATGCTTCGAATTCTTTCAGATCACTTCAAGCCAGAGTTTTGGAACCGCATCGAGGAGGAGCAGGAACAGAAGGCAACTGGAAAGAAGCGACGAGGAGGAACGGGTCGGGCCAGGACACGCCGGAATAAGCTATTAAGCGAGCTAGAGACCTACTCGCCAGAAACGGCGGCCGCCATCGCGGCAGCACAACTCGAGCTAGACGCCACATCGAAACCGGGAGGACCGCGGGTCAGTCGCAAGAGGGGACACAACATGTCGCTGTACGATCGCCGGCACCAGACCACCACGGACGAGCGCCGGGTGGCCAACGGTTATGGCGGTAATGGTCTGCGCGCTGGCACCTCTGGTTCCACATCTAGCGAAATTGAGTCCCAGGAACTGCAGAGCCACCAGTATTACGGATCCGCCGGTGGTAGTAATCCCACTGGATCGGGATCGGGCCTGAATGGCAGTTCGGGAGCTGTGAATCATGCTCCTTCCATGGGCACGCTCTGCAACATCGGCAATTCGTGCTACTTGAACTCGGTGGTGTACACCCTGCGATTCGCCCCACACTTCCTGCACAACCTGCACCATCTGATCCACGATCTTGGCGTTGTGCAGCAGGCGATTGTGCGCCAGCAGAGGGCCAAGTCGGCGTCGCTGGGTAGGAATGTGAGTGCCGCGCAGTTGGAGCATGCGCGCAGTTGGAGTAGCAAGGACTTGGCCACAAGTGCGGATCAATATACCGGTCTGAACGGCGGGGCCAGTGCTGCGGTGGCTGGAAGTGGTGGCAGTGCTTCAAATAAATCCACTCACCAATCGGTGTCGGAGAAACTTCACGAGCTATACAACAGCCTACACGGAAACGAGATGGCCGACTCCACGGAGCCGTATCATGCGGACACGCTGCTCCACGCCATCCAGGATGTGAACGCCACCTTCGAGGGCAACCAGCAGCAGGATGCACACGAGTTCCTGATGTGCGTCCTGAACTGTATTCGGGAAACGAACCAGTCGCTGATCAAGGCCATTGGCGAGTGTCCCGAGGTGATTGCAAATGGGTAAGAGTTCCGTAAAGACAAAAAGCAAAAATCTTTATTTAGAAATCCATTCTCTCCACAGTTTTGTTGCTAACCCCGACGAGGTGGACACCGGGGAGGCCCAGGAGCGTGCTGATTCCGCTGCGTCGCAGAGCGTGAGCTCCGGAAACGGATCCCTGTTATCTAGTCAAACAACAACATCGACCAAGCCGTCGTTCTTCTCGCGCAAGTCAAAGAGAAAAGACGAGGTCAAGTCGTCAAAGTCAACGCGCGTTCAGTCGCCACTCAAGGACAACAGTCCCACGGCGGGCACAGCCCACGCCACCGCCAACAGCTTGTTCTACCTAAACACGGTTGATCTCAGTGGCGCCAACAGCACTGGTAGTGGCAGTGGTAGTGTGGTTCCAACACCAACTGTCACCCTACCGTCGGTGACGGCTCCCCAAGCATCCAAATACTCCAGCGACGATGAAATGAACTCGGCCACCGTTCTCAAGGACAAGATGCGACTGGAGGAGAGAATCAGGGAGCTGAACCTCAACTTTTTCAATGCCGACTTCGAGGGCGTAGTGGTGCTGACCACCAAGTGCCTGAGCTGTGAAACGGTGACGCGACAGAAGCAGGGCATGATCGACATCTCGGTGCCGGTGCCAATATCCGGATATGAAAACAGCGATCTCCAGGATAAGCCCAGCAATTACATTCAGGTTGGTGGTCACTCTTAGACTCCTACTTACTTCTACTAACTTCTTCTACTTCCAACAGAACTCTTGCATCACCAAGGAGTACTTCCGCGGGGAGAACAAGTATAGCTGCAATCAGTGCACTGGGTACACTGAAGCCATTCGCTCCATCTCGTACGAGGTGCTGCCGAGGCTGCTGGTCATCCAGCTGAATCGCTTCTCCGGTGGAATGGAGAAGGTGAGTACGTACGTGCCCACCAGCTTTACGCTGCCCTGTTTCTGCATCAAATGCTGCGACCTAAGCGAGAGCAACAAGCTCCACGTCTACAAGCTGTACAGCGTAATCACCCATGTGGGGGCCACGCTGACGGTGGGCCACTACATCGCCTATACGTGCTTTCTGGACTTGGCGAGCGATTACGTGAACTGCCCAAAGGATCGCCGCAACACGATGACTGGCTCCCAAACGTCGTCCTCACAGTCAGCGGCTTCCAATGAGAACTCAGCTCCCAATAATGGAAGCAGCAGCGTGGCCAGCACTCCAGTGTCGGCGGCCGCCTCGGCCTTGGCCTCTTCCGGAACGAGCTTGATGAAAAAGATGAAGTTCGGCCGCAGCAAGGCCTCCAGTAGCGGGGATATGAGCAAGAACGTGAAGCAGGTGAATGGAATCAGCAGTAAGACGATCACGAACGGGATTGGGAAGCTCAGCATGAACACCACCTGCCACGGAGTCAACTGCTGTGCCATGCGGCTCTGCTGCAACCAGCAGACGAGCAACAGCAACTCGGCCAGCTGCAGCGACTTCAGCGAGGAGTCCCTGCAGAACGGCAGCAACAGCAATCTCAGCTACGGTAGCTCGGGCGCCACTTATCCCACGGGCTATGGCAGCACCGGACGCGGAGGCGTCAAAGTCAACTACGCACACGGCGGCACGGAGCCCATTTGGTACATGTGTGACGATGACAAGATCAAAGCGATGACCCAGCGCGAGTTCGAGGAGTTGCTGTCGCCCACTCGCAAGATTACGATAACTCCTTACTTGCTGTTCTACGCACGATTCGATTTGCAGCCACAGCAGCCACAGACTGCTGCCTCAAAGCCGGGAACATCGTCAACGCCGCCGCCGCCTCCATCGAGTGGATCACAGAGCTCCTGGTCGAATGATAACGTGCCCAGTGGCTCGCACAAGATTTGAGGTTCGTCAGTGCACCAGTGCACCAGTAGGAGCCACTTAGGCAAGGGCCGGCGAGGCGTTTGAGGAGAAAAGAAATAGAAAACACGGAAAAGTACATATTTATTGGATAGGAGATGTCTCTATAGCCTAGAATAATAAGCAAAAGAAGAAGTCTGTTTGTTAAACAATGTAATCGTACTAAGCTCTATCGTTTACCTACATGCATAACTATTCATTAACTAATCGGCGGTTTAACTGAGACCTCCCTCCCCCTAATAATACAGTTTTGGTCTTAACGTTTATCTATTGTTTGTCTGTTTAATTGATTGATGCATTTGATTTTGGCATTCATTTGTTGTATAACTATATTGTTATTACTAATTAAGGTTAACCAACGCGTCTAAAACACGAATTTAAAACGTTAAAAACGCTGATAAATGGCCTAGGATTGAATTGAAATTATCACCAGGACGTCAGGACACCAGGAACTCTTTTTTTCTTATACTCAAATACAATTTAATGGCGAAAGCAATAAAATGAAAAGAAAACAAATCTTTAATTTAGTGCAAATTAGAGAGTGCATGTCAGAGCAGACGAGTGTTGTAATAATATTAATTATTATTGATAATAATATTGAGGAGTAATCTCAAATAGTCTCATAGAACAGAAGATTGTTTACGGCAGGCGCGATCCGGCAGGATCTGTAATAATTACAGTGTCGGATATTCTACAATCCACTTGCATTCAAACATATTTAATTGGATTAACACAATGTGTCCGATAAAAAATAAATGATATATACAAAGTGTTGAATAGTTGATAGCTCATGACACGGCAGTATAGTGGATTGGAAAAGAAAGATCAAGAAAAGCGAACAACTGAGTATTGTTATGTAATTGATTGCATAGTTTATAAAAGCGTTTTCTTCATACATACGGCAGCTTTCAACAGGATCCATTAACTCAGATACATACATACATAGGCACCACCACCACCACCCCCACACACACAATTGATTAATTAATAATTAATAAACAATTACTGTAATATTGTAATAGCACACTACTTCGGCAATATTTTTAGCGATTTAGTTCTAGTTTCTCCACCTAGTTTTATGTTTATTGTTATACCCTTGCAGAGGGTATTATAATTTTGGTCAAAAGTGTGCAACGCAGTGAAGGAGACATCTCCGACCCTATAAAGTATATATATTCTTGATCAGGATCACCTCCTGAGTCGATATGAGCATGTCCGTCTGTCCGTCTGTCCGTCTGTCCGTCGGTCCGTCTGTCCGTCTGTCCGTCTGTCCGTCTGTCCGTCTGTCTGTTTCTACGCAAACTAGTCTCTCAGTTTTAAAGCTATCGAGTTGAAACTTTGCACACACCCTTCTTTCCTTTGCAGGCAGTATATAAGTCGGAACGGCCGGGATCGGTCGACTATATCCTATAGCTGCCATATAACTGATTGATCGGAAATGCCATAACTTTGGTGTTTTTTAAGTTAGAGGGTTGGGAGTTTCTACACATGTTATATTTGACCAAAATATCTTATGTACAAAATTTCGTAAGGATCGGCCGACTATATCCTATAGCTGTCATAGAACGATCGAAATTGGCATAACTTTGGTGTTTTTTAAGTTAGAAAGATGGGATTTGGTACAGATTCTATTTTGGGGAAAACAATCTGATCTGCCAATTTTCATAAGGATCGGCCGACTATAAACGATCCGCTATATATCTAATAAAATAAGATGGGTGGCGCCACCTAGCGGACTGCGACTGAACTGCAAGGGTATATCAACTTCGGCTCCGCCCGAAGTTAGCTTTCCTTTCTTGTTTTTTTATATTTTACTTTCTTTCGAGAGCGCTGCTATAGTGATATTAACATTTACAAAGCAAAGATTTGTGTAAAATGTAATTGTAAAGTTTATAATTAACATTTAAAATTAACAATAACAGTAACACACTAACAATGAGCAGAAGGAGCAACATCGCAGATCCTGCGACCAACACACAAATTCGATTACGGCTCCGGATGGTCTACATATCCGATCGAGAACCGAGAACCGAGAACCCTTTGATTCCAATTCTATTTATGTTTATTATTGATTAGCATTATAGAACATGCTTAACTAAATATACGAAATATACAACATACATATATTCACATATGTCTAAATCTTAAATGTCTGTTGGATGTTTTTTATTGTTATTTTATATTACAAATTGGATTTCAGTTTCTGATCGTAAACCAAAAGTTTGGGGCCTGCAGCGAGTGGTTCCAGGACTTTGTTCTTTTCTAGTGGAGCTGGTTCATTATTGCTATTTCCGGAGCTAGTGGTGCTGGTTCATTTTTGTCTGTTTGTGGAGCTCTTTCCGGAACTAGTGGAGCCGATTGGGGCTCAGGCACTGTGGAGCGATGAGTTCTAGACCGAGACTGTCGGTTTTAGGGAACTGGATGAGCTCTGCTACCTTGAGGGAGTAATGGCCTTAAATTAAAAGGAAAAATTCCGCCATTACATTTTCGACTCCTGGAAACAAATTATTGAAAAATGAACATGTAGCTTGTTGGATCCTCTACCGCAGATATCTCTAGAGTCTAGAGTCTAGACCATGGAGGCCATTAGACTTGAGAGCAGCATGAAGACTGAGGAACGGAGAATGGCTCTACCCAAAACCAATATCCTTTAAAAGCCACAAAGCCCTTTCTCAAATGAATTTCAACTCCCCATTCGGATCAAATGAATTATAGAAAATAGAACAAGGTGTTATATATTTGTTACGCAATGATATATACAGTTGGCTCTATTTAATGTTGCTTCTGTAAGTGGTTCTTGATAAACATAATGAGACTTATTGCAATGCTTTACACGATATTACTTTTATACATCGTATCTCGTATGTATGTATTCGTATTGCAAAACTTTGAAAGGAAGCTGGTCTTATTTTAAAACTTGCCTTAATTACCAA
The DNA here is from genome assembly GCF_017639315.1 of Drosophila ananassae. Lineage (NCBI taxonomy): Eukaryota > Metazoa > Arthropoda > Insecta > Diptera > Drosophilidae > Drosophila > Drosophila ananassae. Next base: position 14,271,129 of record NC_057927.1, on the reverse strand, counting down.
TTTGATTCAACTAATAAGAATATTCAATTTAATAACTTAATAGAAAATTATACATCATTCATTTTAATAGCTAATTAAATATTGTTATATTTAGGAAACGCAATTGATACATAATTACAAAATTATATGTAAGTATGTACATTCACTTTGTTGTTTTGTTTTGTTTTTTTTTTTTTTTTTTCTCATATCTCTATTCTAAAGTTAAATATCATTTTTGTCGTGTTGGATAGATTTTGGTGTCTAATGTGCGTGTTATGTGTCATAAATATCATGAATGTGCATTGTGTGTTGGTAGCCAGGCTCCACTTTTCAGTTTTTCTGTTTTCTCAGTAAATAATATACTTTAAAACAATGTTGTGCGTATACCTTGCGACTGGGTAAGTATTAAAATTCTACTGCATAATATTCAAATAAAATATTTGTTACTTAATCAAAAATATAACAGGATTTGTTAAAACATTATTCGAATTTTGAAAATGGGAGCTTGGCTGTCTAATTTTGTAATTTCCATTGCTTTATATTGGAAAGTATATTTTTTTATGGTTGACATTATGTTTTTGCGCGTTGTTTCTTATTTATCGAAATAATAAAATGAGGAATATATGTTTTATCTTTTTCTGAAATGACCAACACATTACTCGTCTATGAACAGCATTTACTTTTGTTTTACTTTATGGGGAGGTACTAATTTGTTAACAATTTCTATTCATGACAAGTCCTACTCTTTCGAAGTCGACTGCTTGCATCTTAGTGTTCGTTTATAGTGCCATATTATTTCGACGTCCGTTCACCTTATTAACTAAATTGCAGATTTTTAAGGCAGGTCCTAGCTTCAGGCCCATGTACTTCATCATCATTTCTGAATTTAGTAATAGTAAAGCTTTACCATCGATTTCCTGCAAGAAACCAAGCACAATTATTCCAAAAATTTAAAAAAAAGAGTATATTATTTCTTCACTTACATGTTTCCGAAACAGATCACCATGAATGGCGAGGGAGTTATCGTTGCTCTCGATGTATTGGATAACCTCCTCGATGGTCCAGTCGATGGGCTGGGCACGCAGGTGCGAGGCAGCCGACGCTGATGTGGGTGTGCTTACGGGTGAGGTAATCGCTGTATAGTTTGTGGATGCCGCTGCAGCGGCTGCTGGTCCCGTTGGTGCGGTGGCCGCCTTGGCTGCCGTTACTCCGCCTGCAGCCAGTGCAGTGGACGAGGCTGACTGGCAGCCAGTGAAAGGCGTGGATACGGATGTGGGCAGCGAGGCGCTGGACGATAACGTTGTCGGGCTCTTGTAATAACTATTCGAGGACTTCACGTTCACCTGCTCCGGATGTACTTCAGCTACCAGTGGAGCCAGGTACTTTCCAAACGACGAAGCGTTCGCTGTTCCTCCCGCCAAACTGGTGCTGGAGGAAGTCGTGGAGCTACTACAATGGCTGGTGGTCACTACCGTGGCTTGGCTCGTCGTGTCTGAATTTCCATTCGAAACGATGCCACTGCCTTTTACGTGGTGCTGGAATCGAACTTTTCGTAGCGCCTGGGCCGTGGACGATCCTTGCGATCCCACTCCGTTGGGTTCAGTCTTCACGACTACCTTGGATGACTTGCTCCCACTGCTGTTGTGATTTTGGCTGTTCTGGTGGTTGGACGACTCCTTTCCACTGTTCGGCGACGATTTTGGTTTAGCCTCCACGGGAGACTTAAGGCCTGCCTCCTGTTTGATGACAATCTTTTCGACGGGAGGACTCGCTGCCGAGTTGGAGTGACGGTTCCGCTTGTCGGCGAGCACAGGCGAGGTGGGAGGCGTCGCTGACTGGGTCAACGGACGCTTCCTGCTACCAGCGCACTTCTTGCACTCCTCCGTCTCGTGCACCAGGGAGATGAGATTCGCACATGCCCGGCATGTGGTGCACAACGTCTCTATAAACTGGGCAAGGCTTTCGTCGTCCTTCATGCGTAATGGCGATGGAATTTTAACCTAAAAACGGATTCAATTATTAAATTAGATGGCCAAAACTATTAAAAAGATGACCTGAACTCACGGTAAAATTCTTTCCAGCCGCCGTCACGATGTGAACATCACCCTCTAGCGCAAAAAGCAGCTTGGACAGTTGCTGTGTATCCGTGCTGGCAGCTAACACCTCCTGGAGACATAGCTTGGCCAGCGTTTGATACGTCGGACCCGTAACCATACACGGCAGCTTGGAATTGTTGATAAACGGACCGCCCTTGCAATTGGGATGGAAATGGGCGGTGGCCGGCGAGGCAGGAACCATGGCCTCCGACTCGGGCACCACAGTGTAGCGTGGACGTGGCCGCTGCTTACTGGAGTTGGAGTCCATGCGTGACTTATGGCCCGGCGGTTGCATTGGGTGACAACTGCGTGCGCACCATCCGACCGGAAATATGTCTCTGGATCGGTAGTTGCACCAGTAATCGAACGCTCCCCGCCAACCGTCGAAGGTGACGTGAATCTGGTCGTCCTTGATAGCATCCACAGTGGCGCAGCAGATCAACTGCGGGTTCTTTTTGTCAACAGCCTCCAGTTTCTGGCCCACCTTGAACAGGTTCTCCTCCGGCGACAGCGGCTCGGGCTGAAATATGTCCTCGGGAGCAACCATAGCGTTGTTCAGGATCTTACACAGGTAACCGGGCCAGCTGGAGGCGTTCATGCGGAATCCTAGTGGTGGTTGCAGCATTCCTCCATTCTTTTCGCAGTGACCAATAGCATGGATCTCGGTGGAGTCTACCAGCCGCCAGAAATCGTTCTGCGAGTCGCTTCCGTCCAGGCGCAAGCGTAATCTGGATCCCAAAACTCCCACCACTGTTGCAATGCATGTGGACGTGACGTTCCGTGGATCCAAGGCCTCTAATTTCATGCCAATCTTAAAGTCATTGTTTGGAGGGTTCTGAGCCTGTTTAAAACACTCAGCAGGCGCTGCGTCGCTACCCGTTTCCTGAAAAAAAAAATAATCAACGGATTACTTATGTGTCAGAGAGATTTAGGGGCATTACTCACCTCCAGGTAAGCGTCCCAGTCGAATACGTGAAAACTCTCGTACTGAAAGGGACCCGTCGGCGCTGGCGCTCCACTGGCCAGCAACTTGCGATCGCTCTCGAGCAGCCCTTTGCTGTTCGCCGAGCCGCCGCTCTGTCTTGCGGAGCAGTTCTTCTTCTGGTGCTTATTCATGCACATTATCGAGCAAAACTCCTTGTTGGGTGCTCCATCGCGTATGACGTTATCGCATTGGGTACACGCTCCTTTGCTGTACGCCTTGCGAAACTCGGCAATGCACGTCTCCGAGCAGAACTCCTTTTTACCCGTCTGGGTGGGCAGGACGTACTGTAGCGGCAGCTTACCCTCGCCGCACCAAGTGCATGACGCCCGTTTGGGGGGACGACCGCGCTGACGCTGATTGGATGCTGGCGACGTGGATGAGGAGTTAGCGTTTGGGTTGGAGGCGTTGTTTCCATTGCCACTGGTGTTGGAATTGGTGCCGTTGCTGTCGCGACCCCCTGACATGGTTTCCCCTGCTTGGATGTTCTAGTTTGCTGCGCGTTTGCTTATTTCCTCTGCCGGCAAAATCGTTGGCATCTCAGCCAGTAATCCTTTCCCGAAATAGTCTCGTTTTAGCGCTCAAAGTGTATTCATGTACTGCAAATCGCATTTCGGCCTGCGGGCACTTCGTTCCGATCACTTCCAGAAATATATCTTTCAACTATCTTCGCATGCCACAACAACCATCGAAATGGGGGTGTTTTTCCCTCGATCTGAGGGCTAGCAAATTTTTGCGGCGTTCTTGAGGTCACGTAATAACAATTGGTGGCAAAGTGGCGTAGCAGCATTTAGCAAACACTCGCGCTGTTTACAGACTGTCTCGGGGACATTACCAGCTAGGCTTTCAATACGAAAGATTCCCAATCTCCAGTTATTCCTTTTAAATTCAATTGCGTGGTTAAAATCGGTTAAATAGCGAAATTTTACAATTATCTCTTCTTCTTTTTTTATGGCTCCGCCATATTTGTTTTTCTAGGGATGAACTATCGCATACAGCGATGGCAAGTCACGATATGTAACGATATTTGCTCCCAGTCACGGACTATCGAAAATAAGTTATCGATTAATAGGGCGCGGACGGCGTTGCCGGAAAATTCGCGCCCTGAACTGAAATTTTAAAATCAAGCTAAGAATTTCGTTAAATAGGATATAGTTTCTCTATTGTTAGATATAATTTTATATAATGGCCACGTTTCTCATACAATTTTTTTGTCCAATTTTCTGCTGTATTTCTAAATACAATATTGCAGGTCTATATTTTCTCTCAAGATATAATAATAAAAATAAGAAACAAATTATTTTTTATGTATTTTCTGAGAGGTCCCCTTAAAAAGACAACACTGTTCCCAGCGGAGACTATTTGCATTTGCATCAAAATCTAAGGGCAAAATATTTTTAGAAATTTTTTCAAATTTTCTCTTTCGAAATGCGGAAAGTGCATGGGAGGCACATTATGGCCCACAGCAAAGGCTATATCTTTGCCAAAACACATCCGATTCTAGAGCGGAATACCTTAATCGATTTGTGAAACGATTCTCCGCCAATCTGCATCAAAACCTGAGGGCAAAATATTTTTCAGATTTTTTTTCAAAATTTCCAGGGGATCCCCATCAAAATGGGGAACCTGCATGGGAGGCACATTATGGCCAAAGCGAAGGCTATATCTTTGTCAAAACACATCTGATTCTAGAGCGGAATACCTTAATCGATTTGTGGAACGATTCTCCGCCAATCTGCATCAAAACCTGAGGGCAAAATATTTTTCAGATTTTTTTTCACAATTTCCAGGGGATCCCCTTCAAAATGGGGAACGTGCATGGGACGCACATTATGGCCTACAGCGAAGTCTATATCTTTGCCAAAACACATCCGATTCTAGAGCGGCATACCTTAATCGATTTGTGGAACGATTCTCCGCCAATCTGCATCAATACCCGAGGGCAAAATATTTTTCAGATTTTTGACAAAATGTCCAGGGGATCCCCTTCAAAATGGGGAACTTGCATGGGAGGCCCACAGCGAAGGCTATATCTTTGCCAAAACTCAACCGATTCTAGAGCGGAATACCTTAATCGATTTGTGGAACGATTCTCCGCCAATCTGCATCAAAACCAGAGGGCAAAATATTTTTCAGATTTTTTGTCAAAATTTCCAGGGGATCCCCTTCAAAATGGGGAACCTGCATGGGAGGCACATTATGGCCAAAGCGAAGGCTATATCTTTGTCAAAACACATCCGATTCTAGAGTGGAATACCTTAATCGATTTGGGGAACGATTCTCCGCCAATCTGCATCAAAACCTGAGGGCAAAATATTTTTCAGATTTTTTGTCAAAATTTCCAGGGGATCCCCTTCAAAATGGGGAACGTGCATGGGAGGCACACTATGGCCCACAGCGAAGTCTATATCTTTGCCAAAACACATCCGATTCTAGAGCGGAATACCTTAATCGATTTGTGGATCGATTCTCCGCCAATCTGCATCAAAACCTGAGGGCAAAATATTTTTCAGATTTTTTGTCAAAATTTCCAGGGGATCCCCTTCAAAATGGGGAACGTGCATGGGGGGCACATTTTGGCCCCCAGCGAAAGCTATATCTTTGCCAAAATACAACCGATTCTAGAGCGGAATACCTTAATCGATTTTTGAAACGATTCTCCGCCAATCTGCATCAAAACCTGAGGGCAAAATATTTTTCAGATTTTTTGTCAAAATTTCCAGGGGATCCCCTTCAAAATGGGGAACTTGCATGGGGGGCACATTTTGGCCCCCCCAGCGAAGGCTATATCTTTGCCAAAATACAACCTATTCTAGAGCGGAATACCTTAATCGATTTGTGAAACGATTCTCCGCCAATCTGCATCAAAACCTGAGGGCAAAATATTTTTCAGATTTTTTGTCAAAATTTCCAGGGGAACCCCTTCAAAATGGGGAACCTGCATGGGAGGCACATTATGGCCCCCAGCAAAGGCTATATCTTTGTCAAAACACATCCGATTCTAGAGCGGAATATCTTAATCGATTTGTGGAACGATTTTCCGCCAATCTGCATCAAAACCTGAGGGCAAAATATTTTTCAGATTTTTTGTCAAAATTTCCAGGGGATCCCCTTCAAAATGGGGAACTTGCATGGGGGGCACATTTTGGCCCCCAGCAAAGGCTATATCTTTGCCAAAATACAACCGATTCTAGAGCGGAATACCTTAATCGAATTGTGAAACGATTCTCCGCCAATCTGCATCAAAACCTGAGGGCAAAATATTTTTCAGATTTTTTGTCAAAATTTCCAGGGGATCCCCTTCAAAATGGGGAACCTGCATGGGAGGCACATTATGGCCAAAGCGAAGGCTATATCTTTGTCAAAACACATCCGATTCTAGAGCGGAATACCTTAATCGATTTGGGGAACGATTCTCCGCCAATCTGCATCAAAACCTGAGGGCAAAAAATTTTTCAGATTTTTTGTCAAAATTTCCAGGGGATCCCCTTCAAAATGGGGAACCTGCATGGGAAGCACTTTATGGCCCACAGCGAAGGCTATATCTTTGTCAAAACACATCCGATTCTAGAGCGGAATACCTTAATCGATTTGGGGAACGATTTTCCGCCAATCTGCATCAAAACCTGAGGGCAAAATATTTTTCAGATTTTTTGTCAAAATTTCCAGGGGATCCCCTTCAAAATGGGGAACTTGCATGGGGGGCACATTTTGGCCCCCCAGCGAAGGCTATATCTTTGCCAAAATACAACCTATTCTAGAGCGGAATACCTTAATCGATTTGTGAAACGATTCTCCGCCAATCTGCATCAAAACCTGAGGGCAAAATATTTTTCAGATTTTTTGTCAAAATTTCCAGGGGATCCCCTTCAAAATGGGGAACCTGCATGGGAGGCACATTATGGCCCCCAGCAAAGGCTATATCTTTGTCAAAACACATCCGATTCTAGAGCGGAATACCTTAATCGATTTGGGGAACGATTTTCCGCCAATCTGCATCAAAACCTGAGGGCAAAATATTTTTCAGATTTTTTGTCAAAATTTCCAGGGGATCCCCTTCAAAATGGGGAACCTGCATGGGAGGCACATTATGGCCAAAGCGAAGGCTATATCTTTGTCAAAACACATCCGATTCTAGAGTGGAATACCTTAATTGATTTGGGGAACGATTTTCCGCCAATCTGCATCAAAACCTGAGGGCAAAATATTTTTCAGATTTTTTGTCAAAATTTCCAGGGGATCCCCTTCAAAATGGGGAACTTGCATGGGGGGCACATTTTGGCCAAAGCGAAGGCTATATCTTTGTCAAAACACATCCGATTCTAGAGCGGAATACCTTAATCGAATTGTGAAACGATTCTCCGCCAATCTGCATCAAAACCTGAGGGCAAAATATTTTTCAGATTTTTTGTCAAAATTTCCAGGGGATCCCCTTCAAAATGGGGAACCTGCATGGGAAGCACTTTATGGCCCACAGCGAAGGCTATATCTTTGTCAAAACACATCCGATTCTAGAGCGGAATACCTTAATCGAATTGTGAAACGATTCTCCGCCAATCTGCATCAAAACCTGAGGGCAAAATATTTTTCAGATTTTTTGTCAAAATTTCCAGGGGATCCCCTTCAAAATGGGGAACCTGCATGGGAGGCACATTATGGCCAAAGCGAAGGCTATATCTTTGTCAAAACACATCCGATTCTAGAGCGGAATACCTTAATCGATTTGGGGAACGATTCTCCGCCAATCTGCATCAAAACCTGAGGGCAAAAAATTTTTCAGATTTTTTGTCAAAATTTCCAGGGGATCCCCTTCAAAATGGGGAACCTGCATGGGAAGCACTTTATGGCCCACAGCGAAGGCTATATCTTTGTCAAAACACATCCGATTCTAGAGCGGAATACCTTAATCGATTTGGGGAACGATTTTCCGCCAATCTGCATCAAAACCTGAGGGCAAAATATTTTTCAGATTTTTTGTCAAAATTTCCAGGGGATCCCCTTCAAAATGGGGAACTTGCATGGGGGGCACATTTTGGCCCCCCAGCGAAGGCTATATCTTTGCCAAAATACAACCTATTCTAGAGCGGAATACCTTAATCGATTTGTGAAACGATTCTCCGCCAATCTGCATCAAAACCTGAGGGCAAAATATTTTTCAGATTTTTTGTCAAAATTTCCAGGGGATCCCCTTCAAAATGGGGAACCTGCATGGGAGGCACATTATGGCCCCCAGCAAAGGCTATATCTTTGTCAAAACACATCCGATTCTAGAGCGGAATACCTTAATCGATTTGGGGAACGATTTTCCGCCAATCTGCATCAAAACCTGAGGGCAAAATATTTTTCAGATTTTTTGTCAAAATTTCCAGGGGATCCCCTTCAAAATGGGGAACCTGCATGGGAGGCACATTATGGCCAAAGCGAAGGCTATATCTTTGTCAAAACACATCCGATTCTAGAGTGGAATACCTTAATTGATTTGGGGAACGATTTTCCGCCAATCTGCATCAAAACCTGAGGGCAAAATATTTTTCAGATTTTTTGTCAAAATTTCCAGGGGATCCCCTTCAAAATGGGGAACCTGCATGGGAAGCACTTTATGGCCCACAGCGAAGGCTATATCTTTGTCAAAACACATCCGATTCTAGAGCGGAATACCTTAATCGATTTGGGGAACGATTTTCCGCCAATCTGCATCAAAACCTGAGGGCAAAATATTTTTCAGATTTTTTGTCAAAATTTCCAGGGGATCCCCTTCAAAATGGGGAACTTGCATGGGGGGCACATTTTGGCCCCCCAGCGAAGGCTATATCTTTGCCAAAATACAACCTATTCTAGAGCGGAATACCTTAATCGATTTGTGAAACGATTCTCCGCCAATCTGCATCAAAACCTGAGGGCAAAAAATTTTTCAGATTTTTTGTCAAAATTTCCAGGGGATCCCCTTCAAAATGGGGAACCTGCATGGGAAGCACTTTATGGCCCACAGCGAAGGCTATATCTTTGTCAAAACACATCCGATTCTAGAGCGGAATACCTTAATCGATTTGGGGAACGATTTTCCGCCAATCTGCATCAAAACCTGAGGGCAAAATATTTTTCAGATTTTTTGTCAAAATTTCCAGGGGATCCCCTTCAAAATGGGGAACTTGCATGGGGGGCACATTTTGGCCCCCCAGCGAAGGCTATATCTTTGCCAAAATACAACCTATTCTAGAGCGGAATACCTTAATCGATTTGTGAAACGATTCTCCGCCAATCTGCATCAAAACCTGAGGGCAAAATATTTTTCAGATTTTTTGTCAAAATTTCCAGGGGATCCCCTTCAAAATGGGGAACTTGCATGGGGGGCACATTTTGGCCCCCCAGCGAAGGCTATATCTTTGCCAAAATACAACCTATTCTAGAGCGGAATACCTTAATCGATTTGTGAAACGATTCTCCGCCAATCTGCATCAAAACCTGAGGGCAAAATATTTTTCAGATTTTTTGTCAAAATTTCCAGGGGATCCCCTTCAAAATGGGGAACGTGCATGGGAGGCACATTATGGCGAAGACTATATCTTTGCCAAAACACATCCGATTTTAGAGCGGAATACCTTAATCGATTTTTGAAACGATTCTCCGCCAATCTGCATCAAAACCTGAGGGCAAAATATTTTTCAGATTTTTTGTCAAAATTTCCAGGGGATCCCCTTCAAAATGGGGAACTTGCATGGGGGGCACATTTTGGCCCCCAGCAAAGGCTATATCTTTGCCAAAATACAACCGATTCTAGAGCGGAATACCTTAATCGATTTGTGAAACGATTCTCCGCCAATCTGCATCAAAACCTGAGGGCAAAATATTTTTCAGATTTTTTGTCAAAATTTCCAGGGGATCCCCTTCAAAATGGGGAACCTGCATGGGAGGCACATTATGGCCAAAGCGAAGGCTATATCTTTGTCAAAACACATCCGATTCTAGAGTGGAATACCTTAATTGATTTGGGGAACGATTTTCCGCCAATCTGCATCAAAACCTGAGGGCAAAAAATGTTTCAGATTTTTTGTCAAAATTTCCAGGGGATCCCCTTCAAAATGGGGAACCTGCATGGGAAGCACTTTATGGCCCACAGCGAAGGCTATATCTTTGTCAAAACACATCCGATTCTAGAGCGGAATATCTTAATCGATTTGTGGAACGATTTTCCGCCAATCTGCATCAAAACCTGAGGGCAAAATATTTTTCAGATTTTTTGTCAAAATTTCCAGGGGATCGCCTTCAAAATGGGGAACCTGCATGGGAGGCACATTATGGCCAAAGCGAAGGCTATATCTTTGTCAAAACACATCCGATTCTAGAGTGGAATACCTTAATTGATTTGGGGAACGATTTTCCGCCAATCTGCATCAAAACCTGAGGGCAAAAAATGTTTCAGATTTTTTGTCAAAATTTCCAGGGGATCCCCTTCAAAATGGGGAACCTGCATGGGAGGCACATTATGGCCAAAGCGAAGGCTATATCTTTGTCAAAACACATCCGATTCTAGAGCGGAATACCTTAATCGATTTGGGGGACGATTTTCCGCCAATCTGCATCAAAACCTGAGGGCAAAAAATTTTTCAGATTTTTTGTCAAAATTTCCAGGGGATCGCCTTCAAAATGGGGAACCTGCATGGGAGGCACATTATGGCCAAAGCGAAGGCTATATCTTTGTCAAAACACATCCGATTCTAGAGTGGAATATCTTAATTGATTTGGGGAACGATTCTCCGCCAATCTGCATCAAAACCTGAGGGCAAAAAATTTTTCAGATTTTTTGTCAAAATTTCCAGGGGATCCCCTTCAAAATGGGGAACGTGCATGGGAGGCACATTATGGCGAAGACTATATCTTTGCCAAAACACATCCGATTTTAGAGCGGAATACTTTAATCGATTTTGGAACGATTCTCCGCCAATCTGCATCAAAACCTGAGGGCAAAATATTTTTCAGATTTTTGTCAAAATTTCCAGGGAATCCCCTTCAAAATGGGGAACGTGCATGGGAGGCACATTATGGCCAAAGCGAAGGCTATATCTTTGCCAAGACACATCCGATTCTAGAGCGGAATACCTTAATCGATTTGTGGAACGATTCTCCGACAATCTGCATCAAAACACGAAGGCAAAATATTTCTTAGATTTTTTGTGAAAATTTCCTGTGTTGTTTTCTTTTTAAACTAATAAAATAATAAAGAATTATGTTTTCTACTAAAATTTAGTTACTAAATACCCGTTAAATAAAAAACAATCGAAAACTGTGGCTAAACTTATTATTTACGGTTAATTACGAATATTGTATTCGTTGTTTTGCTTTTCCAATCATGGTCGGCTGTAATTTCTGCATGGCATAACATCCAAAGAGCTTCAAAGATGAAACAAGTTTGCAGAACTTTTTTTGGGATTAGCTGAAATATATATTGCGCAAACTTCTGGACTAACTTTGGCTGCCGTCTGATTTTACTCTTTTTGCTTAAATGGTCCGTAACCTGATTTAATTGGAAGGCTTCAAAGCATAATCCGCTCATTTCGACTGCAATGGGACTCACGACAAGTCAAAGGAAGCCCAGTATTGTGGCTAAAAAAGTGAAACATTTAATTAACAATGTATTAGACCTGCCTTTTCTTCTTTAATATTCAATTAAGTGTCTGTTGAAATGAGGAGATTCCTTATTATTAATGATTTAACTGACCGACAGCAAGTTCCTTGACACTCACACAATCGCATAATCATGTATAATTGGATGAAACCAGCGGATGGCCATAACAAGGATAATTGGATGAAATGAGGCGGCTGCCTTTTCTGCTCCTCATTAAGTGCCCGTTTACCGTTTAGTCGCCTGTCAAATCGTCGGTGCGTTATTAGAAAAAGGGGTGTCAAGAGACGAGCAGTTGAGTCAATGACTTATTACGCAAATCGGACAAAGATTCCTTCGCGGACCCGTCTAGGGAGTGGGTGGCAATTGAAGGCGCGTGAGTGGGGCTTGAACCCTGTCCATTTGGTAATAAACGTATTAATTATTTTGTCTTTGTCGCCTGAGTCGTCCTGACAGGACAAACCGATTAAGCTCCATCAAGTATTAAACGAATTAATAAAGACATTCTTAAAGGTTCTCGTGCTTTGCATAGAAAATATTGTTGATAAAAGTTATAGAAAAATTCATGAAAATTATAATGCTCTCAGTAACTACTAGTTACTAACTAGCATTTTAGATGAGACTCTTAAGTTTTAAACAACAATTAAGAGGAAACTCTTTATTCTTCCTATAAAAAGTGTGCCCTTGTTCCAATAAAAAACTTATTTCAAAAGCAAAAGTTTTTCAACATATTCTAATGGAAAATATAACTTTGAGATCCAGTAATTTAGATTGCAGCAATTTGGTAAAGTACAAAATACGTTGGCAATCTAGTTATAAATAGTTACAAACTTGAAAGTTAATTATGCACTTACTATGTACATACATCGCCTCCAATGAAAAGCATAGAAATGGGTAAGGGGGGCATCATTTTGATGGAATTCAATCAGCCATAAAGCATCCTGCTGCTCCTGCCAAGCACCAGAAGGCGTTTGCCTACGTGCTTAATTACAAGCCCGACTCCGGAGCACATCCACATACATAAATACTAGGAGACACGCGTTGAAAGCAATTAAAAACTATGTCAAGTGGGCGATTTCGAAGAGGTGTTATGAGGAGTTTGAATGTCCGGCAACAGTGTTGCTGTTGAAACAGAACTCATGCCAAATCTAAAATTGGTCTAGAGTCATCAAAAACAATTCAAATAAACTTATCTAAATTAAAACAACCTATCCCCAAAACAAATTCAGGAATCACGTATAATATTGTACCTTTTAACCCATTAAAAAGAAATGGTGATAGATAATAATTTCCATTCTGTTAGAAATTTCCATATATGACGTAACCCATCTTAATTACAATTCAGCAGAAACCCTAATACCTCTCAAGTGTCGAACTCATGCCGTTTTTTTTGCCGCAGGACTCCCGGGAAGAGGACTTGACGGATTTATGGCGAGCAATTTTACGCCCGATTGCCGCCGGCCAAGGATGTCGGGGCCCGTTAGCACCTTCGACATGACAGGGGCTACCGGACTGAATCCTTGTCAAATGCCCGTTTAAAGCAAACAATTAATGTGCAAATAAAACCCATTAAATATTAATTGAGTTCGATAATTACGGCGACGGTATTACGGCTGGCAACATGTTGCTGCAACATATGTGGGGCGCCTGCGTTGGCGGAACCTTTGAGCTTCCCCACGACTTCCGACCCCGACCGCCATCAATCCATCAATTGCCTAATGTCTTGGCACACCTTGGTGATTTATTAGGGGGGCTAACCCGCTGTGGCGTCCGTGCTCCTGATTCCGATTCCGACTCGATTTCCATCAGGCCTGGCAACACGCCACACTCGCACCACCAATCGCACGTTTTCATTCATAACTCGTCGCGTGGCCAGGCATCGCCGTATCCTTTGGCGCCGCCTCGTTTCCTGCCTCAACACAGACACTGTGATAGTCGTGCCTCCTCGTGCGGTGTCCTTCGTGTGTGGGCTTCGTGGCGCTTAATATAAAAACACGCCGTAATCGGTCGACTCCGTGAGTCCTCCGCTCGTCGTCAGCCTGTTGCGTTCGAGGAGCAACACCCAAAAACCAGTAGCAGCAACACCATAAGCAGCAACAGATTCCGTTTCAGGAGCTTCACTTTCCGTTTAAGCTGTCACGGCAGGACATTTTCGCGGCGTGGCGCGTAAAGACATAAAATAAATTGGAAAAAAACTCTAAAAATAAATACAAGCCGCTAAACACACGCGAACCGCATCTCGATCGCCATAAATCACATCCCGATTCGTGTGCTTCAGATCTGATTAGACAGGAATTAGGTGCAATTACTACTGATAAGGTGATTTCCTTTTATGTGATAATTTTCGAAAACAGGATTTATGTTTCCGAGATTGTGTTTTAAATTAAATTGTGTATTGTCCTCCTGTCCTCGTCTGCTCCTCATTGACAAATATCAATGACAACAATATCAGATTGCAATTTGTTTGGAAAGGACGAAAACTTGTGCCAGTTTTATCCCCAAATGGGGCAGAGTTGATTGATTGCTTAAAAAACGTTTAAGCTAATTAGTTTTTCCTTTTATGTGCGTATTTCATTCAGGCCCGGGGCACAAAGTAGAGCATTGTGTCTTCGGGGTGTTGCAGGTTTCGGGTAACAGCACAGGACACCACATCCTGTAATTTAATAGACTGCAAACAAGCTTAGTGAAACTTTTTGTTGCCTGCGTCGGCAATCACACCTTGTAATTTGCACGGAACACTGAAGATGGTCTCCCGGTATTGTCCTGGGGATTTACTTTACGAATTGGTTGACCTTGAAATTTCCGTTTTATGGCATTACTAAAATCTGATTTATGCCGACGAGAGCATAAACCGTCAAAAACTTTAGTTCTTCTGTGTTTTTACACATTTTTCATACCATTTGCAAATTCTGGTTCTAACATATACTCGTATTGGTACTCGTATGCAAATAACTTAAGTTGAAGCCTAGATAACAGGATTCCATTTCCTTGTGTGTTCGTCCTGCCTTTGAATTGGCGATAAAACAAGAAGGGACGTGCTGGCAACTAGCCCCGGGCAATCACGATTTCCGTCTCTGGGATATGACAATGCTTGTCAGGAACACAATTCTCAGTGGGGCAGGGCAGTTTTATTGCCTTGAATTCGGTATTACTCTCCGAAAATCAATATTTATATTTGCCCAACTTGAAAATGGAAGAATTCACTCATTACTTCGCCTTCCCCAAAAACTTTCACCAAAGGAATTTCATTTCTCCATGCCCGGGAGACCGGGAGTTAGGGCCAAAAATTTCGGTTTTCTCCACTCTGGTCCCTAATTCAATTCGATTGCAATTTCCGTTGCAACTCCGGCGCGGATAGAACGAACTCTAACATTTTCCAGGGACTAAATGCGATCTATTAAAGGAAATCAATAACCATCAATAGCAATCAAATATTGGATGCCAAAGTGCGACAACCACCCACGGTCTATGGAGCCTGTGGACGCATTCGAATTCATTCCTAAATTCCAATTCGTAAATCCCCGTTCAGCAAATGGCATATATATGACATGTGATTGCCGGCACGACTAATGCTTCTGCCATTTTAGCAGTTACTTATTTTTGATGCCATTTGGTGATTCCCCCTAATGCCCTGGTGACAGGTGGGATCTAATTTTGTAGTCCACTAGCTCCATAGCCCAGTGGAAAACAAAAGAGCTGGGAAGCTGCAACCGAAGAGAGAATTCTGTCAATTTCCCCCATTTGAAATTCAGTTACATTGTTTCCCCGAAAGTAAGTTTGAATTTAAAATCTATTGTGTACAAGGGATAGGAAGCATATTTCTTTAAAATTGCAGTTCCTGATAAATAAAAGTTCAGTTAATTAACTTAATATAATTATATCATGTTTTAGTTATGTAGTTGCTCGTTTAAAAGGTATTCCCCTCCGGCGCAATAGAATTTTAAATGTTCTGTCTCTGACAAGCGTACATAATATTTTACAGCCAGATAATAAAAGTGAACAGTAGAATAGTAAAATATAAGTGAGCACCTGTAACAAGCTAATTATAAAGCAACTGATGCTGCTCACACATTCATTCATTTAAAGGGAACCGACTCTTTCGTCAGCAAGCAAGAATATTTTTATGACTAAGACTGACTTCGTTCATGTTTTTAATTTCCTGCAACTGAATTTTAACCTAGTTATACTTGCAGACTTTACAACATCGTCTTCAATTTAAAACCTCATTTCCTTTTTGAACGCTTGTAGACTCTTGTGTAAATTTGCCCACAACTCCCCAGGTGAGTTGATTGAAAAGTCCACGAGGACATGAGATTTATATACATATGCTGACATTGGGATAAACAAAATGAAAAAGTTTAGAAGTACAGTATATTTACGTGACCCATAAATTATGAGAGCACTTCTTGTTGTCAGAATATAGCACATTTTTCACAGGTTAGCTGTCAGCGTTTTATTTTCTCTATCCCAACGGACCCCGCTGCAGAGGTCAAAGTTTACAAGCGGCGATGTTACCAAATATTTTTTTTTCGAAAATAATAGCCATATATAAGGTTAATTTTTCATTCAGATGAGAACCATTTTAAATGCTGCAATTGTTTCGCATTTAAGATACCCTGTAGTTGCTATGGTTGCCCCGAAACAAGTTTGAATATTTAAATGTTACATGTGATTAATGGCGCAGGATACATCACATTTTTTATACTTTTCAACCAATTTATATGTGAAAATCTGTAAATTGCGCACTCAGCCATGTGGTTCTACTTTCCTGATACATTTTTTTCACCATTTTTTTGTTCCAGAATGATGAAAGCCACAGCGTGGTTTTGTCCGGTGTTATTAACTTTACTGTGTGCCACGAGGCTGGTCTGCACGGCACAGCGAGGAGCTGGATCTGGAACTGGAACAGGAGTAGGTGGTACGGCAGCAGGAGCAGGACCGGAGGCCGGCGGAAGCGGCCGCACAAACGGATATCCTTTGGACTACCCAGATGCACGGAATATTCAGGTGAGCTTTTCAGCTTGATTCTTTGTGAATGACAGCAGTTTTTGTCCATCACTCGCATGAATGTTTTTCGAATGCATATTCAATTATAGCCCGACTGCATTTTCGGAACAGACCTGTTTTTTTCATGGCCTTTCTGACACACGTCGTCGTAGGATTCTGTTTCGTATATATACCGTTTCATATGACGTCCGTGAAAAAAGTACTTCGCAGCTTGCAGGTGCCATCATGATTATGGAATTTAAACTTTCTTAAAAATCAAAATCTCAATTCCCCGAATCCATTTTATTCAATAGAAATCCAGTATAATCTAATCGGTCTAATAAGTGGTGTTTCCGCGGTGAATACCACAACTCAAATGCGGTTTCAACCACGAAGACCTAATCTTCAATCTGGTAATAAATTTAAAATATTTCCTCAACACACACGAACATGGCAACAAATCACCTCCATAAAGTCTAGTATTTCTCAAAAACTAGGGGAATTTTTTGTCAAGGATATCGAAGAAGCTTCATTAGGGAAAAACAAATCACAAAACAATTGTTTGTTTGTGTTGGCCAAGTCCCGATGTTAACAATCAAAAGTTTCGCATCAGCTTTTTAAGAAGTTTTTCAGAAATGTTTTCAAGTCGATTTTTTGTCCTGCGCAATTTATATGGCATTTACTACGCTTATAGAATTCCAGATTAAAGTTATTATGCCGGTAAACAATTTAAGTTTATTTGCTGAAAAAAATAAACGATGGCCATCATGATTGCAAATTATAAAAGCCACCTTCGGGCCATGCTAAAGGCCATGAAACTTTCCATTTCCATCGCCAAATACGACACAGCCGTGAATACGATAGAGTACATAAAAAGTGGTGTTTCGATAAGGGGCGATTTGTAAACTAATCAGTCAAGTACCCAATCATTGATTGATGTTCAATCATTCAGTGCGTCAATCATTTAGTTTATCAAGAGGTGGGAAAATATTGTCATGGTCATGAAAGCAAAAGTTCAAAAAAGGCGATAAGCTATCCCAGTGTGAAGTATAAAGAACAAAATTTCGACAGTCTAGAGTTGTTTTTTAGTTTCATTTTATAATAGTTTAGATTACAGGAACTATAAAGCTATATGACGAATGCGTGACAAAAATAACTGTGTTACCATGAGGAGCCTATAATCTCGAATTTGGCCATAGAGTCGCGTGGCCAATAATAAATTAGTTATAATTTTGTAATATTTGCTAGACACTTTCTTTTAATTGGTTTGTAGCCTATAATTTATAGCCTAGTTGTGTTAACCAAGAATGGAGTTACTCATTGGCCGTAGTCACCTCTGAACCATCAGTAGTGCTCTCTACAGGCTCCTCAGTGGTCTCCTCTCCAGCATCGGTAGTAGACTCCTCCGGAGCCTGAGTAGTTTCTCCTCCAGCATCGGTGGTAGACTCCTCCGGAGCCTGAGTAGTTTCCTCTCCAGCATCGGTGGTAGACTCCTCCGGGGCCTGAGTAGTTTCCTCTCCAGCATCAGTGGTAGACTCCTCCGGGGCCTGAGTAGTTTCCTCTCCAGCATCGGTGGTAGACTCCTCTGGGGCCTGAGTAGTGTCTTCGGCAGCATCGGTGGTAGACTCCTCGGGATCTTCGGGAGCCTGAGTAGTATCAGAGCCGCTTCCTTCATCGGAGTCGGTGGTGGAGTCCTCGGGCTCCTGGGTGGTTGTTTCTTCCGAAGAACCACTTCCCTCCTCTGATTCGGTGGTGGTCTCTTCGGGAGCTTCAGTAGTCTCTACTGGAGCATCGGTAGTCTCGACTGGAGCTTCGGTAGTCTCCACTGGAGCTTCGGTAGTCTCTACTGGAGCATCGGTAGTCTCTACTGGGGCATCGGTAGTCTCTTCTGGGGCTTCGGTAGTCTCTACTGGAGCTTCAGTGGTGGAATCCTCCGGCTCTTCAGGGTTCTGAGTGGTAGATTCCTCCGGGATCTCGGGCGTCAAAGTGGATACTTCTGGAGCTGCAGTTGTAGAATCCACAATATCGTCTTCGGTGCTCAGTTCGGGCAGGTCAGTTGGTGGTGGTGGTGGGGGTCGGTTTCCACCATGTCCGTGTCCGTGGCCATGGCCATTTCCGTGACCATTTCCGTGGCCATTTCCGTGATTGTGACCGTTTCCATGGCCATTTCCGTGTCCACCATTCCACTGACCCTGACCATTTCCATTCCATTGACCCTGTCCCTGACCATTTCCATTCCACTGACCTTGTCCATTGTTGTTCCACTGTCCCTTCAGGGCACTGGTTTCCTCATTTTCCTGGGAGCCCCAGAAGTTCCTAATCCAATTGCCTCCAAAACTTCCGA
Organism: Drosophila ananassae; assembly: GCF_017639315.1. Lineage (NCBI taxonomy): Eukaryota > Metazoa > Arthropoda > Insecta > Diptera > Drosophilidae > Drosophila > Drosophila ananassae. The sequence continues at coordinate 14,252,122 of NC_057927.1, read as the reverse complement.
ACCAGCCGCCATTGGGCCTGGCAACAGCCACTCCGACCAAAGCGGTCAACAGAAGAAGCGTAAGAACCTTCATTTCGCAAATGTTTCGTATAAACTGATTGCCCCTCCAGGTGGCTATTGGTTTTTATAGAATTCTGATAACCAGGTCCACTCTCCCAGACGCTGCGACCACACTTGGGCGAGTCCTTATCTTATCGCTATCGTGCCTGATAGTCAGACAAACAATAAGCATAATTTTAATATTTATCTGAACATGAACTTGATTTGCTTGTTTGGCTGTTTACCTTCAAAATAAGATGGACAAATCTGGCCCAAATACGAGTTCGTGGAATTATTTTGCCAAAAAAAAGTAATTAAACTTAATAATTAGTCTTAAGTCTAGACTTTCTCAAGAAGTCAACTGGGATATATCTTTATGATATCCCCATAAAAGCCCAACGAATTTTATGAAGCTTCTCCCTAGAAGACTGTTGCTTTTTTTTTTGCTTTATCACGCCTTGTTTTTTGGGAGGAATTCTGGAGTTATAGGCATTATAAGTAGAAGAGCTATGAATCATAACATTTTTTTGAAATTTTCCGTTTTATCTGTCAAGGGCTGTTATCGGGGGAATTCGCGATTGTTCATCGTGTTTTGGAAAAAACGCCGAACAATACTGATTAGATTTGTAAATTGATTTCCAGCGATTGCTTCCTCAATGCGGGAAAAACAGTGAGTGACCTAATGTTTTTTGATAGCTTCAGTGCTGAGATTACCTTTTCTTCTAGCCATGTAAATAATGTAAATAAAAATCTGGCCAAGTTTTCATTTCCCATTAACACCAAACAATAAAGTTAGTGGCGAAAGAAAAACAGAACTGTTTTTGAATGGATGTTCATAAATAAAAATCTCAGCGGCAGGACTTAAAAACTTTTTGCATTACCTTATCAAGCTTTTATTATGCCATGTGCTGGCCAACTTTGCAGCGAATAGCGAATGTAAATTTACCTAACAACCTACAAATATACTATTTCTAGGATGACTTTCTTCTCGCCAAACGAAACAAGCCGTCTCTCTCCATTGTCAATCCCTTGGATGTGCTGCGTCAGCGGCTCCTTCTGGAAATTGCACGCCGTCAAATGAAGGAGAACTCCCGACAGGTGAGTGTTTTGTTACCTGGGGGAAAAGGGGGGCGTTGCCATAAACGGGCCAAGCTGACCACCACTTGGCAAGGTATTTTTAATAAGCGAAAATAAAAAGGAAAACTTTTTGCTGGCAAGGCCCCAAGACAAACGGAAAACAATTCCCGCTAAAAGGCGGGAGTCCTAAGTAGAAAGAGTAATTTGGGGCGGCGCGGCGCGAAGTATAAATGAAAATGTAGCGGCTAATCAAAACTAGAATACCGAATGAGAAATACTTTCGAAGGACCATAAAGAACGCAGCTGCATAAAGTTTTTTAATTCCCTGCCCGTAGTAGCTGCCGGCAATTTCAATAAATTTTCCATGGGCCGCAGCCAGACTTCCTTCCAAGATTGGCAAGTTCACATTTACCTGCTCTGGGAGTGTAAACATCATCCAGGTAGAGATCCCCAAAACAAAGCTTAAGCACTTCGGATGGCCCTGACACCCCCAAAAATATACCCACATAAGGCTCAGCAAGGACATGGGCGAAACAACGGGGTTATGTGTAACGAAAATATTTTTGCTCCAAAAGCAAAGCGAGTTTATTTGGTTACCGAACCATTCCAAGACCCCAAAGGCCCAAATACTTAACAAAAAAACAAAAAATGGCACAACCAAAAACAACAACAAAAAAATCAAAACGTTTTAATGCAAAGAATTCAAACGATTTTCCTTGATAGCTTCACCTTTCACCCTCCAATGGTTAAATTTTTGTTAAAGAGGGTCCTGCCTGCGATGGATGAGCAACTGGCAAGTCCTTTTAACATTCACATTCACACACGTCAGATAAGAATATTGATTTGTCAAAGGGGTTTTAGAAATTAATCCATGCATCCCAAACGCAATTTGAGACGAGTGTGGAGTATGATGTTTTCCAAAAATACACCTGATACGAATTTAAGTATTCAGCTTTAAAGGAATAAGTGCTGGTTTGGTTTGCTAGAATACGAAATATATCTGCTACTCAATTAATTAAATGATGCAATGACATCTGTCTTACTAGAAAGGTAAGCTCAACTTGGAATTTCAAAAGGTTTTTCTGAAAATTGAGCTCCAAATGCTTAAAATGGTGAAACAGGGTTGAGAATCCTACAGAAGGCAGGTATTTAAAAAGAGGAAAAGCAGATGACATAAATTGTGAAGGCTTTAAAAGGCAAGACAAAATTCGAAAAACAGCTTGACCTCTTGAGCTTTAAGTAATTTACAAAATTAGAATGACCTTTAAACCGAAAAACATCGTTTATTATGTCGCTGTCTAAAGGTCACATTTCCTATCCATCATTTTTTTGGCAATTAATTTATTGCGGCTTTTTATAAACGTAATTAATGTAGTGCTGGTGTTCAAGTGACACTTGATTCTTTATTAATTTAAAAGGTTTAATTGTTTTCAAGTGTCGGACGAACTTTTAACTTGGAATGTGCTATAAACAACTTTGATTTAAGTTCTTGAAGTTAAATTTATTTGAAGAAATCTGATATAATATTCAAAGTTTCATCCCAAAATATTTCCACTGCATGGCATTTAATTTAAATAATCCTAATCAGGTTTTTAGTCATCATGAAATGTATAGTGAAGTATCTAAATCCGCTAAAATATCGGTACAATTTTTAGTTGAAAAGAACCATCTGAAAAAAAAATAAAATTAAATCTCTTGCGGTCCGGTATTCAGTCACTTGAAAATAATGAAATATTCGTATTAAAACGACATTCGATTTGCCAACGAATTTAAATTGTTAATCAAATTTTCAATGTGGTCAGCAAATATGTACCTACATGTGAGAATCTCGTTTAACTTGCTCTTTGCCACGTTTCCCCGTAGACTACGTTGGGTTGGAGGGCACTGGGGGGGTCATGTTGACCCTTTATCGCCTGAGCACTTCCATTGCAAACCGAATAACTTTAACTTCCACACTTAAACAGGTCGAACTGAACCGGGCCATCCTGAAGAACGTGGGCAAACGATTCATGATCCGGGGCGGAGGTGCTCCAAAGGTGCCAACCAGGCGATATCGGGAGCGGGAACGCGAATGGGAACGGGAACGGGAACCGGAGGAGCTGCAGCAGCTGGAGGAGCTCGAGCTCGAACAGGAGCAGCAGCAGGAGCTGGTGCGTGAGCAGGAAGAGCAGGCATTACGTCAACAGCTGCTACCCTGGAAGCATTTCCCCAGCCAACTGTGGAGCTATGGATGGACCCACTCGCAGTCTCCCTACTCTGCGTTACAGTTGGCCGATTCCCTGCAACAGAAAACCACTCGACCGCAGTCACTCCCAGGTCAAAAGCTGCCAAGCTATGCGAAGAAGTCCCTGAACGTGGCCGGACTAGGTCTGGGCGTACGGGCGGTCAGGGGTCATCGGGCTGCCAACGGAAATGAAGCTGCTAACGAAACAACAAATCACGATAATGACGAGAACGAGAATGGTTATGGATCCAGCAAAAACGCAGCTGGATATGTGGACGACGAGGACGATGATGGGGAGGCAGGATTCGATCTCTTTGAAGAGGTGGTTCCATCCGCCCCGGTAGGTGGGAGTGCAGGTGCTTCGGATGCAAATGAGCACCCACCTGTCGGGTGGAACCTGCCGATTCCACCCTATCGCTTTCACAAAAGTCAGCAGAATAACGTTAATTAAGTAACCGAAGGGTGAGAAGCTACAGGATGCAAATGCAAATTCAGATACAGATGAAGATACAGATACATTTACAGATACAGATACAGATACAAATAGAGAGATAGAGATACTTGTGCAAATACACAGATAAACAGATATATTGGTACTGATATTGATATTGCCATTGATGAGGTAATACGGAGGCAGATTAGTGGTAATAGACGGTCCGGATTAAAATGTAAATTGACGGTTCCTAATGGCTGGCTGCAAGGCAGGCATGTTGTGTGTGCACATACTCCCTCGATGATAAAAGAAACAAAAAAAAAAAAATAAATCAAAAACTTACTCCCACGTTGCTAGATGTATTCGCATTTGAATTCTATTTTATCGAAGATAACCAACCAAGGTGTATGTAACAATTTATGCTACCTCTCTCACAGAAACTGTTGAACCCCCTATACCACGACCTTTGATCCCAGGACCCCACCAGCTAATATTTACACCGCAGCTATAGCAAACAAATAAGTCGTAAATGCATTTGTTTTAAATCGTAATTAATAGTGATCTGTGTGTCGTTTCAATAATTATTTTTTAAACGATTGATATTTAATTAATCAGTCACATGCAATATTTATTAACCGAATGGGATTTTCGTGTTTCGTTTTTTTTTATCAAGTAAATAAATTTTACGCTTCATTACAGAATTAAATAATTGTTGTCTACAAACTCCGCGGGCGGAAATTTGTTTGTTTATCCACACAGTAATTTTGATTTGTTATTTTTATTGAATTATGCAACAAATGCTCAAATAGAATAGAACATGAATGAATACTCACACTTATAATTTGTTTGCTCTAAAAATTGGTCACTATTAAATATTTACGTAGTTGATGGTTCAAGTTTTAAGATATTAAGCGAAATAAATGGTTCCAAATCATACGAATACGATACGATACGAATAACGATTTTAAATTAGATGAAACGCAGACCTATGTATTACCCAAGAAAATTCTTCAAGACCCGAGAAAATACGTCACGTGTTGTGTAAATTAACAAGGAATTTACCAAGCAAATTAACTAACCTTTTTAATAATTACGTTCTGTACATTAATTAATTTAATGCAAAATTTATTTCTATATGTGTATGTAAATAAAATGAATTTTTCAGAGAAAAGCTAAACTAAAATAAATGAAATTCCAACCGGAGAAATCAAACGAAAATTATATATTATATAAAATTATATGTATGTACGTATATATTATATATACTTATTAAAAAAAATAAACGAAAAAAATCATGAGGCATTGGCATGACATTCAATTACAATCCGATTGCTTTCGTTCAGTAATAATGGGCCCCTGGATCCTGGAAATATTTGTGAGTCCACAAAGCAATGGGTTGGCGAACAAAGGCTTTTGAACTCACCTTCAATCAATATCCTGGACAATTACGTTAACAGCGCCTTTTGTTTTGACGTCCGCAACAGGCGAGCAGTAAAGTGTACCATGCATTTTTAAAGGCAAATTAAACGCTTTATAGATTCCAATATAGATTTATTAAAGACTTTAACCTTGCCACTACTCCCTAGGGGTGTGTGCGTTTTGGACCCCTCCTTACAGGATTTGTAAAAATGGATAACAGCTAATAACAGGGCTAGCGGTGTCCCCGAGTGCCAACAATTTGCCCTCGCCTTGTCCGCGCCCGAGGGCTTAATTAATAACGTTGTATTTGCGCCAGGATTACACCAAACTTGAACGGCCACCCAGCAAACGGAAAATACAAAAAACCAGATAATTATCACAGCGCCATTAGGTGCCCCACTCACGTACAATCGTTGACATGATGGCAAACAATGGCACGAACCAAAATACCAAAAAACGAAATACAAGTAAGGACCAGGACCAAGACCAGGTCCTGGACCAGGTATAGGCTGGTTCTGGAACTGGGGGTTCACTTGATGTCACAGAGCAGGGCCACGCCGCGCAGCGTCCAGTGCTTGGGATTGAATTCGGTCTCAAAATCAATCGAGCCCACGTACTTTAAGTCGGTGCGTTGGGGTTTGCGGTAGATTGGACACTCGTACAGCTTTGGATCCTTGCCGGCCGTGGTGTTTATGGCGTATATATAGATGACGGGCATTTGCTCGTACAGGACTTTCATCTTCGACTCAATTAGCTTGCCACTCCGGCGATCCAGAGAGGCGCCTGAAAAAAAAGAAAAAAACAACACGCAGGTGGGTATTTGCAGGTAAGAGGTGACATCCACCAGGGGCCTCGCCAGAGGGTGCAGTGGTTTTCATACTCTGATAGTGGGTATTTAAGTTTTTTTTTCAAGAGTTTTAAGAGAAACCTTTAAGGTTTGATATGAGAATTTATACTTGAATTTGACCGTGTAAGAACTAACATTATCTGGTTATGGATTTGAAAACAAAATAATAAAAATCATTATTTTGTAAACAAACCCTATCTTAGCTAACATAATCTACAATCTGAGAAGGTCTATAAAGATAACTCTTCCCTATCTTATCACTGATTCGGTTCAAATTAAAACAAAAACTTCGTTTAAGTTTATTTCAATTTTAAAAACGTTAATTTCAAACAGAGTATTGAAACTGCGTTTATTTCCGAAGACACATTTTCTTTTGGTTTCCGGTTAAAATGTAGTTACCTTCGAGGAAGAGCCCGTGAACATACACTCCCTCCGTGGGGTACTCGGTGATGTCCTCCCTGTTGTATCGCGTTATTTGATTCTGCAGCACCACCGAGTCCAGGGCCCAGCCTTTGTGGGCTCGCGTCACCTCCTGGTCGTCGTTTCCCGCCGGCGATTGAGTCACAAGTGGGTTCGAGTGTTTGCCGCAAAAATATGCAAGAAAAAAATAAGTGGAACGAGAAAAAAGAAAAGGAGGAGTCGTGTGAATAACCTTTAAGGTGCGGAATATGCCAGTGTCAGGTGCGTCAATCAATATATGGTTTTTAATGGTAATCGCAGAGCCACAAAGGCTGCCTAACAAAGAACTTATTTCCTCGCAGTGCTCGAGACTCGTCCTGCCTTGAGGACTTGGTATTCATATCCCGATTGTTGCTTAATAAGCAACTATGCCACAAATAAGTGGAAATCGAAATTTGTCTCATTGTGCTCACCTGTCGCATGGCCGTGAGAAATCCTTGGGGATTAAAGAAGCCCGTCATCCAGAAAACCTATTTTATTGACAAATATTTCCATTTGGCTTTAAGAATCAATAAAATCTATTTTTTTGTGGCTCACTTTTGGTCGATCTGTGGATATCCAAGTGCGGAACTGCCCATTCCGCTCGAGCAGCTCGGTATACCAGAAACCCAGTGTAGTAGATTCCCAGGATATCTGCGAATATCAAATTTAAAAACGCATTCAGTTCAGGTTAAATTATCAAGGATAAGAAAGCTTTTTATTAATTTTTTTCTGAATAATAAAACGAATTCATTTGGTAAGTTTACAATTCATTTTGTGACACATATTCTGCAGTTCTTCAAACATAATCGAGTTGGCTTCAAATGACCCGGGCCGATAAAAGCCAGGGTTGACGGGATGGAAGTCCTTGCTCAGTTTGCGGCCTCTTGTGATGGTGAACTCGGCGGCGTCGAACATTTGCCGTTTCTTCTCGAATGGGGTTAATCCTTTAATGCTCTTCACCGAAATTGACGAAACCTTTTTAGAACAGGTATCGTCTTTCGAAACATCGGAATCGGTATCGTGCTCGCTAACTCCGAAGTTAGAGTGTACAGAGTTTATCCTATTTGAGAGCTCATTGGTCTCCAGCGTGTGTCTAGCCGCTGGAATGGGGGTGTCGCATCTTTTGGTCTTGATGAACCCGTAGGTACGTACACCCGTCTCATAACTATTATTGATGTCAAAACCTAACTTCTTATTGTATTTTTTAATGGCGGCCATTTTTTAGGAGTGAGTATTTTAAGTACTTTTAGTTGAAGTATAGAATGTGAGTTCTCGTTGTGGCGAGGACTTTGATTTTAATATATACGTTCAAAAACCAGTTTGACTTAAATCTCCCGAAGCACTTTCATTTTCAATACATTCTATTTACACCTTTTGAAAGTAGATATATACCACGCTTTTCCCTTCTGGTATTGAATATGAATAGAAAAGAGGATTCAAAACGTTTTCACGCATAATTTACGAGGGCAAGGACCAAAACATGAAAGGCAGGAAAAATAAATAAAATTCCGCGCACCGAAATCAACCGCAAAAATTTCCATATTTTGCAATGGCATAGATTCTCTTAGATACATTTAAAGCTCGTTAAATTTTAATTTAAATAGTGAAACAGAACCAACCTTCATCCATGTTTCGGGTATGCGGGCATCGTACATCGCATCCAGGGACTCTTTGAGGGCGGGACTCATCACAATGGTACCGTCTATGGCCAGTTTCAGGTCACAGAGGCAGGTGTGGACGCGTTTAATGACTCTTTGCATTCGATCGATTTCCTGCCTGTCGTTACAAAGCACCTTTTGATTACCAAATTTCACCCATTTTCCGCGACTCACCTGAGGAAGATGTTCATCGGCAATAGGATTCCCATTCGGGTAAGGTTCTCCCGCACCTCGTAGGCATTGTACTGGGCGGGCAGCTTGCGGAGCATGTCGTCCGCCAGTTGGTAGACAATGCTCTCCCGGGTCTCGCCGCCACCGCCGCCTCCCTCTTTTGGCTGGACACTGAGGATGGTGTCAAGGATGCCTGGCGAAAAAATCAGAAATAAACAATCAAGGATTTTGCGGGGACCATCGAATATGCTAATGTGCCAATGCCCGAGTGGGTTGGAAGCCGATAAAGGAGCCTAAATACAACGCACAAATGGGGCACGAAACACAAATATTTTCGGTTTATTGATTTCACACATGTAGGTGGATTTGTATGTCCTGCTTTTGGTTCGAATTGATTATGCAACAGGGCTTTACATTGAATTGAACTTATTGATAATTTACGACCTCGTATTTGTGTCCATCAACGCCATGAAACTATAAATAGGGGCTTGCGGGAATTCATTTATGTTGCATGGGCAGGGATGTTTGTGTTTACAATTCCACTGCACAAGTAAGTCCTCCAAAAAATAAAATCCTAATCCAAAGCCAGAAGAACAACTCACCTTTGGCCGAGTTTATTTGGTACGTGATGTCGGCATTGGAATGCAATCCAAACACCTCTGGCGTATCGTAGGCTGGCAGACTGTTGATGTAATCGATGAAGCCCTGGAGGCTCTTGGTCCCGGGCACCTTGTATCCCTTGTAGAACTCAAAGGAATTGGAGAGCAGCTGCTCACAGAACCACACCGAGGTGAAGGTGGTCAACAGGCGTTTGTCGAAGTCGTCGGTGACCCGACCGCCGTACTGCACCTCGCCAATCATGTAGACCAGGGTCTGCCACGATACCCCCTTCTTGGGGTCCATCTCGTCCAGGTGGTTCTGGATAAACTGGACGCTGGCGGCAAAATCGGCCTGGTTGAACTCGTAGGGTATGTTCCAGCCCAGAGGGCCGAACTTGCGGCGTTCCTGGACGATGGTGTGCAGGAAGGCTACTGTGTAGAGGAGCGGGGGCCACTGTGAGGCCGAGGTGTAGTCGAGGAAGTCCTGCGTAAACGACTGCTCTCCCGCAAAAAGATTGAAAAATTAATAATTAATCAGGCAGGGGACTATATTCTATCGATATGTACTTTGAACACTCAGAGAAACATATGTCGGAATAAGGATATGGTGATAATATAATCCAAAGGATATTACTAATAAAAGCTGAGTGCATTACCTGGTAGCTCCTTTTCAAACTGGCTCGTATTCCCTGCGGCGGCTCATTGGTAAATTTAAGGGCCATTTGTAACAGGCCAATGGGAAACTCGTTGTGTGGCTCCGTGGTCACCCACATGCGGAAGGACTCGTCTATATACTCCGTCTCCACCAGCATGTCGATTACCTCCGAACAGAAGGGCAGCGACAGGTGGACATTCTGTAGCAGCACCCATCCACCGCCCGCCATCGACTCCATTATCATTTTCCGCGCATGGTACTCCTGGCCCTGACCCATCGACACCGATTTGAGGACTATCGGGGCGTGGATTTGGTCATGATATTAACTTAATTAAGAGATTCAGTCGATTTGCAACACTTACTTATGCTTTTTTGTTTGGCCAGGGCTCCTATTTGGGTGGTTGGATCGGATCCGATGGAAAGGAGACACACGAACGGGGTCCGGGGCTCCGATTCAAGCCTGCAAATGGGATTTTATTGCTTTCATTTAAATAGAGAATAAATATTTCCTTAAAAGGTTTAAAATAATTAATTTTTGAAATTGGTTTTAAAAAATATGAATATATAAATTGTGCAAACTTAATATTTAAAATCCCAAAACTTACCACATCTCCTCAAGATCTAGGATTTGCATTTCACTGTATTCGCTACCCAGGGATTCTTAAAAAAAAGCCCAAAGTTAATTCCAGAAATCATGGAATATGAATACTAACCTTCTATGTAGACCTTAGCCTGGGATATAGTACGATCGGGACACCAGGAACGAATGAGTAATAGCTTCCGGAAACTGTCCAGAAGTGCATTGTAGCCGCAGGGGATCTCTTCGTTCTCCGGCTTCTCACACTCGTACCAGGTCCTCCAGTCCCTCTCGTTAAGCTCTATGACCTGCAGCACTGTGGCAAAGGTATCCAGCTTACTGATCTCGACCAGATTCAGCCAGGTTATGTCCAGAATCCAGCGGAAAGGCTTCGGTGTGACGGCATTCAGGTCCAGAGAGGCGCCGCCTTTGATGAAGGTCAGGAACTCCTCATGGCTGATGTTGCCGTTGTGGTAATCGATTTTGATGGCCAGCATCAGGGTGAACAGTTGTTTGTGGCGCTCATAGAGACTCCGGTTGGTGAACTTGTAGACTTCGTAGGTGAGGTAGCGCAGGATAATGTTGATGCGTTCCTCAGTGACACTGGACTTGGCCGACTTGGTGATGGAATGGTTGAAGATGACCAAGAACTGCTTCAGGGAGTTCTGGTACATGGCGTTTACATTGCTCATTTCGACGATAAGAAAGTAAAGTATGGAGCCCCTCTTGGCCACTGCTCGGAACTCCTCGCGCGCCTTCATGATCTTCCGTTCGGTGACCTCGGAGATCTTTAGCTTTTGGTTGACCTCCTCCGCCGTGGTCTTTGTCACTCGCAAGACTTCGATTAGGGCTTCATCATCCACCAGGGATCCTTGGGAAGAGCTCAGACGAAGCAGGAGATTCGCCTCCAGCTCCTTCATGTTCCTCTGATTTTGCATGACTGTCTCGAAGAGTGCCACTCGCTCCGCTTCCAGGTCCGACTTCTCCATGAGAATGACCCGGCCCAGGAGCTGGTCCTCCAGTCCACGCATGGTCACAGTAAAGTCGATGATAGAGGTCTTGGCACTCACCTCGGGACTGAAGGCTGGATTCGGGAGCTTGGTGGTAATATAGAGCATGAATCCCGGCATCACATCGCACTCCTTGTCGCCCACCAGGACCTTTTCGATGCTGCCCGATTTGATGAAGTTCTTCTCCAGGACATTGTCTATCACAGGGTCCAGATCGATGCCGACATCCTCGATGAGCAGTGGCCTGCCCAGGGACAGCGAGTCCTCCAAATGGGTTCGGAAGTACTTGTGGTTAAGTGAAGTGATCTGCAGTTCGTTTTTGTCCTCCTTACACTTGATCCAGATCTTGCCCTGGGTCTGCGGATCTACCAGCAGAGGATAACTGCTGGACTTGGTGGCTATCAGGGCGTTCTGCACCGATAGCTCGTCATTGGGCAGTCCCTGCAGGGTCCACTCGGATACGGTGGATGAGTCCACCAGCATGTTGATGATGTTGAGGCCCGTGGTGAAGGGTATATTCTTTTGTTTCAGTATTCCCATCCAGGTCTTGATGAGATTCGCCCGGAACTCTTGGTTGTACGGGCCGCAGTAGGAGAGAAATCCTGTGGCCAGCAGGACATCGCCGACAAGCTTGCCCAGCTGGATCTTGAACTCCTTGCTCTGGTTGGTCCACCGATGCTTCTCATCCGACAGGCCGTTGATCAGGGCCGTGGCGGCCGTCATCTTCCGAAGGCAGACATTGGCCGCATCTGTCAGGCGTTGCTTTTCGCCCACTGCCTTGTCGTACTGATCCTTGACTGCCTGAAGGGCATCCTCGCGCTCTCGCAGTTGCTCCTCCGCTCCAGCCAAGTCGTCCATGGCAAGCTAAAGCGAGGTTTTTAATTATTTGGTTTTAAAATAATATATATAATTAGACTAATTTAACCTTTAGACGGGCTTCTTGCAGTGTAAGATTTGCCTTCAAGGGCAGTACTTCCTTGTTGACACTGTGGAAGAAGGACATGGCCTTCGTCCAGGACAGCAGGCCAGCGACATCTCCGCACACTCGACGCGCCATATCCATGTTGTAGTCCTCCATACGGAAGTAGGGCTGCAGCAGGTCGATCATCTCGTCGTTAATAGTGTCCTTGGGATAATTTTGGAGTTGCAGCAGGAACGTGGCGCTGGCCATCATCTGGGGAAGATGTACGAGCAAAAGTTAGTGTGATATGCCCCCCACACCACCCCCAATACAGCAACCCCGAGTTTAGTCACTTTTTACATTATTTTAGTTTAGTAAACTAAAGTTTAGTTTTTCATAACATACAATGAAATGTATAGCATACTTTTCGGGTTTTTTGGCCAAATCAATAACATGGCGGGGTAACACACAAGTTCCCCCAACTGGAATCATGGTATTTGTTGTAGAGTTTGTATAAAAATAATTTTTTTTGAAAACTTTTTGCTTGAAATTTAATATGGAATGGCTTTGTAAATGGCAATCATAACCATTTTTTTATACATTTGATTTTTTTTGCCATTAACAGAAAGTAAACTCATTTGTGTTTTTAAGTTGAATAAATATAAAAAATATGTATTTATGTAAGGTCATAAAAAAACACAAATTGGTTAAAAAATTCATAAAATAAGTGGGATCCAATTAATTACTGATGAGCCTTTAAATTTAATCTCTATGTGTCACAAATAAATGCATATTTTGTTTTAAAATGGATAATGAAAAAGTATATATATTCGAGTTTCTCGACTATTTGGTACCCGGAACTTGTCTCATCGCCTCTCTCTTGGAAGCGTTACTAGTTTCGGGTATAAATACAGTACAAGTATATCATCCTGTAAATAATTTAAATAAGTAACCAATTTAGTAATTTCATTCAATAATAAATAATATTAATTATTAATTTTTTTTAATAATGTTTCGGCTTAGAAGTCTTATAAGATAAAACCTGAAAGTGTAAATTATGACAAGGACCCACCTTGAGCGACTCCTGCCAAGAGGGCTTGGGACACGGAGTTCCCGAGTCGGGGATACAAGGGTGTAGTTTACGCTTGAAAAGGATCAGGACACAGTCCATGATCCGCATGATAAGGTGCGGCGGACGGCCCAGTTTGCGCACAGTGGCAATATGGGCGGGCTTGATGGTGTTTAGGGCGTTCTCCGCCTCCTCGAGGGCCGGCTTGGCAGCCTCGAGCTTCTCTTCGGCCAGGGCCTTCTCCTGGGCAATGCACGCGACCAGGGCCTCGGCCTTGTCCTTGACGATGAGCACCTGGTTCTTGACGATCTCCGCTTGCATCGCACGCTCCGTCACCTCCACTAGCACTGATTCCGCATTCTTGGAGGCTTCAACTAGCTCCTCCTCCATGACAACTAGGTCCTTCTTGAGGATCTCAACCGAGGCGGAGGCCTCTTTCAGTTTCTCCAATCCCGTATCCATCTTCTCCACACCATCTCGCAGCTCTTGCTGCTTCATCTGGTAGATGTTCTTGTAGCCGGCAATGAAGTTCAGATAAGATTTGGGTGTCACGTGCGTTGCGCGACGGAAACGCTGGAAGTACTCCTGGGACGTTTCCGCGACAATGTCCTGAATGGAGCCGAGAGCGTTGACCAGCTCTTCCTTGACGGCCGGCGTGCACTCGATCTCAAAGTGACTCAGAAAGTGTCGGGCAACCGAGACCAAGGCGTCCTTGGGCCACGGATGCAGCCAGTCAATGGTGCAGCCGGAGACCAAGGCGGGGAAGCGCTGCACTCGCGACCGGAACGTCTCACCTACGGGCGAGAAGCAGAAGGCCACGTGCAGATTGGTGCAGGTGCGCGCCAAAAAAAAGTCCATCACACTTTCCGGGGTCGCTGTTTTGCGTTGATTCTCGCGTTTCATGACCGGCGTCAGCTCCTGCACGATTTCGGCCTGCTCATCGCGCGAGAATAAATTCGATATGACGCCGCTCGAGAGTATGTTGTTTAGATACTCGAGGAAACCTTCCTCCTTGATATCCATATCCGTAAAGAGGAAGGTTGTGCCCTTGCCCTGTACGCCGCAGGTGCGGTAGAGCAGCTTTAGATCCTCCAGAAAATTGGCCACGTTGTACGAACGCGTCAACGCAATTTGGAATGTCTTGTAGCCTGCTATGAACGATGCCAATTTCGTTAGCGACTGTTTTCCAGAACCGCCGACCCCGACAAGCATGACCGATCCCCTCGGATGCCGAATGATGCGGGAGATCTTCACCAGATGCAGCATTGCATCCGGGAAGAAAACCAAATCCATTCCCGACCCTCGCACCATCTCGTTAAACTGGGCGAGGAACATGACGAGACGCTCGCGGAGCACTTCATGTGAGTGGACCGGCTCGTAGACCTTTGGGAGCTCCATATCGGTGTCCTCCCCCTCCTCGCCGGTTGGCTCGGGGGCGTCGCGCATAAAATCGACAAACACCGGATTTGGCAGGATCATTTGGGAGTGGGCGTCGCCCAGCTCCTCGCGCACGAGACATGCCAGCTCTGAGCCGAACCACTCCTTGTCCTGGAACGTGGTGAAGCGATCGGCGAATACTCGCGTGCACTCGTGCTTCCACAGCGCCATGAGGACGCTCTCGGAGGTGATCACCGTGGATAAGGTGCCAACCATGCCCTGCCAGATGCGCGACAGATCGCGCAAACTGAATACATAGTGGAATTTGGCCGGCGTGGGCAATAGTTTTTCGCGTGTGCGCTGCCACAGATGGCGGGTGACGACGATTAGTTTCTTGACGAGATTCCGTATCTCGGGCACAAAGCCGCGCTTGGCATTGTAGTGACCCTCACCGATAACGCGGAAGATTTTATCGATGGAGTCGTTGTCCGGGATGTTGCAGTTGAATACACAGAACTGTCGTTTCAATCGAGAGGGTATATCGTTTCTTCCACCCCCAGGCAGACCCATGGCCGCCACATACTGCACATCGACAATGGTGGTGAAGTCGCCCGGCTTCTCTAGACTGTAGAAGCCCTTCATGTCCATGGACTGGCGCACAATTTCGTTGGTGATTTGATCGCCCCACTCATTGATCTCGGGCAAATTGATGTCGTCGATGAAGACAATCAATTTCCGGCCACCGGGTGGCCCGAATGTAACGCCAACGCGTTTCTCCACATAACTCTCAATTGTGCGCTGAAACTGGTACGGACTGGTGGCCGATGAGAAGTTAAAGGATCGGCCCATGTACGTTTCAATGTTCATCTTTTTCATGAAGTTCTTCATGATCACCGTTTTGCCGGTGCCCTGCTCGCCAATCACCATCACGGCGCGCTCCTGATTCGCAATTGTGCCAATCAAGTAATCGATACGCACATTATCCACGATGGGCACCAGAATGCTTAAATAGTCTGGTGTGGAAAGCTCCGGATACATATAGGGGGTGACGAGCGTCTTCCACGACTGCCACACGCCCGCTGGAGAAACGAAGAAGTCAAAGATTGTGTTCTCGTGGGCACTACCCTTGGGGTAGTCCAGCTGCGGGAAGGATTCCTTCACAAATAGATTCATTTTGAGGCGGTCGCTAGTGGACAGGTAACCGCCCAGACCCCAGGCGAGCGCAAAGATGTACAAGCGGTGCAAGTGTTCTGGGGTGCAGGTGTCCTCCTTTTCCTCGATCGAGGTCTCGGCAGGAATATCCTCTGTCGGGAGCAAGGAATGGAAAATATTAATTAGTAATATGGCCTATCTAATCATTTTTCACATACAAGTATGCCGCAGAAGTCTTTAATGGTTCGTTTCTAGGGAGTTTAAATCCAAAAAAGTTTCAAACCAGATTTGTTTCTGAATTTCCAATACAAACTTAAGGGGGAATATGCACCTAGACCTTTCCAAAAATTCTAATTTTATTTTAAAGCATTTATTTATTTATTACAGAAAACTTTAAGCAAAGTGTTTGCTGAGAATTTTGAAAAAATGTATAGGTTTCTAGCAACTTTGTACCAAGAAATCATAAAAAAAAAGTTTCAATTATTAAGTGTGCACTTTGTGTGGTTTAGAAACCCATACTTAAAAATACACCAAATTCCAACAAATTAGATTTTTTTACATATCCTAGTTATATACTCCCTCTTATGAGGCCATATAATAAAAGTGTTTGAAATTGTTGAAATTTAGAAAGTGATGGGAAACAAAGGATGGGATAGGATTCTACTAGACTTAGGGATTAATGATCTTCTGTGAGATCTTCTCCATTCAAGCTTAAAATCAAAGACTTCTGTGACACCTCTAAACAATATTAGTAAATAATAAGTTTTGGACGAGACACACAACTATAGGGTTAATACAAATAAATTACATGGCCAACAAGTAAAAGGACAATCACGAGGACATACACAGAATCATAACTACAAAAGGAACAGTTTAGTAACAGATCATTCGGTTAGAAATCAAACCAAATCGGTTCGAATGCCAACCGAGTGTTATAGACGACTATATACACACAGAAGCAGTTTTCGTGTCAGCTAGGCAGTTAGCTCTACGATTAGATTTTTTATTTTTAGTTTTAATTACGCAACGTAATAAGTAATTACGGGTATACTTTACCGACAATCTGACTGCCAATCGATTGCCGTCGCGCCTCTTCGATTTGTTTTTGATGCTCTAAACGTTTATTCGCTGAAAAGTTTTTAATAATTTTGTATGGTTTTTGTTCTTCGGTTGTGGGTTCGTCTAAAATTTTTGTCTTTTGCGAACCGCTAGCTTTTTGGGGATTGAAAATCGAATAGGTTTCGGTTAATGTCACTTACCATCGTGGCTCTCCTTGCTGGAGAGGCTCACGGCCTGTTCGTCTTCCTTTTTCACAGGTATGAGGCCCTCCAGGATATATAGCATCTGCTGAACAATATTGCATTGCAGGACAGGCATCTGGAGCTTCACCATTTGCACACCCCAGTTATAGACCTCTACGAAAGTCTGATCGAATAGATCCGAGAAGGTGGACTTTTCTCCAGGGGCTCGATTTTTAAGCCAGGCCTGGACAACTGGAAGATGAAGTAGAAATAATTATAAGGCACATCATGTTTTGGTTTGTTTATTTACTTGGCCTAGAGTCCAATCCGGAGGAGCTCATGTACACCATTCCGTTACGGGACACTGTCGCCGGCGAGGCATTGTCGATGTTGTGCGGCTCGAATATGATTTTGACTGTGGGCGCCATGGTCAGACGATCGCCGTTGGCCAGTGTTAGGGTCTTGTTGTCGTCCAACACCGAGTTCAGATTCTCTATCCAAATACTGTCCACGGGCCCATCCAGTACTAACCAGACATGCTCGCCTGATTTCAGCTTGAGCGTCTTGCGCCAGAGTGCCGAGAAAATGCCGTCGGTCCAGTCATTAGTGGCCACATCGAGCCGTCCGAACATCTGTGCCGCCGTGATCGCCTTCGGGTTCATCCGCATCTCCCGATGGTTGTCGCCCATCTGGGTCATGGCCTTCATCAGTGTGTGGATGCAGGTGGTCTTGCCCGCTCCACTCGGGCCGAGGGTCATGATTCCGTGCCGCACGTTCTGTGTCTCGTACAGCTGGATGAGTTTCAGGACCCAGGGGGGATGATACACCAAGCTGGCTTCATCCGTTTGTTGCAGGATAGCTGCTTCCAGTTCCGGGTAATTGGTCTTCTCCAGGGTCTGTATACAAAAATGGCTTGTATAACATTACAATATAACAAGTATCTGGGTTAAGGACTTTCTACTTTAACTTGGGTCACGGGTCGTATGATTAATATGCCAATACAATATTTAAGAATGGCATAGATAGTTTTTTAGGTAGCCATAACACTACATATTTATATCCCATCTGAAAATGGTGATCCATTCAGTGATCAGAGAAGCAAGAATTATGTTTAGGCAATGTTTTCAATGTTTATATCCGATTTGAAAATGGTGTACCATTTTGTGATCAGCGAGGCAAGTAGGTAAATTCCTTATTTAAGACGTTACCTAAATCGCATTTTTGAATTTTTCCAAATTTTTCAAGGGGGACCCCTATAAAAAAGCGCTGTTTCCCGTTACCCCCACTTGGCCCCCTTTGGATAGCCATAGCTTTGCCAATTTATATCCGATTTGTAAATGGTGTACCATTTTGTGATCAGCGAGGCAAGTAGGTAAATTCCTTATTTAAAACATTGCCTAAAGCGCATTTTTTTATTTTTCGAAATTTTTCAAGGGGGTACCCCTTTAGATTCCCCCACTTGGCCCCCTTATTTATATCCGATCTGAAAATGGTGTACGCCATTTAAAGCGCAGTTTAAATATAGATTTTGAATGTTCTCTGAAACTCTGAAATTGCTCAAAAATAAAAAATAATATTACCTGATTAGGAAACAAATCCGATACCAAGGACATGAACAACGGCTCATCATCATCGATAAGCTTGGAGAGATTCATGTCTCGCAGGACTCTCATCACTATGGTGCTTTCAGTGTCCTTGGAGTTACGTCTCTTGGCAGCTCCCAGGGTTCGCAAGACCGAAAGGATATTCCTCAGTCCGAAATCGTAGTGGACTTGTTTGGTCAACTGCTCTTCGCATAGTTTGTACAGAGTGTAGAACTTTCTTGCCAGAGTGATATTTTCTAAAAAGCCACAACTGGCTAGCTTGACCCGGATGATTATCTGCCTGTCCGGCACCATCATGGCCACGGTCCGGAACTGGATTTTCAAGTTCTCCGGCAGCTCTTTGCGGCCTGCGTATCCGGGATTCTATGAAGAATGTGTAGATTATTTATAAAAACTAATTTATATTAAGTACAACGTACTACTAACTACGTTGCTATCGGTTCTACTAAATCCAAATGTTCAGAAATCAACAGTCTTATTCAATATCTATTTAAAACCTTTAATGCTAATTTCTAACAATGCTTCAGTCTCTTTATTAAAGGCGTAACTGTGTAACGAAATCTATATTTAAACAAGTTCTGGTCTAGTTTGGTTTACATTTATAAAATGTATATTGACCTTTCCACTTAGCTATGTAGGCAGGACGAAACCTCCTCGGAATGGTAAATAAGTTTTCGTCTAGTTTATTTGCCAGCAACAACTGGCGCCATTAACTTGGCCCAAAGATACACAGGTCAGAAACAATTTGGATAGATGCCACAACCAAACCGGATAACCACAACAAAGGGTTTCCCCATTTGAATCGTCGAAACGAGTCGAGCCGAGTTGACAGTCGACGAGTCGGCGTCCATTTGTCTATGTCCGTAGTCCGTAATTCAGGCTGTGACATAATGGCTCATTAAAATAAAATGCTCTGGCTAAAATGTTACATAAATGAGCATAATAACTCAATGTGCAAATTAAAATTGAGCCAAAGCCTTCAAAGGATCATGCCGGGAATTGGATTGAAAAGGGTGGGATGGGAGGTGGATGTGAATGAGTGTGGAGGAGGTGGCAGTAGGAGTGACTCTGATTGACATACGCCATTATGTCGCCGTGTTAGCAGTAATCGCATTACCCGATCATAGTTGCCGTCGCCTGTAATTAAACTACAGAAACTTTCTCCCTTAAATAGCTCCCAACGGTGGCAAGTTTTATTTTCGCTCTTTAAGAGTGAGTTTCTGGATTCCGGAATCCGGATTGGAGTGTGTCTGAATAGAGGATGGAGAAAGGGAGTTTGACCTCCCATGTGGCAGCCACCTTAATCGAGTCATGCAGCCGCCAAAATGTAAATACAAGTCTCAAGACTCAACTTAACTCAACTCCTTTCCCCATGTCTTTAATGTCCTTGTTTGCCTTTCCCCTTCTGGCCTGGTTTATTGGTTTTTCGGCTGCTTTTAGCCACGACGCTTTAGCCGTATGTGCCAGCAAATTTTATTACGGCTCAAGTTGAGAAAAATTGTACATGACTAATAACGTTGAATTATGTGCGTAAAGCGCCTGTCACTTCCATTTTGGGGCGAAATTTAAATGGGCGCCATCGATTGGAGCCCAGAGAGTGTGTTTCCAGAGCGTCTACGACTGGGATTACACTACACTTTTGTGGCTAAAAATAATCTCTACACACATCTTGAATTATTTTCAAACTTAAAGCTGTGGGTGCTTTAAATTGGTCGTTTTCAGGTAGATAAGGATCTGGCCAAGAAGGGTGTAAAATAAGTGTATATTCTACAGATGAGTTATTTTTACATTATTATCCGGGAAATTTAATCGAAAATATATTGAAGCGTGGGTGTTGCTATTTAAAAACATGACTTTGTGCCACTAAGTGAAATGTTTCCTGTTAATGGGCGTGTGTTACCATTGTTATGAAGATTCCAAACTCTGGATTCATCTCGATGGTGTCGCCATCGGTGAAGAGGAATGTTTTGCGTTTCTCCTTTTTGGCGGTCAGGACAACTGCCACTTGTTGGGCTGCCACAGAGAGGACCGGAAGTTCGATGCGATTGAACTCATCGAAGCATCCCCAGCTGCCGGACTGGGCCAGGCCTTTGTAGATTCTTCCAAGGCCTCTGAGGAATAAATTTTGTAAACGGGGTTTCTATAAATAGTTCAGTCTTGGTAGTAAGTTTGTAATTAAATTCTTAAACTTAACTTCTTAAGCTTCTCATTTTATTCAAATTCACAGTTTAGTAATATTATTTCTAATACCCTATTAAAATTAAGTTTTATATATTATTACCTGTAATCCATTTGATCAGAGCAATTGAAAACCACCACGTACTTGGCCAAAGTTTTGCCCATATCCTTGACGGTTTCCGTTTTGCCAGTTCCAGCCGGCCCGCATGGAGCTCCGCCCATGGATAGGGTTAGGGCCTGTGCCAGAGTTATGTAACAACTGGAAGGGGACAATCAACCTTTCAAACAGGACGAATGAAAACCAACATAGACTTATATGGGTATGCCGTGGCTTATTAAACGTCACCACGACAAAAAAATGAAAATAAATATAAAATAGACTAGAAGTAAAAGTAAATAATAAATATACACGCTTTTAAATATCAAAAGCAGTCCGTGGCATGGCTCCTAATGTTCACTGACGTCAGGAAAGGACGATGAGTGGGAAATCTAAGAGCCGAGATCAACAAACGAATGCAAAGCAGCTGCCAGAGATGCCTTTTGGGAAAATAGCGCCACTTTGCAGTTCACAAGGCAACAGCTTCCACAGTCTGAGCCAACTGGCTGCTGTCAAAACTTTATTTATGCTCCGCTAAGTGAAATTTATCTTTACGGGCATGTCAACGTCGCCGCCGAATGTCTTCCGTTCCAGCGTTAGTTCATCTTGGCTGAGAACAGCCGTGGCTAAGGATTCCACAGAGCTTCTATCGGTGCCTCCACTGCCTTTAAGCACATCTCCCTTAAAGTGCTCCCAACCATTTACTGCCGTTTGTTTACAGAGCGGAATTCCAAGGTGGACTCCTCAGCCACTACCAGAGGATGCGCAGAAAGAATCCAAGGAGCACGTGCAGGCAGGCTTCCTGCTGCGGAATGTGTGGTATTCGAAAGTTTATCATTTGAAAAGCGGACAACGCTGGCAGAATAATGCGGGGCATACAAATTAAATGGGTGCTTCAGCATGTATTGATGGTTATTATTATGGAGTATATGTTTGGGGAATGCTGGATGCTGGGAACCGCCATGTGAAAATATGTTTCATCTGGGCTACGTGGCGTATGAGTGATTTTGTGTGGGCAGCCACGAATTTCAGTTGTTTATTTGTTTTTGATCTTATATTTTAGTTAATGATATTTTAGTTGATGATAGAATTAAATTGTTGGTATAATTTTTTCTTATTGAAAATGAAATTTGATTTTTTAGCCCTTGAATGAAACATAAATAAAATACTTGTGTGAGCTACATGTCGTGTGTTTGTATGTTTTAATATTTTGTAGTTAAAGGACTAACTATGAAAAATATATTAAGTAAAATAGGAAATATAAACTAAATGTTACCGATCTGTTAGAGGTGTTATCACCAAGCGATCTGTACAACCCAGATATTCGTTCTGATAGGTAAAGGTAACATCTGTTACCGATATCCAGGTTTTATCCAGATCCTCTTTGAAGTAGAAACGACACTGTTTCAGCCACTCAAAATCATTGGCTGATTTTATGTTCATGCGGCACTAGACAGAAATAATAAAGGAGTTATTAATTATAAAATATTTCATACATTATTTGTTTAAAATTTAAGATATTCTGGATTACCCACCAAAATATCGAAAATATCACGTTGATGTACATGAATTGTAATCAAAGTCTCAAAGTTGGTCCTTTCCCGTTTGGAAAGATTTCGAGTTGTCTGGTCGATGAGGGTATTCAATATTTCAAGGAACTTGTTATTTGTTTCCTGCATGCCCTTCCTTTAAGATTGATGTTTGTATTAGAAGGTTAATAGTAATAATCAGTTGAGGAAGCAAATAGTTTTTTTGTAGAAGTTCTTGCAACTTTAAGGAGTTAATTTAAAGTGTCATAACGCCTTTTAGTTTCATGGATGAAAAAAATTATTAACAAATAATGTTTACAACCTATTTGTTTCTGAAATACTTGATATAGGATATGAAAATATTCTAAATAATTCGATGGTAACTTTTCAAAGTTAAAAATATTTAATATTTAATATTATTTGAAGCAAACTAAGTATTTATGGCTTTATAACACTTTGCAACGTTGCAAGATCCCTAACCTTCCGGCTGCATTCCTGGCCTGTAGCAGGGCCATTTCCGCATCCCTTGTCCACACCATCTGGATGCCCAGCAGACCGATCTGGGCCGGAACCTTCTCCAGGAAGCTGAGCAGGGTGAAGTTCGGATCGTTGATGGTGGCGTAGGCGGTGCGGATGATCGAGTGCAGTGACTGCTGGGCGGTGACCAGGAGTTGGGTGAGCCAGGTCTCCACTGATCCCTCGGCGCGGATGGCCCGGTCCAGCTGAATCATTTCGCCCTCGCTGGAGATGATGGCCATCATCTTGTTGTACTCGACGTCATGAAACTTGACACTCTTGGTGTTGTCGAAGATGTTGAGGAGGTGGTTTTGTATGGTGTGCGAATCGGAAGCCTGCCCCAGTATTTCTAGCAGGGCAGGATCTGACACAAAGAAGAAACGTGGAAACATCATGCGCTTGCGCTCCAAGTAACCACTCAAGGATTTCTGACAAATCTCCAGCTGCTCCTGCAGGTGGGGCAGCAGTTGCTTGAGTAGATCGTCACCGACACAACAGGCCACAACACCGGGGGTCTCGTGGGCCCGTTGCATGATCTTTTGCCAGGATTTGTCGATCTTGGAAAACCTTTTCGCCTCCTTAGGCAGTTGCTTCGCGATATCGCCACCAACAAAAACGGCCTCCAAATAAACCCACATATTCTGGACTAGGAGCCAGCGCTCCAGGATCTCGTTCGAATTGGACAGATCGTAGACCCACTGTTGGATCTGTTTCCGGAAGGGGGCGTTGTATCGATTGGACAGCAGGGAGCCGAGCACCATCAAGCTATCCTCCAGCTGGCCGATTGTCTCTGCGGTGGTGTCGCCACGCAGGAGTAGCTCCCCCCGGTTGTTGAAGCTCATGAACTGGAGCTCGTGCACGGACCACTCGTTGGTGACCTGCTTGAGCTTCGCCTCGATGTCCTTTTCCTTCATCGCACTGATGCAAATGTCCTCGATGTCCTCCTTGTGCTTCAGCAGCGGCGCCTCCAATATGTTCTTGAGCGAGAAACCCTCCGAGTCGAACTCGAAGATGTAGCGAGTAACATCCATGATTCGTTGCCAATGACGTGGCTTCATGGCTTTATTCGCCATCAACTCCAGTAGCGGACACATGTCGTTGAAGTCGTCGATGGTCTTCTTCAGAGCATGGAAGGCCGGCCACTCCTTGAGTCCCTTGGGCAGCTTGCGGCATCGGTTCTGGAACTCCATCAGCTCGTTGTTGATCTCCTCGATGTCCACCTCGTTCCAGGGTATGTCGTAGTAGCTGCTCACCCTGTCGATGACATCGTTGTACAGCTTGTACAGTTTCTGCAACAGATTCAGCTCCTTGCGGATCTGGCCGAGCTCTGGATAGTCCGTCTGGGGCAGCCCGAAGAGTTCCTCGCCACTTTGGTACGTCTGTAGGCGTCGCCACATGCCCTCGAAGCGGTTCTGGAACAGGATCAGCCGGTCGGAGGCCTCTCTGGGCGTTAGCCCGGCCTGCATGGGACCGGCAGTGCGATATTCGGTCACGTAGGCGATCTTGTCCTGCTTGAAGTTGTCCAGATTGGTGCGCAAGTCGTCCTGGAAGGCGGGCTGCATGTCCAGCAGCTTCACCTGTGCCTGCAATGCTCCAGCCAAAAGGTTCTGGAACGTGGCCCTCAAATTGTCTACCAAATCGAACTGTTCCCGCTCAACTTGAACTTCGTAGCGTGTCAGGACATTGAAGGCCTCCTGCATAGTTGGAAGTTATTGGAGTAAAAAATGAAGTTTGGAAAAAATTAAATATTTTATGTAATACTTCACAGAATGTCCTTACACGAAAGAGGATTATTTTTTTGTCACCACAAAAAATATCAAAATCATGGGCCTTAAGGAAAAGTCTCCTACAGGATATCTCACCTCTATGGGATCAATGCGCAGTTCCATGTCCACTTCCTGTTCACGAATCTTACCCAATGTTTCCATAATCATACGGACGTCATCGAGGTCACGTATCGGCCTGTCCAACTTACGATCCATCTCGTTGATTACCGCATAAACGTAGTCCATTTCCTTCTTGTATTTTTTCTTCATCGCCTGCCCGATTTTGTGGTTGCAGGCTGAAAATAGAAACGGTGTAAAGTGTTTATGCGCCCAATTCCAATCCTGTCCGTGGTCCGAGTCCATATTAACGAAGCTCAATGCTATCGATGTCATTAATCAAAGCAAGGCCAAGGGCTAATTTGTTTTCACCCGGCCGGCCACATCCTGCGGCGCCTCTGGCAGGATCCAGGACTGCCCCGAGGACACCAGACCACCAAGCTCTTTAGCTCCCCGGCCAATCAATTGTGTATGCGGGGGAATTTATTTTTGGGGCTGCCTGGTGTCTGTGCTCTGTGCTAATTCGGTTAGGCAAATTAGATTACCTAATTGGAGTCCAATCAATTTGAATAGCCCTTCATTCCTTGGAACAAAAGAATTCGCGAGGGTGCTAATATTTATGGCTGATTAGCGTACAGAACGGGCAGCCGCCTGTTTGCTGAATAAATAGATTTTCCCAAACTATGGTTTATTCAAGAGCTTAATGTTGGTGTTTTGAATGCATATTTAACGACTTTACCTCTTTAAATATTACTATTTTGGTATTAGAAATTAAAAATAGCAATAAACAGTATTTTATGCTGTTCGTGCAAAGATATAAATAAATTAAAGAGTGTCACACAAAATACTTTGTTACGACTGAGTTAATTTTTAATATTTTCCCTTTTAGAAATTTATATATGTTTTTGATGATTGATATATCTATATTGTATAATATTAAATCGTAATATGAAATTTTTATAGTAGAAGAATTAAAGACTTAAATAAAACAAAAAAATTAAAAAACTTAGTGACGAGGTAAAGACACATGCAAGGTGGCGAAGGCAAAATCTTTGTTTGTGACGAAAAATATTTCTTTTGCTTATAAAAAAAATAAAATTAAAAAATGCAAATTATGTATATATCTTGTACATTTTATATACATTCCCATTCACTGTTGTACAAATAAATGGAGAGGAATAAATTTAAAACTCGATTCAACCGAATTTATTAGACGTGCAACAGAATATATAAATCTGATCATTTTTTTTTCTGTGTAGTTTTTGGCACTTAAAATTGTAACATAGATATGTAGTTGAAATGTCAAGCCCACCTCACCAGAAGTACTTACACTTGATCTCAATGGCCAAACCATACTTGAGCCTTTCGTTATATACCGCCACGCACTGGCCGAAGACCTCCATGTCGGGCTCCACGAGAAGATTTGCGTCCAGGTCGGAGAGGCAGCGCAGTGTGGTCTCGAACTCTTGGAGGCCAAACTCCATTAGCTGTCGAGTGGTGCGGTCATTCTTCCAGAGGAAGTGGTACGGCTTCCAGCGCTTGATGTACGTCTGGATCTCGGGTTTGACGTTCTTGGTGCAGCTGGAGAGCTGGTTGACCGCCTTGGCTACCTCCTTGTTGTCCATAATGGCCGAGTAGAAGCTCTTGAGCATGTGGGGCATCTGAGGCCGCTCCTCGGAGGCCAGGCAGTAGATCTTGCGCCGTCGGCTCTTGTTGCCGCCTCCACCGCCTACGCCTCCGCCACCGCCGCCGCCGCCAGCGCCCTCGGTGTTGTTGTGGTTGCGTCCGACGCGCGGCTGCGACACCGTCATCGAAACTTGCTGCGGTTGGTAAGACAAGATTTTGGAGAACATTGCGAAGCTATTCAGTGGCCCTGTACGCACCGGCGGATCTTTGCCGCTGCTCCACTGCGCCACGCCCTTCGCAATGCCCGTGATGTTCTTGCCCGCCGACACCAATATGTCCTGCAGCTCGTCCAGATTCGGCTTGATCACCACATGTGGTATCTGCAGCTGCGCGTGCAGTGCAAAAATTGGCTTCTTGGACACCGTCTCGTTCTCGTCGGCGATGAACCGACGGCGGAGTGTGTCCAGAGCGGCCCGGATCACCTTGATGAGTACATCGATCACTTTGCGGCTGTAGTAGCGTCTCATCTCCACCACCGCGTTGCAGACCATGTCCTAAAAAATGTATTTCATTTTTCAATCGTTTCGATCACAAAATAAGTACAGTTGAAACTTTGTAGTCTTAGTTCTAAAAGCTTGGGGTTTAAATCTAGTAAATATATAATATTGCCTAATAGTTTATTTTAATGACTTCATGTATCTCTTAAATGTAATAAAAACTGGCAATCCAACAAACTCAATTACCCTCTGAATACCAAAGCCATAGAAAGGATCATTCTTTGACATTTTAGTTTCTTTGACATTTACTAAATGATTAAATTGAAAAAAGAATTGACAGTAATTGAATTTGTTGATGCAACAAGTAATTTCCTGTCTCATGCCACTGACTCATGTCTTTGGGTTTTTTAATTAATTTAAGTTTTTCCTACCTGCATGCCCTTGGGAAGACTCTCTGTGGTGGACAGCAGCGAGAGCGGGTTCTCGAAACAGGACCACAGGATGCTCCAGTCCTGTTGCTGTCCACTGCCACCACTGGCAGCCGGAGCAGAAGCTCCTCCGCCTCCGTCTTCCGGCTTGTTCCCGCTTGATCCGGAAGCCTCTCCTTTTGGAGTGGCAGCTGCTCAATGGAGGCACTAGATTAGTCCTCCTTTGACTAATACATAGAGTAATACATTACCATCAAACAGGGTAATTACATCGTCGCCTGCCAGCTCTTTGAAGGCAGCGGTTGCTTTGTCCACCAAACTAAGGACCTCCTCCACAGCCTCAGAAACCATTTGACTTTTTCGGTTTAGATCTATGGCGGCTTTCCTGGAATAGTGATAGTAATAAATCAAATTAAATTTGTTCTGGATTTTACGTAATTAATGCACAAAGAAAAATAAATTAAATGATAAACCCCATAAATTTTCCAAATAGGTACTAGACTCAAGCACAGACTTTTAAAAGTTTCCCATGCCCATGACAAACAAAGGAAAAGTGGAATCCGCAGCATTTAGGAAGCAAAGTATAATGAATTTTGTTAGCACATGTCACAGTCAGGCTCACCGGCAGGCCTCCTCGCTCCGCTCCAGAAACTCGTCAACTGTCCAGATTTC
Source organism: Drosophila ananassae (assembly GCF_017639315.1). Lineage (NCBI taxonomy): Eukaryota > Metazoa > Arthropoda > Insecta > Diptera > Drosophilidae > Drosophila > Drosophila ananassae. The sequence continues at coordinate 14,224,262 of NC_057927.1, read as the reverse complement.
ATCGTCTGCCCAGAAAACAAATGTGAAAAGTTTCCACCAGCACACATAAAAATTAGACGAGATGTGAATAAATTTCATGAGAGTCAAGTAGTCACCCACCTGCTGGTAGAATTTGTAGGGAGACGTCTTGCATCCACATCAGGACATGGAGGATGCGGTTGGAGTAAATGTCATGTACACGAGCAACCAGTACTTCAAAGTTTTCGATAGCTTGCTTGCAGCGCTCGTAGAACTCGGTCCAGTTTTGGTTAGTCCACTAGAAAACAGTATTAAATTAATGGTTAAGGAAGCCAAAGGACAAAGGACACTTATTAAATGACTCACATTAATGGTATGCAATCCTGGCTTCAACATCGCTGTTAGGCGAACCAGCTGGGGCAGAAATAAAGGACGAACCTCCAGCTTCACAGCTCGCACCGTGGACAGGAACATTTTGATCAAACACTAAATAATGAAAGTAAGGATATCAACGATTAAAAGATAACTAGATCATAAGCTAACATTAAGAGAGTCCTGGATGGTGGTGAAATATTGCTGGCGACTCATCAGAGTGGCCGCCACAATGGGCAACTCAATGTCCAACTTGGCCAGCATTTTGGCCTCTCGGATGAGCAGCGGAATGGTGGGATGCAGGTTGACGAACAACTTATCCCCCTGGAGACTTAGTAGCGGTTGTAGAAGACAAGCATCGGCCACGCTGACGTCCTGGTCCAGCCATATGGAGACGATCTCATCCTCGTACTCCTTGAGCACGCCCAGGACATTGTGGTAGCGCACATCCAGATCCCTGGCCATGGGCAGATTACTCAGCACCGGGTGATCCATAACCGCATCCATCAGCTCCGTGATGTGCAAACTCAAGGCTCGACACCAATGGACTCTACCAGCGATTGGTGGAAAGTTCCTTGCCAGTGGAGGATCGTCGCGCTGCTTGCGAAAAGTCTTCAGGATGCGATCCACCTCCTTCTCCACATAGCGCAGTATCCGGGTGTACTTCTCATCCATCTTAGTCAGGGGAATCTTCTCGCTGACCTTCTCGAATCGAACCAAAAACCGGATACACTGCGGTGTCTCCCACACGGTGTCGAAGTCCTTTTCAATCAAAGTGGCAATTGTGTCCTTGAGAGAGTTAGTTTTGTGAATAAATCTCTCAAAGTCCTCATTGAAATTGGAGTTGCGATGATCCAGGTAGTCGTATTTCTTGGAGGTGACCTCTTTTTTGGCCTCCTCAAAGTGGTTGGAGGCATCCTCCAGAGCTTCGCCCAAAAGGAGTCCTTCCAGCCTTCTTTCAAACAAATGGTTGTAATCATCAATTAAATTGAACATACTTATGATTTTGGCAAGCCGTTCGCAAAACGTGTCAAATTTGCCTAAGATATTAATTATTTTTAGTTTTTAATTAGCATGAGAAATAAATCATTTAATCTTACCAAATACAAAGTTTTCGGAGAAGCCAAAAGGAGTCTGGTTGGGAAGGAAGGGTTGCTCTCTAACCGTGTAATAAGTTTCGTGGTAAATGTGATTTAACTTGATGCAGTTGCTTAATTTTGTGCGAATCACATTTCGATCCTGTGACCAAATAGTTTCCTTGCAGCGACAGGTGATGTAAGATTTGCATGTTTCTATCATTTGGTTGGTTATCTATAAAAGAAAGGTAAGAAAAATTAAGACCAATTTATTTTTCATTCTACAAGGAATCGTTCATTGACACTTTCGACCCAACTGTTAAAAAGGATAATAATCTTGGGCAAGGTAGAAAAACAATTCCATAAAACAAATATAACAAGTTTGCAGCTCAAATCCTAGAGCTTTTCTTTAAGCCGAACCACGGGCATTTTACCCTGAACTATTGAACCCTCAAGGCCAGTATACCTTCATGGCAGAAGCACCAAGTTGGGCGGATGACGGTGAAAGTGCCAACACCCAAAGTCAATACAGAAAACTGAGAATGAAAAAAGTCCCCTGGTTGTGAGGACATTAAATAAAATAAAAACTTAATAAAAAGGGGAACATTTGAGTTCAACTTTTGTAGCATATGGAAAAAAAAACTAATTTAATTAATCAGAATTCATGTTTTTTAGGTATACTATTCATTACCCACCTTGACCATCAGGGCGGATGTCCTCTCCGATGTATTATAGAACTGAGAGACACTGTAGATGAGCCGCACTGTTTGCAACAGACTCAGGATGGACTCCTTCATGCTGACAGGATCGTCCAAATACAAGGAGTGGCAGCATGTCTCCATGGCCTGGATAAACTTTGAGTTATCTCGTGCCTCGTTATAGCAGAAGGTGATCTTCCGGTCGGTCTCCTTCCACTGTTTGATTATGCGTGAACCGGCCAGGAAGAGGCAGTGCAGGGTGAACTGTACTTCTTTGTCCTGCAAATGGGCCAGGAGTTGTGAGAACTGGGCACCACGCTTCTTCCAGTATTCCAGTTCGTCCTGGGGGCCACTGTGGTCGTTTTCCTTGCGTAGTTGCTCACTCTCGCCCAAAATCTTTAGTATGCCCTTTGTCCAGTTGTTCACCCGCTCTTCGAGCTGGGCGCAAAAGTCCTGGTTCTTGGACATGTCCTTCACCTCGTCCACCTCGTCAATCTTTTCGAACATGTCGCATCCGTCGGCGAAGACGTTGTCGTGATCGCACACCTGCTCACAGACTCGCAGGGCACTGCAAAAGGATCTTAATCCCGGCAGGAGCTGTCCCTTGATGAGGCCGCAACTCACATCCTCCTCATCGCACTCCAGACTGGGAAAGGCTAAGGCCTGCATGAACACAAACTCCACAATCCGCTCGATGGAGGTCACCAGGCCAATGTTCTTGGCGTCAATCACGCCACAATACCTGCCAAAAATAGAATCGACTGAATGGGATTCCTCCGCTCAGAAAAGCAATCTTTGTCTTACAAATCCTTTTGGAAGCCCTCCTCTGGCAGCTGTTTCGATGTGTTCACCCGGAAAATGTAGATACACACGCCGGTGAAGGCACAAGTCCAGCCATCGGTCAGAAATAGTTTCTTATGCTTGGGTGGAGGCAGGCCACTGGGTGAGGCACCACCTGAATGGGGAACAGGGATTACAAGGTGAGAGATTCTTAAGGTAAATACATATTGGTAAAAAGCTAAACGTACCTTGGGGTGTCTTTGAGCTACTGGATGCCATGCCAGTACGAGAGGGTCCCGGCTTGTTTGGATCTGGAGCCGGAGTGGGTTCCGGCTCGTCCACTTCCTGGTAGAACCACAGCAGCTTGTTCTTCATATTCGGCAGAAACAACTGGTTGATCTCGTCCAGCTGAAAATTCATTTCAAAAGGGAGTGTGAAATAGAGTCAAAAAGTCAACGTTACCATGTCTCCTTCGAATATGTAGTCCATGAGCTGATGCCTGGGCAGCTGAGTGGCATCAATCAGGAGCTGGAAGGTGAACTCCAGCCGGGGATCCATCTCCCCACGACGGGCCTTTCGTTCGCATTCTTCCCGCCGACGCTGTGCTTCGTCCGAGTCCATGGCGAAGGTTTACGTTATTTTGTTCCAGATTTCCGGGTCCCACATGCGTTGGACCGTTTAGAGTTCCAGAAAATAATTCAACGATCAAAATTTTGCAGTGCGAGGTGGTAATTGATTTTGTTTTTTTTTTTTTATTTTTATTACAAAAAAAATCATTTTATTTGAATTTTAAAAAATTTGCAGTTTTGGTTTTGTCAAAATTCAAAAATAGGAGAGACCAAAAATTCATTAGTTTCAAAAATTTTCAAATATTTTAATGAAACAGTAAAAATCTATAGCAACATACTTGCTACAGGACTACATTAAAAAAACTACCACAACAATACTTGTGTAGCATTAAACAAAAAAAGTCAAAAACTTTATACAAAAATCAAAGGTGCGAACTTCAAATGCTGTACAGTATAGGTTTTATTAAAAAGTGTGTTTCGTAATAGTTTACTAGATATTAGTCTTCAAAATAGCGTTTAGGTGGTAGGGGGTAGGTATTCAGCTAAAAAGAAATCAAAGGAAGTGTATTAGATTAAGATTACAGGATTAGGTCTCAACTCAGCAATTTACACACGCAGTACGAGTGGCAAGGATTGCGATTACGTAATCGTTGAAAGGGCTCTAGGAGTCTAGGGCTTTACTTGGGAATTCTAAGGCAACATTCGACATTGGTTATTTTGCAAAAGACTCGATACAGATAAGGATACGGATAAGGATAAGTGCGTTCAGTCGAAATTCGGCACCTGCAGGATGTCTCCCTGGTCCTCTTCCTCCTCCTCCTCCTCACTGCTGGCGCCCCCTTCGGCACGCATCGCCAAAACATGCTCGACCAGCTTTTTCTTCTGCACGAACATCTTGCCAAAAAACTCTATTCAAAAAACAAATTCACCAAAAACTGGCGCACACAAGAGTGCACCGTAATAAAATATCCTTTGAGATTTACTAGGTTTCTGTATGATTCTCCTTATTGCGCAACTGTTTCACTTTAGGAAGTCCGATAATAATTGAACAAACAAATCAAATACGCGCCAAGTTGCCAAGGAAACTGCATCAGGGTTGCCAATTATTAATCGAATTCGATTTCTGTATAAAATCTAGGCTAATATCGATTTAGATAGATCGGAAAATAAATTTTCGATTAAGTTCCCCTTATTTTAAAGCTTTTTTTTAATAGTTTTTTATTATAAAATATATGAAAAAAGTACATTTTTATAAACGGTAATCCCTAAGTATAACTAAACTATTGGTTAATGAACCTCACTGTTTAAAATATGTATGTCAGTTTAAAGATTATCATTAAAAAAACCTATTGATTAAAATCAATTAAAACGTTTTTGTTCCTAAACTTGTGTTTTTATTTAAATTTGTTTCTATTAAAGATTAAATAAGTGTTTAATGTATAACAAATTTATACCAATTTATACAAGTTATATCAATTTATTAAAGTTACAATATAAAAGCTTTTCTAGGCCTTTAGAGATTGCTTTTATTTTCCCTGTTTCTTCTACCAAAGACTACACATTTCTGAGTTAGGTTGAGGTGAACAATTGTAGGCCTTCGCAAAGTCCTTGCTATTGGCAATGGAGCCCAGGACCCGAAACTTATCGGTTGTGTGGCTATCAGTAAGAGTGTTCCAGTATGTCTCTTCTTGGAAATCAGTGCAAAAGAACTGAGCAAGGCCAAGAAAGAAGAGTTGCTCCGGGGAAAGGTCAAGTCCCGGTAACGTCTCGTCCTTATCCTGATCGTGATTATTCATTCTCTGTGTCTTGCGTCGAGTGTAAGCGGAAAACGCCTCACGGATTCCCCCATTATCGGCAATGTTTTCGTCCATGGTTTTTTTACCATCAATTGTTTGGTTTACTAAAGGAACTTGGTATTTGCTATACTGATCCACAAAGCACTGAGCTTTATCTTCAAACTGGTCTCGGGACAGCGCGGTCCACCAGGACCGAGGTTCACCGTTTCCATCGAATAAGAATCCAAAGGTATCGAAGCCATGGGTGAGTTCATGGCCCAGAACAAAGCCGAGCGTTCCGAACTTCAAAGCGTCTGGCCAAAAAGGATGATAAACAGGTGAGTCTAGCAATCCTGCCAACAAATTAATGGAGTTATCCAGGATCGAGTAGGCAGCAACTGGCTGCATACCAATCATGAGTAGTAGAGGCTTGGTTTTGTTGCTCAGTTCTTCAAAGTGGAGACTACTGAATCGTTCGTTGCTGACATGGAGGCGATGAACCTCGATGTTAGTAGCTACGTAGTTGCTCTCGTTGATTGCCAAGCTTCCGATTTGCCGCATTATCCGATCCGTTAGGGCCTCGTCCTTGATACTGCCAATATTTGCCTTGATGGCGGACTCTTTTAGCAGAGCCTCTCGCTTAGTCTCGGGATCAAGCCATTCGGCTTCTTCCAAAGTCAGGCGCAAACTTTTCCGAATCTCCTGCACAATTTCCGATACTTCCGAGCGTTTCTCTTCACTAAAGAATACCTGAATGGGATAGTATATTTAAAATTAATAAATTATTATTTAAATAGTGTTTGTACCCACCTTCATATAGAGTTTGTCCAATAAGTACCCCATAGTAGTTGATGTTTTCAATGCACAGTAATCGCGCTGGTGTTTGGGATCCTTTAGCTTGGCATCCATGGTATAGAGGAGTTTCATGGCCAGGTAGTTGGCCACTGCCGCCGTATGCTTGGCACAGAGCTCATCCAGCTTCACGTAGTAGTAATTACACGTGTGCCCCTTGGTCACGTTTGCCCCTTTCCAGGCAATGTCATAGTAGCTACTCCACTGGGTAAGCGGAGTTATACCTAGGACGCTACTCATCATATGACAATTAATTTCATCCTTGAAGAATTCGTCGACCACTTCCAGAACATCTCTCCAGAAAGCAAATACACCGGCAATTACCTCCGTAATTTGGTCTTCCGGAAGCTGGTAGGCCCGTAGATAGCCCCGCATCCGATCCTCGTTGAGCTGTTTAGATCGCGAGGTATTACTTTCCAGATTTTCCGTGTAAACAATGAAATCAAAGCCCAACTTGGGTATTTTAAACTCAGGCTCGAATGGATATTTTAGACTTAGTTCATCGAAGATGAGTCCCTTGGCTCCGTAGTTGGTTAGGTGAGCGCTCATGTTGAGCCAACTGAAGTTTGAGGCATTCCATTTGTCACCATCGACAGCGGGGAATCCTCCAATCAAGCGGATTAGATCCAGGTAAGCGGGATCGGCTGCCGGAAATGGATACAGCTCTGCGGCTAGACAGGCATTATAGAACTGTTGTGCCACGCGAAGTTCCTTTGAAACATTTAGAGTCTCTGCCAATTGATTTAACCCCAGTAAATGCTCCGTAGCATTGTTAGTTGTGTAGATCAGGGCGGAGAGGCTGCCCATTTTTCCTGCGTAGTACCGATCCGGTTTCACATTTGGCCAGTTCCCACAGGCGTACTCGTAAAAGTCATCACAAGGTGGCACAGAGACGTTCATGAACGACTTCATAAGTTCCGCGTGGGACTTCAGATAGGCCAGTTTGGCTTCATTTGAAACATTTCCGGACTTTATCGACACATCCGGCAAACTTTTGGAATCTACTTCGTTTAAAACAGCAAAAATTAAAACGCTAAGAAGCGAAGTAACACCGATTTTCATTTTAAATTTATTTAAATGCTAATCAGCCCGACTAACTAGTCAGAGTGCTAATGACAACTGATAGACCTAATTCGAATTTACGAGTATGCAATTCAGATTAAATAGAACTTTATGAAAGCTCATATATGTAGGTCTAATATATGTATATTGATAAGAGACTTGCAAATTTAAAAGATAATAATCGTAGTTGAATTTCGTTCTGTAAATATAACTTTATTGATGAAGCATCCTTTAGATATAAGCTATTTTACCAGACAAATCATTTTAATATTTTAATTCACAAATAAAATTAGTTTTACTAATTTATTCTTTAAACTTACTTTTCTTTTCTGCCATATTCGCCATTATTTCCGAATTGGATTAATGTTCTAATCATTGCAATGAATTATGTTTTCAAAAATAGTATCAAGAGTTTCAAAACATTTCAAACTAAAGCAGAGATAGATTTTTCTGCATATTTTATTAAAAAAAATTTGGAATTTCTAATCCAAAAAATAATTAAATTTTCTTAAATATTCATACCAATGACTGACCAAAGGCTAATTAAAGAATCAGAAAACATCTGAAGTACAGCTAATTAAACAAGGAAAATTTCAAGAAAGACAAAGTACATTTTAAAAATTTTAAATCTTCTCATATATTGGAGATTTACAACACTGCCCAGCCGTTATCGATAATTTTCAGTGTGGCCAGACTTCGAATGGTAGAAATCCAAAAAATACACAAAAATATGAAAACATATCGATATATGTTGAAAAGGTGCTTTTCAACACCGTACTTAGGCATATTTTCGACGCGTGCTCTTGACCGTCTAAAAAACCAAGTGAAAACGCCGATCCAGATTGAGAAAAAGGAATATATTTAGTGTCAATAGTGCAGGGAAAGGTAAATATTATGGGAGACTTTAAATAGTGTCCGTTATTAGCGTAAATATTCTGCAAAGTCGTGGGTAAGAACTTGCACAAAGGGGGGTGACCAAAATCAAAATGGCGCCGCGTGGATGCGAAAAATAGGGTAGCAGACACCGCAAACAGCGAATAGAGTCGCCGGCTGGACAAAGATAAACCCTATCAGGGATCAAACAATATTCTACGTTTGACAATTGTCATTTGAAAGTGTGCTAAACAACGTGTTATTTTGCTTTTCAGAAAACGAGACAACTAGTGAGTAGCAATGGCTAACGCTGACATGCAGTACAACTACGGCCAGCAGGACAATGGCAACGATTACGACGACAGCAACCAGCAGCAGGATAACGATGACGAGCACTGCGACTATGGTGACAATATGAAGAACTCGAAGATCGAGAATGTGGGCGAGAGCCCCAAGTTCATTCGACTTCGCGGCTTACCCTGGTCGGCGACCCACAAGGAAATTCTCGACTTCCTGGAAAACGTAAACGTGACTAATGGTTCACAGGGCATCCACCTGGTCACAAGTCGCGTGGATGGCAAGAACACTGGCGAGGCTTATGTCGAGGTGTCCACCCAGGAGGACGTCGAGGAGGCTCGCAAGTTAAACAAAGCCAGTATGGGCCACCGCTACATTGAGGGTAAGTATTATCCGTTTTTAAGAAGTTAACTGTACCAAAGAAATACTAATATACCATAATAAAATCTTTAAAGAAACTTATACATAGATTTATTTAAAATATATAATTTATTGTAAGAGTATATAAGTTCCGGCTTTGCCCAAAGTTGAGCTAACTCGTTTTTAATTTCGATTTTACGGTTAAACCAGTGTGAAAACTTTAATTATATCAATATCACTAAAATATTTCATTTAATTTTTACAGTTTTCACTGCCACTCCTAAGGAGGCAAAGGAAGCCATGCGGAAGATTAGCGGTCATGGTAATGCCTTCGTCGTAAAGCTTCGTGGCTTGCCATATGCCGTAACCGAGCAACAAATCGAGGAGTTCTTCTCTGGTGAGTGTCCAGACTCTGTCCTGTCCCCAGATATCAGAATCAGTAGCTGCAAGGAGAGACAGTGGTTGAGAGCATACAATGAATTTTGCACTCCGTTGATAGCTGGCTTAAGGGACCACCTTACTGCTACACTACTCATTACAACACATTCAATTCCAACCGCTTCTCGAGCATCAATTAGCAAGCCTTGGGAATATATGTTTCCCCCATTTTACCCTCCCTCAAGTATAAAAATCTCGTCCTGGGACGCTGGATTACTGTTCAAGCTTATATTCCCGAAGACTATTTGCTAAATGTTGATGCATTCATGTCCGCTTGTCCGTTAAATTCATTTCATTAATTAAACACAGCAGTTCCAACTGCTACTATCACAATTCACAAAGTACATTTCTGCGAGTCAACCGGAACTGGGTTCTATGGAACATTGCGGTCGGGGCCTCTCGATTGCCCCGCACTTGAACCTTCGTTAAAAATCGTGTGGCGGCTGCTATGCAATTTTTTATTTTAGAAACTGGTGCTGGTTCGGAGAGTCTGCAAAACTCTTGCATCTGTGATGCAAGAAAGAATATATTAACAACCAAATATCAACCTCTGTATTTCTGTATTTCTTTCTAAGCTTAACCTTGCAATTTGCCTCTATATATATTTGTATATGAATTCTATATATTTGTATAAATCTTTGTTGGTTATCGTCATGGGCAGGGTTGGAAATCAAAACGGATCGGGAGGGCATACTTTTTGTTATGGACAGAAGGGGTCGTGCAACTGGGGAAGCTTTCGTTCAGTTTGAAAGCCAGGATGACACTGAGCAAGCCTTGGGCCGAAATCGGGAAAAAATTGGGCACAGGTGGGTTCTAAATACATCATATCTACTACAAACCAAATTAGCTGAAAATTATAACATTTTCGTGGTAAATGCGGTAAATGTAATCTTGTTGAAAAATACAAGGGCAAATACCAACACCAATTTTTTCATGGATAATTCATAAAATAAAAAAAATGTTTACAATCACAATTAATTTCTCTTTCAGTCACAGACAATTAGCTACAATTATCCCATAGCTACGGGTCTGGTGGGGCTCTTAATCCTCGTCAAAGCACTTAGTTGTGCCTGTTCTAACATAATTAATAAAAAAACAAAACTGAACTCTTATTTCCGATTGTTTAAATGATTTTGCTTTCCTTTCATTTGCATTTTTATTGTTTAAACTTTTCAATTGGTTAACCAATCGCGATCGAACAAAAAAAAAAAAATAAAACGCCACCGACCCTAGCATCCTTGTATTAAATACCCATTGTAAAAATCATATTGTTTTCCTTTAATTTTTATGTAGGTATATTGAGATATTCCGCAGCTCTATTGCTGAAATGAAGCGTGCCACTGGCGGCGGCGGAGGGGCTGGCGGACGCCCAGGGCCGTATGATATTCGAGATCGTGGCGCCAATCGTGGAGGCAATGACTTCGGCGGAGGTCGCAATGGTGAGTCCGTGCTTAGTCTGCTTTGAAATAATCCACTAAACCGATCATCTTGTAGATTGGGGAAACAATGGAAACTTTGGTGTTGGCGCCAACAACATGTTGGGCTTCAACAATCTGCCCAGCTTGATGAACTCTGGAAACTTTGGTAATAACCCGGGAAATACCGGAAATTTCGGAAACAACTCTGGACCCAGTAATTTCGGCAACTTTGGAAACGGCGGAGGTGGCGGAAATAACTCCAACTTCGGTGGAAACGGCGGCGGGAACAGTGGGAACTTTGGAAACTTCGGCAACAACGGTGGCGGAGGAAACTTCGGCAACAATAATGGCGGCGGAGGCTTCAACAGCGGAAATAACTTTGGATCTCCCGGAGGCGGTAACAACTTTGGCAATAACGGAGGTTCCAATTTCGGAGGCAACAATGGCGGCGGCTTCAATAATGGTGGCAACAATTTCGGCTCCGGATCTGGAGGCGGCAATTTTGGACCCATTGGAGGCGGTCGTAATAACAACAGCGGCAACTTTGGTGGTGGCAATTCTGGGTTTGGAAACTTTGGTGGCAACAATAACGGAAACGGAAACTCGAACTTCGGTGGCAACAATGGTGGCGGAGGCTTCAATAATGGCTCCAATTTCGGAGGCGGTAACTCTATGGGAGGTGGAAACTTCGGTCCCATAGGTGGAGGACGCAATAATGATATCGAACATTATACAATCCATATGCGAGGACTGCCGTACACCTCGTTCGAAAATGATGTTTTCAAGGTGGGTATTTTTATATTTTTTAAAATTTCCCTGGAATGTAACTCATTTATATTTCTTTAATCTTTTTAGTTCTTCGAGCCCATTAGACCCGCTAATGTGCGCATAAATTACAACAAAAAGGGCCTGCACAGCGGAACTGCTGATGCCTACTTTGACACCTATGAAGACTCCCAAATGGCCATGAAGCGCCACCGCGAACAGATGGGATCACGTTACATTGAGCTGTTCTACGACGGCAAGACCCGGGGAGGTTCCAATGGAAACAATGGTGGAGGCGGCGGTGGCTTGGGTAACAATGGCGGGGGCAACGGCGGTGGTGGTGGCGGCGGCGGCGGCGGAAACTTTTCGCGTCGTATCTAAATCGGTCCGTGGACCAATTACATTGACATTAATGTAAGCGCAAGTATTTAATAAAACTATGAACAAGCCGCAACTTCATGCCGCTAAGGCAACTTTTCAACCACTTAACAGTCGATCAGATTTTTGACATAGAGAATTAGTGGATCGTATAAACCACGCAGCTATTGGGAGCTAACTTATCTACGAAATAAAATACAAATAAAAATAAAAACAAACAAAAAAAAAGAGGAAATGATTTTACATAAGTATTTTAACAAATTTCAACTTTATTTTATAAGTTCCATTTGTACTTTTAGGCTTCCTAAATAAATTCTCTTTTAAACAACAGTCATGTTCGGTTTGAGATGGTAATGATAGGGATGTTTGATGTCTGTAAGTATCAGAAGAATAGCGCTTTCGTAAGTTTGCGCAGCTGTTCCGATATTGCCCAGGTATTACTCGGCTATCAACAAACAATTTAAATACGGATGTAATAGATGCAATGCAGATGCATATGAATTGAATTTGGCGTAACAATCGAACCGTATTTTTCCCTCGATCAGTCTTTTGTAGTCATGAGAACCCTCTGCAATTAGTTCATCAAATTATTAGAAAAATATTTTCCTTCTGGTTCTATAGTATTAATGCTCAGACTTCCTTGGTATGGTTTCGCGTTTCTGGTATCTCGTTAAGATAATATCATTTGAGAACCCTAAACTTGGCCTCTCATTTCCTTAAGACCCGGCTGACAGTCTTCAGTATCTTCGCAGCGATAGATAGATAGCGACCTGTCAATAAATTTTCGTTTCTATTTTGATCCAATGATCATTTTCCATAATTGTACCAATAAACCGTGTGCTGAAAATAGATAACGCATTACGTGGTATCGCGTTTTTTGCCTTTGGCGGTTTACGAGATGTCGCAGAGTAGAGGAAGCGTATTTAAATATACTTATACTTGATGGGGTTTTAGTTTCGGGTCTCGGACGGCGAAGACGGCGGCTTGGCTTCAAAGTTACCTGAGGTCTATGACAGGCGCGGTGACAAAGCTTTCCTTTTTCGATAAATATTTACCTAATTAGGGGCTTCAAATTTATTTAAGATACAATAATGATATCATGCTAATCACTTGAATCAATGTGATAGACCTTGATGCGCGTGTCGGGAAGTAATTCAGTCAACAGTCCTTTGAAAAATGTTTTTATATTTAATATCTCAAGTGCATGCTCCTTTTCCATTTGAACTAATAAAAATAAATTTATTAACCGCTTAAATCATTCGGCTTTGCGAAAAAGCATTTGCAGTTTCTATTGACTTATGGCGTTGTAATAAATTTCTACCATTTATACGTGGCGGTTTTTTTTTTTTTAGCCAAGTCTGTGTTTTCATACATTCCCGCCATATTTTTCACCTTCTTATAGACGTGCTAATGAATCAAACATGTTCTCTGATTTGTTTATTGCGAGTCAGATTTTAATTTTACGCAACAAGCGTATCTGCTGGGTTAATAAAATGAAAGCAATGAGTTTCGAATTTTGATGGTTAATGGGGGGAAATACCAACCACGTTGGCTTTCTTGTAAATGCAAAACAAAAATCCCCTTGTTTGGAGATTTTTCTTTGTAAAAATATTTATGTTTAAAAAAAGTTTGGGACAAAGTCTGCTCATTTTTTAACACAAATCCCATTCATAAAGTCAAACCAAGTCAACAGACCTAGCGTAAATCTAGAAACTCACTCTAACAGATTTTTATTTGGGGCCATAAAAGCCAAATTGCGATAAGCGTTCCAAATCACAATTGCTTCGAGCTCCCGGACGAATGGAATGCAAATTTTTCGTCAAATATTTGGAGCTATATAGCCGGGCCCCATGCTCGTGGCCCCAAAATAGATGGCCAATCAGTCAGCTGATCGGTTCGAGTATTATGAGGAAGGGGGGAATTCTCTGTAACTGTCGACGTCATTAATCTTGGCCGAGACCGTCAACCGTCGACTGCGGTTGATAAGCTCCCACTACGACTACGGCTCCGTCTCCGGCTCCGTTTCCCTCCCAAAACACCTATTCAACGAGAATGAACAGCGGCGGAGACGACGACGACGACGACACCATCGCCGCCAGTCAATGCCAGAGCGCGAAGCGGTCGCGTTGACATCGGAGGTTCTGCTCTCCAATAATTCTCCAATAGTATTCCCCCGCCGGCTTCCAAACAATATCGAGTGAAATGTGGACCCAATGAGACGGCGCCCACAAAGCACAGTCAGTCGTCCGTCAACGCCGGCGTGTCAATCACAAGTGAATGCAATCAATCTCAAGACTTCCACTCGGTTCGGTGTGGAACCTGGACAAACCGCAACACTAGTAACAACACCAACAAAACCAAAAATCCACTACAGCAGACGCTAAACACGCGCTACAGGTGTGAGCAGGTGGAACGCGAAAAGGTGACCGGCCGACGGGAATGGGGGTATGGAAATGGTGCTGTGTTCTCATTATTCCCATTCCCGTTCGTATTCGCGAAGTTTTTGTTTTGCATCTTTGCGACATTTTAATTGATTTTATAACGAGTACATAAGGCTGTGTAACTACAGTAAAGATTTTCAAAAATCACAGCAAACTGAAATGAATTATGGCTAAAATGTGAAAGTAATGATGCCGAATGTTAAGGGTATTTCCCCTCGCTCTGTTAGCCAAACCAAAAAAAAAAAAAAAAAAAAAAAAAAAACAAACAAAATATATAAAATATAATAATATAGTACGAAATTCTCCACAACAAAATCTGTTGTTAGGCGCATTTACCTTGACTTTGTTCTGTTTGATAATATAAAATTTGTTTAGTATATTTTTGGCAAGCTTTCGAGTTTTTTTCGGAACTCGGAACTTGAAGGAATATTTTCCGTATTCTATTGTTCTTACCAACAAAAAATATGTGGCCAAAAGCAAAACTAATATAGTTCTTGAGAAGTCAACCCTTAAGATTTTAATTCCCTGGAGCTTGATTTTAAGAGGGACTGGCTTAAAAACCCATTAAAAGGCATTTGAAAACTCGAACAGGCCATTTAGGTTGCCTCGTTCCGCTTTTAACAAGATTTGTCTTTCCCCATTATGAGTATAAGGTTTCCCTTATCTGTTAAAACAAATATGTGCTCTCATGTTTATACATATATATTTATTTTTTTCAAGTGCCTTGCAAAATCCATGCCAGAATAAACTGACTCAGATTGGCGGCAATTATAGAAAAATGCTAAATATCTGAATACCATTGCTCGACTTAATTGAAAAGTGTTAAAATTGATCTGAACATTTCCTCATTCTAACTACTGTTGACACCAAATCAGAGGCTTTAATAAAAAGCTAAAAATTTCCAATAATTGGCCTACTCCTAACAACCCAGACCAACCAGACAAATCCAATTAAAAATTCACAAAGCTATTAAATAATTTGATAGTCATTAAGATACGTCACGAATATCATTTGTATTTTTTTTTAAATATTCACGAGCAGAATGAAAACAGCATGTATGTATATTTATTAAAATGTATGTTGATTAATAAATGAGATCAAAAATCTGGTCCAGATCGCTTGGAAAAAAACACGAGCCTGCCAAATCTACTTTCTACTAGATATTTGAATTGTTTAAGCGCCCTTTTGTCGAATTTTTAATCAATAAGAATTTGCGAGCCCGTATATTTGCGGAATTAGGCGCCATAATAGTGACAAAAGATTAAAATAATGCAATAAATCTTTAAATCTTAAAAGTTGATCGTTGAAACTTGACATTTATAAATAACGAAACCATAATAAATTATTCCGGCGTAATCCATTTTGTTGTAGAACGGCTCCTGCACTGCAAGTGTCTAGCTTGTAGCTACAGTTTTGATAAGGCACCTTAGTTTGGACTCTAATCATTGACTAAAATCAAAACAAACCTTTAGATGCTTGGCAACTGAGAGGAAAACATTTTTTGTTTTGTAAGCCATTTAAACTAAACTGCGAAATAATAAGCGAAAAGCTCTGAATTTTTAGATAAAAAGCAAAATCAGGTAACGATCATTACGTGCATCTGTGAATTATCCGGGGCTCCTCCGGTGATGTTATTTGCTTGCTCACCAGCCCCACTACACCTGTTATTATTTTGCCCATTTTTTGCACCACTTATCAGTTGCGAATACAAGCTTGTTAGACACACATCTCCCGTATCGAATTCATTAGCCGATACTACCGCTTTCCAGCCACAATTCATGTTTGTTTGCTCCCCCATATTGACTTTTATTCCCGATTCATTTCAGATCGGCGGCACACCTTGGTCGGCACCACACTCACTCCGATAAGAAGATAATTAAACTGTAATACATTTCGATGTCCGATGTGCCATTTCGCTTTGGTCGGTGTTAATTAGGCCTTCACACACTTAAGTGTGCCACTTGAGATGTGTCCCGGAGTACATGTATAAGCCCCTTAAGCTCTTCCTTATCGCCAGCCGGATTCGGCCAACGGAGTAGACAAAAGTAACAAGTGATCTCAGAGATAACAGAGTAGCTGCGGGTGCGGTACCTAGATCGGACTCGAACTCGGAATCACCAGCGATAACGGTGGCAAAAGAATCAGCAGCAACATCTCCCCACAAGCAGCAACAGGTTTCCCAGCCGGGAAACAGCGACGCCGGCAGAAAAAGCAAAGCAAATGCAGCAACTGCCACAGCAGCATATTCATAAATAATCTTTGGTCGCAGAAACATCGGCGGATCAACTCTACAACTACAAAAGGAAGTCGGTCTTGTGACTTCGTCGTGGTGCAGGCCAGAGACTGTACGGATAATTGAATTTAATGTACAAATAAGCTTCAGGAATTTGCTTTTATAAACCCATACTGCATGCACGAGTGGCGAATGCAATTCCCCAGCTTGCATTGTTTGCCATTACCGAGATACAATATTTCACTTCCGAGTCGCACATCACTCCCGCCTGCCAGATGAAGTCATCCAGAAACGGGGGCCAGACCCTCTTAATCGCTCCATCGCCCACAGCCCGCCTGATGCCATTGCGCACGTACTCCAATGCCTCCTCACTGGGCCACCACAATGACAGGACTCCCGGGACTCCAGGAAGTCCGCTGCACGAAGGCGATCTGGAGGAAAGTGGCTTGGGCTACACCCATACTTTGGTGAGTACAATTTTTCGAATGAAGATCCATAATTTCTGATAGAATATAAATATAAGGTCAAAAACGAAATGTTTAATAATTTTCAAACTTCAAGCAAACTTTAACTATTAAACAAGCTTAAAATATAAATCTTACATGACTTAAATAATAAACGAATATGGCGAATTCGTTAATCAATCACGTAAGAATCACTCGACAGATTTGTTCGAGAACTATTGACTGTTTCAGTACTCATTATTCAAGATTATATAAGAAGCTACTTAACCGTAAGACACTATCACATGACACTGCTGAATCGCCCTGCTCCGATTGTTCATTATATCTCAGAGTGGACGTCATTACAGGCATCGGCATTCAGAATTCCCTTCTTTATAGCCACGTTTGTTGTGCGGTTAGACAATCTGGATTGTTCATGTATTTTTTTATACTGCCAATATATGATCAAAGCCCTCTTGCTTTTATCTATTATCTGGGGATAATTTTCCCATAAGGCTTTTAACATTATTTTTGTGACCTATACCCTCATATTTTGGCATTCTGCGTCACAATATTTCAAAAAATTCCGATAATAAATATGTATCTATGCTGCAGTAGCTAAAGAACATTTTTAAAAAACATCTCAGTCTTATTTTGAATTCAATTTTGGCAAGACCAGCGCCGGACGCTTTTATATAATATAATATTTTTGGTAAAAAGACCCAGCCATAAATTCGGTTTAGCCTATTCAAATTTATTGTGAATCATTATTTTACCACCTTTTATTGGGGCAGCCGCTTATCACGACAATTTTATTGATCGAGAATTGATTGATTGTTTTACAATCGCAATCGGATTGCCCAGCATAAACAGGGAACTCGGTGGGAAATGACCGTAACAAATACCAACGGTAGTAGTGCCATCTATGTGCTAATCTATTGAGCCAGGTAATGCCCCAACGAACTTCCACTAAAAATAAATACTCGATTATTAACAGAGCCATAAATACCCATGCTAATAGGAAAATACATTTATCTGTTTAAGGCCCACAATTGTGTTTGCATTAGAACGCCCACAACGATCCGTCGTTGTTTGTTTTGAACTTTATTTTTTTTTATCGTAATTGACTGCCTGGAAACACCCGATTTGATAATCAATGGTTCTCTATTATATTTGTATTTAAATATAATCGGTGTAGTGCGGCGCTTTGATTTAGTCACCTAACCTTGCCACAGTTTTTGCGATTAACACGGGGCTTTTTCTCAGTTATGATTAAAATAAATTAATTTTTTTTAGCCCATAAGATACTCTCCATTTCTAATTACTTGTTTTTGTATAGAACAAAAAACTATTTTTTTCTGAGGGTATAATTGAATTCGCTACGTTGGAAACAACACATGTTTCTTGTTTTACTTTATCCGCTCATGTGATTAACATGTGACTATTTGCTTGTTTTTCCATTTATTTATTTTTTTTAATTTGTTTAATTTTTGTCATGTGCCGAGCCACGTACTATAAAGCATTAGCCACAGCATAATTTGATATATTTAGTTCAGAATTTAAAGTGGCTCAGTTTTTTTGTACTTCATCTAATATTCTATAGGACCAGATAAATCCAACCAAAACCAATTGAGTCTAAAAGTAGCCGAGACACGTATAATTATCACCTTACAACAATGAGCACATTGTTTTCAGAGAACTATTTTAGGAACACGCCTTTAACACTTTAATTGATCTAATCTCCGACTGTAGATTATCTCCGATTTTAAACATCCATTCAATTAAATTAAACACTTGGGTCTTGAATTAAGGACTGAGCAAATTGAATGCCAAATTGAAGTATTATCCACTTGGTTTTGACGGCTTCTTATCGGCGCCTTGGGAGCCCATTCATCAATGTCAAAAAATTCGATTTAGTTAAGACACCAATATTTACCTTCTTCTAAAAAGTTTTAAGCTAAAAACATTAATTTAACAGCCCTCTCCTAAGAGGTCATAAAGTAATTCAGATAAAAATAATATTTTTATAGCCTGGTATTTGCGCTTACGCGCTGGATTCTGTATCTTCTGGCCACGGATCTCTGAGATGCTAAGCAAGCGCGATATTTGCCCAAAGATTTCATTCAATTTTTAATTAATTTCGGTGGCTTTTGTGGTGCCATCCTTTATATTTTTTCACTGTGCTGGGTTATGTGCACCCTTATCGGGGTTCTGGGGCTTCTGGAGGTGTTTCTAGCCCCATGTGTGAGGCTAGCTCTCCAGTCGACTCACAGTTTTAGCCAAGATCACTTTGTTTTATCGTAAGCCCGCTAATTTCTATCATATGAGCTCGAGAATGTCACCTCGCAAAAAAGTAAGTGAATTATCATATCACCGATATGATAGCTGACGCCAAAAAATGTATTCTTCCTTTGTAAGTGCCTTGTGCGAGGAATGAACTTAACATTTTTAAATAATTAATATGGTAAAGTTAATTTTTATTATTTCTATATTTGTATATTTGCGGTCATCAGCTTCTCATTTCATGAAACATCAAGATATACATAGGTGTTCAATATAACATCAAATAAGGAACGCAAACTTCGGGCAAAAGACCAAGGGACATCTATCATCGCCAATGCTCATCCGGTTCTTGAGCGAAACCTTAAGCGATGTGTAGATCGAACAACTCAAACGAACAAAATTCTTTATATTTAAGATCAAATTTCGTAGAGGATCCCCTTCAAAATGTGAAAAATGCATGGGAGAGTCAATATGGCCCACATCGGAGCCTATATCTCTCCCAAAAAGCATCCGATTCTTAAACGGAATACCTTAATCGAATTGTAGATGGATTCCCCAGCGATCTTCATCAAAATCTGGAAAGAAATTATTTTTCTGATTTTTTATCAAATTTCGTGGAGGATCCCCTTCAAAATGTGAAAAATGCATGGGAGAGTCAATATGGCCCACATCGGAGCCTATATCTCTCCCAAAAAGCATCCGATTCTTAAACGGAATACCTTAATCGAATTGTAGATGGATTCTCCAGCGATCTGCATCAAAATCTGGAAAGAAATTATTTTTCAGATTTTTTATCAAATTTCGTGGAGGATCCCCTTCAAAATGTGAAAAATGCATGGGAGAGTCAATATGGCCCACATCGGAGCCTATATCTCTCCCAAAAAGCATCCGATTCTTAAACGGAATACCTTAATCGAATTGTAGATGGATTCCCCAGCGATCTTCATCAAAATCTGGAAAGAAATTATTTTTCTGATTTTTTATCAAATTTCGTGGAGGATCCCCTTCAAAATGTGAAAAATGCATGGGAGAGTCAATATGGCCCACATCGGAGCCTATATCTCTCCCAAAAAGCATCCGATTCTTAAACGGAATACCTTAATCGAATTGTAGATGGATTCTCCAGCGATCTGCATCAAAATCTGGAAAGAAATTATTTTTCTGATTTTTTATCAAATTTCGTGGAGGATCCCCTTCAAAATATGAAAAATGCATGGGAGAGTCAATCTGGCCCACATCGGAGCCAATATCTCTCCCAAAAAGCATCCGATTCTTAAACGGAATACCTTAATCGAATTGTAGGTGGATTCTCCAGCGATCTGCATCAAAATCTGGAAACAAATTATTTTTCAGATTTTTTATCAAATTTCGTGGAGGATCCCCTTCAAAATGTGGGGACTGCATGGGAGTGTCAATATGGCCCACATCGGAGCCTATCTCTCTCTCAAAAAGCATCCGATTCTTAAACGGAATACCTTAATCGAATTGTAGATGGATTCTCCAGCGATCTGCATCAAAATCTGGAAAGAAATTATTTTTCAGATTTTTTATCAAATTTCGTGGAGGATCCCCTTCAAAATGTCGGGACTGCATGGGAGTGTCAATATGGCCCACATCGGAGCCTATATCTCTCCCAAAAAGCATCCGATTCTTAAACGGAATACCTTAATCGAATTGTAGATGGATTCCCCAGCGATCTTCATCAAAATCTGGAAAGAAATTATTTTTCTGATTTTTTATCAAATTTCGTGGAGGATCCCCTTCAAAATGTGAAAAATGCATGGGAGAGTCAATACGGCCCCCATCGGAGTCTATATCTCTCCCAAAAAGCATCCGATTCTTAAACGGAATACCTTAATCGAATTGTAGATGGATTCTCCAGCGATCTGCATCAAAATCTGGAAACAAATTATTTTTCAGATTTTTTATCAAATTTCGTGGATGATCTCCTTTAAAATGTGGGGACTGCATGGGAGTGTTAATATGGCCCACATCGGAGCCTATATCTCTCCCAAAAAGCATCCAATTCTGAAACGGAATACCTTAATCGAATTGTAGATGGATTCTCCAGCGATCTGCATCAAAATCTGGAAACAAATTATTTTTCAGATTTTTTATCAAATTTTGTGGAGGATCCCCTTCAAAATGTCGGGACTGCATGGGAGTGTCAATATGGCCCCCACCGGAGGCTATATCTCTCCCAAAAAGCATCCGACTCTTAAGCGGAATACCTTAATCGAATTGTAGATGGATTCTCCAGCAATCTGCATCAAAATCTGGAAACAAATTATTTTTCAGATTTTTTATCAAATTTCGTTGATGATCCCCTTTAAAATGTGGAAAATTCATGGGGGTGTCAATATGGCACACATCGGAGCCTATATCTCTCCCAAAAAGCATCCGATTCTTAAACGGAATACCTTAATCAACATATCATCTATATATTTTCACCAATATCTATGAAAAGTTTTGTTAAACCAGATTTGTTTCAACTTTGCATTGATTTAAAATTCCCAGAAACAAAATACCTTATACTTGTCCAATAGTGCTTGTCCAATAGTGCTTGTCCAATAGTCCAATAGATGGCTAAGCAGTGCTCTGATATCTAACAGCAGGTGTTTGAATTGAGAAAGCTTTCACTCTCTTTAAATTTCTCTTAATTTAATATCAATGTTCGGAAATCTATGAATGTACTGGATTATCAGTTAAGTATTGGGTCATTTAGTACATACGTACATATTGTATGAATGAATTTTAGGATTACCTCAATTCGAAATTTCTGAAGGCTTTCTGATTGACTAAGAAAATAATGAAATATACAGAAAATAGTGCAGACGTACTAAGCTAACCCCATTTCTTTGATGTATATTCCTTAAGTCCACCACAGGCTTGCAAGACATGTGACCCAACGCCTAGTCTACACATTGAGACTATTAAAGCAAGTAATCGCAATTTATGTGGCTTAAGTGATCTGGCACAGTGGGACACAGTCACTTGAAATGTTTGAGAAACCAACTATTACAAATAGTTATTGGATGTTTATGAAAATCAGTTTTAAAACTTTTTCCGCTTATATCTCTTTAAAAATAATTGAATTCTTTGCCAAATGAAATGGATCTAACTTCATGGGTTAAAAGTCTTTTTTTAAAATATACATTTTATACAATTTAAACTTAAGGGAACTTAAAATTTTAAAGCTTACTGAAAACCACTGTACATCGCACTTAGTGTCAGCCAAGCGCTTGGCATTTTCACTTTTTCCGTTGACCAGACCAGTGATTATTAAATTTATGAAATTCTATTGATGTTTACACGCAAACTTTGACCGCTCGAGAGTGACTTGGGGCACACATGTGAACGATATAAGTAGTATCCATATAGATATAGATGTCTGTGCCGTATTGCTCGATGGCCAGACGAGTGGTGCGTCGGTGTCTGTGTACTAAATTTAATGGAATCTTGAGTTTAAGCGGGGTTGGATCGGTCTATCCTCATTCTCATGACACCGTTCAGTTGGACTCAAAACTTTGCTCGGTTCGCACACGCAAACGGAATTCAAATACTGCACTATCCGGCGAAATTCCATTATCTGTGCCATGGATATGACGAATCCGTATCGTTCCCAACTCTGATTGTGCGTAGAACTGTTTGAAACAAAAACCGATTAAGTCCGATCGATTCGTATTGACACCATATCACTCACAATGGTCTATTTCGGCGATCGGCAACGCGATCGTGATCGCAATAATCACAAAGTCGAGCGAATTATTCACGATGAAGAGTTTGGCGAGGAGAACGTCGAACTGGTGGACTCCGAGTGGGCGGACTTCGAGAAGTTCATTTGCCAGTTACGAAAACGGCGGAGCAGTAACATCTCCATGGAGGAAGAGCTGCGGCACGTGCAGCGCCATCCGAAGATCAAGTCTCAGGCCTTCTATCCCTGTCCGCCACCTTCTGAAAATGCGCGCGACTCGGACTCCTCGGACGACGATGATCCCATCGGATACATCGATACTCTTGTAAGCATTCCAGTCACCCTAAAAGATACATATGGTATATATATAGATTCGAATGGAAAAGAACTGATTTTTGGCTTGTTACCTAGTCCAAAGAAATTCTTATCTACAAGATATCACCAAAAAACCAAGTGCCCCTCACAATAATGGTTAAAATTATAGTTATCGTTAAAAATGTTTTAATTTAAATATTATAAGTTGCAGATTTATATCATAGTATTTTGATAGTTTTCAGAAAATAGTGATATTTATAAAGAAACGTAAAAATTATTGATCATTCTACCACATACTACCACATTTGATGTTTTAGTTATTCTGGGTGTCTTGGACCAGTTTTTTGGTGTAGAATGTTTCATAATATCAAAGTGCTATTATTTTAACCTAGCCTGTTTCAACAACACCTGAAAATTACTCTGATTATACTACCAATATGTCTGATTATCCAATAATGGTTATTGCGCCAGTTTCGTGACGCAAGGAGAGTCTATATTTTATAATTGCAATATACAGACGGTCGTAAAGAAATTTTGAATGAATACCTTCGGTAATATCTTCCAAAATATTGTAAAAAAAATTATGACTCTGCGTATTTGCTTAAAAAGCAACATAGGTTCAGTAAAATATTTATGAAATAAAGTAGGACGACGATTTTTTTTATTGATTCGCACAACTGCCAAGAGCTTTATTTTATTGTATATTTTATATTATTTGTCATTTAAAAATATTGGGTTATTGTTTTTCTTTTATTGCCAATATAGGTTTTTTATTCAAGTCAAATAAACAAGTTTTTTTGTTTTAGCCTGCACTATTTAAATTGCTCTTTATTTCACACACAGTTTAGTATAAATATGTGCCGTGAAAACATCGATCAAAAGAAAACTTTTTGTAATTTCTGAATGGGTTTCCAAGCTTTTTGTGCTTCTCCTGGCGGGGTTGTCTCTTGCGATTTCCTCCCGTTTGTGTTCACATCTGGGTCTCTGTAAAAGCAATGCAAACGTGGTGTACGAAAGACCCGACAAGCGGCAGACATTATCTATTTTTAATCCGATTATAATGAAAAGTGTTTATTATATTTAAAACAAAACAAAAAGCATTTTCATTGCTAACGACAGTAGGGTGGCGTAAAAAAGTGACCATATCGGGAACCAATACGTAAGATATATCCATAAAGAATTCTCTTAAATTTAAGCACATGTACGTATTTATTTCAAGAGCAGGCCCTAAATCCATAATCCATTATCGGTGAATTTAATTGATGATCCATTTTGAAATAACAAGCCAATTCATTTTGATGGCCAAACTGGGCGAACTCGAAAAAATTCGAAATGCCTTTCAGCATTTTTTAAATTCATGATTTGTTTACATTTCATTGTTTTTTTTGGGGGGGCTTCATTTTAATATCGGCACAGCGTGCTACCCTGCCATGGCGTCCCGTCTTTCCCGTCCTTTCCGAGAGTGTAGCCAAAAAGAAATTTCAATAATTTTCCACGCCGAGCGCAGAAAGCTCGACAGGTCAGTTCAGTTTCGAAAAAGTTTACACTAAGACGCTACAAGAACGCTCCGTCGTGCAACTGCCCAACAAATAATGAAAATCAATAGATAATGGAAATCATTAAATAGTGCCAATTATTGGAAAATATTGAAAAGTGCGATGATGATATGAGGCCAGTTTCCGGTTAGACTGGGTGGCTATAAATCCAATACTGAAGAGCGATATTTTACAAAGATGTTCTAAATGCAGTGCATGGCCCAGTATAAAATGTTAAAAATAAATTGCAATGAATTTTACAATTGTCGTGCTTCCGAGACGGGGAAAATCAAGGGCAGCAGCGTCGACGGCGTAGACGTAGACGTCGACTTCGACGTTGACTTCTAATTACGTCTGGCAGTGAGATTTAAAAACTTGTATTGCACCACCAGAGATAACCGAACACTAAAAATAATTGGCAAACAAGATGCGACACAAATATTCGGCCAACAGCCACAGTCACATCCAAAGCCAAAACCAAAATCAAAATCAAATTCAAAATCAACAGCCGCGGGCATGTCAAAGGCCGTCGCCGCCGCCGCCTAGCGATTCGAGTGACAAAGACAGTCATTTTTGAAACTTGATTCGAGATACGATAGCTTTTGGATTTCTGATTTGATATTACGGGATTAGGGATTCGGAATTCGGAATTTGAGTGCGCACCTCGCCTGCTTCATGTTTAACAACAGCCACCAGCACCAGGATGAGTACATACGGGAATACGCCTTTGAGCCGGAGCTGCTGATCAATCGCGAGGACTACCTGCGGAAGGAGCAACGCCTCCAGAAATCCACCACCTCCTCCTCCACTCCTGTCCGCCAGCGCTGGGACTCGGTTATTGCCAAGCAGAAGGAGCAGAACCGCAGGCAGAGCATCGACCCGCCCAGCGATGACAAAAACCAAATCGAGATCGAAATCGAGGCGTTCTATTATGTGAGTGGCCCACAGACCACGTGCCCCCGCTCATCCACATCCACATCCGCCACGTCCATGGCCACATCCATTGGCTGCCGCGAAAAGGCCTTTGCATTGGCCCTCAAAGAATGAAAGACAAGTGCAAATTTCACCCTGAAGTTCAAAATATCGACCTTTAAATAACAAACAATATTGTACGGCGCATAAATTCAGGATTTTTAAAGAAATAACTCAAATAATCTCTTGAAACAATTTACTTTTAGTACAATAATATTGAAATCAATTTAATAGATTAATGAAATAGTAAATTAAAAGTTCTTTTGTCGATTTCCATTTAACATAGTTCAGGTCTTTAGTAAAAATTTATCAGAATCCTCAAAGTTTTTAGAAGTACCTCTAATGAACTTAATACTCAGTTTTTAATATATTATAACTTTGTTTTCAATTAAGATATTTAAATCAATTTTTAATGCTACACATTTTATGAAAAAAACTTAAATTTATCAATTTCTTAGATATTAGGTTTTGAAAATAGTTTTTAAACTAACCTGACACAGCGTCAAACATAAATCTTTTATAAAAACTTTTGAATTCTTTTAAAAAAAGAAATTAGGCGATGGATTAAAAGTTTGTTAATCCTATTCTACATAGATTTCCTTCTTTTCTTATAGAGATAAACATGTGGTTATTTATAATGCTTTTAAATTTATTATACGTATAACTAATTTTTATGGGTCTTTGCAGATGTATGGTCGTTATACCAAAGATCTAGGAGAATTTGCCAAAGATGAAGCCAGAAAGCTCAAAATACTTGAAAAGCGACGAAAGCAGGAAGATAAACAAAGGAATAAGGTAAAATAAAATAGATCATAAAATATAAGCGTTGTATACTCAACCCCACAGTGCATAGAGTATAAAACTAATTACTTGTAATTTATTTGAATGCAAACTAAACGAGAAAACTAAATATTTAAGGTATGTGAAAAAGAGCAAAAAAATAAGATTTAGCTCGCGTAAATTATTCCTCAAAGTTAATCAAAATTTTAGTCACATATTGAGTTTAATTTTGATTCGAAATGCTCGGGATATGCCTGAACGTATCAGTTTATAAAGCAGCAGTGCTGGGAAATATTTACAGGAACTACTAGGAAAACAATCTACCAGAGTCAAGCGGGTCTCATCATGGGTCTGGAAGCACACGATAGCCCGACTGGGCGAGGACTGGGTCTTCCTGGCGCTCCTGGGCATCATAATGGCCATGCTGTCGTTCATCATGGACAAGGGCATCTCCATCTGTACAAACGGTAATTGGACACTTAACCCAACCCATTCCCAGTTCGTTATCAGCATCCATTGTTGTCTTTTTTTTCCCAGCTCGTATTTGGCTGTACCGCGATCTGACGTCACAGCCATTCGTTCAGTACATTGCGTGGGTCTCCCTGCCGGTCTGTCTCATATTATTTTCAGCCGGCTTTGTCCATCTCATCGCTCCACAAAGTATAGGTAAGTGGATTGATTCAATCATTGGCTTAATCAGTGTAATCAGATCACTGGCTTTTATCTTTATTTTGTGGCCAACTATATAGTTTCCATTTTGAATCCATTACACATTTTTTGTTGCCTAATTCTTATTTTTAAAATAAATAATAATTACTAATCATTTAACGTAGTTTTGTATAAGAAACCTTTCATAAATAAGAATACATTTTCATAAGAATATCTAAATTCCGGTTTTGCAACAGCGGTTTTCCAAAAGTGTAGAAATTGTATGAATTTTTTGCTTACTTACTTTACTTCTATGGTTGATTAGGGTCAACAGCAGAGTGAGGAATACTTTTTAGACCGATGGGTTAACTTCATCCCAAATAAATTCTTTTTAGTGATGTACTATGAGTACCACTGCATTCTGGCAGCTGCCCTCACCAAGCACTCTTGGCAATTTGAATCTAACAATCCCATTGTGTCTATATGTTAAATACTCTAACCAGTACTAACTACTCTTTAACTAACTAACATAGATATAGATACACCGATAATGTTTCCAAACTCAAACTCAAATGAATACAAACTGTGTTTAGGTTCCGGTATACCCGAAATGAAGACCATACTGCGAGGCGTGCAGTTGAAAGAGTATCTCACATTTAAGACATTAGTGGCCAAGGTAATTGGTTTAACGGCAACTCTGGGCAGCGGTATGCCATTAGGAAAGGAAGTAAGTATTAAAATTGATCTCACACTGCATGCAACATGCCGCCATGGCGAAGCGAGTGCAAAAATTTGGAAAATCTATATGAGCTCCTCTCTTGGTATCCCCTAGGGTCCTTTCGTACATATAGCAAGTATTGTAGCACAATTATTAAGTAAACTTGTCACATCATTCCAAGGCATATATGAGAATGAGTCGCGAAACTCTGAAATGTTGGCCGCAGCCTGTGCAGTGGGCGTGGGCGCCTGTTTTGCCGCCCCAGTCGGTGGTGAGTATATATCACTATATATATAAATTCTATTCTGTCATCTATAGATTCTAAAAAGTCTCATATTTCCTTCGTAGGTGTTCTTTTTAGCATAGAGGTAACCACAACGTATTTTGCGGTAAGAAACTATTGGCGTGGCTTCTTTGCCGCAGTTTGTGGCGCCACAGTTTTCCGACTCTTGGCCGTGTGGTTTCAAAACGCCGATACTGTGAGGGCTCTGTTCCTCACGAACTTTACCACCGAATTCCCATTCGATCCCCAGGAGCTTTTCGTTTTCGCTCTGATTGGGTAAGTTTAAAATTTATTTCGAAATCAATTATTTAAATTAATTTAATTCTTAGACTTGTATGCGGTTTGGGTGGTGCCTCATATGTGTGGGTCCATCGAAGATATGTCCTCTTCATGCGCTCCAATAAGCGAATGAACAAGTTCCTACAAAAGAAGTAAGTATTTTTATTCAAATAATTATTTAAATGATTAATATTAAATATACCCTTCTTAGTCGCTTTTTGTACCCCGGATTCCTAGCTCTGCTGGTCTCCAGCATTTCATTTCCACTGGGCACTGGTCAGTTTCTGGCCGGAGAACTCAGCACTCACGAGCAGGTGACACAGCTCTTTAGTAATTTCACTTGGTCCCGCGATGATCTGACCGTGGAGCAGGCTGCTGTGGTGACCCACTGGATGACTGGATACACCAGTGTCTTTGGAAATCTAGTCATTTATACCCTTTTCACCGTAAGAGCTCCATAATCCAAAACTTTTAAATTTCAACTGAACAAAATCTTGGATTTCAGTTTGTTTTCTCCATTATTGCCTCCACGATACCCGTACCCTCGGGAATGTTTATTCCGGTGTTCAAGATAGGCGCCGGATTCGGTCGACTGGTGGGAGAATTCATGGCCGTCACTTTTCCGCATGGAGTCCGCTACGGTGGACGGCTGTCGCCCATTATGCCCGGCGGCTATGCTGTCGTTGGAGCAGCAGCGTTCTCCGGATCCGTGACTCACACCGTGTCCGTGGCCGTGATCATCTTCGAGATGACGGGACAGATCACTCACGTTGTTCCGGTGATGATTGCCGTGCTGGTGGCCAATGCCGTGGCAGCCCTGTTGCAACCGTCGATCTACGACAGTATTATATTGATTAAGAAGCTTCCATATCTGCCGGATCTTCTGCCCTCTAGCTCTGGAATGTACAGCATATTCGTGGAGGACTTCATGGTGCGCGATGTGAAGTACATTTGGAAGGGCATCTGCTATCAGAAGCTAAAGGAAATCCTCAAGGCGAACAAGACGTTGAGGTCGTTGCCGTTGGTGGATAGTCCGGAGAATATGATCCTACTGGGTTCTGTGCAGAGGTATGAACTAATAAAAATGATCGAAAAGCACATTGGTCGCGAGAAGCGAATGGAGGTGGCTCAAAAGTGGCAAAAGGAGGCTGAGGAGCGAGCCCTGGAGGAGGAGAAAAAGAAACAGGAGGTGGAACTTAAGATGAGACGCCCGTCACGCTTCGAGGTCCTTCCGGCTCCGGATATTCTGAGTCTACGGCAGATCGCCAACGATGAAATGTTGCCGCCCAAGAAGAGGGCAGAGACCCTGCACAGTTCCCTGGCGCCCAGAAAGTCCATCCTTAAAAAGACCAACTCCTTCAACCTAAAGACCTACGGCCAACCCCTCGCCCACAGCCCAAGCATCACGCCCTACACCACGATCACCGGAAACTCCGAATTCCGCATCCGGTCTGCCTTCGAGGCCATCTTTAAGAAGTCAACCACCCTCCAGGATGTCCAGCCGGATCCGGAAACGGGTTCCCTGTCTCCGGCAGCTAGTAACAACGAAGTGGGGGTTCAGCGAACTCCCAGCACCCCAGGTGTTTCCAAAAAGGTTCAGCTGGTAAGTAAGCCCCATTAAGTAGGCAATATAATATTTTTAAAAGAATCTAGCATTATTTTGTATTAGGTATCGGGTTTATTTAGTTTGTAGCTATTATTAAGATTATGATTCGTTTCAAGCAAGCACAAAATAATTGGGATTTTGTAACCGATCAAATTATGCTGGTAAGTAATATAGAAATAGAAATCCAATGATACGTTCATGATATGTATTTAATATATGCAAGCAAGTAAACCCAATTCCCATGGAACAAGTTAAACCAGCACCATCGGTAAATAATAAAAAATTATATGTATAAATTTAGTAGAAGAATAGCACAAAATATTTAATATTACCTTTTTTAAAAGCCGGACGAGGAGGATAGCTCAGAAGAGCAAGTTAGAAATAATGAGGATTCTGGAGATAGTCCAAGACAAATTCAAGATCAGTCCAGCATTAAATTCAAAACCAATAAAGTTTCAGATGTCAATAGATCTCCGCATTTGAGACCTGGAGAGCGTCCAAAAAGATGTTCAAAAATAAGGTTTTCTAATGGAGGGAATAATTCGCCTTCCCATAATAAAAGTGAGGCTAACGAAATGGGCTATATTGTAGAAGATATTGATGAAACCATAGGTCCAGAAAACAAGGGAGAGGTAGGTATACCTTACATGGGGGGATTTTATATTAGATTAACCATTAATTAATAAATTAATTTATAAATAATTTTCACAATTTCTAATTGCCTAAACTAAAATAAGAGCCTTCAAAGAACAAAGTCGGTGCAGTTGGTATGTTTATAATAAGAATTTAAATTAACTTCCACCAGTTTTTAATCGACTTATTTTCTTGATAACTTTATTGTAGCCCCGAGAGCGTGTAATCGACATGTCCCCAGAGGATCAGAAGCAATGGGAGCTCGAGGAGATGTTGAAGCCAATTGATCTGCAAAAGGCCAATGTCCATATCGATCCATCGCCGTTCCAGCTGGTGGAACGCACCTCAATACTCAAAGTTCATTCACTGTTCTCCATGGTTGGCATAAATCATGCCTATGTCACCAAAATTGGAAGGCTTGTAGGAGTTGTGGGCTTGAAAGAAGTAAGAGATTCTACAGAATCATTAAAGAATGAATTTTAAGTGGAATTTAATTTTCAGTTGCGCAAGGCCATTGAGGACATAAACAGCAACAATTTTGTAGCCCCCACCCGCGATGAAGATGCAGAAGATAAGCCCGCTGTGGAGAAGCCACTACTACCATCAAACACAAGTGATAAGGCCGTGGACATGACAGTCACGTCGATGGACTCGGCGCTATCCAACTCCGAAAACTGTTCGGACATCGAAATGGAGCACATAAAGCACACGGATAAGGACGCAATAACGCTCACCATCCCGCCGCAGGACTCGTGCCAAAACCCACCGGCGGACACAAATACCACATCCACAGATAACGGCAATCATTGAGCTTGAAACGAGATGGTCGACTATCATAGTAGATAATACGATGCGTATACGTAATATGTTTGTAAAGATCAACTAAAAAACCTTACCATAAGTTACGCCTTACACGAGTTAGTCATCAATGTTATTATGTATTTATATCTCGTTAGTTTCTAATGTCAAAGATATCGTGATTTATATATTAAGCTGAAAGAAAGTTAAGTCCCCAACGAAAATGTTTTTTAATGGGGGGTGGAAAATAAAAAATATCGCTGCATAAATACCTAAGGCAACCTATTTATGAGCGTGATAAGAATCTTTAAAAATTATAAGTAAAATCTCAGCCAAAAGAAGAAACTATTAAAAACCAGAATGGGACTATTCAATTATTTTAAATTATCAAAATTCAAATAAATTCCCATTTTCCAGTACTGATTTTTGATCATCCTATCAACACTGTTTTTGGATGCATTTCAACACTAAATTAAAGCAGCTGATTAGTAGTGTTGGAAAATACGTGGAAATTATTGTGTATTGCTTGCTTCAAATATTTTCTATGCAAACTCAAAAATAATAATCACAGCCAGAGTTCTTAGCAATTTTTAGGCAGTGAGCGGGGATTTGGCTGCCGACGGCTGCGAGGTGTGTGTGCGTGTTTACATAAGATGTTTATATCCATTCCAATTAGTTGTATGGCACTTGCGTGGCGGGCGTGGCGTTGAACGGAAAAAAATGAATATGAACGCACGCTCGTAAAGCCTGAAAAACGCCTCGGGACAGTACAAAAACAATAACAATTCCAATAGGCGATCAGCGTTGGGCTAATCATTTATGCCAAACGCAGAAAGAGAGAGCCTAATTAGCATATCAAATTGGATGACGGCAGAGGGGCTAGGAAAAAAAAATAAAATAAACCTAAACAATTCCGTTTCTGGATTTCTACTCCGCAGATTTGGCCAGAAACTCTGGTGGTGGCAATGTGCTGGGCAAGATGTCCCGACTCGCTGATTACTTCGTAATTGTCGGCTACGACAGCGATAAGGAGAGTAAGTACTATATGGAAACAATGCCCAAAATATACCCATTTATTGATATGCTCTATAACTTTTATCACAGAGACGGCCAGCAATGTGTGCGGGCAGCCAACTTGCGGCAAGATCGTACAGCGCTTTCCCGAAAAAGATTGGCCGGACACTCCGTTTATCGAGGGCATTGAATGGGTGCGTTATTCGGGTGAAGAAATTACACCTGCATTGAAAATTATAGCACTTAAGAGCACATCAAATTTGTTATCTTTAAAGCCTTGCATAATGACTTGAGCTTATTATAGCAATTTATCAAATACTTTCAATGCTAATGTACTGACCACAAGTGTTACTGTCACCCATTGTCTTTATCATTTATTTTTGTTATTCCCTCAGTTCTGCCAGCCACTGGGATGGAACTTATCGTACGAGAAGCAGGAGCCCAAGTTCTTCGTCTCCGTGTTGACGGACATCGATGCCAACAAGCACTACTGCGCCTGTCTCAGTTTCCACGAGACGCTGGCCATCACCCAGACACGGAGCGTAGACGACGAGGATGAGACCATTGGGAGCAGTAGGCTGCTGGGCAGCGAGCCCTCAACGGAAGCGGTGGCGCCAGCGCCAATCACCCACCACAGTGTTATGTATGCGCCCAAGTGCCTGGTTCTCATTTCTCGATTGGATTGTGCGGAAACTTTCAAAGTAAGATTCATATTTCTATACAAAAAGTGTGTTGCTATGCGATAGAAGGGACTTTTAATCATTCTATTGTTTTTTTTTTAATGGCACTACATCATGTTTACATTATTAAATAATGATTTCCGCTTTTCATTTTTCAGAATTGCCTGGGCACTATATACACGGTGTACATTGAGAATCTGGCTTATGGAATGGAGACCCTTATTGGTAACATCCTGGGCTGCATACAGGTTCCTCCCGCTGGTGGACCCCAGGTGCGCTTCTCGATCGGCGCCGGTGACAAGCAGTCATTGCAGCCACCGCAGAGCTCCTCACTGCCCACGACCGGAAGTGGCGTCCACTTCTTGTTCAAACAGCTCGGCATCAAGAACGTATTGATATTACTCTGCGCCGTGATGACAGAAAACAAGATCCTATTTCTGTCCAAGTGCTACTGGCATTTGACCGAGAGCTGCAAGGCTCTGGTGGCACTGATGTATCCCTTTCGATACACCCATGTCTATATACCTATTCTGCCGGCGCCACTCACCGAGGTGCTGTCCACGCCTACCCCCTTCATCATGGGCATACACAGTTCACTGCAGACAGAGATTACGGATCTGATGGATGTGATCGTCGTGGACTTGGACGGTGGTCTTGTTACCATTCCGGAGTCCCTCACGCCACCAGTTCCCATATTGCCATCACCGTTGTGGGAGCAGACGCAGGAGCTGCTCAGCATGATCCTATTCCCAAATCTGGCCCAGGCGGATCTGGCATTTCCCACCCAAGAGCGCCCGTCGGCGCTGGCCAAGACTGACGCCCAGATCGATAAGGAGCTTCGCGCCATCTTCATGCGTCTCTTTGCCCAGATGTTTCAAGGTTATCGCTCCTGCCTGACCATAATCAGGATCCATCCCAAGCCGGTGATCACCTTCCACAAGGCCGGGTTCCTCGGCGCCCGCGATCTCATCGAGAGCGAGTTCCTTTTTCGAGTTCTGGATAGCATGTTTTTCACCACATTTGTTAACGAACGAGGACCTCCCTGGCGGGCCTCCGATGCTTGGGACGAGCTTTACAGCTCCATGAACGAATTGCTCAAAACGGAAGCTCAGAACAGGAATCTCGTAAGTAAAAACTATTCTTCTATGACCAATTAATATTAATTATCGGGCATATTTTTAGATACTCACACATATCCAGGAACTGGGACGCATCCTCCACGAGAACGAGGGAACTCTAGCACACACCAGCTATGCCCAAAAGGTGCTGCGACCTCCGGAGGGCGCCTTCCAACGCATCCATCAGCCTGCCTTTCCGCGTATTAGCTCCGAAAAGGTGGAGCTCATAATTCAGGACGGAATCCGGAAGAATGGAGTGTCGCAGCGGTTCCACCTCACCCGCAATCAACACCGAATCATCCCGATGGGACCACGGCTGCCCGAGGCATTGGATGTACGCCCAAATGTCCATAACTCGGTCAGAAGATTAGAGGTGCTGCGTACCTGTGTGTCGTACATCTTCGAGAACAGGATCGCGGACGCTAGGAAACTTCTACCGGCTGTGTTACGCACACTGACCCACCGGGATGCGCGGCTGATCCTCTGCCGAGAGCTGTTCGGCTATGTCCACGGCAACAAGGCGGTGTTGGATCACCAGCAATTCGAATTGGTTG
Source organism: Drosophila ananassae (assembly GCF_017639315.1). Taxonomy (NCBI): domain Eukaryota; kingdom Metazoa; phylum Arthropoda; class Insecta; order Diptera; family Drosophilidae; genus Drosophila; species Drosophila ananassae. The sequence goes on along the minus strand of NC_057927.1, from coordinate 14,189,564 downwards.
TGCGTTTCATGAACAAGGCCCTGCAGAAATCATCGGGAGTGGATGAGTACACCGTGGCAGCCGCCCTGCTGCCCATGTCCACAATCTTCTGCCGAAAACTATCGTCTGGCGTGGTGCAGTTCGCCTATACGGAGATTCAGGACCATGGCATCTGGAAAAACCTACAGTTCTGGGAGTCCACCTTCTACCAGGATGTGCAGGGTCAGATCAAGGCGTTGTATCTGCTTCATCGCCGCCAGAACGAACACCAGAAGGAGGCAAACTGCGTTCTGGACGAGGTGCCGCTGGAGGAGCCAAGTGCGTTGGAAATCACTGCCGAGCAGCTGCGAAAGAGCCCCACCATCGAGGAGGAGAAGAAATCGGAGCTAGCCAAGTCCGAGGAGTCAACGCTGTACAGCCAAGCCATTCACTTTGCCAATCGCATGGTCTCCCTACTGATCCCGCTTGACGTAAATGTGGACGCTGCCAGTAAGCCCAAGCCCGCTTTCCGCCTGGAGGAGAATCAGAGTGTTTCCAATAGGTAAGGTGGAAGATTCCCAAAATCTTACACTGTTAAATGATTGTTCTTTTGAATTATAGTATTATGGGCTCGCACAGCCTAAGCGAACATTCCGACGAAGGATTTGAGGAGAACGATGCCCTGGAAATCAGCAATACGGTGGCAAAGACCATTTCCCGTTTCATCGACTGCGTGTGCACCGAGGGCGGTGTTACCTCCGAGCATATTCGCAATCTACACGACATGGTTCCCGGGGTAGTGCACATGCACATCGAATCCCTGGAGTCGGTCTATCTGGAGGCAAAGCGACACCCGCACGTACAGAAGCCGAAGATCCAGACCCCTTGCCTATTGCCCAGCGAAAACATAGTGGCGGAACACCTGCGGTGCTTCCTTATGCCCGACGGACGCGAGGACGACACCCAGTGTCTGCTTCCCGCCGAGGGGGCTCTCTTCCTGACCAACTACCGAGTGGTGTTCAAGGGATCTCCCTGTGATTCGCTCTCCTGCGAGCAGGTCATCGTACGCTCCTTCCCGATCGCCTCCCTGCTGAAGGAGAAGAAGATATCGGTGCTGTACTTGTCGCATCTAGATCAGACTCTCCCGGAAGGTCTGCAGCTGCGCTCCAGCAGTTTCCAGCTTCTAAAAGTGGCATTTGATGCCGAAGTGACGCCGGAGCAGATCGAAAACTTCAGAAAGATACTGAGCAAGGCGCGCCATCCGTTCGATGAGTTCGAGTACTTCGCGTTCCAATCCTACGGAACAATGCTTCAGGGTGTGGCGCCGCTGAAGACCAAAGAAAAGTACTCGACGCTGAAGGGATTCGCCAAGAAAACGCTTCTGCTGACGGCCAAGAAGGCTGGCTTCAAACAAAAGCAACAAACCAAACGCAAGCTGGTCTCTGATTACGAGAATGGGAGATCAGACGCCGATGCTCTGGACACACAGTCGATCGATGATGAGCTGGAGGACGGGGATGAGTTCGAGACGCAGAACAATACCTTGCCAAGATTGCTCACCGCAAAGGATATAGAAAGAATGCGGGAGCGAAGCTATGTGCTGGACTGGAAGCGACTCGGATTCGACGCTGAGTCGCAGCGGGGATTCCGCATCAGCAATGTGAACACCAGCTACGCCACTTGCCGGTCCTATCCGGCAATAATCGTGGCCCCAGCCCAGTGCAGTGATGCAGCCATAAGTCACCTCGGCAGGTGTTTCAAGGGCCAGCGCATCCCGCTGCCCACGTGGCGGCACTCGAACGGGGCCCTGCTCATTCGGGGAGCTCAGCCGAATAGCAAGTCGGTCATCGGAATGCTGAAGAACACCACCGGCAACACTAATGCCCACCATGATGTCACCCACTATCCCGAACAGGACAAATATTTCCTGGCGCTGATCAATACGATGCCCAAGCTGACGCCGCTGGCCCTCAACCAGTACTCCGGCATGAATCTCTCCATGGGCTCTCTGCTGGGTCACAGCTCAGCGGACGAACGACCGCCTCTCACTCCGGAGCTATCGCGGAAGCACAAGAACAATCTGGACATAACCGATGGCGGCAAGTCGAGGCAAGGAGGCGGAAAGGGTGGCACTATGAAGGGAAATCCTGGAAACTCTTCGGCAAATGCGTTCCGCAAAATGCGTCTCTATGCTTTGGGTGAGTTTGTTTAATATTTTTTACTAAAAGTGGAGAAAAACAGATAGTTTCCTGATTTCCAGGCGAAAAATCACAGGCCAAATCGAATATGAACGTCGACTTCTGCGCAGACTTCATTCCGGTGGACTATCCAGACATCCGGCAATCGCGTCTGGCCTTCAAGAAACTCATCAGAGCCTGCATGCCCTCCCACAACACCAATGAGACCGATGGCCAGAGTTTCGCGAAGATGGTGGAGCAGTCCGACTGGCTGCAGCAAATCTCGTCCCTGATGCAACTGTCCGGAGCCGTGGTGGACCTTATCGACCTGCAGGAGAGCAGTGTCATGCTTTCCCTGGAAGATGGCTCCGATGTGACCACCCAACTGAGTTCGATCGCCCAGCTGTGCCTGGATCCCTACTATAGGAGCCTGGAGGGCTTCCGGGTGCTGGTGGAGAAGGAGTGGCTTGCCTTTGGCCACCGCTTCGCCCATCGCAGTAACCTGAAACCCTCGCACGCCAACACGAACATAGCTTTTGCACCGACTTTCCTGCAGTTTTTGGACGTCGTTCACCAGCTGCAGCTTCAGTTCCCCATGGCCTTCGAGTTTAATGACTTCTATCTGAGATTCCTGGCCTACCACTCGGTGTCCTGCAGATTCCGCACGTTTCTTTTCGACTGTGAGTTCGAGAGATCGGACTCGGGCATCGCCGCCATGGAGGACAAGCGGGGCTCGCTGAACGCCAATAACATGTTCGGAGGAGGCGGTTCCGACGACGAGTGCAACGTGTATCCGATGGACATGAGAGCTCCTCGCACTCCCGCTCCCCTAAACCGGATTGGTCACTCCATATTCGACTATATCGAGCGGCAACACAACAAGACTCCAATATTTTACAATTTCCTGTACTCCGGTGGCAAGGACATCGTCTTGCGACCGCAAAACAGTGTGGCTGCTTTGGACCTGTGGAGGTACTACACCAACGAGGAGCTGGCCCAGGGGCCGCCATACGATCTGGAAGTAACCACCGTTGATGATGAAGTCGATCTGTCCGAGTTGAAGGGGAAGCGCATGGTAATCTCCTCCGGCTACGACAACCTGGAGAAGTACAATCCCAATGCCTATGTGTGTCTACTGAACGAGGTGAGGCAGGCGGAGACGGAGCGCGGACACTTGCCCCAGAAGTGGTTGCAGGTGTGGAACAATCTGGAGGTGCCCAAGCTGGAGCCGATAGTCTCACACAACTCATCGCTCGGCGACATCTACGTGCAGGCGCATCAACACAAGCGCTCCACGCTCGATATAATCATGAAGGGCAGGCTCGCGGGATATCAGGACAAGTACTTCCATCCGCATCGGTTTGAGAAGCACCCCTATACCACTCCGACGAACTGCAACCACTGCACCAAGATGTTATGGGGTCCGGTGGGATATCGGTGCATGGACTGTGGCAACTCTTACCACGAAAAGTGCACGGAACTCTCAATGAAGAACTGCACCAAGTACAAGGCCATTGACGGGACAGTGGGGCCGCCAAATGTGAACATGTCGCAGGGCGACACCGCAAGCATAGCCTCCAGTGCCGCCACCACAGCTCGCACATCAAGCCATCACTTCTACAACCAGTTCAGCAGCAATGTTGCCGAAAATCGGACGCACGAGGGGTGAGACCAATATTTGATCTCATTTATATTTTAATCTTAAATTTAATGTTTCTCTTAGGCACCTTTACAAACGGGGAGCTTTACTCAAAGGTTGGAAACAACGCTGGTTTGTCCTGGACTCGATTAAGCATCAGCTTCGCTACTATGACACATCCGAGGATACCGCACCCAAGGGCATTATTGGTATTTAAGATGAAATTATACTTATAGTTCGGCACTAAAGCCTTCTTGCTAATTTCAGAACTGGCTGAGGTACAATCGGTGTCTGCCGCACAGCCTGCACAAATTGGCGCAAAGGGCGTGGATGATAAGGGATTTTTTGACGTAAGTGGTAGCTTAACAAGCCAAGGAATACTAATCCTTCTCTATTCATTTGCAGCTTAAGACGTCGAAGCGCACATACAACTTCTATGCGGTGAATGCCAACCTAGCACAGGAATGGATCGAAAAGCTGCAGGCTTGTTTGCAATAGACAGCGAAGCATCCGAATCTTCCGAATTCGATTCGCAATCCGAATTTCGTTTATTTCCTTTCCATACTTTTCTATACGCCCCCTCCCCCATCCAAAAAGTTTTGTTGTAGTAAAAACCAGTATCTTTATACTAATATGTATTAATATGAATCTGTGGCTTTGTGTATCATATCGTAGCTAAAGAAAAAGAACCTATTGCATACCTTAGCGTTTCCTTAGTTGATTTGATTTGAGAAATCATAGCAAGCAACCACTATCATTATCTTAGATGTAGCAACAATTATGCCAAGCAACAAGCAAACACGTTAGTTAATGAATGAAATCCACTCTGTAAATGTGAATGTAAAGAAACTATAAAACGATGTGATTATATATGAAAACAAACAAAATCCGACTATATGATAAATTAACAATAATATGTATGAAAGCGAGATGAGATGAGATGAAGCCACGCCCGCTAACTTTTTATATACATATTTTTTTTTATATACATATATATATATATATATATAAATATATACATATATCCTTACGCATACAGAACTATATAGGATTATAGTAAATGTACCAAAGATTATTCCACCTTTGTTGCGCAATGAAAATGCATTTCTCGGTTGCTTCCTTTAAAGTTTAAACTAAAACCCTATTAATCCACGCTTTCCTTTATTTATACACACTACATGGTAATCAATATAATACATACGTTTAATGCAATTATTTGTGGCTTACAAACGATAATATACATATTTAAACAAATGCGCCCTTGGTTTTCATTGCTATTGTTATTATCCTTAAAGGATATCCTTATCCTTAGACCCGTCCATCCTGGCCATCATAGGAACGTTGTCCAGTAGACAATGTTGAGTATGAAGAACGAGAACGGGAAGAAAAATCGCGAGAACTTGTCTATATAAATGGCTGTGGCATGTCCGTGGCAGAAAGTATCGTACTGCGGCTCGATTATCGACTCCCGATGGTGCTGCAGAGCGGCCTTAGAGGCGTCAGTTTGGGACGGAATACTTTGGATGGGATTGCGTTACCAACTCACCTTCAGATCGTCCAGATCGCTGATGTTCTCGTCGGAGTATCCCTTCATCGCCTTGGTGGCCACCGGTCCCATGTAGTTGTTAACCACGGCGAACTCCATCAGCGACAGAAAGACGAACACCGAACAGGACGACATCCAGACATCTATCGCCTTCACATAGGAGACCGGTGGCAGGGACTGCTGCGATTGGGTGTTCTGGGTGGCAAGGGTCAGCAGCGAAGTCACTCCCAAGGTGACACGGGCCGGTATGGCCTCCGGCTTGATCCAAAACGATATCCATGACATGACCACGATCAGAGCCGAGGGGATGTAGGTGTGGAACAGATGGTAGCCCAGGCGACGTCGCAGGTTGAACACAATTGCCAGGCAGGTGAAGTTTCCTGGACAGAATATATATGTTTTAGGAAGAAATCTCCATGCTAGGATTATCAATCTCACCCGTGGAGTACTCTATGGTACAATCGGTTGTGTAATTGTTCGATATATCCAACTGCGGCAGCTCAATCTCCGCATTGACCACAAGCGGATCGGTCATGTTCCAAATGAAAACTAGATCCTCCACCGTATGGGATACTAACAACCAAAGTTTTGTTAAATAATCACATCTAGAGGATTTCTAAAATAAATATTTTTGGAGCAAGCTTAAGGGAAGTAATCGAGCGATATGGATTAGCTGGGCTGGAGAACAGATAGACCAGAGTTCCACCTACAACTCTCAATCATCATGGAACAGATTTGGGTGTCGTGGGGATAGGACTCGAACTTCATGGCACACGATAGCACCAGTGTGAGCTTGGACATGTAGAGCAGTGTTTTGTCGTGATACAACCAGAGATAGTGATTCGGGATGCTCATCTCGTGGAAGGTGACCTTCTTGGCATTCTTGAAGAAGCAGTCCGGCCGCCAGATGCTGTGCAGCCAGTCCACGTCGAGGATGCGGTACTGCTCGCTCATGTTCTCGGGCAGTCGCAGGCGAGGATCCCGCCAGCTTTGTGCTAGGAATATATCCGTCACATAGGTCTGTAGGAGTGTTTATAGTGAAGATTTTATCAGAAAAAATATTAGTTCAAACTTACCATGGACTCCTCGTTAATGGAATCCAGCGATAGCACCGTGACATGGAAATAGACGACAGTGGGCTGACCCAGTAGTTTGGGCGCCCGGTTCTTGTCGTAGGTCTTTGAGGGTATTGGCAGGATGTCCGGAAGCGAGAGACTCGACTCGTAGTGGGACACTAATTCGGCGCTCTCCGTATTGTTTCTGGAATGCCAAAAGACCCAATGGAATGCAAAAAGCCTTGTGACGAGCATTCTGATGAAACACCCCGCAGCACTCACCTGAAACCATGAACACAGTGGCAGGGCCGGATCGATTGCTCCAGCGCTTGCAGGTAGATTGCTACGGCAATCAGGAATTTATACTCTACCGATTTCCTAGTTAGGCTTTGCATTATGAACACACACTACTTTTTGATTTATCAATACGATTCGCCCACGACACATCGCTCTGCAGTCCATGTCATTTGAGCTGGTTGCTCATTTCTGGCCGGGCATTGGGCATTGAGGAGGTGAACTTGATTGGATTATCGTAAAATGCAGAACGGAGGGAATTATTTTTTACTGGTCGCCGTGTAAAAACCAATAAGCATACGACAGAGTTATCGCGACGATTGTGATGCTTTGCAGCAAAGTGTGATAAATTAATTTCTAAGGTTTCATTCGCTTTCATTGGCATTCGTCACACGACTTTTCAAATTGACAACTGACCCCGGCGAGCGGAATGTCGAAGAGGAAATGTGCGTACCGACTGGCAAGGGCATTAATTTAAATATCTGTTTAGTATTTGCGAAAATATATCGAAGAAATATGAAGAACTTTTTCTTTTTGGCTGAGCAGAAATTCAAATGTGAACATGGGCGCCAACTGCACTACTCACAAACTGTTTATTTTAACCGTTTCACAGTTTTTAACTCTTAAATATGTTAAATTATTTTTTTAATTTAAAAATAAGAGAACCAAAGGCATTAAATCAAAGATATAAACTAATTTAAATGGGATAAAGAGTAAAACCCAAACCGGAAACGCCCTGTAGTATAACGGTCTATGTTGCCAACTACCTTCCGGTCTGGCAGCGCTGGCGCCAAAACAGCTGTTCCCCGAGTTGGCAACACTATGAGCTCAAAATATTGATTGTTTCACTTGCCTTGGCGAATTTTTGAATATGTGGGTGTAGAAAAACAGGTATTTCAAAAAATTCTAATCCGCAACAAGTGAAATATAATAACGGAAAACCTAAGACTAACGGAAATGGAACTATGGACACAAATTACAGGTGAGTAGCCGAAATTGAGTTCCGGTAAGAAACCCGAAGAATTTGCAATGAGATCCGGGTGGGTCAGGGGTCAGGGGTCCCTTTTCCTTTGTGCAGTGACGCGATTCCGCTGCGGCGCATTGTGCAACTTGTGGATATTGATTAATTGCAAGAACACCGAGATACACAAAACATGATTTTTAAGATTTAAAATTGTGTTTATTTTTAAAATTTTTTTATAAAGGTGAATAGGCAACCACTGCGCAGTACAAAAGTGAAGACACAAACAACAACCATGGAGTCACCGCTGTATCCAAAGGCCAATAACAATATGAGCTCCGCTGACAAGATGAGCTCCAGCCTGAACAGCAGCACCTTGGAGGACACCACTCCCAGCGATTCAGGAATTCAGCTTCTCGACTCGGAGAACAGCGATGTGATGGTTGAATCGATCTGCTCCTACGAGGAGCAACAGAGAACACCCCATGCCATTCCGCCGGCCGATCCCAACTCAAATGTGGAGGCCACCATGACCACCAGCGAGTGCTCTACGTTCGACACCACCGAGAAGATCGTGTACCGTCGGAAGGTCCACAAGCCCTCGTCCGCCTCCAAGACACCCAAGAAGCGGGTGTCCTTCCACGAGGACATACTGAAGAACACTCGCACCGACAACATTCACATAGAGCACGGCTTCATTACCTACAAAAATGGCCGGAAACTGGCGTTCGCCAACTCGGCGGGCGTGGCCGGGGCTCCCGGTCGCTACTCCTGGTGTCCGGACCGCGAACGGGCCGAAGGACCCAGCGAAATCAGCGCCGCCGGTCGGGAGGATGACGGCGAGGAAGCAGTGGGTGGCGGAGGAACCAGGCGAAAGAGGCATCTGGTCTATCGGAATGCCTGCTCAGATGTGCTGGACTATGCCAACTCGGACATCTTTGATACGGACGAGGCCAGTGGTCTGCAGTACGACGCATCGGGTGTCTTCGAATATGGAGCAACGGCCGAAAAGAAGGAGGAGGGGCCGCGTTTGTACAAATGCGTCTGCAGCAGCTCCAACTCCAGCCTGGACTCTGACGAGCAGGACAAGAACTCCAATGCCAACCGGAAGCAGTACGAGCAGGCCAAGAGCAGCTCCTGTGACTGCATCGGGATGAGCAATGCCAATAACAATATAATCGGTAAGGGGACAAGTTTTAAATAATAATTGTTTAAAAAAGATAAAACTTAAATGTTAATTATTATTTCTTATCATCTTCGAACATCAAATATCAGGTGAGAACTGCTACTATTCGGAACCCAACATCGGAGACGCAGACAGCCCGAAAGTCAAGTCGGTTTGGAACAAGGAGAAGAAGCCCAAGTCGAGCTGCCTGAAGAAGACCAAACGCTACACGAACATCACCCTCGAGCAGGACCTCAACGGGCGAGTTAAGAAATTCAACGTGCACGACATCAAGCACCAGTTGTTGGACAACAGCAGCAAGATGATTTTTGGTTCTTTGAAGAGTATCTTCACCATGCCGCTGCCGGAGCGAGGTGTACCCGAAGGCTCGGAGGACCTTCAGTCGGTGGTCGAGTGCGTCCCAGAGCTGGAGCAGCCAACGCCGGAGCACCTGCCGCGGCCAGGAGCCGCCGAGTCACCGCCGCTCAAAGCCAAGCCATTCCTCAGCAAGAGTCTGGACGGGAGCAAGCAGACACCGCCGGTCAAAAAATTTGTGCACAACGTCGACGAGCAGCTGCGCCGCAAGAATGACGACGATAGTGCCAGCTCCTCGGAGGCATCACCCGTGGAACCGAAGCAGCAGCCGCACATGTTACACCGCCAAGACGAGTTCGATAAGGAAACAGTTCCCATTGGCAGCGCACAAGGCGGCGAGTTCCGCAGCAAGTTCATCATTAATTGCGAAAGTACCGTCTTCGAGCACACGGGCGTATCCTACGAGGCCGGCGATCCACAACCCGATCTGTCAGCCTCAGTCCACCACACCAGTGTGGCCGGCTTGCTGGAGCAGAACACTCCGATAGCGGAACCGGCAGCTAGTCATCTCAAAAAGTCATTTATGGACGCTCCCATCGCCAAGACGTTCAGCAATTTCTTTCGCAGCTTCAAGGAGAGCACCAGTGCGGTGGCCACGCCAGTTGAAAAGGACGAACTGGCGGTCACTGATAGCACCTTACGTGAGTAATTGGGCTGAGAATTATAAGAATTATTTAAAATATTATTTAAGTTATGATTAATTTTGCAAATTTCATCAATGACTCAGCTAGACATTTTTTGATGATTTTGTAAAAATCTTAAACATTTTAAATGACATTTTTAAACTGTTAAATTAAAATTATAATACAACTAAATTAGCTAAACTAATAGTATAAACAATATTTGAATTTTCTTTCCAAAAAATGTCAAAATATTTTATGATATTATTTCCAATAAATGGGGCGACTTTTTGTGTTTTATCGCAAGTTTTAAATCGAAATGGGTTTTCTAAGTAATATATTTAAAGAAAATATGCAAAAATATAACAAGTTGATCTTCTTACAGTTTCCAAAATGTCCAAACCCCAGCAGCCGGCTGCTTCTGTCGGCAAGCTCTGCAGGAATCACTCATCCTCGACCATATCCGAACCCAGTTCCCTCACCAACACCAGCAGCAACCAACAACAGCATGCGAAGAGTGTCGACCGTCACTCGAACTCCAGGCACCTGCCGTCCCCGCTCAAGAAACCAGGACAACCCCTGCAGCCACCCCGTTACTACGACCAACAGCATTCCCTTCAGAGTCGCAGCCTGCACAGCCCCAGCGTCTATCTGGCACCGGGAAGGGGTGGTGGTCCTGGCGGCAGTGGACGCGACTCAAAGAGCACAATCCTCAGCGAGGAGTTCGACGACATCCTGACCATAACCACCACGGACACGGCAAACGACAAGCGCTCAATGGACAGCGATCTGGTCATCGTGGACTACACGGACGTGGACTATGCACATCTGCTGAAGCCCCCGGCACCGGCAGCCAAGACATCGCTGATCAATCGATTCCTCCGGAATGTAACCCAGAAGAAGATCATGGAAACTTCCATTCGGAGGAACGACTTTTTTGCCGACAAACTAAGAACCGAACAGAGGCATATGGGCTCTGATCTGTACGTGAAGGGAGCGAGGCCAAGGAACTATGAACTGATTGACGACCTGAACGCGGAGATAGCTATGGAGATCGAGATGTGCGGTACGAACTCACCGCGCCGGGAACTAGCTATCAGTCTGGACACAGATCTAACCGGGTGCTCGTCTTATTTTGAACTTGGCATCGGAGAGGTGTCGATCGATTTGTTTAGAGAGAAGAGGTTGCTTAACTTACACCACTGCGATGAGCAGCTAATGAAGGTAGTCCTTGTCAATAAAAGGGAAGTAATTGTAACTTATATTACCTCCTAATCCCCAGGTTTTCAAATTGTATACGGGCTACAGCGTTGATGGCATTATGACTCCCGTGCTGGTCCTACTGACGGATAAGACTCTTTACGTGGCTAACCTGGATCGTGATCGACTGTCTGCCAAGTTTGTCCTGGCCTACAAGGACCTAGATGTCATACTGGTAAGAATAAACCACTCCCAGTCTTCTTATTCAATGATATCTTCGACAATCATCTACTTTTTGCAGATGGGTCCCTTTGGAAATACGGTCTTGTTGAGCAACAGCATGCGGGACATGCAGCAGGTTTTGCTTGCCGGCGGACCCTATCCAGCCGGATCACTGGTGGCTAATTTGGAGCTGTGCGCCAGACGCAGCGGCTCCACCTTGCCGGCGGTCGGTCAGCTGACCTTGGAGCACCTGGCTCCGTTGCAGGCCTTTGTGCGGGCCAACAGTTGTGTGGGCCGGGATGAGAACTGGCTGTTTTACGCGGTCGTTAATGTACCAGCGGCTGGAGCTTTGAGGGAGGAATCGCCAAGCGAACCTCTAGGACCTTCTATCAAGGGATTCCTCATGCACCGCCGTCTCAAGGCCAATGCCAGGGCACCTGCGAGAATCTACTGGCAACCGGGTTACTTTCTACTGAAGTATGTAGCCTGCAGTTTTCTATTTTAGTTCACTTTTTTAATCCCCACTTTTGCTTTAGAGCTGGCGTGTTGTACATGTTCAATGATTCCACTCAAAGGCTTCCCAGCTGGGCCGTGGCTCTCGCCGAGTGCCAGGGCGCCAGAAGAACTATGAAATCGGAGCGACCACACTGCTTCGAGATGATGCTCAAAGGCGAACTGCTGCAAATGGCAGCGCCCGACGAGTATGTGGCCTCCGAGTGGCTCCAAGCTCTTCTGCAATCAGCCAGTGGTGTAAGTGTTTCAGTAATTGATTCGTTCTTATATATATTATTAAATATATTTATTTTTCAGCTTACTAATCAGCAGGAGAAGCACAAAACTTTGGGTTGCACTTTAATTGTTACTCAAAACCATTTGATAACTCTGCGCGAAGACTTTTCTGCTCCTTTGAAGCAACTCAACCAGCAGCCTGCCGAGCAGGTTGGCCCAGTGAGCAAAGAAATTATAATGGAGGAGGATTTACTGAGTGTTTTTGAAACTGGCAGTTTGGTAGGCTTAATTCCATCTATTATTAGGCCCTTTTTACTAAAAACTACCTCTTTAATTCAGATGGGCTCCACCATAAGTACACCAACGCGTGGCACTCAGCATTCGTACTCTTCGCTGAGCTCCACACCCACTAAGAACTCAAATATTCCTAATTCGTCTAAAGAGGAGACTTCCTCGCCCGGAAAGTCACAACAAATGACCAGCGTTTACGGCAAAAACTCGGGCCTGGCTATTCTCACCTGTGCCGACATCAAGGCCATGACGGGCATTAAGATTACCTCGCGCAACGAGGTTTGGTGGTGCATAATGGAGTTCTCGTGTCAGGAGGCTCCAGTGGAAAGTCTAGACGACTTGGTGATCTTCTTCGCCAGCAGCATGGAAATGCAGCGTTTCCTGCGATTGCTAGAACAACTATGGCAGGCCAAGAATGTAAGAGGGCCTCTTTTTTAATTAGTAACTTTATTAATAATATTAATTTATTGCTTTCAGAATGATCTCTTTCCCATAACTATATTGGACGATGGCGACGTGCTGGCGGAGCAGTGTACGGAGCTCTATGTGGACACCAACCGGGCATGGGAGCCACTGCTTTCGGCCGCGTTGGGCTACTCGCGTGGCTAAAAAGATGCTTGAAACGCTATACTCCATAAACAAATAGAAAATTATATATATTTCCATATAACTCAAGCGTTAAATATTCTATCCTGAATACTCAAAATAGTTAATGAACAAAAAGTATTGATATACAATCTATATATAGTCGGTATTATGTATTATGATTTTGTAATGCCTGCCTTCGCTTGACTAGTTCATTCATTTGCGCTGTTATCTCCATTTGAATAATTTTTGTGATATTAGCCCTAAAATCTATGATCTTTTGGGTATACATTTTTGTATCTTGTTTAATTTATAATTGTTTTCTGTATTATCTGACCTTTTTATAAGAACATTGTGTACAAATATTGCACAGAAAAATATGAAAGATACATATATAAGCCATGGAACGTATTATCCGAAATGTTATGTTTTGGGGAGGGGTGCTCTACTGGTCCAAGGATCATATCCGTATGATATACAAATACTTACAATCTATAACCATTTATAAATGCAAGAAGATGAAAGGGTATGGTGTTTTTTGTTATTTATTTTTTTTTTTTTTTGCAAAGCTGTGCCCGCCTTTTCAATTAGCTTAGATTACAGTCCCCGCCCCCTGTGACTTTTCGCCATAAGCCTTTCAGCCCACTCCAAGCTCATAATAATTAATAAAATGAATAAAAGCCATTAAGAAACGAATTTTTTATTGTATCCTAAGCCCATTGAGTGATAGGCCATGCCGCAAGTGACGATAGGGTTTATCTTTGTTGCGGGAGAAGGTGTGAGATACTGTATCTGGTATTAGCTTGAAAAGGTTTGAAGGACTATGGGTCCTAACCTGCATAATCATGCGTGTGCGGGAGGGAAAGGGATGGGCTCTTACAAGGATGCTGGATTAGGGAAACGAGTTCTCACATTTCCAACAGATACTGTATCTGCATTTGTATCGGTGAGCATATGTATCTGTGTATCTGCAGGTACATTCGGTGCACACGTGTGCGTGAGTATCGCATCCAAATACATTCCAGTGCCGGTGATCGAGTTTTAGGAAAGGCATTCCATATTCCATATTCCATATTGGTCCCTGGGCGAAAAAAAAAACAACAAACTCATAATTGGGAAAATGTGCAGTCAAATTCAAGATAAACACATGTAACAGTTGGAGCTCGAAAATTCAAGCTAAACAAAGCATTGCATTCAAGGGTCCGAGCGCCGAAGAAAGAGAGTGGGAGAGTGGGAGAGGGGGTGGGTGAAAGAATCACTGAGAGACGAGAGTGAGAGACGAAGAAGCAGGGAGAATAAAACAGAACGTACAACAGAAAAAAAAAAAAAAGACTCCAACCCTCTTAATAAGTCAAACGAGTGGAAGACAAGACTGCAACAGGAAAAAACAAGAATGAGAAAAACATACAGACACCCATACACTGGCAATTATGCAAGTGCACGTGTGTGTGTTAGCATGTTAAAAATGTATCTTTAGTTGCAACGACTTTGTAGGGCGCTATAGGAGAAGGAATTTACTTTAAAAAAATTTAACAAAAATATATAGTTTATTTTTCTATCTTTAAGATCTATACAGAAACATGTCCAAACATGTTTTCTGTAATACTAGTAGAAGTAAAGAATTATTTCCTAGTACTTCAAGTATATGGTTTTTGTAATTCTCATAAAAAGTATCTGTATCTGACGATCTCCTAACCCTTTAGTGCTGCATCTTGGAAAAATGAAAACACTTGTAAGCCGACCAGAACAGAACAGAACAGAACTTGTCGTTGTGCAGCTGAGCCGCGGCCTGCTTTCTTTTGCTGCTGTGCTGGACTCACTTTCATTAATACAACTTACAGCTACGGATACGGATACGGGCTACGGGCCAGAATCCATCGAATGCAACGAGAGCAATGAGCTCGAGAACGCGCTCTCCTCTCTCTCTTGCTCCCGCTTTGCTCTTTTCCCCGTTCTCCTATCGCTGAGGGGCAAACAGATCCAGATACATGCACACACAAGCGCATATAACCAAACATAGATACTTAAAAACACCGTACACACGGACATACATACCGACATTCACATGTAAACGTATAAGTGCACAGCAATACCACACAACCCCAAAAGTTGGAAAACCAAATAAAAATACAAGGCGCATTGTGTGTGCGTTTTTCTTGTTGAGAACTAAAGACCGACTTCTCAATGCCCTACACATGTTTTTTTTCTTTTTTTTTTTGATAAAATTGTTATGATTTTTTTAGGTTTTATTTTTTTGAATTAAATAGATTACTTAAGGAGCATCTAAAACATAAACTTGCTATTTAATTATATTATTTTTTAAAAATTATTCAACCACTTTAGTTACCAAAAAAAAGTATCTTAAGTTTATTCATCCTTATTATATAACTTATTATATAAATTTTCCAGAAAATAGTTATATTCCTCCCCCTTTAATCTTCAAAAAAAGTGCAAATTAATGGCCTTTTTGGCTGTTCTGCATTTTTTTAAATCGCTTTTAATTCTAAAATCCACATTCGAAAAGTCATCCTGCTCGACGCTGTCAATTTAATGTGTTGTTGTTGGTCGCTGGCGACCACAAAAAAGTAGCTCATCTCTCGCTGGGAAACCAGTTTTTATGCTACTGCTACACTCCCAACCGGTTTTCATCCTGATAACTTACAGCGAATTTCGTGTCTCGCTGTCTCGTGGGTCTGCTTTTGGTCGCCGGATCGGGCCTCACAGTTCCAGCATAAATAAAATTGCACTTTGCCTGCACGGATCGCGCACGATTTGAAGTAGTAGTATTCCTTGGTTTCCTAATCACCCTAGCAGGAGGATCAGGAGCAGGAGCCAGGCGAGCAGGGGCCTGTTGACAGTGTCATATGCCCGGCGGTCGGTGCAGCGAAATGTAAGGAACGTTTGTACGTACAAATAAACGCGCATTTTCCAGAGAAGTAGAAAAACTTCCACCCTCAAAGCGGCACAGCACACTCACACTCACACACACACACAGACACAGACACACAAATGTACAAACACAGTGAACTAATACAAACATGTAAGAATGCTGCAGTCGTGCAGCGACGTTGTAAGCGACTATTCGATACTCAGTACTCAGTAACAATGTTGTAAAAAATATACAAATGAACTGCAAAGTGGTGACTTGCAACTGAAAAGTTACTAAAATTGATATTAAACGTAAAGATTTAAACAAAATTGAACCTTTTAGGTGAATCTTAAGGTTACATTAGGACCAACAAGTGTCAGATAAAGATGATAAAATTCTAATTCAATTTAAAATTTCAAAAATAGTTTCCAAAAAGCATGCTTTTCAAAAATTAACTACAAAGAAAAAAGGATTCAAAAAGCATACTTTTGAAAAAGATGTTTTCATAAATAGTTTACAAAAAGCATGTTTTTAGTCTTTTCGAAAATGTGTTTTCAAAAAGCATGCTTTTCATATATGTAAATGTTTTTTAAAAATAATACTTTTGTAAATGATGTTTTAATAAATAGTTTACAAAAAGCATGCTTTTATGTATTATTATCAAAAAAATGTTTTCAAGAAGCATTCTTTTCATAAAAATGTTTTGAAAAACCATAATTTTCAAGAATATATTTTCAAAAGCATGCTTTTATTTCGACTGAGACTGGGACTGATATACCCTTCGAATATCCTTGGCACTGTCACTGTCATTTGCGTCGCAGTCGCTGCTGCGTCGCTGTCGCCGTTGCCGCCGCTGCCGCTGCCGTCGCCGCTGCCGTTGACGTCCGCGTCGTTTCGTTTGCCTGCCCCAGTGTTTCCGCTTTCTTTCGCCTCGCTGTAATGTTACTTTTAGTTTGATGTCGGAGCGGAGCGGTCGTAAGCGAGACTTTAGTGCGACTCCGTGCCGATCCGCCGGGTTTTTAGTTCGAGAATCGGACTCTGAATCAGAATCGAAACCGAAAGTGCTTCGCTCGGCGTGAGTTGGTTGTATTGGTGTTGGTGTCTGTGACTGTGTATGTGACTACTGTGACTGTGCCTGTGATGCTTAGCTACCCCCAAAAAAGCAAAGCACAGCATAAAACTGTGCGCGAGTACACGGGTGTGAGTGTGTCGAGCGTGTCCGTGTCCGTGTTTGTGCGTATGTGTGAGTGTGAGTGGTAGTGGTAGTGGTAGCCCCCGAATGCCAGTGTGTGAGTGACACGCCACGGAAGGAGAAGAAAGAAAGGCAAACAGCAACGGTAAAGGCAAAGTAAAAGAAGAAGAAAAGAAAACCAACCCCCACCCGAAGAAAAAAAAAAAAAAAACGCGAAAACAACAACAGAAAGCACAAAACACACACACACACACACACACATACATATACCACCCACTCTTTTTGGAAAACAGCGTCATCGCTTCGCGGCGATCGTCGTGTGGAAAAGTGCATTCTAAAATATACATATAAAATAATATTTCTTTAAAGAAAAACAAACTACGAAAAAAAAGGCCTTGTAACTAAAAAAAATAAAATTAATAAAAGAAAAATAAATAAAACTAATCAAGTGCGCCCCACCCCGCCTAAGAAAAAAAACCTGACATGATGAACTTCTCGGCGTTTGGCGGCCCCTTCTCCGGCATCCATCAGTTTGCCGCTAAATTTGATGCCCAGACGCCCGGCGCCTTTGGCACGCCCCCCGGCTCGGCCGCCTCCGCGGCGAATGCAGCAGCCGCAGCGGCAGCGGCCGGCACCGATAACCATGTGCAGCGCTATCAGACCAACGGCAATCACTTTAATCAGAATGTGCCCAACGGTAAGTGCATCTGCCACACAAACACACCCCATACCCCATACTCCATACCCCATACCCTATACCCATTCACAGGCACATGCACATGCACTCTCCTAGTCGCATGTGTTTGTCTGTATGTATGTATGTATGTATAACATAATCACTAAAAATTTATTTTATTTTTATCGATTTATTTTCGCTCGCTGCTAGCAGCGACGCTGGCAGCAACGTCAGGGCATATACACTCTCACTCGGCCACTGGCAGCGCTGCCGCCGAGGGGTTCGGGCTGTAGCCTCTCCTAATGCCCTACAATGGGGTTTTTTGTTTCCGGGCATGCTGGGTACTTCTGCTAGCCATCTAGTATGGGGGTTTGTCTTGCTATTTTTCTTTTTCTTTCTTATTTTTTTTTTCTGGGGTGCAAGAAAGGGATCAAAATAATAACAGACTGGAAGGTAAACAAACTTAATTAGAATAAAGTTTTAAGATTAAAAGACCAACTTGGAGAGTGGAAAACTAGTAAGAAACTATCATTCTTAGATTCTACTTTATTTTTTCATATCTTATTCGGAATAAAAATAAATGTAATGAAATTAAATGATATTATTTTGCTGAGGCAAACATAGGGCTGAAAGTAAATAAAGCACAGTTCTGAAAACCCTAAAAACTAATTTGCTTCACTTGTTAAGTAAGCAAAATTTAATATTTATCAATTAAGCTAGACAGGAAAGTGTTTAAATTGCAAATCAGTATTTATTTTCGTGAATTCTTTTTGAATATTAAAACTTAAGATAGATTGGAACTTAAAGATAACTTTTTTCTAAGATTCTTGGTTTAGTTTTTTTGTTTTATTGATTTTTGGCATCAAGAGGCTGCTTTTTATCATTTTTTAATTAAATCTGAATTTTTTTTAGTGCATCCTCTCTTAATATTAAAACTTAAGATAGATTGGAACTTAAAGATAACTATTTTTCTAAGATTCTTGGTTTAGTTTTTTGGTTTGTTGATTTTTGGCTTCAAGATGCTGCTTTTTTATCATTTATTAATTAAATCAGAATTTTTTTAGTGATTTCTTTTTAAATATTAAGTAAAAATATTGTTTGAAACTTAAAGATAACTATTTTTAAAAAATTCTTGGTTTAGTTTTGTCATAAAGAGGCTGCTTCCATCTGGATCCACTTACTGGCATTCGCTTAGGAACACATGTGTGTGTGTGTGTGTGTGTGTGTGTGTTTGTGTGAGTGTGAATGCCAGTAAGAAGCGGGTTTTCCACCCCCAACCCCTAAGGACCTGGCTTACTGGCTGGGTGCCTGGCATCCTGGCATCCTGGCGGTTTTTGGCCAGCGAAGAAGACATCTTCATGCGAGCGCAGCTAGTCCAATTTGTAAACCACACTACAATATTTTTTTTTTGGGGGTTGGTGAACGGTGGCGGAGGGAGGGGAGGTGACTCGACTCGAGTGGTGGCACGAGAGTGGTGGTGCCCCCTGTCATCAAAGCAGAATATAACGATTTTTTCGTCGTTTCGTTGTTTTTGTTTTGCGCTCTTCTGTTTTTTTTTTTGCGCTCTATGTTTTGAGTCATTACCACCCACCCCTAGTGGGGGTGTATGTATTCACATATATATATATATATATATATATATCTATATGTGTATATATGGTTATGGTAAGGGGTGTACTGTTTTTGTTGTTTTGCGTGGCTTGAAAATGCAATGAACTCAAATAACTTTTGAATTTGCTGCACTTTTCAGTTGGGTTTTTAGTCGTCGGGGTGGGTTTCTCTTCTCTTCTCTCTTCAGCAGCTACTTAAGCACACACACACACATATATAGCTTGCATGTATGAGTTTACAACCCCCAACCCCCAGAAGAGCCAGCCAGCCTGCCATTGCTTTTTTAATTGCACTGACTTCCTGCCAAGTTGCAACTTTTTTTCTCCCCTACCCCCACCCCTGCCAGGGAAGAAGAAGGGTGTGACCGGGCAACCCCCAATGTATAGATAGAATATATAAGCACTCCACCACCCCTCCTACCCTACCCCTATGTGGACACCCCTTTTTCTTATCAATTCTAATTAGTTGCATTTGCTTGCATAATTAGATTCCCAGGGACAGCAGTAGCCTCATCCTTTTGCGGCTTTTCATAATTTATTTTTGCCCTGGCAACTGCACAGATACATCTAAATATCTATCTATCTATGAGGTTGTGTGTTATTTCCACTTGCATTTATTGGAAAGTGTGGAGAACCGAGGAGAGCCCAGAGACCCAAACCTCCAATCCTCTGCACGAAATAGGTTCATTGATCCCGGCTTTTCAGCTACGCATTATATTTCCAGTTTAGTGTTTTATATACAAACCTACACATCTACATATATATGTATATATATATACATTTTTATTTTTTACCTGCTATAACAGGAAAATGCGTATGTATGATGGTAGTGTGGTGGTTGTCTCTTTATCTCGTCCCCAGTACACATACGATTGTATGTAATCCATCGAGTCCGGAGTCCGATCCCAGGCAGGTAGCTACTCCCCGGTCGAGGCTACAACTACTGCATTTTCTTGCTTTCCTCGCTTATTAGCTGCATTATCGCTGCCCTGCGACTTTCTGACCTGCCAGAGAGCCAGAGGGTCTTATCTTTCGATACCTACACGATAATTTCCCCGGGACTGCTTGTATAAATCATTATTGGGTTACCAGGAAATTCTCTATATGTATGTCTGTCTGTCTGTCGGTCTGTTCTGTAGACGGGTTTTGAGTTCTAGAAACATAAACAGATAAAGATAAAAGAGATCCCTTTTACAAATATGCATTTTCAGCTGTTGGAAAACCCTAGAATTTTCACGTCAATTAACACAGAAATAAATATATAGATACATACTTACATACAGATTGTAAAGTAAAGTGAGATAGAAGATAGATCTTAGAGATAGTTTTTTAATAAAAATTACTACAACTTTCTTAGATAATCTACATAACTCCCTTTGAGATTGAAATGTTAGAGGATATCGATGGACACCGGGTATCTTGTTGTCGAGGACATCCAACTCACCCCTTTTCTCCCTCAGCCTCTGCCAGGCTCCCCCTAATATTAACCAGCCACCCCCACAGCCATAAACCATTTGCATTTTTTTTGTATATACAACTGTATGTACTTGTATGGGTGTACCTATGTACCTATGCAGTGTACATAGATGTATGTGTTTAATGGGTGTGAATGACTGGTTACACCCCCAGAGCGGTGCCTGGATGTATGCAACACTAAAAAAGTGCGCATGATAAAGCAATTACATACGTTTGGATGGAAGGGAGTCCGAGTCAGAGTCAGAGTCAGAGTCCCCCCCCTTGATAAGTACTATAAGGGGGGGACATTGATTATTAATTTCTTTGTTTTTCTTTGATTGGCTTTAAGTATTAAAGCCGCCGAAGGGCGTTTAGAGCTCAGGGAATATAAAATTCTCCTTCTGGCGGGCGCTGATGACTTAAACTCTGCCGCTGGCGCCGTTTTTGCCCTTTAACCCCTGTCATTTTCTCCCCTGTTTTTCTTTCGCTATACACTCAAAAATAAAGGACTCTAGTTCAAAAAATATTAACTGAAAAAAATCAAAACTTATCCTTATAATCAAATAAATTTTAGATTTTTTATTTTTTCAATAATCAAAATTTTTAATTGTTATTTTTTATATCTTTAAACTATATATATATTTTTTTACTGTGTAACACTCTCACCCGTCTACTATCCCACCCCCACACACTCTCTCTTTCTCTCCGCTAGGCAGCACTTCGGGTCAAGTTTCGCCCAACTCCGTTAGGGGTTGCTGCTCCCATGCTCTTACTCTCTGTTTTGTCGAAACAGGCTCTCCCTCTACCGCGCGGGCGCTCTCACCGCTTTCACTGCCTCTGCCTCTCACTACACTCTAACACTCACAAACACACACACACACACATGTAGAGCATCAGGCGACACACATAGACAAGGGCAGGAGCAGATAAGCGCCATGTTTTTCAAATCGCTGCCCAGCGCATTCCTTTCCATTTTGTTCCACTTTACTGCGAATGATCCGCCCAACACCCCACACGATTCCTGCTCTCACTCTCTCACTCTCTCTCTGTTAGCTTTTAACACTCTCTCTCCACTCTCGCCGCTCTCCCATACTCTCGTTTTGGGCCATGTTTCCGACTTCACCGACTTTAACTCGCTACTCCGCCGAATTCTATTCCGGCGACATCGTCTCCTCCACGTTGCTCTTTCGTCGTTGTTTTCGTCATCCTGTTCATGGGAAAGTGAAGTGAAAAGTGAAATGCCACGACCGACGAAAGCGGCGAATGCCGGTTACCTACCGTCCTCCCAAATATCCTCCCATCCACGCACGCTACCCGGCTACTTGGCTACCCGGTTTTGTTGTTGTTGCCATGACTCCGTATTTTCGGCCATTAAGACCCGAATTTTCCGGCTGCCATTTAGTGAACCCTTTTTTTTTGGGGGTTATAGTTAAATTTTGCTGGTAACTCTTTTATATATTTTACTTTATGTTTATTATATTATTATATTAAATTTTATTTTAAATAAAATAAAAAATTTAATAAATATTTTCATGAAAAAAAAATAACAAAAAAAAGTAGGCAACTTTTTTTTCTCAATCTTTCTTTAAAACATCAAAGTTTAAATCCCCTCTTCAAAGATTCACTTTCAAGTCTCCAAGAAAAATCCCAAAAAATATCCTTCTTATAACCATATGCTTTATTATTTATCCTGCAATCCGATTGAGCGAACTGATTAAAGCCGCTCTCTCCATTTCCTCTCAACCACAAAAGGCGGCTGTCAAAAAAAATTAAAGCATTGGTAACATCTTATGCTTTGGGCCCAAGGTCGAATGGTAATTTATACAAAGGCTACCACACACCACACGACCAGAGCACATAAATTTCACCACGTCAGCGTCAGTAGGAAGTGCTCTGCTCCTTTTAGGAGTGTTTTTTTAGTCAGATATTCATATATTTTTTTATTATATTATAAAGTTAAAATGAGTATAACTTCCTTCTAGAACTTGTTTATGTATTTCTTGTTTCAAGGAAGCATGAGCTAAGATTTAAAAGAAAATAAAAAGAAGGGAAAAGAAGGTACATATAACAAAACCAGGCAATTGGCAACAGCCCGAAAATTTTATTTATAAAACCGAGCACCCGGCTAAGGAAACCCAAAAAGAGATGAGGGGGCGATGGCTGTGGCGGGGGCGGGAGATGGAATGCACACCACCCGGCCGAAAAATGGTGAAAGCTTTTCCTATGGCATACATTCGGGCGTGTGCGCGGCCGGCATTTTCAGTTTCAGTTTTAATTTCCTTTTTCCTATGTATGCGTTGTCGGGGCGCCCCGAAAACACGTGTGTGCGTCTCTGGTTCCGACTGGGTCTCTGTTTGTGTGTGTCGGTGTGTGTTTGTGTGAAAATTTGGCCTTGGCAGACGGTAGCAAGGGGCGGGAGGAGGATGTAGGGAGACGACGACAGCCAGCAGACAACAACAAATTGTAGGCACACGCACTTTCGGCGAGTAGGAACAGAGCCTTGTTAACTTTCCCGATACATATTTATGTAGATTAGGGTGGACCCTTAAAGTTACATTACTTTAAGGATTGAAGATTTAATTTTAATTGCTTAAGAGTCTAGACTCTAAAAAAACTATGAAATACCATAAATAATTTTATTTATTTAAAATAATTCAAATACAACAGTGCGTATGAGTAATACTAGGCGTATGAGTGATGTTTAGTGTTGTATAGCGTTGTTTGGGGACATGTAGTGATGGGACATATTCATATATCTGACAAGTCCGCCCTAATAAATCGACATATGTACATCCTTAACAGTAAATGCAGAAAACGTGGCTGCCCACACACACACACTCATATAATACAGTTACTGCTCCTAGATATATGAACGGTATATATGTATATATAACTGTATATACTGGGTTGTGGAGAAACGCGTGTCGTGCCATATCGTCGTTACTTTGTCGGTCCCGTTTGGGTTGTTGTTGTTGTTTTTGTGCCGGCACCCGATCTCCCTTCGGCTCGACAGCTGAGCCACGGGATTCGAGCCTCGGAGCCAGCCGGCCGGAGACAGAGACCATTTTTTTTTCTTTTTTGTGCCGGAATCAGGAGCCGGGAGCCGTGAGCCGCCAAATCGGGCCAAGACCCAGTCGGTTGTAGTTAGTCGGCCAGAGTGCGTTGTCGGCCGGATAAAATAAGGATATTTCAAGTGCTAGTAGTGCCGTGCCAAGTCAAAGTTCAAAGACTAAACTCTCCAATAATCCACAAAAAAGGCTGTGCTTAGAGTTCAAAATGTGTAATTGTCCCTATCTATACTCTCCCATTATAACTTAACCTATTATTTGATTAAAAAACTTGAAAATATTAATAAATGTAACATTTTTTCTGTCACCTTTTCAGTTTCGGCTGCCAACAATATGCAATATGGCCAGAATATATCCATACCGTACTCCTCGCAGCCCCAGGGCGATCTGAACTTTCTCAACGCAGCCGATCATAAGGGTAAAATCCATCCAAAAATCGAACGTGACCGGGAAGAAGGTGAGTCGAGTGGGTGGTCTGATGTCCTGGCAGCTGAATTGGGTGGGTGTGGGTCAGAGGGGAAGCTGAGAAGCAGTATGTACATATTATACAAGGCTTTCGGTTTCGGTATACATGTGTATTTCAAGGACGCAGTCATCACTCGTCGTGCGTCTCACTTCTCGTTCGGCTTCGTCGTTATTTATAAATGTTTTTTGGGCCTGTCTGCTGCTGCTGCTGCCCCGCAACTGGGTGCGGGGGTGTGATGGTCACAATAGCACCATAGCATACTTTTTTTTTTCCCCTCATGACCCCCAGGACCCCCCAGGACCTTAAACAAGTGGAGTTGTTCTTTCTCCCCCTCCCTCAGTCGAATGATTACGCTGCAGGAGCTGAACATTTTTTTTTTTCGGGGAAGAGATGTCCTTGGTTACAAACTTCGTCCTGTTTCGATTATTTCAATCAGTGTTGAAGAAACATCCATTAAAATTTTATTACCCACAACTACATAATTTTAATTAAATGTAAAAGGATAAAATCTGGGTCGGAGTGGGAGAGGGGATGGGGGATAAGTTGGCCAACAGATAGGCTTGGCTACCAACACTCACATATCCTTACTAGTCCTTATAAACATAATGACACGCCCCCAAAGGGTAAAGGAATGGAATAGAATTGTTGGGGTAGGACTCTATTAGATAATAAGCAAGGACCTGAAAAGAAAAAAATTCACTTCCAAGGATTCCCATTGATTTTCTCACTAAAATGAAGATTTTTTTTTCGATCCTTCACAGTTCTCAACCAGCAGCTCCTGCAGAATGTCAACCAATCCTGGCAGACGCTGGCCAACACAGCCAACACGGTGGACTACTCGTCCCACCTGCTCTCCGCCACACTGCCCATCTCCATACAGCACTTCCTCAAGTACTCCGAGACCATCAAGAAGGAGTCCTCCAGCGATGTCCTGAAGAATGGCACCAATCTGGCCAGCCTGGCGCTGGGGGGCGTGGCCCTGACGCCCAGCAATAACGGTGCCAATGGCGGCCACCACAACGGACTGGTGGGCATGGAGCACGGCGGCCATATGACCAATATGACGGACGCCAACGGAGCGGCGCTCACAAATGGAGCCACCAACGGTGTCAATGGGAATGCCAATGGAGCGGTCACCAATGGAGCCGGAGCGGTGTCCAGCACCGCATCCGTGGGCACCACGAACGCCAGCGGGGGAACGGGCACGGCCAGCGGCAAGAAGACCAAAAAGAAGAAACCACCAAAGGAGAAGAAGCCACGCCCCAAGCCCGGCGAGATCCGTGAGACGAAGGCGCTGGACGGCTCGACACTATACTGCTGCCCGGAGTGCCAGATGGCATATCCGGATAGGAGCCTCATCGAGCAGCATGTCATCTCGCATGCCGTGGAGCGGCGGTTCGTCTGTGACATTTGTAATGCGGCGTTGAAGCGCAAGGATCACCTGACCAGGCACAAGCTCTCCCACATACCGGACAGGCCGCATGTGTGCAATGTGAGTGTATCGATATGAATCGATAAATTAATCGATAAGATTTTAATGCGATTTCTTAAGATTTCTTCCTTAACCCGAATAAGTAGGCAATAGAAAATTAATTTTCTATTAAAGAACTACTATAACATAACTATATTAAGTCTATTTCTTGATTTAAGAATTAAATAATAATTTATTGATTTTTTTTTTAGATCTGCATGAAATCGTTCAAACGCAAAGAGCAGCTAACTCTGCACATTGTCATCCATTCCGGCGAGAAAAAGCATGTTTGCATTGAATGTGGAAAAGGTAAGTAGAATGATTATTATCCTTCTTATAGATACAATAACTAAACTTTATGTCCGATCCCCGGCAGGTTTCTATCGCAAGGATCACTTGCGCAAGCACACGCGCTCCCACATCGCCCGGCGCGTCAAGTCCGAAGTTTCGGCGCAAAACGTGAACGGATCCGGAGGTGGTGGCGGTGGCGGCGGCGGTGGAGCCGGTGCCAACAACAGTGCGCAGAGCAATACGCTGCACGGTTCCTGAGGATCGTACAAGGACTTCTGGTAAACTCCCAGACGAATTTCAAGCCAATAAGGCATCCGGACTGTTGACGGCAGCGGGCAGTTAGATTGCCCGCCATCGGGAGCAGACTGGAGGCCTTTGAAATTCGCTGGGGGCTTACCGGGGGTCCTGCTGAGCGTCACCCAAACTCCAATTACAATAACCCTCTAAAAAAAAAAACAGAATAATGAAGAAGAATAAGAAAAAGATACTTACAGGATGCAAGTATTAGTACGATTTTGTTCACGACACTTTCAGTTCTTTAGCTTTAGTTCTTTCAGTTGAGATTTTCGCACAAAAAACAAACAGAGTCGCAGAGCAAAAAGTATATAGCAATCGAAATGTACAAATCATCAGAAACAGAATCAGAATCAGTAGCAGAGAATGACAGATTCAAATTCGTGTTTAGTATGCGCATATGTTAAGGACAAGAGTCTCGTTTGGGTATCTGTGATCTGCGTAGTCGCTGAATAAACAAATCGAGATGATCGAGGGCGATCGAGATCGAGAGCTGTTCTAAGAATCAGTTAATGTCTGCAACCGATAAATACTACATATACATATATTTGTGCAATTTTATGAAAGAAACCATTTTGATTTGCCTTTTTGTTCATTACATTAAATTTAATGAAATTATATTACATTACATAACATAAAACATTAAATGATAAATGTGAATTCGAATTGAATTACGCGCACTATGAAGCATTTTTAAGGAGAAGTAAGGAGAGCTCTAAAAGCGAAATTTATACTTCTAGTCTTGTATTTTATTTTTACCGATAGGCATACATAGAGCGGAGGTCGTCATGTGTAAACTTAAGCTTTTAAAAAAAAAACTTGAATGTTCAAAAAATGAGAATCCAGAAGTAAAAAAAAAAACACACTAAACAGAAAGAATGCAATACGAAACTTGCATCTTTGCAGGCCCAAACTTCCAGCCATCGTCATTGTTTGCAACTGCAATATCTATACAATATCTATATCCAGCTTACCAATCAATAACTGATAACCACAAATAGCGTTAAGAGCCACACACACAGAATATACAGCAGAAGCAGAAGCAGCAGCAGCAGATACAAGATAGTAGCTACAAGATAGCAGATAGCACGCACGGGTCAGCTATGAGAATCCAAATAGAAATCGCTAACCGATAACCGATAACGGATAACCGATAACCGATAACCAGAAACAGCAACAGCAACAATAACCGAGACACAACTGTATAAAAGGATATTTTTTATATATATAAATACAAAAAATTAAAGAAAGCAGAGAGAGCGTATGAAAACCGAATAGGAATATAAAAGGCATAAAACAATAACCGAAATAAAGTGCAAACACTTCGAGCAAGTGACAAAGTAATCAACTGTTCAAATACAAAGCATTTTGAGATTAACGATTTAAAGTACACGACATACTTACATAGCAATGCATACTTGTATAGTTATACGAAGCTTCAAACTAAATACGCTAGCATTACACAGATAGAGATACACAGATACAGATTCACTGGATCTGTATCTGTAACCCCACAACCCATTGTAACTCGACTCACAAATGGCCCACTGAGCTCAAACTTGGCCAGATCCAAGTTCGAGCCAGAGTGACATTATATTTTTCAGATTTCTTTTCGGCATAATCTCTCGAAAAACAAGTACTTTTCAAGTTCGGGTTAACAAGTAGAAGGACAGTACAGAATGTAATTGAAACACTTGCAGTGAAGTACAAATATTTTAAACGACAGCAGCAAAGCCATTATTAGCCAAAAATCGAAAAGAAAAACTACGCAAATCTTAATACAGTTACTACATTAGAGGGTAGCCTCTCACATATACTTAACGCGTTTTTTGGCCCCCAAAAACAAGAAGAATTAAGGTGAACAGCTCTAATCACGTAGGTGACGAACCGCATAAATAATTAAGGGAACCTTCACACCACAACAAGGACTTATTATTTTTGCCACTGATTTTCTAGGTCTCTCAGCCACTCTCTCTCTCACACACACTCTCGACACACTTAAATGGAATAAGAATATATAAAACAATAAGTTTATAAAGAAAAAGTTGCAATAAATGACAAACAAATGAAATTAAATCACTCAGGGATAAAGCCTCCAAAAGAAAAACATAAAATAAAAAAAAAATGCAATATTTTAAACGAAATGAAAAAAGATTAAGAACAAAAAAGAAAAGAAAAACAAAAGTTTAATCTAAAGAGAAAGTAAATTTTAAAGTTAAAAAAAAAGAAAAACAAAACAAATATTTTAGTATAATACGAGATGGAAAAAATAAAAAAAAAAACGTTTTAGAAATTTGCACAAATTTTTGGGATTTTATAAAAGCAAAAAACAAACCATCATCAAGCATAAAAAAAAGCATCAAACTCGAATAAATTAATGACGAAATAGGAACATACATATTTTCTCACATTTCATTGGCTTAGCGAAGGTATAAATCGACAGGATATCAAAGGATATAAAAAAAACAATAAACAAACCGAACAACCGAATTCATAGACAAACGGTCCGTGCAACTTTTAGTGCATTTAAAATAATAATTAATTTATTTAAAAAACCGAAACCCCACAAACAGAAACAAAGAAAGTAAGCGGAGGTCTGCGGCCAAAGATCAAGTAAAAATTGTAGTTAGAAGGTCAAAGGTCAATAAGAAAATAAAACAATAACTACAAAACAGATTAGGGGCGCATAACAAGATACACCTTTTTTTATATTTAAAAAAAAAAAACAAGTTTCGAAACTGTACGTATTGAATTTATGTTTAGTGTCTGCAGCATGCAAGGATGTGAAATGAAGGATATGAAGTTCGATCTAATGGAGCGAGGAGCAAGGAGCTAAATACATTTTAGGGTTAGGGATTTTCTGCGAAAGGACTGAAGTTAAGGCAACGTAGCGTTAAATGCAAAATTGATTTGAAAGATACCGAGTGTTATGGATAATGGAGCGTGCGCGAATGCGATTGGTGACGAAAATTACTTGTTTAAGGCTGGACTTATGTAATTTCAAGCAAAAACGATAGTAGCAAAAACAAAAACAAAAACAAAAAAAACATGTAAAATGCAGATACAATATTTTTATAATTAAACAAAAAACAAACCCCCTCCCCAAAAACCCCTGATCTTACTATGTTTAATTCAACTGCAATTATCGTTAAAGACGTATTTACTGTTTGTGATCCAAAAATTCATTGATTAAACTTAAAAAATAACAAATCACAAAGATACAATTGTTGCATGGGCATGGTTTGAAGTAAAAAAAAAACAAAAAAAGTCAGGGTTCGCACTCCCCCACAAAGTACTCGACTCGATTCCCGGGTCTATAAGTTCGCGAATCTACAATCGCGATCCGATAAATACGATTCATAAAGCCAGGTTTAAAACCGGGATGCCATATGACGCTGGGCATTCGGGGAGTACTTTTGGGGCCAGTGCGAACCTTTAGAAATAGAGCAGGAACAGTAAATTGTACTTAATTGAAGGAAAACATGAAAAAAAATGATATAATAAAACACCGCCACTTTGAAATATATTTACTTGAATCAAATAATATTAATGAGTATATATAACTTTGTACTTGAATAATATTTTATTTATATATACCTTAAGTCAATAAAAATTCTAATAAATTATAATCACCCAAAAATGCATTTTTCAAATATTTAATATGAAAATAAAATGATATGCCATGGTTTGGGGAAATTTTGAGATAAATTTAATTCAGTTTTTCTTATTTGATAAAAAATATTGATATTTTTATATATATGTTAAAGTTTTTATGGGAAAAATCTTTGGAAGCAGAATAGATTCTATTGTATATTAAACATTTTTAGCTTATTTTCCAAATAATTTTTTAAAGTAAAAGCTATTTCCAACTAGAAAAGGCTTAAACCGGAAGTCCTGCACAATAAGAATTGTGCGGGAAACAACAAATTTAAATTAAGCGACCTTATTCAACACTGTTTTCAATGCAACTAGGAGAGTTGCCACATTGTTTCATCGATAACCACACTATTGTGAATGAACAACCAATAAAGGAATTACATTTTTTATATTTTTTAATTATATAGCCCAGATTAAATTAGATTTTAAATTATCTTTTATTTAATGAAATTATACTTCAGTCTTTAATTGTTTTGGATGGAGTTTGGATGTCAACTACACAACATATCCTTTTCAAATAGCATTGATTTGGTTTGTACTTTATGTTCAGTGGACTTTAGAAAACATTAAATAAAATTATAAGCTTTTTTATATAACTTAATTTTTCTAAATTAAGCTTTTTTTTTCAAAATCAATCGTCAAAATAGTCGGCAGAAAAAAGCTAAGTCGATATCAGACGTGGCAACCCTGCCCGAAATGCAACTCTGTGTGATAAGAGGAAGAGCGACCCATCGACTACGACGATGTTTGTGGGACCTTCGTCATTCGTCGGAATCATCTTCGAAGCGTTGAAAATGGATCGGTAGCTGGGAGAGAAACTTAAAGCGAAATACGCAAAGAAAACGGCTTTTGTCCGCTATTTCAGCGATTTTTTTTGTGTTGTAATCAGCAGAGGAAATTTTAACAACGACCAATCCAATCCACTAAACTACCAGTCACTTCCTACAGCAATTTGCAACAGAAAAATAGAATTACCCTGCACCAGCACCAGCACTACTACTACCACAACAGCTACAGCTACAGAAACTAAAAAAAATAAAACTACCACATAGCCGAGCCCACAAAGGAAAGGTGAAACGCAAAAAGAAAAGAATAAAACCGAGTCAGGCAAACAACCCAAATCGGAGGAATAGGAATAAATCCAAATCCAAAAATCCAATTTTCGCTTGCTTCATTCGCCTGTCCCTACCATAGTATGTGATGAGAGAAATCGGCAGTAGCAACCAGCAGCGACATCAACGACGACTCAACCACCAAACTTGACCACCAACGAAATCCGACCGACGCAGAGCCTAGAATCGAATCAATTTACATCAAAACTACAGCAGTCGCAGCAGCTTCTTGGCAATTGGATTCAAGTAAAAAAAGGAAAAAAAAACATCCCATAGGCGGCCACCATTTTGAATGAGCTGAAGAAAAAAAAAAAAAGAAGATAGAGAGAGAGCGAGAGAGGGTGTCTCTCATTTGTTGCACTACGCATTGCAGCTGGCCGCGGCGTAGCCGAAAACACAACACTGAACACCGAACCCTTTCCAGTTGCTCTCTCCGTCTAATCGCGTCCATAAAACAACAACACCATGGTCGAGCTGGAGGAGCAGAAGCCCAGCCAAGCTGCCGCGATTAATTCAGGCGGCGGCGGCAGCACCACCAACAACAACAACAATAATAGCATCCCCAGAAGTTCTGGCGACAGCGGCATCGGCAGTGGCAGCGGCAGCGGCGTTTCCTGCAGCAACACGGATAACAGCTGCAGGCAGAGTCAGTCAGGTGAGCAATTAACCGTTTAGTTAGAGAAACTTGTTTCAAAAACAATATTTATAAGAATGGCTCTATAAGAGATAGTTCCATCTCTAACCGGGTTACAGTGGTGGTGTTAATCAATCAGACTGGGTCACAGTACTACCAAAGTACCAATCTCTTCTCCCTTGACGTCACAGAAAAACATTCGAGAACATGCATGTAGTCTGGTGGCGGGGGCTAATGGCTAATCCCCCGCCCCCATAACGGGGTGTTTACAGTTGCTTTGTTGTGCTTCGAAGAGAGAATCACATATTGCATCATGCCCAGAGTGTAATGAATGTGCTCCACTTAGTAGGGTATTCCAATATCCCTTCGCTCATCGTTCTATAATTAAATATCTCCACATCTTAAGAGATAGGCCTTTAGTCGAAGAAATATCTGCTATATCACGTTCATTTATTGGAATTATTGCTGTTTACCTCCTTTGTTAACACCACAGGTGGGGGCTACTAGGGTAGAGGAGGGAGGGGGATCAACAGCTAACAGCTGCCAGCGGCCAGCGGGATGGAGACAAAGAGAAAGGGAGAGACAGCAGCAAAAGTATCTGTGTCGTATCGAGCGTGTGCAGGCAATTGCCTGCCATTAATTAATGGAAATGGAAAATGAGTCATGGGATCGATTGAGCTCGCGAGTAGCAGCAAGTCGCTCAAAATGCATCGGACTCGGACGAAATGTGAACAAACTTCCAAAGCTGCAGCACATAACCTTCATGACGTTTATTGCACTTGGTGGTGACGTTTGTTGCAGCCTAAAATAGAACGCCGAGCCAAAGCAAACGGCCGAATAAACGCAGCACCGAAGCGAACGAACGAACGAGCATGCCAAAACGCAGTCAGCGATGAGAGCGGCCTCCCACACACATGCCCCCATTGAGTTTTTTTTGCCGTCTGGAGAGGATTACAGTTACAAATAAACAAAAAGAAAGGATTGAAAATATATACGTGTATGGACACGTCTCCATGTATGTATCTCCACTTCCTCACTTAATCAGTTAAGTGAAAAAAAATGTCAATTGATTACCGACCGATAGCTGGACATGTTTTTTCCAGAACAATTATCATGAAGTTTCCTATTCTTGTCTGTGGGGCCCATTTGGAGGACAGTTGGGGCTGCTGCCTACGTGCAGCTTCTCATTCGTTCGTCGTCTCTGGGCCATCTCTTCGCTGTCTCGCTCCCCCAAACTATGTCTTGTCAAAGCCCTGCGAGAGAAATGGATTTTTTAGCTTTGGCAATGCCGTGCTGCTGCTGCTGCGATAAAAAAAAAAAGTCTGCAGGCGTACATATGTTGTTGTTTACTTGTGCGAAACGAAAACAATTCTCGAGAGCCAAGTCTTGAATGTAGTTTTTGTTTTTGCTTCTTGCCCTTTCCACTTGTTTGCTATTTAACAGAGCTTCTTCGCGCACATCACACCACCTTCCACGATGCGCACTGGTGTTGGGGAGTCTAGCTTTCTGTCCCTCTTACTCTCACTCCTACTCTGTCTACCCTCCCCCTCCCACCCACACAGACACATGGCCTACGTGCGAACGCACACTACAAAAAGGCCATGAAAACAGTAAGGTGGGTGCTCCCCTTGTTGTTCTCCCCTTTCCAACCTTAGTTATTATTTTAAATTCAATAATTTCATTTATTATTAAGCTGGGAATTTAGATATTTATGAAATAAAACAAAGAGAGCATGGGAGAGCATAAGTTGCATCATGTAAAGCTAATGCTCTCTTTTGCACCGGTCTTTTCAGCTGCTCTCTCTCTCTCGCTCACCTTCTTGTCTTGTCGCTTTGTTATTATTTTTCCTGTTGCTGTTTTTGTTTTGCTTGCGGCAGCCACAACCACAAAGCTACCACCGCCTCTTGGCCAGAAAACTGGTTCTGTTCCCAATCACTGGTGTGGCTTTATCTTGGCCATATTCTCTCTCTTTGGCCGTTCTGTTCTGCCATTTGTTTTGTGTGCGTGGGCTTTTTTTTTTTTTGTTGTTGTTTTTCTTTTTGCCACCTTGTTATCACAGTTGCTGCTCCCTATTCCCCGATCTACTGGAAATTAGAGAAAAATAATATATCCACATCGAAATCCAAGAACTCGATCTGCAATAATAAAGTTGTTTATTGATATTTTGCGGCTTTGTTCAGTTTCCAGCGATCGAATCGGTTCAGTATCGATGAATAAACATCGCATAATATTTCAAACCGGATTTTTGCAACCAGAAGCTATTCTCTTCCGGGCAGCGTTTAATTTTGATTTTAATTGCAGAGCAGGTTGTTATTGCACTTAAAGTTATGGGCTTGAGATACAATATAATGTTTGTTCTGAAAAAACAAAAAAAAAAACAAATATTTCTACTAGTTAGTATAAAAACTATTATTTTGGACACCACTGTATCTACCAGATTGTTACAAGCCCCAGCCCCACTCCCAGGCACTCTCGCTCTCGTTGGCTCTCAATGCTCCACCCGCTCTCTCACCCGGCCGAGAGCGTAACGCGCTCTCTCACGTCGTTAGTTTTTTTTTTTTTTTTTTTTTTTGCCCGTTCGACGGCTGGCGCGTGTTTGATTTTGATTCTTTCCTCGTAGGCGCCGCGCGACGAAGGTCCGCAAAGATTTGTCCGTGTTTTTTTCCTTCCATTTCTTTTCAAATTCACTATTTCGGTCAATTGGATTTTGCCGCACACCCGATTTTTCCCCGACAGTCTCTCGCGCGCCGGTACACACACCACTCACTCACAGCAGATCCCCATTAAACAGTTTCCCGAGCCGGCCGGCCATTCAATACGATATAGTCCCCCCGCCCCCCACCATTCATAGTCGGCGAGTTTAATGCGAGTGGTGCACTAAATCAATCTATGAGTGCTAAAGATGTGCTAACATACCGATCCATCCGAAATAGGGTTATAATTAGAGCCCCCCTCAAGTACAAGTAGCACTGAGAACTACTAAGAAATAATATCGACGGGGGAGTAGCAGTTTTATCTACGCATTGCAAAAACGTGCCGCCTAGAAGCAGAACCAACCGGGCGTTGCTTAGACAAATTGCGTTGCGATTAAAAAGGCGAACAGCAGCAGCAGCAGCAGCCGAGGCAGAAAACAACAATAGAAGCAGCAAACATGTTGGGTAAATACAATAACAACAAAACCTCTTACATACATGTGAGAAATTTTTACAAATACTATCACAAGTGCAGTCTGGGGGGAATCTGTTTCGAAATGCCGGTTTTTTGCATTTTTGTTATTGTTTTTGTTTCGGGCTATTTTTCCCCTATCTGTTATTACATTTTATTGCCAATTACAAACATTTGCTCTGAACTTCTATCCCCAGAGGCCTATGAAGATAAATTCCATCCGATTGCTGGCAATTTTTAATTTATTTAATTATATTAAAGAATTTCTTCGACCCCCTGGCCCCTGGCCCCTGTCTCTAGCCATTTTCATAAAGTTTCTTTACAATTTCATTTGCTGCGCAATAATTTTCTGCTTCTTTACAACACAAACACACGCGTTCACATGGCCCGAGTGTGTGAGAGAGTGTGAGTCGTCGGTGGGGCCCGTGAATTCATGCTGGCAATGATGGAAGGTGTCGCTAAGAGAGGAGAGATGAGTAAAAGTCCCGACCACATTCCAGACTTTTCTAGTAGTTAATATAGTTATGGATTATATTTTGAATATACAAATTTATTTATTCTTTTTTAAAAATACCAATATGAGTAAAATTTTGTATATAATTATATATCATTTCTTATATCCCTAGTTTGCAATTTGTGACGTCACAACTGACTCGGCAAATAGCGAATTTATTTTATGATCCCCCCATAGTCCATACTTTCACTAAGGCATGAAGTAATACCGGGAGAGCAAGAGATACCCCCAACACAGCTCTCTCTTGTTCCGGCTCTCTCTCTATTTACGAAAAGCTCCTCATGTGCGACCGCATGTGGTTTCTTTGCGTTTTAAATTATTATTAAATCGCCCGACAAAGCCAAACCTTTTGCTTTTGGTTTGCCAGCTTGCCTTCTTTCTGCGTAGTTTGCTGCTCGGCTTATCGGGCTTTTGTTTATTTGCTAATCGTCTTCACCTTTTATTCATTTTCTCTTTCCTCTTTTCGCATTTCCTACCTAGACCAATTGGAGATTGCTTATTATGACATAGCGGGGAGAATTTAATTGTGATTATGGAGCTTCTGTCAAGGTCCACTCTAGACTCTTTCGATTCTTGTTTTGCTCTCAGCTTCGCCTTATCAGCCTAACTGTTGATTTCTATTTCGTTTTTGGCACCTGTCGAGCCACTTTATGATATGTTTGTTTTTTCAAGACCTTCAAACATAAAGTTTTTTAGATTATTTTGGCATTGAATTGTAATTAAAATTAAAAATTTCAAATCTAAAATCTAAAATTTAAAATTTAAAATGTAAAATCTTAAACATTGTATTATAGAGATAGTTGTAGTTTTTTCTTTTTATTTTCCATTCGTTTAATGGAAATATTTGAAAATAAGACGTAGTTTTCTCTCACACGTCGAAAGAAGACCTATTCCAACACACAAAACTAGAATGACGCCAGAAAAGCCGGCCGGCAGGCAAAGAAAAACAACATTTCTCAGTCTATTTCGTGTGTGTGAGCTTATTTTACATAAGTGCTACATATAATTGTTAAAATTTGCAGCAGTTTGGTTGGCTGATGAAATAAACAAGGGCTATTTCCATAATATATTTTATTGTCGTCATTGCCGCCCTATCGTCTTTGCATCTGATCCGATCTGTTATGAGTTCTAGTCTAGACTAGCCCCTAGAACCCCCCTTCAGAGAGAATTACAATTAATAATTATTTATGCAATTTATATACAAAATATGAACCATTCATCAATTGATAAGTATGATTTGCAAAAATAAAAATGTATAATAATTAAATGCGCAGAATGTTTGGTCAGTCGGTGGGGAGCCGGCGGCCTTCAGATAAAGGAAAGAAATGTCATAAAATGTTCTTTGTGGCATTTATTTACGCAATTGATAACAGTTGAAAACCAACAAAAAATGGGACAAATTTTAAATATAAACCATGGGATAGAGGGGGGGTGCTGGAGAGCAGGGGAGAAGGATTGGGAGAATACTTCTGTATGGATGGAAAAAATTTCCATCAGACCCGTAATTGGAGGCATCAGGGCAACGACTTGCTGTCTCGATAAGAGAAACTACTACTACTCCTGCTTAGTTTTTTGATAAAAAGAGTTCTTGACAAAGAGAAGAGATATAAATATACATTTTTATTAAATTAAATTTCGAAATTTAATATTAGAGGTTCTCCTAGTAAGGAGTATCTACTGTAGTTGACTCCTCTCAATTACAATCCAATAAAGTGTAGAGATCTCTGGATAGATATCACCAGATCTGTGGGCTTTAAAAATAGCCATCCCATCCGCCACTAGCTTAGCTTAGCTCCAACCCTAGCTCTGTGTATAATTCCACACAGAAGTTCTACTCTATAGATGCCTGCCTGCCAGTGACTGGCCTGTTTACACATTATTTATTTTTACATATTTATGCACACTTGTGCCGTACCGTGCCGACTTGTTGTTTACGACACGCGATCTGCCTTCTACGCAGTTGTGCAAAAGTACGGCTATTTCTTATTCTCAAATCGCTCGTTATTATTTTTATGCATTGATATTTCTTTAAAATAGCCATGCAAATAGGGGCGAATAATGGTTGGTGGCCTGATCTTAAGACTAGACTTATTCTGACATATTTTTCTTTACTTTACAGACGGCCAAAATGAACTGACCCGCTACAGCAGCGAGGATGTGTCGGGCAACGAGTCCAGCGAAGCGCCCAACATGACCGAGATGGAACGGCAGGCGGAACTGAACCGCCACAAGGAGGAGATGCAGAAGAAACGGCGCAAGAAACGCATCAGTTCCTCCCTCCATTCCTCAACCTTCCAGGGTGAGTCTGCCATACCATAATAGATCATATCCTTTATCTTTAATCTCCCTTTTCATTTTAGAGCTTTATAAGCTGACTGGCGAGATTCTGGGTGAGGGCGCCTATGCCTCGGTCCAAACGTGTGTCAACATCTACACGGACTTGGAGTATGCCGTGAAAGTGATCGATAAAATACCGGGTCATGCCCGCGCCCGTGTTTTTCGCGAAGTGGAGACATTCCATCATTGTCAGGGCCATCCCGGTATCCTGCAATTGATCGAGTTCTTCGAGGACGATGAGAAGTTCTATTTGGTGTTCGAGAAGATCAATGGTGGGCCATTGCTGACGCGTATCCAGGAGCATATCTGCTTCTCGGAGCACGAGGCCTCGCAGATCATCAAGGAGATCGCCTCCGGACTGGATTTCCTGCACAAGAAGGGCATCGCCCATCGTGATCTCAAGCCGGAGAACATTCTGTGCGTCAAGACGGACTCCCTGTGCCCGATCAAGATTTGCGACTTTGACTTGGGCTCTGGAATCAAGTTCACCACCGACATCTCCTCGCCGGCAGCCACGCCCCAGCTACTCACTCCAGTAAGTGCCAACTTTGATCTGCAATTGCAACTGAAACATAATGAAATAAATTTATTTTCGTTATGTTTAGGTCGGCAGCGCCGAGTTTATGGCACCCGAAGTAGTTGATCTGTTTGTGGGCGAGGCCCACTACTATGACAAGCGATGCGACTTGTGGTCCCTGGGTGTCATCGCTTACATTTTGCTTTGTGGCTATCCGCCGTTTTCCGGCAACTGCGGCGAAGATTGCGGCTGGAATCGCGGTGAAAACTGTCGCACGTGCCAGGAGCTGCTCTTCGAGTCCATTCAAGAAGGTTTGTAATTCAAACAGACTTTATTTTATGATCTTTTGACTAAAAAAGGACTCCTGTTACTTTACAGGACACTTCACTTTCCCCGAGGCCGAGTGGCACGATGTGAGCGACGAGGCCAAGGATCTGATTTGTCGTCTGCTCGTCAAGCAGGCCTCCAGCCGCCTCAGTGCGGAGGCGGTTTTGAACCACAAGTGGATACGTATGTGCGAGCACGAGCCGCCGGTGAAGCAATCCGGACGCCATAAGGCTCTACAAACCCCGGCCAATATCCGACGGTAAGTTGTTTTTAAATAAATATTCCAGATATGATTAATAATGGATTTAATTGTTCACTTTTAGCAACCACCAGTCGGCAAGGGAGATATCGAAGTTCGCCGAATCGGCAATGGCCGTTAAGCGCGTGGTATTGCAGCATTTCTCGATGCGCTACGACTACATGAAGGAGCGCCCGAACATCTACCAGCCGTCGCAGGCCTACATAGACGCGTACAGCGATGAGAACTACAACCCCAAACCGCCGGCCCACTACACCCGGAGTCGCTCCCAGCGCAATCCTGCCGCCTCGCTGTCCAGCTACGGCGGTCGGATGTCCTCGATGCACGGCCAGCAGCGGGCCAACAGTCGTCAGTCCTCCAGGAATGGAGCTTCGCGCAACGCATCTGCCATTTATCCGAACAGCGGTGGCTTTAAGACTCTGAACGTGCACGAAGAGGACGACGATGATGAGGCTCTGGAGGCTTTTGGGCGGATCGATGACGAGGACGATGAGTGGGCCAGGTCCACGAAGCACTATCAGCAGCAAAGGGAGCTGCAGAAGCAGCGAGAGGCCATGGAGGAGGAGCGCTACAGGAGGGAGAGCGTTAGCGAGGGCGAAGTCGACGAGATGGACGAGGATGGAGAGAGCGAGGACTATCAGCACTATAAGCATTATTGGCGCGAACTGGACGAGGACGAGGGCGATGACTATCTCTATGAGCAGCAGCAGCGCGTCGACTACATAGCCGAAGAGGATGAAGGGGAGAACGATGAGGAGGAGGAAGAGATGGAGATGGAGAAGGGCGACGATAAGTCGAAGGAACTACAACCGACACCCGACAATCCAAGGCAGTTGAAAGCCGAGAAAGTCGAGGAAGTAGACAACGGTGAGTATGGAAAGGAGCAGCTTATTATGGATAATATGGGAGAAAAGGAAACAATCCAGCAAAGTGAATTTGCTAAACTCACCACAATGCGCAAAGATGCGCAGGAGGAGGAGATCAACAAGGAGGAGGAGGAGGAGACTACACCAGAGAAGGAGAGATTGAAGAAGGAGGAGCAGGATAATGTTGATGGGGCTAGGAAGCAAGGACCATCAAGTGATATTAGTGCTACTACCATCACCGAGAATAACCAGCAGCAGCAGACACCAGTTACTAAAACTACGACACACATTAACAACTGGCAACCTGGCGATGCAAATGATAATGATGATAAGGAGGATGATGATGTTAAACTATTGGATAGTATTAGTGATTTAAATGAAAAGCTACCTGAAATTTATGAGACTGCAAATATTGTTGTCAACTCAGCGGCAGTGCCAGAAGCAGTAGCAGTAGCAGATACAGATGCAACAGCTACTGATGCACCACGCCCACCAACCGATACACTAGAAGATGATTCGAATGGGATCAGACCGACTGCGGCTGAGGGTACAACAATGCGAATGACTTTTGGCAAGACGGCGGCAGTGGCGACTACACCAGCAGATACTACCATCCAAGCAAAGCCCGCCCGTAATGTTTACTTTGCTCTCGATGCATATCAGAACGACGAGGATGCCGATATCGATGAAGACGACGACTACGACGAGGAGGTGGAGCAACGCAAGCAGCCGGGGCCATCGATCGCCAATGCCTATACCCGCAAGCAGCGTCAGCAGCACCACCAGCGGTATATAGTACCGGCTCAGGGACCCCGGCAGCAGAATCAACAGCAACCGGAGAACTGGCGCTACCGCACCCACCACTCCCAGGTTGGTAGTCCCACTCCATTCCATAACAGCGAAGAGGTTTTATTTTTAATTTTTTTTTTATCTTTAGGAGCAGCAACCAGCGGCTGGGTATCGCAAGTACCGACCACCCTTCAGCACTGGAGGCGGTGGCGGCCACTACGGCAACCAACAACGCAATTATCTGGGCAGCTTCTCGCACAGCGGCGGTGCCGCTGGTTACAAGGTGGCACCCCCGCCATTGATGCAGCCGCCGGTGCAACCAGCACCTCAACGGCATAACAGCGCTGGAAGCAGTAGTGGTAGTGGCAGCGGCAGCGGTGGATCTCCACCATCCGACGAGCAGTCAACGGTCCGCAACTGGCGTCAGGATTGCGTCTACGCCAGGAGCTATGGAGTCAACCAGTCGTCGCAGCAGCAAGCGTCTCAGCCTCGCTTGGCGGTCCAGCGGGCCCAGCAGCAGCCGAGGATCGGTAGCGGTCGGTTCGCCCATCTGCAGGCCCCGCAGCTAATTGAAGAGCTGCCGGACATGCGGATCGGCCTGTCCCCGCCCACCGAGAGCGTGCTGCTCCAACGACGTCTTCGTCAGCAGCAGAGGGGCAACGACCTGTCCGAGTACTGTGAGCCGGCCACCGCCAGTGGTTAGTGGTCGGTCAGTCGGTCGGTAATTTGTCCATCTTTTTGGGAGAGAAACTCTGTTTTTCACGCACATTCTTCGAAACGACTTTCCAGTTCTAAGATTCTTTTTTTTGGGTCCGACACTTCAGCCCACAAACATTTCATTTCAAAATACGAACGAAAAACAATTACACAACAATTCTATTAATTCCGCAATTGCAAAACAGAGTTAACAAAAAACAAACAAAAAAAAAACACAAAAAGTTTATACAAGAAAAGGATATTTTTTAAAAAATGTAATTTGTGAGGAGGGAAAAAAAGCTGGCAGATAGATACACAGAGAGAAAGCGAGTGGCAGTTGTCTACGCTGTTTTGAAGAAAGCCAAACAGTCGTTCGAGATATAAAACAAAAAAAAAAAAAGAAAACAAAAAAAAAAACAAATACCTTTTTTTATAAAAAAGATTCAAAAATTGTAATTTATATTGCACTATAATTTTTTATTATGAAAAATAAAA
Organism: Drosophila ananassae; assembly: GCF_017639315.1. Taxonomy (NCBI): domain Eukaryota; kingdom Metazoa; phylum Arthropoda; class Insecta; order Diptera; family Drosophilidae; genus Drosophila; species Drosophila ananassae. The sequence continues at coordinate 14,147,987 of NC_057927.1, read as the reverse complement.
ACGAATACGAAAAGTGTTTGGTCAAGAGATGCATTAAACCAATATTGATTCATTTCGTGTTGGTCCTAATTAAAATCCTAAGTACTTTTCCAAAAAAAAAAAATAAAAAATAATAATGTTGATTCGAAATCATTGGCTCTTTCGGAGGCCGCGTATCCAAAAACCAAAATGTACAAGGAAAATTGTTAAAATTTGTATAGTATGTTTTTATTTCTCATAACTAAATCGTTATAAGAAACCTGCGAAAACCAGTTCAGTTGATAATTAAGTTTTTAAATTGTCCAAATTTCGAGTGGCTCGCAAATAAGTTTGTCCCCAAAAAAAAAAAACAAAAAAAAACACTTCACACACAGAGCTCATTCTAAGACTATTTCTAAGAAATTTGAATATGAACACGATATCTGGTTGTGCAAATTTAAATTTCTTAAAACTAGCCTTACGGAAGACTATCCGAAGCTATTGAAGATATATTTTTTAAGCCCCCCCTACATTTAATCACACATTTTCCACACTACACTGGGCGAAGCGAAATAAACTTGACATTGTTGTTGGTTGCTCAACTACAGTAGCTGGGCGTAAATGAATGGAAGACACGAAAGAATGAAACCAACCCAATTTTGTTAAATACATATACCTATAATATTTAAAAAATTGTGATATAAAATGTAAATGTAACTGCACCTGAAGAAAAAAATCTATCTATCAAATGACGCTGTGCCATCTCAACAACACCAACAACAACAACAACAACAACAACCAACTACCAACCACTTGAAACTAATTGTTAAGGCCCGCCAGAGGAGGAAAATTTCCGCAGTCTTTGTTTACGTCCCACACGATACCACGATGTCAAAGCTCATTCACACCCAAATATACTTATATTTTCCAACCAAAACGAAACTAATACTAAAAACTTCCATTAAAAAAACACTAAAAAATAATGAAAATAAAAACCGAAGAAATGCAATAATAAAAAAAGGATTTGTTCAAAATTTTCGCACTAAACGATGCAAAAAAAAAAAAAAAAATATTTTGCCAACAGCATCGGTTTGTGTTTGAGGAAAGTTTTGAACATTTTATAAAAAAAAAAAAGAAACAATAATTATGACAGCGTCCAAATAATTTTAAACTATTCATGCAATTCCTACAGAAGCAATCAAATTTGCATTGAAACTGACAAAAAAAATATTGAAATATTGAAATGAAAACTATCGCTTTCGTTTTTATTTGTAAAACTGTGAGGAATGTTTCGCAACGAAACAAAAAAAAAAGTAACTAAGAAATAAATTGATAAGCAGCGCTGCGAAAAAAATAAAGAAAATAAAAACTACACTCAAATAGAAAGAAACCTTGGTTTAGAAAACGTCCGATAAAAGCCAATGGGTAAACTTAAGTCGTTAACATTGTGGACAGCGCTGCTATCGGGAGTCGCTATCGGGAAATGGAACATCATCGATTAATCGAGGGGTATCGATACAAACAATTGATAAAACAGATAACAAATCGATAACATCAACTAAGTGTTTGTATGAAAAGAATTTGTTTTAAAATTATTGCTATAAAAAAAGTAAAGAAAAACAAGCCAAGAGAAAAAACAATTCAAGAAAACCCGCAATAAAAGAGTAGATATTGTTTTATACATACAAACTCAATAAAAATGCAAAATACATAAAATGTTAAATCCTGTTTTTTATTTAAAACACAACAAGAGGAGAAGTAAGCTTATTACAAAAATAGTCAAGTTTAAACGAATCGTTAAATACCCTTCGCATGTGGTAGAGGGGGGGTTTAATCGGGCAAAATGGAATGATGTAATCTCAGGCGTATTATTATAGGGCACACCCATACATTCCGATATTAAACCCTTCATATAGGTAACATTTCTTGCACAATAAATTTGCAGGTAATATTCATAAATGAGACTTCCGTTTTGACGAAACTGTCCTTCGTCATCGACACGAAACGTTGGGAGTGAATGAAGTCTACTCCTGCCTATCGAAAGGATCATCACCCGCATGTCATTATCCTTGTGGAAAATACTGTAGGCGTGATCCATTTCATAATTTTCGTAATCCGGCGGATGGGACCTTTGTTTAATGTTGTAACACAGGCGTTTGAATTTTTCTCCCCACACATAATAGCAGTTTGAGGTTCTTTTCGGGTTTCTTTGGGAATACTGGAACATTTTCGCTAAATTAGTGTATTAGTGTATTTTTTTCAGGTTTTTTTTTTTACTGAAGGAAGCAATTAATTCTATGCCGGAGTTGTTTATTTTCTTTTAAATTTAATTTTTATAGTTCTAATATAGATTTCCTTGAGTTTGAGCCAGCTAAATGCCCATTGCAGTTCTCAGGATACAGAATATAATGATAAGTCTTCCATTATATGGATTTCTATGTAATTTCGAAAACAAATTTCACAAATTGTACCAAAATTTTGAAAATTTTTGAAGGGACTGGGACACAAATTTGGATTCCGATCGACGGTACTTAGTTCCTTGATTTGTAAATGGTATTCCCCTTTTAAAATCCGATACGAATTGGCATAAATATTGACTAAAAAGTGGGTGAAAAGTCAATTTTAGCCACCCAAGTATTTTGACTTGGTCAAAATGGTCGATTTCTTTCAGGAAAAAGGGCATAACTTTCTTAATAATGGTCTGATCGTTGAATGTTATACCTTCCCGAATTTGGATCTTCGAGAACTATCATTTTCAATCAAAACCTCACCACCTAAAATCGGACCCCATTTTCGAAATTTTTCAAAGGGGTAACATCGTGATTTTGGCCAAAAATCGAGCCAAAATTTTATTTCGCGATGGGGACTATATTTTGATGCAGATCGACGGTACTTAGTTCCCTGATTCAAAAATGGTGTTCCTTTTTCAAATCCGATACGAATTGGCTCAGATATTGATTAAAAAGTGTCTCAAAAGTATTCATTTTGGCCATCCAAGGATCTTATCTTGGCCAACATGATCTCCCCATCGCTTTCTTTCAGAAAAAAGGCCATAACTTTCTTGATAATTGTCCGATCGGCGAATGTTATACCTTTCCGATCTTGGATCTTCGAGGACTATCATTTTCAATCAAAACCTTACCACCTTAAATCGTACCCCATTTTCGAAATTTTTCAAAGGGGTAACATCGTGATTTTGGCCAAAAATCGAGCCAGAATTTAATTTCGCGATGAGGAAAATATTTTGATAAAGATCGACGGTGCTTAGTTCCCTGATTCGAAAATGGTATTCCTTTTTCAAATCCGATACGAATTGGCAAAAATATTGACTAAAAAGTGTCTCAAAAGTATTCATTTTGGGCATCCAAGGATCTTAACTTGGCCAACTTGGTCTCCCCATCGCTTTCTTTCAGGAAAAAGGCCATAACTTTCTTAATACTAGTCGAATCGTTGAATTTTATACCTTTCCGATCTTGGATCTTCGAGAACTATCATTTTCAATCAAAACCTCACCACCTAAAATCGGACCCCATTTTCGAAATTTTTCAAAGGGGTAACATCGTGATTTTGGCCAAAAATCGAGCCAAAATTTTATTTCGCGATGGGGACTATATTTTGATGCAGATCGACGGTACTTAGTTCCCTGATTCAAAAATGGTGTTCCTTTTTCAAATCCGATACGAATTGGCTCAGATATTGATTAAAAAGTGTCTCAAAAGTATTCATTTTGGCCATCCAAGGATTTTAACTTGGCCAACATGGTCTCCCCATCGCTTTCTTTCAGAAAAAAGGCCATAACTTTCTTGATAATTGTCCGATCGGCGAATGTTATACCTTCCCGAATTTGGATCTTCGAGAACTATCATTTTCAATCAAAACCTCACCACCTAAAATCGGACCCCATTTTCGAAATTTTTCAAAGGGGTCGTGATTTTGGACAAAAATCGAGCCAAAATTTTATTTCGCGATGGGGACTATATTTTGATGCAGATCGACGGTATTTAGTTCCCTGATTCGAAAATGGTATTCCTTTTACAAATCCGATACGAATTGGCTCAGATATTGACTAAAAAGTGGCTCAAAAGTATTCATTTTGGCCATTCAAGGATTTTAACTTGGCCAACATGGTCTCCCCATCGATTTCTTTCAGGAAAAAGGCCATTACTTTCTTGATAATTGTCCGATCGGCGAATGTTATACCTTCCCGATCTTGGATCTTCGAGAACTATTATTTTCAATCAAAACCTCACCACCTAAAATCGGACCCCATTTTCGAAATTTTTCAAAGGGGTAACGTCGTGATTTTGGCCAAAAATCGAGCCAACATTTTATTTCGCGATGAGGAATATATTTTGATGCAGACCGACGGTCCTTAGTTCCCCGATTCGTAAATGGTATTCCTTTTTCAAATCCGATACGAATTGGAATCGTTTTTAAAGTATGCATATTTATTCAATGGAAAATAGAAAACAATAATAGGAAAAGGACATAAACCGTTGTTACTAAAAATTATTTAAAGTTCTAAGTAATGTTGAAATATTTCACACCATCTTAAAACGATTGCAATAACGTTAATTGTTAACAAGTTTTGAATTGTCAGTGTTGCCTCTCTGAAATTTCGGAATAATTTTCGATATATCTTTAAGCTTTTTACTGGTATCGATAATGCGTTACGTTCCGGCAGACAAGAAAAAAGTTTCGTTATTTTGGATCTTCTATAAAGTTTTAGATTAAAAACATCAATTTCAGAAAAACTAAGTCAAAGTGCGAGAATAGTCGTCAATAAAGTACCTACAACCCATTCTACCCACTTAAGCAACTTCCATTTAAGCCGTTTTTTCTATTATTGCAGCTGTTTTATTTGCTCCTTCTACACACAATATTTTATCCCCCCTATTGGTTTGGTTGTGTGGCACTTACTTATCTTAGTAAGTCATATTATCAGAATTTTAAGTTCATGTATATTTTGGGCTTGTTCATGTTAGTTTAATAGTTGTTTAATTTTATCGAATAAATTTTGTTTACTCAAAACTTTGTTATCACTAAAACAGCTGTTTAGTTTTCACCCTTAGGCCTAACAGCTGTTTTTTTTTGTTTACAGCTAACCCAAACTCACCATGTTGGCTAAAATCAAATTCAATATTGATTTTGTGTAAAAATAAACAATTTATTTAATAATATTTTGCAAAACTCTTTAATAATAAGTTTTTGTAACTCACTATCGATATGATTCTTATCGATAGCACACTGACATCCCTATTGCGTTGTCTAGAAATTAATAAGTTTTTTTGCACCAACTAAAAAGTTTTGTAAGGCCACCGCAGCAGGTGGGACATTAAAAACCAAACGTATTTCTTTTTTATTTACTATTTGGGAAAGGGAAGTGGATTGTGAACTCGTTGAAAATGAAAATATATATTAAAAATGACTACATTAAAAAAGAAAGAAAAAATGTTTTCAGTTTTTTATATATTTGCGAGCTTTTGTTATCCTTAATTGTGTTTATTTGTATTTATTAACTATTATTAAGAAACACTGAGTAAGGATTAAATGAATACGTTTAATAAGAAAATAGTTGCCTACTACAGAACGGCTTGGCCCTTTGTTTTTATTAGGGAAGCCCCGGGGCACAGAGCAATCAGCTCAGTCGTTTCGACTTTGCCACAGATCTATAATTCATACATTTTTGTATATACATATGTATACATATTTTCAGAACTTTTTGGCCTATGTGCGCCGTAACGCCGTAATTTTTTGCCGTTTCTTTGCCGTTGACGTTGCCATTGTGCACTGAACTGAAGATTCTGGAGATCAGATATCTTGGCAAGTATGGAGAACGAACAGGAGGAGTTGCGCCACCACCCACGGGTCACCATGTCGTTTTCAAGCCCTTCCGCTCAAGAAACCCGTAAGCTGCCCAACACATTATGCTAGATGGCTAATCCTTTCTGGTTTTGTTTCAGATTCCCCGCAGTTTATGATGCTACCTGACGGCTACATGCTGTTTAATCCATTTATGACGGCTCCAGTGCCACAGTCTACATCTCCATCCCCATCATCTTTCACCGCATTGGTGGCACCGCGTCGTGAGGTTTCCACTTCCTCCGGATATGAGCCTACTCCACCTGTTCGCTGTGAAAAGTGCAGCTTGGTATCTAATCTCTGTCGATGTCATTGTGCTGACTCCACTCAAAACCAGTCGCAAGACTCGTCGCCTCAGTTCGTGGAACTACCCTCGTCATCAACTGCCACTTCTAGAAACCGCCAGGCGGAACAGAAGAAGACTGAACCCCTTAATTTGCAACACGAGAGCGACGATGCTGCCGATGAGGTGGTAGTCTCCATTAATGGAACATGGCCAGCGGCCGCTATGGAGGAGCATGCCATGGATGCCACTGCGGTGGTGTACGAACAGCCCTCCAGTTCGCTGCAGCTGAGCAATAGCTTTGATGACGTTACGTCCAGTGCCTCGGACACGGAGCACGTCCAGTTCGCCAATACGCGTACCACCAACACCACCACGACTACATCGGCTGTGCAGGCGCATAAAAAGAAGCCAAATCGTTCAAGTGACGCCTCCTCGAATTCCTCCTCAAGCGGCAGTGGAGGATCAGGAGTAGAACTTGACGCAACACCCAGCACGAGTGCCCAAGCGCGAAGACAGCAAGTAGATCGATTTTCATATCGACGAGCTAGGGTTTTGGAACCGGAAAATGAGAGCAGTGACGATGGCTGGGACCTAAGGATGCATAACTCTGCCGCCCAGTCGGGACCTGCTGTTACCGTAATACGAGGCAATGGTAGGAGAGAAATCCAAGCAGACGGTCACGGGGATCACACATACTTTAATAGTCGTAGACCGGATAGCACGTACAGACCAGCTGCTTCCTGCTCCACGGCCACCCACACAACATGCAGCGTAGACTACGGATCTCGAATGCGCCAGAATACTGCATCGCCTTCGACAACTTCGACGGATCAGGATCAACTGGAGGCGGAACAGCCACAACCGCAACCAATGCGTCTATCAAGTGGACGGGGAAACTCTGGAGCATTGTGGAATCGGGCGCGTCCCACGGACGAATCAGCACCTCCGAGAAAGAATCCGCGATTAGACAACGAGAGGGAATCGCCGCCCAGTTCCTCAACGAAACTTTCGCCAACAAATTTCAATGCTTTTCAGCCGGGTAGGAGCAGACACCGCACGTTTGCCGAGCTGGGAACCAGCAATGCTGCTCGGCCATCGGATCAATCTTCAAACGGATCGTGTGTAATAACTTATGTGGGCAGGCCACGGGAGCGGCAGTCCACCGGAGAGCCGAACAATCTACCTTCAACGTCGTCAGGCAGGCGTGGAAATTTGAACAACTCCAACACGAATTCAAACCGGGGCGATGCTGTGCTGACTGCTCCAGATTTACAACTGGATGATTGGTCTTCCGACTCCAACGAAGATGATGATGACGTTGTCTTCGTACACTCCACACGGGAGCCGATACTCTCCATAGATCTCACCTCTGATGACGACGGTGGCATAGCCAATGAGAGGCCGCAACGGGAGGAAAGGGTGCGGCAAACACAGAATGGACGTAGCAGTGAGAGTGGAAGGGAAAGGCTACCGGAAGGTACACTCCAGGACGAACTTCGAAGAGAAATACAAAGGTGGGGAGGTCCAGAAAGAGACGAGGACTGGAATGCGTTGGATGCCCGCGATGAAAGGCGACCAATTTTTAATTACGCCTACCCCCTACCATATCCCCGTAGATCGGAACGCCGATCAGAGGCTGGTGAAGATGGAACGTCTGCTTTTGCGTTCTACAGCGGCGCTCTTGCCAATAGGCCTGCGATCACGGACCACAACTATAGCTATGAACTGGACCAGTTGCTGGATCACAGTTCCAGACATTATTATCCGCCTCCCCGCTGCTCCAGCATGGATCCGCAGCGCTACTTCCAGCCAATCAGTGAGCAGCCTCCCATGTGGGTACTTGGTACGCCACATCCACCACCTGCTCCCGGTCCTGTTCCAGCACCGGTTTCGGCGCCTCTTCCTCCACCAGAGAGCTTGGCCTCTGGGGCTGTCGCTTCCACGGCAAGCAGCTCCAACGGGTCCACATCCAGTTCCCAGCCAGTCCGCCGGAGACGCAGTAGTCCGGCGAATGTATACCACCGTTATCAGCCGTACTACGTTCCTCATTATGCAATAACCCCACTTCCCACCGTTATGGAGGCTGTTTACTCACCCAGCCCTCTTCAATCCCTGCCCTCGACACATTCCCATCCCCATCCGCACACCCATCCCCATTACCAGGGACAAGGCGGTAGCAGTCGGAGCTCATTGAGCGGAGCTCTCAATGCGGCAGCTGTTGCAGGCGCAGCTGCAGCAGCACAGGCGCAATCCTTTAACGTTCTCTTGTCAAGGACTCACAACGAAGCCGGAAGGGGGGTGGGAGCTGGGTTGGATAGCGGCCCGGTGGGAAACCCATCGCCACCACATCCGTTGGTCCAACAGCAGCAACAGCAGCGAAGTGCTATTAATCCCCCGCCGCCGGGAATAGTTTCCTCTGTTACATTGGGAGCAGCCGTCTCGCCGCCACCACTCCTCGAGATGTACTCCGGCCGGAGTACCATTCCGTATTGCGGATCGCCGCCATTTAGCGTGAGAAGATCGGAGGCGGCGTACAGCAACAGGCAGCACTACCAGCCTCAGCCGCATCAGGGCCACCAGGCGCCGCAGAACCAAATGCATGCTCACATACATCCGCCGCACAGGGCCAGCGCTCTAGTGGCCACCTCGTTGACCCCAGCGCCGCCTTATCCAGTTCACCAAAACTTGTGGTACCGGCAACAGAGCATCCAAGAGTTGCACCGGCGACATATGACTCCCACACCCATTGATCTCTCCTCGAATGCGCCACTACTGACAAGCAGCCTGCGGAATGGGTACATGCACAGCATTTGCAACTGCGTCCATGCGCGAAGTGGTCCGGTTTCCAGTCTAGATCCTGCTTATTATCCGCCGTATGATGCTGGAGCTGTTGGATCAGCCGCTCCCCCGCCGCCACCCCAGTCGCAGGGCAGTTCGATTAGTATAGCCGGTTCCGCTGGGTCCACGGGAGCACCACCCATGCTTAGGATTCCGACACAAGCGCAGACTTCACCGCCGCCTTCGCATCTCTTGCAGCGACAGCGTGCGATTCACCACCACATGTTCCATCACCACTACTCCCCGTTGCATCTGGAAATTGGTCTGGCCACGCCCCTATCCCTAGGATCTCGAATACTTATTGGACCACCGAGGCCGAATCGCGGAGCCACTTTGGTAAGCAGTCAAATAGGCCACCATGTCTCCTGATTCTATTGATTATCTTTTAGGAAACCATCGAGCGGAATACTTTGCCCCATAAGTATAGGCGTGTGCGCCGGCCAAGTGAAACCGATGAGGATGCTGAGAAGTGCGCCATCTGTCTGACCCTCTTTGAAATTGAGAACGACGTTCGGTAGGTTAAGATTTGGGAAGAGGAGTTTTTTGCTTAATTAATTTTAATAACTATGATCCACTTTAGGCGCCTACCTTGCATGCATTTGTTCCACACCGACTGTGTGGACCAGTGGCTGGTCACCAACAAGCACTGCCCGATTTGTCGCGTCGACATCGAAACCCATATGGCCAATGATGCACTGGCCTCCAGTTCTAGCGGTGTCACGGACGCCGCCAGTAGTGCCGCCTTATGACACTGTGTGCATGGAATCTTCATGTAATCCTCCTGGAACGAGATCGTCGCGGCAGGCATAGTGAGGAAATCAAATGAAAGAAAAGAAAAATAATCTTAAAAAAACATAAGAACAAACCTTTAAATATTTAACCCACCACAGCACGCAATTGCCACGATTGCGTAGTTGCGATGAAGAATATCAAAAAGCTAAGTCTGTTTGGCTCAATTTCTTACTCTAAGTATCATAAGTGATTCGGCAAATTATTTCCTATACATATGTACAAATTGTCCACGTCTTGTGAAACAAAATTCTTGTGATAAGAATTTCATAAATGCGTATATTGTTATAGAATAGAATACCCATCATGGGCGCGACTTATATTCTTTCCAGCCCACGCTTGTTAAACTTTCAATTTCTGTCACACAAATAGGACTCTCTCCATAAAACAGGACGCGGAACCAAGTTTCTAATCGGCCAATGCATTTTGTATTTAATTTTAGAATCCCAAATAGCATGTTAATACCTTTTATGATTTTCTATTAATATTTTTTGTTATGTTTTTAATTATCACAGCTAGTTGTGATTAAAATGATCAAATTATTATCTTCTGACAGATAAAAACCGATTAATATTAATTATTTTCTTAATGTTTGGGCTCTACCACCTCAATTATTGCTCAATATCTCATATCGTGCCATAATCGTGAAATTATTACATTAAAAAATAATCCCATTTAATGGTTTGTATCATCGTAACATAAGTTCTGTTTTAATTTCGCCAAGGCACAGTGCATACAACTTTTCCCAGTGTCGTTCATAAACGACAAAAATAAAGTAAACAATATCATATTTAAAAGAATTTCTTTTTATCCTGTATGTATAATTCTTTTATTGGTAAGTAAATAATCAGTTCTATTTCGTGAGTTTGTTTATCAGTAACAGTTTATTGCGAAATATGAATATGCAACTTTGTGTTTCAGCTTCCGTGTAAAACTTTAAAAATCTATAGCTACGTTTTATTTTAGTGGTTTTGTTAACTCAACACCCCCTATTTTGAAGGCAAGGGTGGTCTATTGGTTCTAATGTTTAAAAGATATTGTTGCTGAGGACTTTGGGTTTATTATTTAGGATGTGCTTGTGTCTTTAAACTATTTTTTATTTTAAATACAAAAAAATTTAAAAGGCAACACTCTATAAACATTCTCTCCAACCTGATCCACATATTTGAAACTGGCTAACAAATCATAGAGTTGGTTAAGGAATCCCAATCATGCCAATAGACAAACCCCCGTGAATGTAGATATAAGGCCATATATCCTATGTAGCGTCGTCATCCTCATCATCCTCCTGCTTTGCCAGGTCGGCGAAGAAATCCCCCGTGTTGGTGCACTTCGAGGAGGGCAAGTTATGCCGTTGTTCCTTATAGGCATTGTGTTTCTCGTTGTACTTGATGTCCCCAAAGTCTTCGAAATACTTTACGTTCCAGAAGCGAACGTCGTTGTTGTGTGAAGACGATGCCAAAAGCTCACCGGTGCTATTAACATCCAATGCCTCGATGGGCATGTTGTGCTGCCCCACTACACCCAGATTTCGGTACGGCGTGATGTGGCAGGCGCGTATATTGCCATCCTCTCCAGCCACACAGGCGATTCTATCGGTGATTGGAATCATCAGGCTAATGGGACTCTTAATACCAGGATACATGTCACAGTGGTACCCGAAGGAGCCCCAATTGTAGCTGTACAGTTTTCCCTTGGAAGTGCCCACAACAAGCTTAGAGTCGCCGCGATAGATACCCATGCAGTTGAGCTCCTCTTCGTAGGGCTCCGACTGTACGTACAACTTGCGGCCGGGGATATTGAAGGTGGTGAGGTATCCGTCCGCGCTGGTGGCCAGAAGCAGCGTATTCTGTTCATTGGATAGCAACTGGGTCACTTGATCATCTATCTGCTTCAGCTCAAACACATGCTGCTTGGTGCGCAGATCCCAGAGCTTCACTGTGCCCGCATCATCTCCCGTGGCAAAGAGGTTCTCATTTAGGACATGCAATGTGTTAATGGCATCATCGTGAGCCGTCTCATAAAGCTTCTTCAGTTTCTCCGTCTCCATGTCGGTTACCATTACACACTTGTCCTTGGAACAGGTAAGCAGATTTCGTCCGTCTTCTGTAAACTCCACATCCCGACAGGCCTTTGAATGCACTTCAATGGTGCGGATCAGTTTGTTGCCTTCATTGGCGTACTCGTACAGATGCACATCACCAATAATAGTGGCCAGGGCAATGATATTGCGCTCTGGATGGAAGGAAATATCTGTAACAAAGTCCTCCAGCTTGATCTCTGGTGGAGCACTGCGGGGTTTCTTGATAGCTGCAATTATGGCACGCACTGTCTCGTCTGTTTCGTCCTCCAGATCCAAATCAAAATTGGTTTCTACGTCCCGGTTGCTGCCCGACGGACCATCGTCATCCTTGCGACGCTTGGCGCTTGTCGCCTGGGCCTGTTCCTCGTGTTGCATGGAATCATCGGAATCGGAATCCTCTGCATTTGGATCGAAGCTGTCATCGCTGCTGCTAATTTGGTCATTATCATCATCTGGCGGAGGAGCACCCAATTGTTCCGCTCCGAAGCCGTCGTCGTCACTGTCCGATTCAAAGAGAACTTCCTGTTCAATCTCTGCTATCACGCCCATTACCATCTCGTCGTCCAAATCGTCAACTTCTTCCGCATCCGACGGTGTCTTGAAGTGATTATGCCTGTAGAAATGAGTTTTTCTTGAGGATAATGACTGCTTATTGATGGCAAAAGTAAACTACTTACGTGTGCATACTATTTTCAACAAAAACAATTAGTTTTTGCGCTTTTATTTACCACGCCACGCTTGTTTTCTGAGTTGTTTGGATACCACAGGGTATAAGAGGAAGCATATCTAAGGAAGCATGTCACATATCAGCTGTTTCGGTCACCAGTAATCGACAATTTAGCCTTTTACGGCTAAAAATAAAATCATTTAAAAATATATAAATAATAAGTAAAAAGTAGTGGAATTTACATATAATACTTTCTTTATACTCATTTCATCATTAACATATCCTGCATTTGATTATCAATTAAAATATTCCCATGGTTCTTAGTTACACTCCAATATCTTTTTGGTTTTTAAAAATTTCAATCATTATAAACTTTTGATTTATAACTTATTATTTAGAAAATAATAATTTAAATACCTTGCGGCTTAATTGCGAATTTAAATTTAAAAAATGTACACTAATTAATGTGCCCACATCGGTCACCTCTCTGATGATTATCGTCAGCTGGTTACACTGCCCCGAATTCGCATTTGTTTTTATTGGCGTTGCGCGCGTTTTTAACACCAATTCGTCTTAAATTGTTTTGTTAACTATTGTTATTTTCGTTATTTATAGTTGTTTGAATGAACAGCAAAGCGTCATGTCGAGGAAAGCCGCGGCGCCTAAGAAACAGCTCACCCTCAGCAGCTTCATTGGCCTGGATAACACCCAAGACTCCCAGAGCCAAACAAAAAAAGGTATACTGATCAGATTGATTAGCAATCGTACAGATTATTAATTTATTGGTGCGGATTTGTAGTGACCAATGCGAGAAGCAAGCCCAGCGCTATCTACAATCCCATATTTCTAGACTCCTCTTCATCCGATGAGGAAGCTTCCCGGAAAACTAGGCAGCCGTCTGCGAAGGAGAGCATCTACATTAAAAAATACACTTTCTCCAGCCTATCCCAATCACCCTTGGCTCCTGCCAAAATAGTGGAAGATACTACGAAGAATCTGCCTCAAACTATAAAGCAAACTGCCAACCGGTTCGAGGATAGTCCCAAAAAGGGGCAGAAACACTCAGTACTGACTCTGCCAGATTCCCCGCCAGCTGCAGATACTGCCGAGAAATCAAAAAAGGACGTTTTCAAAGAATCTTCCAAGAGCGAACAGCGGCACACCTATCGAGGCCTTTCCGAATCTCCTATCCTTAGTGATTCGCCCGTAAAACCAATTCAATATACGACAAAACGAATCATAAAATCAAAGAGTATATTTTTAGAGGATTCGCCTGTAAAGCTCAATGATTCTGTTGATATAAAACCTAATTTTGTAGATCTAGCGTCTAGAAAACTTAAAACTAAAGTGCAACTCCCTGGCACCCCGCCTAAAACCAATCATTTGATGAAATTGGAGAGTGTTGTTATTGATGATTCGCCTCAGAAGAACCAAACTGGACACTCATATTATTCGGGTCATAAGCTTGGATCCAGCCAGGACAATAATGTTAAGAGCACTTCTTTGTCTTCCAGCTATCCGGAAACATCCGTCCCTTTGGAAATGAAAGCAGTCCCTTTGAAGCCCAGGCTGAGTGTGGCCTTTGACAATTCTCTGGCGGATTACCTGCGCGACTTGGCCCAAAACGATAACTTCAGTATGGATCCGAACAAGCAAAGCATGGGGGCATTAAAGAATTCACTGGAATTCTTTCGCAATACTTACGTTGAGCTCATGGAGAAGTACTGCTCTCTGATAGACCAAATTCCAGCCATGCACTTCAATGAGATTTCTGGCTTTCAGCCAAACACTTTTCTTAAGCTGAAAGTTATGCGACAGAAGTTTAAGGCTAGAACGCAACTGCTTCAAAAAACAATGGACAGAAACCACAGCAGGGAAAAGGAGGAACAGGATGCGCTTGAGCTCGAAGAGATGGAGATGCAGGAGGAAAAAACGCGGCTATCTAAGCAGGATAATTTGGTAGGCAAATCTCAGGCAACACCAAGCCCTGTATCAGCAAATGTAAGCGAGGAGAAGCCACCTAACCGAAAGGCTTTAATGCAGAATTTCTGCGGTGATCCAGATGACCTTTTTCCTCCAATGGATGAAACTGAATCGACTCTGCCTTCCAAGCCGCCCAATAGGAAGTCTTTGCTACAAGATCTGTGTGGGGATCCAGAAGATTGTTTGCCACCTGAAGAGTTTGAGGATTCGCCTATGCCCTCCAAGCCGCCCAACCGCAAGAATTTACTTCAAGATCTGTGCGGAGAACCAGACGATGATGTGCCTTCGAAAAAGCGAGATGATCCGCATTTACTGCGCAAACGCGAAGAACTCATCCACGATCTGTGCGAGGAGCCAGATGATTACTTGGCTCGAAGTATGATGCTGGACGGCGACCTGGAGGAAGAGAACATGATCCCGCCCACGCAATCGGTAGACGAGGATGATGATGATTTGGAGGGTTTATTGGCAGAAATAGAAAACGAGCACCAAGAAATGCAGGGTCGAAAGTCTATGTATAATTCCTACGGTTATAAGGACTTTGAGAATGTGAAAGTTAAGGAACCGCCCAACGAGACGTCGGCGGCGATTGATGATGATGGCTTTCCTGAATACGATGAGGCTATGTTCGAGCAAATGCACTCCCAAGCAGCAGCTAGGTCAAGTGAATTGCCGAGCTCCAGTAAGGCGAGCAGTAGTCTGTCAACGTTGCCGCCAGTCAAGACAGCTGCCAAGGATGACAAGAAATTGTTTGGAAACTTTCACTCGAACGTTCATAATGATGGAATCACCGGGGAGTTTGATGGCCTTAACTTTGAGCACTCCACCCGCCTTATGCACGGCCTCAGTTACAGCTTTGGTCTGAAGAGCTTTCGACCCAATCAGCTTCAGGTGATCAATGCCTCGTTGTTGGGAAATGATTGCTTTGTACTGATGCCCACCGGAGGAGGCAAATCCCTGTGCTACCAGTTGCCAGCCATTTTGACCGAGGGCGTGACAATTGTGATCAGTCCCCTCAAATCTCTTATATTTGATCAGACCAATAAGCTGGCCTCATTGGATGTAAGTGAAATAGTTTCTTCAAAAGCAAGCACTAAAAATTAACTTTTTGGTTTATTTTTTCAGATCTGTGCTAAGAGTTTGTCAGGTGAGCAGAAACTCGCCGATGCCATGGCCATTTACAGGGATTTGGAGGCCCAGCCCCCAATGGTTAAGCTACTCTACGTGACACCCGAAAAGATAAGCAGTTCGGCTAGATTCCAAGACACACTGGACACTCTAAACGCCAACAACTATATTAGCCGCTTTGTGATAGATGAGGCTCACTGTGTCTCCCAGTGGGGCCATGACTTCAGGCCGGATTACAAGAAGCTTGGAATCCTGAAGAAGCGTTTCCCCAACGTACCCACAATTGCACTCACAGCTACTGCCACTCCTCGAGTGCGATTGGATATTCTGGCGCAGTTGAATCTGAAGCACTGCAAATGGTTCCTGTCCAGCTTCAACCGCAGCAACCTTCGCTATAAGGTGATGCCCAAAAAGGGCGCTTCCACCCTGGACGACATCAGTGGATACATAAGGTCCAAGCCGGCGCACTCGAGTGGAATCATCTATTGCCTGTCACGGAAGGAGTGCGATGATGTGGCCAAAAAGATGTGCAAGGACGGGGTAAGAGCGGTGGCCTATCATGCCGGACTAACGGACAATGAGCGGGAAACACGTCAAAAGGACTGGCTAACTGGTAAGCTGCGAGTAATCTGCGCTACAATCGCCTTTGGAATGGGAATCGACAAGCCGGACGTCCGCTTCGTCTTGCACTATTCGCTGCCCAAGTCCATCGAGGGTTTTTACCAGGAGGCGGGTCGAGCGGGTCGAGACGGAGAGGTTGCTGATTGCATTTTGTACTACAACTATGCCGATATGCTTAGGATCAAGAAAATGCTAGACGGTAAGATGGATCTACTAGACCACAATACATTGGAAGTAATACTACTCTTTTTTCTCCTCCTTTTTAGCCGATAAAGCCCTGCAGTATAATGTGAAAAAGATGCACATTGATAATTTAAATCGGATTGTCGGATATTGCGAGAATCTGATGGATTGCCGGAGAGCCCAGCAGCTGGACTACTTCGGAGAGCACTTCACCAGCGAACAGTGCTTGGAGAACAGGCAAACAGCTTGTGACAATTGCATAAACAAGAAGGCCTACAGGTCGGTGGATGCCCTGGAGTTTGCTAGGAAGGCGGCTCGGTGTGTTAAGGATCTTTGTAGCGGCAGATCCCGTTTCACCTTGCTGCACATTGCCGATGTTCTTAAGGGTTCAAAGATTAAGAAGATAGTGGACTTCAACCATCACAATTCACCGCATCATGGCGCTCTAAAGGATTGGGACAAGAACGATATACAAAGACTGCTGCGGAAAATGATCATTGACGGATTTCTAAGAGAGGACTTAATATTTACTAATGATTACCCTCAAGCCTATTTGTTTTTGGGTCACAGCATCAGCAAACTGATGGAGGGAACGCCTTCCTTCGATTTCGTGGTAACCAAAAAGGAGAGTAAGGCATCGGTGGCTACCGTTTCGGATGCAGGAGCTTCTGGAAGCAGTGACGGAAAGCCCGGCATGCGAGAGATTCATGAGCGCTGCTACACAGACCTTTTGGATCTCTGTCGAACGATTGCCAGCCAGAGGAATGTGACCATGGCCAGTATTATGAACATTCAGGCATTGAAGAGCATGGCTGAGACTCTTCCTACCAGCGAGAAGGACATGTGCAGCATTCCGCACGTGACCAGGGCGAACTACGACAAGTACGGTGCCAAGCTGCTCGAGATTACCAGCAATTACGCGTCAGAGAAGCTGCTCATGCAGGCCGTGCTGGATGAGGAGGAGGAACAGGCGAAAGCAGCCAAATCAAAGCCGCAGTCGTCCGGTTGGAACAGCCACAACGACAGCACTGATTGGGACAGAGCCGTTGCCTCTCAGGGCAACACGAGCAACAGCGGATTTAATAACTACCGTGCCGGAAAACGGAAAAAGATTTTTAAAGCTGGGGCTAGCAAAAGATACAAGTCTGCGGCGTCCCCGGCGGCCAAGAAGACCAGTTCGGCTAGAGGCGGTCGTGGTGCTAGGGCGGGAAGTAAGCGTGGCGGCGCCGCTGGAGCCTCATCCTCCTCCTCCTCCTCTGGATGGCAAACTAAGAAAACAGGGAGCAGTTTTGGCTTCGATCTGATGCCGCTTCCAGGGTCAAAATAGCATTTAAGCTGGGTGAGAAGGATCCTTTGCTCTTTTGAATACAGATTTCTTGTTATTTTCAGTTTTTTTTTCCTTAAAAGTTAAAAACCAGAAACCGCTCAAAGAGATTGATATTAAAAAAAAAATAAACATACATAAACAAATGGCTTGGATAGCTCGGATAAATTTACACATTTTGTAATTTATTTTGAAAACATTACTTTCAGATTTGGATTACTGTCCAATTTTACTCAAGCAACTGTTCTACAAAAGTGAAATAGCTAAGCAATGCTTAAAAAACTAATAGAATTTAAGCTTACACTAGAATTTGTTACATAAACTTTCATTTTGTTTAACAACAACAACCTCATAAAAAAAACAAACGGATCCAACTTTGGCCATTAACATTGTACGTCATTGGTGTCTCCTAACTTAAGTACTTAGAAACCTCTAAATAGCGTCTCATTTTTTAGGTGTTTGTCGAACCTTCTCCTCGAAATCGTATGCACCCATAGACCAGATTAGATTCGAGTCCGTCTCCACCTGGACAAACTCCGTGGCGTACGTATTGGATGTGCTAACCATTCCTCCGAAATCCATTTGTGCGTGATCTTTAGAAGAAAAATAGATTTTAAATAATATATCTGGAAGTGGGAGGATTAAATAACATACATAGATTCCACTTAAGGCCCGTGGTCGTGACATTGTGAGCGGCGGCTCCCACAGGCATAAGAGAGCACCAACGTTGACTGGCAACCAGATCGACTGGCACTTGGATAGTGTGCTTTCCCGGGCGCAGAAGCCACGTTACAGAATCACCACTTAAAAGAAACACATTGCAGTTGTCCTTCTGCATTTTGTACAACGTATTTAAATTGGCCATGACATGGTCCAGTCTGCCAGAGGTGTCATGGAAGACCACCACGTCCTGGATCTTTCGTTGGTTCATCACAGGCTGAAGCACTGTGATGGCCTTGGTGAAGTCTGTGGCATCTTGGTCGGGTGTATGGATTTTCGGTGTTGTCTTGAAGAAGTCCACCGTTTCCTCTGTTATTGAGTCAAAGTCACCTGTTATCACGTCGAGTGGCTCCAGTGGTGCTGCCTCATTAGTATTGGATCGCTTTGACTTTGCCTGCTCCACGACAAAGTCACGCCAATGGTTGGATCCGCCATCCACAGCACATCGTACGGCAGCTGAAAATCAAAGAAAATTGATTATTTAATCATCAATCACATTGTGGAAGCTTTTGAAAACATGTTTTTTAAACTTCATCAAAATGTTTAAAAGCAAATATACATATACATTTGGATGCAAGATACTATGAACCAACAATACATTTTAGAACTCAGTTTATATCCAAACTATCTCCAAAAATAAACTTAAAAGATTGTTTATGTAAAAGGACTTGAACAGAAGCATCCCTTTGTGGTAGACTCTGTATTCTTCTCTAGAATATAAATTATTAAAATTCTACCCCATTATATTGAAACTGATAAGAACCCATAAGTATGTTAAGAATGTTTGTGTTTCTTGTTAAAGTTACCATTCTTCCAGAGCAACCTGACCACGTGCGCTGGCACCTGGATCTCGCGATTGAGCACCATGCAGACATGGCCATTATCACCAAGTTTAAAGTTCTCGGTGATCAGGTTGGACGGCATCCACTTGAACTCCTTGGGCGGTACTTTGTGGTCCATTTGTGTGCGGAAACCGATTGTTGTTTTCGTGCAGAGCGAACGGTGCGCCCCAAGTCGGGGTGGCCCCAACTCGGACCTGCCAACTCGAGGGAAACGAAACCGGTGGCCGTCCGCTATCGCCATGCGCTGTCCGGAGCGGCGCATCCAATTTAAAACGACCCTGGAGCCGCATGCCGGTGCCATTTTGCGGCAGCGAGTGCCGTGGAAGTTGAACTTCATGAAAAACTTGAAATAAAAGTTTGAAACAATACGCCCCGCCAACTCACCCTCACTCGAAATTTGAAATATTTTTCAATTAGTTCGTTATAATGCGTGTATTTGGTCACACTATTTCTTTTGGGGTCCGCCATAAGGGCGGGCTTTTCAAATCATGCTAGATTTGATAAGGTAGAACATCCAAGGAGGTAATGTATAATGTCTAGGCTTTTATTATGCGCTGTACATTATGAAAAAACTTGACACTGCTCTACAAACTTTTTTGTAAAATATCAAGAATATTTTTTACCTTTTTTAAAATTTGTCAATAAAAAAACGAAAAAATACTATTGTTTCATGATTCGTCTCAATAGCTGAGTTTCACATGGCGATTTATTATAATATACAATTCACAATTGGAAACAATCGGCTTTCAAAACTAAATAATTTTGAATCGACTGGAATCCGGCTTCTTCCCCTCTAGATGGGCCTTCTTCTCCGCCTCGCGCTTGGCGGCGGCCTCCTCCCGCTGCTGCCGGATCAGTGCCAGCCTGGCCAAATCCGCCTTAGCTTCAGCGGTCTTGCCCTGGGCATGTAGCTTCTCGTACCGATGACGTGCCTTCTGCTTCTCGATCTGCTCGCGTTCGCGACGCGACAGTTCCGGCTTAGATGCTCCTCCCAAGTCCCCTGCATTTTTGCCCGACAGCTTATGCACAGTCTTCCTGTTCACCCGGTTGGGATTCTCGATCTGAATCAAGGAGGTCACCCCCTTTTTAGCATTTCGCATTTCCGACCCAGAGTCATCCGACTTATCCTCGGAATCTGACTCAGAAGTAGGTACCTTTCCTGGGTCAGTTAGGTCCTGCCCGGAGCTAGAGGTTCCTGCTCCGGGCTCCTTGTCGCTGCTACTGGATTTTACTTCTTCGCAGTCCAGCTGCAGTTGCTCCGGCGAAGTAAAGTGGCGGCTACTTCCCTTATGGTTGACGTACTTTCCACGTGGCATCTTTTCTTAAGTTGTCTTTTTTCGTTTCTTTCTTTTAAAACAAAATGAAAATCACTGCAAAATCGCAATTTCTTAAAAATGTTTTTTGGTTCAATGTGTTTGAGTTACTCACGCTTTAAAGATCTGCCAACGGTTTTGGTCGTTTTAGAAATATATAATATAAATATTATTAATTCTTCCAAAATTTCCTTAAAAATTTGATGTGAAAAAATTTGTGTTGCTTACAAAGACTGTTACAAAGACCTGATGCAAAAGCCTTATGCCAAATTTCTGACATTTCGCCTTGACAAATTTTTACTTTTTCAAAAGGTTACTTTGATTAAAAAAGTATTTAATAAAGGTAAAGGACCTTATAGAAAAATGAGTAAAATCCATATATCTGAAGGTAACTGGTATGCCAAATCAAATTATATATTTTCAAGAAGTCTTTTTTCATCGCATCCTTTTCTGGCATTAAAATATTAAATCAGTTTTGTTTGCATAAGTATTGTTGATAATTCGATTATTGTTCCTTTTTAATATATGATGACCACTCATTTAAGTGTGCATATTAAAATTGTTTCCCATTTATTATGGGGATTAGTTGAAAAGCCTTTAAGTCCATTAGATATTCCATTAGATGCAGTGAAGTTTAAACTCCGATATTCCGGGAAGCGAAAACTTTGGCAGGAAAATACTCGTTTTCCATTCAATAGACGAATTAATCCTTCGTTAAACTTTTGTGGCTTTGGTTAATGAAGCTGTTTGGCCAGCCATGGTGATGGTGGTGATGGACTTCGGCAACAAAAAGCCAGTAACTGGTGACCGGTGATGGCTGGCAGTCAGACTTTGAGGGGGGCTAGTTGGGAACAATATCAGTCGTACCACAATACGTTTGTGCTTGGTCCTGCGATGGCAGCTGTATCAATATTGCTACAGTTCATTTTGTTTGACCCCCACAAATAAAGGCATTTATACGGTTCCTGAGCGCCCAGACCATGAGAGCATCTCCATCCCGCCAAAGGGGCTTTGGCCACTCAGGCAGACGGTCCCGGGTCCTGGCCATGGCCTTTGGCCAGCCTGGATTCTGATTCGGATTGGCCATGTCGCATGCTCGATGAATGGCCATTGTCAGTCGACCACTCCATATCTCCATATGAAGGCTGACAAGTGGAATCAGAGTGAACCCGGGTTCACATGTCACGTTCGAAGTGAATTGTTCAATTGCCATTGTTGCAATGTTTTGCGTTTTTTCTAACTTTTTACATTATTTTTATCCTAAAGTTTATTAGATAGAAAAAAGATATTCAATTGAATGATAAAGCTTTTAATGTAGACGGTCATACAGGTAAAAAAAATTGCATCAACTTGGCTTTTAAAATTTAAACTTCCACCTCCAGGCTAGCTCTTTAAATATTCATTCTATCGGTATAAAGTTCAAATTATTGTTTACCTTCTTAAGAACCCATGTAAATGCCAAGCAATTTAATTTTCCAAAACTGAAGCCATTAAACATTTCTACTCCCAAAGTCATAAATAAATAATATTACACTTGTACACACATGCCGTTGGCATACAATGTTCGCCTTTGTGCGACATTGAAATGAACTACTGCCGTGTTGTCGCGTTTTCTTTAATGCCCCAAAGAAACTTGGGCCAACTGGCCCAGTTGCAGTTTTAGCCAAAGGCCAAAGGGTTCGAGTTTTTGCCGCCACGGCAACCTAGAAGATCTGAAAGATTTACGTTGGCTTTTTGGGGGACACTTTGTTGCACATCAAGTGCAACATGTTGCACTTTAGATTTATGTTTACTCCAGCAAAAAGTATAAATTTATGAATTTAAATCGTGATCTGGATAAAGAAATTTTTCCTTAAATTTTTAATGGTTAGGAGGAGGGGGCTTTTGCTCTATTTACGAGGATTCCTCTTATTTCCAACCGACTGCAACTAATTGCAAACCGCGTACATCAAAACACAGCTAGTGGCTGAAAAATATGTGACGGCGCAGTGACAAAATTATGAAAACTAGATACCAACGAGAGGGTGACTTTTCTCAGGAAAAATTTAGATGCAACTGCAATTGCATTCAACTGAGTTTCACATACTTTTTATACCCTTTCAATGGGTAGTTTTATAAATTTATTAAAGTTGGGACGAGATATTTATGATTTTTGAGTTTTATTTCGATGTGAGTCTCAGTTATGTTTCCGGTTTAAATCATTGCGATTTTTGTATAAAATGAAAGTGTAAAAATATTCGAATTATCTTGAAGACTTCCATGCATTTTCCCTTTTAGATTCCGGGGTAATCCTGCGCCCTTCTTCGCATTCCGTACTTCACGGTTCAATGCACCGTGATGACGTGAGTAGGAGTTATTAAGTCACAATGGGTGACGACTCAGTCGTGTTTTGCGGAGAAGGAGGTTCATTTGACGGTGCCAGCCAGCGGATGCGGATCTACCTGGCCGACAGGCGGAGCGCCAAGGATGCGACAGGAAATTCATCAATGTCTTCACCGACTGTCGCCTGCATTCAACTTGCCGAGTGCCGCAACATTTTCAGGCAAAGCCATGAAATTGCCAATGATATGCTGGAAAATGAATGCGAAGAGAAAGTGTGTGTAAGAGGGCGGCGGCTACGGAAAAGGGCCTCGAAAGGATGCAGCTTTTGCAGATGCAGAGGGCTGGGTAGGCGAAAAGGGATCCTGTTATTTACGGGCCAGAGAGACCGAAAGAAATCCACAGAAACGGAAGCCGGCCGACTGACTTTTTCCCGCCAAGGGGAAATTATGAATTTAGGTAGGTGTGGTTGCTGTTTTTCCATCTTTTTGGTTGAGTCCTACTCCTCTAGTCCTTCTGGATACTTTATACCAAGTCAGGGATATTTGAATGGGTTCTGTAAAGTGTACAAGTTGATCTCTTGTCAAATAAGTGAAGCGCACTGGACAGTCACGCCTGTCGGGCGAACCTTTTTTGACCAAAAGCCCAGCTGACCAAACAATACCCATACATACACTAATTTGCATATTCAAATTTCGCTTACCCGGCTAAAAACTGGCGAGATAAGGACCACATAGGAAAACATTATTATTTTTACCATATACATTGTTACGTTATATTTGATCTTTGTGTTGCCTTTTTGCTCTCGATTGCAAATTGCATACATTTTTGCGTTTACAATTATTGTGTTCCGTCAAATTAGCTTAATTATTACAAATACCGAACACATTCCCGCTCTGATGTCCGTATCCATGAAATATTGCACCGATAATGTGGCCACAATCGGATATGACACTTGTCCTGTTAGCTGGGCTGGGTTTGGCGCATAAATCACATGGCGTATGCGTAATTTTCCGTATATTGTATATGTAGTTTGGAAATACTCTTTTCTGCCCCCATGTGCATATAAATATATGTATGTACTATATGCAAATGTAATGAATAATCATAAATCTATGCAGTTTTGATTTGGCGAATTCGTAATCGGATTTGTGTGTGGATTTGCCGCAATATAATATACAGAGATATATGCATATTCAGTGGCTTTCGGTCGATTGGCATCGATTGTGGTTTGGCTTTTTACCACCTTCACCGCCTGCCCCCCCATTATGTATATATATATAATTCATTTGTTCAGACGCTTCAGTTGCCGCCGTAGTCCTCGATGAAAGTGTCGATGATATAGCGCTTCACCTCGTTGATGGATGTGCGCTTGGTGCTGCACTGTAGCCTCTCCTGGTGCTCTGGCAGGACGAGAAGTTGCTGCAGCTCTCCCTGTCGAAAGAAAAATCGAAAGTTAATGCGCACAAAGTACATAATAATCGGCCAGTAATTGTTTAATTTGTAATGTTTCCGGCCAACGGGGCGTATGCGCTATCTGCCTCATACAGAGAACAGACCCTCCGCAATGTTTGCATTTATGAATTTCCATTCGTTTACACTTGATTTCAGGCAGTTGTGGGTTTTGGTTAAACGCTCAAAATCAGTGTGTCAATTGAATCCATTATTGATTAATTATAAGCCGTATTTTGCAAATGAAATGCACTCGAATGATTATTTTACAATTTACTGGGATTACACAGGCCGACAATTTCCAACTTTTTTTTTCCTCCACGCATAATTTTACCTGCTCCATAATCTTTAGGCTCCCCTGAACCAAAGTCCAGAACAAACATAGGTTCTATCACCCACCGTTTCCGCGGTACACCTAAGAGAAGAAATTGATCAGATTTTACCATATATTGAATTATGTAGGCCGTGAAATGGCTACGACCATTATTGTTTCCAGTACATATCATTTTTGAAATGTATGTGTACCAACTAAAATTAAAAAATGGTATCTAGCAGTTACCATATCTTTGGAATACTCATCCAAAGTTGAAATCTCAGATTTTCTACGTTAATTTTTGCTCTTCTATGATTTTTCCCCAAACATTTTTCTATGGAAGATTTTTATTTTCTTATTGAAATCAGTAGATCATACCATGTTTTAATTTTGGATTTAAGGAAAAACTCGGAATAATTTTATTGAATTTAATATAGGTGGTTCAACAATATTTTCTTAAATTAAATTGGAGTTTTTAATCTCATATTTTCAAAAAGTCATGGCTATCTAAAACTGTTTCTATATTCAAAACGTATCTATTGCAGGTTCAGCTTGTTTAGTAAAGCTTTACAGAAGTTGTAGATAGCCATGACTTTTTGAAAATATGAGATTAAAAACTCCAATTTAATTTAAGAAAATATTGTTGAACCACCTATATTAAATTCAATAAAATTATTCCGAGTTTTTCCTTAAATCCAAAATTAAAACATGGTATGATCTACTGATTTCAATAAGAAAATAAAAATCTTCCATAGAAAAATGTTTGGGGAGAAATCATAGAAGAGAAAAAATTAACGTAGAAAATCTGAGATTTCAACTTTGGATGAGTATTCCAAAGATATGGTAACTGCTAGATACCATTTTTTAATTTTAGTTGGTACACATACATTTCAAAAATGATATGTACTGGAAACAATGATGGTCGTAGCCATTTCACGGCCTACATAATTCAATATATGGTAAAATTTGATCAATTTCTTCTCTTAGGTGTACCGCGGAAACGGTGGGTGATAGAACCTATGTTTGTTCTGGACTTTGGTTCAGGGGAGCCTAAAGGTTATGGAGCAGGTAAAATTATGCGTGGAGATTTTTTGCTGTTGGCCTGTGTTATCAGCCTATTGAATTTGAATAAATTATTGGTATTATTTATTCTTGGATAAATAAAGAATTTGTGATGAATGTATTGTAAAGCGTAAAAATGACAAACTATGCTAGTTACGTTCATGATTGACATTCCATTATTGGAAAGGATGCATTTTTGAAGAAGAATATTCAATGAAAACCCGAAACAACATTCAGTTTGTGAAGTGGGTTCTCATATAAAGGAATTTGCCCCCCTCGGAAAATTGGATATGGTCAGCATACTCACATTAAAGCCGCGTCCAATTTCCACATCCGCGTCCACCGGCAACGTGTACAGTCGCTTGGAGACGACAAAGCTGTTTGTCCACGCGCAGTCGACGTAAATCGATATGAAATCGCCATTCTGTATACTGTTCGGTTGGATGAAAACAACAGCAAAACAATAATAGTAAAGTGAGCTATTCGCAAATAATTAAAATATACCCGGATACATATTCGAGTGTTTTGTGTGTTTGGTTTGGGAATGTGTGTGCGCTGAGTGGGTGTCTTGTTGTGGGTGTGCCCCCATACACACACACACAGTGACAGTGAGAAATGTGCCGACGGTCGATGACAAATGGCGCCCACTTGAACCGAGTGTCAATTTGGTTGTGTGTCGTTGCTGCCAACAAAAAAACCAGAAAGCAAAAAGCGAAAAGCGAAAAAAGGCCTTCGATATTCATGTTCAGGCTCTTCAAATTCAATGTGTGTATGGGTGTGTGTGTGTGTGTGTGTATTCCCACTATTTGCATGTGTGTCAAGTGTTTGGGAGTGTGTGTGCGTTTCATGGCACCAACATTTATGCTAATAAATTGAAAATGCAAATAAACGAAAGTGTCAACTGCTTTGGCCATTGGATCGAAGTGAGTGCCACTAGCAAGCAGAGACTGTGATTGGCAATCACCACCACATGGTAGGTAGCAGTCACAGCCCACACCATCACCCAATCACCCACCATCCTATCACCCACCTGATGGCCACTTGATGCCAGCGATAATCGTATAAATTGAATTTCACCGGCAACATTTCCGTCGTATTGTCACGTTCGAGATACAAACGCAGTCCGTCCTGGCAGGCCTCCAAGTACAGGTTGTGGGTGGCGTTCCTCATCGAGAAGATGGTCGCCGTATTTTTGGTATCATTCTGTAATGGAAATATAAAAATAACAATAACCAAAGTAATGAGCAAAGTACACACTTTGGCCCTCAGAGTGACCATCAGGGTGAAGTTGAGCAGGTTCCTCCAGCTCCGAATGTAGCCCATGTTGAAGGGTGTGGAGGGAGTGGGCACAGAGCCCGTGCCCAGCATGCCCGCTGTTGTGAGATCCAGATACGGATCGGAGTTGGAAGAGGCCAGGATGGGGTCAGAGGCCTGTGTGGGCAGTTCCTCCCCGGATGGTAGCTTTTTGTAGAATTTTAGCAAATCACTGATGTCATCTGGAATTGAAAAATAAGAAATAATTCAAATTGAATTCCTTAAAATGATTTTTTAACTCTTCAGGACTCACCGCTGCACTCGAAACTGTTGCAGTTGCGCTGCTCGATGTTGTATCCTTCGCAAAGGAGTGTGGAGAGGCCGACGCTCTTGGTAGGCTTGCGTTTCTTGTGCTGATTGCTGGCACGTGCCTTCCTGCTCCCCAGACCCATACCATTGTGGGTTCCGGTGGCTCCACCATTTTGGGTTTTGTGTGCTCTCGGCACGAATCTGACACTTTCCTCGCCAGTTTCTGCTGCAGTAGATGCAGCAGGTTCATTACCGTCGCTTGTTTCATCCTGGGAATGACCATGTGGCCCGGGTTCGGTATGTCCTCCGGTCGACATTGTCGTCGCAATTTGGTCGAATTTATGCAGTGCCTCATCGCTGGCAGCTCGCATTATGAGCAGGCCGTTTTCGAACTCGTCTTCGTCGAGTAGCTCATTATCTCCGTCACTGTCCTTGGACTTCTTGCCCAGTTCGTCTGTGGTGTCATCATCTCCCGCCTCGCCGCCGCCCTCTTCCACCGGCTCGTCCACCTCGTCATCATCCTCATCGTCCGCCAGGTTGATGTTCATGTTGATATCAACCAGAGGATTGTCCAGGAGACAGCGGCGGAAGCGTTGCTGAACGCCCTGGCCGCAGGTGACACTACACAGGGTGAAGTCGCTCCAATCATCCCAGCCTTTAATTGATTGCCGATTGTTTGCAGTGCATGAATGAAAAAACAAGGAGGTAAAACTTTAATATTTATTTCAATAAGACTCATTGTGTATTCACTTTTTAGATTGTTGTTTTAAGTCAGTACTCAGTTGAGGGACAAAAAAGGTCAACTTTGGAGAAGTTTTTTGCCTGACATATTCAATAATTATATTCTTTTGTACAAAAATTGCAGAAAGACGAGTTTAAAACAATTGCGAATATTAACATAGTTGTTTTTATGTCAGTGGCGATGATTGTTTTTTTATTAAGAAGAACAATCAAGTAATTAATTAATGGGCAAAAATGTGAAACATGTGAAAACAAACTGTTTCATTAATTATTTAAATTAAATTTATGGTGTTTTTTTATCGACATCTACATAATATTTTTCAGTATTTACAAAGTAGCAATTTCAAAAGCCCCAAAATGTAGGCAACGTAAAATTTACTCTTCTTTTAATCCTCGAATTATTAAATTAATTATTAAATACTTAATATTTTAACTATTTTTATACTATTTTTAATTTATTTAAGACCACTTTCACTCTTCTTTGTAGGCCAATATTGTGAATACCTACAAATATCTACAACTAAAATTAAGACTTTGTGCTAAATATGTTGGCCACCCAATTGTTAGATCCTAGGCTATAAGGACTCTTTGCAAGGACCACAGCAATTCATAGCAGATCCTTGGATGGCGCCTATCCGCTTGACATAAAAGTCAAGTGTTGCTTCCCTCGAGTGTTGCAGCTCTCGCCCTTCTGTTTCCTGCCCCCTGTTGTCTGCCTCCTGCGTCCTGATACGTATCCTGCAGAGTGACATCTGCTGCGTCATCGAAAAGCTTCCTTTTTATTTTATTTTGTTTTTTATTCTCCCATTCCCCTGTGAAAGCCTCACCTACTGGCCTCCGATTGCTATCAATCTTCATCAAAGATTAATCTCCCATCTGGCCTCATGAAGCCACCATGGCTATGGAGTGGCAAATAAGCCCGATGAATAGGGAATTTTAAGGATTCTCTGTATTTCACAGCTGAGTTACTAAAAATCACACTTGAACCGGATATACACGGCTTCGAATAACAGAGTCCACTGCAATTATGCTGTGGTGGTCCAGAGGCCAGAGTGCTCGCCTCTCGAGGGCCAATTAACGCTGATTGCCTCATCCGAACATGACTTCCCATGACCGTCAGCCTTTTCAGCTCAGCTCGGAAACTCTATCCCGCCGGGTTCATCCAATACTGGACAAACATCCGACCGGAGCGATTTGCTCAACAATGCAACAACTAACAAGCGCAATGCGATTAAGTAACGGAAGCAGCGGAAGTCAGCCCGGGGCTATCCCGGAGGAGGGGAGGCGGAAAAACGTAAATGGACATGGTGGGTACACTGGGAATTAATTTACAATATTTTTAATCATAAAAAACATTATATAAATTGTTTACTTCATTGGTAACTTCTATTTTCAGATCCTTAAAAAACCCATAATGAAAATTTGAAACTTAAAACTTTAAATCATGGCTAAGCTCAAGGCAGAGTCCTTTTCATACTTGTATATATTTTATATTTAAATTAATAAATTCTAAGTTTAGAATGTGTTGAAGTGTAGAGGGTACATGAAGTCGGTGCTTACCCAAATGCTTCCAGATATGATTCTCGAACTGCGGCGTCCACCGGTGGAGGCCGTTAATGCTGATATGCAGCAAGTCAGTGGCGCCACCCACGGGCGGTCGCTGCAACTGCCTGGCAGTCTGCAGGATGCTGCTGGAGGACGATGGCGCGGGCAACAGTTTGCCGAAGGCAATTAATTCCGAGGGCAGCATTTTCAGCATATTATTGTCGAAGCATCGCAGTGGCTGCAGAGTGGCGTTCAGTTGGCTGTGGGAAAAACGAGGACATCATAAAGGATCAGCTAAAGTGGCAAGTAACCTACCCCTCGTACTGAAATGCCGACTCAGCATTGCTCCAGGTGGCCCCGTTGGAGGTCCTGCCATTGCCACCGCTACTGCTACGACGACCCGCAGTGCTCCCGGATGATAGGCCGCCGGACTGGAAGGATATTGTATCCTCCAAGCCGGCCCCGCGGTGGGCCAGTTTCAGCAGAGAGGCTCCCTTGTAAATCGTTTCCGGCGTTAATGTTATTAAAATGGTATCCTGCGCCGGCTGCTCCTCCGTGAAGACCCGTGCGGCCAGGGCCTTGACAATTACCGGACTGGTGCGAATCAGTTCCGCCATGCCCTTGTGCGGACATCGTGCAGGATTCGCTTTGACAGGAGCTGGAGCAGCTACAGCCGTGGCCGCCAGTAGTTGTAGAATAACGAGATGCAGGAGCAGGAGCAGGACGAGCACATGCAACCGCGGATAGATGACATCAGCGCTCATTACGGGCGCCAGTGCACCTGGCCCAGGACGGGCCATCGGGAGTCCTTTATCTCTACGAGTGTCCTAGCGACACTCGCCGGTTGGCATGGCAGCAGCCTTTATCGCTGCCGTGGCTCGATTTATTTTTGGCAAAAGTCACGTTCCGGCTGTGATTCCTACAATCCAGGATCTAGACTCCTCTCCAGGACGAAGGCACTTACTCTGAGGGGAGAAGCAAAAATGTAGAGCATGATTGAGGTGGGAATGCCGAATGACAAAAGGACAAAAGCTCCACAGACCCACAGACGAGTCTCCACTTCTATTCAAATAAAGGAGCAGGGTTTCTGCATAATAATAGTGGCTCTTGCTGCTATCTGAGATGATTTATATTGCATTTTATATATATATTCTATATAAATAGATATATGCGTGCCCTGGGGCAAAAAAAAAACAGGTGCGTTTATCTACAAATGTTTGCATTTTATCGTAAAATGCAAAATTGTGAAAGTATTTCATTGAAATTTTATTTCTTTGCATTTCTTTTACTTTATCAATTGAAATCGTATTAATTTTGTATTGAGAAGTATCCTATTTCATTCAAGGTGTTTGCTTTGAGAAAACAAACATTTTACTCTTTTTAATACCAGTATTTATATTTTTAGTAAGCATTTGTCTTTAGTTAGACAGTATCATATTTAAATACAACTTAAGCCAAATAAAACAATTTAGTTTTAAAGGTAATCTAATAAAAAAATCTCTTGAAAATATCAGAGACAACACACAAAATATTTAATATAAATTTTGTTGATACAAAAATCAATTTTCGAATAAGAATAGAAGAATTCACAATGTAGATAGTTTAATAATAAAATATCCTTTTATTAACACTTTAATTGATTAACTCTTTCTGATGATAACCCCATTTAAGTCTTTAGGTTTCTATCTTTAATACATATCCTAGCTACAGTTAAGATGCAGTATTCATTTAAATTTATGGCCATTTTTAAATCTTCTGGAGACCACAGTCAGTTCAAAGAACAGGTCTCGGCCAGAATTAATCCAATCTAAAGCCGGGGCTGGATCCTAGCAGAAGCAAGGACAACAAAGTCTCTGCATTCGCTTTCATATCCTGGTGCAGGAAATAAATATCTGGATTAAATATTTCTGCAGCGAACTGGCACGATGGCTGGATGGCTGGATGGCCGGCAAACAATGGGCAACAGCTGAAGGGAAGGGAACTGAAAATCCACAACATAAACCGGCAATCACATAGAATTTTTACGCACATAAGCACTGCGACTGGTCGAAACAATAAAGTGGCAACAAAACGTTTCGGTAGATAAATATATGTTTTCAGTATAACTGGGCTATTCGGGGCGATGCCTGGTTGCAATATGGAACTTGCAACACAACAAAGTTGCGAATGTTCAGATCCGGTTCAGAACTGGGCTGCATATTTTGGCATCCGTTCCTGGGGCCCAAGGGCGAATGCAAATGCAAACGCAAAAACGGCGTTTTTGGACCAAATTGAGCCCTCAATTGTTTTATGGCCTGGCCCAGAAACGGCTACCAAGTCAGCCGTGAAACATTCAAGTCACTGCGGCCATTTCCATTTCCATTTGGACTCCACTTCCGCTGACCGGCAGGCCAGCAGGTCGTCCGTCACTCACTTTCAACTTTTAGCCAATCCTCCGGGGCGGCAATCAGTGTAATTGTTATTGTTTTTTTCGTTGTCTCCGCCTTTATTGCCATTAATCCATTTTGTTTTGCCAGGACTGGTAGGGCTAGCAGGACTGTTCGGTTGAAGTTTCTCGCAAATTGGCAAAGTTACTGCCTGTGACAATCTGTTAAAAGCTTTTGAATTCCAAATCGACTCCCGGAGTCCAAGGTGAAAGCGGCAGGGAACGTAAATCAGCCGGAAAGTCGTCCGGATAAGTCGAATGCATATTTCATAAGGCGGGGCGAACTTTGTCGCGATTCTGTCCTGGTTGCGGTTGACCAACATTGGGGAATACACCAGACCCATCAAGGAAAATTAGTATTGTTTTCTAGGTTTTATGGTTCTAGCAACTCTGGGGAAAGAGAGAAAAGGCACACACATCGATTTTGATTACGATTTCCCTTTGAAGGAGTCAAGGGAAAAAGGAAACATCAAAAAACATACATCCGCCCACTTGCTGTGACACTTGAAAATAGGCGGACATTATAATGAACAAATTGAAGGCCAGTTGAATGTCATGTTCCAGGAATCTGTGTGTATATCCTGAGAGTGTGGGATGCCATTAAGGGTGTGATGCTCGAGATGATTGAATATCAAAAGGCAGTTGGGGCACGCAAATCTCCGACATGTTCCAAGTAGTAGTCCCCGCCCGACAACAATGTGAGCAACAGAATGTGAGTTTAACAAGTGCGGAGTCCTCTCCGAGGACTCGTAAAACTGATAGGTCCTGCCAATTCTGTCCGCCAGCCACATCCACACCCACATCTACTTCCCTCCACACGCCCTTGGCCAGTTTTAAAGCTCAGCACGTTTGTGATGGAGGGGTGTCCTTTTTTTTCGGGTCCTTTATTTGGGTTTTTTGGCCTCGAAAGTGAACCGAATGCCTGGCAGACAGGCAAGAATATTTTGTGCTCAAATTATGCCCAGAATTCCCAGGACCTCTGTCCTCAAACGAAGCGGTCCTGAGGTCCCAAATCGTTCCACACGCATACGCAATTATCCTTGGGGACAACTGTCGCCTTTTATCTGTGCGAATGATTAAGCCCGGGATGTCTTCAAATTAATTTTATAGTGCTGTCATCCGAGTCAGAGTCTGAATCCGAATCCGCATCCTTATCCACTTCCGCTAACTGGGCGTATGCGTAATCTTTTCAACCGTTTGCTGGATCAGCTCCAATTGTGTTTGGGTTGATGTGCTTAAATAGTTTTATCTGACACGCGCTTTGCTTTATTGCCACCATTGTCTCGAAGGGATCAGGAGGTGAACTATCCCGGCGATACTTAATTCCGGCAGGTCGCAATATGCAAATCAGACCGGAGTCTTGTGGCTCGATGTGGTGAACTTTATCAATAAATGCGGCATTCCGCATCCCGGTATTTCTCTCAGCTCTGTGGCTGTAGCCGGCTAAAATGAAATTCCGGCTTTATTGATTTGCTCTCCACCTCTAGACCACTTTAGGCCCCTCTCAATTAACCAAATGGTTTAATCTCCCGCCACATTTAAATCATTATTAATTCGGGTAAATCAACTTAATTATAACTAAACAAACGTGGCCAGGGTATTGCGAAATATTTCAATTTTCGTTATTTGAATTATGCAAACTCATTTCAAACGAAAGCAAATTTATTGCCGGCTCTGCTCCTAAAACAAAAAGCCAGAATCCGGCTCCGGATTTGGCTTCACTGCGGCAGGAAGCCGCTCCTGCCCGCCGGAAAATTTATGCGCACAATTAATTTTAAAATCCGAATCTCAGTCAACACGACCCCGTTGCCATGTCCTGTATCCTACTGATACCGACCAGGGATGTTTATTGCATAAAAACGAGATAAAATACGAGTCTACCTGCAGTCGATTATCGAAGTCAAGTTTTGGGGGGGACCAATTAATTAAAATCCAAGCGGATTATTTACCCGGCGTATTTGCTAATTGGGCCAGTCGTGACAGGATCCTCTGGACCTGCTCAGAGGACGTCTCCTCCTCCTTGGCAAATACTCGAAATCCGGACTAGCGTCAGCAGTTAAACATTAACCCGCCTGACTTAAGTGGGCCTCTTGCCTTCCAGCTTAATGAGCATTTCAAATGCGAACTTTATGGTCGAGGTCGCCCCTTCATTTCCACTTACGCAGGATGTGATCCTGGGTACTATGGGCTTAGTTTCATTATTTGTTGAGTGAAATTCAGGAAAATTCAGGATCTAAAAGTTCTATATACTTTACGATAATTATTTTTTTAATATAAAGCTTTGGATATGGAGTTTTTGAAAAACAGGAAACTAAAATTCAAGGCAAGTTATTAAATTATTCTATAGAGCAAAATAGCCATGGAAAAATCCACAAAAATTACTCATTCCCCCATGGTGCCGTGGTGCAAATTGTAATTATAATGCCACTTAATGGCATGAGAGTGCCTCTGTTCTTGTTGTTTCCGCGGCTGTGGCAACGGAAGAGTGTCGATGAAGGGTTCACTGGGTTACTTCGGCATCAGCGGGCAATCGACTCCCAGGTCATCCATGAGAAGCAACCAAATGATGGGCGCTTACCCTGTACAGGCATGTCGATAGCAGGTCTTAATCATTGCATTATGCAAAGTCCTGGCACGAAGGCTAAGGGGAAGAGAAAAGGGGTTAAGGGAGATTGAAAAGATGGGGGAGGACGACCATTATCCATTATCTATGCTGGGATTATTTTTATTGCATCTCGGAAAGAATTTCGCTGGTAAAGAGATAACCGCAGACATTTTACGCTGACGAGGCAAAAAGTTGCCCCATTACAAAGGACTGCACATTAACCGATGGGTGTGTAAATGTTACCCTCTATCCTTGCCACTTCCTCATGTTTTTTTTGAATGTGTGTTTGTGTGTGTGGACCCACATTAACCCATTTGGCAGACGAAACACAAGAGGAGCCTTGGACAGACACTGTCAGATGCCAGTTGCCAACGGCCATTAACAATGCAATTTCGTAACAATATGAATAAATGTGGCTGTGGAATGGCTCAAAGCGAGCTCCATGCGATGAGGTTTCTCTGCAATTAAGCAGTCTGCCACACACATGTGGCAGATCCTTGTGGCAGGAGAAGCTCATATGAATCAATCTCTTCAAGTCAGCCACAATGCAGCTCAAAATATTTGGACTTATCCTTCAGATGAGAAGTTGAATGAAACATAACTCAGTTTTATTTGTTGTTTCCTAATTTGCGGTGCGGACTGAGCACAATTCAAATAATAGGGTATCCTTTTAATACATTATGCTCTAATTAATACTAATATTATGAGATTCCATGGCAATATAAATTTCTGTGTAACCTGCTTGTTATTACAAAGTTAAGTTATTGCTTTGGAAAAAGTTCTTGGATTTTAATACTATTTAGGGAACAGTAACTCGATGGAGGTTGTAGTTGGTAATATTTTCCATCTAAATTCTATTTAATCCGTAACGTAAGGATCAGTAAATTATGTATCATATTTAGGTTAACCAAATTTGATAACTTTTAATAATATTACCACTTTAATGATTTAAATTACCTGGAGTGTCAAGCTAGTTATAGAATATCCATTTTAAAACGTTTAGTTTAAATGTCAAAAAAGTTTTTTCTAACAACTTTCAGTCCTTTTTTTAGTTTAAATTGAAACTACGATAATGTAGTTTAATATCTTTCCAGACCAACTTTGTGTGCGGTTTATATGTTATTTGCTGAAATTTATGTGAATATCAAACACTGCATCCCATAGAAGTAATCACTTTCAGTGTTTATTGCATGAATCAAGCACTCATTAAATGGCCATATTAGATGCCACTTTCACGCGATTTGCCAAAGGCCACTACTTTGGACCGTAATCTGATTTGAATGCAAATTAAATTGCCATTGCAAATTAGTTTATTTTGTGGTTGCTTTGTAACAACTGTTGTTCGCAAACTTAATATCCAGTGCACTGTTTATGTTTTGTTTGTTTTGTTCATCCCAGCTTCTGGGTGAGTTAGTTTGTTTATTTAGTTTAGGCTAATTAAATTTCACAAATCCTCAAGCTCAAACTAATTACAGTTTTTACGACCTGAACCACAACAACCGCAAGTTCGAAGTTTCAAAACATGCGCGTTGATGATTTCGAAAGTATATTCCTCTAGGTTCCTTTGAATTTTCAAATTTTCCGTAGGACGACAGCGAAGTAACTGCTTCAAAACAGGACGAACATCAGCTTTTATAGTCGTTTCCTGTTTGGAAATACGCATGCGCGGATAATATTTCAGAAACATCTCACTTCCCAACTTTGGAAGCCCTAAAGGACAAAGCCGGCTGTTTTGCTGCTCATTTGCCGCCCCACCTCCTCTTCAGGACGTTTGTTTACATGAGGACAGCTGGGGTCGGGACTACAACAAAGTTTAAAGCCATCCAAGGCACTTGGCACTTGCCACTTGGCACGCGGCTGTCAT
Organism: Drosophila ananassae; assembly: GCF_017639315.1. Classification (NCBI taxonomy): domain Eukaryota; kingdom Metazoa; phylum Arthropoda; class Insecta; order Diptera; family Drosophilidae; genus Drosophila; species Drosophila ananassae. The sequence goes on along the minus strand of NC_057927.1, from coordinate 14,111,501 downwards.
CCCGGCGCTAAGGAGCTGCGAGTATATATTGTACATATAGGAGTCTAAATATATATATGGACGCACATCATGGTATTACATTGAAGTTTTAATTGAATTGCGGCTGCAAGTTTTAACTGCATTTTGCTGGGAAGTCTCATCTAGGGCAGAAGAGGCCCCCTGACCCCTGCCTCCTGCTAGGTGCAAGAAAAAAAGTTTTTGCCACAAACTTTTTGGCTCGCAAGTTTCTGTTTTTCACTTTTCATTTCTTGGAGCTTCTGCTTCTGTTTAGTCCTTTAAATGCAGTTAACAAATGCAATGGCAGAGGAAAGTCTGCCAGGATAAACACGCATTGAAACTAGTCCTCGAACAAACACGGCGCCTGCAAGTAGGCAACACCATTGTCATTTCCCTCTCTCAAGTGTGTGTGTGTGTGCGTGTGTGGGTGTAGGAATCTGTGTCGAACACCTGTTGTTCCCATTGTTGTTGTTGTTGCAGCCTTATCGCCTTCTTGGCCGTTTCGTTTATTTTGTGGGGCCATAAAAGTTTTGATTTCGCTCGGCGCTGGCTTTTCTTCATTGTTTTTGGTTTGGCAGAGGGGCATTGTGAATTTTCGCAAGGACCTTCAACGAAAGTACAGCTAAACTACCCTAAAATAAATAATATTTTGTGGCTAATGGGTATTAAGTGTTGGGGAAAACATAAAACTTATAATCCATTTAATAGCTTTAATAACAGATTACAAATATATTCTGATTCAGATTCGGATTCAGAAGAAATAATATATATATATTTAACAAAAAATTTTATAACTACCAATCTACTAAAAAATCTACATATTTAATTAACATTTAGTATAATTTTGTTTGCATTTAAGAAATTATAATTAATACTCCTAAAGGGTATCCCTAATTCTTAGTTTTTCATGTAAAAGTGGTTGCCTTTCTGTTCTGCTGCTATCTGTTTAACTGTTCATGTCGCACCATTGTTTTGCTGTCGTCCTGGGCGGCTCCTAAGGACCCCATCCAGGTGTTTTGATTTATTGCGGTTTGGTTAAGTGCGGGTGCAAACTTCATTTAGGTCTCCCCCTCCGAGCCGGGCAAAGTTTTTGTCGTACAATCTGAGAACATAATCCAGCGGACAGGCTTTAACCCGGAATCTAGTAGCGTTTGGGAAAGAAGACTGCGAAAAAGCCAAAAATGATTTCTTAGTTGAGAAAGAAATGAAAAAGTAATTGATCTTTTGATTTATATTTTAGGGCTTTTAAGCCAGACGATTAAATTAAGTTATGTAGAAAGCCTGTTGATAGTTGGCAATTAAACTTATCCACATCGGGTTGACCCACTTTCGAACATGTGGTGGTGCCAACTGTTACCATGTAATTGCCAAATATTTTCAGACAAAACTATCTCCTAAAAGGCCAACAACCAAACTGAAACTGTTTGGAACCAATTCACACCCCACTCGTACAGATTATTTATTCCCTTTTATCGGCCAAATACTGCGTCAGTGGTAACCCATTTAGCCGATTTAGCTGAACCCGCCCACATTCGCCAAATCAGCCACGCCCCCGTCGGATCCTTTGTTCGTCTGATTCGATTTGGATTCCGCTCTGTGGAAACTAATTACAATTACGGCCCGGGGACCATGGGCTCCCCTTTTTGGCAAGCTAACTCTCCAAAAACATAGCCATGCATATTTAATTCGCGCCACCCGGAACAGCCGACTCCTCCATGTCCTGTGCCTCATGTTTCAGCCTCTTCATGGCCCTATCCCACCCGCAACGATTCTTTTGGCATTGTGCTAGTGTAACTTTATTTGATGGCTAGGCAGAATGAGAAGCAGAAGCACCACCGCTGGCAGCAGCATCAGAAAACGGCCAAAAACCATTTGGAACATGCACAATTTTGACACCATCCCAATCAGGCCAGTAACAAGTGCCATGCAGAGACGGACCATGGCCGATTTCGTGGGAACTCAATTAATGGAGCATGATCTTAATGGGTTTCTACAACACCAGTCGCTACTGGCAGTGCCCCCGCTCGTGGGGCAACGAGGCGCACAAACACATGCCCCGCGCTAAGTGCGCCAAATCAGCAGAACTCTAATTGGAGGCGGCCACGCCAGAGGATGCATGCGGTCGAGGTCCTTCTGAAGGAACAAAAAAAAAAAAGAGGAAATAGGAATAGGCAAAAGCCAAAGCCAAGAGCCTCCCTTTTTTGATCTGGTGTGCGATGAATTGGCGAACGTTTGCTGAGCAATTAAGTGGGCAGGCGTCAATATGCCGATGAGTCGGCCAATACTCTGGGCCAAGAGTGTGGCTTTGAAGTTGCCTTGGTCCTTGGGCATCCCTGTGGATCACATTAATAGGAAGCATTACCCTAATCGAAGCTAAACACGTTTCATTTACACTTTCCCGAACGTGCCTGTGCGAGCTGAGGCATATCCTTGAAAATCAAGTTTCAAGTTATCGATATCCTGTATTTATCTAGTAAGTATTTTATGGATTATGTATTAGCAATCAATTGCGGGTTTAAATATTCAATAGTCCACGTGATTTGCTTCTTCCCCAAAGCAGGTACTAAGTGCAATCAGAACCCATATCCTTGCAGACTGACTCCGAGGCAAACGAGGCTAATATTTCAGCGGCTCGCATGCCGTGAAGCAATTGCTTTCCGGAGCCGGATTCACGGAGCCAGTGTGTTTACGGCCAAATTTGTATACCAGAAGCAGACAGTAGACAAAATACAATTTAGAATTTAAATGTGCACTTCGCCGAAGGCGGTGTTTCTGCCACGGGGGGGCATACCATGCAAATGCGCTTCGTTTTGCGCTTCGGAATATCTTTATACAATAATCTTATCAGCGCATGGAGCATGTGGCATGGCATGTGGCAAGTGGCATATGGCGCAACAGGACGGGTTAAGGTGGGCCAGTGGGCGGATGAACCGCACTTCGCATATTGCGGCTGACAGGTTTATGATGGATTGCCAGCAAACTCGGCTTACCAGGACATGGCTGGATTTAAATACATATTTGTGTTGATGCGAGAAATGTTGTTCTTTATTCTCCGATTTTTTTCACACAAAAGCCCCATTTGATACTGTTCAATTTATGCGGGAAGTGTTATTTATTTTCTTTTTCCTCATCCGATTGGATAACTTAGTTATCCAATAAAAATTTAAATATGTTGATTCCCATGACGAGTTTGTGTTTTGTTTTTCTAGAATCTAGATGGAATTTTCGTAGAAATATGATTTGATATGATGTAGGAGGACTAACTTACTTATCCAATCAAAATGGGAGTGCTCATGTCCTTTTTAGGGAAAAGAATTTTCTTTGTTAATCGCCGAGAGCTTAGCAACATGGAGACATCTTTGTCAAGGACCTCTGGATTTATTTCATGTTTATGTTTGTGTGCTTGGTAATGAGATTTATTGCCGGGCCACTGTTACAATATTCTCCATATCTGGATATCTGGCTATGGAGGCAGCGAGACAAGCAATTTAATTTTTAATTTTCCAAATGAATGCGTTCAAATTAGGCTCGTTGTTGGGGGAGATTATCTGGGGCAATACACGTGAGCGGGCTTTCGTTTCGACGCGGATTGTGTCCGACAATCGGATTTTAGCCCCGGCCCATTAAAGCTTGTGTTTTTTTAAGTATGAGGCCTTTAATTCTGTCAGTTGGCTAAGGCCACCTTAAAGCCTGGAATCTTGTTGGGTTTTATCGCTTTCCAAGCGGATGAGCCGAATGGGCTCCAGGACCCTACTTTTGCTTCACAGTCGACCGATATTCAATTACCCTCAGCCAGGATATCGTATGCGTCTCGAACTTGTTTGCTTGCCGGCCATTTACCGCTCTGTGACTGATGAAGCTGAAAGGCCTGCAGCGTAGGACTCGCTCACAGGACACAACTGGATCCACAACAAAAAATCGCGTGTGAAAATGGGATTCCCCGCCTTATTACCCTGGCCGTATAACCTTTCGGCTGCTGCGGTAAACGCTGCTCATTTGGCCAGATAATTTATTTTCGCATATTAATTTTACCCGGCTCGGACAAGTCGTTGGTAAATGGGAAATTTGTGATAAATGAGCGGCGCTTAAATGCTGGAGGACTCCTTCTGCCCTCCAGCCAGACGGCAGCCAAGGAAATTATTATCCTGCAACGGCCATTAGAGTGTGTATGCTTAAAGATATGGCACGTGTATGCATAAGCGAAAATACTATATATCAGCATATATACTATTTAATTGCTTTTCGAGTTCTGAGCTCTTGGCCCTATTGGGGTTTCCGGGGTAAAAAGTAATGTGTCATACACAAGTCGTTGACGTCTCAGAAAATCGTTGAATTTATCAGGCTTACGGACCAAGTGATGGATGAAACACATTTGGCTAATGGAGCAGAGCTTCAACTTAAAATGGAAAAGCCGAACAAGTTGTGGTCGAGGCACTGCCACTTGAACTATGTCTCGCGATATTAATCTTCTTAATTGTCATCTTTATTGTGCAAATTCTTGGCGGAGTCGCCTGACAAGTATGCCACGTGCAAGACGCTTCGACATTTTCCATTGCCCCGGAGTTATTAATTTCCTCGATAACAGGACATACTTTCGCATGCTTCGTTTATTGAAAAATTCTTTAGCCATCATACCGAGAATGGTGAACTGACAATACCGGCCTGAAAAACAGCAGCGCGGCAGAAGCATTAACAGGAGCGGCAAACAGGACTCACCCGAAGGACCTGCAGCCCAAAGCCTGCACTTGCTGCATTCGCATGCCATTGACAGCGGCGAAAAGTTGGAAAAACATGAAAGTATGCCATCAAAAGCATTTGGAGACGATGATGGGTTGAGGGGGAGACTATGACTTGCCAATAGCCGGGAAACATGACCTTTCAGGACAATGGAAGCTTATCTATTAAAAGTTGGGAAAAACCTGGTCTAACTACTGAAAACCACTAAAATAAAAATCATTCCATGAATTTTTCACACTTTTAGGAGGCAACATCCCATTGGTAGATCACCGTTTAAGGCGCTCCACTTAAGAATCGGATAAGAATCGGATGATTATTGACGAAGATATAGCTTTCCCAGTGGCCGATATTGCTCCCTCGCAGCCATCGCCATTTCTGAAGGGGATCCCCAAGAAAATTTATGAAAAAAGCTGAAAAAAATTGTGTGTGTAGATTTTGATGCAAATTGATAGGGGTTCGATCCACACCATTTGTGAAGGGCCCAGAAGATAGCCCAGAAAATTTATGAAAAAATCTAAAAAAAAATGTGTGTGAAGGTTTTGATGAAAGTTGATAGGGAATCGACCCACAAATTGTTTGAGACACTCCGTTTAAGGATCGGATGATTATTGGCGAAGATATAGCTTTCCCAGTGGTCGATATTGCCCCCCACGCAGCTATAGCCATTTCTGAAGGGTATCCCCCAGAAAATTTACGAAAAAATCTCAAAAAAAATTTGTGTTTAGGTTTTGATGAAAGTTGATAGGGAATCGATCCACAAATCGTTTAAGACACTCCGCTTGAGGATCGGATGATTATTGGCGAAGATATAGCTTTCCCAGTGGACGATATTGCCCCCCACGCAGCTATCGCCATTTCTGAAGGGTATCCCCCAGAAAATTTACGAAAAAATCTCAAAAAAAATTTGTGTTTAGGTTTTGATGAAAATTGATAGGGAATTGATCCACAAATCGTTTAAGACACTCCGCTTCAGGATCGGATGATTATTGGCGAAGATATAGCTTTCCCAGTGGCCGATATTGCTCCCTCGCAGCTATCGCCATTTCTGAAGGGGATCCCCCAGAAAATTTATGAAAAAAGCTGAAAAAAATTGTGTGAGTAGATTTTGATGCAAATTGATAGGGGTTCAATCCACACCATTTGTGAAGGGCCCAGAAGATAGCCCAGAAAATTTATGAAAAAATCTCAAAAAAAATTTGTGTTTAGGTTTTGATGAAAGTTGATAGGGAATCGATCCACAAATCGTTTGAGACACTCCGCTTAAGGATCGGATGATTATTGGCGAAGATATAGCTTTCCCAGTGGCCGTTACTGCCCCCCACGCAGCTATCCCCAGAAAATTTATGAAAAAATCTCAAAAAAAATTTGTGTTTAGGTTTTGATGAAAGTTGATAGGGAATCGATCCACAAATCGTTTGAGACACTCCGCTTAAGGATCGGATGATTATTGGCGAAGATATAGCTTTCCCAGTGGCCGTTACTGCCCCCCACGCAGCTATCGCCATTTCTAAAGGGTATCCCCAGAAAATTTATGAAAAAATCTCAAAAAAAATTTGTGTTTAGGTTTTGATGAAAGTTGATAGAGAATCTATCCACAAATCGTTTGAGACACTCCGCTTAAGGATCGGATGATTATTGGCGAAGATATAGCTTTCCCAGTGGACGATATTGCCCCCCACGCAGCTATCGACATTTCAAAAGGGTATCCCCCAGAAAATTTATGAAAAAATCTCAAAAAAAATTTGTGTTTAGGTTTTGATGAAAGTTGATAGGGAATCGATCCACAAATCGTTTGAGACACTCCGCTTCAGGATCGGATGATTATTGGCGAAGATATAGCTTTCCCAGTGGCCGTTACTGCCCCCCACGCAGCTATCGCCATTTCTAAAGGGTATCCCCAGAAAATTTTTGAAAAAATCTCAAAAAAAATTTGTGTTTAGGTTTTGATGAAAGTTGATAGGGAATCGATCCACAAATCGTTTGAGACACTCCGCTTAAGGATCGGATGATTATTGGCGAAGATATAGCTTTCCCAGTGGCCGTTACTGCCCCCCACGCAGCTATCGCCATTTCTAAAGGGTATCCCCAGAAAATTTATGAAAAAATCTCAAAAAAAATTTGTGTTTAGGTTTTGATGAAAGTTGATAGGGAATCGATCCACAAATCGTTTGAGACACTCCGCTTAAGGATCGGATGATTATTGGCGAAGATATAGCTTTCCCAGTGGTCGATATTGCCCCCCACGCAGCTATCGACATTTCTAAAGGGTATCCCCCAGAAAATTTATGAAAAAATCTCAAAAAAAATTTGTGTTTAGGTTTTGATGAAAGTTGATAGGGAATCGATCCACAAATCGTTCTGAAGGGGATCCCCCAGAAAATTTATGAAAAAATCTCAACAAAAATGGCAGAGTAATACCATTGGGTCAAATCTTTAATATGTTAGTTTTCGAAAGAATAGGAATCTTTTTATGTTTTGACAAGACTTGCAAAATACAGTTCGGTTAGCAAAAAAACCTGAGCATAAATCATCAAATATCAAACTGAATTTTCAAAACTTTTTAAGTAGATAATTGCACAGAGCACATTACCATTTATTTTTAAAGGAATAAACCAGAGCTTCTGCATTTTAACAAGACCAACTTTGGGAAAACCAACATTCGCCGTTTGGTTTATGGGGTGACACATTAGCAAAATGGCGCTAAATAATTTTCGGGGCTATAAATTTAATGATGCATTAAGCGAGAAGTTTTTAAGGCGTCGCATCCGCATCCTGGGTCGCATCGTCCTGGGTTTCTCGTTCACGGACTCCCCCACTTTGTGCCATCCTCGTTCCCAGTACCATTTGCAGTGCCATTCCCATTCATTTGCAATCATTTGGCGGGTCGTGACTCCAGTTTTGGCAAAACCGGAAGTTCCCGGCCGCTTGCCAACTTCCGCCGGGGTTGCGACGCGTCGTTGGGAATTTTAACATTTCAACTTGGCACATTTGGCGAATTATTCAAATTCTTGTCATTGCAGCAAGAGGCAGCCAGAGGAAAAAAGTGAAAGAGAATGAAATGAACGAAATAAACTAAAAGTGGGGCCAAAAAAATAAAAAGGAAAGAGTCGCCGGTCTTTTGCCAGTCTCATGGAATTGGCAAAGATTTATGTTAGACTCGCACACTCTCTACTTTTTGTACGAATGCATGGAGTTTTTATTCCTTTGAGGAGTAACTTGTGCCTTTGGCAAGAAAGTGCCTGCCTCTATGCAAATAAAATGTTTGCTCACATTTTTGTAATTTTGGAAAAATTGCTCGTTTATTGCCTGGCCATGTTCTCCCAGGATTCTCGTTTAAACTCAAAGCTGGCACAAAGGACACCGAAAAGGAGGTGGGGTATCCCAAGGTAAGAACGACAAGTGTCGCATTGTTTTGTGTATTCTAGATGCCTTTGCCTCGCTTTGAATAATTAATATTGCGCATACGACGTGTTGCTCCGACGTCACAACCCCGGCTCACTTTATTATGCTAATCATCGCTGACTCTGTGCATATGCAAATTGCAATATCTCCCAGCCAGCTAGCTAACTTCCAGTCATTAGATTACCGAGTATTGCCCGAACGCTGGGAAAGTGTTTCTCCTTCTGTGTTCCTCAGGCAGGGCATAAATTATAATTATTTAATGCCACATAAATCAAACAGATGACAGGCAAACAGAAATGATTCACTTTGCCTCTCCACTCTCTGCTTTTGGCCATAACAAGAACAACAATTCTGGCCAAGACTGCTAATTTGTCAAATGAAGAGCTCTAAGATAAGGGCGGAGCTTAAGAAAAATATTCAGATACAGGTAGGTGGTTTCAGTAATTTAGTAATGAAATTGTCTTCTTGTGTCTTTATAGACATGTTCCATACTGTTAACTACTTAAATCGATTACTGCTTATTTTGCAACAATTACAAAGGCATAACAACTGTTTATAGAACTCGAGGGAATTGGCTTTTGGCTCCACTTCGACAGGATATAAATCAGTGCCGGGAGGAAACCCTTTTTAAAGCTGTTGCTTAGCCAGCTAGTGTCGAGGAATGTGGCAGGACACTGCTCTCCGGAGTCCAGAGTCCGGACTTGGCTGTGGTTCAAGAAACTCACAAGTGACACTTGCTCGAAAGATAAATGCGAACGTAACTTTTGCCATCAAATGTTGCCAATCTACGGCGAAGTTGTACTCTCCCATCCGTTGCCGTTGCCATTGCCTTTCCACTGCAAATTGGTCGTCTACCTTCCTTCCATTCGCCACTCAAGCGGACAGAGCAGGACGAAGGACAGGTTTCGTTTCCCCTGCTCCACCACCCCGCCATTGCCCCATCATTGGCAGCGTGTGTTAGGCTATGGGAGTCCGGCTCACAGGCCGAGGAAGTCACATTTACTTACTGATTTATGGTTACTTCCGTGCTCGGGGTTTTATCTGTTGAGTTTTTGGCGTAATCATTTCAAGTCAAAATGTTTTCAAAAGGCGACGGCACCCGGCCCAGCCAGTTCACTCAGCCAAAGCATGGATACCCGGACCCGGACCGGTCTCTGGCCAACAATCCGGTAGTGGCTCGTTGATAAATGACAGCAAGTTTATCTCCACATTTGCCCATAAATTCCGCACTACAAAACTGCAGACCATCGACAGGAGGTCGTCGGGGCACGGTCGAGGATTCCCGGCCTTTAAATTATGTTTAGGGCAAAAGGATTGCAGTTAGCATATTCAAACGTGGCACTGAATGCGACAGGAAGTGCCTCATATGCCGACTTTACTGAAGAATTTATGGGGACAGAGGAATTTTCAAATGAATACCTTACAATGTGTGAAAGAAAATATTAATAAATATCCCCCAGCTTGGAAAAGTATTATTTTTCAAGTCCACACTCGAGGGTGTTTGGTTTTCTTTTAAAAAAAAAAACAATAGGTCCCTGTTGTGTCCGCCCACTCGGGCACTCGACTGAAAAATTGCATTTGCATTTGCTAAATAATTTACCACATCTGTTGCCCCACAATTGCTGCCTCGGGGCAGCTGCAAATTGAAGACAAATGGACCCAACCCGAACCCGAAACCGACCCGAACTTGCAAAAGCGTCTCATTTTCATATTGTTGTTTTTATGGTCCATTTTCTGGCTAACGGGTACTGACCGGGCCTGGCCAAAATCCATCTGGCAGTCCTGCGGGCAAATGTTTAAAACACACACAAAACCGTTCAACTAATGACTGAGAATCCATTTGGGGGACGGTGGGTGGGACACGCGTTGACGTGATGTTAATTAATATTAAACTCATTTCCACATTTTGGCATTGAAATACCAGAAGCAATCGGTGTTGGGACGAGCTCCTCCCCGATTCCGGTCGCGTTTCATTGAATGTGTGTAATTATTTCATGGTTCTGTGCGCCGAGCTCCTATTTCCAGCTGCCCAAATTCGCTAAGCCTATTAGAAGCAAGACTGACCAGAGGTGGGTGTTGCATGGTGGGCGATGGCAGGGGCGTGTCCCCTTCACATACGTGTCCTGGATTACTTAATGAGAATGCCGTAAATTCGTGTGTACGATTCGCTTGTAGGCGTCACATAATTCAGACAAACTGTGTTTGCCATTTAAATTTAAGCGAGTTAAGTACACTAGTGATCCCCGCCCGGTTCATTTCCCACATTACGCATACGCCCCGGCGTACACTGTGTCCTTATATTGTGTTTCTAATTATAATTGAATCCGATTGCCATGCAGATCACGAACGAATCAGAAAACTAATTAAAATGTTTATCAACTTTGTAATTGTCGCACCTTGAATGTGAAAGTACGTGATTGTCGACAGGCGGGAGTTAACAACTAAAATAATTCTTATGGTTAAATAATAAATATTTACTTATCATAGTGAGCAGGACTTGAGGGATGACACTTTCTAGTACTTTGATGATAGGAACATTAAAAAGCTTGACCTTTTATTTTTGCCAACAAAGCACTGTACCCCTTTAAGTCCAAAAAACCCCCATAAATTTCACAAAATTATTAAATTCCATTTTCTCTGTTTTATTCCTTGACATCCATCAGCAAACTAAACAGTTCCATGGGCGATTTCTGACACTTTTTGGCGTAGGCCGCCTCACAGTCACCTCCCCTTTTCCCGTAATGCTCCGATGTGTGGTATTCCCGATCCGAGCTGTGTCCCAGTTCGTCCACCGACTTGGAGGGCGATAGAACGATATCCAACAGCTCACCCAACAGGCCACTTTCATGGGTCAGAGGCAGAGCAGCATGTTCGCAGATGACCCGAAGAAGACAGCTCCTTCCGGGCAGGCCCATGTTCTGGATGATCATCTCCATGCCGCGGTAGATAATCCACCTATAGAGGGCGCCGTAGGTAGATTCTGTACGCGCAGTGATGGCCTGAGGCTTCAGGTAGACCCTGGTGATTTCCGTGGAATTGGTGGGCAGGAAGTACTCCGCTTTCAAGACATAGCCCGAGGTGACCGATTCAAAGTGTAGATTCTCTACGGGAATACCAATTCCGCCGATAAATTGAACACGCGTGGGACTCGTGGGTGGAAATATTAGCGATCTGCTGAACCTTTTCAGGTGACTTTCAGAGGAGCAGACTCTGATGCAGGTTAGAGTATAGAAACTCAGAAATAAAATCAAGAACTTTGGATTCATTTCCGTGATGCGTTCGCTTGAAGATCAACCTGGAAACTGAACGCATTTTCGCACCTCGCTTGGCTCACTCACTTTCTTCGAGCGACTTTACTTTCTGTTGACTGTTTACTTTTTGGCCAAATAGACTTTAGAAGACTATAAGAATCGAATCCAGTGCAATTAGCACTCTGGTGGCAAGTCAGCACTGTTCCAGTTAAACCAATTTCACTAACGACCATGAAAGATAATCTGTTGAGTGAATTAAAAGCAAGTAAAGAGTGTATTTAAAGCTTGAAATCAGATCAAACGAATTGATTCATGCCTTTGGTGGCTCTGCAAATATTTACTTCATTCATACAGACGTCTTCGAAGGGCAAACATTTTATGCAGCGGCGTAATCCAACTACTGTAGTCTAAGCACAACATATACCCACATATCTACACACACATAAATGGTTAAGTAAAGTGCACAAGTGCATGAACCGAAGGAGGACGGATCAAAGGAATGCGTATAAGAAATGGCATGAAATGTGTGAGCTGCGGCATTAAGACAGTAAGCAGCTCGGCAGGAGGCTACAGGATACAGGCTTGAGGCTATATGGGGGCGAATGATTGGGTTTTCAGCTGGAATGCGAAGCGGAAGTTATGCCCTCAACGACTTGAGTAACTTAAGTGAATTGCCGTTGCTGCTTCTGTTGCATCGGGAACTGTGCAACAGCGGAAAATGCGGAAAGCGGGATGAGCTGCAAACTCATCCCAGGCGCTTAGTCTGAAACTTTTTGCAAGGGAGCAGTCTATCCGAGACGTCTCTCCGGGATGTGCATCCCCTCGAGCTGCGACACTGACCCGGACAGGAAACGGAGAACGGAGAAAGAAATGCTACTGTTGAAGATTAGAGACCTGCGAGAATGAGTACGAAAAGTAGGAGGAGGGTGCACCCTTGACAGAGACAGAAGAGGAAAAGCATAAAAATGACAGAAGTCAGAGGGAAAACCAGTTGATTTTCCAATTCCTCGACCCGTTCTTTCCCGTCTAGACAAGAGGCATTTTAAGCTATTTATTAAATGAGCAATTGCATTTCCCTGGCATTTTGTTACAGTGACGATATATATTTATAGTTATTGGTCTTATGGGTCTAGCTGACATTAAACTTAAGATTTGCTTACAAATCTTAAGGTTTCTTTAAATTATTCTAATTGTTTAAATCAATCAAGGCCTCAAGTCCCTCAAATTTCTTCGAGTGTCTCTTACAGTTCAACAATAAACTAGAATTCAACCTCATTGAGGGTATCTCTTTAAAATCTGCCCCAGAATCGACAAAGTTTTTGCGGCCATAGCCTCCTTTTTCGCATTGCCACAAGCGGAGCACCGCGATGGCAATAAAAAAGTTGGGCAATGCGGCAAGCAACTTGCAACCTGGAGGCAGAACAAGAACCGCAGCCTGGAGGCCACCTAACTTTCACCTGCATTCGCCATTCGCCATTCGCCATCCGCCGCCCGAGAAATGCACTTTATGCGCCTCGTTGCCCGATTTATGTTCCGCAAACTGAACTTGCAAATTTTCGGGCAAAAACAGTCAATAATTGCTGGCTGAAATGGTTAAAATGGTGGCCCTGGGCGTAGTGCTATCGATTCCAGATGCAAACCAAATCAATTATGTTGACAAGTTGAGAAACCGTTTAGAGAGGCAAGCACCCCCCGAGGGGCTAGAGAAGCGTTTTAAATGCGGTGACGTTTAGGAGTCTGGCTCACGTGTCGTATGCGTAATGAGCGCCGTAAACAGAAATGCATTCATCATTCAGTGTGTGTGTGTGTTGGAGAGTGGTTGGGTGTGCGTGTGGGTAAGTGAGTGGGTGTTAGTGCTGGGTGAGTGTCGTCGTCACATCTTGACCTCGCCGAGCCTCGAAATTACCTCGTTAGTGCTCCAGGATGCCGTAAATCCTTTCGCAACTGAGGAGGAGAACTCAGCGTCTGGCAAATGAATGTGTCTTACTTATGCTTATTTAGTTTGTGCTCCACATGGGCGTCGGTGGAGAGTGCTGGGGAGTAATGAGTTAAATTATTATGCAAACGACGGCTCCATGTCTTGAGCTGGAAATGTGTGCTCCACATAAACAAAACACTCGAAATGTGTGCCGGGGACAAACAGTGAGGAGCCAGAAACTGGGAGATGGAAGGCAAAGGAAAGAGGCCGCTTTTAGGAAGGCCTGGTGCCACAAATGCAGATTAGATTCGGGCCAGGCAGTCGCATCTCCACTCAATGCAAGTGGCATCATTTGGAGCTCAGCTTGCCCCATCCTCCACCCCCGTTTTAGCCATATTATTTATGGACCTTGCACACAATAATTGGCCAGCTTTCTGCTTCACAGAACACTGGCCAGCAATGGGACAATTTTGCATTGGCATTGGCATCGGAAATCGGAATGGTTTGAGTTGGAAACGGGCTTGGGAATCTGAATGGAAATGGAAATGGTAGTGGTGCTGTAGTGGAGTTCCTGGTTCGTTGACTCTGAAACATTCGAATGTTTTAACTTTCCCAGCTTCAAAAAATGCCATCAGAATCATCATCGAGGGACAGGTGTATCTGGCAATCAGAATCTACAATCACTGATTGTCCCTCTTTCAATAAAAAATACAAAAGGAACTACAAATAGTTGACATGATTTGGGTAAGCATCACTTGAAATATTTTATCCAATTAAAGTGACACTTTTCAAATCAAAAGAAACTATTGCCAAGGGCAGAAATATTACTCATAAATGTGTCAAATTAAACGTGACACTTCATAGAAAATTATTAAGAACTTTTTATTAAAAATATATATATATATATAATATCAATTAAAGGTAAATCGAAAATAACTTTGAAGCTTAATTGCCAAATGAACCTTGTGATATACCAATATGAAATATTTGTGTTTCCTTTGTATGCCTTAAAATGCCATATGCCTTGATCTTAAGCCATTGAGCTCTCAAAGCAGAATCAATTTACAAGCCAAATATTTGGGCCATAACAACGCCCTTAACTGGTCTAATTATGCATGGTCACCGACATGCGGGTCACTTGCCGAATTTAAATGCAAAGCTTGATGGGTCAGAAAGGTGTCCACGTGTCCGAATGCGACTCCGTGTATGTGTCCTTTCGGCAGTCCGGAATATATGTAGGGAGTGTATGCAAATGGCTGGAAAACAGCAAACATTCTAATCTGCAACGTGTGTGTGTGTATATTGTTGCCTTTGGCTTGTATTTTGCCAATGCTGTCATGCGAACTTAAAAACCCAGCCAACAAAAAAGGTACAAAGATAAACCTCTGCCAAAAACAGTCTGGCTAACGGGGCTGAAAGGGGAGTTGTTATTTTTGGCAACAAGGGTTTAAATAGAGGTTTTAATTTTAAGTAACTGGAAAGTTTGTTTTATTAAATTCTTTTGGTGTTCAGCACAAAGCCCAGACGTGCTCTTTTAAGTATTATTTTCTAAAAGTTTCTTTTTATTAATTGTTCGAAATAATTCCATTTGATGGAAACATAATATTCAATCAAATCCCATGTCCATAAAATACAAACAAAAGCAAAGAATAGGCCCCCAGGACACTGCTCACTTCCAAGGTCCAAGAGTGTGAAAAGTTTTGTGTGGAAAAGTTTTCTTTATTTAGTTAAAGACCCTGGGCCGTGACTTTAAATTAAATCAAAATAAAAGACCCCTGGCACAGGACATGCTGGCATCTGTATTCAAATATTTAATCCACCAGGACAGACTGCATCCACAATAAACCCACTCACCCAGGGTGGTGTGAGGGCTCACCCACATAAAGAACATCTGCGTCCAGCGTGGAGAATTTCATGACACAGAAAGTGAAAAACAGGCAACCGGCAGGACGAGGAGCGGGTTAGTCCTGTTCTGGCCTTTCCGTGTTTAATTGAGTTTGAAATAGGTGCCAGCCAGCCAGCCAACCAGGCTTCTCTGGCTTCCATGTCGGTGGGCCTTGAAATTGGCTTAGTTTCGAGATCCCTCACTGCAAAGCCCCATGATGCTGATACTTTTGTTGACTGCATTCTCGAATGCGAACTCTTTAATGTTTCCGATTTGATTCCAATTTTGATTTAACTGCTCAGAGAAATTTTTGTGGCGGCATAAACCCTGACGAGCTCCACCAAAATGGCAGCCCTCGGTTTCCCCAGAATTTACATTCGAATATCAAATTTTCAGCCTTAATCGACCTAAATCCTTTCCCATATGCCCGCCTCTCGTGCCATTCCATTTTATGTTTGCCCACAATCCTTTTTGCCAAATTCATTTATTTCAATTGTTGCCGGAGCTTCCGTTGCCTCTGTTGCCATTGCCACAAAGGCCGTAGTCAACTATACGCCGTAATAAGCACTTTTTATGCCGGGCGCATTGAACGCGCGGAGTTTTTATTATTTCCGGAGGAGCTTAAATCGACATTGGGGACACAGTGGGCCTTGATGCAAACTTATCAAAGAAAAAAAAGCAAATAAAATATTAATTGGCCGTGGTCTTTTTTATGAGTTACATAGCATAGCAAACATATTTATTTTAAAATATATAAATAATTCACATAAAAAATATTCTTTTTTAACATTACCTTTGATGAATACGAAAAATATATTTATAGGAAAAACCCTTTTTTTTGGTTAATGAATTCAGTGTCAAATGTTAAATAGCATAATTAAAAAACTAAAACCAAAGAATAAAATAACTACCCTATAACACCTTGGAAAAACTATTTTTCTGAATTTTGAAAACTCTCTTAATTTCAAAAATATTTTTTAAGGAAACCCTACAAGTCCTACAATAAAAGTAGCAAGCATTCAGTATTTATTTTATGGCCCCATCGTACCATTTCACCCCTTTTCGGGGAGGCGTGATTTGGGGTGGGCGTGTTTGCCGACTTT
The DNA here is from genome assembly GCF_017639315.1 of Drosophila ananassae. Taxonomy (NCBI): domain Eukaryota; kingdom Metazoa; phylum Arthropoda; class Insecta; order Diptera; family Drosophilidae; genus Drosophila; species Drosophila ananassae. The sequence goes on along the minus strand of NC_057927.1, from coordinate 14,095,208 downwards.
CAGTGCCGGTTAGAAGAAGTTTTGTCTACATTCGTTTCGTTTTATAATCCGAAGCGAATAAAACAAAACAAAGTTTGCAACTTTTAGCCGTCTTTCGACTTTCTGTTTTCAGCCCTTGAATGACATCGTTGTCTGCTGACTTATTTTTATGTCCTCAGAGCCGAGCGATTGACGCCTCCTAGCCAGGCCCAGAAGAGGCAGAAGAGACTGCCAGGTGGCGGCCCAAAAATTTACTTACCAAGTACTTATTTGCCTATTTCAAAAGCCATTTGTATAAACGGCAACAAGAGGCGGCAACAGGGCCGGAATCTGAGTCCCCGAAGAGCGTAATAAAATAAGCCTCGGCTGGCAGCTGCATAAACAAATACCTGATAAAGATGGCCCGAAAAGGCGGTCCACAGAGGCCCGGGGGCACGGTCCAGTCCAATATATTTGCATAAAATGTTGCAACATTAGCCGGGGCCTATATTACACATTGGGACAATCAACGGAATCCACTTCCGCCGGCTCCGGTATTTTTTATTAAATTTTATTATTATGTTTTGCATAATTTTCCGTTCTCCCTTTTTTTTGGCCAGAAATTAGGAGGCCGTTACAGCTCTAGGATCTTGGCCAAGTGCCTTTGAACTTTGCTAAGAGCCAAAACAATTTTTTTGTCATTCATTTTGAGTTCGTCCCGATTTAAATTTCTGCGAAAATTCAGTTAACACTTTTAGCTTTGGAGACTTTAATTGTTGGCCAACCGAATGATATTTACCGCACCCTGGGGAGTTTTGAGAATCGGTCGGAAAATCGGGCGGGCCAGAAAACTTTACAGAACCAGAGAGAGTACGTGGACCACAAAAAACCCGAATGCGACAATTAATTTTAGTGAATTATGACCGCAGAGTGGAAAATGGTGCTAATGTGACGGCCTTTGCCAATTTGCTGTTCGCCGTTTGCCATTTGCTGTTAGCCATTCGCTGCTTTTGGCCACTACCGAAAAACACGAACAGCTGTCAGAAGGCATTGGGTGTTGTGGGGGAAACTTTGTGGAGGGCAACTTTTTCAGGGGACATTCCGGGGGAATGGCGACCGCAGACCGAAAAAAGACAGCGGCAGAGTTTTGTGGATCGGGGTCGGATCCCTGGCGTGTCGTTGGCAATATGACAGCCAGAAACCGAACAAGGGCTCGAACACGTTGCGTATACGCGATTCGCGAATCTCTATTCACTATTCGCTATTCACGATTTGTGACTCTGCAACGCAGGGCTTGGAAACTGTCAGAGCCGTGCCAATCTGGGCTTACAGTCACTCGCCCCGATCCAAGTCGCCATAATTTATGTCCAAACATTTCAGCACTGTGGCTCGAGCCATTGTTCGATGTGCAGGATGTGCGAGGATGAGAGTTGGATAACTGAAAATAACAGAAAAACTCGACAGGAGTGGCAGGAGGGCTTGTGGGAAAAACGCAACAAAATGGCAGCCGGAAAAAAGGGGAAAAACACGCGGAAAACGCTGGCTCAGCCCCCACAAAATACTCGTAAAGTACAATGAACTAAGCTATGGTACATTCCAAAAAAATCTATTTATATTTAATATCATGGTAAAATCATGGGCGATAAGGTTTTATATATCTTATCATGATCTAAAAATGCATAATCATGAAACTCCATTTTTTTTATAATATTAGAAACTCAATACTAACTAACATCTATACAGTTTAAAACACATTAAAAATATAGATTTAGTTGTGTTTAATTATTAAAAAATATCTCTCCGATATTAATGGTAAAAATTGATTACTTTCTTAGTAAGATTTTTTTCCAGGTGCCTTCGAGGATATTGTGGTGAAGTAAAGTGGTGCGTGGCTGTGAATGTGGGTGAAGTGGAGTGGCGTGGTCTTCAGTCGTCTGCAAGTGTCCTGGCCAAAAGCGAAAAGGCGTTTGTTTTATGTTTTTGCTGCACTCGGCATCGTTAATCCCCTCCAGAAACCCATCTCCCCATCATAGAAACAGCCCAAGAACAATTCCTTTGTACTTTATTCGGTTAAAATCGACATATAGAACCTCTTTAATCTAAGCTTTCAAGCTTCTATCATTTTATATTAATACGATTAAACGATTATCGTTTATCGCTAATTTAACCAGTGAATTTGATGTTTTGCTTCACGCAGTAATCCTGGAGTTCCTTGTAGCTGTGATATGTGACAGCATAGGACGACAAACGGTGCCGGCAACCCATCCCGTCGCGATAAGGTTCGTTTTGGCATGACGTGTACCCCTGATGGAAGGTTTCGCTCATTTTCCGACCCTTGCAAATGGTGTACTCCCCTGTGTCAAAGATTTTGCGGCGCATACTGAAGCTTAGAAAGGGCTGTGATTCTTCCTCAGGGAAATCAAAGTCTTCGGTAACATCCGACGTAATGCTGTTTGATGGCACTATCTTCATTTGACTTTCCCCTTGCGCCTCCAGCCGGGCGCGCAAGGACTCCACGTCCAAGGGGTTCTGCTTCTTCGGAAAGGGAGTGCTCGTGTGGGAGCTCCTCATGAATCCATAGTCACGATCCGCAATCAGAGGCTGTCTCTCCTCCAAATTAGTCCTGTCGAAATGAGGACGGAAGATCTTCGGTTTGGTCCTCGTTCGCATTATGGATGGACCTGGCTGTTTAGCAGGTTTATGCATTTTAAACAATGTATCTCTGTTTTCACCCATTTTTATGTATCGTGTCGTGTTAGTTTATTTGTATCTTTTGTATATTTATGTTTACTTCCTTTCAATTAGAGTGTGGATCGATTTACATTCAAATCTTGGCCTTCTCGGTAGTAGTTTCTTTTTTATAACTTGTTCATAAAAGGCTTTACCAAAGATATTAAAAATGCTATTAAGTAATTTTATTTTTATAGGAACTTAATATTTAAATAATAATGTTTCTTCGTCACTTTTCTTATTGTTCTTTCAATTATGCATTGTAATATCAACAAAACCAAACAATTTGCATTAAAAAAAAATAAACAAATACTAAAATATACAAGTACCAAAGTATGAACCAACTTACTCTAATTACGTTGAAGTAAAGGCCAAAATGGGTCAAAAAAAGCTGACAATCTTGAAAACTATAAACAAATCGGGCTCCAGAAACTTTCTGCCACCCAGTTGATGGCGCCCGCAGTTAGAAACTTTTCCATTCAATTCACTTTATTTTCTTTTCGCCATTCGCGTTTGCATTTTGATGCGGAAACCTCTCCTGGTCCGCTCCTTGATCTCCCAGGACTTCACTACCTTGGCCCGTACCTTGGTGGCCTCGTTTCACAGTGAACTTTTCCCGGCAGTGGCAAGGAAAAAACCTAACAGACCGTCGACCAGAGAAGTCCTTACAGCTAATGGTGTTTATTGCATTTACTCCTGACTGCCGCTTTAAATCGGCGACACTGTGGGCGTAGATTTTTCTTTCCTTTCTTGTCCTGTTGCCACAGGCAGAACAAGGAACAAGAGCAACACCTGCAGCTACGCAAATATCCTGCAGGCGCCAGAGCAAACAACGCGCAAGGACACACTGCCGGCCAGACGGACAAAATGGTAGATTGGAGCATAGACCGCCCCCAAAGTGGTCGTGTGGATGAAAGTGCAAAGTAAATGCCCAACATAAAGTCTCTGAATGGGACGATTTGGGGTGGGCGGTGGTTGTGGGAGGTGGGTGGCACGCCCCCAGGTAACCACACAACTGCGGGTGCAGCGAGAAGCGCAATCCACCGCCTGGCCAAGCTGTTGTGGCGGAGATTTGGCTGCAGCAAGCAAAGTTTGATTAAATCACATGACAGGCACCCAGGAGAAAGGCAACCAGGGTATCCGACGCGACTCCTTGGGATAGAGCTTCAAGTGGCCTGGCACAAGTACACTGAGGAAATCTAAAGTTAAAGTTTTATATGACTATAATGTAAAAATTATAACATATTCTAATTAGTTCTAGTCAAAATTGAAATTGAAATTGAACTTCCATAATATTTATGTTTGCGTAATGTACCCAGAACTTTATTGAACAATTTAGATGAATGTGTTGCATTTTTCGAGTGCCGCTCCATCCAGCCATGAGCCGAAGGGCCAATCCGGGCAAGTAAATAAATTCATTAAACGTTTAGAACTTGCCAGGTGGGTCCAGAGTCTAGAGTCCAGAATCCAGAGTCCCAACCGGATGCCTTTTGTGCCGGATAAAATATTCAGTTACCCGAATCAAGTGGATTACCATTCATTCAGCGCGGGTTCCCTGGTGCCAGGTAGGTGCCCGCGGTCTTGGTGCTCTTACTTCGGAGTGGATTCGACGCTCGAAGCGCATTCGTAGCATACCTTATGTATATGGATTGTATGAATTGAAGGAATATCTAGGAATGCGATGTCCTCGACTTTTTAGCATTTTGCAACTACACAGATAAACGGAAATTTTGACGAGATATTGGCTTGTGGAGTATGTTTTTTGTGGGCGTGAACGGGATTCAGTACTTTCGGGAAGATCGGAATCGGATCGGTCCCATGGATCCGCTCACGACACAGCTCAGCGGGTGTTTCCAATCACTGTTAATTTGGCGGGGCCTGAAGCAGGAGATGAAGTAAATACAGTTGCTGGTTGTCAACAGAGAGGCTTAAAAACTAACGACATAAATTGAATGCATTTAAAGGGGGGTAGTATAAGGGGTGCTTGTGGGCGTTGATGGTAGTTATGGTGGTGTAGTATGGACCGTTACGTCGACAGAAACCGAGACGGATACGATGGACAAATACGACGGCCAAGATCCTATGATTACTCGGTGGTAGAGGTCTGGCTGACTACCAGTTCCCAGCGCTCCTTCTCCGGCTCCGAGGTAGTGCTCAGGGCCTCCGACCGTGGGGCACGGCACCTGTTGCACTTGGTCCTGTACCAGAAATTCAAGTTGAAACAGAATCCGCACGGCCAGTCATTCTTGTGCGGCCTCCAGCGGCGGCCTCCGTTCTCGCTTTCCGTTGATAATCCAGCACCTCCACTGGAGAGTCCTCCTGAGCCGCCATCACCTCCCATTCCGGCACCAAGGTCTCCACCGATTTCTACTCCGTTTGATGTGAACTCTGCCCCGGTGGAGACTGTGTGCTTGCTGGCTTGACATCGGTTGCAGCTGGAGCGCCACACAAAGTTGCTGTTGCGGCACGCGAGGCACACCCAGTTGTCACTGGCCGGCTTCCAGCGCTGCTGCCGCTGTCGTCGCTGCTGGTCGGCGGTGTTGAGCTCGCGCGGATAGCTGAACCGAACACTGCCCTTCCGGGTGGACAGGTAAGCGGGCAGAACCGTCAACTGCTGCCCCATGAACTTGCTTCCGTTCAGACAGGCAATAGCCGCCTGGGCAGAATAGGGACTCACGTAGGTAATGGTGGCTTCGCCCTTAGAGCGGCCGGTCAGTTTGTTCTTGTAGACGAAGATCTTCGGCTTACTGGTGGACTCGTCCATCTTGATCAGTCCCAGCTTGCCGAAGAACATGATAATGTCATTCTTGGTCACGTTAAGGCGCATGCCCAGCACAAACACCGTGTCCGGTTGGATGATGTACTGCTCTTGGCCGACATTCATAAAGGCACAAGGCCGCGGCATCGGCAGACGTGGCAGAAATTCGTCCGTCGTGCGCGGGTAAACCGAGGTGAACTGCTTCTCCTCATCCTGGCCCTCACCCATCTCTTCCATCTCTATCTGATCTTGCTCCGTCTGAGCGCCTCCGTCGAGGTTTGCTATGTCCCGATCTTCTATATCCCGCCCATAACCTCGCATCGAAATACCGGCCAGGGCCGCCGCCATAGTTGTCGCATCGTCATCCTCCTCCTCATCACTCTCTCCGATGATCCCGGTCCGTGGTCCTCCCATACCGTTCATCCCGGCCATTTTAAAGAGGCTCGCCTGGAACTCTGATTCGTTATTAGCCGCATCCGAGCAAGAGGACGAGGTACTGGTAGTCATGAACGACATGGGCGTCAAGGGTCCTCCGCTCCGCTGCTCTTCGCTGTCTTCGATTTCGCTGGCGGTTCCGGGACCGGAGACACTGCCAGTTCCCGTGACAGTGCCACTACAGAAACCATCATCGTCCTGGCCTAAAAGCAGCGACCCACTTGCATCACCCCCGCCATCCTCAAAGCGGAAAAGATCCCCGAACAGAGGACGAGACTGACCCAAAACGGGACTGCCCGTACTCACCGGCTGGGCGTTGAGGCCGCCGGGCATCATGGTGGGTGCGGTGCTGACCATATAATTTGCATGGTAGATCTGGTGCTGGTGTGGACTCTGCTGCGGTAACTGGAGCTGCTGTGGCTGCACCGTTCCAGTGTAATTCTGGGCATAAAACGGATTGGTATACACCACGCTGACTGCCGTGACGTCCATCGCAGATAAAAAAAATTGGTAAAACTCCTGTTTATGGGGCCTTTACTGCTGATCAAACACGAACCGATTCCTTCGGAATTATAAAAACTACTGAAATCTTTGATAACATCCAAGAGACTACGAATAAAAAAAGGAACTGAATGTGAGCTGTATCATTTTCTGGATATGTTAATCATGCGCCTACTTTGTTTTGTATATTTTTTATTTGCGGCTTCTACGAACGCTTTACTAAAATTGTTACATTTTTGGCTTGTGCTACTTAAAGTTTTGATGATACTTTTTGAAGCTTTGGTCCTGGCTTGGATGTTTCCCAACCATAGAAGCAGCTCCGCCAAACGCCACAGAACTAGATACAGACTCCTTTTCGACAGAAAGTACTGGTGTGTGGCGTAGTACTCCTTCTAGCCGCCAAAGTCCCAAGTACGAAACACTACCGGGCCATGGGAACCAGGAGCTCCCTTTCGCTTCCCATGACCCAAACAAAAACTAATCATTATTTGATATGAAATTGACAAAAAGTATTCAAATTCGCTGAAATACATTTTATTCTTCCAGGCAGAAATGTTGACTAGCCAGAAATGGCAACTGATTTCCATGGCATTTATACTAAATTTGTCACTAAATGGAATTGATTTTTAGCCACAGATTGGCGCAATAAATAAATGAAAAAAATTTAATCCATAAAACAAACATCAAATATTAACAAAAAGCAAAAATGAACGGATTTAATACTCCCTGTTGTCCATTGTATTTATTGGGATTTATCAATTTGAAAATGAATAGTAGGACTAAAACTTAAATTGCAATTCTTTCCACTTTTGTGGTTGAAATGACCTAATTTTCAAAACAATCGAGAACTATGCAAATTTGAACGATTTTCACCTCCATTTTGGCTGCAATTTTGCAACACTTTGATGACTTTGCACTTTTCTACGCCCTCAACGGAAAATTGATTCATAATTTTTCACAATTTTGCTTTAATAAGCAAGGTTTTGATTACATTTTCAGAAATCTATTTAGCGAGAAAGCCTGCGTTTCTTATACCTGGTTAAAGATTCTCCTGGAAAGGTCATTAAATCATTGTTTCATCATGGCAACCACTGGGTCAAAAGATTCTAATCAAGCTTCTCGGCACTCATCAAGCAAATTAGCCGCCAATTACCGCACTAATGACCGACCACATTAACCCCACAAAGGCCCACAAACTGACGGAGCCAAGAATAATGCGCCGTAGCCAGGACATGAACACTGCAGAAATATTTATTAATATACCGGACGTTGTCCCAGGGTCGGGTACGACTCCAAAGATAAACGGAACCGCCCCGATTGTCGCCACGCCATTTTCACCCGCCATTCGCTTTTATGACCGCCTCTTTACGAGCCACGCCCGTTGACCTTATCGCCAGTGTCCCGGGTCTCATGTCCGTTGTCCGTTGACTGTTGCGTTCCTTATCCTGGACGGAAGCCCGGCTTCATTAGGGTCCCTCGTCGGAGTGTCAATTTCTTTTGCAGGACAGCGTCTGCTCATTAGGTCAGCGTCTGCTCGGCTTTATTTTCCGCTAACTTCGGGCTATAAGTTTTACTTTAAACCGACGTTAACTTTCGCATCCCGCCTCGGTCAAAATAGAAGGGAAAAATGCAGCTGCAGGGTTTTGGGCCAAGGAAACCGCCAACATGAAATTAAAAATCAACTGTCTTGAAGGGAAAACAACAAGGCAACTGCAAAAATAGAAACTGTTGCAAGGACTGGAGGGGAAAAAGTTCTCCCGCCGCGTCATGGAACTTTTGCGAGCTCATAAAAATTGAGACAGCGAAAATTGTCTCGCAGGATAATTGCACAAAAGTTTCGACTTTGAAGCTCGCGAGTAATTGAAAAGACAAAAGCACAGCAGTGGAATTGGCCCGGAATGGCTGCCTTAGTTGGATACTGAGTTTTGGATTGTATGGAGTGTGGGACTAGCATCCTGGCAGATGCATCCTGGGTTGATTCATCAGCATCTCTCAATGCACACATTGCAGCTTTTATGTGTTCTTTCGTCCTGGTTTGAAGCGGAGAAACAGCTAATGAATTGGATGTCTGCCAAGGCAAATACGCAGCAATCTACCTGAGCAAACTGCCACGAATCGGCATTGGAATCCGAATCGGAAGATGGATATTGAGTATCCGGCACCACCCCTTTTTGCACACCACTCAGACGAAAGTTCAATTAATAGAGTGGCACGAGCTGCGAACAAAATCAATATTCATAAAGTGTAATCACTGTTTAATTGAGATAAATTGCGTACAGTCATCACTAGTCGCAGTCTGGCAGGATTAACGGCTGTGTTCTCAACTCTAAACTTTAAGGTAACTCTAAACTTTCAGCGCTAAGGTAACTCTAAAAAGCTGAAACGTCACTTGCAACTATACTGTAGCCCTGGAAGTAAAAAAAGAGTTGTTTTGCAATTTTTATCTCAGCAAAAAAGCGAAAAACTTGAGAATGAATTCGGATAATCATAATTTTATACCTCCAAAAGCTCCACACCCATCAGATTTTGTCGCAAAGCGTCCAAGGGTAAGTATTTCTTGACTCAAACACGAGAAAAAACTCCAAAATATCCTTCAGGGACGTCCGCCACTTTCCACCTCTAAAAAGGCAATAAGGAGTGATTCGGATTTTCTTTTTCGAACTCCCGAAGCTGGAAGCCAATCTGATAATTCTAATGGTCAAGTTATAAAGAGACCAAGGGTAAGTATTTCCTAACTCAAAGAACAGAAAATCTGCAACATATGAAATCCTCTAGGGACGTCCACCACTCAACAACTCTAAAAAGGCAATAAAGACTGATTCGGATAATTCCATGTATCGAACTCCTGAAGCGCGGCAATGGGATAATTCGAATTTCAGAACACCAATACCAACTGATCGAGAAAGGGTAAGCACTTCATAACTCAAACAGCAGAAACTTCAATATATGAAATTCTCTAGGAACGTTCCCAACTTTCCACCTCTGAAAAGGATACTTTCATATTTCGAACCCCCGATGCTCGTCAAACTTTAAGCCCAACACATCAAGTGGCGAAGCGACCAAGGGTAACTATTTCTTAACTCAAAAACTTGAAATAACTGCAAATATCCTTCAGGGACGTCCCCCACTTTCCTCCTATAAAAAGCCAATAACAAGTGATTCGGATTATATTTTTAAAACCCCTGTAGCTAAAAGCCAATCGGATAATTTCCACACTCCAAAGCGACAATGGGTAAGTACTACTTAACTCAAACACCAGAAGTAACACCATCAATTTTAAAACCCTAAGGAAAGCCCACGACCTTACGACTCAAACAGGGGATTGAACAGTGATTCGGGTAATTACTATGTTGGTACCCCAACCACACCGCATTCAATTTACCAGTTAGCTAAGCGGCCTAAGGTAACCCATTTTAATTCAAAAATCAAAACAACAACTAAGAAAAATAAAATCCTTTAGGGTTATCCGGCGTTGTCTGACTCCGAAAAGCAAAGAACGTATGATTCGGATAATTTCTTTTTTCGAGCCCCCAGTGCACAAAGTCCATCTTGTCATGTGGCCAAAAGACCAAGGGTGAGCAATTTTTAACATAAATTGTAGAAAATATATTAAAATAGAAGATCCTTTAGGGACGCCCTGCCCTAACCGACTCCATCAAGGCCATGCGGACCTATAATGCCAGCGGAGAGCGGCGCCGGGTAATATAATGGCACATATACATATGTACTTTTAATTTCAAATTAAAAATGATCTTTTCAGGGACGACCCATGAAGCCAAACAATCTGAGAATCCTACAATCTATGAGTAGTAAGTTATCAAAAAAATTGTTATTATGTATTTGACCAGTTTATTGTTCTCGACCTTGAAACCTCAGAGGGAAACTTCGACTTTCTGGGGCCCGTGACTCAAAATAATGGATTTAAAAGAGGACTCACAATTAAGGAGATCATTTGTGCATTCAATAGAGGTGAGGATTTGCTATTTCTGGTCAAGTTCAAGAGATGTACGGAGTTGGAAGTCGTAAGCAATGAAGAGCTAAAAAACAAGGCACCAAATGTCCTTATAAAGTATTACGAAGAACATGTGGACATGGATCCGGACACCGACTCGGATACCTTGACCGAGTAATCCCATATGTGTACGAGTACACTTCTTTTTTTTTGTGAGTCTTATGCAACTGCCACAGAAACACGCATGCCACTGGAACACACAACCCGTGCCCGCCGAGAAGAAGACGAGCAATAAAATGTTTACGTGTCTAAATTTTAATATTGTATACGGAGGAGGGTGTTTGTATTTCACATCCACATGCCACATTCATTCATTCCCCTGCATTTGTTTGCCAGTCCCTGTTTATTTGACTTGCTACTTATTTATTACGCAGCATAATGAAATTTCACGTAATCCTCATTAAAGCCGGAACAAAGGCGGCACCACGACGTGGTTCGTGTGGGATGTGGAATGTTGTGCGAGTTATTTCGAGTTGGTCCGGGCCAAACAACTTGAGGATTCATAGCTCTGGCCCAGACAATGTACATTGAGGTGGTTCTGGTTAGAGAATTTTTTTAACCAGCCTCTTAAAAACTGGACTCACATTAATACATGCATTAATACATGCAGTACACAACATTTACCCTTAAAGGATCTCGCTACAATTTAAGCAAATATGCTTCAAAATTATTTGTAAAAGCTTATTACTCAATTACTTTTTGTTTGTTTGAAAATTATAATAAACAAATTTTTTTTTCGATTTTTTAGATTAAGTTAATATAAGAAGGTGATGTGATACGAACAATAAAACCAATTCTAGTCCTAATATCTCATAAAATAAGGACCACTCTAGAGTTCATCTTGTCCCTGTCTACATTCAAATCTCAGTCATGACTCAATTTCAGGCAAAAGTACATCGGAATCATTCGGATATGGGAAGATGGGGGAATGGAAATCTGGAGACCGGGGAGCTCGCCAGCACAGATTATCGACTTTTGAAGGGAGCCAGTCCACAGACACAAAAGGGAGCCAGTCAGCCATAAGACTCTATCGCCCACACGTCCAATACAAATAAATCAGACGAAGCATGTAAATCTAAATTGTATCGCATTTGGCCTCACCTAGTGCTACTTTATTGGCAAAAATGGTAGAGGACCTTTGTGTGCTGGAGCACTTCTCGGCACCTGAGAGTGCCAGCTATCGATTCAACTGGCTGCCAAGTTGATGTGCCAATGATTTTCGGCTGCTCTGGCTCTGGCTCTGGCTCTTGCTCCTTTCTGCGAGCGCCAGTCCTGGTCCTAGTCCTGCAAATCCAGCTGTCTGTTACTTTCAGCCATTCACCCTTTTTGCGGCTTCCATTGTGCTGACAGCGCAATTATCGGGCGAGTATATTGAGTGCTGAAATTTCAGGAAACTCCCAAAGCTGCAACCCATTTAAAGGCCACGTTCTATAGTATAACCAACTATCAATTACATGCGCAGCATTATCGCGTAAACTTCGCCACCAGTTGAACGAACTTTTTAGGCATTTCTGCGAAAACCTGGTGACCGGTGTCCAAATATTCGACCGTGGTATTGGGGAAGTATTTCTTCATTATTTCGATGTTTGAGCTGGTCACGAATTTTGACTGAGAACCTCCTATGAGAAGCACCTCGCCCGTGTATGGCTTGAGGCCCTTCAATGTGTCCTCGTAGTGGGTGACCAAATCCGTCCAAGAGTTCAGCACCGCCTTGGCATTCAGCGACCATGCGAAACTGTTCTCACTTGGTTTGCGCAAATTTTGAAGAATCGTCATAATATCCTTATAATCCTTTAGGTTGTGTTTCACTTTTTTTAGAACAAAGAGACGACCCTGGTTGAGCGTCAGATGACCTGGAATTGTGGGGGCGATCTGTGTCATCATCTCGAACCTCTCCCTGCTGAAATACCAGTCATCCGGCACCGGACCTGGCGTGACGTCCACCACAATCAGCCGTTCGACGAGGAAAGGTTGCACCAAAGCCAGGGTCATCATTGCCCGACCACCCATGCCGTGGCCCAGAGCGACCATCCGAGTCAGCCCCATGCGACGCAACAGGGTTAGGATATCGGACGCCATGTTAAGGGCCGTGTGACCATTCGTTTGGGGGCTTGCTCCGTGGTTCCGGGCATTCACCGAGATTACCCGACGGGGTCCCTTGCTGCACAGGTGACGCGCGACCCGCCGCCAGGAGCTCAGCGACTGGGCCAGGCCGTGCATCACCACGATGGGCGGGGACAGCTGCTGGTTGTGCGGCAATCGGTAGCTGACGTACTGCAGCCGTACGCCCTCCTCCATCTTCTGGCCGTGATGCCGGTCTTCCGACGGCCGGACTGAGTAGAGTCGATATTGACGCATGATTACGAAAAATTTCGAAACATCGCTTCTTGTTGTTGAACAGTCTTTTTTTTCTTTTAAACATTTAAGGGTAAGAAAACATGGCTTTATAAACTTCAGTGCAAGAGGTCTATTGCAACTGACATGCTTTCCCCTAAATAGTTTGAGTTTCATGAAATCTCTGTAACGTATTTCATTTGAACACAATTTGGTATGATGTGTTAGTTTTACACAAATAAATGAATGAAAAATGAAAACTTCAAGTCAAAGGTAGCGAGATTAGTCGCTTACCTAAGCATATTGCGTATACGTCCTGTGGGATCTCCATTTCTGCGTGTTGTCTTGGGAACAGGAGCTACAACAGGACCACGACCAGGACCATTGTGTAATATCTAGGGGGTGTAATCCACTGGGGCTAATGCCTCGTTTAACGCTTTGGAGTTAAGCGCTTTTATGTCGCTTCCAGTTGTGGCTTCGCGTACAAATCCCCAAATTGCGTAATAAATAAAATGCATTTGTGTGGAAAATTAGGAAATGGCATGGCTCCTGCCTTGTGCCAGGACTAAGAAGTAAGAAGCATGAAGGGCAAAAAAAATTCAAATTTTCACATTTTCATAATGCAAACATTGCCATCACAGAGAGCATAAATCCTGGCGAGTGCTCAGACGCAGACACAAACAAATCGCCTTGGACATTTCTTGTAACTCCAAGTCCCTTTCGCAAACTGGAATCGGTGGCTCACCAAGGAGTTTGTTTGTCCTGGGAAACGAATGATGGAGGCAGCAAAGACGATGCCTAATGGTTGAAAATGAAATGAATGCAAATTTTACAACTATTTTTATCCAGGACTGCTTTGAACTCGATCTCTTGACTGGATTTAGCCATCAAAGTGGGAAGTCTGTCTCCGCTTGACAGTATCCGAGGCACTTCATATCCAATTTCAAGCTATTGACACAATGAAGAACTCTCCAGTTACACTCCTCCGTAGAAGGAAAGCATAAAACGAACTAAATAAATAAACCAGGAGCCTCATTTGCTGCCATAAAAAGGAACTTTCGAATGCAAACCGAAAAGTTCGGAGCCTGTTAGACTTGCCCCTTATGTTTCCAATCAGTCCCATTGAAAAGTTTAGCGACATACGGCCGCGCCAGGATATCCATCATCCTTCGCTCCCTACACACCCACCTCCCCACCGAGGAATGACAACTTCAAATGCCCATCAAAGGCTTACCTCGGCCTGTCAGCGCATTCCTTTCTAAGCCTCGGACGCTGTCCTGTTGCCACGCGGCTAAATTGTTGCCAATCTGGAGGGAACTTCATTCTTGCCACGGGGCTAGGAGGCCAGACCTTTTGGGTGTTGCGGGAGCCAAAAGCCGGTAGAATTATCCGCGCAAAAGCACTGCTATCCCATTCCGCCGGAGAGCTGAATATGGAGAAGATTTCTCTGAAAGCTTGGCTTATAAACAAAAACAAATGCATGCAACAGTTAGCAGAGGTATTTAATATTCATAAAAAAACTTTTACATTTTTTTATATTTTTATATCATTAATTAAATAATTAATTTCATTACAATTTTAAATTTTATTTGAAATACTGAGTTAACATCATGTGGGAACACTTCTTTGATGTGTCACTTCGAACCGTTCCTATTCAACTGGTTTGCGTCTTTGATATTTCTGAATAGCATAAACACCAACCATATATAACAGCTTGCATTCTCGAAAGGTTCTCTAAATTACTATTATGTTTTTAAAACAAAAATATAAAATATTTTAATTAGTATTAACTTAAAACTTTTCTTCGAACTAACTTATTATTCAAAGTTAATAGATTATACAGAAATACTAATATATTTCGGATAAATACTACTCTTTTTAGAAAATAAATTAAAACTATTCGGGATGTATTCATTCATTGTATTTATGCTCTAATAATAATAGTATTTCTAACCTTGGTAAGGAACTCATTATATTAGAATATCCTTTAAATTCTGACCGGAATCGTTTATTGGAACGCCTCAAATACGCCAAGCAACCCTCCAGCAAGGACGACCAATCAGAATCTGGCAAACTGTTGCCAATTCAAAATGGCTCCTGTGCAGATGCTGCCACCGGGAAGGGGAGGAAAATCCAATAAGCAAAATTGGAAACCATTCCGAGCTGACTTTTGAGGTCCGGAGGACAATCAGAACTTATTGCAACTCAGTCTTCCAAACAGAACAGACCCAAGGTCTTCCAATTGCAGTAGATATTTTTAACCGAAATGCAGCATCCACATCCAAGTGACCAGCCAACCTACATGCCAGAGGTTCCCTTCCAGCCATTATGGGGCCAGGAGGCACCACCCCCGCCGCCAATAGTGCCCTATCAGGAGCTCATTGCTGGCTTTCCCTGCACCGATTTGTGTAAGTATCCAATAAGTGAAAAATCTTGGAAATACTTTTCTATACCGAGTCCTTATCAACTTGCAGCTATCTGGCAGCGGTCCCAGGTAACGCCACTTGTGCCCCAGCGTCCGACCGCCAATGGCAGATCCAACGGCACCTCTAGCTCCGCTAAGAAGACTCGACGTCGGGTGGCTTCGATGGCCCAGAGGAGAGCCGCCAATATCCGGGAGAGAAGGCGGATGTTCAACCTGAACGAGGCCTTCGACAAGTTGCGACGGAAGGTGCCCACCTTTGCCTATGAAAAGCGACTTTCCCGCATCGAGACCCTGCGTCTGGCCATCACCTACATTGGCTTCATGGCGGAGCTTCTAAGTGGGACTCCTTCGAACTCTCACAAATCCCGCCCAGATGTCTATGGAAGCATGAACGGGCACCACCAGGCAGCTCCACCGCCAATCCATCCGCACCACCTTCACCCGGCGGCGTATCAGCGGGACTTTGCCTCGCCCTATAATCATAGCCTAACCTAGTTCTAAATTAAAAATATTCCTAAATAGTGAAAAAGTTATTAATTATAATATGTCAAGTGTGTTTCCTTTTATAAAAATAATTTTAGGTAGTGTTTAAAGTTTTAAATGTGAAAAGAGACTTCATGTTCTTGATTAAGTGGCAAGAAGTTGTAAATTTCGTTAAGAGAAAGCTTGTCGGGCTATTAAGAAAAAAATACAATAATTTGAATAATATCACCAATCTAAAATATACATATTATCCATATAAAAAACCTAAATATTCTTAAAGTCTTAATTTATTACAAAGTGCGAAAAACGAAAAGTGTTTTAGTTATCTTTCGATATTTTGATATCATGAAGTTACCTTTTTAAACATATAACATATTTTAAAGAATATACTTCTATAAATGTAAAACTTTAATCTGAAACTACTAGTAATCCTTTCTATAAACTGCCCTTGATGCGGTGACTTTTAAGTCTAAAATACACCAAAATACACCTGATAATCCCCTTATATATGGGCAGGATCAACCCGCACTTGTTTTGAAACATCCCAGTACGAACCAAAGCAAACCATGTCATGATTTGCGTGCGAATCCCAGCAGCTGCTGGAGAGGAATACCCTCGATGAAGTCACATTGCATAAGGATCGGGAAGGTTTCCTAAACGAAACCGAAAACTATTATACAAAATTTGACAAGGCAAACAAAGCGTGAAATTATTATTAATAAATTGGTGCGCCCGGAGGGTAGAGCCGCAAAAAAAGGGCCAGCAATTGGAAGGCAATTGTAGCAACCCCTAACCGAGGACAACCCAGGAACAAGTGTAACACTTCAGGGACAGCCTAGCCCGAGGGGTATCCTGGCTAAATACCAAGGAATTTTTGTGTGCAACGCCCATTGCAGACAGATTAGCGCCCCTCAACCGGGGCAACAAATTAATTCGGCAAGGATATTGCAAGGACATTATGCCGGAAGTCAGAAATCCAACTGATACCTGAGGGTTGACTTTGTTTGCGGCCCTTGTTGCTATTGTTTTGGTAGCTTGGTGTACAATATGTTTTGATGAATTTGTGACACTTCATGCCGCATTAGAGGGCATGCCGCACTGGGGTTGCATACCGCATCCCTTCGTTTATGAAGTGGACTCACGTGTCGGCGATTAGCTCATCAGTAAAGTCTTTTCTAATCAGCTATCTTTGAATATGAAATCTAACTATGGTTGCATCCGCCACCTGTGGTGTGAGAACGATTCCTTAAATATTTTAATAGAAATAATAAGTTTTACTCATAGCTGACAATACCAAAAATAAAATCCATCCCCCTTCGAAATTGTATGTCAAATCGGTATGACAAATTAATTGAATTTCGTTACAATTTCCAGATTTTTTGGCCATTTTTCGACACTTTTTCGGGACACAATTAGGGCAAAATCCAATATATATTAGGTCATGATAGATGGGATTTATCCGAAAAAATAACAGATGTTTTCAGAAGCTACTTAGCCACATTTTTCGCGGGGGTCGAACTCTCCCGAATAAGAGTTCATTGTTCGCCTCTATTTTCGGCGATTAAATTCTGTTTTCTGTGTGACTTATCTAAGATAACTTGAAAGTCAAAAATCATGTTCGCCAGACTTCATAAATTTCAATTACCTAACCTACATTGCCTATCTAGCGCACTTATCGATTCGTGTTTATGAAAAGTACTTGGGCTTTTGCTTGTTTCCCCACTAGTTTAGTTCCCAATCGGTCATAGAGAAGCATGTCGACTCCAATATTGCTGACACAACGCTCCCAAGACGTCTCCGTGCCCAGCTGGGTGGATTCCAAGGATCTGGAAGATGTGCTGAAGAAGGAGATACCTGATTTTCGAAAGATAGAGTCTTCGCAATACAAATGGGAGCAGCAGCTATCACAGCCGGCACTTCGAGTTCAACTTACTGTTCAATGTGCAGGTAAGAGATAATAATCACTGTGGACGGAAGTCCACGAGGTGACGACCTGCATGCCTAGGCGTGCGCGAGGAAACTCTATATATAGCCGAAGAATTAAAAATTTTCTGTAGGCAACCGATCTAAATGAATGATATACCAATCGAAAGGTATTGTTTCAATTAGATAATTTTTGTCGAAACATATTCCAAAAGTTATTTGGTTTGGGAGAAATTAGGGTGAAAGTAAAAAAAAATTTTATCACTAAAGTGGGGCTGGTGGACACATTTTAGTCCCCAGATAGAATATTTATTATATATTCGCATTCTAGAGCTAAATACGCGTCGATTGGTACCTCAATCGACCCGATCCGACATTTCATTCAGAAGTTATTCAAAAAATTCGATTTTTTCTTCTTCTTCAAAATGAAGCCAGTTTGCGTCGGTTTGTCGGTTTGTCTGTTTGCACTATTTTTATCTTAAAAATCCTGAAAAAAATTGGAAAATGTTTGTTACTATCATATGAGCAACTATTGTTCTACAACTTTTTGAAATACCTTTAGCTTACGTCAAAAAATTAAAAAAACTTTGTTAATGAAAAAATTCATAACTTTATAATTAAGAAAGATATTAAAAAAAGCTTTACACCGTTGAAATGGTTTTTTAAATATCAATTTCACTTTCTTTGAGACCAAACGTCTATATAGTAAAAAAACAAAAATACACTGAAAATAAACTTTTTTTTTTAGAAAAAAAATTATTTTTCAAAATTGACTCGACTGATCCTTTTTTTTTATTGCACGTGTAGATAGCTTTTGAGACGACGCAACTTTCGATATATCGCTTATATCTGGCAAAATCCGTTAACTCAAGATATAGTCCTGTAAGTGCAGCTACCCATTTTGTCCAGCCTCTTGTGAAGCTTGCATTTACTTATACTTGTGTGTGTATTTGATTGGCAACTTTGCTTTTTGGAGTCTGCTTATATTTGGTCAATACCCTAAAAAATATGGAGTATGTATATCTTTTCAGATTTTAGTTTATTTATTAAAAAATAAAATCCAAATAAAAAAGGGCTTGAAAAGCAAAACGTAAACATTGACTCAACTTGGACTCGAACCCAGGCCCCTTTGTGTTAGGAACCACGACGCTCTCCACTCGACTAACCTAGAACTGTGTTGCATGATGGCAACTTTTGTTGTAATTCTGCTTTGTGTTTCAGTGTCTCATGTCTTAATGAGAAGACTCAGAAGATTGGTACTTCAACCGACCCGGTCCGACATTTCTTTCAGAAGTTATTCAAGAAATTCGATTTTTACAGTTTTTTCAAAATGAAGCCAGTGGGTCTGTTTGTCTATATTTTTATACCCTTGCAGAGGGTATTATAATTTTGGTCAAAAGTGTGCAACGCAGTGAAGGAGACATCTCCGACCCTATAAAGTATATATATTCTTGATCAGGATCACCTCCTGAGTCGATATGAGCATGTCCGTCTGTCCGTCTGTCCGTCTGTCCGTCTGTCTGTCTGTCTGTCTGTCTGTCTGTCTGTCTGTTTCTACGCAAACTAGTCTCTCAGTTTTAAAGCTATCGAGTTGAAACTTTGCACACATCCTTCTTTCCTTTGCAGGCAGTCGGAATCCTTATCCTTTCCTTATATATGTCGGAACGGCCGGGATCGGTCGACTATATCCTATAGCTGCCATATAGCTGATTGATCGGAAATGCCATAACTTTGGGGTTTTTTAAGATAGAGGGTTGGCACTTTCCACACATGTTATATTTGACCAACATTGAACATATTGAATTATTTTGCCCAAAGAGTAATCTGTACCAAGTCCCATCTTTCTTACTTAAAAAACACCAAAGTTTGCCAATTCCGATCGTTGTATGACAGCTAAAGGATATAGTCGGCCGATCCTTATGAAATTTTGCACATAAGATATGTTGGTCAAACATAACATGTGTGGAAAGTCCCAACCCTCTATCTTAAAAAACAACGAAGTTATGGCATTTCCGATCAATCAGTTATATGACAGCTATAGGATATAGACGGCCGATCCCGGCCGTTCCGACTTATGTACTGCCTGCAAAGGAAAGAAGGATGTGTGCAAAGTTTCAACTCGATAGCTTTAAAACTGAGAGACTAGTTTGCGTAGAAACAGACAGACAGACGGACAGACGGACATGCTCATATCGACTCAGGAGGTGATCCTGATCAAGAATATATATACTTTATAGGGTCGGAGATGTCTCCTTCACTGCGTTGCACACTTTTGACCAAAATTATAATACCCTCTGCAAGGGTATAATAAACAAGAAAGGAAAGCTAACTTCGGGCGGAGCCGAAGTTTATATACCCTTGCAGTTCAGTCGCAGTCCGATAGGTGGCGCCACGCATCTATATTATTAGATATACAGCGGATCGTATATAGT
Organism: Drosophila ananassae; assembly: GCF_017639315.1. Lineage (NCBI taxonomy): Eukaryota > Metazoa > Arthropoda > Insecta > Diptera > Drosophilidae > Drosophila > Drosophila ananassae. The sequence goes on along the minus strand of NC_057927.1, from coordinate 14,075,217 downwards.
CGGCCGATCCTTATGAAATTTGGCATATCGAATTATTTTGACCAAAGAAGCATACATTGAAAATCCCATCCTTCTAACTTGAAAAACAACCAAGTTATGCCATTTCCGATCAATCAGTTATATGGCAGCTATAGGATATAGTCGACCGATCTTTATGAAATTTGGCAGATCGTATAAGTTGGACCAAATAAAAATCCATAGAAAGTCCCAACCTTCTAACTTGAAAAACAACGAAGTTATGCCATTTCCGATCAATCAGTTATATGGCAGCTATAGGATATAGTCGACCGATCCCGGCCGTTCCGACTTATGTACTACCTGCAAAGGAAAGAAGGGTGTGTGCAAAGTTTCAACTCGATAGCTTTAAAACTGAGAGACTAGTTTGCGTAGAAACAGACAGACAGACGGACAGACAGACAGACAGACAGACGGACAGACGGACAGACGCACATGCTTATATCGACTCAGGAGGTGATCCTGATCAAGAATATATATACTTTATAGGGTCGGAGATGTCTCCTTCACTGCGTTGCACACTTTTGACCAAAATTATAATACCCTCTGCAAGGGTATAAAAAGAGCTTAAAACAAGAAAGGAAAGCTAACTTCGGGCGGAGCCGAAGTTGATATACCCTTGCAGTTCAGTCGCAGTCCGCTAGGTGGCGCCACGCATCTTATATTATTAGATATATAGAAGATCGTATATAGTCGGCCGATCCTAATGAAATTTGGCAAATCAGATTATTTTGTCCAAAATAGAATCTGTACCAAGTCCCATCTTTCTAACTTAAAAAACACCAAAGTTATGCCAATTCCGAACGTTGTATGACAGCTATAGGATATAGTCGGCCGATCCTTATGAAATTTTGTACACAAGATATTTTGGTCAAATATAACATGTGTGGAAAGTCCCAACCCTCTAACTTAAAAAACACTAAAGTTATGGCATTTCCGATCAATCAGTTATATGGCAGCTATAGGATATAGTCGACCGATCCCGGCCGTTCCGACTTATATACTGCCTGCAAAGGAAAGAAGGGTGTGTGCAAAGTTTCAACTCGATAGCTTCAAAACTGAGAGACTAGTTTGCGTAGAAACGGACAGACGGACAGACGGACAGACGGACAGACGGACAGACGGACAGACGGACATGCTCATATCGACTCAGGAGGTGATCCTGATCAAGAATATATATACTTTATAGGGTCGGAGATGTCTCCTTCACTGCGTTGCACACTTTTGACCAAAATTATAATACCCTCTGCAAGGGTATAAAAAGTAAAACATAAGCATTTTGCCTCAACTAGGATTAGAACTCAGGCCCTACCGTGTTAGAAACAACAACGCTCTCCACTCGGCTAATCTCGAACTTCGTTGCTTGATGGCAAATTTTGATGTGTTAATAAGAAGAATGCAAAATTTTATGAGTAGAAAGCTTTATATGCATATGCCCCCACTGAGCATATAATGCATATAAATTTACTTAAATTACGTGTTTCGGTCAAATCATGGATTAAAAGCTAAAAAAAAAACCAGGCAAACCAACTCCGCCAATACTTTTCTAATATTTATTATTTTATATCGCACACCCAAAATAAATTGTTACATTCAACAATTGGTTTAACTAGAAAAACTGGAAAAACGAAATTTCCAGTTTTTTTTTAATTTTTTATCTTTGCGCATTTATTTTAGATATAATACATGTTTATTATATGATTGATCGGATATGCCATAACTTGGTTTTTTTTTATAAGTTAGAAGGATGGAACTTAGTACAGATTGCATTTTGGACAATCTTATCCGATTTGCAAAATTTTATTAGGATAGGATGGGACTATCTATGGTTTCCGTTTTGGGCAATATAATCCTATGTTTCATAAGAATCGGCCAACTATATCCTATACCTGCCATATAACTGAAAGATCGGAAATGGCACAACCATTCTATTTTTAAAGATGCTTGGGACTGTTTACAATATTTTTATTAGAAATTTTGTTGATGGTGAAATTCTCATAAGGATCGGACAACTCTATAGGATCCGATATATATAATAATAATATAAGCGTCTGCTTAACTGCAAGGGTATATCAAATTCGGCTCCGCTTGAAGTTAGCTTTCCTTTCTAGTTTTTTTTTTATAATTTATTATATAGTGGAAATCTCATAAGGATAGGCCTCTCATCTGTTAATTTGTTAAAACAATTTGGTTTCCCACAACTATGAAACAATTTTGGATTTTAAATACATTTTTGAGCAAATTTTTAATTAAAATTTTTAAACTAACCAAATTCCAAAACCTTTGTAAATTAAAAATACGTATAACTTCAGAGCCACTGAAGCTATCGAAAAATTCTTTACGTCTTTGGAAAGGTTTTTAATTATTCCACCTTCTTGAATGTCAAAATCTATAGAGTTAAGAAAAAAAGAGTTTTGATGTTTATCCTTACAATTAAAGTATTGCTAACTATGTGAATCGCCTGTCCAGAGGTTACTTCCATATACATATATTCTATATATAATGCGTTCTGTTTTAAATAATTGAAGATCAATATATACAAAAAAACAACTGATATCATATAAAAAAACCTCTTGACGAGGTAAAGTACCGGTGACGAACCTGCATGCGAAACCCAAAATATCTGATATCAATTTTAGTGACGAAAATATGCTATATAGGTGTACAAAATTGCATATAAAAAATATTCTTGTTCGGCACGTGCAAGAAAAACAAAAAAAAATCAGTCACGTGCCGAACAAGAATATTTTTTATATGCAATTTTGTACACCTATATAGCATATTTTCGTCACTAAAATTGATATCAGATATTTTGGGTTTCGCATGCAGGTTCGTCACCGGTACTTTACCTCGTCAAGAGGTTTTTTTATATGATATTATTATTGTCCGATCCTTAAAAAAACTCGAAAATCCTCAGCAAACAAGAGACGCCAAGTGAATTACCTGATCAAATCGAAGGAGACTATAGCCAGTGGCTTGAAGCTGCCCATCAAAGGGGACTTCTCCGTGGAGCTCTTCATGTACGAAGCAGTCCTGCCTGCTCTGGAAGACTTATACAAAAATGTGGAGAAGACTATCCTCTTCAGTCCTGCCTCTTTCAAGTCCAAGCAGAAATCTGAGTGCCTGTATTTGGACTATATTCTAGCCAAGGGCTACTCCCTGGCCACAACCCCCAAGGGTCTGTCCCCAACTGCCATGGAGACGGTACTTTCCAAACTGGCGGCTTATCATGCGGGAACCGCTTGCTATATAGAGCGTAATCGGGGCAAGATTAGGGAGCTTCCAAAGCTTGGAGCCCCATTGGAATTTGGGGGCGGGGCCGGCGAATTGAAGAGCTTGTTCCAAATGAAATTTCATGAAAGCCTCCGATCGAATGACATCAGGGAATACGAAGATAAGGTGGTAAGTAAACTTGGATTTGTTTACACCAGATAGTCTTCTATTGATTTCTTAACTCCTGATAGAAAGCATTTCAAAAATATTTGAAAGCCCATTTAGGCTCATTTGATACGAAGTCCTCATTCAATGTCATCCTCAATGGATCCTGTTGGCCGAATAACTTGGTCTATCAATCCGATGCCTTTGGCAACGTTAAGGATCCCCTCTTCATTGACTTTCAAGCTGCCAAGTATGGACCTGCTGTCTACGATCTTTTTAGCTTGCTCCTCACTGCTCCAGCTGAAAAATCCACAAGATTCGATGGCTATCTGAACTACTACCATGATCAGTTGTTGGCCAACCTGAAGCTGTTACAGTTCCAGGGAAAGAAGCCTAGTCTCACTGATTTGCAGCTGGATCTACTGAAATACGGTCATTGGGGTAGGTCTCTGAAATATTTAACTGGAATTTATAATATAGTAAAGATTAAACAGGTTTTGAGGTAGCCACGGAAGTACTACCCATTGTTCTGGCGGAGTTGGAGACCAGCGATGTTGAGGATCTGTTCAGGAACCCAGTATTTGGACACCAAATAAGAGAAATCTTACCATGGCTAGAGAATCGTGGTTATTTTGAAGAAGATTAGGAGGCTATTGTCATGTAAAATCTTCAAAAAATTAACGTTTATTGAATAAAATTTAAAATATTCACAGCAAAATGTTTTTTGAAATGTTTTTGTTTGAAATGAACTTTTTTATAAATAGGGGATTTACAAAATAGGTAGTTTCATAGTCTCCCCACCTGCCCGAATAATTAGAAAAGCTTTGGTCGAGTCTAGGCTCCAGAAAACGATTTTTCGGAATGAGCACAGCATTTTAGAAGCTAGCGTAGAATCTTTAAAGAGATAAATAACCCACTTTTTGCCAGTCATCGATTACTTGCAGTCCGTAATAATTAACTAACACAAAGCAATACAAACTTGATTAGCAAGTTTGGAGATTCAAAATCCGCTACTTGATTTAAACTTATTTGTGGGGTTGGGCTGGAAATCTTGGCTAGACAATTTAGAATTAGAATTTTGCACTATAGCCTCGTTCAGTGATCTCGTCAAACAGGTCCACCCTATACACGAGACTTGGAGTCATTTAGTTTGCCATCGAAATTGAGCAAAAAGCTCATTTTGGCTTTTTGAAAAGCTCAGATAGTTGACCTACCGGCTTCTATATAAAGCAGCCCCTCTCCAAGTTGCGCCAAATAATCTAAACGGCTCTCGAAATGGTTCAGGAAAATCAAAGCAGCCCCAATGAGTTGGTGGATCAGAATTTGTTCAGACAGTTCTTGGATCGGGACTTCCCAGAGCTGAAGAACATCAAGGATTTCAAGCTGGAGTCTGTGGGCGGAAAGGGGGAGAATTACACCACCTGCCTGTTAAGAGCCAAATTCGAACTAGAACTTAACGGTGAGTATTGGAAATTACAAAAGATTGTTAAGAACATGTTGCAAGATAAGCTTTCCCACTCTAACCTGTTGAAAAATATCTAAAGGTGCTATACAATGCATTCTTACATAATTTTGTATATTATTAATACTATGTATGTTTTTTAATAATTAAATTTTATTATTTTATAGATGGATCCCACCGGAGCGCTGCGTACATGGCCAAAACATTGCCCCTTACCAGACGGGAACAGGTTTCCTCCTGGAACGTATTCGACAAAGAACACACCACCTACAGAGACTACGTTTCGGATTTCGAGAAAATGTATAAGAACGCTGGAAAGGATGTAACCTTTGCGCCAAAATACTACCCAACAAACAACAAATTGGAGGAAGAACTATTGATATTGGAGGACTTGGGACAGCGAGGATTCCGCAACGCGAACCGTCTGGCTGGATTGGACTTGGTCCATACGAAGGCCACTCTAGAGAAGTTGGCCCAATTCCATGCAGCTTCTGCTGTGAGGTTCGAACTTAAAGGCGCTTATCCCGCTGCTTTTGATCGAAATATCTGCAGTAATACAGACGACTTTAAGGAGTTTCGAGAGATCCAATCAAAGTCTTTCGTCGAGGCGCTGCCTCTCTATAAGTCTTCGCATTTAAAGAGTGATGTGGTAAGTTTTTTCCAAGTAAAATTTGTGAGCCCTTATAATATAACCTTCTCATTTTCAAAGGAATCATATGCCAGTCAGGCGGAGGACATGTTCCAGGCCTATGCCCCCCGAATTGAAGGAGAGTTCTCAGTTTTGAATCATGGGGATGCGTGGTGCAATAACTTTATGTTCCAGTACGACGAGGCGGGTCATCTGAAGGAAACCTACTTTGTGGACCTGCAAATGTGTCGCTATAGCTCACCTGCCCAGGACCTGCTCTACTTCATATTGTCCTCTACCGATATAGAATTCAAGATTGCCAAGTTCGACTACTTGGTGAAGTTTTATCATGAAAAGCTCACGGAGAATCTGCAGCTTCTGAAGTATCCCAAGCAACTGCCTTCCCTGCGAAGCCTTCACCAGTCGATCTTTAACCATGCAGATTGGAGTAAGTAGCCGCTGGATTAAATATCTATCAGATACCTACTACTATTAACCTTTTCTTATAGTTTTCCCAATAGTTTCTATCTTACTTCCCATTGTCCTGCTGGAGGGTAGTGACGATTCCAATATGGACACGATGATGGACAACGAGGGAGCCGGAGACAAGTTCAGGAACAATATGTTCAAAAATTCCCGCATCATAAGACATCAGAAGGAGATTCTACCGTGGGTCTTCAATCGCGGAACATTTGAAGTCCGCCGATAGTTTATATTATATTATATTTAAACAAACTGTAGAGATAATGCTGTGCCAAATATACGAAACCCATAGACAATACCCATTATCAACGGAATAGCCTTTATCACTGAATCTGAGCTGATAGCGCGATTTGAGCGCTGTTATCAGGAAACAGTCTATGAGATATGAGTTGCCCGAGAATCACTCAGAGACCTATTGAGCTCACTCTACATTGCTCTAAACTTGTGGCGACTGATGAAATAATTGAACATTATCAACGCAACCACTCTGGAGCTTTGCACGCCAAACATTAGTTTACAAACGATCCCCCAGCTGAACGGACGTACAAAATCTGCTAAAAAGATACTCTTTTGTTTCAAAATAAATAAAGAGAACAATGGGTCTGGGGAACTCCAAGTCGAAGAAGAGCTATGAAGTAGCCTCTGTCGACTCAAAAAGTGCAAAAACCAATCCTAGTGAAAATGTAAAAGTTCAGAGTTCTGTATCGCCCCCACAAACTGACCCCAGTTCGGCAATTGTAGATAGCAAATTAGTGCCCAAGTGGCTAAATGAAACGCAATTTGCGGAACTACTATCTGCAAATGTAGCTGAATTTTCGAAAATAACAGGCTTTCGGGTGAATCCCGCCATGGCTCCCGGAGAAAACTATGCCACTCTGATGCTAAGAATCAGCATAGATGTCGAACTTACTGGTAAGCTGGTTAAAATTTTAAAAATATATAGCGTCCAAACCAAATAAACACCAATTGAAATGAATTATCTAGCTGGTCAGGTAACACGATATTTTTGTAGAACTGATAAGCGGTATCGCAATTTTCTATTATATTGGTTTCAAACAATAAAAGTTCGTGTTAATCATCGCACAATAATAGGAACTCTTTATCAAACATGTTATATTTTAACTACGAGACTAATTGTTTTTCCCTCTACCCCCTGACACAGACAAATCCAGCAAGCAGGTCTCGTTCATGATGAAGGTTCCGCATGATACCCCCCAAATGGAACAAATGCTGACCATGGCCAATTTTTTTAATGTTGAGAACACAGCCTACATCGACATTCTGCCGAAACTGGAGGGACTCTACAAGTCTAAGGGCCTGGACATCACCTTCGCTCCGAAAGCCTTCAAGCTGGACTCCCAACTGGAACCCAAGCTGGCCAATACTGTTCTCATGAACGATCTGGGGCAAGATGGATTCAAAAACTTAAATCGTCTGGAGTGCCTCAATCTGGAGCAAACCAAGTTTGCCCTCAAAAAGTTGGCCCAGTTCCATGCAGCCTCCGCCATGTTTGTCCAAGTCCACGGACCATTTCCGGACATGTTCGTTAATGGTATGCTAGGAGGAAATAAGGAGGCTATGATGGCATTTTACGAGGGCATGATTGCGTCCTTCCGCACTGCATTCATGGCCAATCTGAAGAACTTTGAAAACGGAGAAGAATATCGCGAAAAACTGGTAAGTAGTTCCTTATATTCCAAGTGAAAATCTATTTTATAACTATATTTTTTTCAGACTCAGGCTTTCGCCCAGATAACATTGGACTTTGAACAACTTGTTAAGGTTAACCCTGACGAGTTTAATGTCCTCAATCACGGGGATTGCTGGATGAACAATCTGCTTTTCAAAGTTGACTCCAAGGGAAAGGTGGAGGACATGGTGTTTGTAGATTTCCAGAATCCGAAATATGGCTCCCCTACCCAGGATTTGTTCTATTTCCTCATAACCTCTGTTCATATTGATTACAAGCTGGAATACTTCGACTTCTTCATGAGGCATTACCATGACGAGTTGACCAAACATTTGGATTTTTTGGGATTTTCGGGCTCAAAGCCTTCACTGAGGGAACTGCATATAAAGATGTTCCAAAACGGAAGTTGGGCTCTTTTCCCAGCCATCACCGTATTGCCAGTGGTGCTCCTGGATCCTGGAAACGAGGCAGCCACCTTCGACAACTTCCTGGGAGACACTGAGGCGAGCGCCAATTTCAAGAACATGTTGTATGCTAACAAACGCTATAAGAAGTACATTGAAAAGATTCTGCCATGGCTGGAAAACCGGGGTTTCCTAGAGGCATAGTAAGTTTGAAAATTTTAAAAATATTCGATGGTTTTACCCTATATCTACCTTTTAGCCAGAAACCTACTCCTGCTCCAGCTCCATCATCCTCCCAGACAACTGAAAATACCGACCAGATCTTGGACTGGTTAAATGTGAACGACTTTTCGGAAATTATTGCAGCTAATGAGCCCCAGTTTGAAAAAATAGAGAATGGATCTTGGAAATCAGCCACAAAACCGGGGGATAATTTTGCTTCACAATTGCTGAAGATTGATATCCAAGCCAAATTGAAAGGTAAGATTTTTGAAGACAATATTTATTTAAAGAACAAAACAATTACTTTTTAATTAACAGACAGCAGTTCAAAGACATTCTCCTACATCCTAAAAGTAAAACTCCCAGACACGGGGGAGAATTTCGCAGATTTTAATATGTTTCCAAAAGAAATGGAAATGTATAGTAAATATGTTCCCGCTTTCGAAGAGTTGTATAAGGAAGCTGGTTTGAATGTCAAATTCAGCGCCAAATCATTCTTTTTGAGCAAGGCTACCAAGGAGGAATACCTTTTGATGGAGAATCTGCAAGCTAGTGGCTTCCAGATGTGTGATCGTATGAAGGGATTGGATCTGGAACACACCAAGAGGACACTGAAGAAACTGGCCCAATGGCATGCCGCCTCCTTAAAATACAAGGAGTTGAATGGCCCTTATCCTTCACTGTACAATGATGGCATTTACATCCCAGCAACAAGAGATCTGTTCACCACAATGTTCACTCAAGCCAAGGACGCTTATGTGGAGCATCTAGGGAAGATTGAGGGCTCCGAAGAGTATCTGGACAAGCTGGTAAAGTATCCTACCATGAAATCATACTATACTTTCTTTTAAACGCTTCCTTTTAGCCACGACTTGTGGAAAGCCATGTGGATCAGATCATAGAAGATGGCCAAATAAATGAGAAGGAATTCAATGTACTCAACCATGGCGATGCCTGGATAAACAACTTAATGTTCCAGTATGATTCCGAGGGCCAACTAAAGGAAACTTTCCTTCTGGATCACCAGAATGCCAAATATGGAAATCCTGCCCAGGATCTTTACTATTTCCTAATGAGCTCTGCGGAGTTGGACATCAAGGTTGATAAGTTCGATTATCTAATCAAATGGTATCACGATAATCTAGTGGAGCATGCCAAACTTCTGAAATACTCCGGCTTTGTGCCTGATCTGAAGGAGCTCCATACAATCCTAATTGATCATCCAGCCTTTGGTAATATTTACCTAATAAACCATAAAACATTGTAATAATAGTTTTGATTTATTCCAGCTATTGGCACAGTAATTAGTACTTTAACTGTTTGCCTCAACAAGACCGAAGACAGCTTTAATACCAATGACTTCTTCACCGAAGGTCCGAACTCGGATGCCTTCCGAGCTGCACTCCTAGGAAATGAGCGCTACAAAGCCCATGTCGAGCGTGTACTTCCTTGGCTCAACAGACGGGGTCTACTTGACTTTTGAGAGAGCTGTTTAGTATATAATAAAATTTATAATTCTTCACCCACTGTTACAATATTTTACCTCATTTTGTATCAGGTTTTGTGTCAGGTTATTTTGTATTTAAATTGTATATTTATTTGTTAACACATTTTCAAAATAAAGTTTATTTTCCTTGTTTTAAATTGATTGTTTTTAATACATGAGAGGAGGAGATATTGATATAGTCCCAGGATCCTGAGTAATCTGGCTTATTTACTGACTAATGAGATAAAAGTTTTTAATATTTGTTCAAGTTAACATTAGGGATTCTATCTACTACAGAGTACCAGAGACACCATCCAATTCCAACATCCCTATTTAATTAATTTCACTGCTAGTGATAGAAACTTACTGCCTATAAATTCCGTACAAACAAATGTTTAATTTTAAAACTTTTTTAAACAAAGTAATGTTACTATCATCTAATGTTATCATATTGTTAGACTTATCGCAAATAATTTATAAAATGCACTCGAAACTTGTCGAGCCTCTATGAACTTAAAAGAAAACACGAAACCTTCTCTATGATTGTGAAATAATATGCGTTTTATTCAAGGCAGGTGGTATCGGGTCTAATAAAAAACCCATTGATAAAGAATCCATAGCTATAGACATGAATCGTGTGCCTAGTTAAATACTAGTTTTTATTCGTTCGCCGAAGTGAACGAAACACTACTTCCAGTGCTACGGATATACCTGAACATTAAAGATGGGCGGATGGAATTCCAAACATAAGAAAAGCGAAACGCCCGCTAGAAAATCGTTAAAGTCGGAGCCAAAGTCTGAACCGACACTGACACCGAAAGTTCCCGAGAAAGATGAAAGCAAATTGGTGCCTGAGTGGTTAAATAAATCTCTATTTGAGGAGCTACTTGTTGCTAATGTGCCTCAATTTTCGAAAATCTTAGATTTCCGGGCGAAACCGGCCATGGCCCCTGGTGAGAACTATGCCACACTTATGCTAAGAATCACCATCAAAATAGAGCTCACAGGTAGGTCCACCAAGTGGTCGCACTTGAAGTCTACGATTATTTATAGAATTTATTGAACGCCCAATCTGGTCAATCATGATATGATTGAGGCACAATCAATAATGGTTTTACTATCAGTACACCGTAACAATTATTACTGGATTCACAGTGACTAAGTAGATTTGAAGCACAAACACGACGCTAATGTTATATCAACCTATTATCGTAGCATTCTCACGATATTAATAAATAATTATCTTTAAACCTTTTCCCAACTAGACAAGAGCTCTAAGTCAGTCTCGTTTATGATGAAGGTGCCGCATAAAACACCCCAAATGGAGCAAATGCTGGCTATGGCGAACTTCTTCAAAAATGAGACCTCAGCGTATATTGACTTTCTTCCCAAGATGGAAAATCTGTACAAAGCAAAGGGTATGGACATAACCTTCGGACCAAGAGCTTTCAAACTGGACTCCTCAAAGGAGCCGAATGCAGCCAACACTGTCCTGATGGATGATCTGGGCCAAGTTGGATTCAAGAACATCAATCGATTGGAGTGTCTTAACTTTGAGCAGGCAAAGTTCGCCATAAAAAAACTGGCCCAGTACCACGCAGCTGGCGCTATGATGGTTGAAGTACATGGACCTTATCCAGATAATTTCATATATGGCATAATGGGAAATAACATTGAATTGATAAGAGGATTTTTGGAAGGAATGATGGCACCATTCCGCACAGCATTCTTGGCCAATCTTTACCAATTCAAGGATTGCGAGAAATATCGTAGCAAACTGGTAAGTTTACCCCTTATGTGTACTACGTGATTACTAATAACCCATATTTGTATTAGGATACAATTTTAGCCAATCTCACCTCAGAGTTTATGAAACTTGGCGAAATAGATCCCAATGCATTCAACGTCCTAAGTCATGGTGACTGCTGGATGAATAATTTGATGTTCAAACTCGACGCAAAGGGTAAACTGGAAGATATGGTATTCGTAGATTTCCAAAACCCGAAATACGGCACTCCCCTCATGGATCTGATGTACTTCATCATTACCTCGGTCCACATAGACTACAAGTTGGACAGTTTTGACTACTTCGTTAGATACTACCACGAACAGCTTACCAGGCACTTGGACTTTTTGGGTTTCAGTGGCCGGCAGCCCACCTTAAGGGAGCTCCACATCGATCTTTTCAAGTTCGGCAGTTGGCTCCTCTTCCCAGCCATCGCCGTTTTACCCCTCGTACTCCTGGATCCAAATGAGTCGGCTACGTTTGACAATTTCATGGGCGAATCGGAAGCCAGCAAGGAGTTTAAAAACCTCTTATACTCTAATAAGAGGTATCATCCATATATTGAAAAGATTCTGCCTTGGCTGGAAAACAGAGGTTTCTTGGAAATTAGGTGAGTACAAACTTCTAGCAAAGGTTGTTAAGTTCAATAACTTTCAATATTTTACGAGCAGTACTCCAAGCCCAACTCCAAACCTACCTGAAGTTCCCACCGAAAATCCCCAACAAATTCTGGACTGGCTTAATGTAAATGATTTCCATGAGATCATTTCCTCAATGGAACCCAACTTCGAGAAGATTGTAAGCGGCTCTTGGGCGTCAGCCACGAAGCCAGGAGACAACTTTGCCTCCAAACTGCTTAAAGTGGATATTGAGGCACAACTTAAAGGTCTGTGTTTATTTGATCTTTTCTTTTGAATATGTATTCTAAAACACTTTCAAATGCTTCACAGATAATACGAAGAAATCATTTTCATTCATCGTGAAAGTTCACATATCCCATGGCGGTGTCGACTTTGCCGTCTTCAACCTGTTCCCCAAGGAGATAGAGGTCTACAGTAAATATGTACCAGGCTTCGAGAAGCTTTACCAGGACGCCGGCACCCCAGTCACATTTAGCCCCAAGTCGTTCAGGCTGAATAAGGAGATCGGAGAAGAGTATCTGATTTTGGAGAACCTACAAAGCAGTGGCTTTAAGATGTGTGACCGCCTTAAAGGATTGGACTTAGAGCACACCAAGTCCGTTCTTCGAAAACTGGCCCAGTGGCATGCAGCGTCACTCAAGTACAAGGAACTCTATGGAGCCTATCCCCCCAAATACAATACAGGCATATACTCGGAGCAATCGGCGCCAATCTTTAAGGGAATGTTTGCATTAACCAGCAAAAGTTTTTTGGATCATATATCCAAGTTTGATGGCGCAGAGGAGTATGTGCCTAAATTGGTAATTAGTTCTGTAATATGAGTTTGTATTTATAATTTGTAATAATTTTCGAACTACATTTTTCAGTCACCGATTTTTGAGTCTGCAGTGGACAAACTGATTGAAGATTCAAAAATCAATGACCAGGAGTTCAATGTACTCAACCATGGCGACAGTTGGATCAACAACATCATGTTCCAGTACGACGCTGAGGGCCAACTTAAGGAGACCTTCTTGCTGGACCATCAAGTCACAAAATACGGAAATCCTGCTCAGGATCTTTATTACTTCATTATGAGCTCAACACAGCTGGAGATTAAGATCGATCAGTTTGACTCACTCATTAATTGGTATCATCAGAACCTTGTGGACCATACCAAGTTATTGAAATACTCTGGTTTTGTTCCTAGTCTGAAGGAACTTCACACCATTTTGTTGGAGCACCCCACCTATGGTAAGTGTACAAAGTATTAAAAATTTTAATATTTTTTAACATTATCTTTGGTTTTTAGGTGTCTTCACTGTACTTAGCACCATGCCCATGTGTCTGAACAAGACCGATGAAAAGTTCACCACAGAAAGCTTCTTCCAAATGAATGAGGAGGGCGACGCCCTGAGAGCAGAACTTTATGGCAACGAGCGTTTCAAGGCCAACATTGAACGCATTATGCCCTGGCTGAATAGGCGAGGACTGCTGGATGCCTTTGTGCAATAAAACAATATTACACGACTGATCAAATGTGTTTGACAAACATATTTTGCAATATTTACTACATGAATAAACAATTTTATATAAATATGTAATCACAATTCTAATCTATCAGACCGGTTAGCTTGGACTAATTGTCCTTACTTAAAAGCCAACCTTACAGCCAAAACAATACTCGATATGAAGATAGCTGCAATGGCCAGTTTCTTCAGGTAAACACGGTTGACGCCCTTGATTGTCCGTACAACTTCAATATTAAATCGGAAAACATTTCGGCTCTCTTCGATAAAGGCTTCCCGGAGTTCGTCGTCAAAGGCCCCGTAGTGATTATTGAAAACTCTCCTGAGCCTGGCCTTGAGCACAGATATCTAAAAAGAGATTGTATCATGAAATATGGTTACGAAACAATAATAAACTAACCTTTTCTGGAAAAAATGTAGCCTCACACCCGGGAGGGCATATTGTGACTTGTGCAGGCATTGGCCTAGACTCCAATCCCTCGTTTGCCCCATTAGCATCGGCCACTTTGGCAGTAATCAATTCTGCCTCCTTTTCTGCTTGATTCTGCTTCTCCTCGTCCCCGCCTTGTGGAAAAATCCATAGCTTACGTGCAATCATGCGCTTCTTTTGCAGCATCTGGCCACCCGACATCAGGGCCATGTACATTTGATAGGAATACGCAAAGAGAAGCAATTCATTCTTGGCAGTCACTTTCTCCAGGTGCTCCAAGTACTTCTTGACTGCAGGTCGAGGCTCATAGGTGTCCTTCCAGTCAGGACCGTAAAAATACGCAAAGTCACGCTCGAAGGCGGCTGTCCTGTGGAGTTCCTTCGGCAACAAACGCTCAGGAAGATGTGTTTCAAAGAACTTGTATAGTTCGTAGAATGCCAATAGTCCATCATACCAGACCTCATCATCGGAGAGAGCTAGGAAATGATTGAATTATCTTAAAGCTGCAACTAGATAGAGTTCCTTGAACTTACCAAAGGCGAACTTTGCATTCACCAACACATCCGTCAGTTTGTGCACATCTTTGGTCGCTTTACGCAACTCCTTTGTGAAGGCCATGTCCACGAATTCCACATCCTCCTCCACTTCGCCAGCAGTTGTCGCCTCGACCGTTGACATGATGTTTTTGCGCAGCTATTATATTCTTAATGAATACGCTAGATTTTATTGTTATCTACGTGATGTTTTGCAAAATATGCCGTCTTTGTTTTGAACTGCCAAATCGATAGGTTTTTAATCGAATAATCGGCGAGTAGCGGGATTTTGTCGTGTCCCCGCCGACGGTCACATTAAACACTTTTTGAGCCCGAATCTGTAGCTGCTGTTTATAGTTTTTATTTTCATTTAGAAAAACATAAATATAAGAACACAGTTTTTAAACGGTGATCACTGTAAGTGCTTCATGAACTGTTTGCCAAGCACCCGAAATACCTACCCCCACAAGATAACCCGATAACAATTAGCTTACACTATAATTTGCATTTTACTCCTATAATTTCATTATGTTCGCAACAACAATAACAAAAACCCACAATTACTAACTGACTGCAGTTAAGAGCGCAGTAAACAACAACAAAACGCTTTTGGCTTTGGGTCCGCACTATTTTCTCTTCTTTTTCGTTTCCACCTGCAACACTCCCCCACTCCCGCTCCTCTCACTTTATTTGGCTCTGAAGAAACCCCAAAAATGTCGGATCTCTTTACCACTTTCGATAGTAACGGCGACACCGAGCACTACCAGAACCAACACTACCACAGCACCACGTCCGGCGGCGGGCATCACAACCTTTCCATGGCCTCGCCCTCCCAGCACAGTCCGATGACCAACAACAGCAACTCATCCTCGCAAAACGGCGGACCGGTGGCCGCAGGTTCGCTCTCCGGTGGTGGGAAGTCATCCAATCATAATACAACTTCGGGCGGTTCCGAAAACACACCTGTAAGAGCGCCCGCCTTTTCCTAAAGGGGTCCCCACCTTTGACAGGACAAAGAACTCATTCGTTTGACCTTACAAAGAGGGGTCCCCTGAAGACCGATGAAACCAAAACTTATTTCCATTTTGTTTTAGATGCTTACCAAGCCGCGTCTCACTGAGCTTGTGCGGGAGGTGGACACCACCACGCAGTTGGACGAGGATGTGGAGGAGTTGCTGCTTCAGATCATTGACGACTTCGTAGAGGACACGGTCAAGTCAACCAGCGCCTTTGCGAAGCACAGAAAGTCCAACAAGATCGAGGTGCGCGACGTGCAACTCCACTTCGAGCGGAAGTACAACATGTGGATTCCCGGATTTGGCACGGATGAACTGCGTCCATATAAGCGGGCTGCCGTCACGGAGGCGCACAAACAGCGCCTGGCCCTCATCCGGAAAACGATCAAAAAGTACTAAAGGATCCACAAGGCCCAGGATTCGAGAATCTAGGTGGGGCGTTGGAAGGCCGATCATACCACAAACTAATTTAAGCTGCAATGTAGACTAAAGAACAAATTTAAACCGTTCTATCGTAGTTCTAAAGTAACAAATGTACACCCTTGATTTTACATTCAACAGGGAGCTGTCACCAGGACATGCTATACCGTGATCGCTAATAAGTCATTATCACAATTTATAATCACATTTATACTGAATCATTTGATTATGACTCGTTTTATGGACTTACATTCGAGGAGAAAAAACAATATATAACAATATTTTGAACTTATAATATAAAAAGTATGTTGCTGAACTCGCCGATTAATCAATGCAGCAAAAGATTGGTATTCCTCGGTTTCTGAAAAATGGTCACACTATTTAATATAGTTGATTTTTCTAATTGTTGACTTCGCACAAAAACAAATTGCACAAAAAGTGGGTGTTTGGCCGAACGGCTACTGTCACCATGAAGCTGCCGGTTACCTGTCGCACCTGCGACTCTACGGACACCGACAATCTTCTGGAACTGGCCACGCCCTCGAAAAAATATCCGGATAAGCTGATCTCCGATATCTTAGCCGAGCTAACAGACATCAATGTAAACAAAGCTGGAATAACTACTTCTAACTGAAGACAAAACAAAAACTGACGCTTTTAAAAACTTTTAGGTGGATGCCACTGCTGGACAGAAAGTGCCACAAGCCTTGTGCCTCGCTTGCACCAAGAAACTAATGGGTGCTTATTGCTACGTGAAGCAGGCGCTGGTCGCCAACGAATTGCTGATGAAGCATCTCAAAAGGGTGGTATCCGCCGTCAGCGCCACCGACTGCTTGCTGGAAGCGCCAATGGAGCTGTGCGCTGAGCAGCACGTGAAGGTTAAGATGGAGGCAGAGGATGAGGAGGATGTTAGCGTCAACGATGTGAGAATAGCTTGCTCGGAGCTAACCGAGCCGGATGAACAGGATGTCGAGAACAAGAAATCTGTTGATCCGCTGACTATGATAGAGTCGGTTAAGATGGAGGCAGATCCATCGAGCGGGGACTATGTAGTGGAAGGGGAACTTACTACGGATGTTGAGGATGAAGAGTGGGTGTCGGAAATGTGTATACCTTTTCTTACTTCTAAGTTTAATAATGTTCTTGTGTTTTCCAGTTCCCTGGACAATTTGCCCCTCTTTAAGAGAATTGAAAAATGGAAAGAAGGCAGGAATACATTGTTCAAGTGCGACGATTGCCCCCGGAGTTTCAAGCAATCAGAGTACCTAAAGAGACACCAGACCCGTTTCCACAAGCCCGAGGCGCAGTGGTTCGCATGCTCCCTCTGCGTGCGAAAGTTTAGTAGCAGCGAAGCTCTAGAAACGCATCTGAAAGTTCACAGAAACTCCAAACGATCTTCCAATGTAAGCGAGCACAAGAAGGCCAAGACTGTAGATTTGAATCTCTGCAAGCCGCATGGCTACAAACTCATCGAGTGTATGATTTGTCAGAGCCAATACAATAAGATTGCGGATCTGCGACGACATTTGGAGGAGCACCCGGATATCGTCAACCTGAGCTTGCGTCCAAATATGGAAGCAAACGACCTGGCAGAACTTTTTTATCCCGACTCCAAGCACCTGGACGAGGACCGTTTGATTAATTTAATTCAAAAGGACCTTGCGGCAGGCATTTACCAGCGTTTCTACTCCATTACCAATCAAAGTGGCTATGAAATGGACTTGGACAGCTCCGAGACGGAAAGTGATATGGATGGAGATCCAGAGGATTCGCATAGGCGAAAGAAATATCGCAAGCCAAATTATATCTGCGAACTGTGCCAACAGAAATTCCCCCGAAAATATCTTCTTTACGACCACCAGCGACAGACTCACAGTTGGTCCGAAGCTCCTCACGTCTGCGGGCGGTGTGATGGCCGATTCGTGAGCCTCCAGCTACTGAGGCATCACAACGAGTCGCAGTGCAGAAATGCTCAGAAGAGATTTTTGTGCCACAAGTGTCCACTGCGCTTCCGTTGGAAACACAATCTGAAGGCCCATTTCCGGGAGCACAGGATTACGGTATGACCAAAATTGTATTTTTATCGTTTCAACCATAATAAAAAGTATATTTTTTTTCAGAATCAAACCTTCGAGTGTCCCGAATGCAAGAGGGTCTTTGACAAGAAGAAGTCTCTTACAGTTCACCTGCTTAGTGTTCATGCCGAGGAGTCGAAGCTGATTCCCTGTCAGTGGTGTAGTCGAAAATTCTACCGTCACGATTATTTGGTAAAGCATCTAAAGAGGCACGGCCTCAAGGAGCAGGACATTCCACTAGCCGAGACTCTGATTGCGGCCACTTCGCGTCCGAACGGTGCAAAGCGAATTACTTGCCGGATGTGTAACCTGCACTTTGAGCGCATTGTGGATCTGCGAGCTCATATCCAACTGGAACTGAAGCTATCTTTGTCTCTGCACCAAAGCTACGACTCCCCGCACAATTATTCGATAACCAATGAGTCTGGCTTCGAGCTTCAGCTGGAGGACTCGGAAACGGACGATGAAATTCCCCCCGGGTCTAGCAATCGTCCTGTTTACGTGTGCGAGCTCTGCAGTGTTCAGTGCAAGCGCAAGTTTGAAATGATCCAGCACCAGAGAACAATGCACCGATTCGATAAAATGCCACATGAGTGCGATGCATGCATCTTTAAATGTGTGTCCAAGGTGAGACTTGTTAATCAAATACAATGACTGATTTTATATCCTTATATTTCCAGAGCATCATGGATCACCATCGCCTAGACCAGTGCAATAGTTCGGAGAAGAAACACACGTGTGCCAAGTGCTCCTACAAATTCATGTGGCCTGAGAATCTCGAGCAACACATGCGCCTGCAGCACACAAATACAGCTAGCAGTGATCCCTCTGGAGTAAAGCGACTTAGTGGTCCCGGAGACCTAGACAAGGAGGCGTCAGAGGACGGTGTACCGCTGTTGCAGTGCCCACATTGTGACCGCACCTACCAGATGAAGTCGCGACTCAACAACCATATCCGTGATGTTCATGTGAATGGCGATCGTAAGCGGAAGGAGTCAGTAAAGCGCTTCCTATGTTCGCTTTGTGGCATGGAAACCCAATCCGCTGCTGCCCTGGTTACCCACATGCGCCGGCACACTGGCGAAAAGCCCTTTAAATGCGATCTGTGTGAGATGGCCTTCCCCCGACATTCAGAACTAGCATCGCATCGTCGGATGCACACAGGCGAAAAGCCATTCCATTGCACAGTATGCGGCAAGGATTTCGCCCGCTCTGACAAGCTGAAGCGCCACATGCTCACTCACAGTGGCCTCAAACCGCACAAGTGCACGTACTGCGAGAAGAGCTATCGACAGGCCAAGGACCTCAAGCTCCACTTGCAACAGCACACAGGCGAATGCCCTTTTGTGTGTGGGACTTGTGGCGAGCGCTTCATACAGAGTAGCACATTGGAAAAACATCGCCTGATGCGAAGACACTTCGACGAAGGCGAAGCGTGGATTAGAAGTCAAAAGTAGGGGGCTCTAAAAAGTAAATAAAATTTGGGTTTAGTAAATGAAATTTGAATTGCTTATTTTATTAATGGGAGTTGGAATCGAAGGGCTTCATTTTATTCACCCTTAAATATATTCATTTCTTACATGCGTTTACAGAAATTTTTACAAAACAAGAAAGGAAAGCTAACTTCGGGCGGAGCCGAAGTTGATATACCCTTGCAGTTCAGTCGCAGTCCGCTAGGTGGCGCCACGCATCTTATATTATTAGATATATAGCGGATCGTATATAGTCGGCCGATCCTTATGAAATTTGGCATATCGAATTATTTTGCCAAAAGAGTAATCTGTACCAAATCCCATCTTTCTAACTTAAAAAACACCAAAGTTATGCCAATTTCGATCGTTCTATGACAGCTATAGGATATAGTCGGCCGATCCTTATGAAATTTTGCACACAAGATATTTTGGTCAAATATAACATGTGTGGAAAGTCCCAACCCTCTAACTTAAAAAACACCAAAGTTATGGCATTTCCGATCAATCAGTTATATGGCAGCTATAGGATATAGTCGACCGATCCCGGCCGTTCCGACTTATATACTGCCTGCAAAGGAAAGAAGGGTGTGTGCAAAGTTTCAACTCGATAGCTTTAAAACTGAGAGACTAGTTTGCGTAGAAACGGACAGACGGACAGACGGACAGACGGACATGCTCATATCGACTCAGGAGGTGATCCTGATCAAGAATATATATACTTTATAGGGTCGGAGATGTCTCCTTCACTGCGTTGCACACTTTTGACCAAAATTATAATACCCTCTGCAAGGGTATAAAAAGAGTTACATCAAATTTGTTTTTTGAAATAAAAAAGTAAGCTTATAATGGAATGCCACTTCTCTACTTCTCTACAGCTCTTCGGATCCAGCGCGCGGTTCTATTTTCACCATCTCCACGTCGAAAATAAGCACTGCGTTAGGCGGAATCTTTCCGCCACCGGCACCAGTTGATCCGTATCCCAATTCCGGCGGAATCGTCAGCTTTCGCTGTTCGCCCTCGCACATTCCCAGGAGTCCTTGGTCCCAGCCCTTAATCACCTGCTTGGCGCCCAGAGTGAAGGAGAAGGGTGTGCCGCGCTTGTGACTGCTGTCGAACTCCGTGCCATCTTGCAAAGATCCCTAAATATTTTCAATTATTGGGGGTTAGGTTGTTAGCCGGCTGCAAGAA
Source organism: Drosophila ananassae (assembly GCF_017639315.1). NCBI lineage: Eukaryota > Metazoa > Arthropoda > Insecta > Diptera > Drosophilidae > Drosophila > Drosophila ananassae. The sequence continues at coordinate 14,054,380 of NC_057927.1, read as the reverse complement.
TGTTATCTACTTACTTTATAATGGACGTGTACCAAGTCACCGCTTTTGGCCTTACGGGTGCAGTTCTCTACGCGTTTCTTGACCCCAATGGTAACCTTTGGCTCAGCCATGGCGACAGCCACGAAAGCCGAGATAAGGAAAAGGCAAGTAATCTTCATATTTATTGTTTAAAGAAATAACACAAAATTGACTCAATCAAGAAGAGTTCAGTGTGGCCATAAGATAATAAAAACCAACCTTGTCGTTTTCTAAATGTAAAGAAATGATTGGAAAATGTATTTTTATCTTTAAATAAAACAAAAAATAGTAAATGAAGACTCACATAGCATTTAATCTTTCATATTTATTCATTATTTGACTACAAATCATTTTCCTAAAAATGTAAGAAAAGATAATAAAACGCAGCCACTCTAAAATTTTACTCATTTCCGGTCAAGCCCGCCAAATTCAAAAACTCGCTCCGGTTGCTAAATAGATATTTTTTTCTTGTAATTCACAATAATATGAGTACAGTACAGCTTGATGTAAACTTATAAATAACTTACGTACTTTAAAGCTCATTTAAAATAGATACATACAAAATTTGATTACATATTTGACTTGCCTAACATACCGAGAGCTCCAAATATATTATATATCATTTGTTTCGGATAGTATGGCTCCGAAAATGGTGCAAAAACAAAAAATTGACATTATAAATATGCAACAGATTATCAAGAGATATACGAATGTACGATTATATCACAATAATAAAGGAATACATACATTTAAATGATATTTAAAGCCCGAGAAATAACAATGATAAATCAGGTGCCAACATTCAAGCGTAATACTACGTTATGCTACTATTTCGTATAAAATACAGATACTATTGATAACCGACACGGACCACAAATGTCTGTACTGGAAATGTGAACTCTATCAAAAATTCGGTTTCTACTCGATGGGGACTTTAGTTGTCATTGGACAAATTTGTGATCTTGGCAGCGTACATGCTGGCTACTTTGTAGATAAATTCATACTGCTCCTTGGTCTGCACCGCGCTGGCCCGCCCCCGTCGCACGTAGTAGACTAGCTGGGGAATATCCACGGACCGCTTGGGGGTCTCCAGGCTGCGAATGGCCATATCGGAGGCGATGATGGTGCCAGTGCGTCCCGTGCCTGGAGAACAGTGAACGGTTAGCGGTCTGCAGGGAGAGACAAGAGGGAAGACACAAAGACACATTAAAAAGCCATGCAAACACAATTGCTTTAAAGATAAGTACACAGAAATTAAGGAACTTACCCTTGTTGGTTCCGAGCCGCACTCCTGCTGGAAATATTTCCATTTATCTCATTGCTCGACGTGCTGCTCGCCTCCGTCTTTGTGCCACTCTCAGCATCCATCGATGTCTCCAGAGTTGCTGACTTGCCGCGCAGCTCGTTCGCCTGCTCCAGGCAGTAGGACTTGAGCGAGGATCGTGCCTCCAGCAACATGGCGATGATGGGCGCCTCCTCGGCCGGCACTCCCGTCTCGGGCCACTTGTACCAGTAGTGGGTGAGCTCCCGGCTCTCCTCACCATCCACCCGCTTGAGCATCAGTGTGGAGATGGCATATTTGTCCTTCACCTCGCGGTGCTTCAGTGTTACCTGGTAATCCCCATAGCTACTGTGGTTGTCCAGAGTCGCCGATGGCGGTAGGTATTCGGCGCACTTCTCGATGCCGTTCTCACTGAGATCTGTTGCCTGGATGATCACTCGCGACTGCTGCTCCCAGATCATGCGCCAGAAATCGCTAGTGGTGGATTCCAGCGGCGCCTGGCAGGCTATGTAGTAGTTGGGGGCATCCCGGGGACCCTAAACAGAGAAAATTTGATTGGAATTCAAGATAAATTGAAGGTTTTAGGCTTAAAATCAGTTTGTTTCATTCCAGGTTGGAATTTAATTTTAAACCTCAAAATTAGTCCCAAAAACCACCTAAATTCCAGTCACTATAGTGACTGTTCCTATTCAATTAAGGCATGTTTTGTAATACAACTGAATGGGTATTATTCAAAACCATTTAAAAAACACACGGTCGTTTATTCTGGTCTGGTCTGTGGGATGTAAGAAACGCGCATGGGGCTGAGCTGTGAGTAATGACATAACCATTAATTAAGACTTATTGCGGCTTAACTCTCCCTCTCGCCCACACAGAAACAATAAACACAAAAGCTGAACAGCGATGAGCTTCGCGCGCCTTTCTGATAAACGGCCGTATAAGATCGCGGTGGGAAGTTCTGCGTCCGAATCTCGACATGGCCAGGTTATCGGCAGGTGCATTGCCGCTGAACGCTTAAGTGCTTCGCTTCAATGCACCACAATGCAGAGCCGACGTTCCGCATCAATGCAGTTGTTTGAAGTGCGTTTTTTGAAATGTTTTCGCAAAAAACATTCAACCTGATGGACCAACCGAAGTCCAAAACGGAAAAGAGTGCTTGTTAGAGTGCATTTAAGCCATCAAACGTTCGTGCTTTCGATTTAAAAGTAAAACAATTACACAAAACTATACAAAGCGAGTGAGAAGAATCTTAAATGAGAAAACCAATTATTTTAATTGACACCAAGAGCTCCGAATTAAGCGATTATCTCAATTTAAGCTGGTTAATTATTATCCGAAAATTCTGGCCAGAACAAAAAATGTTGACACGAGATCTTAAGATAAATGTATCTGTATCTGAAAGAAATACTGTATGATTAGTCACTCCCTGTAGTACCTGATTTCTTGAACAATTTTTCAGTTTTTGAGCTTCCAAGTCATAATTGTTTTAGCCAAAATATGAGGGTCATGGAGCATGTCAGCGATCGTGATGTAAGGGCATTCACACTTCGATGATCGTGGCTAACACTTTCCCTTGGCGCAATTATTATTTGCCGCTTTCCGTTTGAGCCCATTTGCTTGCACGGAGATGGGCAACAAAGACGCCACCGCCACCCCCACCGCCATCCAAGCCAAGTCTAATTCACAGTCATGGCCCGAAGATGGGTCTTAGCGGTGTCTCATCGGCCGTGTAATTATTCGGGGCGCCATGTTTAATGGGCCTCGAGAGGGCCTCCCAACAAAGGCAAGGCGTCATGCAAGGCTCGCCACATATGTAAACCACGGCACCACCCACCCACTTCAGTTGCGTTACTAACCATCCACCCACCCAACCACTCTGCATACTGTTGGGTGGGAAAGCACCCGCTAGCGAGTTGATTGTTTTGATGAGTCGGCAGAGCCACCGCCACCCACACACCACCTGAAGACGCTGCGCCTCGGTTACTTACCCGCACATAATTGGCATTAATGTATTCCGTTTTGTCGTCGTCCCCCTGTCTCTGGAGAACCACACGCGTCTCAGGAAGCGGAATCACGTTGGCGTAGCTGCGGTTCCCAGTTCGAGGTCGCCAGGTTGAGTCATCATTGTTGTTATTGTTGTTGTGCCAGGAAAAAAGCAGGAAGAGATGTGCCAGAGATCAGTATTGTAATTGAATCGACAACAATGTGAACTCGGGACGAGAAAGCGAACTCTTAATTACAATGGATATTAGTTATAAAGAAACTGGTTTCATATTTAAAAGATGATCAAGTCTAAGACTTATTTTGGTTTAAAAATGGATGGAAATTCATATTTTTTAATGAAAGAAGAACAAAGAGGTATCATACTCATCAATCCTCTTCAAAAAGCAAAAAATTTATCAGAAACAAGTTAACCAGAATTTTATTAATACCTTTATCAAAACACTAGTTTCTAAATTATCTCAAAATCATCAGCAACTTTTTTTTTTAGAATGTCTGGTCTTAAATCAATCATTGTCCCTGCCTGATGACTAATATCCACTGTTTTTAAGAAACTTCTCGATCCAAATATTTTCAAACTTACCGGTTCTTATCTTCACAGCCGGGTGGGACTTCATCCGCTCTGGCTATGATCTGTGGCACGTCCCGGAATTCCTCGAAAACATCCGAGCGTTGCTCCACGAAGCGAGCCAGTTCCCCGGCGGTCAAGAGATTATGACGCAGGGAGGGATCGTCGAAAGCGGCATTGCCGTAGGTCCGTTTGGAGGCCCTCACATCTCGACCCTTGCGACGCACACTGCCCAGCACCGAGACATTGTCCAGGGAGTAGGCATCCAGGCTGACTGGCCGGCACCTCTGGCCGTAGGACATTTGCTTCTGGCGCTTGCGCATCAGATAGAGGAACGCCACCAGGAGGATGAGGGCCACCACGCCGATGACACTCACTGTGATGGCTATGATTACGTTGACGTCCGTGCCGTTGCCCTGGGCATTGGACGGTATGTGGTCTAGTTCATTGGGAAAGGGGGCCGCAAAGCTGGGCGGCAGTGTGGGTGAAGGAGTGGTGATGCTCGTCTCTGGCAGCATGGTGGTGCTACTGGTGGTGCTACTGCTACTGCTGCTGCTGCTGATGGGAATTATAGGTATTTCAGCTGTCGAGGAATCAATATAGTCCTCTGTGGCAGGTTCGACTGATGGAGTGGTGGCTTTCGGAGTAGTTGTATCATCCAGGAGACTTATCAGAGGCGGTTGCATTGTTGTTGTCGTTGTGGGAGTCTCTGTGGTTGTGGTTGTAGTGCTTGTTGTTGTAGTTGTGGTACTTGTAGTACTTGCAGTTGTTGTTGTAGATGTTGTTGTTGCCACAGCCATCGTTGTCTTGGCTAACTGTCGTTCTGTATCCTGCTCTTCAACCACCTGTTCAGCCTCATGATGGTGCAGCTCCTTTTCGCTTTCCTGGCCACCTGTTGCCTTGCCAGCTGTGCTCTCATCCGTTGCAACACCCCCTCCTGCTGCTCCTGTTGGTGTTGCTGTCGTCGATTCGGGTGACTCTCCGATGTTATTGGTCTCCAGCGATGATTCGTGCTCCTTACTAAGCTTGTTAAAGTCACTCAGCAGGGTCGAGCCACCCTCAGTTGTGGTTGTTGTGGTAGATGTTGCTGGTGTTGCCTCTGATGTTGCTGCCTGCCGCTGGCTCTCTGTTGTGGCCACACTGTTATTGACCGCGTTATCGGTTTTCTCAGCTGTTATTAGCTCATTGGCGTTACTCAAACCCGATTTGTCGCCAGTATCTTCTTCTCTGTCACGAGCACTCTTCACTGTCACTGCCTCCGAATTCACTTCATTGCTAATTTGCGCAATTTCCGTTTGCGTTGGCGGTGGCGTTGCTGTTGCTGTTGCCGTTGCCGTTGCCACAGGCGTCGTTGTACTCGCGATAGTACTTGCTTCACGCACACCTGTATCTTGTAGGTCTGTATCCGGCCGATTCGTTGTCGAGCTGCTCGCCTCGCCAGCCACTTGAACACTAACCGATTTTGCTGTTGTCGCCACTGGGAGCTGCTCTCTCTGCTCCGGCTGCTTGGTGGTTGCGACGATGACGTCGTTACTGCTATTATCAAAATCGGCGCTGTTGTCGTTATTTTTGTAGTCATGAGCCGCTTTCATTGCCATTTCAGTTGTACTGGTGGGGGTGGAACTTGTATGGATTTCGGCTGTTGCTGTTGTAGCTTCAGATGTTGCTGCTTCGGGTGTTGCTACTTCGGATGTTGCAACTTCTGCAGTTGCACTTTCAGCCGCTACATATTTAGTGGTTGATGTTGCTTCTGTTGTGGTTGTTGTTGTTGTGAGCTCTGCTTTTCCTAGAGCCACCATCGCTGTTACAGCCTCTGTTGTGTTTAGCTCCCTGGGAAGCTCAGCTTTTTCTAAAGCCACCCTCGCTGTTACAGCCACTGTTGTGTTCAGAGCTGCTATCGGCTGCTCTGTGGAAACTGAGAGCGCTTTATTGGCCTCTGTTATGGACTGCACCTCCGTTTGAGCCTCTGTTATGGCCTCTGTTAACTTGGCCTTAGCTGCCTCGGCCATTTTTTTCACCAAAGGAACATCCAATAGCTCCGATCGAGGGGTAGTCGATGTCACTGCATCCGAATTGGCCTCAGATCTCTCTGGCTTTTCATCCAAACTGATTACTTCCCCACCTTTAGTGATACCCTCCTCCTCCAGAGCTTCGGTGGTGGCCTGGGTGGCACCTTCAGTGGCATCCAGAGTAGTCCTGACCACAAACTCGGTGCGGTTGTCCGGAGAGGACTGCATCATTGCTATCTTATGCCAGTCGAGTAGGTTCTTCTCCTTCTGCTGCTCCGTCCGGTTCTGAGGCAACTCGATGTCATTGGCCAGATCGGTTTGATTGAAAATCGGTAGCACTGTGGGGGATGTGGTGGTCGAGGTGGTCGAGGTGGTAACTGGACCCTTTGGTAGCGACTTCATTGCGGCCAGACCCCACGCTTCCGCCGTATTCGGCAACGTAAGTTGCTGGACATTTGTGGAGTTTTCGCTGATGAACTTGCCCCGCTTCTCCGGCAACTGTCGAACAGTAGACTCCTCAATAGCATTCTCATTGGAGGCAAAGGAGGTGGGCGTGGTGCCGGAGTCAGCAGTTGTCTTTCTAGTTGTTGATGTGGTGATCACGGGAGTCGTCGAGGTCATCGGCAAGGCCCTCAATTTCATTGGCGTCACTGGCGAAAGGATTTGAATGGATTCCTCGGTGGTGGAGGAGTATTGCATGGAACGTGCATGATCCAAAGATCGAGTTGTGGATCGAACTGCCTCGGTGGTGCTGGTAAGACCAAGCGTAGAAGAAGTCAATGGGAGAGTTTCGGTGGTGCTGCTTAGATCGATTTTGTCACTGATCCCCGTCACAGGCTTAGGTTTCTTTTCCTCATCAAGTCCCAGAGTCGCAGGTTTCAAAGGATTTCCGGTGCTTTCCCGCAAAGGTGTTGATGTGGGTTGAAGCGTCTCTTGAGTGTCCTTTTCCAAAGCTTCTTTGGTCCCATTATTTGAAGGAGCATTCGGAGCTGGCTTCTCCCCATCTAGTCCGAGGGTAACTGGTTTCAAAGGATTGCTGGTCGCCGCTTCTATAGATCCTACTGTGGTTGATTGGGGCTTTACCTTAGAGTCTTTATTAATAGGCTCTATGCCCCTAGTAGCTTCTTTACCGGAATCTATTTTAACAGCAGTTAAAGAGTGGGTGGTTTCTGTATCCTTCTCAGAGTTCTGATCTTGTTCAGGAATGTTCCCTTGATTCTCCGCCTTGCTACCTCCACCCTCATCTTTCAGTCTGGACTTTGTCGCCACTTCCTGGACCTCTGTGGCACTCCCACTTTCCCCTTCTGGTCTAACAATGTCAGGGTCAGTGGAAGTGGAAGCCACCGCCTGCTCTAAGCCGGCGGTTTCTCTTTTCGCAATGAAACGTGCCTGCGTTAGCATTACGGCCAGGGCGAGCATTAAGCCACCACAGAGCCAGCTATCCGCACGCATTGTGAGTGATGGTGCCTTCTCTTTCAGCTGGTATCGGGCTGTCTCTTTCTCGCTGTGCGCCTCTTCTGTGGGTCAAGTCAATTCCACGTTCGACTTGGCTCAAAAATAGCAGTTCCACTTTTCGTTCGCTTTAGTTATTGCTGTCTGCTAAGTTGTTTTCTCATTTTTTGTTATTTTTCGCAATTTCCAACAGTTTTCAGTCCCTAGTTTATTATTATATTTCTGAGACTCTTTTCCATCCACTTTTCCTACGGATTTCGACCTGCAAGAGAGGGGAATACTAATTAGTCAACAGGCTACATTTCTGGTTAAATGCATTTAATTTTATAAATATACAAGGCTATATATAGACTGACATTTTTGGCTTTCATACGCTCAAGTATTCCCTGGAAAGTGAGCAGCAATTTCCCTTTCTATAAGCGGAGCACTCCATAAACTTAATTAATGTCATTAAGACACGTTCCGCATTCCCCCGAGTACGTATTATTGGGCTGGCAAGTTCAAGGCCAAGTGGCACGATTGGCTAAATTAAATTAAGCTCATTTATTGCTAAATAGTATTTAACAGCTTAGAAACCACTACACTGTACTTAAATTGTCATAAATAAAAAATTTTTATGGTAATTACTAAGGTAAGGTTTTCAGAAGGCAAGCACATGCATTTATGACTCATGAGTGACTCGTAATCTAAACATCTTAAAAATATTTTGTTTTAAGATTTTGATACAGGATTATGGAGAATCGATCTACAAATCGATTAAGGTATTCCGCTCCAGAATCGGATGAAAATTGGCCAAGATATAGCCTCCACAGTGGGCCATAGTGCCCCACCGTGCACTTTTCAACATTTTGAAGGGGATCCCCCAGGAAATTTGAGAAAAAATCTGAAAAATATTTTGTTCTTAGATTTTGATGCAGGATTATGGAGAATCGATGTACAAATCGACAAAGGTATTCCGCTCCAGAATCGGATGGAAATCGGCCAAGATATAGCCTCCACAGTGGGCCATACTGCCCCTCCGTGCACTTTTCAACATTTTGAAGGGGATCCCCCAGGAAATTTGAGAAAAAATCTGAAAAATATTTCGTTCTTAGATTTTGATGCAGGATTATGGAGAATCGATGTACAAATCGATAAAGGTATTCCGCTCCAGAATCGGATGAAAATTGGCCAAGATATAGCCTCCACAGTGGGCCATAGTGCCCCACCGTGCACTTTTCAACATTTTGAAGGGGATCCCCCAGGAAATTTGAGAAAAAATCTGAAAAATATTTTGTTCTTAGATTTTGATGCAGGATTATGGAGAAACGATGTACAAATCGACAAAGGTATTCCGCTCCAGAATCGGATGGAAATCGGCCAAGATATAGCCTCCACAGTGGGCCATACTGCCCCTCCGTGCACTTTTCAACATTTTGAAGGGGATCCCCCAGGAAATTTGAGAAAAAATCTGAAAAATATTTCGTTCTTAGATTTTGATGCAGGATTATGGAGAATCGATGTACAAATCGATAAAGGTATTCCGCTCCAGAATCGGATGAAAATTGGCCAAGATATAGCCTCCACAGTGGGCCATAGTGCCCCACCGTGCACTTTTCAACATTTTGAAGGGGATCCCCCAGGAAATTTGAGAAAAAATCTGAAAAATATTTTGTTCTTAGATTTTGATGCAGGATTATGGAGAAACGATGTACAAATCGACAAAGGTATTCCGCTCCAGAATCGGATGGAAATCGGCCAAGATATAGCCTCCACAGTGGGCCATACTGCCCCTCCGTGCACTTTTCAACATTTTGAAGGGGATCCCCCAGGAAATTTGAGAAAAAATCTGAAAAATATTTCGTTCTTAGATTTTGATGCAGGATTATGGAGAATCGATGTACAAATCGATAAAGGTATTCCGCTCCAGAATCGGATGAAAATTGGCCAAGATATAGCCTCCACAGTGGGCCATAGTGCCCCACCGTGCACTTTTCAACATTTTGAAGGGGATCCCCCAGGAAATTTGAGAAAAAATCTGAAAAATATTTTGTTCTTAGATTTTGATGCAGGATTATGGAGAATCGATTTACAAATCGATAAAGGTATTTCGCCCCAGAATCGGATGAAAATTGGCCAAGATATAGCCTCCACAGTGGGCCATAGTGCCCCACCGTGCACTTTTCAACATTTTGAAGGGGATCCCCCAGGAAATTTGAGAAAAAATCTGAAAAATATTTTGTTCTTAGATTTTGATGCAGGATTATGGAGAATCGATGTACAAATCGATAAAGGTATTCCGCTCCAGAATCGGATGGAAATCGGCCAAGATATAGCCTCCACAGTGGGCCATACTGCCCCACCGTGCACTTTTCAACATTTTGAAGGGGATCCCCCAGGAAATTTGAGAAAAAATCTGAAAAATATTTTGTTCTTAGATTTTAATGCAGGATTATGGAGAAACGATGTACAAATCGATAAAGGTATTCCGCTCCAGAATCGGATGGAAATCGGCCAAGATATAGCCTCCACAGTGGGCCATACTGCCCCTCCGTGCACTTTTCAACATTTTGAAGGGGATCCCCCAGGAAATTTGAGAAAAAATCTGAAAAATATTTTGTTCTTAGATTTTGATGCAGGATTATGGAGAATCGATCTACAAATTAATAAAGGTATTCCGCTCCAGAATCGGATGGAAGTCGGCCAATATATAGCCATCGCAGTGTACAGTATCGTCCGAAAAAGTTTTGTTGCAACGCACTTGCCTATATGGACTGAGGAGGTGATCCTGATCAAGAATATATATACTACATGGGTTCATAGATGTTTCCTTCACTGTATTTCACAATCTTATTCTCTGCAAGGGAATAAAACTGAAAATGTAATAACAAATGTACATCTACAACTTTTGAAGACCAATTAATTTAACAATTTTTAGCTCTGCAGATAATGTAATGAAAAACTTGTCCAATTTCCAACTCAAGTTCAAGCTAATAGTTTTCCCAAAGTAAATAATGTCAAGGAAGCACAAGTTCATTGTACCTGGAGTAGTCAGAAATAGTTTCTATCAAAGTGTTTACCATCACAGTGTGCTCCACACTCCACCCACCCATAGTTTTTCGCTGAAACAGTGAGCTGCGAGCCATTCATAAGCCCAATCGATGTCATGGCACTGTCGTGGAGTGCATAAGGTTCATTCAACCAAGGCCTCCGCAACGAACTCGTCAAAAGTTGCTCTGGCAGTTGAAGTATTCGAAGTTCGAACCGAACTGCCAACATAGCCACCCAATAATAACTACTGCGCGGATATACAAAAATATTCACCATGGATATCAGTGGGTTGTTATCTTCCGATCCGGGCGATGCCATGCCAAAGGTGCATGCCACAAGGGGGGGAATAGCCCACCACCCCTCTGCACTGCCGGGCCTACTACCCCCATGTTTGTAATTAACGCTAAAAGCCCCCTTTTGGTGGTTGGTTTCCATTCTGCCAGGTGTCAGAGGGGAGCTCTTCTCAGGTGTGGCCCCTTCTACAACTCCTTGGAAAGGTAATAGGTACTGGGAGTTTACTCCCAAAATGAAATCTCAAAACTTGCTCTTCCACTTATCTACCTATTTTCCAAGATAGTGGTGACTAATACTATATATATCAAGATATACATATATATATTTATGCACACATGTGCTTGCTGATAAGATTTGTTTGGGCAGAGCTCCCGCAAAGCCCAAACAGCTACAAAATCACCGCCCGGCATTTTCTATATTTTTTTTATATATTTTTGAATGTCAACGTTGCTGCTGATAAAAAAAAAGGTAAATTGTTATCGCTGATTTCTGTTTTTTTTTTTGTTACTAGAGGCCACCCGTCCATCGGGTAAAGGGCATAACAATAGCCACTGTTGAGTGAATGGCAAGTTTACTTTAAAAACAATGGCAGCGCAAATACACATGGCCATAAAAAAGCTTATCTTGAAAACATTAAAAGTTACAAAATACACCTTCGAAATATTTGACAAAAGTACTCATTTCTAGAAAGAGTTTAGATTCTTAAGAAAGACCACTGAAACCGTTTCAGTGATAATTCAATCACATGGGGACACTCCTCCAATTATTGTAAACAATGATACTGAGTTTCAACCTGATTTGCCTATCCAGGTGCCTATCATTCCATGACTAATAAGGGAGTGTCTGATAATGATATAGATATTTATTCTGAGATATATATACATAAGTAGCTAATAAATATTTATCTATTCAACAGGAATATTTAATAATATTGTTATAAATATGGATTTTAATCAAAATTTTTTAAATAAGTACCCGAAAAACGTACAATTGAACATCATTTGAAAAATTTATATTTAAATTTAATATTTACATCGGATAAAAAAGTCTACATGTATATCTACATGTTTTCTACGCATATCTACAAATAGAAAAATCCCAAAAAGTAGGCAATACTTTTTTTCTCATTTTTCTTTTGCAAATCAGAAACTAAAACCTGAATGAAATGTTAAGTCTGAGCTGCTGGGAAAATTTCCATACCTAACAAGATAAATACCTAGTAGCTCTAACCTGCTATTGATCCACTGAACCACAGCTTAGGGCATCTGGAAAACTAGGAAGACAGAGCCCATGAAATCGAGACCCCCACTTAACACAAGCCCTGAGCTCTGAGCTCTTAACTCTGAACGATGGAAGAAACGTGACTCGATCGGGGGAATCAAGTGCAGCTTGGCATTGGCCCTGACCATGTAGAAGAGGGAGTGATGGGGATCCAAGCTGGAGAACTCGAGATGTAAACAGAAATCAGCATTAGAGAAACGAGCTCGTCGTGGAGCCGACTCATTTCCGCTTCAGCAGCACGCACTGAGGATGAACGAATGACTTAGAATTCTTCTCCGGCTGGGGGCTCCATCTTCAGTCTTCCGTCTGCCAGCTCCAGCTCCAGCTCCATTGACGATCCAATCGAGGATGATCGCCAAAGAATGCTGAACCAGTTTTTGCGGCCCAGTAAAGCTACGCTTCGATTTCGATTCGCAATTATGATTTCACTTGCATTGCGATCGATGTTGAGATGGATGAAGATTGCAGTGGATGTGGAGAATGGCTTGGGGATCGCTCGAGTATCTTAATGATCTCGGGAGTTGGGATAGTTGTCTGTGCGATAATGATAGCCATCTGGCTGGTCATGACTTGATCTGTGCCTGTGATTGATGATCAGAAGCTCAAAGCCATCAAGCTGCCAGGGAGAGGATCGTTAGCTTAATTTTAGGAGACTGCTGGGAAGTTTCTCAAGATTATCAACTAAAATTCGTCTAATCCGAATCTAAAAATATCTCATAATAGAGCTAATACAAGGGTATTAATAACAATCTTACTCGTTCCAGGCCCCCCCAAATGACAGACTCTTCCTAAGAATTCCTAAGAACGGCAACAGTTAGCTTCTAGTCTAGTCTTCTCAGCTACAGAATTCTCCGAGATGGGTTCTTGCCATTTCTACGGAATGAAGATGCTTATCAATAATGAATACCAAGCGGGATCCAAGTTGCTCCAAAATCAGCCGAGTGTGGTGGAGAATGCGACGCACAGCACGCTCAGATGATAGCCCAGCCATTAGAGCTCTTCATGAACAATTTCTATAGATTATATGTTTCTGTTTTGGTTTTCAAATTAACCGCAAACATAACTGTTTCCACATTGATGATCAAAATTGATTGCAAGCGGATCTATTTTTATGAAAAATGTGTCCACGGAAGTATCTTATTTGGACTATTATTCTCTATTAACGGACTTCCCATGCGTATCACATAGAGTTCATAATGGGAATCAGGTCTCCATCTACCACCTCCAAAACTTTGTTGCCATTCATCTGATTCGTTGGCTAGATGACTCATTTCCATAACATTTGCTTATATCACTCGCTATGTATAGCCATGCAGATTTTGATTCAAATTTCTTTATTTTTTGCCGAATAATAGCCACAGAGAGCGATGGATCTGCCCGGAGCTGAACTTTCAACGCAATCAAGTCTGCGAAAGAAATCGAAACCCGCAATGAAATCGAACTCAATCGGGTCGATCTAACCCCAGATGCCACGGAAGTGCGAATATTTATACACTTAGAGAAATGTCTAAGAAGTCTGCCAGATATTGTATTAAAAGATATAGTTTCTGGTAGTTCATGTAGCTTGGGGAAGATATTATACGATCTTAACTTCAAGTCATATCTTAGAGATACTGTTTTTTTTTTTGCTCTGTAATTCAAACGATCGAAACCCATCAGTTATGACCTTGTCAGCCCTGCCATTAGCGTTTATTGAACTTGCCAGCTGGGGCAACAGCCACATCGGCCATTGAATTGGCAACGAATGAGTCTATATATTTATGCTGTGTGCTCTGTGTATTTTGAAAAAATGTGCGATCACTGGATACTTGAACGTGTAATAATTCCATTTTTATAACGCTCTCCAGCAGCATATGTTTGTTCACAATTTTAGATTTTTAAATATTTTCCTATTTATATATACAGAATACATCGTAGTGATAGCCATCTTTATAGCCAACCCTGTCGATGGTCCCGATAAGTGTCTCGCCCACGCAATATGCAAGTTAACCCAGAGCCGAATATGGACTGCCTGCCGCCGTTGTCTCTGCTTATCTGCGCCTGCAATTACTCTAATGACAGGCACAAATGTATCTACCCGGGCTCAGATACATTCTGTACATGTGTGTCGGCCGCATAATTGCCCCTAATGCAATTGAACAATTAGGCAGCCACTGCAGCTCAGCCCAAGCCACACACAACTAATGCAAATCAAATGTTGGCACTGCGAGAAAGGGTCTGGTGTCTGGAGAAGTCTTTCTTCATAATCGTAAAATAATAAACTAACAAATATTTCATATTTTATTAAATATTATTTGTTGTACCTCTTTCCCAGAAGAACTTTAAGCTAAACTTCCTAAAAAGGTTCTTGTTTCTTATCCGATTTTGCTGAAATTTTCAGAATATATGTATTTTAGTTTCTATTTTTTCATTTATTTTAAACATACTCTATCTGAAACCCTATATTTCCAGCAATTTATAAAGAACATGTTTTATTTTTTCGACTGTTTATGCTTGGATAGATAGCCATCTATAGCTGTGTCCATACCATATTTCACGTTCTCATTCCGCTGCCTCCCTCAAATGCCTGCCGCGTGTCGCATTTTGGGTCAGCGAGCTCTTTTCATAAAAAAGCTGTTCCACCCACCGCCCTGCAAATACCCGAGCCGTGCCATTGTCATTCGACATTTGTCAACTTAGTGGCTCGGCATTAGGTCGCCCCGAGTCGCACTTACTCTGAAACTGACAAATTCGCTTGGTTGGCTTTTAATTTGGTCTCCTTTGTTGAAGCAATTGCGATCGCGCGATAGTCTATAAGCGGTTTATGGATGTCTCCAAGGGGCTTTTAGTTGTATCGCCCCTGGAGAGGAGGGGACAGAGCAATCTGGAGCAGGATTTCGACATTTTCGGCCATGCTGCAATAACTCACTCATGGAAAATCCAATTTTATGAATTGTGACTGCCCTTTGCACGGCTGGGGCTCGGGCACGGAACAAAGCGATTTGAATGTCACGAAGCAAAAGTATACCAATCCTCCACGTTAAGCGCTCCAACAAATTGGAACTGGCACGAGGGCTGCGCTACCGTCCGAGCCAAGCTGGTGACTGGCCAGAAACGAGGTAACCACGCTGGCCGATCCACGAACGTGTACTAGATTCGGGTTTTTGGATGTTAACCCTTTCAAGACCGAGGTTCAAAAACCATTAAAAATATAAAACAAAATGAAACCTCTCTTAATCGATCTAGGAAAGATCTGAAAATTAAGATACATTATTAAAACTTTATAAAAATAAAAAGAAAACCTGTGATCATCAAAGGGTTAAGTACACTGGGAGTAGGGGGTACAATTGGAGTTACAGCCCCGCCGCAAAGTGAACCGAATTGGGGTTACTCCACCGACAGATGAGCTAACATTTCACGCATGCCCCCACTGACTCTTTTTTCGGGCTTGGGTCTTGGGAATACGCTAGACGTGACTCATGTGGGCTCCATTCATTGTTACGTAGGTGCTATCGGAGTGGAGGAGGTGCAAGACAGTGCAGTTTTAGTTGCAGAAGACTCTCTGGCAAGCACTTTTTTGCGCAAGGTAAGCAGGTATCTAATATTTAGTCTACCATCCTATGGCAGTTCACGGCTCAATGGAGTGGAGTGGAGTAGAGTGTCTAAATGGCAGAAGAGAAGCTACAGAAGAAAGCAAAAGTGGGCGCAGTGGCAGCCACTGAAGCACTTTTACTTTTCGCTCCACCGGCGAATGGTCGCCTCATAGATACATTTCCAATTTTCACATCACATCACAGCCCAGGGACAGAGACGAGAAGACAAGTTTTCCCGGTGATCGCTAAACGAGTTTTGTTCAGTCGCTTAGGAGTGTTAATAGACGGGGCAGAGAGAGAGAGTGCCGGCAACTGTCGCCGGAGAATGATCCGGTGGGCGTTACCTGGCCAGATGCACCTTTCTTATATAATAAGCTCCCCGGCGACTTTCGTTTGGAGGCTACCTACCACAAGAGCTACTAGCGAGAGGGAGATTTCTCCCACGCTACCAGATACAATTATACATTTTTTTTTGGCACTTTTTCTTTTGGTTTAATGCTATTACTTTTCGCAAATTAGCCAGCTAGACACTTTCCCCGGGCTTTGTGTCAACTGTTTAGTGCCCCCAAGGCCCGATCTCGTTGGGACTTTGGCTTCCCCCTTCAATTTTTGGGTCATCGCTTTTTCGGAGTTTCCTGGCCCGAACACGCGAATCCGTCATTGCCGAGTTGCGTGCTAATTGAAGATGAGTGCAATCTTCATCTCGACTGGATGGGGTTCAAGGTCTATGTCCATAATCCATTAACACCGATCTGCTAAGTTGAAATCCAGACTGTGGGACTTAAGGGGATCCGGTGATCGCTTCAGATCGAAGGGCGTTTCAGGCTTTTATTTAAAATCTTAAAGCTGTAAGTACGCATTAAGTGAGTGATAATTGGTAATCGAATTCGCATAAACTCATTAGCATTTTATAAAACAATGTACTTGCGTCAAAAGAGCGATAGAACCGGACTCAGCCCCAAGAATCCGAGAAACTGGTTTGGCTCTGGCTCTGCGGAGAACCGTAGACTACGAACTGGAGAGCCCAGAGCTAAACAAACAAGTACCGCTCGAAAAAAAAACCGAGAAATCATTCGCCAAATTACTTAAGAAAAAAGGTTTGACATTTTGTGGTGTTTGGTATGCAAAGCAGTTGGGTCGATTGGACCTCTTTTGCATGCAAATGGACCTCAGAGATGCCCCAGGCATTTAAATGATGAAATATGGCAATCGGGTTGTGTGTATCTGTCAGATACGTAAGTATCTGAGCGTAAACAAAATGCGAATGCATTACATTTGGGAACAAAATACATATCTTTCGAAAGGTAAACAACGACGAGGGCGGCATTAAGAATGCACAAGTTGGTAGGCCAACACAGCTCACATACATTGTGTATGGATGCCCCCATTTGTGGCAACATCTGTGGTGATGTGGAGGAAATGCCAAAAGAAGCCCGAAGTCAACATAAATGGCTTTCAACCAGAAACTAGTTCACAGGCTGCCTTGGGCTACTCCACAAATGTTCCTGAACTCAAGGACTTATTTATAGCTACTTCTTCTAAGTATTTCTTGACTCATAACTTTTTTAAGAAATAAGTTCCACTACCTGGTATTACGTACTCTCTTCTTCCAGTCTAAAGTCAGTCTTCTTGAAAGCCACGTTTCTTTAGATTGACTTTCAGAACTCATAGACTCATAGAGACTGTTGTGTAACCACAAGATACAAGTTAAACCATATAATATTCCACGTAATTGCTGGAAGCTCCCTTTCTGAATGAAGACTCTATATACATATGGAGGGGGAGATTTCCTGCCCGACTCGCCTCGGAGATGTAACTGGCAAACTGCCCTTAATTCAATCAAGTCCAATCAGCGTCCAAGTGTTTGGCGATTGTTCGCCCGGCCAGTGTCCAGAATTGAATTAATTCATTATTACAATGAAAAGAGGCTAACAGACTACCTGACTTGAGAGGAGAAAGATGCTTCTAAAAGTAGAAGACTAGTTCAATGACATTATGTGAAGGTGTACCTTCTAACTGTCAACAAAACAATTAAAGATTTAATTTAATTAAGTGAGTTGAGTGCGGAAGAGTGGGTGTTAAGGAACAAAGACTATGAGAGTTGAAGCCATAGCGGGCTTACGTTTACCCCATAAAGTAATGGGGGTTTTTTTTATTTTTATTGTATAATGTATAGTGCATTGTGTGGAAACCCCCATCAGCCTCCGACTCCGATCATTTTCCACTCTCTGTTTGCCAGAACGAGTTTCCAAGGTGGCTCCAAAAATAAAACCGCACAAATCGAAGCAAAACTGTTGCCCCAAAAAGCGAGATAAATGTCGAAAAAATGAATAAAGACTGAAAGCCAATGGGTGGAGAGACAAACAAAGAAACCAAAAGCTAACCGAAGAACGAGAGAATGCTAAAAAGACAGAGCTCATAGGTCAGGTCTCAGAGTTGGCGGGGCAAGTTGTATGTCGTTATAAATTCTCTTCGTGTTTCTGGGGTGGCAGAAGTGCCAGAAGGTGCCGGGGGATCTGTAAGTGTGCTACCCACTGAACTGCAGTCTAGCCTTAATGACTGATTTTGAGTCATCAAGGCTAATAATCACTGACCAGTGGCACCTAACCCACTGACAAAGAAGTAAGATGCATTGGGGACGAGTTTGAGAAAGTGGAGCTTAGAAGAACTTGGCGAGAGATCTTTGGAAGCTGTACTCTCTTCTAAACAGATATAGAACCTATTATCTTTGATGTGCTTGAATGCCAAAGATCAAGCCATCTTTTAATACTTATAAGCCATAAAATACCAGGTGATAATGGCCGTCAAGATCCCAGGTACGTGCCTGAAATTAACGACAAAGGGGATTTCCTACCGACCGGAATTCTCATTTTCTAAGAAGATTTCCATTATCTGGCAGCTATGTTACCTCCATTCTCCAGTCTCTATTCTCGAAGTGAGACCCAAAGACCAATAGGCACGTCCGAACGTGACTCACATCGGAGTGCAAGGCACTTTGGCGAGACCCCGGCGAGACCTTCGAGCTATCGAGTTGAAGCCAGGCCCCAGACCCAGGGCCCATAGGGCACACCGGCCAGGAGACCGGTTCTCGGCAACCACATTCCAGGGAAGACACATAAAAAAATCCATTAAATTATAATCGTATTGGAGGAAACTATTTTCATTCAAGAGTCTTCAACTCTTGATGACTTGGGAAGAGTAACTAAAACTACTTAAATAAAAGATTTCCTTAAATATATTTTATTTGAAACCTCTAGTAACTTATTCCTGGGCTTCATAAACCCTCGTTTCGTCATCCTCCTCGACTCATTTGGCATTCAAAACGCTTCTCTATTAGCCCAGGCCCATTACAGCCGATTTATGCGGCTCCTTGGCACATGCATAATGCATTCTTCTTGCCCCCAGCTCTGCGGCACATTTGTATCTGTGGTTGCAACTTACCGCCAAGTCGCTGTTGCAACTATTGTGTGTTCTGTGGCAGCTCTTCGCTAACTAACCTCTAATTAAATTGTTGTCGGCGGCCTTCGTCGGGCCAGCTTTCGATGCTGAATGAGATGGAAGCCTGGGATTGGGGATTCTTAGACGTGCGGAATAGTTAGCGGCATGAATGGATCACTTAGCTTTGAGGTCTCTGGTTAACGCATCGCTGGCCAGAATCTGGCCGGCAGGTGGAGAGGAGATCGAAACTTGAGATTCATGGGAGCTTGGGCTGTTCGAAGTGGCATTGCAGCGGGCCATTAAAAGTGCCATTTTCACGGAAAAACATAAACTGCAGTACTAATTTAGGAACTATTTACTAAAAAAACTCAGTCGGGGAGGTTGCTATTTTAATGAAGATAGCCTATCTATTGGATAGAAACATATTAAACTGAAGAATCATAAAAATTTTGAAATTTTAATAAAAAGTTTAGATATTATTTCGATTCTACAACTATCTATTCTTCAATTTTATTATACATTTTCTTTGTATATTGAACCTTAAAAACACTAAACTAAAAATAATGATAATGAAATACATAAAATATAAATGTGACTCATTATTTTAATGATTTTTTTTCCCATACTGGACAGAAACATATTAAACTGAAGAATCATAAAAATATTGCAATTTACAATATCTATAAAAAGTTTAGATAATATTCCGATACTACAACTATATTTTCTTTAATTTTATGATACATATTCTTTGTATATTGAATCTTAAAAACACTAAACTAAAAAATAATCAAAAATAATCCACTTTTAATAATGAAATACATAAAACATAAATGTGTTTCATTTTTTTCATGTTATTTTTTCCAAAACTGTAGCTTGTGTGTCTAAAATGGGAAACATTTTTAAACACGTAAACCCCTAATAAACAAGAGTTTTGAGATATTATCTACAGATGTTTTTGGATGAAATTTTTAAATATTGTGGAACATTTAACAAAAAGTGTTATAGTTTGCACATGTGAAAAAAATAAACCCACTGCTTATTAGCCTGGCGCGTACTTTTAAGCCAAATACGAATTATAAAAAAAAGCGCCAAAAGGAAAACCAACAGTAATAACAAAAGCGTAATTAAATAAAAAACAGCAGCTAACTCAGAAGTAAAAAATAATAAAAAAAAAAACAACTAGCTGCCACAGCAACAAGAACAACAACCAGCCAACAGCCAATGGCCAAAATAGCAACAAAAATCGTCAGCAAATGATGTTGAAAGTCGTTTTGCGGGTTTGGCAGCCGCTGAGAGCGGAAAGGGGAGATTGGAGAGGATTTTAGAGCGGAGCTTTTTAAAACAAGAGCTCCCCAAAGAGAGTCAGAGAGACAACAAGAGAGGAACTTCTAAGCCAGACTTACCAAATTGTTTATTTTTAACTTCTCGCCGCAGCTCCAATTGTAAACTGACTATTTCAGCACTTTGCTTTGGAATTGCCTATTGTTGTTTTTGTTGCGAAATCAGAAATATATATATATATTTTTCATGCCAGACTTTTGGCTTCCGCGTTGACAACAACAATAACAAAAACAACTGCAATAGCGATGAAAACAATGGCCAAAGTGAGTAGAAAATCAAGCACACGACACTTTTCTCTTTACACTTAACCAATGAGCGATTTCTATGGCTAACAACTAACTCGGAATTGGCATTAATTTGCGATAAATTGCATTTTCAATTTCCATATTTCGCACACACAGACACAGGCACTCTCACATCCGATCAGTCGGCCTCCCCTTTCGATTTCCTCTACCTGTTGCCTTTGCGGTTTTGTTTGTTTTAAACTTTTCAGGTAGATGGCCGCCGAAATAGAACCCGGAATAGACAATTTTGGCCAGCACGCCGTCGTGTGTTAACAAATTCTCAAAAGCGTTTACTCGAAAAAAACGGTACACTAAATTTAAGCGGGCCTCGAAACCGAACCAATCCCCGCCAGCATCTGCTCGCACGTCCGTCTCGTTTGGAGTTCAAATAGCGTCTGGAGTGTCGAGTCTACAGCCCGAGAGTCGCCTCGGCTGCGGGCCATATGTAGTCGGTTGTCGGTTGGCACAGCCAGACCCGAGAGACCCCAGTGGGAAAAACGGCTATTCGGTTTATCCAATATGTAGATAAATATTTTTGTCTATATTAAAATTAATATTCGACTTATTAGTAATTTTTACTATTAGTAATTTAAAGTATTAATAATTTTAAACAAAAAAGTCTTCACTTCTATCTATTGCTGTTTTTTTACGATTCTTAATCTTGAGAGAAGAAAGGTCAGACGTCGTGACTCTCGTCTAAATGATACCCGGTACTCTTCTCCTATTCTCTCAAATTATTTTCATTTATTCTTTAAATATTGTCTTTAATTTCTTTAAAAAGACCCAACAGTAATAGTATATAGCATAAAAATATTCCATCTGTAGAAAGTCCCATATCCTCTATTTTATGGAATTCAAAAACCTTTTTTTGAAGTCTCCTAGAACTCTTTTGAATCAAAAAACCGATCCTTTTGATAAAATCAATGAGTTGGAGGACATCGTACTCGGTGAAAAAGACATCGGAGTTTATAACTTACAACAGAGAATAGAAGAAAATATACAACTGAAACATAAAAAATATATGTAAAATATGAAAAAATTCAGCCTTAAAAAAGCTAAAACTGTCAACACTTCTCCAGTATTCTCTCCATTCTCTTAGCGGTTTATAACAGCACCTTCCTCCAATAACAGAGAAGAGAGCGCTGAGAATGCTGCGCATGTCGAGAAGAGACTCCCTTAACAGAGTCTTAACAGAAGAATGCAAGTGCTTCGCGGTAATGGGAAAATTGTCGGTTGCAGCGGTTAATTAATTATAATTGTAACTAAACTAGCCAAATCGGGCTATTACTTTCTTGCAGCAATAGCATGCAAAGGGCATATTTAGATGACAAGACTAGATGCGCTTTAAAACAATTCGCTGGTCATTAATTTGGTACAATTATTTATGTCTTCTTTTGAAAAATCTTCTTTTTAATTGAATCTTTCATAAATAGATATCTAAAATTATCTAAATCCTTTTATAAAAAATGTCTAGCATATAAGGACTAAGAAAATCTATTAGCCCCACTGTTCCTGCCCCCGGCTACCTGGCAACAATGGGCGCCCACAACAAATCCCGGCCAGGTGAAACCGGTTCCAAGCTTCTCCGGTTACCGCCCGCCCTATACGGCATTTGTTTGTCAAACAAAACGCTCGACTGCAGCGGCAACAGGAAATTATCAGCCAGAAAATATTTGCTTTTCCGAAAAATGGATTGTTTTAAGGGCGTTGCTCGGGGCGTAAATGATAACTGGGAGACAATAACGCCCCCACATTAAATGATGATATTTTCAAATCGATCACGAAGATGGGCATTGAAAGTGCCTCCCACAAGTGCCTTGTGCCAGCTGCCTGGCACTGGACTGCCTGGCACTCATCCACCCACTGCAAGCGGTTCGTTAATGGTTTATTTTTTGTTGCGATTCAATGCTACATTTATTTTCGGAGCAGTGAAAGTATGCGGTAGAAGGGTGGGCGTAGAAGCAGGGCGACGTGCGGAGAAGTTTGCACGCAAATCCACCAACTCACTGACCAGTGCGGGTGACTCATTGGAGGATCTCGTGCTGCCAGTCGATCAGATTCAGTTGGGGCTTGAAGCGCTTCAGGGGACCTGAAAAAGAAAACATTCAAATGAGTCCAAGAAATAGATTATGGAAGACTTTTCAAAGAATCGAAAGATCACTTACTTATCAAAGCATAGCGCTGTTCCTTTTGCAGCGCCAAGTAGTCCACATTGGGTCCCGTCAGATGCTGAGCTGCCGCTCCGCTGCCCACGAGCTCCGGTATCCAGATCTCGTCCAACGCCGCCTCCACAGCCTTCAGCAGTGTCTTAAATTCCAGCTGCAGTGAGGCCGCCAACGAGTCCCCGTCTATGGTTGAAGTAGTGGATGAGCTGGTGGCAGATCCGGTGATCTGGAGCAGCGCTTTGCATGTGTCACGCACAGGCTGTTGCTGTTGGGCGATCTTCGTGACGTGGTTGTGCAGCGCATCGATGAGCGCGATGTCTTCGAAGGGGTTGCCTGGCTTCAGGCTAAGGAGCTTGCGTTCGTGCTTGCGTCGGTTTTTGCTCGAGCGGAATGTCTTGCTGGAGATGGTAAAGAAATGCAAACGGAAAGTGAAATTTCGGCAGAGTGCAATGGAGCATCCAGGAATGGAGCACAATTGGGCGATCGGAAGGGAAAACCTACCCTGTGCCGCGCGAAGTGCCGCTGAAACGCGAGGAATGGAGACTGGTGGTGTCCGACAGCAAATCCGCTTCCTCAATGTCCATATCCGCATCGTTTTCCGCACCGCCTGAAGCAGCTTGTTTCTGTCGAATGTCCAGGAGTCGCTGCTTGTAGTCCAAGAAGAGCTGTAGGTCGGCCTGAAGGGAGGTTTGCAACTGAGCTCCGAAGCCCAAAAGAGCTGGAGCTATCTTCTCGGCTAGAATTAAGGAAAATAGTACTTAAAATATATTATTTTTTTTTTGGGTTTAAAATTCTCACATAAAAGGCTTTCATCCTGCAGTCCCGCTTCATAAATTGCCCTGCCGTAGAGATGTCCTTCGAGGAGCACCTCCAGTTGCTTCTGCCGGTCTCCACCGTGCTCCTTGACCAGCTCATATGCCTCCAAGTGGCGGCCCTGCTGCTGAAGTGGACCCACCAGCGACAAGGCGACTTGGTCGAGGGGCTCATTCAGCTTCTTGGCCAGGACCAGAACACGCTGCCAGTCTAGAGTATGCTTGGCACTGAGGAGCGCCTGCTGCAGCTGCCCACCTCGCTCATACATGAGACTAGCGTTCTCCAATCTGGCATTAGCCCTTAAGTGATCCGCATAGGCTACGCATATGCTCCTGTGGAAGTCCTCTTGCCCCTTGTAGCACTTTAACCCCGCAGTATATAGCTCGTGCTTCTTAATGAACTCCAACGCCTCTTCGTAGTGCTCCTCCCCGCAGTCAGCGAGATGGGATAAGGCCGAAGCATACTTCTTGAGGTGATCATCGATACGAAACTTGCGATAGTCGACGGGCAGGGCCTTTAGTTCGTTCAGATACGGAAGGAATTCCTTCGGATCCTTCTGGGATTTCTGGGCTACGAACAAAACGAGTCCAAAGTCGTAGGTTCCCAGGGCAACATTGTACAGATCGTTGACATCCACCAGATACAAGAGGTACTTCAGCATCTGGTCCGCCAATGCGGCATCCGACTGTTTTTCCCTCCAGATGAGCTGCAGAGCCTGCTCCATGTGGCCCAGCTTGACGTGGGCCGTGATCAGGGGCAGGCGGAATCGCTCTATATCTGACGGATCCGTGGCCAGCTCCATGCGCTCTCCCAGCAGCCTGCATAGGTACTCGATCTTGTTTTCGACGCGGTAGTCCTCTGGATAGCTCTGCTTTCCGACTTCATAGTTACTGGAGTACATGCCCTTGGAGTAGTCCTCGTTTTGCAGTTCACTGAGGAACAGGCACAGCCACTGACTGTTCTTGATTTGTCGCAGGAAGACATCAACGGTGGCCACGAACTGCTTCACATTATGGTCGCAGATAATGTTCAGATTTATTCGCTGTTTGCGAAGCATTTCCATGGCAGCCAGGTACTCCTTCCTCTTCAGCAGATCCCCAACCAATTCCAAAGCAAGGACCCGGGGGCAGATAGCCTCCAAGTTTCCGCGCGGCAGCTGGAGCACCACCCGAGCCTCTTTAGCCACGGCAGTTACCAGCTTGCCGCCACGCTCTATATTCCTGCTAGCCATTTGGCGTCTATCCCGCAGGCGGACGAAGTGCAATGCATTCAACTGGGTGTAGGCCAGGTAGTTGCCCACCACACAGAAAGATGTTACGTCCTCGGCGATGCGCTGGCCATCAATGTGGAGCAGTTGCTGAGAGCGTAGAGTGATGAGACCGCCTGAGGGAGAATATAATCCAAATAATTTGTATTCTTAAAGATACTGGGATACTGATCCTACCTGTTGATTCACTGTTGAGGTAGAACCATTCGATCTGATCCGCTGGCTGGGTCAGCTGCACATGCGTCCGCTCCACTTTGAAGGTGTTGAACGTCGTCAAGTCGATCTCATAGCTGTGCCCGTTCTTCACCGTCTGAACGTAGAACTTGTCGAACTCCCCAACGGCAAGTGCGTTCACCAGGCCATTGATTCGCAGGGAGCTCTGAAGCTTGTAGCATGGTACTCCTTGCTCGTTGACCTCGTCCTCGTCAGGCTCCTTGTTTATCAGCAGCAGTGTGGTAGAGTCGCCGGAGCTGTGCGTGGCAATTAGGTAATCACAGTTGAAGTAAGTGAGATTGGCCAGAGGCAGTTTGGACAGCTCCGCGTCGGGTCCTAGTTGGAATGCTTGGGGCTCCTTTCCAACCAACTGTCGAATTGGATCGTAGAAATGAAGCTTCCTGTCGCTGGTATACACACATAGGCAGCCATCGTTCCAGCTGATGGCGTTCACATTCTCCTCCAACTGCAGTACGCGCTGGCTCATGGGCGGGGGAACGACAACCTTGGAGAAATCCGTGAGCAGCAGCCGCTTTCCGTCGATGACGCCCACGATACCACTGTTCTTCAGACGGTCAATGGCGAAGGCCCAGCGGTAGACCAGGTGCTTGCCGCTTTTTCGGAGAATGTGCAGCGTGTGTTCCGCTCCCATTCTTGTGTCCCATTGCAAGAGTGCCAGAGGATCCTCTGGGCCAAAGGTGAGCACCTGCTTCAGGTACCAATGGTAGTTGCCTATGGTGTACAAGTATACCCTTTCCTCGTCTTTGGCAGCTGTTCTGATGGCCAGGATGTCAGAGTCCTCACTCCAGCGTAGCTGGACCACCGGCTCCTCCTGCAGATCGAAGGGGAGGACTATTTCCCGATGCCTTAGTCCGTTCTTCTCGAACAGAGCTATCGTAGATTTGTTGGGGAATCTCTGGGGCAGGGCTATCCAATTGCCAGCTGGCCTCCAGGCTAGCGCCTCCTGCAAATTGGCGCTCTTTTCGGCCGTGTGCTGCAGCTTGCCGTCTATGTCATAGACCTTGAAGGTGCGACCAACCTGGGCGGCCACGAAGGAAACCACAAACAAGGCTCCATCTCCACGCCATGCAATTTGAATGTCCTGCGGAGGTCGTTCATATTAGCACGTTTGTACATCAATTTGATGGAAACACTTGCCTTATTTAGTAGCTCCCAATCCTGACTGGCTCCCTGATCTCCTCCAGCCTGCTTGGCAGCCTGTTTCCCCTCAGAACCATGAAATTGGGTCTCCTTTTTGCCCCAACCCACGTTGACAAACTGTTGATCCTCTGAGAGCTCCGCATCTAGTGGCTGTTCGGCGATCACGTCGAAAGTGCTCGTCATGAGCACAACATTGTGCGTTCTGGTGACGAACGCCACTACCTCCTGGTTGGGGGACCAGGCCATTCTTTCTATTCCCACATCGCAGTAGGTGCCCTCAGTGGTCGCTCCAGTCTCGGGATTGACCAGCAGCACCTCTCCTGCCCCGCTTGCCAGGCATATAACGTTGTCCAGCTGGAGGAACTCTGCTCCCACGATATCCGGCAGATCGGCGATCACTTTGGACCTCGCATCACTGCTGTAGAGTTGGCTGTCTGTTACGATGAAGACTGTGTCGGAGGCTTCGCCGTTGAACTCCGGCTGCAGCAGCAGTTGCCTCGCCTCGGCTACATCGGTGTCCAGCTCCTTGCAATATTGCAGCTTAAGATTGCGCATATTTCGTAAATATTGCACGTGTGGAGCGGTGTGACCGAAGCTCTTAATGTTTACTTATTGAAAGTACCAGACATAGGGTTGTGTTTGTTGTGATTTTTGTTTATATTAAAAAACTAACAATCAAATAAATAAATAAATTCTTTAAAGCCCCAATCCTTCCACCACATTCCATCCTCAACTGCTTTCCAATGAATTTTAAATAAAATACCAAACTACAGAGAGTGACTCAAGCTATGGACCATACTCTTTGATTTTTATTTAAAAATTATTGGCACAAGTGATCATATTCTTGAAATTCCATCAAAACAACCAACAAATTTTAAAAAAGGTTTAAAAAATATTGTTTTTGAAAAGTATCAGATAAAAAAATGGCAATACTAATCGTTATCGAGACTATCGATAGTGCCATCATTGTTACACAGCTCCCATTCCGACACTCAACAACACTACCGCGGGCTAGCGAGCGGCCATCTTGCTCTGCTTTTTATATTTTTTGTTTAAATTAAATCGTCTGTGCTACGGAGCGATAGCCGAACCACAGGGACACCTGCTAAACGCTAGACGCCATGAACGGGCTAAACTGAATCGGATGCAAGTGCGGATATGCATCATTCCAGAAATCTAGCAGCAGCAGCAGCAGGAGTAGAAGCAGCCAGTTGTTGGTATTTGATTGCGTGTGTGAGTGCTTGTGCAAGTGTTTCGGTGTACGTGTGAGAGTGTGGGCACCACCATATCGAAAAGGTGGTGCAAATGTTTATAAATATATTACACTCCGTGTTCTATATGCATTATAAAAATCAAATGACATGTGCATGTGGCTGCTGAAGACTTGACGCGCCAGCAGCGACGTCAGCAGACGCATCACTAGAAGCAGAAGCAGCCGCAGCAGCAGAGCAAGGGACAGCGTCAGATTGGAATGTTAGGCAACAAAAACAACAACTAGAGGAAAAATAACAACATTCGAGAATAACAGTAAAAAAAAAAGAAACAGAGTAAATATCAGGTGAGCATAACTGTATTTTCGTGATAGCTGATAAGAGACGGATGTGGATGGCTGTTTTTTTTTCAAGGACTCCGCCCAACGCCCTTTTTGCAGCGTCGCGCTGTCTGCTTCCTTAATATATGTACTGCTTGTGTGTGCGAGAGTGTGTTTGTGTGTGTGAGTGTGAAAGATTGCGAAAAAAAAGGATACGATAGTACGCCCATCTTATTGGCAAACAAAACAAAGTAACTTTCGGCTTAGGAATTTGCTTTGCAAATAGTAGTAGTGGTAGTGACTGGCAATGGGCAAACACCCTTTCATAATCGCCATTCGTTTATTGCATAAATGTTTTTGCCTCATCATGATAATTATAAAGACAAACACACAAGCAAGCCATCAAAAAATTGGCAAAAAATCTGCTGCTCCCAAAAGTGTGTGTTTTTTGGGGCAAAGTTGCAGCAGCAGCAGCAGCAGCAGCAGCCTCTTCGCGATGTATTATCATTTTAATGCTGTTGTCTGAGGTCAACTAGGTGGGCTGTCCAACGAAAGCGAAAAACGCGCTAATAAAAAACATACAAAAAAATACAAAAACTACGCATTTCAGTTCCACCAATAACAAAAACCACAACAACAATAAGAAACAAAGTCAAAACAAAAACACGTTTTTCAACTCTACTGCTCCCAACGGCGCGAAATATTTTTGCTTCTCTCCCTTGTTGTTATTATTGTTTTTGTTGTTTGAATAGGAAGCCTCCCTCCCCCCTTCGTCCCGCTCTACTCCTCCAGCTATATACTATATATACAACAATCGGGCCATGAATGACCAATGCGTACAGTAGTAATTAAAGGCAATAACCGAAGCGTGAATTTCCGTTCGTGGCTCTTGTTTTTCGGTTTCTGTTTCGGTTTTTGGCCAGTTTCTGCGTCGTCGTAGTAAGCTGACGTCACACGTAGGCGCCACAAAGCTCCCTTTTCGCCCACCTCCCACCACCACCCCCTCGTCTCTCTATCTCTCTCTTTCTCTCTTACTGTATTGCAGCATGCGTGGGCGTTGTACTGCGTAGCTGTATCTTTCAACCTGTATCTGTATATCCGTGCGAGTATCTTTGTATCTTTATGTGTGTGAATGTGAGGTCAGTATTGCGTGAACTTTTCGCATCACATCGAGTGGGTAGTTCCACCGATCTCTCGTGGCTAGAGGTATATAGTAGCCGATCTGGTCAGTTGTTAGTCGAGCTAATTAGGCCCCAACATGCCCACTGTGCTGGAATGCTAATTGGAATTTAAAATTGTAATTTTTTCTAAAGGGAATGGGGGGTTTACACCACAAACTATACTATACAATTCCATACTATAAACTAGAGAATATTGCAAAAATCAGGCTACTCTTGATACTAGAAATATGAAAAGGTAATAATATTAACTAAAAACCACAAGAGTAGAGCCTTAAAACATAAAAAAATTAAAGTATTTCAATCTCTGAACATCTTAAATTCCTCAAAAAACTACTCCCACAAGAACCTCACTTCCTCCTATCTTCCCCACTAATATCACCATATCTACCTATAAGATACTATATCTTTTGTATCTTCTGCTCTGCCGCTATCTGGAATCTGCCGTGTGGGGAATATTTTGCCATTTCTTGTATATCTATTGCATAGTTTGCGATTATTTTCTGCTTGTTTGTTTGCTTTCGTTTTGAATATTTGGCGCTCGGAGGAGGAGTATTTTTAGAATTTGTATCCCTCGCTTGGATCTGGCCAGTAGGATGGAACAGTGGGGATAAGTATATGAAGTGCAGTGCCTATGACGTCAGGATGATAGTCTTCCTGCTTTTCTCTATTCGCAGTTTATCGCTAAATGAGTGGAAAAATGAAAGAAAAAATGTGGGGGCAGTGTTGGTTGCTAATTGCTCTTCAAATATGCAAAAAACAAAAAAAAAAAAAGAGAAAGAAATGTGGCAGAAAAAATCGCATAAAATCACGAACTGTGCAACTGCTACTGCATCTGTATCTGAAACTACTACTGCATCTGTATCTGCATCTGCTGGATGCTAAAAAAAACAATAAACATTTCAAAGTCTGCATTTTTTCAGGCAACTAACCAGTAGGAGCTTCTCATATTCAGGCAGAAAAAAATGTCATTGGAGTAGGGGGAAGGGGGATTAACAATGGGGCATTAATTATTAAAGCCGGCAGCTGCAATTAGACCAGAGCAGAGACCGACCGGGATCTGAGGGACAGAGCTCTAAAATCTCTAAAATCAAGCAGGACTAGGATTCTCTCAAGACACTACACAAAAAAAATAGTATAGGTGAAAGATATTATATTTATAGATTATTTAAAAGAATTAATAGGATTATTACATAAAAATCATAGTTTTATAGCCTAAAAAGAGAATTACTAACAGTAACTATTATTAAGTTTTGTTTTTAAGATATTTTTTATAAAATTAAGTAATTTTTTTAGGAATAATAAAGAGAAAGAGAAAGAAACAAATGTATATTTTTTTAATAAACACCATATCTTATAAATAAATAAAATATTTTTATTAAATTTCTCTTTACTAAACTCGTATTAACCGACTATATCTTGAAATAAAAAACCGCATCTTGACTTACTTTTGGACAGGCCAAAGCCAAACTAAAAGCCAGGCCAAAAGCCCGACCACAACCACCAGCCTGAAACACCAAAATTGGCTTAATGAGTTGCCCAACACATGTTTTGATTTTATTTACTTGGAGACTATTAATTGCTACGAGATAGAGCTTCGAAAATCGAACCAAAATCGGCGAATCCGGTGCAGCAGGTGGGCTATCTCTAACAGTAATATCGCTTGCCAGAGCTCTCTCTCTCTCTTAAGCTCTGGGGAGTCACTCTCCCATTTAGTTTTAGTTGGTGGGAGAGAGCGGTTCGGCAAATCGAACAAAGAGTAAGGATAAAGTCTAATAAAAGTCTCTCACCAAGAGAGAGCCAAAGAGATCGGGGGGCTAAAGAGTTGACAAAAAGCATAAGTAGAGGTGAAAATGAAGGTAAAGCCAAAGTGGCAGGCGAAGCGCGCGGTCGCCACGCAGGCGCAGAGCAGTTTCGTATTTGATTTTGAGCGCATCGCGTGTCTTTGGTCGAAAATCGATTGCAATTGTCCATATTTTTGGCATAATATGTTTAATAACAATAGACCCGATATGACGGTATGCAAAGCGGCGGCTATAATCCATTCAGTGCCAACACAAAGCCCTAGCTAGTGTCGTAATTCGCGAATTTTTCAATCCGATGGCTCCGATGGCTGTTGTATTAATTAATTACACAAGTGATTTATGCTAACATGTCTGCAGAAGACTGGCATGTAACCAGGGGAGCGAAGAAAGTGAAACAAAAGCCGGAGAAAGACTGCGCCAGAGCTTCCTGTGCGGCTGGATAGCTCTTTTTTGGCCAAAATCTGTTGTCGGTGGGGCTCTGATGGCGCAATGACCTTTGTTGAATTACGGGTTGGAGTTCGGGTCAGATTGGAGTGTATCTGTGTCTGTTTTTGATTCAAAATTGCCCAAGGCAGGCGCTTATTAAAGGTTAATTATGATTCAAAATCATGGCTGGTATATCCTCTAACCTGTGTGTCTATTTCTCTCTGTGTACGCCCGAAGATGGTCGCTGGAAAGTCTCCAAATGAAAGTGCCTTGGCCAGGTTTTCCCCCAGACTGCCAGTCTCCCAGCCTTCCATCCAACTTCAATCAAAGAGTGCTAATTGTTTTCTCAGGTCCCTCTTTTCCCATTACTGGCATTTCTCTGCCAATCTACCAATTCCCCCTCTATAAACTCTATTTTAATCCGATCCGCAATCCGAATCTAACTCATGATTGCATGAATCACTCGTCTTAGAGCCTTAAAGCTTAGAAAAAAAAAAACAATTGATTTGCACGCTAATTTCAGCGACGTGCAGGCACTCGACTTTGACAAAAAATAGGCTTAAAAGTACTGGTCTAGAGGCTGAGTGTCTGGCTGGTCTAGCGGCGAAAAGCCATTTTCAATTTTCCAGCGCATTAGTCATCGCCGCTCTAATCGTTGGAAACCGGGGCCTTAAACTGTAACTAGTTTTTCGCCAACGCGACTGGGCCTATGACTTCCACTGGGAAACAAATCCACGAAACATCCATCCTGAAAGCCAGTTACGAGCTCAAGTCAGAGTCAGAGTCAGAGTCTCAGTGAAAGTGGACAAAAAAATAAACTAAAAAAAAACTAAAAAAAGAAACTGCATTAAACTTCAACTGCAGACGCGTGAAACAATTTTTTGATGTTTTTTGTTGGCTCTGTAGAGGAGGGGCTCTATGTGTTTTCCAGCCACTTATTCAATTTGCCATTCACTGCACACGCTCGAGACCAAGTCCCAGTCCGAGCCATCTTCTCTCTTCCATAAGCCAGGCCCAAAACCCAATGGCGCATTTCTCATTCCTCAATGAAGCCTCTCAGATGCGTGTTAAAGTAATTGCAAAGCTTAATTATTAATTAGCCAGAGTATACTTGGCCAAGACAATAGTTTATACTTTAAACTTAAAAGTTAAATGATCTTTTTTGTTGAAAAGTAATGGCAGGGGGGAAACTTTCACTAACTGTGGAGGCAACAGGTGTAGGCCAAAAGGTATGCCATTTATATAACTATAAATGTCCCGAGGATATCCGAGAGACTTGCCCATTGTCTCTTCTTATTGGCCACTTTGTCTTGGCCACCATGTCTTTTATTTTGATGGCCAAGAAGAGGCGAATAGCTCTTGCTTTTCATCACAAAACTCGTTGTGTCATACATAATTCTGTTATTGTTTTATTTAATTGGTTTTTTTGTCTTTTGGGCGCGCTTCTGCTTACCAGCTTTCCCACTCTTTAGGCCATGCCCCTCTTTGTGGGTCATCGAGTGATAAGAAATCACTTTCCACGTGCCCGATTCTGGCTTATTTGAATAGTTAATTAAGCGAGTGGCTGACATTTAACCAGGAAGCTTCCATTTTCTTCTATTTTAAGAAGAAAGTGAAGATCGGCGAGGGTTTCTGGGAGTCGCAGGTCAAGAAATACTTAGGATTTAGTTATTTTTGAAGCCAAAACACACATTATTCTTTTAAAAACAACTACCTGGCTGACTTTCCCAACAACTGCCACCTGTCTTGCAAGACAATAGCTCTCGCTATCTCCGAGTTCCCACGCCCAAATTATTTGCACAATATATGTATGTATGTGGCCCCCCACTCGCCACTCTCCAGTTCCAATTCAATTCATGGCAGGCTTCTGGTTCGTGTTTTCCCAACCCAGAGAAGCAGCCAGTCAGTCAGTCCGCACTTTAAGCCGTTTGTGGAGCAAGCCCGTCCGCCAGACCGCCCTCCTGACAACCCATTGTCGTCAGTTTCTGTAAGCCCTGAGCCCCGGCAGGCGAACCGTTAATGTGGCCAATTGGCTTGCCAAGAAATGCCAAAAAAAATAAATAAATAACAAATAAATAAAAAATGATTGTAAAGCAGAGGTAGAACCTCCACTCCCTGGACTGGTCTCTCTTTAGAAACTTTTCATTTGAGTTCCATTGTGGTAGTTGGACACTGCCTGGGACCAAATCGAAGCGCTTACAGAACCCTAATTAGTATTATTCTCTCTTTTTTTTTACGAAAACAATTTGCCGGGCAGGCATTAGCCTCGATTTCAGTTCAATTGAAGGGGAGAGCTGGTATTAGACAGCTACTGGGTACTGGAATGGGAGGTTTCTATACTCTAGACACTGCCCGAGCTACAGTTCCTTGAGAAGTCATTGGGGAAGCTATTAGGAATCGTAGAGGATCTACAACTAGTCATGGGTTTCAACTTGAAGAGAGTTATGACTCCTCTAATCTCCCACCACACTCCCTTGCGCCAACAGACCCCATCTTAGTGCTACAGAACCTCTTAGACTCCAAGAACTCTAAAAATTCGATAAAAAAAAAGTGCTAATCGCAATGCTTCGGCATCCGGGTCCGACATGGTGACCACAATTAAAATAACCTGCGATGGAGTCTTCATCCAGTCCAACTCGTACCTCATGCCCTCGGCGCCCGGTGGCCCAGGATCTGCAGCAGCAGGCGATGCCTCCTCGGAGCGGGCTCTGAAGTCAGAGTCCTCGGGATCGAACAACGAGAGCGACAACTCGCAGACCAGCAGCGGCAGTCAGACCACCGCCTCCAGTGCCGGGAAGCGCTCGAACAGGTCAGCGGGCAGGAGCCATCGCGGAGCTGGGCTGCAGGACACCAGGCGGCGGTACTACTTCGGCAGCAAGGACATCTACTGGTGCAAACAGAGCAGGGAGGGCTCTGGCTCAGGATCTGGAACTGGAACTGGATCGGGATTGACGCGAAGTGCCAGCAGTGTGACCCACAAGGAGGCCGCCACCCATGCCACCCATAGCGGCGGGCAGGTGATCTCGAGGGCACGCCGGAAGCCCATCCTACTGTGCAGCAGTCTGAGTGCCGCCTACGCCCCTCCCCGGCGCCGGGAGTTCTACTTCTGCGACAAGTATGCTCCGTCCCAGGGTCGGAGCTCTCTCTCCCCGACCAAGTCCAAGTCCTCTTCCCCACCAACCAAAGGCGACTCTGTCCAGCCGATCGATGCCCGGCTGTTGAACTTCCTGCGCAGTGCCCAGCGGAAGTTCCATGTGGCCAGAACCAAGCCGGAGCAGCAGCAGCAGCAGCAGACCAAAGATAAAGTCAAGGACATTGGCCAGGACTCGTCCCGCTCCCTTCCGATCATTGCCACCACGGAGGAGTGGATTGGTTAGTACTTGAAGCGAGAAATCTGAGCTATTCTATCACTATTTTTAGGAACTAAGACTGGGAACTAGTGTACTTCGGTTTCAAAAGCCATGGTGGGTGGCTAGTAGCTCTTCCAAATACATATCTCAGGCACTGTGAGCAGTCATCAACATGGCCCTGCTCCCGATTTACGAAACTGCAGATTAGATTTCACGGCATTGGGCCTGGGTATTGGATTATGTCTGCAAGGGAGCTTACAACTACAACTGCTTGGGTTGGTTAAGAGATTAGGAGAAGGGATCTGCTCCAAAGCCACCACCCTTGAGTCCCAACTAACCCTGTAATTAGTAGCTGACATGTGTTGTAGTTTCCAACCGAAGTGCAAGGTGTCTGTGTCGGTTGGCTTCCTTCTTCCTGCTTGCGGTCTTCCTTCCTGCTGCTCATCGCCCCGCGAAGTGCCAGCCAGAGGTGCATGCAACAGCCAAGATATGCAAATTTCAGGCCTCGCACGCCATTCACGGGCGCCTCGCTCGCGTTCCATTCATGGCTTTTGTTTGGGCTCCCAAGCTGGAGCTGGAGCTGGAACTGACTCCCTTTTGGCGGCTGACTGACTAAACTGACTAAGGTTACCTTTCTTTTCTGGCTTTCTGGCCAAGAGACAATGGGCCAGGACTGACTTTCTGCCGAAATGGTGTTGACTGACTCGATTCCCTTGACTTTTTCTTTGCTTTTTCTTGTTTATTTGTCCAGAAATTAGGCTACAGTTCGACTTTACTCAGTAGTCTTTAAGTATTTCATTATTTTTTCTTAATCTCAAGACTTCAAGGGTAGAGTATTCTCATCTCCGGTCTTGGAACACTTTTTTTTTCCTTTGTTCCCTCTGCGGTTCTGCACCAACTCACAACATAAGGAAGCAATACAAAAGATTCTCACGTACTTGTTACCTCTATAGGTGTTGAACTTCGGGTTCTACTTCTCCAGAGTCCGCCGGGAGGTGGGATGTTCTTCGTGGTGATGACATGGAGATGGCTCCCAGTGGGAGCAGAACCTACTAGTTTACTTCTAAATTTATTTCTCAATTATTTATTAAATAATTATAAATATTTGTCGTGTTCCGGTGGTTCGTTGGCTAATTAGTGGCATTACCTCATCACGCCAGTCGGGGATTACTGCGCACTTGGAACAGAACACTCACACCCACACCTACAGTCGCAGTACAGTGCATTGGAAAAGTACATGCGCCCCCTGCACAGTGTGTGCGTTGAACTGTCAACTGCGACTGTGAATCACTCCACTTTACGACCGATGTCCGGCAGATACTTTTTGTAATTTTTAATGGTTATTGGACTTTGAATGTTTCAGAATCTCAACCTCTCAGGCCAAGCGAGAGCGATTGATTTACGTTTGGGGAGCGTGTTGTTTGCCTTTTGGAAGCTATAGACTCGGGCAGCCAGCCAGCGAATGTTTTTGTTCGTCTCGCTTCTGTGCCGCTTCTATTGCCAACTGCGGCCAAAAATGTACTTTATTGGCCAAAATACTATTAATTATTAGTGTTTGTTGCAAGCCGAGTGGTGGTGGTGGTATGTTGTTTACATTGCCACAGATAGCAGGTACTACAGGTCTTGCCACACCTGTCTGTCTGTCTGTCTGTCTGCAACTCCCTGGCAAGCGGCTTTCAGCAGCGGGTTGTAAGTATCAATATCTGAGAAGCAACTGACTGGCCTGTCACCAATCGTTGAGTAATCAGCCGCTGAACGAGTCACTCCCATCCAAACAACTCTTCTCTGACTCACTTGAGCGAGAAACCAAGATACTGGGAACAAAAAAAACTGCTCCAAGTTAGATTCTGAAAGAAGTCAAGGTCAGCGGGTATTCGAAAGAGGTGGAGGAGGATCTTCCGGAAGTGACTACCGAGGCACACTGACAGATCTACAAGTGGGGCATCTGGAATATGTTTCAGGAGATTGCCAAGTCTCTTTTAAGGTTATTAGACATTAAATAGTCTATAATAACCAAATACAAATATCTGGAGATTACTATTCCATTCTCTCAGTGCACAGACCAGTGCACAGAAGTTCCAGCTACCCTGAAAGCCACATTGTAGTGGAAACAATGAGCTCTGGTAGTCGCTGCTCCTATTGTCTGCGGGTGTGACTTCAAAGAGCCGACTCTCAGCTCCAGGAAGCTCTTGCTTTATGCTGATGACTGTGACTGTAACTGTAGCGTTACCGGTAACCGACTGACTGACGGATGGGATTTTGAGAGTCATGCTAAACCAATTTAGAAGAGCGGTCTCTGGGG
This sequence comes from Drosophila ananassae, assembly GCF_017639315.1. Lineage (NCBI taxonomy): Eukaryota > Metazoa > Arthropoda > Insecta > Diptera > Drosophilidae > Drosophila > Drosophila ananassae. The sequence continues at coordinate 14,017,599 of NC_057927.1, read as the reverse complement.
GTAGAGGGAGCTTCGAGTTTCGAGCTTCGAGCTGACCTGGCACTCACTCCCACGATAAATCCGGTGACAAGAGTGAGAATTAATATGCAAAAAGCGTTTCCGCCCGGCGAGCGAGATTCGCCAATGAAATTAGCATAAAATTAAGAAATAAAGTTGCTCGAGGAGTGGAAGTTCCAGAACCCGAGCAATTACAACTGAAGTGATGAGGCACATGGCCGAAAAGTAAAGGTTTAATGGGAAGGTATTCGTGCAAAGACTTAAGACTCATCCCGAACTCAATGCCCTGTCCAGGCCAAAACAGTAGCTCCGAAAGTGCGCAATAAACGGATTTAATTATGCCCGTCACATGCAAATGTTTTACATTTGGCGACCCGATCGCATCACCCGATTAGCATGCCATTTGTGTCCATTTGAGTCACTCACGGCACGGTGTGCCGAGTGTTGACCAACAATTAGCATTGCGCATCCCCGAGTAGTCCCCGGGTAGTGGCTTATGCAATCGCAGTTATTTTGGCATTCAAACGCCACTGACTGGGCTGACTCGCCTGATTGAATTAACTTGTGAGTGGCCTCGAATCAATCTGGAGAGAAAAGCCCGAACTATCTAAGGTAGTGTAGGAGATTAATCAAAAGTCACGGGTCGAGGGTCAAGTGATCAAGTGGGTTTGTAGTTTAAAGCCTTAAAAGAGAGACATTTAATCGAAAGATATGCCTAAAAGGTATTATAATTTATAACAAATAATAAATGGACTAACTTATAGTTGTAATTAAAAGTTCTACTTAGTTGGAACTTTATCTATAAAGTTAAGATATAGAGTTATACCCTAAATTACTTACTTACTTTAGGGTAGACTATAGTATAGGGCTATGGTATAGATTCTATAGATTCTACTATTATATTGTAGTTAGATATAGATAGATGAGCTCTACTTTATAGAGACTATAGATAGTACTAAAGATAGTAAAGTATAAGTTACTATACACTATACTATACTAGATACTATAAAAACTACTATATACTATACTACCATACTATAACCATGTATTTTATACTCTACAAAGATATATGCTAGATTGATACTAAGCTAGCTACTATGCTATTCTATACTATATACTATATACTATATACTACTACTATATAGAGGTAGAATTGATAGGGATTTGCAAATGAAACATTGTATCTCACTTATTAGCTAATAGCAGATAAGACTAGGACCAGATAGATAGATATTCCTCCGAATTCTTAATAAAAGACTACCCTCTACCCCCACAATCATTATAATAATCAGAGATAAAAGTGCCAATGCGAATAAATGTGTGTCTGATAGAGCGGAAAGTGTGATTAGATTAGAGGGCTGGGATTGTTGCCATTATTTCGGCCTATAACATCATCACAAAGCACTAAACTTTCCCTTCATTCCGATTCTTGCAGACGAGGAGGCCCTGCCGAGGAGGGAAGAGAGGAAGCCAAGGGAGAAGGAGAAACAGCAGCAGCCACTCGCTAGAAAGGCGTCTGGCGAGGGTGACCTCATCACCGTCGAGATCAAGCAGGGACCGGTACGGAAGCAGACCCTTCCGGCGGCCCGACCACCCAAAGAAGACCCGCCCACGATGAACAGCCACGCGACCGCCACCCAGAACGGACAAACAACGGTCGTCGGGCACCATCGCGGCTTCTCGCAGCCCTCGGTGACGGTGGCAGCTGGCTCATCAACGGGCAGCACTGCCGGCGATCCATGGTTCCTCCAGACCACCGGCCACCAAATGCCACCCACCGCCCCCCTGCGGCACAATAAGCGCCCAGCCCCCCAACCGAATGCGGTTCTCGGCGCTGGAGGCACTGCAGCAGCTGGCTCGGCGATCGGAGCAGTTCTGCTGCACCAGCAGCAGCTCAGCCAGTCGCAGCCACACATTGTGCCGCCGAGCATACCTCCGCACCACCACCACCATCGCGACAACAATGTGGTAGGTGACCCAGTGGCCACTAGCCACTAGCCCTCTATTCATTTGTCCAATTACTGACCCGACATTGCTCTCCTTTCGCAGCAGCATCCCAACCAGGCGGGAACGGCGGCCGCCCTGCACTTGTCATCGCATGCGCTTAATAGTCATAATTTAATCAGCAGCGCCAGCAATCATTCGCCCAAGTCCCCCAGCCAGACACAGCAACAGCAGACGACGACACAACAGCAACAACAACAACAACAACAACAGCAGCAGCAGCAGGCGACACATAGCATACTGTCCACCTTCGCGCCAGCTGCCACTAGCGGATCAGTACAGACGGCGGGTTCACAGGCGGCGGGAGGAACCGCTGCTGCAGTGGCCGCCGTTGCTCAACAGCAGCAGCAGCAGCACCTCCAGCTACTGGCCAACTGCGGAGGATCGGGGGGAGCGGGCGGACTGATGTCCTCCTCGCTGAACGCCGCCCAGATGGCGTTGCACGCCTCGGAACGGGCGCTGCCGCCAAAGAGCCTGGCTCTGACCAGCAGCCAGCACGGCAGTAATATGCTGCTCCACACGACAGGAGCCCAGCCGACGCAGGCCACCCAGCCAGTGGCGGTGGGTGGCGCCAGTGGTGGTACCGGCGGTATGTCCACCTCCCTCCACAGCTTCGACATCAACGGCGGGGCTGGGGGCAGTGGAGTGAGTGGGAGCACCGCCTGGTCGAGTGGCTCCACCACGGCCATGAACCACTCCTCGCTCTCCCCCACGGCGATGGCGCCCCAACAGCTGCGCAAGTGCGAGGTGAAGCTGAATGCCATGCCGTAAGTGCTCCGTATAATTGGATTAATTGGCTGATTATTAATGTCCTTGGGATCTATTTTCTAGGTGGTTCCATGGCAGCATAACACGCGACGAGGCGGAGCACCTGCTGCAGCCCCGAGAGGATGGGCTGTTCCTGGTCCGTGAGTCCACGAACTTTCCTGGTGATTACACGCTCTGCGTCTGCTTCCAGTCCAAGGTCGAGCACTACCGGGTGAAGTATCTGGAGAACAAGCTGACCATCGACGACGAAGAGTACTTTGAGAATCTTGGCCAGTTGGTGGCGGTAAGATGGCATTCATTTTAAAGAGAAACTGTAATTACAATGGTCTTCTACTTTGCAGCACTATGAGGCCGATGCGGATGGATTGTGCACCCAGCTCATCAAGTGCTTGCCAAAGCTGGGCAAGCAAGAGTTCTGCATCAACTCCAAAGACTTTGTGGACAAGGGCTGGGTGATCCCGGAGGCGGAACTGCAGCTGCGGGAGAGCATCGGCAAGGGCGAGTTCGGCGATGTGATGCTGGGCATACTGCGCAACGAAAAGGTGGCCGTCAAGATGCTGAAGGATGAGGGGGCTGTGCAAAAGTTTCTGGCCGAAGCCTCGGTCATGACGTAAGTAACGAGGAGATTCCATACTACCAGTTCTAACTGACTCACTCCTCCCGTACCGACAGAACTCTGGAGCACGACAACCTGGTCAAGTTCATTGGCCTCGTCTTCACCAGCAAGCATTTGTATTTGGTTACGGAGTATATGAGCAAGGGGTCACTGGTTGATTACCTGCGATCTCGCGGACGACAGCACATAACCAAAAAGGATCAAATCATTTTTGCCTAGTAAGTGGGATGAATTTTCAAATAAATAACAATTTTAAGTTAAAATATACGTTTCAATAGCGACACTGCCTCTGGAATGGAGTATCTGGAAGCCAAGAAGGTTGTGCATCGCGATCTGGCAGCCCGCAACGTCCTCATCTCCGAGGACTGTGTGGCCAAGGTGTCCGATTTTGGTTTGGCACGCGAGGAGTGCTACAACCTGGACGTGGGCAAGCTGCCCATCAAGTGGACGGCTCCCGAGGCGCTCAAGAATGGGGTGAGTAGTAGCCCTCAAATGGTAGTGACTGATTCCTATCCTAACTAATTGTCCTTCCAGCGCTTCTCCAACAAATCCGACATGTGGAGCTTTGGCATACTGCTGTGGGAAATCTACTCCTTTGGTCGCGTGCCTTATCCGAGAATTGTGAGTAAAGAGTGCCTCCAAATAGAAGAGATATAATCTATAATCTAATCTTGTATTACAGCCATTGGCTGATGTGGTGAAGCACGTCGAGGTGGGCTACAAAATGGAAGCGCCCGAGGGCTGTCCACCTGAGATATACGAAATGATGCGCCAGGCCTGGGACCTCAATCCCGCCAAGCGACCCACATTCGCGGAGCTCAAGGTGAAGCTGCAGCTCCTCAATAATGCCACAGCGTGAGGAGACACTGGACAATGGACGCAGATGCGAAGGGAAACAAAAAAAGAGAATGGATAGAAGGATAAGGGTTCAGATCAGTTGCCAGCGAAGCCAAAGGAAGTTTCAGACCAAGCCAAGCCAAGCCAGAACAGAACAGAATAGAATCTGATCCTTAGCTGAAATTGACAAGACACCGAACACTGAACGCAACAATTTTTCGTACGATTATATACATACATGAATATATATAACTAATTTACAACAATTTATTTACATATATAATTTATGGAGTAAGTTTTGTAAAATTAAGCGAAGAAACCCGACACAATCAAGCAATGTTAGTGAGTTGCGGCAGCTTCCGATTATCAATTAATCAATAAAATAACCAAGAACCGACTACGGACTACGGACTACGGAGAGAGCAGCTGTAGCTGAGTAGGCCTACCTACTACTACTACTTACCTTTAACTACCACAATATTACGTTATGTGTACTCTGTAACTTGGCTATTTATTAGTTCCCTCCTCGTATCGGACTGTAGCCTGCCTGGATTATATCTGTCAACCACAATTTTGTATCTTTTTGTTATAGAATACGCATACATATGAACGGCACCCCCCCACGGGGTGTCCTCTCTAAAATTAATTGTTTATAGAATATTTCCCTTTAATGGCAAAAACAAAAGCATATATTTTATTCGAGTTATGTACTCTTTCTGTTGACCGTTTCTGTTTGTAGCACAAAACTAGGAGGGATGACCACGTAGAACTTGTCCAACAAGTCGTTCGGAATAAGAGGAGATCAAGCAGAGGATTAGTTAAATTTAGTTACATTTATTTCTATCGAAAATCAAACAAAAATTATGCAAAAAACCTACATATTATACAAGCTAAAAAAAAATCTTTAAAAAAAAGAAACGAAGGCGGCTCTTGTCGCGTGTCCTTAAACTCAAAAGTATAAAAAGTAAAAAAAGCGAGAAAAAAAAAATATAAAATTCAAATTGAAACACTTGTGAAAATATGCATTAAATTACAACTTATACATATAATACACGTAAACTACGTATTTAGCATATGAATCGATTAATAATAACATAAAGATATAAATTATTACGCGCAGTTCGTGGTTTTGTTCAATATTCGATTTAATGTCCGGCCCTCTATCACAAGGAATCTCCCCCACTGTACTCTAATCCAAGCCAGCTACTGGATGAAGGGCAAACGAAAAATTGTAATTTATTTCTTAATTGTATCCCATAGCCTTACACCTAAATCTTATTTTATTTTAATGATCCCCCTAAGAAACTTGTACATTTATGCTTTTTAATTTTTAATTTCCCGATTGAGCGGCAACTACTTTGCTTTAAAACTTAATTATAGTTTACTTTATTAAAAAAAACACACACCCCTCACCACACCACACCACACCACCCACACACATGACACATTAATTTTAAAGTTATTTTTTTAAAAAAACAAAACACATTAATATTGTAAACTGGAGGAGAAAAAAAATACACACACAACCTTGCACCACAGACACACCCACACTGGAAGATACTGGAAGATCGAGGTGAGGATTGAACGACGGATGGCAGAGGATTCTAAAGCTTTTAATAAAAGTACAGAATACAGCATTACATTATAATAGTTTTTATTTTCATACCTTAGTACTTTACACATTTTATTCAACTTCACAGACTTGGAACAGGGATTTAACTATAGAAACAATAATGGTCTAAACATTGGGTGGGGCAAGGGCCTAGTCCGTAGTCTTATTTCTGCAGGCGTCGAGTAGCTTTGCGTATCAGACGATTCTCTGGAGTGCCGGGTGGCTGGCCGACTCCCATGCCGCCAGCATTGCCCGGCTGAGTGGGTGTGGCGGGACCGCCGCCAAAGTTGTACGCTCCTCCAGCCGCATTCTGGGCCGAGGGAATGGGCGACGGAGCTGGACTGCCGAAGGCACTCTGTACCGGATTGCTGCTGGCGCCGCCGAAACTAAACTGCTTCGGTGTGTTCATGCTCTGATTGCTGGGCTGGGAAGCGATGCCGCCAGCTGTCGCTCCGCCGAAAGAGAATGGAGCGTTGCCGGTGGCATTGCTGGCTGGTGGATTGGCTGCTCCACCAAACGAGAAACTGGGCGGCTTTGCCGGCTGGTTTTGGGCGGCGGCTACCGCACTGGCAAACAGGTTGCCGCCGGGAGCCGGTCCCGCAGCGCTTTGTCCGAACGCAAAGGGTTTGTTGTGACCCGGAGCAGTTGGTGGGGCAGCAGCAGCAGAGGGTGCCTGTGAGGCGGCAGCTCCAAATCCTCCGAAGCTGGGTGCCGCTTGAGGTGTGGATGCACTGCCTCCTCCAAAGTTGAAAGCTGGCTTTGCCATCCCAGCAGTAGCAGCAGCTGGATTTCCAAACAAGTTGGTACCTGCCGGCTTATCCTTCTTAGCGGCCACTGCCGCAAAGGAGAAGCCTCCAGACGCCGCAGCCGGTGGTCCTCCAGCCTGGTTGTTGCTGTTGTTTCCTCCAAAGGCAAAGGTCGAGTTGCTAGCACTGGCGGAGCTGCCGAATATGTTTGTTTGCTTCGGTTCCTCGGCCTTTTTGGCCACCGAGGCGAACGAAAAGCCACCTGCTGCCGGGCCAGCCGCCTGCTGGGCATCTCCTCCAAATGTAAAAGGTTTGGAGCCGCCCAGAGAGTTGGTGTTGTCCTGTGTCGATGTCGATCCAAACATTGGTGTCGCGGGCTTCTGTACTTGGCTGAACCCAAAGCCGTTGCTGGTCGAAGTGGCAGCTGAAGATACTGCCGATGGAGTTGCAGCCGCGTTGCTCTTGTCACCACCACCGAAGTTGAAAACAGAACTGGGTTTGCTACTATCTCCGCCCCCGCCTCCACCTCCTACTCCTCCAAAAGCGAATACTGGTTTCTCGGCATTACCGCTTGATCCCATCGAGAAAGCAAATGGTGTTGGTGCTGGGGACTTGGGTTGGCCAAACACATTGGTTGAGGGGTTGGGAGCTGGTGCATCTGGCTTTGCTGGTGTTGTGGCTCCTCCAAAGGTAAAGAGATTCGAAGACGGTTTGGGGCCACCAGCCGCGGGTGTGGTCTCATTGAATGGGAAAGGCTTGATGGGCTCTGATGGTTTGAATGCACTTCCAAAGCTGTTGTCCTGACTGCCAAAAATTCCGGGCTTCGCCGGCTCTGGCTTGGCGGCCGTCGGCGCGGCGAAAACTCCACCAAATGTATTGCTTTGTGGTTTGTTCTGGCCTCCAAACAGATCGGTTGGCTGTGGAGCTGCTGGTGCCGAGACTTGAGCGGTACTTCCACCAAAGTTGAAGACAGCCGGCTTGGCAGCTGGTCCTCCACTGATTCCTCCGCTGTTGGCGCTGCTAGGCTGGCCAAACGCAAAGGGTTTTGGTGCTTCCGCTAGGCCAGAGGTTGCGCTGGGTAAGGGAGCCACCGTGGCGGAGGGCGCCTTGGCGGAGGAGGGCTCTGACGAAGCCGGTGCAGGAGCCCCAAAGACCGGCAGAGTCGCACCGGCGGCGCTGCTAGCCGCTGGTTGTTCAGGCATGCCGAATTTCAGGGATGGTGCAGAGGATGTTACTGGTTTCGGTGGTCCTCCAAAGGACAGGCTAGTTGTAGAAGGAGTAACTGTGTTGCTTGTCGTCGGTGTTGTGAGTGTTTTACTCATCGGAGTCTCGAGTTTAAATGCTGTGGCAGCGCCTACTGTAGGTCCGCCGGCTGGCTTTTGGCCGAAAGTGAAGGCGGGAGTTGAAGTAGAAACGGGAGTGGTGCTAGCAGTGCTGCTCGTAGCACCAAATGAAAAAAGTGCAGGTTTGGGGGTTCCATCTGTTAGCTTCGGACTGGCAAAAGTAGTCGTGAGAGTGGGAGCTGCGGTGGAGCTGGGAGCTGAAGTCAAACTTGGAGCTACAGTCAAGCTTGGAGTCACAGTCGTACTTGGAGCTGCAGTCGAGCTTGGCGCGGTCAGGCTGGAGATTGGCTTGATTTCCGCCACTGCAGGAGTCTTCTCGGGCTTGGGTGTCGATGTCACTGTGCTCGTGGTAGAGGAAGATGGAACTGCAGGAGCTGCACTTGTATCATTAGCTGGCTTAATTAGTTCATTACTTAATATAAGTGGCTTAATGGGCGACACAGTCGTCTTGGCTTCGGTCGTCGTTGCTGGCACAGTTGGGGCCACAACTGTGGGTTTGATCGGCGTTGGCAGTGCTGCTGGTTTCGGCAATGTTGCGTCCAGTTCGTCCGGCTCCCCTTGATAGAGTTCACCCTTCAGGCCACTCAACATTATCGCCAGCTTGGTCTTTGTTGTGCGATCGGCATTGGGATTCCTGACACCCAGCGCTGAACTTTGCTGCTTCGGCTTCACAAACTGAATGCCCGCATACTCCCCAGCATCCACGTCCGGGCTTTCGAGGTCCTTCAGCTTTTGCGGCTTTTGTTCTTTATCACTCTGCGTGGCATTAAACAGCGTGAGCTTCGGTTTCGTGGTCCTCGGCTGAGCCTCGACGGCAGGTTGGACGACTGGAGGAACAGACTGGGTTCGTGGAAGCGCCACAGCAATCGCAGACGAAACCGGCATACTTCGCGTTTTGCTCACGGATGCACCATCCACCTTGCGCTGCACCTTGGCCGCATTCTCGACGAGGGAGTTGTCGGGAGAGTACCCGCTGCGTACAGAATCGTTGGTATGGTTGTGGCTGCTTTCCCGAAGATCGAACAGCTTTCTTTTGTTGGTATGCCGCCGGCTTGAGCTCAACGAGGAGGCGATGCCATTGTTGAAACTGCAATTCCGTCTCTTGGCCAGCTGCTCGGGTGACTGTTGGGGCGAGACATTGGACCCATTGGAGTGGATGTGCGGCAATGTCGGCGGCGGAGCGGCCAAGGCCACCGAGTGGTGTCGTAGCGGGACGGTCACAGTAAGCTCCCGTTGCCTTTTGAGGGTCTGCTGATGCTGCTGCTGGTGATGATGGAAATTGTGATGATCCACAAAATCTACCCGCTGGCAACTCCGCTTCGTAAAGTCGTGCGGCGACTGCGGTTCCTGAAAACAAGCGAAGCCTAAGTTCATGGCTCTCAACTCCACAAACGGCAGCCTTAAACTTACGCCACTGTTGATTCGTTTTCGCGATATTTCTTTCAGCTCGTCCAGCACGCTTCGGGTGGGTTCGCTGTCGTGTTGCGGGTGCGGGGGATGCAAGATGGGGCGGTTCTCCCGGGATAGCTGCTCCTGCTCGCTGGCCTTGTGAACGACACCTACCAGTGAGTTGGAGCGCAATAGACTAGGCAGGGTATTTCCGGAATAGAAGCTCCTCTCGGGCGGGGCAATTTTAGTCATCGAAAGGGCCGGAACGGTCGCCTTGTACGGCAATGGGGCTCCTGGCATCCTTCGTGGTTTAAGCATAGGGTTGTACAGGTTGCTGGCGGACATGCTGCGCTGCAGGCCTCCTCGTCCGCCGAGGCTATTGTCATGATAAGAAACTATTCGGGAAGCCAGGCCACTGCTATGGACATCGGCAAAGGTTCTGAAATGCATTCAAATATAAGTATTCGATCAGATTTAATGTCTTATTTCGGGTCTCTTACTTGGGATCCAACTGACTAAGGTTCAGTTTTTGTCGCGAGATGCTGGCACTGGTCTGGTTGGCGAACGATCTGTCTGGTGTGCGGGTGCCGTTGAGAAGGTTGCTCTGCCGTCTAGGACTCAGTCCCAGGGGCAGGCCACTGGCGGCAGGGACCCCACTAGATCTGGGAAATTTAATTGTTTTTAATCTTAGTAATTTAATTAAATTTTTTCTATTTTGGGTCACTTACATGGAAGACGCGTCGAGCCGCGTGGAATCCGCCATGGGATTCGAGAGACGCGGCGAGGGCGAGAAGTTGCTCAAACTAAATCGACGCTCCATACTTGAAGGGGTTTCAACTGATTGTACTTCAGTGGAAACAATGCACACCCGACGGGGCTTCTGAAACTAGATTTTATACTTTATTGGTGGAATAGTAGTTTATTAAACTATATTGAAATGCACCTGGTGAAATATCAACAGTGTAACCGTCACAGAAGCGCCAAAATATACTGTGCCTATCGATAACAGCAGGAATACCAGGGCTGCAAGCCTATCAACGACATGCTCTGGTCACACATTATAACAGAAAACTTTAAAAAGTCCATATATCCCTAATTTTGAAAAATGTTCAATATGTACTTAATAAATCACTACAAACTGTTTTAAATTTTACATAACTTTCCATTTTCCTACCCAAAATATTGTACATGTCGGGGTCAAAATGAACCAACATTGAAATAGGACTTGAATATTTAGATTCCTATCTTTGATTTTGAATTAAAATTGCCATAGAATAGATTTGAGTTGAATAAAATAATAAATAATTTATTTTTCATTTTTTAAATAATATTTTAACAATTTGATGCTAACTTATAAGTTAAAGTCTATTAGGAACTAGTGAGTTGGTTGAAACCAAAAACTCACATCAGTCTGGGTAACTTAAAAATAATGAGAATGCATATTTTGGTAAGTCAACCTCCTTAGTCAACGCTTAGTCAACCTCCTCGACGGTGGGTCCTGAGTATCCACCAAATCCTCCAGCCTGCTGTCCACAGCCGGCTCCAGGACCTCCCGGAGCACCGGCCGCTCCTGCGGATTGCTGGTGCATCTTGGTCATGATGGGAGAGCAGTGGCGGGTGAGCTCCTCCAGCTTGTGGTCGAACTCCTCCTTCTCGGCGGTTGTGTTGGTGTCCAGCCAGCGAATGGACTCGTTGCACTTGTCCAGGACCGACGACTTGTCGGCCTCGCTTAGCTTGTCGGAGCCGGCCTGCTCCACCGCCTGCTTCACGTTGAAGACGTAGCTCTCCAGGCTGTTGCGGGAGGAGATGCGCTGGCGCTGCTTCTCGTCCTCGTCGGCGTACCTCTCCGCCTCGTTCACCATGCGGTCGATCTCGGCCTGCGACAGCCGTCCCTTGTCGTTCTTGATGGTGATGTTCTTGGCCTTGCCCGTGCTCATCTCCTTGGCGGTGACGTTCAGTATGCCGTTGGCGTCCATGTCGAAGGTGACCTCGATCTGGGGCACTCCTCTGGGAGCAGGCGGAATGCCGGACAGGTCGAAGGTGCCCAGAGCATTGTTGTCCTTGGTCATCGCGCGCTCGCCCTCGTACACCTGGATAGAGACTCCAGGCTGGTTGTCGGCGTACGTGGAGAAGGTCTTGGTCTGCTTGCACGGGATGCGGCAGTTGCGCTCAATGAGCTTCGTCATGACGCCGCCGGCGGTCTCGATTCCTAGCGAGAGTGGTGCCACGTCCACCAGCAGCACGTCCTGGATCTTGCCGGTCTGGTCGCCACTGAGGATCGCAGCCTGGACAGCTGCTCCGTAGGCGACAGCCTCGTCAGGGTTGATGGAGAGGTTCAGGCTCTTGCCGTGGAAGAACTGCTGCAGCAGGCTCTGCACCTTGGGAATGCGGGTGGAGCCTCCCACGAGGACGATGTCGTGGATCTGGCCCTTGTCCATCTTGGCGTCGGTCAGGGCCTTCTCCACGGGCTGCAGGGTGTTGCGGAAGAGGTCCGCGCAAAGCTCCTCGAAGCGGGCACGGCTCACCTTGGTGTAGAAGTCGTGGCCCTCGAACAGCGCGTCGATCTCGATGGTGGCCTCTGTGCTGGAGGAAAGGGTGCGCTTGGCCCGCTCGGCAGCTGTGCGGAGGCGTCTCAAGGCGCGCGGGTTGGAGCGCAGGTCCTTCTTGAACTTTCGCTTGAACTCCTCCGCCAGGTGCGTGACCAGCCTGTTGTCGAAGTCCTCGCCGCCCAGGTGAGTGTCTCCGGCAGTGGCCCGCACCTCAAACAGGGATCCCTCGTCGATAGTCAGGATGGAGACATCGAAGGTGCCGCCGCCCAAGTCGAAGATGAGCACGTTGCGCTCTCCCTTCAGGTTCTTGTCCAGTCCGTAGGCCAGGGCTGCGGCAGTGGGCTCGTTGATGATGCGGAGCACATTGAGCCCGGCGATGCGGCCGGCGTCCTTGGTGGCCTGGCGCTGCGAATCGTTGAAGTAGGCGGGAACCGTGATCACTGCGTCGCTGACGGTCTCGCCCAGGTACGCCTCGGCAGTCTCCTTCATCTTGACCAGCACCATGGAGCTGATCTCCTCGGGGGCGAACCGCTTCGGCTCACCCTTGAACTCCACGCCGATCTTTGGCTTTCCCCCATCGCTGACCACCTTGAAGGGCCAGTGCTTGATGTCCTCTGCGATCTTGGGGTCGTCGTACTTGCGCCCGATCAGGCGCTTGGCGTCGAAGACTGTGTTCCGGGGATTCATCGCCACCTGGTTCTTGGCGGCGTCTCCGATCAGGCGCTCGGATTCTGTGAAGGCCACGTAGCTGGGCGTGGTCCGGTTGCCCTGGTCGTTGGCGATGATCTCCACCTTGCCGTGCTGGTAGACTCCCACGCAGGAGTACGTGGTGCCCAGATCGATTCCAATGGCAGGCATTCTGTTTCTGTTTGTTTCTGTGGCTTACTTGCTTCTTTGGTGAATGACAGAGTACTGACGGTGTACTGGTTTGGAGATTCCTCCTCTGTTGCAAATTGCAATTTCAAATTCTCGTTCAACTTCTTGCTTCTAGATACTTTCGGATACTTGTTGGATTATCTTGACGATTTATTCACTTTGAGTTGGCTTGTTCAGCTCAGTTGCTTTGCTTGGTTTGGTTGCTTCGCTTTCGCGATGTGTTTAGTTCGCTTGTTTGAATTGAATTGAATTGAAGCGAAGAGAAACGGCCGGCTATTTATACCCCGGCTATCTCTTCGCGAACTTTCTTGCTCTCACCTCGAAGGTTCGAGAACTGCTCTCTCGGCGCTTCGAGAGGTTTGTGTGGTAATGGCCACACAAACAGTATAACAGTATTTTAAGAGAGGGTGGGTTAATGCTTCCCGTCAATGCAGCTATAGAATTTTCTCGATTTTTCCCCGCCAAACATTTAAACCTACACCAAAAAGAGATATTTCTAGAAATCTGAAAATCGAATTTTGTATATTTTTGCAGACAGGCCCCAAAACCTTACCTTGACCAAAAAAGGAGACCCACCAACAATTTATTCCACCAATTTACAACACATTTTTCACATTTTAATGCGAATTAAAAAGAATAGTTTAAGATCTGATGATTATTGGCGAAGATATAGCCTCCACAATAGCCCCTCACTGCTTTCATCGTCAATTTTAAAGGGGACCCCAAGGAAATTTGAGAAAAAATCTGAAAAATATTTTGTTCGAAGATTTTAATGCAGAATGATGGAGAATCTATCTACAAATCGTTAAAGGTATTCCGCTCCAGAATCGGATGGAAATCGGCCAAGATATAGCCCCCACAGTGGGGTATATACCCAATAATAGCAATATTGCTATTTTCAACATTTTGAAGAGATCCCCCAGGAAATTTGAGAAAAAATCAGAAAAACATTTCGTTCTTAGATTTTGATGCAGGATTATGGAGAATCGATCTACAAATCGATAGGGGTATTCCGCTCCAGAATCGGATGGAAATTGGCCAAGATATAGCTTCCACAGTGGGCCATACTGCCCCACCGTGCACTTTTCAACATTTTGAAGGGGATCCCCCAGGAAATTTGAGAAAAAATCAGAAAAACATTTCGTTCTTAGATTTTGATGCAGGATTATGGAGAATCGATGTACAAATCGATAAAGGTATTCCGCTCCAGAATCGGATGGAAATCGGCCAAGATATAGCTTCCACAGTGGGCCATACTGCCCCACCGTGCACTTTTCAACATTTTGAAGGGGATACCCCAGGAAATTTGAGAAAAAATCTGAAAAATATTTCGTTCTTAGATTTTGATGCTGGATTATGGAGAATCTAACTATTAATCGTTTATTGTGCAATGAACTCCATTTTCATCCATCTTGCGCCACCTTAACCTTGAAAAGATCAAAGACATGTTTAAAATGGTCAAGTCAGTGGTCCCCTACTGAGTCATTCTTTTCTAATAACCATTTAGAGTCTTTTAAAATAGCTACGTGGAGGAAAGTTGGGGTTCTTTTGCTGGAATCTGGAATCTTGGAATCTGAAAATCTGGATTGGAGCTTGGGTGGGATATTTGCTAGCGCCACCCTGAGGTAAGATGAATCGGAGAAGTTCCGTCCAGCAAAAACAACAGACCCAACAGTCTACTCAAATGGAAATAGAAAAACTTCAGAAGAAAAAAGCGTAGGATTCAGTTTGAGTATAAAATAAATAATTTATTCTTCGATTTTCTAGTTAATAACATATCAATTTGTTGCTAACTTAAAAGTATCTATGTACAGGAACAATACTTTGATTTTGTGTGTTGGTTGAAACCAAAAACTCACATCAGTCTGGGTAACTTAAAAATAATGAGAATGCATATTTTTGGTAAGATATGACCGCTTAGTCAACCTCCTCGACGGTGGGTCCCGAGTATCCACCAAATCCTCCAGCCTGCTGTCCACAGCCGGCTCCAGGACCTCCCGGAGCACCGGCCGCTCCTGCGGATTGCTGGTGCATCTTGGTCATGATGGGAGAGCAGTGGCGGGTGAGCTCCTCCAGCTTGTGGTCGAACTCCTCCTTCTCGGCGGTTGTGTTGGTGTCCAGCCAGCGAATGGACTCGTTGCACTTGTCCAGGACCGACGACTTGTCGGCCTCGCTTAGCTTGTCGGAGCCGGCCTGCTCCACCGCCTGCTTCACGTTGAAGACGTAGCTCTCCAGGCTGTTGCGGGAGGAGATGCGCTGGCGCTGCTTCTCGTCCTCGTCGGCGTACCTCTCCGCCTCGTTCACCATGCGGTCGATCTCGGCCTGCGACAGCCGTCCCTTGTCGTTCTTGATGGTGATGTTCTTGGCCTTGCCCGTGCTCATCTCCTTGGCGGTGACGTTCAGTATGCCGTTGGCGTCCATGTCGAAGGTGACCTCGATCTGGGGCACTCCTCTGGGAGCAGGCGGAATGCCGGACAGGTCGAAGGTGCCCAGAGCATTGTTGTCCTTGGTCATCGCGCGCTCGCCCTCGTACACCTGGATAGAGACTCCAGGCTGGTTGTCGGCGTACGTGGAGAAGGTCTTGGTCTGCTTGCACGGGATGCGGCAGTTGCGCTCAATGAGCTTCGTCATGACGCCGCCGGCGGTCTCGATTCCTAGCGAGAGTGGTGCCACGTCCACCAGCAGCACGTCCTGGACCTTGCCGGTCTGGTCGCCACTGAGGATCGCAGCCTGGACAGCTGCTCCGTAGGCGACAGCCTCGTCAGGGTTGATGGAGAGGTTCAGGCTCTTGCCGTGGAAGAACTGCTGCAGCAGGCTCTGCACCTTGGGAATGCGGGTGGAGCCTCCCACGAGGACGATGTCGTGGATCTGGCCCTTGTCCATCTTGGCGTCGGTCAGGGCCTTCTCCACGGGCCGCAGGGTGTTGCGGAAGAGGTCCGCGCAAAGCTCCTCGAAGCGGGCACGGCTCACCTTGGTGTAGAAGTCGTGGCCCTCGAACAGCGCGTCGATCTCGATGGTGGCCTCTGTGCTGGAGGAAAGGGTGCGCTTGGCCCGCTCGGCAGCTGTGCGGAGGCGTCTCAAGGCGCGCGGGTTGGAGCGCAGGTCCTTCTTGAACTTTCGCTTGAACTCCTCCGCCAGGTGCGTGACCAGCCTGTTGTCGAAGTCCTCGCCGCCCAGGTGAGTGTCTCCGGCAGTGGCCCGCACCTCAAACAGGGATCCCTCGTCGATAGTCAGGATGGAGACATCGAAGGTGCCGCCGCCCAAGTCGAAGATGAGCACGTTGCGCTCTCCCTTCAGGTTCTTGTCCAGTCCGTAGGCCAGGGCTGCGGCAGTGGGCTCGTTGATGATGCGGAGCACATTGAGCCCGGCGATGCGGCCGGCGTCCTTGGTGGCCTGGCGCTGCGAATCGTTGAAGTAGGCGGGAACCGTGATCACTGCGTCGCTGACGGTCTCGCCCAGGTACGCCTCGGCAGTCTCCTTCATCTTGACCAGCACCATGGAGCTGATCTCCTCGGGGGCGAACCGCTTCGGCTCACCCTTGAACTCCACGCCGATCTTTGGCTTTCCCCCATCGCTGACCACCTTGAAGGGCCAGTGCTTGATGTCCTCTGCGATCTTGGGGTCGTCATACTTGCGCCCGATCAGGCGCTTGGCGTCGAAGACTGTGTTCCGGGGATTCATCGCCACCTGGTTCTTGGCGGCGTCTCCGATCAGGCGCTCGGATTCTGTGAAGGCCACGTAGCTGGGCGTGGTCCGGTTGCCCTGGTCGTTGGCGATGATCTCCACCTTTCCGTGCTGGTAGACTCCCACGCAGGAGTACGTGGTGCCCAGATCGATTCCAATGGCAGGCATTCTGTTTCTGTTTGTTTCTGTGGCTTACTTGCTTCTTTGGTGAATGACAGAGTACTGACGGTGCACTGGTTTGGAGATTCCTCCTCTGTTGCAAATTGCAATTTCAAATTCTCGTTCAACTTCTTGCTTCTAGATACTTTCGGATACTTGTTGGATTATCTTGACGATTTATTCACTTTGAGTTGGCTTGTTCAGCTCAGTTGCTTTGCTTGGTTTGGTTGCTTCGCTTTCGCGATGTGTTTAGTTCGCTTGTTTGAATTGAATTGAATTGAAGCGAAGAGAAACGGCCGGCTATTTATACCCCGGCTATCTCTTCGCGAACTTTCTTGCTCTCACCTCGAAGGTTCGAGAACTGCGCTCTCGGCGCTTCGAGAGGCCCGTATGGCTATAACCATGAGGTATAACAGCATTTTAGGAGAGGGTGGGTGCCAGTTGATGGTAAATTGAGAAAGCAAAACAGTTTCTCGACTTCTCTTCGCCAAACATTCAAACCTACGACAACAAAAGATATTTCTGGAAATCCTAAGTATAAGCAATTTAGCTTTGAAAGTTTTCGCAGCAAGGTATAAATACAACTGGCTATTTGAGCTATCGTAGCAGAGGAGGACTTTAAGAATTCATCCAGCTGAGGTCAGACACTTCTTAATATTAAGCCTTAAAGCAAGACATCAAATTCATAAAAAATGTATGAAATATGTAACATGAAATTAAAAATAGGGTCATTCCAGTTAAATGATGTTTGGTTCCTAAAATTTAAAACAAAGTAAATGTTTTAAAAAAAGGGATTGGGGTTGGGGATCTAAATATTTAATATCACTATAACCCACCATCTATAACTTCCAAAAACTGACCTCAAAAAATCGTAATAAGTCTGGTTATATTTAGATTAATAGCTTCGGATGTTTATTTTATAAAAAAAACCTTGATAAACGTTATCTCGAAGATTTCCCGAAAATATTTCTCGCAGCTCGGAATATTCTATGGACAACGGCACCTTTCTGCCTTCCTGGTAGTAGTTCATGTCGCAGGTGGGTCTCCATAAGTGCTTTTTGGGGGGCCATCTTCTATGTCGTTGCTGATACGACAGCTGTGTTTATACCAGTCCGCAAAAACAAACAAAATATGATATTCAGATTTCTAGAAATATGTTTTGTTTGAATGTTTGGCGGGGAAAAATCGAGAAACTTCTATTGCTGCATTAACCCGCCCTCTCTTAAAATACTGTTATACTGTTTCTGTGGCCATTGCCACACAAACCTCTCGAAGCGCCGAGAGCGCAGTTCTCGAACCTTCGAGGTGAGAGCAAGAAAGTTCGCGAAGAGATAGCCGGGGTATAAATAGCCGGCCGTTTCTCTTCGCTTCAATTCAATTCAATTCAAACAAGCGAACTAAACACATCGCGAAAGCGAAGCAACCAAACCAAGCAAAGCAACTGAGCTGAACAAGCCAACTCAAAGTGAATAAATCGTCAAGATAATCCAACAAGTATCCGAAAGTATCTAGAAGCAAGAAGTTGAACGAGAATTTGAAATTGCAATTTGCAACAGAGGAGGAATCTCCAAACCAGTGCACCGTCAGTACTCTGTCATTCACCAAAGAAGCAAGTAAGCCACAGAAACAAACAGAAACAGAATGCCTGCCATTGGAATCGATCTGGGCACCACGTACTCCTGCGTGGGAGTCTACCAGCACGGAAAGGTGGAGATCATCGCCAACGACCAGGGCAACCGGACCACGCCCAGCTACGTGGCCTTCACAGAATCCGAGCGCCTGATCGGAGACGCCGCCAAGAACCAGGTGGCGATGAATCCCCGGAACACAGTCTTCGACGCCAAGCGCCTGATCGGGCGCAAGTACGACGACCCCAAGATCGCAGAGGACATCAAGCACTGGCCCTTCAAGGTGGTCAGCGATGGGGGAAAGCCAAAGATCGGCGTGGAGTTCAAGGGTGAGCCGAAGCGGTTCGCCCCCGAGGAGATCAGCTCCATGGTGCTGGTCAAGATGAAGGAGACTGCCGAGGCGTACCTGGGCGAGACCGTCAGCGACGCAGTGATCACGGTTCCCGCCTACTTCAACGATTCGCAGCGCCAGGCCACCAAGGACGCCGGCCGCATCGCCGGGCTCAATGTGCTCCGCATCATCAACGAGCCCACTGCCGCAGCCCTGGCCTACGGACTGGACAAGAACCTGAAGGGAGAGCGCAACGTGCTCATCTTCGACTTGGGCGGCGGCACCTTCGATGTCTCCATCCTGACTATCGACGAGGGATCCCTGTTTGAGGTGCGGGCCACTGCCGGAGACACTCACCTGGGCGGCGAGGACTTCGACAACAGGCTGGTCACGCACCTGGCGGAGGAGTTCAAGCGAAAGTTCAAGAAGGACCTGCGCTCCAACCCGCGCGCCTTGAGACGCCTCCGCACAGCTGCCGAGCGGGCCAAGCGCACCCTTTCCTCCAGCACAGAGGCCACCATCGAGATCGACGCGCTGTTCGAGGGCCACGACTTCTACACCAAGGTGAGCCGTGCCCGCTTCGAGGAGCTTTGCGCGGACCTCTTCCGCAACACCCTGCAGCCCGTGGAGAAGGCCCTGACCGACGCCAAGATGGACAAGGGCCAGATCCACGACATCGTCCTCGTGGGAGGCTCCACCCGCATTCCCAAGGTGCAGAGCCTGCTGCAGCAGTTCTTCCACGGCAAGAGCCTGAACCTCTCCATCAACCCTGACGAGGCTGTCGCCTACGGAGCAGCTGTCCAGGCTGCGATCCTCAGTGGCGACCAGACCGGCAAGATCCAGGACGTGCTGCTGGTGGACGTGGCACCACTCTCGCTAGGAATCGAGACCGCCGGCGGCGTCATGACGAAGCTCATTGAGCGCAACTGCCGCATCCCGTGCAAGCAGACCAAGACCTTCTCCACGTACGCCGACAACCAGCCTGGAGTCTCTATCCAGGTGTACGAGGGCGAGCGCGCGATGACCAAGGACAACAATGCTCTGGGCACCTTCGACCTGTCCGGCATTCCGCCTGCTCCCAGAGGAGTGCCCCAGATCGAGGTCACCTTCGACATGGACGCCAACGGCATACTGAACGTCACCGCCAAGGAGATGAGCACGGGCAAGGCCAAGAACATCACCATCAAGAACGACAAGGGACGGCTGTCGCAGGCCGAGATCGACCGCATGGTGAACGAGGCGGAGAGGTACGCCGACGAGGACGAGAAGCAGCGCCAGCGCATCTCCTCCCGCAACAGCCTGGAGAGCTACGTCTTCAACGTGAAGCAGGCGGTGGAGCAGGCCGGCTCCGACAAGCTAAGCGAGGCCGACAAGTCGTCGGTCCTGGACAAGTGCAACGAGTCCATTCGCTGGCTGGACACCAACACAACCGCCGAGAAGGAGGAGTTCGACCACAAGCTGGAGGAGCTCACCCGCCACTGCTCTCCCATCATGACCAAGATGCACCAGCAATCCGCAGGAGCGGCCGGTGCTCCGGGAGGTCCTGGAGCCGGCTGTGGACAGCAGGCTGGAGGATTTGGTGGATACTCGGGACCCACCGTCGAGGAGGTTGACTAAGCGGTCATATCTTACCAAAAATATGCATTCTCATTATTTTTAAGTTACCCAGACTGATGTGAGTTTTTGGTTTCAACCAACACACAAAATCGAAGTATTGTTCCTGTACATAGATACTTTTAAGTTAGCAACAAATTGATATGTTATTAACTAGAAAATCGAAGAATAAATTATTTATTTTATACTCAAACTGAATCCTACGCTTTTTTCTTCTGAAGTTTTTCTATTTCCATTTGAGTAGACTGTTGGGTGTTTTTGCTGGACGGAACTTCTCCGATTCATCTTACCTCAGGGTGGCGCTAGCAAATATCCCACCCAAGCTCCAATCCAGATTTTCAGATTCCAAGATTCCAGATTCCAGCAAAAGAACCCCAATTTTCCTCCACGTAGCTATTTTAAAAGACTCTAAATGGTTATTAGAAAAGAATGACTCAGTAGGGGACCACTGACTTGACCATTTTAAACATGTCTTTGATCTTTTCAAGGTTAAGGTGGCGCAAGATGGATGAAAATGGAGTTCATTGCACAATAAACGATTAATAGTTAGATTCTCCATAATCCAGCATCAAAATCTAAGAACGAAATATTTTTCAGATTTTTTCTCAAATTTCCTGGGGTATCCCCTTCAAAATGTTGAAAAGTGCACGGTGGGGCAGTATGGCCCACTGTGGAAGCTATATCTTGGCCGATTTCCATCCGATTCTGGAGCGGAATACCTTTATCGATTTGTACATCGATTCTCCATAATCCTGCATCAAAATCTAAGAACGAAATGTTTTTCTGATTTTTTCTCAAATTTCCTGGGGGATCCCCTTCAAAATGTTGAAAAGTGCACGGTGGGGCAGTATGGCCCACTGTGGAAGCTATATCTTGGCCAATTTCCATCCGATTCTGGAGCGGAATACCCCTATCGATTTGTAGATCGATTCTCCATAATCCTGCATCAAAATCTAAGAACGAAATGTTTTTCTGATTTTTTCTCAAATTTCCTGGGGGATCCCCTTCAAAATGTTGAAAAGTGCACGGTGGGGCAGTATGGCCCACTGTGGAAGCTATATCTTGGCCAATTTCCATCCGATTCTGGAGCGGAATACCCCTATCGATTTGTAGATCGATTCTCCATAATCCTGCATCAAAATCTAAGAACGAAATGTTTTTCAGATTTTTTCTCAAATTTCCTGGGGGATCCCTTCAAAATGTTGAAAATAGCAATATTGCTATTATTGGGTATATACCCCACTGTGGGGGCTATATCTTGGCCGATTTCCATCCGATTCTGGAGCGGAATACCTTTAACGATTTGTAGATAGATTCTCCATCATTCTGCATTAAAATCTTCGAACAAAATATTTTTCAGATTTTTTCTCAAATTTCCTTGGGGTCCCCTTTAAAATTGACGATGAAAGCAGTGAGGGGCTATTGTGGAGGCTATATCTTCGCCAATAATCATCAGATCTTAAACTATTCTTTTTAATTCGCATTAAAATGTGAAAAATGTGTTGTAAATTGGTGGAATAAATTGTTGGTGGGTCTCCTTTTTTGGTCAAGGTAAGGTTTTGGGGCCTGTCTGCAAAAATATACAAAATTCGATTTTCAGATTTCTAGAAATATCTCTTTTTGGTGTAGGTTTAAATGTTTGGCGGGGAAAAATCGAGAAAATTCTATAGCTGCATTGACGGGAAGCATTAACCCACCCTCTCTTAAAATACTGTTATACTGTTTGTGTGGCCATTACCACACAAACCTCTCGAAGCGCCGAGAGAGCAGTTCTCGAACCTTCGAGGTGAGAGCAAGAAAGTTCGCGAAGAGATAGCCGGGGTATAAATAGCCGGCCGTTTCTCTTCGCTTCAATTCAATTCAATTCAAACAAGCGAACTAAACACATCGCGAAAGCGAAGCAACCAAACCAAGCAAAGCAACTGAGCTGAACAAGCCAACTCAAAGTGAATAAATCGTCAAGATAATCCAACAAGTATCCGAAAGTATCTAGAAGCAAGAAGTTGAACGAGAATTTGATATTGCAACAGAGGAGGAATCTCCAAACCAGTGCACCGTCAGTACTCTGTCATTCACCAAAGAAGCAAGTAAGCCACAGAAACAAACAGAAACAGAATGCCTGCCATTGGAATCGATCTGGGCACCACGTACTCCTGCGTGGGAGTCTACCAGCACGGAAAGGTGGAGATCATCGCCAACGACCAGGGCAACCGGACCACGCCCAGCTACGTGGCCTTCACAGAATCCGAGCGCCTGATCGGAGACGCCGCCAAGAACCAGGTGGCGATGAATCCCCGGAACACAGTCTTCGACGCCAAGCGCCTGATCGGGCGCAAGTACGACGACCCCAAGATCGCAGAGGACATCAAGCACTGGCCCTTCAAGGTGGTCAGCGATGGGGGAAAGCCAAAGATCGGCGTGGAGTTCAAGGGTGAGCCGAAGCGGTTCGCCCCCGAGGAGATCAGCTCCATGGTGCTGGTCAAGATGAAGGAGACTGCCGAGGCGTACCTGGGCGAGACCGTCAGCGACGCAGTGATCACGGTTCCCGCCTACTTCAACGATTCGCAGCGCCAGGCCACCAAGGACGCCGGCCGCATCGCCGGGCTCAATGTGCTCCGCATCATCAACGAGCCCACTGCCGCAGCCCTGGCCTACGGACTGGACAAGAACCTGAAGGGAGAGCGCAACGTGCTCATCTTCGACTTGGGCGGCGGCACCTTCGATGTCTCCATCCTGACTATCGACGAGGGATCCCTGTTTGAGGTGCGGGCCACTGCCGGAGACACTCACCTGGGCGGCGAGGACTTCGACAACAGGCTGGTCACGCACCTGGCGGAGGAGTTCAAGCGAAAGTTCAAGAAGGACCTGCGCTCCAACCCGCGCGCCTTGAGACGCCTCCGCACAGCTGCCGAGCGGGCCAAGCGCACCCTTTCCTCCAGCACAGAGGCCACCATCGAGATCGACGCGCTGTTCGAGGGCCACGACTTCTACACCAAGGTGAGCCGTGCCCGCTTCGAGGAGCTTTGCGCGGACCTCTTCCGCAACACCCTGCAGCCCGTGGAGAAGGCCCTGACCGACGCCAAGATGGACAAGGGCCAGATCCACGACATCGTCCTCGTGGGAGGCTCCACCCGCATTCCCAAGGTGCAGAGCCTGCTGCAGCAGTTCTTCCACGGCAAGAGCCTGAACCTCTCCATCAACCCTGACGAGGCTGTCGCCTACGGAGCAGCTGTCCAGGCTGCGATCCTCAGTGGCGACCAGACCGGCAAGATCCAGGACGTGCTGCTGGTGGACGTGGCACCACTCTCGCTAGGAATCGAGACCGCCGGCGGCGTCATGACGAAGCTCATTGAGCGCAACTGCCGCATCCCGTGCAAGCAGACCAAGACCTTCTCCACGTACGCCGACAACCAGCCTGGAGTCTCTATCCAGGTGTACGAGGGCGAGCGCGCGATGACCAAGGACAACAATGCTCTGGGCACCTTCGACCTGTCCGGCATTCCGCCTGCTCCCAGAGGAGTGCCCCAGATCGAGGTCACCTTCGACATGGACGCCAACGGCATACTGAACGTCACCGCCAAGGAGATGAGCACGGGCAAGGCCAAGAACATCACCATCAAGAACGACAAGGGACGGCTGTCGCAGGCCGAGATCGACCGCATGGTGAACGAGGCGGAGAGGTACGCCGACGAGGACGAGAAGCAGCGCCAGCGCATCTCCTCCCGCAACAGCCTGGAGAGCTACGTCTTCAACGTGAAGCAGGCGGTGGAGCAGGCCGGCTCCGACAAGCTAAGCGAGGCCGACAAGTCGTCGGTCCTGGACAAGTGCAACGAGTCCATTCGCTGGCTGGACACCAACACAACCGCCGAGAAGGAGGAGTTCGACCACAAGCTGGAGGAGCTCACCCGCCACTGCTCTCCCATCATGACCAAGATGCACCAGCAATCCGCAGGAGCGGCCGGTGCTCCGGGAGGTCCTGGAGCCGGCTGTGGACAGCAGGCTGGAGGATTTGGTGGATACTCGGGACCCACCGTCGAGGAGGTTGACTAAGCGGTCATATCTTACCAAAAATATGCATTCTCATTATTTTTAAGTTACCCAGACTGATGTGAGTTTTTGGTTTCAACCAACACACAAAATCAAAGTATTGTTCCTGTACATAGATACTTTTAAGTTAGCAACAAATTGATATGTTATTAACTAGAAAATCGAAGAATAAATTATTTATTTTATACTCAAACTGAATCCTACGCTTTTTTCTTCTGAAGTTTTTCTATTTCCATTTGAGTAGACTGTTGGGTCTGTTGTTTTTGCTGGACGGAACTTCTCCGATTCATCTTACCTCAGGGTGGCGCTAGCAAATATCCCACCCAAGCTCCAATCCAGATTTTCAGATTCCAAGATTCCAGATTCCAGCAAAAGAACCCCAACTTTCCTCCACGTAGCTATTTTAAAAGACTCTAAATGGTTATTAGAAAAGAATGACTCAGTAGGGGACCACTGACTTGACCATTTTAAACATGTCTTTGATCTTTTCAAGGTTAAGGTGGCGCAAGATGGATGAAAATGGAGTTCATTGCACAATAAACGATTAATAGTTAGATTCTCCATAATCCAGCATCAAAATCTAAGAACGAAATATTTTTCAGATTTTTTCTCAAATTTCCTGGGGTATCCCCTTCAAAATGTTGAAAAGTGCACGGTGGGGCAGTATGGCCCACTGTGGAAGCTATATCTTGGCCGATTTCCATCCGATTCTGGAGCGGAATACCTTTATCGATTTGTACATCGATTCTCCATAATCCTGCATCAAAATCTAAGAACGAAATATTTTTCAGATTTTTTCTCAAATTTCCTGGGGGATCCCCTTCAAAATGTTGAAAAGTGCACGGTGGGGCAGTATGGCCCACTGTGGAAGCTATATCTTGGCCAATTTCCACCCGATTCTGGAGCGGAATACCCCTATCGATTTGTAGATCGATTCTCCATAATCCTGCATCAAAATCTAAGAACGAAATATTTTTCAGATTTTTTCTCAAATTTCCTGGGGGATCCCCTTCAAAATGTTGAAAAGTGCACGGTGGGGCAGTATGGCCCACTGTGGAAGCTATATCTTGGCCAATTTCCACCCGATTCTGGAGCGGAATACCCCTATCGATTTGTAGATCGATTCTCCATAATCCTGCATCAAAATCTAAGAACGAAATATTTTTCAGATTTTTTCTCAAATTTCCTGGGGGATCCCCTTCAAAATGCTGAAAAGTGCACGGTGGGGCAGTATGGCCCACTGTGGAAGCTATATCTTGGCCAATTTCTATCCGATTCTGGAGCGGAATACTCCTATCGATTTGTAGATTGATTCTCCATAATCCTGCATCAAAATCTAAGAACGAAATGTTTTTCTGATTTTTTCTCAAATTTCCTGGGGGATCCCCTTCAAAATGTTGAAAAGTGCACGGTGGGGCAGTATGGCCCACTGTGGAAGCTATATCTTGGCCAATTTCCACCCGATTCTGGAGCGGAATACCCCTATCGATTTGTAGATCGATTCTCCATAATCCTGCATCAAAATCTAAGAACGAAATATTTTTCAGATTTTTTCTCAAATTTCCTGGGGGATCCCCTTCAAAATGTTGAAAAGTGCACGGTGGGGCAGTATGGCCCACTGTGGAAGCTATATCTTGGCCAATTTCCACCCGATTCTGGAGCGGAATACCCCTATCGATTTGTAGATCGATTCTCCATAATCCTGCATCAAAATCTAAGAACGAAATATTTTTCAGATTTTTTCTCAAATTTCCTGGGGGATCCCCTTCAAAATGTTGAAAAGTGCACGGTGGGGCAGTATGGCCCACTGTGGAAGCTATATCTTGGCCAATTTCCACCCGATTCTGGAGCGGAATACCCCTATCGATTTGTAGATCGATTCTCCATAATCCTGCATCAAAATCTAAGAACGAAATATTTTTCAGATTTTTTCTCAAATTTCCTGGGGGATCCCCTTCAAAATGCTGAAAAGTGCACGGTGGGGCAGTATGGCCCACTGTGGAAGCTATATCTTGGCCAATTTCTATCCGATTCTGGAGCGGAATACTCCTATCGATTTGTAGATTGATTCTCCATAATCCTGCATCAAAATCTAAGAACGAAATGTTTTTCTGATTTTTTCTCAAATTTCCTGGGGGATCCCCTTCAAAATGTTGAAAAGTGCACGGTGGGGCAGTATGGCCCACTGTGGAAGCTATATCTTGGCCAATTTCCACCCGATTCTGGAGCGGAATACCCCTATCGATTTGTAGATCGATTCTCCATAATCCTGCATCAAAATCTAAGAACGAAATATTTTTCAGATTTTTTCTCAAATTTCCTGGGGGATCCCCTTCAAAATGTTGAAAAGTGCACGGTGGGGCAGTATGGCCCACTGTGGAAGCTATATCTTGGCCAATTTCCACCCGATTCTGGAGCGGAATACCCCTATCGATTTGTAGATCGATTCTCCATAATCCTGCATCAAAATCTAAGAACGAAATATTTTTCAGATTTTTTCTCAAATTTCCTGGGGGATCCCCTTCAAAATGTTGAAAAGTGCACGGTGGGGCAGTATGGCCCACTGTGGAAGCTATATCTTGGCCAATTTCTATCCGATTCTGGAGCGGCATACTCCTATCGATTTGTAGATTGATTCTCCATAATCCTGCATCAAAATCTAAGAACGAAATGTTTTTCTGATTTTTTCTCAAATTTCCTGGGGGATCCCCTTCAAAATGTTGAAAAGTGCACGGTGGGGCAGTATGGCCCACTGTGGAAGCTATATCTTGGCCAATTTCCACCCGATTCTGGAGCGGAATACCCCTATCGATTTGTAGATCGATTCTCCATAATCCTGCATCAAAATCTAAGAACGAAATATTTTTCAGATTTTTTCTCAAATTTCCTGGGGGATCCCCTTCAAAATGCTGAAAAGTGCACGGTGGGGCAGTATGGCCCACTGTGGAAGCTATATCTTGGCCAATTTCCATCCGATTCTGGAGCGGAATACCCCTATCGATTTGTAGATCGATTCTCCATAATCCTGCATCAAAATCTAAGAACGAAATGTTTTTCAGATTTTTTCTCAAATTTCCTGGGGGATCCCTTCAAAATGTTGAAAATAGCAATATTGCTATTATTGGGTATATACCCCACTGTGGGGGCTATATCTTGGCCGATTTCCATCCGATTCTGGAGCGGAATACCTTTAACGATTTGTAGATAGATTCTCCATCATTCTGCATTAAAATCTTCGAACAAAATATTTTTCAGATTTTTTCTCAAATTTCCTTGGGGTCCCCTTTAAAATTGACGATGAAAGCAGTGAGGGGCTATTGTGGAGGCTATATCTTCGCCAATAATCATCAGATCTTAAACTATTCTTTTTAATTCGCATTAAAATGTGAAAAATGTGTTGTAAATTGGTGGAATAAATTGTTGGTGGGTCTCCTTTTTTGGTCAAGGTAAGGTTTTGGGGCCTGTCTGCAAAAATATACAAAATTCGATTTTCAGATTTCTAGAAATATCTCTTTTTGGTGTAGGTTTAAATGTTTGGCGGGGAAAAATCGAGAAAATTCTATAGCTGCATTGACGGGAAGCATTAACCCACCCTCTCTTAAAATACTGTTATACTGTTTGTGTGGCCATTACCACACAAACCTCTCGAAGCGCCGAGAGAGCAGTTCTCGAACCTTCGAGGTGAGAGCAAGAAAGTTCGCGAAGAGATAGCCGGGGTATAAATAGCCGGCCGTTTCTTTTCGCTTCAATTCAATTCAATTCAAACAAGCGAACTAAACACATCGCGAAAGCGAAGCAACCAAACCAAGCAAAGCAACTGAGCTGAACAAGCCAACTCAAAGTGAATAAATCGTCAAGATAATCCAACAAGTATCCGAAAGTATCTAGAAGCAAGAAGTTGAACGAGAATTTGAAATTGCAATTTGCAACAGAGGAGGAATCTCCAAACCAGTACACCGTCAGTACTCTGTCATTCACCAAAGAAGCAAGTAAGCCACAGAAACAAACAGAAACAGAATGCCTGCCATTGGAATCGATCTGGGCACCACGTACTCCTGCGTGGGAGTCTACCAGCACGGAAAGGTGGAGATCATCGCCAACGACCAGGGCAACCGGACCACGCCCAGCTACGTGGCCTTCACAGAATCCGAGCGCCTGATCGGAGACGCCGCCAAGAACCAGGTGGCGATGAATCCCCGGAACACAGTCTTCGACGCCAAGCGCCTGATCGGGCGCAAGTACGACGACCCCAAGATCGCAGAGGACATCAAGCACTGGCCCTTCAAGGTGGTCAGCGATGGGGGAAAGCCAAAGATCGGCGTGGAGTTCAAGGGTGAGCCGAAGCGGTTCGCCCCCGAGGAGATCAGCTCCATGGTGCTGGTCAAGATGAAGGAGACTGCCGAGGCGTACCTGGGCGAGACCGTCAGCGACGCAGTGATCACGGTTCCCGCCTACTTCAACGATTCGCAGCGCCAGGCCACCAAGGACGCCGGCCGCATCGCCGGGCTCAATGTGCTCCGCATCATCAACGAGCCCACTGCCGCAGCCCTGGCCTACGGACTGGACAAGAACCTGAAGGGAGAGCGCAACGTGCTCATCTTCGACTTGGGCGGCGGCACCTTCGATGTCTCCATCCTGACTATCGACGAGGGATCCCTGTTTGAGGTGCGGGCCACTGCCGGAGACACTCACCTGGGCGGCGAGGACTTCGACAACAGGCTGGTCACGCACCTGGCGGAGGAGTTCAAGCGAAAGTTCAAGAAGGACCTGCGCTCCAACCCGCGCGCCTTGAGACGCCTCCGCACAGCTGCCGAGCGGGCCAAGCGCACCCTTTCCTCCAGCACAGAGGCCACCATCGAGATCGACGCGCTGTTCGAGGGCCACGACTTCTACACCAAGGTGAGCCGTGCCCGCTTCGAGGAGCTTTGCGCGGACCTCTTCCGCAACACCCTGCAGCCCGTGGAGAAGGCCCTGACCGACGCCAAGATGGACAAGGGCCAGATCCACGACATCGTCCTCGTGGGAGGCTCCACCCGCATTCCCAAGGTGCAGAGCCTGCTGCAGCAGTTCTTCCACGGCAAGAGCCTGAACCTCTCCATCAACCCTGACGAGGCTGTCGCCTACGGAGCAGCTGTCCAGGCTGCGATCCTCAGTGGCGACCAGACCGGCAAGATCCAGGACGTGCTGCTGGTGGACGTGGCACCACTCTCGCTAGGAATCGAGACCGCCGGCGGCGTCATGACGAAGCTCATTGAGCGCAACTGCCGCATCCCGTGCAAGCAGACCAAGACCTTCTCCACGTACGCCGACAACCAGCCTGGAGTCTCTATCCAGGTGTACGAGGGCGAGCGCGCGATGACCAAGGACAACAATGCTCTGGGCACCTTCGACCTGTCCGGCATTCCGCCTGCTCCCAGAGGAGTGCCCCAGATCGAGGTCACCTTCGACATGGACGCCAACGGCATACTGAACGTCACCGCCAAGGAGATGAGCACGGGCAAGGCCAAGAACATCACCATCAAGAACGACAAGGGACGGCTGTCGCAGGCCGAGATCGACCGCATGGTGAACGAGGCGGAGAGGTACGCCGACGAGGACGAGAAGCAGCGCCAGCGCATCTCCTCCCGCAACAGCCTGGAGAGCTACGTCTTCAACGTGAAGCAGGCGGTGGAGCAGGCCGGCTCCGACAAGCTAAGCGAGGCCGACAAGTCGTCGGTCCTGGACAAGTGCAACGAGTCCATTCGCTGGCTGGACACCAACACAACCGCCGAGAAGGAGGAGTTCGACCACAAGCTGGAGGAGCTCACCCGCCACTGCTCTCCCATCATGACCAAGATGCACCAGCAATCCGCAGGAGCGGCCGGTGCTCCGGGAGGTCCTGGAGCCGGCTGTGGACAGCAGGCTGGAGGATTTGGTGGATACTCGGGACCCACCGTCGAGGAGGTTGACTAAGCGGTCATATCTTACCAAAAATATGCATTCTCATTATTTTTAAGTTACCCAGACTGATGTGAGTTTTTGGTTTCAACCAACACACAAAATCAAAGTATTGTTCCTGTACATAGATACTTTTAAGTTAGCAACAAATTGATATGTTATTAACTAGAAAATCGAAGAATAAATTATTTATTTTATACTCAAACTGAATCCTACGCTTTTTTCTTCTGAAGTTTTTCTATTTCCATTTGAGTAGACTGTTGGGTGTTTTTGCTGGACGGAACTTCTCCGATTCATCTTACCTCAGGGTGGCGCTAGCAAATATCCCACCCAAGCTCCAATCCAGATTTTCAGATTCCAAGATTCCAGATTCCAGCAAAAGAACCCCAACTTTCCTCCACGTAGCTATTTTAAAAGACTCTAAATGGTTATTAGAAAAGAATGACTCAGTAGGGGACCACTGACTTGACCATTTTAAACATGTCTTTGATCTTTTCAAGGTTAAGGTGGCGCAAGATGGATGAAAATGGAGTTCATTGCACAATAAACGATTAATAGTTAGATTCTCCATAATCCAGCATCAAAATCTAAGAACGAAATATTTTTCAGATTTTTTCTCAAATTTCCTGGGGTATCCCCTTCAAAATGTTGAAAAGTGCACGGTGGGGCAGTATGGCCCACTGTGGAAGCTATATCTTGGCCGATTTCCATCCGATTCTGGAGCGGAATACTTTTATCGATTTGTACATCGATTCTCCATAATCCTGCATCAAAATCTAAGAACGAAATATTTTTCAGATTTTTTCTCAAATTTCCTGGGGGATCCCCTTCAAAATGTTGAAAAGTGCACGGTGGGGCAGTATGGCCCACTGTGGAAGCTATATCTTGGCCAATTTCCATCCGATTCTGGAGCGGAATACCCCTATCGATTTTTAGATCGATTCTCCATAATCCTGCATCAAAATCTAAGAACGAAATATTTTTCAGATTTTTTCTCAAATTTCCTGGGGGATCCCCTTCAATATGTTGAAAAGTGCACGGTGGGGCAGTATGGCCCACTGTGGAAGCTATATCTTGGCCAATTTCCACCCGATTCTGGAGCGGAATACCCCTATCGATTTGTAGATCGATTCTCCATAATCCTGCATCAAAATCTAAGAACGAAATATTTTTCAGATTTTTTCTCAAATTTCCTGGGGGATCCCCTTCAAAATGCTGAAAAGTGCACGGTGGGGCAGTATGGCCCACTGTGGAAGCTATATCTTGGCCAATTTCTATCCGATTCTGGAGCGGAATACTCCTATCGATTTGTAGATTGATTCTCCATAATCCTGCATCAAAATCTAAGAACGAAATGTTTTTCTGATTTTTTCTCAAATTTCCTGGGGGATCCCCTTCAAAATGTTGAAAAGTGCACGGTGGGGCAGTATGGCCCACTGTGGAAGCTATATCTTGGCCAATTTCCACCCGATTCTGGAGCGGAATACCCCTATCGATTTGTAGATCGATTCTCCATAATCCTGCATCAAAATCTAAGAACGAAATATTTTTCAGATTTTTTCTCAAATTTCCTGGGGGATCCCCTTCAAAATGTTGAAAAGTGCACGGTGGGGCAGTATGGCCCACTGTGGAAGCTATATCTTGGCCAATTTCCACCCGATTCTGGAGCGGAATACCCCTATCGATTTGTAGATCGATTCTCCATAATCCTGCATCAAAATCTAAGAACGAAATATTTTTCAGATTTTTTCTCAAATTTCCTGGGGGATCCCCTTCAAAATGCTGAAAAGTGCACGGTGGGGCAGTATGGCCCACTGTGGAAGCTATATCTTGGCCAATTTCTATCCGATTCTGGAGCGGAATACTCCTATCGATTTGTAGATTGATTCTCCATAATCCTGCATCAAAATCTAAGAACGAAATATTTTTCAGATTTTTTCTCAAATTTCCTGGGGGATCCCCTTCAAAATGCTGAAAAGTGCACGGTGGGGCAGTATGGCCCACTGTGGAAGCTATATCTTGGCCAATTTCTATCCGATTCTGGAGCGGAATACTCCTATCGATTTGTAGATTGATTCTCCATAATCCTGCATCAAAATCTAAGAACGAAATGTTTTTCTGATTTTTTCTCAAATTTCCTGGGGGATCTCTTCAAAATGTTGAAAATAGCAATATTGCTATTATTGGGTATATACCCCACTGTGGGGGCTATATCTTGGCCGATTTCCATCCGATTCTGGAGCGGAATACCTTTAACGATTTGTAGATAGATTCTCCATCATTCTGCATTAAAATCTTCGAACAAAATATTTTTCAGATTTTTTCTCAAATTTCCTTGGGGTCCCCTTTAAAATTGACGATGAAAGCAGTGAGGGGCTATTGTGGAGGCTATATCTTCGCCAATAATCATCAGATCTTAAACTATTCTTTTTAATTCGCATTAAAATGTGAAAAATGTGTTGTAAATTGGTGGAATAAATTGTTGGTGGGTCTCCTTTTTTGGTCAAGGTAAGGTTTTGGGGCCTGTCTGCAAAAATATACAAAATTCGATTTTCAGATTTCTAGAAATATCTCTTTTTGGTGTAGGTTTAAATGTTTGGCGGGGAAAAATCGAGAAAATTCTATAGCTGCATTGACGGGAAGCATTAACCCACCCTCTCTTAAAATACTGTTATACTGTTTGTGTGGCCATTACCACACAAACCTCTCGAAGCGCCGAGAGAGCAGTTCTCGAACCTTCGAGGTGAGAGCAAGAAAGTTCGCGAAGAGATAGCCGGGGTATAAATAGCCGGCCGTTTCTCTTCGCTTCAATTCAATTCAATTCAAACAAGCGAACTAAACACATCGCGAAAGCGAAGCAACCAAACCAAGCAAAGCAACTGAGCTGAACAAGCCAACTCAAAGTGAATAAATCGTCAAGATAATCCAACAAGTATCCGAAAGTATCTAGAAGCAAGAAGTTGAACGAGAATTTGATATTGCAACAGAGGAGGAATCTCCAAACCAGTGCACCGTCAGTACTCTGTCATTCACCAAAGAAGCAAGTAAGCCACAGAAACAAACAGAAACAGAATGCCTGCCATTGGAATCGATCTGGGCACCACGTACTCCTGCGTGGGAGTCTACCAGCACGGAAAGGTGGAGATCATCGCCAACGACCAGGGCAACCGGACCACGCCCAGCTACGTGGCCTTCACAGAATCCGAGCGCCTGATCGGAGACGCCGCCAAGAACCAGGTGGCGATGAATCCCCGGAACACAGTCTTCGACGCCAAGCGCCTGATCGGGCGCAAGTACGACGACCCCAAGATCGCAGAGGACATCAAGCACTGGCCCTTCAAGGTGGTCAGCGATGGGGGAAAGCCAAAGATCGGCGTGGAGTTCAAGGGTGAGCCGAAGCGGTTCGCCCCCGAGGAGATCAGCTCCATGGTGCTGGTCAAGATGAAGGAGACTGCCGAGGCGTACCTGGGCGAGACCGTCAGCGACGCAGTGATCACGGTTCCCGCCTACTTCAACGATTCGCAGCGCCAGGCCACCAAGGACGCCGGCCGCATCGCCGGGCTCAATGTGCTCCGCATCATCAACGAGCCCACTGCCGCAGCCCTGGCCTACGGACTGGACAAGAACCTGAAGGGAGAGCGCAACGTGCTCATCTTCGACTTGGGCGGCGGCACCTTCGATGTCTCCATCCTGACTATCGACGAGGGATCCCTGTTTGAGGTGCGGGCCACTGCCGGAGACACTCACCTGGGCGGCGAGGACTTCGACAACAGGCTGGTCACGCACCTGGCGGAGGAGTTCAAGCGAAAGTTCAAGAAGGACCTGCGCTCCAACCCGCGCGCCTTGAGACGCCTCCGCACAGCTGCCGAGCGGGCCAAGCGCACCCTTTCCTCCAGCACAGAGGCCACCATCGAGATCGACGCGCTGTTCGAGGGCCACGACTTCTACACCAAGGTGAGCCGTGCCCGCTTCGAGGAGCTTTGCGCGGACCTCTTCCGCAACACCCTGCAGCCCGTGGAGAAGGCCCTGACCGACGCCAAGATGGACAAGGGCCAGATCCACGACATCGTCCTCGTGGGAGGCTCCACCCGCATTCCCAAGGTGCAGAGCCTGCTGCAGCAGTTCTT
This sequence comes from Drosophila ananassae, assembly GCF_017639315.1. Classification (NCBI taxonomy): domain Eukaryota; kingdom Metazoa; phylum Arthropoda; class Insecta; order Diptera; family Drosophilidae; genus Drosophila; species Drosophila ananassae. Next base: position 13,983,335 of record NC_057927.1, on the reverse strand, counting down.
CCACGGCAAGAGCCTGAACCTCTCCATCAACCCTGACGAGGCTGTCGCCTACGGAGCAGCTGTCCAGGCTGCGATCCTCAGTGGCGACCAGACCGGCAAGATCCAGGACGTGCTGCTGGTGGACGTGGCACCACTCTCGCTAGGAATCGAGACCGCCGGCGGCGTCATGACGAAGCTCATTGAGCGCAACTGCCGCATCCCGTGCAAGCAGACCAAGACCTTCTCCACGTACGCCGACAACCAGCCTGGAGTCTCTATCCAGGTGTACGAAGGCGAGCGCGCGATGACCAAGGACAACAATGCTCTGGGCACCTTCGACCTGTCCGGCATTCCGCCTGCTCCCAGAGGAGTGCCCCAGATCGAGGTCACCTTCGACATGGACGCCAACGGCATACTGAACGTCACCGCCAAGGAGATGAGCACGGGCAAGGCCAAGAACATCACCATCAAGAACGACAAGGGACGGCTGTCGCAGGCCGAGATCGACCGCATGGTGAACGAGGCGGAGAGGTACGCCGACGAGGACGAGAAGCAGCGCCAGCGCATCTCCTCCCGCAACAGCCTGGAGAGCTACGTCTTCAACGTGAAGCAGGCGGTGGAGCAGGCCGGCTCCGACAAGCTAAGCGAGGCCGACAAGTCGTCGGTCCTGGACAAGTGCAACGAGTCCATTCGCTGGCTGGACACCAACACAACCGCCGAGAAGGAGGAGTTCGACCACAAGCTGGAGGAGCTCACCCGCCACTGCTCTCCCATCATGACCAAGATGCACCAGCAATCCGCAGGAGCGGCCGGTGCTCCGGGAGGTCCCGGAGCCGGCTGTGGACAGCAGGCTGGAGGATTTGGTGGATACTCGGGACCCACCGTCGAGGAGGTTGACTAAGCGGTCATATCTTACCAAAAATATGCATTCTCATTATTTTTAAGTTACCCAGACTGATGTGAGTTTTTGGTTTCAACCAACACACAAAATCGAAGTATTGTTCCTGTACATAGATACTTTTAAGTTAGAAACAAATTGATATGTTATTAACCAGAAAAATAAATTATTTATTTAATGCTTAAAAATGATTTAATTCTTTCATTTGATTTCAATCCATTTCTGACAAAGAAAACTTTGATGAAACACACATTTAAAATTACCTTCATCTATGAATGTAATTACAAAACAGCACAATTTGTAGAACAGCAATGCTTTAGCCACGATTTTTATCAAACTTCATAAAAAACTATTTTTTATTGGTTATTTGACTAAAAGTGTATTTATAAAATACAAACAACTATCTTCTGTGGGAATATTCAAACACTCTGCAGTATTTCAAAATCTAATTCCACAAAAATATTTCTAACCCTTTCCTCAACCAAATCTAATATTAAATTAATCTTACGGATTAACCTATTTATTCGAGCTCTGTGGGCAATTCGTTGGAAGACTCCATTCTTAACATGTGCATTTTGGATCGCATGTGCGCGTTAAGATGAGTTTTGCGCTGGAACGTGTGGTCGCAGATGCTGCAGCTAAAAATATGAGAAATTAAATTTTATTGGGGAAGAATAGAAAATTTGATCGTACTTACGAAAAAGCTCTCACACCGGTGTGTATAAGTTCGTGTCTTTTTCGTCCTGACGCCGAGCTAAAGGTTTTTTCACAATGATTGCATCTGTAAGGACGGGCGTTCGTGTGAACTCTGAAAGTAAAATTGGTTATAGGCCTCTTTTTCATAGTAATCTTCTCAATCGTAGATATAGTGGAGACCTCACCTTTCGTGGATTACGCGGGTGGTGCTGTTGTGAAAGGATTTGAAACAGTATCGGCAGGAGTAGGGCTTCTCACCCTGGTGCACGATACGTTGATGCAGGGACAGCAAGTGATCGGTGTAGAACCGCTTGCCACACTCCTTACACGCGAAATTCTTAATTCCTGTGTGTCGGAGCATGTGCAACTTAAAGTTGCTCTGATCCGTGAATTTTCGACCGCACTGCTCGCAGACGCAGTCGCGTCGTCGCTGCTGCCGCTTTCGTTCAACAATCTCCTCCTCCGTCAAATTTTTCCAGGTCACATATTGTTTCTTCTGCTTGGGCTTGTCGTCGTTGCTGGATTTCTGTTTCGCTGTGCCTCGCTTGGGCCGTCCGCGCGGTCTACGCTCCAAAACTGGCCGTACAGTTTTCGATGAGGAGTTTTCTGTATAATCCGAATCGTCTTCATTGTCTTCGATGCCATCTTCAATGTCACAGATTTCGTCAGTATCGCTAGTGAACCCCTTAAAGTCATTGCTACCATCGCAAATGGTTCCCATTTCCCTTTGGACACTTGAGACTAGAGTATCTGCATCTTCCGATGCCACATCGTCGTCTGGAATTTCTGACTGTGGCCCTGGGAGCATCTCAAGGAATTCATCCTCCTCCTCATCGTAGGAATCATCTAATTCATCAGCTTTTATTATTAATGCTTTGTCATCGCTGTGCAACTCATCCTTTATTTCCAAGGCATCTTCGTCCTCTTCCTCTGAGATCTCACTCGAGGAAGCTGTGATTTTTTGCTGCTGCAGGTCCTTTTGCGTTTGAATACAACGTTCCCTGAATGCCACCGCCTGATTTAATTCTAGTATGCAGCAGGCGCATATGCAACTGGGCAGTCTAGGATCACTTTCGAGCTTTTATGAGGAAACAATTTATGTTATTTTGGAGAAAACAACTAAGAAATCCAACTCACCGGAATGCCCGACACCAGCTCGATGTTCAGCAACAGATTGGCGTTCTCAACGTTGAACAGATTTTTGGCCTTTGTGTTGTAAATAACAGTGCCGCAGGTACGACACTGAAGCGTCATCTTCCAGGTAAAAAAATTGTCAATTTATTTAAATTACCAAGTTCTATTAAACTTGATTGTTTGGCACCATCCATACAAATCAGAAACAGCTGAGCTGTTATCGGGCTTATCGATAAATAAACAAGGTCATAAAAGAGGTGTGTAATTTTCTAAAATTATCTTAATTTTTATATTTATTTTTTTATTCTCATTTTTTTTAGTACTAAAAATAATTAAAAGGTTTATAAATGTATAATCTAGTTTATCATACATTATCCCTCTCGGTGATTTTTTGACTACATCCATGAACAGCAGTGTGCCCAAGTTTCAACACAACAATATGCAGTGCGCCAATATACGTGGAACTTAAACAAAACAATTTAATTTAAGTCCAAATATATTAAACTTAAGATGCCGAATACGATTTGCCGAATATGTTCAAAACGGGGGGCCACAAAAAACATATTCCACCCGAAAAACAGGCATCTGCAAAAACAAATTCATTCCATTACTGGAGTCCAGGTAATGTCTCTTAATTCCATTTGCATATACACAATATATATTTTTATATTTTTAGTTGAGCTATAGAAAAGAGCTGCCGAGCCACATGTGCCAGGTATGCGTGAGTGATTTGGAGGGCGCCATCAAATTCCGCCAACGCTGCATTATTTCCGAGAAGCAGAACTTGTCCCGACTAAGCGCCTCAGGTTCTGTGAAGGACTACCCCGATGATGCCGTCCCGCCCACAGAGATAGATGAATTCTTAAATGAAATGGTTTTCACAGAATCAGATGAGTCCCAAAATGAATGTGATACAGCTTTGAAAACGGACGCCGACGCGGAATCTTGCATTTCAGAGGAAGCCAAGGAGTTTGCTTCCTTTATAGTTCCAAAACCAGTTTCTAAGGCTGGCCCTTATGTATGTGATGACTGCGGAAGGTCCATTAATCACTGGACTAACTTTCAAGAGCATAAGCTCCGGCACACGGGCATCAAGGATTTCAAGTGCCAGTATAGGTGAAAACCGTGCCTTTTTTACAATTCTGGCCTAACTAAAGAGGGTGTTCTTTATAGCGAATGTGGCAAGTGCTTTGCCACCCGAAAGGAGCTTACCCGCCATATCCGTCGTCACACTGGTGAGAAGCCCTACCCCTGCAGTTACTGTCCACGCCGATTCTCTGATGTGGGCTCCCGACAACAGCACCATCGACGCCATCGGAACGAGCGTTTCTTTCAGTGCGATGTGTGCGAAAAAAGCTTCGTTAGTTCTGGTTGTCTCAGTAAGCACAAAATGATACATACATCACAGAAGAATAGGCAGCACTAGTACGTATTTTATATTTGTTTTAAAAACATCAAACATCTTAACCTCACCATTTTTTAGTTGTAAAATCTGCGACAAAATGTTTTTGCGAATATCGCACCTAAAACAACATTTTACAACAAGCGTTCATCTAGAGAGGGCACAACTGGCAGATACGGATTCCATATGGGATTAAAAATCAGTATTCTAGTATTTAGAATATGTTCTTTAGATAAGACTAAAGCTAATATAATATATAATGAAGCATTTTTTATATATTTTTAATATTGTTTTTACAAATCCAGCGAAGAACATTTGTACTCTTTTATTTACATTAGCTATTTAAAATAATGTTATACATAGATTGCAATTTAAAGGGACTAGTAAATATCTGGGTGTTGCATGGGTTCAGATTTCTGGTGGGATCTCACTGTTTGTTGGTGTGTCATCGTACCGATGTGTTGTTCTAATTGGTGTTTACGAGAAAATGTTTTATTGCACGGACGGCAACTGAAAATAATCAAAATATTTATAATATAAAAGCGTTTGTTTAAACTTTTAAGGAAAACTTACAGAAAAGGTTTCTCGCCGGTGTGTGTAAGCATGTGGTTCTTTAAAACATTGGAGTAGGAAAAGGACTTGCCGCAGGTAGAGCATGTAAATGGTCGCTCGTTCGTGTGGGTCCTGTAGGATACATATTTTTAATTCTATTCTAATATATAAAATGTTGTTTCAAACCTTTCATGACGTATGTTGGAGCTACGATCCGCAAAACTGCGGGAACAATATTTGCAGGTGAAGGGCTTCTCCCCCGTGTGCACGCGGATATGACGATTCAACTCGGAAGGACCGGCGAATGTTTTACTGCAAATCCTGGAGGAAGATTCTCGTTATTTAATTGAAATAATATTCAAAAGCTAGATACTCACTCGCATTCGAATGGCTTTTCCGCCATGTGTCGGCGCATATGAATGTTTAAGGCTGCCCTTTTGGAGTAAATGTTACCACATATCTCACACATAATGTTTGTGGGCGACTCCTCAGACTTGAAGTTTAGTTGTACTGATACCATATCCGTGCTTTGAGCGCGATGGGAAGTCCGAGGTCTGCCACGACCTCTCTTGTTCAATCTTGATTTGCGCAGCTTGGGCTTCCGTTCACTGGGATCGTAGTCGCTGTCGCTGCCAGTGGGGCCGATCAGGTCCTTTACGTCCATCTCATCAACGACGTTATCTATGTCGTATGGATGTTCAGCTTCCACAATGCCTTCTTCAAGACGTTCTTCCAGCATGGCCCCCATCTCAATGTCCTCCTCATCCTCTTCCTCTTCCTCCTCCTCCTCCTCTTCTTCGGGATCAATGAATTCGTTGCTGGCATCGTAGATATACTCAATATGGTCAGTCACAATATGCGCACCATCGTCTGTGGGTTCAGATTTCATCTCGGCCTGTATGGATATTAAAAGGGCATTTATAATAATATTTCGACAATATAAATTATGGAAGCATTTACGTTTCCACCAAAAAAAAAACAAATACCTATGGAAGGGCAGTAGAAAAACATGCTAAATTCACTTTCTAAAATTCACTTCCTAAATTAGTTTTGATATAATAAATGTATGGTATAATTTGGAACTTTTCCGACAAATATGTGTTTGGAAAAAAGTATCTTGGCTGTCTTATTCGTTCAAGGCACGTTACCTTGACCACATTGGTGGAGAACGTCCGCTCGCTCTCGCGGCACAGTTCTCGAAACTTGTGGGCATTGGTCAGCCTGTCCACACAGCTATAGCACAACATGCTGGGAATGTCCTGCAGCGGCACCAGCTACAAAAGCACATACGGATTAGATCAAATGAACTTACAGGTGTTCTCTACTTACCTTGATGCTGCCTACTTCCTCGATCTTCCGCACCAGCTCCCGGCACTGGTCATCCTCTTCGAAAAGTGGTGTCATTGCATCCGAGTTGGTGTCCTCTGCCAGACAGATTCTACACAGCATGTACTCGGGCATGGTATCGCTCGTCCTCGTAAATCAGTAAAATAAACAAGCGTCTTTAGCTCAACTTTTCCTAGGGTTGTCAAATGGTAAGGCGTTGCACAACTATCGATTGCATTATCGATTGATTCCACACCCACGCATCTATCGATGGCTTGAAGATTGGATTTAGGGAGGCAGTTTATTAAATAATTAGAAACGAATTCGAGAATAGTCCCTTTAAAATCATTTGAGTTAATTAGATTCCAAAAACAATTTCTCAACAACTTATTTTTCATCAACATTTAGGAAAGATATCTGCTTCCAATTTTTTAAGCAGTTACAAGTTAATATTTCAACATAAGCTGGTTGCTTAGTGATGGACTATCGGAGTCTTTGTTTACTATTGACGTCCCAGCTCTAAAATGTTTATAATGCTAATGCCAAGCATTAAAATCGGAAATTAAAGAAAAACTGAAGAAATAATATAGATTGACGTCTTGATAACACCCAAAATGGAAATAAGTATAAAGTGGAGCATGTGTCGAACGTGCAAATCTGACAAGGGCTCTACTTTAGTGTCCATATTCGAGTCTGATGCCGCCAAGCATTTAAACGACTATGCGGGAATATCTGTAAGAATTTTCGAAAAAAATACTTTTAAATTGTTAACAAATGTATTTTTGTTGTACAGATAAAAGAAGATGATGGCTTACCGGACCAGATATGCACTGTTTGCTTGGAGAGGCTGGAGGGAGTGCACCAGTTCATCAGTGACTGTAAAAGTTCAGAAGATCATCTCAGAAACCTCGTACGCCAGACCATGTCGTCGGCTGAGACTTTTCAGCCCAAAGAGCCAGTTACTAGTGGGAGAAGACGTGCTAGAAAGCAGACTATAGAAGAGAGGTTCATTGGAAAGCTGCCCTTAAAAACTCCCATCGATCTTGATGGCAAATGTGGGAAGAGTTCGCCCACAGAAACATCTCCGGTAGAAGAGGATGTTTCGGAAAAGTTCTTCTTTCCCATAAACGATAAACTGAAAATCGTAAAATCCGATATTGAGGAGGAATACGTCGTTAGTGACATCGTTGAGGAAACAAGTGAAGGCAATGACTTGGAGACTTCTTCGCAGACCAGCACCATGGCCATAACCATTGACAGTGGAACCTACGCACAGGATGTCAGTGATGGAGATGCCACAATCCCAAAGTCAGATCCATCCCATGAGTATAACATAGACCTAGGCGTCGCCTGTATGCCGGATAGGCACGTATGCCACATCTGCAGCAACTCGTATCCCATGGCATCTCAACTCAATTCCCACCTCCGATCGCATCGAAGCGAAAAGTGTTTTCAGTGCGAGTAGGTATTAAATAAAGCAATAAAATGAATCCATTAACATATTCCTTATTTTAGAATGTGTGGCAAGCGATTTAATGCCGCCTGCAACCTCACTACCCATATACGAACGCACACTGGCGAAAAGCCCTACGAATGTGATTTCTGTAAGCGCCGATTCGCTGATCGTAGCACACATCGCAAACACGAGAGGTATGTAGGCTGACTAAGAGCTTCAATCAAGATTTTTAATAACTGCAACATCATTTTAGAATGCATACAAACGAACGTCCATACGTTTGCAGTACTTGTGGAAAGGCCTTTTCTCTCTCCACCTCGCTAAAGGCGCATTTATTCTCACACTCTTCTGAAAAGCCGCATAAATGCGGGGTCTGTAGTAAGGGCTTCCGCCTGAGACACCAGCTCAAGGCACACGAGAAGACACACGGAAACCGTCAGGAAGTGGACATAACAATAGCCCATGAGGAATATGATATTCTAGTAACAAGCTAACTAAAGAAAAGTAGTTTAATAAAAAGTAGTTTAATAATTAAATTAATTTTATGTCTTTTTCTCGTTTTTGTCTAGTTTAAAGTACTCAAGCCTAGCTTAGGAAGTATTTTATATAATTAGCTTTGTATTAAATCTGTGGCGTTGGCCAGAGTCTCTTCCTCTTTGCTTCGGTGAGTGATCGTCTGCAGATGGGCCTTCAATTGATGCAGCAGGGCGAAGGATTTCGAACATATGGCACAGCTTAAAAAAGACAGAATATTAGATAGTGCAAGGGTACTATTAGTGTGCTATTTTTCATTACTTGTAGTTTTTCTCGCCCGAGTGGACTAGGATGTGGTTTTTAAGAATGGCCGTGTGCGTAAAAGTTTTGCCACACTCATGGCAAGCGTAGGGCCTGGTGTTGGTATGCACCCGCTCGTGGCGCACCCGTTCGCTCCGGTCGTAGAAGTGCCGATCGCAGTACATGCACTTGTAGGGACGCTCGCCAGTATGCCGACGTATGTGGGCCCGCAACTCACCCATCTGGCGAAAGGATTTGTGGCAGATTCTGAAATGCAAGTTTTAGAAGAGCATTTTAAATTAAAATAAATATCTTGTGACATACTCGCACTGATGGGGCTTGTAGTCCGTGTGCGCGGTCATGTGGGCCGTGAAAAGTGACTTCTTTGTATAGATATTGCCGCATAGATTGCACATAAACTTTCTGGGCTGATCGTCGCATTGGCTCTGCGAACTTGTCTTGCTCCTCGACTTTGTGTCCTTGCGTTTATATTTTAGTTCATTCTCCGGTTTGCGGGGCCTGCCAGCCTTTCGTTTTGCATTTGAGCTGCTCTTTGGATCAGGTGACGGCGTGGATGATATGAATTCATCACCATCGTTCAATTCTTCCTCCTCGAAATCCACCTCGAAGTAGGTTTCCGTCATTAGGGAAGAATCATCGGCTGTCTGGCTCTCAAACTCCACATCCTCATCCACCTCTGGCTCGACGAGGTCGTTTTCATAGGGGTCCAGGTGGGAAACAAGGATTTCGGCAGGCGATGCTTTGTCAAGTATATCTGTGTCCACTATTGGTTCGCCCACTATCAGGTCGTTGACATCGATCACATCCGGCGGCGGCGAAGAGGCCTCTAAGAGATCGTCCTCCTCCCCGGTCAAAAGGTTCTCTACCTGGTAGTCGTTCTCAGCAGTCACATTTAGCTTAAGATTATCATAAAGGTACTCTATGTACTCAGCATCGCTGACTTGCTGCATATCCTCGGGCCGCTCCTCTACCGGACAACTCGTCTCCCAGAAAACCTGCGAGTTGAGGCACATCTGGCGGAAGTTGAGCCACATACGGACGAACTCGCAGCAACTGAAGCAGGCCTTGGCGGGCAGGTTGACAGACTGGCGAATCTAAAAGATTACAAATACAATAATTATCTGGAGTTTCTGCAATGTCCTGGGCTCACCTTGATTCCGCAACAGATCTCCACTTGCTCGTTTAGGGCATCTTCTTCCTCGAACAAGGATCTCATTGCATTCTCCTCAAACTCCCCCAGGCAGACCCGGCACTGTATCAGCACCATGGGTGCATTCATCCTGGAGAAAATGGCCTTCAATTCAGGTTTTAAGGATCAGTCGTCTAAATGTAAACAAATTGAATATTGAGAAACAGTGTGACCAGAGGTGAAATCTTCAAAATCCGCAATAGAAGCTAAAAATCTATCTTGAAATTTTAGGGAATATAAAAGTATATATGCGTGGTGATTTATAGTTTATGTTAAGTATTTGTTACAAGTAAATTACTTTTTAAAAAAGAAATAAGGTAGAAAGTTGAGTATAATTTTCCGTATATAATTTTACGGTCATCATACTGACTTTCGATAAATTTAACCGCCAACTATCGTATTCATCTACAATATAAAGGTGCTGCCAACCTATCGAAGTTTTTCCATCCCTGAACCCTGTAGCGAATCAGCCTTCATGCTACATATAAACTGTATGTGAATTCAAATCTACTCCAACAGCCGCGCCACCTGGTACTCTCTGTTTTGTCTCCGTTTGTGCGTGCATTTTTATAGCTGCATTTTTGAGTGTTTCACGTTTCGCGTGTGTGCTGATTTCAATTATTATCTATCGTAATTGTCGCCCCCAAAAACTAAAGAAGCAAGATGATCTCCAACTTGGATTTTACCGACAACAAGGCCAGCAGCAAGTAAGTGTGCCCCCCAAAAGGAGTCCCTTGCCGGCATTTTTAAATGTGTTGTGTATATGTGTGTGTGTGCGATAGTGGAATGTTATGTACGTGTGTGTGTGTGTGCAGATTTGCAAAAAAAAAATGAAAAAAAACATAAAGTACTTCTTTTTTTTGGTTCTGCTTGTTCCGTTGCTTTTTGGAGCTTCTTGTTGGAGCTTCTTCTTCTTCTTCGGTGGCGCTCTTGGGGCTGGCATTTCCGATCGCCACCTCGCTTTCGGATGGAATTTCTCTCTAATGGATATAGTTGGGGGGCATACTCCTCATATGATGAGTAATGCAGAGCATGATGGGCCTGATGCCTGATGAGTCACAAAATCAAACACTTACCCCCCAAAGAGTTCATTTCATAATTCCAATTCCTTCGAGTTGAACCGAAAACTTCCTTTTCTATAACTTCCTTTGTTATGGACGGGACCGGCGGAAAACGCCCTTAACAACCGATATAGTTGATATTTGATACCCTCCCGCTGTCAATTGAAATGACCATGTTTTTATGGCCACTGGAACAGTGGTGGTTCTAGCCAAGTGCACACTGCAGTGTCAGCAAGTGTGCCAGTTTCCCAGCTGCCCCTTTGGTCACCCCTTGGACACCCCTAGCCACCACCCCTCCTACTGCCCAATCGTGGTAATAACATCTCGTTTGGAACACCCACCCCCTATTTTGTAATCGAGGTGGCGCTTGTTTTTGTTCCAAGTACTGTATGTGCCAGTTTTTAAATTGGTCATAGCTCCAAAGTAGTGATGTCTTGCTGGAAAAGAGGTTCTATTGAAGAATTTCTCATTATTTTACTATAAATTATGGTATAATTTTCTTTATTACAGTCTATAAGAGGGATTACTATCTAGAAGTATCATTCGAGTGGTAATTGTTTCTCTAAAAACTTATTTTCTTTGCTATCAAGGTTATTAAATTACAATCTATAGACTCTTAAGACTCTACACTCTATACTATATAGACTCTATACTTATCCTAGATTCTATACTATATAGTATAGTAGAAACCACCACTCGTTCTTGACCTTTTAAGAAATTCTGTGAAGACTTCTGGGAAGATCTAGACTCCCTAGTTCCCCCCCAAGACTGCTCTAGAACTACTTAGCCCCCCTGAGTCACTTGGATGGCTGCCTGCAGCTGTTCTGGTTCGCACTTATCCTCATAATACGCGTAATTGCTGCGATAGATGAGTAATTGCAATAGAAATCGATTGGAACAGTGATGGCCAGTGATTAGAGGCATAACTTGGGCCAAACCTGGTCTATCCCTGCTTTTGGGGAATTACTATTTTCTAGTAGAAGGTGCTTTAGTCATGTATTTAAGTATAGTCACGCGATCTAACCCACTATGGTCGAAGTATCTGGCCAGAGCTGAGTGGCAAGTGCATTGAACTTTGGACACATTGCATGTTCGGTCGTTCGGTGGCTGTTGTTGTTGTTTGACTTGAACATAAAACTAAATGTCGATTTTGATTGCCTGCCTTGCTTTTGGCCTGGCCCGGTCTGGTCTGGGATGGGATGGGATGGGATGGTCTGGGTGCAGCCCTAGAATGAGACTAATTCCCTGCGGAAGCCTGCAGAGAAAGTCAGAATGCAGCCGCGCCCAAAATGCAGCCAGACGGGCCCACATTAATCCGACATAGGAATAGCGCTAGATCCTACACTGAGAAAAAACATCTCCCCCTAGTCTTGTTATCAAAAAATGTATAATCTTCCTTTTTTTTGAGTGCATTTGGTGCAGAAGGAGTTTAGTGTTTTAGAGTCTGTCAGTGACGCATGCAACCCACGATAAGCAACCCCGACAGAGGCCATAGTAGGACATATCTGTCATGTGGTCCGTCCTCCATCCTCTCCCTTCCCTGACTGCCAGGGTGGGACCATACCCATACCCTAGACCCAGGCCAGATAAATGGTTTTTTGTGTAAATTAGGGAAGCCCTAGCGAGTCACGTTTCCTGTCCAGCCTGTCCAGCCTGGTGGGATCTTCATTTTTCCACCCGTGACTCATGATGTCCCAAAAAAAAAGGTACAAGCATAATTGGTAGATGATTAATGGAGTGGGCCATGAAACCAGAACACTCCAACCGCCCCAACTAACTTACTAACTTATTTCTTCCTCCCTCCTCCTCTCTTTCATTGCAGGTAAGTTCATTTTTGACGTCATCGCTTGGAGGTGTCCTTATTTGGAGGTGGTTCCAGTAGATGAATCCGTTTGGATCGGCTGCCGTACAAGCGGATGTCTCAAGGCTGTCTGCAAAACGCTTCACTGAACAGCCCCGGGTATCTTTGTATCTTTGTATCTTCTAGCTGCGCTAGAGACTCATTTCAAGTGACAATTTCGGCAACATTTCCACTATAATTGGGCAGACACTCGACTTCACTTTCGGTAATTGTTGTTAAGTAATAAAGAGTATATCTGTCTCTCTGTCTATCTCTGTCCGTGGCTTGGACCATTAGCCGCCTTATATGGGCCGGCTTGTTCGATTACCCGATTTGCATAGCTATCTGCATCGGCCTGGTCTGGTCTGGCTTAGCCTGGCTTGGCCTGGCTTGCCATTTCCAGAACGATCTGTCCGCGTCGAGGCTGCCTTCTGGCTCTTGTTGTGTACATGGGCGATTACCATTATGGGCTTGCTGTACGCCCTCTGTTACTTATAGACAATCGAGGTTGAGAAAATAGCACAGAAGTGGCTTTTTTGTCAAGGTTTTTAGAGGTCTAGGGGTTCAAGTCTGTAAATTGGTAAGATATGAGATCTTAGAGATACTATTATGATGGTATTTGGTACTATTTGAGAAGGAGAAGCTTCTATAGCTTATTAGTTAAAGAGTTTTTTAGATAATACTTATAATATCATCCCCAAAATATTCAAAAACTAGCTACCAACTAGTACTTTTTAGTAAGAAACCTATTTCAGACCCAGTTTAATCTAGAAAATAGAACAAAAGTAGGTTTATTTCAAAGGTTTTTAGAGGTCTAAGGGGTTCTAGACTCTTAAATTAGTTAGATGATAATATTAGATGCTGTTTAGGAAAGATAATCTTTATTTAGAATGGATATAGTTTTGTGTTTCAATTTTTAGACAGACTCTAGTTTAGATTCCTTCTCCATTATATTTATTATAAAGTTAATAATATGTACATAATATAATCCCTTAAAATAAACCCTTTTCAGACCCCTCTTGACTTGCCCATTACTGTACGAATCTACTCCCCCGACTCCTTCTGGTTATGAATTTATTGCTGTCTTGGATCCAGACTTGCTAGATTCCTGACTCAGCTACTCCGCTGATGGAAAAGCTTTCCGCCCCAGCCGCCAATATTCCCTCCAGCTCGGATCACTCTTTGTCTGATTCGGAGTCGGAGTCGCCTCAAGTTCGAGCAGCCAGCTGGCAACTGGCCGAGGCAACTCAACTCCAGTCCGGGTTAAATGAGCTGCTCCCACACAAAAGTATTTATTTATAAGTTGCATATTTGCATTGTAGGCTGTATCCACAATCATCTGCAGGCTTCACACGTTCCACGGCGATTTCTTTGTGGGACTGAGACTGGGACTGAGACTGGGACTGCGACTGGGAACAGGGTGTGTTTTGATTCCTTTGTTGCAGGCCAGACGATGGCTGGATGGCCTGCCTGGGCTGACTGTGAATCACTGATGAGTGTGTCGCCTGCTCCTGGGCTGCTCAATTATGCGATTAACCCGCAACCACCTGCATGCCGATGTAGGAGGCATACTCCCTTTGCCGACTGACTTTTGGACCTTGAAATCTCATCCAGCCAGACGGGACGGCACAACACCCCCCATTTTTCACCATAATCCCTTAGGGATTCATGAAGGGCGGCTGTCTGAATTGTCTGGGAGTGTCTGGAGTGCAAGGGTTGCTTTTCGAAGAGCTGCTGCTGGTCTTGCCATTGCAGTTGGAAGTGCACTGGCTGGCTGGCTGGCTGGCTGACTGGCCTCCGGCGGATATGGAGCAGGAGCTGAATGGGATTTTTGTGAAAGTGAATTTTGCTACTCCACTTTTGGTTTTGGCAAAGGGCTTTTCTGTATTCCGATCCAATCCTGCAACCACCACCGGTCCTAAGACCACATTGAGGGTTGCTTTTTTGCCGGGATTTCTGCACAAATTAAATCAATTTCATTTTTAACATGTTTTCTTTTTGCATATTGAAGAGGGAACTGATTCCAACCAGATATTAAAATATATTTTGTTAGATTGTATCTGAAATTGACTGGCCATTCCATGAAGAAAGCCTTTTGTTTCTGGAACCATCTTCAGTCACGCCCAGATGATCTTTTTTCTCGATTTTGCGAGTGAATTAATTTACTCTTAATTGGTCAGACTTATAATTCTTATAACTTCCAGCCCAGTTGCATAGCCGAGAGATCTTTGGCGAGAAGATCCAAGAAGAAACTGGAAATACGAAATGCGATCTCCCCCAGAGTCAATGGCCACAATCTGGGTTATATTCAATGCAAATTGTTATTTTTTTATTTTTGTTTTCTTTTTTTTGCCAACGCCCCTTGCCGGCTGATAAGTTCAACCAGTTCTTCAATTCATAAATATTAGTATAAAGTGGAGAAGAGTAGTATCCAAGTAAGATGACTCATTTTAGAGCCACTACAGTGATTTATCAGAGCCAGCAATTAATTAAAAATTGTCCCAGCTCTCAATTAATTCCCATTTAGTGATCTCCCGAGTGCATCTCTGTATCTTGGCATGAAAAGTGTTTAAATATTTGTTCTATATATCATTTAAAAGCGGAGGAGATGGTTTCTGCCAGATCATTGGCCCAAAACAGCTGCTGTTTCTGTTTCTGGTGGTGGAGCTGAGGCTGCAGGGAAGCTTTTAAGCCCGGCCTACAGTCCATTGACTGTAGAACCGGCAATAATGATGATGATTATTATGATGACAAGATAAGTTTGCGCCTTGCCCCGAGGGTTCGTTCACTTTTGACTTTCCTCCATGAAGAGGAGATGTGCCTCCTGACAGCTCATCCTCTCCAGCTTGCAATGCAAATCTGCCCACTTTGTGCCGCGTCACATGATGGCGGGTATGATGGAGCACCATCGAAGGATGGTGGATGGTGGATACGGATGCGTTGGCTTCCTCACATTCAGACATATGTATATGGATGGCGACTGGGTCGCTGCGTCTGAGATCATTCCAGAAACAGGTTCCCAGCAGATCCTCGCTTTCTTCCGTTCCGCTAACTTCTTTTGTCTCTTCTGGCTGTGAAAGAATTCCGCATGAACCGGCTGCTGTGCCGGAGCAGGTGCCCCACTTCTCTCCACTACCCCTCCCCCACCCCCATGTATCGGAAACTCATTCCTGGAATTATTTTCTTTTCAAGCGTTGATTGAAAATCTTCAAAGAACAAAATAAACAAGATCCGAGTTCTGTCTGTCGGTTTGTTTCCTAGACGAAGCTTGAAATACCCTAAAAAGAATGGTATTTAAGGGTTGGTTCTTTTGAAATTAATTAAACCTGATAAAGTATTAGATATTGCCTCAAAATTGAAACATTATTTTCTGAAAGAGAGTTATATCTCCTCTTCCAACCCAAAATAGTAAACAATCTGAAATGCGGGTATTTATGGGGGTATTATGGGTATTTTCGATGTGATCATCGAAGCAAAGCCCTAAATCTCTGTTCATTGTTTGGAAACCCCTATCGAAAAGGGAGGTCTCTGCTACAGTTTTCTTGATTTTTATTATCGACCGGCGGGCCATAAACAAAAGCGGATGTAAATAAACTGAGCCTCGACTCGGTCGCGATAAGAGATGCTGCCTAAATACACACAAGTGGCATTTATTGACGCCGCATGCAGGCAGCCGATGGAAAAAGGGTCGACTTAGGGTCATTCAAGTGCCGATAAGAAAGGGTAAACAAGTGCGTGTGGTATATTGGAAATAGATTTGAGAATTTATGAAAATTATTTCAACCTTTTTTCCAGTTTTAAATAGGAAGCTGTGAGGCGCCACCTATATGGGAAATTGTGGAACCATTGTGAGCTAGCTGGCATAGATGGCGCGCTATTGTAATGATCTGGCAGCTCTATTGGTAGTTTCAGTTTTCTTACGGTAGATGGCGTTTTATAGGAATTGTAAAATAAAATGTAGAATTCTGGGTTTTAAAATTTAAAAATTTTTAAAAAATTATTTTTAGATATTTAATAATATTTTCTAAAGTGCCATGCTATAGGAAAATGGTTAAATGCCTAGCTGGAACTTGTTTATATTTTTAAATATTATTATTATCTCCAAAAATGAATATTTTAGGCCAAAGTCTTGTGTTTTTTTTTTTTGATCAATTTTTTAAAATTATCTAAGATGACATTTGAAATTTATGTGCAATTGGGGAATATCGATGTCGGTGCTTATCGACCGGGTGCGAGTTTGATTGATTGATTGATGGATGAGCTGAAATGATGGACTGCCCGGGGCAGTATTTGCATTTTTTTCCCAATTCGTTAGTCGAAAAAGAATGTGTCCCCAAATGCATGAAAGAGAAGTCTATGCACTGCAAAAAATTTGACTTCTAATGGTTTAGAGAGAAAAATCAATTCGATGCTGAAATTAAGGAAATTGCATTACGGCTTTTATCAATTTGTTTTATGGAGTTTAGCTTTAAAAAAAAAATGTATTGCAATTTCGGAATAGAGTGTCGAATTATAACGTGCCGCATTAGCCGCAATTGTTGCAATACTTTCCTATGATCTCCTTTTTTTTTCCCCTCCTCCTAAAGTCAGGGATTGCAGCTCTCGGTTCGTGCCACAGTTGCTCTATAGCTATAGTGGCTGGATAGAGGCTGTGGCAGCATTATCTCCACACAGAAATCGGCGTAAATAATTACCATCGTTCAGAGTCCGTCTCAGTCTTGGGCTTTGCCAGCGAAAATGATTCGCATCTAAGCTGTGAGCTGTGAGCTGAGAGCTGCAGAACGAAAGATGAAGTGGAAAATAAAGGAGTAGTTGGGTCAGAACGGGAACGGGAATTCCTAATTTAATAGTAATCATAATGAATGGAATGCATTTGAGACTCCCAGCTCCCAGTTGAAGCAAAAGATTCTGGGCCATCTTTGGGGAGAAAAAAAGAAAAAAAAAGAAAATGGAGCTGGCTAATAGATAGATACTCTGGCTTATATATATCATCTCGCGTTAATGTGCCGTTGGCATGCCAAAGATGAAGCGTTAGATGTGGATAAAGATTGGGCTTCTATCTCCAACTCCAACTCCAATTCCAACTCCCAGTCCGGAGTCCGGACTCAGCTGCATGCCACACATCATCAACTGATCCAATGCGTTGTAAGTGAGAACCAGTTGCGTGAAGCGTTTTATTTAACATTTGATTTGGTTTCCAAGAATTTCAATTAGCTGGGAAGTGGGCTAGCGAGGGGGTCTGCCTAGCTGGATTATCTAAGATCTGCTCTAAGCTGGAAAAGAATTTCCCCTCCAGATCAGACCAGATCAGCTAAGCTTAGTGACTGCACTCGGAGACAGCTGCATTTTCCTCTTCGTTGCACGTACCACGAATGTGAAAAGTGCTGACATTCAACATCCACGCTTCATTCAACTCTTCCCCCAACTCTCTAGTCGCTTTTTTTAGTGTTTTTTAAACTGTGTTAACGCTCTGGTTGAAAATATTAGTCAGTCAGTGGCCTGGCAAACGTGAGTTTCCCAGAATAAGCCATTAATTCGTTGACATTTCTGGTTTCTTTCATTCTTTGAGGCAATGTGAGAGGTTAATGTGAGTTCAAAGTTTATTAAATTGGGAAGAGAATGTTTATAAATATTTTGCATACTTTGTACTTTAAATAATTCTAGCAATCTAGCAAATATTTTATTAAAAATATCACGTTTAGACTTCTTTTTTTCAATGCCATCTAAACACCCACACTTTAATGTATCTCTAAGATACTGGGCATCTTTTAGTCGCCACTAGGGAACCTGAGTTCTTGGCGATTTTAATTAAGCAGACAGTGGAACAAATTCAAACCGAGTCTGCCTTTCACTTGCCCAATAAACAAATAATATTTCAACTGCCGCTCCTCAGAGACTAGAGACTAGAGACTGGAGACTGGAGGAGACTATCCCCACTCTGCTCCCCGTTTCGCTGGCTGGCTGGGCTTTATGTGCAAACTTTTCACTCGAATGTTTCGGAAAAGAAACTCTATAGCTCTGGAACAGGCCCAAATTGATCCCCAATTTCGGCTCTCCAGCTCACCGGCTCTTAATGGCTTAGCAAACACTATATATACACTGATCCAAGTTGGGGTATGAGTGCCCCGAATCACGCACTGCACTTGACCATTATCCATGGCTCCATGGTGCTCTATCCCCCACCTCGAATGCATCCAAGACATGCGATCATACATAGTTTCAAAATAGCTGCGAGTCCATTGCCATTGTTGCATTTGAATAAAATAGCAGTTGGAGTGGAGTTTTTTTGAATAATTGGAGATATCTTGGCAAGTAGGAGTCTCTAATCTTGGGCTAATAGTGAGTGAGGACTTGGAAACCCGTTTAGGAAAAGTCATAAATGTTCAGAGCTCAGTTAATTAAATTGTTTTGGGAACAAATACGACCTGACCATGTGGTTGGGGTTCTGCAACCCACGCGGGGAATTAGTTCTCCCATCGAATAGTTGCCCCGCCAAGCAATTGTTTTAATTTCACTTTAATTTATCGCCCCGAATGCCCAATTTAAAGTTTATGCCCAACTAATTGAGAATTTTTCGCCTTGGTCCACCTCCTACTAGGGCATGGTTAGCTTGGAATTGCTGTGAAAAGTTTTTAAGCCAGTTTTCTTGGCCCAAAACGGAAAATGTCAAGGCAAAAATGCACTGCAGTGCAACAGAAAACTTGGTCTAAACGATTACGATAATTTTGAACCAAAAGTTTTGTGGAAGAAATCGATAAACAAAGCACTTCCTGGCAAGCAAACTATTCCAGACTAGAGTTGGGGGTGGTCGGCCATCCATGTTTTCCATTTTAGGGCCGTCTGGTCACGACAAGTGGTCTAGAAGCGACTCATCTAGAAGCCATTAAAGATGCAGCTTCCTTATGGCTCCCATGTCGGGTCAGATCAAGTGCCAGACGACTCCGGGGCCAGTGCCCAGCATGATCCAATATTAAAAATATAGAAGATATGGCTGTGTATACAAGGAGGCAGACAGCCTCTGGAAATCTGGAAATATTGCACATTCGAGCTGTCCAACGCATTTTCGCAAGATTTACAAACAAAACTTTTCGATTGGACCTCACGCATGGTATGGTATGGACTACACTGCCAAAAAACAACCCAGAAACTCCCAGAAAACAAAAGTTTCTATGGAATGGAAGAAGAGAAACGGCTGAAAAGTTAAAAAGTCAAAAGAAATTAAAGCATTAATTTAACGCCAGCTTTGCTTGGCTTTGGCTTTTGTGCTGCTCTGGTAATTGTTACCTTTGGGGCCTTTAATGGGTGATTTCGTGTGTGCGTAGATCATATGTGTGTTTGGATACAGATACACAGATATACAGATACACACTCGGCAGATACTGGCAGACAATGCACTCGAGGAAGTTGCTCCATTGTTGGCCATCATTAAAAGACAATTTGGACTTGAAATCGGAGAGGGATCCGAGCCAAATGGGGGTTTTGGCTATATGTGCTGGGCCTATGAGGGGGCATTTTAAAAGCGAAAAGCGAAAGTGTTTACAATCTGACAGTCTATCTATCTATGCATCTATCTATGCCGACTTGAAGCTCAGTCTTAACTGCATTCGTTCTACGGCTGTCTTGGCCCTCCACTGACTATGATGCATTTCCCTTGATAATTTTCCCAAAGAGTAGCCCCCGAGGCCCCTTATAATAATATGATAAACTGGCTTCAGCTAAAAAAATAGAGATTAATTTTGGGAAAGCTACTGCCGTACCAGAAAGTAAGTTGTTAGTTCAACTAAACGTGGCATGTGGCATGTTGAATGTTGAATGGGCCATGGCCAGGTATCCAGGGCAGAGAGCCCTGTTACGCTCACCTCTTTGACCGAAAGTCACTTTTTGATAGCTCCACTGCCAGCTCACTTTTTTTTTAGAGTTTGCAGTTCACGTTTTCCTAATTGCTCCACTTAATCTCCGCTTTTAAGACTTTTCGGTGGTCAGTCAATGGCCCGCAGAGAAAACTATCCATAAATACTATTCATATGCGTACTGGAGTTCGCTTTTTCAAGTAAAAGATGAAAGAAATCTGGTTGCCTTTGGGATGAAATCTATAAGGTTATCCCACCCCCCTAGTGTTTTATGGGTTTTCCTTATTCCCGTGATCATAAACTGATCATAATTACAGCCTCAACCTGTTCATAAAAAAGATACCTCCCCAGTAGCCCTGCATGAGCAATAAAGGTGAGTGTAAAGTATTTTTTAATTAACGAAAGTTGGCCATAAATAATGGCATTTGAAAATGCATTTCCGAGTGTCTGTCACAAATACCCCCTGCGATGGGTGATCGCAGTCCGAATTTCCATATGAATGCCACGTACATCCATTAATCCAGCTTGGTAATTATGTTTAGTCGGAGCTCTGCCCTCGAGGCAGCCGGAAATTTCACTTTTGTGCTGTGAAATTATTTATTTATTGGCATAAATATTTGCAGCGAAGAAGTGCAGCCAAGTGTCGCTGTCGATGCCTGGCTTATAATAATCATTAAGGCTTGCCGCGTCCGCGTCACTTCAATTGTCAGTTACCGCTCTGCTGCCGCATTGCCCACGTTTCAGATACTTTAGCTTTCAGATACTTTCAATCGGCCATCTAGCCCTTTACACGTACATGCCTGGCAGGGAGTGGGTGGTTCGGATGGCTCGGAGTGGGACAGACGACTTCTTGATGAGATTAGACACACACACGCAATCACAGTGGACAGTAGGTCTGAACTACAAACTAGAAGACTAGAAACAGATATTTTATTTCATACTATTCCTGAATAAAAGTAACTCTTGAGACTCTTTTTTTCTCCCTAGAACCATCTTATAAGTTAGGATTAAAGTGATATACTAACCACTAGTTATAGTCTAGAAATACCCACTGTACTCTTAAATAAAATGTGAAAAATGAAAAGAAGTGTGTATCTGGTGGAGTACTCGAGTGAGTTCCATTGCACTTCTCCCAAGGAAATATCAGGCGACACTCGACTATTAACCAAGAGCTGGGCGGGATGACAGGAGAGTGGATGCTGGATAGAGGATGGAGATGGAAGATGGAGGTTGGAGATGATGATGTAGATGGAGGAGCTCTTCTATTTTTACCCATATAGAGTGGGCTTGTGCCCCATTTGAGGTTGCATTCCCCCCAGCACCTTCTAGTGCCTTCCATTCCATTCCAGTTGGTGTTGCCATTCTGCCAATATGCAAAAAATAAATTTTAAAATAAATCAAATGAAAGAGTATAAACTCTAGAAGAGTCTAGAATTTATTTTAGAAATTTTGGCTTTAAAAATCTCCAAAAATATGTCCTCTGAGAAGAAAAAACAGCCAAACTGTCAACACTGGAGCAAGTGCAGTGCGGCTAGGCTTTTACTGACAGACCAGTGGTGCAAAAAAGGGGGGCAAGTAGCATGCTGGTGTCAGGTTGCCGCATGCAACACCCCTAACCCCCCCTTGGAGCACTCCTCCCCCCTTGTGGCAGTCGCCATTCGGCTGTCCCACGACCCACCAGCAAGAGACGGCCAGTCAACTTTTGGCTCGGTTAACAAAAGTGTCTTCGCCAAGCTAAAAATAAGCAGTGTGTTTTGACCCCTTCCCTCCATACCACCACCACCCCCTCTGCTATCACTATCCGCCTGCTGACTATGCTCCATGGCCCGATGCCCCGATCCTCTTAGCCGGCTGGCTTGGCTTGCGCTTCCTGTTCTCTGTACGAGGTACGAGTACGAATCTGTGCCAAATGTTTTCCAAGAAAACGAACTATGCAAATACATTTTGCATTTAAATTCTTGCTGCAGCAAGTTGCCAGCCGCCAAAAGGGGGCGGCCTCATTAGTAGCAAGACACTTGAAATTAGAGTTGGTTCGGTCTGTTCGGTGATGATGAAAGTGATTTATGTCCAGCATAGGTAATGCGGCAGCAGCTCCTCCTCCCCAGAGAGACGGGATGTCTGGCTTGGCATCTGGGCTGGTTTGGCATCTTCTTCAAAAAGTGTTGGCTCAAAGCACTACTACCCTGTAAAAGTTATAGCCATTAGGGGTTAAGTCACTCAATATATATCTCAAATATATTAAAAGTTTTTATCCTTATTTTTAATAATATTTTATAGATTCTTATCATCCATACAGGGTATCCATAATCTTAAAAAAGAGTATCTCTTGGGAGAAACTTAAAAGCTAAAAATGTTAAGAAACATACAACTGCATAGAGGAACCCTGAAGTGCACTAGACCAGAACTATTTTTTTTTGTTGTAAACTTTTTCTGAATATTTTTGTTTTTGTTTTTGTTGCAATGGCAAGGCATAACTGAAGCATATCTGCGCACACTTCTCGCGGACGAACATAAAATAAATGCAAAATGTTAATCTTAAGCTTAAACACTTTTTAAGAGCAGCTTAAGTATATATTTTATTTCCCTGCTCGCTTGAGTTCTTTTTGGGCTTTTCTTCGGCTTTTTTGTGACCTACAAGCACAGTACACCTGCCAACTCACCACGAGTTGGGTTCTGCGGAAGAGAAAAGGCAAGGTGAAGCGAGGATATCAACGAAGTTTCAAATACCCTACAAATTATTTTATTTTATTTATGATTAATTATAATAGTGATTAATAAAAGATTAGTCAATCTAAAACCAAAATTAATCATTATTTTTTAGATTTAGAATAAAAACAATTTAAAAGTCATAGAATCCAGTCATATCCTGCCCCCCTACTGTTTCTGCCTTACTACTCTCTCTCCCCCCCAAGAGTATGAGAATAAGAGAGCACAGCTCCAACTTCAATCAGCTGTAGTTTGTTTTTGTTTTGATACGGACGACACATGCTTTATTGCCTGCACTCTCTTCTGGGCTCCCACTCAGCCTCTTTTCTCTCGTGGCCGCTCTCTGGGTGAGTTTGCTGGGTTGGGGTTTTTGGCGCCCGCTCTTTCTCTCGCTCTCAGCTGGGTCGTTGTTTTTGGATCGATAAAACTTCTCGGCTCTGCTGCGGCAGCGGTATAAAATGCTTTTCACTTTTCCCACTGCACTTTAGTCGCGAGACTTTTATCGAAACGTACACATCACCAGCGAGCAGTTGTTGTTGTTGCGCGAAGACCCCCAGACCCAGAATCAAATCAGAGTTCCGCATTATATATATTTAAACGTATATCCTTCGAACCTAACGTCTAATATTCGCGTGTGTGTCTTGTAGCTTTCTTTGTGAGTGTGAAGTTGCTTGAAGGAGGGCAGTGAACGTTGGAAAATGTTGCAAAGAGTTTGAAAGGACTCCCCCGATTGCTGGAATTTTTGGTCCTGCCTCACTCTCCCCCTTACTCTCTTTCTATCTGATTTTGCTCTTTTGTGCTCTCTCTCTCTCTTGTATCCTTGCACATACCAAGAGTTGAGAGCTTATTGATTTTACGCACATGCAGCATCCTTCCGTCCTATGATGAGTCATCCTGCTGGCATCCTGCAAACTGCACTGCAACATTTTCCACCAACGTCGCCGCATTCCTCTAATCTCCTCTGTCTCTCTCTGTCTCTTCCTTCGGTCGCGTTTGAACAGATTTTTCCAGAGTGCGAAAAATAAAGTAATTGCATCCATCCAACAGGAAGAGATTATCCTTTATCCTTGAAACCTCTAACACACGACAGAAATGGCCGCCTACGCCGCTTTCAAACACGTCGAGCTCTACAATGTCGGCAAAGCCAAAAAGAGGTAAGGTTAAGGGTTCAAAAAGGACATCCAGGACCTCTTTGATAAGGTGGTTCTTGTTTTTAGGTAAAAAGTGGAAATAATAGATTATTAATCTAAAACACAAAAAAAGAGAAATTAAGAAAACCACTTCCTATAAGATACTACTCATACTTCTACTACTACTACTCCTATTTCTACTCCTACTTCTACTACCAATACTACTACTATTTCATACTCCTCCCTTAAAAATCAAAAAAATAAAAGATAAAAGAGTAAAATTGTGATTACTAATTATGACAAGCCAATAAAAAAATTCTTTGTTTATGATAGACGAGTGAGACACTTTAGTTTGTCATCAAAATCAAACAATGGATGGCAGTACTTCAAGGGGTAATCACATTCGAAACATTCCACCCCCTTTTATGACAAACTCCACATCAGTATTACATCAGTATCCACAAGATACTTCTCTCAAGTTTATCAAATGTCACATGCCATTCCATTAGACATTAATTATTGTTTGCCACCGTCGCTCGAGTGAACTTTGATTGGCAAACATTTCCGAAGGCAGTGTAGCTTCAACATCTTCATTTTCATCTTTATCCCATTGTTTGAGATGCCAAAACCGCACACAGATTCAGATACATACCTCGTACACTTGCATATTCATTTGGTTATGAACGAGGAGATTAATTTAGCGTCCATTCACCTCGCCGCCTGACTGACTGACTAACTAATACACACTACCCGGTCGCGTGTACACGGGGCGTATGTGTAATCTCCAGAGCAGCACTTTTGCAAGCGCCTACTTCCCAGCTACCAGCCAGGCCAGGGAGCCACCACCCAAGCTGGCGGTGGCATGTCTTTGGATGTCTCATTGATTTTCCTCCTCGGCCAGCACAGCGCTCTTGGCCAGCAAACTGCCCTACGAACAGACCCAGTCCCCCTTCTGGTAGAGGCTCTAGAGCCAAGTAGAGTCAAAGGAACCGACGTTCTTAAGGAGGGTCTCCGGGCATATAGTTTTGGTTACAAAGCTTGGAGGTTAAATATTAATAATTGACTAGCTAGTAGCTACTAACGTGTAAAGTGTTATTATGTATTTAATATCTCTCCGTTTATGTCTTAAATTTGTATATTTTATTACCACATTCTTGTTATATTTTTTACTTCTTTGTAGAGGGTATTTTTCCAATCGAACCTCTTGGTTAGTTGCCTTTCTTTTTTTTGTTTTTTTCTTACCAAGTTTGGGGCTTTGTTTTTGCATGCAATTCTTTGGCCAAGTCGAGCCACCAAACCACCAAGCCAAGCCCCTTCCCGGCACCACCCATTCGACCGACCAGTGGGGAAGTAAAAATCGTTACCAAAATGTTTTATTTTTTCTCTCGAGCACTTCGTACCTGTCCGCTCTAGTGTCCGCTCAACTGTCCGTTGGTCCGTTGGTCCGTGGCGGACATTGAACTCTCCTCTACACCCTGCCATTCATACATTTCTGTTCCGTTGGTGCCGTTTAGAAATTAGTTTTGGTCGCACTTTGGTAGTAGTAGTAGTAGTAGTAGCAGTGGCAGTGGTGGCAACACCATTTTCCTCCTCAGTATATGTGCCATGTGCATTATAAACAATTTGTGGGATTTTATGGTCCATCGATGGGTGGCTGCTGGCTGCTGGGGGGCTGCCAAGTGTGGAAAATGTGTTAATCATTGTCATTGATTGCTGCGGTTGTGTAACAAATACAGAAAATGAAGCTTGGAGACTTTCCCGCTGGAGGCAGGAGGCTGTGAGGCTTGGAGGCTGGGAGTCTTGGAGGAAAATGATTAATATACTTTTTCTTTGCATTAGGAATGAGGCATGGTGTTCGCCCCTTTCTTTGGCAAAGCCGTGACTTATTATTGTAAACAATCAAATTATATCTGAAAGGTGCGACGCGCCAAGATATCGGATTGAATTGTCGCTCTTTGTTGGATTGTATAAGCGGCGGAAATAATGACAATTCATTTCGTTATATGTTTATGGCATTGTCTATCCATCTATCCATCTATCCATCTGACGATCATTATACGCTTGAATTCCTCAGCACAATGCCTCTGAAGAGTTAACCCCATTCCGCAAGGAGACTCCGATAGCCCCACCTGTACTACATAGTATATGGACTAAATATATTTAACAAGATAGCCGTTGCCAAGTCAACATTTATGTAAATGATTGCAGAACATGCAGAAAACACAAGCCCACTGTTGTTATGAGGAATAATCAACAGAAATGTGCACCACTACCTGGCCTCCACATTTGTGGCAACATCATGACCTATTGACAGAACCGAAAAGGAAATCAAACACATTTTTTTCTACTCCGACTGCCGACTGCGTCAATGTAATTCCAGTTGACACGGAAAGTGCGGCAAGTCCAGGGGGAAGGGATAGTTCCCGTGGCAACCTCCCCCAAAAAAAAACTGATATTATATGTATACTTAAAGTTTTGATGGATACTGTACCTCGGAGTGCCTGTCACGGCCTCACAGAGTTGAGTTTCAGAAGCTGTTCGCTATTCAAATGCCATTGATTGGGAATTGGGGAGTACTGGAGGAGGAGGAGTGCTCTAGCCAAGGAGGAGTATCCTCTCGTCAGTGCTCTAACTGAATATATTAGAAAGTCCTTTCGCTTTTCGCCGCACAGACCCGCAAATTAATCAATACAAATTTATTAATTACATATTTAAAAGCGGCAGAGTTGCGGCAACTTTCGCTGTGGCACTCCAGCAGAGTGTGTCAGCAATTCTGCCACTGACTCTGACTCTGAAATGCACAATTTAGAGAGCCAATCCCAATCCCAATCCCAGCTTACATACGCATATGCATAATAATAATAAAAATGCCAGCATCACTATCGGCATCTCAGCTGCAACTTTTTCCTCTCGAGCACTTTCCTTTACTGCAAATGCAACAGCAACTGCAACTGCCACAACTGCCGCTGCAACCGCATCCGAGCAGCAGCTAATCAATAATTATTCATCTGGCTCTCTGACCAACACTATCGATAATTGACAATCTCAATCCACTGCGGCTTAGACTCTCCTCCTACCATTGTCCAATTATGAGTTTTCATCATCCAATCCCCAGTTAGAGTTAGGAGTCTGAGAGCTATAGCTGGAGGTAACTCCATTAATCACACCTTTGGGGCACCACCCGCTGCGGTTTGATTTTTGATGTCTTATGTCTTCTTCCTGCCTGGCAACCTGGCAACCTGGCAGCCACTGAGAGAGACCCGCTGACATCCGACACTTTTCACGACCGCTGGAACCATGGACCAGGAAAACATTTCAATTTAAATGCTATATAGTTTTGATTGAGGCGGGAAAAGTGCGTGGATTTCGGGATTTAAATTGAAGGTAAATCATGGCCAGAGGAAGTCAGTCAGTCAGTCATTTTTAATTGAAGATCACAGCGGGCTATCGATGGCTGGAGAAAAAAGGGGTTTTGGATGGGGGTTTACTTGTTATTTTCTTTAATTTTTAGACGAAAAAGTTATTAAATCCCTTATAGAGTCTTAATTCTACATAATAGAATAAAAATAATACTAAATAGTAATTATTTAAGGCAAAGAAAGTAAGAAAGTCTAAGAACAAGGCTCCCCTCATTAATCATATTTTATTTTTCCATCAAGACTGGAATGTGGCCAGACTTTTCTTTTCTTAACAGCTGATTGGGTAAAGACAACGGTAAACAAGCCGCGCTTGACTGATCCGCCCCAGCAGCTCCTCCTCCCCACTCCCCACTCCTCTCCTGGGGGAAAGTAGATTCTTCAACTCACATGCCTCCCTCCTCCTCCTCCATTGTCTGTTTTGTTTGTTTTGTTTGATTTGGCTTTGTTGCAAGCGGCAATTATAATGGAATCGACTAATCAACGTTTTTAGGTAAATCAAAAACTGAGAGGGGGGGGTAGGGGGACTGATGGGGATGGGGATGGGGCAACAATCATAACAAAAGTGCTCCCAACAACAATAGATGAAAACCGCACACAATTTTCGTGCTTCAGTTGAATTTTCATTAGCTTTTTTTGTTTCTTTTTAACTATTTTTTTTTTTTAAACTATTTTTTGTTTTGTGGCAAGTCTTTTGCGGTTGCACGATGCGAACGGGACACGTTTTAAATAAAAAAAAGGAAGCGGCACTCCGATGGATGCACTCGAGCAGCATAATGAGCCGAACAAACCCAAAACTCCGGAGATAATAAATGGACAGTGAAAAAAAAATGGACAAAAACAATAAAAAAATGGACAAAAAAAGAGAGCTAGACACTCTGATAGTCCGATAAACAATTACCCGGACATTCAGTTCAGTTCAGTTCAGATCGGATTGGACGGAGGGACTAAATCAAGTGGAACCTACCGCCGTGCCGACCATGATGATGTACAGGTGCAGTGCAGCATAACGATGGACTGGACCTGGCGAATGCTTTATGGACTAAACCATAAAGTTGAGGCCTCCGACTCTGACTCTCTGGCTCGACGGGCAGTAAATTGTGCATTTTTATTGCATGATTGCTCTCAAAAGTCAGCAATAGAGGGGGTGAAGAGGGAGGAGGGAGGGAGGAAAGCCAATCTGCAACTGACTCAGGGGGAGAGTCTAGAAGAGACTCCTCGAAGACAGACATTCCTCGAAGACGCTGGAGTGAAAATCACGGTCGCCAGCCGTTGGTGACCCTTTCTCGGGAAAGCCATTTAACCTGACTCCATGCCATGCTCCATCCCCCCTTGCCACAGTCTGTGTGGCATGCCACTCCCCGCCCCTGTTGTGCATACACAGAGCGAATTAAGTTGCCCGTTTGCCAAGTTTAAACAAAGTCATAAAAATCAATTGCAATTAATCAAGCGGCATGTTCCCTGCCTCTCTATCCCCTCCCCCCCTTTTTGGAAAAATTGCAGCAACTTCATTATAAAGCGACATGAGGCATCCGCCCCAGTCGCGTCGCTCCTTTTTTTTGTTTCGTTTTTTGTTGTTTTTTTGTTGTTGTCTTGCCCCATCAGCTTAGGCCACAAAAAAAAACAAATTAACTTTGTCTGGGCAAGTCTTGTCTTGTCTTAGCAAGTCTTGGCCTGTCTTGACATGACTTTTTTTCACACCAGAGGAATAGGATTGGAATAGGCCTTTAGAGCCATGTGACAAATAAGCTTCTTATGCTCCAAATACTGTGGATATTTGGGGCTCATACTGGGGCTGCAACTCGCTTTCCCACACACTGTCAATAGAAGAAGAAGAAATTGAAATTTTCCAACTGCTTTTGGCAGCGAGGAGTGAGGAGCGGGGAGAGCGAGGAGGAAGCCGATCTCCGATTTCAACTTTTACTTACGTTTCTGTCTCTCTCCTCAAAAAAAAAATAAAAATTTTGACAGTTGCTTAATTAGAAAACTGTCGTAATTTCGAACCAGGGAAGTTGAGGTTAAGTTGAAACTGAAAAAAAAGTGTTGCATGAGAAAAATGGTAATAAAGAAAAAACATAAAAAAAAGACATTAAAAAAAAATAGTTTTTCAATTTTTTAAAAAATTTAATTGCAATCTATAATAGTTTAAAGATAATAACTGATTAAAATCTGATTAGAAAATGTTTTTTTTTTATCACATACATATATGGCCTTTTATGCGGTAGAGGGTTAAAAAATGTTTAGTAATAGGATGTAAAATGAAAACCTTATTAAATACCAACTCTTTTAGGCCACTCTCCCATAGAAAGTTTAATTTTGTAATAAAATCCAAAAAAAAAAGAGAAAAAAAAAGTGTTAGTATCGATGGGCTGGCCACGCCCTCTTGGTGTTGTAATTAATTGGTAAAAGGGAAATCTGGGAAAGCCCCCCCTCCCCCTCGATGTGTGTGTTTGTCTGCAAACATAAAAAAATTATCGGAGAAAGATTGAGAAAATGGTTGGAAAAATACCCTCAAGACACAGGCGATAAAGAAAGGCCATGGTTTAAAAAAACCAAAAAAAAAAAAAAACGAACTAAATCAGAGCGACAACTATCACTTTGAGCCAAGTATTTTCTATATCCCGAACAACTTTTACCCGAAAAGGTTGTTTTCAAAATTTGCTTCGTCGCTGTTGCACCATGGCCATGTGCCACATTACCTTTCGCTTCCAAGTGGCCTCTTCTGCTCTGCTCTGCTCCACCAGAGAGCGGACTCTGTGTCGATATGCATTAATTTTTGTCATCACCCGGTCGCAGGACAGGAACGAACAAGACCAGACAGGACAGGACGGGGCAGTAACGGGACTAAGAAACCACCTGGCTAGCTCCACCTGGCGCTTAGGTTTTGTTCGGCGCCTGGCGCCCTCTGGTGTGTGAAAGGTTTTCCACCAATCTTCCACAGATCAGGTCAACAATTTGGCTCATATTTCAAACAGAGCCAAGTTTTAAGGCTCAGACAGTATAGAAGCTTAAAGCCAACTCCATAGGGTACCTGGAAAATAAAAAAATACCAGCACAGCTACTGCACATATGGGTTAAATACGAATTAACCCAAAGAGTTTTAGATTCGAGGGAAGCCCGAGTGGAAAGTAAATGGCCAAAAGCCAAAACCAGCTCAAACGGAAGCCATGGGGACAATGGCTAGGCTATAGGCTATAGAAATATATATGTATAGTGGCTATAACCTGTGGCCATTAAAAGAGCATAGCCTCCAAATTGGGCAGAGTGGCCAAATGGCCATAAAGGGGCGACCTTTTTGCCGGCATGTGTGTGTCTGTGTGTGTTTGGATGGTAATTAGTCTAAGCCTGGCTAACTAGCTAGCATTAAGATGGTTGGCATTGCGTTGCCAATAGTTGAGTAAAGAAATGGTGAATGATATTGTTGTGTTATGCCGCATGTGGCATATGTGGCATGGGGGGTTAAAGTCAAACGCAACGCAACTTTCGCTTTCCATTTGATCGGGCCGCATTCGGTAGGTTGGTAGCGTAGCGGCTGTTGGAATAGATACAAAGATACTTCGGTAGGTTCACATGCATGAATAAGACTCTCCACCGACTGAGACTCTGCTGCCGACTTTGGCTTAACTGTTTAAATAATTATTACTTGTTCGTCACTTGCGCAAAAATTGCCCATTTACCGTTGCTTTGTTAGTTTTTCCTCTCAACCCTGCCGATCCAAAAAAAAACTAAAAAAAAGAAAGAAAATAATGAAAACAAGGCAGGAGAAACAAGTCTTTGTCGAAAAAGAAAATAAAAAAAAAGCAAAGACTTTTACGCTCTGCTGGTTGTGCTAACAAGCCTGAAGACATTTTAATAAGAACACTTTGCACACACAGTCCCCAGTACTCAGTACTCACTACTCACAACTCACTTCCCAGTGTCGTGGAGTGTGCGACAGTTATGATCGCAATTACCCCAAACACCAACCCAACCCGAACTGCCATGCCAGTGCGAATGTCTATCTTAGAGATACCCCCTATCTAGAAGCTACTACAAGGTGGAAAGAGTTATCTCCACTCTGACAATAGTTGCAGATTGAATTACGAAGCTTGAGACTGAGACTTCAAAAATGTTTCTTTTTTCTTTCTGACACTTTAATTTATACCAGGTCCTATAAATAGGGTTTAAATTTTAAAGGAAAGTAGAAATGTACTAAAGTAGAAAAGTGTTGGGTAACTTAAAAAGGGTTTAAACTTTAAAGGAAAGTAGAACTGAACTTAAAAAAAGTGTTGTGTAACTTAAAAAAAAGTAGAATAGAAGCAGTAGCTAAAGAACAGTGTTAATAAGTAAAGAAAAGTAAGTGGGGTTATGTGTACTTGTATTTTAATATAAATTAAAATAATTCAAAAAAATAATATTATATTCTTATAATGGAAACTAACATATCTAATTTAGTACCAAAAAGAATCTAATTTAATCTGAAACTTGTAGACCATTTTTTTTATAATTCATAGTCAAAAATGTCTGAATTAATTTGAAAAAAAATGAAAAACCTAGTTTCTCCAAGTGTATGTTGCTTACATCAAACAGTTCACACACTTGCCGCAACCGTTTAACGGTTGTTTTGCCTTTGCGGCCTGCGCTTTTGACGCTTTCTGATGTTTTTTTTTTTTTTTTCTTTTTTTTTGGTGGGCCAAGTTAAGCTTAAATACAAAAAAAAAATAGTTAATATGGTGTATAATTAATAAGCCGCCGCAGAAGCTCTTCCTCTTCCGCCATGGCACGCCATTTGGGTTGCACTTTCCAGCAGGAAGACGCACCTCTTTGCCACCCACTTTTGCCCCTTCCGCTGCACTTGTAGAGAGCGGTTCTACGCGTAGAAAGTTTACCCAATTGGGGCATCGAATTTTCGGAATATTTACCCACTATTGTTTATGCTTTTTGTTTTGGGCCAGGCTAAGTGTGTGGCTTAAATAGTGTGGCAGGTAATCGGCAGTAATTACCTAGTAATTTCGCTAATTAGAGCAAAGTGTAACAAAAGTAGCTGACAATCCGAGAGACTCCCACTTTTTATGAGGCGGAGGCATGAGCTGGTGGCATACAAGTGCGTGTTTGGGGCAGATGTGGCATGAACAAAAAAAAAAAAACGCAATCTCTTAGACCGCTGAAAGCTCACTGATTTGATTGACGCCCCGAAGGAAGCCAATGTTGACAAGTGAATGGTCTTTGGCTTTCTGAGCCCGGGGCACAAATGAAGAAGGAGTTGGCAAGCTTGGTAGTTGCATCTTGGTAGCATCCACAGTTCAGCTAACTGTGGCAGCGTTTAATTGACGTCTCATGCTGGCGGCAGAAAAATGCATTCACAGAAACCCCTCAGATACACTCCGGCTCACAATTGTCAGGCAGCTGGGGGAGCTGGTCTCTTAGCTGGAGCCTTCAGCTACCACGACATCCGAGCGAGGATAATACATAAAAAAATATAAATAATCATAAAAATGAAGGGTACTAAATACTGAATTATAGGCACTATTTTATATATATATTTTTTAATAGATGGGAGCTATACTTTCTAAAAGTCATGCTGGTTTGGTTTAAAGTTTCGAGTCTTTGGTTTAAAAGATTATTATATTGTGATAAATTTGGAATAGTTTTTGATATTTTTTTTGTTTAAATTGGCCTTACCATTTCGATCGGCACTGTATCTGGTGGGGTTTTGGGCAACGTTGCGTGGACAGCGACTGACTAGCTGACGGAGTGGCGGATGGTGAATGCCACAAAGCATAACATTTTTGGCCAGCCTGGCTGGCAATTCTTTATGCCAGATGCCAGGGTTTCTTTCCACTTAATTGCGATAGTGGAACTGGAGGAGAGCTAGTGGATGGAAGATGCATCTTGGCGTGACTTCTAATGCCCATTGAGTGCTCACCCAGCCAGCTCTGTCTTAAACTGCATCTCCTCCGCCATGTCTACCTTGTGGTGGTACTCCTCCTCCTACTTTTCTTCCATTTTCCAGCGATGATGATTAGACACACAGACATTAAATGCATTATATCCACTCTGCCATATCAATTACGAAGCGTATAAGATAGAAATAGTAATTAATGAGACTCTTTCTCCATTTTTTTTTATCTTATTTGCAGGGTGCTGAGGGCTCCGGGCGGTGGATCGAGCGACATCTTTGGATCGGAGATGCCGCAGACCCCCAGGGGTCATGTGAAGAATCGCATGGCGTCCAACATATTCGCTGCCGAGAAGGATAATGGAGTGAAAAACAACGGTAAGTTGACAGGGATATCACAGGATATCGTGGTTTCTTGAAATGTCTTATAGATTTAAGGGTTCAGGTTAAAAATATTAAATGCTTATGTGTCTCGTTTTCTTGTCTTTTTGTTCTTTTTTTCCCCCCGTCGCTCTATATCTTTTCTTTTCTACGTATCTTTGCAGTACGACAAGGAGCTCACAGATTCTATTTCATTGGTACTTGAATTATGTCTCCTCCTCCTGCACAGAGATCCAAATCCCTCACCTATAGTCTTAATTCTTAATTCCTAATTCTTAATCCAAAAAATTGTGTTCACTTTTGTTTGTTTGATGTCAGTTTTTTGTGCTAATTTCGTTTCGAATGCAAGTTCTCGCACTGACACTCACTCACACTCCTCACCTACTTCCCACAGTCCTAGAGCCAGAGCCAGAGCCACTCGTAGCTCCACACTCCCTCCATTTGCCCCAAGAAGTTGCAACAACCAACCGGTTTGTGCCACCATTCCACCTGCTGCCACCCGCGATGGCATTTCGAGTTCACTTAGATAAAAAGCCAAAAGAACTCAAGGCTCTTCTTGTTCAGTTTGTTTAACCTTTTGCCTTTTTGCCCACACAGAGAACAAAGTTTTTCAATATTTTTTACACAAACTAGAAAACTAGAAACTAATCACTTACCGACCCACTATGTGTACCATCATACATACCTCCTTAGTAGATCACTTGTCTTAAACTAATTTGAAATTTGAACTCCTTAAAAGTCCACTAATTTGTGTATTTTATTTTCTTTTGTTTACCCAACCTGGTTTTCTTTTTGGTTACCCTCGACGGGACCTCAACGATGATACATGCAGGTGATGCCCCAAGACGCGGCCAGAAGACCGTCGACTCGCACAATCGGCTGTTTGGGGAGCCCACCCGCCCGATCACTCCCGCCAAGAACCACATGAAGAGCAGCATTCCCTTTGGCGGACAGAACACAGAGGCAGCCGCCGCCCAGAAGCTGCTGACCACCAACGGCCACTACAACGGCAAGAGCGGATCCGTGTCCTCGGCCTCGTCCTCGGTCTCGTCCTCGACCGAGAACCTCAAGATGAACAGCGGTTCGAGAGGAGGTAAGAATGGATACATAGGGAGGGGGATACTAGGTACTAGTATATAAAAAATAGTAGTCGCTGGATTTGAATTTGATCTGAGGCTGGGAGCTGTCAGAATGAGATGCCAGCCAGAAGCTGGGATTCCATTCAGTTCGAGCTCAGAGACCGAAGTGGCTACACCTCAGAGACCGAAGTATAGCCCGAAACAAAATTTCAATCCATCGAAATAACAAAAAAACAGTCGTAAATTGCGTTTTTCGCTTTATATATATTTTATATAAATATTTTCTACCGCACATGCACTAAAATTTAACAAAAATAAATAAAAACTCGTCCATCGAACCACTTCGTGACTAACAACTTCGTGTCGTATCTCGTGTGCCCGGGTCAGTCTTCCGCAATATGAGCAGTGAGTACATTTCGTTATCCGTGTCCCAGTAGGATCCTAATCCTGATCCTGATCCGCATCCGCCTCTCCCCGGGAGCAGCAGCTCCAGGTTCTAAATCAAATCCAATCCCAAGTGTACGTGATCCAGCCTGTCCCCTGACCCCGGAGCCCAGCATCCCAGAGATTCCACCACCAGACGTACTGCCCATCGATATTCCGTGCAAGGAAATCGAAGTTGGTGACATTCCGGCTGATAATTATACGTACAATCAGTCCGATAAGCGTGACGAGGCCATCCAGTCTCGCTGCGATTCGGGTACTAATCCCGAGAAGCCCTACTCCCTGAACCATATGGAGGGACCGGCGGATCTGCAGGAGCCTATGCATCCTTGCCCCGACACTCTAAAGGAGGCGGCCCAGCAGTGCAAGATGGATTCCCGCAATCCCATCACGGGCCTGGGCCTCAATGGCGATGGTGTTGGCGGCCTGAAGCCGAAGAAGCAAAAGAATCGAGGTGGGCGATGGGTTCTGGAGGTGGTCCTACCCAATCCTAAGTCCTAGTCAGAACACATCTTGAATTATTCTTTTTAGTTTTTTTTTAGATCTTAAAAATTAGAAACGGGAATGATATTTAAATCGGAATCTAAATAGTCTTCACAGTTTAATGATTTTTTTAAATTTATTTTGTAGCCTATAGAACCTCTATCTTCAGTTTAAATCTTCAAGTATTCTAATCCTTTTATTTTAATCTTTCGCAGAGGGTAACCCCGTCACAGGAGAGGGCTACAAGCCAGGCGCAAATGACTTCCACCAGCGAGCCGACTCGTCCCAGGGCGGCACTCCGATCATCAACAAGAACCGTGTCCCACCAGGCGGCTACTCGTCGGGACTCTGGTAATGGACACAACCACTTGCTCAGATCCCAGCACAAGCAACATGGAGGGGCAACTGGAGGGCGGAAAGACCATAAGAAGAAAAAACCTAAAAAAAAAAGCAAACAAAAAAATATAAGATCGTACTATCCATAATAATATACGCATCACCACCCTATCCCGTACTCAAAAAAAAAAAAAACAACAAACAACAAAATATTAAACTCAAAAGCCGGAGGCAGCGAATAGAAGGAAGCCAGAGGGATTTGCCAACGAATTATATAAACAAGAGAACTCAATTGCTCAACGATCTTCAAAGATTCAAGAACCATCATTGATGCAGTATCCGAAACGAGAATTAATCAACCACATTTAAAAGGCCGTCGCACTTAACCACAACTACCAAACACCACCCAACCACCAGCACCCTAACCACCACAACCACTCAACCACCCAAACCACCACGTCCACAACTCCATTGAAAATCTGTAATTTAAATTCTTTAGTTCGTGTAATTCGATGTAATGCCTGTTACGCCCAATAACATATACGACTGCACGTTTATATGATCCTCCCCCGCCTGCGTTGGGGTATTCCGGTTATAGAGATTGACCACCACCACCACCCACCACGCACCACCAACCACAGTGAGGTGGACCTGAAGTACTAGGTGCGTCGGCGCTAAAGGTGAAGGATAATGGGGATGATCCTGCGATCCATCAAGCATACACTTTCGATACGTTAATTATAGTTGCATATACTACACGCCACATTTTATATTTATATTTAAACGAACCGCATTCACACGAACACACACATATATACATACATAATATACATTGTATTACATTACATTAAATATGTAATTTAAACAGTACGCCTGCACGTACTAATGTGCACGTACTAATTAAGTGTAAAAATACAAAATTCAAGCGCGAATCTTTGTTCAATAAAATTTTTCGTACATAAAATTGATTTTTTAATGTGGGGGGTTTCAGTTTTGTAGATTTTTAAGAGGTTTTCTGGTCTTAAAGAGAATGCGGACCGTGTTCTACGTTATTTGATTGTTCCAGTGTCCATCTAAGATGCCAACTTCTTGCAACTAGGGTCAAAATAGAAAATCTCGTTATAAAATAGATCCACTGGGTCCCGGGCAGTATCAAATTCAAATTTTCAAAAAGGCCCGCCCGAAAAACATTTACCAACACTACTATCTGGCAACTCTGTGACATGTTGCCAACTACAATTTCAATTTCGGCCCTTAGCAGCACTGCTCCATCGCATCTTGTAACCTACAACACTACACTATTCACAAACAAAATGGCTCTGAATTTTGCAAACTAAAAAAATCGCGATTTTTCCGGCATCGCAGCGGACCAATTTATATTTAATAACTCACACCACGTGCCAAGTTCGCTTGTGAACAACCGGAAGAAATGCATCTGGACGCGGCGCTTCCCGTAACCGCAGCATAGCCCCATGAAAAGTGAACAGCAGCCAGCCGACTCAGCCAATTTTTTGGCTTTTGTAGGATACGAAAACTAGTTCTCACAGACGCACACATCCACAAACGTTCGTAGCCTCTCGCTAGTGCCTTCCCAAAAATGGAAGGAATGGATCTGTGGACTTCGATGTTCTCCTCTGATTTCGATGAGCCAGAGGACGGGGCGGAGGGTGAAGCTGGTCTGGAGGGGGAAGATGGCGAGCAGTACGGCAATGGGAATGGAAATTCGGATCTTTTGGATGCCGACATGGGCGATGACGACATCCTGGATGGTGAGGAAGAGGACAGGGAGGAGGAGGACTACGACGACGATGGGGAGGGGGAGAATAAGAGGAAACGCTCCGGCCCCGATCCCGACGATGATGCCATCTTCGACTTTGAGTTGCAGCCCATGATTAACTTGTCGGAGCAGCCGGAGCAACCGTCGTCGCTAGAAGACAATGGGGCCAGCATGCGAGGCCAGTCACTGGCCGGCTCCCAGGGACGTAACCCAAACGCCGGCTATCCACAGCGGCCAACTACCTCGCAGATTAACGCCACGGACGAGAACGGAGTGCCCATCAACTACGAGCTGGGCGTTGTCTACATTTGTCCTGCGTGCGGTGCAGAGTTCCGGCAGCAGGACCACTGGAAGCGGCACATGAACCAAATGCACAAGTACAACACCTTGCGCGGCCTCAACTTTCTGCCGGTGGACAAGCTGTATCATCGGTGTCAGGAGTGCAACAAGCGGATTGCGATGCACAGTCGGGAGAATCTGCTGAAGCACAAGTTCACCCACCTGCCGTACAGGTGCACCAAGTGCTACATCTGCAAGCGCGAATACAAATACAGGTGGGTCTCTGCCCAGATGCCGGTCCGGGGAGATGGTTCTCTTTAGATAAGATATGAATTAAGATTTGTTAAGGCATTACTATGGTAATTATGATTATAAAACGATTAAGAAATGTTTCTGGACATCATTGGGTGTTGCTTTTGGAAGCTTACCCTTCCATATTGACCAAACAACTGGCATTACAGACAAGCTGCCATAGAAACGATGGTAGTTACAAGCAGATCCTTCCGTTTCCTCTGTAGTCTCCTTAAAAAATAAACATTTCCTAATATTATTTTTTCATTTTCCACCAACCAGGCAAGATCTAATGGTGCACCTGAGATTGGTGCACTGCGAAGAAGTCGTGGCCATGATGCGAGGAGGCTACAATGCAGCCGGCCGGAAGACCCGTGTCCGGGAGTCTCGCACTGAGCAGTTGCAGAGGGAGGAGGGATTCACTCAGGACCAAGATTTGGACCGCATTGAGGTGCGCAACGAGATACTCGAACCGGACGCAGAGGAGTCCAATGTGTTGGAACATTCAAGGAAGTCGGTAGTCGCCGAAGAGGTGTATCCTGTTGGCAGGAAGAAGAAATCGGAGGAGGAGAACGATGACTTTCAGCTCGCTGCGACACTGTGCGAGGACTACATTCATTTCATTTGTCCGGATTGCGGCGACGAGTGCAAAGACCACAACCAGTGGCGCCGGCACATAGAGTTTGCTCACGACTTCATGAGCCGGCGAGGACTAAACTTCCAGAGCACTGCCGACATGCAGATGCAGTGCATCGAATGTAAACAGGTTCGGCTTATCATAATTAGTCCATTTTAAGGATGAAACTAATGCATTTATTGTTTCTCGCAGATTGTAACCCCGAACACCACCAAAACTCTGCGACTGCACAAGTTTAGTCATCTCCCGCACCCGGAATGGATGAACTGCAAGCTCTGCTACAAGGGATTTTCGGATCACGTCAAGGCGGTGAAGCATCTGCTGCGGGAGCATCACATTGACACTCTAATGCCGGAGCGTCCGGGGAATATCTCAGCGACCATCCATCCAGAGGACGAATTTGGCGGGGAAGGACGAAAAGGAGAGGGAAACGGGGATGCGTTGGACGACGAGTCGCCCTATTTTGCGGATGCGCCCAGACGCGGTGGTCGCATCAGCAGTGACGACATGTTCGAGCCCTTTATAGACTATCTCTGTCCGCAGTGCGGCAAGGAGTTCCGCGAGAAGAAGCACTGGCGCACCCACGTGGTCATGATGCACGGAATGAACGACCTGTCGAAGCTGAACTTCAATGTGATAGACGAACGGAAGCTGAAGTGCCTCGAATGCGACAAGATCATCACCAATGCGTATGGCATCCAGAATGCCCAGCAGCACAGGATCACCCATTTGCCGTTCAAGGCCTATGCCAGATGCACCAAGTGCCACAAGTCGTACACGGACAGGAAGGGTCTGGTGAAGCATCTGGCCACCTATCATCGCATAAGCGACATGCCTCGCAGGTCGGCCGGTGGAGAATCAGGTGGCGGCGGAGAACTTCCGTTGCCCACCGCTCCGAAGCAACCCCGCAAGCAGATCGTCACGGTGGCTAATGAGACTTACGAAATAATCTACCTGGACGACCCGGAGCCAGCCATTGAGGAGGAGAACGATTTTGGGGAGCAGATGCAGGCGGAGGAAGAGGACTATCCCCCAGCACCGATTGCCCCACCGTCGCCACCAATGCTGCCTCCGGTATCAGGAGAGGTTGTCTCTCCAAACGAGGCACAGCGCTTCAAATGCGTCCACTGCGGCGAGGCCTTCGCTTCCCAGGCAGCCGCTAAGCAGCACAGGCTCGATAAGCACTTCAAGATAAGAAAGAGGTTGCGCAGTCACCTGCCGACACAGAACTCGGAATCGTTTGCTCCCCTGCCGACGGTGGAGCAGAACTACATCTTCCTGTGCCCCTCCTGCGGCATGGAGTACAAGACGCAGTTCGAGTGGCGGCGCCACATCAACGACGTCCACAACTTCGACAAGCGCGAGTATCTGAACATGCGGCAGCTGGACAAGTATCGCTACCAGTGCACCCAGTGCAAGGACATTGTTAGCAACTCGAAGCTGAAGGGCCTGCAGGACCACCACTTCCGTCACCTGCCATATCGCTTGTACTTGAAGTGCCTCATCTGCGGTACCTGCTACAATCACAAGCCGAATATAGCGGCGCATCTGCGGGCGCGGCACAACATCTTCGAGAGGGGGGCGCCGGTGATGGTCACCAAGCCGAGCAAGCAGATGAACCACCGCTATCGGGAGGCGGACAGAGAGAAGGCCCGACTTCCATCACCGATTCCGGTACCCGAGTCACCACCCAGCTGTTCGTCCTCCTCCTCGGGGGCTGCCATGAGTCGCACCCTGAAGCCACAGCCCGGGGCGTTGCCCGTTCGACCCGCTGGACTGAACACCCTGGAGGATAGCATCTCGTATCACAATGCTGTGGACTTGGACTTCATAACGTACTTCTGTCCGAAGTGCAACCAGAACTTTGACTCGCACGCCTTTTGGCGCAAACACATCGTGGAGAAGCACAATTTCAATAGTCGCGAGGGTCTGAACTTCCGGCAGCTGGATAACCATCACTACCTCTGTCTGGAGTGCTACAAGCGGGTGACAGTGACCCACACAAAAGGTGCCATCGGGCAGTTGCAATCGCACAAGTTCCGCCACCTGCCCCATCGCTCCTTCAAGTGCTTGACCTGCGGCGGGGAGTTTGTGCGCAAGCAGATGTTCTTCAAGCATCTGAATCGGGACACCAATCGCTGCGACAATCATCCGCAGCGTGAGCTGGACGACGAGGAGCAGGAACACGATCAGGAGCAGGAGGGAGCGTTGGCTGTTCGGTCGATGTACCAGCTGGCGTGTCCCCAGTGCGGCGATGGCTTCACCACGGTGAAGAGAACTGGATGGAAGGAGCACATCAATGTCTACCACAGTCTCACCAAGCTCGACTTGCTGCACATGATCAAGGTGGACGTGGATCGCTATCGCTGCAATGACTGCAATGAGGAGATCCGGACAACTCGGCTGCGCGAGCTGCAGCACCATCGCTTCCAGCACCTCCCCCACCCGGCCTATGTGCGCTGTAAGCTGTGCGACGAGACTGAAG
This sequence comes from Drosophila ananassae, assembly GCF_017639315.1. Taxonomy (NCBI): domain Eukaryota; kingdom Metazoa; phylum Arthropoda; class Insecta; order Diptera; family Drosophilidae; genus Drosophila; species Drosophila ananassae. Next base: position 13,941,835 of record NC_057927.1, on the reverse strand, counting down.
ATTGCTCGGAATCGGAAGGGTGCAGGCTGCACAGTCTGCAGGAACTGAAACAGCATATCCTGGACAGCCATAAGGCGGCCAAGGAAAAGGAATCTATGCTCGCCAAGATCCGCGATCACATGCGCAAGGAGGAGCAGGAAGACGTAGTGCCAACTGTGGACGATGACGACAACCAGACTGGTCACGACTCAGGTCCATATATGCCATTGCCCCCGCACTTGTTGGACGACGGGGACGATATGGACTTTGAGGATCAATATCTGCTGGGATAGGAACTCCTCCCTAGCTGGGAAACTTTTAGTCGCTTAGGTCCCTTTGTGTTTTAAAAATGTTCAAATAATTGTATCTCGAGCGGAAAGCAACTAATTTTTTAAAATAATTGTAATCTTACCACTTTATTTGGTATAACTGATTTATGTTAGTATCGTTTTTAATCTGTCCCCGATTTTATTTTAGAAAATAGTCTTAGTCGCACCCAGTTCCATGTCCGCTTCCATAAACGCGAACTTCCAGTGGTCAACAGAATCGAATGAGATTAAGAATAGTATTCATAGAATCTACTATATACACCTCCTAACTCCCAACTTCGACTCATAGTTTATAATGCATCTCAAGACGGCCCATTTTCATTAATAGTTCTAAGACACTAGCTATTTATTTGCCAGCGTCAGCTGCTTAAATTAAAATGATATTAATTCTTATGGCAATTATAAAGTATATTTCGAAATATTTCATTTTAAGGACAGAGCTGCTCTCTGGGCTAATCAGGAATTAGAAAGGCATTCAGCTCGCTGTTTCACAAAATGTTAAATAAATAAGACAAAAAAAACAAAGAGTGTACTGTTCCTGGGAAAGGGAAATAAGATTCATTTAATAGATCCATTTTAGGTATATTATTCTTTATTAGTAATACAGTTTTATGTTAATTTCGGTCAAAAAATCGCCGCCGAGGCCCTCCTCGCCGAGCACCTCGTCCTCCTTCGTAACACATCGCAGGTAAATATCAACATTTCTTATCGGGATGGATGCGCGGATTAAACTAACAACTTAAAAAACGGCGTTAGATCCTCTGGTGATGATGATAGTAATACGATATACGATATGTTCGGGTCCTCAAATCAACTCACTAACTCTAATCGTTTTAATGTTATCAAATTAATAATAAATATTTAATAAATACTTTTGAAAAGCATAAAAAATTGCACGCTCGTAATAGTTGCCCGCTAAATGAAATAATACGATTCCGAATACAGATACACAATAATTCCAGCCCAGCCCCCAATGTGCTCAACAAAAGAATTGGCTTAAAATTAGACAAAACTGATTGCATGGAATGATGTCTCCGTAATTGAATGACCCACCCAGGTGGTGTCCCTCAGCTCCCAGCTTCCACCCGTTTTGTGCCTCCTATTCGACTTTAAACGTAGAAACTTATGCAACTAGGCATGTGTGTGTTGTGTTTGTGTGTTTTTAGTAACAAATTGTTGTAGTTATTGTAGCGCCATTCCCTCACAAGGTCGGCATATTGCGCCGATGTCCACTGGACTCTGCCTCTTGCTGGGCCTTCTGTTTAGCCCGTCGCGCCTTCTGGCGCGTGTGCTCGATCTGGAAGTCTTCGACGCGCAGGTTCAGCCGCATCATGTTATTGATGAGGAACTCCTCCTCGACAATGTGATCCTCGGGGGATCGCAGCACCGCCAACGTCTCACACAGCCCGGTGCACGTCTTGCGCACCTTGTGCCGGCTAAGCGATGCTCCAATTATGACCAGGGCCACCTTAAAGATCACCCGAATGCCCTCGGCCAGGAAACAGTCCCAGACACGCAGCAACGTCTCCCAGGGCAAAGTGCGGGTCATGGCGCACAGGAACCAATCGGTCATGTAGAGCAGCGGCTCCACTTTGTGCTTCTGTAGGTGGCGGTAGACGGGCGGACAGGTCTTCTTCAGCAAGCCCTCCAGAATGCCAGCATCGTTCTGTATCACCTCCAGGCCGGGTATAAAGTAGTCCTGCAGGTATCTGCAAAGGTACGAAAGGGTAATGTCTCGAAGGATCAAAAGTGTATCAGTCTCCACCGCCCCACTTACACATCACACACGCTGACAAACACCCAGAAGGCGTCCTCCGCCGGCAGGTGCATCAATAGGAAGGCGGCTATGGGTGCCTGCGCCTGGCAAAAGCCAACCTTTGGGTTGTATATGGAATAGGCCTTGAGGACGTTGAAAAGCTCAATTTGTCCCACCTTCTGCTCGTCGAGGAACATTTCGTGGAAGGGAAACTGTCGGTGCTTGTCCTTTTTGATTTCCTCGATGGTCGCCGGATTGCCAGGCTTCTTCAACAGATCCTGATACACATTGGGGTTTTTATTTTTCAGCAAATACGCCCCCGATAGATAGAACCAGGCCTTGGGTCGCACCGACTTGGGTATACCCTTGCGACATCGATCTCGGATCTGCCGGAAGAAGATGTTTCATTAATGAAGTATAAGTATATAGTATAGTATTATCTTACCTTTTTATAGTTCTTTGACATATATATCGACCAGTTTTCAATCATGTACAACCATTTCTTCTCCCTCGCTATAATCTGGGCCTTGGAGAGGGGCTCCTTGGGCTTGTCGGTGCGCTGGAAGCCGCCGTAGAAGCCATTGCGATCCGGGCAGCTGGAGACGGTCGAGCAGAGGGAGATGGTGTCCAGGGATCGCGGTGCCGTGGCCATCGCCGACGCCAGCTCTCCGGCCTCAGCGACTGTGTACTGAAAGCACAAACACAAAGCACTCTACGATCAACAAATCCGCCCACTAACAGGGCCCACTAATTGTGTATGCAAATTCGCTGAGATCTGGGCTGGGGCAATAAAAAGTGCGCAATTAGGTGCAGTAGACACTATCGGCCTCTAACTAGGCGGGGAATTACTCATACTAGTTGTCCCTCATCTTTTTTCGGCAATCTCTTCAGTCGACTCGACTCTTATCGCTCTTATCAAGCTCAAGGTGAGAGCAATTTAGGCCGATTTGGGGAGATAACCAAAAGACGACCGTGAAATTGTAAACGCTCTAGATCCCACCTCATCATCATCCTGAAGGAGGTCCAACAGACTGCAGCTAAGGAAGCGCATAGTCCGACAACAGAGGGAAGACTGACCAAGTTGGTCTACAATTGGTCACTTAATTGTGACTCAAGTGCTTGTTCTAGTAACTCAGCAGATGGCTTAGAAGGCGAGGAAGTAGTGAAAGTACCTTGCCAACTTCCCTAGCCAGTTCCCTCAGGGCTGGTGGCAGTGGGGCACGAGCTGCAGCCACTTGTGCATCCCCACTGGTCACCGGATGCTCGAGTTTGCTTAATGAGCCAGCCCACTTCACCTGGCCACCATCCGCACAAAAAAAAAAAAACCAACAACTAATTGAGGCAAGTGTGTCTTCGGCCCAACAAGTGGCAGAATAGTCGCTAACTAAAGAATAAAAAAGACATCAGAATGGCATGAGACTTGAGGTTGAAACTGGGAATACACTTTTGAAGAGAAAAATAATAAGTACTAGAGGTCCTAGCTCCTATAAGGGCTACAATTTAGGGTATGTTTTGGGGATTTTTTAGAACAAAATTTAAATTTTAATATAATATAATTCAAAACTTTCTCTTGATTATTAGTTTTTTTTGTCATTAAGTTTAACTATTTTAAAATGTATAATTATTGTCTTTTATATTTATGGATAGATTTTAAATAAAACTTTACTGCAAGATTAAAAAAAAAGGGGTTTCTGGGTAATTAGTTTGAATATAATGAATTAAAAAATAGATTAAATATATTATATACAAGTTGGTTTGTATTTTTACAATAAAATTCATTCATAAACCTATTTTGAATCACTTTCTAAGATAAATATGTACAGGGATTAATGGCTATAATTAACTATTAGTGACTAATATAGTTCACGCGATAAAAATAGGTATATGATTACACTGCAAGTTCTATTTTTATTTAAGAAACATAACAATTAATATTGATATAATATTATTTTATAATATATTTACATTAATTTATTAAATATATAATTATTAAGTTCAAAGCAACGAACAAACTACTATCTTAAATAGGAAATATAAACAAAATTAGAACTATCTTTGGAGAAAACAATCTTCAAGATACCTTTTGGCAGGGTAGAGAACAAGGGAAGAGTACAAAAGCCACATAAATAGTAAAAAAAAAAGCAAAGTGCAATCTGGCAGAGACAGGCGACAATATCCGACCTTCGGGGCCCAGCGATCGAAAAACGGAATTAGAACGTTATCGCGGCAAGGGGTATGATCGCATATTTGCTTACTTAGTGATTGCAGGGCGGCAGGTAGTGGGTGGTAGGTGGAAGGGGGGTGGCCACCACCCACAAAAAATGAAACCTGACTTGGATTTCTTCAATGGTAGTGGGGGGCGGGGGTCTGACCATTTTTTGCCTACGCTAGCCAAAATAAGTGAGCCCGTATTTACATACATATATTATTTGTAGTGTGTGGTGTGTGGTGTGTGTGTGCGGGCACAATACACGGCAATTGTTGTTATTAACCGTAACTGCTCGCCATATACCGCCCGCCTCCACATTCACATGTAAACTTTTGTGCCTCACCTTTTGCTATGCTGTTCTCGTATCACAGTCTCTCGTATTTTGTTGTTGTTCGTACGTAGTTGCCTTCCTCGTTAGTGAGTGCTTTCGTGGAATGCGCAATTTCTAGTTCCGCTTTTCCTTTCCTGCAGGCTCCTAAGTTTCCTCGATCTCTGACAATTGGGGTTTTCCAGCACACACACACCTGCGCCCGCACAAATGTGTTGGGAATTAATGTGAAAACATAATTTCCGCAGAGCTTTTTGTTTATTTTCTATGCAAAATAAGGGAGAGCAATAATAAATGGGTGGCAGCACTGTTTGCAACACCGATAACTTAATGCTGCCACTATCTCTCGTATCGGTATCGGAATTTATTTATCGGTTAATTTTGCGAAGGGTGGCCACGCTGGTTTTTGAATTTAGAAGCCGCGAAATGTTTCGTTATCAAAATGCCAGATAAACTTTACATAGTATTTAATTTGTTATTAAGGATTTTACTTTTTACTTTTACTTTTTATATATTTTTGTTATTCAGAAGATTTAAAATTGACTTAATGGTTCTGTTAAATAATACTTACTTTCTATCAATCTCTTTGATGGTATAGCAACCATATAGTATGGCTTCGTGAACGGCAATGAATCTTATTTCAGATATTTCATATCTGTTGGTCTCAATTTTTGAAATTGAGCTTTTGTAGTCATTTAATTGAAAATTGGTGTCTTTGATAAGTGTCAATTACATAATATGATTTCAGTAAAGAAGCGCGCAAAGGCGAAATTTGTACACTCTAACCTTTTTAATCACTCTTAATTAGCACATAGAATTTAATATATATTTTGTTAAATTTAGAACCAAAAAGTTTAAGATGACAATTATATAAAATACATATTTATTGATCCTTGTTTTTATCAGTAATACATAACACTTTGAATTACAAAGAAGACTTAATGACTGGGTGCCCTTTCCGGCAATTGAGATATCCATTTGGAACCCACTTTCAACTGTGCTAGTTTCCAGAGACCGAGCCAGATGATTGGGAACACCTGGACCACTGCGAACTCCGCGAATCGGCTAAGGATCTCCCGCCAAGGACCGTAATCTTGAACTCGCCACAGGAGAACCAGCGACATTATGTTACTCATAAACAGAAGCCATAGAAAAATTTCACGTTCGTGTGCCCGGATGTCCTTGAAGTTCCCAGCCAGGATGCAGAGCAGAAGCAGCCACGGCAGCGTCAGTTTAAGACACATTACCAGGGCATGAGTCACGCTTAGATGGCCGAGGCAGGATTCGTGTAGGATATCCAAGTAGTCGTCGAAGGCAGGAAAGCTGCCAATTGCGAATAGAGAATACCAACTGTAGAGGAATATATATGTGGCTGCTGTTTTCGGTCCAACAGTCTCATTCCTCTCCAGCTTCATCCGCAGTGCCATCTGCAGTTCGAGAGCCAGCATTTGGATAACAACCGCTTCGTAGGATGTGCAGGATAACGTGTACAAAGTACTCAGGTTGAAGAACATCAGTTCGCTGGGCTGCAGATTACGTCTTTGCGAAAAGGCCACGAAGCCCAGATATATCCAGGAAACTATATATGTTGCGTCTGGATACCATCCTATAAGGACGTGCTCGAGAGCGATGAGCAGCACAAAGAGGTTGCTCAACCAGGTGACTAGATTGTGGTAAATTCCACAGGCCAGAGGACGCAGTAGAGTGAGAAGGATACTGAAGACTAGAGCTCCTGGCTGGGAGCAGCCCATGGGCTCCGGTTGAAATGGCAGACACCCAAGTCCCAGCAGCAGCAAAAGCCAGATGTAGAAGTAAAGTCCTCGGACGCGGAAGGCATCTCTGTTGGAGAAGCAGGCAAAGGATAAATAGCCCAAGGTAATAAGGTGGCGCTTGAAGAATCCTCCCAAGCAAATTAAGGCTATACTCGCGGGAAGGAGCAAACTAAAGCGGCAGACCATTCTGGGACGGTTGCCGATCACTTTCAGGTTAAGCATCCAGTACAGTGAGGGCAGCATGAGAACCATCATCACCGAAAGGGGAAATCCGTCCAGCAGCATGTAGATCACCAAGAGCCCAGTCAGTGTCCGGGAGAAAGCCCGACACCACATCAGGCCATGTGATGCTTTCGGTTCCTCGGAGCTTCCCTTGAAGACTGCTCCATTGCCCAAACGACAGCGCAAACAGTACACCCATCCAATCCCCGCCAGACTCACCGCCACCAGCAGTCCGACATCATAAAAGTGCTGATAGTAATCGATTCCCTTGACCAGCACCGGCATGAAGTTGGCTGCATAATCCCGCAGAGCTTTGAAGCGCCGTTGACCCTTCAAGCCCAGGCAGTTCTTCAAAAAACTATCCATTGTCTGGGCGTCCAGCCAGAAGGCGGGTAATCTGCTGGGATGCTGCTCCCTCAGGTGACGGGCTTGGGCCAGGAGCTGCCTGGCATTGGTGAACATAGCATTGGCCTCGTACCGTATACTGGCGTTCAGAAATCCATTGGGCAGGATGCCCCGACTGTTCACTGGTGGTGCCAGTCCCAGCATGGCGCTCATGAGGGCAGTGATCTGGGGCGGATGCAGGACATGCAGTGGTAGCCTGAACCCAGTGCTGTTGGCCACAAAGCTTCGCCCTGGCATGGACTTAATGTGAGCCACACCAGATCCCCAGAGGAAGAAGGGGGATTCCACTGCCAGTTTGCATTCGGCTGGAAGGGGAATCTGATAAGTGAAGCTTTTGGAGAAGAGAGACTTATATCTTACTTTTGGTCTGCGGATTACCCAGATTGGAGGTGAGGAGATATGCCGTTCTCTTATCGGGTAAGAAATCTTCAAACAGTTGATACATTTTATGGATATTTGATTCGATTTGATGGAGGTTCTGTGATGATGGTTCCTCACCCGTCAGGTGGATGAAGAAAACGAGTCCTGTCATATTCCTCAACCGTCTGGATTCTTTGGTGAGAAGTTTTTCCACGGCGTAGAACGTAGCTTTCTCCGGCTGGAAGTGGGCTGTGGTTCCGTGGGATCGGGTCTTGTAGTTTATCACCTTGGCTTGGTTCCCGATGTCGGGAAGGCGTCTGAGCACTGCCGAGGTGGTCCAGGCATAACTTCGGTAACTCCGTCTGAAAATCGTGTCGAGGGTCGGATACTGAACCCATCCACGTGCCACCACCGCGGCATTCTCATTGTAACCCGTAAACAAGGATACGTATGGCGACAAGGACGAATAGGTGGTTGTCTCGGGGCGACTGATTCCCACCAGACCTTCACGCATAAAGATGTTTTGGAGCAAGGGAATAGAATGGCATTTGTTGGACAAGAATGTTTGGGCGGAGAGTCCATCCCTCAGGAAGATAACGAGGCGATCGGCCGGCGGTGGCTCCTTTAGCGACTCCACATTCTGCGGTTCGAAGTCTCCCAGAGAGGGGACTCTCAGATAGATAATCCCCACCGAGAATAGCACAACCAGCTGCAAAAGGATAAGACTGGGGTAGGACTCCAACATGGTTCCACGGTTCAGTTTTTCTTTTAGGACTCGAAGAGAAAATCTTTTCCCCAGGGCCTGTTACTTTGCCATTTCTGTCAAATTTTTCAAAGGTTGCTTGGGTTTGGGGTCAGAAAGGCCGACCTACTGAGTTTCTAGAAGATTTTTACCAATTCTGTTGATTTCTTCCCATCTAAGTAGGCTAAAAAACAATAGTTTTAAATCCAAAATCATCGTAGCATTTGCTTAAAATTCAGAAATGAATCTGTCTTTATTCCAAACTGGACTCTGGTGTGCGAGCTCAGTTGTCGTCAAAGTTTTGTTTCTGCTGTATCGTCGCCTTTTGTCTAGAATAATCGGAAAGGTTAAAAATAGGCTAGAAATGTGGAAACTTCAGGCAATACTGGTGCAGCTGCTCCTGCTCGTCTGCGTGCTGCGACTATACTTCCAGCCCGGCGAACTGGAGTACCCGAAGCCGCAAAAGACGCTGCCGGAGATGGGCCTCCAGCCACCCGCCGCGCGTCTGGTCTTGTTCCTCGTCGAGGGTCTACGGGCAGAGACCTTCTTTGGGTCCAATTTCCAGCAACTGCCCCATCTCAAGGAGCTGTTAAGCCACCACGGTCTTGTGGGCGTGTCTCGCACCACTATTCCCACGCTGACGCGAACCGGCAAGGTGGCACTGCTCGGCGGCTTCTATGATGTGCCTTCGTTGGTAACAGATGATGGTTACGATACCATCTACAATCGCACCTGGTCGGCGCCCAACACTGTGGTTCTGGATTTTTCGGGTCACCCGCGGAAGGTGTATGAGATGCTCGAAGCCAGCTTGAAGGATGTGGATACTTACAATAGACTGAGGATAGCCACTCGGTCGGTGATCACTCTCCAGATGAAGGGCCTGATTGCGGAGAGCCCGCTGGATGAGAGGTACCTGGTGAAGTTCCGAAATGCTCAGTGGACCGTAAGGGAGGCCTATCATATGATTGAAAGGGTGTTTGCCGACCGAGCTACTGCGTATCTGATGACCTCCGCCCATGGACTAACGGATTTGGGTGAGTGGCTTCCGTGGGGGGGTGGTCTTAAAGTATCATTTATCCTTATTTCTGTCCAGGATCGCATGGTGGAGCATCACTCCAGGAACAAACTACTCCCTTTTACCTTTGGGGAGCTGGTGTCCATCGCAAGGGCAACAATTTCAGTAGCCTGGAGCTCCACAACGGCACCCACATGCCGCTCCACAAGCTGGACCAGATTGACTTGACGTCTTTGATATCGGCGCTGATTGGATTGCCACCACCGATCAACAACTTGGGTGTCCTGCCCCATAGCTACATGATGGTGACGCCGGAATACACGAGGAAAGCCATGGACCTGAATGCTCTGCAACTGCTGGCCCTCGCCAAGGAGAAGATCAGGAAGCACGAGCGTGGCATCTTCTACAAATGGCTGCCAAAGTCAATGGATTTGGATCTGACCCGCATTGCCTACTACCAGAACCAGATGGACCGCCTGCTGGAGATAGGAACGAGCGAGAAGGCCAAGGAGACGAGCGAACTGGCGGCCACACTGTCCCTGAATGCCTTGAAGTACTACAGTACCTACCTACACATTCCAGTTCAAGTGACTACCGCACTGGCCCTATTGGGCTGGATGTACTTTTTGATGATCAAGGTCTCGAAGGATTCAATGGAGTCCAAGGAGAAAAGCCGCGGATTTGTGACCTGCGCCACGGTTACAATTCTTTCATTGGGACTCTTAGTCGGAGAACTGGTATTCCTGCAATGTTCCTGTCTGATGACGATCCTCTGCCTGCTGTTGCCCTTTGGCGTTTGGTGTCTGGCTCTGGCGGAGATGCCGTGTGAGGGTCGGTCGTTGTTGGAACCGTTGACCCACATGGGATGGATTTTTGTTCCGGCTGGAGGAATCTTGGTCGCTCTCAACTGCCCCTGCTTGTTCGGCATAATCTTTGTCTGCTCGGTTTTGATCTACAACCGACACGGCTGGAGTTACTTTTCGCCCAAGTTCCTGGCATGGCTGGCTCTCCTCTGTTTGCTGTGTGGATTCCTGTGGTCACAGCCCGCCATGCAGATCTTGATGACCACCGAATACCGCGTCCCGCTCCAAGCTGCCAGCATGTTTATGGTGGTTCTGCGACCATTTGTTCTCAAGCATCAGTTTCCGGGACATGTCTGGCTCCTTAATGTAGTCGCGCTGGTGGCGGGAGGCGTGGGTATCTACTTCCACGAGATTGGCAAGACGGTGCCGATATATATCCTAGCAGGATCCTGGATACACCTAATCTACGCCATTTTGTCGTCGGCGTATTGCGTTAATTCCGGACCACGGAATCGCTGGGAAATCATATGTTTCAATCTGCTGACCGTTCATGCCTTGCTGAGTGACTCCTACTCGTCACTCTTTGTCCAGGCACTGGTCACGGAATACCAGATGGGAGGTGAGGTGCACGAGGAGAGCAAGCAGCTGAACGAAGTGGAGCAGGCGGATGAGGAAATGCAGCCCGGGAAGGAAACCCCAATGACGTCTTCAATGCACTTACACATGTCCTACCGGTTTGCTGTTTCCATCCTGCTCTACTTCTACGTATCACTTTTGGGATCTGGACACTGGATTGGCGGCTTCACCTATCTGGGCAACACGGCTCGACTGTACCTTCCGGAGCCGTACTCTGTGCCGATGGCACTGCTCGTGTTGATCCACCTGCTGATACCAGTCTTCGTGTTCCTCTCCAGCCTCCGGGCAAAGAGCTCCTTTGCCCGTCTGGGGACCAGATCCATCATCACCTGTCTAGTGCTCATCTGCAATGCTGTTGTTTTGTTCTACGTTGTGTTTATCGATCACCGGTCGGACTGGCCTTTGGTTCATCCCTCGGTGATCAATGTGCTTCTTGTCATTTTGGCGATACTTCTTATTTTGTCCTGCCAAAGCCTGGTCGATGTTTTGTTTCGGGGATTCAGCCTGAAGCTGCCTGGTCCGAAACGAGTGGCCCAGGAAACCAGACTCCCCAATCCCTCGCACCCACAAGGAGAGGTCTGATCGACGAGCCAGGATATATAAAAAAAAATTAACTTAAATGTAACTAAATTAATTGTACTTTAGCATGTTATTTACTTTATAAAGATTTTCACCGATTTGTTTCTTTAATATTCATGTTTCCTTTTTATATCCGTGCGTTGGGAATTACAATTGAGGGAACTAATCCCCATTGATCCGTATCAAAAGATCCTTAAAATTCTTCAAATTTAATTTTGGCCAAATTTCTGTCCAATTTCAGGCCAAAATCATGATGGTACCCCTTGGAAAAGTGTGTTCAACGCTTTTCTCACAGTTTTTGGCGAATATCTTGACCATTTCGTATCCGATTCAAAAACGGTGAACCATTTATGAATCAGGGAACTAATCCCCATCGATCTGCATCAAAAGATCCTTAAAGTTCCTAAAATTAAATTTTGGCCCCCTTTCTGTCCCATTTCTGGACAAAATCATGATGGTACCCCTTGGAAAAGTGCGTTCAACGCTTTTCTCACAGTTTTTGGCGAATACCTTGACCATTTCGTATCCGATTCAAAAACGGTGTACCATTTATGAATCAGGGAACTAATCCCCCTCGATCTGCATCAAAAGATCCTTAAAATTGTTCAAATTTAATTTTGGCCCCATTTCTGTCCCATTTCTGGCCAAAATCTTGATGGTACCCCTTGGAAAAGTGCGTTCAACGCTTTTCTCACAGTTTTTGGCGAATATCGTGACCATTTCGTATCCGATTCAAAAACGGCGAACCATTTATGAATCAGGGAACTAATCTCCGTCGATCTGCATCAAAAGATCCTTAAAGTTCCTAAAATTAAATTTTGGCCAAATTTCTGTCCAATTTCCGGCCAAAATCATGATGGTACCCCTTGGAAAAGTGCGTTCAACGCTTTTCTCACAGTTTTTGGCGAATATCTTAGTTTAATAAAAAAATAAAGTTTTTTTTTTAACTATTGATTTCACATTCTGGCAGATGGTATTACCATGAGTGTTAACGCAATTTTCTGATTCTTCGATAATACCAATAAACTTCATTAATGTTCTAGCGGAAAATTGCCTCCACCGAGTTGAGTGGTTTTAAAACCAGAATATTCAAATTTTTTACTTAGTGAAAGAAAGATGTGGAAGCTGGCGTGTCTATTTAAAACAGTTATTTTCCTATATATGATCCAGGGGGTTAGGAAGGGTATATCCATATATAGTATCATATCTATAATCAACTAATATTTCAGATCTCATCACATTTCGAGTTTACTAACTTCAAGTGTAAAAGTGACGATGAGAAGTTTTCAGAATTCAAATTATGTCAATTAAAGTCTATAAATCGAACCTACAAATATGCTCATCTAAAAGTGAAGTTGTCAGTTTATAGATATATGAAAAAATATCAAAAAGTGGGCCGATTTTCGTTAGCCAGGTTTTTATTGAAATTGAATGTTGAAGATCCAAGATCGGGAAGGTATAACATTTGCCGATCCGACAATTATTAAGAAAGTTATGGCCTTTTGTCGGCCATGTTGATGGGAAGACTAAGGTCTCAAGTCTCAAGTTAAGATCCTTGGGTTTCTAAAACGCCAGTGTTTAAGACTTGTGTCTAAAAAAATCTGCTCAGATTAGGAAACCCCCCCAGACAGATGGAGGCTTAAACAGAGGTTTTTTGGCGGTATATTTAAAAGTTTAATGGAGCTGACTTTATGTATGTATTTTACAGTACAAGTACCACATGGAAGTTTCGTAAGTATTTACGGTTCGAGGGAGTAATACTTTAAGTAGTAAATTAACTTAAATGCAGCTGGCTGGATTAGGTACACTTTGCAGGGCTTACAGCCAGGAAATGAGAACTTTTTTTGTGTCCAAGTGGAGGTCTCGTTGGAACCTACTCGGCTTTTGGCTTCTGAGTGTCCAGATGAGCCTGAAAATGAAAAGGGACTGGTTGGGAAAGGGAAACTGATGAAAATTATATTAAAAACATACCTTTTCGGCTACTTTGAAGAGGCTATCGAAGCTGCACTGCCCCGTTTCCATCACCATGCCGTGGAAGATCTTGGATTCGGTGGCAGTTAGGAGTTCGTAAGGCGAACCAAACTCCACCAGATGTCCCGCATCCATTACCAGCACTCTGTCGGAGTCCATGATGGTATTGAGTCGATGGGCAATCGTCAGGACCGTACAGTCCCGGAATTTGCTCCTTATAGTTGCCTGGATCAGGGCGTCCGTCTGTGGATCCACATTGGCGGTGGCCTCGTCCATGACCAGAACACGATTCTCCCGGAGAATGGCTCTGGCCAGACATACTAGCTGGCGCTGGCCCACGCTGAAGTTGGTTCCGCCCTCGCTGATTTTGCTCTGCAGTCCGCTGGGAAGCTCGGAGATCAGTGGCTTCAGCTTCACCTCCTCCAGGGCCTCCCACAACTTGGCGTCTTGGTACTCCTCGAACGGATCCAGGTTGTAGCGCATGCTGCCCGAGAAGAGAACTGGCTCCTGCGGGATGATGGATATTTTGCTGCGCAGATCGAAGAGTCCCATCTCGGCCGTGTCCCGGTCATCGATGGTGATGGTGCCTTCGTTGTAGGAGAGTCGGAAGAGTGCGTTGATCAGTGATGACTTGCCGGCGCCAGTTCGTCCCACAATGCCGACCTTTTCGCGGGGCCTGATCTGGAAGTTGAGGGCCTTGAGAACGTACTTGGACTGCGGATCCGGGAAGTAGCGGAGGCACAGGTCCTCGGCCACAATCTCGCCCTGTTCGGGCCAGCTCGGCGATGGCTTCTTGCCCGGCCTGGACTCGAACTCGCCCTCCGGCTCGATCTCGTCGTATTCCACCACCCGCTCCACGGCGGTCATCGTGTTCTCCAGCTCCGCCGACTGCCGCATGCCCCACTGCACCATGCCGGTCATGCCCATCGCCTGGGTGATGGCCAGGCCCACCTCTCCAGTACTTTCCGGAGGATTGATGAAGTAGTTCAGGATGATGACCACAATGTACAAGGTGCAGAAGCAGTCCAGGTAGTAGCCGAACGCTCGATTCGTGGCCAGGAACGTGTAGTATCCGGAACTGTGGAGATCCTGCAGATTGTCAAATTCCGCAATCAGTTGCTTCTGAGCTCCCAGGGCCCGGATAGTGGGCAGGCCGCTAATGGTGATGCTCAGGTGCGAGTATATCGGCGATCTGGCCACCGCCTCCAGTCGCTTCACATCCCTGGAGGTCTTCAGGTAAAAGTCTCTGATGTAGTAGAAAACTACTCCCAAGGCGAAGGTCAGGATGAAGTAGTAGGGATTCGTTATGCAGATCACAGCGACGATGCCGCTCAGGGTGAGGAATACCTGCACCACGTCCAGCATAACGGAGGGCAGCAGCTCGTCAATCTGGCCCAGATCCTTGGAGAAGCGATTGAGGATGCGTCCCGAGGGATTCGTGTTAAAGAAGTACATGGCCGCCCGGGTGATGCCCCGGTACATGGCGTTGTGCAGTTGCTTGGAACTCCGCATCGCCATCTGGTAGAAGAGCATCGTCCGAACAATGGTGAACACCACCACGGCTATGTTAAGGGCGGTGAAGTAGTACATGTCCTCCGGATCTGTTTTCATGTCCGCCTTATCCTGATTTTTGTCCACCCTGTCGTGGGACAAAGAAATCTCTTGAGTTTTTGGAGCTATATATGATGAAGTCTACTCACCAATAGGCCAAGAAGTAGTCCGCCGCGGAGCTCAGGATCTGGGTGGCCAGGCAGAGAAACAGGATGAAGAGGAGCAGAAGCCAGCTACTGCCGGCTGTGAGGTATTCCTTGTACAGTCCCAGGCCGATCTTGCCCTCCACGCGGGTCTCCTGCATCTGCAGCGCCGCCTCCTGGGCCATCGACTCCGCCATGGAGCTGAGGGAAGTGAAGCTGTTGTTCCGAGTGCTGGGCTTACTGACCCGGCTCTCCGTCCTGCTCAGCGATGGCACACTCAAACGGTCCACCCCGTCTCCGGGTGGCACCTCCAACTCGTCGAATGACTCGTCCGTTTCATTCGGCGATGTCAGGAGCTGGGCAAAGTCCAAGCCACTGCGCTTCATCGAAGAGTAGGTGCCCATGGCGCTAATCCGTCCCTTGTCCATGATAACTATGAGATCCGCCTGCTCCAGGAACTGAAGCTGATGCGTGACCAGGATGACGAGTTCACTTCGAAGGTAGCCGCGCATGCACTGATCAAACAAGTGTCGTCCCACGTGGGTGTCCACTGCGCTGAGTGGATCGTCCAGGAGATAGATGTCCGCTCGCCGGTATACTGCCCTCGCCAAACTAATCCTGGCCTTCTGCCCGCCGGATAGGGAGGCTCCTCGCTCTCCGACAATTGTCTTATCCCCATAGGGCAGGAGTTCAAAGTCCCTTTCCAGGGCGCACTTCTTCACGACAGTGCGATAGCGGTGCTTATCCCACTCTAGGCCGAAGAGTATATTCTCACGCACAGTGCCCGTAAAGAGCCAGGGTTCCTGGGCCGCATACGAGTAACTGCCACTGACCCTTAGCTGGCCACTCTCCGCCGGCAGCTCGCCAAGAACCGCCTGAATCAGACTGGACTTGCCGGCGCCCACGGGTCCAATGACAGCCACCAGTTTCCGGCGACCCAGCTGCAGATTAATGTCCTCCAGTGTGGGCTCCAATGAGTGGCTCTCCCATCTCGCCTGGAACTGGCTGAATTCGATAAGGTTGTCCGACAAGCCATTGCTCTTGGGACTGTCCCCATTCAGGGATTCTGACTTGGTAACAGGAATCGGTGCTATCGACTTATCCCTGACCTTAGTCTCGGGCCGATGCATAAACGTCTCCAAACGCCGAATGGAGACCAGGAGCTCGGCAAACTGAGAGATGCCCTGGGGGAAGAACATCGTAACTGAACGCCGCAGGATATTGTAGTAGGCAGTGACGAAGAAGGCTTTCTCGGCATCCAGTATGTTTCCCAGAAGGACGAAGGCGATCAGGCTCGAGGCCACAAAGATGCGCGACAGGAACATGGAGAAACTTAGGAGTATTCCACGGATATAGTTGACTTTCTTGATGCACACCATCTCGTTGAAGCGAGTCAGTTCCACCAACTTGCCGAACGGCTTCTCCCAGGCATACATCTTGATGACCTGGATTCCCGAAATGATTTCGTTCATCATCCGGACACGCTCGTCGGTCCTTAGGGCCGTCCTTAATCTCAGGACACTGGTCCTCTTGCCCAGATAGGACTGGAAGGGCAGGAACAAAAGCATTACAGCTATTCCAAACAAGGAGGATACTCCGATCTGCAAAAATAAATCAAGAAAAAAACATTTAAAGATTGTCGGCAATTTAATGGAAGAATAATTAAAATTTAAATATGGGAAGCCCCATACTCCAAATTGATAACAAATTGGGTTATTAATGGAGGTCTCGTGGACAGTAATTATATTTCATTAAAATTCATTGGAATGTTATGAGAAACTTATAGCGTTACGATAGAGACATAATCTAAAACACATTTCTTTGCAAAAGTTATCTAAAAGTCACAATGATAGAGCTCGCGAGAACCGGTTTTCATATTTGTTTGAAAAGATTTCCAAATAACCCATCCACCCACTTACCTCAAGGTACATCAGGTAGGTGACTAGAATCAGTTCCAGTGGAGCCAGCCACAGGTAGTGCACGTTGATTAGGACAGTGTCGAAACGTCCGACATCATTGGAGAGGAGATTGACGACCTGGCCGACGGTTGTATCTCCCAAGGCAGTTCTACTTAGTCTTAGGGCTTTCCGATAAATCAGGCTGCTTAGAGCTGGAAGTGGGATAAGGTTAGTAGATTGAAGAGTTAAGTAAAGAAGAGTCTTAACTTACCGACACGCATTTTCATGCCAAGGTGGAGTAGCCCCAGCATATAGGGATGACCTGACATAACACTAAGCACGGATCCAGCAATCAATCCCGCTGCATAGAGCTGTGCTTTGGTCAGATCCGGATCCTTTCCAGAGAAGTAGGCCATGAGTCCGAAGAGACAAATTGGCTGAGAGACCCTGACAACCGATTAACTTTAATACAGTTCATATAAATAGTTGCGAATAGTAGTTACCTGGTTAGGAACTCGTGCAGGAATAAATAAAGTCCTGTAAGGGCCAAGTGCCACCCGAAAACCTTCATCATGGTACGTCGCAGGCTTGGTTGCTCATTTTTCCTCACCTGCTCATCCCATGCCTTGCACAATCGATCACCCAAGGAATCTAAAAAATAGTTCCACAATTTATACTAATATCTTATCTAAGATATAGTTTAAAACATACCTGATTTGTGTTCCTTGAGGGCCCTATAGAGATCCTTCTGTTCCAGTGTCTTCTTGCGACCCTCGAAGAGTATGGGAAGGGCGAAACTTCAAGTTGCGCGAGAACCATCACGTAGTTGGAGGCAAATCCAGATTTTATAGAAGTTATAAAGAAAACCTAATTAGCTGGGGGTTCTCTGTTATCAGAAGCTGTTGTGACAGCCAAAAAATGACTAGACAACTGAAATTTCCATGCTCTTATCAGCGAAAAAAACAGTTGCCAGTTGAATTGTTAAATTCTCTTTCCATAGAAGTAGCATCGTAATTGTCAATTTCATCATTGCTAGCAATAAAAACTTATGGTCATCTAATTCAAGGAACTTCCTTCTTCCAAAATTTAATATTAGGGATATCTAATCAAGAATCAAACACTATTTAAAGTAGCTCTTGTTGGGCAGTATATTATGATAGAAGGAATTCCCATTGACCCTAAACAAAGTGCTTCATAATGTTTGAAATGTCACTGTGTAATCTAATCTCATTAGTTCTAATTGGTGTCAATAAATCTAAGAACGATATTATTTAACAAATATTAATGGTAACTGCGCCCTGGATAGATTTCTGACTCATTTGTTCTGCACCCAGTTCGATAAAACGATCCAATATCAAAGTACTTCTGCTTGATTCACTCAAATGTGTTTTCAAACAATGGAGCCATGACAGTGCCGCCTTTAATTGGTAACCAATTAAATAAAGCTCCAGATCCGTCCAGCCGGATGGACGGACAAAAAAAAAAAAAAAGATTTTCACGCTCCGGCCATGTAAATTAAACGATCCATTGAATAAAATAATCAACTTGTCAGTGCTGTCACGCCGGCAACCCCTTCCTTTTTGCTTTCTAGCACATTAGTGTTCCATTTGGAGAGTACCGAGTACCTAAAAAAACAGCACCTTAATTGGCCTTCAATGCGGTAATTTGTATTATCACCGGGCTCTTATCAGATACTTTTATCCAAGATCCGCACTTGAATGTAATTTGAACGAATGACGTATTTCAGACCTACTTCTAGCCACAATATATAATTAAAAATCATGTTAATATATTGTTTTGTTTACTTCAAAGCATGTATATATATATTTTTATTGTTATCTGTATCTCATAGTACTCACCAGAACAAGAGCGATGAGATGGGATTGGAGTGCTCCCGCGGATTCTCCGGGAGATCGTCCGCTTTCATGGACTGCATTCTGGATGGCAGTTGAAGTACGTTAAATGGAGTTAAATTGGACTATATCTACATATACAAATGTATAGATGATTGCATTACAGAAGACTTGTTTTATAGCCAGGATTGGCTTTGGGGCGATCGCGGTTGATTAGCGCTTTTTCACTCGAAGGGGGACACGCGCTCGCCTCTAATATAATTAGTTCGGCATTAGCGCAGAAAGAAACCAGATGGAAATGCCAGCGATTTATAATCTTCGGATCAAGTTTGATTTCTATTCACGTTTAAAGGGAGTAAACTTTTCCACTGTCACTATGACATTTGCCTTAAATACTCTGGTACTAGTACGGGCTTTATGGAGGGCTCTCTTGGGCAGATCACTTCACTTCGAATCACTTTGTATTTCTATCCGTTACAACCGAATTTCGTCATCGGCCGCGTTGAGTTACTTTCAGCTCTATATTCGCGCATCGAACTTATCAGAATCCCCGCATCCACATGGCCGTATACTATATACAAACTGGATCCGTGGGCATCCGTAAGATACAATGGTTGGCCCCGTTCTAATGGTTACTCGTCTGTTGTCGACCCAACTCTCTCTCCATTAGTCTTGAGTTGCCCGATTCGGATGTTCCGATTCGGAGAGGAATATCTCAGTCTATTTGACTCATGGGTCTCTCTGAGTATGTTGTGTCAGGTTAAGATCGGTACACTCAGAGAGAACTAATCTTTAATCCATTTAAATACCTGTAATTAATCTATAATATAGATTCTGTATAGATCCATAATATTACCTTTCAGAATCTTAAGAATTCTTAGAGACAAAAATATGTATCTATTATAAAGATGAGTATGTATACTTATTTTAAGTGTATGTTATTACTATACCACTCACTCTCCCGAATTTTCTCTATTTTGAATGTGTTAAGCATTATCTCTCTCACTCTCTGTTTTAATCAAGCGCTCTCATAAAATTACGTTTGTGGTATCTTGTATCTTGTAGCTTGTACTTTATATCTGGCCTGATAAGGAAGGCTATAGCAACTGTCTGCCCCATTTGCATGACACTTTGCTATTGTAATCACTGATAAGCTGCGGGTAATAATGACAAGCATTATTATATCGTACAAACATTATTATATCTTTCTTTGTACATATTTTGGTGGACTGAGTTCTTCGATTCATGAGTTTTCCAAATTAAATAACCAAAATATTAATTATCTAATTTATTAAATTTCAAAGGTAACGGTCACGCTTCCATTTTTAAACACAAATCTGCAAAGCCTAAAAGTAGGCAAAGACAAGGCATAGTTTTCTGCTTTGTGATTTAAAATATTAAATGCCCCAAAGTATGCAATAAAAATTCCATTTCTGAAAAAAAGCCAACTGTTATTCGTTATTTTTCAAAACATAGCTTTATTTTTAAGTCTTATAAGTGTTTAGAATTAAGATTCTAAAACAAATTATAATTAAATTGAGAAAAACATCAATTACTTTCATAACAAATTAAAATTAAAATAAATAAACTCCCATAAAGCTTATTTTATCATTTATGATGGAGATCAAGAGTCTTACTCGTGAGGGGTAATTCGGGTTTCTTATTAAATAAGATAAGAGTAAGGCAACAATTGGAATTGGAAAATAAAGGTATGTACGTTGAGGAGGGGAATGCCAAACTGGGGCAAGTATTTGTAGATCGTGGGTAATTTAAATATTGCATTGGATGGAAGGAAGTCCTCGATTAGATTAACATTCACAGCCGTAATTCAAAAGAAATTCATACAAATGTGCAACAAATGGTGATGAAAGCTATTTATAAACTCTGCCATGGGATTGTGTTGAAATTCCGGTGACAGTTTTAAGTGTAGCACTGACCCACAGATGAAAGCCTTCAAATTGGACAAGTGCTGCAAGACAGTCGGAACTCTCTAATGCGAACTTTAATAAAATATTAAATAATAGACTGTAAAATTTTTTATTAGAAAATAAAAATTGAGATGCAAATGAAAAAGTTTTCTTTTTAGCCGTCAACTTGGATGTATTTGACTGTTTTTAGAAGACCAATTGCAATTCAGTCGGTACCTTTGAATCAATTACGGCTGCAGTTAATTGATCACGTCAAGGTGAAAGAGGGGCTGGGCTGGTACTCCGACTGGTGCTATCTGACTATCACGTCTGGCCCATTATACGGGGGGTCATAATACGGCAAGGGGCCAATGTGCGGTGGTTATATAGCTCCCATAATAGAACCGTTAATATTCAAAGCAAACATTTTGGAATTATCAGAATATGAAGCTTCGGAATACGGCGTCAGCGATCCTACACCCTTGGGTACTGTACTTGAGTGGGTTTTGCATCTGGATCTGGTAAGATGATCTTCAGATCGATGCCACATCATTAAATGTTTCCGCTTTATCTGCAAAGAGGAGAGAGAAGCGAGAGAGAGAGTGACATTCTTAAATACACTGTAAAAAATAGACATTTATTGCTTAAACTTTGCTATGAAATACAAAGAGAAGAAAATAATCATTTTGAATTATAAAATTAAAAGAAGTTAGTAGCCATAAAAATAGTTAAATATTAAGCTAGATTTTTTCCAGTGCTTTATAAACTTTTTCCTGCCTGGTAACGCCACAAATCATTCTATCCAGAGCAGTCGGCAAAGCTTTTTTTATTTAAGTGTACACAGGGTGATCCAGACCAAAAGAACACCGGGTGGCTATGCCGAAGGTTAGCTTGTGCGGGGCAGGGGGGATAAGCTTGGGTCTTATAAACTCTATAAAAGCGGTCCGACCGCCTCATTCGCCAACTTCAGCACCCAAAAAGCGCTTCGAAAGCCCAAGTGTTAACCTCGTTTGCAGATTTAAAAAATCTTTTAAGAAAATGTCTTTCATCGGCAAGAAGTACAAGCTGGAGAAGTCCGAGAACTTCGATGAGTACATGAAGGAATTGGGTGAGTCCTTAAAATACATACTGTACATTACTGTAAAAAAAGTTTTCGAAGAAATGGGGGGAAGAGAGTGAGAGAGAGAGAGCCGAAAAACACGCCACCAAAATTAGCCGGCCGGCATTTTATGCACATTGCCGGTGTGTGTGTGTGTGAGTGTGTGAGTGAGTGCATTGGTGTGCGAGATGAAAATCAATAGAGGTGCAAATTGGAGAAAAACGTGCTCCAGTTGCTCCATGGATGTACTTCCTTTCCGCCACTAACATTTCCCGTTAGTGGGGCGAAAAAATAATAAAAATTAAAGCTTATCGTTAGGGGAACCATAAACTTAAAAACTAATTAATTGAAGTGTGTACTTTAGCCCCCCACTTTTGAGTCACAAATTTTTTTATTACTTAACATATGTATGTGTGTATATGTGTGTGTGTGTGTGTGGGGGGTATAAAAAATAAAAAGCGTTTTTGTTTGCTTTCCATTGGGATCTCATCATGAGACAGCTTTTGCGACAGGTGTCTCTTATTTTTGATGGATTTTCGGGGAAAGTTTTCAAATGAACTTTGCCCGCTTCGGGCCATTAACTTTGTTTTTAGCGATCTTTGAACTCAAAAGTCTAGTCTAGTCTAGTCTACTAGTTAGTACTAGTTTAACAATAAATAGTTATATTTTTATTTCAATCTTATTTGTGAAAAATATGATCTAGAAGTCTGGAATCTAGAGAACCGGAGATGCCGCGCCAGATCCACTTACTTCACCAGAATTTGCGGTTTCGGTTTTAATGCTAGACTTGGTCTGGTCTGGTCTCCTCCCTCTGCCACGTAGATCTCAATTTTCAAACCCAAACAAACACCCACCAGCCCCCCATCGCCACCGACAGTGCCAGTCGGCGGGTAGTTATCAGCTATATCAGCTATAGGTACATCAGTCATATATATAAATGCGATAAACTATTTGGTTTATGGCATTGGTCACGATAATTGGGCGGCGATTGCGGATTTTGCACTTTGGGCCCAATTGCAGGCTAGGCATGGGGGATACGATAGGAGCTAGGCGAGCTAATCTATTCAAGGTTCCCGATTCCGGGACCCATCGAGTGTATATATGTAGGAATCGATTTGGGGGTACAGTTGCTGGGTTCCCATGAGTGGGAACTTGTAGAAGCAAAGTCAGTTGACACTTGACTCGAGAGTGGCAGTTTCCAGGGTCCGTGGGGGTCTCTGCTGGTCCATACATAATTGAACATAATTGATTGGCCCACTTGATGATTTGATGGATATACAATGTCTTTTTTTGGGGGGGATTATTTTTGAAATATTCATGAAATGAATATACTTTTTATATATTCTGGTTTTCCATATTTATTGTTGAGTGCAACAGTGCGATAAGATGCTATTCCCGTCCAGCGGAGGGCGGGACTGGACTGGACTGGACTGGACAATTGATAAGCGAGTGAGTCGAGTCGAGAGACCCGCATTGTTCGTTAACCTTGAGCTCGACTTTTGACATTCCGGCGATGTCTGCAGGGAACTTTATTAATTTCAATTAAATATAATACGATTTGCATTGAGATAATTGAATTATGTGCAGCATTTTCTGATTTATGATCTTTTCGTTTCGATTCGATTCCCAGGCGTCGGCATGATTATGCGCAAGGCTGGCAACAGTGTCAGTCCCACCGTCGAGGTGACCCAGGATGGTGACACCTACACCCTGACCACCACCTCCACCTTCAAGACATCGACGATCAGCTTCAAGCTGGGCGAGGAGTTCGACGAGGAGACCCTGGACGGACGCAAGGTGAAGAGCATCATCACCCTGGAGGGCAACAAGCTGACGCAGGAGCAGAAGGGCGACAAGCCCTCGACCATTGTCCGCGAGTTCACCGACGGCGAGCTGATCACTGTACGTATTTTATATCTCTTGTGAAGGACCTTCCCGATCCTTATACCATATCCTTGCATCCCTTTGCAGACCCTCACCATTGGCAGCGTGAAGAGCGTGCGCACCTACAAGGCCGTCTAAGCGCCCCAGGGAGCTGTCCTCGACTGATCTATACCCATAACCATACGACTACTCTGCATCGCAACTAACTCAGCCACTATTGTTATGGACTAACAGTAAACTAAACTCTAAAATCTAAAATCTAAAATCTAAACTCTAAACTAAACCCAAAGGATCTGCACGCCCAACATTAATTTATAATCGCCCTCGCTTTTACGCCCTCGGATGGTGTATTGTGGCGCGAAATTCCAAATGCATTTGAATAAATCGAACCAATGAAGTGCTTTAACTAAAAATGTATTTTAATCCTGGAGAACTGTGTCATTATTGTTAGTATATTACTATAATATTACTATGTTTATCAGTACTTCGTCCTGGTTTCTTTGGTCTTTTCTAAATTTCTAAATTACTTATAAAGTATGAGTTCTGAGACCAAGATTTTTGAGTTTATATTCAAAGCTGCCCTTGAATATGACTTTAAGATATAGATATTTATATTTTCCATCTTATAGTAGACTTCACTGTACTCGAGAACTATTTAATTCTCCCACTCGCTTCCTGTGCCACTTTTTTCGTGACTCGAGCGCTGCAATTGAGAATGACGTGTGTGGGCATAAGCGTGGGGGTCAGTGGTTTGGGGCTGGACCCAAGTCCTACAAGTGGGGCCGGCGGCGGCGGCATCTTTCTGAAGCGGGGGCCGGCGCAGGCGCTCTACTGTCCGCCAGAGAGTTGGCAGCTCCGCCGTTCCCACCTTTCTGCCGGGCTTCAGTTATCATTCAACGTTTGCCGGCTGCGTTAGGAATACATCTATTATCCGAATATGGCTTCTACGAGTTGCGTCAATTGGTAAATATTATAAAAAGTTGCTCAATTAGGATTATAAATTAGAATTTGATAGCGCATTTATCGATTGCGTTTTATGGTGCCCTGAACGAAAGGACTGATAAGCTGGATATGATACAATGTTGTAGGAGTGCTTCAGTGTGTGTGTGTGTGAGTGTGCTCCAGTTGTGTAATCGCGGTGGAAAAGTGTGCCTACTTTTCGGCGTCCTCCAAATGTTTAAACAAAGTCAAATGTTTTGCTTTCCATGCCGAGAGCTTTTCCAGCCGAAAGCTTATTTGGTGTGTTGTTGCTGGTCAAACGGGTTTCTGATTAGAGAGTAAGAGTGACAGAGAAAAGGGATCCCCGACTGCAGCGTCAGCAGAAACACGTATCACGCCATAGCCGTTACTTTGGGGCTTGCTCTCCCGTTGCTCTCTCTCTCGTAGAGCTTCCCCCACTCTTTCAATAGAGGGGATCCAGCACTATGCACTGAGAAAAATATTATGCCAAAATTTAATTAAAAAAGATTACTTGCTTTCCAATCGTTTTTTGTTAGCTTTTTATTTATTATTTTTTCTAAATCTTTAGGGTTAACATTTTTAGATATTTCTTCCAGTGCAGTGGGGTTGTTTACAAATCGCCGACCGTTGGAACTCTTAGCTTTCGCTCCGCGATTGGAAATTGGAATTTTTTTTTTTTTGGTTCTCCGATCATTTGTGTTTTGAGGTCTAACCGATCGCAGTTCCCAGTTCCCAGTCACTGTCTCTCCGGCACCGCTGCTGCTTCTGGTCATTCCACAAAATTAATTATTCTGTTTTGCATTTATATCTAAGTGAGTAGTAATAAAAAGAGGTCTAGTTACAAGTCTGCAGTTTCCACGAATCATAAAACTTAGATGCATCTCCAGCCAGCTGGAGAATGTGTGGGTGGGTGGGTGTCGTGCTGGATAGTGTTTTTTTTAGCCACCTTGTGTATGTTCGTGTGTGTGTGTGAATGGAAGTCGTTGAAAGTTTCCAGCACCAGAAAGACTTATCAGCAGTCATTGTTTATGTTTATCGTGATTTCCAGCCCGATATGGGAATTGTGGATTAAACAGAAGAAAGCACGAGTAATGCATAATTACGAACTAAAATTTATGGTCATGCAAAAGTTACATAACCGCCCTGAAACAATTCAAAATTGTCAAGTGCAAAGAGCGATTCGAACTCGACAGCTGATACACGTAGTACCTCTCTCCCTCTAGCCCTCTCCCCAGACACTGGACTATACTATATCAGCCGATCTTAAGTAATCATTGAAAAGATTTTCTAACAGAACTTGTGGGTTTCTGGTTGTTTGGCGGCTCTTCTATGAACCTTGTCCTCAAGGTGAAATTTTTGGCGATAAATGGGTGTATGCGTGGTGGAATACTACTAGTGATAGCCATTGATTATACTAATCGGCTGGAAATTGATATTAGAGAGGGGGTTACTTCTCTATCTTCCAGAGACCGGTATCAGGGAGATTATAAAGTCTTCTTCTCAAATTTCCAACTGAATAGTATCTTTGTATCTATTAGTATGATTTGAATTCGTATCTGAAGAGATATTAGTTTGTAAAATAATTTGTTTATTTTTCAAATCTAGGAGTCTATTTATGTTTCAAAATATTTCGAAAAAAACTATCCATTGTTCCATCATACACTTTTTTTGTTTTTTTGAATCAGATGTTTTTCCCAAAAAAGCTCTTTAGAGAATTGAACCATCCAAGACTCACCTACAGACGTCCCACCATCAACAATGGTCTATAAATATAAATTTCGAATAGAGAGAATCCAAAGAAGCCACTATCTAAAATATGGTTTTTATCCCCACAGTTAACACACCCATCCCCTTGCCAAGAATGGATCGTGAGAAGCAAAGTCCTTTCCCCCACCGTCCCTGGATGACGGCTGGAGCGGCGGCCGGAACCGGAACCATGGGCCTTAAAGGCATTGTGGCTGGTGGCATTACCGGAGGCATCGAAATCTGTATCACATATCCCACCGAGTTCGTCAAGACACAACTGCAGCTGGACGAGAAGGGCGCGGCCAAGAAGTACAATGGCATCTTCGACTGCGTCAAGAAGACGGTCCAGCAGCGTGGTTTCTTCGGCCTATATCGTGGTCTCAGTGTGCTCCTCTACGGCAGTATTCCTAAATCTGCCACAAGGTAACAAAAATGGATTTCATTTTGCGAAACATTGCGTAAATGGTTCAAACGGTCTCTGACCTAGGAAAATATTTCTAATTTGCCATAAAATGGCAATTTTCTTATCAGGCACGTCTGGCAGAGCTTTATCAGTTCGCCCAATTTTAATAAACTCGACAAGAAATATATAGAAACCGACCTATACGTCAAGAAACTATTACTTACTGTCTGTGTCTTTCAGATTCGGCGCATTCGAGACCCTCAAGAACAGGATCCAGGACTCCAACGGACAGCTGAGCAGTTCCGGCAAGCTGCTGTGCGGCCTGGGGGCTGGTGTGTGTGAAGCCATCGTGGCTGTCACACCCATGGAAACTATCAAAGTGAAGTTCATCAACGACCAGCGCAGCGCCAATCCCAAGTTCAAAGGATTCGTTCACGGAGTGGGAGAGATTGTGAAATCCGAGGGCATCGGTGGTGTCTACAAGGGCCTGACGGCGACCATCCTCAAGCAGGGTTCCAACCAGGCCATTCGATTCTTTGTGCTGGAGACCCTGAAGGATGTGTACAAGGGCGATGATCCCAAGAAGCCGGTGCCCAAGCTGGTGGTGGGCGTGTTCGGAGCGTTGGCTGGCGCTGCCTCCGTCTTCGGCAATACACCATTGGATGTGGTAAAGACAAGGATGCAGGGACTGGAGGCTGCCAAGTACAAGAATACTGCCGACTGTGCGATGAAGATCCTGAAGAACGAGGGACCCGCCGCCTTCTACAAGGGGACAGTGCCGCGCCTGGGTCGCGTCTGTCTGGATGTCGCCATTACGTTTATGATCTACGACTCGTTCATGGACTTGTTCAACAAGGTCTGGGTTTAACCTGACCCATGGTCAGGCTGTACGGCCGCGGCTTAGTAGTTAGTTCGTATAAATCCAAATCGTGCATTTTTCCTGACCCTCGTTTATATCCTAGTCGTCTGTTGCAATAGAGTATATTTTTTGACATATTCCAAGTACGCATTTTATCGATGTATACCCGATTATATTCAAATTAAATTAAATCATGAATGTTTCAAATCGATTAGTTGTTCTTCATCCAACATTGACTTCGATTTAAAACTTTTAGAATTCTTTACAAAGTAAATATGTTTTGAGTATTTATTTTAAAGATTTTTAGAGATTATATTTTCTCTATTTTCTAGAAGGTTAAGATTCGTTGTTTGTGAGTTTAAACTTAAACTTTAAACAGATGCTGAATTCGGAGAAACTTGTAAATAAAATCTTTTAAAACGTGACTAATCATAGATTACGCTAAGGCAAACTACTAAATCTTAGATAATAACTAGCACCGGGAAATTTAGACTGTCTGGGTTTGTTAAAGCGAATTCTTTAATTGCCACCTGGGACAGATTTGAATAATTAGTCTAAGTCTTTCGCTGAGGCGGACATCTTGCAGACATCACTCTGGATTATATTTAATTGCAACTAGCTCTGGATAGATTGCTTGCACCGCAGATTAGGGCATATTCCTAAATTCTTAATCCTAAGGACACTCAGCGCACCACGTTGAGTGGAATGGAGGCGTGCTTGCTGCTCACAATCCGTCCGAGGGTTTCGTCCAGAGGTGCTCCCAGTTCCTGCCAAATGCACTTTCCAATCAGGGAGATTTCTTCGAGAGGCGGCCGAAAGGCCACCAGCAGATTCAGGCAGATGCCGTCCGTGTTTCCCTGCTCCGTCGGCAAGTGCTCCACGCTCAGCAATCCGTGGGGCCGGTGTTGCGGAAGTTCGGCTCCAAAGATTTCAATCATGAACTTGCGCAGCGTCGAGTGCAGGCTGCGATTCGGATGCAGTTCCACCGTGGGAAAGTGGTGCGAATTCTTCTCGCTCACCAGCACATTGAGCGAGTTGTGCGACCTCTTCCGCGCCACGGCCAAAACTCTCAAATAGTTCCTCGTGTGCGTACAGCGTGTGGGCAGGATCTTGTTGTGCCACATGGATGAACTGCTCGGGATCTTCTGGCCATTGTAGTAGGCCCTCCCAATTTCGATTATATTAAGGATGTCATTGGACCGCAGGGGCATCTCCTTGGGAGTGCGCACCCATCGTGCCTGAATGGACTCCGCATCGGCGTCGGCCGGCGTTTTCAGGCGACCGCCAGTGATGCGACCGGTGAGCACAAAGCGGAACCACGATCCGCCGGCCGCTTCCACAGCCAGCAAGGTGGTCAGCTCGGCATTCAGCCCGGTTTCCTCGAACACCTCCCGGGCGGCTGCCTCCGTGATGGATTCCCCTCGCTCCATACGCCCAGCTGGTAAGTACCACTTGCCTGGTCAACAGAGTGAAGCATAAGGGGTTTATTTTGTTGTGGTTAGGATGTGAAGGGGACGGAAACTCACCTGCACAGCTCTGCTTGGCCTCCTCAATCATGAGCAGCTCGTCGTGCTCGTTGAACAGCACACAGGCGACAATATAGGTCACGGTCTTGCCAAGAATGGGCACAAAATCGGACGCCGACGAGGGCTGGACACCCTGGGCCTCGGCGGTGGCATTTTGCTCTTTTAGCGAGAAGTCGCACAGCTCCGATGTGATCTCGCCTAGATCTTTGCCATCCAAAACGCGACGCACTTTCTCCACAATCGAAGTCATCCTGAAAACAGGTGTGCTTGTTGTCATTAAAGATTCATGTTATGGCGTTTTAGATACTCACTTTTAGCTGAGAATAACCAAGTGACTCAGTCCGATGAACATGCTCCGCCCAGTGCTCCGAATCAGTGCATATATTTGCTATCTGCGATTTGCTATATGCAAATTACATACGAATTCTTAAATTCTTGAGTGTTCGTTCGGGCAAAAGAACGTGGCTAACTCAAGAGCGGGCCAGATGTGACTGGGGCTATAATGCCCAATAAAACTGCCGCGACGATGGCAGTCAACTTTTTGTTGTTGCGCCTCCTCGGAGCGGACTCTATGTGGCCTCTATTTCTCTCTATTGCTCGCTATTGCTGTATTGATATCGGAATGGATGTCAAATAAGCCGCTCGACGGGTTTTCTTTGGGAGAAAGTGCATTGGAATGTGTGTTGTGTCGCCAATGTTATGTCGCCAGATGCTTGTTCTTTTAATGATTCTCTCTAATTACTTGGACTAACTTTGAGTGATTGGTTATTGCACATGGGTTTAATTACTCTACAACTATTTATGGCCTAACAAGGTCTGCATTAACGAGAAGTTTACAACGAACGGACTAACAGGTAATTTTGTTTGTTTACATTTGTTGGTGTGCCCGTAGACTGCTTTCACTAAAAATACTCCTTGATGAATTTGAATCTGGTATTAAGTGGGGCAGCCTGGTCCCACTAAAACGATTTAAAATGGGATTATAGTTCGTTATAAAATTATTCTCTTGTTGAAGTACATACTTAATTTATTTGTTAGATGTCTATTTCAATTACAATGTACACCATTCAATTTCTCTGCCAATCTCGACTATAAACAGCAAACAGGCGTTGCAGCGTAGATTAATATTAAAGCCAGGACATATATATATATCCCATCCGGCATATGCGTTGGGTGTTTGTGGGCAGGAAGCATCGCTGATTGCTGGCAATAAAATTTGAATGCGGAAATTTCATTGTTTACCCAAATCGATCATCATTAAAAGCATTGCTGTAGCCATTCCCGTTTTGCCATTGCAAAAGTGCCAATTGGCCCCGAATCCACGGCGTATACTTAACGTGGGCGGGTACACTCATGGGGAATGGGTGTGTTTATAACAGTGGAGGGCATAGGCGTGGCAGGGGGCGACTGGTAATGGGCCTGCAAACTCAGATGCCTGGGTAGGTAATTCAATTTTGTGCAAATGCTTGATTTGCCATTTAGCTGCGGGACTAAATCCAAGGTTCTTGGCTAAGAGCAGTGAAAGAAAAATTCAAGGATATTAAGGATTCTTTTTTCTTAAGGAAATTAATATCGTAGACTACATTAAGGATACAATTTTGTGGATAACTGTGTTTAGTTTATAAATTTTTTAATAAATCATAAATTAAATTAAAGTTCATGCTTTCATTTCTTCCACACTAAAATATTCTTAAACATGTTCTAATATTTTTTCTAACGTATTCTCTTGACATTATTTTCAGTGTAATTATGATTACTTATCTTCCTGCTTTTAGGCTTACTTCCCGCTTTCCAGTTAGCATCTTCCTGCCAGGACCACCCAAGTCCTTCTGCTCCACTGCGACTCCTGAACCACATCGCGCATAAGACTTTTGTCATTATATTGTTAATTTGTTTTAGTTGTTTTTTAATTTCCTTGGAGAGTCGCAACCTCGTAGAAGCACACATGCGTGTGAGCACAGCTGCAATAGTGTGCGTAAGAAGTGTGCGTGGGTGGGTGGTGGAGTGGGTGGCAAAGTGGGTGGGTGGCGGTGTAAGTGTGGGTGTGCTAATGTACTGCGAGTGGATCTCTGGTAATAACGGCTAAAGTAAAATGCTGATAAAGTGGCGAATGTTTCGGAATGCGTGTATTTGTGTGCGGATTCTGCTGCGTGGCTCCGATGACAGGCAAAAGCGAACACAAAACGTTCATTTCCCACATGCACCATTATTCGTTGAAACCCGTAAATTTCACCGAAAACGAACAGCAACATCAACACAGCAGCAACAGCAGCAGCATCACTACCACCAGAAGCAGAAGCAGAAACAGCAGCGAACACCAATAGCAACAAAAACAGTAACAGCAATCCAAGAAGCTGCTTAACACGAGAATAATGTTTAAAATGTTTATTATGTGTGCAAGTGACGGGAGCCTTTCTACCCCGCCCCGACACAGCCCCCGATATCCTTCCTCTGAGATGACAGGCCCAAGCGACAGGCCCAAACGCACACATAACTCTGCACTGGGAGAAATTTGGAATAGGGAGAAACTGGGAGTTTAGTCCTTACTATAGTTTCTTCTATATATGTATGCTTTTATAAAAAAATGGGAGAAATTAATTGAAGACAAGGATATTTTAAAATATTTTTAGGCCGATTATTAATTAGTTAATGAAAAAGAAGATAAGAAATCTTAAAATGTTGATAGTATCAGAAAAAAAGTAGGTTTCCTTTAAAAAAAAATATATTTTTTATAAATATTAAAAATTTTAATTCTTCGGCTATATATAGAGTTTCCTCGCGCACGCCTAGGCATGCAGGTCGTCACCTCGTGGACTTCCGTCCACAGTGATGATGTATTTTATATATGTTTGTATATATATGTTTATATATGTTTTGAAATAAATGCGTTTTAATTTCTATCATTAAATATTTGTTTATTTTAAGTCTTTACTTCAGTTAAAAAACAGTACCATTAAAACGAAATATCTATAAAATAGAGAATTCTTTATAAGTATTTTATTAAAATATAACAATTAGAACTAAAAACTGTTGTTTATTTAATATTATATTTGTATTTTTGACTATCTATTATTCAAAAAAAGTGTGGAATATGTTCAGGAAGTTTTAAAATAACAATTATGAACCATGATATGAGTCTGATATTATTTTAAAACCTTGTTTAAAGATAAAAAAAAGGAATTAAAACCACCATTTTTGAAAAGTTTTAATATTTTCAATCCTGTAATAAAAATAATTATATTATGGTGTATGTTCTTTAATATTTTTTAAACACCAATTAAGGTAGCAATTAATAAAAACATAATAAGATAAAGCCGATTTTAAATATTGCCGGGAAAGTGTCATGATGATACTAAGCCGCTTATGGGAATGATGAATTCGTATATCCTGGGCGTGTTCGGCAATTATTTAGCTCACGAAATGCGGCTTCTGGAAATATTTTACATAATGGGCGTCATGCTTGAAACCGCTTTACAAATATGCGTTTTATTTAAAACGCTGAACCTTAATCGTACGGACACGAAATCAAATCCTGCCTGCGTGTAACCGCTCTGGGTTGTGCTCTGAAATGTCGTACTTTTGTTTCTCTGTGCACGCACACCACCACAGCAGCCACTAGGCAGGACACACACATACACACACACACACAAATTCAGAAATGTCTGTGGCAATGTTGATATTCGTTCGTTCTCTCCGCCGGATGCGAAACAAGTAGTCCAAATAACCCGCAATAAGCTTTTGTCACGATTAACAAGGCTTACGCAAATGTGTGTCTCTGTGGTGTGGCACCCTCACACCCCTCCCACTCACCCAACTGCCCCCCGCATCCAACATAATTACATGCACGCCATGAGTGTATGTGTGTGCGTGGGTGGGTGCGTGTGCCTGTGCCATATTTTAGATTAATGATGGCGTCGACTCGTATTAGGCAAATGAAGAAATCGACATCGACATGCGGTTGGTCGGGGTGAGCCAAGGTGAGCTCACCCCGCAAGATCTGGAATTAAGGAGCTTGGCTCCTGGCTCCTGTGCCTCATCCTGTGCGGTTTTCACAGCACTTCCGCAACAAATTTGCCACAACAATAAGTGCATATCATTATGCTGATTTAAGTGGGCGACCCACTCGTAGCAGAGCCCATCTATAGCGAATTATTGCCCATACACCTGACCGACCCACGGCGGGCCCCTCGGCGGCAGGACGTATGCCCGCAAATGTATGCTACACAAGAATTGCGGGGCCAGGCCAGGGCCCTCGGATCTCCAGGATCCGGGATCCAGGTGAGGGCTGTGGTCTGCCGATTGCGCTGTGCATGCAAGTGGGTACATAAATCTTTGTTTAAAGACACATGCACAATGTAAGTTAAATTGGCAATAACGTGCTTTCTTTTATACCCCAAGAACACACATTCGCACTCACAGGCGGGGTTAGAAAAGTAGAATTCTTTTTAATCTTGATCTAGATTTCATCTAACATTATTTGCATAAAGATTTTTAGAGTTTAATTTAATAGTTTTAATTAAATGTAATATAATGGCACTGGAAAATAAATTTTTGAAGGGAATTTCCTTAAAACCTTATACTTAAATAATAAAAAATACCTGATCTAATATCTTGAAGTTGTTATAATATATTTCAAAATGCTCCGATTGTAATCATCTCCCTGGCAAATAATAATAAAAATTGTGGCGTTTATAGGATCGTTAGCCATTCAGGATTTTTTACTCCTATGGGGACATATTTAATTATTTATGTTTATATTTTACTTCCCTAAAACCTTTAAGTGTGCACACCATTGGTGAAGTAATAAAATTTTCATTTGCAATGCTATTATTTTTTCCGAAATTGTGTGCTCCACCCAGCCGACCCCTCTCGCCACTCCTTACATGCCACCAGACACACACACACACACACACACACTAGTACATATGCAGATGTAGATGTGGCCGTATACATAACGGTAACGGAACCTTGTTTGCAAGGAAGTAACAACCTGTTCTCACCCCGTATGTCGTGGGTTTCGACGCTTTTATGTGAGCTCTGGTCGAAGGAAGGAAGGAAGGCGGCGGGAGGACGCAGGAAGGGAGCATGGAAAGGGGTGTGCCAGGGGGTGTGTTACTATGCCCCCCGTTCCAGCGATGTTTTTGTTGCTGTTATGCTTTAATTATGCCCTTGTCAAAAGGCTGGTCTGGGTTCTCGGGTCCCGGCTTGGCCTGTCCACCGCACTGGATACGGTTCAGGCTCTGGCTTCAGCTCCGACTCAGGCTCTGGCTCTGGCTCTTTCTTTGGCTTTGTTCAAGCGGATACAGCATTTACTATAGCCACATATATATATATATTATATATGAAGGATCTGGCGAACGTGTGCGAAGGTTGCCATAAAATTCGGGAAAACACATCATCGATTGCAAATACTCGGAAAATCTGCAGCATCATCAATGCAAAAAGTGGGTCCTGTCCTCAAACTTACACATACGTATGGTACCTTCCAAGTGACAGAAAAAAAAACTGCAAAAAATAATAAACTAAAAAAGCAAAAAACCTTTTTTTTTTCCATAGCGAATGGTGCAGAGTTTTCATATTTTTCCTTCGAACTAAGCCAACCAAAAAAAGTTATCCTTGCTCGCCACTTGAGCTGCCATTAAATTCGCTTTCGGAAACACGATTTTCGGTCCCAGGCGAGAACGAGTTCCCCTAAGGGGATCTGCAATCAACGGGTCGGTCGGTTGCTGATTTACTTGCTACAAGCAGACCACAGTTTTGACTTTTCGATAGCCGGTAATCAGATTCGTCAATCAGAAGGCGAAAATGAATCATTTTGAACTTATCAACTTTTATAACAAAATTATCACAGGAATAACGAGAGGGAAAAGTTTGTTCAACACATTCTATTGTTAGTTTCCAGTTGAATAACCAAACTTTTCCGAAACTTATGACCGGTAATTAGTAGGGCGTGTACCGCTAATTACATACGATTAAATGTTATTTAAAAATATGATAATGGGTGTTATAATGGAGATAAACATGCACGGAATATCCGGAAAAGTTCAAAAACCTCTTAAACCGGAAAAAATACTTAATAAATGGGATTATAAATAGACTAATGAACTCAACTGGATGAGGTCTAAGAACTAAGTTGCTAAGCTTATTATTTCATCTGAATTTAAGTTATAAAGTCTGAAAAACCATAATTTAGATACTTTTATGGCGAACCTCCTTGTGGCCAAAAATTTCAAACAAAATATAAACAGAAAATATGAAAATAATGAATAAGTGACGTATAAAGAGATAAAGATAAAGAGACTTTTCGGAAAAGTTCCCTAAAGTTGATGGGAAAAAGTCTTATATCGAGTGAAAATGAGACCACAAACTTGCCAAAAAAATAAAGAAACTTGTAAGCTGTGGGAGAAAAAAAAAACTAAACACACTTGTCAGATTACATCCTACTTACATCCTTACTTAAAAATAAAAGGTGCAAGTGCGTGTGATTCTTTATTTATAAGGATTTTTGACAGCTTACGGTTGGCGAAATTAATGAATCAACCCACTCGCAGGCATCTATTTTTAAATGAGATATGGGACCTGGGAGCCGCGTTGACTTTATCCGGATTCCCTGGCAATCTTATCGGGGCGAAATGCGTGCTTATCTCATTAAATGCCAAGGAGCCCGTCATTGAATCATTTTACAAAAGGCTGAGTACACGCCGCATATGGACAGGGAACTACATATATAATATATACTATATGGTGTATAATAAAGCAGGGGCCTAGGTCCTTGGTCCTTGGTCCTTGGTCTAGGCCGCCACTTGAGCCGCTCACACAACACCGATACACGCATACAGCGCAATTGCTGACAAATGAGATAATTTACACGCTGAAATGAAGCCCATAAAGGCTCATTTAAAATTCAGCGGCGTCTGGGGCATAATTTTTTTTTCGCTGGCTGACTGCCTGCCTGGCTTTGCTTTCTCCTCCAACCTCCAGCCTTTTCAGCTTTCTCCACTTTTCACTGGCGCTCTGCCCCTCTCCTTACTTTTTCCGTTGTGTTTTGTGTTTAATGGTTCCTTGCCATGACATACGTGGCTGGATATTAAAAGTGGAATGTCGGGTGGAGTGGTGAAGTGGTGCGGTTCCGAGCGGTAGCTCCGCAAATAGCTTTGGGCCCAAAACTGGAGCCAGAGACGGCCGATGAGAGGGAGCATCTTTATTAGCATACGGCATAAAAATGTTTATTAAAGATGGACGAGCAAAGCAGAAACAGACAAAACGGGGAAACGCACAAGAAACGCAAAAAAAAAAAAGGAAAATGAAAATCATAATACGGAAAAACGGAAAATGAAAACTTTCCCCTCGAATGTAAGTATAACAATTTAGTTTTCCTCTTCCTGTTTTTCCATCATTTCCGTTTTGTCGTTTTTTTTGGTAAAAAGCCACAGTAAGGCTTATTGTAAATCGAATTGAAGTTTTTGATTAAGGCCTGAAATAACCGAAGGGCGTGTTGGCCTCTCCCAGGCACGCCTCCTTAGGCAAGTTTTTTGTCATTTGTTTGAGGCGGAGGTTGTTGTTGTTTTTTTTTTATGATGTTCAACTTAATTTTATACAAATGACCCTAGGTCATATCACCATTTATATCCGTCAATCCCTTTTCGGTATAAGTTTTATATTTGCCTGTTTTTCCTTTTTATTCCCTCAGAGTTTCAACATCCTGCTCTGTTCTCCGCCGGCTCTGTTGCTTTTAAGGGCATTTTTATGTTCGCTGGAAGCGGCAACTAACAGCCCAACGAGTCCTGAGCCGTCCTAAAAGCCTTTAGCCAAATATCTTCAAGAGACACAGGAGGCAGTCGGCAGTTGGCAGTCACAACAAAAACTGGGTAGAGCTTGGAGCGGAGCGGAAGGATTCTATGACATCCCGGCAACGATGACAAGGATACCCTTAATTCCCTTTACTTTAATTAAATTCTACGCACCCAACGCCTATTGTTTGATGGAAAAAGTATATAAATAGATAGAAAAAGGAGTCCTTGTTATTTTATTTTCAACAAAAATAGTAGCTCTCTTAGTCCTTAATGAAAAAAATATGAATTTATAATCAATTAGAATTCTTTAGAATAAATTATACATTTTTTTTAGAAATTATACTCTTCTTTTAGAAAAATATTGGCCAACCTTACCATTAAAGGCAACCTTCTGTGGAAAGAGTATAAAAACAACTGACTGAGCAGAAACAGCCATGTGCATATTTTTATATGCCCCCCATGTACATATATATCTATATATATTTATATGTAAAGTGAACACATGTATGTCGACATTTGTTTGCTTTCGGTCATATATGTATGTCTGGGCTTATGTAAATAGAAAAACGACGAGTTCTTGTTTGTATAGAAAGCCAAAGCGGAGTTTGGGACTCCAAGCCCCCCCCACATTCTAGCCCCAATCCAAACCCAACACCCGAATCTGGATGCCAATATAAAAAGCACAAGCTGAGCCACTTGTGAAAATGAAAGGAAAATGTCGACAGGAGACGGAGACGGAGACTTAGACTGAGATGGACATCAGCCAACAGACATGAGGACATGCCAGGACATCGGGCAGTCAGGCAGTCAGCCAGTTAGAGGGGATGGGGATGAGAGGCATGAGCCCGGAAGAGCTGCGAGGGTTTCGAGAAGTCCACATACAAAGAATCCAAAGTTTTCCCTGAGCTCGAGTCGCAAATATTTCCTGGTTATTCTTCGGCCCAGCAATTGAGTTAGATTTGATGCATATCAGATGCTTATGCTCTGCTGAATGCTGAATGTCGTCCAGTTCCCCCATGTGGCCCCCATCCACCCACTCGCCACTCGCCACCACCCCTCTTGGTCATCTATTATGACCATTGGAAAACTCCCAGCTCAGCCATCTATGTAAATGCCCTCCGGGGTGTTGAATTTGAGAGCCAACAAAGGGGAAGCGGGAGCTAAGCAGGGGATTATCGAGTGCACCCGCAGTGGCCACTATATTTGCATATACAGTGCGTGTCAAAACTATAAATCATAGCGATGAAAGCCAATCCAACAGCAATGTGCTTTCATCTCTAAGCTCAAAAATGAGCTCAAAATTCTAAATATAAATACTATTAAATTGTTTAAATATTAGAAAAATAAATCATGCATGACTACTAATTTTAGTGTCCGGTACTTAAAATGTAATTAATATTGTGATATATCATGAGCTAAAAATTGAAAAAAGTTTCAGTCACAACCGAAAAGATGTTCAGATCAAATGTATTTGTTATATTTTGGCTAGCCACTATAGGTTATATTCAGGTAAGAGAGATCTAACCGAAATATGATATACCTCAATCGCAATTCCCTAGGCTTCCTATAAATTTGGATCTCTACAATGCAAAAATTTTGTACCAGATGTGGGTAAGTTATCTATTTGCGAGATCAAGGAGATCGATGAGCATCGTAACATGATGAAAATAGAGGGACTATTGTACAAGACTGTATCACAGGTAATAGAAGTCGCATTAAAAATGAAATAGCTATATAAGTTATACACTTTTTAGTTTGAAATAAATTTTAAAATGCAAAAACGTAATGCTATATTGTGGCAACCAAGTCCCTTCGAAGTAGCCCTTGATGTTTGCCAGTTTTTCAAGAACCGTGCTCTATATGTTATTCCCAACCTTATATATTCATTTATAAAGCCTTTTACAAATGTCAATCATACCTGTCCCTATATGGTAAGTGGAACTATAGATCTCCAACCATTATATTCTAATTTGTACCATTCATAAGGCCGGTTCCGTGATACGTTTGTGGGAATGGACTCTGGATGATGGAGGAATTTTATCGAAGTTCCCCCTAGATAGTGGCGAATATACGTCGGTTACTACTTGGACCATTAACAAAGTCCCTTCATTGCAAATCAATGGATCAATAGTATTTTTTTAAACATTTTTATATAATAATATAGAAGAATGTTTTTGCGAAACGTACTGTTCGACTAGTTAGTTTCGTTATTTGCACAAAACGGATGAAGAAATGTAATTAATTATTGTGTCGAGTATAAATAAATATTGTTGTATTCTATCGCATGCAGTTTTCTTTGTTTTTGCTCTCAGTCTATCTCGCTCCTTCATCTATCCGTGGTGGTGTATTGTGTGATTGTGTTCTGGCCATAAATCAATAGATACACCCACACACACAGACCGGAAGAGGCAATGCACAAGTTCAACTGACCATGTGACACATAAATATGTATATCCTGGTCCCAGTGTGTTTCTCTGGCGGGTGTCCTCCGGGGGCAGATGAACGGGGCTATCGGGCAGAGAACGGGGCGAGAGACTTCCTAAGAAAGCACTTCGGGGAGCGCCACTAACTTTCAGATCGTGTGGAAATCGCCACGGAAATGTGGGACAAAATATCAATATTTTTTCATATCATAAAAGCTAAATAGCTTTTCCAATCTTTAAATTTAGCTCCCATATAAAAATAAAGTAAGCAAAAGGATTTTAAAGTGATTGGATGTGAAAAGAGCCCACTGGGCGTATACGTAATATTTTAATGACTGTCTTTGATTTACTTTTTTTGATTGAATGCTTTTTTTCAGTTATTTATAGAGCAATTTATAGAGCAAGTTCTCTATTCAACTCTATATTTTAACAATTTTATAATTGGAAAATGGGCGTACTAGTCGTATACGCAATAGAATTAATAGCATTCATAAAAAAGTATAAAAAACAATTTCTTAAGGTATTTTTTCATAAAGTTTCATTGAATCATTTTAATTGGACTTTTGAAACATGTATAATAAATAAAAGTATTTTGATGCTGGCTGGGACAGCTCCACTAGGCGTATACGCAATATTTCAGCATCACATTTTTCGTTAAATTTAATTTCCATTTTGTGGCCTTGATGTGCTGTCACTTTTTTTTCATTTAATTATAAAAACCTTTTGAATACATTGTCGTGTAGTTTTCAACTATGTTTGTTATTAATGAAAAGTTTCAGAAGTTTGTTGTTTCTGAAAAAAGTCGAAACATAGGATGTCTTGTATTTGCTTGTGTATGAAAAGTTTTTAGAATATTTTATGTTTTAAATATGCATGTAATTAATGAAATGCTTTGAAGCTAGCTTGAACTATACAACCAATTAAATATAAACAATTAAATTAATTTCCATGCTAGAGAACAGAATACTATTTCCATTGAAAACGCATACATTCCTGTAAGCTATCCCCATGGTCTGAATATTTGTGTTTCTATTATAAATATGATGTCCTGTATCAAAATATTATATTAAGGATAATACTTTGACGAGGCATCAATCAATATATCAACATTGAGTCAAGATGCATCTGTGGTACTGAAATTGTCAGCAGTAGGTAGGTAACCAGGTGAAATATGTGGTCCTACCAAGTTGGCCCACTGAAAACGGAGCGAGTCAATCAATATTAGTCCCCTCGCTTCCTGCTCCTGCCAGATGCGATGACATCGGTTGCAGTGTCGCCTCAAAGGGAATGCCATTGCCTATTAATGCCACTAGTTGGCCATAGGAAGCTCCGTAACCTATTCTCTCTCAACACACCATTCCCGGTCGGATGCGACTTGGCTACCTACCTCCGTCGGGAAGGACTCCCGTTCTCGTGCCCGTCACAATTGGGATCTTAATCAGACTGGCATCTAAATGCTACTCAAATTGAATAATGAATGCAAAGTGGACGGCATTAGGAGGGTGGAGGGCTGTTGCTAATGGGCGTGGCCACCACACCACCCCCACATGAATTTAGCTGCTCAATGAAATGCATTAAATCAAGGCATCGTTGAAAGGGCCCAGCAGGTGAGCGATGCCCCCGAAAGTAGTCATCGGAATGGAAATTTCC
The DNA here is from genome assembly GCF_017639315.1 of Drosophila ananassae. Taxonomy (NCBI): domain Eukaryota; kingdom Metazoa; phylum Arthropoda; class Insecta; order Diptera; family Drosophilidae; genus Drosophila; species Drosophila ananassae. The sequence continues at coordinate 13,901,034 of NC_057927.1, read as the reverse complement.
GACAGTGTTTGTGGGCAGGTATTGGTGGGTGGGTGGCGGTAGGACTGGACTTGGGGATTCGCCTGCCTACCCGTAAACATCAATTACACCGCCCAAACTATTCACGCGATTAGCCGCGTTCTCTAGTTATTGGATAATGGCGGCAGTCCGGGTGTTTTCGGATCCAAGTGGGACTTATACTGAATTGAATTAACGGCCACGTTGTCTGGGCCGGACTGTGGTGCTGTAAATTTCCAGCAGGGCATCTGATAAGCCCGACATCGAGGCCTTAACGAATTGGTAGCACTGGGGAAGGACCTGAAGAAGGGAGCACGGAGCAGGACACCTACACATGCCCAGGAGCTGCGCCATTTACAGGCTCAGACGTAGAGTTATTTCGACGAAACAAGAAATGTAAAGCAGACAGAAGCCGACGGAAGGACTGTGTTATCCACAGAGGGAAAACTCTGAGACGAAAATGAATACGTACCTTTAATTCTTGTCCTTTTTGGAAATTCAATGATTCCCCAAAGATGTTGAAATATTAAAGACAGAAGCCATACGAAGAATTGAATATGTTCGCTCTTTTTAAAGGACATTGCATATTAAATAGCTATTTAAAAATGTATTTTATTATTAAGCTTTAAGTTTATTAAGAATTAAATAGATTACAAGTCTTTATTCCTCATTAAACATATTTGAAAAATTAAAAATTAATTTATTAATTGGTTTATGGAGCTAATTTATAATTTAATTTAATATTTAATTAGCATAGTGTTTGAAACAAAGTTAAACCCACTATCCTTGCGTGACGAACATGTTTCTAAAATTCCTTTTTTATTGCTTTGAATAAATTAAAGTATCTTATCCAGTGTCGTGATGGAAATTTTAATTTGCTAATTTATCTGACTTTATCAGATCAGAAAGTTTTTGTCACATTTCCAATTTTCTGTTGATATCTTTTTGTCGGTTTGGCCTAGTGTCCAAGTTATTCGCCAGTTTCGCCAGAAAAATCAAGTTTTTATTTATTTAGAACTCTGTCTTGTCGGCATCCTCCCATCAATCCCATCATTGTATCGGCTAAATTCAATTTTAAAACGTTGGTAGCTCCTTGGTAGGAAGTACTTTATTTTTTGGGCTGTGTGATAGGGGAGTTTATTGCTGTGCTCGCCGTTTTCCAGTGCCGCCTTGGTCTGGTCTTAAAAGCGAAAAGCCATTTGTATTCATTTGAAATTAATTTAGCATTCATTCAAGGCAACGGAAGCCGGCTCGGTCGGACCTCCCCATCTCTTCCAGCTCTCCGGGCACCCAGCCCCCCAGGCAAGGCACCCCATTAGCTCCGCCCTCGGGGAAAAGGCTCATTCGCAGGATCGGGCTATAAATGGCGTCGGCGAGCTAAGCAATGGATAAATACGTGTACGTGGCATACATTTCGGAGGCGACGACGTCTGGGGGTCGTGCCCACTTTCGCTTATCGATAAGCAGTTGAAGACATATCCGCACACCCCCTGGAGTTGGCAATTGAAACTACCACAATGCAGAGGCACATGAATGGCTTCGGCTGGGCCTCCTCCACTAATTTTAACAAATTAATTGGCAACAATAAATTCGCTTGCGAAAAGGTGAGCCGATAGCATCGCTGTGGATATTGGCCATGGAGCGTGAAGTTTCGGAGTGTGGGTGTGGGAGTTGGGTGGATAGATTGCTCCACTAATTTGATTTCTTGAATGGCCCGGCAAGCGTTAAGTATCTTCATGGAGTCGATATATTCCAGATACCCAGCATATCTAAAGTATACCTTGGGAATGGCTACTATATATTATATTTAATATTCTAATTAAAAATATGACTATGTCAGATCCTTTATTTATAATTGAACTGCCAAAAATCAATCAGGCCTATTTCCAATCAAATGTAGAACAAAATAGAAATTAGATTTACAAAATCCACCCCCATTGAAAACTAAAAATCTATTTAGTATCGATTTTTACTAATTACAATGGTCAGTCCAAACAATCCGATTTGGAAAAGTTAAATAAAGCATCCCCCCGCATTAATATCAGCCATGTCCGTGTGCTCTCTGCGGACATAATTCGTAAAAATAATCTGTTTGGCCAGAAGTATATAAACTGATAACTTAATTATGAAATTTGTAAACTGCTTAGGTGGGTGGGATGGTGGTCTCTATCCACATTCATATACCAATTTCCATGTATTCCCATTTCAATTGTTCGGTAATGGAATTCTATAATCAAATGTCAACTCACCTGAACACATCCTGCACTTGCAACGAAACGCAAAACAAGTTTAATCATTGGTAATGGTCGCCGGGCGGCGTGCCAATTACAGGGCCATGGTCTGTCAATTCAAAGTAGCAACCGACCGACCGGCTAGGGCCATCTCTTTCGGTCTGGCTGATGCTGTCTCTTTCGTTGCGAGGGCCTCATGCTCATTTGCATTGCGATGAGAAGGTCTACAGGGCATTCTCCAGTCAAGCACACTCGACTTTATCGGCCTCGGACCGGGGGCTGGCATTTTATTTATGAGCTCGTACGGTGTGCGTTGAAAGGGGGGCGTGGCAGAGGGGAGTCCGTTCGTCCAGTGACTAGGGGGTCTGTGTGGGTGGAAGGATACGCTTTCGACAGCCACATTTGCGGGCCATAACACGCAACATTTGACATGGTCGCAACGGCCAGACCACCAACAGTAACAACAAAAAGCAGCGTGGCACAGGTGTGCTGGTTGCAAGTCCCCCTTTCTACTTTTCCCCTCCCCCCCTGTGGCCCTTTGGCAAGCTCACAAATCTCTCTCGAGTGCGACGCATGTACATAAACTGAAATTGGCCTATAACTGTCTGTTCAATTGTTTCGGCAGGGGCAAAGAGTGGGTGGGGGGTGCTGCCCCCAAAGGGGGTAGAGGGTGGGGTGCACAAAAAAAAGGGGATTCCTGTAGTACCTATATATTGCGGTAAAAATCACATTTCCATGGCCCGGTGTAAATCATTCATAGGCGTGAGTCCGGGGCAGAGGAGCAAGAGTGTGCAAGTGCGAGTGTGAATGTGAATGTGAGCCAGCCCCGAAATGTAGACTATATTAATATGCCAAAACGAAGGCGTCTCTACTACGAATATTCATTTGTACGTGACTATGGAGCATATTAGGTTCGTCTCGCCACGATTTCGGTTCGCTTTGGTATTCGGGTTTTGATTCTGATTCAGTTTCAGTTTCGGGTTCGGATTCGGATTCGGTTTCTGATTCCGACTTCGATTCCGTTTCCTCGGCTCCTGTCTCCTCGTTGAGGCAGGTTGTGCTAATAACCCAGATAGTGGAGAGAGAAGGACAGCAAGCCCGTGGGGGAGAGAGAAAGCGTGTATGGGAGAGCGGAAGGCGATCCGACTTGCGGTTAGCTGAGAGACTAAGGCCAAAACCCTTGCTTTCGAAATAAAATTGGTCATTAGGAATGCAAAGCAGGAGGCAACAAATGGAAGCCAAATTAATATTTGATATTCTCTGGCTTTCATGTAAGCCAGACTCTCTCGCAATCCCGCTCTCTCTCTCTCTCTCTCTCTTTGTCACTTGTGCCGCTCTCTGGCGAGAGAGAACTTTCACAGGCCTGCGCCTAAGGACTTTTTCGGAGTCCTCCGATTCGGAGTCGAGGCTGTAGGTCCTTTAGTTTCGGCACGACAGACATGGAATCAGTTCCAGCCAGCGAGTCCTGCCGCAAGGATGCCCGTTAACGCTGCCCCGCCGCCGGATATAACACTAGACACTAGAGCAGGGAAAGTGCCACTACACGTCGTGCCGTCGTACTCGTCTCGCATTGTGCCACATTTAAAAATGAAAACAGACGAACAGTGAAGTGGAAGTGGAGAAGTGGTAGTGGCAGTCCCGAGAAGTGAAGACGCGCCACAAGCCGTTTAATAACTAAATCCCACGGAGCCATCGTTGGTCACGTTCCTCATCCGAGACAGGATACACAAAATGAGACTGACTGCGCGTGTATTTTCTGTGACTGTGTGTGTGCTCCAGTGAACAGTGTGTGTGTGTGTATGTGTGTACCTATAGGGCTGCCTCTGGCTGCCACCTAATGTGGCAACAGCCTGACACACACATCGGCGAATATAATAACACAAAGCCCTCGTCCTCATCGTCTGTGGCCCTGCTGTCATCGTGTGCGTGACGTGTCCGTGTGTCCTCATCCGTCTCTGTGTCCGTGCCCGTGTCCGTGTCCGCATCCGTGTCCGTTAAACGGAAATATTTTCGAAATCCGCGTTATTAACCCGCGTGAACACAGAAGCATACAAAAGCCAGACCGAAACCAAAATAAACCTAGGAACGGCTTGCACAAAGGAAGCCAAGCCCGAGACATTGTCAACTGGATTGATTGGTGGATTGTGGAATTGTGTGTGGCCTTTAGCCATTGTCGAATGTCCTGGCGGACGGACTGCCTGACTGCCTGACTGACTGACTGAAAGGCTGACTGAATTCCATTGAACTGTTGAATGAGCAAGCAATGCGAGCCCAACCGCCTAATTACGGCGCATTGCGCAATCGAATGTCAAAGTCAGGACGTGTAGCCTAAAAAGGCAACCTCAAGGATTTATTCTCGCTAACAAGCATAGGAGCAAGTAAGCGCAGCGGGTGCCGAGAGCAAGGATATCTGTGGGGCGAAGGAGGGAAGGACGATGGCAGGAGGCTTGTGTCATTTGGAAGTCAACGACGAGACCCGTAAGTGAAGGAATTTAATTTAATGCGCCACCAGGGCTAGAGCGTAGAAAAACAAACAATAAATGGGCAAAGGACAGACTGCGGTTCCGACACCATCCCGGCCCACCCACTCCTTACACTGTCCTTTTACCACCTACACCCCCACCCCCCACCCGTTGCCATGGCCTTTGTCCCTCCTTTCCGTTTGACAGGTCTGAAAAGTTAGAAAAAGAACAACAGAATAATGTTGTTCGCTGGCCGGATAAAAAAAAACATTTGTTTGATTTCCATGGAGAGCGAAAAAGGGAACGCGGAAAGGACTCTGACCGGAATAGAGGACATGGCCAGGCGATAATTCCGCAGTAATAGCCGCGAAAAAAATGAAGCCCGCCAACCGACAACCTCCAACCTCCAACCTTGCCTAAGAGCCTGGCAACCAAGAAGCCGACGCGTCGGCTTCGTCCGAAAGGACGAAACGAAAGGCCAAAAATGACCAAAACAAATGGTGGACGGAGGGGTGTTATCGGGCAGTTTTGACCCTTGGAGTCACGCAGCTAATTGGACTGACAACAAATGTATATTTTTGAGTAATGACCGGGATTATGAAAGACCGTTCTAGTCCCTCCAGGACTCTCCTCCTTCTCGCTCCTTGTTTCTAGCTTTCCACGAGCTGACTGATTACTGAGTTGGAGCCATAAATAATGAGAGGGACACCGAAACAGTGGCTCAACTCTGCCAGCAGACTGACAAATTTTCCAAAGGAGTGGCCAAGGACACAGCGGGGGCCAGGGGCCAGAAGCAGAGAATAGGGAACAAGAAATACAGCAATATCGAGTTTATCCAGATAAAACTATATAGTTGACAAGGTCGTTTAGCCAGGAGCACAGTTTTGCGAAACTTTTTAATTTCATCCTTCACGAAGTTTTTCGACTTTTGCCGAGTTTTTCTCATCCCCCCTCTCGGTTCTCAGTTCTTTGTAGTCAACCGTAATTGCCTTGGCCACATTGCTGCGGAATATGCTGGAGAGATCCTGTCAGGGCCTCCCTCCCACCCTTATCCTTTTCCATCTCTCCACTTTTTTTTGCTTTTCCTGCAAATGCACTTTCTGCGGCAATTCCGCAATGGCATTACCGACTCATTCTGTTGCCTGGCAACCCCAAGTCGAAACTGAAAGTTGGGGCCTAATTCGGTATTAACCTCATTAAGTCGTCATTCAGACAATTCCCCGAAAGGTCCTTGTTCAGTTAACTGGAATTGCAGAGCAATGAGAGACTCATAAATATGCCCGCAAAGTCTCAATAAATCAATAAATTATTACGTTTAATGATGAGAATCTGGATGAGTTCCCAAATCGTATTATACATTCCAACATATAATATTATATTATTTATTCTTGGCAACTGGAGAATACACTTGGCTAAAAATCCTCCAACATATGACCGCTGTTGACCTAGTTATAAAGCTAATTAAATTTTATAATATTACCATTACGCTCACACATACAATATTAATTCAATTAGAAAGGCGACAAATTCTCTAATTTTCCCGATAAACAGCCTAATTTGCTGCTCATTTCAATTGGCAGTTTTATTGAATTATCCAAGTGCCTAATTTGGGGAAAACAATTTCTTTGATGCCAGACGTTGAATGCAAATTATCAAAACTAAACCCCATTTCGAAGTGTACCAATTCTCATTCGAAATCTAGACTTAATTTATTGAGGCATTAAATTTATTGCTCTAGAATCTGGGTTCTAGATACTGCACAGAAGTTTAGCATCAGGTCTGGGTAGCTGGAGATCCATAAATATGATTTAATGCGCTTTATTTTCGAGTTTTAAAAGTTTATTGCTATTATTGAATTCTTTTAGCCACCTTAGAGCAATGAAGCGAATAATATTAAACAATTGCTGTGATGGCCAGGCAATTTCCCAGCCTGGGAGTGGCTGGACTTAGCCTCCCTTCATGAATCCTTGAATTATCCTCTTACTCATATCCCGGATCTGTGGCTACCATCATTTCCCGGGCAAATTACTTCCCTTCCATACCCCAAGCTCATTTCCAGGCGCGTCCTTCGCCTCTGGCCCCATAAAAAAGCGCCCGTAATAATATTTCCTCCTTTGCAGATTATTAAACCTTAAACCGTGAACGGAGCAAACACAACGATACGACCCGCAGACGACCCGGAGCGGCGTGGAGCCACAGGATACGAACACATCAGCAGTTGCTCCGAGTCCGAGTTCCGAGACCATAAAACATGTGGACAGCGGCCTGCCCGAGAGCTCTGAAAGCGATTTGCCTGGTGCCGCTTGGGCTGCTCCTGCTCCTTGGTGAGTGTTGCTAGCTCTTCTCCTTGCTACACTGGAAAAAAAAGTATTATATTTTAATTAGAAATAAGTCTATTAATATGTGAGTTTTTTAAGAACTTCTTTTTATAGACTCATATTCATAATAGTAGTATTACAATAACGAACATTTTTTCTCAGTGCTGATTGGCGGGCATTAAAGCAATTGCATTCTCTGTTTGTTCACAGATTGCGGCCTGGTCAGCGGCGAGGTGCCGCCGCATTACTGGGAGACCCCCTACTCGCAGCCGTACTTCGACAACTCCTCCCGCCGCGAGGTCACAGCCACCGTGGGCCAGGCGGCCCTGCTGCACTGCCGGGTCCGGAATCTGGGCGATCGAGCGGTAAGTGGGGTCGTAACCTCAAAGAGCCCCCGAGGCTAGGGAGATCGCCCCGGGGTACAGGGGCAGAGCAATTAATATGCCAGGGGGCAACATTATATTCGCATAAGGCATAAGGCTAAAAAAAAAAACAAACGACCTGCGGCGGTCGTGTGGCAGATTTGTAGATTACTTTTAAAAGATTACGCCATAAAGTTGGTGGTTGGATTGCGTCCTCCCATACTTTCCTCCCCAAAGCTCCCCCGCCGTTGTCCTTTGCGCCTGAGCCTGCTCTGGTTTGCACATTTGTAACACGGCTTCGCTTCCGCTCCGGGCGATTTGTTAGCAATGCAACAACACACACAGGGCACAGGACACGGGCACAGGACCCTCGCCCGGTTTCATTCCCGATCCCCTAGTCCCAGCCCCACTCGCATTCCAACCCGACCCTTTGTCCCGCCGCCAGAAAACGCTCTGTGGCTGTGCAATTATGCGGTGTAATAAATTTTACGTTGTCCGTGTCCTGCCCCTGGCTCCTAGCCCTTCGACCCATCTCCCTTCTTGGCCCGAATATCCGAGAGACCGGGAAGGCTCGTTCGGGCGACAGGACTTTCAGCAAGCCAACTGAATTGAGTAATTAACGCTCGGCGAGAAGGCGAGGAGCTAAGCTGAGCTGAACTGTGGCCCTAATCCACCATTCCAGGCATTGTCTCCCGTTATATGCAGCTAATTGGCGGTGTCTCCCAGCACTTTGCATGCTCGTTGGCCGCAGGACTCTATGTTGCACGCTCATGGATTCCCCAATTCGGGATTCATTTTAGTTTTCCAGTCACTCACTCGCCCACAACCACCCCACACTCCCCCCGTTCGTGTGCTAATTGATTGTCGCAATATATGCACGACATGAAAATTTGCTTCTAAATGGAATTTTTTGCATTTTGTGGCTGCCACAAAGGAGCTGGCGAGGCGGCCAAAAGAAAACTTAATCGCCTTTCATGACGAGAACGAGGACGAGAACGGGTTCAAGTGAAGTGAACTAGTTCAGTGGTGCGGTCGGTGGTGGCTTGTGTGGTTTTGAGTGGTTGGCTTAATGGGAAGCTTGGCTTCCAAAAGGATTTAAGTGCTTCCCACTAAAATTGCAATATTATTCATTTATAAAATGAATGCATAATTCCGCCATTTTCTTCGGGTAACCGAAATTGTTATGCAAAATAAAAATAATAATAGACTTGAATACTTGAAAAAGCTTAATTTATTAGAAATTTTAAGTATCATAAATCGCCACTTAAAGGCCTAATTAAAATTTAATCAGTTGCCCTTTTTTTGTAGTTTCAAGTAATCATTAATAAAATTTTATCCATAAATCAATCAACATGTTTTTCTGTATCCAAATATTTTTCTTTATAATTAATGGCTGCTCTAAATTTTTTTTTTAGATTTACTGCCTAATAGAGCCATACTTATTAAAAACCTCAAACAAAAAACCGTTTTTAGTGAATAAAGATTACGTTTAAAGCTCACTCGTGAATTGATGTAATTATGTATTAATTCGAATGAAAACGAATCTATGGGACTTTATTTGTTTTTGTTTCTGCCAATCATTGAATGCAACTTACTTTATAAGCAGTATATGAAAAAAAGCATTAATACAGATGAAAATGTGCTAATTTGTAGATTGTGTTTTTGTGTTTACACTGGATGGAGCAATCAAATAATGTTTTTCCTTGATCCAATTTGAATTGGAGAAATGCAATAATTTTAATTGAATGCTGAAAATTAGTGAACGGCTGGTTAATGAATGAATATTAATTTAAATATAAATCAATGGGTTTCTTTGCGAGTGCCCGACTGGTCGGCACTAATCCATAATTAATTGAACCCAAACAAACGACCAAATTAAGCCCGTCGAGCACAAAGCGAGTGTTTCATTTTACCCCGACAGGGGACGCCTCCTGTGGCAACTATTTTTCCTGCCATCCTGTCGAACGAGTAGAACTACTCTGTGTAGAGCCGCACTAAGTAACCCAATTGCAGCCATAAATTAGAGTCCAGACAAAGCCGAAACAGGCAATTAATGAATTTCTACATAGTTTCCCCACTGCCCCGCGAATGAGAAATGAGAAAACTTTGGCCAAAAACCATTTAAAGTTGCTCAATTTGCTGGAAACGGCAACGGCAACGGCAATGAAAGCATCCTTCAGGTGGTAGCACAAAAAGGCTGGAGGAGCACGGAGCAAAAATCCTTTTAAGCCCGGCCAAGAACACGCCTTTGTTTCTCGACAAAAATCCGGCTAATTATGAGAACATATAACGAAGAATTTTTGTTATTATTTTGGGGATTAGCAATAGAGTTTGTTCCACTGAATACTGAATGCGGAATACAGAATACAAAGTAAAAAGATTTTATTTGCTCACTTAGACTTAAACTTTTGGGTAAATACGTAATGCGTATATCCTTGGAGAGATTTAAAAAATCTATAAAATGGAAGAAATAAAATTGCAAACATGACACGTGCCAAAAGTTTCCCACATTTCCTGACGGAATATGGGAAACTATTGTTTTTTGTGAAATGCACAATTCCCCTAAGGCTCTTTACGGAATTAAACTTTGTTTCTTTATTGTCAGCAAAGGGCCTGGGGGTTGGGGCAGATGTGCGGAATTTATTTTTAGTTCTTAAGTGAAATCCACTCAATTATAGCCTGTGTGTCGTGCCACATCAGGTTTGACCTGCATCATATGCAAATTAATGTTTGCATATAACATATTTCCCAGAAGCTGTTTGAGTGAATGGCACGAACACGAAAATGCACAAAGTTCAACTGCTTCGAAACTCCCCTTTAAAGCACGGAATAATCTTTCATTTTGACAGCTGCATGCCAAAATAGAAGGACCCTAATATAATTACAAGGGTGCAAACTGAAATACTTTTAAACAATTTCCAGGGAAGGTCCTTTCATGTTGAATTCAACAGAAAACGAATTGAAAGCTTTTAGCTCCGAAATCATTTAATGCCTTTAAACCCACTTCTCCTGCAGGTGTCCTGGATCCGGAAGAGGGACCTGCACATCCTTACAGTGGGCATACTCACCTACACGAACGACCAGCGCTTCCAGTCCCTGCACTCCGAGGGATCCGACGAGTGGACCCTCCGCATCTCGTCCCCCCAGCCGAGGGACTCGGGCACCTACGAGTGTCAGGTGTCCACCGAGCCAAAGATCAGCCAGGGCTTTCGCCTCAACGTCGTGGGTGAGTATCCTGGTCCTAAGCTTAAGCATTAAGGCGGAGTGCTAATTAATTGCCCGTCCTTGTGGCTTCCTAATCCTTTCGACGGCAGTGTCCCGGGCCAAGATCCTGGGCAACGCGGAGCTCTTCATCAAGAGCGGCAGCGACATCAATCTCACCTGCCTGGCGGTGCAGTCGCCGGTGCCCCCGTCGTTCATCTACTGGTACAAGGGCAAGCGGGTAATGAATTACTCGCAGCGCGGTGGCATCAACGTCATCACGGAGCGCTCCACTCGCACCAGCAAGCTGCTCATCGCCAAGGCGACGCCGTCGGACTCAGGCAACTACACCTGTTCCCCCAGCAGCTCAGGTAAGCTACGCCCACAATCGACCATTAATTCGAAAACTCCCGTAATTCTACGGCTCACCGGATACGAAGTAAAAAGTTTTATTGGATCCGATGCCAAAAATAGATAGACATATCAAAGTCTAAGATACTTTTCAAACAATCTCCAGGAGGAGAAAATTGACAACATGTGTAATTATTCATAAGACAAAGTTTTCATTCGAGACACAACAGTATATTGATACTTTCTATAAATAACTGGGTGAACCGGAAATTATGTTGTCACAACGAAAAGGATTCTGCTTGCTTAATGAGTCCTGAGGACTCAAGAGCTCATTAAAGCTTATTGATTTTCATTGCTTTTAGGGTGTTATGAAATTTATTATTTTAATAAATGGTTGATTTTGTGATTTTTTGTAATAAACACTATGGATACTCATCCTTGCTTACCTTAATTTTCAATGAAAAGGATTTTCACAGACGCCCTTTTGTTAATTAATTATAATTTCATTAAAAAAGTTCTTTCAGCAAAAATAACGTTATTATTTAATTATAATTTAATTTGAAACTTTGTTAGAATTTATTTATTTTTTCAAACTAAAGTTTTAGTTAAAGTTTGTATTGAAGTTTAAAGTTCAAACTTTAGTTTTCTTTGACCTCTTGTGAACAATTTTTTAGTTTTCTCAATTTTTCTCAGTGCGCCCTGAGGCAATTAATGTGCTTTTGCTTTTTGCGACCTGCGGCACTTGCAGCGCCATACTCATTTCCCTTCTGCCACCTTCCTCTCCCTCGTTGCAGACTCCGCCTCGGTGGTGGTGCACGTCATCAACGGTGAGCATCCGGCCGCCATGCAGCACGGCAACAGCAGCGCCAGCTGCCCCCGATGCCTCCTGCCTGCCACGTCCGTGCCTTTCGCCAGTGCCACCGCGTTGCAGATTGCCCTGACGGTGGCGGCTGTTGCCTGGAATTTTAATTGGAACGGGGACCGCTTGGACTGGAGCTGCGGCTGGAACTGCGACTGGAACTGGAGCTGGAGTCGGAGATGGAGCTCTGTGCGGCGCTGCCTGGACCGAAACTGGAACACGGCCGGGGGCCTGCTGCACGTCTGGGGCTGGAGCTGATGCAACAGTGGGTGCCACCAACGCTGAACGCTGAAGATAAACGCCGAGCGACAGTTCCGGCCTAGTTGGGGCTGTTCCGCTCCACCCCCGCCTCCAGGATGCATTTAATGCCAAAAGGGAGTCGCGTGGGCAGGCGAGAAGAGAAGCGGCCACTGAAACGGAGAGCGTCTTACGAACTAGTGTACATATACGGTGTGTCCTTTAAAGAGTATTATATAAGAGGCAGTATTAAAAGCAAACTTTTAGTCACGATCCGCAAAACGAAAACAGCAAAAATGAAAAATGAAAAAAAAATGAAAATCAGTCAACAGAAAGAGTCCAGGCCAGCACTATTCATCCGCAGGAGTTGCAGGGATCGTCCTGACCCTGTCAGCAGCTGCCTTCCCCACTTAGTTTTGTTGTCATTGTATTCGAATTGATTCGGTATGGAATTCATTTCATTTTCCACGGGGATATAATCACCATTTTCAGGCCAAAAGCCACAATGTATGGTTTACTGACTCATTTCGGGTTAACAGAAGCAGAAATGTCCGATTGTATATAAATCTAAACACATATATTAGGCCTTCAACTGTTTATTTATTTAGTTTGTATCGAAGTGGACATCGTCATCATCCCATAGACCCCAGCACGACAGGATGGGACGGCGGGAGCTACATAATTATATTTATAGATATATATGGATGGTTATTCAGTGTATAGGGGTAAGTTTTTATCTGGTTGTCAGCCGCAAAATTGTTCTACGTAGTCCATCATCTAGTTACTGTGTAAAATATTCATACTTGATAATTGTACATTTAGAGCTCGGTTTTAAGCGGTCTTGATAAGACTTTTAAGCAGTAAGAGCTCGACAGGGTTCTGAACTGAAGAATAACGAGAAGAAAATAGTAAATGAAATTACAGAAATTATTAAACTAAAACCAAAAAGATACAGCTAACCTAAGCAGAGTCAAAATATGTTTTTCTGTTTAAGCAAAACTAAACGAACAATGTTTCTCCATAATAAATGAAAATATGGTTATGGTTAAAAAATAAAGCAATGCCTTTAAATGTCTCTATTATATTCACGGTTGGGTGGTATCTGCCTCTGGACTCAGTCTGGGGGTGGACTGTGGCAGCTTAACGACCCACAAAAAAGGCGGGCAGTGGGTGGCAGTGGGGCGAAAGTTTTTATCCTATTATGGCAACATTTAATTAACGTCCGATTTGGGTTCTCGTTCGCGTTGTAGATTCGATTCGATCATCTTCATTATGCATACGCCATGTTGGCCCGCAAATCCGACAGCTTCTGGCCACATTCGGTGGCAGGCACCACACATACACGCACACAGATGAACGTTCACCCATGACCCATACCCAGTGGCAATACCAAAGTGCCCCCGAAAATGAAAGACTAATTAAGCGGCTTATTTGCGCGTATTAATAGACCGACTTGTGGTTGGCTCAGCACGAGTCCTGTGCGTCCTGGGTGTCCTGGCTGTCCCATGTTCGTTTTTATGCCACTGATATGTGTGTGGTGTGTGTCTGGGGTCAACAAAAACTAGAGCGTCCAGGGCCGCAGACCATCAACTGGCAACTACCAGAGTGGCTAAACCAACACGTATTTATATTTCGATTTAAAAATAGCAAAAAAAATAGCAAAAACGTAAAAATATAGAGCCACCAACCCACGCAAATAAAGAAGCAGCTATACATACATCCGGATACGCATGGTGAGCTGCAGATATAGATACAAGCTGAATGGACTTATAAATATGTACGACAGCTTACGTGCCGGGGCCAGGGGGATCCAGAACGGTGAACGTTGAACGCTGGAAAAAGGGTGAAAAAGTCAAAGAAAATAAATGGGTTTTTCAGCTTTTATTTACTTGAGAGACTATTCGGACCGAGAAGGTCAGCAGGGGAATGCAGCCAAGGATGATGCGGCACTGGAATCAATGTAAAGGTCACAATTTATTCAATTGCCTTTTGCTAAGATATTTTTATGGCGTGTTCATGTGCTTGCTCCACTGGTCCAGTCCAATCCGGCGTCTTGCGTCCTGCTCCCTGCTTTCTGGCCAAGGACCTAATCCCAAATCACAACGGAATTACAAACTGGTAATGGTTATGTAGCGGAAGAAGGACCAGCATCAGAAGACAGGCCAGGACAGGAGCCGGAGCAGGAGCGTAGACCTTCTGCCCCCAGACCCCCAGACCCCCGGCACATAATGGCCAATTGATAGCCAAAAGGCATTAACACGCCAAAGAAATTCCCCAGGCTAAAACAGAGATGTTGCCAAAAAAGCGAGCAAATTTCCAGCTAACACACACACACACACACTTATGGTGTCCTGCCCTAAAGAGCGAGAGGAAAAATATTAAGTTCAAATGTAGCAGAAATCCAAAATACGTGCCATGACATAGAAAACAGCACGGCCAGAAACTGGATGGCTGGAGGAGGAGGAGGAGGAGGTGTCAGGACGTGCGGGGGCCAGGGGACGACCGAAACCAATCCTCCAACCCGACACGCCCTCCGGCCCGAAACGCCTCCTTTTTTGAGCCATCCCCCTCGGAATGAAACTAACTCCCCTGTTTAGGTGCGGCATGCGTGCGTGAAACGAAAATCACGTCCAATTTCGATGCGTTGCCACGAGAATTTATTGGGGAAAGGTCACAATATTCATACATCGATATATTTTTAGATCCCACCTGCAACGGCATGCCTCCAAGCTGCACCTGAAACAACTGTTTGTAGCTAGAAGATTTTAAAAAATATATGATGGCAGGGCATAATTACACAAAAGTGTAGGTTTAAAAAGGAGGGTTGGGGGTTAAAAAATACATATATTTTGTATAAGTTATGTTAGGGACTAGTTTTTTAATTAACGTCTTCTGCAACTGAATAATATAATTATATAATCAACACAACATAGTGATTGCCTATGGGGTTATAAGGAGGGTAATCATAATGAGGGTCTGAAGCATTATTTATTAAACTCGTTTAATATTTTATAATATTTTTTATTAAAATTTTCTTGCTGTGTAGATGAGTGAAAAATTCAATATGAAATACTGGCAGCCCGATGGGAAGACTTAGACAAATGGTTGCCCAGCTGTTAAGCGGATGAAAATGACTTACGCACAAAGGGAACCTGCGGAACGTATATAGGTAGATGGTAGATGGTAGAAGGTACTAGGTAAGTGGGTAGTTATGTAGTATATAGTAAATCGTACAATTCATCCTTCAGTGCAGGACTTTTAGAAGCGTTAAATATTTTACGATATGTGCAAGTTGACTGGCTGCCTGGGTTTTCCTTGCCAGTGCCGAAGTTAATGGCTTAGAAACGTACAAACGAATGAAGTGCAACAACAAGAGAAAGAGGAACAGAAACATAAACAGGAAACTGGCAGAAAATGGGAAAATAAATTTATAAAATTTTCATCAACATTTTTGACAGCGGCAATAGCAACAACAAAGAATAACATTTGTAAAATGGAAGAAAACCAAGGAGGGAAATTGTTTAAGTGCATGGAAAGTGCTCAAGTGCGATAGGAAGCTGGGGCATAGCAGAAGAAAGAAATGCTGAGAAAATTTCATAGTCTCATAGTGGGGGGAGCGTGGGGGAAATGGGAAAAATCAAAGGGAGAAAAGTGCCAGCAACAACAATAAAAACACGAACAAGGAAAGCGGCTAATGAAATCTCTCAAGTGCATGGAAATTGCTAATCGGATGCGTGTGTGTTATTGTGTAAGTGTATGTGTTTTTCCTAGTAGTTCGAGAGAGAGACAAGAGTGTCGGAAATGGTGTTGAGGATAAGAAGGACTTGGGAATGAGAAGGGAAAGTATGCGAAAAGCCAGGCAAGTGAAATTACTCCGGCCAATTGCATGGAAACTACGCACCGGATGCACCCGAAAGTTGCAAGAGTAGTTAGCAAGGGATTAAGCGAATCAGGCGCAATCAGATAATCCCATTCCAATCCTTCGCCCAACCAACCAACCATCCAACCGACCGACCAAACCACAACACAGAAATTACAAATGAATTAAGCCAAACTTTTGGCAGGATTATTACTCACTAACCCCAGCTACAAGGACACCCATTCTGCCTTCTGCCTTGAGCCATTTTCATGATTTATGATTCACTTCCGCATTTGCATAAATACACATACACATATACGTATATACCTTTCCGATACCGATACCTTTATCTACTACTCGTATTTATCGAGATATTCCCAAAAAGTAAACAAAGCAGATGGCGTATGCTTCAAGGATATGCGAGTGTTTGCTTAACTTTTTGGGGGAAAAAATTGAGAACAATAGGGGGACAAAGGTGTAACGGCATGGCTAATGGTATCGGAGTAATCCCGCTCAATCTCCATATTGTTTTTGACAGCCCACCAATCGAGTGGAAAATGTCTTGAGCTGGCTGGCGCCCGAGCTGCGGGGCAATGGAAATTGGTTTATCGGATATCTCGATTAAATTTAGCCGATAATTGGCCCACAAAACAGACATAGCCCCCGTCACCCGTCACCCGTCGCCCCCACTACCCCTGCGTGGATAACTTTGTAATGTGCTTAAGCGCACAAGGTGAGATTGCATTAGGAGCTGTCAATGAATTGGCCAACTTGCCTCGCAAGACAAAGGCAACCACAAAATTGCTGAGAGTTTTCAAAGCAAAACAAAGGCCCCAAAGCAGGAGCATCTCTTTTGGGACGGCATAAGCGGGCTGTAGGGGGCAAGCTTAACCAGCATGGCAGTCGCACGAGCAGGCAAGAGTTAGTGGAAGGGGGCTACATGGGCGGCTCCTTTGAGGGGGCAATGCAGGTGGAATGGCAAGCATTGTCAGTTTGCCCCAACAATTGGCCCAAAGCGTTGCTATTGTGTAGCTGCTACCCCACTTTGCTTCTTTTGCACTGCTGATCCTTTATGCGCTCTGCTCTAGTCCTGCCATTTTCCTGCATCGTTCCTTGTTTTCTACACAGAGAAAAATTCGGTCTTGTAGGCCTCTTTTGCAAATAATTTTTTTTTATTTTTTGTGGACTATTTGGCCCACAGCGAAGGGTATATCTTCGGAAATAGATTCTCCATAAATCTGCATCAAAATCTAAGAACAACATTTTGTTGAGGTATTTTATGAAATTTTGTGTAGGACCCCCTTTACAATCAAAAATGCATTGGAGCACAGATTGGTTCACATCGAAGGCTATATCTTCGGTACTAAATCGGTACGGAGTACCTTAAACGATTTTTAGATAGATTCTCCATAAATCTGCAACAAAATCTAAGAACGAAATTTTTTTGAGCAATTTCATAAAATTTTCTGGAGGACCCTCTTCAAAAACCAGCAAAAATGGATTGGGGCACTATTTGGCCCACAGCGAAGGCTATATCTTCGCCACTACTCATCCGATTCGTGAACGGAGTACCTCAAACGATTTGTAGATAGATTTTCCATAAATCTGCATCAAAATCTAAGAACGAAATTTTTTTGAGCAATTTCATAACATTTTCTGGAGGACCCCCTTCAGAAACCTATAAAAATGCAGGTGGCCACTATTTGGCCCCTAGCGAAGGCAATATCTTCGGCAATACTCGTCCGATTAATGAGCGGAATACCTTAAACGATTTGTAGATAGATTCTCTATAAATTTGCAACAAAATCTAAGAACGAAATTTTTTTGAGCAATTTCATTAAATTTCATTAACCCTCTTCAAAAACCAGCAACAATGGATTGGGGCACTATTTGGCCTCCAGCCAAGGCAATATCTTCGGCAATACTCATCCGATCCATGAGCGGAGTACCTTAAACGATTTGTGGATAGATTCTCCATAAATCTGCATCAAAATCTAAGAATAAAATTTTTTGGGGCTATTTAATGAAATTTTCTGGAGGATCCTCTTTAAAAACCTCCAAAAATGCATGGGGGCACAATTTGCCGCAGCGAAGGCTATATCTTCGGCGATACACATCGGATTCATGAGGGGAACACATTAAACGATTTGTAGATAGATTCTCCATAAATTTACATCAAAATTGAATAACATTTTTTTTTTTAATTTTCTGCATATTTTTTCTTGCAAAATTCATTTTTTTTCCCCAGTGGATGACCATGGAATGCTGGAGACTTTTCAACTCGAAACGATAAACAGGCTGACAATACCAGCTAGAGAAGCTCCTTCTGCTTACGACTGCCACTGTGGAATCCCATGGAAGATACTCGACTCTGTGCACTGGAAAATCGTTTTCGCCGTTAATGCCCAGGCAGCCCACTCCACCCAGAGGACTCCCTTTAGCCCAGTGAACCCCTTTTTGGCCACAGGATTTATCTCTGCTCCGGTCTCACTCTCGCCTCGGAAGGTGGCACGTTTTTATGACTTAATGCTAACAAACGCATCCACGTGCCAAAATAATCGTCCGACTCTTTCTGTTGACTCGGCTCATTGTGCTTCGGCTCTTGCCCAATTTTGTTGCCAATACGTTTTAGCCATGTTTGTACAAAACGCAAACGGATTTGCCAATGTTTATGCCATGGATTATTGCGGCATGCGTAAGCCCGTCTATGTGTATTGGCCAACCTGCTGGCCCAAAACCGCCTCCTTCCGTCCTCCCTATTTTCCGGTGTGTGTATGTGTGTGCGGGAAATCCGTGTGGCCAGAAAAGTGGCCAAGAACATAAAGCCACAGCTATGACTATGGCCAGGTGGCTGGGCCGATAATAATAATAATAATAGGCCAGCCAGCGGCAATGGCAACGGCAACGGCAAATGGCTAAAAAGCCATCAAGAAATTTATGGTCCAAAACTGTGCTGCGTCAAAGGGGTCTTTAAACTTAACCCCATTTCGTCAGATACCAGATTTAATGCTTATTTGAAGGGTTTCTTTGCCAGCTTCCTGGAGCTGCCAATTAGCGAGCTGTGCTAGCTGAAGAACTGGGGCATCGTGGTAGTAATAATACGGCATTACAATAAAAAGTGCGCTTGTAAGCTGACATGCAACATTGCAGCAATTTTTAGCAATCAGGGAACTGCTGCAACTGCGACAGCGACAGCGAAAGACGATGACGATTGCGATGACGAATGGAGGAAAGGACGAAAAAAAAATATGTATTTCTGAGACCTAAGCAGTGGCAGCTGGAGAAGAATTGGAAGTGGAAGTGGGAGTCAAAGGGGCAGTGGCAATAGCTGGGAGAAAAGAGGGTTAAGAGCTGCGTGGAGAACTCAACAAGAGATTGAGTGGAATGCTGAAAATAACGAAGGTTGCCGCTTAAAGCTTTGACAGCTGCTGCTCCGGCAATTGAATTTTTCGCTACTGAGATTCCAGTGGTCTTAGCCCCCGTAATGCTGACACCAATAGGATTAGATGCCATCCATGCTAGTTGATTGCCCATTCGAAAACAATCAGAAATCGGTTAATTATTCAATAGATGCAGTCTGCAAACGAGGGACACGCATTCCGATTTGAGGATTCTAGCATCCTGAAATACAAAAATTTTCCGTTGAATATGCAAGTGCACGAGACGCAATCAAGGCAAGACAGTTCCAGCAGCCCCCCAGCATCCCAGCTTCTCTTTCTCCATTTCTCTTAGCCAGGTTTCGATTAATTCAGGTAGTTTTCCGACACACACACACACACAGGTTGGCATGCCTTCGGGCAAAAGCTTTATTTGCCCATTTTCCATTCTTTTCAGCTCCATCTCCTCTGGAAATCATAACCCACTTTATAAAGAATTCTGGCACGTGCACATCGTTGTAAATGAGTTGAAACGGCAAAGCATTGAAAAATAAAAGGGGTTCTGCCCCGGGGCTGGAAAAATGTGAAACCATTTAATTAACCCAAAGCCCTCAGCCACTATCTGGTTGCTAAAAGCATAAGCTGAAAATGGAATTGGAATTGGAGCGCCCCGAATCAACATACATACCATAATGAAGCTGAAATTCATATGGATATAAATTGAATAGTTTCGCGAATAATTGCATTGTCTTTTTAAGCAGATCACATTTTTTATTAAATGCCAGTTTGCGGTCATTGAATCATAAAAGGTCAAATTAAAGCATTTTTCATCATTTATTCAGGTCAACGGGAGACCAAATTTTTTGGATTATAAATTAAAAATAAGACCTGTTTTTTACGATATATACGTATTTCGTATGTGCCTTCGTACATATTTGTTGACCAAGCAGAAAATGTTGTCATCTCGGGCCATCATCTCGGATTTGATGGTGTTTTAACGACGTCATCCGACAGTTACCAGAGTCTCTATGGACCACCATTTCGTGGTTCCGTTTCAATAAACGTTGAAATCAAAAAGCACTATATCCGAGCCAAATTTCGAGCCGGCCGAGCAGAGTCAGTAGTTGCCGACTTTACTGACTTCAGTTCAGCTTCAGTTCATTTTGCGCCTCATAGTTCATTTCCTGATGAGTGTGTAAAAAGCCAAATATTACCTGCGGGCATTTCTGTGTGTGCGTGTTCTGGGTGGCAGTTGCGTGGGTGTTGGGGCGGTGTGTGTGCGTAACAGGAGCATTATCACAGTTATTCCATTAGAGAGGGCATTTATGGGGGGGATGGGCCCCTCAAAGGGGCGTCTAGCTAAGTCTAACTAAGCCGAAAAGGTGGAGAGCGGGTGTCGACGTTAATGGGTTAACTGGCGCCCGAATCGCTTCATTTCATTCAACACATAAGGCAGGAGCTTTCCCCCAGTGCATCACATGAATTTTTATACGAGTATGTGTGTGTAGGAACATACCAAGGATAATGGGTGTGGGTGTGGAAGGGAGTGGCTGTCTTTTGGTAAATGCCTGCCGTATGCTCATTTGTATTGGCTACAAATACAATTTGATAGTCCTGCTCCGGCTCCTGCTGCTGCTGCTGATGTTTCAGTTCCTGCTGCTGCTGCTGCTCCTGTTCCCTGTCTGCCTTCAGGCCACTGGGCGAAGGATATTCAAGCACACAGAAAAAATTCCAAGCATTTTCCATCCGCACTTCGGGTCCTTAAAGTCAAAAAGCATTGAAATCATTTTGGGTCAAGTAGGTCAACGCAAATTCCGAGTATATCCAAGTGTCTCTTAACAGAAATAATCTTTTCATAAATTTCCGCTTGACGCCTTGCTTGCAAATTAAAATATTGATACTGGATTAAGAGGTTTACTATTGCCACTATTTTGTGTGATAATAAAATGCAACAGGCAATAAATATATGAATTTAGTTTTTCCCAAAACCAACTTGGTGTCGGATTTATATGAATTTAAATGCACAATTCCGATTTAAGGCTAGGTGATTTAAATACTTCACCGAGTTTGCATACAATTTCAATCGCAAAAATAAACAAAATGCAAAATTAGCCTAATTTATTTTAAAATAATGGGGTACAGAGTCTTGAAATAGACAATAAAGTAGTCTTAAAGTTTGCAAGTTAATTGAGCGGTCAACCACTATGAAATAACATTTTATTCGCACTTTGTTGGTTTATTGGAGACAACTCTGTTTTGTATTTGAGTATTTTCTTAGCCCCCAAGTCTATAAATCACTCTGAATAGATTCCAAAGCCATATTTTATTTTTATTTTGTCATTTTGCAATATATTCTTCTTTACTATACTATAGTGTACTATTTTTTTTTAGATGCTACTTCTTAACGTGGATGTGTAATGCGTTCAGAAGAGAGATCCTTAACATTGTTGCTTGTTTACAGTAAGCTCTGTTTTTATATCCTTGACAAATAGGCAACAATAAAAACTTGCCGTTTTACAGTGCGATTTCTTTCGAATTCAATTTGATACCCCTATATATTTTTTCGCTGTGCCCCGGTACAAACACACCCAGGATCTTGTACGTGTTCATATGCTCGCAGGCTGAAAACAGTTAACCAAAGTTTGTGTTTGGAGAGGGGGTTTGGAGAGGTGCAGGGACGAAGGACCTGGCCGGTCCACACAAATTGCGCACCAACGACGAATCCGCTTTGCTCAGTTCAGTTCAGTTCAGTTGAGTTGAGTTGAGTTGAGGTGGGTTCGCTAGCTGGTACACCTAGGCGTATGCGTTATAATAATATGTATACGTATGCACATAACGATGGCCAGAAACAGAACCAGAACCAGAAACAGAAACAGACCCAGAAGCAGCTGGAAAGGAAGGGAAACTGATGGCAAGAAGAGCCAAAAGGAAGGAGGCGGGAAATGAGAATGTGAAGAAGACGGGTTGGCGGGGAAAGATAAAAAGTTGAAAATAAATTTTTATTGTTATGGGGCACACATACACTAATGCACAACCTACACCTACACAGAGACAACACACATGTCCTTCTCGTCCTTGTGTCTGTTTGCGTGTTTGCGACACTCATTTTCTGCAGATGTCTTTTATGTGCGGCTCGTCGTCGGTGTGCGTGCCATTCTCATGCTCTCCATTCCCCTTCCAGTCAATCCTTGGTGCCACACCATACCACACATGCCCCTTGCCTCTCTACCCCCCTTCGAGAATCCAATGAGAACATGTGTACTTAACATAAATCGCTCACTCATTGAAAACAGTTGCATAAATTCCAAGCCAAATGGAATGGCAAAAGGGTTTCACGCTGGATATCCCCGAGAAGCCGCCCAGAAGCCGCCCAGAAAAAGAAACCAGATACCAGAAACCAGAAACAGTAACCGAAACCGAATCGGCAACCGAATCTGCTGAAGTTGCAACCTGCAATGCAAAACATTTATCGTTTGCCACGCTGCGAAACTATCTATCTATGCACAGTATTTCCACCACTACCACTACCACCTGGTTTTCCATACCATATCCTACTGTGCTAGGAATGGGAAATGGGGCTGGTGCTGGGGGCAGGAAATCGCACTCGCAGGCCGCCCCACGTGTGCAGAAAAGTTTTGCCAACAGTTTTAATTTCCCATAATTACACAATTACAAAGCGAAAAGTTTTCAGCACACGCCACGCCCTTCGCCTGCCGCCTACTGTCCCCGCCTCCCCCGGCCACGCCTCCTTACAATGCCAGTTGAGCGTCAGGGAAATGAGCAGTCAAAAAAAAAAAATGAGGAAGAAAAACCGGAAAACTAAAAAACATCAGAGAACGGAAAACGATTTTTATTCAAATGCAAAATCGAAGCTTTAATGCCCTCCAAGGATATCAAGGATAAGTCGTTACTTTGGCAATTAGTTGGGCCACCGAGATTGGGGCACCCGTAGCTCTGAAATACAAATCAAACCGAAATATGGGGGTTCACATAAATCTATTAATGTTATTCACTTAAATTAAAGAGTCTTCTTGCCATAATAAAGGCATAATAAAAATGTTCATAAAATGTAAATATAATTTAATCTGATATTAAATTTAAGCCTCTGTGTTCACGCTATTGTCATATTTAAATGCTTTCAGGATTGACAGGAAAATGGCCGGTGAGAAATCATTGTCAATGTGTTCTTAATCAAAAATGAATGGTTGACATGCCGCAATCAAATTTACATTTTGTATCTGGATATCCCAAGCTCCCAAGTCTATACGATGCAGAGAAAGTTTCACTTTTGAGGTAATTAGGGACGATCACAAGGATAAAATTCTGATTGTTGCGTTGAATATTTATGGGATAAATTGCATTGATTTATCGGCTGAGAAGGAGCTGGGGGAGAAATTAAATTGCAAAAGTATTTATACCAATTTGGCAATAAATAGTTGGCCATGTTTCCCTGGATCGCTGGCAGGGTATAAGCGGGCCAGGACAACAAAAGGCAAAGTGAGCAGGAAAAACTTTTGTGCATTTCTCGCACACATGGATAGTCAGGGTGGGAAGGGGACACCGCCGCGGCGGGCGGAAGAGCGGACGGACACGTAGGCAAAAGTATTTATTGAAAACTGTTACCGTTAGCTGCCAACCTGAGCCACTGCACCACCACCACATCACACTGCCACCCACCCGTCAAACGCACCCCACATAGCACTTACCCACCCGCTGCTGCCGTTCACACTTAGTGTTCGAATCGGTTTGAGTGTGTTCGTTTGGTCGGTTGCTTATCGCCTGACGCTTTCCCTCACATACTTGCATCCAAGCGCACATGTGTGGGTGCCAGTGCATAGCGACGGGCGTGGCGCTGGGCGGGAGCAGTGGTCCTGGGGGTCAGAGCCGAAGGGACCTGATGGAGATACGCTGCCAAATGACAATGCGACAACGCTGCCCGCCAGCGAACCGACACTGGAAAATTACATCAAGGACCCGCGTTCCGCCATTAAAATCGAAAACATCAAATTTAATGGATTTGGCGCGGAATTTGGCTTTAACCTATAATTTATAAAGCATTTATAAAATAAAACAGGACATCAGAAATGATTTTAGATAAAAGGATATCAACGTGACCAATTACAATAGTTGCTACTTCTTAAATAAAGTTAAAAAGTCAGAGTTTACATATCTTTTAAATAATATATGGCTTGTTTATCTGTTCAATGAAAAAAAGCCCCACCTTTAACTCTTTTATTGATTTACTTAATGAATTGAAAGTCCTTTCGCTCGAGTTCTCTTTCAAAACAAAGCCACTATAACAAATATTTATTACAAATATTTACATACATTTCTAAAAAGGAAGAAAATAAATTTAATCAGTCCATATATATATACTTTATAGAAATATTTATATTTTTAGAGTTAAGAGTCAGAGTTAAAACTTATTTTTTGCAGTTCATCTGTGGCGGCGACTGTTGACAGTGGCTTTTGTTGGGATTTTAAAATCAATTGTAAATGCAAGTTATACGCGCATATCCTTTAAATCAGGCAGCTGTCCTTTCGCTGTCGTTTTTTCATTCCATTCCAATCCACCCTCTGACTCCTCTGACTCTTCTTCCACTGTCCTGTCAGTGTCCTCTTTCGTTGGATGCATAATCCCGGGCACTATTTAATTTTCAATTGAAAGGCCACAAATTTATGGATGTTCTTGGAAACTTGTTCTGCTCCTTCGCCGGCCGAGGAGACAATCAAAAATTGTGCCAACGGATTACAAGTTTCTCTGTTGTCATAATTTATGCCATGCCAATAAAATAGACGCCTCGGCATTGCCCATCAATTTCTCAGCTCGGCTCTGGACCCAAAAATTTCAATTCGATGTGCGTAGATCCTCGCCAGCTTTTCGGGCCCTGGGGCATGAGGAGGAGTTGCTAGCTGGAGAGTAGCTGAAGCTGCTGGAGGTGGAGGACCGGAGGCTTGGGCGGCTTGCCACCCGGAGGCAGGAACACCAGTGGCGGTAGTAAGAGATGTGGCGGGCCAACCAGGGCCACGCCACGTTAATTATGCATGGGGTTAGCTGCCAGAGCTCGGGCCAAAGTAGGCCACATGGTTACGCGGAGCTCTGAATGCTGCGCCGAACAGAGAACGGAGAAGGGGTATGAGTGTGGGATGGATTGCGGAATGGGGTGGTGGGAGAGACTGGGCATGGGTTATGTATGTGCGGCATGCAGCGAACTTTTAATCCGCTTTAACTAAAAACATTTAAATTTGCCCGGGCAGCGGTGGGGGCCAACTAGCCACCCACTTCCCCCACCCATTCATCCACTCAGCCATTCACCCACCGAAAAAATGAAAAATAAATAGAAGAAATATATAAAGCTTATACTCTGCTACGGGGAAAAGTTGTTGAAGCTGGATAGAGATTGAAGTTGCTTGCGAGAGAAAGTGGATTAATGTAATGAAGATTTTCCCATAATCCGAACCAAGCTGACAATATTTAAATTCCCCTTTTATGGAATATTTCAGATACAGCTTGTAGTTAAAAGCAAAAACTGATGATCGGATTAGGGATTTACAGGTGGGACGTAACATTATGGAAATTAACTTTAAAGTTAAAGTCTTGTATAGCTTGATTTTTTTAATAAACATTCCCGAGCTAACCACAAATTAGGTTCGTTAGGTAGATTAAAATAATAAGGCATCACCTTGGCAATAAGTCATTGCAAATTAAAATTGATCTCTTTTATCCATGCGATTTATGTTTCCGACCACGAGCCTCAAAATTGAAATTAATCTTAAAATCGATTTTACGGCTGCGGATGGCTGACGCATATTTGATTTGTAAACTTTTGCAAAACTATTTGACGGTTCAGTCGGACGGAAAACGAACTCAATTAAAAGGATTGAATGCCGAATTCGGAATGTCTGCGTGAAATATTTAATATGGAAATACAAATCCTTCGGCAAACAGTCAGCTGCCGGGCGTAAGACAAATGTTGTTCTGCTGTCAATGGCAAGAACTCCAAATATTTTATTGATTTGTTAATATATATTTTGTGATTTTATTTGCTCTTTGTCTTGGATATGGTATGTCTTGGTAGGGGAATCCACCATCCACCACCCACACAGAAAACAGAAAGCTCATCCTCTATACGAGTATGGGAAATTCTTGTTCGATACGGAATTTCAGCGATTTGTATTGCCTGCTGTCTCTCTGGTTTTGTCTTTTTGTGGAAAATCCCACGCCCCACCTCCATTTTCAGTGCATGGGTAGTTCGGTTTCCCGCACATTCATTCCATTTTCTTAGCTTTTTCCCTGACGGCACAGTGAGTGATTTTTTCCTAGATTTGCCAAAAGCGTACATATTGGGGGGAGGTGTCGGTTTTTTTCCCTAATGAAGGACGCGCTTGGAAAGCCACTGGCTGTGGATGTGGATGTGGTGGTGGCTGCGGCTGGAAAAGGGGTGAGACTTTTGTGTGCTAATCACAAGTTGCAGCTAAGCTGCTTATACAACTTGTTTCGCAGTGTAATTTGCTTTGCTTTTTCTTTTTTTATTTTTTTTTTGGCACAGTTCGTAGCACAGTTTCTAGTATGGAATGGTCAAAGTTGGTGGCTGGAACAGCTGCGGAGTATTTAAGAAAATTTCTTTTTCCGCCACTTTAACTTTGGCACTCCTAGTGCTATAAGGATAAGCCCCACTCCTTGTTCAGTATCGTGGTGTCAAGCATTCTTGGACAACAGATTACAATAAACAATTTTTCATGGCAGGAACAAGAGAAGTAGCTGTAACATCGACAGCAGCACTGGCGCCGTCCAAAGCCAGAAACAAAAACCAGAAGCCAGCCACAGGACAACCACAGGATCGCAGTAGCAGAGCAATGGTCGCTGCGCAGCGACCGAGGGCATAGTAGAGACCATAACTTAAAATTTGACAAATGTATGTGACACTTACAATTAGTATAAATTGACTGGCGTGTTGAGTGGTCACACACACACTACAGACAATCGACTGCGAAATAACAATGATACCATGCCACACGCACACACCTCTCTACGGAGGTGGATCCTCCACCCACCACCACCTCCAATGATCTGAAAAGCGCCCACCACCGCCCACTGCCCACCGCCTACCAATGTCATACTATGTGTATTCGTGCTGGAAAACCGCACAATAGGGCAACAATGTCACGGCATCTGCTATTGTCAGAGCACAATACGCCGATTTGCATTACTAGTGGCGAGGGCAGTTCAGGGAGTTCAGAGCAGATCAAAACAGAGAAAAAGTGAACATTTCATAAGCTATTTTTAATATGTTCTGGCATTAAGAACCATTTATAAACACATTTATTAACAATTATATTTGAAATTATTTATAAAACAAAACTGATCCATCGATTTTAAGAACGGGAACTTTTTTGATGCTCCAAGTGGTGTGCAGGGCATACTGACCATGATCCACGGGAAAAACCTTTAGTACCCCATTTTCATTCGGAGTCCAGTTCCATAATTGTAGCACTGATCCGGCCTAGAGAACCAAAAAAGATAATATTTAAGAAAAAAAATTTCTTTTATCCTACAAACTCACCGGATATGGACAAGTGTGGTTGACATTAGTGAATGGCTTCAAAAACGAATATATTAGGTTGGCTATAAAAAAGGATCTGCGGTTCTTGAAAAACTTGCAAACATCCATTGTAATGTCATACATGAAGGGATGCCAACCGCCGCTTTCACGTTTCAGAATTTTAAAATTTATTTCAATCTAAAGATAATATTTATATCTGATGTTTAAATGCATTTTTTGTTCTTTGATTACCTCTGTTATGTTCCGGTTTAGAATGCCTTCAATGTTCATCATATTGTGATTGCGATCGATGGCTTTAATCTGGCACAGGTTTATTTTTCCCCATTCGGGCGAATAAAAGAAACATTTAAGAGAGTTGAATTTGTAAGATGCCTTGAAAATTATAAAATGTACTATTTAATAAAAAAGATTACAATGTAATGGACTAACGTTGGTAAATCCAAAACTATTAATCCAAAACAGACAGATATAAAATGTGTCTGGCTTCACCATCTTCCGGATCAGTACTGCTGTTGGTAAACAAATCGGTAGATTTGTTGTGTAATTTGTGAATCTGATATATTTCCGTATCATTAGTTCAATGATTCAATAACACTTACAAAACATACAGAATACATAATAAACATAATTACTTCTTCATGAAGCCGTAAACAATTTGATTTTTGATTTAGAGAATTTCAGAGTCTGACATATTTTTGTATCATTAGTAAACCATAGTATTTATATAAAAGAAATCCATCAGTTTTATTCAGTACTATGACGGCTCCACACAAGTTAATTATCTGTCTAATTTGTTTAACTCATTTTGGTTTTACTCAGGTAATTGGAATATGTCTGAGAAAGGTTATCAATGAACTTAATCCTTTCTAGGCTTCCTACAAGTTCAATTCTTTGCACTGTTCTGTGGCATCTCCCGAGGTGGGAAAAATAAATGTATGTGAAATCAAGGCTATCGATCGATATCATAACAAGCTGAGCGTGGAAATGGATTTGAAGAAGACCCTAACCCAGGTAGTATTGAAATATTAAACTTCTATTGTGGTTAATAATTAAAAAAAAAACTCTAGATTGAGATACATTTTAAAATGCTGAAACGTGAAAGCGGAGGGTGGCACCCCTTTTTTTACGATATGAAAATGGACGTTTGCAAGTTTTTTCAGAACAAGAGATCATTTTTTATTCCAAACATAATATATTCTTTCATGAAGCCGTTCACAAACCTAAATCACACCTGTCCATATTTGGTAAGCTTATTTTTGGAATAAAGCTTTATTTGAAAGAGAATAATACATATTATTCAATTTAGGCAGGATCTGTGCTTCGACTGTGGGAGTTCACTCCGAATGAAAAAGGAGTTTTAGGAGTATTCCCCGTTGATCATGGGCAATATGCCCTTCACTCTGATTGGTATGGTAACAAAGCTCCCATATTGGAACTAAATGGATCTGTACTATTCTATAAGTAAAAATCATATACGTATGAATAAATCTAACCAAGATATGGCGTTATCTCCCTTAAATTTTTAAAAAATGATTAGTGATTCTGAAGGTAAGGTGGGTTATGCGGCTTCAATTGTTCTCATTATAGCATTGTGTTGTTTCCGGTAATTTTCCGGTTCGCTACTAATATTTTTTTCAATAAGCATATCATTAGTGTAGATCGGATGAATATGTAATTCATGTAACTAAAATGAATAAATAATCCAGTTGTAAACATATCGATGATTAGTCCCCATACACTTTATATCTGCCTGCTCTGGCTAAGTTTTAATGGCTTCAGTCAAGTAATATAGTAATATAATAAAAGTTTGTGAAATCATGGCGATCAATATTGCATAACGATCGATACCATAACTTGATGAACATTGAAGGACGTTTGAAAACAACCCTTTGAGGGTTCATGCGAAATTGCATGAACGACATGAAAGTGCAAGTTTTTAAAGAATCCCCGATCACATTTAATACCCAAGTTAATGTATTCATTCGTGAAGCCGTTCACAAATATTAATCACTCATACATATCTGGTAAAATTATTATTGTATATTATTGATGATTGAATTTTAGGCGGGATCTCTGCTTCGATTGTGGAACTGGACTCCGGCTGAAAATGGATTTACAGCGATATTCAATCTAGAACATGGGCAATATGGCCTTCATACAATCATCTATAGGAAGAAAGTCCTTATGTTTTTATGTATGAATTAAAGTATTTAAGATATGACAGTATCTCCCTTATGTTTAAATTTTAATGATTCTGAAGGTGTAAGGGGTATGCGGGAATTTTTCTCATTATAGCATCGAAATATTTGCAGATAGCTGGCTAACTATATCGATCATCATTCGGTTCTTTACTAATATATTTTTAAGTAAGCATACCATTAGTCTAGACCGGACAACACATTCTGAGTATTAAAATGAATTAATATTTTAGTTGCAAACTTAACGATGACCAGACCACACACACTTTATATTTTTCTATCCTGGCTAAGTTTTTGTGGCCTTAGTTATGTAAATAGTATTGCCTTAAAAGAATTCTTAAAAGTAATATTGAAATATTTTTAGGCGTCCTATAAATTCAATTCTCTTGAATGTTACGTGGCAGTTCCGCAGCTGGGGGAAATAAATATTTGTGAAATCAAGGCCATCGATCGATACCATAACATGATCAACATTGAAGGACGGTTGAAAAAGAACATATCACAGGTAATATAAGTGTAAATTAGTTATGTTCATAAGAAGATATATTGTTTCTGTAGATTGAGGTTCATGCGAAATTGCTAAAACGTGAAAGCGGCGGATGGCACCCCTTCTTTTACAACGTAAAGGTCGACGTGTGCAAGTTTTTAAAGAGTCCCCGATCCCTTTTCATACCCAAGTTGATGTATTCATTCGTGAAGGCGTACACAAATGTTAATCACACCTGCCCATATTTGGTAATTTCACTATACATAATTGGTAAAGTTTTTATTGACGCTAGAATTTAAGGAGGGATCTGTGCTTCGATTGTGGAACTGGACTCCGTCCGAAGATGGTGTTATTGCGATATTCCCTGTGGATTACGGGCAATATGGCCTTCATTCAAACGTCTATAGCAACAAAGTCCTTGTGATGCAAATCAATGGATCTGTATTGTTTTTTAAGTAAAAACAAAAGATATGTCTTTGTTAAATCTGGCCCTGACAGTGTACGAGCTACCGAATATATATTTAAGTTCATTATGTATGTGTAAATTAATATACAATGAGTCTTGAAGTGATCAAGAACATAGTCAAAGACACACATGGTTTATTCATAAGCCATATTGGAACCAGAAGTTGCTAATACTTTTTGCCATTATATGTCCATTATATTCCATAATCCATAATATTTATAATCTGCCAATCACCATCGATAGGAAACTGACATTAAAGAATACAAGGACATGGGAATAAATAACTTAAAAAAAAAAACAGATCTGACCATTTTCGTCATACGGAGATTGGTGGCATACCAATCTGAATGAATGCCAATGAGCAAGAAAGACCATTGAATTTGTAGGAGGTCTGAACGGGTTTAAATATATTATACTCATATTTTGATACTAACAATACAAATAGACAAATAGCAAGTGTTTATGACCCGTACATCTCTCAGGTCCACACTGAATCAATAATCGTCAATAATAAAGACTGGATATTATGAAATTTTTTAAAGTTAAAGTATGATTATATTTTAAATGCCTTGTCTTATCGACATGGTGAACATTAATCTATTCTATTCTAGTCTGTTTTTGTATTTTTTATTTAGATCTATTTATAGTATTAAATATTATAATCATGTTGAGGCTAAAGTTCAGTAACGTAATCTCGTTCATCTGAAATTTTTGCTAAAAATGAAAAATGCAAGGTAATCTTGAAACAACCCGCTCTCTTGGAAAGGTAATAATAAATTTATTGCCAACTCTCGCTACGCGGACGGCATTTCCATCAATTTATGCCAATTTCAGCGTGTTCGCCCGACTAAAGCGTTTAAATATTGATGCAAATTAAATTCACTATTTTGGTAAACGGAGGTGGAAACTTTGTAAAATGGAAAACAACAAACAATGCAACGCGA
Organism: Drosophila ananassae; assembly: GCF_017639315.1. Lineage (NCBI taxonomy): Eukaryota > Metazoa > Arthropoda > Insecta > Diptera > Drosophilidae > Drosophila > Drosophila ananassae. Next base: position 13,869,121 of record NC_057927.1, on the reverse strand, counting down.
TGCTAAACAAAATATAAAATAAAACGAAAAAAGCACTACGGAAATTGGGCGAAATTTAGTTTGCGGTCATCCGAACACGCATCAAGTATTCATGGGAATTCACGATCGCCCCTCGCCCACTGCCCTCCATGTGTGAGGATGGGTGTGGGTGGCTGTCGGTGGTGTTGTGCGTGGGGTTCTGAGTATTTTCTCCATATACAAATATATCATCCAAGTTTAAACTGCCGCAAAGGCTAAGGGCAATTGCTTTTGACAGTTATGCACAAATTTATGAGACAAAGTCCTGAGAATGGCGGATGGTGATGAGTTGGATGGCAGGGGGCCGGAGGAGGTGGTAACCAGAGCGTGCCTGTTTCGTGGTTTCGGTGGTGCCGGCATCCAGAGACCACCCTGCACATATGGCAGTGCCTAAACTTTAATTGAGCGAATCTGTGTGGGTTCTAAGAAATTCGACAAACAGCACATCACACACTCCTACGTGGACATGGCCGAGGTGAGGTATCAGAAATTACTTACAATTCAAAACAAACTTTTTCGCACAGCAACCTAAATTTGTAAGTCAACAATGGCGTGGCAAGCAGGAGTCCTGAGGCAGGACTCTAAGGGGCAGGGACGAGAGTGGCCTAAGCGTTAGCCGAAATCCGAAAATGTCGCAGAGAAAAACCAAGTTTGCCAAATAATAGAAAAAGTAAAAAAAAAATACGTAAGATGTGGAAGGACTTGAGCCAGTGGGTAGGGGGTGAGTCAAGGAGCGACTGCAAAAGTGAAGAAAAATTGTAGAAAACTTTTGCTGATTTCGCCCAGTGCGCTTCATTTATTTCAACGATTTGTTGCCAGGCCAGAAGCACTGGCAGAAGCTGAAAAAACTGGCGAAAAAAAATAAAACTGAAAAGAAGCCGAGCTCCGGATTGTGTCCAAAGAGCAGCTGTTTTACTTCTTGATGGGTCCTCCCCCTTAGCCATCTTCTTGGCCCGATTCGGCCATTATACCACCCCACCCCAGCCCCTCCTGACTTTATCGCTTGAGTAAGTTGCCGCTGCCTTCCGTTTTATAATATTATAACGTGCGTTGTTTGTGCTTGAACAATTTTTCGGCGTTACCTTCGCCTCTGCTCTTATTGGAAAATTGCAAGTTGTCGTTGTTGGGTCGCAAACAAAAGCAACAATAGCAACAGCCTGGCTGACACAGGAAAAAACGACATAACAATATCTGTAACATGTCCTCATCTCAATATTGAAATGTACTCTTTTTAAAATGAAAAAATTGTATAATTAATGCACAAGTCCTGTCAATATCGTGTGACAATATGCTGTTGAATTACTTTGAAAAACGAAGATTTTAATTAATATATACCATATTTTTTTAATATCAAAAAAGGGAATGTAAAATAGATTTAATTCAACTCAAAAAATATATATAAAATATGAATTTATTCATTTGCAAAAATTACAATATTTATACAAATCCTAACTAAAAAAGATAACATAAAACTCTTACGAATTTTAAATTTAATACTCTTTTTTAATAATCTATCTTTTCTTAGCTTATTAGAACCATGTGTATATTTTAACCGTATTACCCCTTTTTTCTTGGTGCAGCATCATCAGGGACAACAACAATGGACCCATAGGTGGCAGAAAACTTTTCTCAGGAGTTTTGGGTGGCGGGTCCCGAGTTGGAGTTCGGCAGGAGCGCATAGGTAAATACCTTGCAGATTCTTATTTGAGTTGCCAGTTTGAGTTGTGTTGCTAGTCTGCGCAAGAAGTTTGAACAAACTGTTTGCCAAAGCAAGGACTCTGCCAGTGTGTTTATGGCTATATGGGTGTGTGTGTTTGACCGAGTTTGAATTCTGGTTTTCAAAAGAGCGTTAGGGGCCATTCAGAGAGCTACCCTTTATCGGGCGGGAACTATCTGGCAACAAAAGCCAAAATGCCGGCCATTCGTTGGTCTAACAAAAAGCTCACAATTGTTGGGTTTATCTTTGCGGCCATCGGCAGAACACTTGCTTTTTATTTCGTTCGCATTAATTGCCAACTTTAATCGCCATTCAAATAAGAGAGACCGAGACCCAGCTGCCGCTATTTTTAGTCTCAAACTTTTTCACCAAAAAAAGGAAGTGAATGCTTCATCAGAAAAAATGGGGATAAAAATTGAATTTTGTATCACAGAATCTGATCTCAATGAGATAAATCAGGCATGATTGGTATAGATATGGTTTCCTAGAAATGCTTGTTAAATTCGAATCGAAATGGGCAACTAGTAATAGTATATAAATAATTTATAAATCATCAGGACGATAGCTATCTGAAGTATAATTTTCTTTGAAGACTTAACAGAGTTTTCAATGGGATTTTAGCTTCAAAAGCGATTACAATTTGAATTGCACCATAGAATTTGATTTCAAAGCTGCGATTAGGCTTTAGATGGGGCTTTAGATTTTCAAATCCTTTTTCCAGATGCTTATGAACCAATATGCATCATGATGTATACTCCGTTTTTAATAAAAGCTTGGCAAATTGCTTTCTGCTTTATTGTCTGAAGTGGTTGCAATTTTCGGTGGCCCACCACAGCAGGTCCATTTGCGGTTCGTTGACGCAGTTCGTTCACCTGGCTCACCTTCGTGCGGCAGGACACAAAACGGGTCACAAAACGGGACAAATGCATGCATAGGCTGCAGCATTTTCGTTTACGCTGCTCCTAATTTTAAAGTATCCTTCAAGGGCTTGCTACCCTGCTCCTGTTCCTGCTCCTGCCCTCCATCCGTCGTCCATTGCTTTTTGCAAATGCTGTTGGTGTTGTTGCTGATGTTGTTTTTTTTGCTCGTTAAATGCGTGTGTGTGTGTGTTTGGCACTGCTTGCGTGTGTTCTGTATGTTTGTGTCCTGCAAACATTTGCAAAAAGCGACACACGCTGCAAAACTGCACAATGAAGCCACCCTTGCCACTCCCTTCCCAGCCCCCCTAATGCCCGTCGTTCCTCATATTGTTGCCGCTCCTCCTTGTTGCTTAACAAAAAGCATTAACACAATGCAGGCGCAGCATGACGGGGCCACGTTTCGGGGCCACATTCACATCCACATCCTTCTCGTCCATCCACAACCACACACACACCTAGAGTTTCAAGTTAGGAGCGAAATCAGGAGCTTTTTGGAGCAAAACACCAGAAAAAAAGATGCCAACCCATTTTATAAATTAAATAAATATTCGTTGGAAAAGTCCATTAAATTATTAAATAGCTCCTACCCTTTTATTAATGCAAAAGACTCTTCACGAATATGTTTGGAAATGTATAAAGTTGTCGCATCTTACAAGGACTTCTTAATCTTTTACTTCAATTTTGAGAAAAGACGGTGGGCAACGCAATGATCCAATTCGCCAACAAAGTCGAATAATTCCTCCATGCAGGTCTCGGTGGTCTTTGATTTTGAATTAACACGGTCGTTGCATTCCTCCAACTTGTTGAAAAGCGCCTTGATGTGCTCCTTCTCCTGGCACTGCTCCCTCAGCTGAGCCTGAGGATCAACTAGTTCCTCCTCCTCCTTCTCCTCTTCCTTTCCTTTCTTGTCCTTTGACTTGTCGGCAGCTTCTACTCGAGGCTTCGAAAACCAGCTTCTAAAATCCATTTTTGATGAAAGGTTGACGAATCCAATAGTATTTTTAGGTTGGACGAACGATAATAACAAGAGTTAGGGTGAAGTGACAGAAGCTGCTAAGGTATGTATGTTTCACAATAATCGATTTAAAAGTGACCTCATACACCTCTCTATAAAAAGCCAAACACATATATACACAGATATATTTAATAATTATTGAATAAACATTAATTATTAAAAAATTACTTTATTTTTCTCTCTGTGCGGGAGTGGCAAGAGGAGCTATGAAAACAAAAGAAGCGCAGCCGGCCATGGGGATTCTCCGCGGGTCGTGTTATGTACCGACATTGTCGTACATAGAGAATACGACACTAGGAGCCCTCCGAAAAGGACCTGGGCTAGTGGGCGCCATTTCGTGGGGGTGGCAGGACAGCGAGAGTGCAGCTGTTGCCGGCGGTGTTGCGTGGGACTTCCGCTGAATTGTAACCACACCACACAGGAGGAGAACGTGGTGGGACAAGGAGGCTAGGGGCCCCGGGGCATCCGGAGATATAAGCAGCCCCAACGGACGCACTCGGACGAATTTGCAAGTGCACCGAAAACAAAAGTGTGAAGCTCCAGGAGAGCCTAATGCCACTAAAGACTGTCCAGTGCCTTCAAGGACACCAGCCTAAGAGGAGCTTACTCCGAAAGTGGATTTCCGACAACTGTGCAACATGAAGTTGCATTAAAATTGTATTAAACGCTTCAGAGCTTTGCAAATTTTAAGCAAATACCTTAGGCTCTGGCGCATAAATCAAGTTTCTAGTTTCAAGCTTAATCAACTAATTGATAGAAGACACAATATTGTTGAAATAAAGTTACAAATTAAGGCTTACTTGGTCCATTTTTGGCATGAATTTCACATAAATGATGGATTTTCGTTTCATTTCGTTGGAATAACTGGACAAAGTCAATTACAGGATTGATATATGAGCTGGAAAGTATCGGAAAATAATACTTATTGCTTTAAAAAGGATTTCATTTTATTTTTTGGATTCATTTAAATTTAAATGATATTGAGACCTTTCTTTCTTCCTTTTTAATTGATTATGGGTGTAATTTTGGGAAATAAAAGTCTAAAATTACCAAAATCAAGCCAAATCTACTCTACAGAATGCTAATTACCTTTAAATGGCCCTTAAACCATTTGAAACCCCTTCTGGATTTTGTCTCACTGTATTGGAATGACAGGCAGGAGATGGAGCATGGGCGCGAGCCTGTGTGGGGGATCAGGAGATGGTGTCCTGGCAGTTGCAAAGGGTAATTGCTAAGCAATTACCTTCTTGCCAAGATTAATGGTCATGGAAGCAACTTGAAAATGCTGCCGCAATGCTTACAATGACCCCAACACATGACAGCCGAGGTTCGGGCTTGGATTCCGACCAGGAGCTTCCGGTTCGTTCGGGATTTCACCTTCTCTCGGACTTTTTTTTTTGGCATATCCTTTCTACATAGTACATGTATTTTTTTGAGGCATAGCCGTGGGATAAATGAGGGCGGTGTATGGCATTAATTAGATGCACAGTAGGTGTGGCAGCAGCATGTTATGCCACACACTTTGCAAATGCGGTGCAAAAAAGTCGAATTATGCAAATTACAAGCGCTCCTCATTGCTCGGCCCTCCTACTTCGGTCATCGGCGTTCAATTGGCGGGAAAAAGACAAACACAGAAGGATATTTTTTTTTCGTGTGGCACGCCCCGGCCACTGGTTTGTTGTTTCTGTAATGGCTTTCGATTTTTTGTTGGCTCACGTCCATTTGCAGTTTTGTAATTCGCACCGGATATATGTATTTTCAGGCATGTTAAACTGCAATCCCAATCCACAGCACCGCAATCACCGCCGAAGAGCCACCGCGGCGAGTCGCAGCATCGGAATCGGTGGCTCTACCGCTCTGCCTCCTTATCCCCCCGCTTTGGTCACCCACTGTGCTTTACATAAATTATATTTCCGCCGGAAAAATTAACATTTTTATGAATTTCCTTTCAGCAGTCGCGCATTGTGGTGGCAGAAAAAAAATGGAAATAAAAATATATAGCAGCAGAGAAATGCAGTTCGGAAAAGTAGGCGGGTGCCGGGGGGCGTGCCGCTGCAGTAGAGTGCACATCATAAGCGGAAGAGGAAGAACCGGAGAAGAAGAAGAATCAGAGGCAGCAACACGCACACTGGCACCAAAGACTTTCTCCTGAGCTGTGCCGTTCTCGAGGCCTCCTTTCTCTCTCAAAGCAAAACAAACCCCACATTTAATTTTTTTCAATTTTTTTTTGAGAGAAGCGCAGTGGAGGGGGTTTAAGGGAATTGCAAAGGGGAAAACTGCGAACTGAAAATGAAATGTTGTTATTGAAATTGGCAAAGTTTTATGTGCACACTTTTTACATAGAAATGTGGCCATGACTTGCTGCCACTGCCGTTGCCGCTGCCGCTACTGCTGCCGAAAAATGTTTCGCACTACAGCCGAGCACCCAAAAGTCGTTGCCTTTGCCTATTTATGCGCACCGAGCTTGGAATAGAGCGATTCTGGCTCACTTTTTGCGGCTCTATCTCGGTTTAGATGCCTTTTCTTTTCCATTCCTTTAGGATTTTACGTTTTTTATTCATATATTGTTTTGCTTTTCCTTTTTTTTTGGAAGTGATATCCGAACATTTGCGCCAATGTGCCGGCTCTGCGTTGGTGTAAAATGGCACAATACGCCAGCAACAACAGCAACGGCAGAATAAAGTGCCAGGAAACACATTTAATATCTACGCATAAAAATAAAAGTCTGGCAGCCGGCAATGGAAGTGACCAAACGAAGGAGCAGTAGCAGCAGCAACAGCAACACTACAGCCGCAACATCAGCAGCAGCAACAACCTAAAGTAACGTACAACGTCCAGTCCGGTAGACAGCGACAACTGGACGGGGGCATGGGGCAGGAACAGGGGGTATGGGGCAGTGTCAGGAGGAAAAGGAGAAAGGACGACGTCGTCGGTTGAAGGTCTTGTTTATTACGCTCGCATAGCCAAATGCATAAATTTACGGACCGATGCGTGCAAACTGTACAAACTTAAAAAAAACGCCAGGACGATGGCTATGATGGAGGTGAAGAAGAAGCAGCCGCAGCCGAGAGTCGGAGAGCTCCGGCTGCAAATGAAAAAGCGCCCTAGAATGTCGGACGGAGGCAACGCCAGCGGCGCAGCGGCAGAACAGCAATCGGAGCAACGAGCACAAAAGCCACAACCAAAGCAACAACAACAACTAGAGAGCAGCAGCGGCAGGAGCAGGGCCAGCGGCAGGAGCAAGAGCAAGAGCAGGACATGAAACAACTTCCAAGCCGAGGCTTACATGCACTGAACAAAAGAAGAGAGAAAGGTGGCTGCAAGGTGTACACACTCGATTTAAACGATAATGGCCAACATATTAGCACAAAAGTGAAGCTTAAAAAGTATTAGTAGTTATCTGATTCGATCTGATACGAAGTTTTCAGTAGGAATTATCGACGGTTCTCATAATTAGTTATGCCAACTAGGCGTATGATTTATTTTTTCGCGTCAGGGTCTATAATTCTTAAAGGAAATCTGTTAAAATATAACTTATTTTTACTGCTAATGATCAAATGCAACAACTTTTTTGATTTGTTACAGATTGATTCAACATTTATACTAACTCTGGCATACTATGCGTATGAGTAATATTCTAGTAAATCATGTTTTAAATGAATTTTATATATGAATTTAGTTATTTTATTAATAAGTACTAAGCTTATTCACTTTTTTCATGTTTCAGTCAATGGAAATGAGTCTTTTTTTTCACAGTGACAACTAGGCGTATGGGTAATATTTGGTTAAGACTGATTGTAAACTATCTTGGATAAAAACTATTACTTAGAACTATACAAAACTACTATAAATAATGAATAGTGAACCTAATAGTTAATGGGGGCTTAACTCAAAACTTTTAAAAATGGTAGACTTCAACGGTGCGTATGAGTAATCTTTTACAAGTAGAATTTATTTAAAAGTTAAAATATACAAAAAATTGAATTGCATTCTTCAAACAAATAGGCAATTATTTATTTGATTTAATATTTATTTATGTTTATTAAAAATATTTCATTAAAAGGTTTCCTAATATTACGATGTTTTAGGCGTATGCGTGATATTTGATAATGGCGGCAAATAACATTTATAAAAAAGATTTATAAAAAAGAACGGAACCATGATAATTAAAAACAAATACCAAACAACACAGAACCACTGACGGTTAATTTTAATTTTAAAGTAAAGTATGTAATTGAGTAAACGCAGGCCGCAAATATTGTTTTACAGGAAAAGCCAAAAAAAGCTGCACTGCTCACCGCAACTGTAAATATATATATGGAGGGACTTTGTGCCTGTAAGTATGCATGCTGGAAATTCAATTTTAATTTATATGGGAAGCAAATACTACCAAACATACGCAAATACAGTGGCCATGCATGTGAATTGCATAGAAATGGAAAGAGATTAGCCGAAGGCAACTACATCGTGGCAGGATATTAGCATAAACCCACTCGCATTTCATTTGCAATTCCGATAATTAAAAGGGAAATCTTTTACAATTTCTACCTACTGACACGGCAGTAAATATGACATAAAGACAATGAACTCCCCAATTTCTTGCAGTGCATTCGAGCCAGGCCAAGCGAAAGAAATTACGCAGATGCGAAAGAGATAAAGGGAAACGAAAGTGTGCGAAACAAGGCAAAAGGCGATCGAGGAAATGCAACAGAAATGAGAATTTATGTTTATGAAAATATTTTTACCCCAGTCAGCTCCGGCTTATGAATATGCAAGTGACGGGGGGTGCGAGAGGAGTGTCAGTGGTGTAGAGCAGGTCCTGCCAAACAGGATGTGGCAGTGGATGCGGCAGAGCGCTGAAGGTGTATATTTATTAGCAGGCTGTGCACAGGAAGCTGCTAATGTGCTTGCCGCTTTGACTGCCAGGCTGTGGGGCAATAACTGCCTAATGGTCTGTCATTTGTCTCCCAGCGAATTTGCGGGGGCTGTTCGGTGACTGACGGGGGGGTGGTTGTCCTTAGGTGCCCGAGGGGCGCTTGTCACAAGACTCAAGTCAGTGAGGTGACGGGGGACGCCTCATTATGCAGCGGCGCCTCGCAAAGCTTTGTTAGGCACTCAATGGACAAAGTATTCAAGGCGAAACTTTTGGTTATCCTTAGCTTTTGAGCTTTTTTCTAGCTAGAGCTTTTTCACATAAAAAAGCTCCTCATAATTATGGCACGGTTTTATAGCTAAGCTCGGTAAATATCCCTCTTGGTCGGAATTTCCCTCTTTTGCCAAAAACACAACCAAATATCCCTTTAAACTTGAACCTAACGCACTTTACCGCCCATTCCAGTTAATTTTTTTCGTAGTCCTTTGGCTTCCTTTTCCGCTCCTGCTGATTCCTCTTCCGTTCCTGCCGTTCCTGAAGATTGAGTCTCTGGTTTTGGCGTGGCTGGAAATACATATTTAATAATTCAAAGTTGACTGCTATAAAATCTCAGCGGGTGTCCGTATTTCAGGGCGGTAATTTCACATTGTTCGGTTTGCCAGCCGTACGCTTCAAGAAGCTGGAAATGAGCAAGCTGCAGGCCTGCCAGGCAGGTGTTCTGCCTACAAAGTCTCCTTTTTATTCACCCCGGTATATGGATGGAGTCGAGGTAGATACGGATTGGCCAACCCATTTTATTGGTTGGTATAAATTAGATCTTTAATATATTCAATATATTATTATTCACAATCGGATTGGTAACGTTCCGTTAAAGTGTGCATTACTTTAGGTTTTATAATGATTATTTTTTTTAAAGAAATTATCTTAAAATAAAAAATCATTGTTTAGGTGCTTTATTTGTCTTTAAAGCCTATCATCACGCTTCAAAAGGATTTAATTTCAGGTGCCAAGATGCCATTATGTATGTATATGCGGAAATGAAAAAAGAAGAGAACCTTTCGAAAGTACCGGGTATCTGATGGTCGGTAAACATACCTGACCCGCAAAGTGTCCTAACTGGTTTTCGGTTTGGTGTTTTGGGTTCGGGATTGGCTTTGTGTTAATGTGAGAGTTTACTTAGCCGGCGCTATTTTTGCTCTAAGGCCATTGAGTCGGGGTGCTTCCTGGGGGAAATTAACCTCCTGCCGGGGGGCAGTCGTACGGAGCGAGTGCCGTGCAGTTTGGCGCCGTTTTGTCAGTTACACTACTCCGCCTTCTGACTCCTGACCTCTGGTCCTGCCACACTTCCTTTGTCCTGTGAACGCGCTGAACTCTCTCGCTCCGCTTTGATGATATGGATCAAACGATTTTGTTTGCAGATTAAACTACATGGTCCGACACCAGCAACTCTGCCAAAACGTTGAAGGGGCAGTTGCGGAGAGGCGGAGGAAAAAGCACCGAAAAGCAGTTAGCGGTAACAACTAACAGCAAGGACCTACATCGCGTGTCGCATGCGAGAAAATGACAGGCCCGGCCCTTCGATCCAATGCCATTTTCAACCAAAGCAATATGCCATTCCGGTTGCAATTGCAGCAAAATGCCTGCCACTGCTTGCTGTCTGCCACTTTGCACTTTGCACTTTTGTGCATTGCCACAAAACTTAAATTGAGCCGAAAACAAACATTCTGGCTAGCAAAATCAAATAGTGCCAGTCCAAAATGGAGCCGAAATCTAACCGGGCCATTCATTATCCGCACTTTGATTTTAAAGCCAGTCAGCAAATCACTTAAATCTCTCTTGTGCAAAAGTCGTGGCCAACTTAAATCGCATGATAAATGTTTTCTTAGGCCCCCCGGACCATATCCTCTCCACAATACCTTGGGATCTGAAGGGGTATATCGGTTGCTTTGATCCTTGGCAGCTGGCAGAGGTGCTGGGTATTTGCCGATTCAATTTGCCTAATATTTGCTCTACTTTCTCTCCACTTTATCTCACTGTCTATCGGTTGTATATTTAATAGAATCTTTTGCATTTCTTATGTGTTTCCAAGTGTCAGCGAGCATATAATTTGATTTATGACCGGCAGAGTTATGCCCCAATAATAACATCGAAGATAAACTTTTTCCCCTTGTTTATTTTGGAGAATGGATGGTAGGAAGGAAGCCAGGACTAACGATGACTAAGGCCTTTTAAATACTGTCGAAAGATGTCATTGTTTTGGCCCAGAACTTCCATGTGTCCTGCTCAAGAATAAGTTATGTATGCTGCCTGGATGAAGAGCTCAAGGGTGGTGGTGTATGCCTCTGCCAGTGTCCCTTTGCTGGATAATCATGCTGCCTGTCAGGTCCTAATACCTGATAATCAATTGCTAAACGGCGGCTAAATAATTGATTGTTGTTACAACGGCGGTGGAGCGAATGGACTACCAACATCTAACCAATCAATCAACTGTGTGTTCCGCTTTTCCTTTAGCGATCCTGCTGGTTGGGCTGCTGGTGCTGTCGCTGCTGTTTTTCAGCTAATTAGCAAATTAAAAATCCGTAGTTTTCGCCACGCTTTTAAAGCGTTTTCCCTCACGAGCTTCTGCAAGGAAAACTCATTAGTAATTAAATGTTTTCCGGCGCGTCTACGCCCCGTAGTTTCTCGACACTCCGGCTGCTGTCGTCCCTCGTCTTCTTGTTGACGCTGGCTCTCCGTTTTCCCGCTCTCTAGTCCATATCCTGGGCCTGTCCCTGTTGTCCTTGTCGACGTCGTCGTCGTGTTCGCACAGCCAGGCACTTCCGCACTACCGTCCTTCCGCCAGCCGTGGATTCTGGTTCCGAATCTGCTGTTGCTGTTACCCCAGCCTCTTCTCCCATTGTTCATCCTGCGTTCTCTATGTCCTGGCGTTGATGACGCACACTCGAATATGATACCAGAAGCGTGTCCCACGGTACGTATACGCACTTTTTGTACCTGCTAGCAGGCATAACAAAGCCAGTTGGCCGCTTTTGGGTATTCCAATCCCACTAATTAAATCAATAAATAACAATAAGCTAAATAAAATGTATGTTTTTGATTAATTTATGGATTTTAATTATCGTTTAGTTACCGATTGTCCAAAAATTTAAGTGATATGAAGAAATCTAATTAAAACAACATGCATGACTTGTTTATTGAACATTCTGAAAACATTTTTAACAATCTCTATTAATTTTTTGTAATAATTTTGATGTATTTGCAACAAAGGGTTTTTTAATTCCACAAAACTTTGCTGATTACCGCAGCAGGTAATAGCCATTGTTTCCACACTCCAGTTATTCTCCTACAATTATCTCAACAATTCTTCTTGCATTCATCTCAAAATTAGTTGGGACCACAGAGAGATTTTCATATGAATTTTTAATTAGCATGAAATATAATGAGAATCATTTTATTGAAACTATTTAAAACATTTACAAACCCACTAGATGTACTCTTAACTTAACTACACGGTTCACCTCCTGGAATACCCATTTTTTAATTACTCATAAAAACATTAAAACAGCAGTTGGTAATTTGGTATGAATTTATTATCAGTTTGCAGACTGCCGGAAAAGGTAAATATTAATTTGTAGTAAATAAATAAAGTAAACAATTCAGCATCGTGGGCATTCTTCAGTCGCAATACAATCCGGGTTCGCTTCGATTTTTGTACTTGTTTCGCAGTTGTGTTGTTGTTGGTTGGCGCTGCGTATTAAGACCGTAAACAAGTCCACAAGCAATGGCTCCGGTTAAGTCTCTGGCTATGGCTACGGCTATGGCAACGGCTACAGACTACGGACTACGGCTCCTACTGGGCTGTAGCCCTGAGCATGATTTGTTACTGACAGCGTCTCGGGCAGCAGAGTCGAGTCGAGGCTGGGTTTGATTTATTTCTTGTTGTACAATTTATGAGTGAAGGTGAAGCAGCCGACACACCATACACCATAGACCAGAGCCAACAAAGGATGCCTGGTAGCTCCGATCGGACCCTCGGCACTTGCAATTCATTGGACTGAACCCGAGAACCCGAGAATCCTCGTAGATGAGAAGCGTCCTTCCAAGGGGTTATGTTCCGCCACTTCGCCAGGCGAAGGCGAAGGCGAAAGGATAGGGACTGCGACTGTCAGGCAGCGCGTGTTTCAGATGCGTAAGATTCCCAAAAGATTTGCGAAATGTCGGGGGAAAAGGAGTGGGTACAAGGACATGCTAACTTCCATGTACCAAGTCCCCCGCCTTTCCGCCGCTCCACAGAACCCGCTCCTTTCGCCAGATTGTGATGGATGCTTGCCTACTTTCTCTAAGGAGGAGAGCTCCTGGGGCTTTGCGGTTTTCAAAAGCGGGAAAAAGGGACGGCCAAGGGAATGGAATAAGGAGCTGAGTCCTTGCGTGCCCATTAGCGGCTGGGAACGTCTTTTATTTCAATTACCACCACCTTATGCAAAATTCAGGCAACACTTGGCCGTAAGGAGATGTGTTATGCGGCTTGTTCCTTTTCCTGTGCGTCCTTGCAAGGAGTCTGGCATTTACCGTTTCTTACCATACCATTACTCATTGTGTTGCCTACTTTGCGGCGCCTTTGTAGTACTCATCGCCCGAATTGTCGCAGGAAACTCTACGCATACTCAACTGCTACTGCATTTCACTAAGGTTGGAGGTACTCCAATCCTGCAAAAGCACTGCCACTTTTCTACTGCCACCGCCACCGTTACCGCCAAACGACAAACTTTGTCCGAGAAGTTGGACTGTAATTGCCGTCCGTTTGGTGTAAATTGTGCACGCTTCAAATATTTCAATTACCCTGCCCGGGGGTCCTTCGCCCTCCATTCCTTCTCTCACCTGCGAAAGCGAAAGTGTCTTGCCCAAACGTCTTTGATGTGATGTGGATGAGGATGTGGGTCGTAAGATGTGAAGCTCCGGGCAAGGTAGGCCATCTAGGACCCGTCCGACTGACCTTATCGTTTTTCAATTACCGTTCCGGCCCCGCCTCTGCAATTAAACGCCATAATCCGGGTCGCAGGATGCCAAAGTCCTCGCCCTGATATCGAATTCGGCTCCGAAAAGAGTGGGAGGCGATGGGCGGGTGGCAGTATGCTGGACACACTCATATCGCCATCAATCATTGGGTCCTGCAAATTAAATGTCCTACTCGGCCCCGCGACACACGATTTATCATAATTAATCTAGATGCCACTGCTCGATTATTAAGATTAAACATTTATTTACATTCGTATTCGTTACGGTTTCAATTCGATTTGATTCGATTCGGACTCGATTGCTCGCTTTGGTATCTCTAGGTATGCGATCGTATGCATATATTATATATATCATATATATTATGTGCGCTATATACCACGTCCATACATCTGGCTGCACACAAATGCACTCTCGACCTATTTACTTAATTAAGTATAAAAAATACTTAGAGACTGAACCACAAAACACAAACATAAACAAAAACTCGATTTACATATTTACAAGACAACGCGACATCGACGTCGTTAACCTCCATCCTTAGCCAGCCTTACAGTCATCCCAGCCCCAATCCGCGCTGGGGGCGTGGTCGGGTGCCTGTAACGAGATGATGACTCCTGACTTCTGATTCCTGGCCTGATGACGGCAGTAAAATCAGCGACTTACCCGGCTCTCATGCTCTCCAGACATCGAACATAAGTTGCCGCTCCGACTTAAAGCGCCGCGAGTCGGGCAATGGGACCGAGGGGGCCAGGGGCTCAGGCAGGAGCAGCCAGGAGGGCGGACAGAAGGGCTGCCAGGAGCAGCAGGGCGAGCGAGGGCAGCTCCAGCCTCGCCCCTAGCTCGTGCTGCATGGCCGCGTGCTGCTCACTCTTAATGATATGCACAAAGACGCTGTCAGAGTCTGTTGAGTAGAAATTGACAGGGGGGAAGGTTAGTGGGGGCTTACTCAAGGGACACTTGCAGAAATTTGGGTCCTCAAGATTGGGTTTCATATTCTCAGACTATGTGGAGAATTATTCATGTAGCCGCTCAGGTTGCTTTTAAAAGGTAAATAACATTTTAAAAGAAACCCAACAACTTCAAACTAAACTGAATAAATGTTTTATGTTTCTTAAAAGTCAACTTAATGGTGATATTTTTTTAAGTGAGTGTTTAATTCCCACTGATTAAGAATATGCTGAAGAATAATTAGATCCTACAGCATAGTTAGACTTCATATAACTTTAACTTACAGTTCTGTAAAACTACTCGGAAGCAAATTAGATTAAAAATATTCAAATTGTTTTTATCATTTAATCAAAATGCGTTTTCAGAACTTATTTTATTACATTTTGTAATAAATATGTTTTGCCTTTTCAAACTTTCCCAAAAAAGTTCATTTAGTTTTAAAGCTTTTTACATAATTAATAGGATAATTTTTCATATGGATAATTTATTGTTAGGATTTCGATATAATTAATATTTATTTCATTCAAATTACTCATATTATCATATTATTTAAATATGGCTAATCAATGATTAAGATACCTTTTACATTTAATTTAGTTGTGATTGAAATATTATTTTAAAATAGTTTTTGTTATTTAATGTACTCACTGGAGTTCTCTGCGGAACAGGTGTAGTTGCCAGAGTCCGTGTTGAGGACCCGGGATATCACCAGGTTGCTGGTCTTCATCTGCTGCTCGGAGACCACTCGGATGCCGCCCCGCGTCGAATCGCTGACCAGCTCCGTGTCCTTGTGCCAGACCATGTGCGTGTACGGCCCGGGCGCCTGGGGGGCGATGCAGGTCAGATTGATGTCACTGCCGCTCTGGATGAACAGCTCGCGGTTGGCCAGGATCTGGGCTTTGGAGGCTGTCAAAGAGCGCCGTCGAATTGCGATTAATGGGAATGTCAACAAGTTGCCTTTGGGGAGGGGAGTCTAAGGGAGGTGGTTTAGCGACCCGTCCCCAAACTATTGCTGTGTGATGTTCCATGGTGTTTGATAAACTAATTTGCCAGAGTAATCCCCGCTCTTTACACCCTCAAGCGGCTATCTAAACGGAGATGTAAACAACGTCTAAATGGACTTACAAGACCGCCAATCGATTCGGGCTCAAAGGAAGTATCGACACTGGTCCTGACAGGCAATCAGCCCAAATTAAAAATTTAAATGAATGGAGTTGTGTCCCCAAAGGTGTGTAGTTGTCCTTAAAAGTTAAAACTTTTGTTTTTTTGGGCACCAATTTTCCTCATATATTCAGGCTCTTTTCATTAATAAATTAATTTTATACGGAAACTTCAACCATATAACAAAGTTCAAATAATTCAGCATGTGTAACTAGTTTTGGTTTATTACTTTTATATGAACATTGCAAATAATAAGCGTACTAAAAAGTTGCATAACTCTGAAAACAAGGTTTTTTACACCTCCGGTTTCCAAAAAAAATATGATGCAACTTTTCCCCAAGGACGACTTCATGCATATTTTTGTATAAAGTTATTTTGTTTAATATTTAATAAAACTGATACTACCAGAGTTTTTAATTATCATTAATTTATTCAATTTACTAGGAACTTTTACTTTTGAAATTTTAGTCATTTAATTATTTAAAACTTTGAGTCTAAAATTTAAGGCAAAATTCTTTTCGGAGCAAGACCTTTTGATCCAACTGGATGTCCTACAATTTAATTCGTTCCATCCCCAATACTCACTTACGACGACCAGCTTGTAGGCCTGGCTGATCTTGGGCTCCGTGGACACCTGGCACTCGTACACCCCCGCATCCCTGGGCTGCACGGAGACGACCTTGAGCACCCACTCGTCGGAGTTGTCGATGTGGCGTGCCAGGAATCGCTGGTCGTTGGTATAGGTCATGATGCCAATGGTAAGGATGTGGAGGTCACGCTGCCGGATCCAGGACACCGCCCGGTCGCCCAGATGCCGCACCCGGCAGTGCAGGCGGGCGGTAGTGCCCAGGGCGGCGATTACCTCCCTTGCTGTGGAATTGTCAAACTGCGGTTCCAGTCCATCGTAGTTGTCCGGAATCAGATTGGACAGTTCCTCGGCGGCGGCCAGATGTCCTGGATGTACAGAGAAGAGACCACAGAAATGGTTTGATTGGAAATTTAAATTAAATTGGTTTCATTTGGTAGCGAAATGTAAGTAATAGTCACGACAATAGTAAACATATTTTTTAAACGAGGTGAGGACTCAGTTTTACATGTATTTGATGTCTGATATTATATATTCTGATATATTCCATAGAATTTTCTTAGTGTCTCTATTAATTGTGTGTTATGGAAACTGGCTGCCTGTGAGCGTTAATCTCGTAATTAATACGTGTTTGATGATTGATTTCCACGATTACCACACTAAGTGTTAATTATTAATTGGATATCGAACTGCTCCAAGTTCAGAATGTCAATATTTTCCCCAAAGTGAAACCGGAAACAATATTTTAGTAAAAATTAATTCTACAGTTCATAGAAACCAGACACTGAATACAATTTTTGATTTAATTTTAATTGTTCTGGCATTCTTTTGGCATAAATTCAAACAAGATGCAAAAACTAATTGCACTGAAAAAAAAAACCTATAATGAAAAAACTGTTTCTAATATAAAGTCAATTAAATATATTTCTTTGATGTTTCATTTGTTCTGTTTTCTAAAGTGTTGGAAGGAATGTTGGTTGCGAATCCGATTTGCACATTAAACCGCCCCGGGGGAAGAACTTATTCGAACAGCTGTATCTGAACGTCAATCTAAATGTATTCAAGTGCATTCAGGGCCAGGCCTTGTGGAGCAGACGGATAGATTGCTATAGGAAGCGTCAGATATGCCGACAGTCAGACAGCCCGGCAGACGGACAGACAGATGGATGGATATACCGACAGATAGATGGACGGACAGACAGATGGATGGTTGTTTGAATAAGGGGGTTTTCTCAGCTGGACCGGAATCAGCATGGGTTTGATTAACGAGTATTTGTGCTTAATTTATGCTCGAGTTTAAGCATTCACCCCACAGGACCTCAGTGCTCTTTCCGCGCTTATGATCCATCACTGGGTGGCGGCCAGTAGTGATTTATGTGGGCGGAGGTGGGCCGATATATTAGCCAGCTAATACGCTAATAATCCATGAGTGCCTAAACAAACACAAATACTGCCACTGGATGGAGTAGTGCCATGGGTTTGGGCCCTGCAAATGGGATGTGGTTCTGTGGAAGTGTAAGTGGATAAACACATATTGATTTATAGGCCGGGATCCTTTGTGTGTGTGTGTGTGGGTGGGAGTGTGAGTGTGTGTGGTTGGAGCAAATGTAGATATCAAATACCAGGCAATAAAACGCTGTTAAACACTTAATTGAAACTGTTGCTCCACAGCCTCTGGGCTTCGCGTGGCGATGGATTCGCCCCGGCCAGGCCAAACACTTCAGATGAAATTGCTTTTTATACTGGCCACAAAATATATAAAAAAGATTCTCCTGCCCGCACACACTCAACCACCCATAAGCCCACACACACCAGGCAAAAACCATGTAACAACATAAAAATTTTTAATAAAAGTTGCGTATTTACATACAAAGTGCGGGGTGGTTCGGTCGCACCGCAACCGCAGCTTCAGTGGCTACAGCTTATACCACCTCCACCACCCCCTAGTCAGCCTCTAAGCTCCGCCCACTGTTGCACTTCCCCAAGCGGGCCCTAAACTGAGCTCAGGTGCCATAAATTACAAATGAGCAATTGCAGCTGCTCCTGTTCCAGGACCTGTTCCGCACTCACACTCGAGTTGAGAAATGCGAAATAGATGGAGGCATAAACAATTTTGGACAGACGCGAAAGGAGAAGTGCCAAATTGAGATATTTCCGCCAGATCGGGTCTCTATAGAGTACAATCCCCAAACCTTGATTTCTCTTTATTTTTTCCGCTTTGAAAAAAAGTTTAGGACTTTGGCAATATAATTAAAAAGTTCAAATAAAAACCGCAAAGAGTGTTTCGCTGCAGAATAATATGAAAAATGTGTGTTTTAAAAAGTTTCCAATTAAATGAAAAAAAAGGTATTGATAAAGGGCTATCCCATGGCCCTTTTCCGACAACATTTGTAAAGAATTCTATTTTTAAAAGCTATCTATTGATTGCAGTTTTAAATTTTAAAGTTTTAAACAAAGGGTTTTGTTGTGTTGGAAATTTTATAAATGATTGAAGTGTGTATAGGTATTGTTATTATATCCATTAATTAGACCTAAACTATTTATACCTTGATGGCTTAGAATGGCAAAGACATTGTTTCCTTTGTTATCCTCCAGGATATAAATATTTTGAAATGAATACTCTGCTTAGCCAGAGATCGGACTGGCAATTTAAGCCCCCAGCAGGCACTTTGAGTCCATCTAATTGAAATTGCCCCATCTGCGCACTTTTAATTTCCAATACGATTTGCTGTGTCATTCCCATTCGTAATACCAGGTCCTGATCCAATTGCCCCGCCTGGCTTAACCCTTTGAGTGCCGGCTGATTACATTTTAATCCGCTACACACAATCCCGTACTCCGTACTCACCGAAATATTGGCTGCTGGGCCGGCTCTTCTTGTCGACAGTTGCGGTTAATCCCATGATCACGAGCAGCGCCATAAAGTGTTCCACCAACATTTCATGCGCAATTTGTGAGGGCCTTTAAATTACATATAACTGCAGCCGAATCGGAGGCGGGCGAAGGACGAAGAACGAACCAGGCGAAGAAGGCATCGACATCGACGACAAGGAGAACGACAACAGAAAAGTAATTAAAATAAATGATGGCAATCGCGAGTCTCAACTCGACTCAATTCAACTCGAGATGTTTCGTTTCTACTTTATAGGGACGGAAGGCAAACAAAAGATGAAGGATGGGACAGGACAGGACAGGACAGGACACTCCCACCCACTTCTCATCCCGCTGTGTGGAGAAACAATAACTGAAAGGGATTAGGCTCTCAGGGCTCCTCCGTCTTATCGGAGCACCAGAAACCGCAGCTCATTCATTTAAACTGATGACAAGACCGCAATGCGGTCGAGTTTTCAATCACCATGACGCCCACAGGACAACATCAAGATGAAGATGAAGATGTGCTGTAAGGACATTTGCGGAGCAGTGGGGGAGTAGTGAGCCTGTGGGGCACTGTGGGTGGGGGGAGATGCCTAGCTTTTGGTAATTTCTTCATTACACACTAAGCTGTTCATTCAATTGCTTGTGGCGAAGCGAGTGGAAGTGGAAGTGGCAAAGGAAAAGCAAGGACAGGAACAGGACTCGCCTCGTCCGACCGTCAAACCGCCCGAAGGCAGCAATTTCGGGCTGGTCACGTTCCGATAATACACTTAATTATATTCGAGGGCGGGCGGACAAAAAAGGGGTGGCGTTCCGACACTACTACCTTGTTCTGGACACGGACTAGAATCGGTGGCTGCGGTCGGAGCAAATGTAGCGTGAACTGCGTGCCGCCATTTCATGCGCAACGTAATGCAGTCGAGCGCGTTGCGATCATTTTAGGGGGTGCGGGGGCTGTGCTACGCTTACGTAACATCCCTTACGTGACGTAAGGCCACGGGCATCCCCACACTCGGGAGAACGTAACGCGAAATCAGTCACTCCAATGACGCGATTACAATTCCAATTCCAAATCCGATTGAGAAGCCAGATACGACAGAAAGCCGAGCTGTCACTGTTTCCGACACGAGTCACGGTTAACCGGGTAACGGGTAACGAGTCGCGAGTCGCGGGGACTACTACTAGTCACTGGTCACGAGTCACGTACTAGCTACTTCCGGTTTTGTCTGCGCTCGTTGCGTGTGTGTGGCTTGAGGCGCGGTAAACAACTGAAAGGAGCTGTTCCACCGTATCCTGCGACAATATGCAAATGCTCTGGGAGCAGAAGGAGCCGCGCAGGCGCCACCGCAACATGTTGCTGCAACATTTATTGGAGCCAAATTGAATCGTTCTTGCGGCCGCTGCTGCAACCCCTCCCCCCATCTACCACATCGGTGGCATGGGGCAAGACATCTTCGGGACTGCGGATGGGTCTTTAAAGTTCATTGGAGGTGCGTGGCTGGATGTGCTTATGAAATATTTAACAGGGTAGGTAGTGGGTTGTTTGATTTGTGTCACGCAACAGAATACAGGATCAGAAAAGGAGCAACAATGAATTGGCGGCACCCGCCACACCAACTCCAATAATAACACAAAGCAACATCAATAATAAAATACAGAAGAGGGACAAAACTCATGCATGACAAGGCGTATTTTTTCTTGTATTTTAACGGCAAGAATTGCCAGCTTTTTGCAATTGAAAGTGGCAGCGACAGACACCCACTTTCACACACGCACACCCATAGAAGGACGCACATCCGAACGCACAACATGCCACGCATTGTGAGCCTATTGTGTCAAAGCGGAAACGGATATGAAGCGGCCATGGGTGCTGTAGTTGTTGCTTTTGCTGTTGCTGTTGCTGCTGCTTCTGCTGTCAGTGCCTCGGCCCCGATGTTGCTGCTGCGGTGTGGCTGCTGTTGCTACTGCTGCTATGGCAGGCGACTTATCAAAATCGATGAGGCAGCATATGGTCGATTTTAATTTTCTAACATATTTCTCCACGCAAAGCGCAGACCAGCCAACCCCACACTGAGAGAAGAGGATAATCACTGTATAATCCCCAAAATAGTGAAAGATTTATGATTTTGTAATTAGAGTATTTGAATATCGTAATAAAATAATAAGAAACAAGTTCATAAATCACAAAATATAAATCATAAGCGGAAAAAGGACAATAAACTATTATCTAAATGGTGAATAATGATTATACCCAGTATTAGTGCGTAGGTAGGGAAGGGTATTTAGTTTTTGTGGGTATGTAGGTTACTGCACTGTTAAGTATGTCTGTAGTAAATTCCTTAAATACAAGATCTTACCACTCCATAAAAATTTATTTGTTAAATTATATTAGACTTAAGATGTGTATAGTATAGAAAAACATGAGATGCTTAAGTCATGTGTTTAATATACATGTTGGTATTGTTATTTTATTTCAATCTAATGTACAATAATTTTTACAACTAATTTGTTTTATTAAGATCAATGACCATACTGTCGTATGTCAAAAGTTTCCTTGAGTGAACATAATTGACAGCCATTCCTTTTTCCAGGTGCAGAACCGAGACAGACAAGCCAAAGAGCCATTGACACGACACAAGCCACTGGAATAGCAGCACACAACCACACTCTTCCCCACTCGTCACTCCCCAGGACACGCCAGGACCAGGACTCTCTCTCTCTTTCCCCTAGATGGCTGCACTCCCCTCTCAAATCCGTTTAGCATATTTTCTTTGGAAATTGAATTTCCAAGTTATTATAAATATTTCTCCAATAAATGCAATTTGAGTGGAATTTTTTTGCCCCACCGTCTCGGTTTCAGTGTCTTGTGTGCTTAGACTTTTTCAGGAGCTCCGAGTTCCTTGGGAGCCACCTACTCCGTGTTTAGCATGTGCCGATGCCCTGTCCGTCCTCTTCTGTCCGACAAATCAAATAGACAACAGGCGGCGAGGCGCCTAAGCAAGCAGAGTGTCCTTTCCGCCTCGCCCTGCCATATTATTTTACACTAACAAGCCAAACATTCCTCAAATTTAACAAGCGGCGACATTTTTCAGCCCCACATCCATCGTTCTTAGTCCTAAGTGAATTCTGTTTTCGTCGCAGGATGTAGCAGGATGTCGCAAGGCACTTGCCCAAGCACAGTCCCAGGCCCGGACTGGGAAGGGTGCAAATTATGAAAAATGCTCTCGGGGCGGCGGACTCGAGAAATTGTTGCGAAAATGTAGAGCTCGGCGAGAGCAGGGCTTGCTTTTGATCTAAGGCTGGGTGCCCCGAAAATTATGCTGCGAAAAATGGAATTTCACGTTTCCGCGAAACCGCCCGAAAAGATCGCTTTCCGCTTAGTAACCTTTTGAGCGACCCTCCGCGAAGTGAGCCATTTATTATTTTTTATATTTATATTTTTTTTTAAGTTATTATGTCTGCGGGGCTTCGTCGCTCCCCGTCTTCGATTTGGACATTGATTGCATACAAAATTGATTGAAAAGCTGGCATTGACTGCTCATGCTCTTACCTTGCTCCTTTTTTTGCGACCCACAGCCCCCACACTCCTCGTTCCAACCACTTTGGGAAGCCCTTCCGCTGGGGAATGATTTACTCAGGAGAAGGATAGGGGGCAGGAGGAGGCGACTGTCGTGTGTAAAATTGATAACTTTGTTTGTGTAAACAGCGACGCGACATATCGCCCTCAATTCCCTGGCAGCCGAGCCCCCTTCCGTCTCCCTATCCCCTCGGCATCCTGTGCCCCATCCTTATTTCAAATCCCTCCCGCCGACCGACAAATTCTCCGACATGATGTATGTGTTCAGGGCGTGTGCGTGTTTATATCGCGTATACGTACCGCTCGCTCGCACACACACACACACACACTTTTGGCGAAAGACTCGAATTATCGGTGTCAATTTTTATGCTGCTACGTGTGCGAAATTTAACAGAGCGCCAACTGATGAGTGAACCTGTAGACACATTGCCACATAGCCCGCCGGAAGGGAGGAGCACTTTGAGGGGAGGACTCTCTTGCAAAAACAAAACATAAAACGATGTCGCCCAATTTGGCATTACATGGCGATTGCCGACGACTCGATAACGAAATGGAAACCTAGCCAAGAAGAGACAGTCGGCTGGAGGAGGACAAGACCGAGAACGGGAACAACCGACGAAGGATAAAGCCAAGTCGAAGCAAAGGTGAGGTGAAAACCGGGCTAAATATGCCAAAAGTAGTTGTTGGAACAGGAAAGCCAGGACAATAAGAATCAGAATCGGAATCACCAGCAGAATCAACAATAGCCATCCAAAGCTATACATATATATGGGGGGATACATGTAAGAGGAGTACCATACCAAGTACGGAGAGTAAAAGTAAGAAGCAATACAGGAGTAACAGCAGCAATAGCAATAGCAACAGCAACAGCCGGCAGGACAGACAAAAGGATGCTTAAGTTTTGCTCAACTGTTCATCAGAATTACAAATTGTATTCGATTTCCGGCATTTGTGACGCTTGAGTTAACAGGCGAAGTAAGCAGCCGAAATGGTATGAGGATTGGGCAGATGGGCGAAAGGATAAAGCCAGGACCAACCATCCACCAGCCAGCAACCAGCCGGCGGAGCCCAAAGGGGGCGGGTATATGTGGGGCGTGTTAACCAGCCCCAGGCACGATTTAAATGCCATATAAAGTTTTATGCATATTGCGTACTTGTTGTGTCCCAGCGATAGTTTATAGGACGAGGACAAGCGAACCAACTAGACAAAGGACGAGGCAGGACGAGGATGACAACAAGCCCCAAAACGCTCCATTTGAGGCCCGTTGGGTTGTCAAAACGTTTGATTCGATTAGACCGATTGATTGTATTAACATAAAAAACGCATTGATTCGGCTTAGCCAAGCACTCAACGCACCCAAAGATTTTCTTTCGGATTCGGTTTCGAATCCCAGATAGAGGTATTGCATTGGCATTCCGATATCTTTTTGTTTTTTTTTTCGTGGGGCGAGATACTGTGGTAGTTACAGGACAGGTTCTCATTTTCAATTTTCAATTTTCCATTTACCATTTGCCCATTTTCATGGGAAACAAATAGCAATCCTCTAAAGTTTGCACGATTCTTGCAAATTTATTTGAGGCATCTCTGTTGTTCTTCGCCGAAAAGTTGTGCGCCCCGAAACTTTTCTATCTAGATCTCTTTCAAGCGTTCAGGAGACTTTGGTTTGATTTATAGGATTTGGCGCTTCGCTGGTGAAAAGTAATATTTAAATAATATTTTCGCGGAGGGGAGACATAACTCACAGACTCGCGATAGCGAGTATAGCCCTACTCGTACTCTCGCCATTCGATGGCCTCCTATAAACTCTCATATTCGTATTGGTGCGATTTTCCATTGTCTCCTCGGGGTCTGGATTGTAACTGAGGTCATCCGCCAGGCGCCGGAACTCATTTCACAAAACTGAGACTGAGACGGAGACTGAGACGGAGACTGAGACTCGGACCTAGGAGGACCCCATTTCCGATAGCAATTGCCAGCTGAGTGTGGAAAGTTTAAGCCATCAAATAAACCAATGATTGACCAGCGATTCTCTTCTTATGCCCCATATCCTTTGGGGGCTTAATTATGGCCACCATAATGCGCACAAATAGCAGGTTACATTCAATTTGACATGTAATTTTATCGCCTGAAACAAAACTTTATGTGAGTGTGTATGATCTAGGAGCTATGAAAGAGTGTCGAACGGGAGGTGGGAGATGGGAAATGGGGGTGGAGGTATTGGACGCGTCGGGCACAATTCAAATACATATATTTTATTATTTTATTATCTACTGTTTTATAACTTTTTCCCGGCTGCTCCTAAGCTGGCACTCAAACTTTCTGCACGTTTTCCGTATAAAAAGCACTGTGTGGACCAAGCGGAGCTTCCGTCAGCAGATTTGTGTCGACTCTCCCGCCCCCCCTTATACCCTTACATACATATATATAGAAAATATATGTATATTGTAGAGATATAGACCCTCCCCCCCTGAAGACGCGGCACAAATGGCGCAATTGTGTGAAAGTTGAAAAACGTTTTTTGGCGAAATGTGCGGCACTAAACAATGCCATAAAGCGTCAAACTTGTCGATACTTTTTCGTTCGTTTCGTTTGGTTTGGTTTTGTTTGCTTCTCATCCGAACTGCCATCATCCAATCTCGTACACGCTGCGAAGGAGCAATGTATCCGTATCTGAGAGTACGTATCTGTATCTCGTCCCGCTCCCCCCATCGCTCGATGTCAGCTTCAGTTGCTGTTTTTCTTGTTATTCAGGCACTACTTTGATTATAACAATAGCAGCAGAGACAGCGACAGGCCAACAAAAAAGGGGGGAAAACGCTAGACAACAATCGCTTACAATCTTGGCAGACAAAAGTTTTCAATTTGTAACTATTTGTTGTTCTGGGTTATGTAAATTGGCTCTCGCTTGGCAACTTTGAAAGCATTGCAGACCTCCCATCCAATTCTATTTCTCTTCTAATTCGAATCAGTTGAAAATGCTCCCAAACCGCCGGTATCTTCTTTACACTTCATTTGCAGTGGCAGTTGCTGGACTGTTTGAAGTTGGCCAAAAATTGTTATAAATGGGCATTAATGGGCTGCCGGGGCTAGCTGACTAATTTCGAGAGCCCGGAATTATGAAAAGTGTTTGGCCCATCAAAATGCGAATGCAACTTTGACCATTAATCATTTATGGGCTTTCGTTTTTGCAGCCATGCAACTTTGCAACTTTTCCTACCAGTTCTTAACACCCTCCTGTCATCCTCCCACTCCCTCCCTCAATGCAGAAAGAGCCATTGCATAATGGTAATCGGTGGCGAGCTGACGAGGCATCTCCCTTTACGGCCTTGCAACTGCATCTGCAATTGTTTGCCCCCGGCGGCCTTTCAATGGCCAATTTAACCCATCGGCCCACAAACAGAGATATCCAATTGTTGATACTAGCCTCGGTCCCTCGTTTCCTTCTCTGTTTTGTAGAAACTATGATGGCCTCCTCTCAATATTTTCCTGCTTAATAAATATGCTCAAGCGATAATAGAGAAAAGAAATGGCTGGATGGCTGGATGGCAGGAGGGCTGGATGGGACAACGGCAGGATGCCAGGATAAAAAAGCACAAAGGGAAATGGGGCAAAGGAGCAGAAGAAAGCACAAACATGTAATAAAATGCTCCAATAATT
The DNA here is from genome assembly GCF_017639315.1 of Drosophila ananassae. Classification (NCBI taxonomy): domain Eukaryota; kingdom Metazoa; phylum Arthropoda; class Insecta; order Diptera; family Drosophilidae; genus Drosophila; species Drosophila ananassae. The sequence goes on along the minus strand of NC_057927.1, from coordinate 13,842,758 downwards.
TAATTTAATTTTTCTTTTTTTGTAGCCCCTTAAGATGTGAGACGACAATACCGACATTGAGGATGAAAAGAGAATGTCGAATGCACTACACAATCCAGATAAAATCCAGCCGGAAGGGGATTAACCCTGACCTCTGAGCAAAATGCAGACGAAGGAGCCGGCACGCAGCTGGGGGCCCAAGGATTCCCTTTGAGGCGTGGAAAAAGCTGTTCGGCACAGTCCGAAGATGTCAGAGGTTAAGGCAAAGCTGGGCAAAAAAACTGGGATTAAAATGCAGTTGAAACGCGTTCGGTTGCCTGGGAAAATCATCCGCTTCAGAGAAAGAAATTCAAAATAGAAAATCTTTTTTTTATTTCTAGATAAATAAACATATATAAAGTTCTTATTTTTTTTTTTTAATATTTTCTATTGGGTTGGTCAAGTATTATATTTATTTAATAATCACCTTTCATACCTTCTTAATACCTTTGATCGCCCCAGATATTTTCTTTACTGTTTGCCTTTAAAATAAAATCCCAGTTCATACCTAGATAAAAAATACTCGGCAACCTAGTGAGTTTTTGTTTAATATAAAATAAGAAAATATTTTTTGACTCCCTTTTATGCCTCTTTGAATTTCTTTTGCCACTTTCATTTGCCATATGATATGCTTGAAAATATATTTAAATATTTTGTTGGCTAAAATTGATTTTCCTAAAAATATTCTCAAATAAAAGAGTCCTAAAAAAACACAAAATCGAATGGTACAGGAGCAATTGCAGTTGAAGGTGCAATTGCAGATCCTTGTGGGTAATAAATCTTAGACTTTAGAAGCATTCGTCCAGCGACTCGGAGGTGCTTAGAAAGCATGGGACACAAAGATGAAGTTTCGAAATACATGTTTTGTTAATGTTAATGTTTAATGTTAAAGAATTTTAATAACCACAAAATTATAAGTTTAAAGAAATATTAAAAATGATATAGTTTTTTATAAATAGGACAATTTTTTTAAATCCACTTTATGGTGGAGATCTAATATTAGTTCCCAGATTTGTAAATGGTATTCCCTTTTCCGGTCCGAAATGAATTGGCCTAAATATTTGCTGAAAAAGTCTCAAAAGTTTCCGTTTTAGCCACCCAAGGATCTTAACCTTTTCAACATGGTCTCCCATTAATTTTTTCAGGAATAATGCCACAACTTTGCCACAATGCCACAATAATTGTCTGATCGTCGAATGTTATACCTTCCCGATCTTGGATCTTCGAGAACTACAATTTTCAATCAAATCCTGACCACCTAAAATCGGACCCCATTTTCGCAATTTTTCAAATGGGTAACATCATAATTTTGGCCAAAAATCGAGCCAAAATTTTATTTCGCGATGGGGGCTATATTTTGATGCAGACCGACGGTACTTAGTTCCCCGATTCGTAAATGGTATTCCTTTTTCAAACCCGATACGAAGTGGCCCAAATATTGACTAAAAACTGTCTCAAAAGTATTAATTTTGGACATCCAGGGATCTTGACTTGGCCAAAATGGTCTCCCCATCGATTTATTTCAGTAAAAAGGCCATAACTTTATTAATAAGTGTCCGATCGTCGAATGTTATACCTTCCCGATCATGGGTCTTCGAGAACTATAATTTTCAGTCAAAACCTGACAACCCAAAATCGGACACCATTTTCGAAATTTTTCAAAGGGGTAACATCATAATTTTGGCCAAAAATCGAGCCAAAATTTTATTTCACGATGGGGGCTATATTTTGATGCAGACCGACGGTACTTAGTTCCCCGATTCGTAAATGGTATTCCTTTTTCAAATCCGATACGAATTGGCCCAAATATTGACTAAAACTGTCTCAAAAGTATTAATTTTGGCCATCCAGGGATCTTGACTTGGCCAAAATGGTCTCTCATCGATTCCTTTCAGAAAAAAGATTATTTCTTTCTTAATAATTGTCTTAGTTAATTGTGTTAATTGTCTCAATAGTGTATCTAAAAAAGTGTCATTAAGGTACCCCATCTTAATTCTGACCTTCAGAATCAAACGATTTTGAGTCTAAGAAAATACTAATAGAACACAGTTTAATTAAATCGCAGTGACTTTAAGCCAGATTCACTGCAACTGGATATGTCAAGCTGCCACAACGTTGATCACTATCCGGCGGACACCCACACGCCACGTCTAGCCGTAAGGGCCACTCGTTGCAGTGTCTCGAATGCTAACAGCGTAGCAATCTAATGACGCCCGACTTTCGGCAAACGATTGGCCGATTGGCCAATAGGATGACCTGGGAAAAACTTTCCCAACAACAGCCAGAGAAACAGAAGCAGAAAATGAAACCGAAAGGGGGCGGATGTGGGTTGTGGAGGATGCAGGAAAAAGGAGCAGGAGCAGGAGCAGGAGGAGGAGCAGGAACAGGAACAGGAGCGGCGACAGCAACAAAGTAAACATATGTCAATTTTCCACTCGAATTGCGATGCAAAGCTAAAGTGAAAAACGTAGTTGGGAAAACGAGAAATAAAAATAGAAAGGACACAAAACACACACTCACAGAAAATAAAAATAAGAAAAATCATAGCGACCGAAAACGTAGACCGGTCAGAAAACCAACCCAAGAATGTAAACGTTGACAATTTTCGCATTTCTATATTATACATAATATGCTAGGATGTATGTATGTAGGACTTAGGTACTGGTCATACAAACATATATAATATAAGGCTACTGGGTGTATGACGAAACGGCATTACTTTCATTTTGGCTGCCAACAAACAAAATACAAAAAAGTCAATTTTATTGCTATAAGAATTTCAGTTGATTTTCCGAGTTCCATTTTAACTTTTTCATCTCTCTCTTATTTTTTTATTTCTTGCAATTTCTTGTGCTTTATTTGTGTTTTATTCGATTTTTTCTATAATTCTGCAATGGCAATCGAAGGAGCAGCAACAACAAGGACCAGTTTTAAGAAGTTTGCCCGTGAGCCGAACACGAACGTTACGTTGTTGATAAATATTGGTTGTGCCCACATCCTCGATTTCCCCATAGCTCCAGCCCCCAGTAGCTCTCCCTCGCCAGTCCCCTCGCCAATCACTCACCCTCCCCAACATATTCGACCTCATCCGCTGGACAACTCAGCTCAAAGGACAAACATCACACAGCGAGTGAGAGATCCTGGCGCTTGGAAGCCAGTTTTTCGGGGTCGTATGCAGACGTCAGAAGGATGTCAAAATCTCAAATTGCTGGGAAACATGTAATTTTCATGGTTAGTTACATTTTTATTGTGACATTAAGTGGTCGGAACCGGCCCGATGTTCGTGTTCGGTTTCGTGTTGTTTTCAGCAATTTTCGGGGGCCTATGAATTGATTGAAATGCCATTTGGGCACCAGATGATGAAAGGTCAATCGGGCAATATATCACAATGTCAGGAGTGGGGCGACTTCGAGGGGTTTCAAATGGCTTTTGTCCCTGGATAGTGACGGCGGAGATGCCAGGGAATGGATTGAAATGGATGTGCAAATGCGTTAACGGAGCCCTCTACGCCTGACTGGGGCCACTTAACGCGCGTGTCCTGACCCGCGAGCTTCTTGGCCCCGCCCCTTCCAGCCACGCCCTACTCTTCCGCCTGCAACGGCGAATGCAACTTCCATCCATTCCGTCCAACCTCGAAGCGGAAACGGAGCCGCAGTTTGAGTTTGTTTTGCCATACGGCGTAGTCATGGCTCCGCCTCGGCATCCGCAACCGTATCCGGTCTCGACGCGACCCGGTCAGGTCACGTCATGTGTTGTTCGTCTATCTATGTGCCTGTGTCTCTGGATTAGATCAACATTTGTGCTAAGCTAGGAGTTGGAACGGAGCGAAGGGAGAGGGAGGAGGGAGCAGGAGAGATCCGGACTCCGGAGCCGTGACCTCAAAGCGCGGGCAACACGCGGCAACGGAACGTCAAACAATAAATCGCAACTCGTTGTACTTGCCAGCATAATAAGTGCCTACTTTTACGTAATCCAAAAGTGCTCAGCTCCTGCCAGTTAACCACCCAACCCCCCTAAGCCACCCACCCCTCCAGAAACCTCAGGGGCGAATTGAGATAATGTTTTCAGGGGGTTTTCATTTAAGTTAACGAGTAATTACACTAGTTTACACCAAAAATGAACCTCCATAAAAAAGTGTTTTTTATAGTAATTTGGGGTCGGAGAACACGAAAATGACATCCGTTTATTTTTCTTAAGAACCGTTTTTGAGATATTTTTGAAAATCGTGTTTTTGAGGTCCTTTTTCAGTTTTTTGGTAATATCTCATGAAAAAAACTGTTTACAAACAAAAAAAGGATATTGATTGACAGGTATTGAAGTAACGTTTACGTGGATATATAATATGTGCAGATTGAATCAAATCTCTGTAATGCACAAGCTAACAAAGTACAAAAATAGTGTCATTTTCGACCAATTGAAAAATTGAAATTTTCAAAATTGGGGCGAATTCGCCCCTTTCAATTTTGAAATTGAAATTTTCAAAATTGGTCGAAAATGACACTATTTTTGTACTTTGTTCGCTTGTGCATTACAGAGATTTGATTCAATCTGCACATATTATATATCCACGTAAACGTTACTTCAATACCTGTCAATCAATATCCTTTTTTTGTTTGTAAACAGTTTTTTTCATGAGATATTACCAAAAAACTGAAAAAGGACCTCAAAAACACGATTTTCAAAAATATCTCAAAAACGGTTCTTAAGAAAAATAAACGGATGTCATTTTCGTGTTCTCCGACCCCAAATTACTATAAAACAATCATCAATTTTAAGGTTCACTCGATTACATTTAAATTTGTAAACTAGTGTTATTGTTCTTGGGATTAACCTCTTGGCATTCGCAAATTCACAGTTTAGACGCGAAACTCTAAGCCCATGGTAGGCGGCAAAGCAATTTTGGATTTAAAGGTAAATAAATTAAAAAAAAACAACCGTTTAAAGCTTAATTTTAAATCTTTGTTAAGCTTACACTAAAACAATTCTAACTGTATGTTTGTTTTTGTTATGGAAGTATTATGAAAGTATAATTATTATGTTGAATGTAAAAAGAAAACTGAATATTTCATTACTGGTCTAGTCTTCTGAAAAGTCTTAGCCCTAGAAAACCCTGCTCGTTTCGCCACTGCACCACCATATCTCCCCGCCAGCGATTAACCCGCTCCGCCTAGCTCTCGCTGATGAAGGCCACGGGCGTAGACACTACAAAACAGACAGCATCAGGTTGGGATTACCTCTCGACTGAGCCCCATTCTGCTCTGGGGGGTGGTGGTTGTGGGCTGGCTCTTTTGCATTTTATTGTCCTTGCTCTCTCATTGCTTGTCGTTGTAGTTGTTGTTGTTTCTTGTTTCTAGTCCTGCTGTTGGTTTGGTTGTTGTTGTTTTTGTTGTTATTGCGCCATTGTTGTTTATGTGCGGGTATCAAAACGCTATTAGGCCATGACTATGATGACGGCACGCATACTGCGAGTCTACCTCGATATCAGCTTGTGCTTATGCATACTTATCTTCGCCGGGGAAAGTTCTAATTCGGACGGATGTGATCGACTAGGTGAATACTCATTGCCATATGTAGTTAAATAAATATTGCATACTCATCTGCGCCATGGAGGCTTTTGAGTTAGAGGAGATGTGATAGGTCATATATTGTAGGCCATAATAATACATTTATTTTAACATAATAAAAAATCTTTCCATTACTCACCTTTTACATTATACTGTGTTATGAGTTTATAGCTTAAATAGCTTTTGAATAATATTTTTTGTAAGAGAAACGAATACCATGGTTTTCCATTATTTTATCCTATAAAACATGTAATTCTATTCTATCCTTTAAAATATCATATCCTATGAGTACATATTACCTTAAAGTATAATGTACTAAGAATAGTTTGATAATTTGAAATGAATTTCTAATTTTGCAATAATATTTATATGGTCTCAAAACTCTTTGAAGTAAGCTCATTACCAGCAGCTGATAATGATTATACAACCAAGCTCAATCCAAGACCGTAAACACATCAGGGAGAGATACCCTGTAGCCCGGAGATCTATCCCCTTGAATTTCGCTTACCAATTCCAGAATCCTTTGTCCGACCGGAGACGACTCATTAAGAGAAGACAAACTTGGGATCTTTGCATATTTGCTCAAGTGCAAGAACTAATCCCTTGATACCCTGCGGCTGCAGAGCATTCAAAGTGTTTTTCCCGCCCACCGACGACCACGCCCCTTTTTCCCTTTCCAAATATACATATATACTATACTATGTGTGTGTGTGTGTGTTGGGGGTGGGGAGGAATGTGCGTATGTCTTTGTGTTTATCTAGCTGTGTTGTAGTTGGAAATAAACGGCAAGTTTTGTCTCTGGCGCTTGTTAACGCCCCCGTTTCGGTGGCTTTGAAAGGCTTTTGGCATCCCTGGCATCGTACGGTAGCTGTTGCCGTTGTTATTGGGCAGAAATTAAAGACTTTTGTCGCCGCCAACGGTTTGAGGTCCAGGCATCCGAGGGGCTCCTCTTCCTCCTCCACACGTACCCGGCAACAAATGGGCTCTGCAAATAAGCAAACAAAGCAGAGGCGTTGGCCCTGAGCCGGTCCAATTCTGAGGTAGTAGGTACTGCCTGCCCAGGGGGTGGGCTGGCGGAGGCTAAGCCTGGACAGCCTGCAAATTATTTTAAACAAACTTCATTCTTGAGTTTGTACAACTCGTTGGCAATGGGGCGGAATGGCGGCGAGTCGGAAGTGGAAAGTCGGAGACTGAGACTAAGGAAGCCTGTTTCTTAGCTTGTTTTTCAATCATTATTCAGGCAGGGCTTTGCCAGGCTTTCCTCCGGAAAACATTGTATACGACTTTCAATGGTATGAGTGGTAGTGGGTGTATAGCAGGGGAGGCCAACAGGGGCCTAGTATCGTGTTTTGCACGCTTTTAATTAAAATTGGGGCTACGATTTTTCACTTTTGCTCGGCTTAGGGCCGTGATTTATGGAAACTTGCTTGCATGTTATAGTTTTATACAAAAGTAAATGCTAAGTAAATGCCACAAAAGGCCCATTCTCGGAGACCTGAGAGTCGGAGCCTCACAGCCCCTGAGCCTCGAAGACCCAGAGGGCCGAAAACCCCGTATACTGTATCCTGCATCCTTGGGTGTCTGCAGTTTTAATTGAAAACTAGTTCAAAGGTCAGTTGAAAGTGTGCGAGGCGGAAAGCCGGACGTATATTGTATGTAGCACGTCGGCTGAAGCAGGTCCGAACAAATACGGAGGCCATAAATGCCTGAAATATGAAGACACCGAACAAATACGCACATCCTGGCATTCTGGCACATCCTGGCCGCCTTATCAGGACTTCTGGCTCCCATCTGGCAGCAGTAGCGCTGACTGCTCTCCATCATGCGATTAACAAAGTGCCAGAGCACTAAGTGTGCCACCAACCGCCGCCTCCCAGTCTAACTAAGTACAATTAATAGCTCGGGGAGTAGCAAGTAGCAAGTTATAACAATGCCCGGGCAGCATGTGGCAGGTTGCTCCAATTTGATTGCCGAACACATCATAATATCGGGCAAAATTTATTCTATATGCGAGGACATGTATATATTTAAGTATAATGAGATTATGTCGTGAAGGAAATTTTGTTTCATTAGCAGGCGAAGGAGAGTTGGGCCAGTTAATGACACTTGCTACGCCTGGAAAGCCTTGTGCCACACGGCGTATGAGTGATGCAGCTGTGGGGCATGGCATTTCTGGTCGAAGATTCATCTTTGTGCCCGTCATGCTTGGTTATTTTGAGTTAATTTTCATCGCCCATTTCGAGTCATTTTCCGACACCTGCCATGTCATTGTGAAAGCTTACTTTATGACGTCACGAAATTGGTAAAGGACTCGCTTTTCGACCCCGGTCGATTTTCGATTTTCCTGCTGCTGTCTGGCAACCGCTCTCCATTTCCCAGTTAACAATAACAGTTAGCCAATTACCCAGCCACAAAACAAGTCTTCCTTTTTCTTCTAACCAATTCCATGCGATCTGATCCGGCCTCGTCCTGGCTTTAGGATTGGGTTTTGGCTGGCCTGTCCTGGTGTTCAATTAGAGCTCGTTAAGGCTTCGAAGCCATAAAAACGAGTGCTGTTGCCTTGGGGTCCGGGCTTTGAATTGCATTTAGGCACATTGACCATAAAAATTAAACGCTGCCGTTGCAGCTAATGAAGTTCCGCCTTTCTTCCTCTCGGCCGAGTTCTGTCCGGTCCTGTCCTGTACTGCCCTGTCCGGTGGCAGGACAACGAGAACGTGACAGGGTTTGGGCAATTGGGCAATCCACTGGCATCTGAAGGGTGTGCATGTGTCAGCGGCGATTAACCAGCCATTATGTTGAATGCCTTCAGGTCCTTGTTCGACCGATACACGGCCAGAAGTCCTCATCAAATCAAGATGTTTATTTTCGAGCTCGAAACAAAGCCACAAGTAAACAAAATAACTTTTTCAGCATTTTGTGTGAACGCCTTCTCTTTGCTTTCAGGTAGATTATCTTATGACATATTAAATGCTAATAAATATAAAATGTATCTCTCTGGCTTCTTTGCCAAATCATTCCCTGGGGACATGCCTTGTGGTTTCCTTGCCGAACTTTACTTTACGAATTTGAACTTTAAACTTTAAAGAGAAGAGAAACTTTATAGAGTTGCAGTGCAGGGGGAGAATGAATTTTTTACTTAGCTTGATTGTTGTTTACTTTTGGAAAGCAATATCATTGTTACAGTCTCTATTTGCATTTTACATTGTTTACAATATTGGTTTTTGAAAATATTATACATAAAATATATATATATATCACAGCTTATGTAAAGAAATTTATGATTCATATACCAGAAGAATAAATACAGTTTTTAAAATCTGTCCTAGCTGTTAAGACATTTAAAGCCTTTTACCAAAGTATATCTCTATTTTCTCACAGCGCACTTCTGGCCACATGCTGCGCCAGTTTGTCTAATGTGCGTATGTGCGGCATCTTCGTGGCCGGGCATCTATTTTACATTTCCACATCATTTGTTCTGGCCATGAATTGAATGTATTATAAAGCCCCAGCCACCGCTACGGCCATCGTCCTTGTCCTGCCCATGTCCCTGCCACGCCTCCGACTTTGGTCACATGTGTAAGCGATGTAGCGCATAATGATAACGCGTCCCAGTCCCCTAGCCCAGTTCGAGTCCCTGTTCCTGGTCGAAATCCATTTCAGAATCCCCAACCTGAACCTAAAACCTAGAAAAGAGTGCCTGCTAACCGACTTTTTATTGGCATATGATTATGGCAGGCCATTCTTTATGAACGTGGATGATGATGGCCGGCAGCGAGTGCAGGCTAGCAGCTAGATGCACATAAAAGATATCCAGCATAAAATAAATTGAAATATTTACAAGCGTGCGTAAATGTTTTCACAATGTTATATAATATGTCATTTGAATACTGGGATAACAAAAGAGCCCTCGCGTCGCACACAACACATAAGCATACAAGCATAAAGGCCTTGCGCCAGCCCATCCATCTGCACGTGAAGGCATCAATTTGCCTGAACAACAATAACTGGGGTCCTGCTGCCGCCAGGATAACGATTTCTCCTTGTTATCGTCGCACTTAATCAAAGCCAGCAATGGAACTTGACCCGCTCTCGGCACTTGGCACTCGGTGAGCAGTTCGATTGCATGAGGAATGGGTTGGGCATTTGTGCCTGAAGTAGGGCTCATATCCGTTGGGGAACTGTCTCAATATCTGGCCCAGTTAATGTCAGCGTCTTGTCGGCTTCTCTGGCAAGCCACTGGCAAGCCTCCTTGCATGGCAATTTATGGCTTCTCATTGGGCTTAGCTTGACAGTTTACCTGGCAGTCGGTTTGTGGGTGCGTGCGTATCGTTCACTATTTGCGGTGGCTGAGCCGAGGCTCATGCAAAATTCCAGAGCACACAGCGCCGAGTCCTTTGTCATCCCTATCCTCGCCCTTATCCGTTTCCTCCTTCCCGCACACAAAGTGTGTGTGCGTTGGTACTTAGGACAACTTTTGGCGGCCTACAGCTAGGGCCAACTTTGAACTTCGACGTTGACTTTGGCTGGCGATGCTCTGGCATCTCTTGCTGCTCCTGCTGATCCGGCTGCTCCGGCTGCTCCTGCTGGTGTTTACATTGTTTCAAAAGCTAAATGTCATTATAGCCGGAACCCTTGCCCTTACCCTCAGAGCCTTCCACTTTGATGCAAAGCGAGTCCTTGTTTGCGCCTCTGCATGGCACTGCGAGGCGAGTTGCGTTGAGCCGAGTCGAACACACTCACATCTATGCTATCTGCTGTGTGTAACAGTGCGTATGCGTGATGCGCATAAAATGCCAAGCGAAAATAAAAGCTTATCCCCCTGCCAGAATCTCCCGAATCGCCCAAACTCCCGCCATATCGCGGGTGTGTGTAAAAGTGTATACTATATACCCATGCGAAACGGGACATGTATACAATTCATTTGTGTACCCACTTTCTTGATGTTTGCCGCCTGATTTCTGTTTGTCCTTCAGCATCAGTTCAGTACACTCCGCCCATTCTTTTCCCCCTTCCTCGGTATTTGGCTACCCCTTTCTGCATCCCTGCCGCCGGGACATTCTCGCGCATCCTTGCCGTCCACTGAGCGTTCCATGGAGGCGTTGTCACTTTATCTTAATGTGTTGCCACCTACGACTTGGCAGTGGCAGTAGTGGCAGCATTGGTAGCATTTCCCCCGTATTTGCGAGTCCTGGGCATCCCAACGTATACACATGAGCGTGTATGCGTGTGGCAGCTGAATGTGTCCCTGCGGTAGCATAATATCATCATTTATTGATCCGATTTATGTGACAGGCAGAACTATCCTCGCCTTTACTTTATCTGCGCTGCGATGGCGGAGTTTAAGGACATAAAACGGGTATCGCCCAAAGAACACAAAATGGGGCAGCTGCCGCCCCAATGGCGGTCAAAAGTTTAAAATCGGAAATTAGCTGTTGCCTTTAAAGGCCGACAGTCGATTAATCATCGAACCTGCTGCCGTCCTGGTGTGCTGTCGTCCTTTAGTCCTGTCACCCCACCTCTGAATCCATATCTGCTTCGCATCAAGCCGCCCGTTGAGGCCAATCACATGCATAATTTATATGTTAATAAATATCTATTTTGCTTTTGTGGTTTTTGCCAGCGAATAAATTACAAATGTGCGCCAGCGTCAGAGTCAGGAACCGAATCAATCCCTGTCCCTACATCCTCCCAGCCAGGCAGCCAGCCGGCCAGCCCCTCGATCCTTTTCTGAGTTGCTGAATGAACTTTAATTTACTGACTTTGGGCAATCAGCTGCCAGTCGCCAGCTCAACTGAGCATGGAGCGAAAGCAAATCTGCCAAAGGCAGCCCGGCACGAACATGGATATGGATGCGGATGCGGATGTGGATGCGGATGCGAACGCGAGTACGGACATTCTGGGGCTATGTACGGGGTCTACGTGAACCGGACACGCTCATAAATCAATGCTGAAATCAAATAGTAGTTCGAGTGGAGCCCCGTACGTAGCGGAAGCCGTGGAAATGGTCAGCCGAGGGCCAGAGCTTCTCGTTTTGAGAACACAAACTCGACCCAATCCTGCACTGTCCTGCCCGGCCCTGCGCTGTCTGGACTGCGGCGTTTGACAAGGGCCCTGGAGTAATGGCAGTTGGGTAAAGCGTGAGAATTAAAATTAAGTTTGCAGCTTCGGCTCTGACTGGGTAACCTATCCAAATTCCACATCCCCTCGCAAACACTTTGCTCCCTTTTTTTTTAAATAAACCTCACTCGAGGCCATGGCAATCCCATCCAGAACGAATTTTCATAGTTGAGGGTCTCGAATAAGCATACCTTTTACTTAATTCTCAACAAATGCCATCAAAATGATTAGTAGATGCTGTGATCTGAAACGAATATTGTCTTAAAGTGCTGGGTGCAAAAAAAGATACGAAATCAATTGGCAAAATGATGGAGTCCGAAAAGCAAAAGGGATATTGGGAATCCATTTAAGTTCTTAGAGTTCTGTATTTACCCAAAAATCCCTCTAATTAAAATGAAGGCAAGAGCAGACTTAATGGAATAGGATTGCTTGGAAAGTAATTATAAAGTAATTGCCATATTACAGCAACTAGGAGTGAGTCAAAGGACGCTGCCATGTGTGACATGCTGAGGTTAGGATTGTGATGTACAAAGTGGACCCTTGTCAAAAGGCGGTGGCCTGCCACACCTAACAGCTTCATCATTATGGGCGGCACACACTCACAAATCTCCGTTCTCGACACTCAATTCTCGGCTTTCAAGTCGCAACTCACCCAACGCTTTATGCTCCATTTGCAGCGACATCTTTCCAGCTCGGAAATTTATGACTTGCAGACAGTCGGAAGTCGGGGAGGGGTTGACAGGGTCCTTGGGACAGGGGAGCCGATATAGAAGTCAGGCCGCAAACTGGCAATTAAGTAATCAGGTTGTTGGCTTACCAATTTTGCATGAAATTCCCTTATCAGCTCATTTTTCTACTCATCTGGCTTTGGGATTCAGGGATCATTCACGGGACTTGGGTTCGCCTTGGACTTTGCTCTCCTTCATACATTTTTCTTTTGGGGGCCAGCAGCGAAGGAAATTCTTCAAGCTCATCTTCAAGGCATCTCGGCCTGAGATGGCTGCTAAACTGGCTGGCGATGTCGTCAATTTCTATTTTCACTGTGGGTTAAGTGCCTCGGGCAAAAGTTTTTAAGGGCCTATTCAATTTCTACGCTTGATTAAATAATGTGCCACGTTGTTTTTGCTTTTCTTGCTAAACAGTCTGCCGCAGATGCACTTGAAATAAAATTTTAATCTTTTCATATTTTTATTGCATATTGTTGTGAAGTTCTAGCCTAATCCTATAAAAGGTATGTAGTTTCTGCCATCATAATAATCCGATTACTTTTGATAAACATTTGTCATTTGCATCATTGCATACTTTTCATATGTAGTCCATTTTATTTAATTGGCATAATTTAAAAGATTTTTAGTTGAAAGGATTAACTTACATGTGAAGTGAATGCTTTGCCAGTCTGTCTTGCTTATTATTCTATTATTAACATGGATTTTTTCGAGTGAGTCGTTGCGGTTGTTGCTAGCAGACGCTTTTAGCATTTCCATGCACACACACACACACTGAGACACACACGCACATGCCAGGACCTCAGACCCATCCCCAGCTCAGATTATGTTTATTTTGGGTGTCCTTGCCGGGGTGTGACTGAAAATGAGAATGTAAAGGAGGGTGGGGAGGGGAGGTGTTAGCTGCTCGATGAGCCATGAGGCAAAAACTTCAAAAAACGAGAAGAGACAAGAAGAAAAGCAGAAAAGGAAAGCTGCCACAGCCGCCACCGCCGCTAACGCTGCCGATGAAGAGCGGCAAGTCCTTGGCCCGCCACGTAAATGCCGCAATTTCCTAGCCCTAACCCTCCTCCTCTCCGCCACTCCTCATGGCACTCCACATCCATCCATATCCCATAGATATCTCCATATTCGTATATTCCATACACTGCCAGCAGCATTTACATATTTTCCTAACCTATTTGAATGGCGCACACATGAGCTCACACACGTGCATTCAGGTGTGTCCTGTGACTCCTGGGCACCCGTGTCCCTATCTCTCTCTCTCTGCGGGTGTGTGTGTGTGTGCAAGCCACTGTTCATTATTTTAATTTTCTATCGCACAGATAATTGAAAGTGCTGGCAACATGTTGCTGGGTTCATTAATGTTGCCAGCTCTCTGAATCTCAACCTGGCACTCTCTCCACGGAGAGAAGGTTCCTCTCTTAGCCGAAAGGACTCTCTTGGCAGTCGTTAGAAGTTTCTCTTGGCCCAGTCACTGGGTTAACACGGAACTCTGTCACCGAGTCACCGAGTCAGTGGGTCACATCGCATCGCAGCCGAAAACAGGCTGGCAAAGACGTTGTCTGCCCTTCGCAGGATATGAAGGATGTGGTGGCACGGCTGGCGGTGCTGGGTTAGGTCGGCTCATTGAAACTTTGTAGGCATAGAAAATATGGCGAGTTAATTAGCTCGAGCCACGTAAATTGCTTACAAATTGCCAAGTTGATACACGAGAACAAAAGGCATAAAGCGGCTCAGCCGCTCAGCCGCTCAGTCAGTTGCTTGCCTGCTTGGCTGGTTGACTGCTCCTGTTTCCTTGACTCCTGCCTTCAGTGTCCTGCCCCCCATTTAATGCGTCGTCTGCATAATTGGCTAATGTGTGGCACACACATGCGACGTGTTAGAGCCTACACGGAGAAAGAAAACAGGTGGCAAACTGGTTTCAAAATCCCGGCCGATAAGCTGCGACGGTAATTGCATTCGTACCGCAACGGAACCGCCACAAAGGTGTGAAAAACGCAAAGGCCTAATTTTTAGCAACCACTTAAATCAATAGGATGTTCTAATTTTGTGGCCTACAGCACAAATACTATTACAAACAAGAACAGCAATAAGGACAAATAATGTTTATAAATTAATTATCATTCCGTTTGATTGAATTGTTTGGCAAAGTCAGCTCTTCAGTTTCGAAAAAAAGGACTCTCCGTGGTCTGCCAGATAAATCAAAAAATTCAAATGGAAATATGTTTCAGCTTTGTTTGTTAGCCTTTCAGTTCAATGATTTCATTTTAAAGCAAACTGCATGTTAATTTTCATAACAAAACAATCAATTTTGTTTTTCATAGTTTTAAATTGTAAGCGCTGATTAAATATATCACTTACCCCATGGAATTCCTACTCTTTATGATATTAAAATGTAAAAGGAGACTTTTTACTTAATTAGGAACTATCTTTCTATCTTTGCGGTTCGTCCTTTTGAATATTTCGTGGAAATTCTTTGTTTCATTTTTCTCTGTGCTCCCGTTGCCATGCCAAGGCCCGTGTTTGTCTATTGCTAATTTTTGTTACAGTTCACAGATGACAGGCTCCAGGACTCAACCCTAAACTGGCTTTGGCTCTGGCTCTGGCTTTGGCTTTGGCCGAGCGAAAACAATAACAAGTGCTCCTCCGCAGCAGGAGACGGAGCGGGAGCAGCAAGGATCTGCAGGAGCTGTTGTTGAAACAGTAGCAGCAGCGGTTAGTGAACGGGAAGGCCAAACAATGCGCATGTAAATCACGCATACGCAACGTTTAACCTGCACTAAATGACAACAATAACAATGGCATGCTGGAGGGGCAGACGTCCTGGATGATGGCGACAGGTTGAAGGGCGGTCCACCCGAACTGAAGTAGAGCATTTGACGCATAATTCCCAGCCACATCCGTGCGGCAAGTGAATGAACGGGCGGAGCAGGTGACGAGATGAGTCGACTCGAGTTGAATTAAGTCGAGTAGTTGGCAGCCAAGAGCATTTCTGTGAATTCCCGGTAAACAATGGATCAAAAAGGCGCCGGAACAGAGAGAGGGCAGGGGAAAGGTGAAAGTGGACCAGTGCCAGAACCAACAGCAGCATTAAGCCTGCCACAGATCGAAGTGGGAGTGGACCAGGTGGCTCGGACAATGGGGTGCTTATTGAAGCATTCACGTATAACATGTGATTTTCAATATCTTTTACAATATAAGACAAAAGTGAAACACGTTTGATTTTCATACATGACTTGCTATCATTACACGGCCCAATTTAAGGCCAAAAATTGCCTCTGCTATTTGGATATCTGAATAAAACATTGGAAGCCATTTCCCAGGGACAAAAGCGTGAAAGGGATTTCAGAGAAAGCCTGAACTGTTTCATTGTTTGGGCGATTGCACTTTTGGCCTTCGTTTTGGCCTTACAAATTTCATACACTTCTTTTGAGATGGCTCCTGTCGCCCCCATTTACCGCCAAGTGCGAGCAATTACACAACGGTCCCCGGCCGAAGGACTGCTAGGCTTTGGGGCTCTGAGAAGGTGGACTTCCTCCCCCATTCGTTCGCGGGAGCTCCTTGCCTTTCATCTGATTTGCATTTTCGACTGCGCTGGAGCAGGTGGGAAGCAGAAGCTTGACTTCAGATCCAGCAGCTTTTCCTTTTCACGTGCGAACAGTGGGGCACTTGTGGCATCCGGTTGGGAATCAGAAGCTGGAGCAGGAGCAGGAGCTGCCACCCGCTCTGGTTCCGCCCCGTGACTCTGTCACATTTCCTTTATGCCGCAGCCGTCTGCTGAGTGTTTCACTTTATGCAGGTAAACGAGTTTTTTATGCTGTCATGTTGCCATTCGCGAGGGCGTGTCCCGTCCGCTTAATGAGACAGTCTGCCAGGCTAAAGGGGCAGGAGGGCAGTAAGGGGCTGGCGGCAAGTGCAGTTTATTGTATTGCCATCGCAGGGGGCCTTCAATTGTCCGACGCGGGACGATAAATCAGGCTGTATGCGGTATTAAAATTAACCAGCTAGCAGGCCAATAAACATTATCTGCAGCCAGGCTGGCAGGATGTGCTGGTGCTACTCCGGATGCTAGGAGGCAAGGATGCTGCTGGCTCGGCCAAGACACAAATGACAGGCAAGTGATGGATTGAGCTCACGTTTGTCCCTCGAAGGCAGAGAGAGATGGCGTCAAAGCTGTGGGCCAAAGACGGATGTTGATGCTGATGGCGACGGTCATGTGTGGATGCCACACAAGCGCTCATGTCGACTATATACACACCTTCACAGATGACGTGGAAGGGCCACTGGCAGCGGGAATAGACAGCTCCTTATTCCCTCCGTGGATGTTGTTTTTGCAAAGCCTTTTGATGCAGCTACCATAACTCATCGCTCCGAAAAACACTCAAGACCGGGGCCAGGGCGATAAAAACTATCATTTGCCAAAAGGTGAAGTGACCCAGTCGTTGGTCCAACGGAGCAGGACAACATTGGATAAGCCAGGCCAGGATGTCAGTCATGGGATGAGATGGGCATGAGGTCGAGGATGAGGGTGGGGATGGGTATGAGGATAAGGCCTTTTGCCAAATGCCTTTTCACACGTTTTTATCGCGCTGCGACCTAAACCATTTGTTTGCTGTTTGGAGGCGCCTTCTGTTGGGATGCCTAGATGACTAGATGACTTGCTAACTACGAGGACCCCAAGGACTAGAACAGGGATTTGGGAGCCAAGGATATGGGTTCAAGGATTGCACGATGACGCCATCTATGCCACCCACGCGGAGCACTTGTCACTCGTCTGTCAACTCTATTTGAATACGCTCTTCTGCGTAGCTCTTTGCATATGTTTTTGCCCATTTGTTTATTGTTTACCCCCGGGCTGGGGCAAGGACCACAGTCGGGGAGACGGGGGCTTGTGGCGGCACGGTGGATCAAGGGTTGTTGGGGTAGAGACCCTTGGGATGCCGACACTGTGGCGCAAATTATTCATGAAGCGAATGAGCTCAACAAATCTGGCCCCGCCCTCGAGTGACTGCCGCAGCCAAGTGGCCTAATACATATTTTTGTGTGGCATAGTTGCCTCTGTACTCCCGCCCGCCCGTGTTTGCCCCCAATTGGGGCATATTTTACATATTTTCACCCCGCACCCGCAGCGCTGGAGCGAAGGCCCGTTGTCTGCGGCCTCTGATCCGGTTAAATCGTATTAACTTTTACCGCCAAAAGCTCCAATTGACTGTCTGGCAACAAACTCTTGCCTCTCCCTGCCTCCCCGATATCCGGTGATTTCTGTCCCCATCGGAAGGGGGGCAGCAGAGGAGCAGAATGTCGCCATCCAGCTAAGTATATTAAAAATATATTGAGCCGCTTACAATGCCAGCACTAAGCCGGAGTCTATTCCAATTTCAGCTTGGCAGGCAGTCAAAAAAAGCAAGCGAAAGCGGGGGAAATGCATTCACATGTGGCATGCAACATTGGCAACGCCAGCACCCCATTTCATTTAACCTGCTATACGCTATAAAAAATTTGTCAACATTTTTAAAGATATTATTTACATAAAATTAATGTTTAGAGAATTATATTTTAAAATATCTCGGATAAAACATACAACCTCTTAGAATCATTTTGTAATAATAGTTTCTAATACTTAAATGCAAATATCCATCAAAAACTCTTATCCTTTTGATGTTAACACTATGAGGAACCCTGCCCCTAACTCCTTTGGATTCTAAGGATACAATTTATAAATTAAATATGGATTTTGTGGTGTTTTTTTTTTGCAGAGTGCACCCCCCGAAAATTCCTTTTGCTGAGTTGGCCCAAAATGTTTATGGCAATCGTGGTTGCAGTCTCAGTTTTGGTAGCAATCTGCAGCTGGGGTGGGGCCGGCACATGCATGTAAGTAGGTTTAAACTGCAATTTATCTAACACAAGGGGACCGGGGCCAAGGCCCCCGCAGCCCAATGTCCCCGGAGTCGTCCTGGAAATGGAAGTGGCATACGGATCAGCATAAGTCGCACACCATTTGCCTTCGGCTTGAGTTGTGCGAGTGTAAAATGGATTCGGATGGCAACTTGAGCCGCAGCCGAGTGCAGGAAAAACTTTGCATATGCATTGTACATCTGTGCTTTGTTGCTGCGGTGCGATGGTGCTACGGCAGGCGGTTGGGATGGTGGTGCGGTGGTCGTGCCGGAACGTGTGTGGGTGCGGTGGCGGCTACAAATCTATTATTTATGCCGGGACATATGTGCTATGGCATCGCTTCCATCAATAGAACTAATTGTTGTTGTCCTAGTCGTTTGTTATAAATGTTTACTCAGTTCGGAATGGAATTCGAACGGAGCCAAAAAATAGGACACAAGCTGCAGCAAGGATATCATGGCTTATTGATTGTATGGAGCGAGAGCATAGATGCAGGAGACTACTCCCGAGTGGAGGCAAAAAGATTAGTATTCCCCTTTGCCAGTGCCACTCGGTGCTGAAACGCACTGTACGCAGGAAAATCGCCATTGACATCCTGCAGAGCCAAAGACAAGATGGCTGCTACTGATTGGGGAAATCGATTTGTGCTGGCAACCAAAAAGAGGAGCTCTCTGCCAGTCCTCATGATGCACATAGATTGATACGGACATCAGTGATTGCAAGCAACGCCCCAAACTGGGCTAATATACTGGGCTATTGAGAGGAGGTGGAGGAGTGGAATCATTTTGGTCTCTATATTAGGGACTTATCAAATACCAGAGATGCCAGAGAGCTTTAATAACTTTTTTCCATCCTGGCCAGCTATGCTTAACTAGTACAACAGATTAACTAGTAACGGAATGGAAGGTCTCACTCTAAAATGCACACTAAATGGATGGATGCTAAATGGAGTTTTGAAAATTGTAAATTCATAACTCACCAGGAGCAGGTGTACTCAGTTTAGGATTTCAGAAGAAATTTGTGCCAAGTTGAACTCAAAACTCTCTTTTATGGAAGTACTAATTGGAAATCATGTTGCAGCTTATGGGTGACTTTGATTTCAGCCAGAATTTGAAATTAAAAAGTTATGGATACTTCGTCTCATTTAAATTGAATATCATGTATTTAACTGCTAACTATTTAATGCATTTAAAAACCCATTTGACAAAACAATGGCATCTGAGTGGTATTATTGAGGCTTTTTATGCATATGCCATAAAAATAATGATTAAAAAGGTAATGAGCTTTTCCGGTGGCTTTTGTTCGTTCTTAAAAATTTAGTAAATAATTGATTTCTATAGTTTCATAATTAATGACAATTGAGGAGAAACAACTGAAATGCATTTCGGGAATATGCATTCAGATGCAATCTGCAACGATTCCATTTCTGTCAATTTTTGAGTTCATGCCAATGGGATAGTAATCCAATTTGAAAAGATCAATCGGAGAGTACAGACCGGAATGGTATTGCATTTCAAACTCGGCAACAAAAAACCTGAAAGGCCAATGGAGAAAAAGAGAGCTTCAGAAGGGAGATGCTCACATCTTGTACCTGTAATTATTCATTCAATTGCACCTTTGTGGTCTGAGGGGCGTGTATGAGTATGCTTTTGGGGGAGAGGAGTGCTCAATGAGCTCAATGAGCTGCCTTGAATGTCTGTGTCTCGGGAGCATTAGACCTCATCAATGGCATTGAACTTCCCCACGGGGTTGGCAGCAACTGCTATTTGCCTCACTCGCATTGTAAACAGAAACAGAGCTACCCCCTCCCAGCCACCTGGTCTGCCCCTCCTGGGCCGCCCGCTCCACCTCACGTAGCCATTTCCTTGAATAGGGACAAACATGCGTAAATTAATTTAATGTGCCTTATAAATATGTAAGCTGGCCCAGCTCGATAAATTCTTTTTTGCCGCTGTTTGTTTTTTGCCTTCGCCCAGGACTTGGGCCGTGGCCAGGACCACGTGGCCGCTGGCTCTGTTCCTAGTTACTGTTTATGCTCCTCCTATAGCCTCCATCCCCATTCCCATCCCCATCTCCAGCGACTGTTATTGTTGGTGTTGTCGACAAAGTTTGCTTTAGAATTTTTGAGCCCCAACTAATTGCTGCAAATTACAAATGATAATAGCCACAACACACGCTCAAGGTTAGATGCCAGCAATTTATTTCGTTCTCAACGAGCTCAAAGCCCTGGGTGGTTCCCCGGGGAGGGAGGGTGGTTCAGTGGGTGGTTGGTGGGTTGGGTGGCTGCGTAAGAATTATTGGCTATTTATCAAGCGACGCATTGCTGGCTTCTGCCCGCCCAACAGTATTTATTCCTCGTCCTTCGTCCTTTTCCAGTTAACCTTCTTTGAGAACTGCGCGTTGACTTTGCTAATTAAATATGCATGTATGTGTTTGCCTTCGTATGTATGTGAGTGGTAGTGTGTGTGTGAGGGTAAACTGATTGCGAAACTGGCCAGAGTTTCCATTAAAGGCGCGTTAATTGCGCTCGATTAATGGCAGCAGGTTAAACGTTAAGTGAAATTAAACAGGCGCCAGGGAGTCCGACGTGTTTTGTATACTTTTCGTACCCGGTGTTTACAGAGTCCATCGGATCGCCCATCGGTGGGTGTGCATGACAAATTGTATATATTATATTAGCCGGGCCACCCTCATCACTTATTCACAACATAATTTAGTTATGCACATATATCGACAATTAGGGACGACAAACTCCATCCTGCCGGCAGCCAACATTTCATTTAAATTTTTGAATAAAATGCTTCAAAAAGTAGGAAAAAAGTGAAAGTAATTTGGTGTTTATCATGGAGTAATTTAATTTTTTTCCCAAAAGTATTTATTTAACATGTACTGGCTATTATTACCTTCAATAGTATTAAATACGAGTCCCTCTGTACTTATATTATTTTGTTAAATTTTTTCATTGTTCAAATGAAGCTCGTTAAAGATTAAAAAACATAATAATTTGACCCAATTAAAAATGATGATTATGTCAGCCCCTGTTACAGGATATCATTAAGTCGAACATAATCCGTTTTGGGCAAGTTACATGTTTTATGCGCCCTCACCGCTCCAATAAATCCTGGCCAGTGGAGAGCCCGAGCCTGAGCCGGAGAGCTTTAACTTTAGCCACTGCTCTATTGCCTCGGACATTGGGCTGGGGGGATGGTAAATTTATTTGGCTAATTAAAATATGCTGCATGCTAATGGAGCATTGTCTGTAGCAGCCGGGCAGGATCTCGAACAGGACCACAGGACCACAGGCGTTTCTGGGCACGTGGTGCACCTATAGCTCACAGCTTACGGCTGCTTCTGGCACATCTATAGCAACATCTACATCTACGGCGGAACTAACGAGCCGGAAATGCTGCACATTCTCAGACTAAGGCGGAGACTGAGGGCCAAATCCAGCCAAGCAGCTGATGATAAAAGCGATTAAAGCTGGCTAAATGCAGCTGCCATAATGAGTTATTATGCAAGGTACCACGGCCAGCAGCCAGATAAATTCTAATGAAACCATAATTCAGGCTGCAAGTGCCTCGGAAGAGCTCTCAGCTGCCATCGGCTCAACGCAGCGGAATCAATGGACTGTCTGGCCACCCCCCGATAATGGAATTCTCGACATGGCTCGACTCAAGGACTCGAGGACCCCTCTTTGTAGCCAAGTTCTGTGTGTAATCAGCTCAGCAAACTTACTCCATCCCTATTGGAACTTTGGACTTGGACTTGGGACTAGGGTACTTTGCCCGCAGTGCGGGCCATCCGGGAGATAAGTGTTCTGGCCATGGCCAAGGGTAACCGCTAACGCAGCGACCCCCAAACAGTTCCACACTAATTCATTAATTACGAAATCACTTCGAGCGAGCTTCCGATCGGAGTGGGTTTTAAATGCAGGCAGTGTCAGTATGCTGGGGAATATTTCAAGAGGGTTTCCCATCCACCCTCATGATGCCAAGAAGGCATCTTCGGAAGGGACGGAGAATCAGAGGCAGGGGACAAGCCAAGCCATCAGCAACTTCAATTAAGTTAAGTCAGTTTCCTCATTTCGAGACGGCTGTCGTTTGTTTCAGCTTTGGCAAAGCTTTTTACATCATTAGCATTTCAGTCTTCGACTCAGTCAGAGGCGACAGAGCCACTCCGTCCCGGAATACCCGGACCAAGTTCGATCCAGTGCGCACCCACCCACTCAGCCTGGCGCAAATTCGCAAATTTTCCCATCATTAGCATTCAGGGCAAATGAAACAAATACACTTACACCGAGGGGTGAGGCGACACTCGGCACTTGCCACTCGCCACGCCTCCCCTAAGGCACTAGCCGGGAGCTGTTATATCAACCGAGAGTTGTTCCAAAGTTAACACAATATTTTTATTCATCCTAAGAACTGGCAGCCGTTCGGAGATCTGTGACGAGCATTTCTGGGCTATGGGCTATGGGCTATGGGCTCTGGACTGTGGCAGGCAAACATTCGCACATAAGCCTTAATACGTTCACACAAGTTCAATTAGTGGCAGAGACAGCAGCGAAGACGAGTGAGGACCACATCCTGTCCTCACATTCGCCACCTCGCCACCCTACCCCCCTGGTGTCTCTAGTATCCTTAGTATCTGTATCTTGATTTTATTATGCTTGCGCACTTCCAGAGACAAATCCAACCGAAACCAAACCAAGGCAAACGGAGCCGAATGAACATGGATCCGAAGAAGAGAAACCGCAGCGAGGTCAGAACAGGACATCAAATAGAAATAGCCACTGGCTGGCCAAAGCACTCACACACTCACACACATCCAGACAAGTCGCATGAAGTCGTCCTTCCACACCCTAACCCATCCCCCTCCCATCGGAGCTAATCAGAAATGTTTTACTTATAAATCCTTTGGTATGCGCCCTACGTATCTCATTTTGCGTCTCGCACAATTTACGATATAGACTCCCCTCCGCATTGGTTTGCCATTTAATGGGGCACAAAGTCGGAGAATTGCTGTTTAGCATTTGCTGTGATTCCCTCCCGAACTGGCGAGAGAAAGGCGAAACTTTTTCCGCTCAGCTGGGAAACTTTTAATACCTTTCGACAATTGATTCGGCGTGCGAAGATCTTCTCGCCCGCCTTCTGATGTCTGGCCGGGATTCGGGACTCGGGATTTTGGGTCTGACGGAACTAATTGTTCTGGGAATTGGAATCGAATCCGTTCGATTGAAAGGGATTTGGACCGGTCGCAGGCCTCGAAAGGTTGACTTTTAACCTGACTGAGGGAATCGAGAGAAAATGGGCCACATTAAAGCCGGGATTTTGGGCCAAAAGTTTTGTCCTCGTTTGGGGTTAACTTTCAGCATTAGCCCTGCAATTGGGCGTATTTTATTGTTTTATTTATGGATAGGCTTCGCTCTATATATTTAATTAGTGATACACACAATGGGGGGCCACCATTCCGGGTTCGGATTTGGCACGTATGCTTTGTCAGTTGGATTTGCGCTGCTTATGTAATAAGCCATAAAAAGTTAATAACAATGACACGGCCAACAAAAGCAACGACCCAACTGATATCGCCCACAACAATGCGCCGACTGACCGACCCACCGAACCGGGGGTGGGAGAGGCGAAGGATACACTGGTTTAGCTTCGATTCGGTTATGGTTAAACGTGCAGGATTTATACGCGCCAAGTTGGCTAACGAAGCCCGTTGGCCACTGGCAGCCGTTTCCTTTCCTTCCTTTGCCTCCTCCATGGCCTCTCCTCCCGGTCCACACATCACGCATACGCCCGGTAGGCGTTGATGAACTGACAATTTGTGTCAACTGCCGCAGCCGCAGAGCAAAGGGCATACGGATGGACGCCACCAGCCTCCCCACCTCGCTCTGCTCCCCCTCCACAGCTTGGTGTGGCATGGCAACGCCCTCAAATAAATGTATTTTCGAACACAAACACCATTATTCGTTCGTTCCGTGAGGGATTCCATACGGATGAGGGTCCGCTCTCCGGACTCCGGACCCGGAATGGTGGCTGCTGGATTCTGGCTCCGGATGGTTGAATGCTCCATTCGCTTGGCCCAACTGATGGACCGCTCTTCCGGGCAATGAATGGGAGTGGGAATAATAAAAATTATTCGTTTCATGTTGTGCTTGGCCAAGGGGCAAAATATTTTAACACCACAGCCCCGCCGAATGTGTGGCATATGCCACCAGCATGGCTCCCCTGGCCATGTCCCTCCGTTCACGTATGTGACTCCACTACTCGTGCGTGTGAGAGTGTCTTTGTTGCAGCATCAAGGCAGATCGGCACGGGAATTATTAACTTGTAATGTGCTCTGCATAGCGTTTTTAATAAAAGCCGAACCGAACAGGACGTGACCAGCTGAGCAGCAAAATCATCAGCATCAGGCTACGGGCTCCAGGGAGACGCGCCGAGGACAACCTGATGACGACGACACCACGTGTGCGAGCCGCAGGGCAGCCAGGACAAACTTATACATTTTTATGTCGCCGATGAAGTGATGGAATAAAATTTTTTGTTTTGCATTGATTGCCTAATCCGGTTGGGAGGGAAATGGCACGAACTGGAACGGCATGACACGAATCAGGGTCATGCAGGCACAGAGCAAAAAAAAGGACATCCTTGAGGTAATATTTTCTTTTATTTCATTTAAGTTGGGTTAGAGGACGGATTAGGTAACTAGGATAGTTATTAAAGGATAAAGAATAGTTAGGTATAGTTGGCTTATGTGAAAGTTATGTTTAATATATGAATGGGAGTATAATAAAGTAATAATATAGAATTGTTAAATCTTAATCTTTTTAATCTTATTAATTAATAAAGTGCAGATTCACGCCATTGTTTTTCTTTGTGGAATACAACGAACATGGCCTGCGAAAGTAGTTGGCTGCGATTGAGCAAACGAGCATCGGGGGAATCGGTACGCAGCCAGGCCAAAGGACAAATGACAGGATACACACGTAAACGCTTTAAGTTGAAGCTGAACAAACAGATTTTTTCCCATCGCAGCTGTGAGGCCTTTCCCTTAACCCACATCCTCCTCTCCGAAGGCCAACCATCTACGCATCTGCCCAATGTGGCTTAATGCGGCGTCATGGCCCCACCAGAGAAACTTTATCAATTAAAGTTGGCCATTTTTTATGCAAGGCCACGCCGCCCGCAGGCCAGCACTGTTTTTTCCCCCAGTCCTGTCCTGGCGGTGTCCTCGGCCATCCTCCTGTCCGGTCCCTTAGCCTACAAAGCCCCCACAGGCTCAGTGACAACTAGCCCGGTCAATGGTTTACAGAGGCCATGAAAAACAATGACGAGAGATGTGGCAGAATGATAGAGTTCTGGCTGAGCCACCGGGTTAACCCCGGGCTAACTGCTGCCATAATTTGTGCAGGATGCTCCACATGAAGATCTGGCTGCTGACCAGATTCGAATCTCTCGAAATGGAGTGTCAACCGTCCCCAAGCCGATCATCTCCCAGGGGTCAAGGGTGTTCAGGTGCACGAACCTGTGTTCTCCAGAAGCAGCGGCAATCTAGCAAATTGTGCCACAGAGACCGGGAGAACCTACCCAGCGGCGGTTGCAGGTGCAGATTCGGGAGTTAGATTTGGTCTCAGTTTCAGTCGCACAAGGGGAACTTTGCAGCATCCGCGCCTTGCTGCAGTCTTTTCTTATTTTTTGTCTCCCAGTTGCAGTTGTTGTGGCTTGGCGGATGCTCTAAGATGCCTCCAAGACCGGTGAGTCACTCGCCACCGCAACCGCAACAGCAGCCGCAACCGCATTTAGTTGCCACCCCACTCCTCATTGTCCTTTTTGCTGAGACGCCCATTAGAGGCCCAACTACACTGGAACAAATTTACAAAAGAAAGCACGTTTTAACTTTACAGAAATTAATCTTACTCATTAAGCAAGCCTTAAAGTTCATGTCTCTTCTTGGGAATCCCATTAAAAAGGTTATTTTTTGTTACTTATTGAATCTTGATACTCGGGGGTTCACAGAGTCGTTCATTTCAGATGTAAATTTTTATTTAAATACTTTGAATCGTGCTTAATCTTAATACTCTTTTAATGGGAGTTCTTTTAATATTATATGCAGCTTAAAGTTCTGTTAATAAAGTAAGAATGTATGATATAAAAGAGTAAGTTAACAATATTTATGATAAATAAAATGATCAAGTTATCATACTTACTTTCATAACATTAAAGTTATTATACAAAGAAAGGCAATATAAGTATGTTTTTATATTTTCCATCCATTTCAAAAGTGGGTCATTATTTATCCATGAAACCCGTAAGTTGCCAAATTGAAATTAAAACGCTCATTTTAATCGCTTTATTAATCACGCTTTAAACGCATGATAATTAAGTTTGTGGGAAAAAATGGACACGGATTTTTGTGTTGAAATGCGGAATGTTCTAGCAAGACCTAATGGTTTGTAAGAGTGCAGGACCTGCTGCAACCCACTTGGCAAACGGCGACCCCGGGACCAAAAAACTATTGTGCGCTCCTCCAAGCTTTGTTTGAATGTGCTCGGCTTTCGCCCTTTTAGTCCCCGATTACAGCTGCCCCCGTTCGGTGCTATTGTCGGGGAGTAACTAAGAGGCAGCTGCAACTGCTGCCGCAGCTCAACATCGTAGCTGTCCCATGCCACTGCCCCAGCCCCAGACCATGCCACACCCACTGCAGCTGCTTCTTTTTGCATGACTGCATTGTTGTCGCCACAGCTCAGCCAATGCTCCGTAGCTGCTCAGTCGGTGCTCTGCCGCTGCACTGCGATGCTTTTAATTACAAAAGTTACGTATACGTCCTGTGAGCCGCATCCTCGTCGTCCTTCGCTGCTGTCGTTTGTCTGCAGGTGTTGCAGCTGCGACTGCCAATGGACTGAGACTCTGACTTGGCTGCTCAGTTAAAGCGAGATGAGCAGTCGACGGGGCATGGAGGGCGTGGCCAGGTGGCAGTTGGCAGGTGACAGGGGGCAGGAGGCAGGAGGCAGGAGGCAGAAGGCGTGAGCAGTGAGCCGCCGGTGCCAGGGCAACGCTTCAAGTCGTCGGTTCCGTTCGAGAACGTTAATTACCGTTGCAGGCGCTTCCAGAGATTCCCGTGGCGGGTGGCAAAGATGTGGGCTAAGGGCCTGGGCCCATTCAGGATGCGGGATACAGGACGCAGGGCACAGGAGCGGCGAGGGGCGACGGGCGGGGCAACTGGCAGATAATGGCAAGCAGGAAGCGTGGCCAAAAATGTGGCAGCCCAGCAACGCTTCAAGCGGCATATAACTGTATAACTGTATAATTAGTGCCATTTTCTGAATACGAAATAACCGAATGAGAGGTTTACATGAATGACTGTGTTGCATGAATGTGTTTGTGGATGTGGCACGCTTTTGTTGTTGCTGTAGCGGTTGTTGTTGGCCAGTTTTGTGTACTTTATGGTTTGGTCTTCTATACATGTGACTGTGTGTGTGTGAGCTTGCCACTTTCCCGGCCATTTCGAGTGTTGTGTCCCTGCAAATGAATTCTAATTTTTTGTACAAACTTTAAAACAAACCTGCACACTAACACACAGAAACGCAAAGGACGAAAAGCAACTGTATGTATGTGTGTGTGTGTTAGTGAGAGTGGAGTGAACAGTGGAAATAGCCTAAATGAAAACTCAGCCACGAGTGCAGATTAGCGCAAAGTGGCGCAACATTTTACAAGCCACAGCCAGTGAGCATGAATTTGATCTCAACCACTGCAATTATTCACAGTTTTTATTTATTTTCTCGGGCTATTATGGTTTTAAAAGTAGTGACAGTAGAGTTATTCAAATATTATTTAATAGACATAGTAGGGATTAGGCTATACATGGTATGTGATAACAAATAGACCTCTTTTCAATATGCTATTGTTTCTGAATAATAATAGTTATGAGCTGAAAATCCTGTTAAACCTGTTTCATGTCAGCAAGCATTATAACAGATCCTTGCTCTTATCCTTTTTTTTACCAGAAAAGAAAAAGTCAGTTGCTTTTCACTGACTTTACCCCTAATGATTTAATCGCCCTTCGAGCCTAATCACGTGTGACTAATGCGAATGCGAGGATAACTCATTTTCGAATCAGTTCCAAGGCCCCCTTTCTATTTGTGCCACATTAGAGTACTGTATGCCACACCGGAGTCGTCATAGCCGAAGCCTGGGGGCGGCGAATGGCATTTGTTAGTGTTGCACTCCCGTTCGTCTTTTGTGGCAGGCAGGCTGGGAGATTGGCCGCAAAACAAACTTGCGACCTCTCTGCGCTCGCATGAGCTGTCTTTCGAGGGCTTTTCATTTAGCTAATCTTCACTGTAGCCGCTGCTGATTATGCCGCTCTGCTCGGCTTCCCTTCATCGTTGCTGTTTGTTTTGTGTGGGTGGCATGCGGGGTGGCCTGGTGGCTCAGCTGGGTCGGCAGGTTGGTGGGTTGGGAATCAGTCTGGTTTGGTTTTGGGATCGCTCACTCAGTGGCTTATTCTGCTCTGGGAAATTCCTGGCAGAGCAATAGCAGGGGCCGGGTGGGGTGTGTACACAATTTTGTTTTATGGTTTTTTAGTTATGAAACTGAAACTGAATTACATATGTATATATGTGTAATGGCAAGCATGTTACAGCACCAGCAACGAGCGATTTAATGTTGGTGTTGCTGTTGCTCGTGTTGCTGCTGCCACTATTGTTGTGGCTGCTGCTGCTACTGCTCTCTTCGATGTTGTTTTTTTTTCATTTTACATACATTTTTTGCTGGCATATTTACGCAGCATTTTTACATCCTTAAAAAAGGATGCCATGGCTGAGAAGAGGAGGGATGCGGAGCAAACTGTTGGCGGTTGGGTTCGGGATTGGCATTGAAGTGAGAACCAGCCAACAGACAGCGGCCAGCACAGATAGAATAACTGTTGTTTAAACTTTAAAGGCAAGCCGCAACTGCCCCACTTGCCGCCCCACCACGGACGGCTCTGCCTTTAGCAATTTAACTCCTCACTCGCCAGAGTCATAAAGTGATACACGAAACGATGCTCCAGCCCGGCCATGGGTGAAATTGAACATTCCCGAGTTCCTGAGCTGCCTGAGCTGCAGGCTGCCAGCTGGAAGCAGAAAGCTCTGCATATGTAAGCGGAGTCCGGTGGAGCGCATTTGGGCCCCGCCACGCCACTCTGAATAGGTCCTCTTTGGCGAGGACAGTACGGTTTGGCCGCTTATTTGAATGCAATTGACTGAAGACTTAGCCAACATTATGTGTGGCCCGGCCAGAGCTTAGTCTGCTGGCGACATGTTGGCTTTTGGCTCAGCCATCACTCGCTTGGTGGGTCGACAGAATGACGGGTTGGCAGTTGCCAGTCGGCAGGCAGAAGGCACCAAGGGAATGTGGTAGGTGGCAACTATAACAACAACTGGTAGTTGCAACTGCCTGAGGCAGGCAGTCAGAGGAGAAGCAGCAACAACATCACGCATACATGTATTTCCGTATCCGCATCCGCATCCGTTTCCGCTTTGTGCATTGCAAAGTAGCAGCAGCCACGGACGTAGCCAAACGGGGGCTGCCTCTGAGTGACAAAGGCAGCAGCAGCAGGAGCAGCAGCGACAACTGCCATGCTTTTATGGCCACATTTGCCAATTGTTGGGTGAATTGTTGACGTAAATGTCGCCCGGATGAAAAGGCTATACGTCTGAGTCTGAGTCTGGCTCCTCGTCCTCGTCCTTTTGAGGACGTGTGTGGTGTTCGTGTGCTTGTGGCAGACGTGAGCCAGGCCCAACCTCAT
Source organism: Drosophila ananassae (assembly GCF_017639315.1). Lineage (NCBI taxonomy): Eukaryota > Metazoa > Arthropoda > Insecta > Diptera > Drosophilidae > Drosophila > Drosophila ananassae. The sequence continues at coordinate 13,812,646 of NC_057927.1, read as the reverse complement.
CGCATTATTGCTTCTTTGTTGCACAGCCCCGGGAGCAGCAGCATCATCATTCCTCTTCCATCTCCATCTCCACCTCCAGCCTCATCAGCATCAGCAGTTAATCTTGTTTAAGGGACAGTCGTCTGACAGATTATGCCACCAAGCTCAAGGCACAAGGAGAGTCAAGGCTGCTCCTATCCCTCCACCTCGCCCAGGCCCTGGAGCGTTGCCCAGTCAATCCGCACCTGTTGTAATCATTCCGTAATCCGTCGACAGCAACACGTTGCCACAAATCCAGCGCACGCAACTCGCAACTCGCAAACTCTTTGGAGCGTAAATGGAGCCACTACTACGCACACTTCCCGGTGGCTATGAATAGCTGCCATGGTATAGCCGCCTTCCCACTCACCTGATTGCCTAGTTGCCTAGTCAGAATACTCACCTGGCACTCACCTGACAAAGCAAACAATTCGATTCGCCGAATTGCGATGCGCAGATGACAGGCTCGCTGACAGGAAGAATGAATCTGTGACGGGTTGACAGGAAGCAAGATGGAATCAATAAATATCCGTTTATATTTGTATATTTTTTTACTATGATTATTTTGACACATAAATTGTCACATCCCCATACTTGTTTTTATGAAATATTGATTAATTTGCCACATAATAGGTTTAAAATATTACAAATTCATTGGCCACCTAATTTACTTTTCATAATGCTCAATAAAATCTTTATTAGATATGAATAGATTTGATTATTATTGAAATTGTTTTTTTAAAATTACTCATTACTTAATAGTGCCATTACTCCTACTTAATTGAAAAATCTGAAAATAAATTGCAATATTTATTACTTTATACATTTTTTAGACTACTTTAATAAATTAAAATGTTTTAGGACAATTACATTTTGAACTCTGACCCGTTCGTGTTTTTTTTTTGAAGGGCCACCAAAAATTAATAGTTTCATCTTTCATTTCCTTTTCCGTCCCACCAACATTGTAATCTTTTGTGGGAATGGGTTCCGAGAGGGGCTGCCGAGGGGCCGGGCAGGAGAACTGGGCTTCAAATTCCGTTTATTGCTTGCGCCAACCTCTTGCAGATGCCCCAAGTTGCAAGTTGGTGGGTAATGGCAGCCGGTGCAGCAGTAACACCATTAAAGACGGCTGCCGGATCCAGAAGGGGGTTGCTGTGGTAGTACCAGCAGCAGCAGCAGCAGCAGCGGCATGCAATTCTTCTCATCATGATATACCTTCCGCTTGGTCGCCGCTGGCAGTCGCACCGCCCCCACCACCCCCGCTGCGTCGTCAGCCGGCACGTTGTTGGTTTTAATTCAATTTAACAATCTTTTTCGTACGTTTTGTTGTTTTTTCACTTTTCTTTGGCCTTTTTCGCCCAGTTTTCCTCTGCTGCGCCGCCGCATTGTTGCTGACAGCGGAAGTGCAGCCAGCAGTGGCAGTGGCAGTGGCAGTAGCAGAGGCAGAGGCATAGCAGAGGCAGCGACGCCAGCCATTAGTGCAAATGAAATTGCATTTTGTGTGCCCCAAACACTCAAAGAAATTTAATCAAAGGCGCAGCCAAGCCTGCTCACTCACTCGCACATGCAGTAGACTCCTACATTTTCAAATTCCCCATGCCAACCCACTTTCCGTATTATCCATAAATATGTTTTATATATCTGATATATTCCTTTATATGTGCGTTTTATCGTGTGCATGCATATCTGGTTACACCTTGTTTTTATTGCCATTCAATCGAGTGCAATGCTTTCCTACAGCCGTATGGGCATGGCGGCGACTGGTCGAATAATTTCACATAATAATGTCCAATATTTCATAAATCTGCCCCGAATGGACAGCCTCTCCGCCCAGCCCACCCACCAGTCCTCCTCAGGTAGCAATCAAATGATACACTCGAAACCCTCATCACCCTCCGTCTCTCGAGTGGAGTAATTGAAACGTATTCATCATCATTTGCGAGCGTTTCGACCATTAGGAGCAGCTCACGGTTTCTATTACTCGAGGTGGGCCGATTCGAGGTGGAAGGAGGTGTCGGGGAGTGGCAATCTATTCAAATAGATGATGAATAACATGCATTAATGCTAATGTCGGCGAGTGCCGAGGCGATATTGCTCCAGTTTCCAGAACGGGGAGCCTACGGATGCCTACGGTCAGCATAAGTACATGTGGGACTTAGAACCCTAATGCAAATTGAATCTGGAAGTTGATCAAACCCATTCACACGCTCTGGATTTGGCCCAAAAGGATATCTGAACATGCTTTTTGCTTAAGCGGAGATGGACTTCCAAGGAGAGACTCCGAATATGAGTGTGTTTATTGGCAATTTTCGTTCATGTCTATTGAGTCACTTAAAAACTAATCTGCAATTTCCACTACCTTTTGTTTACACTGAGTTTCTTTGTACTTTTTACTAAAGTAAGTCAAGGAAAAAGTTGATGAATAATTCGAGTCTATGACCCATTCTGGCTGATAACTAGATAGTTAATAATAAAGCCAACCCATTTTAGTATTTCTTTTCATAGGTTTCATGGCTAGTGTTTGTTTTATTTTTAGATATTTGAAAGCACCAGTTTATAGACTTCCCAAAAATTGTGAGAAAGCTGCAACTTCCCTCCGATAATCTCCTTTAAGTCCTTAAGTCCCTGCCTTGCTCACAATCAATAGACCACTTCCAGAGCCTGGAGTCGCTCCTGGCCCCTCCTGTACTTGACAATAATTAAAGCCGCTTTTCTTCTGGCCCACAAATTGAGTGATTTATTGCCGGCCCCACCTCGAGGGGAGCGCCTATCTATCAGCCTTATCGACTACAAGTGCACAGAGCGGTGTTTGGTGGTGGGGTGTGGGTGGAACAGGGGTGTGACTGGGGCGTGCGCGTGAGGTGTGCGTGTGTGAGACGGGCACGAAGGTTGAACTATGACTAAAACGAAGACTAACCTAGAGCTAGGTCTAATAATACCATTGAAATTTAAGCTGGAACGTTATTAAGTTGTGACAATGTTAGGTCCAGGCCACTCGCTTTCGGGCGAACTTGGGCGGAGCGGCCGTCTGGGGGGTGACGACGTTCAGGGAGCGGGTCTTGCTGAGGCGTGGCGAGTCGGGTCCACCTCGAGTCGGGGGCATGTCCTGCCACACGTCCAGATTTAGGTTGGAGAACGAGTCGCTCACCTTGCGCTCCACCTCCGCACAACTAGAAGCCTCCTCTGGAACAAAGGCTGCCTGAGATTCCGACTCATCGATAGCGGACGAAAGCGGGGGTACTTCCAGGGGCTCCTGGTTGAGCTGCTCCAGCTGTTTGTTAGCCTGCTCGATGCCGGTGAGGTTCTGGCTCCGCAGCTCCACCACCGTCTGCTGCTGGTTAACGTTCTCCTGGAGCAGCTCCCCCAGACTGGACTTTTCCTGGTCGATGAACTCGCTCAGTTCCGTGTAGCGCTGCATGTGCTGCTCCCGCCACGCGTCCTCGCACCGCTGCAGATTGTACTTGGCCTCCGACTCGTACATGGTCTCGATCTGTACACATGCCAGTTCCTCGTCCTCCATCTGGGTGCGGTACTTCTTCAAAAGGGCTTGGAGCTCCTCCTTCTTAACCACGTACTTGGACATGCGCTGGAGAAGATTAATGCACAAGGAGATCTGTTTGCGAGTGGCCTCGCTGCGCTGCCGGATGAACACCTTGATCTTCTTGAGGTTGAAGGCATGTCCGGCATCCGGACGCTGCATCACCAGGGCTGTGCTCTCCTCCAGTAGCTGTCTTTCCTTGTCCAGCTCGCTGAGAAACAGGTTGAAGTGGTGCTCTTCCTCCTTGAGTTTGTCGGCCTCCGCCTGGCGCTCACGCAACTCCGCCATGTGGGATTCCTGGAGAGCACGGAGTTCACGAATCTGCTGCTCGCGGATCCGCTGGAGCTCCTTGTGAGCCTGTTCTGTGCGGTGGATCTCCTTCTGGAGCTGCAACTTCCTTTCGGCCGCCAGGGCCTGTTGCTCCTCCCGCTGCTGCTGACCCTCGATCTGGCGGTCCAGCCAGTTCAGCTTGGCCAGCACCTCGTTGTCCGACTTGGACTGGTAGAGGAGCTTCTCATCATCCACTCCATGGCGCCAGCGGCCGTACAACTTGGCCTCCATCTCCAGCTTGCGCCGCAGCTGTTCCTGCTCCTTCAGAGACTGGTTGACCCGCCCAAGCATCTGGAGATCACCACCACCGGGCTCCCTCGGTCTGCGACGCCGCTCCATTTCGCCGTCAAAGGACTCGCTTTCCGACTCCAGGAGTCGGCGAAGACGGGCCTGGCGTTCACTGAGGGCCGCCTGCTTCTCGGATTGCTCGCGGCGAGTCTGGAGCCGTTGGTCTGCTTTCTCGTAGTACTCCTTGTTGGTCCAGTTCTCGAAGCGGGAGGTCACCTTGCCCCAGTGGTCGTAGTAGCTGTTCACCGCCTTGATGGCCTGCACTCGGCTGTTTTCCTGTTCCATGCGTTGTGCGTAAGCCGCATGCTGCTGGTTGAGACGGCCCGGCATTTTATAGTTGATGGTCGTTGGTCGATGGTCGTTGGTCCTTGGTCCTGTCAAAACACAAAGAGAAGAGCAGTGAAAGGCAAAGTGAGTGCGAGGCTGGGGAAAGGCGCCAGTTGGCTGACAACTTCATAAACTTTTAAATTGGGGCCAAGGCGAGGAAAGGCAGCGCATCAACTACTATCTGCAATTTTTCCAGCTTTTCTTCCCGGAACCCGGACAAGGGAAAAACCTCAGCTGGACACACAACACGCCATTGGTGGCGGAACTTTATTCAATTAGCTTGAGGCTGTTCAACTCTGGACATGCCGAACTGGGGACACCGGTCTCCAGACTCACCTCAGATATATTCCACTTGGGAGATGCAGAGAACCCGAGATGAATGTTGACTGTATTCCCTTTTCTGTTGACTGTTCTGTTCGTGTTAGGTTCCCGTTTTTTGTGTGCTGCCTACTCTGACCGTTTTGGAAATTCAGACAAACTGCCCCGAAACGAATACCATTCCATTCTCGGTCAAAGGCCAGCCGTTCGGGTCAAGCATTTCTGGCGGCTGGACAAGCGTTATGGTTGCCCAGCTCTCCAATTCGGACAATTTGCCTTTTTTCTCCGCAATTGCAGCCTTCACCGCAGCTGTCACTAACTGCCAAACCAGCAGTACCAGCAGCAGCATCAGAGGCAGCAGCAAGAGCTGGCAAAGCGCAAAAATATGGCAAAATCTGTTTGGACCGCCTCCTGTCCGCATTCCCTATCTACCCACTACCCAGCTCCTGTTCCCGAAGCCTCTCCTGGCCAGAACCAGCCGCCAATCCATCAACGGAGCAGCCCAGCAATCTGTCAGGGGGTCAGGATGCAAATGTCCACACTCGGAACAAAATTTATTCCCAGCGGGAATACCCGCTACTACTTTCAAACAGGATTGTTTTTACTTTGAGGGGAATTTCCAGAAGCATTTTGGCTCCAGCTTTCAGAAAATTTGGTAGAGTGGGCATATTATTAAGGTAGAAGACACTTTAACAAGACAAAAGACTGACCTAGAATTGATCTCCAATTCATTACATTTTTCCAAAATTTGTTCACGGCCATTATTTAATTTCTCTAAGTGCAAAAAAATACCCCACAGAGGACCGAGCTAATTTCCTAAAGATTTATGGCCAGCACGAAGCGCATTGATATATGCCAAATTGTTTACAAATTGATTGCATTATTAATAATGCCCACAGAGGCAGCGGCTCCACCGACCAAAGCCTCTTTCGATCTCATTCCGAATTCAATGGAAAAAGCTAACAAGGTGCGTGGCATGGAGGGGTGTGGGATGTGAGATGTGGGCAGGGTGCTGCATGAAATGTAAAATATTCCGACAAAGTACTCCTTATGTCATATGACAGACGACAAACTTTGGCAATAAATCAAACAACAAGCGGCGAATGGGGGCGCTGTTTGGAGGCGGGCGCTAATACTGGATAGGATCTGTTCACTTCTAAACAGTTCAGGTTCGGTTTGGCATCCTTTGCGGGATAACTGGGTGGGCGGGCACACGTGGAGCCTGTAGTCCGGAGTCCGTAGCCCACCAGCAGTGAAATGCCAAGATGCCACCGCTATATAGGACTTAATACACTTTCGGCGCACACAAATTCACTTCCTTAATTGAAATTTTAATTTGAATACTTTGGCAAAGTTTTGGCCCACAGCCAGCGCGACAGCAGAGCTCTGGCAGCAATAACAAACAGCCAAAAAGTCGCCGAAATCCATACCCGAAGCCCCCGGGTATCCCCTCCAACCTCTCAGAACCGTCTCCCCATTCCCAGGCAATCTCGCACAGGCTCAGCGCGTTTTCAATTTACGCGCCTCGCGAGTCGTTTGTCATTTTATGCGTCCTAATATATGGCATGTGCGTGCCGCTACAAGGATACCAGCACCCCAGCACCCCATGCCCCATGCCCCAGACCCAGTCCCTCTCTGTCAGCCGCTCTTTATGGGTAAATTTTCCTGCCAACCAGCAAGGCGTAACTAATCAGCACAGACAATGATACGGCGACATCTGATGAATTGTTCGCCCCGCCGAAGACTCGTCCTCTTCCACGAATTTAAACTGGCTGGAGGAGAGGAGATGTTGGGTGTTTACATCTAAATGTGAATACAGGGGAAAAAATTAGATACAATTTCATATTTTAAATAATTAAGTTGCTCAAATTAATTGATTGTGCAGTTTTGAATAATTGAACATGCCACAGGACTAATTTGATTACGAATTGGCACTTTTCATGCAATTCCACCGTTTTCTAATATACACACATATATTATATATATTTATTGGGCTCTGATTAAAGCTACTTTAAAATATAGTTCTGCTTGAAATCTACCACCAGTGCCTTATCAATTTTGGATTATGTGATCTAAATGGCTTTTATTTCGCCGCGTAGATAGACTATGGCCTGCCCATCAAAGAGTTTTCATTGAGGCCTCGGGGGCTCCCCAGCGATTGCAATTACTTTTTGTTAATTGTAATACACACAGACACTCGCTTATTTATCTAATGTGCGAGAGTGTAAAGCTTCTGCCCAGATAATGTTTACCTTGGTGAATACCCGGGCTGTGGCAGTGCCTGTGCCAGTAGCTGTGGCGAATCAAAGAACGCCAGTGATTTTGCGTGTGATTTTTTCTCCCCCCCAGCATTTTTCATCGGAGGAGAGCGTGCCAAGGCGTAGTTAGTGAGCGGGGCACTTAATACCCTGATAAGATGTGCGATTAGCGGGGGCCCAGCCGAAGGGTAAATTATGAGCACAATGGTCAGTATTATTGGGGGACCCAAGCCGCACAAGCGATACCCTTGAAAGAGAATGGGATGATGGCTCAAAGGATGTTTTATAAGTTTATTGGCTAAAAAGTGGATTAATTCTTAAATATGGTTGATAGTTTATCATGATTATAGGAGATTAAAAATCTTTAATATATTTTTAGTTATTTTTTTAAATAATTTCCTTTCTGAAATTGATTTTTAGTATAAAATTTATTTTTATTTTATAAAAATATCTAACTTAGTTTGAAATTCTTGCTGTGTAAGCACAAGACTTTTACGACTATCTGTACTTACACACCTGCAGCAGTAAAATATCTCATATCCAAAATTATTGCAGTAATATTGCGGTGTCATGCATAAAATCCGTATTACCTGCGAGGAAGTTGTCTTTTTTAAAATCATTAGTATATTTATTTCAACCGGGAATGATTATGTTGACGACTTCTCTGGTGATTCTTGGCAGGAGAGCTGCCATTCCCCTATACCCCCTGAAAAGTAAGAGCAACTCGAGATTACAAGGCCTAATCAAAGGCGCTGGCTGACAGGGGCCTAAATATAAGCAGGTGGGTTCTGGTCGATGGACTCTAAGACTTCTGTTCAATTCAGTTAGCTTCAAAGCCATTCACACACAACATGGGCGACAAGGCGTCTGGATCAGTTTCAACCTCCCCACTGGACTGCCACTCCCACTCCTGCCCAGCTCCCCAACCCACCGACCTGTCGCCAACGGATTTCGAACAATTCAAGCAACAGCTGTCCTCAGGTTGTGGTAAGTACCGCCGAAACTATTTTGTTGCCCGAACTATTCAACAATTTTCAAGAGCGTTCGAAAAATTTCCCCTTTTTGATGTGTAATAAATTAAGTTTGTTGAATTCCGAGGGGGCAAGGGTGTGTGTGGCCTGCGTGTTTACCTTGCCACAAGCATAAACAACAATAAAAAAGTAAAGCACCTTTTGGATAGAGAGAAAATGGGTCTGGTGATTTGGACTTCCTTTGGCCGAGGCGCCAGAACGCATCTCGGCGGCGGTGCTCCCCCGAAATTTTCGAGCCGAAAAACCTGTGTGTGTGCACACTCTCCCACAGTTCCACAATCACCAAAAAAAATAACACCAACAATTAAGATACAAATTCAGATTTGGATCGAAATGAAGACGAAGATGAAATGGAATTTGTTTGTTCGCCATAAATCGACGACGGAAAATAAAATGCTGTTAATTTGTCTATCCATCCAAAGTCGGCACTCCGACTAAAGCAATTTACTAACCGCCGCATTTGCAGTGGGCTTCCCCCGAATCAAAGGGGCATCCCCTGCCAAAAAATACAAAAAAATATACACAAATGTACAAAAACACACGAAAAAGTATCTCCGGTGGTCGGTCAAAGAAAGCAAATGACACAGAGAACACTGAGGATCAGTGATGCTGTCACAGTGAGCAAGTCACAGTTTTTAAAAAACGAAAATATACTAAAGACATAGGATACACCCGAAAAGAAAGATTAATAAATAATGCGCCATAAAGAAAGTCATAACAAGATACTAATAACAGATTATTGGTTCCCACATAATAAATACATATTTATGGCGCCTAGAGTTATCACATAAATATTCATAGATTCCACAAAAAAGACTTCGAGCGAACATCTGGAAATGGCCAATTCATTCGCCAATTCAAATGTTGGATAAAAATTAGTCACCACATGGAATAGATATCTTTGACAGAAAATTCCAAGAAATTTTACAAGAAACATGACAAATCAGAATAGCATTATAGGTTATCTATAGAGTATTGCGAATATTCGAGTCTGCTGTTGAGTGATCGTGGACATTCCCATGGCAATTGTTTCAAAAACTATTGTCTGGCAAGATTGTCTGGACAACAAAGTTCCCCTTGGCTGATTTATTGCCTCGATAGAAAGCTCTTATCAGCAACGGCCTTCAGGAGTGACCGATATTGAACCACTTGATTGGAGTACGCTCCAACAATCCCACATATGATCAGCGATCCGCATCGCTGTCACCTAATCGGAGTAAATCAAAGCTGTTATAATTACCAGTCACCAGTCACTGGTGTCTGTCGGAAGTAGTGATTGCGGAAAGCGAGGCGTGAATTTTGCCCTAGAGCTTAGGCAACGTTTTCGACGATTAACCCTAATTGCATATCAGAGTGATAGGTTCAAGTATCGTAATCTCGTTCGCTGGGGAAGCACTGGGGAGTGTGGGCAGTTGCCACCCTTGAAAGATTATAATTTGAGAAGTAGTTCTATACTATAAAATATAAATATTTTACAAAACACTTGTCGCATGTCACATTAACGGAAGCTGAAAATGTACTAATAGATTTTACTAAAATAGGTCAAAACCTGGTCTCGCCTAATGAGTGTGTCAGGGGCCGAAAACCGGCATTTTCATTTCGTGTGAGCTCATCTGCATATGTGGGTACACGTGCAGTACAGTATATAGTAGGCTATATAAAAAAGAACCCTATGAAGTGGAAAAAGTACCGCCAAATGGCACAGTTGCGGTTGAATGGGACACGATTAAGTGGAATGAATTCGCCAAGAGCCGTGTAATTCACACCGTATTGCCGATCACCGAGTCGAATTTCCCTCGAGCGAACCGTAACCTTTGGAAAGACGGCATTCCCCCTTCGAATTGATAACAGTTTTATCAGCAGCGACGCTGACTGAGGCAGCGGCAGCGACAGCGACAGCGGCTGAGACGTCGACTGAGGCAGAGATTGCGGCGAAAAGCTCGCTCGGAGAGCGGAAGTGGCCCCCCAATCGATGAGCGTGCTGGGGAGAGCGATCAGAGCCATAAGTTTCATGCGATTAACCATTTGTTTGGCATTGCGGCAACGGCAGCGGTGGTAGGCAGTGGTAGGCAGCGACGTCAGCAGCGGCAGAGGCAGCGGCAGCCGTGGTGCGAATTTTTCGTTCGTCTATAAACTCAGGTCCGCCCTTATGTTGGCCAACACTCGCGTTTTTGATACGAAGCATAAGACCGCTATGTGAGCAGAGCGCTTCGATATCTCTGACCTTCACACACAGTCGAAATTTTGCAAAATTCTTGCCACTGCTTAATGCACAAAAGTAACTTGGCAGCAGCAACAAGCAGCCAATATTAACAAACAAGTAAACAGCCAGCTAGCAAGCAAACAAACAAACAAACAACCAAACAAACAACAATCAACTTGGAGCGCTCGGCGCGAAGCAATCGACACAAAAGTTCCTAAATCAAAGTCGCATTTGGTGCGCACACAAGTTCCTAAGTAGCTCAGATCCGACCAAGCAATCGCAGTTGAAAAATCATCAGAAATTGCAACAATTGCAGCACCAGCACCAGCAGCAGCAGCAACATCAACAGAAAGAGCAACAGCAACATCAACAAATATCAAGACATCATGACTGCCCTGGGATTAGTTTTGCTATCAATGATGGGTAAGTTATTTCGAGTGCCGGTGAATACTTGTTATCGGAGGAGGGCGGCGGAATGCTGATAGCTCCTGCTCACCTGCCTTATCGAGGGGGGCTGCTCTTTGGTTTCTGGGCGCCCATCCGCTCGTCAATCGCGTCAGCTGGGCCCTGATAATCCATATATTATATTCATTTCTGAACGCTGCCAGATATTGTGATTTTTTGTTTCAATTAATTACTGACATTTAGCAAAATTGCCATTTGCGGGTTGACAGCCAGCGGCTGAGTGAAATTGTTTTTAATTTTAATATGCATAATTTTCGCACCCTAACCGACTGAGAGCCTTGGCTTTGTTATGAATTCTTACATTGATAAGGGAAAAAATCTTCATTTGATACGATTTTGAAAGAGAAAGTACTAAGACAAAGAATCTCAAGATTAAATTCTTGAGGTTTGAACAAGTTTTTTAATTAAAACATTCAAGAGCATTGGTTTTTCGACTTTTGGAACTAGAACGGTTGCTTTCTTTTCTTGTTTATTATACCCTTGCAGAGGGTATTATAATTTTGGTCAAAAGTGTGCAACGCAGTGAAGGAGACATCTCCGACCCTATAAAGTGTATATATTCTTGATCAGGATCACCTCCTGAGTCGATATGAGCATGTCCGTCTGTCCGTCTGTCCGTTTCTACGCAAACTAGTCTCTCAGTTTTAAAGCTATCGAGTTGAAACTTTGCACACACCCTTCTTTCCTTTGCAGGCAGTATATAAGTCGGAACGGCCGGGATCGGTCGACTATATCCTATAGCTGCCATGTAACTGATTGATCGGAAATGCCATAACTTTGGTGTTTTTTAAGTTAGAGGGTTGGGACTTTCCACACATGTTATATTTGACCAAAATATCTTGTGTACAAAATTTCATAAGGATCGGCCGACTATATCCTATAGCTGTCATACAACGATCGGAATTGGCATAACTTTGGTGTTTTTTAAGTTAGAAAGATGGGACTTGGTACAGATTCTATTTTGGACAAAATAATCTGATTTGCCAAATTTCATAAGGATCGGCCGACTATATACGATCTTCTATATATCTAATAATATAAGATGCGTGGCGCCACCTAGCGGACTGCGACTGAACTGCAAGGGTATATCAACTTCGGCTCCGCCCGAAGTTAGCTTTCCTTTCTTGTTTTTTTTATTTTTGCTGTTTCGTTTTTTTGCTGCTTTCATGATTTTATTAATTTCTTTTTTATTTTTTTGCTGTTTGCTCCAGGTACTTTTTTTTGTTTTTCCGTTCGTTTTTTACGAGTTGACTTTTATTTTTTACTTTTTTCTGTAATCGAGCGTGACTTAATTTCGCACATTCCCGATGAACAATGCATGGAGCTCGGATATTTGTTTTATGGGACGGACGGCATGACGGCACGGCTCTGCAGCATCGTCAACATAATAATATTGAAATGTCTCTATTATGTGCTTTGCCTGATTAAAAACAAACAATTACCTAAGGGACCACTCAGAGCCCCCCAGCTCTCACACTTCCCCGGCGAGTGTGTGGGTGCTCGTGTCACTGCCACTCTAATTATTCGCCGGTAATTTAAATGCCTCAATTATGCCAGAATTTAATCAGCAGAGTAGTTGTAAGTGCGACGATAACACATAGCACGACAGCAGCAGGGAAACCCCCCCTTGGATTAATCGAAAATTATCAAAGAACTTTACGCCAATGCCTCCGAAATTACTTTTTGTAACGAAGTGTGGGCCATAAGCCCTCGCTTAGGTGATTTTCCACATAAATTGTAGCACGGTCGTGCGATAGTCGGCCGGATGAGTGTATGTGTGTTTGTGCGCCACAAAGTTTGCAACATTGATTAGGCCAACGGGTTTTAATGTTTACTTTATTAGGCCGCGTAATTAGGGTAGCAATTAGGTAGGCAGGCAGGCAGAGAAGTGCTCTGCGAGCTCTGCTGCAAATATAAATGTAATTAACATGTTACACACACTAAAAAGTAAGCGGCATAAATTAAACAGCCAACGATTTGGGATCCCACCTCCTGGTAACTGCTCCTTCTCCTGCTTTCTGTTTCCTGCTCTGTTTATTATTCAAGCACGCGCCGCCGTCGATGAAGTCCAGGATCCAGGACTCAGAACTCGGGATAGGTGCCAAAATGTGGGCGTGACATTCTCCCAAAAATAAAGTTCCGAGAAACTACAAGTCTAAGGAAAATAGGATCTTTTCAGGGTTTAAATGCCAAAAAGTTCCCAAAAATATGGGAAGTAATTAACATTTTCTATTGCATTTTAGGAAACTCCAATCCAATTCCCCTTCATTTCAAAATGATTCCATGTTTTTAGAAATATTATTGCGACCTTGCCTGTGCTCACCTACGCAACTTTCGCTCTCCGTAAATTTTAATTAGAAACTGGCGCTGTTAACTTAGTCGAGTGGCGCGTCGAGCGTCTCCTGTTTCCCGTCGCCACTTGGGCCGTCTCCGTAAGTTTTCCGTATGCATATAAATGCCGTGGGCATGGTGCCGTAGACTAGTAGTGCTGTGGGCGTGGCCCAGAAGTTTTTGGCAGACGCCAGCAAACACCGAAAGTTGATGACGGCGGACCTCGCCTCGCCTCGCCTCCCATACGATTTGCTTTCATGTTTGCCCTCACTGGCACACATAAAACAAATTTTGAATGAAATAGTTTTTGAATTGGAGTCCAAATTTGCATTTATGACTCACGAAGAGGAACCAGGGCCAGGCGGAACTCGCAACGACCTCAGCAGTCCCCTGCCAGTCAGTCCCCCGGCTCTTCGCTTCCGCGGGTCGCAGTGTCAACGGCCAAACGCTCAAGCTCACGCCATTGATAGATGATAGCACCTGTTGCTGTTTGGCCGGGGTCTTTCATTTATTTTGCGTTTGAACGCTTCGCATTCGCAGGGGGGACTTAAGCTGAGTCACGGTGATAGATTGCGAATTGAATAGAACTGAAGATTCCCTGCAGGTTTCGATACATTTATCTCGAGATGATCCGGATACGCGGTGGAAATCATCCAACACATTGAATCGTTTCCTTGACGTAAGCTGGCATAAATATTTACATTCCCACCAAAGTTTTTGGAAATTATTGCCTAATATACATTAAACGCAAATAAGCAGAGCCATAAATTTGTCTTCAGCTTCCCATTCGAATATTTTGCCAGCTAAACCAACAAATATCGAGAGTTTAACGCAAATTTTGTACATTCCCGTGGAAAATTATTTTTTAGGACTTGTGATTTTTGTGCAAACCAGCCGGTATATTGCCAAGAAGTATACCCCGCTTGAACCCTGGAATATTGTTGCTATATGTGGCACCAGAGCTAAATAAAAATCACCTAGCAGCCGGTAGTTTAGCATATTTAATTCCCGTTCAGCGGCGGCTGATGACGATGTCGATTGCCAATCGGAGCCGATCGGAGACTTGTTTTTCAGCAGCTCCGCCGCTCCCCTTTAGACTCCGCTCCGTCCCAACAAATCGAATCCAACTGGAAGCTAACGGGGATTTTCGGCGGCATAGAATCGGGGAGTCGGTGTCAGTTTCAGTTTCGGTTTGTGGCTCGTCGCGACCGCAGCCACCGCAGCAGATAGCGTGGATCCACGTGGGGGAGTCCGGCCTTCATTTATCAATGGAATGTGAGTGATGTACGGTAGCAGTGCCGCAGACCACACCTCCACCTATTACACCGCCACTATCACACGTCATCCAGCTCCACCCCGCCCCCTTACAATTAGGGCCAAAAATTGGTGGTTGTCTTGAAAGTGCTGGTGTTTTTGCGACTTATATTTATAACATTTTGTGGCTTATTGTTGCCTTGTGAAGCTAGGAAGTTTTTAAATAGTTCGTGTTATTAAATATATATTTTTTTATTTCAGGCTATAGCCAGCACATGCCGGCGAATATGGACAATGGAGCGGGCACTGCTCGACTACTATCCCGCTCCGACTGGGGCGCCCGGCTGCCAAAATCCGTGGAGCACTTCGAGGGCCCAGCCCCCTACGTGATCATCCACCACTCGTACATGCCGGGAGTCTGCTTCAGCACGCTGGAGTGCATGAAGAGCATGCGCGACATGCAGGACTTCCACCAACTGGAGCGCGGGTGGAATGATATCGGATACAGCTTCGGCATAGGCGGAGATGGCATGATCTACACCGGCAGGGGCTTCAACGTCATCGGAGCGCACGCCCCCAAGTACAATGACAAGAGCGTGGGCATTGTCCTCATCGGAGACTGGAGAAGTAAGTGAAGGTTTCCCAGGAAAACTGAACCCAATTTTAACCCATTATTGTCATCCTTTTAGCTGAACTCCCGCCCAAACAGATGCTGGATGCGGCCAAGAACCTGATCGCCTTCGGCGTGTACAAGGGCTATATTGATCCCACCTACAAGCTCCTGGGTCACCGGCAGGTTCGGGACACCGAGTGCCCCGGCGGCAGGCTCTTTGAGGAGATCTCCAGCTGGCCGCACTTCACCAAGCTGAACACCACCGAGGCCACTACGACCCAGGCGCCGGTGGAGCCCCACGTGCATCCCCAGCCACCAATTGCCAAATCGCAGCCAGCAGCACCCAAGGCCTAGGCCCGCTGGATCCAATCCAAGCCAATACAAGCCTCAACCCGCCAGAGGTTGAGCGAAGCCACAACGAGCTCGGCTCCCCGCACAATGCCAAGGAGTTCATTCAGTATTCATTAGATGTCTCTTCGAACATTTCACAAATAAAGCAATTTCTAGATGATAACACTTACATAAGCATAACCCCCATCTGGTGTCTTTGTACTGGCTCCTCTCTGGCCACCCACAACGCAGTTGTCAAATCAAATAGCAATTAATTTGCGTCAAATTCGATTTCGATGGGACAAGTTTTTGCGAGGCACGCGGCGCTGAAAGCGTTGACGACCTCGCTTTTCCGACTATTTGGCACTGGTTGCCGGAGGCTGGGGGCCCCCAGAACCGATAGATAGCGAAAGAAAAAACTGAACTGGGCTAAAAACAGTTTTATGAATTATTAAAGCCCCCAAGGGGAAACTGAAGTCAAATAGAAAATGTCCGCACAATCGCTTTTAAGCCAAATATTAAACAGCCCCGTGGAAAATCTCACCACTACCATCACACAAGCGCTCATTGATTGCCATTTAAAATGGCTTCTCGTGCCTAGCATACTTCTCGGCAGATGCTTCCGTCACAAAAAATTCTCTGCATATTTTCCGGCTGTGTTTAAAGGAGTAATATTTTTAAAATTTCATTCCACAAAAAAAGAGATAACAACTATTTGATATGTGCACCGGACAGTGAATAAAAAACCAGCTTACACTCAATAGAATAATATTATTTTCATGTTTCGCAATGTGTTGAAAAAAATGTAAATGGACGCTTTTTATTCCGTCCACAAGGGAGATGCAAAAAGGAAGTGTTATGAGAAGTTATCTCATTTAATTAATAGTGAGAACCCCCAACCCAACCTACTCTAGCCCTAGTCTAATCGATATGCGATCAATAAATACAGCCACGCACTAGCCGATCGATCGATCGATCGATTGCACCACCCAAGACAAATGTCAACCACAACTGAGTGATCAAGAAGAGGAGCCAGCAACCACTCGGCAGACAATGTAAATATTGAAAGCGATTCGGAGAGAATTCAGAAAATCTTAGCGACAGTCAGACCATCACACAGAAGCACTAATGGGCTTGGACTTTTTAGACGAGTGGTTTTTATCACAGGGTAAGGCCACCACCCACCCACCACACACCATCCTCAACTCAACCAAACACCCCCTTGGAACCGTCCCGAAATTAGCTGCGACACCCACGCCGTGTCGAGAAACTTGCGTAATTGAGGCCCATTCACTGGGAGGGCTCTGATAAGAGCCACCTAATGAGCGGACAGCGAGGGGTATTCGAAGGGCCATCCTTGGAGTGGGCCACATATACGGTTATTAATAATTCCATTGAACTGCACCTGCCGTAAGGTCAATCGGATCCGCTAGAGCACAAACCACCCAACACCCACCGCTCGGCTGCCCCTCGGCGTGCCGAAAATGAAAAGATGCTAAAAATATTCCTCTGTCGGTCAACAAAATTTTCATTTCACTTCATTATGCTCATCCGAAGAGAGCCCCAAGAGGTGCCCCAAGGCACCTACCTACTAACAGAGAGAGAAGACAGCGTCCGAGAGCGTGAAAAATTTTGAAATTTTTTTGAAATCGGGCATCGCCGGGCCGTTGGAAAATGTATGAATTTAGTTTTTGAAACGCCGTCATAGGCGCTGCTGTTGCTGCCATTGCTGAAAATTCACTCTGTGTGGCTCTTCGTGTGTGTTAGTGTGTGTGCTATTGTGTTCGTGTTTTGCGGTTGTGGTGGTGCGCGGGTGTCTGACCCAACCGATACAGACATATATGTTACACATAGATATATAGTATATACGTATAGAGCGTTCAACGTGCAACGCAAACTGCAACGAACGAGCGCACGAATGAACCAATTAATACACATAATAAAAATCTGAAAAATCCGTGAAATATCCAAAAATATAGCATCGGTTTCGTGTACATTTGGGTTGCAAAATGCGCACAACTCTGCTTGGGAAAGCGCTCTGCTCTGCTCAGCAGTTGTCACTGGCCAATCGATCTAATAAATCTCTGGAGGGGCGTTATGAATGGGTGCTCCAAAAATATCCCACCGCCGATATTTTTAAACGTTCTGTCCATCTTGTTTTTTTGTCTTTTCCAATTTTTTAGTTTGTTGACAGGCAATCTTAGGATGAAATATGGCCTGGCATCCATTTCTCTCGCTATATTTTGGTATTCCAAACTGAATTCCGCACGAATTTCAAGCCAAATTAGCCGTCCAGTGCGCCAGATTCTCGTTAACAATGTTAATTGAAATTTCAGTTTTTTTTTTCACCCACTTCTCTGCCGCATGGCTGCTGGAATATTCCTAAGTATAATTTTTATTTGCATGTCATGTTTAATTAACGCCTCCGTGCAAGAAAGCCCGAGAAAGTGTTCGGCCTCTCGGTTCTGGCCAAAAATTTGCAATCGCCTGTCGCCCTGAACGGGAGAAATTGAAATGAATATGTAGGCAGCCGGAGCAGAGTGGGTGGAGTGGAGAGGATGGTTGTGTGGATGTGGGTGAAAATGCCATGGAAATGGCAATGGAATGAAACAAATTCGGATTTCATTTTGCCTCCCCGAACTCGCTTTTTTTTGGCTCTGGATATTTTGCTCCATACACCCAGTTTTGTGTACGTTTTTCTGTCTACTTTGTGAAACGAGCCAGTTGAATAAAAACAAAAGCAACAATAAAAACAGAACAGGCAGAACGAGATACAAAAAACGGGCCAAAAGGCGAAAGCGCCGGAGATGTGTTTCCTTTTATTCCGTCGATTTGGTTCCGTTTTGTCTCTACTACTTTGGCGGGTCGGCTCGCTCTCTAGATTTTTTTTCACCACCACCGCCTCTCGACGGACAAAGAACCTAAAATTAAATATTTTCGCCTTTTACATATCGCAGCCAGTGGCACACGTTGTTGTTGCTCTTGTTTCTGTTTGGCGTTGTTGTTGATCTTGCTGCTTTCCATTTGCCTTTCCTTTGGCCGGAGCTGCTGTTTATTGGAGTGCATATGCACGGATAGATATAACCGGACACGCACACCACCGTTTAGCTGGACATTCATCCGGAGGAACAGTTGTGGTCAGAATAATAGGGCCAGAGTGCATTTTAACTGAAAAAGTGGACTTAATTTCCGAATTTCAAAGTTTAAATAGTCTGATATACTTTAATATATCATAATATATTGTTAAAATGTATAAACAAGTATTAATAAACCATTGATTTCGTAAAAGCGTTCATTTTTCTTATGAGAATACTTGTTAAATATATTAAACAGTTGCCCCAAATTTTAATATGCAATCTGAATCTATTAGTAAAATGACTTTATGCAGCCACTCTGGGTTTGTGGCTTGTATTAATTATGCCAAAATTAATTCAATCTGTGTCTAAATAGAACAGTATTAAATGCATATTAATATATTTGATAATCAATTGGTTTCAAGGCTTCATAAAATTAATAAAGTGTCCTGTTGCACAGGCTCCTACTCTGACAACAACTGTATCTGTTTCTGTGTGCATTTCCAAAAGCATTCCTGTTAGTTGCGATTTGTTGATGCGTTAGTCCCTCCGCTCCGGTACCCTCTTCTTCCCCAGGGTGTATACACTGTATAGATAGTACCCCTAACTACCTCGCCCCAGCCCAGTCCACCCCACAAATGCCCCTGTCCATGACTATGACACAAAGGCCTACATTCTGGCTCTCAGTGGCAGAATCAGAGACTAAAACAAGCTAATGAGCGCATCCAGTTAAAAATAACATTGAAAATGAAACATACCCAAATATACACGAATTGAAATGAATTGAATCGGATTGAAAATATCTCAAACAGCTGTTGCTCGTCGTCGGCAGCGGGCCGCGAATGAAATTCTAAGCAACAAATTCGCGCTGAAAAAATGTATAAAAATCTATTCGAACAAAAGTACGCGTAAAAAATAAAGAGAACAAAAACAAACAAACAAATATTTAAGGAAAAAACACGGAAAATCTGAATGAAAGAACTTTTTGGACAACTCGCGAGTCGCGACTCTCCCTCGTCGGTGCTAATGTGCAAAGTTTTGTGTTTTCATCAGCAGGGCCGCCAAGAGAAACGGGAAAACGGGAAAAAATAGCCAAAGAATTCACGGCAAATTATTTAAAAAGAGTGTGCAAATAGACAGTTGACGACAAGTGGGCGTGGCGACATCAGCCCCTCGAGACCAACAACAACAAAAAAATAAATATCAACCACCGAGGAAAAGTTGTTAAAAAAAACTCCAGCAAAAAGTCAAACAGTTAAAACAGTCTACGAGATGCCATTTGGAACGGCCCGAACGGGCACTAGCACTGGGAGCAGTGCGCCCGGCGGACGCACCACCTTCCGTCCCCCATGGGTGAAGGACGATGGCGGCGCCACCGCCGCCTCCAGCGCCACAAAGCCCAGCAGCACACCTTGGGCGAAGAAAACCAACACGACGACGACGACGACGCCGGCTGCCAAGGAAAACGGCGAAAAATCCACAACAACTAAGCCAAAAGCTGGAACTACTCCGACCACAACCGTAAAGAAAACCACCGCCACGGAGCCAGCAAAGAAGGTGGCTGAGCCCGCCAAGAAAGCAACACCAGCGGCCACAGCCACCACGGTGAAAAAGACTCCGGAACCGGTGAGCAGCAAGAAAGCTCCCGAGACGGTTAAAAAGGCTGCCCCCGCCGTGGGCCTCAAAAAGCCAGTGGCCACTACTTCGGCCTTGAAGAAGAAGAAGGAGCCGACTCCACCGCCAGAGTCCTCTTCCGAGGAAGAGGAGAGCGAGGAGGAGGAGACCGAAGAGGAAACCGAGTCTGAGGAGGAAGAGAGCGAGGAGGAGACCGAGTCCGAGGAGGAGGAGAGCGAGGAGGAGGAGGACACCGTCGTGGACGAGAAGGTGCCGGAGCACGTGAAGAAGGCCGCCCAGCTGCGACCCACCACCGTCAACAAGAAGGCGGAACCGGAAAGTGAGTTGAGCCAACGTTTCACTTTAGAGAAACCCAAACTGCGCAGCGTGGTGGTCAAGCGGGACAAGTCGATGAAGAAGGTGGCGCCCGAGGAGGACGACGACGCTGAGGAGGGCGAAACGGAGGAGGAGCGGGAGCGGAGGCTGCGCTTCAAGCTGGAGAAGCCGAAGCTGCGGCACGTAAAGCGCGAGGAGAAGCCGCTGCCCAGCAAGAGCACCGACGACCTGGCCAAGATCAGGCCCGTGCTCAAAAAGGTACCCAAGATCGATGAGCTCCTCAAGGAGCCGAAGGAGGAGCCCAAGCCCGAGTTCAAGACCAAGACCCTGCGGAAAGCCCCGTCCATAAAGCGCGAGCCGAGCATCAAAAGCGGTAAGTTGCCGGATCCGAGCGGGTCCGTTGCGGAGCCAGCCACCGAAGCAGAACCTAACCTGAAGCCCGACAGGATTAACCCGATTAACCTCTGCGAAAGGATCGACTCAACAAGCGCTGTAAATTATTGCCCCAGCTTCTTAAATGTTTAATCTCTAACCAGCATAGTTTAAATTTTTCGCCAAGGGATTATATTTTATTCTCTCATTCCGGTTTGGGATTTACGTCGGCCCTGGCCAAAAGGCAAGGCCAGTGGGGAGCGCATCAAACAAACAAAAATATTGCGTCACCATGGCGTATGAGTGATATATACAAAATGAACGTTCGCTGGGGATGGGCGCGTGAGAGTGAGCTCTTTGAATATTAAAACCCATCGACTTGCAACATTTTATTGCCACGAATATTAAATAGTTTAGACAGGGCTTAATCACTAATAAAGCCACAATTGGTTTCCGGGGCGTATACTTGATATTTTATTAATGTGTGCACACGCAATTTTCAATTTTGGCATTTATAATTAAGGGAGGCAGCCGAGCAAAAACATATGTTCGGAGCTGCCAACACTTTGCTTATTTGGGCTTAATTAAATCACTCATACGCCATGGAAACCTTTGCGGTTTAGAACTAGGTTCGACTCAAAAATGCCACATGCGGTGTGTGAAATTATAGATAAGGAGATGAAATTTATAAATATCCTTTTTTAGAGCATAAATATTTGGTAGTGGTTTTAGGGAATCTTTAGGAATAGTTTGATTTAAACGGAAGAATAGGTGTCACGCTGCCACCAGTGCCTGTTACCTGTCGCTCTCGGCCACTCTTGTGTCTCTTTATTTATAAAAACGCAAACGCAGAAATATGCAAAATGCAAGCGTCTATATGAATATGCTGTGCGGAGGGCGCACACCAGTATGCATGTAGGAATATAGCCATTCGTATAATATACTCGAAATGAATGTGTAAAAAATTTTTCATCAAAATATTTCGCCCAAACAAAAACCACAAAAGGCAAATAGACAAAGAGGAACAACGAAATCGGGTGCAAAACAGAGGCACAGTGGCAGAACAAGGCTATAAAGCAATATAAATATCATTTTTTATTTATTAAATTTTAGTGAGTGTTGTGCATTGAGTCGGGAGAGGCGCAAAGTGTTTTCCTGCTTGCAGTTACCAAGTACCAGTTTTGAATTGCGTTTCGGTGCTGGGAAGGATTCATTCATTTACTTGGTAGGCCTTGCTCCTGGTGGGCGTGAAGGGAGTGGAAACCAAACAAAACAAAGGTATGCCGGAGAAAACAGTCTCTAATTCCGTATTTATTTCCACACATTCGGCATGAAGAGGTCGTAATTTCGAAATGGACTTTCCCGCCGCGAGGCTGGGCTCGAAAGTCAGGAGGCTTGGCACGTGGGCCAAGGATTCAAGACAGAGAATCAAACGTTGACAGGACGCTGCATAAGTATGCTGTCACCTGGCCTCAAAATTGAATTGCAGGAAGCTGTCCTTAGGCAGGGCTCTCAGTTTTAGTCCCCTGGGGCGGGCAACTAAAATGAAGTGAAAAGCTCGTTAGGCCTCGGGAACTGAACGGGTGGGATGTTGAATTTTATGGGACGAGGGGTGGGAGTGCTCGAAAGAGGCTACGTGTGAGGCAGTTAACTTGCCTTTGTCCCTGTCCTAATCAGTGGGCAATAACGTGACCGCAAATGCCTCCTAATCTTGACCGACAAACAAAGGGATCGAGATCGAATGGGTGGAGGCTGGCTGGCCAAGGAGGTCACTAAATAAAATGACCGAAACGTAGTCCGCCAAAAAAACAACAGAGTGCCGGTTGTCCTTTTTAAAGCTGTCACCCTATCAAAAAAAAAAAAGGGCGCAGCAAAAAAAGGCTACAAGGAAAAGGAGGCGAAACATTTATTTAATGTGTTCGGGCAAAGTTTCTGGGAGGGAGGGTGGGTCTCGAGTCGAGTGGAGTGGAGTTTTTTTTTATGGGCTAAGCAAAATTCATGATTATTGCTCATTCTGTCAAAACTACAACATAAAATGGAATGTTTTAAAGCCAGATGAGGAATGGTAAAGAGGCATAAGGACACGGGCCGCACGACTTTCCTGTTTTCCGAGGGAGTCGCAACTATCGAATGATAAAAGGCGAACTTGGACTCGAACTCGAATCGGAACTGAGTCCTTGGCAGGGCCAGGAGGGCCAGATGCGAGGGAGAACCGAAAGCTGCCAAAGATATATGGCAATGTGCTTGATAGAGTCTAACTAAATGCGCCATTTATATTCAAATATCCGCCACTAAAAAACAAAACGAAATAAAAGACGGCGCTGGCCGCAGGTTCCCCCCGTTATCCACCCCCCGTTTAGTCCGGAAATTCTCCAATACTCCAATGTCTTCAAAGGACAGGACAGGCAAGCGGCAGGACAAAAAATATTTTCTTTTATTTAAATGAGCCTCATCTCTATGTATTCGTGTGTAGATGGTAGACATGTAACGGCTGCGCCCCATTTTGGGGTTTCTCTGCCTTCTCTACTCTCTACTCTCTACCGCATCCTTGTCTCCTTTCTTCGGCCTGTTAGCCAGGGTCAAGCTGGAGGGGGTCCTGCGTGGGGGCAGCGGGTCAGACTCGGGTCTGCTGTCATTAGAAATGTCGACTTTCAATAGGTGAGGGTGCTTTTTTCCACTCGGGTTTTGTGTTTGGCTCAGGCACCGAGGCATAAAAGATGATTAGGCCATTTCAAATTCAGATATAGCGTGGTCAAAATGACGTAAAAGGAAATCGTTCAAGGCTCACACACAGCCACACACTCCCTCCAATATTGGCCAATGGCTGTTGGCCATAATTATACTGGGCGACAGTGAAATGGTTGACTGCATAATTGGATTAGAGTCCCCGACGCTGGCAAAACAAATCCAAATTAAAATTGAAAATTGAAATTGGACTTATGGATGGGCCACCTTGGGCACAAAGTGAAATTAAATGGGAAAACTACCGCGCGGAAACAGGGATATTATTTAATAAACAAAGGGCTCTGAAATAGCAAAGACGTACTTTGAGTAGTTCTTTGTTTCTTTAAGACTTTGTATTCAAAAAATTCCATTAATTGACAATGAGTTTGATGCTTTAAAACTATTACAAGTATAAACTTTAATAACGTTTCTAACAAAAACCGCGACAGAGTATGAATCTTTTGTATAAACTTCCATAATATATTCAACTCCCAAGGAAGATCTGGAACTTTGGCTGTCTACAAAACAATGAAACCCAAATACCCCTCGCATGCATAACAAGACCATATTTCCAAAGCTAATAGGGTTTCAAATAGTTACAAAAACGTTCATGTAATCCCCGTAAGCTTCTACGCACTCGGTTTCGGCCACGTCAAAACGGCTAATCATACGGGGAGCTCCCAGAGAACAGCTCCCTCTTATTCTGAGCCATGAAATATATGGGCTGACTGAGCGGTGCTTCATCATGGCCCCGGCAGACAATGGAGGAACTGGAACCGGAGCCAGAATGCTGGGAAGTCACTCAGTAGTCCGTGACCAGGACTCCCCCCAGCTACCATCTACCAGCTAGTAGTCACCAGCACCCGGTACCCGGTTTTCAGAATTACCTCCTTTTCCCAGCTTACTTTTCCCGGGCTCTTGGTTTTTGAAGACC
This sequence comes from Drosophila ananassae, assembly GCF_017639315.1. NCBI lineage: Eukaryota > Metazoa > Arthropoda > Insecta > Diptera > Drosophilidae > Drosophila > Drosophila ananassae. The sequence continues at coordinate 13,788,288 of NC_057927.1, read as the reverse complement.
CAGCACTCCGCACCAGAACCCCGGGTTGATTCAATGACAACGGCAACATTTGTGCATGCATAGAATATTCAGCTGATGATAACACAATGAGCCGGGGGCGGGGATCCAGGGGGGTTTGGGCTTGGAGAAGGAGATGGAGGTGGAGGTGGAGCAACCACCGCACCACCGAGAGTGAGCTCGCAAAATTTATGTTTACATACCCCGCTATTCATTCTGCGACGTCGTAAGTGCGGGCTTTGCGGTATATTAAGTGGGTAGCATCATCTCAGAGCTCCTCCGGAGCCCTACCCCGACATCTAGACACCCCAACTCCGACCGGCAGTGCTTGCTTTTTATTTAAATAAGAAATAATTTTGTCGACATGAATGAATGAAGACTTTTATCTGCCCGGCACCCTTCCTTCTTCCATCTTTCTACCAGTGGCAAGTTGTTGTGGCTGTTTTGCTTTCTTTTGTTTCTTGGTTGCTTCCACTTTTGTTTGCCGCTGATTTAGGATAACTGCCATGGGGTTCTGGTGGGGGGCAGTGGCTGAGGCGAGCGCTTTTCTCCATAAATTACTAAACCGAATTAAGCGCATCTCTTACTAAACGCGTCCTCAATTGGCTGTCCAAAAGTTGACCACGTATTTTAATCAGAGCTCCCCGAAGCAGTTCATTAACATGCAGACACAAAGGGGAGATCCGACGGGAAGGTATTCCGACAGTAAAGGGCTCTAGACAATAATCAAGTTTCTCGTTTGCTCTGATTCCATTCACTAAAGTAACACGAGTTCAGATTAGTTTCATTCCCAGTCCTCAGTCCTCCTGACTATAGCCAGTCCAGGTGGTGGTGGGGTGGGAGCCGACACTAATGCACCGCAAAAGGCAGCCAACCACTTAAAGATTAAGTGCAGATCCAGCCAGGCGCAACCAAGAAACCGAAAAACCAAAAAAGAAGGAGCTCAGCACGATGGGATGGGGAACTCCTCTTGGGTCTCAGAAACAGTCTCTCAGGCTCTCAGGCTGGCAGACAAAGGATAATGCTGAGGTGGTGGCCTTGGCTTAACAGCACCCACACAAAAACCACCCATCCACCACTCCCCCGTCGGAGAGGGTTCACTCAAACAAAGCTAATTAACAGATTTGTCAGCTTTTCATCACTCGGCAGTGCCCCCATTGTTTTCTTCTCATTTTTTCTTGTTTGACTTTTACACTTTTTTAACAACAACAAAAGCAAAGAGACAATGGACGGAATGCAAAGTATTCGATATAAAACCGAAAATATATACTTTCCAATTTATGCCTGTGTGTGAGGGCGAAAAAAAATCGAAACTGGGAAACTTTTTCAATTGTTAATTACGAGGCACAGGGCCAGGAACAGGGTCAGAGGCATGGGACATAGGGCATGGGGATGACGTGGTGTTTCCGAGAAGAGGCACCAGTGGAGGAGTCCGGCCTGGTAGCGAAGATTGTTAGGCCAACAATTTAAGCGGAAATTTATTAGAAACAGCCAGTTGCAAGGTCCCAAGAGCCCACCAGTCGTCCTAATTGGCCTCGTTAACAGAGCACCAAGACGAACACGACTAAGAAAAAGTATTCTGTGGAGAAAAGGGCTGGGAAAAGGGCAAAAGACCGGCTCGGGCTGGTCACAGAACGAAGAGTTTAAACTAACTAAAATCCAGGCAGTCGGGCACAACCCGACAAAGTAAAAAATGCAATCAAAGTTTTGTGCCACCGGCCCAGCACGACCGCCCACCGACCGACCGACCGACCGAATTGAATGGTGTTAAGGCAATAAAACACTATCAAAGCCAGGACCTGGTTCCGGGACCTGGTCGACGTCGGGGTACCGAAGAAGAGGCACTAACTTTTCAATCTCTGCTGCAACTTTCGACAGAGACACCCCATGTGCCAGGCACTCGCTGCTACACTCAAACAGATGTCTTTCCCCATAGCTCTTCTAGGCCTAAAGTTCGCTATAAAAATAATGAGCTTTAATAAACACAATAAGATGTTTTAGGCACATAGGGAATTAAAAGTATAACTTCCTGCTTAAAAAGAATAAACACTCACTGAGATAGAGAACCTATTTTCTCCCAAAATTATTTCAACAGTGCAAAAAAGCCTTCAATGCTGGCACTTTCTGAATTTGAGCTGCAACCTCTATTGATATGTATGGAGAAAGTTTGCTCGCAAAGTACTGCTAAATATGGGGACTCTATAGGAGGGTAGGGAATTGAGGTGGTACTGCAGAAAGAGCAGGAAGGAGCCCAAGGAAGACCAACAAACAACTGACACAAATTGCAAACTCATTAAATTAAAATTATATTTAATAACCGCGAGTGCACGCAGCGCCAGGCGATTTGCTCTAATGCCCAGCGACCAACCCTCGGTCCCACTTTCTCCACAACCACTGCAGTGCTCCTGCTCCTATTCTGGCGAAAAATAACCCTCGGACCCCCACCGGGTGCATTTTGTGTTTTGTTGTTCCAGTTCCCGCCCCACCGCCGCTGCCCTCGCTGGTGCCCAAGGCTCCCCCACCGCCGCCCCCGCCGCTGGCGCCCGGAGAGAAGCGCGTGCTCAGCGATACGCAGAAACAGACTCTCGAGAAGCTCAGGTGAGTTGAGGGAGGAAAGCAGGGTGGGGATACCCGCTGACCCCCGAACAGGGGTCTGTGGTAGCGGATTCATGGGCCTTCCAGCTAGAGGATGTCCATAATTCTGAAACGCTTCGATTTGCAGAACACGACCTCGAAGGCGTCCGGACTGGTCCGAGATGATGAAGGAGGTGGAGAGCGGCAAGAAGCTGCGCCATGTGGCCTGCAACGACAGGTGAGTGCTTTTTGCAGCAGAGTTCAGCAGGAAAGTAATTACATTGCAATCCTTAAGCGAAATACCAACTATCATGGTGGTTTTTCTTGCTTTTCAATGAGGAAGCCTTCAATTCAGTTCAACTTTAATAAATCGAATTTAAATAGTAGTCCTTAAAGTACATTAATTTGATCATTATCCCGCAGATCTCAGCCCATCTTGACATGCAAGTCTATGACGAAGGTGGACGACAAGTTTATCTACGAGACGGAGAAGGACAACTCGCACAACAAGCTGCTCAAGCAGATCCAGGGCGGCATCAGGCTGAAGCCGACGAAGACCAACGATCGCAGCAAGCCCATCCTAGACGGCCTGCGCAAGTTCCGTCGCCAGATGACCATCGAGGAGCAGCTGCAAAAGTCCCAATCGAAGGTCAACATGCTGAGCGAGGCGCCCAGCAGCCACGCCCTCGGCCCGGCCAGTGCCACGGCTCTGGGAGCAGGCAGCTCGCGGCCCAGCATCGTCTCCGCGATGTCCATCGACGAGGAGAGTCCCGACGAACTGGACGACATCGACAAGATCCGCGACGACCTGCAGAGCACCAAGCAGATGCTCTCACTGGAACTGCGCAATCGGGAGGCCCAAGAGCGGGAGAACAAGAAGCTGCTGGCCAAGATCCGCACCCTGGAGACGGAGCTGGAGCGTGAAAAGTCGCGCGAAAAGAACCTGGAGTACGGATCGAACGTTATTGTGGCCACCATGGATCCCACACCCACTGCCGAGCAGTCGTACGTTAACTCCCTGAAGCGCGAAGTGGAGGATGCCCGCAAGGTGTCCAAGGAAGTGGAACAGAACTACAAGAGTACCAGCGAGCAGCTGGTGGACGCCAAGACAGAAATCGAGGAACAGCGCCGCCAGATTCAGCTGCTCGAGCGCAAGCTGGCAGCTGCCCTGCAGGTTAGTTTTCTTTTAAGTCTGGGGTTCCAAATTATGATATGGTGGACCGCGTTGGAAAAAGTGTTGTCAGTTGAGTCTAAGGGTGGATTATTAACCCAAACGCAATATGCCCTTTTAAATACTCTTGCAGATGGGTTTATTAAATTAAAATTTATTAAATAACACAGGCCAACAGCAAAAAATCTCCACGCATAATTTCACTTGCTCCATAACCTTTAGGCTCCCCTGAACCAAAGTCCAGAACAAACATAGGTTCTATAACCCACAGTTTCCGCGGTACACCTAAGAGAAGAAATTGATCAAATTTTACCATATATTGAATTATGTAGGCCGTGTAATGGCGATGACCATCATAGTTTCCAGTACATATCATTTTTGAACTGTATGTGCACCAACTAAAATTCAAAAATGGTATCTAGCAGTTACCATATCTTTGGAATACTCATCCAAAGTTGAAATCTCAGATTTTCTACGTTAATTTTTGGTCTTCTATGATTTTTCCCCAAACATTTTTCTATGGAAGATTTTTATTTTCTTATTGAAGTCAGTAGATCATACCATGTTTTAATTTTGGATTTAAGGGATAACTCGAAATAATTTTATTGAATTTATTATAGGTGGTTCAACAATATTTTCTTCATTTAAATTGGAGTTTTTAATCTCATATTTTCAAAAAGTCATGGCTATCTAAAACTGTTTCTATATTCAAAACGTATCTATTGCAGGTTCAGCTTGTTTAGTAAAGCTTTACAGAAGTTGTAGATAGCCATGACTTTTTGAAAATATGAGATTAAAAACTCCAATTTAAATGAAGAAAATATTGTTGAACCACCTATAATAAATTCAATAAAATTATTTCGAGTTATCCCTTAAATCCAAAATTAAAACATGGTATGATCTACTGACTTCAATAAGAAAATAAAAATCTTCCATAGAAAAATGTTTGGGGAAAAATCATAGAAGACCAAAAATTAACGTAGAAAATCTGAGATTTCAACTTTGGGTGAGTATTCCAAAGATATGGTAACTGCTAGATACCATTTTTGAATTTTAGTTGGTACACATACATTTCAAAAATGATATGTACTGGAAACTATGATGGTCATCGCCATTACACGGCCTACATAATTCAATATATGGTAAAATTTGATCAATTTCTTCTCTTCGGTGTACCGCAGAAACGGTGGGTGATAGAACCTATGTTTGTTCTGGACTTTGGTTCAGGGGAGCCTAAAGGTTATGGAGCAGGTAAAATTATGCGTGGAGGAAAAAAAAAGTTGGAAATTGTCGGCCTGTGTAATATTTAGAAATTGGAGAAACTCAGAATCTGCATGGGTATTCCAAGCATCGGACCCCGAAGCTAGTCTTCCTTTCTTGTTTTTAGTGTCGCCGGCGCCGCCTAGCTGATTCAGCTGCTCCAGCTGGAGGCGGCAAGTAGACGGGAGAATCTAATGAAGCCACAGCGTAGTAGCCTCCCACTTAGAAACCCCTTCTAGTTATACATTAGCCAGGAAACAGATCAGCTGACAACACTTGACACATGTCTGGGAAGGTTCTGGGAATACATATGTTATCCTGTAGAAGGCATCCCTTGCAATGGCTTACAGAAGAAAATCTTTTGCGTTATAATTTTAAACCATTTTTAATGTTTGAGAGAAGCCCATTTTTATAAAACAAGTTGGCACTAGTATGGCTTAATGTTGTCATATGGAAAAAAAAAACGTTTTTAAAAAGTTATAAAGCCTTAAAACTAACTTCAGAAACATAGAATTTTGTATTGAGTTACACATTACTGTGAAAGGCAGAGCATTGTTTCAGTTTATATACTTCTATCAACAAAAAACTTATATACAACTATAGTATAGTTACTATATCTTAAATAGAAAACAAATTATTTTCTTAAACTCTTGGGGAACGGATGCCTTGAAACAGGACTCCTCCATGCTGCATGACCTTTTCCCCTATCCAGTTTCCGCCCAGGCCCATGCGGAACTATGACCCGTTTTGGACACCCACTAGTCCACCGTCCCATCCCTGAAAGCTTTGCTCTAGCACTCAGCAGCTCAGGCAACTAACCGATTAACCCATTGGCGCTCTTTTGCAAGGGCTACGCGACACCAAGCACTAACAGACCGCACATTAGTAATTGCTTTGCTTACGACGATGACGACGACGACTGCTTCTACTACGACCACGGTCGGCACGGCACGCACCAGGTAACGCCAGGCCCCATTAAAGGACATCCTTCTAATTGGCATTCCTCATCCATGTTTCCTGCGAATTTAGGGCGGCGGATCACTGGACGGATCTCGGCGACCCAGTGATGCCAACTTCGGACGCGACAGCTCACCGGAACTGGAACCGGAGCTCAGCGAGAGCGATCCGGATGAGCCGGAGGAAAAGAAGACGGAACGTCGGGAGCGACGCTTTGGCAAGGAAGTAAAGGTCCTACGCAGCAAACTCACCAAGCTAAAGGTCAAGGAGGAGGCCGCCAAGAAGGAAAAGGACGCCCTCAAGCAGGCTATGAAGAAGAATCACGTGATCCTCAAGTTAGTATGAGCCTACTTGTACATTTTCCAATATATTTCCAATCAAACGTGACTTTACAGAGAGGAGAACAAGAAGTTCAAGAAGCTGGAGAAGGAGGTGCAGAAGATGGCAGCCTCGATGAAGCTAGACGAAGACGAATTGGACGGCGAGGAGAAGGACGATGAAGAGAAGGACGACGACGAGGAGGAAGCCGAGAGCGAGGAGGAAGAGGAGTCCGAGGAAGAGTCTGAGGAGTCCGAATCCGAGGCGAGTGAGGCGGAGACGGGCAGCGAATCCGAGCCAGAGGTGAGTTTAAAAAGTAGAGCCGTTAATATTGTGTTTACCCCAAAAATGAACCCACCTGTATCCGTTCGCAGGACGCCGCCAACTCCGCCAAGAAGGCGAATCTGGAGCCGCGCGTGAAGAAGCACGAGAGCCGGTTTGCGGCGATGAAAAAATGCAATGTGCTGCACCAAGCCAATGTCGACAATTTGCAGGACCAAATTGTGCAGGTGCGATCGCGGGCCACAAATCTGCAGGACGAGCTGGACGCGGTTATCGCCGATCTGGGTTTCTAATTAACTTCAGTCTCGCCTTTATTTATATTTAACTCGTGTATTACTTTGACAAAAACCTAAATAAACGAAAGTAAACAAACTTTTCACGGCAGTATTGGTAAACAATCGAAATAGGATATAAACAAAACATCTAAGAAAATTAAATACCAAAAAAAAAATACCAAACAAATGTTAAGATGCGTTAACAGCACCAAAACTAACAGCATATTTTCCAGCGCTAAAAATGTTTTTCAAATATTCTTTTAAAATTAAAAGTTTAAACCATCCTTTTCAACATTTTTTATCATCTAAGCATAAGAAGTAATATTTGAAATATTAAGTTAAAAAACAAGTATACAAAGTATCCAATATTCTGAAAGTAAAACGCTACAAATTATCATGTAACCAGGCTGTAAAGATATCCCAATGGGGAAAAATGAATATTCTGAAGGATTTATCCCTATCGACTCAAAATTTGTACAAAATTTAAAATGTGAAACCAAAAATTAGTTTAAAAAAATATGTATCTTTTTGGTAATGAACTTGAAAATGCTTTATTATATTAAATTATCCTACTGCTTATTTGTCCCTTAAAACATTGAGAATGGATTAATTTTAGATTTTTTGGGCAGTTTTTAGTTATTCATAAGACGTGTTTATTCTTTTTAAGTTGTTACCATTATAATTATTATATTTAAGCACGCATAACAATGTACAAAACAACAAATCGGCGAATTGGCTTAACTAAAAACGCACTACGAGTAATTCAATATTAGTGGATTGGATATCACGACGCTAATGTTGGATTAAACTACGATCTGACGTTTTGATATATATTAAGTCTAGGGTGAAATGGTGAGTTATGGTATGAATTTTCGGTGTGATTCCGGGTGAGAGCTGGGGAGAAACCGCGAACTTCCTGGTCCGACCGGGGCCTGGACTTGGTCGAACTATTCCAGCAGGACGAGCCGTAGTCGCTTACGCAGCGAGGACTCGCGAGGAAGGGTGCTGGCCCACTTTTTGAGCGCCGTGAGGACCACGGAAGCGATCACCATAAAGGCTCCCACCAGGGAGTAGGCGGTAGGAGTTTCGCCGAAGAATATCATCTGCCAGACGAAGGCGAATACGATGTCTGCGCAACGGGCGATAGCCACGGGACCAGCCTGCTCTATTTGCAGGGACAATGTCAGCAAAATCTGTCCCAGGAAGCTGAATATGCCAAGAACTACTACCAGCCACCGGTCCCGTCCGCAGCTGGGCCAGCACACGGCTCCAATGGATCCGCATACAATCAAGGTGTACACCAAGGCGATGGTGCCAAAGTTGGTCATGATAACGGAGAAATGCAGATTCTTCAAAGCCCTCAGCAGTATGTAGACATTGGCCCCAAACAATGTGGATGATATGGCGGCCACCGGTCCCCAGATATCGTATGTCTTGCCAGTCAGGATATCTTCGCTTCCCGCCGGTTCGCCGAAGACAAACGGCGGTCTAGTGATCAGTACCACGCCCACCAGCGTCATGTTTATGGTGAGGACATTAAAGAGCGTGCAGGGCTCCTTGAGGAAGGCTCGGGCGAAAATCGCCACAAAAACTGGTGTCGAGAATATAATGACGCTAGCATCCGCCAGGGGCATGTGCCGAAAGGCATAAAAGCTGAGCATCAGACCAGTTGTCCCCATAAAGCATCGCAGCAGCAGAATCACTCGCTTGCCCTCCGGAAACACCGGCTGCCGTGTGTAGATCAGGATGGGTAGGGCCGGAAGGAGCACCCCCACAAACCGAAACGAGGCCAGCTCCATGGGATTTACGTCCACCAGTCCCTTCACAATCACAGAGCAGAGCGAGAAGAAGAGCGACGAGAGTGTAGCCAGCAGGATGCCCAAGTAGGGACAGTTGGCTCCCAGGCGCTTCTGTAATCGCTCCAGCCAACGGGGTGCCGGATCAGGAGGCGGAGCAGCCTCCTGGAACTGCTGTAGCTCCAGATTCTCCGGCATGGCGGGGGTTTCGTTTACGCTAATAAACTCGTTGTCTACAGCTGCAGCATCCTAAAAGGATAAAGGATATAAGGGTGTGTGTGTAGGTGTATCAAATTTACTTTCTCACCTACTCTGAAAAAATCGATTTTTGTCTTCAATCCTTGATTTTCAATCGTAGCTCCTTCTGCGGCTCCCCTTTCCAGTTCTCTCACTCGCGCATTGTTTCCCCGTCTCTTGTTTCACAGACTTTAATTCATTGTTTTTTTGTTACGCTAAAGTTTAATTAAACATTTTAAATATTTGCCGTAGAGACTAACGGGAGGAATCGGCGACCAGAGCTGCCAGGCCGGTAGATACATTCGTAAAGTTGCCAGATGACTGTACCACCATGTTCCGATAAATTTCCTTTTAATAAAGTGTCATCTCTATTGGTTTGCTGATGGGCGCCAACAAAGAGGACATTTTAAATAGTGGTATTGATTAAAAAATGTTATTCTTATGCATTTCGTGCCAATTAAATTGAATTTCCATGTTCTTTTTGTTATTTTGATGATTTCTAGAGAATTATTTACTAATCTAGCTGTCGTTCCCCATCATTAAATTAACGGCTTGCAATGCTCAGTTCCTTTATTTGCGGTTAATATATTTCTTAATTAAAAATATCCTAATTATAAACATGGGAGAAGGGTTGTCAGGGGTCTGTTCTGGGGTATCGGGCACCATTGGTTCAGGACTTCTTTGTATACGAGTGGGGATATTGGCCTTGTTTCTCCATCCACCGTCTCAGAAACCAGGGTAAGTCGATAGGCAGGTGGGCAGGTGCGTGGATCGGCGGGTGGAAGGGTGCACGGATCGGCGGTCGGTAGGAAATGCGTTTTCCAAATTTTGCTAACCGTTCAATTTCGCATATCATTGGAATTTCAACACAGTTAAACCTCTCATCGCACCCCAAACACCTGTTACACCGACACTGTAGCTCGACTTCACATCTGCTCTCGGCTTGGTATTCATTGCAGGTCTGGTTTAACCCCAGGTAGCAGTACCTTATCTCTGGGCACCACGCTGGAGTGTCTTCCAAGGTGAAGTAGTTATCCGGGCACTCCGATTCGACATCTTGACCAGGGCTACAGGGTCGTCTATAAAAGGGAAAACTAGGATTTCGTTTTTCAATTAGCTTTAATAGTTATAGCTTATAGATTACGGTATAATGGTTTTAAAGTTTAAAACTGAAACACTTACTCTGTGGCCTGGACTACAACGCAGCATAGCGCAACTGTCAGCAGGAGCAGTTTACCCAAACGGAGCTGAAGTTGGGACCGCATCTTAGCCTCATCCTGGCCAGTTTCGGTCCTTTCCGCTCCTTTTATACCCGTTATTCCAATAAGATTTTAATCTATGTAAATGCCTCGGCACAGACTTATTAATTAATCGGTCTTGCTCACTGAAGCGAGAGAACAACCTACGAACTTGACCGATTCAGTCATTGCGGTGGTCGTTAAGAAATCCTTTCTAAATTCAATGTCCAAATATTAAAAACTTATATATATTATAAATTTTATCTTTTGACGCAGAAAGGTGACAATAAAACTAACTACAAAGAATAATTAAATACAATTTTAGAGACAATTACGCTGAAGCTCTACTGTACTTTTGAAGGATTCCGCCAAGACGCTCGTTTTTTAACGGACATTCCAGTTAATCGATTCTAACATGGAGGTCAAGTGTAATTAAATCAAGCGAATGTCGCGGGGCGTTTTTTCAAAACTTAATTAATATAATTTTTTAAGCTAAGGCATGCGGTTCGTGACCTCGGGGACTGCCTTCCACAGTGATTAATATATTTTATTAATATTTGTGCAATAATAATAAATAATACGCTTTTATTCAGCGAAAAAGTAAAATAGGAAATAAAAACATATAAAATAAGGATGAGAATATAATGTTTGGCTGCCTTGTTTAGTTTATGAACCAATGTTGAAGTCTTAAGCTCTGCCAACTTGAACTTCGACTGTCAATGTTGTGTATGAGGACCCTAAAAGCAGCTTATCAGCCGTGTCGAATGTTTGGCCGAATGACGATCGGCGATAGCACGTGTGGGCTGATAAGCTAGCAACGATTAGACTGATATCAGCTAAAGCCTTATGGGGCTACAGAATCAGCAGGCCTTCAGTGTCTTGGCACCACTAAACGGAGCAAGTCAGGTGAACGGGAGAATGACGGGAGAAACTGTGATCTTAGCCTACTCTGGGGGCCTGGATACGAGCTGTATCCTCAAGTGGTTGCTGGACCAAAAGTACGAGGTAATCTGTGTTCTGGCTGATGTGGGCCAAAAAGAGGACTTTGTGGCGGCCGAGAAAAAGGCTCTGAAAATAGGAGCCAAGAAGGTAAACTTTAAAATAATTTTATATTATTTTCCAAGCACTTGCTTTTCATCCATAATCTGAATTCAAAAGGTGATTGTATCTGATGTCAAGAGATCTTTCGTGGAGGACTACATTTGGCCGGCTGTCCAGATGGGTCTTGTCTACGAGGAGCGATACCTACTGGGCACCTCGCTGGCCCGGCCCTGCATCAGTGTGGCACTAATGGAGGCAGCCCGTCAATGTGGCGCCAAGTACCTGGCTCACGGTGCCACTGGAAAAGGCAACGACCAGGTGCGCTTCGAGCTTTGCGCCTATGCTCTCCAGCCGGACTTAAAGGTGGGTCTAAATATCATTAAGCTCTGTAGTTGGCTGATAAGCCAAACAACCGACAGATAGATTGTTTTCTTATCAGTGCCCAGTATTTATTCTTTCTACCTTTTTTTTAATGCCAATATAGTACAAAAATCGCAACCGCTGATAAGCTTTGGGTACTTGACAAATTTTAATTTATTTACAAAGTATAGGTAATTAATGGTTTCCTATTACTTTTCAGATAATAGCACCATGGCGAAACGAGGAGTTCTGTCGCCGCTTTCAGGGGCGACAGGACCTCATCGCTTACGCCCAAGAGCATGGCATCGAGGTGAGTGCCAAGCCGGCCACTCCCTGGAGCACCGATGCCAACATCCTTCACATTAGCTACGAGTCCGGGATTCTCGAGGATCCCAACACTGTGGCCCCTAGCAGCCTCTACGAGCTGACCGTGGATCCTCTCACCCAAGCACCGAGTCAACCCACTCGCCTCACCATCGAGTTCCGTAAGGGACTGCCCACCAGCGTTAAGAATTTATCGAATGGTCAGGTGTTTATCCAGCCCCTGGAGATTTTAAACTTCCTGAACGAACTGGGAGGCTCCTACGGCATCGGGCGGATTGACATTGTGGAGAACCGCTATGTGGGCCTCAAATCCCGAGGAGTGTATGAGACGCCGGGGGGAAATATTCTGTTTACCGCCCACCAAGACCTAGAGGTGTTCGCTTTGGACCGGGAGGTGCTTCGAACTAAGCAGATCCTGCGGGACCGCATGACTGACTATGTGTACAATGGATTTTGGTTCAGTCCGGAAGCTATTTATGTTCGCAAGTGCATCGAACTGGCGGAGGAGAAGGTGTCCGGGCAGGTGACCGTCGAATTGGCTCCCGGCTACTGCCGCGCCATCGCCAGGAAGGCGGCTGAGAATGTTGGTGCACTGTATAATGAGGAACTGGTCTCGATGGACGTCCATGGTGATTACGTGCCCCAGGATGCTGGTGGCTTCATCGCCATCAATGCGGTGCGCATTCGGGAGCATGTCCGCGCTTTTGGACCTTACAAAATTCCGAAAAGGTCTCAATAAAAAAGAAAATTGTAATAAATATTATAAATGAAAATTTATTAATCTTTTCAATAATTATTTTTTTCCGGGGACTCCCTTGCCAAATTTTGAATAACCCATGGAAAGGACGATATGAGCCCCGACGAAGGCTGTAACTTTGCCAATAATCATCCGATTCCAAAGCGGAATACCTTAAACGATTCGTGGATTGATTCTTCACCAATTTCTATCAAAATCTAGAAACAAAATATTTTTTTAGATTTTTTGTAAACTTTTTGGGGAACCCCCTTGCCAAATTTTGAATAACCCATGGAAAGGACGATATGAGCCCCGACGAAGGCTGTAACTTTGCCAATAATCATCCGATTCCAAAGCGGAATACCTTAAACGATTCGTGGATTGATTCTTCACCAATTTCTATCAAAATCTAGAAACAAAATATTTTTTTAGATTTTTTGTAAACTTTTTGGGGAACCCCCTTGCCAAATTTTGAATAACCCATGGAAAGGACGATATGAGCCCCGACGAAGGCTGTAACTTTGCCAATAATCATCCGATTCCAAAGCGGAATACCTTAAACGATTCGTGGATTGGTTCTCCACCAATTTCTATCAAAATCTAGAAACAAAATATTTTTTAGATTTTTTGTAAACTTTTTGGGGGACCCCCTGCCAAATTTTGAATAACCCATGAATAGGACGATATGAGCCCCGACGAAGGCTGTAACTTTGCCAATAATCATCCGATTCCAAAGCGGAATACCTTAAACGATTCGTGGATTGGTTCTCCATCAATTTCCATCAAAATCTAGAAACAAAATATTTTTTAGATTTTTTGTAAGCTTTTTGGGGGACCCCCTTGCCAAATTTTGACTAAAACATGGAATGTTGGATATGAGCCCAAAATGGGGAAAATTGGAAGAATACTTCAACGCACGTTAGATGGAAATGAATATTTTTAGATATAGTCAGCCATTTGCTTAAGTTTCTTGTTTATCTAATAAATCGAATGCGCAGCGGAGATGTTGAAGGCACTTGTAGGGGAATCGAAAACACAATTAATGAAATATAACGCACAAATAAATATACAAATATCATTTCCTATATTTGCCGTGACAAGGACAAAAATAAACAGAAGCCGAAACAACCGGGAGCAACTGGCCGATGTTGGATTTCCCAATTGCATTAATCTTATTTCCGAGGATGCTCAGGTCCGGTGAAAGATGAGCAAAACAAAGATGTTTCTAGCATTTGCACATAAATGCAAAAACTAATATTATTACAACAAATAAATACAGTCCTTCCACTTCCGAACACCAGCTGTGATTGTATTTCAGACTTGTTGGATATTGGATATATACATACATACATCTACATGTATATATGTGTATATATTGGTAAATATCCTTCGGAATTTGTGTGCCAGCCAGTGTGTCTCTGGTGTAGGTAAACATTGTTTATCTATCGACAGGAATTGATGATGGAATCCAGTGCCGAGTAGAATTCATGGGACTTGGGAGAATTGGGACTGAAACAGAAATTGAAGTTTTTTTGGAAAAAAAACATATTCCCAAGGAGCGCCTTTCTTGCTTGCTTAAGTTTCGATTAAAGGCGCCGATTTGTTTTATAATTAAGTAATACAATTATTTATTAAATATTTAGTTTCCATAAAGAAATTTCCATACAAGTAAATGCATAACCATCCTTAATGAACTGGGATAATCTCATAAATCTTGGTTACTCATATGGATAATTCCTCAGTGACACACAAGCAAAACCTCAAGAGCCACGGCAGGGGGCACCAACTTAGCCTAGTTAACTTGGCTGGTTGGCTTTTGCCCATCTATACATCCATATAGCCATTCTACCCTGCCGTACATTCGTGCGGTGCATCTATCCATCCATCAGAAAGGACAATGTTGCCTTTGTTGCTGGTGGCACACGATCAGAATCAGACATTGACGTTTCAACTTTGTGCTAAACTACAGAAATTGCAAAAAAGGGCTTTGGCCAAAAAAATAAGCGAATGCAACCAGTTCCGAGCTCCGAGCTCACCCCGTGCTGAAAAAGTTAAGCTCTCGGTTTTTGTGGGATTATTTTTGAGCGTTCAAAGGATGTCGTTAGTCCTTTGCGATTCGCAGGCGCAACTTTGCCCAAGTCTTCACCGCGTCCCCTTTTTATGTACTCTGGTTTTTGCGGTGTTTGTGTGTTAGTGTGTGTGCTGATTTTTTTGTCTCGCTTTTTATTGAATTTGATAAATTGAATCAAAGGTAAACTTTGTGAAAAGTGCGAAGTATGATTATCAAGGCAGCTGGGTAAAAGCCGCTTAAAGCGTCCATTAAATGAATGCTAATTTGAAATTCGTTCTGGGTGTATAGATTTACTCGAAACAGCAAACAAAACTTGAAAAAGCTGCTACCAACACACAAGCTACAGTGCCAGGATGATAAAATAGAATTCCTTGTAATTGCAAAATACACATTCTTGCTCTGGTGCCTCCACACCTCCGTCCTCCGCTATCCTATCTGCAGACTTGGCTGAAAGCTGTCGGAGTGCCCAACAACAACTAGAAATTTATGGCCAACTGGAACTTGGAACTTGGCACCAGGAGCAAGGATCCAATGTTGCCCAGCACGCCCAATACACTTCGGCAAACATAAATTTATTTATGAGCATGTGTCCGTCGTCCTGGCACGCACACAACCACCCAGCCGTAGGGTCCTTCGCCAACGTTCGCTTCCGCCAAAGCGTACAAATTGTTTGAGGGTGAATTTTAATTATTCCTCATTGTTTTGATAGTAACACCCTCCACTCCCAGGATTCAATCGTCCTGACCTATGACTCTTTGGAGTGGATCTGCGTTTCAGACTACGATGAGTGTTTTAATTCCCAAAGTTTCCAATTTTCGTTTTACAATAATGTTTTAAAACAAAACGATAGTGGCTGTTTAGTGAGTTTCCAACATTGTTTTTTTCAGTATAAACTACTATTTCAAAGAACCCTTTTTAACACTTGAAGGTGTGGCTCTTTTACCCTTTCTTCCTGCCTTTTTTTCTTGACCTCTTTGAGTTGCTCTGATTTTAATTATCACGCAGTTGCAATCGCACAGCTGCGCTGTCTCTTTGACTCCTAATTTCCGACACCCGACTTCTAACCCCTGACCCCTGACTCCTGGCACTGGAGCTGGCATCCCGTTCCTTGGAGACGCCGAAACTATTCGGCGAGCGGAATTTTATTATTGAAATTTGTTTGCGCGGACTTTTTTGTAGCTGTTGTTGTAGCTGGCTCTGGCATTGGCACAGCCGTTGAATGCATTCTCATTTTGTAATTAAGTGCAGACAGAAGTTGGAATCAGGTCACTCATACGCCCCATTGGCCGACGGTGCGACGCGGCGTTGTCCGTGAGAAAACTTAATTTTTCAAATGAATTTTTTCCGACCCACCAGCGACGCAATGGCTTCTCAAATTATTACACTTTGTCGGTTAAAAGCAGCGAATCCTCTTATTTTTCGTTTTGTTTTTTTCGGTTGACCCAGGTCGGCAGCGACAACAGCTGGAGTTTATGTCGAGTCGAGTCTCGTGGAAAAGCGAAACTAATTAATTTGTGAACATCGCAGGTGGATCTAAGGATTTCATTCATTTTTTCCAGGTGCAGCACGAGTCCTGCCTGCGTAATATTGTTTTTTACAACTACCTTTTAGGTAAATATGCAAATCGCCCCGCGAAACTTTTTCTGTGCAATTGAAATTGAGTTTTAAAGTTTCAAAATCCATTTTAATGCATTTCGCTCCCCACTTTTCCGCGCATGCAATTCCCAAAGCGAGGGTAAGCCCAACGAGCACAAGGTAACTACAAAATACCAGATACAATTTTCCAACAGAACGTTTCCCTGCCAACGCCGGCACGTGGAACGTGGCCAGATTATGCTGTATTATCACCTGTAAATCCTTATTGGCAATCAAAACTTTGCCAACACAACTGCCCAGTCGCCCAGTCCCCCATTCCACATTTGCCCTCCCAGCACCTTTGTCTATTTTTCGTTAGTATTTGTATTTGCTACTTTCAATGGATTCTGTAAAATCTGCGAAATCTGTGCATGGAGGCAAACTTTTAATTTTATTGGAAAACTTGTTCAGTTTTTTCCTTGTGTTTCGGCTTTCCGTTATATCCTGTTCCGTAAAATACTGATGGTACTCACTATTAGGGATATCATAAAACAACAAAAACCTAATACCATTTTGCAATTTTAATTTACAAGTTTGGAAATTTCATTGATGACGGAAAATAGTCTCGAAAGTGAGGTATATTAAATCATTGCCAGAAATAAATTAGTTAAAGTCTTATGTGTGTCGAATATAAGTCTTTAGCTCTACCCAATTACCCAGAAACCCGTGACAATGTCTGTGGTGAATGGCGGATAAAAACGTCAAACTGTTTGGAAGACAGCCGAGCCTCTGGTGAGCCCGGAAAAATGCCTCTACCTGGGTTCTCACCTCTAAGCTAATCGTGTGAAGGGGGGAGGTAACGGGAAGTTGGTGAAGCCGACAGGATGGCAACCGCATCACACGGCACCGCAGCATATTTCCGTCACCGATTGCCTGCCGATTGCAACGAGGCTTGCCAGGTTGCATTGGCATTAAACTGCAAATCCGCAGTCGAGCTATTCTCGCATGTAATGCTGATGTCGACATTTTACTGCTGCTGCTGTTGGTGTAGTGGCTGGTGCTATTGCTGCAACTGGCATTGCCATTGCTGATGCGGGCTCGTGTTTTGCCACAACAGCGTGGCAGAGCCAGGCAGCGACACCTTCTGTGGCAACAAGGAAGCTCTGCAGACATTTCACTTCCATTCCCATTCCCACCCCCGATCCCAAACCGTTGGCCACCATCCTCTGGAAACTGCAGTACTTGAGCATTGCATCGGGTTCCGCTGCTGCTCATGCGATCGGCACCGGCTGCTGTTGTGGTTTTTTGCATCGTCCTGCCAGTCCAAAGGGCAGTCCAGAGGCAGGGCAGCAGCAGCAGCCATAAAATCCCTTGCAATCAGTTGCATGCAACAAACACTTTGGTCCATGTCCCCTTAGCGCCTGCTTCTGTTTTGTGCAGTGAACTCCAGACTAGAGACTCCAGACCAGGACTCAACATACAAACTTGGCCGTTTTATAAAAGGATACATTTACGTTTGTTTGCTTGGGATTCCTTATCGAACACACATGTGAAGGATACAAAACACACGCAGACACTGAAGTGCAAAACAATTTCCTAATTCCGAGCATGGCTTTTGTGCAATTTATAGATTTTCGGTTCTTAAAAATAATTCGAAATGCAAAGTGCTGTTGTACTGCCGATAGCTCCAAAATGCAAAATGAATTTCTGCTGAAGGAAATATTGAGTCTTTGTCTGTCTATTAACTAGTAAACTAGTAAGTTTATCAATAAAAATACTTTGAATTTCATTCGGATTGGGCTTGGAGAATGTTACACTATCTTTAATAGCAAATCCAGAATGAAACCTCTGATTTTATTTCTGTTTATTCATTTAGAAATCAATGAAAATAGGATTAGGAATTCGAGTGGATTTTCCGGCTTTAAATGGCTGCTTGTCTAATAACCAACAGTCACTTTTGAAAGTTGGACCGAGCTTCCATGTGAGATTAAATTTCCATTCTGAAAATAAGCTCCGGGCTAACAATTGTCGCGTTGTCCTGGCAACGCCGCTAAAAACTATCGAACGGAAAACAGAAAAGCCATCATCCTGATTTGTTCTCTCAAAAAGCACGGCGTGTTCGACAAACATTCGGATGTGGTATAAAAATGCACATGCTCCAAGAACTAAAAAACCTTTTGGTCTGAAACCAATGCGGGACAAACTTTTTGAATATTTAGCAAAAATGTCAACGTACAAAAACAGAGTGTAACAACTGACCGAATCGGAACCCGAAACACGGAACAAAAAAATGAAATCTATCTGGGGCAGTGACGCTGCCAGAGGGCTAGGGCTTAGAGGGTTTTATCCTTGTGCCGGGGTCTGTGGAAAAATGTGGAAATATTTTTGGCGCTGTCAGTATATCCGGCAGACGCATGAACTCGTCCAGAGCCAACAGCCAACTGAAGCCGGTTAGGAGCTTAAGTTCTTCGGAGTTTCACGTGAAATAGGTTGCAATTTCCAGCTCCTTGGGTGAATGCTTGAAAACCCCAACAATTCTGAAAGCGGACTGTCTAGAGCTGTCCTGAAATGAATTGTTTGCGAGCAATTATTATTTGACAAGCATTTTAATGATTCTAGCCAGTTAGGGGCGTAATTAGAGCATCTTCGGCGGCAGACCGCAGCGGAGGAAGAACCTTTTGCGAATCAGTTGCAGTGGCAATTATAATTTCAATTTTACGATTTTTCAAGTACGACTCTTCCACCCAGACACTGGCAGAGACAAAGCCAGGCCAGGGTTTCGGTTTACTTTTCCTGCCACAGACTTCGCTTTCCGATCCCCCCGTCCGAGTTGCACTCCCAATTGTCTGACTTTTGTTTATGCCGGTTGTGTGCTTCGAAGTGCTTAGTTTTAATTCCGGACCAAGAACAAAGAAAACGAAACTGTATATACACATTGTACTTCTATATATACTTGTGGGGAAGTGCACTAGTCATTTGAGAAAGTTGGTCATACTTAATTGGAACTTGTGTTGCGCCAAATGAGTTTTTCCTCTTGAGTGCCACGTGAGAGATTATGGAGAATATTTATACAATTTAGCTTAAGCAATACCCAGGGTCTCCTCCTTGAAGAGTCTCTGCTGTGTATTATTTGCACAAAAACCAGGATAATCAAACGACTTCACGTGCCTGAAATGGATTCCGTTTCCGTTCCTTTCTCAGCCAAAAACCCGATTTGATTTGATTTCTCTCCTTGTTGTGTCAAACGTGTTGAGATCCCATCCTTCGCCTGCCCATCTCTCCCCGAGGTCTTCAGCACATTGGAAAACATTTACATTTGGCCCGATTCGTGCTCGTTAACAAAAGATACATATGTATCTCGTAGATGCTTGGCTTTTGTGTGCGCGTTTTTTATTCCCTCCTGCTTGGTTAGATTTAAATGCCGAATTTTCAATGCAGCACACATCTTCCTGGGGGAATGGGGGTGCCAAGCCAAGGACATGTGCTCACCTGTATCTGTCCGTGAGCATCTTCCGAGAGCGAGAGTGTAATCACTTGTACTTAATATGCAGATGATGACAATGTGACAATCAAACCGATTCCAGGTCGCCAGATACCTCTGCCTGCTCCTTGTTCCTGTGTCTCCCAATATGGCCCGATGTTATGCGAATCGGATTATTATTATCATTGTTATCGTTATCGTAAAAGGCAAAAGCAAAGCAGAATGCGCATTTTCCCCCATGTCCTTTCTACTCCTCCATCTCCCCATTTCGGCATAAAATCCGCTTCTCCCTTTGAGCGCGCAGATTCCCTTCAGGCATAAACGCATTAGACTCCGACTCTGTCGGCACTTTGAATCCTAAAAAGGCAATTTGTTTGCATTATGATTTTTATCTTTGTGTTCAAATTGTTTGTTTTCATATGTAATGGCTAATGCAAAATCAAATACAAGCAACACTTAAAGATTTGACACGATCTCGTGTCTTTAAAAGATAAAATTAAAAGGGCGAAATTATTGCAAGACTCAGTTACCAAGGAATAAAATTAATACTGTGTTATAGACTTATATTTTTTTATTTACCAACCATTTAATAATATCAAAGACTTCATAATGTAAGCTCCATACTATAGACTTTATCATTTAAAGTTAATTTAACATAATGTTGTCAAAAAATGCCTTCAACTTCTCCCATCAACAAACACAAATTTCCAGCGGTCATTTCATTTGGGGAATGAACATTTTCATTCGGCATGTGTTAATGCGATGTGGGGCAAGAGGAATGTGGCATGCAACTCGAGTTCGGGTATAACTTCATAAAAATGCCAGCCAGTTGCACCGCAAGATTTACTGCATCCAGAAAAAGAGAACAAAATACAAACCGTTGCCAGTCAAAAGTTTGGCTGCGATAAATGAACTGACGAACGCGAAAGGATAACAGCAGGATACATGTGTGGGCCAACGTTCAGGAATACAAATGTGGGAAACATGTTTGTTTTTACTCAATTTGTTGCTGCCCTTTTGCGTTTTCACTCTTTGGCTTTGTTTTTTGGCGAGAACCCACTCGAGGCATACGGGGCCAAGTAATTGGAGGTAGGGAGGACCCTCCGCTTTTTAACTGGAATGCAACAGGAGGCCGCGTGTTAATGCTGAAAAAAGGACAACAAGCCAAGGACCCTTTGGCAGCAAAGTGGCAAAGTCGTGACGAACTCTGAACCCTGCAAAAGCGAAAAAAAAACAAGGGGAATGGGGCTGAAGTGCCAGCTGGATGTCGCGGTCACTTTTCATGCTTTCTGCTGAGCCTTTTCAGATCCTTTTTCATTTTCCCGACTGGGGTTTGTTTGTGGCACTCACTGGGCTGGGCCAGCAACAAATGTCTGGGGCTGAGAGTCACGCGCTGAATTTAATGCCCTGCCAATGCTCCCAAAAAGGGGCGTGTCAATGACTCTGGGTCACCAAATGGTTGTAGCAGGCAATCAGATTTCTGGCATTTCATTGATTGCCCAACAAAAGTCGATGGCCAAGTTTGAGATCTCATTCTCATTCGATTTCGTTACTCATTCGCCCCGTTGAACGCAGAAGGTCTGATAGATAGCTATGGAGATGGAAATCTCTGACATCTCCGATGCCAAAAGCAGGCAACCGCAGAAACAAAACTTGCCAAGGCTGTTCAGCATTTCTGCCAACTGTCGGTGGAAAGTGAACTTCCACAAACATCCAGTTAACAAGAAAGAGCTCAGAAAAATTTAAGGTTTAAAGGGGCAAAAATCAATGATATTAAATAAAGTATTAATTTAGCAATAAAAAGATGATAAAAGTATTGCTTGTAGCCTATTGTTAACGGCTTAGCACTTCAATTCAACCCACTAGACTCTGGTTACTAGAGTTTGGAATCCATTTCTCTTTCATCTCCAGCCTCCAAGCACATAATTTCCTGGGGGACTTAATTAGAATTTAGCTGGGTCTGTATGTTTCCTCGATTTTGCCAACACAGCCCGCATGTGTTGCGCAAATTTAATTGCTCTACAAAGCCACAAAATAGACAAACAAAAGTTCCCGCACCGTCTGAAGGAGTTGAACATGAAGACAAGACACAGATTTTGCCAAAAATAAAAATAACGAAACAATTCTGGGAGCCCGCAGTGGCAGTCGCAGTTTGAGAAGGCAATTTCAACTTTTCCCAGTGTGTACTTAATAGAAAATGACTTTATTATAAGCCGGCTTGGATTTCTCCAAGCGCCAATTTTCAACACTTGTGCTATTTTACGCAACTTCGGGGTACCATAAAATATAATATGCAATAATAGAACTTAAAACACCATGATTTGTTCCACAAGAATTAAATTTTATTTGAAGTTAATCTTCTGGCGGAAATAGAGACTCGATATTGTGACAGTAGGCAATCAAGGTTCTATCTCGCTTATCTGGATATATCTTCCCCAGAAACTCCAACAGTCCGGGCTGCCGCGAGACAACTACAGAATACTCTTCGAATGAAATTACGCCATCTTTGTCTTGGTCGAATTTTCCAAATAGAAATTCAACCATGTCCTTGATAAAATGATTTTTAAATAATATATATTTGGCAATTTCCAGATTAACTTACTGCTCGCAATTCATTGACTTCGTCGTCATCATCACCGTAAAAGAATTTTTCAATGGCCAAGCCAACGACCTCACGATTTAGAGACACAGTGCCAGCACTTGTATACACCTTGTAGAGAAATCATTATAAATATCTATTCATTAAGATTTAAGGTCTTACGTCAAAAGCGAATCGCATGCGTGCCTCAAAGTTTCCGTTGAGAGACACCCCGAAGACCTTCATCCAAGCTTCCGGCGAGATGAAGCGCCCATCCGACGTGATGTTCATCGAGATGCGATCGATGATCTGGACATCGAAGATGTCGAACATGACCAGACAGAGGTTGTACATCTGACGGGTGGACATCTGCCGGGTGCCGTTGTGGAGAGTGAACTTGTAGAAGACGGTCAGTAGGCTGACCACCTCGTTGTAGGTGAAGTCGGTCGAGGAGGTGAAGGTCTTGAAGAGACTGTTGTACACCGTAAGAAATTTTGTATTGGCCATGTCGTCCATAGTGAGGTCGATGCGATTCATTGTGGCTTTTCTTGTTTGCACTTATTTAGTTTTTTTTTTGTTTTTTTTTTTTATGATTATAGTGTGGGTGTAGGTGTGGTGTGGTGTGGTGCGTGTGTAGAGTGTTTGTGTCAATGCTGTGTTAATTTTGTGTTACCCCCGAAACGAAAGTGTCGAAAATGATTAACGTGTGTGCCACAGGCCTACTTAAAACAGAATGCCTGAGCCAGCACCCGGCCGAGACAAATTGCAAATAGATTGGGTAAGTCTCCCTGTTCCGCCCAAGAATGTATCGAGCGCAATTTAAAAGCAATAAAAACAACGCCGCGACATAAAAAATACATCAGCCACGCTACACGGACTACATCTGTCCCCCATTTCGGTCTGAGGATTTCGAATAAATATTTGAAACAATCCTCCGCATCCGAAAAAACTGGAGCGGGCGGAACAGAAGGGCTGGAACCGAAAGAATGAATGGCTCAAAGCTGTGCGCATGAGAAACGCGAATATAATAATCCAAACAAAAGCGCCGAGATGGGTGTAAAGCCTTCCATGTGGAAATTTGGCGGAAATGGCTATGTAGCCATTTTGTTTGGGGTAACAAATGTTTGGTCTGCCCGCCCCATACCGCCCCATTCCGACCCATCCCCATGTTGTGTAATTGTATGCCACATACACGCATGCCACACCTCCTCCAAAAAAAGGCCGCTCAACATGGCATAATAACAATAAAACGAAAGGCAAAGAGCCTCCGAAAAAAGAAGGCGAAAGGCCGCAAGGATTCACGCTCCTTAATGCCCCCGAAAGTTGACATCGCCAAGTGTTGGCGGATTTACAAGCGACCCGAGTAAAGAAAACTGGGCTGGATATTGTGTGGAGTTTTGATTGATACATTTTGCATTTGGTATTTGGAAGAGACTTAGGGAATAAATTAAGTTAAGCAAGACATAAAGTAGGCAGCTGAAAGTATTTCAAATTTCCACAAGGCATTCAATTCAAAAACACGAAACAGTACAGAAGCCTTTCCACAGCTTTAGATTAGATTTTAGTAGAAATACGAACACCATAGGCCTTCGAAGACAATAGATACATATTTAATTATACAAACAACATGGACAATCTAGACTCCACCATCGACACCATGGAGAACAGCCGTTTTGGAGCCATTTATGGTGGGCTAATAAAGGATCTTGCCATCTCTTCGAACATGACCCCGATGGAGGTGAACTGCTTGCTCATGATTTACTACAAGTTCGCCAAGGTCAATGGGCCCGGGGCCAAGCAGATGGTCAAGAAGCAGTTCTACCAGCTCTACTTGGTGCTCTTCAACGTGGCCAATGTGCAAATCATTGAACGCACCCTGCTGGCCATCACCAAGGACACTAAGTTTGTGAGTCCTCAGGCCTGGATTTCACTTTTCAATCTCTATATTACCAAGGACATCAATGTGCGCATGCGCTTTGCCTTCGATGTAAGTCTGAATCCTTTTCCTTCATTTAATTTGAAATAATTCCTCTCGCTTTAGGTCTACGATACCAAAGGAACTGGCGTCATCGATCGGGAACAAGTCGGTGTTGCCTGCGATAAGTTCTTCTACGGTGAAGACGAGGACGAACTCAACGAGCTGAAAGCGGTAAGCAACTTTACCTATATATTAATCATATTCTAAAAAGAACTTAGACACATCAAATATTTCAGGACATGACCGAGTTTATAATGAAGAAGTTCGATATTGACAAAGATGGCGTCATCTCCTTTGAGGACTATTCAAGTGTGGTATCTCAGCAGCCCATTCTGGTCGAGTTCTTAGGCTGGCTTTTCCCGTCTAGGAACGACAAGGACCTCATGGCTCACTGTATCAACTTTGATACCATACTTAATGTAATGGACAATAGTTAGCCGTAATCAGAATAAAAGAATATATATGAGCATTGACAAAAATACTTTATTAGGATTTTATTCAGGATTTCACAGTGATTTAAAAAAAATAATGTAGGGTTTTGTTGTGTTAATTTTGGACAGTTACATTTTGGACTATATTAGGTCTACTATTTTAAACTTAATTCCATACTTTACGCGTGATTACAAAATTTTTGAAAATTTTAACAAAAATGTCAAAAAGCAAAATAGTATTTCAAAATATAATGTATATATAATATAATGGAATCTTAAGATTCCAATTTTTGGATTTCTTTGAAAAAGTAGGCTCTTCTTATCATGTTTGTCATTCAATGTTGATGAGTTTTTTATTCAGTTTATAACTCAAACTCAAGACAACCACAACACGATACACTTTTAAACGTTGCATAAAAACATAAAATATGAAAAATATTTTCCAATATTGAATAAAATATATTCTTTACATCATACACAAAACATAAAAACCACAAAAAAATACACTACACGACCGAAGGAGAAGCGCATATTGAAATTGCAATAAACAAGTCAAGTGGCTAAACCATCTGAAATAAAATAGATTCGCACAGCAGGGCAAAAGCTTCAAATACAAATAAAGAAATATGTCAAATTTAGATGCATCCATGGACACTATGGAACACAGTCGTTTTTCCGCCATTTATGGTCCGGTTATCAAGAAACTGACGGCCTGTACTGAACTGAACACTCAGGAAGTTACTTGCCTGATGTTGATCTATTACAAGTTCGTGAAGATGAACGGTCCTTTGGCGAGGAAAATGATGAAGAAGCAAATGTACCAAGTATTCCTGTCACTCTTCAATGTGGGCAGTTTTAAAGTGGCTGAGCGCACTTTAAACACAATAACCAAGGATGTAAAGTACATAAGTCCAGAGGCATGGATTTCGCTTTTTGAAATTTTCACAACCAATAACCTAGAAATGCGTATGCGCTTTGCCTTCGCGGTGAGCCAGATCTTAAATGTTGAGAATTTGCAGAAAAGACAGCATCCTTTTCTTGCAGGTTTACAATACTAAGGGCACTGACGTTATTGATCGTGAACAAGTGGGTGTGGCTTGCGAAGCTTTCTTCCATGGAGATGACGAGGAAGAAGTCAATGAGCTCAAATTGGTAAGCTCTTTTATTTTACTATTTTTTTTTCAATATTATTTGTTCCACTTTTATTAAAGGATATGACAGAGTTCATAATGAAAAAGTTCGACCTGGACAAGGATGGTGTTATCTCATATGAGGATTATTCGACAGTTGTAACCCGACAGCCCGTTCTGGTCGATTTCCTGGGATACTTGTTCCCACCTAGAGACGTCAAGAACCTCATGGCCCATTGTATAAACTTTGATACGATACTTTCCAGTCTAATTATGTAGCTAGATGTATGTCTATATATATCTGTATGTATATATGTATTTAATAAATATATTTCAAAAGAGATATAGTTTTTTAAGGTAAGAAAGCTATAAAATATTGGTATTACCAACGAGACTAAGGCATTGGTTCGCCAGGAAACTATTGGCTTGCATTTTGATATTAATACTGTTTCCTCGACCTCATTCCTGAGGTCCTTCCATTCACCACATTTAATATCCTGCATGGGATTCCAGATGTCGGTTAAGTAGCTCATTAGCTTCAATACCCCTGATTGCATTACATTTGGTTTGATGCGGCCTTTATGGCAAATAGTTCCTGAATTGTGGGTGCTGGCCCCTGCGTATTCTGCTGGCACCTCATTCTGTTAATTTTCCTGATTCAATTGCCATTTTCCTGTATTTGGGGTATGGCTAAGCCGATGAATACAAATACGTGATTTGCCATGATTTGGCATTTATGCAGTGGATTATGTGAGGCGAATTGATTCACATTAGTGGTTGCCGACTACACTTTCAATAGGGCCATCCGAGAGCCTGCTCTCGACATCCGGGGGCAAGTTTTATGGCTTAATTTAAACTTGGCAAATAGATTGACTTTATCGGCCTGCTGCAGTTGACAACTGTCGGACTGGGAAGCCCCACATCAGCAAACTCGGCCAGCATGTGGCCCAAGGACCCAGCCAGAACTAAATACGTACGTAGTCCCGGCTATAATAGTTGGTCTTTTGTTGCGCTACCCGCCGGCAACTAACATGTTTGAGTCTCGCCGGCATCAACATTAATTATCCCTGATAGTAATCATGCAATTTGTACGTGAGCCCGATTCTGGGAGTCTTAGTCGCCGGAGCTCCAACTAGCGGCCCCCGGGCCATTGGAATCCATGCTGCGGTCTTTATTGTGGCATTAACAGCAGCATCCGCTTCGCCTGCAGGCCCGCCACCATCATTATGCTCATTATTGTCGTCAAAGGCATGCGAGGCATTGAGGGAGTCCTGCTGGAAGGCAGGATCTGGGGGCCCTGGATACCGGACCGTCCGGAGTGAATACGCGTTTGATGAATTGCATTAGGACATGTATGTAATTATAATCAATTAAAAGAGGACCATTCTTGGGGTGCTCAGCTATTTAGTCTGCATTTTAAAGGATGCCATGGAGGGACTATGGACACACGGATAATAACTTTGAAAGAGACATTCCATGTACTTAACAAAGCCGTGTAATTTTTTTTAAGGCAGTAACATGCCCTATTATATCCTAAACCAGTTAAATAGTGCCTTTGACCAAAAAAGTCTGTATTACTTACAGAAACAAGTTGGAGAGTAAAAGTTCCTGCTTGAATTTGTATGTCCATTTGGCCGCAGGGCATAGAAAGTGTCTGCAGAGAAAGAGGGAAGAGAGTTTGAGCTATCGATGACGCAAAGTAAGCTGAGGGGGCTAAGCAAACAGACCATTTAGCTCAGTGGACAATACAAACTTTGGATTCTAACGGGGCGGAAAAGTCGAGAACTAGCCCGGCCTCCCACCAGCTGCAATTTTCGATTAAAATTCCAGTTTGCAATTCAATTAAACACTAATTAAAAGACATTTTTCCGCCGAAGCCGTAAGGGCGTTCCCTTTGACAACTTTCCTCAGTCTCTTACTGACGCACATCCTTCCTGGCCCCTCGCTTACCCTTCCAGCTCTCTATGGACTCTTGGCAAATTTTCTTTTTTTTGTCTCAGGGGCTTTCCCCAGGGATCTCGGCTCGGCCTGTCAAAGTGGCAGCGGATGTTAGGCCACCCACTCGGGATAAGGCAGTCGACAAATGCGCACAAACTGTGATAAATGGAGGCGCATTGGGGGAGCTGGCCAAGTGGGAGTCGTGGCATAATGAATGGAAGGGAGTGACTGGGGGTCAGGAGGCGGAGAGGAGATAAAACACAACAAAAACGATGCAAAGGCAAAGGGCGGCCAAGGAATCAAAGCCAAGTATTTTTTGCTGCATTTCTGCACCGGCTTTCGGCTTTCGGCTTTGACTTTCTCTGGGCCAGCGTAAGCGAGTGAGTTAATTTCTGGCCAACTCAAAAGCTTCACGGAATTTGAGTTCGTTAAAGTAAATTTCATCTCCTCTTCCTGGGCGTTCTCACTGTCCTGAGTCCTTGCTCTGGTGGCAACTACTTTGTGGCAAATTGAGAAGGGAAACACAAACAAAACCGGTTAAAAGGCAGAAACGTTTGTCAATTATATCCCTGGGCAAGAGCCAGAATAAGGAGAATGTGTGGTTTGTATTTAAGTTTTTAAAAGTGTAGGTAGAACTGGAAAATGTTTGGTGGCTTAGTATATCCTAGACTGTAGGACCTAGGGATTGGAATTTAAGAACCAATTACACCTTAATTACATACAATATCTGTCATAATTTAGAATTCTTAACTAACCATCAGCGACTTTTTCCATTAATTGTACAACTTTTGCTAATTACCAACTATTTTGGGGAAAACTTTTAATTTCATAGAACATTTTCTGGGTAATTTGAAGCAGCTACTAAACAGTTCTGTGGGCAGCTCAAAGTCTGAGCTTTCCATTATCCGGTTGAGTGTGCTCGTCAAAGTACCCGGCTCGGATGCACGGGCGGATGCATCCTGGCAGGATGAGAGACATTGCAGCAGGGGGAAGTAACGAGCAAAGGAGGAACGAATCCTGTCCGGGCCAGAAAATATTTGACGGCAACTTGTCGGAAACTGCTTAATTGCATCGCAGCTCAATTATGCGCCTTTTACACGTTCCTTTATACTTCAATTTCTTTTTGCTTTCCAATTTAGGACCATTTGACATCGGGATCAGGATAAGAATGTATTGGTCGCATGTATTGGTGGCCACCAAGCTGCATATCATAGTGACAAAAGTTCAAGTCATTGAAGCTGGCTTTCATTTTGTGTCGAATATTTGCGGGGCATCCCTTGACCTTCGTTTCGGAGAAAGTTTATCATCGTTTTTTGATGTTGCTATTACAGTTCCGTACTCACTGCCTCGCCGCGAGCTAATGCCGTAATCCGATTTGGGATTGGAAATTCATAGAATTTTCATAAAAAAAACCAGCAGTTGAGAAACAAAAGGGAAACCCATACCAGCAAATAATTTTTACCAGGACCTGGTTGGTAGCGCAAACATAAAAAATAAAGCTCGGCGCGGACGTGATCCTCAATGGGAAAAATGCGGAAACGGTTTCGCATAAATTGTGAACTAATTACGATTTCAGTGTCCGGCACATAGCCATGCACACTGGCCCACATTTTCACAATCAATGCAAAAACCATAACAATTACGAATACAAATGCAAATATAAGCTGGAAAAAAAAGCAAGACCCCCCACGCACCCACACTCACCACACATAAAGGCAAACAAGGAAACCAGCTGAGGTTCTGGCCAAAAAAATGTTGGCATACTCTTTCTTTTATAAATATTTCAATATTTCACTTTAAAAAATAGATATATATTGAATAATTTTGAAAAGGTGTAATCTTTAAAGTTATGTAAGCTTACAGCTTATTAATGTCTTTTAAGGAGCCCTTTTATGGATATTCCTTCGCTCCAATGGAGTAAGCCTCTTTTCCCCAAGGACACTGTTAAGCCTATAACTCAAAGAGGAGTTCCTTGAATTAACGCGGCTAAAAACCTTTGTAGCGCTGATGTTACCTCGTGAAGGAAGGGTATATCAGCATTGGGCGCAGTGACTAGATTACAGTTTTTGGAAAGTCCGCTTAATGGTCGGGTCCCTTACCAGGGAGTCCCAAATTGGGTGCAAGGGCGAGGACGAAGGTGGGCTGGGGTGTGGGTGTGTGGGTTTCGGCTTTGGCTTTCTGCTGTTGAACCCATTTGGAGGGCCGAATGCCGTCTGTTCGACCACAGTGAAAACTCATTAATTTATTCTTCGTTTCGTTTGTTGAACTTAAAATAACAGCGTTAATCCGCTTAGCGCTGCCATTCAACTAAAAACAACGCGGCGGACAACAGCTGGAGGAGGCTTCTCATCCGCCACCCCGACCCACCGTCTGGCTGATAGGACCCTCTCTTTCACGGCTTGTGGTACTGTCTCTTTCGCTGACTGTGCCTCAACAATCAGCGAACTGCGGTTGGGAATGACAATGACGATGACGACTACGATGACGATGGGGATGACAGTGACAATGTCGCGCCGCCTACAAACAAAATGAATTAAGGAAACCACAATGACACAGTTACTGCAGCGAACGCTTGCACACTCTCTCATAAATGTATAAGCCAGTGTGTGTGAGGCAGCTTGTCAGGCTGTGTGTGTTAGCCAGTGTCAGAGCTCTTAAGTTTTAAGCTGACTTCAAGTTGTTGGCAAACTCTGGGACAAGAAGTCAAGTAATGACCCGAAAGCCAATGGCGGAAGCACTTCGCCGATGATTCAACTTGCTCAGGATGCAAGGATGCAAGCCCAACTTTGAGTCTGCGTAAATAAATTTCCGGAAATTCGTTAGCTTTCTAAATATTGATATGGAGTATGCCCGACCCCACAAACTACCAGTTCAGGGACTCAGTTCGGGGCTTTGTTTTTATGCCTATCCATAAACAAATATCCCCCCATCCGCACAGGCTACCAACGTCCTTATTTATATCTGGAGGATGTGTATATATCCGAGTGTCCCAACAGCTCAATGCGCATAATTTTCTTTTTTCATGCCGCTTTGGGAGATTTTTTCTTTGGCCGCCTAAGACAATCGAAATTCGATAATATTTTGCTCAGACACACACACACACACAGTCGGTTAGAAGGAAAGCGATGGGGCTGTAACCGGAGAAAGTGCCGCAGGACACACAAATGGGTCAGCAAAAGGAGCAAGTCGGGTGCCGAGTGGAAACCCATCAAAGTAAACTACAGCTCAGCTTTGAAATTTGATGACAGAAGAGGCCATGGAGGGGGTGGGAAGGAAAGCCAAACAGCCAGGATAACGAGTATAAAAAACAATGAAAATGCCCCGAATGCATGCTAAATAGAGAATTTACGTAAATGGATTTCTAGGCATTTTCGCATTTTAGCCTGGGAATTGAATATAAACTTTGTCTGTCTCCGTGTCGTTGTCCCTTTTCTGTCTCTCGCAGGATAAGCCCATCCGGCATGTGGGTGCATGTGTGGTGGTGTGGTGTACCAACATTAATAGGCCAAGTTTAGGCAAAGATTTCGTTTTATTATGTGAAAATTTATGAAAGCCTTCAGGCAGGACCCGGGCATTTTAATCGTTTCTCCTACTCGTCGGAGGCAGAGTCATTTGTGTACTTGTGCACTCGGATTGTCCGACTCTCCAGGGGTTAGGGGGCTGTGGTAAAGGAATAATTGGATATCCTTGTTACTTATTTACAGTCCTTCTGCCACTGCTGCTACGGCCACTCGGCAAGGCACTGCAGCTCTCCTGCTTCACTTTACTCCGAGAGCTCCGACTTGGACTTGGTGTCTGAGGTTTGGCCTCCGACTTGGGGCTCCGTGTGCTGCGAATGACGTTGACGTTTGTTGGCTTTTGAAAATGCTTTAAGTAAGTTGAATGGGTTCCCTAAGCTGTCCCAAAAGAGCCGCAAAGTATCCATGGCAATGCCACGAAGGCAAAAAAATCCTAAGTGTTTCACCAAATGGGGCTCCATTTCTCGTGTAATACAGCTATCAGATGCAATTTTTTCTATATTTCATTTAACATTTTAAAACTTTAACTGCTTAAAAGAAACAAAAGCTCTGAACAAGCTTATGGGGCTTCCATCAGTAATTGGTCTGGAATGTCCGATTTAATATCAAACCAAACCCAAAGCCAAACATTTTTCGACTCCATTAATTATCCAATGTTTCCTGCCTTGCCTCAGTGGAACGTGCTTCGGGCAGTGTTCACCTTTTCTATGCTCTGTGAAATTTAGCTGATTGCTTTCCATGTTTGTATCCGCATTTTCTCGTCCTTCCACAGTCATTGCAACAATCCAGAAGGACGACAAACAGGGATGGCTATTCAAGCTATTTTTTCTCCCACTCACTTTGCTTCCTTGTTTAGCTGTTCTCGGCTTCCGCTTTTGTTTCCCCATTCCCTCCAGGGAGAACCTTTTTCCCGATGCGCTTTTCCAGCCAAAAAAGGGGCAGGATGAGAAGAAAGAGGGCGTGTGGCAGCAAAGACAGTGGCAATAGCAGTGGCGACAATCTCAAATGGGAATTAGCGCGGTCTGTAATAAGGATCGGCGACGCAATCGCCAGGCGCACAATCATTGGCCTGTGTAAACCTGCACTTAGCGTGGTCATCGGTCCGCCTGCACAGCAAGGTCCTTCGTGCATTCTCGCATCCAGCATCCAGAGTCCTGTTGACTCTCCAGTGGGCAGCCCAGCTGGGCGCAAATGGTGGCACGCTTTGTGCGGCTTCCGGCTCGTCGGCTAATACCCAAATGGATGTTTAGTGTAAGTCGTACTAGCCCGCCCGCTTCTTTATATCCGGCATTGGGGAATTCGATTGGGGTGTACTGGGATCTTGGACAAGGACATTTGATGTTCAGGATCGTAAAAGAGGCCCACAGTACAGCTCTAATGCATTTTGTCTCCTAAATGCATAGTTCTTCTTGTTGTCCTTGACAGAAGTGAGTAGCTACCAGGTATCGCCAAGTCGTGGCACTTGCCCTGCGGCTTCTAGCTCGTCCTTTTCGCGCATCCCTGTCACCCAGCCCCATTGTTCGAGGCTTTGGCCGCATCCTCTTTACGGTTTGCTTAATTTCTCTTTCGTCCTGTGTGTCCAAGTGTTGTGCTTGTTTTTGTTTTTGCACCAGCTTTGGGTTCAGACTCGGGTCCAGTCCAGCGTAATTACGTTCCTTGTTATTGTTGACAAAGTCGGCATTGCCGTCGCCATCGCCATCGCCACAAGCCACCGACTTGGAGTCCTTCCTTCACTGAACTCCCAGTTCCGCGCATTGTTGCTTATTTCTGCTTAAAACTTAATGACACTTTTAGTTAATTATCGCGGTGGATTTGCAAAATTAAGCGATTTGGGCATAATTACAAGGGATTATGTGGCCGGCTATTTTTTCCTCCTCTTTTCCTCTCTTTTATGGCCTTAACCGCACTGGGACCGGCCAAGGGATCCTGGACGGAAAATTCCCTTTTTGATGGCGCATAAATTAATTCAACGTTTCCCGTTCAACACAATGCCCAATTCATTTGAGAGCTGGCCGTTTTTTAAGGGTGCACCGAGCTCTAAATATTTAAGCACACCTTGGGCCTTTAACCTTTTCTTTTCTGTGAGGTTTTTTCTGTTAGCCAAAAGTGCAGCAGGGGCAACTTGGGCAAATAATTTGTGCGTTAAGCTTAACGCAAGTCCCAACAAAAACACAAAACCGCAGGAGAAACTTTTTAGACAACAATTTCGCAAACTTTTCACAAGTGCTGCAAGTTGTAGCAAAAGGCAAAGGAGCAGCACGAGACCGAGGAACAGAACCTGGAGATGGGGCAGAAATGCCAAATGTCGATGTGGATGTGAATGTGGCTGCAGATGCGGATGCGAATGCGAATGCGAATGCCAAGCTGCAGTAACTTGTATTTGCCCACTTAGACAACGAACGAGTTAAAATTTATAGGTATTTCGGCTAAAATCTCGCCGAGTATAAACCACTTAGGCTGCGACCGCAAAAAAAGGAGGCGTGGCCAGCCACTTTAGAGAGCTACCTTGAAGGCAGAGCACTTTTGCCACACGCTGCACTCGCAGCGCATAAATCAGCCATGAAGAGCAGCCAAGTGCCAGGACCTCCCGTTCTTATGAGTGTCTATGTGTGTGCGAGTGTGCTTGTTAGAGTCCAAGTCCTAGCTAGTAGCTACCGGGGACATGTGGAAAGAAGGCTCCTTAAAAAGGCAGGTATCTTTAAATCCATTCAGCTCAAAGTTAAAACATTTTTGTACCCTAAGCTCGAATTATATGAATGAAAATAATTCAATTACTTTAGTAAAAAAATGGTTACTAGAAATAACATAATATTAATTACTTTTTGAAGCTGAAATTTGCTTTAGTTTTTAGTAAATTTTTTAAGAAATCGATGCTGAATCAATGCTGATGCTGAATGAAAGGTTGTTTAGAATGGAAACACATACGCATGTAGTTGTTTTGTTGACTTTTAAAATAAACTCAATGAAATCTCTTAAATAAAAATATGTTTTTATGAAAATAGTATTAATGGTAAATAAATATTAAGTGTTTATTTTGCAAACTGTTCGAAAAACCACACTCCATTCCATTGAAATAAATCCCATTAAAAGGAGTTACCCCTCCATTGGCATCGAAAACTTTTTGTTTTGAGCCGAACTTTCCTTATATTTCATTGTATTTTTCGCACCACATTGGCTTTTAAGCGGGAATATTGAAGGAAAACTATAAATAAAGCAAATAACAATAAATTCAAAAATCCACAAATAAACAACAGCAACATACAAAGTACCGGGCCAGAAGAGCACTTATTTGTAGGCTGGCCAGCAGCGAGAACAAAAAAGGAAGATTCCATTTAATTTCTGTGGTCATCCACCTGGAGTGGTCTGGCTCGCCTTTTCGAGCAGACGAGTGGCGGGAAAAAATCAGCATAGAACTGCATCGAAGAGAGGTGGCGCTGGGGAACGAATGTGGTAGGTAGTGGGTAGGGGCTGAAGCGACCGGAGGGTGTAGGGGCATTTTTAAGTGGATTCAGATCCAACAAGAGTTGCATTTGCATACAAAGAGCTTTTACTGTTCTTCTGCTGTTGTCATTTCTTTATTGCAGCTTTGGCCCAATGAAAGGATGCCACATATCCATGCACCCACATATCCACACACGCATTCACCCACCAATACACATCCACACACACTCTCAGCCACTTATGCATACAGCTATGTCACGTGTAGGTGAGTGTGTGTGAGATGACAGGCTATTTAATAGTTACCTGTTCCATTGGCCAGAATCCTTGCTGGCCCTTGTGTTTCGCCATAAAGTTTACATAACTTCTAAAGAATGGCTTCGAAATATGCTTGGGAAGATTTTCAGTTTGAGTGTTCTGCAAGTTTGCCTTCGTTACACAAGCGAAACATAAACTACCTACCCGGTACTGCACTATCGATGAATTCACCCATTTTTATAGCATACATTTTTGGGCAACTTAATATAAACAACGAATAAATTTCACAATATATTAGAGAGAGTTTTGAAGCTTCAAATAATTGAAAGGGCAAAAGGAATTTAAGATACACTTTAGATTTCCCTATTTATTATTTGAACAATTTATATTTAGCATCAATTAACCTTTTTCTTAAACTTGTGTACAAAAGGATAACCTGACAGTTGGCATATATGCTCAAGGTGCCGCAGAAATATAATCCCGTAACCAGTAATGGTGCCACACCGTACAGGTGCCATCTGTGAGCACCATAATCCGACGGAAACGGTTGTCGGTCTGAGGATTTCGCATCTGTGTTTTCTCAGCGACCTCCTCGATGAAGGATACGGAATAAATGCATATATCTGTTGGTTTTAGTACTTGGCTTAACGTGAAAGCCTCAGAGGCCTACAAGTTAAGGCGAACTTTTTTACTTTATCATATCTTTTTTTGTTTATATGAGAAATATGCCATAATTTTTTTAAACTATTTTTTAATACCTTTTTAAGGATATGCTTACTTTGATGATATGACCTTATTTTCTTCTTATTATTTAACAGTGTTAAATATGTGTAGCACCAAATTCCGCACCGGATATCTAGATTATTGTTCGATCCTTATCTTTGAACCGGAAATTATGCTTGGTTTGCAATTTTTCAGCTTCTACGGATTTTCCAGCGCTTATGCTGACGAGTTGGCCACTTGAGAGGGCCAACTCTCCGGTGCTATTCTGCTGGACAACTTTGTTAGCATCTGCGACAGATTCCTTTGAGATTTCTGCTTCTATACTCAATGGACATCCGGTGATGTTTTAATAATTTAATTTTTTCCACACTGTTTTTCTTTTTTTCGTTGCACGCAACTGGGAAGACTTCATCGGCATCCCAATGGGAACAGCTGAAGAGGCAGCACTTGAAGAAAAATCCCGTGTATTGTCTAATTTACAAAAATGTGCTCTATTAAATAAAAACTGTTTAAAATCTTTAAATTACAAAACCCTAGAGTGAATCTTTTATGTTTAAGTTTTCTGAAAATTTAAAAGGATATGGATACTTAATCTTAAATTGCATGATTTTGAGCCCCTTTTCCCAGTACATAGGCTTGGCCAGCTTCTACCATTGCTGCAGCCTCTGTTTCGGACTCTGACCAAAAGCATTGAAACTCAACGAAGCAGAAACTTGGCAAACAAAACCGGATGCGCGGGTGGAGGATCTGGGAGACGTCTTCAAGTTTAAGTTGCCCGGAAATTGTCTGTTGTAGCGATATCCTGCAGCGTTTTTATATTCGCGTTATGAACTTCTGTCTTTCTTTCTTGGTGTATGTATGGGTGTGTGTGTGTGCAGATGGATTAATGGCAGGAACGTCTGCCGCACGCGCTGACCCCAATGCCAAAGTCCCGAGTCCGGAACCCCGAGCTCCGTCTCCTCCTTATTTCCTCACCTTTAGCTTCATCATGGTCATCATAATTTTCTTCACTTTTTTCCCGTCTCTGCTCTTTTGGCTTTGTCTGTCTGTTTGTTTGTTTGTTTTGTGTTTTTCTCTTTTTCTACCGTGTGCGTGTCTTGCCAAAGTTTTAATTAATTTTCATATTTTGTGCAAGGGAAATGTCTGAGTGGGAAAGAATCGCTGTGGGGCGTTCTCCGAAAGGGAAATTTCCCTTTTGGCCAAAGTAAAAGACGGAAAAGCAGGTTCATCTGAGCCAGCGCCCTGTTAGTTTGGTTACAAATTCCAGAAGGAACTGAAATGAAAACCAATGCCACTTCTTCTACGGACTATCCGAAAATTCAACACATTTTCAGCAAGAGCCATTCCAGAGCTATATTTGGTTAGCCATTTTTCTGCAACTATGTTCCCATTCAGAATTTGGTTAGCTGCTTCAAAAGCACGTGCTCGCCCCCAAAAAGCTGCTGAAATTGCTGCCAACAATGGCAAAAATCTAGCAGAGCAGAACGGATGTTCATTTGGCATTTGGCACTTGTACACACATTCGCAGGATACCACGGGCCAAGGAGCCAAGTGTGCCCCAAATGTATTTATCGGAGCGTATGCAGCTGAGGTACACATTAAATGACAAAATTTACCAAGGAATTCCTGTCGAGGTGCTGTTGTCGAGGTGTATTTTATGACGTCTAACTCACCGCATTTTGTGAAATTCGCAGGATTTTGAGGAGAAGGAGATGGTTTAATCCGTTGAACGATTTGTTTATTAGTCCGAAAGTAATAATTAAATATTAATCCTTAGAGCTACAGACTTATTAGATAGAGTAAACAAGTATTTTGTAAGATTAGCTTTCATTTTAAACTTCTTTTAGACCACTGTTTGAGCCCACGTTAATGCACGTTTTAGAATAAGTTGCAAGTTGTGTTTTTTGGGCTTTTCTGGCTGCGTTGATCGCAATGCTTTTGCCGTCATCAGAAGGCCACCATCGTCCTTATTGCCATCCTTGTACCCACAGCCATTGCTCCGGCCATTGTCATACGTCCTGCGTTCTTATCACTGAGACGCTCACAAGCCGCCGCTGACTCTAAATAATCCTTTCCAAGCGACACAAAAAATAAAGGAACACAGAGAGAAAAGTCGCAGCCACCGCCGATGAAACGAGTTGAGGGGTAAGAGCCGGGGGAGCCCGAGGAGTAAGCTGTAAAATCCAAGTTAGTGCGCATAAATCAAGCCTTTAAAACGTGCCTCGCAACCAAAATGTCCGCCAAGGATGCACACGACCCACTCCTCCCCCACACACTTGTCGCCCATTCACCACCCACACAGCCACCACCTCCCATTCCGCAGCTGCTCCACTCTTTCGCAGCCACAACGCCGTCGCAGCCATCGACGTTGGCCCAGAAGTTGCGGCGGTTCAGTTTTCCGTATGCAATTTTATGCAACTGTGGCACATCCGGCCCCGGACCATCCTTTCGCTCAAGCACATCCCCTGCAATTGGAGCCGAGAGAGAGATTGCCACCCGGCCTGTGGTCGCATGTCTGAAATTGTTTACAACTGCATAAAATTTATAAT
Source organism: Drosophila ananassae (assembly GCF_017639315.1). NCBI lineage: Eukaryota > Metazoa > Arthropoda > Insecta > Diptera > Drosophilidae > Drosophila > Drosophila ananassae. The sequence continues at coordinate 13,750,054 of NC_057927.1, read as the reverse complement.
CTTGAGGAATTTATATATTTATTTATTCCATGCTCTTCATTACGGAGCAGCTGGGGAGAAGCCGCAAGGAAATCAGTGCAGAACTAGGCGTTGGTTATCCCAGATTAAAGATACCCTCGGGAGCCCTCCCTACCCCAGGAAATAGGATCTATCAACACTCTGTTGATTGAATTCATTATTTCAACAGAAAGCATAAATCAAATAAAGATTTTCTGTTTGATTCTTTGATGTGCTTGTAATTGTTAGTTAAGCGGTTGCCGTTTTCGGACAAAGGTCCGTGTCCTCTAAGGGCTTAAAATTTAATTGAATTTCAAAAGACATCTCCATTGAGAGCCTGGCAATAGCATTCTGCCGAAGCTCAAAAATAATTACAAATATTAATGTAAAATAAATAAAATATCTAATAACATAAAGAACTCAATCACATCTTAGGTGAAAATCCAATAATAATTGCATTGCTCGGAGGCCCCGAATGTCAATACATTTGTTAACTTCCACACGTACTTGAATGCCAATTTTGTCATTCCAATTAGCAAGAAACAGTATTCGATTTTTGCGTACCTCAATGCGATCAAATAGCAAATGGCAAATCACAAAAAATCAATAGAGACTCAAGGCCACTTCAATTTTCTAAACTAACAGACAAACAAAGGAGTCCCACTCGAAACACTATTTCAGCTGTGGAAGTGTATGGAAATTGGACTAAAGTCCGGGAAAAGAAGGCGCAAATCCCTTGAAGTCCTGACCCGGAGCTCCTTGGGCACTTCGGCCTGGATTTGAGTTGGGTGGCAGGGAATATTGTCCGCCTACTTGCAACGAAACGAGGCAAGGAAAGTGAAAACAAATGAAATTCGTGCGAGGGAATACATTAAAATGAGAGTTTCTTTGACCGGGTCTGAAGTAAAAGCTGGCTCACTGCTCACTGTTTTATAAATATTCATGTTGCTTTCCCAGTGCAGAAATATGCTTCCCTGTTAGTGATTACTGAATGTAGGTAAGGATATGGAAGATGTTTGATATCTTCAGGGTGCATTTGTGATGGAATATTGCGCTAGTTCACTGGGTTACTTTAATTTAAAACGCAAAGTATTCCCTTTTAAATCGAAAAGCATTTCGCATCAAATATAAATTACAGAAATCGAATATAGCATTGGTTTTCTTTGCGTCCTTTGCCAGAACTTTCACCTGGCTGACTTTTAACTTTTCCGGATTTATCGAGCCACAATCCGGAGCACGGATCGGCCAAATATTTGCATCTGTCATTACGCCGGCTGGGACCGAGTTTGGGTGCTCAGGCCGACTCCAGCTCCGACTCCGACTGGGTTTTATGGAATCATAAAAGTAATTAAATGATATATGCGCGGCGGCGTAATTGCCCACCCCCCGGGAGGCTGGATAGCGCCGCGGTGGCAAGTGCGAGAGAGATACAAAGGGCGCTGAACAAATATGCAATGGGATGCGTAATGAGAGCCATGCAATTTTTCAGCTTTTTTCCGCCATTTCGCTCCATAATCCGGCAAAGAGGCCAAGGCTACTGTCCGGGACACGGTCCCGGCTGAATGCTTCTGCCGATCCGGGGCCCGTTACGGATATTACGTAATGAAAGTTAACAATTACGCCCCCGTGCGTGGGCTTCAATAAAATTTTGAGTTGTGGCCATTTTTATTGTAACTGATAATTGCATTGTAATGACACTGGACACCACGGCCGCTCCTCAGCCAGCAGGTCTGCAGGTCGTCATACGGGGTTAAGCACACATACCATGTCCCCAGTTGTGCCCGTTTTTCCTCTTCACTCACTTTTCCTCCCTTTCAATACCACAGGCCAGCATTTTAATTATCCCATTGTGTGGCACGTGAATGTCGATTATGGGAGGCTTCTGGCCAGGCCATATTGAATCGTATGTGGCGTGAAATTGCCGAGAAATTGTGCAAACAGAAATCTCAGGATGTTTCGACGCCAGCGGTAATGGGCAAAGGATCGCATTTTCAAAAAACATTCCATCCAACAATATGAGAGCTCCCTTAAAATTAGCAAAGAGATGGAAGGCTCCTCAGCCACCAGATGAGGCCCAAGGGTGGAGGACCTGCTCCTGGGCCCAAGCCTTTATCAACAATTAATTAAATAAAAGCCCGATCATTAGGCCACGATTTGTGGGGCATATCCGCTTCCGCCTCAGGCCGCAACCAACACACTGGCACATTAGGCGTTACGTTCCATGGAACAGGACAACAACAAGTGACAGGATTCCGCCAGACCCCGGGTCAGATAGCTTCCATAGCCCATACGCATTACACTTGAAAAATAACATTCAGGTACTTGTTATATAATATTATTAAAATTTTGGGCCTTTAGATTTTATTTCTGTGTTTTGGAGTGAAAATATCCTGTAAGCATGTAAACATGTCGTGGATGCAAATGTAAATATTTTCTTGGGGTGTACGAGTTGGGTGGCAATCAGTACCAGCCACACATGCATGGGGCTTCCAGTCTGCCATTGTTGCCGCTTGATGGCTGCCGGACATTCGACTGTTGTTGGTGTTGTCCTTTCTGCTGCCGCAGCTCCTCCGGGTGCAGCGCTACTTGGTGGTCCAGCCATATCATCGTTATTGTTGGTGCCGCCGACTGTGATTTGTTGGCATCGTTACTGTTGTCGCTCTCAGCAAACTGTGCATAAATCGTGCACACCTACATTATGTTGCGATAAATCTGTAATGACCAGAACAGGCCAACCAGGCCAACCCGACCAACAAACCAGCCATCCAGCCAACCAGCCAACCGACAACAACTGAACACGCACACAGTTAGTCATACAAGTATGCGACCAAGTTAATTTGCGTGTGTTTAAATGTGCGTAATTATTGTTTATCTACCATGCTTTACAATTTAACCGCACTCGAGCTTTTATATCAATTGCAATCTATTTAAATATATTTCAAATGAGCGCAAGTACGGGTAAATTAAGGATATACAGACAATAAAATCGCAGGATAATCACAGATGATGGTGGTGGCTATGACTTGACTTTTCGTTTTAATTTCATTCAGTAAATAAAAAACAATCCAATCCCATTAGTTATGATGCCACAGAGAGCTTCTTGCGCTTTAATCTCTGCACTTTCGAAACTTTAACTTTGCATCCAAAGCTTCAGAATTTGTATGCAATAAAACTTGGCAATTTTCTAGAAATATTCTGCTCAAATCATTTGTATAATTTCATTCCATTTTCCCGGTGGCAAGTGCCATATGAAACTTTTACCTTCGGTTGGCTCCTTTGTGGTGACGGGGTGTCTGGCTGGGACTGGTGCTGGGGCGGAAGGCCGTGGGAAAGGACATATTTGCCAGCCTCTCACAGTCAGTTTGGAGTAATTAAGTTAATTTGTCTTGACTGCCGGGCCAGAGATTTCAACTTTTGCCTCGTGTTCTCGTTAGCAGGCGAGCATTGAAGGCGCGGCGCAATAATTTAACCATTTCAGTTTGTCATTTTAGTGAGGGGGACACATCTCCCTATCAATTGCTACTTTAATCAACTCTCTTCCTCAAATTTTATTTACGAGGGGTCACAAAAAATGGCACAGAGTGCGGAAAAATCGCCGGCAAGTCTCGCGGGCCGGGGTAGGCACCATATTTCGCGAATGTGCAAAGCAGATACCCGACCGAGTCTGTCATTGCGAGTGCGAGTGTCAGCCTGGTGGGGGCATCATTAAGCGCTTCATTTTGATACTTAAAACTTTGCGGGGCTGCAGCTTGTGGCAGCAACAGCACTGGCAGCGGCAGTGGCAGCAGCAACTTCAACTCGCGCCCAACGAAAGGCGACGTAATTTTTAATAGTTTCGCAATTAAATCGTAAAATTTAACAACTTTGCGCACTTCTTAACGAAATTGCGCAGCCAACGAACGAAACTGACACTGATGCATTTCCGGTTAGCCAGCAGGGCCTTCCGGCCTGGATGGGCTGCAGAGGGGAGGAAGTTGGGCTGCTGCCCCGACAGGCGAAGTGGCAAGCTGCACTGCGCTTAATGAGAAAATTTCACCCGAATAACTTTTTCCCCCAAGCCTCCCATTTTCGTCCTGTTTTGCGCTGATGCGTTGTTTGCCGGTTTGTTGGTGGTGTTGCTGATTCCGATGCACAACTTTTAACTTTCTCTTTCATATCTTCATTTTTGGATTACTTTGCAACTTTACTTACATATTTTTAAGCAAGCATCACATTAATTATTGCCCTGGCACTTTCGAAAGGAAGTGCGTACGCGTTTCCCTCATGCTGGTTGCAAAGCAAATAAAGTTTCTGAAAAACAGTTTCCTTCTGGAACATAAGTTCCTTTCAAATTAATTCTCAAAAGTATTTGCCAAGGGAGCAATATAAAACGTATTTTTTGGTCTGAAAATTAATAATGATATGGTGCCGCCATACATATATGCTTTAAGTATCTTAAGTAACGCCATGAGCTCGTACTTGATGTATGAACCACATTGTGTAATCCCAATCATTCTCCCAACACGATTCTTATCCGAGCCAAGGAGAAGCTTCTTTTTCGTTTTTGCGGAAATAACCTTTTTGCCATTCATCACCCGGCAACTGAACCGAATTGGCAACTAATCTAATCTCGGCGAGGCTTCCACACGCGCCGGCATATAAATCCAGCAACCACAGACAGATTTCGCCACATTGCAGGCGGTGACCGGGCCGGCACCTCAAATTAAATTAAGCCATAATTTATTTCCCATGGAGACGGGCAGAGAGACAGCAGCCCACAGAAGCCCACAAAAGCTCAAAATTCAAATGCCCAACAAAAATATGGCACTAAGAGCTGCTGCTTCTGGTTTTGCTACTCCGTTTTCCTTTGCCTTGCTCCTTCGGCTCCTGCAGATCCTGCTGCATCGCTTCATACACGCATACACTTGGGCACAAACTGGGAGCCAGCTGAGAGGAGAATTTATTGGAATTCCATCAATGGCATGGCCCAGAGCTCTGGCGTTCCCGATTCCTAGTTCCCGTCCCACTGGCGTCCCACTGGCGTCCCACTGGCGTCCCACTGTGACCCGCACAAACTCCAAATGCAAGGTCCTAGTTAGGTCCTAGTGCTGTCAACTAGTTGTAAAAGCTAAAAAAAAGGCAATAAATGGTATTCTAAGAATTACTTAAAGACATATTTTTTATATTAGTTTCCTAGTAAGGTACGATCAAAAAAATTACCATCTGCATTAATTTGGTAATATCTATATGTAAACTGGTAAACATCTACCTGACAGCACTATCGAACATTAAAAGCCAGTTCCCATCAGGACGAGATGGAGGAGTCTCGGACACGACAGTGTGACCCGCAGGAGGCACGGGCTTGGCACAACGAGGACTTTGGCACGGATGGCTCATCATAAATACAAAGCAGGCCAGCGCTTTGTCAAGCAGCGTTCGACACTTTTATTGGCTCGCCCTGTCGCCCTGCCGTGTCGTTTTGGGTCGTACTCCTCTATTTTTGCCAAAGAAGAGGTGGCCGTCATCGATATGCCAGCAGCATCCTGCACTTGCCACAGCTCCTTGCCAGCCCGTCCGGCTGCTGTTCTTTCTGCCAGGCAAATGAAATTGAAAATTTTTATGATGCCAACACCAGGAGAGTCGGACAACCTGATGGGCCCATAGAATGCTGAAAATTTAAGCTTCTGTATAAAGTTGGTTAATCTGCCAGCTGATTAAGATGAGATTGAGAGGCAAGTCGTCTTAACCCACTGATAGACTCTTTAAAATTATTAACAATTCAAAAAATTTCTCAGTTTTTGGATTATCTAGAAATGTTACCAGAACTATTATTATTTAGGCCTTATTTAAAATACAGCAGTTAACCTTTCTGTTTATTCAAGAGGCCAAAATGGGTTAAGACCAATGTTGGCCACTTCAAAACATTAATGGCCAGAGCCAGAGCCAAAGCCAAAGCCAACGTCTGTATAATTTTTATGAGCGCCGATGGGCTACACGTGCTCTCCGAAAATGTTTATGACTCGCCTTAAATATTTTGTAGACCAGAACCCTTGAACTAAACGAGTTAGTTCGGAGTTGGGTTGTGGGCCAAAGTAGCTGGCAAGTAACAAGCTTAACCGCAAAAGTTTTAAATAAACTTTTGTTGCTGTTGTTCCTGTGTTGCTCGGAAAAATATATTTTCAGAATGCGTCCGCGCGAGCGGCATAACTATAACTTCCGATTCCGTTGGTTGGCTGACTGGATGGCTCTAAGTCCAGGAATGGGGTGTGGATGGGTAGGGCTGTGGGAGCTGTTGCCTTGTAATGCTGTTAAATATAAATTCAAAATATATACGAGTGTGCGGGGGAGTTGGGCGATAGCAACTTTGTTTGCCACTATTTTCCTTGTTGGTTTTTACTTTCTGGGTTTTTAGCCTTTTTCTTTCTTTCATCTCTTTTTGCCAGGCTTTTTCTTTCGCTTTTGTTACTTATGCAATTTGCATGAGCGCCAAACACCCACGAACAACTAACAAGTCTGCACCAGCCACAGCAACAATGCGAGCAGCCAGCAAACTTCCGCCTGATGAATAAGTGTCTACTGCCGCCCACAACAGGGGGGGCGTGGGTGTGGTCATGTTGCCCTCCCCAGCCCGAGTCCCTCTGTTTAGTTGGCCTGACTGTACGCAGCCAGCAGTTATAATAAAAACAACTTCCTAATTGAGAAAATAAAAATCAACAGCAATGATAACTGCCCCAAGTGGCAACAATGGGTGCAGACTGTGAGCTGAAAGTAAGGAACTTGAAGAACATTCAATCTCTCAAAAAACTATCAAGTTGACAAAATAAAATATTCAATTTCATTATATTGAAAGCATTTTTGATTAATTGAGAAACAAAATAATTCCATTACTGAGAAACCAAGATTCCATATCCTTGACATTTTTCAAAAATTTTTCATGTATGAAAGGATTTTTAAATCGTATTATGTTGGAAATTCAATTTTTATACAACTTGGCAAGGCCACTTCATTGGCTTTGAGGCTCTTTTAAAAGTTAAATTGAGCTTTGCGACTTAAACGTGACTTTGGAGAGCGAAAGTTGAACTGGACCTCGACTGAGTGTCCTCCGAGCTCATCTTCGTCTCCTTCATGCGGCTCATTTAACCCATTGTACCGTTCCCTGCCAAGGAATCGCAAGTGCAGCTGCGAAACTGCAGTCTGGCATAAATTTAACGCAACACAAGTCGGACTTCCGGTCGGAGCGACCGCCATGTTGTTATGCATGCAGCCTGGAAACCAGCAGCCTGCATCCTGCGCCTGTGTGTGTTGGTGGGTAAAAATTCAACTTAACCGAAAGAATGGAAGAAGAGTTGTCCAGACAAACCAGCATCCAGCAAACCAGCAGCCAACGAGCAAGAGCCTGGCCCAAATGAAGTTATGCCAATGCTGATAGGCAAACAATATCGCGGCAAGGCTTTAACAATTGCAGAGAAAACAATATTAAGGTTTTTTTTAAATAATAACTGTATAGAATCATAAAGTATTTATGGCTTTAAATTTTTTATCAGGAATAAAAAAAAATTTTAAAAACAAAGTCTCAAATTTATAAATATTTTTTTTAAATGTAACAGCATTTGAACAAACGGCGACTCATATTAATTTTTGCTATCTGTGTGACGCGTTACATGCGTTCTGTTGTATGCGCAGCTCTGGCAATAAATTTGATTTGTTTAGCAATTTGTTGCATATCGCATTGCGCATACGCCCCGTACATTCATCTCGTCTCAGTGCAGTCACGTCGCCTCTCGTCCTTCGTCCCTTATCCTTTGCTCGACGCCTGCCGCTGTCGTCAACGATCTAGCCTGCAGTTGCTTTAACGATGAATAACGTGTTTCGGTTGCTTTTGTTTTTGCCGCTGGCTCTTCCATTTGTTTTTTGTTTTGTTAGTGGCTGGTGTTTTCATGTTTCAGCTACATGCAACATTTTATGCACTTCCATTGACAATAATTTATATTGAAATGTGTCACTGCAAATGCTGAAGTGGAGGGGCTCGAATGGCTTCTCCTGTCATCTCCGTGAGGGTGGAGCTGCATTAGTTTCTGGGTCTGGTTGGCGCATTTAATTTCTGGCTGCAGCCATTAGTCATTGCGTGAAGCAAATCAACTTTTAGTCTGCTCACAAACGGCAGCAGAGACCGTTTCATTTGATAGCCATATTATGCAATATGGAAGCTATAAAAAATGCTTCCCATTTACTGCTGGTGGATGTTTGTTATTTTTGTTAAAATTTCATGGAAACAAGCTAAAAGTAACCATGTAAGTTGATATAATCAAAGGTATCACACATTTTTCGGTATAGCTGTATAGCTGTTTATGTCTTTGAATTCAATTCATTGAATAGTTCACTCTTGGAAGCCCCAAGCTTGAAAATGTAGATTTACTTCATGGCAAGGGTAGTAACATTTTGTAGCATTCGCCATCAACCAGCTTCCACGAAATGAACCCTTTTTTAAGCATCTCCTTTTATGCAATCGATGGCAAGTCAGTGCCAGTGGTGTCCCCTTCGCATGCACTTTATAATTAATAACAATTTAGCATGTACTTAATTTTAATTATTACTCAATTAGGTCAGCGTCGTTATAATTTAAGCACCCGGCACTGTGCAGATAATTAAAAGCGCGAAAATTTAAACAATTTTCAGAGCAACGCAATGACGTCCTGCCAGCCAGCCATTCAGCCGTCCTGTCGCTCGTCTTGATTTCATCCTTTTGGTGAGTGAGCGTCTTCGCGTTGCCGTAATGTTTGTGGGCGAGGTCATTAGGGTCGGTTTGTGGGGAAATTTGATTTCACAACATTTTGTCAGTGAGCGAGTCAACCCAACTTTCCGAGTTTACGATGCACATAAATTTTATGACCAAGTTTCGGTTATAAATATTGTATAGTTGACGAACTTTACTTCCACAGCCTAATGAAGTGACGATGAAGAGGCGTGACCTCAAAATTTGCGCCGCGAAATTAAGTTATTATTGGATAGTAGCTTTTTCAAGAAAAATACTGAAATTTAAAGTCACAATATAAATAAAAGGTAAAATGGATTTTTTTAGTTTCGCTCAGCAAATGGCAAAGAAATGTCTAGGGAGTGGCATCCCTGGATACCATGATCTATAATTCCATTAATTTTTGTTGAAGATGGTCCAATTCAAGCCAGCCGGAGGCAATTTGAATGCCATTAGGTGAGCGCCCACGCACGGCCCAACCAGCCACAACACAAAAAACGAGCAACTCCATATCTGATTGAATAATAATGTGTGCTTAAGGATTTAATGTGCTCCCAGCTCCCAGTGTCTCGCTCCCTGACACTGGCTTCCACTGGGGAGCAGGCATGGGGCGGCGGACCCAAAAACCCAACACAAAATGTTAAATTACAATCCCATGAACGCGGTGGAATCACTGAATCTGAATCTGATGCTGGATCTACCCATCTGTACTGTTGACACCGGCATGGCCAATGGGGAATTTCCTTCCCCGATGCTGATTGCCAAAAAGAGATAAAGATAAAATAAATAGTGAAAGGAAAACGATTGTTTCCCGAAAGTCTGCCAGACACATATGGGCTTCTTTTCAACATACTATGTATGTATGTGTATTGGAAACAGGTCGGAAAAGCAAAAAAACTATCATACTCTATTATTAAAATTAAATACTTTAGCCTTTAAAATACTTTTTACCCTTAAATACTTTTAGACATTTCGTCGTTTTCTCATATAAATTAAAAATTAAAAAAATTATGTTTGTCTACAAGTAATTGTCAAAAAAAATACACGATCTATGAAGTATCCTTAGGCGTATCCTTCCTGCGTATCCGGGTCAGCTTAGCATAAAAAGGCATGTTCAATGGTAAAGGAGCAAGATTGTTATTTGCGCAATGACAAAATTGTGGAAATTAACAAACAGACAAATTCCTTTGTTTCTCATGGAGCGCCTGCAACAAAATTAATTTACAGCTAAAAACAAACAAAATGTCACAGCTAACCTTCTGAGTTTCCGAACGTTTTCGCGATACTTTCCTTCCTGATTTCCGGCCGGAACATATCTGGCAACTAAGTACGTTTTTCCTTCGCTATCATCGGCTTGGCCATATCCGAACATCTCTGATGACTTCCAAACCAGAGCAGTAAAGTGGCACGTATCTTCACTATATCCCGGCTGGTGAAAGTTGTAATATTCTATTTCATCATACCATTTCTTCACAGATTTTAAAGGGTTTCCAATAGTGACTTCTATGTTTTCCGTGTAATTTCCTTCATTTTGCGAATGTTCCAGAACCTGGCTTTTGGCCATAACCTGCTGTTGCGATTGGATCAATACTGTGCGTTTTAGTCTATAACTAACTCACGGCAGCATACGCCTGACAATCTTCGCAAAGGGATGATGACAACTGAAGATCTGGGACAGCATGCCGAGCTCTAAGCCGGTTGTGCAATATTAGACAGTCTTGCTCCACCGTGGACTTAACATCGACGATCGCCTACGATTAACGATACTAATTATTTAGTCATTTCTACAAAGGGGCATTTTGAAATGATTACCGGGTAAAGTAAAACTAACAAAACAAACAAGTTCATCATAAATGTTGATAAATAATTTACAATTTATGAAGACAGTCCGAAATATTTAAGCATTTTTTAAATCATCCCAAGCTCCAAAATCAATTGTCACTCAAAAATTTTGTATCTGGCACTCTTAGATTTAAACATATATTTGTTAAAGAAGTACAAATTTTTCCGAAATACATACATTTTCAGATAAAACAACACCCACTAAACACACATCGCCAAAATGTTTTTTTTGATCACTAATTTACGATTTCATAATCTTATTATTAGGGATTAGTATTACTATTTTCAAGGTGACAGATCCTCATGAAAAAAGCACTGGCGGGCGACGACCACACAGAAATTGTCCATCCGTTCGTCATTTTGAAGGGGATCCTCCCAAAAAAGTGACAAAAAATCTAAAAAATATTTTGTTTCCAGATTTTGATGCAGATTGGTGGGAAATCGATTCACAAATCGTTTAAGGTACCCCGCTTAATAATCGGCTGCTTTGTGGCAAAGATACAGCCTTCGATGGGCGTATGGGCTCCTCCAATGTATTTTCCTCATTTGGTAGGCAATCGTTTAGCAAAAATATATAAATAATTCTAGATTTCTAGATATTAATGCAAATTTAATTGCTGAAATTTTTATTATCAGATAAAAATTCTGTTTCATGATAATCCCGATCTCATTTCTTCGAGTGGTATTATTCGCAATCCAAACTATATTTTAAATAAAATTTAAATTCTGATGTTTTTGAGTAATTTTTGATCACACCTCGTAAAAGATGCCTTTAAACGAGTCATCAGGTTCAACTGAAATCTGGTGCTTATCGCTGGCAATTTGTGTCTAGTGTCGACAGCTGGTCGGAGCTTTAATGCTTTTGGCATTAGGAGGGAACTGGCTGACGTGTTTGGTTTTTGGAGGTGCCCATGTGCAATTATTTTGAGCGAGCAACCGCTACCAGGACAAAGGATAATGCGATGAGTTTGGATCGTCAGCGGCAGTGGGCTAACTCTATTACGGTCACGCCCCCAATCCACATGCCCTCCGAAAGATATGAAATTTTTCCTACTGTCGCTCCATGGAGCTGCGGCAATAAACGTTCAGTTTCGTAGTTGGCTTTGGCATGCATGTGTCCTGGTTGCGGGTCCTGTGACGAAAGATGAGCTCTGGCCGCAACCCATGTGGCTGATGCTTTGGGCCATCATTGTTGACAACAATATCAGTGTTTGTGACAACAGTCACAGCAACAAAAACAATAGTTCCACCAACAACCCAGAAGCAGCGACAACTGCAAGTTACTTTGTCCTCCGTTTGGCTTCGGTTTCGGGTTTTTGGCTGTAAAATGTCAATTTGGGACCGAGAAGATTTATTGTGTGCTGGTTTGGGGGGCGTTTGAGTTTAATAGGCACTCCTAAATATCTCATTTACCTCAAAAATATTTCTTCCATCAATTTCGACAGCATGGGGAGCAAAAACCCACTTTGCGATAGCAAAGCTTTAGGCTTTGGTTTAGATGTGAGTGCTATTTATTATTTTTAAAAAGGGGAATATTTAAAAAACTATTTGCTTGGTTTTGTGTTGGAGTAATAGATAGAAATTTCTGTCATTACCAAATGGAGTAAAATGGAAATGACACTTTTACTCAAAAAGTGGTTAACCGACATCAGAAAAGTCATACGCAATAAAGCTGAATATATTGTTGGCATATGAAAACCCCAATATGGCAACGGGAAAGATGGGATAACTTGCATAACAAATGCTATTTATCCTTCCGAGTTGCCTCGTGACAACAGCCCCAAGGTATCCTCGTTCGGACTAGCCCAATAACTCAATTGAGAAACCGATGGGACCCTGGCATAACTAAACTAATTTCTTTTAATTCAGACAGAGCGCATTCGGTTCAGTTGTGTCTGTGGATGGAAGTCCCCATGGGGACTCCCAGCAATGCCGGCCAAATGGCCGGGTGCGAAACTTTGACGTTCTTCACTCCTCCCCTGTACAGCGACTGATTTCGGCCACCAGCCCCCTCGGTCTGCTTCTTTCCCGGTTGCTGTCCTGACCGACATTCGACGAATTGACCCACGCAGCTTGTTATTTTTCGTGTGCAACAGCGCGATTCGTTCGTCCTGGAGGCTATCAGACTCTACCCCTTTCATACCAATGCATACCGCCCCCTAAAATTAGTGATGCCAAAAATCCTAACTCGGGGATAGCCAGTATATTGCTGCAGATATTGGAAAAATATTCAAACGATATTTTATCAGTCAAGTTCAATGATTCTTTTAATTTAGGTTGCGATAGGAACTCCATCCAAAAGAACCCAAATGCAACATCACTGAATCGGATGCTCTTCCTCGTTTCTAACCAAGGAACTGGAGCACTTTGCCGTGACAGTTCACCTTGCTTTTTTGTCTGGTAAAAGTTTGGCTCTATTTTCGCCAGATTCCGCATTCGGCGATTCGGACAGCCGACGTCTGTTTTTCACCTGCCAAGCTTTGCGTTCCCCGCCATTCTCCTCCTATCGGATTTGGATTTGGGTTCCGATTCAGGTGATGCTTGTTTGCGTATGGGAAATCGCTTGTGTGTGTCCATCTGTTGAGGTGTGTGCCTGTGTATGGGTTGTGCGAGCAGGTGCGTTTATTTTACGCTGACAATTGTAATTTTCCCAGAGAGCAAAGGTTTTTAATTAGATTTTACTTCATTTTCCGCTGTCATTCAATTCAATGCACGGCGGGTGCTCTATACCAGTTCGACGAGAAGAGAAAATAAATGATTTTCACAAGTTTTTCTTAACCTTTTTAATTTTGAAGCCATTTTTTAAATAGTTCAGCTAAATGGGGTTTTATTTAAGTGGTGTTTAACTTGACATATTTCCTATCCAAGTAGGTATTTGAAATATTTAGTATGATTTTTAAATATTTATTAGTACATTATTTAATTTGATTTTTGTGTTCATTTCACTCTCAATTTCCTTACAACTCAATTACTCATAAGCTGAGCGTATTTTTGAATAATGAATCAGTATGACATTAGGAATTATGAAAATTCGCGAGTATTCCTAACACAAGACGACAAAAACCATGTTTGCACAGCTCCAGGATTACCCAAATATGAAATTGAAAAAAAGTACCGACATTTAGAGTGCCCATTACAAAAGGCAGTCAAAAAGAACTATATACCAAGTCCCCGTCCCAAGATAGTGGTATCGTGCGAGCCCTCAGAACATGAGGAAATATTTCCCGAGGATGAAGAAAGTACCAAGCCCGTCTCAGAAAGGAGCATGAACTTAAAGGATATTCTAGAAGAGGTTAAGCTCATAAAACGACGAGTGAACCGATTAAATCATCTATTGAAAACCGATGTAGCAGAGTGCCCGACTATAAAAACTTGCTATGACGATTTAATGTCACAACTCTACGAAGCTAGTCCACTCATTCTTGAGCTTCAAATCAATAGCCATAAGTTGGACATCCAACTTCCCCAGTTGCTATCTGCTCGTGAATGTACTGAAATGAACCTTAAAATGAACCGTGATGCCCTTTGCAGGGATAAGAAAATAGCTGATGCTTTGCTAAAACGATTGGGGAATCTGGACTCCTTCCAAAGGACTATGGAAAAAGAGCAGGCGCTTTGCCTCGAACGATATCGGCACGTGGATAGAGAGAAACTAGATGGAATGGAATTCGATAGGGATTCGGAAAAATGGGAGAGGCTTACCGCTTACCAGATATTAAATGTAGCAAATAAGAATAATTACCAGAAAACGAAACGTTTAGTCTTTAAACAGATTAACCATCTGAAGCAGTCCTCTAAAGAACTTCATTTTATCTTGATAAAAGAGATGAATATTGCAAGAATTGAAGTTTTTGGGCTCAGTGGAAGCTCCTCTGGACCCATTGAGGGTAGAGACATTGAAAATGCATCAACTGTACTTAGCTTCAAAGCTTAACGAGAAAAAGACTGGAAGGTTGTCTGTCAGAATACTTCAGAGAAATTTGCGGTCTTTTTCTTGTTAGGTTTTTTAATTTCTAAATAAAACTTATACTACAAAATAGATACTATTTTTGTTATAATTGGGGGCCCTTTTTTGAAGGGTAAGGCGTATACATGATTTATTACCCCTTAGGGTACGTCTAACATTTGCAATAGAAATCTGAATTTGTAACTGGGAAATGGAAAACCCGAATGACTTCATAGCCTACAATACATACATAGATGAGTTATCTATGATTTACCGGTTAAAACAAAGTAATACTCTCTCCAGAACACATACCAAATCAGATTCTGGCATTTCTATATTTTTCCTATACATTTTTTAAATCTTTTCATACCTATTCAATTAGATTTTGATTTACTGAACTATGGACTGTGAATTGCCCGAGAGCCTACCATCTTGCCGAGCGGCAGGACTTCCCTCGAAGGAGGCACCAGTTCCTATTATCGTAGAAGGAAAGCCAAAATTCATTGGGAAGAAAAAAGAAGTTACGGAAATAAGGGTAAAGAATGAACTATTTCACTGCGATGCGGACGGACTTTCGAATCTGGATGAGCTGTCGGGCGAAGTAGGTGATTCCACAGAATGGACAACGCCAAGATGGTTTCAATTGGATGAAATACAGAAGGAGCTGAGTGGCTTGAAGCTCCGAGTAAGCCACCTGAACGGCAAATTCCGTCTAGGTGTGCCCAAATGTCCTGATATCGAGTCCTGCACGGATATTGGGTTGGAAGCTAGGAACATAGACACCCATCCCGATATCCTGGACCTTCAGCGCAACAGCCAAAAGTTGGTCCAGCAGCAGGCTCAGCTTGAACAGGTTAAAAGGGCTAGCGATCAGGCCATTACGCTTTTAAAGAACTCTATCAGCCAAAATATGTGCTTTGTTAACAGCATGCAAGGTTCGTTCGGGAAGTTAGACTGCTTCGAACGCAACTTGGAATGGGATCAGGCTCTGTGTCTGCAACGCTTTTGTTCTTTAAACCACCGGAAGCTTAGTAACGACTTCAGCAACTTGAACAATTCAGTCACCTTCGAGATGGAGGAGCCGTGTGCACTGAAACTCAGTCTGGAAAAGCTGATCACAATCAAAGAGTACACGGGAAAAAAAAAGCTGGCCACGCAGGTGATCTTCCAGCTAAAGAGTGGCGCAATTAACCTTCTTGATTGCATGACTATGAGAATTCATACTCTGGATGACCGTCTCTATTATCCCGATCGCCATCAGACGCTTATGTCCTTCATTGAGCGAAATTCAACCCTGTTCACTGCAAGTGAAAGGCATTCATCCACGCGTCTTCAAGACCTATCAGATTATATGCGTCGCAACTCATCGTTCTTCGAAAATCGTACGGAAAATCATGAAGGGAAAAATCGCGAAAGGCAAAATCGATCAAGGTAGTTGGAACAACTATTGTCTGAATTAACAATGTTTGACAAGTTCAAGAAAACATGCTCCAAGTGTAGACATTTATCAATTAGAATAACGTGACTTGTGTAATTTCAGTCAAATCTGCGATTTTCATTCGTAATAAATTCATCTGGCAGCTAAATAAAACCCATAATTCTTGTGTTGATTATTTGTTCATGGTTTTCTATACAATACTAAATGTATATATATTCCCTATACTATATACCCAGCATTGTGTTAGAGAAAACCGCATAATTGAATTTATTTTATTTTATATTGTTGCTTATAAAATAATGGGTTAATTACGAACTTATGGTATATAACGAAAGATTTTGATTTAAATGTATTGAATTGATAAACATCTTTTTTTCCACTGCGATCGTCCGTTGCCTCCATTGTTGGGGTAGCAATACGAAAAGGATAACTAGAGAACAAGTTTGTGACTCGGCCAGACCTAAAGCAATATGTGCATCAATATAAAAATTGAAGCTAAAAGCCCAATTCGCACATCATTAATGCCAGCACCAGAGTGACCAACTCTGCAATTAAAAAAAGTTAAATATCTTATGAAAATTAAAAATATGTTGCACTGACACCCTCGGAACGTTTTTCTCGAACTGGCCTGCCATATTTCCAGCGGGTGTATACCTTGCTACCACATAGGTATTACCGGATTTGCTTTTTGCTTGACCATGGCCCATTTCTGTCGAAGACTTCCAAACCACGGCAGTAAAGTGTCCAGTTTTCGCAGAAAACTCGGGCTTATTGAAATCATAGTCCTTTATCTCGTCGTACCAATCTTGAACACATTTTTTTGGATCTGATGATGTGTAGTACAAATTTTCCCCGTACTTTCCCTGATGATCCGAGTGTTCGAATTTCTCATTTTCTGCCAATTCCTATGCCCAATAAACTAGATATGACACAATATTAATAAATTTTGCGCATTTGCTTACCTGTGCATACTCAGCACAGCCTTTGCTTAGTGACGCTGATAACTTTAGAGCCGGACATCCATGAAGGGATCTCAGCCGGTTGTGCTCTTGCAGACTCTCCTCTTCTCCTTCACCCGTGGCAACTTGATATTGATACAGACAAAGAATCGCAGCAAAAATAAAGCCCATCCAATTCATTTTAATTTTCTTTACTTTTTTTCACTTTATCTATAAAATTTTTTTTAATTTTAGCAGAAAATTTTTATTTAATTTTTTTTCGAATGGTTTGAAAGTTTTATCTGACTGATGAAAAAACGTAAAATTACATACAAGCTTTGTTGATAAGTTTTTCCAAGCCAACTAAATTAGAAATGTTTGTCACAAATTTTTTTATTAATTATTTCTTGAAATTTTAAACTTTAAAATTTAAAGTATAACATTTTTACAAAAAATTGACAAAAACAATAAATATGCATTGAAATATTGTTATTGAAATAAGTAATCATCGTAAGTCTCATCCAATGTATATTTTTTTTCTGATGTTAATGAAGTAAAGAAATTCTTTTGGTTTGATCTTTTTGGCAGCTAAGTTCTGTATGTCATTAAAAAAATCATCGGTTATATTAAATCCATTAATGAGTGACAATTGTATGATAAATGACTCAAAAGAATCTGCTTCAGAACCATGTTGTTGTTTATTTTCTTCTGATGTTAAAAAAAAGGAAAATATTTGCATTTTTAATCAAAACCTTACACAGGACAGAAGCTTTTACTGCTAGAAATTGTACACCTTATTATCCAATTTGTTATATTTCCTAATCTATTTCTACTGGTTTTGCACTATGCTTTACATTAAGAGCGGCTCTATAAACGATTCGAATTCGAAGCGGGATAATTGCTATGCCATAGGACTAAGGACTAGAGAAGAGCCAGAACTTACCTCTGTTCCAGAGAAGCCGAAGAGAGTGCCTTTTGAAGTGACGCGAATGAGTGTCGCGGTTGATCCATGTGAGTTGAGTGAGTTGGATCTAGTCGAAGATTTGTCAGAGGAGTCTTCGGGGCAAACAACACCAAAAAAGATCGAGTTGCATGAAATCCTTAAGGAGCTGAATGCGTTTAAACGTCGTGTTGGTAAACTGCAAAACCAATTACGGATTAAATTTCCCTCGTGTCCTGAAAATGTTTATAAGATGAAAATGGTCGAAGATTTCAAACAACTTGACATCCGCAAGCTCCAAATCGACAGCCTGCATTTGGATCAACAGCTGGTTGAGATTGGAAAAGTTCATAGGGCAACCGAACAGGGTATACAAATATTAAGAGATTCCATCCGTCAAGACTTACAAGTCAGCAATAATATTAAAGCAAAACTGGGAATCCTTGAAGCCTACCAGTATCACTTGGAAAAGAAGCAGCAACTGTGCCTGGTGCACTACCGGACCATCAAACTAATCAAGATGACCGTCAAATCGTCCGAAGTTCTTGTTGGCACCTCAGAATTGGATGACATTGTGGTTATGCAGGCAGCATTACAGCATTTGGTAATGTGGAAAAATCACCAGGAGCTTGAGCGGCGATCTCGAGTCATTGTTTGTTACCTTTATAATGGCGCCGCGTTCCTTCTAAACTGTATTAAAATAAGGATTTTGGAGAAAACTGGTAAACACTCTTCTGTCGAAGAGAGTCGGGTGATCCAACGATTCATGAGGAATTACAAAAGCAGGCGTTTTTCCAACATGAGCTTCAACATCTTCCCAGCTTAGGCGTCTTCAAATGGTTCAATTTTTCTGCGTCCTCCTCGGGCTCAGAATGTCTATGTGGCCGATGGACGTCTTCCTAGCCTTTGGTGACAGCTGATGTAAATGTGGCACTTTAATGTCCTTCGACCTATGATGAACACATCTGCTTCAGCACCAAACTGCTTTCATTACAGAAAGCCAAAATTGTAACGTAGTAAGTCTGTTCGTTCTTAGAATTCCACCAGATGGTGTTAAATTTAGATATGAAGTCATGTATCCCCAATAATAAGAGTATAACTAGTAAATAAATAATATTATTGCACTAGCAATAGTACAGGCTAAAGAATAACAAAAAATAGGAGTTTTTTCCAAGCCCATCTCATACCAAGCCCAGAGAGTATGGCAGAGTCGTTGTTTTGTGGATAAGCAGACATCGGATTTCTTGTCGCTTTCGGATTTGATGCTTGTATTTTTGGGGCCGACAACGAAATGTATTTAGCATAAAAATTTACGATAATGAGAGCACAGAACAACAGCGACCACACCGCCACAGACGCAAACAGCGCATCAAATTTCGCATAGGCAAATAGACAACAAATGGAGGATTTTTGGTGATGGTGTATACTGCCTGGTATCCTGCCAGCAGTTGCCCCCGTTTGTGGCCAGTACGGCGACACATTGTGGCTGTCGCAGGTTCCCGGCAAGTGTCATTGCTCGGCAAATGCGCAAAGTTAAATTAATATTTTCCACGAGACAGTGGTTTTGTTGAGGCCACTCCATCAGGCATTTAAAAAATTGACGAATTTCTGTGCGGTCTAACCAACATCAATGTCAACTGTTCAGGGCTCTGTCCGGAATATTCATGACGAGATGTGCGCCCACCACACTCACTTCTATTCTCACTCAGATTAGCAAAGTTTTGTGCAGTCATTTATTTTGAAAAACTTTCTTATTTTATACGGGCGGGAGATAGGCGACTCCCGACTCGGATCCTGCATATTTTGAAAGCGCGATAATCGCATTTGACACACCGAAATGGTTCGAATAAATATGGGAATTTCGGAATGCATACCCAGAGTCTGACACTTGCCGTTCTGTTTGCTTTGGGGTGGATGGGAATGCTCGAAATGAATTTCTTTTTGAGGGAATTATGGTGAAGAAATGAAAATAAATGCAAAGGAACCTCGAGCACTTCAGGTTGCCATTTACATTCCTCACTCGCATTGGAATTTTATATTGTCGATTGCATTGAAATCGCATTGAAATCCATGAATGGCTCGACTGTGTCCTCTAATGCGTATTTGTATGAGAGTGCGTGGTTGTATCTCTGCAGCAGGATTTGGCGTCTGACGCCCCGTCCTTCGTCTCTTCTGCGTCCATAAATTATTCATTTCGTTTGAGATGTTTGATGTGCCTCCAAGTGGCATGATGTCCTTGCACACACACTGACACAGTCACATATTGGCAATCGGCTTGTTGCAGTTTTTTGCACCCTCCCCTTGCCACTTCTTCTCCCCGCATTTCATTGATTTCATTCATTTTTTAGCCCCATTCCCCAAGCCCACTGTGGTGTGTTATTGTTAGTGTTTGCCACAGCTTTGCATAAATAAGATAAACACAAGGATGTGCTCCGTGGGTAGCCGGAATACCCCGCTTCAGTAGCCGCTCCTTTCAAGAACCCTGAATCCTGGCTACAGGATCTCCGGCCGAGGCAGCCACCATCGTCTCGAGTCGATGCTGTGATTTATTTTGCACTCAATGTTTGCCAAAGTAAAATTGATTGAAGCGTTTGTTGGCGTTCCAATTGATTTTCACTACAGTACGTATCCGTGTGTTGCACCGCCACACCCACTCAGAGGGCGGTCCTTGTGTCTTTTGCCACCCCATGTTTCATCCTGGCCGGGACTTCTTTTTTGCACTTTCCTCACTCGTGGCCAGCGAAGCGTTTCGAGTGCCTTCGAGTCAGGGAGTGTTTACAGTGGTTAAATTAACTTTGGTCAATTTGGTTTTTGTCGAGAGGTAGGACATGGCATTGAGATAAAGTATATTATAGCCTCCTGCTTTTCTCTCCCAAGAAAATAAATGGAAACACCTTTGAAAAGGCTTTCGACCCAAGATATATTGTCCTTGGAAATTTGTGGAAGTCAGTATGGAGATCCATACATTATTATTGCAAACAGAATATATTCAGTAAGGATGCTAAGGATAATTCATAATAGTAAAAAACATTCAATTATTTGTAGGGTTTATTCCATCCTATTGCAATTGTCTTTCAATGTCTACTAATAGCTGGCTAAACGATTCGCTCTCGGAAGCGTCAGTTGCAAAAATCGCAACCATTCATCAAATGTCGTTCTCTGATTTTATTAACTGACGGTGATGGTGATTGAGGCACATCTGGGCCATCAACACCTGCAGCCGGCAGTCGATCATCAGCTAGCGCCCATCACCCCCATGTCCCGATACCGCCTCCCCCATCCGATTACCGCTCACCGCACCGCCACTTAGCAATGCCACCAATCGCCACCAAACTGCAGTCGCATAAATCTTGGGCTGTCAGGAGCAAAATATCCTAGGAGGGGGGAGTCGAATGTGGACCCTCAAAGACGGAGCTAACAAATTACTGACACAGACCCAAAAAAAAAACAGAAAATAAAAGATGAGACAGTGGGACGGTAAAATGGAAGAAATAATAATAGCAATAACAATTATGCAGAATATACCAAATATACGAAATATAAAAATAAACACGCAACGCAACGCAAATGTATGCCACTCATTTTTATGAATGGGCATTTATCATAATTAAAAATTCTGCCGACACCGGGGAAGGTGGAGGTACTCTGCCCACAGAAGCCCCTCCGCTCTTTAGCCATCCTCTCGGTCCTCTCGGCCCTCCCTCATTAGCCCACTTGCAGATTCCCACGTTTCTGACCTAAGACACGCCACACATAAATACATATATCCTGGCGTCCTGGGAGCAGTGTAAAGAGAGTGCGTCAGCGAAAAGCCGACAACGAGGACAGCTTTTTTGTGTGCCGAACAGCTGTTGCTGTTTGGTTTGGGACAAGTTTTGGGACCGGGCCATAAACTAAGGCACTGGAAGAGTCCGTTGGTGAAGTGCATCACGGCGCATGTCCACCGGCACTCCCACTCAGCGGGCCTCTCTTAAGCGGGAGGTCTCTCTTTGGATGGGACGGAGTTTTCCGAGCCGAGTGCTCGGCTTTTCCCACGGTCGGACCCGTGCGAACCGTGGAGCCGTTTTTGGGGCCGTCGTGGCCGGTGCCATCACCCGTCGCCACTTCGAATGCCGTTGTCGTGGGCTTCAGTTGTGCCTGGCGCTGAGTCGATGTCGTTACTGTCGCCCCTGTGACTGAAACTGTGACTGTGACCCAAACTGTAACAGTGACTCTGGGCTTTGCCGTGTGTCGTGTGTTGTGAACGCATTAACTAATCGGAGATTGAGAGCCTGCAGACTGCAGTGACCGCCAAATTGGCTCGGTTAGAACCCCGAGAGTGTCGTTGTGCATCCTGTCACTTTTTGTCGCGCCACCTCAAGGATAATAAGTGGTAACATCAACAACAAGTACCAGTAACAGAAATAACAAGCAATAATAACAACAATAACAGAAACCGCATTGAATTGTGCGTCTCCGGTGGAAAAAGTTAATCCACAGATATTCTCACACACATACACAGACGCTGGTGTGTGTCGTGCTGCCGTGTCCTTTTGTGCCCAGTGGGTGTGCGTGTGTGTCCCAGTCAGTGTATGTGCGTAATGCGTATGTAATCCAAGCAAATCTGTCACGTGTTTTGGATATCTTGCCTTCCTCTGGAGCAGCGGAATTTATTGAAAAATCACACAAAGGTGAGCCAATCCCCGTAGCCATATGGGAGATAAAGTGACTTCGCAAAAAAGGACCTCATCACGTTGAAAATTAAAAAAGTTAAGCCGCTTACGAATCGAACTGACATAACTTTAAATTAAACAATTAAAATAAATTGGATAGGTCAGGGTATCGGAACTTTACCGTTTACGTTTATACCTTTGTACAACTTTTTTTTTTTGATTTATTATTTAAATATGTTTAGATAGATAGCTTAACATCTTGTTCATAAATGTTAAAAATTCAAAGACCATTGCCAACAAAACACATTTAACACAAATTTGCCAAGATATACGATTATTTCCGCCATAAAATTGACTCTTTTCCTCCATAAATAAAGGAGGGATCCTAATGGTCACCCCGAAAGGCTTTTTGCGGCCCTTCGCAACTTCGCATTAGAAGCATTTAACCTTTATGCCCTGTAAGTTGCCCAAATTAAATGACAGAATTTGATTAGTCCCATACACGCAAGCGACTTTGGGTGGCCTGCCTGGGTGTATAATAAATGAGAGGTTGTTAGGCCTCGAGTATCATCCCCAGTTGGAAAAGTTTCGTCAACAAACTGCCATGTGCCCTACCTGCCGCCGGATGCCCCTGTCAACCACTCCAGCTCAATTGTTTATTTAACAGCAATGAAAAAATCATTACGCATTTCATATCCAAACTTCAAAAGGTGAAATTCCCATGAAAAATTATATAAATAAGTTGAAAACTTTTAATGCATATCAAAATGAAAAAAAGATTAAAAGCACCGGAGAAATACGGCTAAAACACAAATGTTGATTTAAAATGCAAAATGAAAAGACAGGAGGAACAACAAAGCGAACGGGAAAACGGTAAAGGAAAAAATGGGCCACAGGACCAGCTGTCCTCTACGCAATTTGTCCACGTATTATACATTTTTCCACACTTTGTTTGGTTACTTTTACGCCGCTGTTTGCCCTTGTCCTTGCCCCACTCTCGGCCAAGTTAATGTCATTTGCATTCCCATTCGCTCATACCCCAACACACACACACACATACTACACATTTTGGCGTTTTTTTGCCAGCCATATTTTCTGGCTTGCCGAGCTGCTCTCGCTTCAAGTTCATTGTGCATTAATAATTTAGTTGTCGTTCCGGTGTCGCCGCGTCCACTGGCTTGCAAATGCAAAATCAAGTCGACACCCAGGAAAACTTGTTGCCCTTTTTCCGAGCTCTTTTATTTTTTGCTTGCTTGTAATTTGATTTTGTTTCCCTGTTTCTGGTCGTCCAGTGGTTGGTCTGCAGCATCGTTGGGAATAGCTGTTGCTTTCATCAGTTTCACAGTCAGTATCGTTTAAATTTGTTTTATTTGGGCTTCTCTTCTGTCAAAGGGTCCGTGCCAGATGCTTCTTTGATTGCAGTTTGTGAAATTTCTTCCTTGCTGCATCCTTAGGTCTGCAGAAATATGTTACATGATTGAGAAATGGACTGCAGATTGGGACATAGGCATCAACTGGAAACTAGGCCTTAGATCTATGCAGGTATTTCCATGATAGGCTCTGTGCTACGACATTGAGATCACCATAAGTACCTTGGGGCGATCTTTGGCAAAGGACCTTTCATAGGCACACAATTCCGAAGCAAACTGTGATTCTCCTAGAAATAAACTGTCACTGTCGGACAAAGTTAAAATTCATAAATGCATTTTGAATCCGACTTGGAAATATGCCTAGGTACCTTGGAACAAATTCCGCCATACAGCTCATAAGTAGGCAACATTTTATAAGCAAATCCAAGCATGATCCAGATGATTGCGGGTTATTTTCTTACTCGAAAAGTTCTTCAAACTCTTATGATTTCCAACTAGCAAAGGCATTTTCCTGTAAAAAGTTTTAATTTTAATTTTCTGTCATATTATGACGTTATCTAAAATATCTGGAATTCGTCCTTTATGAGTCTGTAGCTTAAAAGTGTGAGACAACTGAAATCCATTAGAGCTTTGCAACTTTTTGCGCTACAACACTTCATTTGCACTCCACTTTGAGCCAAGAAAGCAGAGCAGACGCCAAGTAGGTGGGGCTTCGCGAAATTTGTTGCTATGAAAAATGATATTAAATCGCATTTTTCATTATTATTTTTCCGGTGAAATCGCGTTCTTCATCTTGTCAGACAGTTGTCTCAGTCAGCCCGGGCAGCAAATACCAAAAAAAAAATCAGAGCAGACCGAACCTCAAGGCTCTCTTGCCGCCGTTTCGTTTGCCGAAGCTCGCTGCGTTTTGTCCTTTTCAGGAGGACTCTTTCAGGACTTTGGCTGCAACTGCAAAAGGCGGGTACAAAGGCAGGGCCAAAGGATGGCAGGACGAAGGGCGGTGAGCAGAGGGATATGGAGCAAGCTGAAAATTCAGAATAATGAGGAAACTAACGAGCCAAGACTTTCTCATTGTTTACTGGCGCAAAAATTGCGCGATTATTAATTTTCTATGCTATTTTGTTGCCTCCTTTGCAGTCCCGCCACTTCATCTTCTTTTGGTCTGGGTTTCTGTTTGTGCTGCCACTGGCATAGCCCAGAATTTTCTATATTTTTACCCCCTTTTTTAATATTTCGTAATATTCGCCACGTTTTCTTCGTTCCGTATTTTTTGGCGCGTGCAAGTAATAGAAGCGGCTTGGTGGTTGTGGAAAGGCGCGAGGAGCCTGCAGTTGGCCCAAAAGAGTTTGGCTCAGTGAAGAGCCGAGCCAAGTTTTTGCACCGAGTTCATTGCTTTCGCCCACATGTTGTGTATACGCCACTTTAACTGACACATTTTCGCGTTGTTTTTGCCCCAACCCGAGCGAGCGTCTTTTCAGGGTTTATTTTTGTTTGCCGGTTGCCATGTTTGTTATTTTATTCATCGCTTCTACTGGGAAAACGTGGCTCGCCTTGAATGCTAATGAAAAGACTGGGGAATTCAAGTTGGACTCGCACTGAGTTTATCAAAACAGGAGGGGGACACAGTAGTTTGATTAGCCGAAGAAGCCTTTGAGCTTCTTGTGGAAATATGGAAAGTTTCTTACAAGTTTCGATGGCGTCTTGGCAAACAAACATAGTAATTAAAAGGAGTGTTTGGTTCGTCCTCAGGCTTAAGTGTTTGTAATAAAAATGAAATACAAATTCTTAAGTTCTTATTAAAACTTTAATACTTTCGCCAAACATCATTAATAAATTTCATTATTTCTTTTTAGGTAAGAACTTCAGCCCAACCCATTCCAACACACTACTATCCCCTGTGTCCTGTTAATTGGAAATGGCATGAGTAAAAATACATTTTTAATTTAAAATAAGCGCTGTATTAAATTATGACTCTGCCCGACGGAAGGCAGGTCCTGATGAGATCGAGAGGCAATATCCGCTCCGAAGGACACACAGAAATGTGCAAACTGGCATCAAATCCAATTAGTTAATATGAATATTTGATGAAATCACTTCCGTTTCAAATGCCGATGCAAAAAAAGGACACTGTCCCTGATGTTCATCATCACCATTCATACGACGATAATGATGTGTAAGTTTTTTGTAATCGCCATGCTGGGTGGAAACAACTTTTTTGTGAATTTAAAACTTTAACTGTGGAGAGTATTCCCCACTGCAAGTCATCGAGTTGGGGGCTCGCTTCATATAAAATTATTCGTCTTTTTCGGGCTTTTGTGTTGTCCCCCACAATAACCACAATTTGGAACTTTTTGCGGCACTTTGTCAGTGCGAAAAACGTCAAAATGTTTGTGGGTCTGAAACGTATTTAAATATTTCATTTGTCACACATTTAGTGCTGGGTGAGCGGTTTGCGTTTGAGCCGCGACATATGTGGCGTTGATTAATATTTATATCTGAACAAATTCGAATTATGCATATCCTTTACCTATATCCCTTGTTTTATAATTATAGGGGATACGCAGAGAGCACCCTATCCCAGTGGCACACTTTTTTTCGGTCAAATAAAATATAGAGTCGACCCGAAGGCTTTGCTGAATTGAATTTTTAATTCTCTCTTGAATTTGTTTTGGTTCATTTTGCTTTATTTGTTCCCCTGTACTTTTTGCCTTGCCAGCTTGTTTAACTTTTTGAAAATGGTTTCTTGTTGGTTGTTTGTTTTAGCCACATATATGCAGCCATTTCGGCATACAATTTTAACGAGGTGCGGTTGTTTGTGCCACGTAGCCTCTGACTCTTTCCACAGATTCTTTTTTCTTTTTTTAATTTCTATTTTTTGTTTTTTCTGTATACCTTGGCTTTGTTGCAAAAAATGTCACGCATTGTTTAATATTAATTTCATTTTCTGTACGCTCCGACACCGCGATACCGAAAATTCATTTTCAAGCTGTTGCCGTTGCTTTATTTGCAAATTCAATTCAAATTTGCATAATTTTTCATTTCTTTTATTGTCATATTATTTCTTTAATAAATGTTTATTTTTTATTTACAATTAATAGAATTTTATAAAACTTCAATGAAAAAGTAGTGCTTAAATTATGATGTTATTCACATTAAGATTAGCCATAAATTCTATTTGCAACTCGATCTGCAATTTTTATCAACCAAACAAAAAAATCTGCATAATTTAAAATTTCACATTAATGAGGCAGACACATTAGGTTTATGGGATGCCACCATAAAAATGTTGCAACATATTCAGCTGTCGAACAAAATGGAAATTAGTTGGGCTCATTAAATGATTGCAAAAACTATTTTAATTAAATGTATAGGAAACCATAAAAGTGCCCCGAAATATGCGACGGTAAAAGAGGAAACTTTGCCAACAACCTGAACAATAAAGAGCTGAAAAAAAATTATCCAAACTTGTGGCAAACGAGGCGAAAGCAAGCCAATTGAAAAGTGCCAGTACAAAAAGCCGAGGCAAGTGAAAGGAATATCAAAGAATATCAGAAAAAGTTAGATTTATATATATATATATCGTAGAATGTCGGGCATAAAGAATAATGCACATTTATCCTGGCCAGAGGAGGAAAGAAAAAGAATTTGCAAAATTTTACAATTTGTTAGAGCGAGGCGCCAACATCCAGACAATAAATCACCATTAAACAAATTATGTACTCAGCTCGACGAAAATTTTAAATGTCTTTCGCTGTCCATTGTATCTCGTAGAACACATAATACCAGAAAGTTGTGAAAAACAAGTCCAAGTGTAGGGTGAAAAAAACAATGATTCAAATGTGTTCAGGAAAAAAAAGCGAGAAAAGAATGAGACCTATACAGTGGGTGAAGTTATATAGGATTCTAGGAAAGTTTTCATTAAGAATTAAGGTTCTCTATCTCTAGTGAAATAATAGATTACGAAAGGAAGAAAATATTTATTTAAAATATAATATTATCTATTTACTAAGGTACTAAGTACATTATTAGATCTGTTGCATGTTAAATACCATAAATTACCAGAATGAGTTAGGGAGAAGGATACCACTCGCTGACTTCATTAGCTTCTATGGACCGGCACACTTCCGTTCCACTGTGCAACAGGATGCAACGTCAGCCATTATCATTATTAGAACGACGTTTATCAGCAGCGTTTTGCCACCAGCAGGCCCAGCTCCCCTCCTTTCACCTTCGTCATTGACACGTTTTGTGCGTGGGCCACCCACCAGACCACCCTCAACCACCTCATGCTCCTGATATTCCTCCCAGACAAGGTGTAAACATTTATGAGGCTTTGCTTCTGCCCCGTCATCTGCTTGTTCCTGGCGTTGTTACACACTTTTATTTCCATTTCTTTTTTGCCAACGTTGCAAGGCGACACAAATTTATTTCGTAGCATTTACACACGCAGGTTGGTGCCTCCAATTGCGATGGCTCTAATGCCGAGATGCTGATGCTGGGTTCGCCACATGCCACGTTTAGTGCCCGCAAATTTGAGCTTCTCCCATGGCAGCGGGCGGTATTCGCCTGCCACATTCTTCAGCGACCACAAATTTTCATGTAGTTATTTTTCTTCGCCTTCGGGCCTGTCTCCCTCCATCAACCATCCACCCACTGTCACTACATGGATTTTTGTTTTACGAGGAGCAGGAAGTGATGTGCCTTAGCTTAACGTGTAGTTTCCAGAAAAATATACCTGTTATAATATTAGAAATTATTTTAAAACTTGATTAGAGACTTGGGTATCTCTTCATAGTTTTCCTATATTTTTGGGCCCAACCTCCTAATAACATTTTGGTAACTAACATAGCCATAAGTACCGGGTATCGTTATGTCGGAACCCCCGTAGAACATTCTCTGGGGTCTTTTTTTTTGTTTTGGGACTTGCAAACGTGCTATGTTTTATTTTTACAACTTCCTTGCGAGCTGCCACCAAATAAAAAAACTGTGATGAAGAGGGCGATGGCGAAAAAGTGCCAAAAAACAACAAGACCTAAAGCAACAAGGGATTGGGGTGGTGCGAAGAAAAAAAAACTTTGGGAAATGGTAGATAGGAACTGTGAATCTGCTTTGACTGTTAAAGTGTTCCAATTTTTCATGTCCACATCTGCATACCGACTCACATACACCCCCCCATCAGAAGACTCACACACACACAGTCAAACATATGTAAATGCGTCTGTTCGTCCGCCTATATCTTCTTCTTGGATATACATATCCTGCGTGTTTTTTTGAGTTTGTTTTCGTCCCTCTTCCATTTCTTCCGCCCTGGCCCCGCCCCCTCTTTTTGTTTGAGTGCGTCGTCTTCCGCTTTTCCGTTTCCTTCTTCTGGCGCAAATTACAACGCATAATTTTCACATTACGTCAGCGTATTTAGACGCGTGTGTGTGTGTATGTGTGCAGGTCCTGTCTGTGCTTCCATTTTTTTTGCAGCTTTGGAATGCGACTTTTTGTTGCCTTCTGACGACGGTTAATGTTGCGATATGGAAATCAATATTCCTAATGGCTGTCATACGATATGCTGTACACAACCAGAACCACAGGAGCCCCACCAAAGGACCTCGATACCCTCGGCACACTCCACATTCGACGTAAATACGTCAGCTCTGTTAATATTTAATCAGCACAAGCGGTTTTCAAATTAATTAAATCGATATTTAAGGCAGGTCGTAGAGTTCAAAAGGTTTAAAGGAAAATACTGACTACAATTGAAAATAAATCCAAAAGCAAGGTTTTTTTTAAGAAAATGTTTTTGATTGTTATTGGAAAAATTAAAGAGATTATTTTCTAACAATTTTTTTTTATCAATTTTTAATCATTACTTATGCTTCAGTCTTATTTCAAACTTAATTAAAAACATAAACCTTAACCAAGTCCTTGTTGAGAACTACATTTTATAAACTTTCTTTAACCTGTTATTCATTTAACAAAAAGTTTTTAGTAAATGTTTTTGGCTTAGTTTCTCTTGAGAATTTTTGAAAAACTGCCCACGCAAAGGCTTCATTGATTGTTAACCCGCAGAATTGGCTTAAAACCTTGAATCTCGTGAGTGGGCCAGAGCTTATACCAGCATGGCATAAAAGTCAAATCCGAAAAGTAAAGTGCACACCACGCTAAGCAACACAAAAAAGGAGAAATCACAACAGAAGGACAAAATGTACGAGCCCGAAAACGAAACCGACTAAAAACTCGCGGTAATTTGAACCTTTTTCCGTTTCGGTGGCTCCAGCCATTGCAGGCCAGTACTGAAATCAAATATCAAAGCGAAAACTTTTCCTTCACTATGGGTGTGTGTTTGGGACGCGAGAGGGATGCCGAAGGGAGGGAGGTCCTTGCTGGTTGGGAGGCATTCAACGCACGAGTAATCCTCCGTGGCAACAGGTTGCCAGGTTTTTATTTTGACAACTGAATGGAGCAACAGCAACAAAAACTAAGTGGGGACTCTGGACAGGGGAACAAGGACCAAGGGGACAAGGGAGCAGATTAAGGTGGAGGCAACCTGCAGTTGATTTGAAAATCAAACTTGCATGAAACAATGCCAAACAAACGGGCCAAAAAGGGAGCAATTCGTGACGAGAACGAGCCAAATAGACAATGACAAAGTTTAAAGTCGTTAAAATAATAGGATTTTAACAATTTAACAAAACCCAAATCGACCAGACCGTCCAATGTTCGATTGAAATAAGCTACTTTCCCAGTTATTTGGCAGTCCTGATTTGGGAATTGACTTTTAGTTAGGGTTTCCGTTCCACGTCCCTTCCAAACAGGATGTAATCTTTCAACTCAACTAAGATTTTCACTGTGCTTCTAGTTGGGTTTGTTTTGTTTTTTCGCTGTTTGCCAAGATTTTCAGTTTATTCTATGCCCGACCCTCACCTTTGCAATTTCCCAGGCCAAGCCGAATGGTATTGAAGTCAAGTAAGCGTTTCCCAAGCCAACGCCAAGAGTTTTCCGCACGCCAGAATTTATCGCTTGTGGATTTATTTTTCAAGAGATATCCGCTTTTCATCCTGGCCAGTCAGTTATTGCTTTGCAGTGGGATACTCGCAGGAATAAAATGGGAAGGAAATAAAAACATACGTGCGGAGCTTATTTCGATATTGGAGCGGAGAAGCGAATCGAACCTCTTAGGAGCTCATTAAGTCTCTGATTAGAGCGTTTAAGGGGGAATATTTGCCATAAAAATACTCTCCGATGCTCGCTTATAATATTCAATTACAGGCGTCGGCGTAACGCTTGCCTTCAAAACTTTAAAAAGTTATCGTTCCTATTGGCCCCAGCTCCAGCCCCAGCCAGGAAAATTCATTTCCATTCATACGGTGGATATTACCCAGGGCAAGAACCTGCAATGAAATTAAATACGTTACCAAAATAAAATGCCAAATAAAAGCGTGAAAAATGAAACCCCTTGTCCCATCCACCCACTCGAATCCCATACACATCCAAATAAAAGCCCTAAATGGGGCTTCAACGCCGTGAGATGGAAGTGGCAGCAGAGCCGGGTCGGCGGTGCTGGATGTTGATGTGGATGTGGAATCATTTATTTGCATTTGAAACCCAAACCAGCCGGCGAGGCAGTGAACAAGCCAACATGAAGAAAATGAAATCGGCACTCTGGCGAAAAATTCATAAAATAAAGGATTTCCTAATTGCCAATTTGCATGCAGCCGCGTCTAATTTTTGCCCATTCGCTGGATAAATAAACTTCATTTCGCTCTGGGGTTTTTTCTCCTTGTTTTCTTTTTCCATACAAATACATGGGGTAATGTAAACTTATATGTTGGTCATATTCATTTGATTTACAATGGGCTTTAAAAATAATACACGCGTTATGAATATTTTAATACAATTAGCACGTACATTTAGAATGCGATTTATAATTCAAATAGGGTCTTTAATTATGTATATGTGTTAGCATGCTCGAAGGATTAGTATATTAGTAGTAGTATTAGGTAGTAAATTATTTAATCATGGCACATCTTATATAATATATTTCTTAAATCTTTCTTACTTATTTTTTTAAGTTAAGTACTTGAAAAATATAAATAATTATGTTAATCTTAACTGGCATAGTGATATTTGATCTTATTGGCTTAGTGAATAGGTAGGATACAAAATTGCATAATTTACCTAAACGTCTTTGCTCTCATATTGAGTGATTCTTTTAGACCAAATCTCTTTATCAGGGTATCAAAACCGGTCTTAAACAAACTCCCTCACTCTGGGCTCTTGTTTGTTTATGAATTTGTTTATTTAGTGAGCCGGTCGTGCTTTTCAGGCATGCTACCACAACAGTCGGCCGCCCTTCGTTCCTGGCCGAAATTCAGCCGGAATCCACGCAAATCTTATTTGCCCTTAGCCACCGGACCCCCACACCCACACCGCATTCCGTACACCGTACACTCCCCATTCGCCATTCGCCGCTCCGGACACCGGCTGGTGGGCAAAAATTCCACGGTTTTGTTTTCGCTACCCGCGTTGCAATATTTCTCCCGTTTTCCCATCTCCTCGGCGGCGGCATGTGGTGCTTTTTAAAATTTGCCCAATTCCAGGCATGATATGTGGGCGTGTCAGTACGGCATGACAGTGGACAGAGGAGGAAGGGGCTTAGCAGTAAAGAACCGAGCTTATTTGCCTTTCAACTGGCCGGAGATCTCCGTTGCTGCGCGTGTTATTTATGCAAATGTCAAATATTTTGATATTCCGCCGCCATGTGAATGAAAGCAAACGGAAGTACATTATAAAGTTACCATCCCCTCTCCAATCCAAGCTCTCGGCAGAGCCATTCTCGTATTATTTGGCCAACCAACAAGCCGAAATGTACCACTAATATGACCGCCTTTCCACTACCAACCACCCAGTTCCACGTCCATTTGCGAGTAGGTAGCAAGTGGAGTAATTATGGCATTTTCAGAATTCCACCTGAAGCCACCCACCATCCGGCTGGCAGACTCAACATTTTGTTGCCAGCACGAACCTTCTTTGTTGCCTTTGTGCCTCCACACCGCTGGCAGGAAGAGGGGCAAAGAAAATTTTTGAAATTATTGGCACGTTAGGTGAATTACTTCGCCAAAGGAATTTTTAATTTCAGAATACAAAGCGACACAGAACGGCGCCCACAATTTCCATTGATTATTCGCTGGGAGAGAGGTCCTCGAGTTTCCCCAGAAAATTATGGGCCAAGACTCCGGGGGATGGGCCGTCTAATTTTGGCAATTAAGTTGCCTCTGCGAAAACTCAATTAGCAGGCACCCAGATCATTGACTAATAATTTGAATTGGCAGCGCGATGAAGCTTTGAATTGCAAATATGGTTGGGGGTCAGGTCAGTAGTTGCGAGTTGCGTCCTGTTTTCCCCAGATAGTTGCGATGGGGTGGACGACCACCTTCCTATTCTCCTTGAAGGTCACGGACTCATAGTGGTAGCCATCCGTGATCTTGCAGGAGTTCACGCTGCAGGCAAAGGCCAGCCCAATCGGATCCAGGTTTACGTAAAAGCAGTTCAGCAAAAATATCTGGGGCTTCATGCGGGCCACCAGCTCGTAGGCAGCTCCCAGCTTCTCGTTCCAGATACTGACCGACGTGAAGGGCACCTGCTCCGTGGCCATGAGCGAGATGGCCTCCTTCATGGTCCGAAAGGTATGCAGGGTGATCACTCCAGTGGGTCCATCGCTCAAGAATCGTTGGTTCAAATCAAAGACGAACCTGGGACTGGCATCTTCGGGGACCGTCTCGGGATTCCCCACTATTACCTTGGCCTGCACCTCCTTCAGTCGCTCCAGCGTGCGAATAAAAGCCGGATGGCTTGCGATCAGGGGGTTTAAAGGCTCCAAGCGGTCCTTCAGACGGTCAATGAACTCACTTAGTAAAGATTCCTGCAGGAAGAGCACGGCCACCGAGTTGGCGGCAAAAGGATCG
The DNA here is from genome assembly GCF_017639315.1 of Drosophila ananassae. Taxonomy (NCBI): domain Eukaryota; kingdom Metazoa; phylum Arthropoda; class Insecta; order Diptera; family Drosophilidae; genus Drosophila; species Drosophila ananassae. The sequence goes on along the minus strand of NC_057927.1, from coordinate 13,716,244 downwards.
TGCAGGGACTCCAAGAGGTAGTATAGGGCACAGTTGATATCTCCATCCTCGCAGAGGATCATCAGGCGGGGCGAGTTCCAGCGGTACTTCTCCTCTTCCGGTTCCGGTTCTACCTCCGTTTCAGTGGAGCTAGCGGAGTAGGGTGTGTGGTATGTGAGCCGAGTCGGAGGTTTCTTCGCGCGATCCGGAATGCTAAGCCGACTGGGCTTGGTTGAGGGTTCCACCTCCACCACTAGTGGCAGGCTCACTTCCTGGGATCGCGTGCAGGCCAGCTGGTAGATGAAATCGTATTTGATAAGCGGCGGCGGCAGCAAGGGATACTGGTACACAAACAAGTCATCTACGTCTACGTCTGCTACGAATCTACAAATTATAAGGGAGTTGTTAAAATTATGGTAAGTTAGGCCATATGCATATTTTTTGCTTAAATGGGCTTCAAGTAAAATATAGACTATGGCTTATTTTTATCAAGAGTTCCCTCCAAAAAGATTGTAAAATATTTTCATCCAGTTATTGGATAATTGTGTTTCTACCCACGTGTGAGGATAGTCGGCCCATCATAAGCTTGAAAGGTCTTAGGATCTATTCACTTACATGCTCATTTTAATCAAATATAGAAAATACAAATAAGTCTACTGGAATGAATTTTATGGCAAGACAAACTTTTCTGATCCTTGAATGTGGCTAGACTGTAGACTCTAGAAAAGTAATTCGTAAACTTATAGGACTCCGCTGCTTAGGCAACTATAACTAAAATGAACTTGGTCCTAAGTGAAGTGAAGGAGTGCTTACTCCTCACTGCTCACTGCCGAGTCGAAATCAACTGGAAAAGCCTACGCACCACGGCATCTTAGTTTCCGATAAACAACACCGCCTACACACGAACCTACTCGAATAGTGGTATCGTAGTGATTTATCAAATCACACTCATCGACCCACACACAGTTCACACTTGACTTGTGCAGTTGACCGCCCATCGACCTCCCACGCTGACCTTGTTGTGGAGGGAAGGGAGGGATTTACAGTTGATTTAACCATTTAAGCATGGCTAATGCATAATAAACGTTTCGCCGCAAACTTTTCAACCACTTCCATGCGAAATTGCTTCCATGTGTGGGGGCGTCGGAGTGATTTTCCGGCTCGTTTTTGCCCCTTTGGCAGGCTGGTCTAGTATTTGGTCGGCTCCAGTATTTGAGATAGAAATCATGTGCAGTCATTAGATTGTTTTTCGATTGACGTGACATGATAATGAATGATTTTTCCTTTCCTGCTTTCTTTTGTTTCCCTTCGCATTCTTCGGCCCGACTTTCTTTTCCTGAGACTCTCAAGTTTTCGTGTGCAATTTGTGCGAAAAGTGGGTGTGCAAAGTGGTGACGTGGCCACCGGCTTTTCTATTGGCAGGTGGCATGCGGCATGCGGCTAGAGGCTGGTGGCTGGTGGTGGGCCACTTTGTTTGTTGATTTGTTTATGGCCAGTCATAATGACCGATGAAGTGGCAGTTGGCCGCCTCAAGTGGTTGTTAAGCCAAGTTTCCCCGTTGAAATTAACACGAATTGCAATTAAAGTGGGCACGAAAATTCAATTCGAACCACCATAACTGCCCATTTGGTCACACCCTTTTGGCACTTGTCAAAAAAATGTTTTTCTTATATATAATTTTTTAACTTGGTGGTCTTGGTGACAAATATGTTTGTCAAAAAGTCCAGGCCAAAGTTAAGGACTTAAAGGAGTAACACAGATTTTTAAGAGGCTGTTTTGCAATTTGGGCTTTCAGTGCACATGGATTTTACCTTAATTGGTTCCAAGCTCATAAAAATCTATACGCAGCTCCACTTATTCCGCCAGCATTTAAAGCGGGGATTGACATTTGTGGCAGCTTGGACCGACTGCTGCTGACAGCTGTGACAATGCCGGAAAAGTGCGGCTGCCAGCCACACGACAACTTTGAGTGCTATTCACCTGTCCAGGTGCTTTGCCGGGGGTCCATGGAGAGGCGAGAGGAGTGGAATGGAGTGGAGTGCAGAGAGGAGTGTAGAGCCCACCCCCCACCACTTAAAAACGCCCTCCATTAAGGGACCCTTTAAATATAACGCCCGTTAAATTAAGAGAGATGTGAACTGGTTGTGTAATTAAAATGTATAAATGAAATCAAAAGAATCAGTCAAAGAAGTTGGCTCTCACAAAAAAGGAATTAAATGTACCACGTCTGGCGTATTATAAGGACATTTCCATTTCACTGCCTCCACCACCACAGACACGGACACGGACACATTGAGGCCTTGACAGGGGAAAATGGCTGAGAACGAGCTCTTGACTTCCCATCCTTTGAACCTCTCTTTGCTACCTCCCCAGCCCTGGCCCTAGCTCCTGTGGCCGCCCATTTGCCACTCCTTTTGCATGTCCTTGTCGTCTTGGTCGGTTCCTGCGTTGTCTTGAGCGGCGACGCTTTGTTTTGCCTTAATTAATACGCGTTTACATGTTGCCGACTTACGCACGCTTCGCATGTTTCAGCCCAAGCATACACACACACACACACACTTGTACAGATACACCCTTAAGAAGGGCCACGCCCCCTTCTCTGGAGCCGCCCACTTGTCCCCCTTTTTGGCGCACTGCGGCTGACACGCAAATGCAATTTGTGTGAGCGAAAGGTAATTTCTGTCGCGCGAGGAGGCCCTCGCCACAACACAAATGACTGAAATAAATATTTAAATAGTCGCCCAGTTTTGTCTTCTGCCCAATTTTTTTTGCTGTGTTTTTTTTCTTTGTGTTCTCTGCCCTCATGAAACTTTAATTAATGTGTTAGTCACACACAAATTTTAATCAAGCACGTACTCTATTAACTAGGTGGGCTAATTGCACAGTCTGTGCTAGAATTTTTCGCTTAAATACGTTTCCCATTTAAAGCTGACAAGCTTGGGGCCCTTGGGCAGAAACATATGCCAGCGAGCAGTGTTGTGATAAAATCAAAATTTTAATTTAATTAAACACGCATTGAATTTGTTTTAATCAATTAGCTCAGTGCTCACTGAACACCCAAATGAGTTTCATGGATACGGATGCATAGATGGGCGGCAAGATACGATACATTTTCAACTTCTAAATGAGAAGTAACCGGAAGTGAAAAAAACTTTTCAACTGAATGACAGCAAAGCAGAATGATAAGGTGCATCACACAGGACTTTAATTAATTAGCCCAAGTGATTAAAATGTGAATACCAGTGACTTTTTTAGGGGGCATGCCATAATGATTTAATTGAAGCGCATCGCTTTAAAGTGCTTTGTTTACACTTTTAATGTCCCGCGGTGTTATTTCTTGTAATTATGTAACAACAAATTGAGCATAAGCATTATCGAGAATACTTGCGTGTAGAGTGGAGTGGACGGATGGCATAAATTTAATTACAATGTAAAATAATGACCACCGATGCCATTTTCACATTGTTTGCTTTCACATTAACGAAGCAAATTAATGACAGCCAAGTCCAGATGTCAATTTTCTCGGTCAGCCGGGAATCGCAGAAAGTAATCGCAAATGATGCGTAATAAATTTATCACAATTTTATGCATATTTTCCGTAATATATTTTTAAATTTAAAGCCCAAGGCAATCGGCTCGCAATCTAGCGACAGGCAGGACCGGCACTCGAACGTTCTTTAATCAGCTTATGTGTTAAAACAATGAAAACAGAAGACTGTCGGAAATTCTAAGAAAGCTGTCTGCGCCACGGCTGGATGGTTGCAGATATTTTGGCTGGAAATAAAATCAGCATCGAGCCATATTTTATGAATGCAAATTAATGGCCACAAATGGCAGAGGGCGAAGCAGCTTAAATGCTGCGGGGCGTACGAGGAAGCAATGCTGAGTAATGCAAATATTTTTCCAAGATTTATGCGAATTTTTTTCATCGTTTACTTACACGGAAATCCGGTTCTCAAGCTTCGAAAGCAGTATCAAGTACAACAGACTAATTCCTCGAGCACGCGGCATGTGTGAGGCAACGGGGCGTATGCGTAATGTAATAATAATTATATGCAAAGCAAATTGAAATGCCAAGTAAAAACTGGTATGCTGCCTCCTTCCTCATCTCTGGGCTGTCTCCCGCCGTTATCTGCTTACAGGTAAACAAGGATAAAGGAATCACGGACGGGAAGCGGTAAGAATGGCAAAACTCAAACTCATGGCGTGAGTAAGAAGATTTTTTATCCGCCGTTTGCCGTTGACTTTCCGCAGGGCTTCAATATTGCGTGTCTGCCGGGATTTCAGATACAAGATTAACTCGGAACGGCATGGAGGTATGGTATGTGCGTGTCTGTGCGGGAAACCCAAGCCAAACGAAGTGAAACGAAATAATCGAGACATGCAATCTGGGGAAATGCATCATTAACGACTAATTAGTGACCGTCCAACATGTTGACCGGACCGGGCTGCAGAGTGAAATCAATGCTGAAGGAAGTTGTGGCCGAAAGTTGTCACCGGCCCTGTCAGCTCAGACTTTATAATCCCATGACCGGCAAGCGAGCAATACGAAATTAGCAACAGTTTTCCAACTCCTCCCCGTTTTCTGCTTCTCCCCTAAATATCCTCGTCATCGGCCCACCCGACCACCGGAAATCTTTTCGCCATTAAGTGAAAGCCAGAGGGGCTCTTAATGCAATCGAAGTGACTCCGGTGGCTCGTGCTGGCCGTTAAGTGCAGCCCCGGGCTGGGGATGGGAAGTGCTTATGGCTTCGCAGGCAACCGCTTTGGCTGGCATTCAGGGCGTTCGAGGCGTATGCGCAATAAAACGCATCTCAATAGATTATTACGCGGCCATAACTTCAAGCCGCACATCGATAAGAGGGCGCATTGTCTTTGCCCTCGGGAGTGCTGCTGCACTTTAGCCGGATGTTGACGGTAAACAGAACATTTCCATTTACATTTAATGCACTGTGGAAAGTTAAGGGGGATCTACTATATTAATTGATTTAAATTAAAGAAGTTAGGACTGCTAGGACTAGGACTCTGGCCGATTCTTATCCATAACTCTTTAGGTATTTCTTCTACCTTAAAAATGTGTCTACCTTTTGACACTTTTATTCCACGGTACTTGAGGCAACTTGGAAATTCGCGCTGCGCACGACGCGTTGCGGTTACCCTGTTCGTTTATTATGCCATTCACAGTTTAATAATGATAATAACGTCAGGATATTAAAGTTTTCCTGCTCGGCAGCCTGAATGTCGAACGTCTCCCCAGAAACGCCCCGCCTGTCTCGCCAGTCCTTCCGATCTCGCCTGTGAGGCATTAAAACTATAATCAGTTTATGCAATAAAGTAAATTGTGTACGTAATGCGTGCTGATGGTATGTCTTTTATTTATTTTCTTGTGCGCTACTTTTTATTATTACGGCTTAAACTTGCTTAGCGCATTTAACGCCCTTTTTCGCCACTCTCTCGCCCTTTGTGAGGGATAGGAGTGGGAAAAGGGGAAAGGGGGCCGTCGTCAGCTGGGCCCTCCCACAATAAACGCGTTCAATATTAATAAAAGTTTGGCCAAAGTTAATTAAATCTGCTTTTTAATGTGCAGCCATGCATGGGCGGCTAAAGCGCGAACGTAATAAATTGACCGTACGCACCATAATGTCCATACATCCGTATCTATAGCTTTTCCGGAGAACGGCGACTGAGGACGAGGTGGCTGAGAAACTTTATCCGGGGTTGAGGTGCCGTAGGAGAAAAAAGACCTTATAGAGTTGGGGTTAGAGTGAGTCATAAAGTTGGATTTCCTCGACGCTTTTTTCGGGTCTGGGCTTCCGGAGGTTTTATAGTCCATTTTTGTTTTGTCTAGGGATTCAGACGAGCAAAGGTCTTGCGAAAGTTAAAGAGAAAGTCGCTCATTAAATATTTACAGTTTTTTCTATAATTAATGAAGCTTTTGCAACGCAGCCAAATAAAAATATTTGTTATGCCTCAAAAATAATTAAAAGCAAACAAAATTGAAATATTTCTTGTTATTGATAGCGAGGATAAATCAGAACAATTACATTAACCAGCAAAAAATTGCTTAAAAAATATATAAATTAAAAGACAACAAGACATTCATTATGATTATGATAAATATTAATGAGGCTGTCGGCAAAAGACATAAGTATCATGCTTGACCTTCCATAATAGCGCGCATCACTACACTCGAGTTTGATTAGGTCGGCTTTCCACAATCGTCCTTCCTCAATTGGAATAACTAGTTTACCTAATCCTTAATGAGATTTCCTAAGCTGGAGAATATAGTGCCCGTAGTGGGCCTACTTAATGCCTTCTTTGTCGGGAGACGAGTTTGTATTGTGCGGTAATTGGTAATTTTAATGCTTCACCTGACACAAATTTGCGTTTGATGTTATAGGACTCGGGGAATCGCCTTAAATGAATATCTTCGTGGCGCCCTGGCCACCACCTCTCGGCCCTAATAAAGCACATAAAATGGCATTAGAGTGGCACAAAGTCGCCATTATGAGTTCTTTTGTGGCATTTAGCCGCCTTTGTGCGGCGCGTCAATATTTAATAGCGCCTCAAGCCTCGTTTCAGAGCCGCGCTCTCCATTCAGCGGCCGGGCGTTGTTCCCCAGGCAGGAGGAGCAAGTTTTTTATTAAATAATGTGACGCTTTCATGTCGGCCCCGAAAACATTTCGGGCCTGGAACTCAGACCCACGCCAATTAAAGTTCAACCGAGCTCGAAACAGGAATTTGCGTGTTATTTTTCAATTCCAGCCAAGTCAAGTCAAGTTTTTAGAAGCACTTAGCCTCGAATAGGGGCGGGGCAAATTGCAAACAATCGAAGCAATCAAGCGAAATCATCGCCACCGGAACGCGTGCTCGGGATTTTGGGGTGGATTAAGGTATTAGGGCTTTTCGGCGGGGCCGTGGCAGCAGATCAGCCAGCCAACAAGCCAAAAAGAGAGCACTAAGAGAAAATAGAGGGTTAATGGCTTACTAAATAAATAACAAATATTAAATAAACAAGTTCAAAACTATTTTATTATTTCAAGTGAAGTTCATTTTCAGCAGTGTAGTTGTGAACTTCTCAATTCGATTACAACAGGGACTTTGTTGAGACTTGTCTTTAATTAAAATGGGACAGAACTATGCCTGGGACGCCAACAGATTTGTGTCAAGTGCCGACTGAGAAACTTTATCAAAGTCGAGCAGTCTGAAGCGCAGGACGAAGACACTGAATTCCTTGGTAAACAAATTTAATAACATAATTTAAAGCTTCTGTTTTCGACTTCAGGCTCATGGCTGGGGAGCTGGGGTTTCTATTCGGGCGTTGCTACATTTTGTCATTGTGTGCGGTTTTAAGTGAATTACAAGCTGAAATGGCCACAACGAATTCACAGAATGCCGCCAACAACAATGCCAATAACACATAGGATAACACAAACAGGATGACAGTGGCTGGCCGGGGAGTTGGGGTAGCAGAGGCAGCTGCCAAAAGGAGGACAAAGCCAGCCGAGCGACAAAATTATGTAAAAAGTCAGGCAACAAAACACCAGAGCAGCCTGGCCAAAAAGGGAAACGGAAGGTGGGCGATGGCAGCGTCGGGCGGGGCTCTGTTACGGGGCATCCTGGGGCTAAAACACAGAAATTGTCTAAGCAGGGACAAAGTGAAAGTGATGTAGGGCGGGATGGCGGTAGGGCGGTTAGGGAGCTGGCAAATTGTGGAATGCGGGTGTGGACGGAGTGGTGGGTGGTGGTGGAGAGAGCACATGACCTCTGGAGGCCACAAGCAGCCAAAGTTGAAGGCGGCTCAGACAAGGGAAACCGAAAACTGCAAATGAACATGCGACAACAAAATAAGACGAAACCCAAGACGAGACCAGGAAACGTTTACACCGCAAAAAATATTTATGGCTATGGCCTCCATTTCCGCCTTGAAAAGGAAATTATTTAAAATATTATATTACATTATAATAATATATACATACTTTCCCGAGTTACTTATCGTACATTTTGTATAATAAATTAGTTTTTTGGTAATAATAGTAAGTAGTACTTAAGTAGTAGTCCTCTCCGCTATCTTCGAAAACAACGCCCTAGAAGACTGAGGCCCCAACGTGCCGCTCTCGGATTTCGCCCAGGTAATAGGGCTCTGATAAATCGAGACAAATTCATTAACGGGCTGTTTGTGCAAGCGCTTCGAAAATTGAGCTAAACGATGCGAAATGACGCCAAGTGTCGTGTAAGTTGGCATTAAATTATGAATACCTAAGCTGCGATGGCAGGTGGAATCTGCCAGTCATCTCAGTCCCCGCCACGAATCCAACCCGAAACGGTGCAGTTGAGTGAAAGGCCCAACGTCTTTACAGGATCTCGGATCCCTGTCTCCTGTCGCCTGTCTGGTTCACAGAAATTGTTAACAAGCGAAACGAATGACTAAACAGCAGACACAGAAGCAGCCCTCCCATAAACTCATAGATAAAGCCGTGTCCCTGATTCGGGTGTGGGCTTGAGGGCTTGTATCTGCAAGTACGAACAGACCCCAGAAGCTCCGACCGGCCGACTTAAATTTTCAGGCCGAGTGCCGTAATTCATTATGTATGCCTAATGTTAACAATTTAGCAGCTATTGGTTTATCTTAATGAAGCCGTCTGCCCCCAGGAGCGACCTAAATACACATTCACACAACCCGGCTCCGGTCGGCTCCTGTTTTTCGGTTTTCGGGAGTCTTTAACTTTTATTACGCGCTCTCCGGCTCCGGCTCTCCCCGGTTAATCCGGCTGGCGTCGCTGGGCCATATACATTACGGTTGGAGTGTCGCTAACCCATCGACGGAAAAGATTTAGCCACCCCTGGAGCACCCTTAACACTCGCCATAAAATATTGTCACACTTAACCGCGAAATGGTTGAACTTTTGGCGCTGCGCTGCCCTGCTCTGCTCTGCTCGCCCCTGTCCCGAGTCCGGAGTCTTTTGTCTTTTGCATTTTTCAAGCTGCCTTAAATATTAAAGTGCTCTCATTGCGGTGCCCCCGGTTCCAGGGCCCCTGCTTGCCACGCCCCTTATCTATCCGGTGCGCCAGCGGACTCCCCGGCGGCCGAGATGACGACCGACGAAAGTGTTGACACCCGTGGGAAAATGTTTTAATAATTCGTGTAAAGAGTTGACAGCTGGGACGCAGGACACAGAACGCAGGACGTAGGAAGCCGGAAAAGGCAGGCTGGTGCACGTGTGAAAAGCTAAACTTTTATTTTCTACAACAAAGAGTAAACTTGGGGTCTGGGGTTTAAAAATTAGAAGGTTTCGGGTCTCATGGATGGGACGTATTGGTGACGTCTGTGTGACGAAGGACACACAGTATTGACAACGCGTTCGTTTTCGTCATAAAATATTCAAAAATGTATATAGACGATGTGGACGTGTGTAAATAAGCCATAGAAAATACACAAATACCCACTCACAGACTAATTTGACATGAATTTCGATTGGGATTTGTCTGCCCTTGATTTGGTTTTAGTTTACGTATTAAATTGATATCGACATCGAGTGTGAATGATGTCATCTGGTGTTGAGGAAGGCCTGTTTACAGTAGCTACTTTCCAAATTACTTTATTAATGATTACACCATTTACTCATAATTTTAATATTTAATAGTCATATACCTGTGCCATCAGGTATTATACGAAAAGGTCGTCGCCTAATAAATATTCAAGTACCTCGACGAATAAATTCAATCAGGCTATCATTACTCAAATGCGAACCAGACTGTTGGCTTATTTTTTGGGTAATTTTTGCCCGACTGAGACTGCACGTGGCCTGAGCCTCGCTTAACACGAGTCCTTCACCTGAGGTCAAGGACAAACTTAGTTATTTGAATGGACCGAATTCCCACTCCCAAAGGTGCCGAGTTCTCGGGCGTGTGTTGTGATTTAGCTCCTAACTCGGTTGACAGACCATTTACATGATTGAACTTTTCGCCCACATCGATATGGCCATGCCGCTTCGTGTGTGTTTCAAGGTTGATTGGTATGTAAATGTCCTGTTGTCCTGTTGCTCTCGCTTGTGACTCGCAGTCAATTAGTGACGCCCAGGGAATGCCTCACCAACTGCAGTTGGTCAGTCGGACAAAAACATTCAAATTCTGTAAAGTTTCAGGGTAATTGGTATATCCAGGGAATCGAATGATTAGATGTTCGGCAATCCCATGAACTTAAAATCATCCAAAATCCTTGCAGAGCTTACATACTGTATATACTAACATATAATCTTCGATTTTGAATGAGGTTGCACCTATCACATAAATAAACTTTCTCCGGAATGACCCACAGGAAAGAGAGACGTTTGCTATTTAGAAATTTATTAGCAAACAAGAGATTTATTAATGCGAAAATTTGCTGCATCAGCACACATTTGCCGGTGCTGTTGGCTTAAGGAGGAGATACAGCCATTGTTGTTGCAGTTGACTTGATCTCTGTTTGCCCGGCAGTGGCTTCGGTAAACAGGCAAATAAAGCTTAAGTTGCATCAGAGCAAACAACCATGCACAAAGGAGCAGACTGGGAGCTGAAGGCGGCTGAAGGCAGTAAATGCCTGCTAAAAACTGGCATTAAATTTAATGTGGCCTCCCTTTCGAGGCGGGCCCAGAACAAATGCACTTGCATTGATTAGTTTACCTAATTTGGCCCGTTTGCTTTTGGCCCGGCCAGAGTGCTCGTGATGCGGCGTCCAAGTGGATTGGGAATATGGACCAGCATCCAGTCCGACCTGGATCGGTGGTCGGAAGGGGCCGTGGGCCGGAAAATTTGACAAGCGAAGCGATTAGACCACACCCACACCTCGCTAAGTGGCATTACACACAGTGGAAGTATGTGTGTTAGTTTCCGTGTATGTGTTAATTGCGTTTGGGCCTTGGTGTCCGCGAATGTTGGGCCAAATAAGCGCGAATCCACTTTAAAATGCGGAGGACACTCAACGGGTAATCGGCCCATGCGGCGTATGAGTAATTTGGTCGGGAGGTCATAAATTAAATTTTTAGTAAGTCGGCAGTAATAATTCTTGGCTCCAACTGTTTGCTTAAGTTTTGCCCAGATTGGCATATGAATAAATGAGGCTGATATTTTTCCAACTTATACCCAAGTATAGTATATATATATGGCCCGATTTGGTCGGGCAAACTTTCTTCCTACCTGGGATGATTAAGTGTGGGCCATTTATTAACAGATCAAAGTTTATGGCACTCCTGTTTACGTTCCTGTAAGTGTGTGTGTGTTTCTTTGCAATCTGATTTATGGCGGACCATCTTCGAGTTGCCACGAGCGGGGATGCCGAACCGGAAAGCTCTAAGAAAGAAAAGGTCCAAGGATTCCTGAACTTTTCGCCTCTCCACATTTATAATTTTGTTTATTCCCGCCGATCGTTGAGCTTATTTCGGAAATGTCCAAAGTTTCAATTGAAGATTAAACTACCAAGTGTCCTGGCCACTCTTCCTGATTAACTTTCCATTGTGCCAGTGACAAGATGCCAAACTCTCTACTGACGTAATCGTTCGATAGCCCACTCTGCCCTTACTCACAAATTGGGAAGTTTTCCGAAAATTGTGGAGGAGCGGATGGAGCAGCCAGTCAATTGCTGTTTAAAGCGGAGAAAAGTGCTTCCAGAAACAACTTTGAACTCTGATGTAGAACAAACACTGCAGCAACAGCAAAAATAACGACGCCCGCAACTGGCCGTCCTCAAAAAATGTATATAAACCTGTGATTTTTATAGCCGACTTTCTTTTCTGCCTTCCGTGCTCCGGTCTAGCTTTTCCTTGCTTTTCCGAGGGGGTTCGGAAGGAGGCGGCATTTGCTTTTATAGACTTTTCGCTGCCCGTCGTAATAGTTTCCGTTTCTACCCGTGTCGGTTGTGTGTGCTTGAGTGACCCTTCAGATATTATTTTGGCTGCAAAACAAAGCCGAAATGCTCGAATATGCTGCTGGTGGGTGTATATAAAAAACCTATAAAAAGTCCGCACTTTCTGGACTTTTGTTTCTGAAATGAAAATGTTTTAGCCTTTGTTTAATCAATTGCATGTGTACTTTAATTACTGAGAGAGCACAGTAAAGTATAAACTTTCAATTTAATTTGAAGCCAGAATATATGAATAGCTCCATTAGGAATACACAAAATCTCAACTGAAAGCATTCAGGCTGAAGCATACTTGAAGTAATTCCTATATCCTAAATGCAACATACTATTTTAAGACAAGTGTAGAAAATACTCCGCCCGTTTACAACTTCAACAATAAGTATAGCATACATTTTTGGACACGTTTTAGGGTCTCAGTTGAAGTCTGGCAATGGCTTCGATGCGGAGAAGTGGAGAGACAGGCAAGAAACAGACACAAGCACTCATTAGGAATGTGGAAAAGTGTTTGCCCAGCTTAAGCTTTTAAAAGCAACAGAGACAGCCACATCAGTGGAGCTACCGTCTAGGACCCGTTGACAGGCCGAGAGACAGGCCGAGAGATCGGAGATGCAGGTTGGGGGAAAACTATTTTGACTAGACTACATCAGAGCCCTGAACGTGCCAGGGGCATGGACAGGGACTTGGATGTGTGTACCGAATGTGTATTTATGGATGTAAAGATAAACATCTCGAGCCACGCTCCGGCAAATGAAAGGGGGCGCCGCCTGCTGGCTCCGCAGACACTAATTCAGCAGCCACGGCGCTGGGGGAGGAGTTTATTCCACTCCCCGAAACACACACACACGCCGGGCAATAACATAAAAATTTGCTGCTGTAAATCTGCTCGCAACTAGAAAGAGGCACACTTTAATACGAACTTTGCCCCGCCCAATCATCTCTTGTTTCAGCGCCCACCCGGCGTATACGTAATCTGTTGTGTAATGTCTTTAGTTGTGACAACTTCGGGGAGAGAACTCAGGCTGGAGCACAAACTGATTCAGAGAGTGTGCGAAAAAAGTGGATGCTGGATCAAGAGGAGCTCCAGAGTCAGCCGTACAAGTTGAAGTTTTGAAACAACATTTAGATAAATTTCCTCTGGGACTTGGACGAAGGCGGGCTCCATCCGCATTGCCATCCATGATGCAGTACCACCAGTAAGCGTAGAAAATATAGTTTTCATACGCAGTTAGCTGCATAAAAATTGTGTAAATGGCTCTGAGTACCCACTGGCTGGGAGAACAACTTTAATTTGATTGACTTCCGGGCAGATCTCCCAAGAAAATCACAATAATTGAAAGCTCAACAGCAGATCAATCTTAATGAAAAGACAGACAGACTGAGAGACACTCGAAAATTCGCCCTCTTAAGGCTAAGCAAACTTTTAAACGCTATTTAATTTCAATTACCGCACTACACCCTCGTCACTTTGGGGCAGATGTGAAGTATTGGAGTTCATTCACTCGGAATAAGTAAGTGCTGCTCAATTTGGTCGCTCAACTATGTATTTCGTGGTTTCGTCATTAAGCCATTAAAGGGTTTAGAACCCTCCGGGTGCTGGGGAGGAGTTTTAATTGCGTTCCGCATTGCCAGCTCGGGGTGGTCCTCGACCGAAATTGAGAAGCATTTGTGGGCAAGTTTTCGCACTCAGAAGTTCAGCCCGAAATGTCAAGTCATTAATATTCACACGCCGGCAGAAGTGAAAACTGTTTCTCAACAGCCATTCTCGATTCAATGTGGCCGACAGACGAATAATATTTAATTAGAGAATTGTTTAGACGAAGTTTTTAATTACGTGGCCCGCAGCTTCGGGTCAGAATTCTAAGTCCCTCCATTTCGCTCCGAGACCCGGACCACCCGCATAAATCTTTTCGCCGGGAGCTTACCCAAAAAAAAAAAAATAAAATATTATGAACGCAGCACTCGACGTTTCATCGTAAGCCTTTAAAACGGCTGCCAGCCGCGGGGACGTAAAGTCCCCCATTTTCCATTTTCGAAAGCGCCCTGAGTAGCCGTCAGTTGCATAAATTTCACTTGCGCCGGCAACGTTAAAGTCAACATTCTGCTGCCAGTGGCCTACATTCGACGATGGGGGCAAAATGGGGCTTGGAGTGTACTTTCAGCATTACTGCCTCCGCCTTTCACTTTTGCAGCGTTGCATACAACGTCGCATGTGTGTGTCTGTATGCCAGAGTGTGTGTGTGCGTGCTTATGCAGATGAGTTGCCAGTAACGTGTGGAAAATTATGAAGATAAATTTGTGTTTGTCTTTTTTTTTTCGTGCGCGCCCCGAAGAGCGTCAGTCGTGTGCCACTTTGCCGGAGCCAGCTGCTGCCGACACGAAAAATTCTATGAAAAATTACCCAAGTAAATCCAAGCGAAGTATAGACGATAGTTTTTTGGAGGGGTATGAGGTCTTAAAGCGAACGAATATCAAGGCACGCCAGTAGGATGTTTACTAAAGAAAAATTTAAGTGTAGAACCTACGTATTAAAACATATGCTATTCATGTTTTCCAAACTTTGTCTTGTCTTCGAAGATTGTAACATTTTAGCCGCATTTAAGTTTAATGGCAGCTGGGATTGGCTGACTCAGAAACGGGTTGAGAACTGAATTAATTGACAACTGTTTGAGATGTTCGGGGGAGTAATTTGGCACATTGAATACAAATCGCGTGGCCATGTGGCCCCGGGCCAATTCGCGCCAACCTAAGCCGGCAAATGGCAAAACTTGAGATAATTAATTGAGCGCTAAACTAAACACGAATTCCGCACCGAACAGGCCAAAAGCAATTATCTACAATAACAACACATGTGAGAGGCACTGCCCACACATACATAGATACTAACTGCCACACACTCACAGGGGGATAGTAAATCACTTGGCATTTAGCAGTCTAAAATAAATCGATTCTCTATTAACGGAACATTAAAAAGCCCGATTGCCTTTTGTTTAATTTCAGATAAATGCGCTAAGCAAACACAGCACAAAAAAGCGGAAAACAGACCAAAATCCGATCGGAATCAGTAGGAGAGGGATAGGGACTTGGAGCCGCAGACAGATGTTGCTTTTCGCCCAGCGAGAGAGGGAGCAGTGAGTATGGCCCAGAGCCAACGTTTATTGATGGTCACCGGTGGAAAAATCACATTTAAAGACAAATGCCAAATGGCAAGCGAAATGAACTGACGCGAAAAGAAATATTAAACAAATTATGAACAGCAGCGCGATTTCAGTGCAATAAAATTGGCCATAAAAACTCCGGCTCTCCGTCACAGCTCGTCCCAAAACAATAAAAGACAGCAGAAACGGAAAACTATTATTTGACAAACTGTCAGCGGAGGCAGTGGAAAGTAAAATTGTGAACGTTTGCACAAAGACAAGGGAGAGTCTTCGCGTTTCCCGCCCCATTCACGCATCCACGTTGCGTATACGCCGCGTCGGCAGTTCGACACAGAATCCGGGGAGGTGTTAAATGCGTTCGCATATCGCACCGCCCACACACCACCCCACTCAACGCCAGATCCACCGCATCCCGCATCCAGCAAAAGCCAGTGAAAGTGCCGAGCTGTGCATTATTTCCGCGTAAGTGAACATTCTCCCCCCGCGGGAGGGGATGTACTCCTGGAAAAGTCGCCGTTGCAGTCGCACTCGCAGTCGATCCGAAATGCAAACACTGGAATCGAGGACGCGGCTCCTCCAGCAAGGCGCCCAGCTGACGCATCTGCTGCTCGGTGGCATCCTCTGCCTGACAATTGGTAAGTGCCTCCAAAATTAATCTCCTAGATCCCGACCATATCTCAGCATCTCCTCGGTTACCCCATCGGCTCATATTCAATTAGCCTTTCAATGACTCACTATCCTCAGCCTTCGAATACAATGTAAAAGCCCAGGCCATCCCAAAATGCTCTTGAAAAAGTAGTCTTACCTGGCCATAGTTACAAGTTTTAAATAATTCATAGAACATTTTCCTTAAAATATGGGTTACATTTCGTATTAAAAAATATTATATAATATTTGCAAAAACTAAGAGTAAATTTCTGAATGTGATACAAACTTTATGTAAAAATACTAATAGCCAACACTTTAAAGATAAGTTTTTGAACTTATAATAAACTTTTTCATTTGAAACTTAATTTTCTAAATATAAAATTAAAATACAGTTTCATCCATCTACATTTTGAGGCAGAAAGTTTGAGATACAAAAGTAAGGTGTGCCGTGTGCGGTGGGAAAGTACTCGACACAGGCTCTTCAGACCGAGGCGGCTCAATTGCAGTTGCATACATTAAAAATGAACGAGTGCCGCCTGGCTGGAACAGATGTTCTCCCAGCCCGGGCTTCACCTTGCCCTGTCTGCCCCATGTGGCACCTCTTGAAATTTTCGAATTTACAACTGTTAGCATTGTAGTTGTTGGCGTTGCCGGCATTGTTGTTGCATGACTCTTCAGTTGCCGGGGACAACAATTATGATCCCCCACCGTGTGTGTCCGTGTGTGCTCGTTAATTGCTCTGCAAGAGTATAAAAAACGTTGATAAAAAAGTTTTAAAAATATGAACAAGGGCCAGGGAGTGCTTTCAATGAACTGCATAAAGTGGTTTTGTTAACACGCTGCCAACAATCGATTCAATCGCAATCCCCACCCTCCGTAATTTGTTTCAATTGTTGTCTCCTTTTTTGCCGTTCAATGTCAAAACAATTTCACTCACTTAGTTCAGTTTTTTTAGTCTGTTTGAGCGAAAATTCTCATATTAAGTTGAAGCGTCAGTCCATCAAAACTCACCCCATCCTTGGGGCCATGTGTGAAAGGACCTGCAGTCCAAGCACTTGTGTCTGACAGTGCTTTTATAACAGACCATTGAGGGGATTCTGTCATTTTCATATAAATTGGGTTTCCCATTGAGGGATATTACAGCATATAAAGGTGAAATTAAAGTTCGATTTATTCGTTTCGTGACTCCATCACATAGAGAATCAATTAATGAAACTGGAAAAATACGACCAGGCTTAGTATCATGCATCATTCTGCGGAAGAGAAAATTCTGTGGAATTGAATTTTCGCATGATTCTGGCTCGTTGCTGTCATAAGAAGCTATTAGCGTACTTACTGCTGTCGCCCAAAGCCTCAAAACCCACAAATGGGCCATGGCCCGCGAGTGCCCGGAAACCATAGGAAATGCCTTGCAAAATGGCATAGAAACGGCAAGCATGGAAAACATAATTCACTGGCGCTGAAAAATGGTGAATTGTAAATGATCAGGCAACGGTAACTAATGGGGAGAGGTAAGCTAGTGAAGCCATTAAGAGTTCCCCGTCTCACTATACAAATAGTAAAATGTTATTCGAGCACATTCCCAGATGCAGCTGCACCTGTAGTTGCCGTTGCCGGAGGTTTGCTGTAATATTTTCAAAATTCTTAAACTTTATTGAATTTCCTGTTTCTACTCTACTGCGGTCTTCGGAGCAACCCAACCACCCACAACCGCCGGCCAACTTTGAGTGTAAGATTGATTTATTTTCCATTTGCTGTGCTTTGCTTTCCGCTCCTCAACATTTTTCATAACTTTTCTGGTTTCTGGGCGGTTCCCTTCCGACTTGCCAGCAGTGCCAGTAAATTTATTTAAGTTGTAAATTGTGTTGGAAATTTGTAAGCATTTAAAAATGATTTGCAGTGGCCCGCTCTTTCGATTTGCCTTTAAAAGGAATAAATCCATGGCCAGGACTTAAGTACTATCAAGGCCTTCTCATAATGTGCAGCTGCTGGGGAGTGCGTTGCGTATTCGCCCCGTTGCCCCGCCGCCTCGGATTCGAGCATGTATAAATTATGGCAATAAAAATAAAATCAACAGCGCTGCGTCGTTCCCGATTTCGGTTTTAGTTTCTCGGTTTCCTCAACTTGGCATCTTTTTGGGCGAAAACTTTCCACTTTCGTTTTTGCCTTCGTGGGAAAACTGAAACTGAAAATGGAGCCGGGGACATTATTTCTTTGCTTTCATTTCCGTCTGTTTTGTCTGTTTGGGTTTTATTGCAGTTCGCCCAACTCGCAGCATACAGTTCTCAGTTTATCCTTTTTTTTTTTTTGCCTTGTTCCTGGCACAGCAAATAAATATCACAAAAATTCGCTTCCAGTTCCGTCAGGCATTTCCATGAATTTCTCTCTCTCTCTCTGTCTCGCATAGAAAAGAATTTTCCTCGTTTTTCTTTGGCTCTGGCCTTTTTTCTGGCTCGTCGTTTGCTACTTTGGATGCTTTTTGTTTCGGCCTTATCCGCCGCCGCGCATTTTCCCACGGCTGCTGCGAAACAAAACAATGAAATGAAAAATTATGGCCCAGCTCCTCCCCCTTATGGCACAGCTCTCATCCGCTGTGTGTGTGTAAATGTGTTTTTGCCATCAATTTTTATTGCCAGCTGAGTGTATCAATAAATTAAACATAAAATTTTCAGTCAGAAGGCACGGAAGGGGAGAAGTGCATCGTCCGACATAAAGCGAGCATCTTGTCGAGCCATTGAATTGATTTTGTGACCGTAAAATGCATTCGGATTTGGCCAATTGGCATCCAAGTTGTTTCTCAATTTGCCTTCTGATTTCCTTCAGCCGCCCCTTCATCTCTGCTCCTTGGAGATTTTTGATGGATGACTATGCAATTTATATTTAATAAGCTTACCGGCCTGCCAAGTGCTTTGGCTAAAAGCTAATTGCTGGCATTTCGATTCTAGCCGAGTTCCGACTTCCGAGAGCCGAGTGTTTCGAGAGCTCCCTGAAGGCTTATTCAAATGCTTGTTTGCCGACCGTGTTAAGCATTAATCTTAGCCTTGGCAGCAAAAAAACAAGCAGCAAAATCAATACATTCTATATCAATATTAATGGACTCTCAGTTTCCACCCACCCGCTACCATCCCTAACACGCACATAGGGATAAAAAAGTGTTGACAGCTGCTTTTATTCACCTGTCAGACACACAAGCCGCGCTAAACCGTTGATAAGCAGTTGGCCAACGGCGTGTCATACATGTGGCTCACACCCCAATCCGGCCCTAGAAAAATTCAGCTATCTGGTATCCTTGTCCATCCCAAAAAGAGCCCTTGGCAATAAAAATCCATCAGCATCATTTATCAATAGGGCCAAGCTACGAGGACGTCCTAGGAAATATGGAAATATCAAATAGTCATGTAGGAGAACCGAAACCGAAAGAAAATATGTCAACTGTCGAAAGGAAACTTTGCCGGGCCCACTGCCTGCCGCCCAGTGATTGTCCTTTCTTGTCACAGTGCATAAATGTCAGAAAGTTCGGGTTTGATAAATGACATCGTCCGCCCCTCGCCAACGTAATAATTTAGCCCAGAACAAGGTCTGCTATAGTATTTTCTCCATAAATATCTAATTATAGTCCACCCAACTGGTTCTGCCCCGCCACCCTTTGGCACAACATTTCAATTAATTTTTATCTCGCTTGATGCAGCGATCTGATGGATCTTTTGCACAAAGTGCAAATATAATTCAATTTTAATTTCCCCCTCCAGCTGCAGCTGACAGTTCAATTCCCAATTTTTAGTTTCTTCCTGTTTTATTGTTTGATATTTTTTTAGGGGTCGGGATCTCTGTACACTGTCTCTGAAAGTTATTTGCTTTTGCCCAATGGTTGTTTGCCGGTTGCTTGCAGGAGGCGCGCCTTTTGCAAGGCAAATGAGCGTCGTCCCACCATCGTCCCCTTATTCAGTTCCCGCCTATACCGCCATCGGATTCAGGGGAACAACGAACAGAGCTCCGGCTCCCAAACAATATCTGATAAGCTGCATCATGCATTTGCATACTTCCGGCAATTTGTTTTTGTGCGAGCCAAACGAATCGAGACAAATGCAATAAGCGCACAACGACTGCGACGGCTATCACAAAAAATGCGATACAAAAATGCAAGTCGAGTGCCTCATCAACGAAACTGCTCTACACTTTCGCCAAAAATGTCTAAGGATTTTATTTAAAAAATTTAATTAAAAATCTGAACAGTATATTTAAGTACTTTGTGGAAAATAAAGTTGGAAAAAGTATCCTGATTACCAGTCAAAAAAATATTATTAAAATCATAGTAGCTAAATTTCAAAAATCACTAATTATGCTTCATTAATTATCCTTACCATATTAAGGACACTCATACACAATCAAGTACCATTTGAATGACTTTGGAGTAGATTAATGCAAAAAAAAAACACATTAAAATCAATGATAAATCACAAAGTATGCTTCAATAATAATAAGCATTTTATAATTAGGAGTTGATTAATTATTTTAAATAATTGCCCCTGAATCCTTTTTGCCATTACCAGCTTCGTGTCCTTGGAGCGTGACCCCTCCCCATTGAAGTGTAGTGAAAAGATAAAACATGGCGAATAAAGATAAAACCCAAAGAGTTCACTGGCGCATGCTGCTCGATGCGGATTCACAGGCGGAGACGGAGCCTGTTCGCATTGTGCATACAAATTACGCCCCCGGCACTGTTCTGGCCAACCCAGCCAGCCCCTTTTGGAACCCGTTAAGGCCCCCCTCTGGGATCCGCCCGTGAAACTCCACGCATTTGTTTATTTAGGTGCTTTGCCTGTGACTCGATGCAAGTTGTTTGCCATTTGCTGTGAGCTCGTCTTTTGCCGGGCAAAAATATTGTTAGCCATAAATTTTTGGCAACACAGCGGAACAAACCAGCGCAGCATAGCAAAAAATCCAAAAAAAAAAAGGAGAATCCATAGTGCAGCTAACATCGAGCAGGAAACGCTGCATTTGTAGTCACAAATTCCGGGGCATTTGTTTAGAAAGTTTGCCCGGAGTCCGCGACTGAAAGCTGAAAACTGAAACACGCCATGTAATGTCAACTTGATTCGAGTCCAAACAAGAGCTTCCACTTGAGCAAGTTTTTAGCTCAGCAAAGCGGACTTCAGCGCCAGATAGATGTTCTGGGGCTCTCGTTTTGTAAATATGCGATATTTTGTACATAAATCGGCTTCATCGTTTAGGGGATCAGGGTAACAGGGCTAACTTCCGTCAAAGTGCAGCTGTGAGTTTTAGTTCAGAACTGAAACATATACACACCGATATACACAAAAACAAAGCTCCAAAAAACAAACAAAAAAGACAGTCACACGAACAAATATTAAACAAATGACGCTCGCGTAGTCCTTAAGCCCATTAAAAATAAAAATAAAAAAAATATTGCTTCACATGAGACTTGTTAAAAAACGTAAACACCAAGATGAGTTTGACAGAGATGATGCGGGGCAAGGCGATGCCGGTGGAGAAGAAGAATGACATCAAAATGGCCCAACATGGTGAGAGATACTATCGTGGTTCATTCTTTATTGACAAAAAAATATAAAGGTTGTGATGTAGTATTAGATCTTAAAGCTTAATAAAAAATCCACTTCTTTAATGGGGGAAAATTTACTGAAAATGTTTGTTCATAAAGACTTTCAAGACTTCTCCAACAGATTTTGCAACTGTGCGCGTGACTCAGATCGGTTGTGTCATGGGTGTCCTGGCCGAGGCGATCGAGAGGGTTAAGATCTCTCTTATCCTGCCTAAATTGCTGGAACACTCCTCACACGTGGCCCAGGTCCTGAACGGCACTGAATTCGAGCCTGCAGTCCGTCTCATACAATCCTTTGTGCGACGCCGTCATTTTATCCTGCGGGAGAAGCGACCACCCCTGATGGATCATGGCATTATCCAGATCATCGACTTCTTTCAGCGCAACTGCCGGATGTATCACCTCTTCCCGCGCTACTATAACCACATGAACGAGAACGAAAAGAAGTTGCTGAAGGCCTTCGAGTTGCTCTACGACTTGGCCAAGGATCGTTTGTACCAGACATCAACCGACGCGATCCACCAGGAGCGCCAGTTGCATGCCATGTACAAGGAGAACCAGGTGGTCACGGAGCAAGTGGAGGCCATTCGTCGCAAGATCCAGGAGCAGAAGGTGGCACTTCGATGGCGCGTTGCCGCCCAGGAGGCCTATCTGAAGAACTATGAGGATATGATGCTGAAGAAAAAGCGTGAGAAGAACGAGAGAATTCAGAAGGAAGTGTGAGTGGCTTAGGCAGGACTATTAGTTAGTTTGGATGATTAGTTAGAATAGGGTTGGTTACTTCAACTGTCTAATTATCAAACCTCCTACCACCCAGTGATCGCTGTACTCGAATGGTTCGGAACAGCAAGAAGGCCAGTCTCGAACGTCAGGCCGAACTCGAGGGGGAGATCGAAAACACTCGCAAGAACTACGAAATCTCAACCAAGGCCTATCAGAAGCTAGAAAAAAATCTACGCGAAGAAAAGTGAGTTCTAATTTCCATTTTCGATAAGAATTCTTGAGTCCTCTCCCAA
Organism: Drosophila ananassae; assembly: GCF_017639315.1. NCBI lineage: Eukaryota > Metazoa > Arthropoda > Insecta > Diptera > Drosophilidae > Drosophila > Drosophila ananassae. Next base: position 13,693,969 of record NC_057927.1, on the reverse strand, counting down.
TCCAGGAACAAGCTGATCCTGCAGCTGCAGGCTCTTATCAAAAAATACGACCACACCATTGGCGAAAAGATGATTGAGAACATTGAGCTGATGGAGGAGTCTAAGGCAGCCAAAAAGGAGCTGGATGAGTTCATGGTTGGATTCCGGAAGGTGGAGAGGGTCTACAAGGAGATTGTGGTTAAGCGAGAGGAGGAGGAGGCCAAGAGGCGCCAGAACCGCATCGTGCTCTTCACAATGAACCGCGCCGCCTCCAAGATCCAGAAATACTGGAGAAAGTGGAAGAAACATATAAACAAGAAAAACAAACGTCTCAGGAAGCGGTAGAGAGTCTTGCCTAGAGTAATAGACAAATAAAATTCTCAGTATAGAAGGTGTACTCTGTATAACATTAAAGCCTTAAACTGCCTTAAAGCTTATTTATTCTAAATTCCTTCCCACTTTAATTGAAATTCACGCTGCCAACTAACTGATTTCACCCCGGCCGGATTGGCTTATTAGAGGAAAACTAATTTCGCTTTTAATCTGCAAACTCCCGAGCCACAAAGAAAGGGCTGTCCCCCCAAACCGTCTCGGGCCAACTATCCAACTATCTGTCCTCCATTGGGTGTCATTTGCATTTAAAATGTGTATGAGAGAGGTTTTCATTTTGGGCAGTTTTCGTGTAAAATGCATAGAAAAGGGAATATTAAGCACAATGTGCACTGCGAACGGATGGAACATCCTATGAAGCTACATGGCTAAGTGCAGGGAAGTCAAAGCCAAAAATGCCCCGCCCAATTCACCAGAGAATTTTGTGGCTCATGGACGCCGAAAAAAAAATGTATATTGGGAGTGGGGAGTGAGTGGGTAGAAGGAGGCCAGCTCAACCAACCATTGGACCATCGAAACGAACCGACCGTATATGCAAATTACGCGCAGTGCTCATGCCCTGTCATGAATTGTCACCCATTTTCCGACTGAGATGCTTCGACACGCGCTGGGCCGCGTTGTGGCGACACCATCTGATGGGCGTTGGTCGTACGGGGGCGTGGCTCCGGCCATGAGGTGGATATACCACAAAACAGCCCCGTCCTCAGACTCCTGTTGAGAGACTGCAGCACTCATCCGCCCCGTTGGCTGCGCTATGACTTTCCGCCCGACAGCAGTCGACATGAATATATCTGCTGCTAATATCAGGTTTCCTTTCACCCCTGCCACATCCTTCCATCCACCCATCCCATCAACGTTTCACCGACTCCCAGAAACCACCAACACCGCCCCAGGCAACCCCTTCCTGGCGAACAGTTTCGAATTGCTAATTTTATCAGGACGTGCACACATGTGTTACAACATTTTCGGTGCAAGGACGACATCCTTTCGGCGGCCGAGGACATTCGTTATCACAGATCTACGTTCGGCATTTTATTGTTGACCATTTCCGTTCGGGCCATAAAGATTGATAATTATGTCGGGCTAATATTGTCAGCAGTAAAAATTGATATCTGCGGTGGGCGGCGGGAAATATTTTATGGTCACTCTTCAGTCCGATTGTGCAATTCCCATAAAATCCTCATAATAATCCTATACGGGAAAGGGCAGGGGGATAGAAATGGGAGAATCCAATGAATATAAACAACAACAATTGAAATAATAGCAGGCAACTGAAATCGTATCACAGGACTCATCCTTGCCACTCGGCAAAGACCGCAGCAGCAGCAGGATTGCTTTTCACCTCGGTTTCCTCCTGTTTTCTATCTGTATCTATCTCTTACTGTATCTATGTGGGAGTATGTGTGTTTTTGTCCTTTGTCCTGACGATTAAATCGCAGTAATGGAAACGTCTTTTTTTATTAGAGATTTTCATTTCGAGCGTATATACGAATTCCTATTCAGGGTATTTGCCGTTTCAATTGTTATATTTATTGTGCCACTGTTTCTGCCGATGATTGCAATCGAAATAAAAACAATCCCCATATTTACATTTTTTCTCTGATACTCTAACAAAGGTTATTTAGTAAACTTTATAGGCTCTTAAAAACTATGCTTAAAGGTTAAATTACTAAAGAAGATTTCATTACAATTATTTGATAGTTAAGTAAAAAATTAAACTTCAATGCCGTAGCAAACGGGTTATCCTTGAAATAAGAGTAAAAAGAATGCTTCTTCTCACTCGATGTTACTTTTATTTTGTTTCAATTTGGTGTCCTGTCAGTTACATAGTTGACAGTTTAAACATGTGGGTAGGGCTGGGATGCATATAGCACTGTCGGGGGCTGGAATGCCATTTAGGTTCCACTTTGCCATTCAAGTAAATCTCGTTGATAGAATAACTGGTTCAATATTCATTAAATTAAGTGTTTGCCATTCATTCAACTGTGCCGGGCTTAAAACGTTGAATGAAATATGGATATATGCATGGTATGGAGCTCGTATGCGGATGGCCCGCAGTCACCAGCCTCGATATTCATATGAACAGAACTCCTGTCGCTGCTTTGAATACTTGGCATTCAAATGTTTTTGGAGGAATGCACTTACACACAGGCACGCCAGACACCCCTCGGCTCGAATGCCTTATTCCATGCTGGGCTCTGGGCCATGTGCCCTGTCATGGTCGGTGCATTCCATGGAAGCCATTCTACCCACTAACAACATACTCTGCCCAACTCCCACCATGCAGCACCACAACAAACAAACTCACTTTGGACTCTGGTTATGGAAGCCGTGTGGTGAGCTGTTGGGGATTTCTTTTATTCGCTGCCAAACGATTGTGAGGGAAATGTGTACTTGCTGCTTCGAAAGTGAGACAAAACCCGGCAGTAAGGAAGGTATGCCTCGAAAGAGCTTGGAGCTTCTATTACACTGTTATAATTTGCATACTTAACATACAATTAAGAGGTCACAAAGACAAGAGCTTATTTCTTTTATCTCAAAAGAATGTAACATGTTTACTTCACATGTTCAATAGGCTGGAATTATTATGAATTATTTTTATTTTATTTGTAGAAACATTTTGAAAAAAAGTAAACAATCATTTCAATAACGATTTAATCGAAAGAAATTGTATTGATTTGTACAATTAATAATAATTTCCTGCAAAGGTATATCCACTTCGGCTTTGCCTCAAGTTAGCTTTCCTTACTTGTTTTTTAATAATTTAATCATAAAAAGTGTATTTTTTTGCAAGTGTATACTTGAAGGTGGATATAATGGCAGGCCGAGGATGCAGGAAGCAGGAAGTAGCTATACGGCGTTCCATTTTCTAAGGCTTTCGGCTTTGCGGCCAAAAAACACAAAAAAGTAGAAAGGAGAAAGAAAAGCAAACAACTTTAGCTCCAAACATCATGCCACAATATTGGGGTAGCTAGCTGCGGGGACAAAAGCCTCGAGGGCCCCAACCGATTCACGAGTGCCGGAAATGCTTTATGAGTTCGAGGCAATGTTTCCTCCCAGCCATAAAACGCGAGTCGGCCAAATTGAAATCTCACTTTGCGCCGCTAACTTTTCATCTTGTGTTTTTTGGCCGGCACAAATATATATGTATTTATGCACACTCTGATGCATAGGAGAGTAGCACTAGCTAGCTCCTCTGGCTGTTCAGAAGGATGCTTGCCAAAAATAAAATCGAGAGCGGAGGAGCCTTATACTCGAAAGGATAGTGGCGGAAGGAAAGGGAAACGAGCGGAAAGAAAAGTTTCGCAGCCAAAAAGGCGTCTCCCTCTGAATGCAGGCAACGTCGCTAACTGCTCATAATTTATGCTAACGGCAATTTAAACTTCAGCTGTTATTTATTAAAGCCACGTGAAGTCCTTTCACGTCCTCCCCGTCCCTGGCCAGAGGCTCTTGCCACTCGGTCATTGTAAAGCCGCACTTTCAATGCCCCACTAACAGAACTTACTATTGAAGCACCGTGGGGCAAAATATTTGAAGATGCTTTCGGATAAGATTTTTTATCCTGATATCCTTATTTCAGCCTTTTCTATTAATTTTACTTACCACAGCTTATTAGCTTTGTATTTTTCCATTTAAAATAAATTTATATGAAATAAATTTCCGAAAATGGTTTATTAATATTCTTATACTTCTATATCTTATACTTCTTCTTAAAACATAAAAATAACTCTAAGGAAATTAATTCGTAAACTTTAGTGACATAAATATTTTTTTTCTGTTTGTAAAATTCACTTTACATAGTCCTAACAAAAAATATACATAGCTAGTATGAACCCATTAGGTTAATTTTCTCATTTAAATGCCCCATAATCGTAATCAAGTTCGTAAAACTTTACGCCGCTAAGCTGCACACACATAAATGTTATTTTTAGGCCAAATTTTCTGCACTTCCGGTTCACTGTTGTTGGCTGCCAAAAAGTGACCCAAATTTACAGCCAAAGGGGCGGCTGTGTCTGGGTTTGTTTGCCCAGCCCAGGGGTAGCATTTGGTGAGACAGAGGAGGCGGGCAGAGACCGGAGGATGCCATCAAATTGTTGCCAGTGCCAGACTGGGCTGCAGTTGAATGTCGCCGTTGCAGGAGCAGTAGCAGTATCAGGACTAGGAGGAGAACGGGATCGGGATCGGGAGCATTGTCGCCCCTGCAGTCGAGTTAAGTGTTTTATATTTTCGTTTAGCAGCTGAAAGTTGCATCCTTGCCCCGGCTTGGCATGGCTTGGGCAGGTCCTGCATCCATCCATCCATTCCATCTCCTCTGCTGTTGAGTTCTGACTGCCGACTGCGTTGTTTTTATGCAAAAGTTAAAAGGCACCAGTACTGCCGCATAAACAATCACACACAAATGCACACACCACTACTATTGCATATATTTTGTGTACACATTTTTACGCACACACATGCACATACACCTGGATGATTGCCGTTTAAAGCACTTTGAGCCGAGATTCAAGAGTTTTATTGGTAAATTGGACAGATTGAGGTAAAGTGATATAAATGTCATCGCCACTTGGCTACAATTTTAAAATTTTCCAGAGAGTCCAAATATGGCTCAGATTTAGGCCATCTGTTAGCTATTCTATTGGCCATGTTCTTTATAAATTTAACACAGATTGACTTTTAATAAAATCAATAAGAGTTTATGGACTTAAGTCTTTATTCCAAAACAGACTAAAATTCAGCTGGGTAATTAAAAGCTTATGACCATAAAGTTACCTTTGGCGAATGATTTCAGTTTTTATGTCGGAATCTGAAAAAAAAAGATACATTTAATATTTATCGCTCCCCTGGCAGCAATCCAATTCAAAATTTAATTCAACATAATTTTCACTCTCCCCCTCACAACGGCTGTGACACAGAAAAAACAATTACGTTTATTATTCATGCAAAACGTGTTTAGGATGCACCACATTCTCCACATTGCATCTTATATTCCCCCACCGCGGGCTGGCAGCATCATTAGATGGCATCAGGAGGAGCAGAAGAGCGTGGAAAAAATCACAAATCACTGTGGACGGAAGTCCACGAGGTGACGACCTGCATGCCTAGGCGTGCGCGAGGAAACTCTATATATAGCCGAAGAATTAAAAATTTTCTGTAGGCAACCGATCTAAATGAATGATATACCAATCGAAAGGTATTGTTTCAATTAGATAATTTTTGTCGAAACATATTCCAAAAGTTATTTGGTTTGGGAGAAATTAGGGTGAAAGTAAACAAATTTTTTATCACTAAAGTGGGGCTGGTGGACACATCGCATTCGCATTCTAGAGCTAAATACGCGTCGATTGGTACCTCAATCGACCCGATCCAACATTTCATTCAGAAGTTATTCGAAAAATTCAATTTTTTCTTCTTCTTCAAAATGAAGCCAGTTTGCGTCGGTTTGTCGGTTTGTCTGTTTGCACTATTTTTATCTTAAAAATCCTGAAAAAAATTGGAAAATGTTTGTTACTATCATATGAGCAACTATTGTTCTACAACTTTTTGAAATACCTTAAGCTTACGTCAAAAAATTAAAAAAACTTTGTTAATGAAAAAATGCATAACTTTATAATTAAGAAAGATATTAAAAAGAGCTTTACACCGTTGAAAGGGGTTTTTAAATATCTATTTCACTTTCTTTGGGACCAAACGTCTATATAGTACACAAAAAAAAATACACTGAAAATAAACTTTTTTTTTAAGAAAAAAAATTATTTTTCAAAATTTAGTCGACTGACCCTTTTTTTTTTTGCACGTGTAGATAGCTTTTGAGATGACGCAACTTTTGACATATCGCTCATATCTGGCAAAATCCGTTAACTCAAGATATAGTCCTGTAAGTGCAGCTACCCATTTTGTGCAGCCTCCTGTGAAGCTTGCATTTACTTATACATGTGTGTGTATTTGATTGGCAACTTTGCTTTTTGGAGTCTGCATATATTTGGTCTATACCCTAAAAAATATGGAGTATATCTTTTCAGATTTTAGATAATTTATTTAAAAATAAAATCCAAATAAAAAAGGGCTTAAAAAAGTAAAACGTAAACATTGACTCAAGTTGGACTCGAACCCAGGCCCTCCGTGTTAGGAACCACGACGCTCTCCACTCAGCTATACTCGAACTTTGTTGCTTAATGGCAACTTTTGATGTAATTCTACTTTGTGTTTCAGTGTCTCATGTCTTAATGAGAAGACTCAGAAGATTGGTACTTCAACCGACCCGGTCCGACATTCCTTTCAGAAGTTATTCAAGAAATTCGATTTTTACAGTTTTTTTAAAATGAAGCCAGTGGGTCTGTTTGTCTATATTTTTTTCTTTGCAATACTGAATAAAATTGGAGATTTTTGTTAATGTCATATGACTCATATGATATGAGCAATTATTGTTCTACAACTTTTTGAAAAAGCTGTAAAAATCTAATTTCTTGAATAACTTCTGAAAGAAATGTCGGACGGGTCGGTTGAGGTACCAATCTTGAGGTCCCAAAGAAAAACAAGAAAAGAAAGCTAACTTCGGGCGAAGCCGAAGTTGATATATCCTTGCAGTTGTGCCATTTCCGATCGTTCAGTTATATGGCGGCTATTGGATATAGTTGGCCGATCCCTATGAAATTTGGCCAATAAGATTATTTTGCCCAAAATGGAATCTGTACCAAGTCCCATCTTTCTAACTTAAAAAACACCAAAGTTATGCCAATTCCGATCGTTCTATGATAGCTATAGGATATAGTCGGCCCATCCTTATGAAAGTTTGTACATAAGATATTTTCAAATATTTCAAAAATAAAATCCAAATAAAAAAGGGCTTAAAAAGTAAAACGTAAACATTGACTCAACTAGGATTAGAACTCAGGCCCTCCCGTATTAGAAACTCTCCACTCGGCTAATCTCGAACTTTTTTGCTTGATGGGAAATTTTGATGTAATTCTGCTGTATGTTTCAGTGTCTCATGTCTTAATGAGAAGAATGCAAAATTTTATGAGTAGAACGCTTGCATATGCCCCTACTGAGCATATAATGCATATAAATAAATGCAGCCACCACCGTTTTGGGCCAAATCATGGATTAAAAGCTAAAAAAAAACCAGGCAAACCAACTCCGCCAATACTTTTCTAATATTTATTATTTTATATCGCACACCCAAAATAAATTGTTACATTCAACAATTGGTTTAACTAGAAAAACTTAATTTTTTATCTTTGCGCATTTTTTTTTAGATATAATACATGTTTATTATATGATTGATCGGATATGCCATAAATTTTTTTTTGTTATAAGTTAGAAGGAAGGAACTTAGTACAGATTGCATTTTGGGCAATCTTATCCGATTTGCAAAATTTTATTAGGATAATTGGCTTAACTTTGTTGTTTTTGAAGCTAGAATGATGGACTTTTTATGGTTTCCGTTTTGGGCAATCTAATCCTATGTTCATAAGAATCGGCCAACTATATCCTATACCTGCCATATAACTGAACGATCGGAAATGGCACAACCTTTTTATTTTTAAAGATGCTTGGGGTGTTTCCAATATTTTTATTAGAAATTTTGTTGATGGTGAAATTCTCATAAGGATCGGACAACTATATAGGATCCGATATATATAATAATAATATAAGCTTCTGCTTAACTGCAAGGGTATTTCAACTTCGGCTCCGCTTGAAGTTAGCTTTCCTTTTTTGTTTTTTTTTTATAATTTATTATATAGTGGAACTCTCATAAGGATAGGCCTCTCATCTGTTAATTTGTTAAAAAAAATTGGTTTCCCACAACTACGAAAAAATGTTGGATCTTAAATACATTTTTGGGCAAATTTTTAATTAAAATTTTTAAACTAACCAAATTCCAAAACCTTTGTAAATTAAAAATACGTATAATTTCAGAGCCACTGAAGCTATCGAAAAATTCTTTACGTCTTTGGAAAGGTTTTTAAATTTTCCACCTTCTTGAATTTCAAAATCTATAGAGTTAAAAAAAAAAGAGTTTTGATGTTTATCCTTACAATTAAAGTATTGCTAACTGTGTGAATCGCCTGTCCAGAGGTTACTTCCATATATATATATTCTATATATTATGCGTTCTGTTTTAAATAATTGAAGATCAATATATACAAAAAAACAACTGATATCATATAAAAAAACCTCTTGACGAGGTAAAGTACCGGTGACGAACCTGCATGCGAAACCCAAAATATCTGATATCAATTTTAGTGACGATAATATGCTATATAGGTGTACAAAATTGCATATAAAAAATATTCTTGTTCGGCACGTGCAAGAAAAACAAAAAACAAATCAGTCACGTGCCGAACAAGAATATTTTTTATATGCAATTTTGTACACCTATATAGCATATTATCGTCACTAAAATTGATATCAGATATTTTGGGTTTCGCATGCAGGTTCGTCACCGGTACTTTACCTCGTCAAGAGGTTTTTTTATATGATATAAAAAGTGTAACGCGCAAATGAAATTTCACCTGCTATCAACAAATTGCGCTACTTTGCAGGTTAACTGCAGCGGAACAGACTGGGGAAACCGCGTTCTACAGACAAAAAATTAGAGTTTACAAAACGACTATGAGATACCCGGTACTAACTAATAGATATGTGTTTCTAAAAATACAATAAGACTAATATAAGAAAGACACTCTTCAAAATGGAAAAGCTTCTTTAATATAAAAAAATTATTTTTATTAATAATTATGATAATTATAAGAATGAGTTGCGATACTTAATATTTCAATTAAAATATTCCTTTTAACTCTAGACTTCTAAGACAGACTTTATATTAGACTAGAATAGACTAGAATTAAAATCTCAAAACATTGTTATTATGTGGCATTTGTTTATTTAAAATACATTATACCCCGGCATGTGGTATAAAAAATAACAAAAAGGACCAACAACTATACTTGATGTGCATGACTTGCAACAAAGCGAGAGTCATTCCACGTCGGGTTTTGGTTGAAAAGTGCTGTTGATTGCTGACTCCGGGCTTGGGATTCGAAAACGGAACACAGGAATGGGTCCCGAAGCTCCGGTTCGAGATGAGCCGGGGGAGAAGTTGTTAAAAGCACTGAGGTTACGACGTGTCGGAATTTTTATGCGTTTTAAAGTATTTGCAGTGGCAGCAGAGACCGGAAAGGGGAGTGGGACTGCGGAGGCAAAGGCAGCGTCCGTAAAACCGTATTAAGCGTGGAAAACTAAGTTATGCGACAGAGCAGAGAGTTACGAACAGGAGCGCCATAACAACTTAGCACGTACAGGCACTAGCCGAACGTGTGTGCGTGTACTACACTCACACTCACACACACACACACAAAGAGTGTACATACAAGGGCGGTGTGTGAAAGTGTAGGTGCGGTCGTAATGATGTGGGTGGCTGGAATGACACGTTGCGGAAGTTGTGGCTTAGTTTGTGTGCCAGTGAAGGGGCAGCCGACAGTTTATGTCTGCGAGCTTAGCTCAAAAATACGCCAACTTGTTTGCTCAAAAGGCATAAAACATAAAAAGTACCCCCCGTTCCCCAACACAACAGGACACATAGACGATGCAGGAGTTCTTTATGCTGCCATTACCACATCGTAAAATCCTTTTTTTTTGTGTCCAACTAATGATGGATGAACCATAGCCACAGGTAGAGAGCGTTGTAAAGATATCAAGCCGTTTCATGACCCATATGCTTCCACGCCCCCTTCTATTTATACATCTCAGGATATATGTTTTGCATGGTATGTGTGTGGGTTTAATGGACGTAGTACCCACCTATAATGTCTCTATCCGCACAGGGGAATTACATTAATTATGACCCACAAAAGCTTAGCGTGCACTGGAATATGAAAACAGTACACAACCATATTTTATTCTGGATTCCGTTTAACAAATTGAAAATTTTACCTTGTCCGCGAATTATCTACGGCCATCTGAATTACATATGTAAGTTTTTAATATCGCTAATTGTAGGTTGCAATGGAAATTATAATGAATTCTGTGGCAAACAGTTCCATTTACGAGTTCCTTACAATACAAAAAATATTATCGATTAAAAGTTAATCTTCCCTGTGCCAGTCCCCTCCTCCTTGTCCGCCAACAATAAGTCCGATTAACGCCAGTAAATAGAAAGAACTTTGTTTCACAGTCATGGCTTTTTTAGTTTTTGGACAGAATTTATGCAGCTTCCCCTTATAAAGGAACGATTATAAAGGAAGAGCCGTGTCTAATCAGGGTAGCAAATTAAATCACACCATTCCATCGTTAAAATTAAATTATTTAGAATATCAAACAATAGTTGATATTTGTATCAATTGAATGATCAATAATGCATTTTCTAAAAATTAAATAAAAAATAGAATGCAAAACAGCCAATTATTCAAGGGTTAAAATGTCATCATCCACCTAACTATAAAAGGGATTTTAAGCTTGTCAGAAAAGTTCAATTAGTGCAATACAAAAATAAACCATTTATTAATGCTTCATTTACCATTACAATTTTTGAGTCTTGGTGAGTTAGCAAACTGGAAATGTCAAACCGATAAATGTAACTGAAACAGCCACAAAAAACATTTTACGCCAGCCAGCGCCGCTTACAGTTGCGGTCATTTCTGGCTATTTTCGCTTTTGACCAAATAATATGAAAGCAAATGCGAACTTCTCCACCCCGATTCAATCTCGGGGCATAATTGATAGATGGAAAAATAGAACAACTGAAAGCGGGTGTGTTTTTGATAGACACTCTGGCGCGAGACCACAGACTATTAGGGTTTATTAAGCAAAATCTAATGCCTGTCACTTTTTCCAAACACAGGCATAACGCTCTACATTTTATATACAAGGACGTGTGTTGGTCCTGCGGTTTTTCCATTTTAGCGAAAATATTTATTTATGCATAAAAACAAGTGCTTCGCCGTCAAAATCAGGACGGCTGGCAAAATATTATTGCAGTGGCCCGACCGAACATCGGTTGTCATGATTATTGGAGGCATAATTAAAAGTGGGACGACCTGCGGAAAAGCTCGTCCATATAATATTTATTAACAGTCCTGTTATGTCATGGTTTGATAGAAAATTGAAATTGGCAAAGATTTTGCCAATCACAGAATGCAGTCCTCTGAGCGATTTTCGGTTGATTTTTGCAGGAAAATCGCATCTAATGCATCCAGTATTCATTTCATGCGCTCGAGGGCCTCCAGTCCTAATTAATTCAGGCTAAGCCGAAGGCAAAGAAAGCCCCTACTGACCCCGGAGTCATTTATAGGCAAATATTTACCCGGATGTGGACCCGGAACGAATCTCTGCCAGGCACCTGGGCTCATCCAATATCTTCGGCAGTGCACTCACTGCCTGCCTGCTTTCTAACCAAAAACAAATTTGCCAAAGGCACATTTTTTCCCTCGCTCGCATTTGGGTTCAGATACATTTTTTTTTTTTTTGCTTTATTGAGATTGTGAGAGTCGGCTTGAGCTGTGGTGGGGCGAACCGCCTTCTTGTCCACCCCCTTTGGGCGTGGCCAAATTGGATTTGCCACGTTACATGACGTCGACACTCACAAAGTACTCAAACCAATAAGGGAGGGAGGCAAGGGTAGGCAGCATCAGGGATAAGACTCGACAGGATATGCAAATGGCTGGAGGCCAAGCGAGGCTTCAAGGTTGAGCCTGCCTGCAATTTGGTTTCAATTTGGGGGCATCGTAAAATTGCAATTTATGAAATATCGTAAAGTCGTCGTATGGACGGCTCGTCAGCTCGTCGGTTCGTCGATTCCCAGACCAATTAACAGTCCACACAGAGGGACACAAAGCGACTCACATAATTACTGCCTTCCGGCCTTTGAAAACTCATTTCCTGTTGCCAGGACGAGGCTCCTTTCTGGGGCCACAAGTCGAAGGGATCAGATGGCCCACACATGCAAGATGGCTCCTTAAGCATACCAATTGGCCTTTTGTCAATATACATATCCCTTCCTCTCTATATCTCCATACCCCACTGTCCCATACCCATTCCTTTCCATGTTTTTGGGTGTTTTTCTAGTATTAATTAACCTTAATTAAGTTCCCATTGCCCAACTAAAGCAAAGCACAAGCCACCCTAGAAAGGGAAGCAGGGAAAAGAAAGGCTGCAGGCCTTGGCAATGTTTCAAGAGAAATGATTAAGCAGCATGTGGCAAGTTATTTTTACTCGTGCAACACGACTGCAGGCAACATTGAGATATTTAACGAGAATCCACTTTGTCTGCACAAATGCGTTGTAAAATGTTTAATTAAAGTATGCAAAGTTGTGTCAGCTGCCGCCGTCGGCCTGCAAATAACTTCCGGTAAGGACACGCTCCCAAATATGCACAACAGCCTGAGGACTACGACTTTGTTATAATCTTTTACTTTAAAAATACTTGTTATATTGTAGAAATGTTAATATAGGTGTTTGAAAAGGAAATATAATATTTAATTTATATTTGAAAAATCGAAAATTGAATAAAATTAAATAAAATTTGAATAAATTAATAGCTAAAGTTACTAAATTTGCAAAAACACTATATTACGCATACGCCCCGTTCGACACATACGCCACGAATCCATTTAATAATATTTAATGTAATTTTATATAAAATGCTTGTATAGTATAACTTTAGAATTCAAAATGTATTTAACTATCTTGAAATGTGTTCAAGTCTTAAAAGTTCTAACTCCAATATACTTAGTTTCTTACGTACCTTTCTTAAGGGTATAAGCTAATTGGGTTGCCAAGCAGTTGACTCATCCTGACTTATGTAATTTCTTGTGTGTTTGTGTTTCTGTCGTGTAACTTGAAACTGATATTTTAATTAATTTTTGGAACAGGCCAAAAAGTTTCCTCCTGCACTAGCTGGCATAACTTGGAGTGACCAACTTTTACCTGGGCTACATCTCCTAATCCGTGTCTCCATTAACATGTCCCTGGGAGCAGATGGCTGACGGGAGCATGCTGCTCGCATCCCCACACTTATAATCCCCCTCGTTAGGAAAGTGAAATAAAGTTCGCCTGATGTTGACTTCTCGTGTATTTGATTGCCTTAGCTGGATTGAGCTGCTTTCTGACGATGATTCTCCAACGGGCGCGACGAACTTGAGGTGACATTTGTGACATTGCCTCCAACCTCCGATCCCGCACCCGGTTTGGATCACTTGCACTTGGGCGGACAACAAGGACTGCAGCAGGGAGCGCAGCAAGGAGTGCAGCAGGGAGCGCAGCAAGGGGCACAGCACGGGGTGCAGCAGGGGGCGCAGCATGGAGCGCAGCACGGCGCGCAGCAAGGTGTGCAACATTTGCAGCACGGACTGCAGCAAGGCGCACAGCAAGGAGCGCAGCAAGGCGTGCAGCACGGCGTGCAGCAAGGCGCACAGCAAGGTGCACAGCAGGGAGCGCAACAGGGACTGCAGCACGGACCGCAGCAGTCCCCGCAGCACGGACCGCAGCAGGGGCTGCAGCACGGACTGCAGCATGGACTGCAGCAGGGGCTGCAGCAAGGTGAGCAGCAAGGTCCACAGCAGGGGCTGCACATCTTCGATTCGTGGCTGGGCCCGTCAGAGAATACAAGCCGAGATTTTGAATTTGTTTTGTGTGTGTTTGTGTTAAAAACTCCCTAAAAACTTGAATTTTTTGTCATTTCGAGAGCTGTTCAAAAAACGATGTCATAATATTTTAATCGCGGTAATTTATATCAGCAAAAAAACCTAAACTTTATCATTGATAAATTATCAATATAAATCTAAAATCTAAGCACTTTTCTGGGGGTCTTCTGCCAAGTTCTGAAGAATACATGGAGAGACCAATATGAGCCATGGCGAAGGCTGTATCTTTGCCAATAATCATCCGATTCTAAAGCGGAATACCTTAAACGATTTTTGGATCGATTCCCCATCGATATCCATCAAAATCTGGAAACAAAATATTTTTTAGATTTTTTATCATTTTTCTGGGGGTCCTCTGCCAAGTTCTGAAGAATACATGGAAAGACCAATATGAGCCATGGGGAATGCTGTATCTTTGCCAATAATCATCCGATTCTAAAGCGGAATACCTTAAACGATTTTTGGATAAATTCCCCATCGATATCCATCAAAATCTGGAAACAAAATATTTTTTAGATTTTTTATCATTTTTCTGGGGGTCCTCTGCCAAGTTCTGAAGAATACATGGAGAGACCAATATGAGCCATGGCGAAGGCTGTATCTTTGCCAATAATCATCCGAGTCTAGAGTGGAATACTTAAAACGATTCATACATCGATTTGCGATCAATGTCCATTAAGATCTAGAAACAAAATATTTTTCGTATTTTTGCCAATTAGATTTGTACCGTTTCTTACTGACTTAAACAAGGCGTATAAGTAATGTCTTCTTAAATGTGAGGCCATTTTGTAATAAGCTTTAATGTCTTACCCTTTTTTTCCTGCGTTTTTAAAGAGCAGAAGAAACAAAGAGGTAAGCCAGACATATGTAGCAACGGTTTTCGTTTTAACTCTCATTTGTCGTGATTGGGATCCGTTTCCTTCGGCATGCCACACGTTAATCAACATTTTCGTGAGCGAATGCAAACTAAGCAAATTTCAGACATCTGTTTTATTTGGTGAAAGTTGAGCTAAACATTGGGGCGGGGGCAGCAGCCTTGAGGGCTCTCCTGCTTTGACAAATCACGGACCCAACCTCCAAAAGGACCCCCCGCCACATCCGAGGAGCCTCTCCGGCTGTCGTCACTGACAATCGAAGGGCTTTGATCTTTTCGGCGTGTTTCTCTCTCCAATTTTTGCGTGTCGATTGCGTTGATTGTGTGTGGCGGTGTATTTGTGCATGTGTATGGATTGCCAGCGGCAGTGTCCTTCTGGCCCGGTCCTCCAACTTGGCTGGGAGTGCCGAACCGACAGTTGGGCGCTGTATTTGTCAGAGGACGACAACGGAGCTGACTCCGGCATTGAATGCATGAAACCTTTTGTCAATTACGCTACCGCCCCTCCACACGACCACCCAGTTCCCTAGCTCGATTACTATTTTTTTTTTTTGCCATCCGTTGCCGTGGCAACGCCTCCCTTGTCAGTGCCAAGGTGGGTGGCCAAAAGGGGAAGGGATGTAGGCATCTAGATGCCAGAAAAAAATAGGCCTCGATGAAATGATTGCTGATTTCAGCAATCAGAATACGCCTGAAACTCACTGCCACTGTCACGGCTACCGCTCCTGCTCCTGCTCCTACTCCTGACACTGGTACTGGCACCTTTTTTGGCCATCATGCGCTAGCACCAATTAAATTGACGTACATGTTGTCAAATTCAAAATCATTTTACGCTACATTCGTCGTTTTAATTGGAACAAAAATTCAGGCACCGTTATGCCGGATATGGTTGCTTTTTGTGCCCTTGTCATTCAAAGAGAGTGGCTGTCAAAAGTCTCTTTCTAAAAATTTAAAAACTGTCCATCCACCTTGATTGGCATACAAATTGTAAAATCCTTTTGTCAACTATTAGCCTTTGGCGGAGTGGGTGCTTAGTGGTACGGCAGTTCCAGTCGACTGGACTGCGGATTCATTCAAATTCAAATTCGAAATCATATTTGTAGTATTTGTCGATTTATACGCAATCCGAGGGAATATCAAACTGTCAGCGGCAGGCGCAATTATGTCGAAATCAAAACTCGTAAACCGCTTTCTTTTAAACCTCCCAAAAGTTCAATTTAGACCGAAAATGTTGTGCAGTCATCGGTCAGATATAAGGGCGCAGGCGAGGGAAAAAAATCAATTGCTATTGGCAGGACGAAGGGGGTCGCTGTTGCCGTTCCTCGTTTTTGGTCGAAATTGCCAGTTAATTGGCAATTCAGCAAATAGCATGCGTTTTAGCGGACCTTCCGCATATAGCCAACTCATCGAATTTGGTCGGAAACTGTGCGTCGAGGGGGTTAGCGCTTATGCTGGACCTCCAACACACCCCCGCCCCAGCCCGGCAAACAACAATCAATTTTAATGAACGGCATCCATTAAAAAACTTTGCGGCAGTGCGAAAATCATGATGGCGACGATGTCGCCCGCCAGCCACTCATTCGGCATTGATTAATTTGAAACCGAAAAACGAAAAGCGAAAACTGGCATTTGCCAAACAGACAAGTAACAGTGCGTGTATCTGATGCGAAAGGAAGCCACAGGATGGCCCATCAGCTGCAGAGGTGGCCCACCAGCTTCTCTTCGGAATTTAGCCACCCCGTGTGGTTGGCCTCCTTCGTTGTCTGCTCCTGACTTGGCGGTTTTGTGTAGCCCCGTTTTCAGGATTATCCTCTTGCCAGGACCTCGTTTAATGTTGTTAGCTTGTCACTGCTGCTCATGACTCTGGTGGTCCAAGTTAATGTGGTTTTGGGAATTATCGAGAGCCTCAAATATGCGTACTGCTACTTCATTTCAAGTGATATCTTATTATTTTAATTATTCTGACCATTAATTTACCGCAGTAGGTTAAACTAAAACTAATAAGCTTGTGAGAATTCAATTTAAGTCTTTGAACTAATTCATATTTCGGATGCATCAATGGGCTTTGGTAACTTTATCAAATATTTTAATATAATAATTTTTATACTCTTCTAGAAAAGTTTGTCTATTAGCATAAGTTTTTAAAATTTATCTCGCAAAACAAACTTAATTGTAGTCGCTTCTTAGAAAGCCGAATGCAAATTAAAGTCGAGGCCTTTGGCATAGCTTTAATTCCCAATTGATGGGATTTCGGCACTCCCCCCAAAACACTCCACCCCTGAACCCAACCACCCACATCAGTAGCACTGTGTACGTGACATGTGCTTTGCCGAAATCGAAGCCCAAAATTGTCATTTCGATTAACATGAAATCCACTTTTCGCTTAATTTTTCTCTCGTTCTCTGGGCCGGCCCCAAATCAATTTTAGCATCGCACACTCAGACGTCGGCAGAGGCGGCGGCTGCGACAGCGGCGTCAGGATCCGCAGAAGGAGCAGCCCTTATGGCAGGCTCCGCCATCGGCCCCGATGAGAGCAGCGACCCATCATCGTCGGCGACCGCATTCTCCAGCCTGGCTCAAGTGTCGTCGCTCCTGCCGGAGGCATCCGCCCTTTCGGCGTCAACCGGACTGGTGGAGCCGTATCTGGATGGCTACGCCACCTCCAATGTGACGACTCAGATCGGAACACATGCGTATCTGCCCTGTCGGGTAAGTGCTCCATGCCCTTATATTCCCAAACCCACACAACCACAACCACTTCCAATCCGAGACAAGCAAACTAGCAGAAAAATAAATTTCATAATTTCTTGTTTATTTTCCTTTTATTGCGTGTACAGTCGAACTTCCCTAACTCGGAATTTGCCAAGTCGCATTATCTTTGGCTAGAACTAAATTGAGCGGAAATATGGCAGGGCTCGTAAATTTCAGGCTCGAAGTTGAGTCATTTGGCCAAACAAACAAACATTTATGGTTTCTGCTCTTTTCTTTAAGAATGGGTTTTATTTTTTGACATAAAAGGGTAGTATTCTATGTTTTCAAAAGTGTAGAAAATTCAATTAGAAGTCAATAAAAATTCACTTTTTGGCCCAAAGTTTGTGCTAAAGACGTTCACCTGTAATTTCAGGCCAAGTTGCGTGTTGGAATTGGTAGTGCGTGCGTGTTTTTATTTGTAATTATTGTTATTTGTGTTGTTTTTGTGATGCCGGCCCTCATCAGCGATACCTGGCCGGAGTCCTAATAGAAAACACATTAAATTTTATTGCGTAAATATTTGCGCCCCTCCCCACCTGACACGAACTTGGCCCATGCCCACGGCTCTCAGCCGGACGAGGTGTGACCGCAGTCTGTGTATTTAACGCAAGGCTCAAAAAAAAATTCCAACAAACGTGGCCAAGACTCTCTCGGGCGATTTCTCACACGCTCGCCCAGTCGCCCTATTGTTTGCGCAGGTGTTTAAAGGCCAGCAGGAAAATCCTGGTGGGGCATATCCAATGGGGTGATAGGGGACAAATTGTTTGCTTACAAGTTGTAAATATTTTATTTAGCATAAACGAAAACTGAAAATTAAATTTGAACAAATTAGTTTTACGACGCCATCGCCATCGACGCCTGGTCATGTTTTTTTCGGGGTCAGGTGTCGGGGTCAGCGATGCAACGTGACTATTTTGCCAATGGGAATTCACTGCTAATTATTTAGTATTTATTCAATTTGATCATTGAACCGGGGATTAAAGTATTTGACAGTCCCTGGGCCATTAGTTGTGAGCCGTAAATAAACAATATATAAATATATTTAACAGTTTTTGTAAACAGAGACATTATATTTACAGTAAAATAAAGCTTAAGCTTAGAATTAAATAAAATGACACCCCAACTTCTATATAACAACAAACATTTTCGTAAGAAAACAAATGCCTGCAGAAATAAAATTAATTCGGATGAATTTAAATAAAGCTGAAATTTCTTAAGGAAAACAAAACATTAGAAAATGTTCATTAATCCCGCCAAAGGCAGGCGGAAATTTGTAATACAGACAGTTCTGTTCTGTAATTTTCCAGCCGAGCAATGTTAATTTCTTGATGTCATGGTCAATTAAGTGCTTCTCCGCAAAGTCATAGACAGCTGGCCTTGCCACGCCCGTAACACCCACCCATCTCAGCCCATCAGGACATCAGGCCATCAGCCCATCAATTGCCGATCCCGAAATGAAAAGTATAAAGCTCGCATCTCAATTTTCGTCAATTACTCGTCGTTGGCTTTACACTTTATGCCCGTCCTGGATGACACGCCCAGTTTGCTGGCTGCTCCTTTTTCGCCATCCAGCCATCCCCAGTCTCTGGGCCGCCTTTCATTCCATTCTCTGTTCAAATGCTGCATTAAGTGCCACAGTTGAGTGAGTCCTCTTAGTCGGTATGCGACAGGAGGAGCATCCCAGCAGGAGGGCTATAAGGTGGCAGGGACAAAGTCAACGACAACGATTCAGACAACGACAGGACAAGAAATGGTCTTTGGTCTTCGGTGTTCAGTGTTCGGTCCGCTTCTTTTCAAATTGGCCTCACTTGTTCGGGCATTCGATGACATCAGGTGAAGTACATCCTTTGGGCCAAAATGGCTTATTTGAAATATTCCAAGCAGCAGCTTATTTGTAATTGTCAGAGCTTAACTTTCATTCCGGCCAAAGAATGCCGGAGCAGGCCAAAATAGCTTCAATTAAATTGAGACTATATCCGGCTTCCAGATACTATGCACTCGGCATGCAATCAAAAGTAATCTGGGAAATCGAAATAGATTTTCCACAAAACTAAATTAGTAATCTGCTTCTGTTTCGGCCTCAATTAAATGCGACACATGCAACGAGCGCCTAATGAGACCATTACATCGGAATTACAGGGCGGTGACAGCGACTAAACATTTAATGGATCCCCTATAGGAGGCATACATACTTCTCCTACCTGGCACTGCAGACCGTATTGGGGCCACAGTGTCAACTGGACAGAGCCGTTGCTGGACAACCAGAGTGCAGCACCACCAGCTGGGTGCATCTATAAATGCCTTTTAGATTTACTAACTACGACACATTTCGATAATATCTGAAACATGCGGATGCCTCTGCCACTGCTCCATCCACTGCCCTGACTGGGGCCCTCTGTGGGCTAGTTAGTTAGTTAGTCTAAGCCTATGTGGCAATGTCTATCTGTCTGCCGGTTCTCATGTTCATTTCGGTATTTAATTACATGTCAATGTAGTTTCTGTGGCCATTGGCAAGCCCGGCCCCCTCTTCCGGCCAGCCTGCATTTCGGTTGCAGTAATTTACTCTCGTGTGTGCGGCGGCACTTTGACATTTCTCTTCCACTTGTTGAACAGCCCAGCCTCCCATTCGGCCCACCTAATCACCAGGGATTCCCAATATTGTTAATGGAGCGAGGAGTTTGCATTCGTCCTCTGAATTAGTTAGATGCGATTCAGGGCAGTTGCCAAATATATGGGCTTCATGTTTACGAGAGTAATTGTAGTTTCTATGGAAAATAATGAAATTATTTCTTTTAAGAGCTTCTTAAGAACAGTTTTGTTAAGTTGAGATATAGTGCCTTCTCTATGTTGGGACATAACACCTTTTAGCCCCAAGAAATAGACTATGATTTTTTGCAATTTATTATTTTTTCTCATCGGATATCAAAAGAACTTAAACCATCATTCATTCAATAATTCATTTATCATATCATTCAATAATTCAATAAAAAAAATAGTATATTCATTTGAATCTGTAAATAAACAATATAAAGTTCTATAAACTTTGAATTCTGAAATATTGTCAATAATTCATCAGTAAAATTAGTTCAATGTCTCCAAAATTCCACTCCATTAAATCTCCCTTCCATTTCTCGTTAATTTATGTAATTGTTTACATCTTCTTTGCAGGTCAAGCAGCTGGGAAACAAATCCGTTTCCTGGATTCGGCTTCGGGATGGACACATCTTGACCGTTGACAGGTAATTAACAAACTCATTTCCTGATATCTGCTGACAATTACAAATCAATTTCGCCCCAGTAACAGCACTGTCTTCGGAGTCATTGATATCAATTTGAGGCATTCATGATTGCCTTGGGACCCTGTGTTGTTATTTTGCTTAATTGACAGCGCAAGTGCTATAAACACAATAATTCACAGACGGGCATAAATATTTGTGTAATTACCGAACCCGAAAGCAATTTCATCTGCTATTTCTGCATTCATACGCCGGGCATTTACACAGATACAAATATATACATTTGCAAGTGATTTACTGATTGTCGTCCTGTCTGAGACATTCCAGGCTCTGCATGGAAATAATGAATGGCAGTCAGCAGTTATGATATTTGCCAATTATAATATTATGAGTTGCGAAAACGCTGCCATAAAATCTGAAATTAATGGCAGCCCGGCAAAGTGATCAAGTCTCGGGGGACGGCAGCAGTTAACTATTGACCCGAACACAAATATTTCAATCACTGATTTAAATCTTTAAGCAGCTGAACTCTGTCGAATGCAAACTTGCATTTCGGATTTATTTGGCCATTTTGTAGCCTATTTCTTGCCAGTATTTTTTGTTGATTTTAAAACATTGCTCTGTCCTTTCTATTTCATTTTTGTACAAATTCAATCGAGGCAAAAAACAATTTACAGCAAAATGAATTAAGAGCTCAAAGTTTGCCAGAGGAGAGCCTTTTTCGATTTCAATCTGCCTTTGTAAGGAGATGCAGGTGTGCTATTCCTGGATTTCGTCTCCTGGATATACATACATACGTATGCCCAATGCCGAGATGTCCTTTTTTCAGTTCAGTCCCTGTATGACAAGCCAAGCGGAAACGCAAGTGTGCAATTTCATTGCATTTTTTCTCCCTACCTCTAAATTCAGTAAAACTTTACTTCAAACTGTCACCGTCTCAGCTTGTTGTTTCCTGTCTGTCCATGTCTACACTAATAAAAATGAGTAGGAAGAGATTCTAAATATATTTGCTTGAAGAGTATGGTAAGATTTTTATACATATTACCCTAATGAGTGAGGTATGAGCTAAGTCTTAAAAGTTAAGATCTTTGGGCTGAAATATTACCAATAATTTTTTTTTAAGTGGTCGCCTCCTTTTTAGCCACGTTTGCCATTTGGGGGCGTATTGAGCTCCAGGGGACAAGGCAAACATTTCCAGCTTATTACTTTGATAGAAAAGTAAAACCAATGAACCTTTCACATTAGATAAGACAGCCAGCCTGTTTGTCCTCCTGGTGGAGTAGCATCCATATGTGTGCGTTTTTCTGCTCATATGTGTATAGGTTAGTGAGTGAGTGAGTATCTGTGTGAGGAAGGATGAATGGCTGGGCAGGAATAGATGAATGACTGTTGGAAGGCAAACATTGCTGGGCGGCAAGCATTGAAATTTAGCTGAGATAGTGTCCTTACTGATTGCTTCCTGCAGTGCCCACCAGCTGAGTGTGCAGTGTCATGGCACTGTCTTCGAATCCATAGCCTGGCAGGCCACCCAGCCCGATCCCTCCGGCTCGTCCTTGCTCTTCCTGCATTTTCTGCTTCCGCTGCCAGTTGATTGTGGCTCTGTGTGTCTTTCCTGCTCCAATGTCTTCTGTCACATTTATCTAGAAAGTTTTCTTTTTGCCCCGCTCGAAAAGAAAGCCCCAACTGTTTGTCCTTAGCAAGGAGTCCCCGGCATATCAAACATAATAGGAATAGATTTCAAAAACTTTTAGCCAACGTCCTCCGATGGGGAGTGTGTTGTATAATAGCGCAAATGATGTGTTTACACTATCATATAAATGTCACGTGCAATGGCGCCTTTTGTTTGCCGCTGGACACATGCCTTCCTCAATTTATAGCCGTCCCCGGGCACTCTCACAATGGATTACACCCCTTGGTATCCTTGGGTGGTGGTGTCGGTTCAGGTAATTACCCAGCCAGGTGTTGCCCGGCTGGCTACTTTGTTATCTCTTATCTACGGATCCCGACTCAGACCCATACCGTGAGCCGCAATGCATGCAAGTTGCCCCATGGCACGAGTTGCATGTGCAACTGCAGCAGGAGATGAGCTTCCTCTTAATGGGATTCTCTCTACGAGTGGCAACCGCAACAAGCTGCAAAAGCACCTGATGAGATATCTGTACTGAAGGAAATGAATATTCTCCGGGCAGGACAAGGGGGAAAGGAGGCAAGGGGGTTAAGAAAATCATGGCAGATACTTGTGAGGTTGAAGCGAAAAATTCCGGCAAAAGCTGATATGTAAGCTTACCAACATATTCACCAGAGGTGTGTTCGGAAATTACCCAACTTTAAGGATGCATATTTGTTTTTTTTTTTTTTTCTCAATGTTTTCCAGGATAAGTCCTAGAGGTATAAATAAAACGAGTCTGTATCGATGGTATTTTTCATACTGAGATTTAATTTTAGTTTCAAGAACAATTGTACTATTTTATTTATCTTCAAATCATCTGATATTTATATCTTTGTAGAGAAGGCATATTGAGATACATTTATTCAAAGTTGAAACTATTTCAAGGCTTACCAAAAATGTTTGTGATTCTAGAGATAAATCCAAACTGAAGTACCTGAAAATGTTAGAAAACCAAGCTCTCCGGAAACTCTTGAGCTTCATCCAACAATGTGGAAAAATCTGGATAGGATCAACCATTTGATTAGCCCATTTACGGGGAGTATTTGTTGCATGCAACAAACGAAGCAAGTACCCACGCCAGAATGTCTTGTGTCAAAGAATCCAAAGGACAACGGCGCAAAGAATTCTCTTTCGGAACAATAAATTGCAGATGGAAACTTATGCGGCATCGGGTCACTTCCAGGCACTTGAGCATGCCACAAAACGGAAGGACACCGAAAGGAGTTCCACACAAAAATATGGCAACTAAGGAACAGGCAACAAAAAATGCCACAAAAAAAATAGAAGAAGCGAACTCAAAGAGTGGGAAGAGAAAAGTCAAGCGCCACTGGGAAAACTTTAAAATGAAATGAAAATTATAAAGTAACTACAAAATCTTGATAAGAAATACAGCGACACGATGGTGGGGTAAAGGGTAAGAATGGGGGCTGTCGGTGGGAGGGAGAAGATGCCCCGAATAGGGGGTGGATGGGGATAAGGAACTCGGAGGAAATGGCAAAAGTCATAAAATGTCGAGCTTTACGAGTGCAAAACGCAAGGGTCTAATCTGGGTTTAGCATCAAAACTTGTTAGTGCAGCGGGCTGGGAGCGGGCTAGGAGGGTCCTGTCCAAGGAGGGTCCAAGTCAAGAGACGCTTCGGGGGCGCATAATAAGCAATGTCAACGCATGTGTGCAGTGGGCGTGGCCAGGCGCTCGCTGCATTTTAGCCAAATGACGGAAACATTTTTGCACTTTAGGCAAAGTGCAGAGGGCAATTTTAGGAGAACTAGAGGCATGCAACACATTTTGAATGGAATGGCGAGGTCCTGGGACTGGGTCTGGGGCAGGGACAGGGAAAGGGACAAAAATATATCGCAACAATGACATTAAACGCAACTTATTTTAGTACTACGTACCCCGCAACATTTGCATGCTGCCTGCTGCCCCAAACATGCAACTTTGTTGCCAACTCTTTCCCTCTGTAGCCTCCTCTCCCTCAACGTCTCTTACTGCTGCTTGTTGCCGCTTAAATGCCGCAACTAAATAACTTTGAGTGTCTTTTGAGTGGCCATTAGTAGCGGACTTAGCGAGGACTCGGCTAAGTGAGTCTGCCGCCATTGTTCGTTTGTTTAGTTTTCATGCTATATGTGCGCTTAAAGTTGGAGAATTTATGGCTGCTGGGCCCCTGCAGTTGCAACTGTGTGTTGCAAATGGCCAGAACAGGGGAATCACTGGTTTTCGGATCATTTGTCGAGGCCAGAAACAAACCAATTTTATGAGCTCAGGCAAGGCTTCACAATGTTCTATACACTAATGAGAAAAAAATTATTAAAATGACATTTAAATTACTACAGTCCAGCAACATAATAAAATTGTTACACGATATCTTGGAAAAAGTTCAAGTTTCTAGATTCCAAAAGGGAGTCAAAATCAAAAAATAATTAAAAGCGAAAGCGAGATTTAATATTTGTGGGATAATTACGCCAAAAATGTAATTTATTTGCAAAATCATCATAACTCAGGAAACTATACCAGCATATAAATATACAAGCATTTTATTTCTAATACTCAATTAAGATAAAACAAATGCAAAACGTTATTTATATTTGAAAAATAACCAAAACTTTTCTATGTTTAATTTTTCAGAGCTGTCTTCATAGCCGACCAGCGATTCCTGGCCATCAAGCAACCGGACAAGTACTGGACTCTGCAGATAAAATATGTTCAGGCCCGAGACGCCGGATCGTACGAGTGCCAGGTCTCCACAGAACCCAAAGTCAGCGCACGAGTCCAGCTGCAAGTTGTGGGTAAGTCACGGCCAAGAATCTTGGCCAAGACCATGAACATGAACATGAAAATAAAAGAGGGAAAATTTGAATATGAACATGGAATATGAATACGAGTTCGCACTCAAACAATATATACAAGTTTCTCTGGGCTAGTTGGAGTGTGTAATTTCTGGGGCGGCCGAGGGTAAAGGTCAAGCGACGGCAAATGCAAAAACTTTCTATCCCATTCACAAAGGGCAGGGCCACACATGAGCCGAGATCTTTGCATGTTTCATGCGGCTGCTGCATTTCAAATTACTCACTAAATTGCATTCAAATTGTGGCTGCTGACCATTGGCCATTGAAATGGGGCGAAATGTCTGAAATAAAAAAAAAAATTACCACACTTGCACCAACAGACGGAAAATTTCTTCGGTTGGTCAAGTTTTTTAACGAGAAAACTTTTGCATTCGTTCTGGCTGAGTTTTTGGTTTAATTTTTGGTTGCACAGGAACCACCCACATACCCGTACATGCCCGTACACACTGGATTCGGGGTAAAAAGTTAATTAAATTTCATGTTTGCATACCGGAAGAAACAGAGCCAGGCCAAATGAACAATGTAAATGTCAGTCGAGGGCATCGGAGGATATGCTTGGTCCTGTAATTGATATGAAATGGCATACGAATATTTATCTGGACCGCACAATAACAACCGCATTGCCTCGGGCTATGACAGGGAAATCAGTGCGAGAATTTTTTGAATATCGGATTTCATTTCCAGTTTTATCTATGACATATATGCGTTCATTTGAACACAAAATATTTGTCTGTTTTGCGGTTGTAGGTGGTTTTGATTTTTGCTCGAAACCAGCTATTACAAGGTTTTAACAGAAATACCATCACACCCCGGGCGGTCGGCGATAATACTTCTTGCTAAAAATTAGACCATCATTTCAAATTCCTGACAATTTAAGGTCAATTTAGTCAGGCTCGGCTAGCAGCAACGCTCAGCAGTGAAAGTAAAAAGTCAATTTGCATTTGAAGCCAACAAATTGAATTTTCTTTTATCCAACTAACACTTTGGTTTTATGGAGATCCTGCCCAAGGAGCTGCCGGCAAAAAGGACACACACTGGGATGAGCCAAAGCCGAAAAGGAACGAAGAAAAAAAAAAAGCAAAAACAGATAAAGAACAGGGCAAGGGCAATAGACTGGATAATGGTGTTGCCAAAAAGTGATTTTCGCATTTCCGGCTCAGCTAATTTGTATGCTAAACACTTGCGCATATATGTGTTTGCCAGAGGCTCATGTGTGTGTTAGGGTCGGTGGGTAGGGGGCAGTGGGCGTGGCACCCAACAGGTATCCATCTGGAGACCAGATATTTTTTGGCCCAGCTGGATTTCGTATGCGCGGCCACATTTTCGTTAATCTAACGACAAGTTTAAGCATAAAGGATTTCTATTCATGCCCGGCAGGGATTCAGCGTCTATCCTCTTCTCCATTCATCTCTATCTCACTCTCCTACTATCTCTTTCCCTCTCTGATTTCCCGTCTCTTTCCGCATAACCATTATTTGCAGTCGTTTGGCCTTCATCCATTTCCATTTCCACGTCCTGGTCCAATCTGCCTTTGTTTGTTTGAAGTTGAATTTGGCTCTGACTGTGCGTGGTCTTCCTTTTCCTTCCTTTTTCGGCCAATTCAACTGGCCATAACCATTATCGGCAGCACCTAACCAACCCCACCGTCACCCCCATCTCTGACCACCCTTGCAGTTTTCTCACCCTCTACCGCCATCCCCAACCCACCCACTCCCTTTGGTGTCGCGCTGCTTGGCTGATTTTGTGCCTTTGCCATGTAATTTGTATTTATTGCATCGTTTTGTCTGTGCAAACGGCTAAAACTCCCTTTGCATGTTGTCGGCTATCGCCTGGTTGCTGCCACCACCCAACCTACACTCGGAAAAATCACGGAAATAATATATCACGGAAATAATAACTTTCTTAGTAGTAGTTCTTACAAGGATATCCTTCTCTTTTTTTCATTTAAGTGATATAAGAGACCACAAAGAGACTAATATTATTTTCTAAATTATAAAGTCATAATATAATAGATTAATATTATATTAATAATAATATATTAACTACTAAATATTTTTCAATTAGAGATTAGAAATGGATGCCTTATCAAAGACCTTACAAAACCATATATGTTTCTTAAATCAAACCTCTTTATAAAGATTTTCCCAGTGCACCCCTTTTGATCTCCCACCCCTTTTTTTGGCGCTGAATGATTTCGATTCCGA
The DNA here is from genome assembly GCF_017639315.1 of Drosophila ananassae. Lineage (NCBI taxonomy): Eukaryota > Metazoa > Arthropoda > Insecta > Diptera > Drosophilidae > Drosophila > Drosophila ananassae. Next base: position 13,666,377 of record NC_057927.1, on the reverse strand, counting down.
GTCTTTGGCAATGGATTTTATGTTGAGGCTTTGGCCTTTCCCAGCCTGCTGGTTGATTTCTGAGCCAGATTCGGACTCGGAGCCAAAGTTGGGGTAATAGGCTCGTAGTTTTCGGTCAATTTGTTATGCCAATGCGTAAGGGCCAGCAAAGGGGAAGGCTGGCCGAGGATGGCCTTGTTTGCTTTGTTGTTGGTTAAATGTCAGTTTCTTTGGTTTTGGTTCATTTACTCAAGATTCTAGGTCACTGAAACGGACAATGGAGCACAATGGAGAAAAATCGTTTTAATGCCGCAAAAACACCAAGTTTTCTTTCCTGTAAACTTACCAAATAATCTTTTAAAACTCCCTTCCAGAAAACTTTTCGCTATTATATACATGGATGGCCTATTCTTTGGGTTGGTTTGGAGGGTGAGGGTGAAAGGAATTCTCCATTTACACCCATGGTAGCCACGCACACACATGAATGCCGAATGAGTGAATATATTTTTTTCTGCATCATTGAACGACAAACTAGATTTGGTTTTATGAGATTCGTTTTCTGCTCAGCTCATCTCATCTCCTCCGTCCGGTTGGACGGAGCTTTTCATTCTCCGACAGCCTTCTTATTCATTCTTGGCCCGCTCGGTCTGCTTATTTAATTTGCTGCTAATCTTGTACAGCCAAAGCCAATTTTGGGGTTTCCCTTCACTTTTTTTTATGCTTCTTTTGGATATTTTTTGGTAGTGGGTATTTTATCTCACCATCAAAGATGACAATATTCCCTGTGATGTTTTTGTGCACCTCCCCGAATGGCAGCCAGACTCAACTAATTTCCCTAAAAGCATTTCGCCATAAACTCAATTAATTTAAGTTGCTGCAATTCGCTTGACACTCTTAACCAAGTTGGTTCCCCTTCGGGCCGTTATTCCCTTTTGTGCTCGTTGGGGAATTAGCTGAAAGTGTGGTCAACTTTAGTTTGTTCGCCAAGTTTTCGGCTTTCTGCGGTTTTCTTTCGGTTCCGTTTCCTTTTATTTTTCAAAATCATTTCTAAAGGGCGAGACTCTAATAGTTTGACCATCGACCAAGTTAATTGAATTCATTTGAAAGCGTTTTCATTGAAGCACTTAGATATTCATTATGTCATTAGAGTCGTCATTGGTTTTGTTTCTTGAGAAAGGGAAAATCAATTACCAATTACCAGCTTTAGTAAAAACTTATAGGTTTAATTTGGATTCATATCATGATAGATTTTTTCGTGTTGTTAAACGAATTGTAAGTCCTCATTTAGTCTTGTATGTTTTAAAATTTAGAAAGCAAGTTTAGAACCATTTCTGACAGCTGAAAGCTCAAACTCTTAAATCTCTGAGATCTCTTCCTGCAATTTTTTGAAAAATTATGATTAATATGAAATAAATTGCGTGTAAAAATTAATCCAACAGATAATGCAAAGGTATTCTCTCCCCATTTCTTGATTAAAAAGTAAGCTGTCACATCTAATTAGCCGAGTCCCACTCCAGGCTGACTTAATTAGTTCCATATGCGTGCCGCAGTTTGCACAATTTTCATTTCATGTCTTTCCAACTCGAAAATTACCCGGTTTTAGAGCGGGCGGAGGAGTGCCAGTAGTAATTCCCTTCAGAGCCGAGCTGCGAGGCGATAAAGTGGAACATTTGCTAATAACATTGCACTTGCTGCTGCTCTATCTGCCATATTTCGTTTCCCTTTCTTTTTGCATTTTTTTTTTAGTAATTTTTTTACTGTTCTGCTGTATTGCGCATCTCCATCTCCAGCATCTGGAAAACTAACATGGAACAACATGACGATTTTGACAAGCTGACACAGTTTGGTGTCAAACCAGAGCGTGGCGCGTGTTCCACTACAGCTCTCATATAAATACACTCTCAACTATTACGCATACATACAGGGATGCCTGACATACACACAGATACTCTGGGGCATAGTGGAGCATTTTGTGTAAATTCTCGGCGCACTCATTTTGCACATTTTTGTGTAACAGCAGTGAAAACTCGGCGTATACGTGATTTTGTCAAATTTCAAAGCTCACGTTGCTCCACGTTGCCCAACCAAATGAAGACGCCCCATTGAAGAGGGGGGCTGGTGGCGCCTCGAGGTGGGTAGGAAGGTCGTGTGAAAATGTATGCGCCAACATTTCCAACTTGTTCGCCACTGTGTGCGCCTTTTTTATTCGCCTTTTTGTTGCCGTTCTACCATTTTTGTTTGACACAACTCTTAGTTTGTTATGCATGTGCGTGTCTGTTGGCCAAAAAATTGCCGAGGGATAGAGGGCTGCTCGCAAGCAGGAATCAGTAAGTGAAAAATTGAAAAGTGGATTTTCTTAGTCGCAGGCGAGGCATGATGAGGTGAGGCAAGTGGCAAGTGGCGCTCTGCCACAGCCAGATTTACGTGTGCGACGTGACTCGTAGCTGTTAATTCAATAGATTAGCGAAATGACACAATTTAGGAGCGTCGAATTTGCCACTTCCATTTATGCCCGCTCTATCTTGCTTTCTTCCACGTTTCCGGCAGTTCCCCGCACGGAGATCCTGGGCGACCCGGATCGCTACGTGAAGGCGGGCAGCAACGTGGTCCTCCGCTGCATCGTCCGCGGCGCCCTGGAGCCGCCCACGTTTATCATGTGGTACCACGGGGCCGAGCAGTTGGCCGCCGACTCCAGACGCCACCGCATTCAGCTGGATCCAAATCTACCGGAGGCCACCGGCGACGGACTGAGCACGGTGAGTACACAAGGAAAAATTATTATTATTTCAATATATGATTATAATTCAATAAGCTAAAAGCTTCTGGAATAGTTAGCTCAGAGAAATTTTAAAGCCAAGCAAGGCACTATCTCATAAGGATAACACAGACCTTACTTAAGTATAAATATTCGAAACACTATTTATATTATTTTTCCAACAAAAACCTAGACTTATCTTACTCGTTTTGATGCATTTCCTATTTTATGAATTTATAATAAAATCAAGTTTTTCGTGATAAATATATTTTATTTAAATTAAAAATATTGGAAAACGTTTGAATAATATTAAAAAGGTTTTTTAAAATCAGAAAACTCCTCCACTTCAAAGCAAATTAAATGGCAAATAAAGTTTAGATTTCTCTCTGTACTTTAGAGGCTCTTTTCATTCCATTTAGCTGCGGCACAAAGACTCCCTTGTTGATTTTAATTTAATTATACTCAATTTCCAATGCCTTCTTGGCTGCTGGGCTGTGCAAATACCAAATTATAATATTGTTTCCAAAAAGTTTCATCTGAGTCGTGTCGCATTTCGGCTAATTGCCTGGCCATAACTTTGTGCCCTGTTCCGGCACATGCCAAATATTTGGAATACGTGTGTCCATGTCCGAGTGGAAACTGGCAGCGTTTATCTTTACTTTCCGAACTTTTCCTTGGGCACTTGGATCTTCTCCTAGTAATGGTGTGTCTGTTTGTGCTTCTTTTTCCCTCTGCTCTAGATTGGCTCATTAATCATCGAGTCGGCCAAGAAGCGCGATACTGGCAATTACACATGTAGCCCGTCGAATAGCCCCAGTGCGACCGTAACGCTGAACATAATAAATGGTGAGTTGCTGAGCGGAAATTTTGGTTTCTGGGGGGAATTTCGTTTCGAGTTTTTTCCAACGATTTTTTTCTTTGAATTTTCGCAGGCGAATCATCGGCCTCGGCGGTCACTTCAGCGGCAGCCACCACCCGGGCCTATGCCCTCTGCGTCCTGGCCCTCCTTCTGAGCGTTATCCTGATTGGAGTGGGCCATCGAACATGACATGTCGCAGCGCGGAAGCCAAACTGAAGCATCACAGGAGCAAGGACTTTGCCCACAACTCTGCCAATGGAAAATATATAAAAATTGTTAGACGAAAATAGGAAAAGCAAACCATAAAACAGATAGAAAAAGCGAAACAGAAATGGAAGCGGAAACGGAAGTAAAACACAAAAACCCAAAATGGAGATTAAACGAAGTAAACGTATTAATCGAGTGCATGTTGTAAGCTAGTTGATTTTATCCACTAACTAATAACCAATACGTATAGAGGATAAGTCCATAATCCCCGGATTACTCCCCTACAGTTTCCCCTTAAAGAAAATATAAAGAATAAGATCCCTAGCCCTGCTAATTGTAAGTTCTACCAGCTCTAAGCGACCTAGCCTGTAAGTCCTTAGTGTAAGGCAAACCCCTGATTTTTGTTGTGCAGTTTTAGTTTCGGTTTTTGGTATATAGAGAGAGGCTTTGTTTTGCGGCAAATACTGAGTGAGTTTGCATAAATGCATAACCGTAAATATTTATGCAGTTCGATGTGAAATTGCATCGATATCCTGAACCCATTCGGATCGCATGAGCGAATCACTGGGGCGAGAAGTGCCGAGTGGGAGGAGGAGGGAGTGTTCTGCCATCAAACGAATGCATTTTCGGAAAAATTCAACTCGAATGCATTTGCATGGCAATTTGAGTCTGGAAAAATATTTTCTGTCTCCTTCCTATGTGGCAACATGCTGAACTTTTCAATTAGCCGTATTTCACTCACCCCCACCCCCGGTCACACTCCGGCACACTCCCTGGACAATTTTTGGAATATTTATTATTTTTAGCAAATACTGGCCACTAGACGTTGACCTCGTTTTTGTTGGAAATCGAATAAATTTACTCATAACTGCATACCCTCGAAGAGGCCGTCCCAAAGATCAGAAACAACCATTTTTATTTTCTCTTTGTCTTTATGTTCAAGGAGTTGAGTTCGAATTATGCTGTGAGGACAGAGAAGAAACTCCCACAAACTATAAACTGTCTGATTTTTGTGCGACATTTAATGCAAACATTTGCATGGCCAATTTATGGAACTCTATTTTATGTGCTCTTATCTCACGAACAAGCTCGAAACATGCGGCAAAAACCAAAATTCATAAAGTAAATAATTGCATAAGGAACAACAAAAAATTATAGAAAATACAAACATGCATTGATCGAAATGGACAGCCAGAAGGACAATGCAGGCAGGACAGGGGAGAAAAGCAAACAAAAACAATTTAATTGATAACGAAAGTAAATTTATTGGATTGAGCGGACTGACTCGCGAACTGTATATAACTCTATTGCGAAATTGTTCAACAAAAATGTAAATTAATTGAATATACAAATAATATAAATGGCAGAATCCAACCAGAGACGTACTCCAAACACTAATGAATTGCATTTAAACGATACAAATAAATAAATATATATATACATATATGCATAAATAAATCGCGGGCAAAGGAAAACAAAGGCAGTCAAAGAAATAAATAAACCGAAATCAAACGGACAGAATGTAAACACACATGGACAGAATGTGTGTGTTTGCAGCCCCAAGCCCGCAGGCCCATCCGGCTCGTATTTATTATGCACTTAATGTCCTTTTTAATTACACTCACACATACAAATACACGCGTGCACTCCACTATCCACGGAAAATCCCATAAAAATTGTCTGAAATTAATTAAAGTCGACCGTCGTCCCTGCTTGACGTCTACGTGAAAGTTGAGGAGGCTGGATGCGGCGACTTAATTGCAATTAGGAGCATGCCACACGCACCTCCCGCTAGTCCAGTCGCGAACTCCAACAATGCCATCAAAGAGGCATTAATTATGCGTGTGTGATTGCTCGAAGGCAACCCGATCCGTTGTCACACCCTGCGTATACTTGATGCGCTCGACCTTTGAGCGTTTAACAAATTGAACTCGGCCAAGGCAACCGCAAGCCGCTGGAAGAGCAAACATCCCCGATGCGAGAACGGAAAAACACACGGAAATAAATTTCTGTGGTCAGTGTATCGAGCGGGATGGTGGTGGTTCCTGGTGAGAATTAACCCGGATTCTTTTCACGGGTGTCGACAATTAACACATTACCGTTTGCATGCATCAAATGCTTGCGGTCTGCGGTTTACCGCCTTTGAATCACCACCCACAGACTGGCAGAAGGCCCGCGTATCTGATACTTAACTTTCAACCATTATTTTACCGCCAAAATGCCACCAACAGCCCATTGGACAGCCAATAAAAACTGAATGTTTACCACACTAAATACGAATCTGAATACGAAACTTTGTTAGATGTAAGCTGCAAGTCGTATATGACCATAGCGAGTAATATACGAATCAAAATCAAAATACATTTCTAAGCTATTAAGTGTTTTTCATCATCATCGTCTCGATTAACGTATAGATGGATTATGTACGTGTAATTATCAAAAGACCCTAAACTATTTGTAAATAATACGCATTACGCAACGTCCTCCCAAACCGAAGCAGGAATAGCAAAAAAAAAATATATATATATATTCGAAGGTGTGGGCGTCACATTTTAAATACAGACACTCGAAAACACGCGTACTCCATGATATAGCAAAGTTTATTGTTAAGTACCGACTAATACGAAATACTTACACATACATATGTAAACGAAACTAAGAACTATGTGAAACTTTAACTGACAAATTTATTGCATTACATACAATAAAATAATAAAAACGGTATACCAAAGCGTTTTTTTCTTTCTAACACGATGAGAAAGATTTTAAAATTTCCATTTAATGGTGAGTATAATATTTCATTTATGATCATTTCGTTTATTATATCTTATGCAGAAAGAGATATTTTAGTTTTAAAAATAATTTGTAGCACAGGTTTGAGAAGAAAAAGATAAACTATTTTCAGTTCTTATGTCTTATACAACCTTCAGAATCTTCGAACCTCAAACATATTCGTTTCCAACTCATAATATATCTTCTATTATGGTTGGAATTATTTCCAAAGGGTGGACTATATTTAGTCATTGATTAAAACAAATACACCAAACAACTTATTCAATAACTTAATCCAATTGAAACAAAAAATTGTCGTTTGTCTATTCAAATATTAAGATTATAAATTCGATTATTTAGTATGATCAGTTAAAGTTTTTACTTTACTCTTTGACGTTTAAACTCAATCCGATTCCATTTTCTCGAAATTAATTTGTAAAATTCATCATGCAATTTTTTAAAGAAAGTATCATGTATAATTATTCTTCCGGTACCATGTTAGCATTCAAGAGTGGCCGTCCTGTAGCGTTAGTCACAGAAGAGCGACTTCTTTCATCGACAGCAAAGCCCCGGGTCACGTGATGGAGCATCGTGCCCAGTACAACCCCAGTGGCGATGTCGATGACAGCAAACGGCACTAGCTGAGCAACCGCATAGGCCAAAATCACGCCGGTCTGGCTGTTAATAAGGATACTGGCCACCAGCCGACCCTCGCCAATCCGGCCTTCTCCTACAGTTCCATCGCTGGATGTGTTTCCGATAGCCATGCTAAGACCATGGGCAATGGATCGTACTGTGGACTCGTCCACGACCAAGTGGGGCTCCAACTGCCTAGCTGCCGCCTCGAGGAGCTGTGTGGCAATGTGCATGGCATCGTAGGAGAAGTGTTCGCCAAGAGTTGGGCCAGGACGGAGGTTCTCGAAGCCGGGAAGCGGCAGTATAAAAGCCTGAAAAATTTTTAAGTGAGTTGTCATGGCAATATTTCTTTATTATTATTTATCCTCAAAGAAAGCATTTTTGTCAGATGATGAAAGTGAATGACTATCACACATTTCTGCATTTACCAGATTATCCTCCGCGTTTATCGAAGATTCCTGATTACGATTATCTTGTTGGGAAATAAAGTCGTATAGGCCCTGTACCTCATCGCCGATCCGACTGGAATCCTCCGATATCTCTGACATGTCCTCGGCGGCAGTAATGAAGCTGGTATCCCCAATATCATATTCATTTTCATTTAAAAGATCAAATTCATCATCGCTGCAGACAATTATTTCGTCATCATCATCATCAATGGTGATGAATTCCGACTCGGAACTAAGAGAAGCGTTCATTGTCGTTTAAATAGTTAAAATAAGATTATAAAATTTTCCTTTTAAAGTTTAAATAAAAAAAGCGTCAACAGCCAGGGATGGCTAGAAAAAAGAACTTATCGATAACGTTCCGGGCGAATGGCAATTTGTGTAATGCTGTTATGTACAGAAAAGCTAAGGCGATCTTAACATTTTTATTGATTGATCAAATTTCTTTTATTTTTAATTACCTTAAGCTTTTAATTTTTAAACCTTAAAACTTTTAATTCTTAGAAAATTTATTATCAAAGTTCTGAACTTTTCTAAAATTTTAAATAACTATTGTAAAAAACTTCCCGGAATGGGTCATTAAAGCGCAATATAATTGGAATATATATATATATATTTACTTATAGCTTCGTACCTTTAAGTAAATTCAAGAGGATTTCGGTTAAAATGGTTGAAGCCCTCTGAGTGCAAAAGTATCAAATTAATCCCAGCCAGGCACAAAGAGCTCGGCAATGGACGTCACCGGGTCAAGGTCAACTCTTTGTCTGAATTCAGGCTGAACATCAAGGACAATCGTGCCTGAAAGGATTGAGGGATTTGATTTTCGAATTTCCATTAGGGCCTCCGATGCACGGCAATTGTTGCCGGGCCTCATTGTGTCTGGCCAGCAAATCAAAGTGGGGGACAATCAAAAGAAATCGAAATAAAAGAAATGCCACTAATTAAATGGAAATGACCCGCAAATATTGCCGATTGCAGAAAGTGAGGTAGACCCTGGATTTCAGACTTGGCTATTTAATAGGAACTTTAAAGGGTTCCGTTAAAAAGAGTATTAAAGAGTCGATATACATTTTAACCCAAATCCCAGTTCCTTAACAGCTTCTTTAAATTTAAGAAATCGTTAGACTTTCGTAGGACTTTAAAAGTTTAACTATGTGTATCAAGTTAAAACTAGTCACTTTTATCATGTAATGACTTCTTTTTTTCCAAACTTAAACTTAAAATTGGTACTATCCCATAACTAAAACCTCTTTAATTTAAGCTTTGAGGCAAAAATCGGATCTGTGAAAACTTTTGAATGCTCCATTCAAATGCAAATTTTATGCAGCCAGAGCATGCCGCAAAATTTTCAAAAAGAGAACTAATGAGTGCTGATTCAGTGTGGGTGTGGAAAGCGGAGGGAAGTCCTTCTAAGCAAAAAATAAACTGTGAAAAATACATGAATCCATCTTATACAGAAGAGACATAAAGCTTAATAAGACTGTAGAGTTTTTTTCTCGGTGGAGAATCTCCGGCCCGTAACAGGGTCAAACTGTAAGTAGGAAATGCAAAGGGCATTCACATTTTGATTTCATTATTGCCATTTTCTGGGCTACGGGTCCTGACTGACTTCCGAGTGCAACGTCACCGCCTCAAGGATGAGTTTTACCTGCTTTTTCCCTAATCAGTATGGGCATGAATATGGCTGTGGATGCTTGTGGAAATGGTTTGTATGGTGCCTATTATGTCCGCTCTCCAAGCAAGGTAAGGCACAGAAAAGCCGATTGGCCAAGAGGAAGAATATGGCCACAAGCTCACTCACACGTACCCATTTTATATTCTGCAAAAAAAGGAAACGAAAACTGCATTCAATTTGTGAGCGGCAAAGTTTTCGGGGCTTTTGGAATCAAAGCCAAGTCGAGCGGTTTGAATGGGATTTACGCTGGCAAAGGATTATGCTTAAAACCGATTTTATTGCCAGCAAGGATGTATTCGTATTGAAAGTGTTCGTTCTTGTTGATTTGCCAAGAATTTTTTTGGGTGATTTGTGTGGTTTCAAGATTAAGGTTGGCTATTGCATACTTATAAGAAGTTGACTTATCCCTTTAACTGAAACAGATATAGTAAAAAGTTGAAAGGACAAAGGGGTAACTTTATTAGTTTTCATGGACTTAAGTATTTTTGCCATGCGTCTCACCACATTCTTTATTCTGGGAAAAGTTAGGTTTGATGAAGGATTCCACGCCGTAAATCATTGAACCAAAACTTTTGTGAAATACTCTCAACAGCTGCAAACATATTTCCCAAAATTATGCAGAGAGAAATCATCCTTTTCTTAGACTCAACAGTCGTTGAATCTGATGCTTGCAGAACATGAGTAAACAAGGATGGCCAAGGTCGCTGGCCCAAGAATTATAAATTTCCGTTGAGAATGAAGTTTCAAAAGTTCTGCATCAATGGATTCATTTTAAGGAACGTAAAAGGGTACCCGAACGAGAACCCCAACCGGAAGTCCAAAATGGTGACACCGGACATGAAATAATTTCAATTTTTGGTCATTTCCCCTGCGCACAGATTGGGCCAAAAACAAAAAGGGCCAACGGAGACAGGCGAATGGAGGATGGAGAAAGGAGCAGCCCAAAAGGAAAGAGTGAATTTAAATGTTTAATAAACTTTCAGCAACTACGCACAACTTTCTGCTGGTATGGGTATGGTATGAGAAATCTTGGCCACAGTTTCCACAGCCAAATCCCTCCCCTTCTCAGGACCCCCGTCATTTCCTCATTACCCGCCAAGCCGCAAACTGCGAAAATGGCCAACCGGTTGGTAGATGATGGAAAACGGGTAGCCGGAGGTGGGCGGTGTGAGGTAACAGAAGGCGTCACCGCCATTGCTTTACACTTTTCTTCCAGCACTTTTCATTCATTTAATTTTACCCGGTCACCTTTTTGCTTTTTTATTTTTTCAAGCTTGTTTGCAAGCCCAGCAGATGGCACTTGGGTATTTAACGTTCGCTAATGCCTCTAGCCGCTGCCGCTGCTGCTGCCATTGCCCTCGCTGCGGTGCAAATGGGGCGTGGCAACGTCCGAGCCAGGCCAAAACCAAGGCGACAGTTGGCGGCCGTTTCCTAATTACAAATCACTGGCGGTTCCCACAGCGACGCCGAAGGAGAATAAAAAACGAACCAAAACGAAAATGAAAACGAAATATCCCACCCCTCTTCGAAAGAAATTACATTCTTTGCAGCATCTCTCCGTCCTCAGTCTCTACTGTTTTGTTGCTACTTTCTTTTCGGACTTTCTGGGTCAACAATTATGCAAAATACTGTTATTTTAGGAGCAGACCGTCGCATTTATCTGTCCCTTTTTTGGTTGAGACTTGCGGCCTTAAACAAAGCGCTTCCAGCCAGGCCAAAGTCCGCAAACAGTAGGAGCAAAGGGATGCAACAGGGCTTGGGGGTTTGGGGCTCGAAATGCGGCGCATCCGTTTTATAATTAGTTCTCTGCCCCTTTAGAAAAAAAATAATACGAAACAGAGGAAAATAGCCGAGGGAGGCTCAGAAGGGGGTCGAAACAGCTTTTGAGCGCGATTTAAAGATTTAATTGCTCCAAATTTGGCTAAGTGCGTTCCGTGATTATTGGTGTTTCTCGGCGGCTTTTTATCCTTTATCCTCCGCTTTTGACTTGAGTGATGTAATTGTTTTCGCATTTGAGGACCAACAAGGACCAATTAGAAAAATGTTCGAATTAGATTATATTCTTCATCAAAAAAGGTCAAGCTGTAGAGACACTAGACTCTTTATGTAATCAGCCGCTTACATTTTTTTAAAAATGGTTTCAGATTAAAACTTCTCAGTGGTAAATAAATAATAATAACACGATCAGAGAAAAAGGGAAAATAAGAGATTCCCTACAAAATTAATTGGATGCAACTAATATATCAAGAATAAAATTTATGGAATGGATTTTATTTTTTTTTAGATTTTTCGTCAACTTTCTGGGGAATCCATTGCCAAATTGTGGAGGATGATATGGAAAGGACCATATGAGCCCAGGTGGAGGCTATATCTTTGGCAATCATCATCCGATTTTAGAGCGGAATGCCTTAAATGATTTGTAGATCGATTATCTTCCAATTTTCATCACAATCTAGAAACAAAATTTTTTTTAGATTTTTCGTCAACTTTCTGGGGAATCCATTGCCAAATTGTGGAGGATGATATGGAAAGGACCATATGAGCCCTGGTGGAGGCTATATCTTTGGCAATCATCATCCGATTTTAGAGCGGAATTCCTTAAACGATTTGTAGATCGATTATCTACCAATTTCTATCATAATCTAGAAACAAATTTTTTTTTAGATTTTTCAAAACATTTTGAAATTTAATTTCTGGTAATAAGGAAGTGAGTATCCTCTAGTTCCAAGCAATCGTTTCTCTTAAACAGTTTGAAGCTTTTCTAGAAATAGTTAAATAGCTACTATTTATTCACACGTTTACCCGGCCTGCCTTAGGTCTCATCAGGTCTCCTTAGGTTTTGAGTTGACTTCTTGGGTCTCTAGGACAAGGGGAAGTGACATCATTAACTTTTTTTTTCTACTATGCCCAACCATGCCCAATCTGTAGACCCGACTGCATTTACTGCGGACAGAAGGAGTCTAAAAAGTTTTCCTTCGACCCAAAACATCATCAGCGAGCCTCATCGATGCATCTCACAAATTGTTGCTCCTTCCGGAGCCTCAGAGGCTGTTTTGTTTTTGCCCAGGACGCCGGCCAGTCCAAAGCAAACTGACGGATAAGTGGGAGAAAGTGGGTTGAGGCACGGTTGGTCCTTATTGATTTGTATATTGAAACTTCATTACAAGTTGAGTGCAGTTCACTTCTTGTTTATTTTCAACTTTTCAGTTTCACAGTGCGAGAACTTCAGTCAGAAATTATCACAAAACTCGTTTTGCGTTTTTGGAATTTAGTTTGATTAAAGTCTACTGCCCCAACTACAGGCATGCAATGCATGTGCTCCTATAAAGGCAGCCAAGGAGATCAGATTTTGAACTTGTTCGTCATGAAACTGCAGTGCCGACTGCCATTTGGACCTGACACACTTGTCGAGTGCTGTGTTATGGGTGGGTGGTTTTACGGGGGGATGGCCCGGTGCACGCACGAGCCCACAATAATGCTGAATGCGCACAAAAGCGCAGCTAGGAGTGGCTGAGGCACCTCACCTCCCACCTATCAGCAGCCTCAACCTGGTTTTCTGTCAACTGCACAATGGGCAGTTTGCTGGGAACTCTTACCAAACTCTTATCGAACGAAAACAAACCAAAAACGCACGAAATTCATATTAGACTTAATCTTCTCCTATTCAATTACTTACTATTTATTTTTCCTTTTAATTTCTCAATTTTCATGACATTTATGAGTTTAAAATCATTTATTGGTTTAAAGAAATTTGTATAAGCTTTTTGATAGGAATTCAATTTTATAGAATACTAGAGACTTTTTAGAAAATACTATAATATTAAAAATAAACAATTATTAAGCCATATGCATTTAATAAAAGACATTTTAACGATCTCGATTTTAAAGAATTTTTACCGAGTCAACAAAATTGTATTAGATTTATACAGAAAGAATTTTAATATAGATAAAGATTAAGAGATATCGCTGAATTTATTTAATTTAAGAAGTTTTTCAGTCCTGATCCCACATAAGCGCACATTAGCGACGTCCTGCTCACAGTCTCTGTAGTCTCCGTCTCCGGCGCGGTCTCCGTCTGTGTCGCAACCCCGGCAATTTCAATTGTTGTAATGCACTCAAGGGTCACAGTTGACGACAAAGTCGGCGCTGCATGATTACACGAGCCGCTCCTCGCTACCACGCCCCTTCTGCACCCTGTGGGAGGCCCCCAGCCTCGGCACACATGACCATGCCCGAGTCCTGTGCGTTGGCATGGCAGCTAAGCGGCAACCTCTCCCTGGCATTTTGCTACTTATTTTTGTTTTCCTCCCAAGGCGATGCCTTCCATGGATTCCGAGTAGCAGGCAGGGTACAGGGGTATGAGTCTTAGGCGTCGCCTAATCTTACATCGCTGCATATCGAGGTTAAAACTTGACAATAGTTCAACTCGACTCGGCTGCCGTTCACCCATGTCTCTGTTGTCCTTAGCCGTTTTTAGCCTGGCCCTGTTCGGGGGTTACGTATATGCAGCTTTAACTTGTCAGCTGTTGTGCAACTTGATGGATAGGGAGGATCGACAAGAAAATACCTTCAAACAGAGATAAAATAAGAGGTGTTTTTACAACATTTAAGTAAATAACTATCAAATATGGCATATGACATATGTATGGCTATGACATCCGTTCTCAAAGTAACTATACAATTGCAATCATCAGTTTCTGACCATTCAGTTAGAGCATTTTTGAAAAACATGACTGTATCTTAAATTTTGGTAGCCAAAGTTTTGAAAAAGCCATTTACATGGTTATACCCTAGTTAGATACGTTCAGGCCCCCCGGTTATCCTAATCCCTATCCCTGTTGCTTGCTCTGCTCGTGACCCAAATTATTTGCACAAGCACAACAAGCGGAACAGAATTGAATGAGACTCCCTCATCTCGTCGTGTCATCGCATCGTATGCACGCGAGTCGCTTTTCGGGCGTCTCTGCCGTTGCAAGTGCAAGTGTCTTCAAGTTGCACACAGATTTTCGAGGTTAATGCGTGCAAAAGTTTGAAATTAGTAAATTTCCTTTCTGGCATTCGTTTGCCAAGTTTTTCGTAACCCGGCAGCCTGGAAGCCTGGCAGAGCCAAGAATCTCAACCCAGGCAATCTCTTTTGCCGATCCCATCCGCCTCGAGTGCAACTAATTTATTTGTACTTTGTGTTACACTGCGTATACGTGATATTTGGGGTGTCCTTGTCCCCAAACAAAAACAAGAACCCAACGAATGAAAGAAAGTATCAACACAGCAGCCCGAAGACGGCAACAACACTTGTTTAAATTAAACTTTTTGACCCAAATTTATGTTTGAAGTTGATATGCATTTTCTTGTCCTCTGGCTGCCACTGCTTTTCCTGCTCTTCTCTGGTAATATTCTAAAAAGCAAAACATACGTGACAGTATTTCGTAATTTTCCATACGAAAGTACAACCCAAATGAGTTCCGTTCAAGTTGGGGAAAGCGGAAAAGCGACAACAAAGGGGCAAGCTAGATGCAGTTTTTGTTTCAATCTTGGTTTCAATTAAATTGGATTTACTCGAGCTGAAAAGGAAGTAACTTACTGGCCTGTCGGCCGAGTCAGGACTATTTAAGTTAGATCAATATCTTTGTAGTTGTGCCTATATATCGCCTACCAATTAATTGATAAAAGCCATGAGCTATCAAAGGCGAAATTTCCCTTATTGAGTCGGCCCTCTCGCCATGATTTCATTATGATTTCCATTTAACAGACTCGAGAACAGTTAAGGGTATTTTTATCAGTCTGCTTAATTAAAGAGCCTGGCCAAAGGAAAGGGCGGTGGAGGCGTTGCAAATTGTTGAAAATAAGTCAGTCAAAGAGGCCCAAGGCCATGAAAAACAAGAACAAAGAACATGTAGAAGTAAAAGCATAAAAATGGATAAAAAACATAAAAAAAGGGAGAGTGCAAAAAATCCAAAATGAAAATGAGGCGAAAAGAGGACACGATGCGAAAAGGGAATATATATGTATGGATATATGTAAAAATGAGTACATATGTATGTATGTAAGGACAGTGGACAACTATTCATTGGAGTCCTGACCACGCCCCCTCAGACGGCACTCGCCGGCCCCCAATTCCCTTCCCCTCACCACTCTACACGCCTTGGCGCGTGCCTGAGCTGCGTGCTAATTATGATGAAAGATTTCTGCATCTTTTAGCGTTAATCCAGTTGGAAAATTAGAAATGAAAATTTAATGAAATTTCCACCAACTTCCTAACGTTTTTTTGCCACTTTTTTCCTTTACACTTTTAAGTCATGCGAGAAAAACAAAAATTAGTTTATGGGATCATAAATAGAATAGTCTTTAATCGGAAAGTACATTTAGTTTCATTATTTAAATGTTCTGTCTATAATAGAAACCTTTTTTATTTTAATCAAAAAGCAATCAGAAAATATTAATGTGGACCATTTTAAAATTTTACCAGCTTAAAAGTAATTATTTTTACATAGAAATTGGTTCTCAATTTTATACAATTTTATGATAATTGAAAACCATTTTCGATCCTGGTGTGGAATTTATTACAGAACTCCTTCAATTTTTTCATAGGTTCTAAACTTTCACGTCGTATAAAAGGTGAACGAATTTCCCACAAGTCCTTCATCTGAAAATGTATAGATGTATGGGATCAAAAGCAAAAATTAGTTTATAATTCTGTGGTTGCCAGGAAAAGCGACTTATATGCAAAATATGCTATTATGCAAAATTACCGAGAAAATTTGTCATATATTGAACATAAAAGAATATAAATTAATGAAAATCAGTAACAGATGATGGAAAGTTTGGCTCTTATTTGTTAACAATTTAGTTCGTTTTTCCCAAAAAATGGAGTCTTGAAAAGATGTTGAAAAATGTTGAAAAGAACAATAATAAGAATAATAAATAAATAATAAATATGAAGAATAAATATAAGTCTAAGCCAATTTTAATTATGAGTAATGCCAATTAAACTTAAAAAACAAATTAAATTTTCAGTAACTCACCAAATTGCTCTGTTTAATTTCAAATCTAAAATCATACAAAAATGTTTGGTCATCATTCAATTTTATTAGAATATCCAAAATTTTAAGCTCAGCATTTAAAAGCTTATGGCATAATTCATTTGGTCCGCATTGATATTGAGAAAATTCTTTAAAACGTTTTTCCAGCTCAAACATCCATTTCGAGACTTCGATCAAATCATTCAAGAATCGGTCATTTTTTTTCATTCCAGAATCAAGAACATTCCTGGTCATGTTATATAATATAGAAGACTGGAAGGGCGTCACTTCATCGGGACTTAAAAAAGTTATAACGTTGTCGGCGTTGGTTTCGAACGAGTAGCACCACTCGGACATAGTATTAAAATTGTTCTGGTACTTTCGACGCGCCTCTAAAATATAGTTTTGCACTAATGGGAAATCTTCAAGAGTCTGATGTAACTCCATGAGTTGTGAATAAGTGGATTGATCGGCTTGGCACACTGAGAGTAATGAAATGATCACACACAAAATCACAGTCATAGGATTTCTCATCTTGATATAGTGATAATTATTTTCGAGGAAATTTTAAATGTAAAAATTAAAATTGTATGGCCGGCAAGTTGCGTTATTCGTGAAATACAAAATCAAGAATGATTTCGAAAAATGAATTCCCCCAGCTTAAATAAGATTGTATGAACGGTTCTTGGTAAAATATTATCAATTTTCTTGATAAATACCACATACATATGTTAGTTTTATACTTTGAGATTATTTTGAAATATTTATATTTTTGTATTAAATTTCTGTATATGTAGCGTTATCTTAATAATTCGAATAAAAACCAATTCTAAAAAAGTCGTCTATTGTTTGCCCTTATTAGGTCTTATTAGGTCATACATTTTAAAATATACATATATTTGTGTTCTTGTACTAAATATTAGCGGAAATAGTTTATAACGTCATCAGTCATTCGGTTTCTGCAGTAAATTCTCAAAAAATGAACATTTATTTCCACCAACAGGGCAATTAACGCTTCTCTCTGTTTACCCAACCAACTAAGTTTCTTCCAACTTCCTTCGCCTCTGTTCTACTTCATAACACGTTTTTAATTACCCATTCTCGAGCAAGGACACTTAGGGAGTGGGGACGAGAGTGTGGGTGGAGATAGGGGGGTTGACAGGCATTCTAGAGTCATTGCTGTATTGCGCGACTTGAAAACAATTAAAAATGTCGTAATTGTCGCATTAATGTTTTTCTGATCACATTTTCGCTCTGGCTCTTGGCTCCTAGTACTTGGAAACCGGCCAAGGACAGGACAATGCAGGACACAGAAAGGACTCGGCACGCACAGCAATTTCAGCACAATAAAATTACACAAATTTCGAATTAAAGTCGACCAGTCGACGGGCTCCAGTGAAATGTATTTAACTGTCAAAAATCATGCACGGCCCAAAACTCATTTGCCCGCCATCTAGGCCAGTCCCGGCCAACTCTCCTTTTTCAGTTTAAAATGAGCAGAGAAAAAAAAACGAACAAAAAAGTTTTTGGTTCGAAGAGGCGGCTGCTATTCAATTTGAACGTGTTCCCGTGGCCATAAAACATGGCCGGGGCCTGTAGTTAATGGCCTATCCGATGGTCTAGCTGGACTAGCTTTGAATCATTAAACGCACTTGTGGCATCGACAAGGGGAAGGTATCCTTCGATATTCGGTGGCCACTGGCCAGCAGCTTCTGGCATGGCCTAATGGGTTTTAAGATTCCACCATGGAGGATGAATAAAAAATTAAATGTTTGTAGTTTATTGGGATTTATGGAATAACCATTGAACTAACGTTGTGCTTCTTATGGTTCTTGCATTTATTATTTTTATAATTTTCAAAGTTTTCACTTTTTAAAGAAGGCAAGCAATGAGAAGTTTTACAACATATTTTAAAAAACTTTTCATTAATATAATATATATTCTTAAAAGGTTCTTGATAAATCACTGCTCCCATTTGACCTTTTACCGCACATTTCGTTTCCGACTTAATAAGCTCTCGTGGCTGATATATGTATACCTCTTTATATGAATTTATCTCTTGAATTCCATCTTTACCATAACTGACCTCTTCGCCCGTTCTTATATTATTTATTTAGCATTTCAGCAACTTCATTAACTGCAATTACGTTTCCTTGGCCAGCTCTGAATAATTCCCATTTTTCCCTTACCATTTTTGGTTTCCTTTCTTCTCTTTGGGTTTCTCTTTATGGCTGACCAGTAAAAATATTTAAACTTGCTGAATGAAATTGCTGTCTGATAATGAAAATGAAAATAATGGCACATAATTGTAGGCAATGGGCAAGAATCCTTTGACTCCGCCGCTTGGGAGCATCCAGATTGCTTATGGGATTGACTTGAATCTGATTGTAAATCACTTGACAGATTCATTGCCATCTGGTTTTAAATTTCACAAATATTTTCACGCCGACAGGAGGAGAAGCAGGATAAATAAACATTTTCGCTATTGTTTGATTTGGAAAAGCCAAGGGCAGGGCCTCAATTGGGTGCCTACATCAAAAGTGACGTGTCTGCAGTGAATGCCGCTTGGTTCGAATTTTTATAAATCATTTGGCGTTTCCATGGCCCTTTTTCAGGCCGCTCGCCGGCAAGGAAAAGCCACAAAACACATTCATCAAATCCGCAGAGTCATTCATCATGGGCAATATATTTGACATTGTCAGTGATGGATAAATACTACGCAGTGTCGCCCGCACAACAACTGGCGAAACGAAACAGGATAAACAAAAGCAACAGCCAGGACATACAGAACATACAGGGATACAGGATAAGGCTGTCCGGAAGCTCAGGCTCGTCTGCATGTTGAGCTCGGAAAATTTGCACGTTTCGATGCATGAAAATTGGCTTTTGAATGAATTTGTTTTGGCCAACTAAAGAGCAGGTGTTTGGCCTGCAATCCAATTCGGTTTTAGCCGAATTCCTCTCTAAAACTGGCATTGCAAATATTTTATTTCATACATAACAAGTTGATTTATTAGTTTGCATAACAAGATGCCAAGAAACTGCTTTTGCTTACTCAATTCACCAAATAATACTTACAAAATTGAACGAATGAACTGCATAGCACTTGTAATCTATAGTTTTAATTTACATTGTTCTATTGTGCTGTTGTTTTGACTTTAGGAGCAAACTCATGGTTTTATTAGAATTTAAACTTGAATTTTAGAGATTTTCGTTATTTGTGGATTGGTAAAAGAATCCGATTTCCTCTTGTTCAACAAATAATAGTGAGTTTATTTCTTAAATTTTAACTAAATAATGAACCTTACTCAAGTCAATTTTATTTCTTAAAAATCTTCAAAAAGTAAAAATATTGAGAAAAACAATAAACTAGATTTACTTTTTTTTGTGTATATGTATATCTGAGGCCTCAGAGCCTTGTAGCTTTAAAAAAATATAAATTCTATTCAGGGCCCTGGAGCTCATCATCCCCCGTTAAATATCTCCCAATCTGAGTGTCCTGGCGTTTTTTTTTTTGCCCTCCTACTAGCCCAGAAAAATCATCGCAAGTTTCTCTTTTGGCTTTTATTTTTTTGTGGGCCTTGCTTTTTGTGCCACGCTGCCACATTAATTCTACTTCTTATAAATCTCGCTAGATGTTTCACTGGGCCATGGAGATGGCAGGACATTAGAATTTTGAGCCTCAAAGTCGCCCCAAAGAATGTATTTCGTTATCGCTTTAATTTAAGAACCCAAGTTTTGTTTACAATTCATTCAATTAGTGTCACATCTTTAATCGCTTTCGATTAATTTAATTTGAATGTGTGCAATATTTCACTGTGAAAAATATGCTGCCATTTTCCACCAATAGCTGGTAAATATTGACAGAGTTGTAATTCAAACAAATAATGTTTCAGCCGGTTCGGTCTCCATGCGAACCAAATCCAAACATAGCCAAATATTTAGACCCTACGTGTTTTAACCTGCCTAAGCATAAATGCCTTTTTTTGCGAATTGTTTGCACTTTTGTTTACACGCATAAATTCACAATGTCTGGTTGGCAAAAAAAATTGGCAGGCTTTTACAGGTGTTTGTTCAGATTTTGTTTTGGCGATGCAGAGTTCAATAGTGGAAAAATTAAGGACGACAACCCCCTTTATTCTATAAACTTTCACTCAATAGTCTTTCCGATCCATGCGTTCATATATACAGGCCGACAGATAAACCAGACAATGTATATCCTAAATTATCTGTTCAACAATGTGACTATTTTTTTACTATTTTATATTCCAGAAGTCGATTTAAATTCATACAGAATGATATTTTATACTTTTTTGATCTCTCCGCAATCCGCATGAATTTAAAATGGAAAACCTTTTATGAAAACTAAATAAAAATTTTATATATTCAGAGAATAGTATTATCTAGTTGGGTGTTTTTTTTTTACACGTTACGGAAAAACTATAAAAACATTTGTCTAATGTACGCGGTTGACATTTTTCTACATCAAAGAGAAGTAAAAGTGGGCAATAAAATCTATACAATTTCGTCCGACAGTGGAAAAATATTGGGCCATAAAAGACGCACAAAATCTAATGAAAACAAACAAAACCATAAAATACATAAACTTCACGATTGGCAAAGCATTTAAAAGAATAAATAAACATTTAAGTTTTATTTTTATAAACTTGCATGAAGCTGTCCAAACCTAATTAGTTAAAAGCCAGATTCTGTAAATATTATAACTTCTGAAACTGGAGAATTGAATCAAAAAATATATATTTTATTAAATTATTTGATAGTAAGCCATTGAGTGTTTATTTTCCATTAAGCTTTTAGCTCAGTGACCGAACAGAAATGCTTTAAATATTGTTTAGCGATTTGTCAGAAGGTTTCTTAATGGCAAGAGACCCAAATCAAAGGACTACATCCTTGCCCCTCAACATATCAACTCGGGCCACCTCAACTATTAGGCTTAAACGGTTGTTTGTGGTTTCGGCGACCGTAATTATAAGTTAAGCTGCTATTAATTATGGCGTCGAGCTGAGAGAGAGTGGGCTACAGCCGACACATATGCATAAGCCAGGACACACTCAGATACAGAGAGGCTGCTGGCATCAGCCGAATATACACATATACTATATACACCGTATTCCGTACATATATCAAGGCAACTCGATAGCCTAATCGCTTCGACAGGCAAAAGTCGAATTTCGGGGCGCAACCCCAACGAACCCGCAATTAATTTCCAGCTCAGTATCAAATTTCTGTGCTTGTGTTGGTGTTCCTCCCTCTGCCTCTGGGTATGTGTCTGTGTGCTAGTGTTAGTGCGGAAGAACTTTTACGCTAATTAGCAATAAATTTAATTTTTGAAAAGGAATTGATTGAGCCACCAAAACCCCAATTTTCACGCATTATGATAAATTGGTTTCAATAGCGAAGGGACTTATTTGGGTGTCAGTTAAGGATTCTGATTTAAGGATTTACAGCCTAAGGCAAATCAATTAGTGAAAAATAAAGTAAATTTATTATTTAACAGGTAGCTGTAAATTTATTAATTTTTACACGGAAGTTCTTTATTTCTTAAATAGGAAATAGGAGGAACATTTAAAATTACAGATATGAGGGAAAATGCAATTATAAATATGAGTCAAAATTGTAATCTACTTTAAAAACTTTCCATTGCCTTTCTTTCATTTGAAGCTTGGCGTTTAATAGTATATTTATAATCCGGTTTATTTTTAAAATCGATTCTCCTGGCGCAGTTTTGTTGGCATTCAAGGATGACTACATACCATTTTCATGTCGAAGCTATTCTAGGACACCTGTTTTCGGCAGTATTTTCCCCACAGCCCGTCTATCTGTCACTATGGCCTTGATTACCGCCTCCGTCAGCTGCTGGGCGAACCAATTCCGAACGTAATCAAGCATATAGGGCCCCAAACTCAAGCGGAAGGAGAACGAGAACGGGAACGGGAACGGGGAAGTGGCGCATAAATCAATTTGAAATGAAACGTACACTTCGTGTACTTTGTCGCTACTTGTAAGCAGCTACTACAGTCCAACCTCCACACCCCACTCTCTTGCCGCCACAATCCTACTCCACAGATAGCCAAGATTCCACGGATCGGCAACAATGTATCCGCGCAGCTCTACATAAATTTACCGTGGAAATCTGCATAAAATCAGCGCTAACAAGCAGCAGCCTCCGCGAGGAGCAGCCGACATCTTTTCCGGCTACACAAGAGTTTCCGTTTGACTGAACCAATGCCAATGAAGTGGGTGGCTTAGGGGGCGAAGGAGGACGGTTGTAACGGCGTACAACGTCTCAATATTGCAATCTTGTCAAGGCCGTGAAATTAACTGAATGAAACTTACAAAAGTGTCAAGCAATCCTATCATTTGACAGAGTCAGAGCCAAGGAATCTAGAAGAATCAACCATGTGTATAGGGTTGACGAGGGCACAGAAAGTTATTGCCCACAGAATGAAGGATATTAGAAAGGATTTCCCCAATATATTTCAATAATTGAAATTGTGGGTTTCTTAGAAAAGATTCAATGAAACTTTTTGAAATCAAATATTGATATGGTTTTAAAAATGTTTTCCACATGAAACCTCTTATTTGAACTCTTTCTTAAAACCTATTTAAAACTCGAAAGATTTTAAAATTTTTAAATATTTATATGATCTAGATATGTATTTTCCCCGTGCATCCATTAAATGGCAACACCACGACCAACAATTCAGCCATTTTCAAGCGTAAAACCATTGCAACCGTAAGCAAATGGAGGGCGATATAAATTACGGTTTCATGGCCGGAACGCAACTGAATTTGGTATCGGACATTGGAATTGGATGAGAACGGTTTTGTTTGCATTGAGTCTGATGCCTCTGACAGCAATCACTAATTACTAATGCGGTGGTTAGGGGGGTGCCCTTCCTACCGACTATTGCCCGGGGGATGATGACAACTTATTTACAGACCATTGGATACTGGGTGTAGCACTTGGGGGACACTGCCATTCGGATGCGCAAAATCTGGAGCACTTAACACTGCGGCTTGTTGACATGGAAACTGACTTAAGGTTAGCTGCTGCTACTGCCGTAATCCGAATGTAACACAAACTCCGCTGGCAAGTTTACGACAATTTGCAAAGTCATAAACTTGGCCCAGAGCAAACCACACCAGAGCAGAACAGGACGGAACAAAGCCCGCTGCCCAGAAAACCATGGATCAGTGCTGTCAATTAGTGAATTTTAAGATATTCTTATTTCTGTAATGCATTTCAAGTTCCCGACTATTTTTCTTTTAATTTGATTAATACTTTAAGCTTGAAACTTTTCAAAAATATTCATTTCAAGATCCCACATACTAACTTACTATTCAAAAATATTTACTCAATATTTTATTGCAATTTTTTAAATATTTTTTACAACTCCTCAATAAAATACACAACTTATTTTTATTCCCATTTCAATTTTTATATGTTTTTTGTCACCACTGTCATTGCTGGAAACTGAAACTGGGCTGATGTCCTTGCGGCTGCTGGGCAAACAAACATACGGTAACTGGCAGCTGGTCCTGGAGGATGTGGCCAACGTCAGACTTTATGTTTATGTAAATTACCATCTCTTCCGGAGAGTGCGAAATATTATCCTCATGCCCACGCCCAATCCCACTCCCACATCCAGCATCTGTAGTCCAGAGTCCGGACAAAGCATAAACTTTAAAATGCTGACTAAAACAGGAGCACTCCGAAGTAATTCCATATGAAATAAATAGTTGAGCTGGGCTAATAAAACAAAGGCGGCAATACATCAGAATTCCATTTGCCCGGTGAGGGCGTCAAAGTGAGTTCCTCGGAGTGACACTGGCGAAATATGCATAATCCCAGTGTCGGCAGGCAAAGATTTCCGTCTTTCTGCCCTTCACTGGAAAAGTGTGAGTGCTTGAAATACAAGTTTGTCATTACCAGAACAGCCAGGAACCAGGAGCCGACTTGGATAGCGATGAAGTTCTCAATGTTTGTACTCCCTGACTCTCTGCTCTTCCCTTCCCCGTATTCAGTTTTATTTCGTTAAGCCAAGGCTACATTTGCATTTGACAATTGCGCGCCACTGTTGTAAAATTTGCAATCTAAAGCTTCAAGTGGTTCGCAGACCAGGAAAAAAGACACTGCTACTTGTCTATAGAAACTTTATGAGAATGTATCTTAAATTAATATCATTATTAAGATTTGTTTTGTAGGGAAAAGATAATGTTTTTCCTCCATAAACTGGTGAGGAAGGAGGAACAATTATATTAAGTCACCTCTTTTTTAATAAAAAATAAAGTTCTAGCATTAACACTTTGTTAGACTATGGATCCATCATATCTTAATCCTAAGTAGTCTTAATTCTAATATTTAAATAAAAATTGTCATTTTAGTCTTTAATGAATAACCCATTTTATAAATTACCCCATCCACAGTGTATTGAGGGAAAAAGCTGACATGCTCACACGGGAAAGGAAGTGGTATGATATGGAAGAGGACGAGAAAGGACGAAAAGGATCTGAATAGGAGACTAAGCGGAAACTGGAATCGAGACACCGACTGGCAGATGCTAATCCAGTTGCGCTTTTGTGTCATTCGCATTGTCACATTTGCCGGGCTCTCGTTGATAATGGCCCCGGGCTTTATTGTTCCTCCACAGAGCCAGACAGGCCCGTTCTCCTGCTTTCATGGGGTAACCCCCTTAACGGCGCCCCGTCACATTACACACGCCACTTGGCAGAACTCATCTCATTAAGCTTTGCATGTGCACACTCTGAAGTTGTTCTTCAATTTGCGTTTGGTTTCAATCTACAAGCCAGCTAACAAGCTCGAACAATGATTTTTTTGGCTTATGTTTCCTCAGTTTTTGGTCATGTCATTTTCATCAACTAATGCGACTTTAAGAGAATCAAAAAGAACAAGAACGCGTAATTCATGTCGCCCTGTGGTAATTTATGTATTGTTCTGCGTATCAAGCACACGGATGCGAAGGCCTCCGATGTGCAATTTCCATTATGCGAAAAGGAGAGCATCGAATGAAACAATCTTCGGGAAATAAAAAACTATCTGACCATATATCTGGGGTCTATATGGGAATTATATGTACATGCACATAACATCGTCAATTACAGGGGAGTCCGGGTGAACGAAAGGCAGGTCTTTTTACGATATCTTTCTTATTTGGTGAAGCGGGTCAACGTTGCGGCTACTCAATCAATATTGGCCTCTGCCTCTCGTATTACGTATCCGTACGTCGTTCGTACACGATGGTCTATACATTACGTGCCTGGGCCGTTGTTTGCTGACCAAACATCAGACCACCCACGCGGACAGCAAGAACAACATTCTATTCGAATAGAAGTGAAATGAACAAATACTCCGAGTCGGACAAATAAATTAAATTAAAATGTATACAAACATAAATTATTTAGAGATAATGTACTGAGGTCAGTCGAGCAGCTAACAATAACCAGAAACCATTCTAGAATCTGGCAGAAGCAGAAGACGCAGCAACCACCACAATAAATGCAATAAAACCAAATTCAATTGGCGGCCAAAACAAAGTAGAATAAGACAAAGTGGGAGCAAGAGTGGCCAAAAAGGTAGGAGGCGGATGTTGGGGGGTGGGAAGTCATGAAGGAGGCCGGCCTGGCAAACAAAGACAAATAAGCGAGCGGCGGGCCGAGCCGAGTCCCAAAAGTGAATTCCAAATAAATCACCGGGAATGAGAGAGCCCAAGTTGGCCAAGAGCCCAGCCTGTTGGCCTGATTCGCCATTTGTTTCTCGGCTGTTGTACATTTCATTTTGTGTGTTTTCTGGTTTAGTGACTTTGACCTGGCAGTAGAAATCATTTATTGAATTGTCTGCCGAAGAAAAATTGAAATTAACTAACAGAACTCACACAAGCTGGCTTCTTCTCTAAATCCGTCCTTTAAGCCTTGTATATCTCAAGCTATTTTCATTCACTTTTCATGTCTGCAATGGCAAATTTTATTTTATTCATATTTTGAGTATTGGAATTGGGACAAGCCGGTTATAAATTTAATTGAGTCATCGAACTAGTTGATTTTCCATTTTGCAACATTTTAAGGTTTTTATTCGAATAACTGCATAAGTCAGAAATATTTCTCGAGACCATTTTCGGTAAAATTTGTATTCTTGCTTTTATTCTTTGGCAAAAAGTGAGGTAAGTGGCTGGCATAAGCTGCTTTTTTGTGATTGTTGCAACGGCAACTTATTTAAATGCAAAACACTAAGAGACGGAGCACGGAGCACTACCATCCAACTAAAGTCCTTTCGTATCCTTTCTCTCGCAATAAAATCCCTGAATTGTAGCATTGCATTTTCCCGTATTCAATCTGAATGTCAAAGTATGTACTCAGACAGATTTTTCTTGGCATCTTTCTTGTAATTCCAGGTCTTCAGTTTTCTCGTTTAATGTTCATCTTAAAAGAATACATTTTAAAGGCTTTTCTTTATTAAATTTAACTTTGATAAAGTGCTTTAGATTAATTCTGAGGAAGCTGAGGATGCGAAAAATAGTTCATCCGACCAATCATTGATGTTTCTTTATTTCTGCATCTGAAATTGATTATTTATTTATTGGTCCTGACATGTCGCTTCCTCCTGGCGTGAGACAGCTCCTGGCAGAGGTCCTTGGAGTGGAGTGGGCAGTTGAAGTAAAGACGAAGTACTCGCCGAGTTCATAAAATATTCAACTGCACTTTAGCCAACAAACTGCCGCTAAGAAGTTGCCTGCAATAATGTTATTTTCCTGGCCGCACCTTGCCACGACCGGAGTTCTTATTCTGTAGCAAGAAGTCCTCTGTCGGGAGTCTGAAGTCCGGAATACGGGCGGAAATTGCGGTGGGTGGCTCAGGAAAGTGGTGCCAAATGGCAGATTAAAACGGTGTTAAGTTGCGGCTGACGGAGATTTCAGTAGCGGGCCAAGCTGCTGCGGCTGTGAGTTGCTTAAGATTACGCAAAGCGAATAAATAAGCTCAGCCCGCAAGGGATAAACGACTGTCTACTTCTTATCCCTTATCCGCATTCGCATTCGCAGCAGCCCCATCCCAGTATTTCTCCCAAAGGACTCACTACGCAATCCCATTCCTTTCCCCAGCCTCGAGTCCCAAGTCCCGAGTTGAGTTATGTGTCCTTGTGCAATGAGGTAAATGCCTGGCAAGGTCCCTGCCTTTTGGCCCTCTCCACTCGGCACTAATTGCGCTGAAAATGCCAAGCGTTGCGTCTTTGTTCGAGCATTTTAATGAAAACTCTAAACATGTGACACCCCATTCAGGTCCACAGTTCCCTACAAAATTCCAAACGCCCGGGAAACACCGAGTGCTGAATGCATTTGTGAAACTGCCTATGCAGTCGAAAAACAGACATTTTCTAGTTTAAATATTTTTAAAAGCTGTATAATATTTAAAGGCACATCTTTTAATAGTCTGTTTATTGTTATTTCTTTCTTATTATTAATATTTGATTTAATTTCTTTTATTCGACAGTCCTTTTTTCCTGTGTATACAAGAACTGAACCAAAAGATGTTGGTCGAGCCACATCACTGGCAGGATAATGTTTTGCTGTTGAAGGACACAAGCGCCTGAATGCAAAAACGTCGTTGGCATTCGGCTGTGTAAACATTTTAATTTCTACTGCTGCTGCAGAAGCCAGAACCAAAGAACCGCAGCCTGCCAAGCCCAAGACCAAAGCAAAAGCATCGTCACCTTGCACTCCCTTTCTCTGCTGCCTCCGCTCTGCAGGTCCCTGTGATCCGGATCCGTTCTCAGTTATCCGTGTTCCTTGTTCCGCATCCGTATTCCGTATCCGCCATGTGGACCATGGTCGACCGAAATGCCTTTGTGCCCACCGTGTTTCCATCAGAGCCCTGTTTTGGGATATGGCCAAGACAAGTGTTGACGCTGATGTTTGGCCCAGCAATTCTGTGAATTTGCAGCTTCAATTTCAATGGGCCAGGCAAAACGAGGTGTCAGGGATGTGATAAATTGCGGGCCTGGACGAAATCCAAAAGAGCGGAAAGCACTCGGGAATAATCAGATGCGATCTGATTTGATTTGAGGATTTACATTTCGACCCAGCTCCGCTCGGCCCGGCTCGGCTCACGACTCACGTACACATCGCCAGGAAAAGGACTGCGGGGGTCCTTGGGCAGTGTATGAAATCTGAAGCTTTTGTACATTTTCGCTGCAGTCTCAAAATACCGTTTATGCTGCATGCCTGGACCCACTCACTCACACTCACTTGCAGCCAGGAAAATATGTTTTTGTTCATTTTATGGCCTTTTCTGCTGCCATAAACACCAACACCTCGCCACACCCCCTCCATACCATTTCGTGCATGGCTAAAGTGCAAAAAAAAACAACAAAAAATAGGGAAAGACATCTAAAAACCGCATTCGGTTTCAACAAACGCACACCCCGCCACGGTATCCAGTGTTTAGATGTGTTTGCATATAATATTTATAAAATAGAGCTGGGTCAGTGGCGGGGCAGAGGGAGGGGGCTTCATGGCTCTAAGCTTTTTGCACAAAATATCAAATATGCATTTCAAGGATACAATTACAAAAGCGAAACCCCCAAAAAGCCCCACAGCAGCACCGAAACCAGAAACACTACGAGGACGAGTGCGAGTGCGAGCATGAGTACCAGGACTAGGGCTAGGACCAGTAAACTTTTACAGTTGCTCATCCTCATTGTACAATTAATGTTGAAATTCTGAAATATAGCAACTGAAAGGCAGAAAGGAGAGAGGCGTGGGTGGTGCGAGTATTTGGCATTCGCCTTCGTTTGGCTGACAGTTTATTATTTTTAATGAGGCATATTATAATCAACATGCCACCGCCGCTCATATATATTTCAAACGGCGCTCTGAATCTGAAAGGGAAACAGATATCGTTTTGTTAGTTGCCGCTGATTTTGACAGCGAATTTAAAAACAATGACAGCAGCTATTAAAATATTTATGTTAAGCAGAAATGAATCTGCGCGATATAAAGGCTGTGCCACTTCTCTAAATCAAGCCCGAAGGTCGCATTGCAATGCAAATGCTGAGAAAATAGTGTCCAAGATAGGTAAGGGTTGTTATTTATGTGGGAGTATCCCTACCTGGGTCACAAAACAAAAATATTCACCCGGCAAACTTTCCCACCATAAATTAAATCTCAATGTGGCGCTAGGTAAGTACAATGACATTTATTATAATATAGCAGTCCAACGAAGGATACATAAACCGAACCACATCAAATCGAAGCTGGTAGTACTCTATTTGCAAATATTTAGTCCTAACTTTAATAAAAGCTATCTCAAATGGTTGATAAAAATTAGCCACAGATGCATATAAACTGAAAATCTTGATTTAAATTTATTTTAAAGCTCGTAGAAAGACATCTTAAGAAGAGTGCCTTCAACTTTGTCTTGGCTAAAAAAAGTGCTTGAAAAAATATGCAGCCAGGACATTGGAGAAGCCTGTAAACATGGACCCGCATACAGGCCATTTGATCTTCAGCAAACAATTCGAGAGGGTCAGCAGTGGCGGCGGCAGTGTACACGACGATTTCAGGGTGACCTGTGACCCCAGGGCAGTGTCCGACTATTATCCTTTGGCCACTAATACTGACCGTAAATTGGCCGCACACTGGACCAGGACCAAGGGTTGACAGCGGGTCCTACCACGCCTGACCGCCGCTATAAATGTTGGCCTCGGGAAGGACTCGACCAAGTCCTCGTGTGTAGTCCAATCAATTTATCACTCCAACGGCGTCAAGGAAGCAGCTTCGACATGCACAAACACCGAAAAAAAGGAAAAATAATAATTTGCCCTCCATTAGAACATTTATAAACAAAGGATATAAGGGATGAGGACTTCGGACTGGACACTAGGGGAGGGCAAAAGGTATTAGAGCACACGTTATGGGGCTCATTGAATGTGTCGCCAAAGATTTAATGGAGCACGAGAATGATGGCGGCCAAGGTGAAACTGTTCGGGCCACGTCCTCTCGACCAAACACAATAAATCATAAAAAGGAGTCTGCCATTGGGTTTATTGATATTGCATGTCCTTGTTTTTGTACATTTCGCATGTATGTATTCACGGGGCAGCAGCTCCGGCATTAATATTAATCAAATTTATACTCTATTCCCCCTCCCAATCACATATTGTAGCATAGAGTGGTCTCAACGATATATAGGAATTGATGATGATCGGTTGAATGGGAAAAGTTTTACGCTCGCCTTATTGACTTTCAGCTGCGGCCTTAACAATACATTTTCTTCTTTGGCAAAAGTTTTACAATTTATTTTGGCCCGGAAAGATAGTCGGCTGAATCGAAAGTTTGGGGGAGTGTGGCAGTGGCAGGACACCAGCATGTCCTGCTCACAACTAAATTATGTTAATTTTGTTTTTATGTGTCCCGCCTGCAGTGGCCATAACTCATAACTAGCAGCCAGACAAAAGTTATGCTCGGCCAGAACTCGGCCAGATTAAGCATACGCAGCGTGGACACTGGACAGTGGGCTTGGTACATTGGACGGAAAACGTGCGCATTCCACATATCAAATCGCATCATTTGCAGCATTTAGTCAAATGAAAAACGAGTGCAACAAATCACCAGAAGGAAACAGTCGCATTTTCAGGCGACCAGTTAGCAGCCTGACAAATTGCCACTCAACTTGGTGGGGAGGAGTCGAAAGCATTGTTTATTTGGTTTTCATGTCGCGCATGTTAAATGCAAATTATTCACCAATGCTCTTAACCTGCTCGCTCGTTTTAACGGCTCTACAATGTGCACTTGAACAAATAAAGGTATTTCTCAGATATTTATATTCCTCACACTATATATCTTCTATAATTTATTCTACAAATTTCTCAGAAAGATGTAAGATGTCTTAAGAAAATTGTCTTTTCAGAACAGCATTTATTAAAGACTCTTTTCACATTAATAGGGCTTAGATCACCTTTTTTTGTAGTGCACCCCTCTAGCTTAGCACACGAATCCTGCGCATTGACCCAGGACTTCCACGAAGTGCTCGACGTTATGTGTAATTCCTGACATTTTGTGTGTGCGCCGCTTCGTTTTTATTTTACAAATAAGCTTCACGCGATTATGCAAATTCAGTGAACAACAAAGGCTCAAGGGGGACGTCAACGAGAATGGGCCGAGAATGAGGAACCTGGCTTGTTAGCCCACGAATCGGAAAGGTCACTTAACTTAACGCTTCACGTGAACCGCGACTCGTATGAATAAATTTGCAATTCCTGTTTCGAATTTCCAATTTTGGCTGGCTTTTGGTTGAGGCGACTCCTTTGACGGCTGAACGATGGGCGCTGCTCAATCATCGCATTTAGGGCTTAATTTAATAGAATCCCGTATAACAATGAAAATAATAATAAAGTGTCATTTGGCTGGCTCCCAAGTCTCCGCTCCCAAGGATTATATATGGCAGCTGGGAATGTGTGCATTATGTGCATTTGATATATTTCTTAATAAAAATATCACGCAAGTCCAACCCTGTCACTCGGCGCACACACACATTCCTCTTACACCCAAACACACATATGCCGGAATCTAGAATCCAGGAATCCAGAGCCATCAGACATCCGTGCGGGATGCAAGATGGTTAGGGAGTGCAAGAGCTCATGTGTCGCTTTGGAAAATGAAAAATGATCAAAGTGAGTGTTTGGCTCAAAGAGAAAAAACTGCAGCACCAGTAGCAGCTGCTCCTCTGTCTACTATTTTCAGTCGGGATGTCCCCTGTCCTGATGTCCTGTGGGATGGCGGGGGCGTCACCGGGGACATCATCAGTTGGTAGTTGCAATTTTTAGCAGAAACAGCTCCCCAGAGCCGGGACATCTGCCCACTGTATGGGCTGCTGCTGGGATGTCCACTCAGTTAATGCGGGCAAACAAAGCATCGCCATCTGGATCGGGCTACATCAGCTGGGGGCGTGCCACATCTGCTGCATCACACTAATCTGCGGCAGCACCAGGAAAAAATTACTCTATAAAATATTAAAGTCCAGATAAAAAACATATAATATTATAATTAGTGCTTAAATAAGAACGATATAGTTAGGAAACTAACTAGGATAGCCTTTTAACAGTTCAAAGATAATTCTACGAGAGAAATACTTTATTTAAGCATTTTAAGATAAATGAAGCTTCAAATAAACTGTAATCACTCATTAAAATTCAACATTAATGCTCAGTGTATGTGAAACTGACTTGAATTCAGAGCGAATGGTAAATTGCAGCTGGTTGGAAGGGAAAAAAGCATGCTTAGCCAGCAAGTAATTAGTTACCATGCATTGATTTTTATTCTGCTGCTGGTAAATTTTGCTTGACAAATTGTTAATACGTCAGAGCTCGTCGGCTTTAACAATGAAACGCTCCGTGATTCGGGGAGTGAGCGGTTTGATGGTTCTGCCTGAAAAGCGACAGAATTTATGGTAATAAAAGCAGTAGAAGTTTCCCCATAACAACAGCACAGCAGAACAAGGATTCGTCATAAAACCCCCAAACACTTTTGAATTTATATGCGTGTGTGTGTGTGTCTGATAGAAACGTATGCATAAATGTGTGAGATTGTCGGAAAAGTCGCCATGATTGAGAAATATGTGCAGACACAGCTCATTGAAGGCGCCGAGCCGTGCCGCGCCACAACAAAATCTAAACAACAGCCATAAAATAAGTATGTGCGGCGTATAAATCATAGGAGTAATGCCAGAATACCTGGCTGTCAGTCTGTCCCAGGAATGCTTCCCTGAAATCTACCCCTTTTAATCGTCAGGTGGCACAAAAGTTGGCTCATTAACGTCAAAGCCATCACAAATTAAATCAGGGAACCATACCGCAAGGCTGAGGTTACTATTCACAATTATAACTATTATGAGGGTTCATTAGGCCTTGATGACGATTGAAGACATTGACTTCCTATTAATCATATCCAAATTAGTTCGAAATAGCTCCTCAAATACTATGTAGTTATCCAAATAACTTCCATAATTGAAATGGAATGAGAGCTAAGCAATAAATTTAATTATCCTGAATATTTCAAGCAATAAGTTGACGTCTATTATGTTATTAAAATAAGAAATATTTTCTTTGAAGAAAATGTTGTTTATATTTAGTAAAAATTCTATGTGAAATAATATCAGTTATATAGATAAGTAAGTTTATTCATAATCCTTTCTCCCACAGGTTTCAAGGCCTCGGTGGCGCAGTAGGCAGCGCGTAAGTCTCATAATCTTAAGGTCGTGAGTTCGATCCTCACCCGGGGCATGTAACTTTTTTTGGATCTTTTTATTAGTTTATTCTTTCGGTGTCCTAAAGGACTTTTTAATGTCAATCATTAACTTTTCGTGTTCGAGTTTATGGGTCGCAGTTAAGAGGCCGACTGGCCATGTGATTTCATTGGCAAATAAACAAACTCGTAATGATTACAAATTGATTTTTCATGTCTTGTTTAGATAAGGATAGGGACTGGGCTGCATCTGGCAGCAGTCAATGGCCAAGACAAACACAATGCAATAAAATAAAACTGGCGGCAATCTGGCAAAAGTTGGCAGCCAATCAATTAAACCAAGATGCCATAAATGCTGTTATTTCTTAAACGAGTTCGATGTGCCGCCCAATCGATTGGCAGCTGGCCAGTAATGGAGATGGCTCAGGATCCAGGTTCAGGATGTTTCGCAGCTAAAATGAAGAGTACAATAAACTGTGGTGTGGCCTTGGGCTGGGAAACATTTTGTGGCGCACTGCAGTGGCCTCTGCTCCCTGGGTTTATCATGGTTTTGTATTTTTTGTTACTAGTCTACCACCATCCGGACGACCACCTTCACGCCTTGCACTGCAACCGCAATTTGCACTGGTACATGGAGCAAAATTTAATTTGTTTCCTGCATATATCCTAGAGGCGTTTTGTGTGTCATGCATTTTTACACCTTAATTTGCGGCTAATTTGCATATTGTATATTTTCGCTTGTTGCGCAATTTCAGTTGCATTTGCCGCCACCGACGTTGCATCCTGCCCGCTGCCTGGCGCTTGCCACCAGTCGCCTGCCGTGTCCTTGCCCCACTCCTTGCACAGCAGCACTTTTAGTGAATTCATTCGAAAAACTTTGGAGCAGTTACCAGGACATGGAGCTTTAAGTTTAAAGTTGCCTTGGAAGCCGCTGCCTTTAATTTATCCCAATTAGAGACCCGAAATTTTCAGAAATCCTTTTTTACTGTTTTTTGATTTATATTCTCTCCAAATTGAGCAACAATTATTACATAGGATTATTCATAGAATTTACATGCTGTTTTGGAACCATTATTAAATGCTACAACTTAATCATTTCTATTCAAATATATACAACAAATTTTGAAGTGAATTTTGATTCGCCAATAGGGTTAGTTAACTTCTCTTGCAACTTTTCTAGAAACAAAATGCGGACTTATGTTCTTAAACAATCTACATACTTTAACTAATTGTTGGCCATATACAAGCACGTCAATGGGTTTTGGGCTTGAAGATCTATAAATGTACAATCGATAAGGGGATACAATATAATTAGTTACACTTAGTTACATTCCCGATCTGATCTAGTTAATGATTTTTAATAAATATTTATGGGAGTGAAACTGACAACTAAGCGAATTACACTGCATTCGATTTCTGGACGGCACATGAAGCTACTCCAACTCCTAGAGGCACCCGTTGCCCCAGCAGCCGCACCACGGGATCTTGCCGCCCGTGTGCGAGCTAATCGAGATCTTGCGGCGGTTCGAGCGCATACTGAAGCTCGTCGAGGATTCGCGCGAGGAGGCGAAGCTGTTGGAGTTCCGGTCCGACAGCGAGGTGACCGTCTCGTGGTTGCTGTCCTGGTGGGAATGGTGGCTGTGGTGCGGATTGCTGCTGATCACCATCCCGCTGTGCGGATGATGGTGGCTGTGGTGGTGGTGATGACCGCCACCGCCTCCGCTGGCCGAGCTGTTCCGGTGGACGTTGTGCACCGTTCCCTCGGAATGCCTGCGGGAGCATTTGGTCCTGCTGACAGTGGCTGTCATGGGCACCGGATCACTGCTCTCCTTGCGGTGGTGATGATGGTGGCTGGTACTGGGCGGTGCCGAGGCGGTGGCCCCCACCTCGGGATGTCCACCGGTGGCAGAGGGGGTCATAGAATTGCTGTTGGTGCGACGGCGGGAGGAATGTGGGGAGCTGGGAGTGCTGTGGCTGATCTGCTTGAAAGCCTTGACACTCGGATGCTGGAGCACAGTGCTCAGGTCCACACAGCTGGCAGTGGCCGTGGGGGCGGTGGTCACTGGGGCGGTCACCTCGTCCTGCTGGCCAGGATTTCCACACACAATGGAGACGCGTCGCGCCTTGCGTCGGGCCAGCTCCTCCAACTGAAAGAGTTGTTACTGATAAGTTTCTGTTGTTGGTTTTTGTCTTTAAAGAGGCTAGGACTTACATCTCCTGAGGCCGCTTGCTCTCCACCCACCTCCCCGGATGCCTCTGACCCCGTCAGGTCGACGTCCAAGGATCGGGTGATTTGCGATGGCGATGAGCGGAAGATGGCGCGCTTGGCCGCCGCCGAGGCCAGCGTCTTGTACAGCTGGCTCTTGTTGGGCGTAAGTCCGGCGAGGGATGTTGGAGGCGGAGGTGGTGGCTCTGAGGGCATGGTGGGTCTTCTGGCAGGCGGCAAGGGAGGCGGTGGCTTCTGGGACATGTTTGGCTTGGCTGCTATCGGGGGCCTCTGGCTATTCGGGGATGAAGGAGACACGACCACCGCCTGATTGATCTGCTCGAAGCCCAGGTATGTGCGCTTGTCGGGAAACGGGGCCATGGGATCCGGAATGTGCGGGGCGGGACTGTCAGTGTGCTCCCTCTCCAAGGATCGGGTGCGTCGCAATAGCTTGCTAATGGAATCAGCGGAAGTCGTTGCTGCTGTCATCTCCGCTTCCGTTGTGGCCGTTGCGGGAGAAATGGTCGGATTTGTGCCATCATACTGAAGATACAGATTCATCTCCGAGCGATAGGGCTTTTTCGCTCGGACGTCGTCCTTGTTCTGATCCTGGCTGAGATTGTCCCGCGACTTGCTCTTCTCCAGCTGAATGGCCAGTATATCCTCTGAAATTGTCTCGATGTCGTTCAGTATCGACTCCAAGTTGACGGAATCCGTCTGCAGGAAAATTAATTATTGTATTAGATTATAATATTTAAAGTTTAATTAAAATTAACTAGCAAGCAGTAAAAGCCTTTCTGCTAAAAGGATCATTTTTGTGATTTAGAAGGGACACTGATCGATTCTAGGGAGCTTTGTAAAGCTAATCTCTATTAAATAAAGTTTGACAAACATAGAAGTGGGCTCTAACGGTTTTTTAAATTATAACACTTACTATTTTTTATTTTTTAACACTTAACTAAGCTGGGGATCCAAATTAAAGTAGGACGAAAGGTGTTAACATATTTATACTTAATCGTTCTTTCGATTAAGAGTTCTTTTTTAAACAAATATGAAGAAATATTTTAATGTGAACTTTAATGTGAATTAAGCATTTCTTTCATAAAACAATAATACAAAAACTATAACCAACAATGTATATAATATGAAAATAGAAACATAAAAAAATATATTCCTGAGAAGGAAACTGAAGAGCAACTGGATTTTTTAACTAAATATCAGAATGAAAATGTTCTTTAAAAGTATTTCATGAACTTCAATTCCTAATAATGACACAAATCTAAGAATAGGATCTAAGGATAGGAAGGATAGAAAAGATTCATCTAAGGACCTCTTGTCCATAATAAACTGAAATGACTAAAAACATAAAAAACACTGATCTAATCGTATGACTGATTTAAAATGACTATGACTTGAGGATGATCGTCTGAAGACCAGAGATCCCTCACCTGACTAACGTTCTCCTCGGACTTGGCCACCCTCTTGGCCTGTCCCACCGCCTTGGGCTTGCTGGCCTTCGCGGAGTGCGTGGTGGCGGCCATCACCGGCTGGGAGAACGCCGTGGCCGAGGTGCATGTGCTCTGGCCGGGCTTTTGTGCGGTCGCGTAGATGGGATCCGCGGATCGGGCCGCTGGCAGTGGCGAACACCGAGCGGCGGCTGCCGCCGCAAGAGCCGCAGTATAGATATCCAGGACACTCGAGCCCGGACGAGGACCCACCTCTCCCAGGCCCACGGCAGCGGCGACATCCACCACCGCCCGGTGTAGGGAGCAGTGTCCTGGCTGAGGGCGTTGCCTTGGGCAGGGGTGGCTGCGGTGGTGCGACGCCTGATGGGCGTGGCAATGCGAGTGGGCGGTGCGCCGGTGACGTGGACTTACTTGAGGCGAGATTCTGCGCTGATAGGGTGAGGCCAGAGCGTTGTTGACGAAGATGTCCGGAGGGTCGCGGAGCGGCGGCGGTGGAGATCCTGGTGGCAAGTCGTCCTGTTCGTGTCCCTGACCCGGTGACGACTCGTTAGCCAGCTTGGTATTGAGCTTGAGGCGCGGCTTGATCGGCGCGAAAAAGTGCTTGGGACTGTTGAGCGCTTGTTGCGTGGCATTCGTGGTGATGGCCACCGTTTCGATGTCGCCCATTTCCGGCGGCAGTGCCACTTGCGGCGCCGAGTTTAGGGCAATCTTGGGCATTGTCTGCTGGGCGGATGTGGGCACAAAGGTGGTCATCGTGATGCCCGGTGGAGGCAGCGGTGGCGGTGGCGAGCAGGAGGGCGATGACTGGGCTGAGTATTTACGCTGCGAGAATGGCGACTGGAGGTTGTAGTCCCATCCGTTGGTGTGCCGCATTGTCTGGCCGGTGGTTGTGCTGGAGCTGGTGCCCAGTTCCGGAGAAGGGGTTTGAGCTTCAAAGAAATTGATTACCAATCTTATCTATTAGTTATTATTTTTGTAAGCTCACCAGGATTCCTTCCGCCTATGTGTTGTTGCAGGATGTTCTCAAAGTAGGAGAGTGGAGGAACCGTTGCCTGGAGATCACTCAATTGGTTGGCTACCAGCTCGATGGGAGTCAGAGGAGTCAGAGGACCCATCAGGCTGGGCAGAGTGCTCTGGGAGCCGTTGGGATCCTGGGGGGAAATCATCAGGTGCTCCTGGTGCTGAGCCAGCAGTAGCTCCGGATTGCTGAGTGTCTCTTCGGAGACCACGGACAGGTGATCAAAGTGCATGGGCTGGGCCTCCTTGCCTTGGCCGCTATTGGTGGCTTCGTTCTTGGAGGGCGACGCCTGTGTGGGAACCTCTGGCGGCAAGGGTGGCTTGGGAGGAGCACAGGAAACGCCTTCCTGGCAGCACTCATCGCTGCAGTGGCCATCGTCTGCCCCACGACACGTATCACATGAGTCAGAGTCCTAAACGGAAATTCATTTTTAGAAGCTTTTTTAAAGAGTAAGGAACTGTACTTACATCACTGTTTACATCACAACCTCCACTACCTCGCCCACCGCTGCAGCGATAGGCGTGGCACGTGCCGCCACTGCCCCCGCTCCCCCGGCATCCTCCGAACTCGTGCTCGTTGAGTTTCGCCTTGAAGCGCTTGTTGAGTCGATCGCATTCGTCCCGCAAAGTCCAGATCTCGCGGCGCAACTGTTCGTTTTCGCGTCGCAGGCGCTTGATGTCCGATTGGCCTGGAAAATAATAAAATTATAAAATCCATGGCAAGTGGTCACTTCAGCGTTTTTTTGGCCAAGTCAAAAGAGGCAGCACGTGGCCATCACGCAGAGCTGTCAGACCTTAGACACCTCAAATCGCATTGTTTACATTCGCTTATCTTCTGTTTTGGCAATGAAAACATTTTTTAATGAATATTTCTTCAGCGGATATACGTATATACGCAAATAGGTGGGCAGCAAAATGAATACGTATATAAAACTGAGTAGGTGAGTATATTTTTTGTTAGCTATATTTTGTTGGATTATTTTGGCTTTTCATCAGCCACCATCTAATGTCTTTTTAATTGGCTGTTTTCAGGTTGTTTTCGCAATTTGCTTAACGATTATTTGATTTCCTGTTTGTTGAAAAATCAAACAGGAGCATTTCAGTTTATGGCTCATTACTGGGCCAACTTTTGATCCGGTTATTACCTCGTTCGACTTCTGCATTAATGTTGATGGTGCGCAGCCTGAGCTCCTCATTCTCGTATATCATGCCCCGCGATGACTTTCTGTCCAATCTGAAAGGTTCGATACGAATTATAATGACGTTTTAAGAAGTTCTTCAAGCATCTGAACAAAGATTAAAGGAATTGCCTTCGACTGCTGCTAAGCGGCTGCCATGGCGAACGGCAGCCAATCAACATTCCCAACTTTTTCCAAACTTAGTTTATCAAAAATATCCAAATCCCCCAAAGAATGTGGGTCGTTCTCCACCGAATGCTGTAAGTCAACTGAAGCAGATAGATCCAGCATTGGAACCAATTGTTAGACATTCTCTTTGGCTATATGGCAGGGGCCTTTCAACACTCGCCGCATATAAATAAATAATAATAAAAAAAAAAACAGCGACGCAGGAAAAATAAATATAAATATTTCACTGATTTTTTGGTACGCCTGAAGGTGGTGCTAGACAAAAAACGGCTAGGAAGAGGAAAATAAGCACAGCAGCGCTATAAATTACAAGAACGGAACATAAATAAATTATTTTATCCAATCACCAGCCGTTGCCAAACGTAAAACGTAAAAAAGTAAAGTGGAATTTTATCCGAATTTTGTTAAGAAAATAAATACAATCAGTAGTGATATTTGAAAAGAGACAACCATACTTTCCGACAACACTTGATTCCCCCTGAGCACTTGATTCCCCCAAATCAAATTAGCCATTTGAAAAGATCTATTCAAATCCCAAATGATCCATAAATATGGGATTCTTTGCAAATTTTCCATAACTTACGTTTTTTATGCCGAACGATGTGACACTGCTGTCCACGCTGAGAATTTTTGACAAACTGCCGATCGCTCGAGAGCCCCCAGCTCTTAGAGCCGTCGCCTATGTTGGCACAAACAAATATTTATGTACACATTTTTTCCACTCTAACGTACGTATTCCGTCTGGGACACTGTCTCCCATTCGATTTGTGGAATGCGTAAATGTGAAAACGTCGCCCCATATTTATCAAGGGGGAAAAGTCTTTTGTACTTGAAATTTTGAGCTGCCACGCTTAAGTCAGCCATGTGTCATTTATTCTGCCTGATTGGAAAAGAGCTCCGTATATTTTTAATGTATAAATAAATAATATTTAAATCTCTTGAGAGAACTGGAAACAAATGTACAGCTAAAGAGTATTCTTTTAGGCGCCACTAATAATTCACGCAGCATCCAATTACCCAAAAAAATAGGCAAGAAAAACTGTTTTAGGCTGTAGGATCTTTCGTCACTCACAAACAGATTCGTAAGAATTTTATTTTTTTGTCTGCCTCAAAAACATTTCTTTTCCATAATTTTTTTATATTTACTCTTTTTTTACTGAACCTTTTTTTTGCTTTTGCTTAAGAGAAGCAGCCAAGTACATGTGAGAACATCACGTATACGCAGTGTTTACACTATTTTATGTTTGTTATTCATTGAAAAGAAAAGTTTCTCTAAGTAAATTAAAATCAAAAATCCACT
This sequence comes from Drosophila ananassae, assembly GCF_017639315.1. NCBI lineage: Eukaryota > Metazoa > Arthropoda > Insecta > Diptera > Drosophilidae > Drosophila > Drosophila ananassae. The sequence continues at coordinate 13,625,397 of NC_057927.1, read as the reverse complement.
ACTTTTAAACGTATAAATTCGAAAAACACAAAATCGACTAAAATGAAAAACATTTAAAGCCAGATTACGGGTCGTATGAGTAATATTTATTGGAAACTTTTCCGAACCTAATTAAACCAAAGTTAGATTTTAAGTAAACAAACTAACTTATTTTTTAGGAAAGCATTTGTTTAAAATTATAAATTATCAAAGTGTATATTAGATCCTAAAACTGTGCTGGCTCCTCACCATTTTTGTGCTTTTCACAAAATCTGTTGATTTTCTTATTTTTCAGTTCACAATCTGAGGTTCAACTGGTTCATGAAACAATCCAGCCCTCGTTTGAAAATTCTATTTTTTGATTCCCAATGTATACAAAAATCTTTCGATCGCGTCACGTTTACCTATGAATATACCAACAATAGAATCGATAAACTGATGATCGATAGGAAAGCAAACTCTGGCAGTTTTATTGAAGTCTGCACTCACACCAAGGCGGCAAGAAAAATACACAAGAAGGATGTATTCGCATGAGTAAACATTTTTAGCGAGTTCTGTGTATAACTTTGTAGTGTAAAATCAAGTTGGACAATGTACACGAACTGATGATAAACAAACTGAAATTATTTTTAGTCCGGCTAGCCATAAGCGAATATTGTTTATTTTACGACCACTGAAGTGTATGGATATTAGACGAGAATTTTAATGGCTTTTAATAATAATCGCCAGATGTCCGCATCCCGACGCTTCCGAAACTAAAGTGCATTTGACATTCCACGGCCAAATAGGGAAATCGCTGAGCAATGTTAAGAAAATCAAAGGAAAACAGTGAAAACTTTTCGCTTACTTTGCGGACTTTTCGGAGCGTTTGTTGCTCTTGCGACTCCGTTCATATTGCGTTCGAGCTGTTTTGGCGCCTTTCATTTATTTGAACACGAATTGGACACACGTGTGAACTAACTGGTCTCACTTTGCTTGGTGTTTTCCGCGTTTATGCAATCATATGCGGAGGGATCTTCACTGCCACAGCAATCCCATTCACAGCAATTCCAATAATTAATTATAGGTTTTTGTTAACAACCAGCAGCGTGACAATATGAGAAATGTGCGAACAAAAGTCAATTTCACCGCAGCAAAACCGCACGAGTCGACTATAAACGGAAAACTGACAGTTGGGCGAGATCAGTTTTGGCCAAAAAACAAAGCGACTAGAACAACAAACGCTAAACGCCAAGCGTCGACGACTGGCATTGAACGCTGCCATAGCCAAGAGCAACAAGCTTTGTCTGCATCAATTTTTATTCAAATAAAAAGAAAAATGAAAAACGAACATGGCAAAAAGTTTCATAAAGTAAAATTTCGGGCGAGTAAATCGAAAGAACAACAAATTATTGTTCTCAATGAAATGTACGCATGCTGTGTCGAGAATTCGTTTATAAGATTAACAAAAGCACCACGTATCAGACGGTATAAAGAGCACAAAGCTAAGGGAATCACCTGAAAAAGGACATCGAACTTTGAATGCCCTCAAAATAAATTAATTCAGTTTTTATTTCAAAGTAAATATCAAAAAGAAATCAATCCATTTTTTGGCAAATTCATCAAATGGCATTTCGTTTTTTTTTTTGAAAAATGGAAAAGCTTAATCTTATTTCCCTTTGATCTATTGACTTTAATTTAAATTTAATAATATGGCAAAGAATCCTTTAAAAAAATTATATTATTTTTAGCTCGTTCTTATTTATCCAGAAGGCAAAATATAATTGAATAAAACGCAGTGCTTACACAATCAATTATCCATCTAATTATTTTCATAATATTATTTATCCTTTTTTTCTCTGGGTAGAGCACGTTGACTTTATTTACTTGCATATTTATTTTGTGAATAAATTTCCGATGGAAATATAGTCTTTTTTGTGGTGCAAATCGGTATTGATAGCATAGGAAATAAATTGAAATTAATCAAGCCTTTAATCGCATTCCATTTCGGATTTGGTTTGGGGTTTATTGGTGGGCATTTCGGGTACACATATGCATGTAAAATGGATACAAGAGAAATTAATTTATTTCTTTGGTAAGCAGCAGATGATAGAGTAAATTAACAATAACCACATTTTCAATTAAATTAACAGCTCTTTTATTGAGATCCGAACGAATTAAATTGACAGGCCAGTGTCCCCTATCCTTGTGAAATGTGTCGCGGCATTGGCAGCCTAAATTAAACTATATCTTGCCCCCACACATTCGTAGATCCCATTAAATCTTGGACTTGAATATGTATTCCTCTACGCACAACATTTTAAAAATAAGTCCCCACTCATTCGGCTCGTTAGTATCGTTCTGACCGTATGTATTTATTATGTAAAGTTCACAGGGTGGCCATAGCTGCTAATAAATAATATTTTCATTTTCCATTTCATTTATGAAAAATGTGTGTGAATCCGCTTATTTATCAGCCAATTAGAAAATTAGCAAAGGTTAGCTAAGCGCGTCAGAATCATAAATATACTTTACTTTTGCTAACTCGTGCCAATTTTTTCAAAGCTAATCACTGCTGTCATTTATCGCCGCGGTATCTATTGTTTAGTTTGACATAAATTTGACGTGGACAGTTTAATCTTGGCCGTTTATATTTTTCCTAGGCTATGAAAGATGTTTTCTTTGGAAATAGTTTGGGTAATTTGCATAAGTACCATGAGATTAGGGGTAATCTTCCTAAGAACCAAAGACCAAAATTATTTTATAATAGTTGCTATAGATAAAAATATTTACTATACCATTGATATGTATATTCTTAAAAAATATAATTTAACTTCAGTTAACATAATTATTATTTTTTTTTTTGTTAATAATAATTGTTTCTAAGCAAGCTTTAACAAACGAGTAGCTTTTATAATCCCAAAAAGCTAAATATTTTCTTAAAGTTTAAAAAGATATGCATATAAGAGATCTGTTTGTTGGAAAAGCACATCCCTAAAGCTTTCTCTCTTATACTGACCAGTGATCACTTTTGGCCACGAGACACCTACTTTTCGGCCAGCAGGACCCAAACTTAATGCTAGAGCTTACGGCTAATTAAGAGATTAATCAGTTAAGTTTACCTGCTATTTAGCTTATAGTGTGCATGACGTCTTCGTTCTCGGAGCATAGTCGTGCATTAGATTTCCCGCATGTGAAAGAAAAATCAACAAACAAAAAACAAAATACACATAAAGTAAAACAAAAAAAAATAGTTTGGAGACAAAACCAAAACAACATACAAAAGAAAAGGGGCAGAGAGGAACAAGGTGGGAAAATGGGTGGACGCAAACCAAAATCATAATAATGAAAATGGAAAATTATTTTCTGGCTTATTTGATTTTGTTTTTGTGTGTGTTTTCTTAATTTTTTTGTTTTGTTTTGGATTTTTGTTTAAGATTTTTTTTGTTTGGTTTGTTTGTTTACAAATAGCTGAGAGCGTGTTTATTTAGACTAGAGCAAAGTATGTAAGCGCATTGAAAAATTGGCATATAGTAAAAATCCTTTATCTGAAAAAATTGGTATCCACAAATTTGTATCTGATTAATTCTGTCATCATAACTTTTTTCCTTCGAATATATACGTCAAATAATTTGACTCATTGAACCGTAAAATCATACTTTTCAGTTCTGTAATAAATACATATATTATATGCGATTTTATGGTGTGATGATGGAGTGGCTATCTTATTTGTTATAATAAAATATTCCACTTTAAAATAAACAAAAGATTTTTAAATATATACTTTCCTCGCATTGGCCTTTCAATTACTGCCTTGAACTTGAATTTTCCATTTCACATTTTTGTTTGTTAAATATTGTAGGTATTATTTTTATTCTAGGCTTCAAACAAAAATACATTTTTAGAACCGTAGAACTTCTCTTCTGTTTCCCCGTTTTATTATTTCTTTCTGGCGTACATATGTCCTTAAGAATGGATTTCATTGTTTCTAAGAATTCCTGTTTATTTTTCCTATCAAAAAGTTTTCTATAAATAGTATTCCCTTATTTCAAAGGAAACGGATGAAATATGTATTTCCTAACTGCCACTTGCGGTGACCATTTTTTTTACACTTTGTGTAAAAGTAAATTTTTTGGATAAGTGCTTTTAGAATTTGAAACACATTTTGTGGCACCTTAAAAATGTTTGGGTTTGGAGGCTTGCTGTGCGGAATACTGATTCCGGTTTTAATATCTAGATGTTCAATGACATTCCGTTCTTTATGGCTTTTGGCGACGGCAGTGTCTGGACGGGTTGCGGGCTCTTGGCTGTTCGTTGTTGTTACACAATGCCCCAGCGCCTGGATGTATGCTACACACGCACCGAATGCCTTCGACTTTGCCCGCCTCCGTTCCATATCTTGCCGTATCCCCAAGAATAACAACAACCAAGGGCCAGACAAAAAGTGTAGCAGCGACAACAAAACCCATACACATCTATATATGTATATCTTTATATATATATACATTTTTTTTATATTCAAAAGGGGTAAAGCATTATCTGGTATAGCAATTGATTTATCGATTAAGTCGTCAAGTACACATTGTCATCCTTCATTAATATTTACATGCGTTACAATTCAGCCTCGCTCCTTGAGGGGATGTCGCCCCCCTTCAGACCCCTCCCTGCCCTCACGACCCGCCTCGTCTTCATCTCCAAGCTCTTGGAGACTTTTTCTTTTCTCTCGGATAGCATTGAAAAGCTTGAAAGCAAAGGATTTTCCTTGGCGATTACATAACTGGCACACAGGACCCAAGATAATGGAATACACATATGTATACATTCAGACATATATGTTGCACTCGATATATATATTCTATATTGTTATGGTCATAAATTTCCAATGTTAAACATTTATACCGATTTCGATTGATGCCAATAAAAAGATTAATATGATAAATTGCACAAACATAAGTGATCCCTCATTTCCATACAGGAGTATTTCTTTTTAATAAACAAACAAGAGAAAGGTGAAAAATATTGTTAAATAAACTTACTCAGTATCGTAATAAGAACTCATAAATATTTGCGTTAATTTTTTAAAACGCTCTTTCGTGGCAAGATTTATGTCCTCCGACAATTAACAATTAAGCAGCGGCACATAAAAATATCAATTTAATTTGTCCAGAATTCTCAGGCACATTCTCGCATTAAAAATGATCATCGGGTGCACTTTCTCGGCTTCTGGAGGGGCGAAACGAGCACAAACACACCCACATACACGATCGACGATGACAAAGATCGGATGAGATACGAACTGCTAGATACAAGATACTTTCTTCGCGCTCTGACGGACGGATACGCATACGTTGTGGCCCGTGAGGCACGCGACTGGGAACTGCAACCACTTGGCTTCAGCATTGAATTTTGTGTATTCTGCGTTTTCGTGTTAAATATTTTGCGTACACACAATTTATTTGTTGTTTCTTTTGTGGGTGTTTGTCGGTGTGTGTGTGAGTATCTGTGGGCATCGGGAATCCGGGGCCCCGGGGGCAGTGCATTTGAACAGGCCAAAAACATACGGCATGCCAATAAACTGCCGGAATGTGCGTGAGCCACTAAACCGTCTACCAACAGTGAGCGTTATAAAAATGTTTGCTCTCTATTAAGGATTATGTTTATTAGCCCATACCCATACTAAATATGAATTCTAGAATATAACAATGTTTACAATATTCCATAAAGAAGATATAGAAATTTTGATGGAACTCTAAAAATTCCCAGTGAACATTACTATTCAAAGAAATCACTTAATAACCCTTACTTTTGTTATTCAAGGAAAATATTTGGATGGTTCTTAAAATGTATTAAAAAACTTTATTTTTCAAAAAAGGAAATTGGGAATTTTTTGGTATTATAAAGAATTGAAATTCCTACCCAAGTAAAATTTTCCGCAAAGTTTATTTTGCAAATTATCGACTGTAGATTTCAGCCAGATACTATTTCTTCTATATCTTGCTTTTCTGAGCGGCTAGACAACTTCAATAAGAATGGAAAAAAGATACAGGAGAAAGAGAAAGGAGGCGGAGAAAGAGACGGGTAGAAAAAGAAATGATGCGTGAGACAGGGCGAGCGGTGAGTAAACAAAATGCACAGCCAAACTCTCGGACAAATAAGCAAAATGAACAAGTTTGCGTCTATTTTTTGCCGCCTGTTGCAGTTTATGGTTCTATTATGGGGCAGTGGGCCTTCGCCTGTGTGGGTCACTTTTTATGCCAGACGAACGAGAGGATCTTTCGGCTAAGAACGAATATGAACGATTTCATAAACACACATAATGCCCGGGCACTCAAAAGGGGGGCACGACTTTTGATGTGCGGCTGCAGCAGTTAAAGTTTTTAATGGCCAACATATGAGTTTTCTAATTCGATGGTTGTCCAAAGTCAGGAGGTGTGTTTAAAAAAGGGTGACAGAAATTTATATTTTATGGGACATTATGTATTTAATTTAATGGCTATTCATATTTTCCTAAAATAAGTTGCAGGAATTCATGAAAATAAATAATAGTATAAATAATGTCAAGCTATTTTGTTTCTCTTTAGATGACATCAGAAATTAAATAGAAAGAAACTTTATATTTTTAGGTGTAAATTTCAACACCATAATTTATTTTTATTGAAGGTGTCTGAATCACAACTAATTTAGATTTGGATTCTCGAAGATTTTCGTGCTGACAAACTTTGGTGCTACACGGCTTTACTAGGTCATCCGCAGTCATTCCAAAAAGGTGAGAGAGTCTCGACTATTTTTATCCAGGCGGCTGCCTGCCACAAGCTGTAATGTTTGGACGTGTGTGCAACAGTGTGGCGCAGCGCAGCGAAACAAAAGCAAACGAATAAGAATTTGTAAACAATAAATTAAAAATTAAATTACCATATGCCGCCAATTAGGTCTGTACGATAAAGTTTACAGAAGCCAGTACTTGTGATTTGTTTGTGATTAATCGATTGGGTATTTCAAATTTTATATGTGGAAAGAAATTTTCACCATTAATACACATCGTATAGAAAGGATTGAGATTAAGAAAGGGTATTTCATTTTCAATCAAAATAAGCCTTCATGTTTTTGTATAAATAAAATCAATACGTCAAGCAATATGAATTGGTTACACACGATTCGGTTGTGCCAATTGAGGGATTTCGGAAAATGGGGTAAATACTGGCCGGAAAATTCAGATCACTGCAATAAGCAATGCCTCGCCGATGATCGATGAACGATCAAGGTAACGGAAGCGAGACCAATTTAATGGCCCCCACAAGTTTGCTTGGGAATCGTTAACATAGCACACAAATCTGTTCAAAGTACGTGTATTATTTCGCAGGCCCAAAAGAAATAAGTTCAATGAGCCACAGCCGCATAAAATAGAAACTCAAATTATGTTCAAACTGCTTTTCGATGTGGATTTCATTCTTTACTAATTGGTCTGACTAAATGATGAATATGTTTTTAATAATTGAAAATAAATTATGAACAGCATGCTGGCAAACACACAGTCGGGGGCCATGACTGAAATAATTTTTTTTCCAATTATCCAATTTAAAACAGTGTACAAAAGATTTCCATCCTGGCTAATTGAAGCTCATTTTGGCCTTTTGTTTGTGGCTTCAGAAGACAAATTTGGCTGAAATCTGACGTGTGGAAGGAGGCTAAAATCATTTTCAAGTAGTTTTTATGGCCTAATTGAAATATAATTTTTGCACACTGCAATTTTTGTTTTGTAAATGAGTCGCATTATAGATAAATTTTGAAGAATATTAAGATAAAAAGAAATGACATATTTTTCAAATTTATTTTTAATTAAAATCCATTATTATATTACCAATAGAAAACATCACTGCTCTTTGTATACCAAACATAAACTAAACATTAGCTAAACTAACCAGAAAAGTTACTTTAATTATAGCTAATAAAAAATTGCCCCACAGCTATCATGAAATTCTAGTAAAATAAAATGTTTTGCCGAGTTTGGAGACCCAATTGGCTTTTATAAACTGAAACTAAACCAATTTCGCATTGGCACTCCTTGTGGATATGGATTACATGCAGATAGTTTTGCGCTCTATCTCTTGCTCTAAGCCAAATAAACACGCTCGGGTTAGCTCACGTCAACGAATTAAAGCCTTGGTAACACAAACACACACATTGCAACAACCGAAGAGATACCTGCGGAAAGGCTCTGCGGTTGTGGCTTTATACGGTTGTTTGTGTTGCTGTTGTTGTTAAGTTTAGAGTGTACATTGGTATAGGTGCAACCTACTTGCTTTGGTGGGCGATGAGCTCGACTGCGTTGATTTCCGCTGATTGCTGTCGCTGTTGTCGCCGTTGCTGCCGCTGGCGCGTCCGCTAATTAAATTGTCATCCAAAGAAATACCGTCGAGCCAATGCATGACATTATTTCCCTTTGTTGTCTACACGCACACACCAAGCTCACACACACACACACACACACTTTCACTTCTAAACCTGGAGGCAGGTGGATAAATCACATTTCAGCAGCAGCTTGGGCAATTGATAATTTCATCTCGAATCGTTGACACTTCATTTTTCCGTTTCTCGTGAATTCTTTTAGCGTTTTTTTTTCTTTCTCTTTTTTCTCACATTTTTCTTTTTACACATTCAGGGCATTGGCAGTTGACATTTGTTTTTTTTTCGCCTTTCTGTTTCTTTCACCTCGCACACACAAAGAGATAACAATTCAACAAGTATTGAATGGCCGTTTAGACCACCTTTTCCTTCGGCTCCACCTTCTTCTCGATTTTCACCCTGCTGTCTACTGTTCCAGTATTTCACTTCCCGCTTTGCTTTGGCTTTGGCTTTCACTTGCGATTGCCTTTCAACAGCACGCATACGCCCCGTGTGACATAATTAGCACATTGCACTTTAACACTTGTCAACTGCTGTAATAAGGGTCGAGAATTCGACTGGGCTTGCTACACCTTTATGATATTTTTATTAGCTGAAAAGAAATGGTAATATTTTAGAAATAATAATCGATTATTTCGATTAATTTTAACAAAATACTTTGATACTTTGAACTAAAAAATATATAATTTGTGTTTCTATTTAAAAAAAAATGTTTTATTTTCCACAAATCTTAATCATTTAGTCACACACTTTCGTTGTTTTATACACTAACACTTTGTCGATTATACCGATAACTAATATCGATTGGCTGCTATTAGCCGATTGCTTCTGACCGAGACGCGGACGCTGACCGGACTGGGCCAGCTATATAGAGATATAGACTGAGTCGGTGGAGACAGCAGCGTCAGCGACTGTGGCGCATTTCCAATCGTTTCGCACATTATTGTTTCCATTGTGTTCGATATTTGTATTTTCTTGTACTTTTGTTGTTCGTTGTGTGCTCTCACACACACAAATACATAAGTTTGCCTCAATTTATTGTACCTTCCTATGTTTATTTTATACAAGTCCGGGGCGTTCTAGTATTACGCTACACCAGATCAGAACAAGGGGCAAATAGTTAGCCGCTTCTGGCCAATTTCCTATTAGACATGTCGGCAGATACGATTCGTGTGCGTGTTTACCTCCGACCGACACACCAACCACGTATTAAATGTGAGCTCATTGGGGCCGTCTGGAGATAAATATTACCTGGCTGCCCTTCGGGGGCGTTCTGCGATATCTACATTAACATTGGCCAAATGGAAATTGAGCAAAATACTAAGAAAATACAACGGAAATACTCCTACACCCAAACACTATAGAGCCATAGTGCATTGGGCTTCCCCTTCGGGGGAATGATATTTATAAAATCCACACTCGTTGAGACTACAAGTCATATAATGCCAAATAAATATTTCTGAATTCTGAATTTCGGAACGGAGCTGATTCAATAAATCATTCATTAGGCACTGAAACTGTCTAGCTGGGAAAGCATTATGTCAAAATATGTCAAACAGGAATTTAAGCATTTTGAAAATACTTTTCATTGCATTCTGAGATGATGGGGAGCAATGGCTGGTTTATAGTCTTTTCAGAATGTATTTTTTATGTCTTAATTGTCTAATTGTTTGAGTTTTCCCAATGCCGAGTGTTTGTTTATTCAATAGCATGTGTAATTTATTTAAAACATCTGACTAAACAGTTCGATCAGTCAATGAATGAAATACACATTGCTGGAGTTTGGACTCGTTGATCCTTGAAAGTCTAATGTTTCTCAAAAACATCAGTAAAGTATTCTTAGGGTATTTTATAATCCAGTCACATAAAATAAAATTTGACCAATTTTTTTTACATTTCAAACCACTATGCACTTAATGGCACTTTGTCAACATTCACACGCCGCCTTTTCATTTCAATTTCCTTTTGAAATGGTAATTTTTTTGTAATCTAAAACCGAAATTTTATGGAAACACAACGCAGCACAACGAAGCTCCTTTAAATTTTCAGTTGGAAATTAGAAATTTTCACATTTTGAGTCAAAATGGCAATTTATTAAAAGAGTCGTCACAAATGCATCGCGCCGCCAATTCCTGCGTCAATCAGCGGCCTGCACTTTCCCATATTTTCAATGATAAACACGATATTTGTTTTGGCAGGCTCTGCTTATTTACATTTCAATCAGAAAACAATTTCACTTCCGCATCGCTGGCGATCGCGCCACGCGGCGTATGAGCGATTTTTTCCAATCGAGGGTGGCAATGTGGCGCAAAACAACGTCCGCTGGCGATGAAAGACCGACTTATTCTGCAGCCGCTGCACTCGCATCGAACCCATTGCTCCAAACAGCTGTCTTCCAGTCAGTCCGCCGCCTCCCGCCTATGTTCACCCTCCGCCCACATATATTTTTTTTTTGTTCCCTATGTGTGCCTGAGTGTGCGTAGGCCGTAAGTACTGGCAGACAACTTAGACGCCCCGTGTGCCTGTGCCTGTATTAGGCTCCTAACGTCCGCCCCTAAGCCCCGACCCTTCGACTGGCCTAGCGACTGTTCTATGGAAAATTAAAAGAATCAAAGGCAACGGCAAAGAGCAAAATTAAGTATTTAGTTGTAGTATCGTATCTAGAGTAGACATGCATACTGGCTTGCATTCCGCCCGGAACCCAAGGTGGCGGACGGATACTGCCAGGGCGGTAGACGGTGGGTGGTAGGCGTCAAGCGGCATGCAGGCTGGCTATAAGTTGTCTTCCCGGGTGAACCTTATATTTATTAATATATTTCACATAAAATTGTATATTTTTTAGAAACACATTCTGTTCATTCAAACATCAACGTGGACTAACGTCGAAAAAGTATAATACCATTTTTAAAGTCTGCAAACAATATTTAAGCAATGGATTATGTAATATACCTCATTCCTTCGAGCTGATCCATCCTATTACATAAATGTAATAAAATATACAAGCTTGAAATATCCTGTAAAGTAATTTAACATTCACTGCGATTTAGGAAAGAGTATATTGTAGACTACAGAAGAATCTCTAATGTTTCAATAGAGATTGAACAAGCCTTCATAAGCCAAGATTTTAGAGAATATATAGCAAAAAGCTAGACTTTAAGGATTGCAAGGGCAACCCTAATATGCAAGCGTCTCAGCTTCTGCTTCCATGTGCGTTTTTACGTTTATGTGTGCCTGTGTTCTTATGTCGAAGCTGAATGGAAAAGAGTAAAAAATAAAATGTGTAAGAGCCAAGATAAAATGCATTGTTTCAGGCAAGCGAGAGAAGACAACGAAAAAATAGGAAAGGCGAAATACTTTTACACAAAATGTGTAGCAATTATGGGGGGGTGTGGTAGTGGGTGGTGGGTGGTGCTGCATACAAGGCAATGTAAATTGCCCCCAGGGTTGCCAATTCACTTGGGTGGAGAGGAATTGCATCAGCACAATATTGGCCTGCTTGCGGATAATCAGCCAGTTGACTTGACAAAATATCATTAGCGCATAAATTAATTTATCAATTTCCGATGCGCCGATGGCAACTCTGGCATATCTGATTGCCAGTTTCCTTGGCCTCCTTGGGATTGCGGCAATTAACACATCAATGTACAACAGTATCGATGGAAGAACCGCACCCATTCTGCCCCAACGCCCACGGCACCATCGCCTCCTGGGGGGAAATAAATTATTCCATTTGAAAGCTTTTAAAGCGGCCACACTCGCCTGCTAAGGCTCTTGGCATTAAAATGCATTTATTTGAATTTCTTGTTGATATCGAAGAGCAGAGCTCACACAGCAAACAAACAAAAAAGAGGAAAACCACAGCCGATGTGAGACGCCCACTTGCAGTATTTATTGTGTTTTGAATTGGGCTGAGGCATAAACTAACCTTTGACGCTGCCTTTGGAGGGCAACATCCCCACTCCTACCCCCTCTATCCAAAAATTGCATATTCACGTGGAGAATATTTTATTTTTTGTTTTCTGTGTACTTGGATAATTTATTGTGTTACGTATACGCAACGTGGGCGGGTACGGGCAATTGCAATTGAATTTCAATTGAATTCGCCAAAGCTGAGACGGGGCAGGGGACTTGGGAGGGTGAGGGTAAAGAAAATGTTTCATAAATGTTTTCAAAGGACGACCGACCAAACCTCCCGAAAACAGAAACCAGAAAGCGTTTCCATTTGTTTCGAACTCCGATTGCCTTGTAATTCAATCCCTGTTGGCTCTCCAACAGTTTTGTAGCGGATTATTTGTTAGTTTCACCTGTTGGCCAAAAACCTCCACCCATCCCCTTTCTGCCAACACTCAGCCAGCAAAACTCAGTGAAACTGTAATAAAAATTATTTATTAAAAGGCAACAAGTGCACTCACAGGCTGACCTCCTTGCTGCAAAAGCAAGGATTTTTCGCCAACTTCGATTGAGATATTAAAATGAGCTGGATAATGGATGGGTTGCAATTACATTTTACATAATGGCCTTAGTAACTATGGAAATATTTCAAATTTCTACGCAGAACTCAAATAACATTATAGACAATAACTTTAAAAGCAATTATCGTTAATTGTGATGGCCATTTAAATTTAACGCATCATTAACGGCAGCGGGCAAGGAAAGTAAAACAAGAGGAGCCCAGAAAGCTATCAGGCTGAATAAGCTTTTTTGGCAAAAGCTTTTTGGTCCGAAACAACTCGAAACCGAAGAGAAATTTAAGAGATGGGCAGAACAGGAAGAGCGCCGAGTTCGTTGGTGAAATTCATTTCCGCTCTGGCTCGCGCCAAAGCGTTGCCTACTTTTGGGCGTCAGTTTTTATGACCGTTGACCCACGACCAATTGCCATCTGAGCGTGATGACAAATTTAATTACCAACACCCGAAATAATAAAAGAACCACCCACTCCCCCGCTTATCCAACAAATATGAAAAGAAGCTGCCACTGGAGCTGCCTGGATGCGATAATCCATGTTCAATGGAATGAACACAATTTATGGGGATTATAAAATTTGCGACATGCCTTGCGGTGCCTATTCGCTTTCACTTTCTCTCGCTTTGTGGGATTTTTGGCAAGGTCAAGGCTTAAATTTCCCTGGAATTAAATTTTAACCAGATTCCGACAATCCGATATCTATTTGGGATTAAGTTTTGAGTCCACTTCAGCGGCATATGTTGCGCTCGAGCAAACTGAATTCTGGCTGATACTTGCCAGTTGGAGCTGACAAGTGTCGTGAATAATTTATGACTTGCCCAGTTTCGACTGCAACATCTGCTACTGCTACTCCGACTGGATGTCCACAAGCTCTGCATTAATTTTAATTTGTCCTGGGACCGCTTCGTGCCCCTCGAAAATTCAGCTAGATATTAAAGGAGGGGTGTGGGGCGGTCCATGTCCAAACGAATTCCCCAGATGATTATATGGAAAGTGTTAAGAGCATTCCCTTACAACGCCCCATAGCACCAATTGGAAATTTGTGAACAGAATTTACTTTATTTCGCATTATTATTGCTTGGGGTTGAATCAAAAGCAGTATCTCAGACTCTGACACTGTTTGGGGTGCGCATTTGTGCGTATCCTTTATAACTTAAAGCAATTGGTTTAACAAGAGGGTTGGTAACGCCAACAAGTGGCACTTGAATATGGCAATAAAAATCTCGTGGGATCGCTGTTATTGGAAGTTGAGACGACTCTCGGGTTAAATGGTTTGTGAAGCCCTCTTGCATCAACACCTCAGATAATCATTCTCAGCTGCCAAAGTACGAGTATATTTAAACGATTCCCACAAAGTAAAGCAAAGCTCAAGACTTAATCAGTCTGCTTAGAGGGGTGGGAGAATCCTTGTCAACTAGTTTATTCCGGAAAGGCACACTGTACGGAATTTAAACAAAAATTTCGCACGATTTAAATATATGCTTCTATAGAGATAGACCTGTATAGTAGTCTATAAAAAAGAAAGTAATATAAAGCTTTTCCACAGTGAAAATGTACACTTGTCTTGAATTTCTTATTTCGTCTTATTTCGCTTTCTCCTGCTACTGCTGCTCTTCTCCTTTTCAACTTTGTTTTCATTTCATTAAGGTGGCAACAATGTCGGAGACTCCTACTAATTGCAATCAAGGTGGCTTCAACTTGTTGCTGCAACAACCTCTCACATGACTACCAATTCTTTGTCTACCGGTTTTTTTTTTCTTCCCATCCGTCTGATTGACGAGTTGACTCGCCAAATTAATGGATCATTGAGAACGGGTCTGGTTGGTTGACAAAAGCAATTGCATTGTACCTTGATTACACCTTTTGTGCTAGCTTTAAGATTTAGCCACTTGCTTGGCAGAATTTTGGTTTGACATTTGTAATTTATTTCACGGCAGTTGTCAGCCACAAAAACCTTTTAATTTTAATTAGAAACAAACACATTTAAGCCCACAAAACCCAAGCAGAAACGAAAAATGCCAGCGCATGTTTGCTCAGCCAAAAAATGAGGTAAACAAACAACAACAAAATAAAATAAAAATACATTTTTTTTGTTTTCTCGTATATATTTGTATATATTTTATAGCTTTGAGCTGAGCAAACAGAGAAGCAAAATCAACAAGCAGGCGACGCTTCAAAAGCCAAAGGCCCTTTTTATTACCTTTGTCAAATGCACAAATAGCCCAAAAATCCAAATCCACTCCCGGGGTCACCCATTCACCGACTCAGCCTCCTGCCCCACTCCCCTTTGAGACGGTCCCAGCTAAGCAATTCCGGTGACAAAACACAACAAACGGCTCAGGCAAATTTACACATTCTGTTGGCTACAAAAAATGTGGGCGCACAAAAAGGGTTGAAACTCAAATGTTGCGAGCCAAAATATCCAAAAACATCTAAAGGTACACAATAAAATATTATATCGTAATAAAAACCCATTGCCCACTCTTAGATATAGAAGAGAAATGGCTGGCAGGTGTTGAGAGGGTGGTTTTTGGGGGGTTTCGAAAGGCTCCAGTGGCTGATAGCACGATTGAGCGATTCTTTTGCCGTAATATGTATTCCTTGGCCCAGAAGCGAAACCCAAGTCAGGCATCGCAACATGTATTTAAGATTTATTGGAGATTTATGCCCGGCTTTTGCCTTGGTTAGCAGCTGCCCAACTTCTGGTCTAGTTCCATTTCATTTTCAAACAATTTGAAATCTCAAGCTTCGTTACGGATATAAGATGAGCTAAGTCTAAATAATTCCACGAATTTCTTTGGGAATCATGTGATTACATTTATTAAGAAAATAAGTAAAAATTAAAAAAAATAAGTAAAATGTTTTCGGTTTTTGAAGAATGATTGAACCCGAATCCGTTGCAACCCGTATAGGGAATTCCGTTCAAGAATCGGATGATTATTGGCAAAGAAATAGCCTCCGATAGGGGGCCATATAGACCCTCCCCTGCATTTTCCACATTTGAGTGAGACCCCCCAGAAAATTTGACAAAAAATCTTTAAAAAAATTTGTTTCCAGATTTTTATGCAGAATGGTGCAGAATCGATCCACAAATCGTTTAACGTATTCCGTTCAAGAATCGGATGATTATTGGCAAAGAAATAGCGTCCGATAGGGGGCCATATAGACCCTCCCCTGCATTTTCCACATTTGAGGGAGACCCCCCCCCAAAAATTTGACAAAAAATCTTTAAAAAAATTTGTTTCCAGATTTTTATGCAGAATGGTGCAGAATCGATCCACAAATCGTTTAACGTATTCCGTTCAAGAATCGGATGATTATTGGCAAAGAAATAGCGTCCGATAGGGGGCCATATAGACCCTCCCCTGCATTTTCCACATTTGAGGGAGACCCCCCAGAAAATTTGAAAAAAAATCTTTAAAAAATTTGTTTCCAGATTTTTATGCAGAAAGGTGCAGAATCGATCCACAAATCGTTTAAGGTATTCTGTTCAATAATCGGATGATTATTGGCAAAGATGTAGCCTCCGATAGGGGGCCATATAGACCCTCCCCTGCATTTTCCACATTTGAGGGAGACCCCCCCCCCAAAAATTTGAAAAAAAATCTTTAAAAAAAATTTTTTCCAGATTTTTATGCAGAAAGGTGCAGAATCGATCCACAAATCGTTTAAGGTATTCCGTTCAAGAATCGGATGATTATTGGCAAAGAAATAGCGTCCGATAGGGGGCCATATAGACCCTCCCCTGCATTTTCCACATTTGAGGGAGACCCCTCCAGAAAATTTGACAAAAAATCTTAAAAAAAATTTTTTTCCAGATTTTTATGCAGAATGGTGCAGAATCGATCCACAAATCGTTTAAGGTATTCCGTTCAAGAATCGGATGATTATTGTCAAAGAAATAGCCTCCGATAGGGGGCCATATAGACCCTCCCCTGCATTTTCCACATTTGAGGGAGACCCCTCCAGAAAATTTGACAAAAAATCTTTTAAAAAATTTGTTTCCAAATTTTTATGCAGAATGGTGCAGAATCGATCCACAAATCGTTTAAGGTATTCCGTTCAAGAATCGGATGATAATTGGCAAAGATATAGCCTCCGATGGGAGCCATATAGACGCTCCCCTGCATTTTCCACATTTGAGGGAGACCCCCCAGAAAATTTGAAAAAAAATCTTTAAAAAAATTTGTTTCCAGATTTTTATGCAGAAAGGTGCAGAATCGATCCACAAATCGTTTAAGGTATTCCGTTCAATAATCGGATGATTATTGTCAAAGATATAGCCTCCGATAGGGGGCCATATAGACCCTCCCCTGCATTTTCCACATTTGAGGGAGACCCCTCCAGAAAATTTGACAAAAAATCTTTAAAAAAATTTGTTTCCAGATTTTTATGCAGAATGGTGCAGAATAGATCCACAAATCGTTTAAGGTATTCCGTTCAAGAATCGGATGATAATTGGCAAAGATATAGCCTCCGATGGGAGCCATATAGACGCTCCCCTGCATTTTCCACATTTGAGGGAGACCCCCCAGAAAATTTGAAAAAAAATCTTTAAAAAAATTTGTTTCCAGATTTTTATGCAGAATGGTGCAGAATAGATCCACAAATCGTTAAAGGTATTCCGTTCAAGAATCGGATGATAATTGGCAAAGATATAGCCTCCGATGGGAGCCATATAGACGCTCCCCTGCATTTTCCACATTTGAGGGAGACCCCCCAGAAAATTTGAAAAAAAATCTTTAAAAAAATTTGTTTCCAGATTTTTATGCAGAATGGTGCAGAATCGATCCACAAATCGTTTAAGGTATTCTGTTCAATAATCGGATGATTATTGGCAAAGATGTAGCCTCCGATAGGGGGCCATATAGACCCTCCCCTGCATTTTCCACATTTGAGGGAGAAACCCCAGAAAATTTGACAAAAAATCTTTAAAAAAATTTGTTTCCAGATTTTTATGCAGAATGGTGCAGAATAGATCCACAAATCGTTAAAGGTATTCCGTTCAAGAATCGGATGATTATTGGCAAAGAAATAGCCTCCGATAGGGAGGCCTCCAGAAAATTTGACAAAAAATCTTTAAAAAAATTTGTTTTCAAATTTTTATGCAGAATGGTGCAGAATCGATCCACAAATCGTTTAAGGTATTCCGTTCAAGAATCGGATGATAATTGGCAAAGATATAGCCTCCGATGGGAGCCATATAGACGCTCCCCTGCATTTTCCACATTTGAGGGAGACCCCCCAGAAAATTTGAAAAAAATCTTTAAAAAAATTTGTTTCCAGATTTTTATGCAGAATGGTGCAGAATAGATCCACAAATCGTTAAAGGTATTCCGTTCAAGAATCGGATGATTATTGGCAAAGAAATAGCCTCCGATAGGGGGGCCTCCAGAAAATTTGACAAAAAATCTTTAAAAAAATTTGTTTCCAAATTTTTATGCAGAATGGTGCAGAATCGATCCACAAATCGTTTAAGGTATTCCGTTCAAGAATCGGATGATAATTGGCAAAGATATAGCCTCCGATGGGAGCCATATAGACGCTCCCCTGCATTTTCCACATTTGAGGGAGACCCCCCAGAATATTTGAAAAAAAAACCTTTAACAAAATTTGTTTCCAGATTTTTATGCAGAATGGTGCAGAATCGATCCACAAATCGTTTAAGGTATTCCGTTCAAGATTATTGGCAAAGATGTAGCCTCCGATAGGGGGCCATATAGACCCTCCCCTGCATTTTCCACATTTGAGGGAGACCCCCCAGAAAATTTGACAACAAAATCTTTAAAAAAATTTGTTTCCAGATTGTTATGCAGAATGGTGCAGAATCGATCTACAAATTGTTAAAGGTATTCCGTTCAAGAATCGGATGATTATTGGCAAAGATATAGCCTCCGATGGGGGCCATATTGACGCTTTCCTGCATTTTCCACATTTGAAGGAGACCCCCAGAAAATTCTGCAAAAAATCTTTAAAAAATTGCGTTTCCAGATTTTTATGCAGAATGGTGCAGAATCGATCTACAAATTATTTAAGGTATTCCGTTCAAGAATCGAATGTATTTTTGCGAAGTTAAAGTCTATATAGATAGAATTAAATCCCTCAGTGTGTTCATCCTATCAAATGTTTATAAAATGTATTTTATTATACATAAATGCTTTCTGTTACAATTTCTGAAATGACTCCTAAAAAAAAATTGTTGCATATAAAACCATTTGATGGACATGTAACATACCATGAGGAAACAATATTAATTAACTCGAATTAATTCTGTTTGTTAAAAAAACAAAATTACACCTGAAGAGTAAATTAGGGCGCTATATTTTTTTTGCAGAAAATCTGGTCATGGCATAATTTTTAGCCAGAGTACTTTACTATGTTTCACGTAAAAGTTTAAACTTTTAAACGAAATACAACGACAATTATGAAAGGACAAAAGACCTGTGTCATATTAAATTTGAAAAAGTACTTTTTAGTTTGTTTCCCCAGCTCACATCCTGGAAAAAAGCAACACAATGAATAAGTTGTCGTCAAAGTTTAGCCAGAAATTTGGGATGCATTTCCCTCACCTCGCACATCGAGTGCAAACCAAAAAAGTTGTCACTCCATGTCAGCACATTATTAATTCGTCGCTTCCTGTCCGTGTTTCGGGGCAAAAAGTTTGCCTCAATGTTTTTAATTAAATTTCACTTATTATTAGTATTATTTTGGACTCGTCATCTGTTTCTTTCTAACATTGTAGTTGTTAAAGCGACAAACAAGCAAATATGACGTGTTTCGTTCGCGTTCCATAAATCCACATATCCGGATATACATACGTTGCCATTGTTCGAAAATAAAACTCACCGAAAAAAACAAAAACAAGCTAAAGTTTTAACTAATTCCACCGAGCTGAGCAGAACAAACGAAAACGAAACTGAATGAATGGCAAAAGTATTTTGATGAAAGCTGAAAATAAAATTTATGTCCGGATGTGTATAGTTTTTGTAAAAATGGTGGTGTTAATTTTTTAATAAATTTAGTTATTTAATCATTAAAATAGAGCATATAAAATAGAATAAAATCCATAAAAAATATTTTCCATTTTTCGCTTGTTCACAAATCACACACAAAAAATGCCTTCGGAGAACAGTATATTATTTATTTGGGTCATCTTAATCGCCGAAGAGTTTCTTGCCCAGATCCATCATCCTGTGATTGCGACAGACCCGCAGAGCATCGGCCTTCTTGAGAACGGCCACCACATCGCCGTTGACGTCGACCAGTTGGGACAGGAAGTCCTCGTAAGCGGACTTCACGTTGGCCGGCAGGGTGCCGATCTTGACCTTCTTCAGGGTCTTCACAATACCCTCAGCCCAGCCGGACTCCAGGGCGAATTCGGATAGCCATGGCACGAGTGGCAGCACTCCACACATGGTCTGCATGCCGAGGAACCACAGCTCCGAGAGATCCGACCAGTAGCCCTTGTAGGCAATGGACACCACCAGGGCAGTGGGATCGTTGCTCTCATCGATGTTGTATGCGTCCCAGAGGAATCGGATGGTGGCCTGGATGTAGCGGCAGATGGAGAAGTCGTTTTGCTTGACCTTCTTTGACTGCTGCTTAAGCAGAAGCAATCCGAGGACGGCCAGGTTGCCATGAATCACCAGGTTGTCGGGTGTATCCTTCAGTTCCGGCAGGTTCTCCACCACGAACTTCAGCAGGCTGGCAAAGGTGGCTCCGTCCTCCGCACGCTTGGGCTCCAGCACGGTGAAGTTCATCAGGATGTTGCACAGCGCGACAATGGCGCTACGGGCTACCTTCATTTCAGCCTGCTGTTCCGGAGTGGGCACCGGATCCGGTTCGTTCATTCTCTTCAAGCGCTCGGCCCTGGGAATCGGCGGTCTCTTCCAGTGGGCAATGCTGAAGTAGAGCTCCAGAGACTCCAGCAAAACTTCGTCCTGCTTGTGGGTGAACAGCACCCGCCTGGCCTCATCCTCCACAGCAAAGTGGCAGAGAGCCGGCAGCATGATCCGTAAGACGTCATTGGGCGCGGCACCCTCCTTGGGACCCGCCCGCCAGGTCTTCAGATCGTGGAAGCTCTCGTTGGCCACCTTCAGCATGAAGGGAAGGATCTTATAGATGGCTGGTCGCATGGCCGTAGTCTCCTGGGCCAACCAAGCCGACAACACCCGCACAATAGCGAACACAAAGTTCTTGTCACGGGGATTGGCGCTGTCCCGAATCTTGTCCTGGCTCACCCTGGTCAAGACAGCCATCACCTGGTTAAAGGCTCCCTTCAGGGCCGTGTAGGTTGTCTGCTTCTCCTTTGGCTCCAAGTCCAACTGGTCCGTGGCCATGTACTCGATGCACTGCTCCAGGATCAGGAAGCAGCAAGTCATCAAATCTGCCTGCTTGAAGGTGGTCTCCAGCTTCTTCTCGTCCATCTGCATGCGCACCTCAATGGCCGCCAGCTGAAGGAGCTGAAGGAAGAACTGCTTCTGCTCGTCCATGAAGGCCCACTGGATGCCCAGCACCTGCAGGGTGGTGGCAATCAGATGCAGGGCGGGGTCCCTCTGTTTGGGTCCGATCTTTGCCTTCAGGATGTCACCGCAGCCCTTGAACAGACTCTCCGGCCAAATTTGACCCTCCAGCGAGTTTATGACGATCTCGCGGCGGCAGGTGATCAGGATATCAGCCAGAATCCGGCACAGCTCGTACTTCCTGTCCGTATGATCCGTTTCCATGTCCAATGCAATCCTCTGGATCAAGGCGTGGAAGGCGGTGGGATCCTCTGGCCAGGAGGCCACCCCGAACTTGTTCACCAGCAGCACAATCAGGTGAAGGGCCTCATCGGTCTGGAAACTCTGGGCGGAGTAGATCTGGGACATCTTGGGAATGGCTCCGGTGGCGAGGAGAGCCTGCTGCCCGGGCTCATAGCTGGCGATGCTTTTCAGGCAACTGTAAGCCTCGCTAACCACGATTAGGTTATCTTCGTAATCCTCGTCGTCGGCCTGTTCCACGATTTCCAACAGTGTGGGAATGGCATCGATGATGTCCTTGTGGGTGGCCAGTTCCTCCTCTTGACAGAAGCAGGTGAGGATCGACAGGGCCACGCTCTTGTACACCAAAGGTGGGCAATCATTGGGCAGGTCCTTGGATACCAGAAGTTTCTTCAGAAAGGGGAATCCAATGGCCTCGAAGAGCAGCTTCTTGCCGGCCGAATTACAATCCTTGCCCTTCACCAATTTGGTGACCATGAACAGGGCCGCGAACTTCTCCGTATCACTACGGGTGCCCTTCAACAGGTTGGCGCACTTGCGCACTGGCTCCGGCACGTCCGTCATCCTGGATTCGCTATCCGGGTGTGTATATCACGGTCTGTATCTGCTACTTGTCGGATAAATATATATATATACACTATATATGTATGTGGTTGCGGCGTGGTCTTCTATAAATATATCCTCCTTACACTTTCACTTGGCTACAGTTTTCCCGTTGGCTGTCTCTGCTGCTTCTCCTCTTCTTCCGGGCACCTCGTGTTTTTTCTGGGTTCCGTGTTCGCTCGACGACGCACTCTCGCGGACTGATCCCGCCGCCAGTGGAAAACTCACTCGCGAGTGGCTTTCCCCATTTTCCAAAAGCCCAACGGCGGTGTGCAGCTGTCGCCGTTCGAGGAACGAGGAAAACCTACACACAATTTATTTATACATCGATCATACACTTTTTAAGCATCGGATATAGCAATTTCTATACTTTTCTAAACTTATATATAATTCTATAAAATATTTTGTTTAAGTTGAATGTGTTTTTGACTCTTGTAAATATAAAATGAATAATTTCAGATTCATTTCGAAAGATTTAAAAAGTGTATTAACCCAATGGACTTTAAGCTTTTCACTTTCTACGGCCTATAGAATTCGGAAAATATTTGAAATCAAACGGATGACCAATGCACTGCTCGGCGCTCTCCAATTTTCATTTTCCACAGACCCTCTCTCTCGAGTACCATTGTATATATTTAGAAAATGATTTTCGTTTTTCCGACTTTTTCGTGTTTACGTTTTAGTCAACTGTGAAATGTACGCTGCCGACTGCACTTCTTCCAGAATATTTTCTATAGGCATTTGCACTCTCTGTTGAATTTCGGCCTTTATTGTATATACATACATATATGTATATATTCCCAAAAAGAAATCTCCTTAAATACCGAAACATTTGGAATAGGTGGCGGTGTGGTGTTTGCATCAACATCCAGGAATATAAAAATAACCAAAAAACTCACTCTGTGCAACGGAGTACACGGGAATATATGAAAAACATTTGGTTATATGTTCTGTTCAAATTAATTATACATTTAACTTAGTTATATAGCACATTGTTATATGGATCACAAATTTGCATATTTAATTTAAATGCGATGCAATGCGATGCGATGCTTTTTGCTTTTTGCTTTTTCTGCCTAGGGGTCAATGAATTTAATTGCACATCGCACTATGTTTTCAATTCAATTTATTTCCATAGAATCAATTGAAAAATTACGATAATTTTAACTGTACACTTTCTGATTTATTGTTTATTTTTACTAAATGACGTAGCTAAACATTTATGTTTTCATATATTTGTGTATCATCTTTAGGCAAATGGCCACAATTAACCCGTTACAAATGGTATACTTGTTATTTTATTTTATTTTTCTATTATAGTTTTTTTGTTGTAACTGTTATTCTGCTGCCATGTTGGTTTGATTTTTTTCAAACATCTGTTGTTGTAAATTTTACATCAGAAAGGTTCGAAAAAGACATCACTTGGGCCATTTATTGTTTTGGCATTTAATTCTGTTGGCACAATTTTAGATATTCATTTGCTAATGAGCCACAAAATCTGACACATTCGCGAGAATTTTCTCAAAAGAGGCAATTGCTCTCACAAATATTCCTCTCCATTTTTGTATACGAAATTCCATTAAATCTTTAATACGATTTCAGGCCAGAGAAGTCGGTTACTCGGTCGGCATTGGCGTTTTATGTATCTTCATATATGGATCATAATGCAAATGAAAAACTTTATCCATTCTGGATTATTTACTGCCGTCCAAAATGCAAATTTGTCTGAAACCAACCAGCGGACCCGCTTGATTCCGGAGACCCGAAAAAACATATACATTACACGTATATATGCATCGATGTATGGGTGGATGCACTGCACATACTGATGGCACTCGACCCAAGTGCAAATCGGATCCCATATTTGCCTTTGTTATTATTATATTGGCTGGGATAACGTGGTCCGTGGACACCAAGCGGCCGATGAATGTGGTCATTTGACCGTTTTTGGGTGAAACGCGGCTTAATTGCGTTGCTAGCAATTTCAATAATTGGGTTATAACGAAATTGATTAAATTTTACATTGCACTAATTATGTGCCAGGCCAAATCCATCGCCATTGTTATTATTATATTTATAAAGCGGAAATATGCTGGGTGTATTTGTTTTCATCCGGATGTTCAATCGCTGCCTACTTTCTGGCTCTTTTGAAAATTCCTCCTTTGAATTAGGAAGGGTTTATTCCACTATGGAAATGGGTCACATGCTCCACAAATGTCCACTCGTGTAGGGCCAAGAATATTTTGCAAGACTCTTATTTTACTCCCAGAAGACACAACATCACCATCAATAATTGAAATAAATCGCTTGACAAACCAAGCGTCGTTCCTTCCAAGAGTATCAAGAAAACAGAAAAACTCGTTCACATACTTCAAGAATAGAGGGAAATAAGTCTTACTCGTATCAGTAATCACGAGAAAAAGTTGAATTAACTGAAGAGAGAGTCCACTCCAACCCTTGGCGGAATTCAAAACACAAATGTTTAAATTAAATTTTGTATCAGAATCCAATCAAGGAGATGTGATTGTACAATAAAACATATGTTACATATAGTATGTGTCACATACTCATGGTTGGACTCTCCTAAATGCTATCAGAATAAAGATTCTTCATTGAACATATATTACCTGTATTGGAGCAGTCTTGTCAGTAAATAACTGATAAGAGCAATTTATAGATAGGAGATTACCCAATTTTTCCAAGAAGTTATTAAATGTTTTAAATGATCTCTAGGAAACCATTTTGATTGATAAGCCACAGAATATACCCTGATTATTGAATTTATTGTGAGACCAAGAACCTGTCATCATTCTTGCTATTATAAAAGCGAATACGTAAATATGCAGAATCAATCTTGGTTTATATTTCGTGAATAACGCACCTAATACGCCGCCAGTGCACATTTTTCTTTAGATCAGTAACTAGTATCCTCTTATCATGAACAAACAATCAGAAACTGTAATATTTGCAATGGTACTTTCAATATTTTCGGTTTGTCAAGCAAATCCAAGCAAAGTTCATGTAAAATTTATGGAAATCAATGAAGTTATCGGCGTTATGAATAAGTCTATGACATTCTATAAAGGAACTGCTGAAACAAAATTTGTTGAAGAGCATAAATTAAATTTCGAGGCACGCGAAAAGTACCGAGAATATCAGAATTCTTTATCCCAATGGTGCAACCAGGCCAAAAGCACCGCCGACATCGTTCTACCCACGATAACTTCCAATCAGTTGACTGACCTCCAGACAAACATAATCCAAAACATGATTGGGACAGTTCTTATTCCTGGCATTAAAGAAGTGAACTAATCTTTGATCGATTTGGATGAAGTCTTGAACACATTAAACAAAATGGCAATTCTGTTCGACAGGTTTTTTACAAATTTGATCTATGATTTCTCGATAAATGGGTTTTGGGGAAAGGAAAAGATCAGACTACCGGAAAGACACGATGAAATTAGAAAATTGAATAACTGGTTTGAATTGAAAAAAACTCAAATAAACAGCGCTGGAACAATGATTTCTGACATTAAAATCGAATTGAAAAAGGAACAATTGAACTTATTTTCATTTCGAGCTATTACCGAAATTGATACAGTAAGTACAACAATTTTTATAACTTTATTGACGTTAGTTGTTTATATTTTAATAATATCCTAGTTTAAGGCAGTATCTTAGTATTAGGCAGTATTATTTCATTAATACTTAATTTATTTTCAGATGAAGGTCTTAGTGATGCAAGGACCTTTCCATTTGATTGAATACTTAAACAACCTGAAGAAAGTCTGTTTGGCACTCACCACGCCGAACTGATATGCATTTGTATTATCCTTTACGATAAAAAATCTAATAAATATATGAAAAATACATTTTCCTAGGTTTTCATCCCCAACCTTGTCTTTTCACAAACTTTTTTCAGCAATTTTTTAACCATGTAAAAACTCTAGGAACTTGCACTTCTACTTCCGCTTCCAGTTCCGATTCCCACTCCAGGTCCTTCACACTCTGGCGTTGTGTGAGACGAAAGGCAGCAAACATCGATATTCGACCAGAGTCCGCAGTTTGCAGAGCTGTTTCGAAATGTTTTGACAAATGATTTTGTTTATATTTTCCTTTTCATCGAAGCCTCCGATGGCGACACTCTTGCGGCCATTCCCCATTGCCACCAGTCACCAGTTACTGGTCCCTGGACGGCGTTCTTCCCCAATCCACAATCCACAATCCCATAGATAACAATGAGAAAGTTTCGACTTTTAGCTGGCCTAAAGATCATCAACATTGATTTCAACTTTTTGGCGGGCGGGCGTCGTCAATAACATTCAGTGATTGTCATCATCCCAGCAGCTCCACCCAGGCCAAGTTTGGCGATTGCCGGCTTGTCTGGGCGTGGCACTGTTCCAATTTGCAGCCAGGACCTCAATAGAAAAAAGGAAAAAATAAATTGTCTGTCATTATGAGCTTTAAGTTGGTCAACGAATCATTTCGCTTTCGATGAGCTTGGGTTCAGCGAAGTTCATCCAAGTTGTGGCAGGCGGAAATTAATCTTTATAATGTCGACGGCATTCGGCATTGTAATCAGGCAAACAGCTTTCCTTATTCTCTTAATAGGAAAATTTAAGCAGGATTCTGATAAATAATGGTTGGTATAAAGGAGAAACATATTTTTCCAATTAATAGCTAATATTGGAGGTCTTTACTTTAGCTGCTAAGGACTAATACTAATAATAATAATTCAATTATATTTGAATATAAGATAGATTCTATTTTCTTGTGTTTAAATCATTAAACTCTTTAAAATTGTATATAAAATTGATATATTTTACTTTGTGTCATTGAAACTTATTCTTTGAGAAAAATTCTAAAGAAACATAAAAAAGAATTTAAAACTGTTTCGGATCTTAAGTTACGGGCATGTGGAGGAAAATCACAGCTGTGGTTCACAGCTCCTTTCACCCACCAGGACCCTTGGCCGCCCCCATAGAATGAGTTCAAAATAATCACTCATACACGTGCACACCGTTGTACCTCTTCCTACTGCCAGGCAGTTTCGATTTCCCCGCTTTGGAACCTTTTTTGCCGGCGAGCGTGTCCTGATTGTTTGCGAAGGCTGGCACGTGTCAATTTATATTTAAATTTAAATGCAAAAACCGAATCAAAATTCCAGGCGTTCAGAATAGAATTAAATTTCAAAAGGCGGCAACTGAACGGTTGCGAGATTTCTCGCAAAACAATCATATTTTCCGAAAGGCATCTGCCGGCTGTTAACGGTTTTGGTTTACACAATATTAATGGCTGATTAATGTGGGCGAGGCAGCTGCAAAGTGGTGGAGCTTGTTGGGTGGAGCATGGAGCTTGGTTTCCTGAAGGATTCACAACTTTAACCGATTTTCCCGGAACTTCGTTAAACAGATCGACTTTTCAGCTCAATGTATTCGAACGACAGCACTCGCAAAAGAGTCTCAATATATAATTTATTGTAAATATTTGCTTAAAAAAATAAAAATCATTTAATATGGAATTTCTTTTTCGAGTGTGGGAGTCCGACGGTTGTCATCCCGTATAACTTTTGTAATTGTGGACCCATTGTTCACTTCAACTCGCATTCAGTTGTTGCTCGCAACGAGAGAAGTGGCAGCAGGAATTGAGAAATCGGGGCCTCCTGGAGTCGACAACAAATTATGCAAATCCCCTTTTGAATGGCTTATCCTTCATGAATTTATATCGAAACGCAAAGCCAATGACGACGCGGCCTTAAGGCGTCGGCGGTGGCGGCGGCGGTGGTGGTGGCGGCAACAGCATCGGCCATTGGAACAATAAAAGCTCATTTGTTGCTATTATCATTTCACTAACAAATAACAAATCATCGAGCAAACCGTTCGTTATATCCTTGGAACAACCTTTCGGGTCCAAGGGGGTCCTGCCAGGACCTTGAGTATGGGTGGGGTGTGGGCATCCCGAAACGTGTTTACCTCAACGGCAACAACAAAAACCCCAGGCGGCCAAGCTGAGGCTGCAGAAACGGCTGCCAATAAATTCTGTTAATAAACCAAAAGTTGTTAATTTAAATGATTTATATCTGGAGAGGCGGCGAAGACGAGAGCCGTTGGGGGGCAACAACGGAAGTGAGCCAGGTTGGCTTGTAGGGAGGATGAGGCGGAGCGAGGCGGAAAGTAAATTCCACCCGGTAACCGGGCCAATGGGCTTGTTATTGCTGAGCCTCAAAAATTCTCGTAATTTGGCATAACCTTTTGGGCCGGGCCACAGCTCATTCCGGGGCCTTATTTGCCTTCCGTTTGGTTGCTTAGAACCCGTACACTTGACAAAATAATACGTTATTTTTCTAGTAGTCAATCAGGAAAATATTATTTTATTTTGCTAATATAAAGTTCGATTTTATGTAGATTATTAAACAAATTTAATAAATATTTTTAATAAATAAATATTTTTTCCTGTGTAGTCTACCCAACTCCTCGGGTAAGCTTTGTGTGGCCGGGCAATAGGTCAAAGTCGGCGTGCCACTGGAAGCTGGGATACTGGGAGCTGGCTAAATGGCTGACTGGGCTGGGTGGAGCAGATTGGGTGGGCTGTCCGTAGCCGTCAGCTTAAACCAATTTACGTTGCCGATGTCTTCATCGCTGAGGCCGTGGCCGTGTGTCCGTATCCGTGTCCGTAGCCTGTGAATCGTGCACCCAAAACGCCGTGTGTCATGAATTATGGCGCCTCCCGCAAGCGGCACAACAGTGCGTATGCGTAATTTGGCAAGGCGGACTGGACAAGGCCACATCCCATCTGTCCTATCTCCCTGCCACGCCCCTTATCCTGCTTACACATTATACATAGATTCGCGTACACATAGATATTGGACTATGGACCAGCATAATATATACACCCATAAACGTATATATATAAATTTATGCCCTTTTGTTTGCAGTCGAAATTATTTCATTTGTTTGTGTTTATTACGGCCAGATCTCGTCCATTGCCAAGCCACGTTTGAAGGAAAACATCGTTCATTTTCCACAGCGTTTACTTTTAATGGTTTTGGCCCGTTCGCTGGTACGGTTGTTTTGGTTTTTTGTGTGTTTCCGTGTTCGGAAAGGGGATTTTCCACATCTTAACTTTGGCCGAGACCTACAAATATTTGATGCTCCAGAGCGCTAGTTGTTTTGGGTTTTATTGATTGGCGGTAGCGTGCCTTACCGGGTTTATGGGGCACCCCCCATCCTCCATCCTTCATTCTATCCTGCATGTCCTTGCCCCTCCCCAACCCCCGCTCCCCTTGATTGCTCCTTGTTGTTTTTGCATGGCTTTGAAGCGTAAACGTTGCGCTACATTGAAGGGGATTTCTCGGCATTTAAATAGCTTTTCCTTCCTCACAGCATCTGCCTCTTTAACCCCCTACACTTTCATAAAATAAGGATGTCTTCGACTTGACACTTTTGAAGTTTTTTATTGGAATAAAATGGATTATTATCTATAATCTTAAAAACTACAAAACAAGTATTCGAAAAACTATTATTTAGACTCACTTTTTTCAAACCATTTACCCAAAAAGGATCAACAATCATGGAATCTTACATCCTGAAATCTATATATTTCTTACAAAATATTTCTAGAAACAAAATTTTTTTCGGTGTCCCGGTAGCTTCGACTATGAGCTACTAATTTCCTTAGATGAGGCAACCGCAAATGGAAGGGCATCCTGTTGCACATGCATTAACCATGGCATTCGCAACATTATGCAAACTTACACACACATCCAAGGACATACATACAACTAACATATCTGTATATATGCATCTACATGAAGATCCTGGCACAAGCAGCTCATCAAGTCTTCCGGTTCATGCCGTGGATGCTCACATTGTTTATGCTCCGGAATAAATGAATATAAAGCATTTAGTTTACAGCTGCCATTTGACAACCACTCGCCCCAGTTGTGAAGAGTGGCGACGGTGCTGGAGGGAAATGATTCGTTGTTGGTTTTGCATTTTCTTTTAATAAAATACATGAATTATGCACAATAGTTGATGGGGAGGAGTGAAAGCCAGTCACAGAGCTCCAGAGCTGCTTTCTCAACTTTCTCCAAAAACCACTTGACATTGACATGCCCACATACAGTGGCATCTATCCTGAGACCCATCTATCCTGATTGGGTCGTACAGTAAGTATCCTTAAACGTAAGATAGATATAACTTGGATATATCTAATCCAAAATTTCTAACAAACAAGAAGTTAAATATTAAATATATGAGTCTCTAAGCTGTAAAACTACTGACCTAATTTCTTAACAATCCTTCTGTTTCCTTTAGCCAATATCCACTGTGACGACTTGAGCTCTTGTCGTTGAAAACTTGGCCTGGTAAACCGAAAGTTCTATGGCACTTACCACCTGCTCTGCCGTCTCGTATGCAAACCCTCTCAAAGATTTGCCAATGCCTGGAAAGAATTTGCAATTCAGCTCGTAAATTTACTGATTTGTTTGCCACAAAAAGGTGGCGGGGCATCCGTGATGAGTCAAGTCTGGCTGTTGGGCTTTCGCCAAATGCAAAGTCACGGCCAGGTCAAGGCTATAAGGTAAGCTCCGTGTGAGCCGGGCTGAAAACGGTATTACCATTTTTTGGCTGGAAATAAATTTGCAATTGATAGCCCGGACTGGCTCGTAATCAGTTTAAAAGGGCCGGCTCGCAATTTGGCAATTGAGTTGGCGGGCCGTGGCCCGATGTTCACACCCATAATCCAATCGTTTGAAGCGCTTTTATGGATTCGACATGTCAAATCGCGTGCAAATTTGTTTGAATTTGTTTTTCCCACCCAATCTCTGACTTTTTTTTCCCCAAAAAATGAGAAGAAAAAAAGTAACAACACCCCCCAATCAAATACAAAACCCCCAGGGGGGCCCAAAAGGCTTTCCTGTGTCCATAAGAACTTTTTTGTTGTTTACACTAAAGTGGTAAAAATACACGGGGGAGCGTAAAAAATATAATAAAAGAGACAGCGGACCAAAAATAAAAAAATAAATGCCAGCGAAAAAAAAAAACTTATTCAAGTCATGTAATTTGGTAACTTCCTTTGATATGGTACATTCGCTTGTGTTTCGTATGCGTTCGGTGCAAATTGGTTTCCCTTTTTTTCTCGCATTTCATTTTATTTACTCTCGACGACATGTAGCAACCCATATTTATTGCATAATTTTCAACATAACTCCCATACCGCACCCACATCCCCTTTGGCATTGATTGTGAATATAAAGAAACTCAAATATTGATTGGCTCTTCAATAATGTTGTGATTTTTACTCCCTGGACAATTGGCAGGCGGGTTTTTCGGGCTTACCACCTTTCTTTATTCATTTTATAACGCAAATAAAGGAATATTAAATCATATGGTTCGGTTAAAGTACCCCTTAATATCCTGCCAATTTGTGTTCTTATATATATAGTTATTTTTTTATATTTAAATATTTATTTATTAATTATATTATATTTTTTTTTATATATTGTCTTATTTGAATTTTTGGTTATTTAAATTGAATCAGAGTCCTTAAAGCATAAATTTCCAAGCACATCCGAAAAAAGCTTTATTTTATTTTCTCGAAAAAGCTCTTCCCATGTTTTGAACCAATTTACAATATATTACAGAGAGAAAAAAAGATATATTTTAATAACATTTGTATCATTTCTGAATAAACTAAACTCAAATTAATATTTCATTGCATTGAACGATTTGTTCCTACATTTATTGAACGAAAAAACTATAGAGCTAGGTTAAGTTATGCTTATTAGTCTGTAAGAAAGTGACTGCCCATTCATATGCCTACAAACTAAACTGGAAAAAAGGATTATATTTCTAAAGAGATATTAAATTACAGTAAAATATAAGAAGAATAGTACTAATTCTATGATTGCGAACTGCGAATTGCCTGCATGCGGATCTTCTGCGTCTCACCATCTTCCTCTCCCGACATGTCCACCTTCATGCTCTCGGCCAGCATCACGGCGTTCTGATGCAGCCTGGTCTCCTCGTGCTGGCGCATATGGTGCAGCAGGCGGAAGTCCTTGTTACAGTACTCGCATCGGTACAACTTAATGTCAGTATGAATGAGCTCATGCTTAGTCAGCGAGTGAGCATATGCGAATGCTTTATCGCATACCTTGCAGACGTACGGCTTGATTCCACGATGCACACTGCGGATAGATTAGAATTAATTTATTTTCGCCATTTAGTATGAATCTTACTACATACTTCTCGTGGGATTTAAGCACACTCTCGTAGAAGAACTGCCGACTACAGAAACTGCACTTAAATGGCTTGCTGCCCGTGTGCGAGTACATATGCTTGCGTAGCTGTTCTCGTACCTGGAATTTGGCATCACACAGTCTGCAAAAAGTAAAAGTTATAAATTACAATAAAAACTATTAGAAAGTAATTGTTTTAACTCATTTTACGTACTCGCACTGATATTGGCAGACAAGGTCGTGACGTCGTCGGTGTTCCATCATGCGACCGCGCTTCTCATAGAAGTTTCCGCACACATCACAAATGTAACCGCCTTTTTCAGTTCCATCGGAAGTGGTTAGGGAGTTAAGCCCGCGGCGAACGCGACCACGTCTGGCCTTTAGACTGGTGCTGGCCGCCTCCTGCAGCACCTGCTGTTGTGTTGCCGTCTCCTCGAACTTTTCCTTCGCCTCCAAGACTATTTCACCCTGATCAGAGTTCATTTCAATGGTGTAGTTGTCGTCCAGGAACTCAATGGTGTCGCCATTCTCTGTAATAACCTCTTGCTGTTCACTGGACTCCACCTCCAAAAATTCGTCATCCTTTCCTTCACTAGTGTCTTCGATAATGTACATCATCTCGTCCTCTTCCTTAATGAACATGTCTTCTGTATCATCGATTAGACCCATTTCTCTCAAATAATCCTCGATTTCGGCCTGCCGCCGTAGAGCCTTTTCACGAAACTGGTAGGCCATGTTCAGCTCCACCTTGCAGGCCTTGCATATGCCTTCCGGAATCTGTTCCTTGTCATTTAACTGAAAATAAAAGCCACAAAGTCAGTGGCATATCACAATGGCAATCGATACACGTACTTTGCTGTATGAGACACCAAGTAGCTGGATCAACATCTCGTTTGGCGTCTCTTCTCCCTCTTCGCGGGTTTCGTCCAAACGTTGCAGCCTCTGATTGGTCTCCAGGCACACCCGGCACATCTGTGGTCCTAGTTCACCCCGCATCCTGGTAAGTCTTTTCTTCTGTTTTCGCTTAGTTAAAAGAACCGCTCGTACAGTATTTTAGTGTTAATTCCGTGTTGCTCAAAAGTGTTGTGTAAAGCGAATGAGAAAAAAAAAGACATGCATCGCCATTTTCCTTCCAGGGATGCACGATAGCGACGCTGACGTATAGTGGTTCCAATCACTGGTTCATTTTTTGTGAACACTAAATCTTTTTTTCATATTCAGTGCACCTCAAAATTCTTTATTCTGGAAGAATTCCATTAAACACAAAGACTTATAATGAAATATAAAATTTTTGTAATTTAATTTTTAATTTAAAGCTCATCCTAACATTCATATG
The DNA here is from genome assembly GCF_017639315.1 of Drosophila ananassae. Taxonomy (NCBI): domain Eukaryota; kingdom Metazoa; phylum Arthropoda; class Insecta; order Diptera; family Drosophilidae; genus Drosophila; species Drosophila ananassae. The sequence continues at coordinate 13,591,631 of NC_057927.1, read as the reverse complement.
CAGGATCATGTACATATAAAGTAATAGGAATATATTAGTCTGTGCATCTTCGATCCAGAATTTATATCGGACAACATTAGTACATAAAAGGAATGAGTTATGATTTATGAAACGAATTCTCCTCAACATTTCTTCTCTGACGTAATTTTAAAATGCAGTGTTCTCACTTGTCACAAGTTCCGGAGTGCAGCCCTGGCTAACATCGATAACGATAACTGCGAAATCATGAATTAACTGATTTTGCAGCTTTATTTTATATTTACGAAAAGTGTTTGAATTGGATGTAAATAAAGGATCCAAAAGTCTACCTATTCATATATTTAAACATTGAAAATTAGCCAAAAATTTGCTTGTTTACATCCGCAAGCTGAGGGAAAAATAGTACATTCCGTAGGGCGACGATCTGGCAACGTTGCATATTTTTCGAGACGCAGAACGATTGACATTTCTTATCTCTGGTAAAAGATGGATTTTTTCATTTGTTTCGTGGCCTGTCTGATTGGAAATTCGCACCCGAGTTGGCATTAGAACACGCCTGGCACTTTCCACGCCCCGCAGAGATTTCCGCCTCGCGTCGAGGAGGGGAATAGGCCCCTTGGAAAATGCTCCATTATCTGAAACCCGTATCTTCTTCCGTCGCCGTCGCAGTCGCACTTGTCGAAATGTTCGTCGCGCCAGCTATCGACTCCGCAATCTCGGTCTCTTAAAACGCACACTACACACAGACAGACTCACACACACGCGCTAGCTGCGTAACCTTCCAGCCCAGCGGGAGGCGCAATCTTAACCAGAAACCAAAACAAGATCAGAAGGAGGGGAACCAGCTGCAATAAATAAAAACAGTAACAGAATAAGCCTAGAAGGAGGCGCCGCTAGCACCAGCACTAGCACCTAAGATGTCCGAAAAGCACGGCCAGCTGGGTGCGCAGTGGACAAAATCAGCGGCGCCAGCAGCACAAGCCTCCACCCCAGTCCCTCATCCCGTACCCGTACCCGTTCCTGTTCCAGTTCCAGTTCCTCTGCAGAAATCCAGTGTAAATCCTTATGGCAATTGTGGCCTCCAACCTGCGGATATCTCCTATTCGGCTGCCCGCTTCCAGGCTCCAGTTATCCATGCCAAGGCGTCGCCTTTGACCATTACGCCCGTGGGCAGCGCCCTTGCAGGAGGCGGAAGTATTCCTCCCTCCTCCCAGATCTCGCCCACGAGTCACACCCACGTACCTGTACCTGTGCCCACGCCCAGCGGCTTTGTGCCGCCACCGTTTCCCAATGCCGTAGCTGGAGCTGTTGGAGCCACATCCGTGCTAACACCGAACCCCTTTGCCACCACAGCTGGAAATGCTGCAGCTGGCCTGGCCTTCGCCAATGCCTCCTTTCCCTACAACACAGCCCAGCTGGGTCTGGGCAAGATTATGCATGCCATTAGTGGAGCACCAGCCGGATCAGGGCCAGTGGTGGGGACAGCTCCTCCCCCAACCCCGGGAGCAGCAGGTGCCCCAACCATACCTGGCCAAAGACATCCCAGTGAGGGCGTGTCGGCTACCAGTGGGGTGATAAACTCCACCATTGCCGAGAATGTCATGAACGCCCTGACCAACAGTAATTCCACTGGAGGAGGACCTCCAGTGCCCAGCGAGGAGAAGATGCGGAGAGTCCAGCAAGTGATTGAGTCTAGTTTGGAGTAAGTACAACCGCCTACCACCCTTCTTTTTGATTCTATATTGTGTTTTTTCATCACAGTGACAACGCCAAGTTGCAGATTTCGCAGATTCTGGAGCGCGTCTCCGGTTTGAAGCCCATTGAGAAGCTATTCCTCTATCTGAGGCTGCCCGGCGAGTGTGCCGACACAGATCCGCTGAGACAGCCGCAAAATCCTTTGGGAACACGCTCTGAGATTAACCACACAATAAACTGGGTGCGCTCGCATTTGGAGCACGATGCCAAAGTGTCCATACCCAAACAGGATGTATACAATGATTATATGTGAGTTTGAATGCGGTTTTAAGAATAATCCTTGCTAATATGGTTACTATTATTATTTTAGAGCTTACTGCGAACGTCTGAGCATCAAGCCTTTGTCGACAGCGGACTTTGGGAAGGTGATGAAGCAGGTCTTTCCGGGCGTGCGTCCTCGAAGACTGGGAACGCGAGGCAACTCTCGTTATTGCTATGCTGCTATGCGCAAAACCACAAAGCTGACACCACCACAACTGCCGCAGCTGTGCAAGAGTGAGCAGAGTCCGACCGATGTTCCCGCAACTGATCCCAGCCAGTTGACAAGTTCGGCCACTCTAAGTGGAATGCCGTCAACCGAGGGCGATCGGGAGAGCTGGGACGTAATCCGCGGATGGGCTGAGAAGTTGCTCAACACCAAGCTGGAGAGCGTAGCTGATCTGAGTGCCCGTATCCGGAGCAACAATGCCACAGTGGCGACAAAGAAGTACACACCTCGGGAGCCCAAGGAAAAACGAGTTCTGGCCGTAAGTCTTGAGAAGGATAACCATTTAAATTATCATCATATTCAAATCCTTTTTAGGACATGGGACCATTGAAAAAGCGACGAAAAAAGAAGCGCAAAGGATCAACTTCCTCGGAATCCAGCTGCAATCAATTGGGAAATAGCCAGGATGCGGGCAGCAGTCAAGAGGCGTGCGAAGAGCAGCTTCTGAAGATAAAGCAGGAGATTATAGACTCCCCCGTTCAGCAATCACAGCAGCAGCAGCCGCAGCAGGCACCCGCAATGGGGTATCTGGCACAGGTGTCGCCAATGAATCTGGCTACCGATCAAAGGGCGAATAGCGCTGTTCGCAACCTAACACCAAAGCTGTTGGAGTTGGGTAACCCCACGGTTGTACTCACCCAGCAGGAAACGTCGCCTACCGTGGGCCTAGTGATAAAGGATGAAGTGGAGGACTATACCACCAATATATTCTGCAAGAAGGTGCTTAAGGCGCAGCAAACCAAAGGATTTTGGGCCAACTCTCCGAGTAGTGGGACAACAGGAGGAAGTGGTGGCCTACTAGTGCCGCCGATGATTACTACCACATCCGCTACACCTCCTCCGCCACAAGCGGACACTTCCCCCGTTCCAGGACCGGGAGCCGCTCTGTTTATGGGCCCGCCCGCGAAGATGATGAACAGCAGCTCAGTTAGCCCTTCCAGTAGTGTGGATGCGATTCCCAAGGTGGCTTCACGCAACCAGCTGATGATAATGCGAGCTAGGCGGGTCATGGCGGCAGAAAATGCCGCCCTGGCCGCTGCCGAAGACTCTGGACTGCCTGAGAACTTGGGCCTGCCGCGTGAGCGGGTTATCAGCATTTGTAACATGGACAAGCACGAGCTGGATGATTACTTCCTGCCTGGGGAGGACGAGGATAACTCCGAGGAGCCCGACAACGAGCTGCTCCAATATTTTCAGATGGGAGACGCTGAGGAAAAACAACTAAATTCCTTGGATGCTGTAGAACCGAATAGGAATCCACAGGAGCCGCCAAACGCTGGCTCTGCCCTGGAGCAAGTGGCGATGCCGGCTCCTGGCCGCGGAGCTCCAGGCAATGGAGCAGCAGCTATGCTGGCACCAGTTCCGGTGCCTTCGATGCTGCCCAATCAGGCGGCGACAGTGGGTTCTGCCTCAGCGTCTCTGGCCCTAATGTCGAAAAAGCATCAGCAGCAACAACAAAAACAGCTCCAGCTGCAGCAGCAAAATGAGAAGCAGCCACTCCAACAGCGCTCCAAATTGCTGCCCACTTTTAGCAACAACAAGCGTAAGATCAGTCTGAGCAACGCCTCCAGTAATGGCAACAACAAAAACTGCATATTCCTGCCCATCTCGCCCAATATTAATGGATCCAGTGCCACTAGCGCAGCCGTAACATCAACGAATCCCAACCAGAACTGTTTCGCCAGCCCGGGCCTCACCAGAATGAAACAGCGGAGCAGTCTGCTAAGCAAGCAACAGTCTTTGGATTGCGATAACCGGGATCCAATGATCGGAGCTCATCGCAAAGGTCGCAGCTACGTATGTTATCCCAATCTTACGTCTGCGTCCGCGCCGCCAAGTCCTTCCCTGCTCCAGCAATGCATTGGCGCCAATTGGGCGTTTAGTGGTGGGAACAACTCCAGTTTCGCAGACAGCAGTCACAGTGCGGATCCGCTGGTGAACCAGAACTCAATGGACCTGGAAACGAGCCTGGCGCTGGCCGGAGATCTGGATACGGCGGAACTGCAGCGATCCCAGTCGGTGCCTCTGTCCCAACTCCAACGAAGGAGCAGCCAACAGTCACCAAATCTGGCCTTCTACTCGGAGAACAGCAACAGCCAGCAGTCGGCGTCCCTTAAGGACACAGGCCTGCTGTACGAGGGAGTGGATATGGCCGCCTTGATCTCGCCCAGCTTTAGCAGCAAATTTACCAACGTGACGCAGCAGACGACGACAACGTGCAGCTCTTCTGCCGGATCCTCGTCTGGCTATAGCAGTGGCGGGTCAGCGGGAATCGTTTCGAGATCGGTACCCTCCACACCGCTACCACAAAACTGTCTGTCTGCCTTGAATGGAGGCGGAGGAGGAGCAGGATCAGGCGGATCGACAATCGGAAACGGAGGAAGTTGCGGAGCAGGAAATGGATTTGCTGTCTCGCCATCTTTTACCTGGGGCGGCACATCTGGCACTTCCGGGTTCTACAGCGCACATTCGTATAGCTCCAGGAATCCCATGGACATCTCCAAGTCCATGCCCACCACTCCCATCACAACGCCCTGCTTCCGATACAGTCCGGTGGAAATGTCGCGTGATTTTCTGATCAACGGCAACACGATCGACAGTCTGCCATCCTCCGCTTTTGGGATAGGAGGCGCTTCGACGGATCCCCTTATTGACGACAGTGCTCCGAGCAGCACCGATGTGGTAGAGGCCATGATTGGCGTCACAGACATACTCGACGACTTTTAGAATTTGCATGAAGAGAAAGCTCAGGAGGAGATTGAGAATTCCAAGCAACAGGAGGAAAAGGATTCCGAGGAGGAGCAACTGATAGTCGATGAGGGTGGCAAGGAGGACACCACTGTGGTGGCCTGCTTGCTTCAGCACGTGGATCAGCTGTAAAGCCTCTCTATCCTCTTTATCCTGTTGCTTACGTATAGTTTATTTTGTGTAGTTGTGTTTGATCCTCTTTGGTCCTGTTTCCTTTTAGTTGATTTTAACTTTTAAAAGGATTTTTATAAACTTATATTCTATCCCCCTTTTAAATCCATTTTTAAGAACAAAATTAGTAATGGGAACAGGACTCTTAATACAGAACTTCCCCACAAATGAGCTTTCTCTTCGTGCCACTAAGAATACCTAAAACAAATATCCTTTCTTCCCCTCTATCTAATCTAACTAATTATCGGCCTGGCGGTAGCCTCTAATTGGTTTCAAGAACTTTACTGTCCAAATGCATTAGAGGTAGAGCCATGGGCCTAGGCCAACATCTATTCTAATCGAACATTACCCTCAGGCCCCTTGTTGTATGTTATTATTACCAAAACATTATCATTAACACTGAGGATTACTGTGGTGAGGATAGTATAGTATGCGGTATATGCTATATGTAGTTGCGTAGTTGATAACTGTTGAGAAAACCTTACAAATGAAACGAACTTAAAGTCTGAATGATGGTAACGTGTGCAGCGGTTTTAGAAACGAAAACAAATTTACAAAAACGTAACTGTAAACGAATGTATATCTATAACTATAGAAACCCAATCTCGGCGACCGACGAGTTTGTATTCCTGCGACCCCCACTTGTATATAAGTATCTACTTTATATATATATATAAGTATCTATTTCTAGAGGGAATTTCCATACGGATTTTATACGGGGTCGCAGCGAACCAGTCTAAGTTCAAAAATTGTCAAATTGAAATGTGTGTTTTTTGTACGTTGTTGTGAGGTATCGAGAATAGCGAGCTTTGTCAATTGATCATCCTCCCGACTCCCGGTCTGACCGGAAGTACTTCGATTTTACTAACCCCAAACCCCCTTCTATTTGTTAAACTTTTTGTCTATCCACCTGTGTATCTGTAACTCTTTGATTCTTCGATTAGTCGTAAGTGTTTGTTTGTTATAAATGTTTATTATTTTTTGTTTACATCGCTATGGATCTTTAGTTATGCTGTCAATGGATTTAAATCGACGTCTCTGCGGCGTGAAATTCTAGTTTTAATGTCGTGTTCCCAGATCATCGTCATGGAGTCTATATATTTCTGTTTTATCGCTTGGAACAAAGTTTAGCTTTAAATCTTTCTACCTAATAATTCGCATTGCAAATGAATGTTAGTTTGTTTGTAAAACAAAGTAAAAAAAAAACACAAAACCCAGAGAACCCATTTTCGTTCTAAAACAAGAAAGTTTATATTCAGCAACTCCCTCAGAAAAGGGAGATTTTAAAAAATATTTGAACTTAATAATAAATCATAAATGTGCCTCAGGCTTTATTGTAAAACAATTATATACCACAAAATGCATTAAAATGAAAATGAAAACCATAAAAAACAAAGAAAAGCTAGCTACGTATACATACATAAATAGATTAATAGAATGTTATACGAGTATAATTAAATATACACTCATTTACAAAATGCAAGCTAGGGAAACAAATGAATTTGTTGAGAACCTCAGATTCAGCCAGCAACTCTTAGTCATCGAGCAAATCATAAAAAATTAAATAAACCGAATTGCACCCATAGCCTAACTAACGTAAACATTGTCAGCTAAATTCTAAAATATATAAACAACGACTCGATTTGAGCATTTATTTTTAAGCCAAAACATCCCCGCATACCGCTTTGAACAACAATAAACAATTATACTACGAGTACGATTTAAAATAGCAATAGCCCTAAGTATGGTTAAAAAAATAAAAAATTGAACATATTGTCACCGGGAACACTTTAGATGAGATAATCGCAGTTATACAGAAACAATGCATTAAAGATAAACGAACCAAAACTGTACTTTTTTATAAGATATTTGAATGACATAAAATACAGATAACAGAAACTAAAAAAAAAAAGATTTTTTTATTCATTTTAAGGGATATCTATTGTGGGAATTATTAAATTTATGGATCGCTTTAAGATGAGTCCCAACCTTCTCAATTAAACACTTACTTATTTCTGTTAATTATATTTTAATATTTTTTATTAAACGTTTAGTTTTAAAATAATAATATGCAATTAATATTTGTTAAATATACATAATAATACCTTTAATTTTAATATGCGTGAGTGTGTGTTTTATTATTTTCCCCGAATGTTTACTTTTACGTTTTTTTTTTCGTTTATTGTTTTATTAATTTTACATGTAAATTTAACTATTCATTTTTATACGTTGTTTTTATATGCATTTTACATGAGATTTATTTTAATAGCGCCAAATTAATATTCCATTTGCTACAACTCGGGCCCTCGTATTCGATTCCAGCGCCAGACCCTATATATAATATATATATTACAATATTTACGTATAAAAATCATTTATGCGCCCTTGATGTAAATACATATTCGTATTTGAATCTTTTTTTTTAGGTTTTATTTATTTTTTACTCATATATTACACTACGCTAATAGCACATTTGAAATTCCCATTATTCGCTATTCAAGTATATTGTTAGTTATATAAGTTTAATTATATTTTATTATTATGTTTCGCTAAATATTTTGTTTGTTTATGCTTTTTATTTATTACTTTATTTATTAAATGCTTGTAAATCATTTATTTGTTTCTTTTTTTTCGCTTCAATTGGATTCCTGATATTCCCTTGACGCCCCCGCTCTGCCGGCTTCGTATATATAATATATAAGTATCTATATATATGTATATATATATATATTTATGTATATATGTTGTATATGCCTGCTATAATATAATATATAATATAAAATTGTTGTTGTTTATTTCGCTGAGGTGGAAAATTCATTAATTTATAAGGTTACTTGTTGTTCTGCTGCTGTTGCTGTTGCGTATTGCATATTGCATGTTGCATGTTGCATGTTGCATGTTGCATGTTGCTTGTATACATTATCTAATTTCCTCTACTTCAGTTTAGAATTATTGTTTTTGCGATTAATCTGTTAAAGTATATGCATATATCCTCTTCGTCCCTATTTTGAGCACATGCCTCCTAAATGCGAGCGCAAGTTAAAATATTAAATATTAAAAAAAAATGTTAAATAAACTTTGATTCGTTTGTGCTTTTATTTGGTTATTCTATATTCGTGTTGGGTGAATATATCAAAATCTATTGATGCAAGTAAAGTATGCTAATTTTTTTCATACATATTCGAGAGGCTCTTCACTATCCTCGTAATATTTTTTTGAAAAAAGAGGAACGGGTTCGGATTTGGAGGGTTGGTCCCAATTCAACAGCGCGGTACTTTTCGCTTCAAAATGAAAAATCAAAAACCATAACGTTAATTAGTTGACAATTTTATTTCAAAATAATAATAATAATAAAGACAAAACATTCAACTTATGGGCAAACGTAATTAAACAATAATGAAAATTAAATACATAATCATAGTAGTTGGTAATCGGTACAGAAAAGTCAGTAACATTGTTCATCAGCATTGTTGGGTTCAACCTTACAGCCTAATACGAAAACGTGTCTAGCCTAATTAGATCTTGCAGTGAAATAATAAAAAAATACACTAGTAGACAGGAGACAGTTTTGAAAAGACAGTTTAAGAAAAAAAAAATAGTTTTTTTCGAAAATTTTTGTGTAGAAAACAAGGCAAACGGATAGCTGGGCTTTACAATAAGTTAGCTATGCATATACAATTCATTTAATTTAAATTACAAAATTTTTATTCAATACAATATAAGTTATGGGATCCAGTCCGGCATTCCATTACGACCCATTCGATCCATAGATTTAAAAAATGTACAAATAATGTGGCTAAAAGTAGCAAGCATTGCATACTCTTCTGGATTTTCTCTCATTTCTTTCTCATTCCTATTCAGCAAATTGAACTAAATTAGTTTACTAAATTAATTACTCGTTGTGGTGGTGGAGTTGTTGTTCATGGGCGCCATCAGCTCCCCCGTCTGGCTGCGACTGTCCAGCGACCAGTCCCAGTCCTTGCCCTTCGGCCGGAACTTGGAACTCTTGTGATGGTGCTGCTGCGCTTGAAGATAGCCACTGTGGTGCGGCGATGACTTCTCCTTTGGCGACTTGCCGGATTTAGCAGCAGGCCCTCCTCCTGCACTTGTGGCATTATCCAGATTCGGTGGCCCGTTCCCGGCCGCATCGGCTGCCGTTGGCGGAGCACTGGAGTTGGAGTAGGCCAGAAGCTCGTCGCAGTCGTACTCCCAGTTACGCTCGCAGAACTTCTTCTTGTAGTGCTTCTCGGAGCTGCTCTTCGACTTGCGCTGGTACTTCAGTGGTATTCCACCCAGATCTCCGGTCAGAGGCGGTCCACTGGCCAGGGGCGGGGTGGCCACGCTGGCGGCACTGGGACTCGGCGTCCTGGGCAGTCCCACATCCGACAAAGGCGGCGATTCAATGGTCTCCACTGGCGACACTGTCTTTAGGGAGCTGCCCGCATGCAGGGATGAGGAGGCCGACGACTTGATGCTGCTGTCGCTCAGATGATCGGAAATATGATGGTGTTGCTGCTGCGGCTGCAACTGTTGCTGCTGCTGCTGTTGCGGCAGATGGTTGCTGTTGCCGCCGCTGCTCTGCTGGGCATGATGGTTGTACAGGCTGTTGCTGTTGCCGATCGGCAGCTCCAGCTGGGAGGAGCTCGACGAGGTGGACAAGAAGGTACGCACCGCGTCCGAGTTGCTGCTGCTGTGCGTGATGCCTGAGTCCGGGGAAGTGTTGCAGCTGATGGAGGCCGGCACAGTGTCGCCATCGATGCTGCGCCGCGTCTTGTCCAGCTCCGTGCTGGCGAAAGCCACCAGGCGATCAAAACCAGAGCTGACCCGGTGCTGCCAGTGGGATTCATCATCGGCGGCAATAACATCATCTATGGAGAATCGCAAAAAAAAAATATTAATATAATCCCAGGAATAAATTAAAGGGTAAAAAGAGTGCGAAGTTGGCTCAATTTTTGGGGTGAGTGGGTGGCTTTGGCGGATTCTAATATTATTCTGAGGAAGTCGGTCAAATATCCTAGAGCCTCTCAGGATCTTTTCTTTCTGAATTATCAGTTTGTTTGTTGTTTTTGTTTGTTTGGCGTTGCGTCTGGCGTGCAGGAATATATGTTTGTTGTGTTTTTGGTGTTTGTGTTTGTATGAATGGGTGTTTTTTTAGATGCATTCTTGTGTGATAGTTAAAACAATAGTGATTACATAATGAAATCAAATAATAATAAAATTAAAAAATAATAAAAATAAAACAAAAATCATAAAGTAAATCATAAATAATAGAAAGAAACCAATTAGGCGCAACAGAACTTACCTCATGCTCGTTAAAAATTTCATAATTTTTTTTTTTTTCATAATATATACTTTTTTTATTTTGTAATTTTTTTTTTTTTTGGCATATGAATTCTGTACTTTTAGTAGAAAAATTATTAAACGCAAAAATTAAAAGTTGTCTTTTGTAGGTTTCTGATTTGAAATCATTGTTTTTTTTTTTGTTTTTTGTCATCTTGTATATTATTTTGTTTTCTGCTTATTATTAATTGTTATTTATTAGAAGATTTGTTTCGTTTTTAGGCCCAACAACAAACATGTTTTTTTTTTCAGGAATTTTGAGGTATGCAAGTCAATCAATCAACCAATTCAATTCAATTCAATTTCTTTTTTCAATTCAATTCAGTTTGTTTCAATGCAATCTTTTAGACTGTCTCTGTGGTTATGGTTATTGGGTGGTATTTGGTATTGTGGGGCAACTACTACTACTATCGGCCAGAACGTATCCATTCAGATTCTGACTACTATGGGCATGGGCATGGTCAGCTGATTGGGCCAGCTTCGTTGGGCCAGACAGTGTCGTGCGAAGGCGACGTCTGGGATCGTAATTAGTTATAGTACGTTGCGTTGCCAAATCGTTAACTGTATGGAGTAGAGCATAATAGAAGGGATAATAAAGAAGGCTGGATAAGATGGGTGGTCTTTGGTTTTTTTTTTTGGTATTGTTTTTTGTATTGTTTTATGGTTTTTTTTTTCGTTCTTAGCATTACAAAAGTTTTGGCATTTTCAGGTTTTTTTTTCGAATTTTGTTTTTTTAGTAAAATTTGAAAATTAATTATATGCATTATAATAACATTCCAGAAAGTTGTTTGTTTGTTTTTTTTTTTTTTTGTTAATTTCGAAATAAATGTTTGTTTTGTGTGTAGTGTAGTGTAGTGTGTATTATGTGTGTGTGTTTTTTATGTATGATTTTTTTTTTTTACAAATAGCATAATAGCTTGAAGTGTGTGTTTTTTGTGGGTGGAAGTGGCTCTGGGTATCATATATTATAATTATATATGCAGTAGATATAGATGATTGATTTGGCATGACGCTTATTTTGAGAGAAAAATAGGATCTAAGTTACTTTCGGCATGTTGGATGTTGTTGGCTTTGATTCCGTTTATATATTATTTTATATATATTTTACAATAAAGACTCTTTCCGATCTTTGGCGATCAAGGGGCTCTTAATTTATGTGTTTTTTAATGGTGTTTTTTTTTTTTTTATGGCTGCTAAACAATTCTCTGTTAGTGTTTTTTACCTTCAAAAGTTCAACAGATTTCAATGGTTATGGCGGAAAATAATAATAACATGAAAAGCATTACAAAATCATAAGGAAATCATAAATTAAAATGCAACAGCTACTGAAATGAAAATAGAAGCCAATAGTAAGGATATTTCTACGAGAGTACAAAGTGAAGGACAATAACCAAACTACGAACAACACACAACATTTAAAAAATAAAGTTTTCGGATTTATAAATTTTATAAATGAATATAATTCTCATTGTGGTTGTTTGGTGTTTACAGTAAAAATATGTACATCTTCTCAAGCTTAGTCAGAATCGGAACAGGAATCAGAATCCGAAGCAGAGCTGGACTGGGATGCCCCTAGCTGACCCTCCTCTGACTTCAGTTCCGGCCCTGACACAGCCCTCCTCTTCATGGTTAGATCTTCTGCCACCGTTTGGGCGACAAGTCGACAAGTTTGAAAATTGGGCGAATGCTGGTGAAGATTAAGCGGTTCTTGCAAATAGACTACATGTGCTGGTGCTTGTGCAGGTTGTGCAGGTGCGTGTGTGGGTGGTAGTGGTGGTGGTGGTAGTGGTGATGGTGCCCTGGCCGAATATGTGGCTTGGTCTACGTATAGCTTACCATCGTCGGCGGCATTGGCATTCCGCCGTTCCCCCAGTGTGGGTGTAGTGCTGTGACTGTGGCCATGACCATGACCATGTCCGAGATGTGGCACGCGCAACGGTTGCAGGTGCGCCTGCTGATGCTGCTGCAGCATCTGGGTCTGCGACTGGTGCGACGACAACTGCAACGGCCTCTCGTCGCCCATCAGCGAGTTGATCTCGGGACTCATGAGGAGCGGCGGCTCCACCAGCATCTTGCCACTGTTGCTGCCACTGCGACGTCCGCACGAGGACGATGAGGACGAGGGTGTTGGCGAGGGCGTGGTTGCATCATGAGCCGGTGGCGGCTGCAGCACCTGTCCGTTGGCGTAGATGTGGGCGTGATGGGACTGACCGGAGTTCGGCGGCGCATCGTAGTGGGCCAGCTTCGAGGGACGTGGCGGCTGTTGGTGGGGCGCCAACGGTGAGCTCCTCTTCACGCCAACTGAAATCGAATATCCGGAGGTCAGTAAAGTTCTTAGAGTTATGGAAACTGGCGGCTAAGTGAGTTGCTTGAAGTGCTTTGGATTGAAGGGCTGTAGGAGAGGAGGATCTACAATCTCTGTTATTTTGTGCCTTTTCAGATTTTCGAAATTTATTTTTTTGAAAAATAGAAAGTACTCCTCCCTTTACATATAGAGTTCCCTAGCCATTTTCTACTGATCCTCCTGGGGATCTATTTGCACCCAAACAAGTCAATGCCGCGACGTCGCTTACGCTCCACTTTGTGCGGTGTTCCGTTGAGGTTGGCGGCATGGTGGTGGTGATGGTAGTTGTGGGCCGGCGGCGCTTGGTGGCCGTAGTGGTTGGAGAGCTCCAGCGCAGAGTTCGATGCGGACGAGGAGGAGGAAGCAGCAGCTGCTGCCCGGCGTTGGCGCTCCTCAGTCTCCTCTTTGTACTTCCTGGCACGAACGTGATCCTGTAGAGAAGCAGCTAGACCTAAAGGTAGAGAAGAGTTCAGGGATAAATCGAGTAAGAGTAAGAGTATCCTGAGGGAACATACCCTCCAGTGGCGGATTGGCTCCATTGAGACGTGATCCTCGCATAGCAGCTGCTCCCGATGATCCCGAACCGGCCCCCTTGGACTGCTTCTGCTGCTGCTGCTGCTCCTCGTGGAAGTAGGCTTCGATGCTGCCCTTCAGCTCCGCCCGAGGCAGCGCCACAGGTTGGTAATCTCGTCCAGTTCGAGCCGTGGCCGCATGGTGTTGAGCTGCAGGCGGCGCAGTTGCTCCTGCTCGAGCAGCTCCCGCTCCCTGTGCCTTCTGGACATAGGCTACGTGGGCCAGGGTGGCCAAGTTACTATTCCCACCGGCCGAACCCACCGATCCCCTCTCCTGGGCGTAGCTGGTGGGATGCGGTTCCTGCGACTCCTCGGACATCGGTCGGACGTGCACGCGCTCCGGCCTCTGGGCATTCAGGTTGATGAGCAGACGCTCGTTGGAGCGCTCATTGAGGAAGGCCCGCTCCATGAAGTGGGCACCTCCCGTGCTCATGTTCACGGCTGCGTTGATGATGCTCTGGTGCGAGATCTCCAGAGTGCGCTCGATCTCCCCGTTAACCAGATCTCCGATGGTCTTGCCGGATGTCGGGGCACCCGAGCCGGGGAGCGGTGGTGTGGCCTGGGGTGTGCCGTGCTGGCTGAGCTTCTCCTGGGACAAGTGCCGGCGCAGCGCCATTTTGGCCGGTGACACCTGCGTGTAGTCCGGCTGCGAGGAGTTGGAGCTGGGCCGGCTGGGCGGACGGATGCGATAACCGCCGTAGTCCGAATTGGCGGAACTGGCCCGAGGCAGCAGCTCCAGCGGCTGCTGTTGCGGCTCCACTATCAGTTGCTCCCGGCTGCTGGATCGCTGGAGAAGATTCTCCGAAGGCGGTGCCTTGAATTCGTTTGGATGATGGTGGTGCTGAAGGTGCTGCTGCTGTTGCTGCTGCTGCTGCTGTTGGAGGCGGTGCTGCTGATGCTGGTGATGCTGCTGGACCTGGTTCTGCTGCTGCTGGTGCTGCTGTTGCTGCTCCTCCGCTCGCATCTGCTGGCGCTGGGCGGCATGGGCCGCTGCGGCCAGCATCAGAGCATGCTGCTGCTGCTGTTGCTGCTGCTGGGCCATGAAGTGCTCATAGCTGCTGGCGCTAACGGAGCTGCGCCGTCGCTGGTAACTCAAGTCCGTCGAACCAGTCTGCTGGCCGGCGCCGGCGGCGTACAGGGCGGCCATGTGAGACGGCGGTGGTGGAGGAGGCGGTGGCGCCTGCCTCACCGGCGAGTACTTCGGCTCCTTGGCCGCCTGATACTTGCCCGATACCGTGGCCTTGCCGCCATACGCTCCGTACGGAAGATTCGCCGGCGGTGGCGGCGCTGTGGAGGCAGCTGCTCCGGCTCCCGGGCCCGGCAGCGGCGGTGTTATCGGGGATATTGTCGTGTTCGCATTCAGATGCATCAGTCCCTGCGTCGAGACGGTGATAATGTTGTGCAGACTATTGGGCAGCTGCTGCTGGCCGGGATTCATGCTACCCGGCTGCTGCAGCTGCTGCTTGGAGCGCTTGGGCGCCGGACTGTGCAGGGGCGAGGGTGAAGGCGATGGCTCCACCGCCTTGCTGCGGTGCTCCTGATCCTCGTTCAGGGCCGTGGTGATGATGCTCTTCAGCCGGTCCTCGAAGTTGGCCACCTTCGGCGATTCCTGCTTGATCCGGCTGGCGGAGAGGCCGCCCAACTCGCACTTCGGCAGGAGCGAGGCGGTGACCTGTTGCTGGCTCTGCTGCTTGGGCGCCGGCATCAGAGTGCTGTCCTTGTAGTGATGGCCCGGCGAGGACTTGATGCTCACGGGAGCAACGGCGACGGGATTCGGTGGCACTCCAGCCTCGGGGATCGCCTTGTTCTTGCCGTTCACCTGGTACGTGGGGGCGGCGGCTCCCTGGAACTTGCCCGCCTCGATCTGACGGCATGTCTCCACGATCTTCTGGGCCAGTACCTCGGGATTGCTCTCCTGGATCTTGCCCACCTCAGGCACCTCCGGCCACTCCTGCGATCTACCCCGATGCTCGCGACTGCGACGCGAATTCTTCACACTATTCAGCTTGCTGTTTGGCACGGACACGGGAGTAGAACCGGCAAGGGCGGTGGATGGAGTGGAGGACCCTGACGAGGCGGTGGAGGGCGATCCGGTGGCCAAACTCATGTTGGTTCCTTGGGCCAGCAGGACCGCCGCTGTGCTCCTTTCCTCGGCGGTCTTCTGCAGCACAGTCGTCTCCTGTTCGATGGTGGACACCTGGGCGTAGAGCTTCTTCCGCTGGCTCAGGGTGTTGGCTATCTCCTTGAGCACCAGCTCCTGCGCCGTGGTCTCCGACAGTTCCGGCGGCATCTCCAGCTTCACCTTTCCATTGGCTCCGGTGCAGAGTTTCTGGTACTCCGACAAGTTCTTCAACTGCTTACTGAGCAGATGCTTCTGCTCGCCCTCGTAGTAGGTGACCTCGTTGCGCATCCGGCTAACCGTGTGCTGGAGATCCTTGTGCCGGCCGACAATCTCCTTGGCCTGGGCAATGAGATCGTTGGGGGAGTTGACGTTGATGCCCAGCTCGTTCATGCGGACCTTCAGCAGCGCCACACTGTCATCGATCAGGACCTTGATCTGCTTGTCCAGCTGGCTGGCCCGGTTCTTCAGACGCGCCATCCTCTCCTGCTCCTGGGCCAGCTGCTTCTGCACCTGCGGCACAAAGGCACTCGACTTCATCTGATCGATCATGGCCATGTACTGCGACCTGAACACATCCAGCAGGATCTGCAGGGCGTACGGGGTGTCCTGCGGCGCCGTCGGTATATCCAGTTCAGTGTGGGCCATATTGTCGGTGAGCAGGGCGGTCAACTGCTGATCCACTGTCCCGGGAGCGGCCGGCAGCTTCTTCGTCATCGCGTCCAGGGAGGTACTGAGCACGGTCTGCTTGTGAAGCGCCTCCAACCCGACGATCTTCAGCGACTTCCTGCCCCTCGCTCCCTTCTTCATGCGTCCCTTCCGGCCGGGGCCACCGATGGCCGCTCGCGGCTGATCCTCCTTGGAGCTGGAGTCCTTGCTGGCCGTGGCTGCTGCCACCGCTGCTGCCGCCGCCTCCGCCTCCCGCTGGGCAGCTGCCGCCGACTTGCTGGCAATGGCAGCCTTGCGCGTCAGCTTCTTGCGCTTCTTCTGCGTGGCAGCTCGTGCCTGGCGGCCAACTACTCCTCCTCCGCCGTTACCATTGCCATTGCCCGCTCCCGTGTTGCTGCCCCCGTTGCTGTTGCTGTTGTTGTTCTCCTCGTCGTCCGACTGCGAGCTCTTGCCCTTGGAGCTGCACCAGTCCGACCACACCTTGCGGGTCATCGGCCCGTTCGAGGCGGAGGTGGCATTTGTGGTCGTGGTGGTGTTGCCTCCATTGCCGTTCGTCGCCTCGCCATCGCTCTCCGTGCTGCTCTCCATGTCCAGGCTGCGCTGCTGCTGTTGTTGTTGCTGCTGCTGCTGCAGTTGCTGGCGCGTCTTGGAGTTGGCCGCTGCACTTGCTCCTGTTGCTGGCTGGACGCCGACACCTGCTAATCCACCGCTGCCGCTGACATTGGCCGGCGATTGGGATTTCTGACGCTGCAACTGGGCGGCACTGGCGGCTCCGTTCGACTGCTCCCGCTCCCGCTCCCGATGATGATTGTTGTGGTTGTTGGCGTGGTTGGTGTTGTTGGCGTGGTGGTTGTGGTGGTGGTGCTGGCCCACGTTCGCCTCACGCTTGGCACGATCTCGAGTGGTGCGCACGGTTCCTGAAAGAGAAAATAATTTAATTTTAAAAAGGGATGCATATTTTATCTTCTACGAACTAATCACTAGTCGGAATAGATCCTAGATCCTAACCTTATAGACTTTAATTAACTAATCTAAGATCACACAAAAGGACACTCTTTAATCTTAAAACACATTCAACAATTGAACATTAAAGGAAAAGTGACGAACTGAATGATTCTTCCGCAGAAATAATAAATAAATGATGAGAAATCATAAGGATCTTGAATGATTCCGATCATGACTGTTTGTGTCTAGTGTTTCCTAGCCAGTTGTGTCCTGTGCCCATTTTTGTGTTGTTGTTGTTGTTGTTGTTGACTTACCAACGCCCTCGTGATCGTTGCCGCCTTTGGTTTTCAGGCGTTGAAAGTATCGCTCCAGAATGGTGCGATCGATCACATGGAGATAATACGAGACGGGCTTGCAGGTCCACGAAACAGAGCCCTTGAGTGGCGGAATCTCGCTTACGTGCATGATGGTGCCAATGTCACTGAGGTTCCTGCAAGGACAAAAACTATTACTTTCTAATCCTTTAGTGTAAAAGTTTGTAAGATAATCAGACCTGTCGGTGATCCGAAAGTTGAGGGGACAAAAGGACTTGGAGGAGACCACTCTCGCTCCATCGCGCAGATCCGCAAAGCGCTCCTTCAGCTGATGATCCACCGTCGGCCCGAACGCAAAATTATTCACAAACACCAGCGTGGAGGAGGTGATCTTCTCGCGATGCTCATCGACCAGGAAGTCACCCTTAATAAGCTTATATTCGCAGTAGCGCTTCCCAAACCATCCCATGTACTGGCGGAAGAACACATCCATCCGCTCGGCATACCGGGCCGGAGTGTCCGCCTTCTCGATGCCGATGCACGTCTTCAGGGGAAAGGATCCAGCCATCTGAAGGACAACCTGACCGACACCAGAGCCGAGATCGATGAATGTGTCCTCCTTGCTGACGGTGACGTGCTTGAGCATCTGTTGGACCAGCTCGTAGCTGGTCTCGCCATACACCTCCGGCGAGAATGGCTCATACTGGTTGAGCTTGTCGGGATCGAGTACGGCAGCATTGTAAACTAATTGCAATATGTGTCTTAGAAGGCTAGGATGAGCGAACTTGTTCAGGCGCTCGGCGGGCAGTGAAGTTCCTTTTTCCTAAAAATTTAATAATATTATTAAGATTGATTTTTTGTATAAGGATTGAAAGGATAAACTCACCAATGCAACAATACTGTCGACGGCCTTGTTGAAACGATCGACCAGACCGGTCATAGTCTTATAGCAGGCAGTGTCTATTTGGTTGAGGTTCGTCTCCTCGAAGGCCGATGACATCGATGGCAGTTCATCGCAAACGAACTTAATGGTATCGATAATATCGATGCCATTATCATGTTTATCCTGTCCGTGTCCGATTTGTAAGGGCCAGGCGAAGGTGATGACGTCGGAGGAGCCAGCGGGTGAGCGCAACACCAAGTCCTTGACTTGGGGTGTGGCCATATTTTTTTGTCCGCTTTCCTCTTGGCCAGCCTCTTATTTTCTTTTTATTATTATTTTTTTTTTGATGTGCTTGGCAAAGAGCAAGAGATCTATGCTTTTTTTTCTTTATTTTTTTCAATATTTTTGTTTTAGAGAGAACTAAAATATGTGTTTTTTGTGTGTGTGGGACTTGATGAGAGTGAGGTTATGTTTTCGATGATTCAAAAATTGGCATAGGATTTGTGATTTTTCTTTCTTTTTTTTTTTGTGGTTATGTCGAGGCGTTTACGTTACTACAGGATAATTTATATTTTATACGGATTTTTTTTGTCGATTTGTTGTCTGGATGTCTTAGGAACAGTGGCAGCGTTGGGTTTATTTATTTGGGCTAATAATTAATAATTTATTATCCTTATTATCCTTCAACTATTCTTAACTTTACGTTTCGTTACGTAAAACGTTACGTAGCATTTACGTTATTCTCTCCTGCTGCTTTTCCTCCTTCTTCTGCTGCTGCTCCTACTCTTCTGCTTCTGCTTCTTCCGCTTCTTCCTCTTCCACTCACTTCCGCTCTTCCGCTTCTTCCAGCAGCAGCCGTGACAAAATATAAAAGTAACTGATGATAGTTGCGTAATTTGATATTTTGCTGGATGTTAAGAAAACGATGCATTTTCTTCAGTATTTGGCCACAACATTTTCCAAATGTTATCCTTTCTCGTTAAATTATTTCGTTCATCGTCGTCCTTCCTGCTGATTCTTTCTTCTTATAGACACGCGATCAGTTTCGTGTCAGTAGTAGTGCGTGCCGTGACACGCGCATTTAGCTGAATACCGTTATGCATATTGCACGCGCCTTGGCCCAGTGTTGGAAAGTGTTTCTTTTTTTGTGTAAATCCGTGTTATTTATGTGCTTTTGCAACACTCGCGCCCCTATTTTTTATTTACAGTTATTTGAATGATTTTTATTTTTTTTTTATATTTTGAGTCTGTAAGAGAGGAGAAAAAGAGAAATGGTAAATGAAAAATAATAGTATATAAGGTGAATAATTAAAAAATATATAAATTATAAATAAATTGAATGTAAGTTTATGAAAAATGGTATGGAATGGAATAAAATATGGAATTAAAAGTAAATGCCATCCATTTATGAGGCATATAACTAACTATAACTAAGCTTATATCGATTATAATATTATATTCTATCATTGAGAGAGTGTTCACTTTAAAATACATTAAATTTTGAGACTGAAATTTATTCCCAGAGAAATATATTTTATTTCATTAATATGCAGCACCTCTTTCGCCGAGATCAGGGTGGTGGCTTTCGTTATTTGTTTATTATGCTAATTAAGGATTCCAGGCACGTTTCATGGCTTTTTTTTTTTTGTAATGTAATTTTTTTTTTTATTATTTAATGTGATGCCATTTTTTCTATTTTTTTTTTTTTGTATATTTTTGGTGGGCGTAGACTACAATGTGACTTCATTAGCATAAACAACGTTGACGACAGTCTTTTTTTTTTCTTCCCCCAAAAGAGACTGCGTGGTGCTGGGGGTGGTAGCCATTCGCTGGAAAATCAATAACAACCCCCCATTCGGCACTGAATTAAAGAATTCCTCGAAATACCCGTCACTTGTGAGAATTCTAATTAAAGCTTATTGCCGGGGGCAAGTTGAAAATAGCATAGAATATAGTCCGTCCATGGGCTTAGTCGAAGCTTGAAGCTTCAATAAACGGGGTTCGGGGCGGGGCGGGAGTTCGGGGCGCAGTCAGTCTAGCGTTAACATTTTTGGCTAGACAAGCGCCACATTAAATTGAATGGGTTTTTGTCCAGCCCACAGATACAGATACAGATACAGTCTATGTGCCATGGCATAGCATACCACTAGATATACATATAATCTAACCCGTCTGGAAACTGCAAACAAAACTGCAGTAGCTTATGTACAAACACGTCCGGTAGATCATATATATCTATGTGGAAATGTATATAGAAGCTGGGTTATGTGGCTTGTTGTTGTTGTTTATGCAGGCACGTGTGCTGTATCCTCATTCATCCTGTATCCTCCCGCTCCTGTATCTGTATCTGTATCTGTGTCTCTGTCCTGGGTGTATTTGTGCATCTGTATCTACATAAAACCATGACAGCCCCAACAGACAGGCAGACAAAAGCTTCATGTGGCCTCCTGCCACCCACACCTCCTTGCCACACCGACCACAGGTCGCCCATTTCATCCATTTCCAACGCAAAATGGCAACAAAAAATAGCATCGATAGCTACAACAATTTATTGTTAATCAATAAAGGTGAAAAAAATTGCATTTTCTGGATTTTAAAGGCAACTGGAATTTAATTTTCTACCACAGATTCTATCACTTGATGTATACAAAATATTTTAAATAATATTTTAAGTACTTGTTTATTATTCTAGTGGCCATTAAACAACTCCCCCAAGGACCTCTTCAAAGTAAGCCCATTTATCAGCCATTGAACTTAGCCGTCTGCCGTAAAATCAAAAAGGCAAAGTCATCTCCCATTTAGGCAGACCAGACAGCCGTCAACAAAGGATCTCATCTCATCCTACATCCTATACTCTATATCCCATATCCCTTCTCCCAAAGCTACTGTCTAGCTGGCTCTAAAAAGGGATGTTTTCTAAAAAGGACTTTTGATTTTTGTCCTCTTGCTTGAGGCAATTATTTGCTTGGAAATAAATGTTAAAAAAATAAAATTAAGCAAAACTTGAAACAGAAAATAAAAAATAAATATAAACACTTTCAAAGCTAATTAGACACTCCCACGTTGTTTATATTGCACTTTTTTATTTTTTTAATATTATTTTTGCTTGTCTGTGGAGGCGTGACACACATTTAGAGGCTCTATAGCACCCACACTCATACTCATACTCATATTCATATTCGTATTCACACTCATTCTCTGAAAAGTTGACACAATTATGAGAGGTTATGGGTTCTAGTTCTAAAGCGCTTTTAATTTACTTAAAAAGCAATCTCTTTCAACTCTCCAACACTGGCAAGCTACACTAGGAAAATTAGGGAGAGCATTAATAAGTCATAAAAAAAAAAAATTATAAGCAAAATAAATAAAATTCCCTAGAAAAAACTCTATTATTTTTAATATTTCTTGGAATTTCAAACCAAATTTTTAATATTTTTTTGTGAATATAATCTTTTTATGACTTTTTATGACCTTTCTTTTTTTTATGAGTTTCTGCCCCAGAAACCACGCAGTCTGCCTTGGTTCCTGCCCTCTCCCACTTTATTCTCCGATATTTCCCAACTAAATTAAGTTTTAATTAAAAACTATAGCCTGTAAAGTACATAGCTCACAAGCAAGTTCTCAAAAATATATATCTCAAAAATATAAATATACTTTTCCTGTTCTAAACGCAGTGTGTCAAGGTCGTCAATTGTGCTGGCAATTAAAGCATTTGTCAATTATAGTATTTGGCTCTGTTTCGGGCTCTGTTTATCTAATCGGCTGGTGGCGTTCGGTTTCATTTCATAATATGCCTGATTTCGCATTCCATAACAAACAAATACGTCAATGATTGTGTTTTATTTTCTGATAATTTGTTTGATTTTTTTTTGCTTTTCTGAGGGTCACGTGTTGGCTGTCATTGCCGCCCCGTTTGTGTTGGCTGGCCCCAAGTGGGCTACCAAGGTCATATTAGTTTACGCTTTGATTTCTCGTTAATTATTTCTGCCGTCGAGCTCTCTCTAGTTCTAACTACATTTTTGTTTATTTTTCTTCTTAAAACTTTGATCATAAACATTAGTTTTTGCCTTTTGAATATTACTTTCCGGGTTGAAAGTCTATTGAGGTCACTCTATCACCATTTTCTATAAAAAAAAAAATCCATAAATGCACTTTATATCTATTTGTTTCAAATGTTTGCTGATAAGCCCACGTCATAAAAGAGCCAACCTATTGGAATGTGTGGGCCATTTAATTGTTTACTTTTGACTTAGAAATGAGGCTTGGAAACATCCCGATAAGTGGCACACACAAGTGACCCACTTAAACACTGCTATTTCGTAAGAAAAATAAGGTTTCTGCAACAAATAAGGGGAATATAACGAATAAAATAAAAAGCAACAGAAATTCGTAAAAAAAACAGGCTGCAAGTCAAGCACCTGTCCAGGAAGACCGAGGAAGAGTACTTGTGGTACGTGCCACAGGACAGAGACAGTTCCCCTCCACTTTTTTTTGTTTATTTCGGATGATGGAGCTCCCCCTTGTGATCTGATGCGATCTGATCGGAAGGTCATCAATCGCATTGCTTACATATGTAATTTGTTGTCCTGCGGTTTCCCGAGAAACAGCTGCCACCTGAAGCCGCAAGCGGAAGAGACAAAGGTCTCTTTCTGACATTAAATGGCAATGAAAACATGTGCCAGATGAGAGAGCCTAGTAATTAAATTCATAAAGGAGTAAAGGAGTCAGTTAAGTTTATGATAGTCTTTGAAAAAGAGTTTATTTTTCCATCCACCTTCTCAGATTCTGAGAAGATATGGAACTAAAACAAGAACTGCCTTTTGGGCAGTGCCTTGTTGCCCAACTTCACCAAAATCCACACCATTAACGCACTTTAGAGCCACACCCAGAACTTAAAATGCACAAAGAAACCTCCACAAAAAGAAAAAAAGCTTCAGAGGAACAGGAACAACGACCCCACCCACGAAAGTATGTTTTCTTTTTTGGCAGTTAAGGTGAACTGCCAGAGATTGTTGAGAAGAAAAGCAAAAATTAGACAAGGGCTCAGGTTCAGGCTCAGAAGGGTAATCGATTTTGAATTACCATAAACCATAAGCCACTTACTTGCCAACAAAAACTTGGCACTTCAAAGCAGACCAGAGGCTTCTGGCTTCTGGCTTTAAGCGGCAGACTTTAAAGCGCCCAAGTTGAAAGGCCTCGAAGCTCGAAGGACCAAAAAATGCGAACGTTCAAGGAAAAGTCACTCTTTTGAGCTTCGTTTTTCGGCTTCCTTTTGTTGGGTTTTTAAGGGTGGTGGGCTCTCTGACCTCTCGACCTCAACCCACACCCAAAAAAAAATGCGCATGTTGGGAAAAAAAACGAGGCAACAGCGGCAGCTGATGAGGATGAGAGGAAAATACCTCTAAACTACCTCGTCCCGGGAAGGGTGGGCCGCCGCCCTCAACTTATAAAATATGTATACAGTAATGTGGGTGGGGAGGCCTGGGTCCTGGATCCTACGTCCTTTTGGGGCCTGGCCTGAGCTGAAATATGCAAAAAGTTGTTGAAAAGTTGCCGCTCACAGGAAAGAGAAAAAAAAAGTCATAAAAACGCAGACGCCGGCGTTGGCAGGGAAGGATGATGATGATGATGATGGGTTTTGGGCCAAGTTAGTAGAGTAGAGAGTGGGGGTTTGGGCCAACTTCACATGAGTGGGTGTGGAGGAATTCCAAATATATCTTTTTAGACAAGGATAACTGGGAAATAGGAGTAGGTTCTATACATAATACTAAACTATATAGAACTCTATCCTGTTCCCATCCTATATAGAGCATAACATCTTCGCCTTTAACCTGAAAATCTTCATCTCCTTTATTAGCTTTTACGTCAAAAGGATGCCTCCTCCTTATTGGCCAAATCAGAAATAGTTTTCCGCTAAGCCCTACCCGTCCTGGAGCTGACAGGAGCAGAAATAATCAGAAGGAGCAGGGTGGACTGACAGGCCCGGGATTTAAGTTTAATCAATATTGTTAGAAAGGATCTCTCAACAGAAGTGAAAATTTCCAACCCAAGCATATGCTATTTGTCAGAAATTTCAAGAATAAATTCAACCAGAAATCAAACAACTGATTAATTTATTAAAGCCCCTAATCAACCCTAATTAAAATCAGTCTTGAATTGTTTGCAAAGCTCTTAAAGTTGGAAATATGTGGGTGACAGGAGGTGGGAAGTCAAGTCTGGAAATGAATTGAAATTAAAGCCGCAAACAGAGGCACACGTTCGCCAAGCAAACAAATAATTTCCAAGCAACCGGGGTTGCAATAACAATAATAAAATGGAAAATAAGGAATCACCAGCATTTAGAGAGAAGAATTTCAAAAGCAATAAGCACTCTTAAGCAGCTCTGAACGAAATAATATCCGAGTTTGAAATACCAGACCAGAAAACACTCTAAAGTTATGAAATTTATTAAAACAGCCGTACAATGTGTAGCAGCGGCGCTTGAAAAATCGTATAATTATGAAATTCTTGTAGACCAAATCCTTAAAGAGTAACTCTCTAAGTAATATTCAACCGAAAACACTCTAAAATGTTGAAATTTATTAAAAACAGCCGTACATTATACAGCAGCGACGCTTGTAGAAGTTTTGTAACAATTGTAAAATGCTTATAAGGAGTTTTTATAGAAAATTCTCTTGAATAATCAAGTTTTTCTTACAAAAATCCTATAAAAAGATGAATTTTTGCTGATATTTATAGAAACCGCCGTACATTATGCAGCAGCGACGATTGAAAAGTTTAAAAATAATTGTAAAATCGTTTTTATGAAGTTATTATTAAAAAATCCTCTTCAATAATCAAGTTTTCTTTAAAAAATCAGAAAAGAAAATGCATTTTTTGTTGCTATTTAAAGAAACAGCCGTACATTATGTGGCAGCGACACTGTACAAGTTTTTATTATAAATCTGAAAAAGATTTATTAAAAATTGTCTTTGATAATGAAGTTGTTTTGAAAGAATTCCTAAAATAATAACTAAAAGTAGTCGATTTTTGGGTCTATTACTTATTGGAAGTAACTCTCCTTAGGGGAAGGGTATACCAGAACCCAGTATTGGCGAAAATTGCGGGTGGATTGGCTCGAAAATAATGATGGCAGAGAAGGCAATGGTGAATGGTGGTGCGGTGGTGACGCTCTTGGTGATAATGGGGAGGTTTTATTAACACGGACGGGATGGCAATAGCTTCTGACTCTGCTTTCAGAATCCTGTTCTGCTTTAGCTTCTTCTTCTCTTTTCTCTACTCAATCTCTCCTCCACCTCCTCCCCACCTCGTTCAGCAACAACGTCATCATGTTGTTTATTTTTGTAGCCCGCTTCTTCTTCTTAGTGCTTCTGATTTGGATGTTCTGGCCCGGTGGGTGGAATTGTTAGTGAGAGGAGCGCCCGCCCGCCCGCCACTCTTTCGGCATTAATTGCTTTATCGATTTTTTCTTCGCCAAGTGCTACTGAGTGCAGAGTCCCTCCTTGGCGCGCTAGCACCCCCCTTTTTCCAGCAATTTTTTGTTGTTTTTAGCACAAGGACGTGGAAAATTAAACAAAGCCGAGAGAATTCCTCTCAGTCGGTCTTGCTTTTGTATTTTTTTTTCACTCTTTATGTCTGCCTTGGATACAGTTAGCGGTGGGGTGGGGGAATGGAAAGAGTGGAAAGAAAATGCACTACGATGGAAAAATGAAAAAAAATTGCACCTGCCGCAATTTTCAAAAGGTTTTGCAAACAACAGCAACAACAACGTCAGTCAGAGAACGTCAAAATAAAACCTGAGAGAGAGAGCGAATGTAGGCCAACCCCAATTCCCACCCCGCCCTGCCGCCCCCACTCGGGAAAACCAAAACAGCGACAGAGTTGCCATCCAAAAAAAAAAAAAAAGAGATGGGGAGAAGAAAGGCGGGAAAAAAAAAATCATCACAGAATGCATGCATGCAAAATGGGAGCAAGCAGGCGGGCAGGCCAGGACAGGCACCGGCAGCAGCAGCCGCAACAACAGACCGCCAGGCGGCGCCCCAACAACAACTTCTCCACCGCTCTTTTTAATGCGAAAAAAGGAATGGAATGGAGGAAGGTGGAGGAGAGCAACTGCAGTTAAAGTGAGTGCAAGCAAAAGCCCCCCCAAAAAACTAGGTCAACTATTTCACCAAGTGCGAGAGGGAGAGAGAGACAGAGAGAGTGGGTTGGAATAGAGAAGGTGGGAAGTGGGAGTGAGAGCAAGAACGAGAGCGAGAGATGAGAGCCGAGTGCATTTGTTTCAATTGCGTGCTTAGTTAGTAGGTTATGTTTATGTAAATTTGCATAATTACAAGCACCACCCCACTCCCCCTCCCACATCAAGTCAATATAGCCAGTAGTATTTTCACTTTAAATTAAATAAATTAAATTATTATTTTACAAAAAAGGCTTTAATTGCTGGCACTTTCAGGTGAACTACACCGAAATAGGTCATTTATTGCAATTAAATTTGTTGGGAAAACAAAGTTGTGGAAACTATTTGCCAACTTAAAGCATTATTTGCCGGAAAAGTTGTAGAGAAGAGCAAAGTTTAAAGCCTGAATGAAAAAATATATGAGAAATGGGGTCAGTAATTAATAAAAAAAAAAAAAAAAAAAACACCAGTGCATGCAGGCTTTCAATTATTAAACTAGAAAAAGCAGACAGGAAGAATCTCTGAATTAGACATAAATAGAACAGAAATAGAGAAAATAAAAGAAAAGCGTAGATGAAAGAAAAAGAGGCTTAAGGGCTTTATGGAAATGGGATTTGATTTAATACTTCCAATAAATTTATGAAATATTTCATTCAAATATTCACTGTAAACATTTTTTTTGGTATTCACTGTACTAGGTAATAGCTACTGTACGTGCTAGTGGTCACGTAACTGTATATACTATATAATCAAACCCAACCCAAATCAACTCTGGACTCAATAGCATTACTAAAACATGCTGAAAATACAAAAGGCAATGGAAGACCGAGAGCCTTAAATAAATAAGAGGAAAACCCTGGCTAAATTACAGAGTTGAAAGAAAATAATGTAGACCGAAAACAACAACCTACACCAAATAAAAAAACAAATACAAAAAAAAACAGAACAACAGAAATCAAAAGAACAACGAAACACACACACCCACCAGATACAAAAAAAAAAAAGAAAACCAAAGGGACAAAGGCAAGCCCACAAAATGGGTTGCAGGAGTTGAAGAGAAAAAGACGGAGGGAGAGGGAGAGAGAGGAAAGCAATGTTGCCAATTTTCACTCTCCTAAGCAGGGTTGCTCTGTCACTTCCAGAAGCTCAAACGACCGATAAAAACGGTAACGGAGCATAGAAGAAAAACAAAAAACAAAAAAAAAGGAAGCATATAGAAACAAAATAGAAATTGAAACATCCTTCCTGGATAGTGTTTGTCAGGTTGGTGGTTGCCCCCAGCTACTGCCCTGAAATTTATATGGGAAAATCAAATAGTAGTGGCTGGGTGGAGGTTTTCCCAACACAAGAAGTGCAACAATTTTCCACGGGGTGGTGGTGGTGCCAGAAGAACCTGCCACAAGGGTTGCCATCGAGACTCGGAAGTGTAACCCCAGGGGATGGTCCAGATGCAACTCATAAAACTCCATCACTGAGAAAATCTTTCTTTTATTCAAAATTTATCTTTAAAAAAAAAATGGGACCTATGATTTTCAAATTAATATGCTTAAAATATATTAAAATATGTCTAGTTTATGTTTTTAATTTTTGTTTTTGTGTAAAAATTTAATAAATGTATTAAAGCTCACTTTGCATCCCGGCGGAAAGGGTGCGAGACGAGCATTTCCGGGTAAGTAGCAAAAGTCTAACATTATTTGGGTGGTTTGGGTCGAGTTTTGAGTTCCGAGGAGCTGGGTAGCATTTTACAACGAAGGAAACGAATGGGGGCGCTCTTGAAACAGTTTCCGGGTGGAATTTAAGATGAAATATGGTAAAAAATGTAAATTGAAAAAATAATTTGCTGTTGTTTGAGACTCTGACACAAAATTTATGATGAAACAAATGGGCAAGTAAGAGAGTCATAAAATATAGTTAAAGAAAGAAAAAAATACAAAGAAAGCGATTAAATTTCATGAATTATGGCACATCCCACCTAGCTAGAGAAGCTGTAAGCCGAGATGAGTTACGAGAGATAAAAGGAAACCAGAGATAGAAAGTTTAAGCTTAAACCGAGAGACTATCTGTTGAAGTTTGGCAACCCTGGAACGCTTTGAGAGGAAAAATCTCGTGTGTCGTCAGAGTTCTATGATTCATTTCTATAAAAATAATTTTTATTGCATATTCTTGCACCAAAAATATCCCAAAAATAAATAATAATTTATATGCGCAACAACGAAATAACACAAAACATTTGTGTTTGCATTTTTAACCCAAAAATATGAACGAAAAAATAAATTCAAATTAAACATAAAGCAGACGTTGACAGTTTCAGTTCATTGAACTGAACTTAATTAAAAAATCAAGTTGAAGGTCGTCTCTCCCGCCTGTAAACAATAAAAAAAATAAATAAAACATGGCGACAAAGAAAGCACTCCGAAATATGGATATTTCATTTGAATATACTACGTTTTCGATCCAAAAACGAACAGAATTATTATTATTAGTAATTCGGCAAAGGTCAGTGAACATTAATGCCTAAAAACAACAATAATAAAAATAATAATAAAAGAAAACAATGGCAGATGGACGGAGATGGGGGAGAGGCTGGCTTCGATCATGATCGTTTTCTTAGCAGTGTCTCACAAAAAAAAAACAAAAAAAACCTGTTTTAATTGAAGCTAACTTTTGGCTGCGGTGGTGTCTGGGTGAAGTTTGGCAACAGAGCTCCCCCAGAAAAGGAAAACAAATGCTGTTGGTAACGCTGCATCTCAAGATTGAGAATCATAGGAGATGAGTCAGCAGAAAGATGAGTTAGGAGCTTTGTTTTTAAGAATATATATTATATTTAGTTAGTATATATTTAATAAATATTTAAAATTTAATTTTAATCCCTGAAGATTTTAAAAAGAATTCTCATTTTGGCGGCAAACTCTTAAAAACCCCTAATTAAAACCTAATATTTTGACCTCCACTGTAGAATGATAGATTCCCCCCCCTTTTAGATTGAATTTTTCGTGTGTGAGTGCGAGCGTGTTGCGATTGGGGGTGTATGTGTGACAGGTGTTCGGTCGTGCGTGTCTGCCTCAGCATCTGTATCTGTATCTGTGAGGTGCGTCGGTATCCGTATCTCTAAGTTTACCTTCGCACTGGTGTCTGTGAGTGCATAGACGACGTAATAGCAGCAGCAGCATAACTGCAGTCAGTGCCAGTCACGTACGCCACACCACACACACAGTGAGGCCCCAAAAAAAAAACTCTACTCACTCGCAGGTGTTCAAAAGAGAGGAAATAAAATTGTAAGATAGAGAAGTGAAATAGAGAGCTTGGCTGCCAGAGTAGCTCTTCTCAATTTCAATGCAATCCGAGGCTAGAGCTAACAAGTGTCACATTAAATAAGGAAATGACAACGAGTTCTACTTGTCAGCCAGTCAGCCTGCCTGTATAGTATTATGCAATGCAATTCGCCTTGACGTTTTTTATATTTTTTTTTTTGCTCTAACAACCCATAATAATCATTATACGGTGACTAAGGTTTCAAGCTTTCAGCAGCAGAACTTTAAAGGTCATTGCTTTTGAACATCAGTGTGCGTGTTTGAGCTTTGAACTTCAGAGTCTGAGAATAACTATTTTTTTTTTTAATAATTTAAGTAATTTGTTAGTCATAATTCCTAAGATTGATGAATAAATCACTAATCGAGTGCTTGTTTAGACATGATTCTAAATTATTTTCAAGACCTGTTTCAATGTCAGGCAAGATCAAGGTGGATCATGTTTATTCTTGAATAGCTTTTTAGTTTTATAGGTTAGGTTCTCTTTTTAATCACATGACATTTGAAATTATATATTTTTCTGCTGGTTTTAAAGCCCTGTTTTTTATGATAAGGCTGGGCCTTTTAACTTGGCCTTAAAGGCTGGAGAGAACCACCCACATAAGGTAAAATATTTCGATGCTTCTGTCTCTTTCTAGCTTTTGGGGCTTTGTCTATTTTGTATGCGGAGTAGCTGTTGTTGTTGTTGTTGTTGTGGCGGGAACGTGTTTTTCAGGCGACCAAAAACCGAAGCGGCCTATACATAGCCGTGTTCCAACAAAAGCATCTAAAAAAAAACCTGCAATACATTTCATGCCCTTAGGCTTCAAAAATACATCGTCAGAGAGTGTTCTCTCTCTCTCTTACTCCGACTGGCTCTCTACCAACATTGTTGCTGTTCCTCTTGTTGTTGTCGCGCGATTTCAGCGTCGCCGCTTGGCCAACGACCTTTATCACACACACACACACATACACGCCACTCACGGCTGCTCCTCTTCTTCAGCTGCTCACTCACTCATTTTGTTCCCCAACAAGGTACAGTGGTACCTATCCAGGTGTCTCATTACATAAAAAAAAAACTGTTTTTGTTTTTCAGAAAAAAAAATTAACATTTCTCTTTTTTTTTTCTAATTGGAAAAACTATTATTTTTTGTTTTTATTTTTTTAATTTGATAAATAAATTAATCAAATTTATGTTTAGAACCTATAGTATACTTTCCAGCCCTGCCTTTCCATGGTTGCTCCTTCTCCTTCTTCGCTTGTCTGTGCGTGACTCGCAGCCCCGCCGCCAAAGCTCCTTTTCCCCCCAAGAGACCACCCTCTCTGTTAGCCCCACCACTAACTTTCCTTAGTGAAGCGTCGTCTGCAATTTAATAATTTCGAGTTCGAGTCTTGAGTTTAATTTTTTTTACCTTTTTTTTTTTTTTGCACACGCACACACACTCAAGTACTTAGCAACAACCTGTCTGGCACACTCGTGTTATGTTTTTTTTTTGTGCGTTGTTTGCTTCTATTTTTTTTCTCCTTTGCCTTGGCATGTTTTGCAATTAAAGTGCAAGAGGGGAGGAGAGAGAGGTGGCAAATGTTCAGTTTCCTATAATGCCATCTCACTTACTCAACCGCTAGAGAAGGCACCTGGTCAGGTGTGCGAGTGTGTCTGTGTGTTGTAATCGCCGCTTACAATTTACCGTTATATGCCGGTGTAACAACAAACAATCACAATTACATCCAACTGTTGTTGTTTTTCTTTTTTAGTGTTTTTATTTCACCGTTTTGGCGCTCATTTCCCAGAATGTTTCGTGAGTTGGTTCGTGAGCGAATACTATCGCATTTGGCACGCATGCAAAGTACCTTGTAGGCACGAAGGACAAAAAAATATAAAAATGCAACTTTTATTGCAATTTTGTATGCAAATATAGTTGTTGTATTTTAATTTTTCTCTTTTATTTTTATTTTTACTTTTTGTTTTGTTTATTCCTCCGACTGAACTTGGAACCGCTTTTATGAATCACGCGTCGAACCGAAAGCAGGTCACCCCCTCCAACAACAAAAACAATAAAAACGGCAAAAGCGACGAGAATTTGTCATAAACATGCAAAGTTTATTTGACACAGATTTTATTTATAAGCCAAATGCCAAGTGTGTGCAAATATTTTCC
Organism: Drosophila ananassae; assembly: GCF_017639315.1. NCBI lineage: Eukaryota > Metazoa > Arthropoda > Insecta > Diptera > Drosophilidae > Drosophila > Drosophila ananassae. The sequence goes on along the minus strand of NC_057927.1, from coordinate 13,559,684 downwards.
CGCCTGTCACCCAGGAACTACGAATATTTTTTTATCGATTTAAGATTCTATTTATAGTTCTAGTTATTTATAATTAATTTAATGAAATTGGAAGAAATTACCATCCATTTTTTTCTATTCTTTTTTTTAAGCTTCTTATCATCACTTATTGTATAATCGCTGATAAGAACTATCGCTTGAAAAAAAACTATAATATGAGGTTATCAATGCCGGATGTGATTGAGTTCGGAAAAATAATGCATTTCAGTTACACTGAGAAGTGTATAGAAAAAAAAAAAAAAAACAATTATGTAATTGAAAAATATTCACAAAATAATTGAAATACTTGAACCCTAAAAACATTCTAAAATCTTTTTTAAAAATAATTAGAATTTAAAACTTATTAGATTAAAAGATTTCTATAATTATTCTCTTTAAATTTTCATAAAAATCGAAGAACTCATTAGCCTATTAGCTTTTTTTGTTAATTTTAAGGGGGTCCACTTGCTAAATTATGAAAAATATATGAATAAAAAAAACACTGTAACTTTTAATAATAAACAGGTTTTTAAAGTGCAAGTTTTTAAACGATTTGTAGATAGATTCTCTCTTAAATTCCATGAAATTAAAGAATGACATTTTTTCTTCCGTTTTTTATCAACATTTTGTAAAGGATCTTTTTAAATAATTGTGAAAAAAGGATGAATGGCCCACTTCGGAGACAATATCTTAATATTATTCTTAAGCGGGAGATGTAAAATGATTTTTAGATACATTTTCCATCAATTTCTATCAAAATCTAGGAACAAAACAAAATTTTTTGAGATTTTTTTTGACAAAATTTCCTGTTAAAAACCCCAAAGATAGCCATATCTTATCCACCAATTATCCGATTTTTAAGCTACTTTCTAATTTAAGATAATTTTTCAATTATTTTACCTCAATATCTAAGAAAATAAATAATTGTTAAATTTTGAGTCAATTTTCCCGGGTTTATTTTATAGGAAAATACCTAGGAAATACCTATTAGTCAACCCCTACCAAGAATATCAACGTCATCTGAGAAAAAAAAACCCCGCCAACACTTGGAAGATACAGTCGCCAATATTTCGCTAAAGTTTCTTCCCTCAATTATCATAAAATCAATAAATCGGTTATTATTTTCCAACAACTATCATTTTATAAGCTAAGGAACCAAAAGGAGGGCAATTTCCTATGCAAATCGTGGGGGAAATTAATTATATGGCAATAAGGGAAATAAAATGATATTTTATTCACAAGATATGGATTACTTTGGAAGGGTTTTCCGAAGAGGAATTAGTACTTTTTCAAGAAAAAAAGCCAAGACCTGCCCTACACCCACCTCTATATCTCTTAGAGAGAGAGAGAGGGGCTGAGCGGATATTACGCAACACATGCAAAATGAATGGATAGCCGAGCACAGTCACAGCTAATAAATAATGCAAATGCACTGTTATTGGTGGTAAGAGAGGAACAAGTTTCCAGGGGGGCGAGGAGTCACGAGGCACGAGACACGAGGCAATTGAACTTTTGCTGCAGCAACTTTCTTAACTCAAACAGCTGTTGCTGCACACGACAAAGAGAGAGAGAGAGCGGGAGAGAGAGTGCAATAACTTTTCGCTTGTGGCCCGCCACATTTATTATCGCTTTATTTTTATCGCATAAATAAAAGTGCAAAAGTGCAAAAGAAGTGTAAAAAAAGGGCTTGTCAAGAAACGAGACATCGAGTGGAATGGAGCGAGATGAATAAAGTTGACGAATGAGAGGCGGAGGAGGGAGAATTGGCACAAGAAGTTTAAGGACATGTTTCGTCATGTTTACATTTCACTTCAAGTACCTGGGCACTTTAAGATTTCTACCTTGGACTGGCACTGAGACTGAGGCGTGTGCACTGAGCCATAACGGAGGTCAGGGGCGGATTTTACGAGGAAGGGTTAACTTGCGTCTTCCTGCGAGTTTTATATTTATGATGCCCAAGCACGCGACTCGCATTTTATTACACTCTCCTCTGCGAGTCTTGGTTTTGTTTTTTTTTTGTTTTTAGAGCGCAAAAAAAAGAAACTAAACCACACCCAACATGTAGAATAGAACTTCAGTCTGTCTGACGACCCTAGGACGTCGTATTCCCCTCTTTTTTTTACCGTTTAATGGTGTTAATAGCCTTTGGACGAATATGGGCGTGTTTCGGTAGACAGTTTTTGTTGTTTCTTTGAATCCCCATCTCTGAAGGGGGCAACACACTTCAATAAAGCGAATAAAAGGTCTTCCGATCTGATAAACAAACAAGCCCCAGACCTTAAACCAGCGACAGTTTGAAATTTATGGGTCTGGCTTGGGATTTGTGACGAAATTTGTTTTGGTTTTTGCAATAAAATCATATAGTTCTTATTTTAAGATAATTTGTGGATCTTAGGAAAGAGTTCCACTTTCCTAACTTATTTGTTTCATAAAATATGCATCCCCCCTTCAATTCCATTTCAGATTTTTAAAAATTAATGAGAGAAACCCCACACAGTTGCTCCATTACGCTTGCCAATAAATTATTAAGGGAAACCGCAGACGCAAAAAGGACGAAAGAAAGAATTTCCTTTTGCATATTGGGCCTTTTTCAAATAGGGATTTATAGAGAGTCTAAAAAGGACGAAAAATAAAAGGAAATAGGGTCTTCTGAAACCCAAAACCATAAGAAAAATTTTCGAAAATAAGTAAATCATGAATTTTAGGCCAATAATTGGGATTTACATTTATTTTTTATGTCCGAGTGGGTTTAGGGACGGTTTCTTTATGGAGATAATAATAGAAATATATAGATATTTAATATATATCTTAGTTATTATAGTTATTATCTATTTTAAGAAGCTAAATTTTATTTTTAAAGTGAACCAATTAACCCCTTTTTAAATTTAAAAGCTAGACAGGACCAGACCTCCGACAACAGTAAATTAAAAAAAGAGATAGCCATATATACTCCCAAAAAAGAGAGACACTTAACGAGGGCGTTGGTCTCACTTTAACGGTAAAATGTTAAAACTTAAATGCACCAAAAACGATAACGGTCGATAACGGTACAAGTTTAAATTCTGCAAACATTTTCCGGCAAAAGATTAAAGCACATGGCAATACATTTAAATGTTTGTGTATGTGTGTATGGTTTCTCTGTGTGAATAAAGCAATTTCAGTGAGTGGCTGGGTGGGTAGCTGGGTGGGTGGGTGGTAGTGTGGCTCGTGTGGGGTTAAATGCCATAAATAACGAAACAGGCGGCAGTCAGCACATAAATACAAGCCGAGCAAAAGCACATAATGTACAAAAACAGAGAGGAGTCGAGGAGGCTTTGGGGATTGAGAGAGAGAGGCAGAGAGGAAGAGGCAGAGGAGAGGGAGAGAAAGAGCCGGCCGGAGAATACAGACAGAAGCTAAGCTTTTGTGCGCCAGATTGCAGAGTGATGGGCTAGAAAATGTGACAGAGATGCTAAACAAAAGTATCTTAGAGATACTTATATAGAAAACTTGATAAAAATAACTAAAAAAATTAATTTAATAATAAAATATTTATTTTTCCTTAACTTATTTAAAGCATTTCTATTTTAATCTTTTGTTTTTTGCAATTCTTAATTATAGCCAACAGTCCGTCAGCTGGCTTCTCTGTCAGAGAGCAAACGTCGACGTCGCTGCCAGCAGCCAAAAAAGGCCAAAGAGCGACGGGCGGAGAGAGCGAAAATCGATAAAATCAAGGGCAGACAATGCTGATGCCGCTACCGACGTTACTGCTCGCGTCGGCAGAGGCAGCGCACGTGAGGCATGCTGGGCTTCTTCTTCTTCATCATCATCTTAGCCGCCCAGTGGGTGGAAAAGAGGTGGCATCGCTGCCAGCGTCGCAGCGACAGCAGGCAGCAGCAGCAACCCCCAAGGCAACATTATTGTGAAAGTTTCCGCTTGTCAGAGTGTGTGTGTGTGTGAGGGAAGTAAAATGAAATGAGAAAGCATGAAAAATAATCATTTTGTGGAGCTGCCTCCCACACACCCCCTTATCACCTCCTTTAGTCCCAAAGAAACTTTTTGGGGCGGTGCCTGGCAAAATATTTCAAATTGCAGAGCAGTAGCTAAAAAAAAAAGTATAGTCCTTAGGGGTTGTGGGCTCCTTCGGTAGTGTTTTCACAGTCGTGGTCATATTATTAGAACTGCCTAGCTAAAATTATTATTTGTTCTTATTATTTCTATCAAATTGAAATATTTGTTAAGGTTTCTTTTATTTATTGATTAGTAGTTTATTGTTAAGAGTTTATATTAATTAATTCTAACTTTTTTCAAATATTTACCCCATATAATATTATTTTTTTTATTAATAATTACATAAAATTAAATAATAACATATAGAAACTTAATAATATAATATAATATTCAATTTTGACATTTTTTTCGTCACTAAAACTGAAAAAATAAATTTAAGGAATGTCATAGCTTTCGTCACTGGAACTTTTAAGTGATTTTTAAATTACATAAAAAATAAGCTCTAAAAATAATTTTTTTTTCTACAACTCTATTATTTAATTCCTTAAAACTCTAATAATATAAAATATTTATTTTTCTTTCCCTAGTCCTTCTTAAAGTCTAATCTCCTTCCCCCGATTGTGACCCACTCTCCGCGTCCGCTCCACACTCTCTTTCCGGCTCTGTCTTGGTCCTGTTTTGGGGCGCTGTCAGCGGCAGACAAGAAAGAACGAGCTGAAGTACGAACAACGGAGGACAGAGAAGCGAAAATGGCAGCAAAGGAACAGCAGCTAAAAAGAAGCTTCTGCTTAGCTTAGGTTTTATTTTCGGTTCGAAAAAGTTTTTTTTATTTATTTATTTTTGTTTTTTTTTTTTGGCAAGGAGAACTGCGAGGATAAGAGGGTGTGGTTGTCCTGACAGGATATTGTTTTTCTTATTCGTTCCTTTTTGTTTTCGTATTAAATGGCGCGCCATCAAATTTAATGTGTGGACTAATAGAAAATGGCGTCTGCATTTAAATATCCTACCCCCACTCCTATTTTTGGCAAGGACGTCAGGGACGTCAGAATTCTTTTTCTTTTTTTTTTTGGTCTGACATTAAATTAATGTGAAAATGTCAAATTCGAGGATATGGGAGGCGGTGTGCCAGGATTGGCTTTCCAGGATAGGTTTCTTTCTTTCTTTTTTGTTTTTAGGGGGTAATGTGATACACACAATGGTAACACGGGCGTGGCTTATTTCGTGCCATTCTCCTTCTCATTATTCCTTTAATTTTCTTCATAGACTTGATTTTGGGGCTTTAAGTTGCTGTTTTTTGGCTTTAAAAGGGGGGTAGGTCACATATTTAATTGAAGCAGTTTTAAATTTAATATTTTAATAGGCTATAAGCACCTTATTTTCTCTAAATTGCTAAATTTTCCCTTTTTTCGTCACAAATTATTGCAAAACAGTAAGTTTTTGTTGAAAATTTGTATCGGAAATGTCTAATTTCAAGAAAAAATAAAAACTAATGGAAAAAAGTTAAGAAACTCAAAAAATTTGTAGGCCTATTAAAATTTTTTGTAAAGTTTCGTCACCTACGTGGTCTGCCTTCCACAAAGGTTCTAAAAAAGTATCTTTCCCTACAAGATACTTACAAGAAAGCCATCTATCTTCATATTTCATGAATTAAATTATTGGCATCAAAGGAATTATTATAAAATAGATAAAAACTTGAAGATTTTCAACAAAAAGATACAAACACTGAAAGAAATTTTAGAAAAAAATCAATTTTCAATTGAAAGAGATTAGAATATTTATAAAAATAAATAAACTCCTTTATAACTCCTTTATTTTTTTTTCATTTTTAATCTCTAACTTTAATGTATTATGTATAGTGCCCTGCCCCCCTCTCCCCCTTAATTTCTTCCTGTGTGTGAAATGCGGCAACCTCGCAGCCCCCAAGAAGAATGCCAAAGTAAAAATGGGCGCAAAAACTAGTTACACCAACACAGACAAAGTCTGATACTGCGCCCATGTGTGTGTGTCAGAGTGTGTGTGTGTGTGTCGCAGACAAGATGCCAGACCACCCAACGCCACCCACTGACCTGGCACGTATACTACACCCCCTCCCCCCTCCATCTACCCCAAAAGTTGAGCTCTTGGGGCGTTGTTGCCGCATTATTTTTTATCAAAAATGTTATCAAAATGTGCGTTGCCAGCTGCGGCTCAAAGGGGGGTGGGTGGGGAGTGGGGTGTTGCTCTGCCGCCTCTGCCTTCTGTGCGAATGAGGTCGCATTGTGGGTGGGTTGGGTCGGTAGCTGCTTCTCTGGCTTAGGATGCCACAAGAAAAAGTTGAAAATGAAAATAATGACAGCGTTGACTGAGAGCCCAGAAAGAGAAGACACAAAAATAGAGCGAGAGAAGGATAATCTGAGAGGTTATAAGATACTCTTAATTAGAGTCTAAAATAGTTTAAATTTTATTATTTTTTTCTATAAATAATTTACAAAAAACATGTATTATGAAGCTAAAGACCCGAACCAATAGTTGAAACTAAGATATCCTTAATATCCTTTCTGTGGGAGGCTAATCTTTTGGTAATCTCAGTGGTCCTGAAGTAGAGTATCTCAATTGGGGGGTTGATAAGTGTGGGGTAAGTGGGGTTTTCTGGTTGGAATCTGCTGGGCTGACTGGCTTTTGTTTTGTTTTTGTCTACGAGAAGAAAAAGTTGCAGAGACTGTGGAATTTTGCGCATGTACAACAAGATACATAATACACACAACGCAACGTAAATTCGTTATCGATTTTCTCTGTTGCCATGTAAGAAGAACATGTGAGGGGGGGTATATGTATGTAAATGTTCTCCTTGTTTATGTTTATGGCATTTTAGCATAACGGCAGCGGTAAAATGTATGGCAGTCCATACATCTATCTGGCTCAGCCAAAGTATCCTCTAGATGCCAAAGCATCTCAAAAGGTACAAGAGATACGATACACATACGGATACGGATGCCTGCCATTTTGTATCTGTAATTTACAGTTTCATGCCCCGCTGGCTACGAAAGCCAAGTGGAAGATACTATCCATGTATCTGACAGATACTATTACTATTACCTCTCTCGACATGTATCTGAGAGATCTGAGGGCCTGTACGAAAGAAATAGAGCGATTATTAGCGAAAGGAAATAGAAAAGTATACTTTTCTATCACTTTTAAGTTTAAATTCCTTTCAAAAGTATAGAATATTTCAGGAATCTCTAAAAGGAACCTCCATAAATCATACATTTCTTTCATTTTTGAGACAAAAATGCTTTAAAAAATATAGAATTTTTAGAAGAAAGAATGATAGCAACCTATAAATATCCGAAAACTCCTTAACTTCAAAAAAATAGAAAACTTCAATGCAAACTATACTTTTCTATCATTTTTGAGGCTACATTTAATTGAAAAGTATTAAATTGTAAGACACTGAAAGAAAAAAACCACTAAACCTAACAAAAAAAACCTCCATAAGATCTTAGGAACCTTCTAAAAACGGAATATTTTAACAACAACATAGTTTTCTATCATTTTTTGAGCCCAAAACTCCTTAAAAAGTCTGAAATTTATCAAGAAATTTCTCAGAATCTTTATAGAACGGAATACATTAATTAAAACCAACTTTTCTTAAATTTTTAACATTTTTTTTAACCGAAAACTCTTTAAAAAGTAACAATTTCTATTAGAAACTCTGAAAATCTGAAAGTATATAACTTAAAATAGAACCCAAGACCCTCCACCTCATCCGTCAAATAAAAACTGGCAAAAATGGTAAAGAAAATAGGAAACAGGCTGTTCTGACAAGGAGTCACATGCCAAAATCCTTGATAAATCAGTCAATCACGCCATTTGATCGAGATTACAGCCCCAAATGGCAGCCCCAGAGCCCCCAAAACGTGTTGGGCGAACAATATATATTTATTTTTGTATATATTTTGCAGTAGATTGGCTGGCCCTGCAGTACGTGCGTGTTTTCCATCAAAAGAAATGCCAGAAACTAGAATTTTAAGGGTATTAGAGTTTGAAGCTTAGGAGAGTTGGTATTTTGTATTTAATTTTGTAATTTTTCAGGCTGTTTTTGAGATTATTTTTGCAGAAAAGCGATGCCTTGTTGTCTTGGCTTGGCTTTGGAGGAAAATCTAGAGTAAAACAACATCCTGCTGGCCCCAAAAAAGTAAAAGGTGTGGCAGCAGAATTAAGCAAACATTTATCGATTTATGGGCCAGAACTTAAAGCCTCAACTGTAACAGCACCCCCTACACATAAAAAAAAATATATATATATATATGTATATGTACAAGTAGGGGAGTTGGAGAGTGTCCCTGGCTGATTCGATTTCAAGTGAAGCCCATTAAGCGACGAATCAGCACAAAAAAAAATGCACAGAGACGAAAATTGGTAAAGGGAATGGCAGAGAGAACAGACTGGAGGGGGTAACCCCAATTTGTAACCATTGATTGCTAATTTAATGAATGAAAAAAAAAAAAATATATATATATAACAAGTATTTAAGGTCGTGAAGATAAAAACATCTCATAAATCCCAGGGCTTTATGGAAATCTCTTTGGAAAAATAAACAAATTCCTTTATTTTTAGAAAAGAGATTTTCCACAAAAGAGAGTGAAAATTTAGGGCCTTGTGGTAGAAAAATTAGGAACTAGAGAGTCTTTAAATTAAAGTTTGAACAAAAATCTATTAAAAATAATCAATTTTTAGTGAAAAATATTTAAAACTTTACCTTAAAAATCAATTATTAATTTAAAGCAACTAATATATATACAAGATCTTTTAAGTAATGTCTAAAATTAAGGTTTATATCATTTTTAGAATGCAGTTTTTCATAAAAAATCTTTAAAAATTATTTTAAAACTCAACTTTTTATGAAAATCAACTAAAAAATACCAGATCTTTAAAAATTTGTCTAAACACACGTTTTACATTATTTTTTAAATAAATTTTTAGGAGAAAAATGTTTAAAACTTAAGTTTTAGTAAAAATTCTTTTAAAAAAATTACTAAAAATCAACTATTAATAGAAATAAACTAAAATATCTACTAAATAAGTCTAAAAACATTTCTTTTTTTTGTAAAAATTATTAAAAACTTTGTTTTTGTTTTTGTAACAAAAACTAAAAAATACTTCAATTCTCTTGAATTTTTTAAAAGAAAAAAAAATCTTGAAAAAACCAATCAGTGTGAACATGATGCCCCCCCTTCCATGCATCTAATGCCCCACACAAAGCCACAAAGTTGCAAATCCAGCAGTAACTAAACAAGAAAAAAAAATAGAAATAAAAATAAAAATATAATAAAAGCTACAAAAATACAGAGACAACGAGAGAGGCAAAAGGAAAACCAATAAAGGCAACAAACAGTGCCGGGCCAACAACTCGACGTAAACTTCATTTACTGTCTGGCTTTAGCTCCCCACATTCCCTCCCCCTTCACACCCCTTTATTGTTATTTTTTTTCTTCTTCTCTTCTTCTCTCCATTCCCCATTCCAGCAGTATTGAAAAAGGCCTGCACGCAGTTTGGTTTTTTTTGTTTTTTTTTCCTCTTATTTCTAGCCCCCAACACAAAATTACTTTTTGTGGCTTGACTGGTCATGTCTCTCTCGCCCTCTCGCTCACTGGCCCGCTTCCTCTCACTATCTATAGACAGTGGCGGGCAAGATATTAGCTCCAACTAGGGGCTCATTAAAGCTAAAATAAATATTTTATATTAATAAGTGCACTAAACATAACCACAACTTATTACTCTTACTCTACTATTATTATATTTTCTTTTTTATCTTATTCTCTCTTATTTATTGTTGTATTTTTTTAGTTTTCTCTTTTTCTTTATAATACCTTGAGTTCATTCAACTGTCAAAAAAAAAAAAGAGCCAAAAACACATGGCGGAAGAAGCAGAGTTATAGATAAATATAATCAGAAAGAGATGCAAGATCAAAGCTTACAAAATCTGTAATATTTACCTTTTTTTCCATTTTCCCTCTGTTTTCTTTCTCTACTTTGAATTTATTTTCGTTCGCTGGTGCAGCTGCGTTTGAACTTTTCTACTTTTCGGTTCTAAATTTAAGTTTAATTCTAAACATTTACCGTTAGGTTCTTCCCTAGCCTCCCTTGCATTCTGTAAGTTTCTTGTTGTTTCTGTTTTCGGCATTTATTTATCTATTTTTGTTTCATTTACAGTTCCGTGTGGAGCGTACTGTAGCCTTATGGCATTGTTTCGCCTTGCAGACCTCCAAAATGCAACTATTTCTGGCCCGCATACTAGATACACAGCCAATTCGTATCTATAAGATGCACCACATAAGCGGATGCATCCCATTTGGCGGCGATATCTCTTCTCTAATCTCAATGATCTAAAGAGTGAGATTTTTTTTTTTTGGAAGGCGGAGGAGGAGGAAAAGTTTTCTAACTGTTCCATTACCAATTGCTACGAAAACGAAAAGAGTGCGCCAAAATGGGAGAAGACTCCTCAACCAGGAAGAGATGCGGAAAACAAGAGAGAAGATATGGAGGAAAAAAACAACAATAAACATCTACTGACTCGCAACGGTATATTTTTTTTTTTTTTCCTTTTTTACATACAAGCTTACAAACTTACAACACACATATATGTAGATATGTATGTATGTATTGAAAGCTGCCAGAAGGGGAGCTAGAAAAAGAAGAAACAGTAGGCGGAATGGAGTGGAGTGTGGAGTAGTAGAGTGCAATGGCAACAACTAAAATAAAAAACAACAAAAGTAGCAAATGAAGGAGATAAAGTGGGAAGAGCAAGACCTCTGCTGCTATCTTTTTTCCCCCCTTTTTTTTTTGTTTGTGTGTGTATCCAATGCAGCAGCCGCAAAACAACAACAATAACAACATTAAGCGGCAAAGTAACTTATTTTTGTTAGTTGGCCACGTTTTTTTCTCGTCTTTTTTGTGGATTTCTCTTTCGGCAATTTTTTTTCAAGTGTTTTTGTGTGTGCCTTGGAATTTTGCAAACACAAGCCACAAAAGGGAAAGAGAAATTAATTCTGGAGACGTTAGGCTCCCAGACCCCCTCCCCCTCTCTTGCTACCTCTCTCTCTCGCTCTGGCATGCAAAAATAAAAGAAAAACAGTTGCAACAACTTTTAATTGACAGAGACTGCGGTCAGGTCGGGTTAGATGGACTGGACGCTTTGGATCTTGCCAACAGCAATCTCTGGCATTTTTGTCTTTAATTGGATTTCATGGATAACTTTTGATTGCCTCGAACGACAGATGCTACAAATTCCAAAGATTCTTATTGGAATGTAAAAGCAAACAAGCAAGTTTTTCTCCGATTTTAGATGAATTTTATTTATTTATTTTGTAAATTGTAAGCACATTCCTAGTACGACAAGTGTGAGAATAACAGTGAACACACATTCTCTCTCTCTCTCTCTCACTCTTCCTCACTTCATACTTTTAGCGATAAGAAAAGTTTTGATTTCTTTTGACTCAAAAAATTTTTACTCACATTTCGCGCACTCAGCGCTCTGGTCTGCTTCTTCTTGTTCTTCTTCTTATTCCTCCTCGTGCTTTGTCAAATGTGATAAGCCGTTAGCCGACGCCTCTAGCCCTCTCTCTCTCTCGCTAGCTCTCTCTGTTACTGTCTCTCTGATTGCTCTTCTCGCGTTCTCTGAAGTTTTTGGATCTTGTTTCGTTGATGTTTGTTGTTGTTGTTGCTGTTGTTCTTGCTGTTGATGTTGATGACGTTCCGGTTTAAAAAGAAACGGAAGACCGTGAGATACTTGTGTTACTTGAAACCGCAGTTCACTATTAGACACTACTAATTAAGCTTTTCAAATTATATATATATATATATATATTTTTCCTTTTCTTTTTTCCTATTACTATTATGTTTTCGTTGTTAAACTCTGCAAGAAATACACACAATTATTAAACTTTTCACTTTATTTCTTTATTTTATTCTCCTTTCAGCTGCCCATTCTTCTTCTTATGCATCAGTATGGGTAAACACACACACACACGCACACGTACACACACCGACACAAACACAAGCGTAAAACTTGCGGCGGCTACTGCTTCTTCTTTTTCTTTAAGAGCAGCCTCTTCTTTTTTTTTTTTCATCGCATCGTGTATTTTATAAAATTTTCTTTGTTGCAACTTGAGCATTTGTTTTAGCTCTCAAGCAATAATCACACACATACACACACACACACACTCACACACACTATGGCATTAACAGCCATTAATTTATATATTTTTTTTGCCGCTGCTGCTGCTATTGCCTTTTGTGCCCACTCTTTTTCGCGCACTCTGATTTTGTCGGTGTGGCCCACACGCCATTCACGTAATTCAATGATTTCCACAATAACTTACTCGATTTTGGCCGTCGAGAAGCGGCTATTGTATAATTGGCGATTTCTTTCTCCTCTGCTGCGGCCCAAAAAGGTTCAGTACACAGGCACAGGCACACACACCCGCACTTTATTTGCTCCGCTGTCCGTTCGTTCGCGCTGGGTTTTCGGTTTCTTGTGTGCCTCTGTTTGGTTCCACTGTGTGGTATTAGTGTGGCCAGAGCTCGAAATAACAGCTGTTTTTCATTCGTGTTTGCTTTGGCACACCATTCATACCGGTTCGTTATTAACCGGTTCGTTGACTTTTTACTTATTTTTAAAAGAAAAGAGTTGTTTCAAAGAATTTTTTTGAATTTTAATGTTATTATAAGCACAAAATAAGAAAGCCTTCAATATATTTCCAAATATATTTGTATTTAAATAGGGTTTCATAACAATCAGCTTTTGTTTGTCTCAGCAGTAGTATTTTTCAACACTAGTTTCTGGATAATTTTAATTATAGTATATTTTGTAATAGATTATAGTATTTTATTTCTTAATCTTATCTTTTTATATCTTTTATATATAAAACTATCCATTGACATATATTTTATAAAACCAATAAATGGCAGCTCCAAACACATTTCGTTTCCTGTTTCACTTCTCCTGTTCCAGTACCAACCGTTAGGAACAGGAGTGGCGCCACACGCACTGTTGGCTACACTAATTCAAAAAACTTAAACGGAATTTGCATTCTGCCGTAGGAACTAACTAAAAATATATAAAATAATTTTGTAAAATCAGCAGAATAGCAGGTTAAACATTACATTAATAAAATTTAAATGAAGTATTGCTATAAAATGTGTGAAGAGATAGTCCTGATAGCCCAGCTGTTGTGCTTTGCACTGGTCACACTAATTTCACAGTTGAACCCAGCCCTGAGACCCGAATGACAGTGGAACGACTCGGAGAAACAAAAAACAACCCAGCGCGAACGAACGGTTACTTCGCGGCGGATACCTCTCGTATACGGCTAAGTAAAGTTCAATCAGGCGCCCATAATGTTAAAACCAAAGTGCAAATAATAATTAATAATAGTGGTCTGGTCTGGCCCGGTCTGGTCTGGCTGGTTTTTCTGCAAAGTGCGATTATCAGCGGAGAGAGAGAGAGGAGGTGCTGCAGAAGAACGCATCAAAGAAAATCTAATACACAAAGTGAAAACCGAAATTGTTGTTAAAAAAAAAAAGATATAACGCGCGTGTGTTTGTTGTTGGTACGCCAGTTGTTGTTTTGTTAGTTTGAAGAAAAAAGGGCGTCGCAGTTGGAAAATTTATGTGTGCATAAAAAAAAAAAAATCAAACTGCAGTAGCAGCAGCAGCCAAGCCAGAAGGAGAAAAAAAAAAGAAAGAGAGCGTACCTGGAGAGAGGAGAGAGCAAGCGGGGGTGAGGCACAATAGCTGTTGTTGTTGTTGCCTGCAGCTCAAAGGTGAGTGAGTGAGTGAGAGAGTGAGTGAGTGCGTGCCGAATGTTGTTTGTTGTGCCAAGTTGCTTATTTAAGCCTTTGTTGTTGGCTTTTAGTTTTTGGTTTTTTCTCTTGTTTTTTTTTTCCTTCTGTTTTTGGCCCATCAACCACACCTATGCCCGCACAGGCACACACAGGCACGTAACTGCAGCCCGCAAAACGTGTCTATGCCGGTGTGCGAGTGTGTGTGGGTTTAGTTTAAAAATTTATTTATTTTCCGTCAATATTCTGGGGCGGATTTGGTCCAGCTATCTTGGTTTTTTTTGGCCTAAAAATGGTTCTGGCTCATGGGTTTTTGTTTTGGAATTTTTTTTTGGAATTGGGTTGTTTTGGTTTATTTTTATATTTTACTAAAAAATAATTATAACTATTGCTAAAATATAATTTTTAAGCTCTTAAAGGCTTAATATTTTAGCTACGAATATTTTTTAAATATTTTTATTCCATTTAGTTTTTGTTTTTTAGGATGGAGGAATAGAAATATTTATATAGAATTATATATATAGGAATATTTAATATAATTTCATAATAAAATACTTCAAAATCATATGTTTTAAACTGGGAATTCTTAAAACTGAAACATATGTATGAAATTTCATTTTTTTTGTAAAAATAAACTCTGTTAAAAACAGTATTAAATAATAATTATATTAGTATTAATAAATAATAACTAAAACTGAGCTAAAAAGAGTATAATATCAACATAGTTGTGAAATATTTTAATTTCAATATTTTGATTTATTTATTACACATCAGGATGGATTATTAAAAATCAGTTTTTTTTTTTACTAATTCTAAGTGATTAATATTTTTTTCTCATAATAAAACGCATTAAAATCAATCAAATATAGTGTCATTAGACATGATTAGCCTATTTTTTAGTCAAATTAATACAATTAAGAGCTAAAAACCAAGCAACTTTATGTCACAAACAATGAAAAATGAATTTTAAATTATATTGATATTTTTTTTAAATGAAATCAGGTTTTAAATAATGTTAAAATATGAAAAAAAATATATACAAGACAATATGTCTTATTTCTCATATAATTCTATGTAATTATTTAAATTATTTAACTTTTAAAATAAAAAGAAATATTGAAAACGCAATATGTATGTCTAATTTCTTAAAATTCCTCTTTTGTCCATACCCTCGATGATTAAATCCGCTCCTGGAAAGTGATGCGGATGGCCTGGCTTTCGCTGCTGCGACTGCACTTTGATTACAATTCCCCCTCCCCCCTAGTCACCCCTCGCTGACATCTCCCCAACACAATTAAAGTTAATAACAACTTTAATTCAATTAATAATCAGAGAATAGCAGAATAGAGAAATTGAAGCATTGTGGTGGCATGTGGCAGTCATAGTACATACTATATAGTACATATCTATGTATATATTTAGTATGTATATAGTATGTACTATTAGTTTAGTATATACTTTCTTTATAAATGCCTTTTAATCAATTTAAATGGCTGCTAGACATCTTCTGTGAGATAGTTAGTATTCAGAGTCGGTTTGTTTAGTTCCTTTTTGATTGCAGCTTCTTCCTGTTTGTTGTTACTGTAATTGTTGTTGTGATTTGTGGCAAGTAATAGAGTGTTGTTGTAACGGAGACTGGCACGGCTGAGAGCCTACAAGAGCACTTTGTCTGCAATTGAATTAAATTCAAGAGGAGAGATACACTTTCTTAATATACACTGTGAGAAAAATTAATGCTAGTTAGCTTGAATTAGTATAAATTATTTTTAATATTTATGTATTTTTTTCTCAGTGTCTGAACAGTTATTTCTGGCTCTCTCTCTCTCAATCTCTCTCTCTTTGTTTATATTATTTATTTAATTTCGTGTGCAGATCAACCACCCCGCCCCGTCCCGCCCCACCTCTCTCAAATAATCTCTTCTGGGGCTGCTGTGACAACTGATGGTTTTATTTATGAGATTCTTTTCGGTTTTCTCGGTTTAAGATATAAGATATATAGATACAATATATTATATACATTATCCCCATAAATATCATATATTTTCATTGAAAAATTCCTTAAAATTCTTTTCTCTCTTTTTTTTTTGTTTAATTTAATTTTGGAAAATAATTAGCTTCCATACTTTGTTGCCAAGGGGGAGGCGCCACATGTGAGAATTTTTGAGTGCGAAGACCTAGACATTAGCCTCCTATGACGTCAAATAGTAAGAGGGTGGTAGGGAGAAAATTAAGGCATTTTTTTACTGAGGTGTGACTCTCAAAAAAGATTCAATTAAAAGCATTTTTTTTATTTCCTTAAGTAATAGGGGCTATAGGGGCTTATTGATACTTTAATTACCCTCACTTTTCTTCTTAATTTCCCAAAAATACTTCAATCAAACGCTCTCTGATGAATCGCTTTCGGATATAACCCAGTTTCATGATTTTTTTCTCTTCATTTTCACTTTTATTTCCATTAATCTTGGCCAAGTAGCGTGCATTATGCAATATAATACCACGAAAACACGCAATTATTAGCATATTTAATCGAGTTTTTGTTTTTTTTTTTCGGGCAAGGTAAGTGGGGAAAAAAATAAGAAGAAGCATTGGACTTTATTTTGTTCTTGAACTTCTTGCGAACCGATTTCGTTTCGATTTGTTTTTGTTAATTCCTTCTGTTTATTCTCATTCGCTAACCCCCTCCCAATAGTGCCGTTGTTTTTGGGCGTGTGCCATGGCAGAGAGAAAGCGAGAAGAGAGTGGGAGAGAGGTGAGAGTGGGAGAGTGGGAGAGAGGTGAGAGACACGTGCTGACCCGGCTCTTTAATCACTTTTGTCCTAGCAACACCCATACCGTTATAATTTTTGTTTTGTTCTCTTTTTTGCTCATTTTCTTATGGAAATTAGTGTTCTCTCCATATGGGAGAGTCTCTATAAAAGATGTTCTAATTTTTAATTATTTTTAATTAGAAAATGACATTCGATTTGTCTGAAACTTTCAGAATTTATGTATTTGGGAGTGCTGATTACGGGAAAAATAGTTAAATCATGGTAGACTGTTACTATATGCATTATATGAACCTTAATCTGACTGATTAGATGCCACTTGTTGGGGCTAATCGCGTTGATTACGGTTTATTACTCGTAATTGATTGATAAAAGAGAGTCTACTTCATTCTTTCGCAATTCGACCATAAAAGACATTGTGTTTTAAAAGGAATTCTCAGCTAAATACGCAGAAACGCAAGCGTATCTGTATCTCTGACTCACTAGTATCTCACAGATAGTTATGACACTGACCTTATAAGTTCAACTACAGTTTTGTTTTTGTTGTTATGTTTTTGCTTTTTTTTAGCGCTCTAATGGCCCCAACTTCCGTTGTGAAAAATGTACACATAAATTGTTAAATTGTTTTGCGCAAAAAAGCAAAAAAAAAGTTTTCACTTTCACCTTTTGATTGTGATTGGCGGATGGGAAATGGAAAGGAGAGAGGGGGCTAGAGGACTCAATCAATCAATAATTTAATATTTGATAGGCGACACATGGAAGGCAGCCGAGTCAGAGTCAGTTACATAACCAGATGAAGTGGCCTGTTTAGTGATGTCTTATTATCATAAAAGATACAGGGTGCGTACGGTATTTGAGGACATTGATATATGAGGCTGCCATTTTGTACCTAGTGTTGTGATCTTTTTATTCTTTTTAGATTAACAATGGAGGACAATATTCTAACTCAAGAAATGAAAAGACATGCGGTTATCGTTGCTTTACACGCAGAGCACAGCGATCTTGAAATAAGCACATTTTTGAAAGTCGCCCGATCATTCGTTTATAAAGTTCGTCAAGAGTTGCAATCATCTGGTGGGAATGTGAAAAGCACTGGAAAGCGTAAAAAGCACGAACAACGTTCAGATTGTGTGAAAACACCAAAATTTATTGAACAAGTTCAGGATACTGTTGACCTGGACCCTTCCAAGTCCATGAGGGCCGTCGCTAGGGACCTCAACGTTTCTGAGGGTTTAATCCGGAAAATTGTCCACGAAGACCTCCGGTACAAATCTTATGTGATGCGTAGGGGTCAGTTTATGTCAGCACAAACTCAGGATCAGCGATTAATTCGTGCAAAACGACTTTTGAACAAATTAAAACATCCTGACTGTCCGGATGACCACGTTACCCCACACTTGTGGCCACCTAGCTCACCGGATCTTAATCCTTTGGATTACTACGTATGGGGCGTACTTGAAAGGGACACCAATAAGTACCCTCACAACACGGTTGCTTCCCTTCGAACTAGTATTGCCAAAGCAATGCCCGAAATGAATAAGGATCATCTAATTCGGGCATGTAAACGTTTCCGATCGAGAATTGAAGCTGTAATTGCAGCGAACGGGGGTTTTATTGAATAATTGTTTAGTTTAAGTATCAATTAACTTGCTGTAAAAATTTGAATGAATTACAATTACTTTTGTTAAAAATAGAAACAATTTAGTTTTAACAGCAATATGTCCTCAAATACCGTACGCACCCTGTATATTATTATCCAACTCTTCCCCTCTTAACTCTTAAATCAATAAATATTAGACCCCTTTTTCGGTTTAGTGTAGGCTTTGTGTTGAAAACAATTGAAATTCATCAAGCGAATGCGATCAACGTCAGTGGCAGGCGCGCAAATGAATCATTCTCGGTAGCAGGAAGGGGGTCTGGACTCTGCCTGGGCGACTCTTTCGTTCTGACTCCAAAAATGGCTGCCTGGCGAAAAACTTGTTTCCTTTGTTTATGTTTTTTTTTTGTGAATATTTCCCTGTTTTCTGGTCGAAAATCGCCAAAAGCTAGCCGCCCAGCTTTGCGTTTTCCTTTCCGGTCGTCTCGGATTTCATGATGAGTTTGAAATTTCAAGCAGAAGCGCCTCATTTGTTTATATATTTATTTTATTCATTCTTTTTGCGTATTAGCATTTTAGTCATGCCAGCCCAGTCTCAGTCAGTGTTTGCTTTCGGTGTAAAAATGCTAAACAGGTTGATCTTTGTCCGATGAGTAATGATAAAAAATAAAAAAACAGCTGAACAAAGACATTAATTTATATAACAAGAGGCTATTACATCCATTTATTAGGGTTTCTTATAAAAAAAATAGTTCTCAAGAAGAAATAGATATCATTTGGTTAACAAGATACTCACAACTTATGGTTTCTTCTCGGAAAGAAAATTTGTTCAACTCTTTAGTCGAAATATGCTAATCAGACTCATACTTTTCTGAATATTTGTCTAGAGTTTAGTCACTGAATATAGCCAAGTCAAGATGACAAATCAAGAATCTATAGGCAGTTTTATAATATATATATCTTTTCGATCTTTTGGATCTGAGCAGAAGTTATCTCTCCTATAAACTTCATCTCTATTCTAGAAACCTCGTTTCTCTGTTGCCATTTCTGCAAATTTACATTATACATTATTTTACATTATACATTACATACAGACGTACATTATGCGACAGCGCCTTTTGTTAGATTGGGGGGTATGTAGGTTACATGTAGAATATAATTATAAAATAAAAAAACAAGTAACTTTTTTGACTCAAAATGAACAAACATCCATTATTTTTAGTCCCTGCTAAAAAGTATTATTTTAATAGAATCATAACTATTATAGAAAAGTAAAAATTAATCATTATATTAATGGAATATTATTATCTTTTAATAGAAGAAGTAAAATATATTTAAAACACTTTTTTTTAAATAAAAATCCAAACTTATTAAACTTCAAACTTGAACTGTGAGCAGAAGGCCTTAGCTGGTATGACTCTTAGCCCTAAGTTTAGAACTAGTCTCTTAGTTTAGAACTTTAATAATATTAAACTTCAAACTTCAATCTTTTATACCCCTCCCTTAAGCCATGAATCACTATATTTTAGCTTAAAAAACAGACCATTTCGGTAACTGTTTCGGGTTTCTTAAGCTCCAAGCTCTTTGGCGCTCAGTTCAGTTCCCGGCTTAAAGTTCAGCTCGGAGACTCATTTCTGACAAATGCCATGACACCATAAAAAGAATGTCTTGGCCCAACCTCTGTGGCTCTTCTCCCTGGTCTCTTCTCTCTTCTCTCTCAAATCGAAAATGTTATTGACCCGCTCGATGGAAGAGCCTCCCAAGTTGCCCAATTAAATGACGAAACATGGGCGTGGTGGATGTAGCTGTGGATGTATGACAAATAATAAATAATAGTATGCATAATTTCACACAATTTCGTGCCACTCTTGCTAAATGATAATTGTTAATTGTTAAATGCTAATTAGTTAATGCGCAAGCTTGATATTTTGTAATGAATAAGTGGAAATATCTAAAGAGTGTAGTATATATCTCTTAAAAAATCTAAAAAATAATCAAAAAAAAACCTTCAACCTGCGGAAGAGTTCAAGGTTTCTCTGATCTAGTCTCTCTATAATCTTTGAATTTAAAAATAAATATAAAAAATAACCAAAAACACCCACATATGTATGCCCTGCTGGCCATAAAATAGTGTTTTTTTTATAAACGACCTATGAGTTATGGCCAAAAAGAACTATTATATCTGACAGCTCTCAGCATCTGGAGTCGTGTTGCAAGTATTTTTTGTTTTTTTCAAAGAAAGTGGCACAAACCAATTGCGTTAATGGCCACCAGAAGCGGAAGAGAGAGTGCCACAGACCAGAAGTGAAAAAAAAAAAACAAAAAACTAAAAACCTAAAGTCTAAAAACATTAGATAACTGTCATAAGGGTAATTGCCTTTCCAGCTTCAGTTACTCGCTAAAAAAAAACTGTTGAAAGTCATTTTCCAACCGCAGAAACTCAAGAAACCGCAGAAGAAAAACTTCAGATACTCTATCTTTAAACAAAATATGCATTTCTTTTGTAATCTTTCTAGGAAGTGACTCTCTTTCTCGTCAAAACAAAAATATCTGGTTCTGATTAATAGCCTGATGATTCAAATAATTGAACTGTGGGCTTAGCCGAGGGCTGATTAGTGTGTCAGGTGTGTCAGGTGTGTGGGCTGTCCTGTCCACTCGATAAGGTCCGGCAAAATGGTCAGTTGGAGGGAGAAAAGCTCTAGACTCTTGTTGTTTATAAAGTGTAATTTTTTCTCTATTGAGTTTAGTCATAAATGGAATATTTTTATGAACCATTTGTTCTTATTTTGATTTGAAAACTCTTAGTAACTCTGAGATCATTAGACCTTGAACCATTAGACCCCTGGCGCTACCTGAAGTTTCTCCAAAAAAAACTATTTGTTTTTTACCTGCCTTGAGGTCTCTCTACCTTGCTGGATTTCTCATGAATTTGGTGTTTTGTTTGTTGTTTGTTTTGAGACTTTAAATTTAAGAGGTAATTAAGTGTCTAGAACCTCAGTAACTGAGTCATTTTTTGACTGAAACTCTACTCTTTAAAGTATAGAACTCTAAAGTATAGAACTCCCTATCTTATAGACTGCATGTTTCCTCCACTAATTACCCTTTCTCCGGGCACTTGACTCAAATGGCTGATTGATTGAAAAATAATGCCCCTGGTGGCCATCAAAAACCAATTGCAATAACTGATAGGTCAAAAATAGATCTGCGATGGGGGGGATCTATGGCAAAATGCAGCCATAATAAGATTATATTTCTTTTTTTCTTTCAACCCTATTGTTTTTTTTTTACGATTTTTTACGGTTGTGGCTGTCGATTATGACAGCTCCTGGTGTGTGGCGGCGCTGTGTGTCGCTTATCTAAAAACAAACAAAGAGGCAATGTTGTGCAACATTTTCATGCTTTTTTTTTGTCGGAATTCGGAATGAATCACGGCAGCCGCACCACTTGACACCACCTGCCACCTGCCAGCCCGGCAGCCTGGTGCTGCCCCTCAATAAAGTAACATTTTACGGTTTACGGCTTACCTTTGGCTTGTCTCGAATGGCAATTTAAAACACCTGCAACAATAAAACACATAGCTCTGACACAGTTGCGTTAAACTGGCTCGCTTTTAAGTAAAACTTTGCAATTTTTCGTGGCAAGTTCAATGGTTTTTGTCGACTTCCCTGACCTCTCCAACAATAAAAGATACTATGTAATGAAAAATAAAGAAAAATTACATGATTTTTCCTCTAAATTCCTCATCTTAACTCTCTCAGAACTCGAGAAACCAATGAGCTCTGTCTAATTGAAATAAAAAACAACTTTTGAATGCAAAATTATTCCAGACATTAGTTGGAAAGCAGAAATGTGGACCAAAGTCTATAAAAAGCATGCCATGGGACTTATGGGGGTGTAATTACTTGTTGACTGGCTGGCTGGCTGGCTGGCTGGCTGACTGACTGCCTTTGTCTGTGACTTATAATTTAATGCCCTCTTTATGTTTATAATCCCAGCATGGTGACCTTCACAAATGATAACCAAGCTGGGCTACAGAGACTCTCTCTCTCGAGATGCAGCGTTGCGGCATTTCAGTTGTGAGTCATTCGGGGAAATAGATATAGAAACGTTCCTAACTTTAAACCGCAACTAAGGGATGAGAATCATAGCTTCTCATGATGATTCTTATCAACAAAAAAATGTGCCACTTGTCAGATCTCTGAGTAGAGATGCCACGGGTTCGAAACGTGCTTTCGGAGCAAGTTCCAGAGTGCAATGACCCTGAACCATTTTTCAATGAAAATTAAATGCATTTTATTCGCTGGTGATAAGAATTCTTTTATTAAATAAACTAAAACTGAATAAACTATTACTTCCCTAGAGGGCACAGGCAGAGAGCACTTTGTGATGCCCTTTCTACAATTGTTATTGTTTTGTTTTTTAGCTGCTGTTTTTTTTTTGTTTTTGTTTAAACATCAGTTTAAAGTCGGCACTCGAGCAATAACAACTGCGCCACAGGTGAGATGGGAGTGAAGAAAGCGAAAAGACGCGAACAACAATGCCCGAAATAATAAAAACAAAAACACTGAAGAAGGTTACAAAATACAATGATTGAAATTCACAAACAATCCGAATGAAATGCGCACAAAGAAAAATGATTATGCTTCGCATTTAAACAAGAAATCGTCGTAGCAGGCACATCCGGCCTCGCTTTCCAGCCAACCCACCATCCCACCATCCCACCAACCACCCAACCACCCAACCCACCAACCACCCATCCACCCACCGCCTCCTATCTATCAGCTGTGGAGCAGATGAACGCTTTTGGGTTGAAAGCGCAACGGACTGGGGACAAGAGACTGGGGAGTGAGTGCCTCGAAGCAAAGTCCATCTTGGTCGCCACTCTTCCCCGATTCCCAGAGCGACAGTTTCGCGCTTCATGGCTTTCCAGAGTTGACTTTTAGAGTCTATAGTCTATAGTCCCAGCATTGTAATATTTATTTAAAAAAGACAAATAAATAAATAAATAAAAAATAAGGAATAAAACCCACTACCTTAACGTACAACTTCCTTGAAAAATCATCTTAGATTCCCTGCCATTTCCTCTCGATTTTAATAGAAGAAATTTAAAAGAAATAAATTTTTAATTTCAATTTTTTTTTGTAATTAATTATAACACACATTTTAGTGCCTTTTTACTTTCTTATGGACTCTTCGTAGATACCCTGCCATTTCCTCTGAATCTAATTAGTTTTTGTTAGAAGAAATAACAAATTTCACATTTGAAAATATTCCTTGCTAACTTGATATTTTTTGCTAAATAAGAATATTTAAAAAGATAAAAATTAAAAAAAAAAATCTCAAGAGCTCCTTCTATTAACTTTCTTCATAAAATAAAACTAAAAAGGAAATAAAAAACAAAAGGATAGAGTTAGAATTAAGTGAAATATTAGTTTTAAATATATGTATTTAGTAGATATATTTTAATCAAAAAGTAAAAAATAAACACTTTACTATATGGAATAGATGTACCAATTACCTAAACGTACAACTTCCTTGAGGAATCTTCTAGATTCCCTGCCATGTCGTCTTGATCTTAACGAAACACTTCCTTGAGGAATCCTCTTAGATTCCCTGCCATTTCCTTTCGATTTTAATAGAAGAAATAAATAAAAAAATACTTATTAGTGTATATCATAGAAGTACCAATTACCTAAACGTACAACTTCCTTGAGGAATCCTTTTATATTCCCTGCCCTGCAAGAATTTCTGAAGTGGAAAAGGATTAGAAAGAAAGTGGAAAGTAAAGAAGCAACAATGGGGTAGACTGCCAAGTGGGTGTGAAAGTGACATCCATTAGAGCAGATTAGAATCTGAAAGGATTCCAGAGCTCAACAAAGGAAAGCAAAACTAACTAATTCAGGCGGAAAATATCACAAGTGTAGAGTAATTTAAGACTGGAAGACTATTCCCTGCCTCTTTTGACTTTGTAAGAAAAAAAATAAACATTTAAAGGTCATCTTTGTTATTATTTTTAGGTTCTCTAAGCTCTTTTGTTTATTTTTTCTTCACACTCTTGTATATTTGATGAAATTTTAACGATCATTTTTGATAGAATTCGAACAAACACACCTTCCCTTACCATTAAATTCCTGAAATAATTCCAAGTTACCGGAACATCTTCCTGGTTGGGTGGCGACTGAGTCGGAGGTGCGACTGGGGTATGGTTCTGTTTATTAATAACTCAATTGGGTGTGCTGGCAACCGAACATTGTTTATAATCGAAGTAAACAATTGTTATCATTGTGTGTGCCAGATGAGCCTGAATTTTTTAACTTCATTGGCATGCCGCCCATGGCACTTGGGGCGCTCGTCCACTCACATAATCAGTCTATATAAGGCAGCTATAGGGGCATTATCTCTGATACCATATCGGGCCAAGAACACCTACTATACCTACTATATATATACACTGTAAACATATCTGAATTGGAAGCACTTGAAGTGACCGTGATGTCATTGTTTCCAGACTATTTGAATTACAAGATAGATTCCATATGCCAGTGGGCTCAGGAATTTCAAGAATTCTCTATTCCATATTCTCTAAATATATAGAAACGTATATATATGTTCCGATTATGTGGGGATTATCAGCTGGGGCGGACACTGTGAGTGTGTTTACCTTTGGACTTTGCAATCTGGCCTAGAAAAACGCTTCGAAAAATAATATTTTTATTCATTGAATTCCATTTTCTTGTCTCTATTTCCAGTCGCCGTTGAATGGCAGTCGGCAATAATGGACTCCACGCCTAATGCGGCTCCTCACCCCAATCGGGATCTACTGACTCTCCAGCCGCTGCGATCTTCCCGCGGTTCTAGCTCCAATCTGCGCGCCAGTCGCTCCCCATCCGCCAGCCGAAGTGCCGAACAAAGTAATTATTAATTATCTTTTGCTTTTTCCTCCAAAAATGTCAACCATCCCGGCACTCTCCTGGCTTTCCTTCCTCCTCTATTTCCCAGTAATAGCTTCATAATTGAATTGATTAGTGGATGCTTCCTGCATCTTATCTGCGGGGAGCTTGTCTCTATCTTAGGGTCTGTCTGGTTGCGGTTTCCAAGCCAGATTTGGCTTCGGAATCATTTCCCTTATCAGGGGCGTCACTAAATTTGTTCTTCCGCCAATAAATGAGTGGCTTTAGTGTGTTTTTGAACTCGAAACTATTAAACGTTGTGGAATTTTAGTGGTTTTTATTTTACAATTATTTGTGTTTAAAATTAGAGTGCAATTCGTCACTGGCATTGTCAATAATTTGAAAAATTAGTAAAAACCATAAATCTTCCATAAATTAGAGAAGTAATAGGTGTGGTATTCTTCCTTAAAGTAGATCTTAAGAGTTCTCTTAATAAACTTTAAAATAAAATAAATTTAGAACTTTCCAGCGACGTAAAATATCCATTTTAGTGACGAAAAAAATATAATATTTCTCATTTAAAAATATTTTATTCCTCCAAAGCACTTTTTAGTTTTAAAATTCTCTTTTTTTTGCTGAATAAAAATAGTATAATAAAAATATTTGAGAACAATAAGTTAATAATATATTTTCTCGCACATAATAATTTTCATATTTAATTTAAATTAAAAAAAAAAAAAACTCAAGAGGCCTCTCTAGAAATCTTAAAATAAAAATAAATCATAATTTTAGCCAAAAAATAAAGTTACAAGTAATAAAAGTATGATAGAATAAATAGTAATATATTAATAAAAATATGTGCGAAAAGCAAGTTAATTTCTCACATATTTTTATTTAAAATTGGCAAGAAAAAAGATAGTTTTTAAGTGATGTCTCATAGAACTTTCTCATCCGAGAGATGCTTTAGTCATCAGTCCTCCACACAAAGAAAGCATTTGGGTATTTGGGCCACTTTTGATTCATGTTGTTGGCGCATAAATTCCACTTCCAACAACCCCGCCAGACGAGGATGACTCATCACACCACCCAGCCAGACCTGGTCGTCCAACCACCCACCCCGTTTCACCCCACTTTGTTCGCTTTTCGCCACTTTTTTGAGTTCAGCATCCCACAAGCCTCCACAAGAATACAAAAAGTGTAGCCTACTTTTGAGTGTTCTCTTTTGAGTTACTCGATCTGTGCCTAACATTTGTTATGTTCTTTGATTTCTTATCTTGTTTCTTTGTATTATTTTATTAAAGTTTTTCCTTGTTTTTAGCTTTTTAATCGTTGAATGTTAGCCTGCCTAACTAGCCACACAAAACTTGCATCCAAAAATCAAACAAAACAATCGAAAAGCATATAAGTGTAGGTATTATTCAAAATTTATTCAAAATATTTATTAAACTACTCACTCCACCCAGTCACCCACTCATGGCACTCTCATTCACATAAAAACTTGTTTGTTGCTTATTTTATTCACAGCCAAGATACACGCGATTTTAAACGCTACTAAAACGCCTGCCACCGCTTCTCCATAATACATACCGTCGTAACTCTGTCACTAACTGTCCATCAAAGTCACTTCCACCAGAATATTCACAAACAAGTCACTCACATTCGAGCCACTGCCTCTGAGCCTCTGAAAATATTACAACAAAAAAATAATCAAAAATAATAATAAAAGAAAGCTAAAACCACTTCACCATCTCTCCTAACAAAATATATCTAATAAATTTAATAAAAAAAAATAAGAATTAATCTAATAAGTGCTTTTCTATGCGCCACAATTCGCCAGTGTCCCGGGAGCGCGCCAGCGAGGCAGCGGCAGCCACTCAATCAGCAGCAGCATCCGGCGGCGGCACAGCCACAACATCCGCACCAGTAAGTGGTGCTGGAGCAGGAGCAGGTGCATCGACAATAACGGTTGGAGGAACCACATCCGGATCTGCGGGAACGGGAACCGCCTCCGCGCACAACACCAACAGCAATTCCTCGGCCTCATCCAGCACAGTGGCAGCTGCACAGGCGGCTGTCTACAGCGGCGGCAACACGGTGACCGGCAGTCTGGGCAGCGGCGGTGTGGTGGCTCGTGGCTTCCGCAGCCACAGCCCCACCCACCGGCGACGCAGTCGAGAGCGCCAGCGACGCACCCATGGCTCCGACCAGGGCGGTCTTCTGGCCTACAGTGGTTATGTTGGCGCTCCCGTCGATATGACTGATTTTGGTGCTCCTATCCAAGGTGGGGGAGGAGGAGGAGGAGGAGGAGGTGGTGGGGGTGGCGGTGGCAGTGCCGGCACAGGGAGTGGCCTGGAGGACTCTCGCCTGTCCGGCAACGAGGACTACTACTCCTCGTTCGTCTCCGATGAGTTCGACAGCAGCAAGAAGGTGCATCGCCGCTGCCACGAGCGCAGCTCCAGCGTCCAGGCCATCGACCGGCTCAACACCAAGATCCAGTGCACCAAGGAGTCCATCCGCCAGGAGCAAACTGCCAGAGATGGTAAGTCAAAGGGTCCATTAGTCCAGGGGCTATTCCAGAAACAAAAGTGCAGTATTAGAAAGCAATACCATCATTACCTTCAAGTCCACATATGGCTCCAAACCAAGGTTATATCTCAGCCAATTCTTATCCGATCCTTAAACGGAATATCTCAAACGATTTCTACTTAGATTCCCCTACTTAGATTTTTCTGGATTAAAATATTGAATAAGATTATTTTTTCAATATTTTTCAAAATTTTTCCCATGGACCCCCTTAGAAATGCTTCAATTTCGATATTTGGCCCAAAAGATGTCCATATCTCAGCCTATTCTTATCCGATCTTTAAACGGAATACCTCAAAAGATTTCTACTTCGATTCCCCATCATTCTTCATCAAAATATGAAAGTCCCATTTTTTGAAAATATTTTTCAAAATTTTTCCCATGGACCCCCTTAGAAATTCGTGAAACTCGATATATGGCCCAAACGATGTCTATATTTCAGCCAATTCTCATCCGATCCTTGAGCGGTATACCTCAAACAATTTCTATTTCGATTCCCCAACATTCTGCATTAAAATATGGAACAAGATTTTTTAAAAATATTTTTCAAAATTTTTCCCATGGACCTCTTGGAAATCCTTGAAAATCGATATATGGCCCAAAAGATGTCCATATCTCAGCCAATTCTTATCCGATCCTTAAACGCAGTACCCCAAACGATTTCTACTTCGATTCCCCATCATTCTACATCAAAATATGGAAAAAGATTTTTTTTAAAATATTTTTCAAAATTTTTCCCATGGACCACCTTAGAAATGCTCGAAATTCGATATAATGCCCAAACGATGTCTATATTTCAGTTCATTCTTATCCGATCCTTGAGCGGAATACCTCAAACGATTTCTACTTCGATTCCCCATCTCCCCTTAATTAAAATATGGAACAAGAATTTTATTTTGTATTTTTTAAATCCTTTTCTTCCAGATAATGTTAACGAGTATCTGAAGCTGGCAGCCAGCGCAGACAAGCAACAGTTGCAGCGCATCAAGGTAAGTTTTCCAATCAGAGATGAAAGAGTTAAAGAAAATACAATGTTTTAAACTCCCAAACAGGCTGTCTTTGAGAAGAAGAACCAGAAGAGCGCACACAACATTTCGCAGCTTCAGAAGAAGCTGGACAACTATACGAAGCGGGCCAAGGACTTGCAGAACCATCAGTACCAGACCAAAAGCCAGCACCGGCAGCCGCGCGAAGTGCTGCGGGACGTGGGCCAGGGACTGCGCAATGTGGGTGGGAATATTCGTGATGGAATCACTGGCTTCTCCGGATCGGTGATGTCCAAGCCGAGGGAGTTCGCCCACCTCATCAAGAACAAATTCGGCAGCGCCGACAACATCAATCAGATGACCGATGCCGAATTGCAGGGTATGCAGTCCTCGAATGCCGACGTCCTGGCGGCCAATGAGCGCCTGCAGCAAACACCCGGAGTGGGTACCTCAACGGGATCCGGTGGTGGTGGTCAGAATAATAATACCGGTGGTGGTGCGGGCAGTGGAACAGGAAAGTTCAATAGTGACAATGGCAGTGAGTGCAGCAGCGTCACCAGCGAAAGTATACCAGCCGGGTAAGAGATGAGCTCTAGGACTCTTAGTTATATTTTTTTAATAATTTTTTTCTCTTAAAGATCTGGCAAAAGCCAATCCGGAGCCAGTCAATACCACATAGTGCTCAAGACTCTGCTAACAGAGTTGGCCGAACGGAAGGCCGAGAACGAGAAGCTTAAGGAGCGTATCGAACGACTGGAGGTAAGTGATGGAGAATCTCCTGGTTAGCAACACTTTCTAATCCTTTCGTTTTTTGTTCCATTTTTTTGCGATAGACGGGCCAAAAGGAATTCAACAATCTGACCGCCACGCTCGAAAGTGAACGCTATCGTGCCGAGGGACTTGAGGAGCAAATCAATGACTTGACGGAATTACATCAGGTTCGTATAGTTCATAGTTTATAGCTTCTGGCACTTTGCCCACTATTTCAATATTCGTGCTCATGTCGCTCCTTTGTTCGATAGAATGAAATTGAGAATCTGAAGCAAACGATTGCCGACATGGAGGAGAAAGTACAATACCAAAGCGATGAAAGACTACGTGACGTCAACGAAGTGCTCGAGAACTGTCAAACGAGGGTAAGTAGGAACCAACGAAGCCTACCAAACAAACAAAATAGTAACCATCCAACTCATACCCTTAGATATCAAAAATGGAGCACATGTCGCAGCAACAATACGTCACCGTCGAGGGCATTGATAATAGCAATGCACGGGCCCTGGTTGTGAAACTCATCAATGTGGTATTAACGATACTGCAAGTGGTTCTCCTGCTGGTGGCCACAGCTGCTGGGATTATAATGCCGTTTCTCAAAACAAGGTAAAGAGTGTGATTCATAAATTTATATAATATAGTGATTAAAAGTATTTCTATTTCTGTTTTTTAAGGGTTCGGGTTCTGACCACTTTCCTGTCCATTTGCTTCGTCATCTTTGTGATACGACAGTGGCCGGATGTCCAGGATATCGGTTCTGGGCTGGTGCGACACCTGAAGCAATCGCTGGTGGTCAAATAAGCTCTGCTGGGTTGAAGGGGGCCATCTCGTCTCATTAAGTTTTTAGTTAATTAAGTTCTAAAGTGCATACTTTTCTGTATATAGCTTATCAATAATGATTATAATAATGATCATTTTTAATTGAAATTGTATCAATTATATCCATCACAACCACGAAACACTATCCGAGAAACTGTACAAAAACATTAAATAATCCTTAGCACACACACACTATACCACACACCACACCACACACACATACACATTCTCGCATAAAACGTACACTTAGAAAAAATTGATTTAACCTAATGGTAGTAGTAATAACTTGAAAATGCTGACATGTCTCCGTGCATTACAACTATATTTGAATATATATATAATGTATATGTATAACCTACTATATATAAACAAATTTACAATACTATAATACTATTGAAATTGATTATATATAAAAACAAAAAAATGAAAGTTTGTATAAATCCCGAAATTATTGTATTTATTTTTTACAAATAACCATTATGTACGTACGTTTGCCTAATGATTGTAGCAACTATCGAAGGTGGCCTAAACATCTAAATATAGAAATACCAATTTACACGTGTCGAGTAGGATTATTTGACCAGCTGACGACTTTCCCAGCAGAGATAACAATTAAATCCCACTCTGGCTAAAATTCAAGTTGAAAAAAATAAAAATAAATATATTACATGCGTAAGAAACGAAAGTTCATTGTTTTAATTAAAAATGGATTATGTTGGGAAGCTATTATTAGGTCCTAATGAGACTATCACTATGGTATTTTCTTGGTCAGACCCAGATATCATTAAATTAAGGTAGTGCACAGGACTACCAATGGTTAAATCTATTAAAAAACATATATATATATCTATCTATCTATCTATCAGGTACCTATCCTGAAAAGAAAGACAAGATTGATTGGCAAACAATCTTTATAGACTAGGCTGGAGGAAATTTTAAAAATATATTTATTCTCTCCTAAGTAGCAGGATAGTTTTATAGTCCTACAGAGCCTATAACGATGGAAGTTTCTTGGTCAGATCCAGTAACTATGAAAAGGATTACTAGCTATAGCCTATAAAAAAGGAAGACTATTTTAATCTTTTGGGTAATGGATTATTCTTCGATATTATAATTAAAATAAGAATAGAATAACTAATATCTAGTCACTATGGGGAGATGGGGAGGGAAACATTCTTTATAGACGAGGGTGGTGATTTTAATCAAAAAATGGGTGAAATCTTTATAAAGTCCGTGATATAATATGATACCAAGTCCTTAATGAAGCACAATTATGTAGCACCCTAGGTAGCAAAATTATAAACAAATTTAAGGATAGTTTCAAATTATTTTCTTATCTATAAAATAATTTTTCCCATTTATTTTATCATATAATAAAACAATAACCACATTTTGTTTGTTTATATCCATTACGTTTATTTATTATTTGAATGTAAATTAAATTTAAATTACACTGCGCCACAGCATCTCTAAATATATTCCACTTTCGAATGCATCTATGCCCTAATTGATTTCGTTTTGTTGTGAACATTTTCATCAGTTGTTTTCTTTTTTTTAATTAATAGGTGTTTTTTTTTAAATCTTTGTTTTTTTTATTTTTTATTTTCTTGGGGGAAAAAGAATCACAAAACTAGCGCTTAAGTTTTCTACTCTTATTGGAGTGTGGCAACGACATTGACTCGAAATATAATTTGATCATATTTGAAAGTATTTCTAGCTCTCTGACCTAATAACGGGCATAAATCGGGGATTATACACTATATGTATATAGTAAACTTAAAATTAGTTAAATCGAGAATAATGTACAATATACAGGGCCAGTGCCACATAATCAATTATATGATTTAATTTCCTTTGTTTCGCGAATAACAGATCTCATCATAAAACAATGCTTTCAAAATCTAAACTCATACATAATTTCTTAAATCAGTTAAATGGTTCTGTGTTGGTTTAACGTGTATTTGTGTTTAAATAAGAATTAAAAAAAAAACAAAATCTTTGATTAATCCGAATCAGGTAAACAATTCAATCTTATATGTATTTTACGCATTCTTTTATAGTTTCTTTTTTTTTTTTGTGTTTTGTTTGTTATTGTATTTTTGGAAGTTTGCAGGCGGGGCGTTATCTAGTATGCCGATTGGGTTTAATTGTAAAATGTATATAAAATAAATCACAATTTGTATACGCATATAAATGACGTGTATGGGTGTTTTGTGTGTGTTGTTTGTTGTGTCTGTGGGGAGGCTTGGGGCTTGGGGTAGTGGATGTGGATGTCCTGCGCACAGGCCAACACAAGGTTCGGCTACATATTTATTAATATTAATAATAAACATTAGTTAATTGTTTAAAACAAAGCAGCTGACAGCTGGCAGCTGGCAGCCGACAGCATATAAATAGCGAACCCAAAACGAAAAACATTGAAGAACGTTCCTAGTAATAACCGAAACATATACAACATTTCTCGGCTTAAGGATCGGTGACAACCTACAGGCTAAGGACTCGGGGCGATCGAACTGATCCCCTCATATGAGAAACTGGCGATCGGTGCCGCTATTTGGCAAGGCGGCCACGCCTATACCGCCTTGCGTTGGCGTTTGCAGGAACGCCGAATCATCGACCATCGCCGACTCCGTTGCCGGCGTACTGATTGCAATTGGTTCATAGATGGAGCGATGCGGTGGCATATCGTCGTCGTCCTTGAAGGAGCCGCTTAAATTCGGATTGAGGATGTTGTTCGAGGCGGGTGTGGCCACCGCCACGGCCACGGCAACTGTCCCCGTCACAGGCAAGCCCATGGCACTGGTGCCGGACTCTACATGCTCCAGATAAGGTGGCGCCGCAACACTAATCGTATTCGGCTGGCGGCGGAACAGGAAGCTGAAATAATTCAACGAGTAATTTAAATCACAGATCTAATGTGAAATGATAATGTTTACTTACTTAAAGTTGAATCGGGACCAGATCGATGGACGTCCTCCATTGAACTGTTCAGCCAAATTGGCTGGCAAATTGGGGGCACGATCGAAGGGATTGATCCTTTCACGGGGAGCTCCGGACGATGTGGCCGGACGCACAGCCGAGTCCAGCAGGGCTGCACAAGCAATTCGATTAGTTAGAGTAACAATTAATGAATGCATTTCACCGGCAGACGCACCATTCTCGTCGTCCGAACTTTGGGACTCTTGGTTCTCGAACGGATTCCTTCCAGGATCCCCCCGTCGGAATGTGCCGTGCCTAGTTGTTCCGGCAGCAGCTGCCGCACCCACATTTGAACTGCTACCACCAGCAGCAGCAGCATCCACCGCTGAAGATGCGGAGCTTGTTTGTGTCGTCTGGCGAGTGCTGGATTGTTGCTGCAGTAGTGGCGTCGTGTCATCATCGGTGTCCGTAACGTTATCCAAAGAAGGCTGTCGACTCCGACTTACACGCGTTGCGCCCTTCGTAAAAACCTTGCGCTTACAAATGGGGCAAACGCGTCGATTTTCGGTGAGCCAGGGATCGATGCAGTGTGTGTGGTAGGCTAAATAACATTATCCGAATTTAGTAAAGGCTATTATGAGTTAACTGATTCACTTACGATGTGAGCAGGGCAGAACGCGCAACTTGTCGTCCTCGACAAAGTCCTCCAGACAGATCACACAGGTGTCGTACTTGTTGTTCACATTGTTCTTTGTGTAGCGGAGCACCGGCAGCTTCTTCAGCATACTCTTTGGCAGTCGGTGGCGACGCAGACGTCTCTGTTCTCTGATGCACTTGTAGATCATGTAGATAACCTAACCGCCAGCCGGCAAACAAAGAAGTCAGAGTGAGAATAAAATAAAAATAAAACTCTGATCACTTACCATGATGATGAAGCACAGGCCAATCAGTATGGAAAAGGGTAATATTAGTTGGGTATTGATGTTGAAGGGAAGCTCATCGTTGATGATTAGCACCACTTCGGGCGTGAAATACGAGGCTAGGGCTTTGCCCGAAGTGTGACCCACAAAAACGGATGGTATGTGGATGCCAGTCCTATTATCGGCCGACATTTGCTCTAAAATTTTTACAAAAAATATTAGTTTAAATAAATCTATTAGTATATGGTTAAATAGATAATTACCCAAGTCATCTCCTTCATTATTGTAAACAATCACAGCAGAATAGCTGGCGTTCTGAGCCACTCGCACCTTCCGCTCAAATGTGCACTCACCCCCGCTGCAAAAACAACTCAAATTAATATGAAAACTTGTGGGAAATAGTCATGCCTATAGTTACCGTGATATTAGAGCCACAAATTTAGCGCCGGTTGGATAATTAAGGTGCGGTGGCCTACTCAGGTGGTCGCAAGCGTAGGATTGGGTGGGAATGGGCGGTACAACGAACACTTTGATGCCATTAGACGCCAATTGTGGACCGAATTGCGCTGGCATGGCATTAAACTCTTCAATCAACTGTAACAATTACACAATATTATTAAATTAATCTGATTATAGAATAGAACTTTTCTTACCTGATTTGTGACTCTACGAAAGACAAGAACATGCCCATCGACTAGAGTCGCCTCATTACAAACAAGGCTGAGACCCATAAGGGTGATTAGGAGGCAGCTTTTCAGACACATTTTGCCAGCCAGGACACGACGTCTGTTGCCGGTAGAGTCCTCTTTTACTCTGTTATTCCTCAAGTCCACGGTGTCCTCTGCTGCTGCTTTGTTTCTTTACCATTCGCACTATTTGCATTTCTCATCTATGTGCCAGGATCCTGAAAATTAAAACGTTTAATATTAGTTACATTTTATTATTAAAATAATTGGCAGTTGCTGTGCTAGTAAGCTGAACGATGGTGTTAATGAGGACGCTCCCGAAGGCAACCCGCGGTCTTTTTGGATCGTCGATTCAATGGCAAACAAACAGCTCAACCGATAAGATAAACGGCTTGCGATTGTTCATATTTTTTTGTGTGTTTCCCTGCAAGTGTATAATGTGCGGGGGGTGTTGATTCTGCAAAATTTTACTTTTCCTCAGTCACGCTGCTCGACGACAGCTGTTTTGTTTGTTGACACAGCGCCGGCAATGGTAATTTTAGTTCTCATTGCAGTTTTCCAGAAAATATCTACAAAATATGCAGCTGAATCTGGAG
This sequence comes from Drosophila ananassae, assembly GCF_017639315.1. Classification (NCBI taxonomy): domain Eukaryota; kingdom Metazoa; phylum Arthropoda; class Insecta; order Diptera; family Drosophilidae; genus Drosophila; species Drosophila ananassae. The sequence continues at coordinate 13,524,323 of NC_057927.1, read as the reverse complement.
AAGAACTATGACGTTTGGAAGCCAGAGTTGCCTTGAATGGATATTATCACCAATCTAAAATGTGAATCTGTAGAGAGCGGTCAGTAGTTATCAAAATGAATGAGTCTGCTTGCCGGCTGAGAACAAAATGACTCACGACGGGTGTTCGCTGATAGGAGAACCAGAACTTAGTCGCTGATCCACAGACCGCCTCGTAGAATTGCTTTAGGCTCCAGAAACAAATGTGGAAAGTTTTTTTTTTGTCGAAAAAAAATTATTAAAGTTGTTAACATTTTTGGCACACACACTGATCGACTGGAACGGTGTGCAAATATGCCACAAATTGTATTAAATTCACAATTCAACAAAGAGGAACGTCACTGGGCATTAGCACATCGATAGACAAGCGAATCAGCGACTTTAATGAGAACGTGACTTTGTTTTTATTGGATGTGTAAACAATTAATGGGAGGCATAGAGAGGGCCAGGCAGGCCATTCCACTGCGAAATTCAATCTGGGGAGACGCGTGCGTCCGGTTGAATATCAAAGAAGGGGCTTGAATAAGAATTTATTGTTTTTTATTGCTCGATTTGCATCAAAGTTTTAGTCTTTAACGATAGTTAGAGGTAGGATATATTAAATAATAAAAAAAAACTAAAGTATGCCAAACATTTCCAACTTGTTTACCAATGGGGGAATTCCTTTAAATATTTATATCTGAGAGCAATTTCTGTTAAAACCGCATAGTTTAGAGGCCAATATCGCCTTACACACTCGTTTCTAGACAGCCACCCAACCGCCCCCTCACACACACAAACAGTTACATGCAGAGGGGCATACCTTGAACTTTACAAGGTGGGACTGTGGGTCTCAAGGTTTTCCTTTTTGGAAGACTATTTCAGAACACAAATAATGACAAATTCAAGGTGGTAACAGGATAACAGGTAAAAATCAACAGGATAAATGAAAAATTCGGCCAATTAGAAAAGGCAGGCAGAAGTTAATGTACTTTAATTTCGTAAATTCGCTTTGTTATGCTTTTTTTCAGGCGTATCTGCTCGGACATGTGAATTTGTATGTATGAGTGGGTGAGTGTGCGTGTGTGCGTTTAATTAACACAACAAAGCAGCTGAGCTGGGCGATTTCCTGTGTTTTTTTCCTTCTTTTATTTTTTATTTAGATGCATTCAGCACAAACTCACTTGATTTCTGTTTGTCTCACTGGGTCTGGGCTTGGTGTTTTTAACTTGCTTGTGGGATTACTATTCCTTCATACATATATCCAATCCGACTTTTCAATACTCGTTCGCCCCAGCAGCACTCGTCGCCATCGCTTAATTGCGTTTTACCTTAATGTCTTTGCGTTAAATCTGCGGAGTTCAAATCCGCCCAGGTTAGAATTCAACAGGGACGCCTGGATGAGTTTTTCCTGGGCATGACACTCGCTCTAGGGGGCCACTTTGGGTTCGCTCGCTAATTATTGGGTATTAGAATTTGCATCCCACACACAAAAGTGTTGGAGATGACAGTGTTCCTGACAAACATCGATTGTTGGTGTAGTTATCGCGTTGGGGATTCGCTCCCTCCCAAGTTGGCAGCCCCCACACGGAGTTGCCACCTAGTTGGAATCCGTTACAAACTCAAATTAACTTTTTAGAAGTTATCGAATTAGAATTGAGAATTTTTTTGCTGTTTGAATAAATCATTAATATATTCAACTAAATGATCAGATATATGTTAGTGGAACAATTATGCATTTGGATTATGAAAGAATAAAAATCACATTTTTGAAGCCTACTTGATCCAGAGATACATTTTTCCCTGAATCGTATGCTTGACGGGATTGATCTTTTTGAGGATTTTGGTCATGGTCTCGACCAAACGATCGCTCGAGACGCCAGTCTTCTTGTTTTTGAATTTCGTGAGAAGTTCGGTGGCGGTGAGTGGTTTCCTCTTCAGGTAGCGACGTACTGCCTCCTCAGTAATTCCATAGTCCCTGAAAAGGAAAGTATTTTGTTAAACGGGAACTTCAAAGAGAATTTCCAAAAGAAACTTACTCCACTTTCGCCCCGGAGAAAGAGGTGGGCAGCGAAGTGCTGATCTCATTCTTGGGTCGCTTGGCCGGAGTGCTGGTAGGACTGTTGCTGGTGTCCGAGCCGGTAAGATCGCTGGGAAGGCTGTTCATCTTACGCTTGCTGGCGTCTGGCGACAAGGTCGGGGTGGCAGATCTTGATTTATTCGCATTGCTGCTGCTGCTCGTGGAAGCTTTACTGCTGGTCGTGGCACTTTCCTTATCCTTCTCTCGTTCTTTCTCCTTGGAGGCTGGCTTCTTTTTGGGTGGGCCATTGCTAAGGTCGTCTTCGGAGTCGGTGCTATCTGAGCTAAAGTCCGTGGAAGAATCGCCACCACTGCCGTTTGACTTGCCCTTCTTGTCGTCCTTGCCCACTTTCTTTTTCTTTTTGTCCTTGGAGGCATCATCCTTGCTCTTATCCTTCTTTTTCTTCTCGCCATCGGCTTCATCCTTGTCCGATTCATCAGACTTCTTCTCGTCGTCTTCCTCCTCATCGGAGGTGAGTAGCTTCCGCAGGGCATCCTCTTCGGCAACGCCCTTCATATCCTTGTCCAGCTTGGCCTCCGGATCCGGCTCACTAAAATTGGATATATTGAGAAGTGAAGACATAGTATAGTATTATGGTTACATACTCTTCACTGGAACTCGTGTCGTAATCCATTTCTCTTCCTTCCTCATCACCGTCGTCAGACTCCTCGAACGCCTCGTCGTCCACATCCCGCTTCTTTTTCTTCTTTTTGTCGGCTCCTTTTTTGCCCTTGCTCTTATCGTCGTCGCTATCTTCCTGCTCCTTCTTCTTTTTCTTTTCCTCCTCATCCTCCGAGTCGGATTCATCTTCGGAATCAATCCACTCGTCCATATCAGTGATCTTCAGTTCCTTTGACTTTTTCGTGGCCGCCTTAAGGAGCTTGGCTTCCTCTGGATCCTGCTCTTCCTCCTCGTCGCCTCGCAACCGCTTCCGCAACATGAGCGAAAAGTAGTTCATAACCTTTTTTCGCCGCCCAAACTCCTGTTCCGCCTCCTCAGCTGACAGGGACTTGTAGCGCTGGATGGGTTGGAAGTTGTACCATTCGTTAAGAGGATATGCCTCAATTGCACCATCGGGCGCATGGGTGAACACATAAAATGCTGCATTCTCACCCACTCCCCCTTCACGGATGCCCTTGAACTTCTTTCCTGTTTTGCCGCCCACTTTTAGAATCCAAGGCTGTGCTTCAGGGCGGTATTTCCTGGCAATGATACCAAACTTTTTGCGTCGCGCCTCCTCTCGCTGATCCCTGTTGTACTCAGAGCCGGCGCCAAATTTGGGCTGATCCTCATCCATGCCACGGAACTCCTTCATATTGTTCTCTCGCTCCAGCTTCACATTTCGCCATTGGGCGAAATCCACATTTAGGGTGGCGTTGAATCTCATAACATGGTGCTTCTTCCGCATCTTGGGCACCCGGATTTTGAACTCCTGCACATTGGACGAGGAGGAAGCAGCTGAATTGGAGGCTGAGGCAGAAGCGGCAGCTGCAGACGTGGAGCTCCCACTGGCAGCGGTTGGCTGCCAAGAGATCGAGAGTTAAAAAGAGGTTTTGGTCGAATGAATCGGTTACTTACCGACGGCTTTGCTGCACTTGACATTGTAATACTTGATGAATTTCCTCTTTATGGCTTAAAACTATTGCAATCTGAGTACCAGTTATAAAATTACTTGTCCCGCGACTGCAGCAGTCTGCCTTGCTTCTGGTGATGTGCAACAATTTCAAGTTGTGTTGTAAAAAATATCGATATATTTTCTTATTAACCAAAAGTCTTATTTAAATTGTTAATTGTTTTTTAAAATTCAAAAACGTTCTAAAAACGATGTGCATTATATGTTCCTAAAATATATTATTTATTTTGAATATACTGTTTTTAAACAGAAGACCTATTGATATCGATAAGCTTCTTATCGTAAATAATCCGTATCTAGATAAGCCCATCTCTAGGTTCGAATAAGCGCTATTAATTTTGTTTATTTTTTTGAAAACAGATAAGGCATTGGTATATAGGGAAAATGTCGCGAAATGTGACATTATCGGATGAGCAGAGCCGATTAAACGCCCGCCTGGAGGCACATATGGTATACATTTGCCCGGAGTGCGGTAAGGCGTTTCGCACACAGGTCGAATGGCGTCAGCATCTGAATACGGCAAGTTTTAAAGCAATTTTGCACAAAAGATTGTTAAATAATTTGATTAATTCCCGCAGAAACATGAGTATCTGAAGAAGACCTACTCGGACTTCAACTTTATCCAGATCGATGAACGTTTTCACGAGTGCCAGCTGTGCTTTAAGTGGGTGGAGAACGCCCATAAGACAATCGCCCTGCTCCAGTACCATTACTTTATGCACCTGGAGCACAGTGAGACCTACCGATGCGTGCACTGCCGCATGGCATACACCAGGCGCCGGGCACTCAACACACATCTGCTAGACACACACTTGCGCGAGATCGAGAAGTATGAGACGAAGCTGCGTCAGATGAAGCGGCAGCAACAGCAGGATAAGGAATCCACTGCCGGACCAGCAGCAGCAGCACCTGCTAATGCAAATGCGCTGCCGCATGTCAATGTGCCAGCCAAACGTGGTCGCCCTCGGGGCAGCGGTCCAAAACAGCGCAAGGATTTGCTACAAAAGGCTCTGATGGACATTGATCTCCACACTGAGGTAGACAAATCCCCCACTGCCGCGGCACAAGCAACGGCGGGCTCATCTGGATCAGTTTCCTCGGTCGCATCTAAGACAAATGCGAGTGAACAGAACCTGGACCGATGTTTGGACGCATACGAGGACATTGTCCGAAAGGAGGAGGGAAAGCAACCAAAGTTCGAAGCGGAATTGGATGCCCTCTGTCAGCAGTTTTTCGACGAGTCCACTCCGGCCGGAAAGGAGAAAAGGGAAGACAGGTCTACCGAGGAAGTGGTCCTAATCGAAATCGATGCGCTCGGAAAGGAAGAAGTAGCCAAGCTGAAAAAGGAAATGAAATCGGATTCTCAAAGTCAGGCAGCCAAGCGACGACGTATTTCTGCCTCGCCCAACCGCGATTCTGACTCTGAGGTGTCAACCAACGGACTAATGAAGCTAATCTCCTATCTCTGTCCCAAGTGTGGCAAGGAGATCGCATCGATGGAAGGCTGGAGGGCGCATGTGTTCAATAAGCACGACTTTGAGCACATTATCGAGAATAGTTTCAAGATTCAGGAGCCAGGTCACCAGGCAGTGTGCCTGCAGTGCCACGAAGTACAGCCATCCACTAAGCGGTCGCAGTTGCAGAAGCACTGCTTCAAGCACCTTCCCTACCGTTCCTACCTTAAGTGCAGCCTTTGCGATCGCACAAAGACTAGTACCTCAAAGATCTTGAATCACATTCGTTACAATCATCAGGATGAACTGCGGCGCAAAAACAAGACACAGTTGATCATCAAGCCGGAACCCAAATGGCCAAGTCCCGGCAGACAGTCGAATAAGCACTCTGTGGGGGATTATTCGGGTGAAGAAGACGGTGATGGGATGAATGGGGAAAGTATGGTGTGCGAGCACTGCGACATGTCGTTCAAGACCAAGTGGCGATACGATCGTCACGTCCCCAGCTGCCGCAGAGCCGGCGTCATTCCAGAATCAGGTTTCGAGGCCATGTTAAGCCACCTACGCGAAGGTAGTCGGCGCATCGAAGCCATCTGGAAGACGATGAACACTGAGAAGGTATAGATGTAGTCGATGTTGACAATAAAGCTTTCTTTTAGCTTCTAAATAAATATTCCAAACCGTAACAATTAGGACTTTTGTATTATAATCTTGAGACTCTTTATTTATTATATTAAATGTCAAATATTGTCCTTTTTTAGTAATGCTTACTTTATATTCGTATTTGCATTCTTCGAGATCGGAGCTGCGGTTTCAGCTTCATGGATCTGCCCGCCAGACGACTCCGCCATTGCCGCTTGCGGCTCCTGGCTGCTTTCTCAGTCTCATTGTGGGACGTTTCGTGTCGTTTATCGGTTATCTCGTGGTTGCTAGTTGTGATCACGAACTTTCGGTGGGAGGAGGCCGTTTCCGCCAGGTCCATCAGGAATATAAAGCGTGCGAACTTTCGCTGAAGGGCAGTTAGGTCGGGTGGCAAAGTGGTGGGCTCGACTAGAGATTCTGCATCGGTACTATTATGTTCTTCACCGGTGCTGGCCATTGTCTGGTTGTTACCATCTGGTCCTCCAGTCGTATTGTCTCCTCCTGCTGCTGTTGTGGTGTCACCTCCGGCTGGAGCTGTGGTGGTATCACCACCCGCTGCCACAGTGGTGACGGGTGCAGCATCTCCTTGTAAAAAGACGAATTCCTCGTGATTGGGCATCATAACGTGAATCCCATGTTTTTCGTATTCTATGTAGTCTTTGGTGTCCGATTCGTCGCTTTCAGTTATCCATATTTTGGGATCTGGCTCCTCCTCCTCTGCCCGAAGGTAGGCGAAATCGGCCTTTGGCACCTCAGTGTCATACTTTTCGTCCGGGGAGCACAGATTGTGGAAGATTGAATGGGATCCTGTTTTGCATCCTGATCCCGCTAGCTGGCTGGTGGTATAGATGTGTTTGCCCTTAACCAGTCCCACGGCAAAGTTGCAGGTCAGATAGGTTTGGAACCATCCATTGTGGGTCTGCTGCAGGATGGCACAGCCGAAATGATCGTTACTTTCCAACATCAGTTGCAAGAAGTTGTACATTGGCGGTCTGGGAATAAATTTGAAATTTCAATACAGTTTCGTCCAAGTTTTCCGATTTCATACTTATTTTTGAGTCCTTTGAACTTCAGTATGTCTGCTATATGGACATTAAGATTTTCGTTCAACCATAATCCGAAGCAATCCTTTATGATGTCCTCCAGGTCAGGGATATTACCTTTAAAGGCCCGATACGCCACAGTCTGGCCGGCATGGGGAAACTTTTTAGTGTTCCTGCATTCGTCATGGCTCAGATGACAATTCCGTACATTGAACTCGGCCAAGAAAGCGAGATCTGGATCCCACTGTACAGAGGCCATCCTGGCAGCAGGACTCAATCCGTTTAAGCCACCTTTGGACACGTCATTCCTCAATGTGTTGAAGACGGTAACTATGAAGTGCTGGAGCCTCTCATTGATGGGCACAATATCGGCGTCCAATTCGCATAAGCGATGCGTGATAGTCTTAAATAATCATTAAATATTTTGTAAAAAATTAGACATTAAGACTGTAAATGTTTTAATTTAAATTTCTGCGCTAAAAGTTTAAAATGACGACACTCTGTAAAGCTTGAAAACTTGGGCGTGAAGTTCCAAGTAAGCCTTTAATTTCCATTAAGTTACTTCACCGTCTTACCTTTAGGAATATATATAATTTATAAAACATATTTTCTTAAAACTACACACTAAACTTGAGAAATTAGTTTATATTTATACTATTAGTTCCAGTATCTGAAATAGTATCTGATATCTGATAGTATGCTCACCATTGAGGCGTTACATGCCACATGAAGGTGTCCATGCGGGCACAGTGAGGGTTCGCAGTAGTCGACCGTTGTATCCGGTCCTTCATTATTTCCAGAAGACCCAGGCGCCGGCGTTGTGCTTGATCCTCCGGCCTGAGTTTCATTTCCGCCTCCGGGCGTAGTTGTATTTGATCCAGGATCTGCTGGCGTCGTTGCTGTCGGATCAGGAGCTACTGTCGTCGAGTCCTGACCTGAGGTCATATGAATCACTAAACCGAAAACCAAGAGAGCGCTTAGAACCAACGTTTTTCTTTCAGACATTATCGAGTACTAGGAGTTAGTTGAAAAATAATATATTTTCCCAAGCTCTTAATGTGTGAAATTTTTTATTATAAGCCAAGATAATTTTTAATTGCTTTATATTAATACCAATTTAATAATTTCTTTTCTGCTGATCTCTAAATGCTCTTAAATACCATCCTCTTTCTTTATAGAGCATATCCTTTCTTACATTGAAATCTTTATCCTAAATTTAGGAAGTCGAAAAAGATCTTAAATCAGACTCTAACTAAGAGTGAAAAAATCAAAAAATTAAGCTTGTTTTTAAATACAAAATAAATATAAAAAATAGTATTTGGTTCGGTCAAGTTTATTGTTTACAATTCTTGTTTAAATATGCAACGAATCGGGCGAAATTCGTCTTAACCGTGTAGATGGTGGCGCGGCGTTCCTTTAATTCCCGGCGCTGTTGTCTCAGCTTGGACTTGAATATCTCTTCCAGGGCTTGGATTCGTTCGCACATCTGTAGCTCGGCGATGATTTGCGGCCAGTCTTCCACGGCGAAAATGTCCATTAAAGCGTCCAGTCCCTCGGAGAGGGCCCAAAGATCCTGCTCGTGGGAGCAGGCATTAAGTAGGAACAGAACAATCGCCTTGACAAGTGGTTCAGGAAGCAGTGATCCCAGAGTTCCCAGCATTCGGTTCCAGTTGACCCGAATGTCCATTACTGTGCACTTGCTGGCACCCTCGATGATCATGTTTAAATCGTTCTCCGTCATCTGGCCGAAGAGTTCTCGTCGGGACTTGAGCAGACTCAGCGTGGAGCGCATTAGCGATGTGATGGCCTCCATTACAGGCGCCTCCTCAGAGCCCTTGAACGCCTGCTGGCCGAGGTTCATCCACATGTTGTAGATCTCAGTGTGTCCACCCAAATCCTCCACAGACAGCACATTGCACAGGTTCTGCAAACAGATGAGGTAGGATACCCGCAGCTTGGACACCTTTTCCCGAAGATTCTCATGCTGATCCAAGACCTTTTCCAGAGTAGGATCCAAGGGTTGTGCTTTCAGCCACAGTTTTTGGACGACGTTGTTCAGCTTGATGGTCTCTACAAAGTTAGCGGGCAGTCCTCCAGCCCCGCTGTCTTCTGCGTCCTCTTCCATGTCGTAATCGGCCACGCTTTCAGTCTCTGACTGGTCGGAGGCAGAGTCCCAGTTACTTTGATCATCACTGGACCCTAAATTGGTTATAATCTCTGCCACCAAGCGCTGGGCATCTAGTAGGTGTTCCAAGTCCTTTAATACAGCTTCTGCGTCGCTCTGACCGGACTTGGGTTCGTTCACAGTTTGGGTTTCAGTCAGCTCTTCGGTTTCCATAGATATCTCCAGAACGGGAGCTTCGTTTTTTGACTTTACATCCTGAATCTGTGTTCGGCAGTTTCCCAGCTGGGCTTGGGCATCAATACTGAGCAGCGGGTCCAAACCATTTAGGATCTCTTTGGTGTGGGCAGCCGAGCAGGCGGGTACATTGCACAGTATCCCAGCTGCCAAAGCGCTAAGATAAAGTTGTCCGTGATTCTCCGCCGGAGTAGCCAGCAGTTCGGGCAATATTCCGGCACTGGCCAGAAGGTTCCACGAGGAAGAATTGTTCTCCGATATTACCAGCACCAGTTGGGCCACTGACAATGATATCTCCAAGCCAAATTTACGATAGTCCAGGCACAGCAGAAGTCTTCCCAGGAAGTTAGCCTGATTGAAGGCTTCGGTAGCTGTGGGAGAGCTCTCGCATAGATTACGGAGCAGATGGATGGCTTGAAGGAAAATGTCGGCTTGTAATTCGGATTCGAAACCACCTTTGGCCAAGTCGTACTCCAGGAGCAGAGACAGCAGGGCAGTCAGTATATCGTTGTCCACCAGAAAGTCACAGACCTCTGATCCAAAAACTGAGAGGTTCCGGAAGGCGCCCGCAGCTGCATCCCGAATAGCGCTCTCCTTGTCACACAGCAAAGGAGCCGCAATCCTGACCAGTTCGCTCTCACAAATTTCTCGCACTTTCTCCTTTCGAAGCGCCAGAACGGCAAAGGAATGCAGTCCATTCAGTTTGTCCTCCACGTCCGGACGCTGCAGGTGCAGGCATATCGCCTCGATGGGACCGCATCCTTCCATCTCGCCCTCTGTCCCTCCCCCCGCATCAATATCTAGTCCTGTGGAGGTGTCCATTCCGGACGGATTTCGGGTCTTCACTTTCCGTGTTTTTCCCATTTCCCTAAACGCGAGTCGCACGTGTTGTTGATTATTTAAAATGTGAGTATATCGATAATTGTCAAGAATTATATATTTATATCGAATCTAATCGAATTTTATATCGAATATAAGTTATTTTTTAAATATTTAATAATCATTTTTCCCGGGCACATTTTGTAAAAATAAACTTTCTAGAAATAATAATTGAGAGAATACGTATCGCCAGGATACGTATAATAAGGATACGATAAATGTAAAAATACCGTGCAGAAATGTAAAAATGGCAATTTAAATTTTGAATTATTAAACAATTCAAACGGAATTTTTTAGTGAAAAATAAGGGAGTTCATTGTTTTAGATTTGATTGTTTATTTATAAATAAGTTTATAGTATTATACAGTCATCGCAAGCTCCACAGTCACCGTCTCCGCAGTCACAGTCTCCGCAGTCGCTGCAGCAGTCATTTGAGATGGAATCGTCCAAAGAATTTTTTTCAATGGGGGGCACTGATAACTCAGAAGTAGCTTCAGCTGGAAAAAAATTTAAATTTGAAATATAAATAGTACTTTACTGCTTTCGGCCCAAATTTAAAAAAAATTATTTTCAAAGATACGTGATAAAATATTTTGGTTTTAATTCTAAAAGTTAAAAATGATGAAACTATAATTTTTAATCTGCTCACAAGCAACATTGGTCGAAAAAGGGTTAAAAAATCACTGCTTACTTGTAATCACCAATGCATTATTGCCCAAATTTATCAGCTCAAGGGTAGAAAAAATTCTATCAACATCTGAATAGGAGTACCACATCGAATTGGCCCCGTTGTCATTTGCCTTATCGCGCCTATTAAATAAATTTAAATTTTTAATAAAGTAGCACTGAAATTTTTTTGAATAAAGTAGCACTGAAATAATTACTTATATTGGTGTGTCATTTCAGCTATTTTATCCTTTACATCCTTCCATTCCACTTGGAATCCGGTGTTTTGTAGGATTTTTGCAATTTTTACACATGTATCGTGGGTAGTTTCGGGTTTTTGAAGAGCAGCAGCATGTTCTTTCCACAACTGGCATAGAAGAAGTTCTTTTTCGTTGTCCCAAATAATTTCATTTTGTGGATTCATCTAAAAAGTATGGAATACTGGTTTGAGTAATAATTATAACGGTTCCCATTTTGAATAATAATAATAAAAGAATAAGTATGGTTGGATCAGTGAAGACCCACCACGTTCAAAAATCTATTTATGACTGTGTTGCTGAGTATTTTGACTTTTGGTCTAAAATTAAGAGTCAATTAAAACTCTTTAGACGAGATAAGAGTACCAGGCCGTGTTTCTTGCTGGAAAGACTAGACTTGGCGGAATGGAAAGATTATAATAAAATACGATTGAAGCTTTCAGAAAACTTGTTTGCTTACGTAGTTAATTGGAATGCAGTGGACGGGATTTTTTATGAGTAAGTGTTTTACGCTTCGCGCAATAGAACTATGTTCAATCAATGTTTATTCACTACTGAATGTTAAGTTGAATTAGAGAAAAGAGCCTGTATAAATATTATGTAATTGCGTTTTCGACAATTTTTGACCACTTCCCCATATATTGATCACCGTATCATAAATTGATCATTTCATTGAACGTCCCATCTGTTGGTGTTGGAAAAACATTTAATCAGCAAATATTTTGCTTTGAAAACCACTTTTCAATTATTTTTGAATAAATTTGAAAATACACCAAATCTTATGTACAGTTTATGGTGAACTCTCAGTATTACTTTCTCTATTCGCTTATTAAAAGTGTTTGTTTATTAAAAATCTAAACTTGTTCTTAATTTTGAATAATTTAATTTTAATTGGAACAGTCGAATTGACAGAAGATAAAAAAATGTTGAGTATATTTTGTATTCAAAAATTTTTTGTTCTACACCAGTTGAACACTTTTTGATAAAAATGAAAGAAAATTATCTAAAAATTATAAACCTAATTAAATTTAATGTTTAAATTTTCGCCAATTTTGATAATTTTTAAAAAAGTTATCGGCACCACATAGGACAGTCGCAACAGTGCTGCCATCTGCGATACACGATAAAAAACTTATCGAAAGCATGCCTGAATGTATTTACATCCCTAGCGGCAGAAAAGTGCAGAAAATATCTGAAAATTTCTAAATGCAAAGAGAAGATACAGCGAAAAGCGTGCTCCGTGTATAATGGAAACGAGTTTAGATGAGAGCATGGACAGCGAGAAAGCCATTTCGCCCAGCAAGGGCCCTTCGGAAACCAGCCTTCAGCAATCTCCGCTTGGAGTAGCTGGCCTCAATGGAAACGATAATGGTGTTGGAGGAGGAGGAGCTGGAGGTGGAGGTGGAAACGGAGGAAGCCAGGAAACACCAAATAGTGCCACCAATGAGTGGTAAGTAGTCAAGGTGATGTCTCTTTGGGTAACATATCATTAGCAACCTTGACTCATTTTAGGACTAAACCCGCGTTCAACGCGTTTAGTGGGCGACCCATTGGGGAGCACACAGCACAGCAGCAGGCAATGCAACAGCAACAGCAGCAACAGCAACAGCAGCAGCAACAACAACCGTCGCAACAACATCAACAGCAACCTGGTCCTGGGGCTAATGGTGTCACTCCCGGATCTGGAGCTCCCCCTGATATATGGGTAGAGACAAAGGCGGAGGATGGACGCTCGTATTATTATCATGCTGTAACAAGGGAAACCACTTGGACCCGACCTGATGGCCCCACCGTGAAAATTATGACGCAAATCGAGGTGGAGGAGATGGCCAAGCGACCGGCACAAGCTTCTGGCAAGCCGGAGGCAAAAACAACTGAACCTCCCGGCGAAATGCCACACCTCTCGTCACAGCCACCCGCGCACCTTATGAGCCAACCTCCGCCGAATGCAGCCGGACCACTGCTTTCCCAGCCACCACCTAATGTTCGGCAGCAGCCCCCACCTATGTTCCAGCCCCCAGGCATGCAGCCACCAGGAATGCAGCCACCAGGAATGCAGCCGCCAGGCATGCAGCCGCCAGGAATGCAGCCACCACCAGGTTTTGGGCAACCACCCTTCTGCATGCCGCCGCCAGCTTACGGTTTTCCGGGCGGTGCTGCCCCAGGTGGAGCACCTTGGGGAGTAGGCGTACCGCCGTGGCAGCAACAGCACATGCACGGTCCTCCCGGAGGTCAGGAGAAGCCGGCCAAGACCCTCATCATTAAACCCGGAGTTATTGATCCAGCAGTCATAGCCCGGGCGGCCGAGTGGTCTGAGCACCGGGCACCCGATGGCAGGCCGTACTACTTTCACGCCGGGCGTTCAGAAAGCGTTTGGGAAAAGCCGCAAGCTTTAAGGGACATGGAAGCAGCCAGAATGGCGGCACACTCTGGCGTCGCTCCCAATGTGCCTGCTGCCCCATCCGGCTTACCACCGCATCTGCTCCCAAATCCGTTGATGCATATGCCTCCAGGCTCAGCTCCCCCCGGATTTGATCCGCATGCAGCTTTTGCAGCAGCTGCCGCCGCCATGAAAGCCAACACGGAGAACTCAAAGGCGGCTCAGGCGGCCGCTCTGGAGAAGGAAGCTAAGCGGGCGGCCGAGGAGAAACGGAAAAAGGAGGAAGAGCAGAAGAAGGCAGCGGCCACCGCGAAGCAAACAGACAAAAGTAGACCGGTGACAAGCACACCTATTGCTGGCACACCGTGGTGTGTGGTGTGGACAGGGGATGCGCGTGTCTTTTTTTACAATCCGTCCACCAGGACTTCGGTATGGGACCGCCCCGAAGAGCTGATGAACCGCGAGGACGTGGACAAGGCGGTTAACGAACGGCCAGAGCAGCTGAAAACCCCGCAAGATAAATCATCCGAGGGCGAACAAAAGTCGACCGATGAGTCGGCGCAAGAGAAAGCTCAGGCGGCACAGGCTCAGGCGCAGCAGCAACAGCAAATTCAGAAAGTGGAGCAGGAGGAGGACGACGATGACGAGGTGATCAAGATTCGGACAGAATCCGAATCAAGTGTGGAGGAAGTGCCCACGAAACGGGTTCGAGTTAGTAAGTTCGACTACAAAGTTCGATACGAAATATGTTTATAAATTAATCTGAAATGTGATTGCCTTTATTTTAGTTTCAAAATCGAAGCGTGCGGAAGATGCCGCACTGGAGGCTGAGCAGCGAGCGGCCAAGGAACGAGCTCTGGTGCCGCTGGAGATGCGCGTCACCCAGTTCAAGGAGATGCTGAGGGAGAAGGATGTGTCGGCGTTTAGCACATGGGAGAAGGAGCTGCACAAGATCGTCTTTGACCCCCGATATTTGTTGCTGACATCGAAGGAGCGTAAACAGGTATTTGAAAAGTATGTAAAGGATCGCGCCGAAGAGGAGCGTAAGGAGAAGAGGAACAAGATGCGACAGAAGCGGGAGGACTTCCGAAGTCTAATGGAGGAGGCTAGACTGCACGGAAAGTGAGTAAAAATGTGCCAATTAAAATTATTGTATATGTTAATGTTATTTTTGCAATTTTAGGTCATCTTTCTCGGAGTTTAGTCAGAAGAACGCGAAGGAGGAGCGGTACCGGGCCATTGAGAAGGTGCGCGAGCGGGAGAGTCTGTTTAACGAGTACATCGTGGAGGTGCGACGCCGCGAGAAGGAGGATAAACAGATGAAAAAAGAACAGGTAGGCCGCCTAGGGCATGCTCTCGCCCCAATCCCATCACCTTACGTATCTCGATGTTTAAACATATATGCATATCTATTTATATAATAATAACTTACCTATATGTCATAATTATTTACATAATGTGATTGATTTTTTGTTAACTTTTAAACCATAAAACAACGTGTGAATCGAAAACGAAATCAAACCAAACTGAATCCGATACTGAAACTGAAACTGAAACTGAATTTGAACCCTGAACCGGTTGCATTGTCCCTGAACGTGTGTTGGGTTCCCGGTGGTTTGCCACCCGATATATTAGCCACTAGCTAGCAGGTTACAGCACAAATGCACCATCACCCTAAACACCAAAACACATAACAGCTTCTACAGCAACTTTATCAACATCCTCCTCAACAACGACAACGAAATGACCAACAACTGCCCATCAAGAGCCAAAGCCAAACTCCATCGACTGCCGCCTGCCATCGTCGTCCACTGAACCGACTCCATGACCACGCACACGCTTGCAATCTGTGTGGTGAGTTACTTCAAATCATACAAAAGACAAACCATTAAAATTTGTTTTTCTGCAATAAGAAACAAATTTGGATAAAACCAATAAAAAAAAATTATCCCATAATATCAAAAAACCAAAAATAAAAAAAATATACAAAATATCGAAAGGTTTGCCCAAACTGAAAATACCTTCTTGTTCGCTGTTGGTGTGATTTCCCCCGCTTCCATGTCGCAATTAGAGAGGATGTGTGATGCGACGTGATGATGACGTGAGCCTGTCTGTGAGTGGCATTGTCAGATCTAGAGGCTCTATGGCTATGAAGTTCACCGGATGATCACCGGAGACTGTGACAGAGACTGAGGCTGAAACCACAGAGCCTGGTGTGAAGAGTTCCGGATGAGAGAGCAGCTAGCAGGAAATCGTGTGAAGAAGGGGTCTGCGGCTCTGAGCAAACAGTATGATAATACTTAATTTAATTAACCCACTATTTTCGTTTTGTTTACCAATAATGAAAACACTCAGCAGTTTGTCACCTAAATAAGGCAAGCCCAAGGAACCGAACAAGATACATGTCCTACGCAAAGCAAACGGGGGAGACTCCATGTCTCCATGACTCTTTGCTCTCGTAGGTCCTAGCAGCGGCGCATAGCCGCTGGAAGGGTCTCTGCCCAATTAAAATTACTCTATTCCGTATGTTTACTTTAGCTCTATAAACTACTGTATCCTTCGGCCTGGCTGAAGATTCAATCCCAAGGATCGCAATGCAACATTTTGAGAGAGGAACGGAATTAACTTGTCCGATTCCAAAAGAAAGAGGCTTCACTCCGTAGAAAATCATATATTTTTGGTTCAGTAATTTATTCCATCTACATTTAATTTAAATTATGTGTTTTTTGAACGCACTTAAAAGAGGTTTTTTGATTTTCTTTGCTGTCACCCACCTTATCTCTTTGGTATCCAGTGGTTCGATTCTCGTCCGTCTCATCCAGTATCTACGCCGACCTCTCTCAGCTGGCAGATCCTTAGCTAACCCTAAGATTTCTTTCAGTTATGTCTCTACCTGATAATCAACCCCGTTCTCTTTCAGCAAACAAATCGTGTAACTATATTCACTAAAATAAAAACTAGCGCTAAGCCCTAAGTTACATTCATAAGATCTAGATGGTTAAGTGAAATTCGCATCAATTCCAGACCACTAATTCTCGGTTTCGTTTTTCTTATCTTCCATATGGCTGTCATGTCCATAATCCTTTTACACAAAAATACATAATCTAGATCCGCAGGGACTTTCTGGATATGCTGCGGGAGCGTCATGACATCGAACGACATACCAGGTGGTATGACATCAAGAAGAAGCTGGATTCGGACCTGCGCTACAGAATGGTGGACTCCATGTATCGTGAGGAGTATTTCGAGGATTATCTTCACATTATGAAGGAGGAGAAGCGCAAGGAGCGTGAACAGCGGGAGCAACGGGAACGGGAGCGACACCGTGAACGGAAGTCGGACCGCAAGGACAGAGATAAAGATAAGGACAAGGACAAGAGTCGCAAGGATCGCGACCGCAGTCGATCGAAAGACAAGGAACGGGAGCCTAAATCCTCAAAGGATAAGGAAGAAAAAACCAAGTCTGAGAAGAGCCGGAAAAGAGAAAGTCCTGTAGGTAGAAGAGTGAAAATTAAAAAAACAAAGCCTCACTATCTTTATTTCTAGGAGGAGGGTGAACACCGGGAAGATTCCGAGCGAGAGGAACGGGCAGGAAGCGTGGACAGCGAGGTGGCCCGGCAAAAAGAAAACGAGGCCGAGCAGAAGCAGAAGGAGCGCGAAAAGAAGCTTCGTGCTGAGCAGAGTATCCGGGAACGCGAGAAGGAGGTGCAGCGCACCCTCGCCGGTCATCTGAGGGATCGGGACAAGGAGCGGGAGCATCATATGCGCGAGGAGTGCATTGGTCACTTCACCGCACTGCTGACGGATCTGGTGCGGACACCGGACTTCACCTGGAAGGAAGTGAAGCGCCAGCTGCGGAAAGATCATCGCTGGGAGCTGATAGAGACTCTTGATCGGGATGATCGTGAGCGGTTAGTAATAGGCTTTTTTTGAAAATCATTCTTTTTTTAAATTACATAATATTACTATCCCTACAGAAAGTTCAATGAACATATTGACAATCTCATGAAGAAAAAGCGCGAGCGCTTCCGGGAGATGCTAGACGATGTGAATACACTGCAGTTGACCAGCACCTGGAAAGAGATTAAGAAGCTAATCAAAGAGGATCCGCGCTATTTGAAATACAACTCGGAGAAGGGCGAGAGGGAGTTCCGTGACTACATCAAGGATAAAACAATGCATGCCAAGACGGCGTTGCGAGAACTGTTGCAAGAATGCAAATTTATAACTCACAAAAGCAGCGATCTCATCAAAGAAAACCCCAACCATCTAAAGGAGATCCAGGACATACTCAAAAACGACAAGCGGTATGGGAACAAGTTAAAATTAATTAGTTAAAATCTGATGTGATGTGATTTTTTTTTTAGGTATTTGGTGCTGGATCATATGGAGGAGGAGAGAAACACCATTGTGCTCGGCTTCTTGGAGGAGCTGAACAAACGTGGCCCACCACCGCCGCCCACAGCCTCTGAGTCGACACGCCGCAACAAATAGTGTCATCTTGTTTGCATTAAGAAACTGCTAACACTATTCAATATAATCTTAAAGTCTATTTAATTTTTTAAGGCGCCCTATGTTCTGTAGCTTCTATTATTTTAATGAATAAAATATACACTTTATTGCAATTGAAATGAAGTATCAAGAAGAGCGATTGATTTCTTTCATAATAATTTATTGATCATTTATACGTCCTGTTTGAGTTGCGTTTCCTTCTATTCATATATATATATATTTTTTTGTATGTATATTGATCTTGTTTTACATTGTTTTGTGTTTTGCAATAAATCTATTTCTAAATGTACTTATTTAGCCATTCAACGGATCGCGTTATTGTTTATTACACATGCATTTCGCCATTCTAGAAATAAATACAAATACAATAACTTTCGTAGTTTTGTTCGTTTTTCAATGCCAGACTTATTTTCCATTGGCTCATTCCCCTCCTCTCTTTTTTATCCATTTGAATAATCAAAGTTCTATGCAAATGTTTGTTTTAGGAACTAATATATAAAATAATGCCCTCTGTTAGAAAACGATTTCTTCCTACGTCCTTAAAGATTTTGGTGTTTTTAACGCTTTGAGTATAAGCCCAACTAATCTACATACTTCTTAGATAATAGCTAGATCGGGTATAAACTAATTCCCTTTTAAACAAAGATTATTTATCGTATTTCTGATTAAGCAACATAAAAAGCTTCTCAATTGGAAATGAATGAAAACATTATTTTAAGATTACATTCATAATCAAACTCACGCTTCAATACATGCCCTATACCCTATAATAGCTGGTGTTTAGTTGACAGAATGCTCTCTCTATATGCTAGATTTTTTTTGTTTCACTATTTTAATGTTACGCTACCACTGCTAGTTACTATCAGTATATTATTTACTTGTTGCTTTTATTGATTTCATTTTTCTGTTCGGTTAGGCACAAAGTAACTGGATTTAATATCTTTCTTCTTGGTTTTTTTTGTTTTTTTGTCACGGGTTGAATTGTACACTCTATTATTAATTTACTAGTTATATTAAGTTCTACCAATTGATTGAACAGTGAGGTGTGATTCTCATAACTCTTCAACTTCAATATCATTTCACTTTAATATATTTCTACACTTTGTTGGTGTTTTTGGTTGCAAACTAAAATACGAGTCGGTGTCAGGTGTGTTTGTGATTTGTGTAAATGGTACATTTTATTACATATTGATGTTTCTATTTTGATTTTCGTATTACAAAGGAAGTCATATGCAATATCAGAAGCTGCACTAAAAAAGCAAAAATCAAAGGGTATACATAGAAGGGTGCAATGTTTCCTGAAAGGGAGGGGCAACAAGGGCAACACAAGAAGCAAATTAAAAAGAATTTTAAAATCATATAAAAATATATATATTTTTATTACATAAAGCGATATAAGAACTAAATGAAACTTTTACTAAAATCAGCAATAATACTCCAAGTCATTAGATTAGTAACAGCGTTTCAAATCGTTCCTCCTCTGTCTCATTCTCATACTCATACATTTTAGGCTTTCTTATAGAAATTTTACGAAATAAACGAATTTAATGTGCTTTATACATTGTAAAAATAGGTATGTATGTGTATTATCATGTTGTTATAAATGCAAAAGTTACCAATTGTAATTTATAAATATTCAAAACTATAATGTAAGCAATTTGTTTCTTACTTCTCCAAATGAACGTTCATCTTACAATTTAAAAAGCATTCAAAATGCTCCATACAATTTTCGTTTTTTGGGTCTATACAAGTACAAGTTTTTAAAAATGTTTTTGTATCTCAAATGTTGGAAACGTGTTTCGTTGATTTGGTGGCCAAAAGTAACGTCGGGTGAATTCATAATTTTTCTTTTAAATCTTTGAAGAAGGTATAAATCGAACTGTGTGAATTGAACTACGCGGATCTCTTGCTTGATGCATGCAGTGTTTGGTTGCTTGTATCGTTAGAGTAGATATAATATAATAATATGTTTGTATATAATACGTTTATATAAATAATTAATAATAGTAATCATAATCTTGAATAATTCATCTGTTATTGTTGCTATTGTGGTTGTTCTTCTTGTTGCTGTTGTTGTTTTCTGCAGTAGTAATTCATTAGTAATGGTTAAATAAGCTGTTTCTTCTTGGTTGTCAATCAGTTGCCCTTAGTGGCCTCCTTTGCGGCCATAATCAAAGGCGTCAAACTGGCCAATGGACGTGCCAGCTTTAGGAAGGGATGCTGTACAAAATAATCAATAATTGTATTTATGATTTAATTAAGAAATTAATAAGCAACAAACTACTTACCTTTAGCAAATCCATCGCACTCGCTCGCCGCTCCACTTCCACCTCCAGGCACTGGTCGAGGAAGTCCTGAAACGCTGCGGAGAGCTTGTCTTTTTCTTTAATCTCTGGCTTGCCATTGGTGGCAATGAGGTACAAGGCTTTAAGCGGATTCTCGTTCAAATACGGCGGCTCACCCTCGACCATCTCGATGGCCATGATTCCCAGCGACCACAGGTCCACCTGAAAAGGTCAAAATTTCATTAGAATTATTACAGTTTTTTTATATTAATTTTCTTACCTTTGGTCCGTATTGTTTTCGGGTAACCACCTCGGGCGCCATCCAATATGGAGTGCCCACCATCGTTGTGCGTTTCGATTGCTCCGGCGAGATTTGGGCACAGAAACCAAAGTCAGTCAGCTTGACGGAACCGTCGAGGCCCAGCAGGATGTTGTCGCTTTTAATGTCGCGATGGATTACCTGATTGGCGTGGAGGAACTCGAGCGCTTGCAGCACCTCGCGGCACACCGCCGCTATCTGGCCCTCGTCCATACAGGTCTCGGTAACGACATCGGTGAGCGATCCGCCGGGAAGGTACTCCATAACCACCCACAGCTCCTCGGACACCAGGTAGCTGTCCAGGTAGTTCACCACATTCGGATGCTTGTTTTCCCGCATCACAAGAATCTCGTTGATGATCAGCTCCTTTTTGGGCTGCTGCGAGAGGTTCATCTGCTTGATGGCCACCTCCATGCCAGTAGAAGACTCGATAGCCGTGTACACTGTGCCCGAGGCACCCTGACCGATCTTCTCCATTTTGGTGTACTTGCGGTTGGGATCGCCCACGGAGACGATGGTTCGTAGCTTTTCGAGGATTTCCTCATCGGACATCTTCTTCTTCTTGGCGTTGGCAGCCCGGGTGTTTGGCGTGACGGCACTCGCCGCAGCCGCCTGAGGCACGGCGATCTGGTTGCCAGCCGGCGGCGCAGGAGATGGTGCTGTCGTGCTGTCCGCTGTATACAGATCTGAAGGACCGGCGGCGTTGGCGGGAGTCGGCGAGGCGGGCGTGATGATGGGCGGTAGGGGAACGACCGTAATCGGTACGGGAATCGTTGAATTGCGGGCGGAAGACGTCGGCGTGGGGCAGTGGATCGACGGTAGGGCGTGGTGCAGCGTGGCGACATCGTCGTCGTGGAACGAAGGAAATGATGAAAAGGAGGAAGCAGAGGAATGGTGGTTAGTCGTTGTGGCTGAAGTCACTGTTGCTGCTGCTGCTGCTGCGGCATAGGTTGCTATTGCTGTTTCAACTGCGAGCTGCGCTGATGCAGCAGCTGGGTCAGGAACAGGAGCAGGAGTAATTGCAGTGGAAGTAGTAGTAGTAGTAGTAGTAGAAGTAGCAGAAGTGGTAGTACGACTAGGATTAGTAGCAGACAAAATAGCGGCCGTAGTGGCTGCTGTTGTTGCATCGGTGCATTCTGTTTCTGCTGATTCTGTTGTTATGGTTGTTGGGGGTGTTGGTGCTGGCGTCGCAGTTGCAGTTGTTTCTTTTTTTTTATTTTTATATTTTTTTTGTATTTTTTTTTAGCAGCAATTAAAAGCAGAACAAAACGGAACACAGAGAGGCGATACAAATACCAAAATACACACATATTCGTTAGCAATATCACCACAAAAAGATCATTAGTTTTTTAAAAAGAAGGGCAACAACAAACAGAAGCTATGAACTACAGCACATCCTCAGAACCCTGGCATCAGACTGGTTGCTTTCAAAAAAGAATGCCAGTTGCTCCTTCTTTAATTTAAAATATTAAAAAATTAAATCCCACTTTAAAGACTTCATCTTAGAAGCTTAAATTAAAGAAGTTGCAACCCAGAGTTGTGCTTTCAGGGCTTCTTATGAGGAAGATGCTATTAGTGTCCTACATGGCAGTATCCTATAGCGGCACTCACTTGCATTGTTCTTGTTCTTGTCCAGCGTCGTCGTGGCATTGTTGTGGAGCAACGGCGAAGCCACCGGCGCTGCCATACCGCCTGGCGCCCGATGGTTCTGCAGGGGCGTTGTGGGCGTGGTTGCGGGCGCTGCTGGCACTGCCTGATGGTTGACGGGTGGCAGCGTCGGTTGCAGATCTTCAATGGGACGCGTGTAGATGGATTTCGTGCGTTCGGGCCTGGAGGCCACCGGCGGCGGTGGCGGCTGTTGAGGCGGCAATTGCTGCGGATGAGGATGCGGTGATCCCAGCATTTCATCCTCATTGGCGGATGAATGTTGCGATGTGGATGAGGAGGCCGTGTGACCACCAAAGTTATACGAATGCGACTGGCTGATGCCCATGTGATGCTGGTGCTGGTGCTGCAGCAGTTGCTGCTGTTGTTGCTGGAGGAGATGCTGCTGCTGCTGCTGGTAGTGGTTGCCCAGGATCTGTCCGGCTGCGGCCACATTGTTGGCATTGCATCCGAGTGTCATGCTGCCCAGCTGCACGCCGATCAGGTTGCCGCCACTGTTCGAGCCGTGCAGCTCAGAGTCTGTCGGCGTGCTGCTGGGGCTGCTGCTGCTGACGCGGCTTAGCGAGGATCCTGCAAAGGGGGATGGGTATATTAGTGCATTTAGATATCAATTGAGAGCCGGGGAATACCCACCAGAATGCGTGGTAATGGCATTTGTCATGTACTTGGAGCTGGGCCTCTGTTTGGTTGTGTTGTCGAACCACTTGAGCACATCGAGCACAGCCTGGGGATTCTTCTTCTGCTCCTGCTTGCTGATGTTCGAGTTCATCAGCAGACGCGCCCACGCCTCCGGCATGCCCTGAAAAATGGCCAAAAGATTAGTTTTAAACTCTTAGTCTGAAAATCAAGCGCTGGACTAAAGGTATGAGAGAGAGCACATCAAGAAGGCGGGAAAAGTGTTATTTTTTTGGGGATTTCTTCACACATAAATTGGCCAATTATTCCGATTTGGGGAGAGGATGCATCTCAACTACAAATTCTAGGCTTAGCCTCATTGCAAAGTGTGTGTGTGAGTGGGTGTAGTGTTTGGTGACAGAACTCATTAAAAGGAACAATCAATCGAATCGAACGGAAACGGAATGTAAACTATGAGTAATACCGATCGAACTTGAGAAACAAACACCGAGTCATCCATACAGACAAAGGAACACACAATTATAGTTTATTTTTTTTTGGAAAATCTAATGAAGGCAAGTTCCGTGGCGTTTTAGACGTGGAGTTTACTTACTTTCATTGGCAGCTTGAAATAATAATGGATAATAGATAATCGGTATTGAGAACATATCGCGAGAGAGGAATAGAGACAACAGAATGTATGTACTAAGTATGTTTATGTTTTATAGAGTATTATATAATTAATAAAGCGTCAAAAAACAAAACAACAAAATTTAATCAAACCAATTTTGTAGATAGAGAGAGAGCAGTTAAGGATTAAAAAGCAATAAAAAGTAATTTAATTATTGCAATAAAATTTATTATGTGAGAGTATTTTCAATCATTTTTCCGAAAAGCTTATCAAATGGGGGACATAAGCAGTGAAAACATAAGATATTTCGGCTTTCTATTCTTAGACAGATCTCTTTTGGATCTCTTGCCGGCGGCTATGAAGAAGGTGTTCGGCGAGGAACTACACCGTACTTACCGTAAATTCGCCGGTCACTGCATCGAATCCCACATGCACCGTATGCTCAAAGTTCGTGGGATACGAGATGTTCGGCTTGGAGTCTGTGTGCGATGGCTTCGAGCCCTTGATCTTGCTCTTCAGGGTCTTCTTTTTGCGGTCGGCATCGTCGGGTTCTTTGGGGGGGAAGAGAAAGAAGCACATTGTTGAACGGACCACTGGTGTCCACATGCCACGCTAAACTAATCGTTCGGGTACTCACCTTTGGGCAGTGGTCGCATATCGACGGGCGGCACATCCCCTATACCGCCACCGCTGCCGCCCACACCACCTGCACCACCACCGGCTACGCCCCCCGACAGCGGTACTCGATCGATGCCAACGCCACCTCGATTGCTGGTGAGGCGTACGGGGGGAGCTGGCGGTTTGTCTTCTTCGCTGGACATCGCTCTTCCTCTTCTGCCTCTGCACCGTCTCCACTTGTTGTCTCCTGCTTCCTCCGCCTCCTCTTCGTTTAGCGCCTTTTTATACACACAGCTGTTCTAAGGCCAAAAAACAGCTGTGAGGAGAGAGTGAGAGAGAAAAGTACTGTTATTTTATCATTTACTTATTAACAGTTATAATTCATTCATTTTCATTTTCATTTCATTTTTTTTTTTTCACTTTCTCTTAATCGGGCAGTTATACTGTAAACTGGAAAATCAAAAAAAAAATGATTTAATGTTTTTGGTATTTCTTGAGGTCTCTTATCTTTCGCGAATCGTGTTATCTTATAATTCTTTCTTTTTCTTTTTATTTTTTTCCACGCCCTATTGCAATCGCGTCATTGGGTTTCTTAAAAGTTGGTATTTGTCATAGAATCAACAATGTTTTTCTATATATTTTCAGAGAATTCTGCACACACAAATTATACAACATTGACACTTTATTTCTTTCTTTATGCGAAGAAGTGATCTTCCCGAAGATCACGTCAAATTCGTCTGCTCTCGATTTTGTTGGCAAGCCAAAATATAATTTTTTTGTGTATTTTTCGCATTGCTTTTTAAAAAAAACACCCACTCGCAGACGCCGCACCAAGCAAAAACACAGCTAACAGCTAACAGCTAACAGCCAACGGGGAGAATTATAAATTTATCAATATGGGCCGTTCGACGAACTGAATCGGACTGTCGGGGGCTTTTATTTTCGCTTTCTGCTCCGCTCTGTCTCTCGCGAGTCGAGTGTCACTGCCACTAGAGCAGCCGGCAATCCGCCGCAAACAACAACAACAACAACAACAAGGCAGGCTATCTCAGTGGTCACTGATATCACTGATCCCACAGTAGCTCCTCTGACAGGTCAGTGGAAATTTTTCTCATAAAATTAATAGATATTTTAATATCTTTATTTTTTAATAATTTATAAAAATCTGAAAAGAAACTATTTAAAAGGTAACACTGTATCTTGGAGTGGGTAGCTCTCTCCTGCCACCCACGGAAGATCGCCTCGGAGAGCCATAAAAAAAAGTGGGGATGCGATAACAAGAGTGGCTTCCAACAAAAACAAAGCAGCTCACGCACTCGGGATTACAGCAACACTGAGGAGGAAATTAAAGGCAACAGGGGCAACAGCACCCAACATTCCCAAGTGGGCGGCACGGCGGCGGCGGCGTCGCAGCCAAACATTATGACCCGTGTGAGGGAGCAAGGCTAAGCACAGTGGAACAAATCAGTAAGGTTTAATATTCAAACATCTATATATATAAAAGAACATCGTGTTTTATGTTACACCACTTATAAATCAAGAACGGAAGAACAGATTTGAGTGAAAATTGGTAGGGAGGTAGCTTAGAGCCAGGAGAAGGACATAGGATACTTTTTGTCCCGTTCGACAGCGTTCCTCCCTGGCCCATACTTTTTTATTTAGGCAGACAGCTAAGAAGAAAATGTCAAATGTCAAAATGTCAGTTACAAACGAAGTCAAATTCATAGTCAGGCTCTCAAATTTAACAACGAACCAAAAAGATTGTGTTGCGCTGAAATCAATATTAAAACTATTTCTATTAAATAAATAATTAACAAGTGGATTGAAGTGAAGTGAAGTTTAATTAATAATGCCGCGACCAAGACGGTCGAATCTTTCCCGACAAAGCCGTAATGCAAGAAGAATACAAAATATTGCATATGAAAGGACTAAGGATTGCTGACTATCGGTAATGGTCAAGTACCTGTCGATGAATCGAGCGGTTTAATATCATTTCCAAATAATTTCTGTAATTTTGTCTCATCAAAAGACGAACTTATCAACAATGTATTTCCAAATATTATTTCTAACTACAAAAATAATGAATGGTTGAGTGAGCGAGCAATTTTAGCGGCTAAGAATAAAGATGTAGATGACCTGAACTACATAATTCAAAATAAGATCATTGGAACAATGCATTCATTCAAATCTATTGACTGCGTCACAAATGAAGATGAAGCCACCAACTATCCAATTGAATTTTTAAACTCTTTGGACGTGCCTGGCTTACCACCGCACAATTTACGCCTAAAGGTTGGCTCCGTAGTAATCATGCTTCGAAACATAAACCAACCAAAACTGTGCAACGGTACGCGTTTGGTGGTTAGTAAATTGATGAACAATGTAATTTACGCTACGATAATGATAGGAAAATTCAAAGGTGAGGAAGTTCTCATTCCGAGGATCCCGATGATCCCAACCGATATGCCGTTTGAATTTAAAAGACTTCAATTTCCGATACGTCTTGCATTTGCCATGACAATCAACAAATCACAAGGCCAATCCTTAAAAGTTTGTGGTTTAAATCTAGAACATTCATGTTTTTCCCATGGTCAATTATACGTGGCATGTTCACGGGTCGGAAGACCATCTGCGTTGTTTGTTTTTGCGCCTGATAATAAAACAAAAAATGTCGTGTATCACAAGGTGCTTAAGTGAAGAGCAACCTATGTACTAAAATACAGAAATAATAATGAATGATTAAGGAGGAGAAACAAAGAATATTGTATACCCACAAGTATTACAGAATTTAATTAATTTGAAAATTATTCTGTTTTGTTTGACTTATTTTTTATGCGTGCAACAACAATATGCCACAGCGAAACGTGGCAGGGTACTGCTAGTAGTTTATAATTAAAAAATAATGATTTGATTTTCTTATGTTTAATATTTCCAATGAAAAAATTTAACATTATATCCTAGTGGTTCGCTCCACTGTGCAATGTTGGCGCCTGTCTGCTCTTGCCGGTGACGCCGACGACGGCTGCGCTGCTTTTATGATTCATTTTTCAACGTCAGGGCGTTAAGAGTCAATTGCATTGAGCAGAGAGGAGGGAGTGACGGTCAAGGGGAATCGGGGGCATATAGTGTGAAAACTTTGGCCAAACAACAAAACAACAACAACAAAATCCATGCGAGTATCTGCATCTGCAGCCATGCGAGTCTTTGTAGGTTTGCTGGCAGCTTGCCGAGAGATCTATAGGTGAGTTTTACTATTTCGTGTTTTTAGATCTTAAGGGGAGCGTGTGGGCGCCCAGAATTGGGTTAACGGTTCTTACCTTCCAGCCAAACTTCACGTAAAATCAATAAAAAAAAAAAAAAAAAAAAAATAACAGACTACGGCCGGTTGGGGCTTGGTGGCAAAATAATTTTCTAATGAGCAAAATACAAACACTCGCGCACACAGGAAGCTTAACAACACTTGCGGCATTTAAATTAGTGACATTGCAGCAGGGGCCTGGGGGACGGGGCGCTCAAGTGGCGCAACCATAGGTGCATGTTGCAACAACAACAACAGCTACAAACATGGCGTGTTGCAAGTGCATTGAGTGACGTTTACACGGGAGTCTTAAGTATCTGGATCTTAAGAATACTTCTTTAGAACCTTAAGTTCCAATGGTATTACAGGGTATTTTTACAAGAGAGTATCTGGACTTCCTGAGAACATCATGATTTCCCACGCATAATCGTATCCGCTAGAATGGGACTTTCCGACACGGCCGACGTTGTCTATTTTGGTTTCAGTTTTGGACGCCAGCCGAAAGCAGCAGGCGGAAATGTTATGCCTTTTATATATTTCTTTTTCAGAGCTCCCCGCCAGCCCACTTCCTCTTCCCCCATCCACCGCCATTACCTGAGTTCTCTAGTGTGTCTTTCGGGGGATGGACATGAGCCGTTAGGACGCGAAGCTAACTGTTAAATGCCAAATCGACTGCAAAATGTTGTTGCTTTATGCAAGTACCTTGTTTTGTCACGTTTTCCCCCCACACCCCACCCCGTCACAAACCACACGTGTATTCCCAGTCGGACTTTTCGGTGCTAGCAGCGTTTCGGTGCATTCCGGCAGGCATCTTTCGTACCTTGTTCTCACCCACCCCGAGTTGAGAGAGGAAATTTGTTCTCTCAACATAGATTTTGCTCTCAAAAAACTGGACTTAGAAAATTTTCGTCTCGCTTGGGACTTAGAAAAATTTATGCGTGGGACTTTTAACTTAGAAAAAATTATTTCATGAACAATTCAACGTATATTATTTAAGTTTACCAATTTATGTTCTATAATAATTTTATTGAAGTACAAAATTTAAACATAGCTCAATATTTAATGAAATGATGATTATTTATATAAGGAATATTTTTTTTACATTAACTGAGGGCAGCAAAAAAATAATCCCGCGTAATTAGTGTGCGTTTTGTGCAGCGTTTTTATGCTAAATCAACCCAAATCGAAACGGTCACATAGGGTTGATCGTAGTCCGTCGCATTGGTTTATTATTGTGAAATGGTAAGTTTACTGCTCTGTTCATTCAATTATTCCTATTTTATTGTGTTGATAATGATGAATAAACGTTATTTTATTAAACAAATATTTTCAGTTCTGGCTGTACTAGCAATTTGGACGTCTCAATATTTTTATTTGTATGAATCTTAAATAATTTGTTTTTCTTTTTAATTTATTTTCAGCTTTTTGTTATTTCTTTTTATATCTTTTCAGTTTTATTTGTTTAAGATTAATAAATAATAAATATAATTAAAAAATAAAAAAATATGACAAACAACGCATTTCGAATTTAGTAAAAATCAATGGGCATGGTTGGGAAAAACAAAAACAAAAACCAAAAGCAAAGCAAAAAGCAAGGGAAATTTTTTTCAACCAGAAAATCCCTGGGTGAGATTTCGCGCCGATTCCCCCTAGCCGGTAAGCTTGCGGGTAGGGGAGAACAACCTTCTTTTTCCGATCGCCAAGCATATTGATACTCGCTCCGCTGGGTGAGAAAAGCGGCCACGCCAATGTAAATCGGAATGATGGTTTTCCGCAGATGGGAGTGCGCCGCGCACTCCTATTTCCTACCGCGGGATGCGCGTTTGGCGAGCGCCAGGCACGACTGGGTTGTTGGCCAAGGCGGTAAAGGGGGAGTGGCAGGGGCAGGGGCTGGCTCCCTGATCACCCTGTATGCCAGTATGTTGACATCCCTGCCCCCTGCCCCCACTACCACAAATGAAATTATTTTCGTACTGAAGAAATGGGAGCAGCAGCTATGCGTTAATCCCGAAAATCTGGAAATAATGTGGCATGGAAACCACTTGAACTGCTTATCCAAGGAAAACACACACTGGCTCGAGTGTTGGAAAAATCAATGCACATGTATGCGTGTGCACCTCCTCCTTGGATGTGTCAGTGTATGGGTGTATGGGTGCGAAGCCAGACCAATTGGACTGTTGCGGTGCACTCTCTGGATTTATGAATGAAACTCCCCCCTCTGGACACTTCGGACGGCACCCCTTGTCCCATTCTTCACCACCTTCATCCCCACTACCACCGGTGGGGCGACACTTGAACTCACGGCAGGTACATATGTATATGTGTATGTTTGCCACAGCTTGTTTGGCATGCGACACCCTGTACGCCGCCTGCAGCAGCGAAGAAGAAACGGTTAGAAGTGGTCGCTTTACCCAGCTAGCTCCACAGATTTTCCACGGGCTTCTTAAAGTTTTCCCGAGCCCACAACAACACTCCACAGCACACACAGGCACACACTCACACACTGGCTCGGTATTGTTTTCCCGTTTTCTCTTTTTTTTAATGGCCGACGGAGAAGCACCAGGAAAAAGCTAGAACCAGGATATGACGAAAGACCTGCGGTTAATTCATTTGGCAACGCGCGCGGCTTGCTTTTGTATTTATTTGCACGCCAATTGGCTCACATATTCCACCGTTTTTATAAATTGGAAAAATAATTACAGAAAGACCGCAGACACTGTGGTTGCCTATGTTAGCGAGCAAAATCTTTCAGCGCTTTATTCAGAACTGAAACTGGGCACACTAGCTTTTTGACTTTTAGTAAAATATCGATATAACGATAGTACTATTTTTTGTTTGGTATTTTTTAAGGTCACATTAAAGTTTAATGTTTAAACTTTAAATAAATTAAACGTAATTATTTAAAAAAAATGTGTCGGTGGAGAATGGATCTACGAATCGTTTAAGGTATTGCGCTCAAGAATCGGATGAGTTTTGGCAAAGATATAGCCCTCGATGGGGGCCATGTTGTCCCTCCCATGCCATTTCCACATTTTGAAGGGGATCCTCAAGGGGAAAATCAAAAAAAAATGTTGTTTCCAGATTTTGATGCAGATCGGTGGAGAATCGATCTACGAATCGTTTAAGGTATTCCGCTCAAGAATCGGATGCGTTTTGACAACGATATAGCCCTCGATGGGGGCCATATTGTACCTCCTATGCCTTTTCCACATTTTGAAAGGGATCCCCCAGAAAATTTGATGAAAATTCAAAAAAATAATTTGTTTCCAGCTTTTGATGCAGATCGGTGTAGAATCGATCTACGAGTCGTTTAAGGTATTCCGCTCAAGAATCGGATGAGTTTTGGCAAAGATATAGCCCTCGATGGGGGCCATATTGTCCCTCCCATGGCTTTTCGACATTTTGAAAGGGATCCCCCAGAAAATTTGATAAAAATTCAAAAAAATAATTTGTTTCCAGCTTTTGATGAAGATCGATGGAGAATCGATCTACGAATCGTTTAAGGTATTCCGCTCAAGAATCGGATGAGTTTTGGCAAAGATATAGCCCTCGATGGGGGCCATATTGACCCTCCCATGCCATGCATCATTTTCCACATTTTGAAAATTTGATGAAAATTCAAAAAAATAATTTGTTTCCAGCTTTTGATGCAGATCGGTGTAGAACCGATCTACAAGTCGTTTAAGGTATTCCGCTCAAGAATCGGATGAGTTTTGGCAAAGATATAGCCCTCGATGGGGGCCATATTGACCCTCCCACGCCTTTTCCACATTTTGAAGGAGATTCTCCAGAAAAATTGATGAAAATTGAAAAAAATAATTTGTTTCCAGCTTTTGATGCAGATCGGTGTAGAACCGATCTACAAGTCGTTTAAGGTATTCCGCTCAAGAATCGGATGAGTTTTGGCAAAGATATAGCCCTCGATGGGGGCCATATTGACCCTCCCACGCCTTTTCCACATTTTGAAGGAGATTCTCCAGAAAAATTGATGAAAATTGAAAAAAAGAATTTGTTTCCAGCTTTTGATGCAGATCGGTGTAGAATCGATCTACGAGTCGTTTAAGGTATTCCGCTCAAGAATCGGATGAGTTTTGGCAAAGATATAGCCCTCGATGGGGGCCATATTGACCCTCCCACGCCTTTTCCACATTTTGAAGGAGATTCTTCAGAAAAATTGATGAAAATTGAAAAAAATAATTTGTTTCCAGCTTTTGGTGCAGATCGGTGTAGAATCGATCTACGAGTCGTTTAAGGTATTCCGCTCAAGAATCGGATGAGTTTAGGCAAAGATATAGCCCTCGATGGGGGCCATATTGACCCTCCCATGGCTTTTCCACATTTTGAAAGGGATCCCCCAGAAAATTTGATGAAAATTCAAAAAAATAATTTGTTTCCAGCTTTTGATGCAGATCGGTGTAGAATCGATCTACAAGTCGTTTAAGGTATTCCGCTCAAGAATCGGATGAGTTTTGGCAAAGATATAGCCCTCGATGGGGGCCATATTGACCCTCCCACGCCTTTTCCACATTTTGAAGGAGATTCTCCAGAAAAATTGATGAAAATTGAAAAAAATAATTTGTTTCCAGCTTTTGATGCAGATCGGTGTAGAATCGATCTACGAGTCGTTTAAGGTATTCCGCTCAAGAATCGGATGAGTTTTGGCAAAGATATAGCCCTCGATGGGGGCCATATTGACCCTCCCACGCCTTTTCCACATTTTGAAAGGGATCCCCCAGAACATTTTGTTTCCAGCTTTTGATGCAGATCGATGGAGATTCAATCTACGAGTCGTTTAAGGTATTCCGCTCAAGAATCGGATGAGTTTTGGCAAAGATATAGCCCTCGATGGGGGCCATATTGTCCCTCCCATGGCTTTTCGACATTTTGAAAGGGATCCCCCAGAAAATTTGATAAAAATTCAAAAAAATAATTTGTTTCCAGCTTTTGATGAAGATCGATGGAGAATCGATCTACGAATCGTTTAAGGTATTCCGCTCAAGAATCGGATGAGTTTTGGCAAAGATATAGCCCTCGATGGGGGCCATATTGACCCTCCCATGCCATGCATCATTTTCCACATTTTGAAAATTTGATGAAAATTCAAAAAAATAATTTGTTTCCAGCTTTTGATGCAGATCGGTGTAGAATCGATCTACGAGTCGTTTAAGGTATTCCGCTCAAGAATCGGATGAGTTTTGGGAAAGATATAGCCCTCGATGGGGGCCATATTGACCCTCCCACGCCTTTTCCACATTTTGAAAGGGATCCCCCAGAAAATTTGATGAAAATTCAAAAAAATAATTTGTTTCCAGCTTTTGATGCAGATCGATGGGGGCCATATTGTCCCTCCCATGGCTTTTCCACATTATGAAAGAGATCCCCCAGAAAATTTGATGAAAATTCAAAAAAATAATTTGTTTCCAGATTTTGGTGCAGATCGATGGAGATTCGATCTACGAGTCGTTTAAGGTATTCCGCTCAAGAATCGGATGAGTTTTGGGAAAGATATAGCCTTTGATGGGGGCCATATTGTCCCTCCCATGGCTTTTCCACATTTTGAAGGGAATCCCCCAGAAAATTTGATGAAAAAACCAAAAAATAATTTGTTTCCAGCTTTTATTTCAGGTCGGTGGAGAATCGATCTACAAATCGTTCAAGGTATTCCGCTCAAGAATCGGATGAGTTTTGGCAAAGATATTGTCCTCGATGGGGGCCATATTGTCCCTCCCATGGCTTTTCCACATTTTGAAAGGGATCCCCCAGAAAATTTGATGAAAATTCAAAAAAATAATTTGTTTCCAGCTTTTGATGCAGATCGGTGTAGAATCGATCTACAAGTCGTTTAAGGTATTCCGCTCAAGAATCGGATGAGTTTTGGCAAAGATATAGCCCTCGATGGGGGCCATATTGACCCTCCCACGCCTTTTCCACATTTTGAAGGAGATTCTCCAGAAAAATTGATGAAAATTGAAAAAAATAATTTGTTTCCAGCTTTTGATGCAGATCGATGGAGAATCGATCTACGAGTCGTTTAAGGTATTCCGCTCAAGAATCGGATGAGTTTTGGCAAAGATATTGCCCTCGATGGGGGCCATATTGTCCCTCCCATGCCATGCTCCATTTTCCACATTGGGATCCTCCCAATGTTTTACAAAAAGAACTATCAAGTAATTTGTTTCCTGGCAATACTAACAATGGATCGTATTAAAGTTGCGATTTTAGTAAGTTAAATTATTTCATCAATATAAAAAAAAAAACTGTTTAAATATTATGCCCTGTTTAAAAAGGTGGGTCAAGACGGTCATAAGAAAAGCTAGGTGTGGCTAAACCCGCAAAATTTTCAGGGATATAAATATATGTATGTGTTTAATAGGAGTGTGGACGAAGTACTAGGGGTTACATCCCCAGGATGTCTTTGGTATTTACCCAAAATGTCAGCACAAAGGACCTCAACGTGGACAGTTGAAGTGGCCAGCGCGCGTCCAATCACAGAGCAAAACAGTAATTGTTTACAAATTGTTAACACGCTCCGCAATGGTAGTAGATGATTGTCACTTTTGACGCGGTACGCCCGCTGCCAGGAGCGTCTCGATCAAATAAAAAACCACAAATCACGCTTGGAGAACAATGTACTGTTACACTTTAGAAATCAAGTATAATATCCGTTCAATAATATCTAAAACTTTAAACAAAATAAAAATTTTAGAGGTTTATTAAATATTTTATTTCAAAAAAACATTTCTTTAAACATTTCTATACTAGTTTTCTTTTATTAAAATATAACATGAGTAATAAATTAGGTCCTTTTAAAGGGAATATTATTTCTGAGTGTACTGGGTTTGCATATCATTTGTGGCTAAAAGATGACAGCCTGGTCGTTATAAAACCGGCAATATTCGAAGAAACGGACTTAGTCGCAGGTGACTTCCATGTGCGATAGAACCATGTCCACATTCAGTGGCTGTGCCGTTTGCGGCGACCAGAGTTCCGGAAAACATTACGGCGTGGCTTGCTGTGACGGCTGCTCCTGCTTCTTCAAGCGGAGTGTTCGGCGTGGGAGTAGCTACTCCTGCATCGCCCTCGCGGGAAACTGTGTTATCGACAAGGCCAGAAGGAACTGGTGTCCTTCTTGCCGTTTCCGACGGTGTCTGGCCGTTGGAATGAACGCCTCGGCTGTCCAGGAGGAGCGGGGTCCCCGAAACCAGCAGGTCACTCTCTACCGAAATTCTCGAAGGAATCCACCACCCGCCCTACCCTCCCCAGCACCCACTATGCATCCACAGGCTCTACACTTTCAGATTCTTGCCCAGATTCTGGTTACGTGCCTGCGCCAAGCAAAGTCCAATGAGCAGTTTCGTTTGCTGGACCGAGGCCAGCAGGATGCCATCCTGCAGGTGGTATGGAGTGAGATCTTTGTTCTGCGGGCCTCCCATTGGTCCCTCGACATAAGCGTCATGATCGAGGGGTGCGGCGATGAACAGCTCAAGGGGCTCATCTTCGAGGCTCAGCAAATGCAAGCTGACGTATTGGAGCTGAACTTCCTAGAGACGCTAATTCTGTGCAGAAAAGGTAACTTTCAAACAATCCAATAACTTGGTTTAAATAAATCACAAAATATTATTAATATTTTTCAGAGCTTGCCCTTAGTACTGAGTATGCTATATTGTTGGGAAGTCACTCCAATGCAGCATTGGTTTCCCTAGCCAGGTACACCCTCCATCAGTCCAACTATTTACGTTTTGGCCAACTTCTTCTTGGCTTAAGACAGCTCTGTCTGCGACGTTTTGACTGTGCCTTGTCGTGTATGTTTCGAACAGTTGTTAAGGATATATTGAAAACAATATAATTGTATATTAATAATAGATATTGTACATTGTATATTATAAATAAATATATATAATAACCCTGTATTTATAAGGAGATATGGATCATTTTACCATATAAGCGTTTTTATTAAAGATGAGCTCCATTTGTTCTCAATCATCTGCTCGCAATACTGCAATTTTGGAAATTTAAAATGCAATCACAATCGATTGATCACTGATATTACTAATTTCAGTGTCAAAAATAAAGAAAATTACCTAATTTGAGCATTTTAAAAGAACTTGATTGCTTTGTTTTGGGTTTAGTTCCACTTCAAATCTAGACATCAGCAGTATGAAATTATACTTGATTTGTTTTTTGTTTATTGTGGAGGCTACATTACACGTAAGAGTTTTCTGAATTGTTTAATATTTTCATAAATTCATTAAATGTTTTTTTAGAATGCGTTGGTTTTTAAGTTTTCGAACGTTATTTGCGAAAGTCACAATAAGTCATGGTTTGTTTTCAACCATTGCCGTCTAAAGGCGGTAAGCCGAGATAGGATCTTACTTAATATGGAGGGAACCGTTCTACATCCGGTCAGTAATGTGCAAGTTCACATTAAAGTTTTCAAAAGGGCGAGTGGCTACAAGCCGTGGTTATATGACATTCAGATTGATGCCTGTCGCTTTTTAAAAAGGAGTTATAATCCTATTGCCAAAATAGTTTACGGTCTTTTTCGAGAATTTACAAATATCAATCATACGTGTCCATTTGTGGTATGTTTTATATATATATATATTAAATACACGATTTTCATTGTTATGCCATTGTTTTAGGGTCCCCAAATTGTTAAGGATTTTTATCTGAAACCAGAGTTGCTACTTCTTCCTTTACCAACTGGAGACTATATGCTAGCATTACGATGGTTATTTTTTAATAGGATCCAATTCGATACAAATGTTAGTTTTGTTTTCGTTGAAGATATTGCAACCAAAAAAAAAGTTCATTAATCAGTAATATTATCTCCAAGGCAATAAAAAAATGTTTTTAAAATAACAAAGCAGAAGCTTTGAGTAATAAGCTTTTATTTACAAATAAGATGTATTATGCAGCCTTACTACACAAAACAGCTTTATACCCCAAATAAATGCAAAATAAAATTTAAAATTAATTTAAAATACACAAAAAACAAAAAAAAATAAAGTTAACATTTTATTTAAATATAGTATTTTTTATTACAGAAACAAAAATGTTAGTTAACAGTGTACTGTTAAACGCACGCACAGCTGTTCGTTCCACAGCCGCAAATTCTGCAAGAACTAGGAACGTTTTGGCAACGAAACACCGCGTCAATTTTGTTTTTTGTGAAAATTTGCCGCAACACATTAAAATTGGACTAAGCGGCCAGCTAATTAAGAACTAAACCACACACAGCGCCATGGCAGATGACACCAACGAGGATAGCTGGCTGTATGGCACCTCCAATCCGGACTCTACCACCGGCGTTTTGGGCAACGGCGGCGAATCGCTGACGGCGGAGCACGAGGCTGCGGCAGAGGCTCAAGCTTTGGCCGCCGTTGTGTCCGGGGAGAAGCCCGGCTCCGTAGGAGCACCTGGTGGAGATCTCGCCGAAGATGAGCTTCCTCTCTATCCGAAGGAAGAGGTTTCCGAGTACCACGAGTTCGATGACCCGGCTCAAGAAATGGAGGAGGACGAAGAGGCGCTGCCTGACACCACAGACAGTGGGAGCAGTCGGAGCCGGAGAGATCGTGACAGGGACGCTGACCGCGACGCCGATATGCATTCCCTTCGTGACCCAGAGGATGAGGAGATGACTGATGGACCAAGTATGCGTCGGGAGAGAGAGAGGAATGGATCAGGATCAGACGACGATGACGATGATGACTCTGACGACGATATCAATGTGGTTATCGGGGACATCAAGCAGGCGCCCAGCACGTACAACATTAAGCAACGTCCCAATTTGCTCGCCGGGGCCAGTGGAGCGGGCGGGGACAAGGCTAAGCCGGCGGCCCAGGCAGGAAAGTTCAGCATCGAAGATTTCGAGGGAGCAGGCACAATCAATGGCGTGGCGGTTCATGAGTTTAGCATCGACTCGCTGGAGGAGAAGCCGTGGCGCAAGCCGGGAGCAGATATTACGGATTACTTCAACTACGGCTTCAACGAGGAGACGTGGCGCGCCTATTGTGAGCGACAGAAACGCTTCCGTGTGGCGGAGAGCGGCGTAGGCCTGGCCAGCCTGACGCAGAACGTGAATCAGAACGCCCCGATCGGAATTTTGACGGACGGAGGCATGTCCATAGGCCCGCCTGGTATGCACAACATCCAGCCCATGGTGGGTATGGGTGGGGAGGGTGGTATGCAGATGCCGCCGCCAGGCATGCCACCCCCAATGATGCAGCACCAGTCGCGTTCTGGCATGGGCCTAATGCAGCGGCCACCGAGGCCCATCTCCACAACAGGCGGCGAACGCGGTAGCGAAAGGGGAGGCGGTGGAGTAAAGGAGAACGCCATTCAGGTGATGACCGCAGAATGCAGAGAGTATTCCCGCGGCGGTCTGGGACCTATGGCACCTAACTTCCCGCCCCCGGGTGCCTCCGACGAGCCGTTCTTCCACGAACCAGAGCCCTTTGATTACGGCTACGAACCGACCCAAGAGTCGCAGTGGGGTAGCGACAACGCCGGTTGGGTGCCAAGCGGCATCAAAGAGCTTACTCCCGGCCACGCTCACATGCAACAGCCCCCGCCAGGCATGCCGCCACCAGGTATGGGTGTTCCCCCACCACAAATGGGCGGTCCTCCGCCCAACTTGCGTGGAATGATGCCACCCAACATGCGCATGCCACCGAATATGAGTGAGTTCTGTGCGTGCAGTTTTTTTCATATCAATACTAATCCTGGAGATCTCTTTTAGATATGGGACCGCCTCCTGGAATGATGATGGGCAGTGGGCCTCCACCACAGATGCGTATGGGCCTTCCACCAAGAATGGCAATGGGAGGTAAGTTTCATTTAGTTATAATGTTTATTATGAATGTTTATCGATAATAATTCCTTACTATTTTTGAACCAGATCGCGGCAACTACGAGGACGATCGTGAGCGCAGACGGCGCGACAAGGACAAGCAATTAAAAAAAGATCAGGTATAAAAATCAGTTACAAATTATAAACCAATTGATTAAAATAACATTTTAAATTATTAAACAGCTGCGTAAGGACTTCTTGGACATGCTGAGGGAGCGCCATGACATTGAACGGCATACGAGATGGTACGACATCAAGAAGAAGTTCGAATCGGATCCGCGATACCGGGTATTGGATTCGTCATATCGCGAAGAGTACTTCGAGGACTATTTGCACATGCTGAAGGAGGAAAAGCGCAAGGAGCGTGACCTTAAGGAGCGCGAACGACATCGCGACAAGGATCGATCTCGGGACAAGGATAAGGATAAGGACAAAGAAAAGGATAAGGAGAAGGACAAAGATAAGGAAAAGGATAAGGATAAGGAGAAAGAAAAGGACAAAGAGAAGGAGAGTTCGAGGCGGGAACGCTCAAGGTCCCGAGAAAAGTCCAGCCGCCGCAAATCCAAGTCCCGCGAGAAAGATAGAAGTGAAAGAAGCAGTAAAGCCAGCGGCAGCAGCTCAACGAATTCCGGCACCTCCAGTCGCAGCGAAAAGAAAAAGTCTCATCGCAAGGACAAGGAAGAGGAGGAATAGCATTTGCATAGGTACTACTTGGGGGACGAACAAGAAACCACTCCCTAAGCTGCCCACCATTTTAAAATCCAATTCAAATACTTTAAAAACAATACAGAACAATTTGCAAACCCACTTCCAATAAAATAAAACAGAAACCCAAAAGAAATCAGGGGCTCAGTTAAAAAAACCTACAAAGATATTATATTTTGAATATGACATCTGCGTATAAGTTGTTCTTGTTTCTTTTTTATTAGTTCTCCTTCGTGGTTATATATTTTTTAAGGATATAATAAAGCGCATTTTATAGTTGAATAAACCCAAATTAACATCCAACATTTTTCTGAAAAACATAATTGTTTTGTTTGCGCAAATTAGAAATGCTTAAAAAATATAATACATATTTCAGTAAGTTTTGTTTTTACGTAAATTATTCATGCCATTTGGAAAAAGCTTTCAGGACATTGGCCCAGATATCGGAGCTGACCAATTGGTTTATTTTCCCGCAGTGAATACTGATTGGTTTTTGTCCCGTGACATTTAAAAGAATAAAAGCGAAATGGGTTTTAATAAGTTTATGCATTTATTTATTTGTATACCATAAATGGATCTGGCGGAAAACAAAATACAGTTTGACATAAGTGGAAAAAGGAACTTTAACAACACAATGACAGTCGGAATAAAAAATTGTGATCTTAATTAACCTCGAAATGAATGCATTTTCACAGATAAACGAATAACATATGAATGCACTTTTTAGTGACTGGCTTTTACTTAATTGACTTGTAATTGTCGCAACATTTTAATCAGCCAATACATTTGAATTTTAAAACAAATAAAATAAGTGTATAAGGTAGGAAATGATGCTGATTTTTCTTAAGACTAGTCTTTGGGTTAGTTATAAAAGTTTAGTGGGATAGTTTGAGTTGGCTTTGAATTACATTCCGCTTGAATTAGCTAAGGACTAGAGTCTATATGTATGTATTTTAACTGATATTTTAGTTTGATTTCCTCAATGCGGTTAGATTTCAGTTAATTTTCGAAACGCATGCACTGGATGAAAGTAGTTTACAATCCGACTATACTAAACACCATTATCTTAGAGCGATTACAAAATATACCATATATCATAGACAGTGAGACAAACAATCATCCTCGTCATCGATTCCTCGGGTTATTCCCCATTAGTCCACATAGATCTGCGTTTCATTTAAAAGTAACAACGATTGTCTTTAGAAAACTAAATTCACGTATGCGATTCTTATTCGATAAATATGTTTGAATGTCCTCTATATTCGCTAATATTTCGACTGAATTCAAGTTTAATTATTTTTTTGATTCTCAAAAGGAACATCGTGTACACATATCCCTATATTATTGGTATACATATCCTACTTTTACTTATAAAACCATGCGAGTGGAACAAAGAAACAGTCCAAAGGTTTGGATCAACTTTACGAGTATGGTAGTCCCTTGAGGATTAAAGAGAGTGTCAGTATAAAAGTGGATTTCCTTTCGGAATGTTGATGGTTTTTGATTATTACTTTTGAGATGTGGTTTAAGAAGATATTTTAAAATCTATGGTGAACAAATTTAGTTATATGCTACCAATATGGAAAAAACAGAAAAGCCATAGATCTTTTGTTGAAGAAATGTTTTTAATTTGTACTACTTTGGTAACATAATTCACTTGACTAGATTTTTGATTTCTTATAATGCTGATTCATTCTATGGAGACAATGGACAATGGACTGTGACTCTTTTTACTAACCACAACTTGAACTAATGCTCAACTAAATTGTACTTTCTTTTGCAGCTGGAATCGAGTTGGCATGCATCGAGGTACTTTGCTTTCCACATCACAACAATGGCACGTCATTCACATACTCACACGACACACTCACTTCCTTATTCGAATGATACGACATAAATCTTAATCGAAAAAAGAGCTATTGTAAGAAATTATTGCAGGATATTCCTTTTTATGTGTTTTTAAAGGGAATGAAAATCGATAACTTTAATATGGCTATGTCTAGACTACTTCATTTTGCTTATTCATTTTTGAATAAAATGGATATTTAATGGATCTTATATCGTATCATTGTACCATTCACTCGCACACTCAAACTGGGTTCGGTTGAGACCTAAAGCTTTGATTGGCCGCCCTTTCATTTCGATTCTGGGGGCCTTAGATTGTGCCCTATCTGCTCAGAAGTTGCTCGGCATTGAGCGTCAGCTCTGGGCCAGGATTAGAGCCATTATTGTTGTTGGTGGCTCCACTGTTGGTGTTGCTGTTGGAGCTGTTTTGGCTGTTGGCGCCGCTGTGGGGGTACATCCCATTGAGGGTTCGCGAGGGGGCGGGCGACGTGGGCGCAGACAGCAGGGGCGGGCTTAGCGCCAGAGGCGGTAGCGAGGGCAGTGGCGGCGACTGCGCCTCCAGGGTTGAGGGGGGACTGCGGTTGAGATTGCTGTCCAGACTGCTGTGATGTTGCGAGGAGGCCGGTGACAACGGTATCTCTTCGATCTTCTCCAGATCCTGGGCGATCGAGGCCGAGTTCTGTTTGTGGGCCCGCGTCAGCGTTCCCTTCGGACTCCTGGCGGTGTCGTGGAGGAGGGGTATATCCAGCATGGAGCTCTTGACCCCAGAGCTTCCGCTTCCCAGCCCACCACCTCCTCCACCGACCGCCCCGCCCACCAAGGAGGCGTAATTAGACGCCTGCAGGGAGTGCTGGTGCTGCTGCTCTCCCTTCGCCTGCTGGTCGTCGCGGTCCAGGCTGAACTGGCGACGCAGCAGGCGACTGGAGCCGGGCTTACTGTCGTACCGATTGACTCCTCCAATTCCGATGCCGCTTCCCACTATTGAGGAGCAGCCGACGCCACTGCCCGGGCCACTGCTGTTACCGTTTCCGGTTCCGGTGACGCCCGCCCCGGCCCCCGCCATCCCGTAAAGATATTTGCCGTCATAAAACTGGGTCAGATTGCTCTCACTGGGACTGAGACATTTGTAGTGATTATACGGCGAACTGAGGTCCATCATCTCCTCGATCTTCTTGTACAGCCTGGAACTGGAACCGCCCGCCGAGTTCGGCAGCCGGTTGAAGTTGTTCGGATTCAGGAGATTGTCCGGCGCGAGTTCCGACAGCTTCCGTGACTGTGGACTGGTGCTGCTGGGCGTCGTTTTACTTCCCGGGAATTCAGGACAGAGCGTGGCATTCGGGCTGATGGTGTTCGT
Source organism: Drosophila ananassae (assembly GCF_017639315.1). Lineage (NCBI taxonomy): Eukaryota > Metazoa > Arthropoda > Insecta > Diptera > Drosophilidae > Drosophila > Drosophila ananassae. The sequence goes on along the minus strand of NC_057927.1, from coordinate 13,482,234 downwards.
TGAATTGGAGTCCAGCGAGTAGGAGTTGGGCAAATTAGCACCGGATCCCAGATCCGCATTCGTGGGTGGGGTTATTTCCACCTTGACCTCTACGGACTCTCCAGCCAGGGATGAGCTTTGCGAGGAGGAGGGATTTGTGCTCGTCCGGGACTTGTTGGCCTGCGCCTTCAGGGTTATCGAGTTGCGAATGAGAGATTCATCCAATCTGGGGGATTTTAATGAATTAATTATTCGTAGTGCGGAATTAAAAGTTTCAATACCTACCCATGACTCTCTCTTTAGGAAGGCGGTGGAAAGTATTTTAAAAGTTATTACATTGGTTTAAATGGTAAAAGGTATTCCTGGCTAATAAAACACTTAAATAGTTTGCTAAACTTACCCAATTGGAGGTGGAGCTGGAAGTGGTTTTTCGAATCCCTTCTTGCCCAGTAGCCAGAACGTGTTCATCATGCCCTTTCCCTTGATATCAATGAGACCCCGTGGCTCTATCGCATAACCTCCACGTGCTTCCAACCGGTCCCTTGTCTCTTGGGACATGTGAATCCGCCAGGAGGATCCTTGAACCAAAAAACAGAACCATATTATCAGTGAAATCACTTAAAATTAAATAAGACCTTAACTCACCCGTTGACTCCATCCGAGAGGCTGTGTTGACCGTGTCTCCAAAAAGACAGTATCTGGGCATCGTGAGTCCTACCACTCCGGCACAGCAAGGACCTGTGTGAAGGCCAATCCTCAGCTGGAGCGGAACTCCAGGCAGATGCTTCACATTGAAGCGGCCACTCTGATGCAGTAGGTCCAAGGCCATGGTGGCTATTTGCTCGGCATGATCGGGTATCTTCACGGGCAGGCCACTCACCACCATGTAAGCATCGCCAATGGTCTCCACCTTGTAGACATTGTAGGCATTGATCGTGGCATCGAAGATCGTATAGAGATCGTTGAGCAAATCCACAACCTGCACGGGACTGCAGTGGGCGGCGATTGTTGTAAAACCAACAATGTCGCTAAAGTATATAGTCACATCGGAGAATTCCTCCGGGTCGACGGCCAAGCCCATCTTCAGTTTCTCAGCCACAGAGCTATTTCAATAAATTTAAACAAATTAAATATTGTAATATAATAAAAATAATATTGATACCACCTTGGCAACATGCGATTCAGCAGCTGCTCAGTCTTCTTTCGTTCAATGTCGAGTTGTTCGGTTCGCTCTCGAATGAGTTCCTCCAGGTTGTTCGAGTACTTTTCGAGCATTTGGAACATGGTGTCTACGAAGTTCACCTTTCGTCCATGGTTGAGCATCTTGAAGCGCTCATAAACTCTGAGAAAAAGTGAGTGATAGTTTTATGAATTATTCAGACGAGGAAGCCCAAGCCCAATGACTTACGAATTAAAATCTGGTCGCATGTCAGGCTGCTCGGCCCAGCACTGCCGCATGATATTGATGGCCTCTGGAGGTGCGGCTCCCTTGGAAACGGAGGGTCGAATCAGTGGCGGGGGTTTCTTGATCTTGGCGATGATGTCCTCCGGGGCCAGAGAGAGCATGCAGTAGGGCTCGCCGCGCACCACCACCTCTTGCATAATGATCCCAAAGGAGTAGACATCTCCGGGCTGAGTGCCCAGCTGGATCCTACCGTGTTGGTGGTGATGGTGGTGCTGCTGCTGGTGGTGCTTCATACTGCGCAGTAGCTCCGGCGCTGTCCACAGCAACTCCTTGGCGCTCCTGGGCTGCGGAGTCAGGCCCTGGGACTCGTAGAAAGAGCTGAGTCCGTAGTCGGTGATTTTGAGCACCCAGCGGGCATCCACCACGCAGTTCCTGGAGGTCAAGGCGCCGTGAACGCGCAGCGGGGACGTGTGCAGGTATCGCATCCCCCTCACCAGATCCGTCAGCAAGCTTAGGCGGAAGGACCAGTCCAGCTTAATCTCGTCCATGATGAGCACATCCTGCAGCGATCCTCTTGAGCAGTAGTCGAAAACCATCGCCGTACGATTAGGATCGGATAGCCAGCCTATTAGTGGGTTTATGTTCTCGTGCCGTAGCCCGTGGGCCATCACTAGCAGATCCATCGCCTTGGAGCGCAGCTCTGCCGAGCCGTTCATGTGGATCTCCTTCAACTGGACGAGATCGCCGTTGTACCGCGCCCGCATATCCAGGTGGGCGGGATTGTGCCTCGCCAAGCTTCCCGTGGCCGAAGATCCGCTCTTACCGTTGACTGTGGTGGTGGCAGCACCTCCACTGGAGTTCCCCGGAGCTGCTGCCCCGGGTATGACAAATCCGAGATTCTTCAGAGAGCCAATGGAGCCCTTGAGCAGGTCGGGTTTGTCCACTTCCGGACCACCGAACTCCTGCAGCTGTTGTAGCCAACAACAGAGCATAGCTTCGATGCCTTCGTCCACCTAGAATCAAGTATGATAAGCTTAAGGAGTCCCCTCAGGATAGAGTAAGCTTACCCTTCTCGAATCCACCGGAAACACAAAATCGCTGGCGGAAAGGACTATCTTGTTGGGTCCTTTGGAGAGACGTTTTCGCAGGAAATAGTTTCTGAAGGATAAAAGTGAAGAGTTAACAGGATGTATCCCTAATTAATAGTTCTCTTAGTAGGTCTTAACTTATTCATTTTAATTCAAACCACATTCGAGCCAGACTACATTTATCCTAGTTGGTTAAACAAACATGGCTTAGTCCTACTTAGCAGGACTGCCAATTAACGTCCTACCTTCCCAGGTGATCCTTCACCTTCGACCATTGCAATCTGCATCCATTAACCCACGCAGTCCATGAGGGCGGCCCTTGTGTTCTTGCGGTTGGGACCGTAAAAAGTTTTTACTGCCTCCTGCTTACTCGCACCTAACAGTTCCTTCGTCCTTCGTCCTGCTCCTGCTGCTGTCCCTGACCAGAAAAAGGTGGAGCTGGCAAAACCGCAAATTCATGCAGCAATTGTTATGCCAGAAGTTTGCCACGTGGCCAAAGTCAAGTCGGGTTAAGTGTATTAGGGGCATTAATGGGCTGCTGCTGGCTGTTGCACGAAAAGAAAAACTCTGTGGACACACGTGTGCCGGTTGTTAACTAGATATCCAATTCGATCTAGAAACAACAAAAAAGAAGGAAACTGACATTGAATTTTGCTTCCTGTTCTCTCATTTATGGCGAAACTTTTGGACTTAACTAGGGCAAAGTTAAACTAGGCTTTGCTATGTGAAGGATATGACGATTCTTGGTCACAAAAATTGACTATAATTAAGAATTAAGAAGCCTTGGGGCATTTTTAAATCTGATTGGATTAGTCTACTTTAAGAGTAAGCTCTTCAAATATTGTCTGCATCGTTTAGATCCCCGAACGGCTCTGTTTATCCTTTTGTTTTTCATTTTTTGTGCGCAGGATTATGCTAAAGCTTTGTCAAATGCAACACCCAAGGGTATTTAAGCATCGTCATACTAGAGTAACTTTTTCATATCTCCCTGCTTGCCGGGTTTTTCCTTTTTTCCCCCGGACAGGTGTGTCCTTCCCGGTCAGGCTATTCGTTTGTTCATTTCTCATTTTTTTTTTTGCGTATTTTGTTTCGTGTCGCTCCCGCTAATTAAAACTTCATGAGTTGCATTTTAGCCGACGGGATAAATCCCTCGGTTTGCTGCGGTTTAAAGTTGCCTATTCTGTTAACTAGTTTAAGGCTGGCAATTCAGGCAGCAATTAATGAGAGGTTTCATTGGGATGAAATCAGGGAGCCGACATGCCATAGAGTAAATGATTTGTTTAACCGCATTTGAGGTTTTTTTTTTGCGAGCATAAATGTCACAATACAGTCGGTTGGGTGGGTGGCATCTTGTACCACGCTTTGATGAATGTAATTAATTAATTAAATGCCGATTTTAATGGCAAACCATCGCCATCGACTGGCTGAATGGATGGATTGTGGAAGTTGAGTGTGCGGTTGGATATTGATTTTCCACGCATGATTTCCAGCCGGCCGCAAACTAAAATCTGAATTCAGATTTCCACACCACCGATCCATCTCGATGAGTCCCGCTGTGCTTTGACTTTCGGCCTGAATTATTCAGGTCGAGGGGGCGATAATAATTACCGGAATACAAAATGAGCTAAATTCCCCAAAGCTGCCATCAGATTTGATTAAACGTGGCTAAAGTTGTTTCAACATGCGTTGAAATATGTATTATTTTATTAGTATTTTGAGTCGACCTACCAGATCTGTATAAACCAGATAAGGAATACATTTAATTATATTTTATTCTTTGAAAAACATAAAGTATAGATTATGAAATTTCTAGGCTATGGGCCTATGGGCCGTACAAATCAATTAGCAGCAAACTCCGGTTGAAAAAGAGAAACCAATGCTGGGAGGCGAAACGACGGCGAAAGGACTTGCCACGTTACTGCCCAATCCAAAGGATATTGGGCCATTGCGTGGGACATGGATTTCCAAAAGGATGAACGAGTGGCTGCCTTTTGGGTGTCTAATTGATTATTTGCTGGGAAGTGGAAGCAAAGTTTGTTGTTTCATCTACACAAGGCAGTTGTGAGGGGAATCGTAATTATACCAGAGCAGTTGTTTCATCCTGAATTTCAAATGCGAATTGCTGGGCGATAAATTTGCTTCAGCTTTCCTTAATTCACAGAATTCTAGCCCCAAAGCCTGGTCACAAACTTTAAAGGAATTCCAAAGTTTGTTGAGAGAGTAAAGATATTTAAGAATTCACGGGAATTTTCTTTTAGTAAACTTTTAAACAGTTGAAATGTTTTATGGGGATCGTCCTTACAGTTTAAATTTCCTTGAAATAATTTATTAATGACTTACCTCATTGCAATTCCTGCCGCCACACTTCCAGCCACGATGATCACTAGCACCCCCACGCAGATCGCCACTATGGTCCAGCAGATGGCTCCACAATGCCACAACTGGACGCTGCTGACGAGGAGCCACTCGTCATAGCCCGGCTGCACGGAGTGGGTGATGTACGAGCCACTCGATCCATCCTGCGAGTCGTTCTCTCCCCGCCGTTCTTCCCTCTCGAGGATGAGCAGCGGGCGCCACTTGAAACTGGCCGCCTGGACATCCTGCAAAATGTCCAGAACAACGAAATCGAATTTGGCAATGGCTTCCGCCTGATCCGAATCGGTTGCAGTGTTGACAATCAAGTCGTAGAGCGGCAGGAGGCTGCGGTAGGGATACAGTTTGTCCAGGCCACTGGCCGAAGGTTCTGTGTCGTTCTGAGTGTGGCCGCCCCTGGGAATTACACCCACATCCGAGCTTCCATGGGGCGTGCGAAAATGCTGCATTGTTGCCATCAGACCGGCGGCATTCAGAAAGTGTCGGTGTCGGTCGCTTAGCAGAGTCAGCACCAACAGATTGCTACTGACCAGGCTGGTGGTTGAATTTGAATTGGCATTGGAGGCACTGCCCCGTTCCGCACTGACGATGCGTGCCAAATATTTGTAGAACCGATGCTCGACATCCAATGAGCCGGCCACCATGTCGATGAACAGGATTTTCGTGTGGGGCCTCCGGGGGTGTGTGTCCCTGTCCGCATCCTTCCTCTGACTCCTGCCCCACTCATGGCCGATGGTGGCTAAAAGGCGCAGAGTGCTGGCATCGTTTAGAGGAGCTGTTATGATAATTGCTGAGAATTCACACAGAAACATAAAAGAAGTATTTATTTGAAATCTTTTTTGCAATAAAAAATTGCATTATATAATGATTACTTTTAAGTCATTTGAAGTCGAAATTGATATTAAATTGGAAAAATTACTCTTCTATTTAAAGTTTAATTCACTATATCCATATTTTTAAAAGATTTATAAGTGAAATTAAATTTGTATCTGAAAAGAATCCCTTTACTTTACATTCTGTAACTGCCATCCTACTGAATGCCGTATTCTGTTTGGGTAATTACGTTCTTAAGCAAAAAAAACCGCATTTAACTGAAGGATAATTATATTTTTAATTTTCTGAATTGTTTTCCTTTAGTGCAGTGGCCAGTTTACAATGACCCGTGACCCGGAGCCCAGCGGTACTCACCTTTGCCCGGCTTATCCTGGCCATGCAGGTCACGTATTGTGCTGCCAATTTCGATGCGATACGGCACATGCAAGTTGGCCGCTATGGCGAGTCCTAGGCCCCAATTGTCGTCTGAAAAGCGTAGAAAGAGAAAGGGGATACAGTAAGAAAGAGACAGGATGAGAGACAGAGGAAGAGGTAAAGGCTGGGTGGATGTCGAAATTAAATTGCGTTTTTGCGGCACGAAGAGAGTTGGTTGGTGTCATTTGTGTTGTGGCCGTTGCATGATGCAACCTTCTGCAGTGGCTTATTTTAGTCCATAATGAACATTTTCATGGGTTAAGTGCGGTTTGCCTATGCAGTCCTGCATGATTGCTTCCAAAGAGGGTTTCAAACTGGCTTTGGAGCTTATTTAGGGGCACGTAGGGTCTTAAATGCTTAGGATGTTACTAATGGAAGACTTTGGGGCTTACAAGGACCACATGTAAGCTACAGGACTTATCTCATTCTGAAGAAATTTCTAAAACTATAAAATAACAACTTTTTATCTTTTGAATTTTTTGTTATCGTCTTTAACATTCAATGCAATTTAAGATCGCTGGGCAAGAGGAGTTCTCACAAGAGTCCCAACAGCGAAAAAAAAATCAATAAAATTTGCAGTGGCAATTCCGGAAGCCAGGTTTCTGCGGCTTCTGTGGCAGTTCGATTGCGACAGACTGGGTCTTGGACTTGGATCTGGATGACATATCCCCTGCACCACCCATCTCCTCCCCGATCTCGGCCATGAAGCCGCAGTTCTTACGCGCCTGCCGAGGACAGGGACACTTGTCCAAGCTGGCGGCCGCCACCCGGGCGTTGAACTCCTTTTCGGTGGTGGGGGCTCGGGGAACGTACTTATTGGGATTGCAGGCCATCACCCGCCAGTTGGGGTGCGGAGCTAGGTAGTCAATGCCGCTGGCCAGGATCTCTTTGGCCAATCGCTTGCACACCAGCGGATCGTCGACGGCGGCCATCAGCTGGCTGTCGAACTTCTTCTCCTCCTCAGCCTGGATGCGCTTCATTTCAACGATCTGAGCGTCCAGATCGGCCTTGTACTTGATCTGTCGGCATAACTTCATCTCGTGGGTGATCTCCGGATGGACGAAGCGGTTCTCCAGCATCTTATTCTCGTGCACCTCTGCCTCCAAAAGCAAGCGCCGCTCGTAATCGTCACAAAGTTGCTTTCGCAGGATTTCGTAGCACTTCTCAGCGGCCTCCTTCTTTACGCGAATTCTTTCTGTAAGGTTGACCTTGGTGCAGATATCCAGCTGGTAGAGATCGGCAGTGCGCTCATCCATCATCTTCTCGATGCCCAATTCGAGGGACTGCATGCGGCGCAGATAGGCGAGGTACTCCAGGGTGGCGCGGTTGAGCTCCCTCTTGTTCTTTTCGATCTTCTCGCGGGCCTCCGCCTCCAGGCGCTGGGTCTCCCGGCAGAAGGCCAAGTGCTCGGCCTTCTCTTCCTCCCACTCCTTGAGGCGGGCGCACCGCTTCCGCTCGATCTCCTTGAGGAGCTCGTCCTGGTACTCAAGCTGCTTGACCGAAGCCGGCGTGTGCTCCTTGTCAAACTCCTCCAGGCGGATCTCCTCAAGCAGGGCGTTGATCACCCGCTCCTCCTCGCGGCGCACCGCCTCCTCCTGGGCCCGTTTCTCCTCGTGCTCGGCCACCTGGACACCCAGGACGTGGTTGACCTGGGCCTGCATCTGCTGCCGCTTAAAGTTCTCGTCCTCTTGTAAGCAGTCGAACTGGGCCCAACGCCTGCGATTCAGCTCCTGCCAGCGCTGGTCCATCTCGCACTCACGTCGCTTTTTGCGCTGATTTTCAAGGATCTGTTCCTCCTGGATGATCTTCGTCTCCACAAGGTCCTGGTGGCGTAGTGCCTCGCGTATCTCGTAGCAATCGAGCATCACCTGCTGAATGTGCTTCTCCTCGAGGAACTGCTTCTGCTGCTTGGCCACCTGTTCCTTGATGGCGTGCAGATGCTCCTTACGCTCTTTGATGTCCTGGTCGATACGCGTCTTCACCGTATTGGAGAACTCCTCCTCGTACCGCTTGTCCTCCTCTTCGAGCATGTTCTTCAGGCGAGCGCTCCTTTCCTGCAGCTCCTGAAGAGCCACCTGCTTCGCCTTCGCCACCAATTGGCCGATCTGGGTGTGCAGACTCTTCCGGTCCGTCCGCTGGATGAAGTGGAAGTGATCTTCTCCGCGCCCACAATTCTGCATCGTGATCGGTCTTTCAGATACCAAATAACCACAAAATATATATCTATATAGAAAGTATCTAATGTGCTCTGATAATTTTCAGGCAGTATTCCGATTTCCAAATTAAATATCTAAAGACGGAAATATCAAATCCCATGATGTTTATAACCTTTACACCTACAAATTATGTAATAAATCAATTAAAATTAAACCAAACCACATAATTAAAAAATTAGGTACATTAATTTAATTCAGCCACGTCTAAAAGAAATCTTCAACAACGTGCAAACTAGCTATTATCTTCATGTTGGATCTCCTCAGATTTTCTCCGGAAGTTACGACCTTGGGAGGTGCCGCCACAGTCCTGGCAGATACGAAGCCTTTGCTGGGAAAGCCGACATGATTAATGGGACACTCAATGGGGAGAAACACTCTCGGTGGCCACCTCCCTGGCCCCATAAAGCTGACTAATATCCCCCCGGAAAAGTGCCGTAGATCATGGGAACCAATGCAAGGCCCATAAAATGCAATCCCCCGTAAATAGATTTTGCTGCATTGTCATGCTCAATGTGCAGATTTCTGAAACGGTCATCTCTGGAATAATTTATGAACCTCACACCCACCTACTGACGGCGAACTGTGGCGAAAAGGTGGCCGAAAAGTGGCCGTCTGGAAAACATGTTAAAGCTTCCATTGGCGGGACAGCTAATGGGACATTACACATACGCGGTGTTGTCAAAAGCATTTAATGCAGTTGTGCCGCGTCACTGGGCGCCTGAAATTAAATGACTTCTCAGGTAGGAGGAGCTGCAATGTGTTTTCAGTCTTAATATTAAAGAGTGCCTTAGGCAGGTCCTTCCGCCGCTCCTTCCTTTTTACGTTCTATAAACTCAATTAGCAATGCAGCTGACAACACGCTAATTAACTGAGATGTGAGCTGGAAAAACTTGACAGAACTTGGAAGCTGCCACGTGAACAGGAAAAGCAACGAAAGAAAATGGGCACCGAAAAGTAAAGTAACGCCACCAGGCGATGCACAAAACAAAATTGGCATTGTTTTTTGGGGAATATATACAACTGAAGAATAGTAATAGTTATTAAAATACTTATAAATGCTTATCTAGATTTAAGATCTTAAAATTTAAGATTATATTAATTTTTTTTAGTGAAAATATACGGGAGTGCCGGAGTACTTCTATAACCCCATATAATATTGAGTTTTCTTAGATAAATGTATATTTTAAGAAGATATTGAAAAAAAATGTATAATAAACTTATTGTTTAAAAATGTTTCTCAGTGCCGTGCCAAACTATATGGGCCTGGGTTCCATCTTCTGCGATTGGCAAGTGCATGTTTGCCCAAGTGCAAAATTGTGCAATTACGCTGCGTAGGAGCAGCTGCCAGGACCAAGAAGAAGTCGCAAACGAGGACATCCTGCAAGGCGGCGGAATCCTTAGCCATATGCACTCCGGCTGGGATTTCCTTTCCATTTCTCGGTCTTGCTACATTCAAGACAAAGTTGTGCGGTTGAATTTTCAGGCCATTTGCATAGTTTTCCGAGAACAATAACAAAATGTAATAACTGCCGGGGACAGGATAACCATTTGGAGTGAATGTTCCTGATAAGAAGGACTGTATCTGTACTGTTTAAAGTCAGATGGCAGAAGGTTGCCCTTGATTTGTTTCGAGTAAGCGAAAGCCAGAGAATGGCAGGTCTTTTCCATTTCACGGGTTGCCACATGAAGTGGGAACCGAGCTGTGGTTAATTCTCTCAACTACTGCGTTCTTTGCCAAGGTTAAGGGGAATCCCCTACCCTTGCCACATTCTCCTTCCAGCATTTGTGTGATAGGTGGAAAAGCGCATACTTAGCGCCAACTGTCTATTGCAATAGAGCCCCCACATTCCCACTAATGCATCCTCCCTCCACTCGCCGGCGAACACAGATGAGTGCTCTCCACGCTCATATTTGCATTTGTGCTTTTTCATTTCGAGCATTTAAATATTCATGCGCTTGACTCAAAATTTAAATTGCGGCGCTTTCACTCGTGGCAGTGCGTGGATGTGTACCACATGCAACTACATGTTTATACAGCTGTGGCTCAAATAATAGAACACAAATAAAAGTAGCTTAAGGTTTTCTGTGATGGTTTTTACTTAAAACTTGTGATGTGCAGTTTCTTGGCTTTTAATATTTTTTTTCTATAGTTCTAGAGTAAGAATTACTAGCTACATGCCAGTAAAGAGCAACGAGGCAGTACCACCTATAGTATATTACACAATTTCCTTTGGATTTAAATAGAAACCTCAACTATTTCTTTGCTTTCAACTGTGAACCCAAAAATAATATATATATTTTTGGGGGCCACTCACAGACATTTGTTTGTATAAGTTAGCCAGCAAATTTGGTCAGTCAAGCGATGTTATTTACAATCAACTCACCAGCAGTGCCACTAAACCCAAAAAATGTGCCGCCAAAGGAAATAACTAAAAAGGGAAAACTGCAACGAAAATTTCAAAAAATATATAATAACAGAAGCCCCTCGACTCCCGTCAAATTTCAAGCGGGTAAACGAAATAAAGCGACGTGCTGCGCTTTTACTCTCAGTTATGGTTCGTTATAAAGTTGTTTTTCCTTGTTTTTTGGTCGTGTTTTTGCTTTGTTTCTGCCACAAGAATCGAAAAATGTAAATAAAATAAAAAAATCATGGTTGAAACTACACAGAAGCACAAATAAATGGTTGGGCAGGTAAATAAATTGGCGAAAACCATAAAAGCGACCGACCGGCGACCGGCTGTGGGGGTAAATTGTAGCAGATTGTGGGCGCTGCCTGGATTCGCATCCATTTATCTAAGCCTTGCCACGTGGAACAGCATTAGTGGCAGCAGCCGTAGCACCAGTGGTAGTGGTAGCTTTGGTGTTGAATCTTTTCCTCTTTTCCACAGAAGTGCAATCAACACATGTCGCACGTGGCGTATACGTTATATCATTTGCATAGCCATGCGCTGCTCAGCCAACCAGTTACTGACTGTAAGTTGGCTCAAGAAATTTTATGGCAGAAAAAAATGGAAGGGAAATTCTGTTAGCCAGCCCCCTCTGGCCAGAGTCAGACCCAGAGCCGTTAAATGCTCATCATGAACTTGTCCCTCCATCAAAAACAACTTTATCCGCACAGATGGCCCGCCCAGACCCATGTGCCTCAGACAAAACTTTCGGGCCAACATTACTTAAAATATTCACACATTTGCTCGGTTAAGAGGGACATTAAAAATTAAGCCATAACTTACTAGGCCAGGCTGGTGCGTTTATTATACATTTAATTGTGAATTTTTGAGGGCTTGGCAACTTATCAGGACCTTGTCAGGCCGCAAAAGAACTCTGTCATAATTAAGTGAACATTCGTGTGTGAGAATGGAAAAACTTGTAGCATACTTTTCAGATATTTCTTGGGGTGTGGGCGAAAAGTTGTGGTGCAGTCCATCGAATTGCAATTAAAGTTGCAAATTGCTTTTGCTCGTACACACAATTTACATAATGCAAACGATATAATCTTGGAGAACAAAGTTTGCCCGCAGAGTTCAGTCAAGTTCAATTGATTGGATTCTCGCCGTTGTCATCGCAGGCGATGGCTGTCTGCTGGTTTTGTTGTTGATGTTGGCCTGGCCGAGAGCATAAAGAAATGCAGATGCCGTGATACGGAGAAATGGAAATTGCAATTTACTTGGCTCCTTGACTGTTCAGCTCGGCCAAAGTCAAACTGAAAGTCAAAGCCATCCGCGCAGAAGCTGGTCCAATAATTGGCCTGAATATGGGTCTTGGCCACCTTTTTATGGCCGGCAGCTCCATTAGCCGTCACTTAGTGTAAAAGAAATCATAAATTAGCGGACTGCTGCCGACGGAAAAGTCTCTCTAATTATGCTGTCATAAAAGTGAATCCTGGCCTTGCCCCGAAAAACCAGCACATCTCGTTAATTGTTAAACACTTGAGATTAATGTTCGGTTGTTGGCGGACATCCCCTCGTTTATGACCTATTTATAGACAAAGATGTTGCAGCTTTCGTGGTATTCATAAAAATGTTTCGGCTCTCCATCAAACGCATCCCAGCAGGACTCATTTCGGCATAAATCAAAGGAAGTGCGTATGGGCTTGCCCATGTTCGGAGAGGCCATCAAAGATACCCGAAACTCCAGGTCTAGGACCTGCCATTTCTCATTATCCTCCCTGGGGGACTACGCACAGATGTGCGTGCTCTCCGTGCGAGTGTGACTTGGTCACGTCCTGCCGATAGTAAGTGTATTTCTCTCTATGTGAGGGTCGATCAAAGACTATTTATATGAGGGTAGGATTATTTATAAGAATTAATAATATTTATTAAAGTAAGATCTTAAGGAGGTCTTCTTAAACGCATTCTTATTCAGATGTTATGAAAATTTCAAACATATTTCTCTTGTTCATGGCACAAAGATTTGCCAGAAACTTCTGGCAGAATGGGTGATACTCGCCCATACTCGCAGAACTGCCCTCTGAAGCACCAACATTTGAAGTTTCCTCCCTCTTTTTCGGATTCATGGTTTCGTCATAGAACTTTAACTGCTGTCTGACTGATTTTATTAGCTGGCATTTGATGCTCCTAGCCCCCGGACTCCTTTTTGTCGGTCGTGTTCGCCATATCCTCATACCAGCCATGACATCTCAATTTGCGTAAGGTTTTGTGTTTGTTTTGCTCTGGATTTACATTTTTCGCCACGGAGTCTCTATACTCAGAGTTGGAGACGGGTCTGCGGTCTGCGTTGGCTTTTATTTTATAACTTTGTTTTTATGCCATTTCTCAGTTGCTCAGCTGCTGTCACATAATTTGCACTTTTTACTTTCCCCAGTTTTGTTTTTGCCCCACCCCAGATAGGTCAACAAACTTGGCCAGTTGAGTAACGGCAGGCACTTAAGTTGAAACAAAGTAGAACTACTATTCGGGGACTACTATTCGCAGAGTGCAATAAAAGTGGTTTAATTGTCTGGCAATCTGATTGCGGGGGCTGTATCTGTTTTCGATTAATCTTTAATTGATTACCCGGAGGCTGGAGCGGGGGCAAATGTTTGCTTTGATTGGCAGTCGGATAATTGGGCGGCGGGTAGGATGTTTATGCAGGACTAATCAGGCGGGCCTGCGTCACCTAATTAAATTTGAAATGCAGCAGTGTCAACTTAATGGTCCTCTGCCACAGCCGCTCCTCTTAATACTGCGCTATCTTTCTGTGCCTGTCAGCGTTTCTGCAAACATAGCAACACCGCCCACCCTCACTTACACACAGACAGCCGCCCACTCACCCACACAGCGGCAGCGTTAATCATAATAATGTCACCACTAATTGCATTGCGTATACGCACACGTATACTCAGAGTCGGCAACAACCAGCATCCTTCTCCCCCATAATTTGGTATTATGTGGGTGCGATCCCCTCTGTCCTCCATCCTTAACTGCCACGCCCCCGGCGGCCCAAGACCGCCCCTAGTTCAGTCTCTACAAGTTCGGTCGGTAAATGTGTTTATTTAACATTTAAGCAAGCAACTTTTGCCTTCCGACCATAAACGGGAATTGGGAACGAGCGACCTGGGATACCGCCGGATCCGTTGGATCTGTTGGGATGGGACGGGATCTGGCTACTGGGATGTTTGCCGGCTCTAATGCATACACACATAAACACATGTGTGGCCATAATTGAGGCAGCAACATATTCACTAGTAGTTTGGGGCAACAAGAAGGTTTCAACGGAAGTTATTACAGTCTACATGAAAGCGATTAAAGTGAAAACTATTTTATGCTCAGTATTCTTGTTTCGTTTAATTAATGCTGGGAAAGTCAAATTTCCTGAGAGGTAATTATAATGATTTTTTTTGTTTGCTTTTTGTAAAGACTTGATTTATAAAAGAGGTCGTATTTCTCGCAACAAACACGAGAATAATGTCACAACAAGACTACCTTTAATGTGGATCCCTTTTCTTTGATACAATAAAGTAGCAAGTATTTATTGCAGATGCAAAATCTTTTAAAAATCCACCAACCTAGATTTGGCGCCGAAAACGTTTAAAAAGTTTTATTAAAAGTCTCAAAGTCCTTCGTAGACGGTTGCAATTACGATTTCAATTTAAAATTCAATAAAATAAAAGCCATATCAATGCAAATGGCGAGTGATCGGCCGGTAAATTGAGAGAGGATGAACGAAAAATAGGAAAATGTTTGGGAAATGGGAAATGGTAGGGGAAAACTTACCACCCACGTAGATGTCGACCTGCGACCAGTTCAGCTTGCTGGCAATACTCTGTACGGCCAAGGAAATGGCCTCGAATGATGGAAGGAAATTGCTGGAGATCTGTGAAAAAAAGATAAGTTTGGTGTTAGAAAATGCCAGGACAAGCCGAGTTACATCCTCAGGAACAGCATAAATGAACAACCAGGGACCCATACCCCATACCACCCACAATTCTAGAAAGTTCTATAAACATAACTCTCACCGACGCCCCCGGTCTGGTTCTTCCATTGTGCTGTTTACCCCGGCTGTTGTTTTTGCTTTTGTTGGTGTTAACTATGTAGCTGCCACATGCCCCACCTCGGTGGCATCCACCTCCCACAATCACCTTTTGTCTCTGTGGGCTGCAAATGAAAATCTAAACACGAACTCTAGTGCTCCGCCGGCTTGTTTGTTAAAGTGAAACAAATTAAATGCTCAAGCAATTAAAGAACAGAGCCTGGGCCTGGAGGAGGCTAGGCAGGACTGAAAGGATGCGAAGGATGTTCAGATGTTCACTTGGCGGGGAACAGTTGCTGTGTGGGTTGCATCTTGTGGATTAAGGAGCAATACAAACTTGGTTGTTATTTAAAACTTAAACAATGGGGCTTGCAGAGCTTAGGTTTGGTCTATAAAGAAAATTTATTTTTTCATATTTTCAAGGCACACTTTCATATACACTTGTAACTGAATAACTAAGCCAAGTGTACATCTTAAGAGGATTTTAAAAGGTAGGTGACCTATTGTTTCCTTTAAACTTTAAAGTATTTACAAGGAAACAGATGGCCAGTGGGGTTTCCTGATATATATGATTAATTTTATATGTATTATAGATATATTTCAGTCTTCCACCCCAACCTGGCTGCCAAATTAACAAATGTGGGCTAAGAACCTCTTGATTCGAGCCTTGGGGTGCTTTTTTGTTGGCTATTTGTGAGAGACGTCGTACAAATAAATCTGAAACATGCCCATAGACAATTCAATCATGTTTAATCAAAGCATTAGACCGGCGCATACGCAGACAACCAACTTCAATCAATAATCGAGCCTGCTCCCAATCACTCCCCCCTTGTTGAGCTGCCCTCCAGCTCCTCCTCCCCTATATCCCCCATAATCATCGTCGTGCTCGAGCATAAAAGGTCCTTGCTCGATACTAGGGAGAAATTCGATTTTCTATTGGCATTGATAAGGGGCTGTTCAAATGGGGTTTGGGGTTCCGTTCGGTTCGGTTTTCTTGGGAAAATATGACTGGAAGTGGAGGAAGCCATGGCTTTAAGTTTTTGTACCTTTTTGACCTTTTTTCCTCCTTCTCGGCCGGCTTGTTTTTCATTTTTGTTTAGACTCATTTGTCGGCTTGATTTGAGTTTGAGTTTGGCAGGACAGCTGCCTGTTGGCTGTTAGCTGCTTCATTATTTTGGCAGACGAAATAAATTGAAAAACGTTTGAGAAAATACGTGTAGGCAGCTTGGACATATACAATTTTCTACAAAATTGAATTTCAAAAGCAGCAACATCAACACCGGAAGCAATCAGAAGACCGACGAGGTAGAGGCGACAGGGAGGCCTTTAAGGGAAGTTACGGCCTAAACTGTAAGGTTTTCGATGTGATTAGGCAATGATTTTTCACAAATTCTTCCTTTTTTTTTCTTCTGGTTGTTATCCTCTTTTCATCCATATGCATTGTGTCAAATAAATATTTCCCATAATGACGATTAACTTTTGTACAAAAGGCGGCCATTTGAAAAATTATAGGGAGGCCTAATGTGGGTTCCATTTTTGGTGAGGCATTTCGGTCTTTTTTTTTACGAAAATATTTCTTTCATTTTTAGGGTTATGTAATTTTTTATCTCAATAAAAAAGTAGAAAATGGTTGGCCTATAAAAATATAAAATTTGGGACACATTTTATAAAGAAACCCTTCAAATGGGGCAGTTATTTTATATATCTGATATATAGTTTACACCGGTTAGAGTTATAAAGTATTTTTGAATTAAAACCCTTTTGAAAACCATTTCCTAAAATCCCTCATAAACTTTTCTTTGAGTGTACTTCTTCGACATTGCCCAAATGAGCCAAAAACCTCTTGTTATTTAGTGGAATTGTTTGAAATTACTGGCCTGGTCTTGTTTCCTTTGCCAAACTTTGGAAAACTTTTCCATTCTCCACTGTGGGCAGGAGAGAGGTGGTGGGGCGTAATGCTGAAAATTGTTAAAACAATTGCAACAATTTGGCATCGAAGTGCATTTCGGACAGCTATTGACACAACGTGACCAGTCATTGTACTGGGAGCATTTACTTGGCATTTTGCAGCCCCATTGCCCAGCCCAGCCTCTTGCTCTCAAGCCCCTCCTGGCTGGTGGAAAACGCATTCAAGGACTTAAAAGGCATTTCGAGGGATATTGGGGACCTTTGGTAGTTTTATTGTTTCGCTGTTTGGTTGGGCGGCATAATAAATTGTTTAACGTTCAATCAATTTAATTAATTTGGCAGGCAGAAGGAAATATTTATTATTTTTGTCAAGTGGCCGGAAAATGAGTTTTTCTTGCTCTTTTTCTTTCATGCTGCTAGATTTCTCCTCTGCCTTTTGCTTCTTATTATTTTGTTGTTTTTCTTCATCGGGCTTTATTCACAGGTGAATTGCTTTTGGCCCTCAGCCTTAGCCGAAATGTTATGCAAAGGAGCTGTGAGCCACGAGCCACGGGCCACGGGCACAAGCTGAGAGCCAAAAAAAAAAAGAATCAACATTAATCACAGCTCAGCAAATATTTGACATTTGCCAGCCTCTTTGGCAGATTGTCGAAGAGACAGGGGCCACTCCCCGAAGAATCCTTGGCCAAATCTGATGGTTGGCTTATCCCCAATTCAACTCAAGCGTCCTCTTTTGTTGCTATATGTTTTGTATAAATGTATACTTTTTCTGTGGCATGTGTATCTTGTGCTGCTTTACAATTCGCTACACACAACAGCTTTGTAAACTTATTCGAATGTTAATAATTTAGTTAGGGGCGTGTGCACATTTCAATTGGTCTTTTGTGGCGATTTCTTCATTTGAATGGGTTCAAAGAAATTATTTATGTGGGCTTATTAAATTTATATCCGTTGAAGGGTTGACAAAACGATTAGGATAAATTATGCAGGCCCCCCCTTAATAACTAAGTCTTTAGTTTGTTTCTAAAAATGATGGGAGCAGGATTATGGCTTGCTGGATCCTGGAATTTGAAGTTTATTCATTTTTCCAATTTGAAACATCTGGCCTTCGGAGATAAAAATTAATAGCCGTTGGCCATTCTTTTTTTAAGAACCTTCATTATTATCAATATACAATAAGAGAAAGGACGAAGCCAAAACTTTGGCGACGGGCACTTAATTTGCTGTCGTTTAACTGAAAATAAATGGCCAGGACATGCGGCTGCAACAAACCCATTCAGATGCCGCAGGAAGAGCAAACGAAGGATGAAGTTTTGGCCTATATAGGACAGCTCTTTTTTCTAATTTAAGATAGAGACAGAAACTGAAATGGAAAGAGAGGCCAATAGATGGGGGAAAGTGGCACATTTTTATTGTGTGGCAAAGTGGCAGCCAACGTTGAGGTGCTATAAAGTTACATGGCAGCAGAGAAGCGACAGCAGGATGCGCCACAGCTGACTGACTGTCCAAAATGGCTGTCAGCTTGGCCAACACACATATTCCAGCACAAACACACACTCATACACACACACACACAAATGCAAATCACATGAGCACGTGCTGCTATTCCCAAATTGTTTTCACTTTCTCTCTAGAATGTCTGCAGTTTTTGCCATCTTCGGCATTCGAACAAATTGAATACGATTTGAATTGCGGAATGTTTGTTTGATGGATTTTTTGTTTCCTGTAATTTGTGTTTGCCTCTGCCTCTGCTTGGGAAATTGCTTTTTAATGCCCACTATTCCGACTGTCCACATTTTATGCCAGAAAGCTATATTTGCCAGCCAAATTTATTTGGTCTTGTGTCATTTATAGTTTGTTTTTTGGTGAAAACGATACTCAGAATAAATTTATCTGAG
This sequence comes from Drosophila ananassae, assembly GCF_017639315.1. Classification (NCBI taxonomy): domain Eukaryota; kingdom Metazoa; phylum Arthropoda; class Insecta; order Diptera; family Drosophilidae; genus Drosophila; species Drosophila ananassae. Next base: position 13,463,651 of record NC_057927.1, on the reverse strand, counting down.
TTCTGCTGTGAATGATGTGCTGGTTTGCAGTCTGAAACGAATTGAATTAGACTGCTGCGACAGCTGAAGACAGTTCATAATATTTTACGGCCTGCGCGGCAGTAAAAATGGATGGATGCCTGGATTAGATGTCTTTTGAGGCACTCTCTCACCTGGCTGGGACATATAAAGTGATTTGACTGCTTGTTAAACGATTTAATTTTTGAAGCCTCCGATCCTGGTCTCCAGGCTCCGTTCAGATCCTGACCAGACCATAAAGGCCCCCGCTTTGAGTACGTGCACATGTGCAGCACTTTGTTGGGCCCCAACTTTATGAATAATTGAGCGGCGCCTAAGTGGCAGCCTCTTCGGGCCACCAGCCTTTTTATGAGAAACTCGCGCTCGACGAAATAAAGGACTGAAAATGATGGAGAATATGGTGAGCGGTGTGCGAGAGGGTTTTTTCCCGGAAAATAAGCATCATTGAATTTATTATGATTTTTATGCAAATTGCTGCATCCCCAAAGGGCGCACGATGAATGCAATTAATGTGGCAAGCGGCGCAAAAAGGTTTTATGTCTCTGCCACTTAGCCTAACGAAGTGCTTTCACCAGATTGTCTCAAAGGTCACCTCTGGTATTCCTCCTTCCCTTTTCTCTCTCTTTTACACTCTCTTTCCATCCTTGTCTTGTTTCAGTTATATAAACCCGACTCTATCTTTCACAGCAGCTAATTGCCACATAGCTTGAGATCCCTCCGCAAATGGAGCCAAGCCCGAGTTGATTTGGCCAGCTGCTGACGGCTGTTGCTTAAAACAATATTTGCCAAGTTGGCAAAAGGGAAGATATTCTCACTTGGTATAATAAATTATATCAGATTTTAGCTGCAATTATTTCGATGGGTTTGGAACTTTCTTAAAATTTCCCATTAAAGCTTAACCAGTAGCTTTTCCTAAATACATTAATTTTCATTAAAGTAACAAAGACATTGCAAAAATTATTCGTTCATAAATTAAACTTTTATTTACTTTTTAAATCTTACAATTCAATTAGATTTTATATTATTTATAACCAATTGATTACCTAAACACCCCTCATGCAAACTTTCAGGAAATGGATTATTTATATAAAGTTCAAATGAAACAGCCATGTGTGTTGTTTGCCGTTGGATATCCCGATTGGGTTGTGTCGTGAGAACTTGACTTCCTGCAACACTCGAATCAAATATGCCACGCACTCTCACAATCACGTGGATGAAAATGAAATTGTTCTTAATTTGCGTGATGCGAATCAAAAATCAATGGCAAACCACAAATCAAAAATCAATAGCCCCCGCAGGCTATAAAATATAAACATACACACGTATATGATATATAAGTAAATTCGAATACCTGTCCATGAACGTTGGACTGCCCTGCATGTGTAATGTGGCAGGTGGCACATTAAGTCGAATCCAATAAGTGGAATTATAATACCTTAGGTGACTAAAGTCAACTGCTTGTGACAGTTTCCACCAGGCTTTAATTGCAATGAGTGTCTTTGTACTTTTTATTTTTTAGGATGAGTAAATAATAAATATTTAGTTAATAATAATTGTTAATTTAGTTAAAAGTAATAAGAGAAAACTATTTAATATCACTTTTTGTTTACTTAAGGATATGAAAAATATATATTTTAACTACTTCGACAACTAAATCAATTTGCATCATTCCATTATTTTCATTCAATTTTAATGCATTTTTACCCACATGTGGCTGGTTACAAAGGGGGCGTGGCTCGTCTGGAGGTGCGTTGACCCGAAAATGGCATAGTCATAATAAATAAGCCAATTCCAGCTTTTATCCCGCTCGCATGATGATGATGGCTACGATCATGATGACGGTGATGCCGGCAAACAAAGCTCCATTTGCGTTGCTATTTACTGCAGAATATTACGTATACGTAGTGAGTGCGTTGCAAGAAGACCAAAAAAAGAGGGACGGACTTTGGCGGAGCTTCCACAAAAGTGCAATGAGGGGGTTGGCAGTAGGGAGGATGCGACATGCTGATTGTTGCCATGTCACATTTGGCCCAAAGACAAACAAAGGCGAAAAAGAGGAGCTCAGAGGGAAGACAGTAGTTAATTATCCGCTGAGTCACAATGGACATGTCATTTCGCAGACTTTCAAATGGAAAGCGTCAGTGTGGAACGCGTTATAAGACTTGATTGGCTTGCGACTTGACGTTATTTTTAAGGTCCTTACGTCTATACGCTCTATAATTTGATTTTTTCTTCTAAAAGCGCATGCAAAATTGCAATTCCATCCTTGCGAATGCAGTGTAATCGAATTACTGAGACGTCGAAAAAAATGAAGCGTTCGAACTGGGATTCACTCGAGTGCCAAAATTCAATTTGAACACTTTCCTCGCAGGCATCCCGGCCGGATTCCGGATTCCAGCCAGGGGCGTGGGCGTGGTCGAGGAGCGTAAACACCAATCAATCATGGATATGAAGCAATGCAGCAGCGAGTGTTAAATCAATGACGATGCTGATGGACAGCCGGAAAGACGGACACCCGGAAAGGCGGACATGCAACGCACGGGCAAAAAGCCGAAGGGCAACGTGTGACATGGAGATATGAAAATATGGAACAAGGATCAGCAAGGCATAAAATTGAAAGTTGAAACTCGGATTTAATATTTTTTTATAGGTGATGCAAATTATTGATGCTTCAGAAAATTTGTAGTAAAAAAGCCTACTTCTGCAATATAATGAACATGTTTATAAACTTCCAGTTAAAATATCCAAACAACATCCTTAATAACGCCTTTTCTCACATTATACTTTTTGTCATGCAAGTCACAGTGTCATTTGTTGTTTCAAAATAAGGACTGGAAGTGCCATCTACCACGCACTTGGCCATATCAGTGCATGGCCAGAACGGATGCCAACGTTATCATTGATGCTTGCACTCAGCTCTCAGCTTGCTATGCAATTGTCAATTGTCGAGCTGATTGAGTGAAAGGCAAATGCTCGACAGTGCATTGGAAGGTGGCTGAGCAGGCTGGGTGGCTGGGAAGTGTTTGGATCCACACTTTTGCCATGATAAACTGCACTGACTGACTGCATGATTGAGTGACTGACTGACTGGATGACAAACCAAAAGCTGTCCCCTCACCGACATGACAGACCCACTGACTGACTAACTGACTCACTGACTGTATCGACCCATTGTGAGTCTCCCATGTGACTTGTTTTGCTCGGTTGCATTCGTTGCAAATTGTTAGATAAATGGCAAAGTCGATCCAGATTGGCAATGCACTGCGACCGGGGAGCGCTTCTTTGAGCGATTTCAGTTGTCTCCTGGGGATATCTACCCCCATTCGATTGAAATGCAACATTAATCTTCATTAAGCTCTTTGCCAGCTCTCTCCCGGGGATTAGTTAAGTTGTATGGCAAAACATACAGACCCAGAACTCTCCAATCCCCAGGATATTCTGATGTGGGCGGGTTAAACTCAATTTACCGTATTAAGCAATTCGAGCGGAACAAACAACCTTAAACAACAGCAACAATACAAACAATGCAAACCACTCTTCAAAAGCCGCAAAAGTTAACAGAATGCAACAAAAGTTACAAAATGCTGTAAATTGCACGAAATTGATATGTAAAACAAAAAAAAAAAGATCCTAAAAATCTGCAAAAAGTGTGTGAAGTATGATGGAGAAGATGAGAATCCTGGGTCCCGTCTGGGCACTTCGGATTCAATGACCGTTATGGAAAACTAAGCCCGAAATGTGTTTGATGTGGTTTTCTAAGAGTGTGTAAGAGTGTGCTGTGTGGTTGTGTGTGTGTGCGTATGGCCAAGGCACAGTGGTACTTCCTTATGCAATATATGTAATAACTGAAGAGTAAAAATTATTTTTCAAAAGAACAAATAGATAATAAGATAAAGAGTCTCTACTTATAAGGTACCTATTAAACCAAAAATAGTATCAACAGACAGTTTACTATTGTCCCCATTCACTGTATCCTAGCACTGAAAGTGTCCTGGACCACATGGCGAATGCGCAATTCAATGCCATGTAATGCCTGCCATTGCTTTAACTGACCTTCCCTCACACTATTCCCCCGAATGTTATCGCTTCCATAACCTCTCCCCCTAGCCCATTCTCTTTCCTACCACTTTAAAGGCATCTCTGCCTCGCATTCCCAAGGCGCCGGCAGTTTGCAAATTTTTCAACTCTCCGGGGGCTCTGCAAATGCTCGTCCGTGTCCGTGGCAGAAACTCTCATGTAGGATGCGGGACTCGAAGGGATAACAAAGCGCATCAATTGCAACTTTTGTGCGGCGCTTGTGTCGTTGATTTAGGGGCGGCACCGCTGCAGCGGCCCCACGACGCAGGGTAGGCGTGTTTTGTTGCATTTTCAGCGCATAAATATTGCACAGCGCATAAAAATCATACTTAATTGCACGTTTTGTTACTTTGTCGCCATCTCTGGTCACTGATTTTGCTGCCTGCTGCCGTTTGGCGGTTCACTTCCTATAAGAAATATGTCCTTAACAGCGCCCCGTTTCTGTCTCTGTGTTTTCTTTAAAGCACCAAAAAGCTTTACTATCTTTAAAATTATACAAATTATTTTGTCAGACTTTGATTCAGAATCGATATATAAATCGTAAAAGTTATTCCGCTAACGAATCCGATCATTTTTGGCAAAGATATAACCCTCGAACGGGCTATACCCCTTATTGTCACTTCCTTGCCCCACATTTTGAAGGGGATCCTCCAGAAAATTTGATGAAAAATCAAAAAAATATTTTGTTTCCGGATTTTGATGCAGATCGGTGGAGAATTGATCTACGAATCGTTTAAGGTATTCCGCTCAAGAATCCGATGAATTGTCGCAAAGATATAGCCCTCGATGGGGGCCATAATATCCGTGCATTCATTTGGTTATAATGGGAAAAAAGGAAATTAAAAAATAATGCAAGAATTCACATGATTCTCTTTTTAAATTGAATTAAAAGTGTTTAATTGTGCCTCATTGTCACAAAATAGTCCTTTTCACAACCTTTTTCCACGGAACATTCAATCTATTTCACATTTGGGGCATTTAATCATGGCATGAAAAGTTGCCACATAATTTATTTGATGATACTGCTGCTGAAATGCTAAGGTTTTCCTCCTGCGGCTTCAATTACATTAGGTGGTCACGAACAACGTTTCAGTTCACATTTAATTCAATTAAATTAGAGTGTATGCGAAAAAAAACAATTAATTGTGGCTATTCATTGGGGATTATTTTTTGTTTTGATTTCTGAAATGCTAAAGAGAAAATAAATTGAAAAATTTAAGCGAGGGCTTTATTTTTTCTGCCAACCAAGCGAAAAAATAAGCGCCTGGAATGAAAATTTTTAGCACACTTTTGTGGGCTCACAAGAAGCACATTAAAGTGGCAAGGTGGACGTGGGGCGGGGTCATTACGTGGATTTAGTTGGGTCAGCTATATCGGCAGGTGGGGCTTTGGAGGTTGGAAGTACATACAGTTTTTTTTCGAGAGGGTAGTATATTTTCCGTGCAGTTTGCACTTTCAGCGAACGTCCATGCTGCAGCACTTGATGTGCATTTTTGCATCTCCATCCTGATAATAACTTGCATTGCCGTAAACCGAGCTCAGCTGAGCTCAGCGCATCTCAGCTCATAAAAACACACACAGACAGAAACAGAGACAGACAGCTGCCAGGCTAAGCAACATTTTTGTTTATGATTGTGCAGAATTTTATGGGAGAGCTGTGTCGCTGTCAGAGGGTGGGGCAGTAGCAGTGGCAGAAAGAGGTAGGCACGTGCCTGGAATAGCCTCCGGCTAGAGGCAGCACTCTCCGAGTGATTTAAATGCCCGCCTGCAGAGTCAGGCCCGGCCAGGCTATTGGCAAGCATAAAAATCAGAAATTATGGCTTTTTAACAATGTGAAATATTGTAGGACATGCAAGTTCCTCCCTCCTCATCCTTGCAGCACCATTATCATCGTCATCATCACAGCCTTATTTTCATGGAAATTATATGCATTCTGCACTGACGTCCAGTCCAGACACAGTGCTATTTATCTTGGCCTTCTCCACCCTCCTAACTGAGCAGTTCATTATTTGGCTATTGGTCATCGTCTGTGGCAACCAAAGCGCACCGATTTGTCAATCATTTTGTCACAGTTTGTCACTACGTTTCATGCCGCACAGCTTTTCATTAATATCTGGCTGACATTCTCAACAAGTTAACAAACTTTCGCAAGAATTTCACCCAAGTACTTGTCAATCAATTGTCAGTAAAAAAATAAAAAAACTGAAGGAAACAAAAAATTCGACATAAAAATATGCAAAAGTAACGAGGAGAAATTTTTGTGTTGCACAACTTTGTGTGACAGTTGGCCGGGAAGAATGCGGGAGTGGCTGGAGATTTTCGCGCCGTATATTCTCCTGGGCACTTGTTGGTGGTGCATCGAGTTGTGGGCGAGGGCGTCGGCTTGGGCTTGGCAGGCAGCAAGTGGCAGAAGGTGAAACAAGAGCAACACTTGCCGCAAAAAGTAATTTCGTGCCAGCGTCGACTTTCATCAAGCAATTTTCAAACATATTTCGGCTGTTACCCGGATCCAGCATCCCATCACCCCCGGTTACTCCTTAATCCCCGCCACTCTGAACAGTTCGTTGCTTTTGGCCTTTGGCCCGGCTTTTCCATTTCCTGTTTTTTGGTGCAACCTTCAGTATCCTGCCACAGACTTGACTTGATGAATTTTTGCGGCGCAAACTGGTCTTCTGCCTCCCGTTTCTATTCCTGCATATCGCCTCTTAACTTTTTGTTTGCGGCCTGGGCTTGAAAATTTGCAAATTTTACTGCAAAATGCTTGCGGCCGCTTCTAGGCATGTTCTAAGTTATTTTCTTCAAATTGCTGTGTAATTAACACACCATATTTGCCTCTCAAGGGCTTGTCGGTAAATTTTACTAAGCTAAAAGCCAGATTTGGGGAGATTTGGGGAGAATGGGGGAGATTTGGGGAGAATGGGGGAGATTATATAAGGTAAAGTGTCTGATTGCACTCAACTTGGTGAATGCCAGCATGATCCTTATCACTGCTCTCCCCAAGCCGACGCACTACCTCCACGTGGTTCTCCCTGGATTGTCACTCAACACCCGTTGTCTGACAAACTAAAGCGCGCGACGAGAGTCCTAGCTCTTCAAACTAGGTTGTGGCGTAGGACTTGAAATCCACCCACGGAAAACAAATCTTCAGTGAATGTAGCAGATGAAGCCTCGGAACGGAACCAATCTAAAGTTGACGACCATGGCACACGTAAAAAGGACAATGATTTGAGAGTATGCACTTGGAATGTACGCACATTGTACAGACCAGGTGCTGCTCAACAGCTAGCAGATACCCTCAATAAATGTAGGGCTGACATCACTGCTATCCAGGAAATGCGATGGATAGGACAAGGTTGCCTTAGGAAGAAGAACTGCGACATTTACTACAGCTGCCATCCAGAACGGCATGAATTTGGCTGTGGCTTCGTTGTAGGCGCCAGACTGCGGCGCCGGGTCTCTCACTTTCTGCCAATAAACGAGAGACTTGCAACGATCCGAATTACTGCCAAATTCTTCAACATCAGCCTGATATGTGCGCATGCCCCAACCGAAGAAAAGGACGATGTCACCAAGGATGCTTTCTATGCGGAGCTCGACCGGGCTTACGGACGCTGTCCTTCCCATGACATTAAGATCCTCCTTGGGGATTTTAATGCCAAGGTAGGGCGAGAAGACATCTTTGGTGCCACCGTCGGGCAATTTAGTCTACACGAGACCACCTCGAGCAATGGTCTCAGATTAATAGGCTTTGCTGCAGCGCATAATATGGTAGTTCGTAGTACTGGGTTTCGTCATTTGGACATACACAAGGCATCATGGCTCTCTCCTGATCGACTGACCAGAAATCAGATAGATCATGTTGTGATCGATGCAAGGCATGCATCTAACGTACTCGACGTGCGATCCTGTCGGGGTCCCAACATCGACTCCGACCATTATCTTGTTGCAGCTAAGATTCGCACACGGCTATGTGTTGCGAAGGTAGCACGTCGAGGACTGTTGAGAAAGCTGGACATCGGGAAGCTGCAATCACAACGGACAAGGGATGCATTCTCCACTCAAGTCACAGGCCTACTGAGCCGAGCAACTCCAACACCTGAAGACATCAGCAATATGTGGGCACTCATATCCCACTCCCTGCGAACTTCTGCAGAAGAGGTCATCGGATTCCAACGTACCCCAAAGAGGAATCCATGGTACGACCAGGAGTGTCGCGACGCAACAGCTGCAAAAGACGCCGCCTACGGAAGAACACTGCAAGCTGGGGCCACAAGGGCTGTTGTCGAGGTCTACAGGTCAAGGAGGAGAGATGAGAAACGCCTCTTCAGACGCAAGAAGAGAGAACAGGAGAGGCGTGAGTGTGAGAGCATTGAGAGCAGCAGAGACCGGAATGAAGCTCGTAACTTCTACCAGAGGGTTAAGCGTCTGACCCAAGGTTTTAAGACTGGAGGAGTTGCGTGCAAGGACGATGACGGAAACCTAATCACAGATGCAGAGATTGTGCTGAGGTTATGGAGGGATCACTTCTCAAGTCTATTAGCTGGCTCTGGCCATGATGACTATGGAGAGTATGATCCACAAACCCCAATCTATGGTACTGATGTGGACGTACCGACCCCAAGCCATGCCGAAGTCAAGGATGCAATCCAACGACTTAAAAACAATAAATCCGCAGGTGCTGACGGCCTGCCGGCTGAATTGTTTAAGGCTGCTGGTGATATGTTGGTAGGGAGCATGCACAAACTAATCAGCAAGATATGGCTTACGGAGAGCATGCCCGACGATTGGTACCACAGCATGATCTGTCCTATCCTGAAGAAGGGTGATGCCACATTGCGCACCAATTTCCGTGGCATTAGTCTTCTTCCAGTCGCATACAAGGTCCTTACGAGCGTACTGTGTGAAAAACTTAAACCACATGCCGAAGCACTGATTGGACCTTATCAGTGCGGGTTCAGGCCTGGCAAATCCACTATTGACCAGATTTTCACCTTGCGCCAAATCCTGGAGAAGTCCTACGAAAATCAGATCGACACATATCACCTCTTCGTCGATTACAAGGCAGCATTCGATAGTCCCCGGCGAGATCGCCTATATGCCGCCATGTCTGAGCTTGGTATACCAGCAAAGCTAATACGGCTTTGCATGATGACATTGAGCAACACCATCAGCTCTGTCAGGGTAGGAAATGACCAATCTGAAACCTTTTATACCAAGTGTGGTCTCAGACAAGGCGACTCGCTGTCTTGTATGCTCTTCAACATTCTAATGGAGAGTATTATAAGGAAGGCTGGTGTGCATCGGACGGGCACTATTCTAACAAACAGATGTGTCCAACTCCTTGGCTACGCTGATGATATTGATATCATTGGCCGAACCAAGCGTGATGTTACAGCAGCCTTCGGGGCTATTGAAAAAGAGTCAGCTAAAGTAGGACTGGCAGTTAACATGGATAAGACAAAGTTTATGGTGTGCTCTAGCAGGGAATCGCGGCGTCTTGATTCCCAGCTATCTGCAGGAAGCCATAGCTTTGAGTCCGTGAAGGAATTCATTTACCTTGGATCTGCAATATCTAGCACAAATGATGTCAGCCTGGAGATTAAGCGGAGAATCACACTTGCCAACAGGTGCTACTTTGGGCTCAGTAGGCACTTTAACAGTAGAGCTCTCTCTCGACCGACAAAAATAACACTCTACAGGACGCTCATTCTTCCAGTACTCTTATATGGTGCGGAGTGCTGGACAGTGGTGCAATCCGATGCAGCTGCTCTTGGAGTGTTCGAGAGAAAGATTCTCCGCAAAATCTTTGGTCCAATCTGCGTTGGCGATGCTTATCGCACCAGATGGAACCACGAGCTGTATGAGCTGTACGGGGATGTTGATATAGTAAGCCGAGTCAAAATTCAAAGACTCCGCTGGCTGGGTCACATCGCCCGTATGGAAGAAGACGCTCCGGCTCGTAAGGTATTTGATGCGGTAATCGTCGGAAAACGGAGGAGAGGACGACCCCGGATACGTTGGCAGGACCAGGTGATGGAAGCCCTGTCTACATCTGGTGTTACCAACTGGCGAGCGCGGGCCCAGGACAGGAAAGCGTGGAGGCAGATTGTGCAACAGGCTGTGACCCGATAGGGTTGTGATGGCCATTTATTATTATATTAAAAGCCAGATTTTACATTACTAAAAGCCAAAAATGATAGTTTTTAATCTAATTTTGCACCCGCAAAGGTGCATATTTAATGGGAAGTAGAGGTATAGAAATTTTAAAAGTTATTTTCCCTTAAGTTTTATTTTTTATACCCTTGCAGAGGGTATTATAATTTTGGTCAAAAGTGTGCAACGCAGTGAAGGAGACATCTCCGACCCTATAAAGTATATATATTCTTGATCAGGATCACCTCCTGAGTCGATATAAGCATGTCCGTCTGTCCGTCTGTCCGTCTGTCCGTCTGTCTGTCTGTCTGTCTGTCTGTCTGTCCGTCTGTCTGTCTGTCCGTCTGTCTGTCTGTTTCTACGCAAACTAGTCTCTCAGTTTTAAAGCTATCGAGTTGAAACTTTGCACACACCCTTCTTTCCTTTGCAGGTAGTACATAAGTCGGAACGGCCGGGATCGGTCGACTATATCCTATAGCTGCCATATAACTGATTGATCGGAAATGGCATAACTTCGTTGTTTTTCAAGTTAGAAGGATGGGATTTTCAATGTATGCTTCTTTGGTCAAAATAATTCGATATGCCAAATTTCATAAGGATCGGCCGACTATATACGATCCGCTGTATATCTAATAATATAGATGCGTGGCGCCACCTATCGGACTGCGACTGAACTGCAAGGGTATATAAACTTCGGCTCCGCCCGAAGTTAGCTTTCCTTTCTTGTTTTAATATAGAACATTCCTTGGCTAGAAACAATTTACAAAGTTTAAATTCCTTCGAACTATAAAATTGCAATTTCTTTTTCATTTACCTAAAAGCAAAATATCTTTAAGAAGCTCGCAAGTAAGTATAAACTTATTACATAAAGAACTTGAATAAAATACCCCCAATAACTTAAAGTCTTGCCTTTGTGTCACTCTTTAATAAACACACACAATCGATCTGCAATTAAAATGGCACTTATTTGATCTTTCGATGAGACTCTGCCCTGATTCGGGCTTTCAATATGTATGCCCTTTGTTTGGGAAGGACCTTTAAGTAGGGACGTACTCACTTTCATTCGCGGACAGGGCCACAGGACGACGGTCTTATTGTAATCGTGGGCCAGTTGCTCAGCCAGATGATGACAGTGACCCAGGCTGCGGGCTTCTTGCCACCGTCCTGCCCCCTGACCCTCCGACGGAGTATCCTGGCCCGCCGACTCTTGTTTCGCATCGGCATCCTGCTGACGATGATGATGTTGTCGCTCCTGCTTTTGGCTCAAATGTTGCTGATGCGGCTGCTTGGACGGGTCAATGCCCACTTTCGCATACCGATTCGGGTCCTTGTTCACGTCCCGATTCTCGTCCACGTCCAGGGTGTCTACATTAGTGCCCACATTTAAAGTCTTTACAACGCTCGTGTATTTGGGCAGCTCCAGTAATTTAATGAAGCCACTTAAATCTGTGCATCATCGCCAAATCCAACGCCGTCATCGTAGTCGTCGTCGACATCGTCATCATCGGGTTGTGCACCAAAAAGAAAGAGAAACATTTTATGTGGCACATAAAAAAAACTTCTGCATATTTAAGCTGGCTCTGTGGGTGAGCTCCTGTGCGGGTGTGTGTGTGTGTGTGTGTGTGCGTGTGGCTTTAAGCGGTGTAGTAACTGTTACTGCTGATGAAGGCAGCCGTGCTCATAGTGGGAATCTGTCTGCAGCAGCCACATCACCACTAAATACCTCTTGCGGCACAGTGGCATAGCGAAAATTAACAGAAGAATTCACTAATATTGAATATTTTTGGCAATATACAACATTGCCAAAAGTAATATAAATAATATAATATAAATAATATAATATAAGTAATATAATAACATAATATAAATAATATGATACTGAAATTTTATGTGATAACTGAAAAAAAAAACCAAACAAAATTAAAAAAAATAAAATTAAAAAAAAATAAAATACTTGCGACAGAAATAGTCTTCTCTAAGATCCAGCTCAAGTCTAAGGCTCCAAGATATAAAAAATAAAAAAAAAAATAAATAAAAAACAATTCCAATTAACAAAATATATTTTTGTATTCAAAATAAAAAGTAAATTTTAAAAACGATCAAACAAGTGAAATTAAGCGAGGTTTTCACAGGCGAGGGCCTTCCTGCTCCAGAGATTTCACCTCAAATATCTTTTAAACTGGTACAAATAAAAAATCGAAAATATAATCTTTGAAAGTGAAATTGAAAGACAAATAAGCTACGAGGAATACGCAGGAAGTAACAACCCAAAAATAACAATCAATAAGTAAAAAAAATATGTATATAAAAAAAGAAAATAAGTGAATCCTTAGCGATTGTTCCCCAGAACTTGCTCTGAGATACCAGTGTAGTTAAATTTTCAATACAAAGGTTTATACAATTCAAACATTAATTCATTTAATATTAAATATTAAAAAGAGGAAAATAAGAAAAGTCAAGTGAAACCTTTTAAGATTCAAGCACAAAACGAGTTAATAAAGTAAAGCTTACACAGCTGCTAACTAAAAATAATGTTGGAAAAAAAAAAAATTATAAAAACAAAAAGATTTTTTGTTTTGTGAAAAAGAAACTCAATATTAATGAATAAGACCTCTTCCCATGAAAGGTCGGGGAAGGAATAAGCAAACATCAGGGTTTTAGGGGCTACCTTGGCAGAAACAGAGCCAAAAAAAAAGCAAGGCCTACTTGAAAAGTAATTCCTGGGAATATGGAGCCACTGTGCAACACTACTTTCCGCCTCGAGTGGCTCTTTTTTGAGGTGCTTGGCATGGCCTGCTAACGGGCTGCCATTGCAAGTAACTGGCCAAGTAACTGACCAAGTAGCCGACAAGTGGCCGAGTTATGAATTCCTGTGATTCACGCTGAGCCAGGAAGAGAGGTCCTTGACTCTGGCTGGGATACCCGCAATGACAAGGTGGAAGATCCGAAAACCATAAAACAATTCTCAGAAAGGAATCCCTGCTAATCCGGCGACTTAACAACTTTCTTTTCGGGGAATAATGGCTGCTGTAAATTAAAAACTTTGCCGGCGCTAGACTTCAACTTATGTTCGTGAATATTTATGCCGAATTTGGTTTGCTGCTGTGGTGATTAGCTTCCTAAATGAATTTCGCCATAGATCGCGATAAGCCGAAAGTTTATTCAGCCAAGGAGCAAAGGAGAGTCCCGAATGTGCAGGACTCAAGTTCGTGGCACAAACACTGGCACTTTCATTTGGGAAAGTTACCCGCTCTACTCGGACTGTCAAAGTTGCCGTTGGTGTTCCCCGTCTGGCTATTTGTTTTATTCTTTCAATTTGCTGTCTTTGCGCTCAGTTCTTTTCAGTTAGTTTGAAAGTAAACACGGGCATCTACACATGGCTAGGGCCATGCACGCTCACTTATTTGGCGCCAAAGTTTTTGCCGATTGCAACAATTTAGCTGCTGTTGCTGCTTCAGTTGTCAGTGGGGAAAGTTTAAATTTGATATCTTTAATTTAGAGCGCTGCCTCGAAGGTGTCATAAATAAGAGCGTAGCGTAGAGCGTAGAGCCAACTAAAAGGTAAAACTTGCTCACCCACACCTCCAACCCTCCTCTAACCGAAAGCCATCTAAATTGATTTAAGTGCCTGGACAAAGAAATTCAATTTGCAAAACCAAACTAACGTAACGTTTCCATTCCGTAGTCCGTACAAATAAATTCCATTTGCCGTAATTTAACTTGGCTGTCTCTCTGTGTTGCAGGTTTTTATGTTTTGCAAAATATTGAAATGGATTTTAGTTGCATATGGCCGTATGGCTGTATTTCGTGTCCTGTAACAATTTATGGTCCGGGAGGAGTTTATTTGCTGACCACAGTTGGCACTGCTACAAAAGGTCTATATGTTATATCCTACCTAAGGACAAAATGAAAAGGGTCCTGCTTGGGTAATATATGTTATACAAGAGGCTCCACAGAGAGCTTTAGAGATTGATTGGATGCTGCTTTGGCCGGGCTTACATATGTTTCTGTTGTGTAACCAGCTTACAGGACATGTCAGGTCATCGCCAAGAGTGCGGGCGTTGCAATTCAACTGAAAGCATTGCGCATTCGCCATGTTGTCTAATTATTTCTGCAACTACTCGATAGAAGTGGTGATAACAGCTAGTCCCATTATAATACTCTTAATATTTATTACCTGGCTTGTCACTTCCAGTGTCCTTAAGGGGAAAAGTGAAAAAGTTCCACTTGCATAAGAACACGAAGAACCAAGGAAATTTCCTCTAATTAAAGAAGGCAACATAATTAACCAACTCTCATCCCAGACAGGCAGTGCCTTTAAATTAGTTCAAGTTGCAGATACTTCGTAGAAGAGAAAACTACAAAAAACGGCAGACGCAATCTTGTTATAATTCATGCAAATTGAGTTTCTGCCCCCTAAAGATGGCAAAAATTCAAATCTCGTTCTCCAGCTTTGCAGTCTTCCCCCATCTAGATAGCAGCAACTTTAATTCAGGCGCTTGATTTGTATTTTCTCACTCAATTAGCAAAGTTCCCCCATAACTTCCACTCTGTTGGCTGCCTGCAAATATTTGGCCCAAACAAACAACCGGCCAATTCATCTTCATGAACTGCCTCCTTCTCTGACTCATGTGAAATTTTTCGGCAGTTTTATTTTGTTTTTTTTTCGGACAAGAACGAAGCTGACTTGAGTATCCGACACACACAGAAACACACACATCCGACACAAATCATCGATAAAGCATGATGTCTAAATGCATGTTGGCAGGGATTTTCCCCACTCCAGGACTAGGGGTGGGGGTTCTTGGCTAAACAAACAAGGCAAACAAGACAGCCTCCTCGTTGGATTTTCGGTCCTTTCGGGCATACTCACCGGCATCATGGAGAAAATCCACGCTGGCATTGGGCAAGTGGACTTGAAAGTAGTCGAGAAAATTCTTAAAGCCCTGTTGCACATGCATCATATCAATGTGCAACGAGGGGGGGATTAAGACGCCCACTCGTTGATTTGAGGCCTCCGGCTGTTGCTGTCGCCGTTGACGTAGCTGTCCCTCTTGTTGCAACTGCTGATGATGTTGCTGCCTCGGCTGCTTTTGGCGCTGATGATGTTGCTGTTCCTGTTTTGTTGCAGTTGGGGGCTGTTGCTTTTGACGTTTCTGACGTTCAGTTTCACGCGCATTACGTGGTCCTTTTGCTGTCCTTGTTGTTGTTGCTGTGGATGTCGCTGAAAGTGAATGGTTTCCAAGTGTTTGTGTTGCTGTTGTTGCTGCGGAAGTCCGCGTTACCGCAACCACTGTTGATGTTGCAGCAAAATCTGTCGCTGTCTTGGGCGCAAGCGGCTCAAGGATACGCGTCCCAGAGCTATGGTTACTTCCAGAAGGGATGGCTTGGAAAGAGGAGATGGTGGTAGTGGAGGGACTGGCGCTGTTTAGACCGAGGACTGAAGAGGCAGCGCCGCGTTGGGAATTGAGAAAGAAGAAGGCTGTCAACAGCAGAAATAATTTAGCAATTTGACAGATTGTTAACTTCATTTATGTTGCGTTTTGGTTTGGTTTTCTTAATGTTGCTGCTGCAGTTGTTGTGATTGCTCTTGTCGATTGTTGCAGCTTCTATGTTGCTGTTGCTGATGCTGTTACCCTTTTGCCCACTGCCTAGCTGAGCGGGCCTTTTCAGTTCCACCCACTTCGCAGCTTACATTTTGCTGGCCCCGCTGTTGCTGGTTGGATTGCTGTTGCTGTTATTTCCTCTATTATTGTTGGTAATGAACTTTGACGACGCTTTGTTCGAATCTGCCATAATTGTGTTTCTATTGCTGGCAAATTGCAGTTGTTTTCTGCAAAAAAAAAACAACACAGGATGGGGAAATTAGAACGTGAAATGGAAATTGCAATTCTCATTAAAAGTTTGCAAATGAAAGATTTAAGGAAACTTTTTTCCAGCTGTACTTTGATTTTGCAAAATAGGCTGGAATATTGTGAGCAACACATTAATAGACATCAAGAACATTTATAATAAGTATTTTAGGAATAAAAACTAGTTAAAAATACCATATAATAAGGCCCGCACAAATGATATGAATCTCGTTCAGAGATCCAAAGACTTTCCATGAAATTATCTCATTATTTGTCCCTTATTTATCTCCTTCATTAGCGTCTTTTTACCTTCCTCCTCCATCCCAAGTACCCAGTTCAATTTCTCAAATGACATTCCCCACTCAATGTGATTTCCAATCCACACACCTGTCGTCATGATTTATTTAAAGACTTAAATATCCAAGTCACCGACATCCGCGTTCAAAAATTTCCCATCGGCAAACGAGCGATGGAAGTTTCCGACACCCTGACATTTTCATTAAAAAATACGCATACAAATTAATTAAATTAAAATTTCAAATTAGTTTAAAAGTTCAGCTAGCACAAGCACTCAAACACCCATACTTTCACACACATACAGATGCAGTCAGACAAACACACAGATACAAAGGAGAATGGCAGACACCCACAGTCTGTCACGCACGCGCTTCCGTTGACGTTTCATCTGTTTGCTGGTGTTGGTGTTGTTTTTTCCCGTTCTGTTTGTTGTTTTTGTGTCTCTTGCTGGTTGGCAGCGTTTTCATGCACGTTTAAGCATTCACCCACACACTCACACTCGCTAACGCGCACGTCCCCAACTCCACTCACACACTCAAGTACCTCGCCCCACCCACGCAAGGTGCTGCGAAAGGAAGAGGAAATGCCAGGCTCTGCATAATTCAGGCCGTTTATTTTTTTCCGGACTTTCCAGTCCCCGCCGGCGGGATAAAAAACGAATGGCCATAAAATTGATTGTGCCTAAATAAATATTTTGTGAGTTTACATATCATATTCCTCCATCATCTAGAGTTTCATTTGGCCAGCCAGACTCAACTCTTTGACTTTGTTTACTTGTGAGTCGTGGCAAGCTATCCAGTCGCAGGAGTCGACATATATTCTTTGATTTTGTCAATTTTTAAAGCCTACAATCTATACCATTCACATTCTCAGTTACACTAGAAAAATAGAAACACAGAAAAATATATTTCCAAAAATTATTGAATCAATATGCAAGAATAATAAACTTCAGAATGGAGGTCCTATGTTCTCTAAGCTTCAATTATACTTAAATATTCTAGATAAAAATTTATATGACTTAAACTTCTCCCTGTGCATTCACACACTCATAAAATCCACTTTGAGGCAATTTAAAGCGCAAAACTCAGACAGGTTCAGGCTTTGAGGTCTATTCCTGGAGCTGGAGCTCCTCTTCCGGCTCAGCCCAATTTTTATGGTTGATTACCTGCGCAACGCATTCGTGCGGCAATATTTCGATTCATCAACATGACAATCTAAACTTTCATTTAGATATTAAAAAAGATGCTTCCAACGGAGGGCGTACACACCTCAAGGAAGGTCGTCCTGGGCCATTGTCATCCGATTGCCCGGAAATGATTGATGCATTTGTTTTGTTGTCATTGTCGCCAAAATAAATAATCTGCCCGACGATGCCGCCTCCCCGGAAAATTCTGAGACAACATGGTAACGCAAATTGCCAATGATCGGGACCGGAGGGTAATTGTTAAAAGTGTGAAGGTTAAAAATGAGGCCCCGGGCACACATGCTGCAGCCCCTCTCTCTCCACAACCACTCAAACGTTTTATTTTAATGATGGATGGATGAGATTGGCGGGATTACTGAATATTGAATTTGTCCCTAATACGCCTGACAGAGTTACAAACAATTACCAGGATGAAGGAAACTCGGGTAAATTTAATAGGACTTTAATTACTCAAAGTTCTCGTTTGGCCTGCGGCTTCACTAAAGTTTTCCCCACCACTTGACCCTTTAACTCCCAATAATGCTGCAGGGATAAGTGGGAGATGCAAGTCGACAAAATGAAAAACCTTTCAGCAAAACGAGCTTACGCACAAAAAGTTAAAGTATTTTCTGTGACAAAATTGCTTTTAATTTAATGGCGTTCTATGAGCAGAGCAATAACGCTTTCAACTTAGTGGTAGTGGTGAGTGGACAACCCCTATTTGAGGTGGTTTGGGGCCAAAGGACGGGACGTAATAAACAACATTGACGACGCAACGGTGGCTCGGGGTTTATATAAATAAGCATATTAAAAACTTTCAAGGATGCGAGTAATAATAGTGAAGTGGACGTTGAAACTACTGGGCTGGACTGCTTTAAGCGAGTATTTCAGCTGATAGATATCCTGCTCGTTCCCATTTTTTCAGCCTCATCAGCTCCAGGCACCCTCATCTCATCTTGGCCATGTTTACGTTTACGTTTATTTTATTTTATTTTTCTCCTTCATCCCATCTGCCTCTCAAAGAGCTTTCATTCAGTCATGGTGCCTATTTTCGTTTTGTTATTGAGTTTGTAGCGCCAGCGTCCTTTCTTAAGGGCGTTATTATTAAGGTATACACAGTACACACACACACACATTCTTTGATAGAAGCACACACATGCCCGGCTAGTCTGTGTATGGCGTTATTTTTGGTTGACGGCTTTTGGCGTCGATGGTGCGTATACGCAATGGCGCAGCGCCAGCGCCAGCGACAGTCGCCCGGCATCATCATCCTTGGAAATTTATAACCACTTGTTTTCCCGCTTATTTACATACATATTGACACGGGCCAAACGACAGTTAGTGCGGTGAGTGTGTCTGTGTGTGTATCTGGAGCATCCCTAATACGCATACATATGCATTGGGCCGTGACTTGAGGTCGGGTCGTAGTTCAGAGGCTTCAACGCCAAAGTCTCCTCTTCACCGACACTCCTCTGAACTAACAATGGGCGGTGAGAGGGAATGGCACTCAGGACAGACACACACACATAGGCGTCTACCAAGGATATCTTAGCTGCAAGAGTGTGTGTTTTATTTATCATATGCTTTGGGTTATGAACGCCTTCTGTTGACCCTACACTGGGAACTTAATTAGGGTTTATTAGCCAATTTATCAAAATGATTAATTTCTTAAGAAATATTCTTATTATTTTAGTTATTTTTTTAGTTATCTATATAGTATCCGCTACTTAAATAAATAATAGATTGATTTTTTTCTGAACTCCATTGAAAAATCTTTCGTTATGTGTCCATTCTATAAGATATCTTTTATTTTATTTAAACTATAGGATGCTTTAAAGAAATTATTTTTTCTCTCTGCATACGCCCAATTTTTTTTTAAGAAAAGCTTCTTAAGGCTTGGGTATGCTGAAAGATCTCCCATTCATGCCTTTAAATTATTTGCTGGGATTACGCGATGGTAGAAATTTGTTTGTTATTTCTGTACCTTTCGCTCGTCCATAAAGCATGCTCTGTGAGTTATGAAGATAACCCTTCCTACTCTTATATGCTTAGTGACAATTTTATGGCAGTGACAGTGTTGTCAGATCTACTTGCTTATATTTTTCGCTGTAGCTCAAGGGAGCTTCAACGTGATCTACCCCACACATGTTCCACAAATTGCCAGGCATTTGCTTTGGGCCAGGCTGGGCCGTATTGGTCCCTTTTCCGCCCACCTTCTTTTTTTACTATTTTGGTTTTTTTTTTGCCATTCGTTTTTGTTGCTGCTCGTTGAAGTGAATTTATATGCGCCATGGGCAGTGTTGTCAGTGAGTGTAATAACTCAATTATGTGGTTGTCCTGGAAACTGCGACGAACGCCCGGCCCTCTTCAATTTCTTTGCTTTTAGCTCCCTGGGCTTCTTTTGTGCTGAGTGTTTTATCTTTTGGTGTCTGATAACCAGGACCCTTCCCCCCAATCAATTAGAATTCTGCTGAAAGAGGCATTTTTTTCAATATTTTTTCTGACCTTAATACACTAATTCATCATACTAATTCATTATTAAAGACCCTAACCTACATTTAAGTGCTTGAATTGAGTGTAGAACACAAGTTATTTCGGTAAACCTTTCCCAAAATGTATGAATTTTGCATAACTGGTATTTCGAATCGCAGAGGCACTAATTTCATTTTAAAATGCCGCCCGCTCCGCACAAAGCGCCGGGTTAAGTGCGGCTAACCGAACTGTCGCTGCCGGTGGCAACGTTTGCCACCTTGATTGCGGTTGCCACAAGGTGAGCTATCTGCCCGGCCGTTTCGAGTCTGAGCCCGTGCTGGGATTCTCGGCTTTTTGGTTTGGGCTTCGGTGCACACACCAATTGGAGGCACCAGTTAATGGAAAGAAAACATGGAAACGTCTTCAACATCCTTCCTTCTGTTTTCTTGCTGGCGGTGTTTAAGTTTCTTGAGAAAAGACTAGCACTTTTGGTTGAACTTTGTTTGAAGTTAGCACAAGTTCTTTTTTTAAGAATAAGTTACGTGATATTTGATGACTTAAATTCCAGCAATAGACTTTTTCCTTGATCTAAAATTTAATTGTAAATAGAAGATCAATAATGCTAGTTTAAGCCACTTTAAGACCAAGTTTGCATATAGAAGTCTGTATTTTTTTTGAACCAAAACAGAAGGACATTTTTTGGAAGCCCTAGGCAATTGCTGCATAAATCTTTGGAAAGTCCCAAAACTTTTAATTGTATTGTTCTGCGTTTCGTTCCGATTGCAATCTGTGACTCGGGTTCCGGGTGGGGTTGCTGCTTTTCTTGTCGTGGCGATGCTCTGGCTGAACTTATATAAGAACCTGCCCCCAGGGAGGTGGCAGATCCAACTGGCGATTCTTCTTTTAGCCACCGTATGAGCCTCGCGAGTTGGGTTCGCTTTTTGGGCACACTCTTGGTTTTTTATCTATAGTATTTGGGCTGTTATTCATGTCTGGTTTTGGGTATCCATCTCATGGCAGAGAGAGGTGTACGGAGGCGAAGGCTAAAAAAGGGGGCTGGTGGGTGCCAAAGTGACACATGTAGCGCTCGCAGCGTCGTGAAAAAATTGTCCACATTCGCGCTCTTTTCTATTTTTCTCCGGTTTGTGATTTTTTTTTTTGCGTGCTGTGTGTTTTTATCTCTGTGTTTTTACACTTGCTTTTCATAAAAACGCGGGGTATATTGTAAACATGAAAGAATTTGCAAAATATAGTAAGGAAAAAGCTTGTAAAAAAACCATTGACGTCGATAAACGCTTAAAATGTTTTATTAAAAGTCAAAACAAGCAAGCACTAAAAATATTATCTCTTTACACTTATGGCTTTCCTATTTTGACAGTTATTTAAATTTACAAAAAATATAATTCTATAATTTCTTTATTATAATATTCAGAAAAGATAAAAAAAGAGTTTTGCTTTAATATTATCAACGAGTATTACTTTTAATAATTTAAACTTCTTGAGAATCCCGGCAAGGAGATTTGGGAAATTGGTAGGTGAATAGCTCTGTATATAAGGTAAAACATACCCCAACGATATGGAAACATTTTGGGTAAGATCTTGTAGAAAAAATTATAATTATATTTGTTAGTTACAAGGTTAAGTGAATTTTCCCTAACTTGGGCGGTAGAAAATATAAAATTCTTGAGTTTAAAAGATAATCATTATTTTTTGAATGCGTAATCGAATTGAAACTGTTATAGGAAACTGATAAGTATTTTTACCACGATTTTATGGAATATATTTTATGGTTGTACTGTACATACATATGTATATACAGATAAAGTAACAAAAAATGTGTATTTTTGTTTTTAGCCTGGCTTGCCTACTTTTGGCGACAAAAATCTCTTGCGCAACTTGTGGCAGACACACAGGGGGCAGCCCAAGAAGAGTTTTTTGTTTTTGTTGCTGTTATTTTTGTTTCGGTTGGTCCTTTGTTGTTTATTACCGTTACAGCTGTTGGTCGCTCGCGCTTGTGTGAGTTTGCGTGTTAGTGGGTGCATGGGTGTGTGTGGGCGAATGAGCTTGTGTGGGCGGTTTGTTTTTTCCTCTCAGCCCGTTTGTTGTTTGTGCAAAAATTAGTGGCAAGCAGCAAAGGCAAAACATGAACTTGAAGGCGTCTGCACAAAATTCGCAACATGAACGAAATTTTTCTTTCTGTTTTGGCCTGAAACGTTCACTGAGATACAAATATGGATCAATTGAATTTTACATTTTGAAGATATTCGATTACCGTTTTTTGTAAAACATGGCTTTAAAACACAAATATGACTCATTGCCCAAATAAGTAGACTATAGGTTCTGATATTAAATGGCGGTGCTTCATCAACAATCAACAAAATATGTAAGGGGTAACTATTTAATTAAAAATAGTTTAGAGCTACTATTCAAATATATTTGTTTATGGAAAACATTTTTTACGGTGTTCTGTGTTTCGTCTTATCTTGGCATTTCTTAACCAGTCCTCTTGTTGTTGCTGTTGATTTGCCTTTGAGTGGTGTAATTGTTGGCAACAGGAAAAGTTCTCCTTTTGGCCCGGTACTGCCTTAGTTCTGGGTCTCATTCCCTTTTGTTTCTGCGTTTTGTGCTTTTGATTGCCGTAAATGCCAATTGACATTAATGAGTTTTGTTTGCTTGGCCTTGGCTTAAATCATTGGCAGACATGTGGATTAGACGAATATAGTTTCCAAGGATTTGTGAGTGATTCAGGGATCGCACAAGGCTTCAAACTGTTTTTGCATTCGAAGAGACCTTCATTAAAAAGTTTCCGGCGTTCTTGTGATTTTTTTCTTATTAGAGTTTTTTTTCCATCAACAAATTTCCACCAAATTCAGTTGTATGCCAAAGTCGTTTATGGCCTTTTCCCAGACTGGGCCTGTCAAACAATATTTGCTTATTCGGCCTGAGGGTAAATCTAATTTCGAAAAAGAAGCAAAGAGAAAGCAGTAATGGCAACAAAAATCTAAAATAATTTCCATCGCATTATTTGCACGAATTTATGCAAATTTTGTTGTGCTCGGCGGGCAACACGCACATATGAACGCAGAAATGAAAAAAAGCGTTGAAACTTTTTGTGCTGACAGCCCCGCTGGAATTCATCATTAAAATTCAAGAAAAAATATATATGAGTGTACTTGAGCAAAGCATAAATGAAAGCTCGCAGATAGAGGGGAAAAAATGTGTTCATAATGTCATAATTTTCAGAAAAACAAGACCATGCACATACACACTGCGGTGTATGAAAAAGTGTGCGAATGTTTTTATTAAGCTGGTGTTAAGTTTGTTTTTGTAGTTTTTTGAATTACTTTTTATTTTTCCTCCAGGGATGCCAGCAATGGCGGTTCTTTTTTACTACGGCTTAAATGCATAGTAAATATCCAACATTCATATAAAAATATATATATTTTTTCGCATTGCCTTTGGGCTTTTGGTTTCAGTTTCAAACAAAATCTACGTTAAAAGCAATTTGCATTTAGACGATTGCAGAAAACGCCACTCGCTCCTTAAAATTTATATTCGCTTTTTATTTGATTTGCGTTTAAGTCTCCCTTTCACTGCGTTCTATGCTTCTCCATGTACTGTCTTCATCTCCTTATGTTTACTTATCTCAGGCCACGACTTGGGGAAATCGCGAATCTGAGACTCGCGAACCGAAAAGCTCGCCACTTAAACCGTTCAAAGGTAATAAAGGAGGAAAAGTCAGTGCCCAGGGACTCGCTGTTCAAGTTGTTTTAGCTTCACATTTTACCATTTCCCTAGATCGATATATATGGCTTTCAATACGTACATGTTGGTAAATGATTTACGACTGGTTCTCTTTATTTTTTTTTGGATACTTGGCCAATTAAGTGAATTGCCAAAGGTGCTCTGAGTTTTGGGTAGTTGACTAGGGAGACGCTTTGGCAATAAAAGAATTTGTTAAAGTCAGAAAGAATACGTTAAATGAAGAATTTGTAAGATAAAATACATATCTACAAAGCATATAGTTAAAGAATTAAAGCCACACTCACTACTACAAATTCACCACAAAAAAGCCACAAATTGTCTCTAAACTTTACAAATCGCAATCAAATTGAAATGTAAATTCATGAATGAAATATGAAAAGAAAGCCCAAATTTTGTAAGTTAATATTAACAAATTAACTTAATAAATTTCCGTCATTTGGTTAACATCTCTTTGAAGTAAGTGGGATTCAACTCCCTTGACGTCTCAACTAACCCAAGTGACAAGCCGCAAAGCCAAACACACACGAACAAAGAGTTCCCTTGTGGCCACTCATTAGTTGGCCAACAACTACAAGCCAAAACTGCTGGTCGAAAGCCTCTAAATTTATGCAGCCAAAACTGTTTGTTTGTCTGGTGAGCATGGCCCGCGCATAAATTTCGGCCAGGTCAGTCCAGCCCAGCCCATGCAGAGCCTCTTCTTTTGGCCATAAACATTGGGCAATTTCATTCCAGATCCACAAAATATTCTCACATTCTCGCTCCAGCACTCGGCGAAAAAATTTAATTATGCGCACGAAACAAATTTGTTTTTCCAGCTTCAGCTGTTTTCCCGATTTCTTTGGTTTTTGCCTCATTTTTTGTTTCCCATTCATTTGTTTTTGCCGCTTTCCGCTTCGGCGTTGGTGATTTTTATTGCATTCTTGCCATTTGCTGGGCGCTCTTTTAATGAGTTTTTATGAGGCCCGGCAACCCTTTTTTCCAGAGTGTCCTAAGCCCTTTTTAATACGCTGCGGCCTTGAGTTAAAGCCGATACACTTGGCTTTTATGGGGCGACCATACGGGGTCGACTAGGTGTCATCGTGGGTGTCCTCCGCCAATCGAGTTAATTGAATTTTCAGTTAGGTCGGAGCTGCCCTTTCGTGGAGCTATGTGGAGCTTTTGGAGTGGAGTATCTTTTAAGCCTCTCCCTGTATCCTGTTTTGCCCAAGAGCTCTCCAAGAGAAGGACTGCGACAATCTGGCTGTCAACTAATTTCTTATGTCTTTGGCTTGGAGCCATTTTAGGCGGATCGGTATTCATCCGACATTTGGGACAGGTTTCGGTGATTTTTGTTGTTAGGATTCTGGCTCCTTCTTGCCAAGTCAAAGTATTTTTAGAAACTGATTTCCAATTCAGGATAGCGGGACACATCCTGTATTCCTCAAGGAAATGTACGCAGCGAAGACAGATGAGGTGAATAAGAAATTAATGAAATAACATCAAATTTAATGAAATTAAATTTCCCGCGATTAGGTTGAAACACGTTTCGTTTTCTAATTGAAATACAGCCAAACTATGCGTAAAACTTGTTGAGCAAAGTTCTTGGCCCGAAAAATAAAGCAGCGCCAAAAGCAATGAAAACTGTTTGCCAAAAGTATGCCCTCATGTGTGGATGGAGGACTTTTTTTGGGGGGCACTTGTAAGCGTATTAGAGTCCTGAAAAAACACAGAAGCTCGCTGGCGGGGAAAATTGAAACAAATAGAGAAACTTTGTAACCCCCTTTAAAGAGGCGTGTCCGCTAAACACGCAAAGTTTTTCCCAGCAGATTTTGTTTCTGTTGTTGTATTGCAATTGCTGACGGTGTTGCCACTTTGCGACACGTTTAGGCCACATGCGACACGGTCTCTGTCCAGTTAGCTCATTAGCATTCAAATGGAAATGACGGAACTGTCGCACATTTCCGGTTAACGTGTGAAAACTTTTAATTGGTCCACCGTTAAATTCGCCTAAATGAGCCAGCCGCCATGGCAACGTCCTGGCGAATGTCCTTTAATGAATTTATTTGAGTGCGACATTGACAAATTGCAGGAGATAATAAATGGCCGAGTGTATATGTATCTGGCGGATACAGAGTGTGAAGATTTCGGCTGCGAGACAACAATGTCGAGTGTTTTCCCAGCGGCTGCCAACCTAATGAATTTTGGTTACTGGATTTTATTTATTTATTCTTTTTTTTTTGGCGAAATCAGCACGCAGTTCCCATGGCATCTAGCCAAGTGGAAGACCCGGCAGAATGGAGAGAGATACTTTACAAAATGAGGACCATCCGACCGCATTCTGAGATTACAAAGTGTGTGACAAGTTTATGACTTTTTGGCGGCGTTCTGGCTTAGTCTTCCGCCTTTGTGCAAGAAACTGAAAAGGATTTCCAACTCGTATGTCATGAGCCGACGCCCCATTAATATTTCTGCTCCGTTCTGTGGTTTACCGAGCATTTTAATGAGTTCATTGAACTCGCATGCGTGACTCTAATTATGCAGTGAAAACACTCAGTCAAGTCTTGACATTATTAATTACGACCCTGAGAAAATATGCACTGGGAGAACCGCTTTTAACTGAATTAGTAATTCATTTCTCTGAGTTAAGACATCTCCTAAAAGTGATGATTCACTTCTTTCTGCTAAAGCCCTCTAAGTCAGGATAATCCTAAAAAAAACTCTACCAGCCTTGCAAAATTTTCTGCAAGCATCCAATTTAAGACATTTATTCGTGCAAGTACTTCAGATGTATGTAGGTTGTTCGGTACCTTTTATGTCAAAGTTACAACCCATATCTTGGAAGCGAAGGCCCCTTCTTAAGCCTCATCCAGTTGCTGTTAAATAACTTTATTCAGTTTTGGCTTCGTCTTACCCGTTTGCATCTGACATACCATATCTCTGCTTTTCGCTTCTCGCCAGTTCGCTTACATAAGGCGACCCGACTAGGATATCCCTTTTCGGCACTTTCCTAGGCCAAGTGTCACACTTTCAGGCCCGGCGAGTTCCACATTTAACCCCTTCACTCTGGGGGCTTTCCCTTGTCAGCCAGACCAGAAATGAATTTCACTTCCATGGGTCCGCAGGGGGAACGGAGAAAGCAAACACAAGGAAAGTGAAATTGGGGAAAGGCCAAGCTGTGATATTTTAAAGACTTCCTTGTGCCTTCTCCGAACCAGAGCGTGTTTTCTTCAATTTACGTTTTCATTCATGGTCCGGGTTCTAGTCTCAGTTTTAGTCCTGGTTTTTGGGTCCTGGTGCTCAGGACCTGGTCCCCGACTGTTGTTTATTGCGTAATTGTTGGAAAATGGCGTCCTCAAGTTGGCTTGACTTTGACTTTCCCATCGCCTTCGTTGTTTGGCTTTGATTCTGGCCCTTTGTTTACAGTTAGGTGAAATTAAATTGTTTGCATCTCCTTGCCTTGCGTAGCCAGCCTTTGGCCGTTCCTTATCCTTTGGATCCTTGAATCCTTGGGATTGGTTGCTGTTTGACTTAATGCTTACGATTGCAATTTTGATTCCGCGCCAGTTTTTAATTAAAGGTCGCATTTATTTGCGACTGTTAATTTGTGTTGACTCGCAAAACAGTGGCATCAGCTTTGGCCCCTTTGGGGACCACGCTAATTAGGCTCATTTAATGACATCGTCAGCGAAGACCTACTTGTCCCCTTCTACAGGAAACCTCAAGTTGACCACCATTTCAAGTTGGCCTAGTATATCCCACCTCCTGCGGCCGCTTCAGTGTATATGTATGAATGCAATTAGAAGTCTACCCGTTGGATGTCTGGCACCTGCTCGGACTGCATAAATCACAGTCCGAGCTCCATTAATTTGTTTCTTGGCTTCTCCCCTAATTTCACAGAATGCTGGTAATTGCTTCCCGGCGAGAAGAAAAATATTTAGGATCCTGTTCCTCGGCAATTTGCGGTCATTATCATCATCAATGCCCAATTAATCGATGCACTGCCAGTGGCATGAAAATGAAGTTCTTTATTGTCTGAGAGATGAAAGGCTTTAAGCTCAAGTTGCTAAATGTAATATAACATACTGTTCATTATTTATAGCTTTAAAGGGAACTTCATAATATTTGTGTTTAATTTCGAAAGGAAACTTTAATTTCCACTGTCAAAGCAAGCCATCCCTTATTGATTGCCTTTGCCAGACATCATTAACGTTTAAATGCAATTTCTAGTTAATTACGGCAATTGCATTAAATGGAATTTAAATGGAAGTTCAGCTTTTGGCGGTCATCGGAATGCTTGTCAATGGCTCACCACATTACGTATACGCCACCGTCAAAGCCACAACCACGACGAGCATAATTACGCTCAGTAAATATGGCATAAAGCGGAAGATTTTCAATTTTCATCATAAATCGGGGGATTATCACTCTTCCCGACAGGATGTGCCCCAAATTATTGAAACGCTTGTCGATTCGTGTGGGCTAACAAAGTATTATCAATCAATTGCTAGTATAGGCTGTCGTTTTCTGCATTTATTTCGATAATCATGCTCGTTAGGGGACTTGTCCGTCCCCAATGCGAATTCATAATTTCACGCATTAAACTGCAATTGCACACACCACAAATAATGGCATCGTTTATCACTACGCATTACAAATTCTCAGTAAATTGGAATATTGGCCGATGCGGGGAGTGGCTAAGCTGCTGCCATAAATGCTAAGCTTCTGGCTGTTGCTGCAGCAATTCTTTATGCCGTCGAAGGGCGAGAGGCGGGCGTGTGCAAGTGGGCGTGGTAAGGCATTAAATCATATTTGACAAGATAAATTAGCGCTGGGGAGCGAACAACAGGGCGGCTGTGAAACGAAAACAATGGCTGCCAGCAAAAAAGTTTGTCTCTCGAAATAAACGCTTAAAGACAAAAGGCAAATGGAAGATGCAGACATCCTGCTGTACACGACAGTACAAACATACATATTCTTGCTTGTATGCTAAGCTTTTTCTACGTTCAAAAATTCCAACTAAGACTCCATTAGAAATTTCGATACCCGGTACTTGCTATGAAAGAGGGTATGTTACTTTTTGCAATTTTATGAGAACTAAGGAGGTTTTTGAAACCTTTATAATATTAGAAATATTAGAAGACATAAAAATTAATAACATGAATAATAATAAATAAATAAACATAGATTACAAAACTTCACTGTATATGCAACTGTTTTATCTGCAGTACTGGGTATAAATATTCAGAACCCATGACTTTCGATATTCAGACTTGATTGTTTTATTTTTTTTGTTGCTCAACCCTGCCAGCTGTTACTCCTGCCATTCCGGTTTCTTTTGTCTGTTTACAGCGTGATTTTATTTTTGAAAAATTTTGCTGTGCTTCCGTTCTACTTTCCTCCTTTCCCTACAGCCTCATGCCGCATCCCTCCTACTGCCTGAGTCCTGCCTGCTGCCTCCTCCTCTTGTCCCCATTGCTCCTTCTGTTGACTGTTTACGCATTCGCCCAGCGCTCAACTATTCATGTGTGCTTGTGAATACGTGTGCGTATGTGAGTGTTGCCGTTTTGAGTCTCTCTTTTTGCGTTTTCAATTCCATTCAGCTTTCCGTAATATGGCATTAAGGCAGATTGCTAGAGTGTGTGTGAGGCAAGTAAACAAATGTGCGAGGCAATACAAGTACAATTCGGGACACTGAATTAGATGCAGTTGGGTGTCGAATATGAAATGGATATGTGGGTCACCGAAAATGGCAAATATTTTTCATTTTTGGCTCTTTGCTTGTCTCTGTTGGGATAAAGTCAACATTTTAGCCGCAGGATAAACACTTTGATATAACTATTGCTGTGAAAAGAGAACGCCACTGCGGATAGTGCAAAATGTTGCATTTAAATTTAATGTCTGTATTAAAGCCTTTCACAATTGCAATTGAGTTACTTCCAATTTTAATTAAATTCCTTATGATATATCATACTCTATTTGATTAATAGCATATAATTAGCAAAAAATGCGTATAGAGATAAAATAAATAATAATCCGCTTTTTAGGGTCTTTTTATTTACAAACAGAGTAAATATATTTTTTAATATGATTTTACAAATGAACCACATTCATTGTAACATAAAGTTCCAATAAATTTGCGACAGCAAAAAGCATTCATAATATTTTTCCGCAATTGGCATTGGCCGAAGGAAAAAAGAGGGAAAATATCCAATTCATTAAATGCGGAATAAACATTTAATATTATGATTTTTTTCTCCAACCCCGAGTTATGCTCAGTTTTTATTTGGCCAAAAATAAAAATAAATTCTAAAGCAAACACAGAGCGGTAGCATAAAACTTTAAATGCCATGGGAAGGCAGAAAAAATGCGTTGGCAGCTTATAAAAAATTTAATAAACGATTTTCAGCTGATTCGCAGAATGGCACACGAAGCAAGGGCTAAAAATCCCTAAGAAATAATTACGGAAATTTTCTCGAAAAAAATCAAATATAAAAACCAGACGGAAAAATTAACATAAATTTTTTGGAAAGCCGCTTAGGTCAAATGAAAAGCAACCAACCCGAATGGCGGAGGGATCCGAAAGGGGCGGAGACAAGGCCACGCCCATCATTTCATTAGCATTCCACTGGCATTTCAGATTTGAGTAACGAGTTTCTTTTAAAATAACCCAGTTTAGAGAACGGGATTTGCTTTTTTTTGTGGTATGGGCCACGCATAAAATGCAGCCTCATAAAAGTAAAAAAAATAATGTCCGGAAGGGCATATTCCATGCTATGCTATGTCGTGAATATTTTTAAGAAATTAAATAATATTAAACAGAAAGTAAAGTAAAGGGTATTTAAGACTCGGCTTAACTTGTTGTTTTTACCTCTTTATTTTCCACAAAAGCTTCGTATTAAACAAAAAGGATGCTTTCGGTGCCGAGGTCCTGTTATTGCCTGGCTAAGTGGAAGGCTTTTTAAAGGACCTGGAAAGAGGCACCTTTAATTGGGCTCTCCAATGCTGAATGGCATAATGGAGTGGCATAAATCTACTTAACACCCGAACAGATTGCAACGCAAACAACAATGCCGACCCCCCGTGTGAGTGGGTTTTGCCTTTTTGTCTTTTTCTGGCCCGAACAAGAGATTTGATTAACATTTTGTCAAAGCCTTCACTCCGAGAACAAAGGCAAACAGGATAACTGGGAGCAAGAACACAATGTGGCATTGATTTGTGCATTTCAGTGCGGTAATGTGCGCCTGGACGGATTGATGGGCGAATATCCTTGTCTAATGATTACGCAAACATGATGTTATGTTACTTTTATTCCACTGGGCTGTCGTTTCCCGAGAATACATGAGCCTGATGGGCTTCGACCAAGCCAAGTGAAACGAATATACAGATGTAATACGTATATATGTATACATAGGTGTAGGTTATGTTCCCATGTGTTCGGGTCTGATGAAAACCTGTTAAGGCTCAGCGGGCTGTTGCATACTTTACGGAGCAGCCATGCAAACAATTTTAGAGCGCCAGAGTATAGCATCCAGCATAGTTGAAGCGACAAGCCGGAAGTTGTAAAGACAGTGAAAACAAATGTCTCACTTGGCTTTTTGACAGCCCCTCGTAAAGCGCTCAAAACTGAGATATTCACCCAATGGCCCTGCCTTCACTCATCCTTTTGGCCACAGTCATGCCCTTACCGCATCAAAATTCTCAACAAAAAACGTCCTTAGCAAGAAGTTTTTGTCTCCAAAGCCCGTGGATAGGCCTTGTATACACACTTATAGTAAAGTACTTGGCTTCTGTGGATGTGGCTGTCTGTGTGTGGATTTATGTCGTGTATGCGACAAGTTGCAAACTTTGAGGACAAGCAGACGGCACGCGAAGGGGCATAGATGCGAGGAGAGATGCTTAAGTTCGGCTAAGAAGTTGCCGCACTTGACGGGAGTATGAAAACAAAATTAGGATACATTTGCGGAATACACTGTATTCGTTAATTTAAAGACTTGGCCTTGAGAGGATCTAACTTGGCGGCGAGAAACTAGAGAACTGGGTTAATAGATAATCCTTAATGGCACTCGCTCAAGCAATATGTGAACTGGAGGAAAGCTTTCTGTTTAAGAAAATACTTTGGGGATGTTTTCTTGAGTTCAAAACTATAACGATAAACTTAAGTTATGGAAGTCCCTTATCGAGACTGACTTAAAATTACATTTTAAACGAGATTTTAGCTTAGCGATTTAAAAGAAATTATGTTTTCTATACCAAGGCGCGACCAGACATATAAAATATTGAGCTCTTCGCTTATCAAATATTTAATGTCTAGTTCCCACCTAAAAAGCCTCTTTATCAACTCGAAATAACTTGGCTTTTCATTCAATTTAGCGGCTGTCCCGTTCGATTCACCAAAAAGCACACTACTTTGACCCATCTCAGGTCTCATTCATTATTAACTGCCACGTGACATGCAAATCGTAGACATACAACCTACCGAAGGTATTCTATTAACCTTTTCATTTCTTCTGCCACATGTCTTCTTTTGTTTGCTTTTTTGTGAGGCAGTTTATTGAGTAGCTCATTCCCGGGGGAAATTGCATTTGTTATTCTATGAAAAATTTGTCGGTTCAACTTTTGTGTGACTTCGTCACTCGATTCTCGCGTAAACTTCTGGCTTTATCCTGGCTACGCACTCGAAGTCCCATCTACTTTATTTTATTTCGTCTTTTTTGACAAGTGGATGCTGCTGTTTCAGGTCATTGTCATAACGAGCAGGTTGATTTGGCTTTTTGGAAGTGTGTTCTTGCAAACTACACAAGAAAAAATATTTTATAGTTGTGCCCAATATTTAAAAAATATTTTGTTTTCAAATTTTGATGCAGATTAGGGGTCCACAAATAGTTTAAGATATTCCTTGCAAGAATAGGATATATATTAGGCAAGACATAGTCATCCCAGTGAGGCATTTTCCCAAATCCCTCTTTTTGGAGGGGGTTCCCCAGGAAAAATTTGAAAAAATCTAAAAAATATTTTGTTCGCAGGTTTTGTTGTATATTGGTGGGGAATCGATTCACAAATCGTTTAAGGTATTCTTTGCAAGAATTGGATTATAATTGCCGAAGAAATACTCATTCAAGTGCTCAAAATCCCTAATAAAGTCTCACAAAAACTGTTAATAAAGAAACCCAAATTTTCTGTAAACTTTAATCAGTTCTAAACCGAATCCAGTGCTTTGATTTTTCATGGTGTACCTTCTTAGTACGTTCCAAAGTATTGAAGCGTATACGTAACCCGAGCTTACGGCCTAAAATCGCAAAGCACACTCACCCGACTCGCCAGACCCAGATGTGTGAAAGTAGTGCGTCTGCTCGTCCTAGACACTGCCCATTGGTCACTGGGCGGGGTATCGGGTATAGGGCACGTAAGCCGCTTTGATGGGTGTCGACCGAAGGCCCGCAAAGGCTTGTCTGGCCAGGGATTTGGGCTGTGCGAGGTCCTTTCCTTTGCCCGTCTGCCAGTCGCACACCTTTCAACCGAACGCGCACAAACACACACGTGAGCACACAAGGACACGCACTTCTAAAGCACAGGAAATCCTTTCTGCCGGTGGCAATTAAAACGCTTCAACCGTTTGACTTACGCCGTGTGTCAAGAAGGATGTTCTTTGGTAATTGTAGACTTCCAGTCTTATATATCCTTCGACATCATCTTCATGGCTGCCACAAGTTTCACTGAAAAATGTAAACGATTTTTTTTTCGGGGTGGCAAATTGCTTGAACGTCTTTGTTGTGCTTCGCCGAAATATTCGGCAATTAAGGTCAGCGGGCGAGCTGGCAGCCTACGGTGCGTATGAGCGATGTCGGTTTTGACTTTGGCCTTAGCGTTGGCTTTGGCGTTGGTGGAATTGAAATCGGAATGCCTTACGAGTGCTCGTAATGTAAGCAGGCGTCAGCCGGCTGGCGTGTGTCATCTTTAATGGCAGCCATGGCGACGTTTAAGCCAAAAGGGCCAGGGAAAGGTATATCCTCCATCGTTGGCTCCTGCTGCTGCTGTTGCGGTTTGTTGTGTGATCTGATCACGTATTAGCCGGGTCAACAGCAGCAGTCGCAACAACAGCAACAACAACCCCAACGATGACACTCCATTGGCGCGACAGGAGAGAAATTCCCAAATAAATTTTTCACATTTAGCCAAAGGCCTGGAGAGGCTTTTATAATCTTTGTGAGTCAGTGTGGCTTACTCAGAAGGACTGCTTCAAAAGGCATAGCACGTGAGTAAAATATTCTTATGATATATCCAGAATGTGGGTTAACGCACTAAGCTTCTAGGTTTTGAAAGGGGTTTATTTTACTTAAACTTTTGATCTGTTTAGAAGGTAAAAATTGAATCAAGTTTTTCGTAAAGGAACATTTTAAATTTCCTAATTAAAATTAAAAAGAATGAAAGAAATTTGAAAAAAATGCCAAAACTGCCTATGTAATCTTTAACTAAGACTTCTCCATAATCATCGGATAAAATTGCAATATTAACTTTTTGATCAGTTAAAGTTTTGGCCGAAGTACATGGAATTAAGCTTTTCCTTTCCATAGGGCTGGCTCATTAACGGCATTCTGGCCAGGTATTGACATTTGATATGCTTGGCACGCCTCCACTTTAACACATCAAACACAATTACAAGCAGGCCTACCCCGATCCCGGCCGTCGCTCTGGTTCATTCATAAAAATCTTACGTCTTGGCCAAGTTAAAGCTTTAAACACCAATGCACAGACACTGCTAAGAAGCACACTCTGCGGTGGCCCGGAGTCGACTTTGGAGGGGGATTCTTGCACAATTCGCGCTGCCTACTTTTTTGGGCAGCAGTAGGGCAACAGCAATCGAAATCCGCGCGATTCAATGGGGGAATTGTTACAGGACGTGACTCGACTCGACTCGTCCGGAGACACGACCAGACGCCTCGGGATTTGCACGGGAACTGAATTTGAAACTGAAATCGAAACGTAACGAAACGAAACGAGCCTGATTGGGTCGCAGCAGCCGCCAAAGACAGAAGCTGAGTTACTTCGGCGACGTTCAGCGAAAGTGAAACGTAACGCATACGCAGCGTTGACCCTCTTCCCGACATGGCCCTAAAAAGCTTCACTCGGCATCTGAGCTTTTGTGAGAGAGCGGCTCGGAAAGATGGCCTGAGAGCGGCAGGACATTAACAGCTGATTTTTGTTATTAAACCAATCGACGTGCCTTTTCTTTGCCGGCTAGTGGAATTGTTGTTGTCACTGTTGGTGCTCTCATTCTTTCGACAAGCCGTTTTGTTTATGCAAAGTTTTGTTTGGGGATTATTGAGTAATTGATTGCATTACACGACTATCCGCCAGCGATTTAGTCCGTTGTTGTCATAGCCAAGGACACGCTCGGTGGACACCGGAAATATATCACTGGCTCTACCATTCCAAGCCCACATCTGCTGTCCACTTTGGTCAGCTTGTGGGCCTAAACGAGATAAAATAAATAATTGGACATTTGAAGTAGGGAAAATGATAATTACTTCCAGTACATTGGGTCATTAATTACTTAAACATACAACGTTGGTATTTATATCATAGATGGATTTTTGAAAAGACAGGACGGGAACAAGTATCATTTCTATATGATATAGGGACTATCCAGTGAGAGTTTTTAGTAACTCATACATTTTTTGAGCAATTTTTATCTAATAACTGGCATTTAACCCGACACCCTCTAATTAGGCAACTAAAAGCTTTCTACGAACACGTGTCTTCAGCCCTCCCACCTTAAAGCAATTTATGAATGAAAAAGCAGGTATGTGTATGTACGCATGTACGGCTATAGGACCAACCATCTTTCCTTCCGCCCTTCCCGTTCCTGTGGTTCCTGTATTCCCGGCTCCCATTATGTTGATAATTTGATTCTCATTGTCGGCGCTCGTCGACAGGCTTTGTGCGTTCGTTTCATTGGCAGCACCCTGAAAATGCCATTATATTCTACTTATTTTTAATATTCTACTTTTTTTTTATTGCTGCCTTCGACATTTAATAGGAATTTAATTATGTGTGTGGCAAGAAAATATTTACTCTTGTGTGTCGTTGTTGCTGCTGGCCGTGCCTTCGTGACTGGCCAATTTACTTCCGACAATCCGAAATCTTTGTCAAAAAACATGCCTCGGGCTCCGTGCCATTTTTTCATCAATATTGAAAGCATTTTAATTACTTGGGCAGCTTATTATAAAAAGGACGGAAACATTTCCATGTTTTGAAAATCATATTTAAGGTATGACGAGTTTAAACTTCATATAAGGTATTCCGATAAGCTGATAATGTTTAATTTGAATGATGAAAACTAATACACATATCCTTACAGTGTAAGTGTAAGGCTTACACTTCTAACTGTAATAACTTTTTTAACAAATTAAACCCAATCATATATTATCTTGAAACCATTATTTCTTAATAGTATCAAATATATATTTGTACTTTCTACAAAAATAGACTTTTCAGCCTTTCATTCTAAAGCGACCAAAAGCTTAAAAATATCCTTTCTAGGTTTTGTGTTTCACTAAATTTAGGATATTTCCCAGAAAATCAACCTATTCCGATTCTTTTACCAAGAGGATAAAAGCTTTACAGCTTTTAGTAAGGACAACGTCGCCGAAAAGGTTCAGAAACAACATAAAGCTTGTGCGGAAATCATTTGAAAAATACCATTCATGTTAAGGATATAATATTTTAAAAAAATTTCCAGGATGTGATAAATTTTTTTCTAACGATTCACAAAATAAAATTCATCCCTTTTCGAACCTCGAAATCCTAAGCTAATAAAACCAAACACACATTAACAGAATGTTCGGCCTTTTAAGGGTCCACCTCACCAGTTTGGAGTCCTAGGAACCGCCATCCATCATAATATGTAAACCCTTTGCTCGGCCTTTTTCATGCAACGCTTCCGCCCACTCGCAAAATTTTATTGCTTAACTTTTCGGCACAAAGCCATTTTGGCAGCCGAGTGACCTTTTAAAAGAAGCCGACCCAGACCCCAGAAATGCCCCGAAAGTTTTCACAGGTCAAAGAAAATATTTTGTATGTGCCGTCACCACGTCAATGTGACAAGTTCTTTGGCATGTACAGTGAATTCTTTGGCCCAGAGGTCCGTGAGCTTCTTTAGCAATAAAGCATTGAAATTAAGCTTCCCGAGGAAGTCGCAAAAAAATAAATAATTGGTAGTCGAGGGCCGCCAACCGCAAACTTTTTAACTCGATCGGCAAAGGTACAAAATGTATGAAAATCGCTTTAATTTCGCAGATGCGGCTAACCAAGAACCGCAAAGTGAAATTGAGGGGAATGAATCGGGACAGCAGCCATCTGCTTGATTACATTTCGTTTATTTCATCCTCTGTCAGGACCTATGTTGTTCTTAGCCGGATGGCCAGGATATTCGCTTAAATAAATTGAAAACTGTTTATGGCCTTTGTTTCAAGCCGCCATACCCAAACAAAAGACGGAAAAAAAATGAGGAAAACTAATTAAATTGGCCATTTGCCTGGACCAAAAACTTGGCCAAAACTTGACTCCGCTTTCGACACCTGCGAACATGTTTACACTTCCTGCCAGCCAACAAGCCAGAGCCAGAGCCAGAGAAACTTTTGGTCAAAATGGTATTTAGATTCCTGGCACATAACTCATTTCGAGTATCCTGCTGGCTTCCCCTTTTAGCCGAACCGAACCGATCCGAACAAGTCGACTCTGTTAATACAAATATATATATGCATATATGTAAATACAAAAAGAAACTTTCAATGTCCGGCCTTGTAAGCCGTCGAGTATCTTATCTGAGGGCTTTAATATTGAATTCATTTTCACCGACAGGACTCGCCTCACCTTGACCGGCTTGTTTGCGTTTACCTTATTATTGGGAAACTTTTTAAATGACTTTCACTTGGCAGCTTTCACCCGCTCCTTTGGCCTCAATAGATTTATGAATATTTTTCGAGATCCTTCTTGGCCTGAGTCTCTGGCACCAAAAAGGAAACCCATTCAATTAACGCGCCCAGTTCAATTCAATAAATTTGAAAAAGTTCATTTAATAGCTGTGGTAGTCGGGCATATGGCCTTTGGTAATTAAACAAGCCACGAATGGGAAATAAGTTACGATTGAATGTAAATGGGCCATAAAGCGTGGTAAGTCACGTGAAGGATTCAAGAATTGTTTTGGCATTTGGATAATCTACAAATGGCGGACCTAGAGCATTCTCAAGTCAATGAAGTTTAGTTTAACTGCAACTATTCACGTTGGACATCAACTCTTTTTTATGGCACCCCATTAAGGATATATTAAAATCAACATTGTGGAATTTTTATGACTGCCCTGCAAGGACACTTGACACGAGCTGCGGGTGGAACGTAAGAGAGACAGGACTAGACAGCGGTCAGTGTTTAATGTAAGCGCCTACATGTCGTATACGTAATTGCGCATACGCCATGTTGGCCGGGCGATAACAAAGGGGTTCCAGCACCGCCCCGCTCATAAGAAACGGCAAATTCCAGCACGCCACAATAATTTACTACCTCGAGCAGCTGCAACTGTACAAGCCATAAAAATGAAGCATCAAAAATGGGCAGGGGCCGCAGAGGGGGCTCCAAAACAATTTAAGTCAGCAACTTAGCGACATTGTCTTAGCTTTCGGTGAAGCCAACGAGATGGAAATCTCCAAGAAATCAAGTCTTGTTAGCACGACTTTATTTTTGTTTATGTTTTCAATTGAAACTTTTTTTTCGGCATGAAACAGCGAAAAGTACAAAATAAATTCCAACTAAGTTGAGAACTCGCTCGAAATTTAAATTAACATTTCCCTTATTAGAGAAGGTTTAATGGAATATATGATATTAAATTCAAGGACGAGTACATGCGTTCCCCAAGCAATTTACTAATGTTCTTTAAAGTCAGAGAAAGGATAAGCATTTACATATTAGTAATAAACTAAAAGAAAATATCAAACCATTTTAAAAAATGTGTAAAATAGATTCTATATGCCATTTGCATATCTGAATATAATAGATTTAAAACACAAATCCTCCTCAAACTAGAAACTTTAAAATATTTATAAATATAATATTCATTCATAAAGGCTAGCCAACAATATTTCCCAACTTTGTGTGCAACCAGTATTTAAGAGCTAAGAGGGAACTAAAGAGGATTTAACGGCTAAGAGAAAATATCCCTTTAGGGAACAGTGAGACACTAAACGTGGCCAAAGATATTATTATTTTTTTATTATTAATAAAACCTGCAAATCCCTGAAGATTACTATTTATTCCTATTTTTATTCGACTTTTAATGACTTTCTTAAAAACCTGAAACTTTTAATAACAGTATGGATAAATCATTTATGTTTGAACTTCACCAAACAAAATAAAATAAATTTGCTTTCTCAACAACATCTCTTCACATAAGGTGACAATCAGCATATTCTTGTTTATTGCAAATATTATTACTTATGTTGTCTTTCTGTATAAAGAAATTGTTAGTTGGAAGACTGACCCAGTGGAAATCGCATACTAAACACAACAATAAACCCAATTTGTGAGGACTCAATGAATGGGAAAAAGTTGACCCGCCATACAGCCATAATTGAGATATACTTTGGGGGCATCCGAGTCCCGAACGGAATTCAATTGATAGGCTTGTCAAATTGGCAGACGATTATAATTTGCCATGTGCTCTAGGAATCTGAATCAGCTTAGGCGGGGACCAAGGAATCAGTGGGGTCAAAGATATGCCCTGTGTTTCAGTATCGCATTTTCAGTTTATCTTATCCTTCAAGCTTTTTGCGTGGCCGACAGCCATAAAGAACTCATGAAACAGTTCGGTATAAGTGCGAATGGTGCTTGTCAAGAGTCAACGAGTGTCCTTGACATTGATGGCCACTGAAACGGAGCCTGGGTGATTTTATCTTTATTTTTCGGTTTGACTACACCAGACATCCACATAATTGCTTCCTGACTGTGTTTATCAAGCCAACCTCAAAGTCGAATGTGCAGCGTAATAAATGTATGAATGTGTACTCAAAATACCTGTCAGTTTCACGTTTGCCATGACTTGTGAAAACTTTCGCAATCTACCCCGGGAAATGGGTATTTTGATTGGCTTTCCAAAGGAGCCAACCCAAAACCCCAGACCCAGACTCAGACCCAGTCCAGGCCATTATTTTAATAACATTTTAAGAGTGTACTTTGGCAAGACATAACAAAGTTATGGAAACAAATTTTAAAATGCATATAAAGTCGCCGGCAAGAGCATTTGAATATCGTTGCTAGGGTCGTTTGGGTAAAAAACATAGATAGTTCCTTGCCATGACTACAGACTGCTTCCGGTGGCCATGAAAATAAATGCGCAACAATTCCTTTGCGCCATTTTTTCCATGCATTTTTCATGCATATATCAGGACGCTATTGAAATGCCGGGTAACTGGAGCGTTTTGGCAATTGCCTTCATGAGACCAAGGCGACGCCACAAATTGCAGGGACTAGACTTTGAATTGCACTAGAAATAATAAGAAAGGACTAGATTTAAGTTACTAGAACTTGGCTTTCCAATATGGACTTTAATAAATATAGGGAAACCAATAATAACAATTTCCTGAATGCCCTAAAAACTTACCTCAATAATTCCATTTCCTAATAATTTATTTCTTGTGTAATCAAAATAGTTGCAGAATTCGGCCATAATTTTTTCACTGTCACTTGGCTGATTGCATTTATAACAATTTTTTGCTATTAAAATTGTGTTGGCTTATTTCCAATAGGACCTGACTATTCTGGCTGGTATTTTCATTCCCAGAGAGAGAGAGAGTTTCATTATGCCAATGCTAAGGCGCAAGGACAATAAATGGATGCCAAAAATGTGTCGACAGTGTGCAGCGACATCACACTGCCGTCCGAAAGTTTCTGGCCGTTAGCACAAAAAGATAAAGTTCAAACACTAGTTTCGGCTCGAACTTGGGGCGTTTTTTTTCAAAAGATTTCCATAGCTTTTAGTTGAATTGAAATGACCGGGAAGGAGACTGGGAGACTGGGATCAGCTGAAAACCGATGACAATGGACAATAATGGTCACGGGTCCTGTATCCTCTCAAATCCTCTCTCATCCTCAAATGGTCAACGTAATTAATGTTGATGGGCATTGACCGGCTTGGGCTGCGTGTTGGATAAATTATTTGCATTCAATTCGAGGCTCGCATTAATTTGTCAACAATAGAAATGTTGTCAGGTGGGCTTCCGAGGCACGTGCTCCTTGAGGCGAGGTCCTTGGCCGCGTAATTGCTGGCATAATTAATTATGCACCATAGAATTTTGTTTCCTGATTTGTTACAGTGCCTGGTCGGTCCTTTCCTTTGGGCCCATCACTAATATCCGGTTCATGTTCCCGTTTGGCCTCACTTTTTCCCATCAAAGCTTTTCAATTTTTCCATTTTCGTCCTTTCTATGTCTATATTTTTCTATGACGGCTCCCTTGGCCCGATATTGGCGTGTGCGTGGCATTTAATTGAATTATTCATTGACATTTTGCAACATCCACTCAGGCTCCGGAAACCCGTTAACATTGTCAACTTTTTTAATTGAATTATGTAATTGCATGCAACACAAAGTTGCAGCAAATTGTTGCATACGCTTTAGGGTGAAAACTTTTTATAGTTTTTCGCCCCTTTTTCAAGGGAAAATTTTTAATTGCAAAGCGATGGGGTTGAACCTTATATAAAAAAATAGTGTTACGCTAT
This sequence comes from Drosophila ananassae, assembly GCF_017639315.1. Taxonomy (NCBI): domain Eukaryota; kingdom Metazoa; phylum Arthropoda; class Insecta; order Diptera; family Drosophilidae; genus Drosophila; species Drosophila ananassae. Next base: position 13,422,089 of record NC_057927.1, on the reverse strand, counting down.
TTTTATTCAGAAATTTTTAAATAATAAAATATAAAATTTGGTTGGTTGGTTTTTATTTCATTATACTCTAAATTAATTGGTTTTCGTGTTATCCAGTGATATTTTATTACATATTTTCAATTAAACAACTAGCAAGATGCATTTTACTTTTCAGTAACAATACTCTAACTTTTGTGTGCATATTCCCGGCCTTGTGCTCTGTGGCTTAAACACTTAGTATATTGGCTAACCGCATATGGTCATTGGTTTCGGATTATTTATTGACATATTAAGATCACCTCTCCCTCTCAGCCACTTATCCATATTAAGGACCCTCGACCAGGCTGCCAGGTGTCAGTTGGATTTGATTAGGTCCTAGATGGTAAGGCTGGATGGGAAAACACCTCACAAACCCGAGAATTATTTATGGCCCCAACAAACCACTTGAGGGCATCTTTTGACTCCGACCACTCGACACTTGCCACGCCCACTCGATCGAGTGAGATGTTTGCCCGGCCCGTGGCCATTCATTACTCATATCAATTGGCCGGCAGGGTGGCCCATTTTCCGCACACTCTCGGCTGGCTTAATTGGCTTATATTTATAGGGAGTTTTACGTCTTTGCATTAAAGATACACTTGTAAAAATAGTATATTTTTTACGCAATGAAAATGTGGAAACCGGGGGTTATCCTTTTAATTTGTATGAATAAATTATGGGTTAAAAAAATATTAAAACCCATTCATTTGTACATTTTATTTAATATTTTTCTTTAAAAATGTATAAAACAATTTATAGTTCAATTCAATTGAATTCAATTCATAAAAACCCTTATTAGAAATCCTCTTCCATAGAAAGGGCACTATTACACCCTTAGTTTGGAAATATAGTGCCCATAGGCCCTTTGCAACATTTTTGGATATTTTTTTCGACCTTTTTCTGCAGCACCTTCTGTGTGCTGGCATTTTGATGATTGCGTGTTAATTAAGCGTTTGCACGCACAGTTGCACAGGATGTGGAAGGGGAAGAGGTCCTGGCCAAAGGAGGCTGAGCGGGCTGAGGGGCGGGCAGGCGGCATCAGCAGGCAAATGCGGAACATAAATTTATCCCATACCGTTAGTGCAGATTTATGGCAGAGCAGCTGCCACAAGTGTCTGTTCTGGTGCTGGTGCTGGTCCTGGTCGTAGTCCTGGGCCACTTTCGCACCTCCAAGCCACCAAACCTGCGAGGCTACCAAAAACTTTTAGCCAAGAGTCACATATGTAGGTGTGGCTGTATGGTGTTGTGTGGGCGTGCACTACTACACGCATACGTAAGCACAAGTGACAGGTAATTTGTGCATAAAAGCGTGTACACCATCAGCAGGTGAAAAAGTGGAGGGCCTCAGCGGGGAGGCATACATTATTCATTTCATTGCCAGCGTTTTTTCTTGCCATGTGTGTGCTGGAGTGTAAGTGTCAGGGTGTGTGAGTGTGGCAAAAAGGCACTTGACAATTTTCGCAGTCGTCCTTCAATGGCTCTATCGCACTTTTTTGCACTTTTCAACAGATTTCCCCGGGACAGTTGTGACATGAGCCGGACGGCTTATATAGCCAAAGTCGGTTAGGCTGTTCGATTCCGTGTCCTGGCCTATTATCGCATTGTCAGCCGGCCATATTGTTATCCTGTCACTGTTCATTTCATGTGGTTATCTCCCATTTGCGGCTGGAAGCTAATACTCTTGTTCCGAGTCAGTGTCCCAGAAACTTTAGAAATGCAAACATTGATGGAAGCTAAGTTAATTACTCAGTGCACCAAAGACAAAGGTAATTCAATTACTTGTGCGAACTCAAATTTGTCTGAAAATCAATCAATTCAGCCTGCAGTATATCCAATTTGCAATCACACACAACAAGTAATTGTTACAGACAGCCCGAGAGATGTTTCCGACTCGTTGTTGGCTTTTAAGATTATTTATATAAAGCCAACAAAATATTTGTTTTATTGAATAATTTCTGTTGACGTTCGAAAGGCAAAACAGGGCCAGGCAAATAGCCCATGGCCATGGCCCAGTTAGCCCAGTCAGACCAGTCCTCGAAAAGCCAAGTCGCATGCAAATCACCTGCAATTGACTTTCAAAGTGTGAACAGCTGCCAGGATGGCAGCCACAGGGGAGAAATGTGCAAGCTGTTGAATGTTACACTTTCAAGAGAGTAAAAATAATCACCCTTTACAGGATTACGGGACGTTTAAAATGTGCAAATTTAATATTCCCAAGGGCTTCCTTCAATCCAGACCCACCAGCATCCACAAAAGCAATTAGGAGAGTTACAATTTTTAAACAAAACTTTTGTTTCAGTAATTAAGCTCAAGCTTTACAAGCCAATTAACGCTTCCTTTCGGACCCATTAAAAAAGCATTAAAATATTTCATTCTAACCAACTGACCAAAGTTGCAAAACTTCATGCATAATAAACCGATTTCGCAATCCGATTTACAATCCCGGCCCGAGGCAACAAGTAGCCAGAATAATTGATGCAGCGGCCATTGTTTGGACCCTGTTAGGAGCATGTTTGGTCGGTCTGAGTCCGAGGCCAGCGATTCAATTACTGGCCAAATTGCTGGGCCTTTGTGTGCGCGCCAGGGCTTCACTTAATTGCATTAATGGTCTAATGTTGCACGGCCTCATAGGCTGCATTATCTGCTTACAAACAAGCAAACAAGCTGAAAATGGCTCTGGGCTGTCACTTATTATGTTCGCGCACCGAAAACAGCGCAAGGTGTTTGCTTCCCAAAGGATATTTTTAAAGACAAGCTTGAACTCTTTGGGCGCCAAAGTTAAGACCCGGAAAATTACGTTAGGCATTGCGGTCGTGACAAATTCTTCCTTCCTTAGCCTTTATTTTGGTTTCCTCGAACACTTGAAGCAATCATTTTACTTTAATGGTTGTTTATTTAAAAAGCTTCATTATTTATTTAGAAAATGTGAAGACCATATGATAGTCTCTACTCCACTACTTTTTTCTCTAAACTATAAATAATACTGGTAAAATATTCTAAGTGTACCTAATTTTTCCAAGGGCACCTACAATCCCTACCCTAATACCTTAATACCCTTTTTAGTAGCTAATAAACTTTGTGGCCTCCATTTACCCGCAGGTGCGAGTATCGTTCTTGGAAATACCGCCAGTTAATGCCGACACTTTTGTTTGGCAGTTTGCAAACATATTTCCGAAACTCTGCTAAATTGCATTTCAACAAATACTCGCACTCCAACGCCAACTCGAACCTCGATGGTGGCCCCGTAAATCTTGCGGCTAATGTGTGCATGTGATTTTTCCAGGCCCACTAGGATGGAAGGTGCGGAGTCCTTGCTGGGAGTTCAGTGGCTTATTTATGCAGTTGTCGACAAAGTTTTTAAGTGCATGTCAATGTTTATTGCGGCGAGATGTGTGTGCTGGAGTTTTGCGAGTGCGAGTGCGAAAGTAAATCTGTTACGTGCTCTGTTTGGGGCAGCTTACTCGAAAGTTTAGACTTGTTTATTTTGTGGTCAGTGAGGCGAAAGTTTTCCCCAAACCGGTTGAAGTCCGGCCGGACTCAAAAACCATTAAATCAAATTTCGAAACCCAAGACCCATTTCCGGTGAGTCCTTCTCCTGAGTGTCGCACGCAATGTAATCCTTCTCGAATGCAAATACAAACACAACTTCTTTGTTTCTGCCGTTTTCCGAAAGAGGTAACTGCTGTTCCAGGTCACTCAATTCCGAATTTGCTGACCGCAAACCGTCACGAAATGTTTTCAATTTCAATCTAGGCTAGGTGCTTGAAAAGGCATCTCTGACTATTCCAGCCATTGTTTGGACGTTTATCTTTGGCCAACACAGCCGCTTCCTTGTAATTGTTTTGGCTTAATTGTCCAAAAACTGACTATTTTCTGTCAGCTCAGCAAAGGCATTGAAAGGCGTCCTCCGACCTCTGTTTGTTCTGACGTTTGACTAGTTTTTATGGAAAACAATTAACATACGCACAAATTGGTAAATATTTTCCCTCGCCCAAGCTTAATTAAATGTTTTTCCATGGACAATAAAAAAAATGAACACAACATGGCCTCAAAAAAGTGCTTCGCTGCCGTCTGACACGTGCAGGATTTCAACAAATTGCACCACAATAAATATTTACATACTCATTAAACTTTTCGCATTAAAATAATACGACGAAAAAGGCGAGTGTCTGCGGGTGGCAGGGTCCTGGCTCCAAACTAAACCGTAAACTACACCCCTACTACCACAAAAAGAACAGCATCGAGGAGCAAGCTTAAAACTTTTTCGATCTCCCTCGCAGCACAAAAGTTGGCCCAGCAGCCTCGAATCCTGTCCCAGGGCGTGTGGCCCCAAGGCCGGAGTCTCGGCTCACGTGCGGTGAATTATAATCGGAGAAAGGACTCTATGTCCTGGCTACTACTGGTCTACTGGGCAATGGGCTTTTGGCTTGCGGTTGTCAAAAAGCATGGCAAATTGAAATATCCAAGTCAATGTATTCACTCACCATGCTTTAATTACAGTTGAGAGAGTCGACATGGAATAACTGCATGAGGTGGTTGCACAGGACATTCTTGTATATATACAGTTCATTAAAGGCACTTTTGTTTGAACTTGGAATTTAGGTTATTAAATAAAATGTACTTTTAATTTATTCTTCCAAATAAAGTGAAAAATTTTTGTGAACCCTCTTATCGGAACATATTTAATTTTATTTATAAAACTGTATACTTTGTCTTATAAGTAACATTTTTATAAATCATTGCTAGATTAGTAAAGGTTTATTGCATCCAAATCCGACTCGTCAGATAGGTCTGCCCCTGTGCATAAGGACTCCATTCCCCGTCGCAAAATTGACGTATCCGTCAAGTAGCCATCTTCGCCTGAAACCTCAAGATTCTCGGATCCCATCGAAACTGATCCTTGGGCTGTATCGGACTTGTAGACCTTTACGTGTACGGTGCTGAAACCAAAATTAAGCTTACCCTTTGAGGCTTCAATGGGGGCCAAAGAGTCTTTATTCAAGAGTATGACAGCCTGGTTGGTGGGTCCCTCCATCTCATCCACTTTAAGCACCTGCCAGTCCTGGGTGGGTATGTCGGGATTACAGCACTGCAGCATCTTGAGAATCTGTTTCGGTTCCCGGATGCTGGCAGGGGTCCAGAAACGTGCCCGAGGCCTCCTTGGTATCTCACTCCAATCGACAGCGATGAGTCTGGCTCCAGGATAGACTTCCCCAACCTTTAGGACGGCGGACTTGTAAAGGTCAACAGACCGCTGATCGTCACACGCAATTATTTTTATGTTTCCCTGATACCAGCCAACGTCCTTGCAAGCCGGGATTGAACCAGGATCGCGCTCAATCATCCCCATGCAAATTCTAGCCAGGGCTGCCTCCACCCATTTCCAATTGCTGTGTAAAATTTTTCCTTCGGAGTGCCCCTGATCCAGGACCCCGATCAATTTTTTTTCTTTGGCCATTTCTGCAAAGGATTTGCCAGCTTGCATCCTCGACCGCTTGGCTGAAGGTTCTGCACACTCTTTGGCACTCTGTCTCTTGGACTCAGACTTATGTTTTGTAGAATAAAAATCGGGCAGAACCTTTCTGGCCCACACCACCTTCTTTAACCATTCAGTCGTGGGGATTGAGATATCCGAAGCCTCATGACGCCGGAGTATATTTCCAGCAGATCTTCTGTCCGAATATGAGTATTTGATTAGAGTACTGGTATCCTGGTTTCTTTCGTCAAGAGACAGGGACTTATCAGAGCATCTTGGCTTCTCCTCCAAGCCATCGGAAAAGGTAAGATGTTCTTCCATCACTTCTATAAATAAAAACAAAACTTAATCGCAATGCACTTTAAGAAAATTATAACAATACAGACTATTGTATAACCTTTTGTTTTACAAAGCAAATCTCATTCAAATTTAAGATAATTTTTAAATTTTTTGTATCAAATCAGAATGTATAACCGTTTTAAGCAGCGATAGATGTTTTCTCTTGAAGCGTTCGTTTCGATCTGGATTTTGTAAACAAACACTCAGCTTTCAAGGAGACTTTAGCGAGAAGAAATCGAATGAGGGAGGCTTTTGTGTACACAGATCTCTTGAATTCTTTATACATACAATATATATGTGTGTTTATGTATCATATACATGCCTCCAAGTACTTTAAATATTCAGTGAGAAATTCTCTCTGGAGTCATAAGTGCTAGCGCAGCAAACGCGGGAACTGTTTAAACTTATAAACAGATCATATTACTCTTTATACTCCATCGTTTGTTAATTTGAGGGCCAAAATATGAAACTCACATTGCATTAAAAATTGAACAATTGTTAGGAAGGTTTTGAAATCATTTCGAAAATGTATGTAACTGTAAATGTAAATAATTTATAATATGGATACCTTTACATATCAGCTGTGTTTTTCCAAAAATAATGAATGGTACTTAGGTATACAAATGTGGATAATGTTTTAGTTTCTATATTTTTTTCTTTTCATTTAAGAAACTGAAATTTAATCTGCCGAATACGTTTTGGTAGAGTTTCTTAAATTGTTGCTCCCATCCATTTGGTGTTTCGAAATTTAACATTAACCAACGCCTAATCCGGAATGAGTTTAAGTTAACTTCCAGCCAGTAGCCAGCCAGACGCAGGGAAGCAGAATTCATAAATCATAATTTCGGTCATGTCATGGCGTTGCGTGTTCCCGTCAAAATGGGTGCCACTCGGCACCCGCATCCTCATCCTCATCCGCAACGGCACTGGCAGTGGCTGTGGCTGCAGCTACACCCGCAACCTCATCAGCAGCCTTTGAGCCATGTGTACACCTTGATGGCTGAATGATTTATGTAAATGAAATTGTCGGCTAAATTGCAAAATTTACCAAAAATCGGCGAAAATTTTATTGTTCGATTTTAAAAAACTTTTGATGCAGATCGAAGGATAATGCTGTCCTGATTACAAAATGACTCCCTTACCAAAATCCGCTTAGAAATGGCCGAGATATGAGCTTGGAAAAGAGCGCCTTGGCGGCCAAAACGCGGCGCAAATTTCTCGAAATTCGTATGGCAGAAAATCTGAAGTACCAGGCGAACAGAAACCAGCAGAAGGTGGACGATATCAAGCAGTTCAAGCAGTGCAGTGACGTCAGAGCAATTATTATTTTCTGATCTTAAGGGGGGAGCGGGACAAACAGATCTGAATATATAACGGCCTCCCTTTCCACCTAATGCAATGGAGGCTCCAACTTGGGCTTCATGGGGGGGGAATGAGACAATGCACTAAGAGGGAGACAGGTAGACAAATGAGGCTCTCTTGGGGATGGCAGTGCTGAGTGTCTTGGATCCACGGTTGTCACGATTTCTCGGCACGCAGTAACAGCCCCCATACAAAACAATGCATTTAGCTCACGCTGGCTCCAAATCGTGACACGCGCAGAAAAACAACGTGTGTCGTTTTAACTTTGCCATCTTTAAGTGATTATTCCCGTTCTGGACTGGAAATTGGGATGCAGGGATTGGAGAACAGTCGGCCATCATGGATTTTAGTACCGTTCTTTGAATTTTAAGCAAGAATAAGTTGAAGAATGTTCACCATTAGGGGAAAAGGGAGGCAAAATGCCGCCATAATCTAATACTGTCTCCCTTCCTCAGAACAGAAAAATATATGCACTGCTTGTACTGCTTGATTTCGTCCACCTTCTGCTGGTTTCTGTTCGCCTGGTACTTCAGATTTTCTGCCATACGAATTTCGAGAAATTTGAGCCGCGATTTGGCCGCCAAGGCGGGATTTTCCAAGCTCATATCTCGGCTGTTTCTAAACCGATTTTTGAAAGCGATGTCATTTTGGAACCAGGACATCATTATCCTTCGATCTGCATCAAAAGTTTTTTAAAATCGAACAATAAAATTTTCGCCGATTTTTGCCAAAAATCCTGATCCTGATCCCTTGCCAAAATCGCGAAAATCGGGTCAAAATTTGTTTGCCCTGTTTTCCAAATCTTGGGATGCAGTTCGAAGGATATCGGTGTCCTGATAACAAAATGACATCCCTTTTCGAAATCCGTTCAGAAATAGCCGAGATGTGAGCAGTACCCCTTGCCAAAATCGCGAAAATCAGGTCGAAATATGTTTTGCCCCTTTTTCAAAATCTTGGGGCAATCAACGGCATTTTTTCTGCCCTATTTTGAAAATCCTTTCAAAGGATTTGTTTTTAAAACCACTTAACCAAATGCGTGGCCCCAATGATGCTGATGATGTCTGATTATTTACATTCCGAAAAGAGCTCACAATGGACCTACACAATTTAAGAACATGTCGCCGTTGCATGTGGCATGCATATTTAAAGTTTTAATTTGCTATTTACACGCCCACGGACGCGGACCAGACCAATGTTGTGGGTTCCGAAGCGCAGTTATGAAACATTTAGATCCCTGGCAACTGGCCGTGCCGGCGAGTGTCCTTGGGGGACGGGTGGTGCCTGTCTGCCGGCCTGTAGCATTTTTTTGTGGCCCATGCAGTCCCTCCCTTCATCAGAATCCAGCACGCTGATGGCCAGGCACAATTAAGTGCATTTTATGTATGCTGCAGTTGCTCAAGTATGCTAATGACTGTGCCGCACCTTCCAGCCTCAACACAATGCATTCTCATGGAAAGCGCCACCCAATCGTTTACACTTTTAGAAAATGAATGTATATAAGGTTAGTATGTTTTTTTTACTATGGTGAAGTTTATATAAAGATAAAAATAAAAGTAAAGCTCATTCATATATTTATAAACTCCTTGGAAAATAAAGATTTCTTTAAAACGTACTTACTTTAAGAAATTTAAGCCATTCTTGTAGTCAAGTCGCCTAATGTTAAAGCGCTTAAGGCATCTGGATACCAACAAGGATAACATCCTACTCGACGCCTCTCGAACCTAATCGAGCTGCATGAATGAGCCGAATGTGTTGGCAAAAGGGCCAAGACATCAGAACCAGCCAAGCCCATCGAATCGGGCGTAGAGCTGGGGGCAGAGTCGACGGCGGAGGCGGTTGAGATAATGTGGAAATCTGTTTTGCCAAAAATTTCTTTAATGTCAAACAAACAAAAAAAAAAGCAAAGCTTATTGGCGCCTTAAAGTCTGTTTGTAAATTCGAATTTTGATTTTTCTATGGTCGATTGCTTTCTGTTAATTCTCTGGCCCAAAGCTTTTAACTTAATGGTTTTTTAAATATTACAAAACAACCGCAATTGGCCCATGCTGGCCGTAATTATGACAATAGACTTTTTGATCCATTGTGGGTCAGAAACGAAATGTAGTCGTTTTCATTGATTTTTTCCAACGATGTGGTTTTTGTGCTCTATGTACTATGTTTTAGTAATAATTTTAAGAGCTTGTAACTTTAATGAATCCAGCACATTTATCTTGTTTGTTCAGGTTGATAGGTTTTTCCATCCCAAATTGATCTCTACCCAGGCATTTGTGTCTATTCATTAATTCATTTGGCTCGAATTGAGTGCCTAATTGCAATATGTTTCGACTGATTATGCAAATACCCTCGATTTCCTCTTGCCATCAGATTACCGCAGCTGTTGGAAAATTTAGCATGGCTCCCCCGAATTGCGATAATTACTGTCAGCACACCCAGAATGGATTTCATTAAGCTATAGTTGGAAAATACTAGGTAGGTAGCCCGCAGCCAAAATGATACAATTGCCAAAATATTCGCAACCGACTGATGCTGGCTGCATCCTGCCTGACATTGTCAATTAGAAATTAAATGAAAAGTATCTCAGCCCGGTGGCAGAAATTTCCGAAATGTTGGCCATTAAATTAAAACTGTTTCGTGTTGCTGTTTTGTCTGTTCGTGTTGCGCCTAGTTGGCTTAATTAAATGAACAACTTGTGGCAGGCGAGTGGAAAGAGGAGCTCCACTGGATGAGTTGGTGCATTAAAAATACATGATTGACACTTGTGTTGGTGAATAATTAATTTTGTTATAATCAAGCCAAGTTAGTTGCAGAATTTCCGAACCACTCAGCCAACTAAAATAATCTCCGGAGAGTTTTCCCCATTCACTCCCACGAGTCAGAGCCTCTCATCCAAGCCGCATATGGAAAGTAAACATTTCATATCATATCGTTTCACTTATTCCAGCCAGCAGTTTCAATCAATAATCCTTGCCAAGCCGCAGTAAGGACATCGCTCAGCCCGCTCCTCCCCATAGCCTCTCCTTATCCGTGTCATCTGCCAGTGTTTTTGTACAATTTAAATTACATTTGTCTCTCGTAGGGCCAAAGCAATGGAGGAGACAAGTTGCCAAAGTGCCGGAATGCATGTTGCACATACTTGAATATTACGAAGTGTCTACGCCACAGTGTTTGGGAAAAAGAGTTATAATTTTAAAATCTAAAAGCTTTTAAAATTTGTAGTCTTTAAACTAATTAAAGTCTTAGGGCACATTTTTAAACAGGCATTATTTCAGAAGCCCAGAAAGATTTTTTTAAGGGATAACAATCCAATACCTCTACCTTTAATAAAGATTTATTTATATTTTAATTGATAAATTTAAAAAAAATAACATTTAAACATAAACGGATGCCCCACTGTGTAGGTGATTTATACTCGTAGTTGCAGATGTCGCCCTCGTCGTCATCACTTTGAAATTTGCATAAGTGGAAGTTTCTGTTGCTTTGATTTGGCCCTCAGTTTCCAGTCGCTCGTTCTGCGTGCTACGGCCGACGCTTTGTCCTGCCACATGTGGCAGCCTGGCCTGGCATGCGAAATTATGAAAATGAAGATGCAGATACAGATAGGGATATGGGACATGAAAAGAAAAGGGCGGGAGTCGGAAGTGCTTCCCCCGCCACTTCAATCACTGGCATGCGTTTGCAAATATTTGAAGGAATTTCGTTAATGGAATTCGGCTGGCAGCAAAGCCAGGACTTGATTGGATTGTGGCCAGGAGGGAACCGGGAAGGAGTATGTGGGGGAGCAGACGTAAAACTTTGACAATGTACGACAGACAAAAGCTGAATGATGTCCTGGAACAATGTCCTGGCAATGCCTGAGTCTCACAATGCAAAACAAGTTGTCAATCACGCATAAGGATCGTCTTTATGGTATTCCCAAGCAAAAAACAGGAACTCAGTCTCCTTCATCGTCTGATTTCTACCTCAAGGACGTCTTAAAGTCAAGGCAAAATTTAATTAATGCCAAAGTTGGTAACAGGCCACGAAAATGGTGCAGACCGAGCGGCGTCGTCACATGATCCCATGGAATACATTCCGCCATTAGCAGCTGACGCTCTCGCAGGACACGTGCTGGATTCTCTAGAATTTTTTAAGCATTTAAAACAATAACAAGACACGCCGAGAAGCCCCTGGCTATTAACGTTAGCCAGCCTCGTGCCAGGTAATAAATCTCAGCCTGTCAGCCAGCTGCCTCAGCCACAGAAGCAACATCAGCCGCGGCAACAGTGCCAGTACCAGTACCAGCAGCATCCTGCAGCAACATCAATAGTATTTAAAAGGCGGTCGCAGTTTCAAAATTCCCGTAATGTTTTCCGCGCTTTTCCCGGCTCAAATTACCCGGGATTCTGGCGGAGACGCGTTAATCTGGCCCTGGCCTGTCGAGATGTTGCAAGCAGCTTTCAGCGAGGCAGTTGCCACCGCGGCAAGATAAACTGCGAATGAGTGAAAATCAATCAAGGTAAAAGGGCCAAAGACGAGTGGGTAGTCAAAGGAATCTTGTATCCTGAATAGTCTTAAATTGCATCTGCAATTTAAATAGTATTCCTTGATTAAGTGTCTCATCCGGAATATGTTTTTTTTTTATTTACTTGCCAAAGGAAAAGTCTACAAGAATAAGTCCCTATTGAATTTCTTATTTATTTTATTTTTATCTCTATTTATTTATGTTTTCTTGAACCTAGATTGTGTTACACACAATCCACACACACTCTGATTGCCATGCAAATTTTTGCAAATTTCACGGTTGACCTTTCCTCACTTCACAATTGAATCGACAATTGAATCGAACTCGCAATAAAATAAGAGACACGGCTGAGCGGAGCGAATACGAATGTCAATACGCATTCACTGAGTGAGTCGATGTCGTCCCCATTCCCAAATGGATATCGATATGTATATAAATAAGAGTACTATATATTATATATGGAGTGCACAGCCGTAACTAAATAACTAAACTTGTTGGGAGGCGCGGGCGCGGCGGCAAATATTTGATATCCGGCCGGGTGCCGCACCTTTACTTTGAACTTTTCGCCGGGGTTGGCTGGGGGGTGGTATGGATGTGCTGGGGACAGGTGAATGCTAGGCAAATATTGTCTAAGAACCCGTGGGAATACTAGCACACGGCATACGGCACATGGCTTCTGCTTCAGCTCCTTCTCCTTCCGTGTTAAATTTTTTGAACAGGGTAGAGGAGGAATCAATGAACATGCTAGGCTCTGTCTAGTGCTAGTTATTGACTAATAAAATTAATCCATAGATTCTGATTTTGTCAAGATTATAGATTATTTAAGATGGCTTAGTTTCTTACTATAGTTTCTTGTATTTATTTATCATTAAGACTAAGAGCTATTAAGTCTAAGGTATTTCTAATTCGAGACCCATAATTTTTAGCTGTTGGTAATATCAAGTGGCAGGCGGCAATCAAGAGCGACTCCTGTTTCCACAGCTCCCTGCCCCATGGCCCATTCTGTTACCAAACACTGTAACGATACAATAATGCTGTCTCAAAGCCCTCAGAGTGAGAGTGTTCCCGTGGGTGTTCCCCGGTGGGGAAAAAAGGTATGGGTGTGGGTGCGTCGGTGGTGGTGTCCTGTATGCCCGCATAACGTTGCCACGTTTGCGGATTTTATGCCTCATATTGGCTTTTAATTTTACGCGCAACTGCTGAGCCGCAGTGTCAGCAGCTTTGGTGCTCGGCTATCGGTTAAATTATGGCCGGGATCATGCGGCAGGAGCATTATCCTGGCCAACGCCTCCGCAAGCGGCATTGCATTTAGATCTTTGGGCTGTTTGTGCTTTACATAAATAAATGTGTATTTTTATGTTTCCCTGATATTTGAGAAAACAAGTACCCGAGGTCGCTATATTTATTCAAACATTCAGAATTCAGCATTCAGAATTTGCATACAGGGATAATGATTACGGTTGCTATCTCTTTCCCCTTCTTTGTCCTTTTGTTGTCCTGGTAAATCTACTTTGGCTCCTTGGGGCATCCTGGGCGGATGATGATGGCGTGCACCAACAGTGTGCCCCACAAACTGTCGCTGGCTTATTTTATTACCTTCCAGATACACTTGCACTCACACAAACACATGAACAGACACAAAGGAGCGCCCACGTAGGACATGTACATGTGTAGGGAGAGCGAGCAGAGCATTAAAAATGAATTCACCGCACAGTGATTCAATTTGCGGCATTTTACTTTTCATTATCGCAGCCGAGTTGCAAAATTAACAATAATCATTTTTATGTCCCACACATGAAGTTATTAAAAACTGTGCGTGTGTGGGTGGCGTGTGTTTTACTTCATTTATCCTTGGCCATGTTTGTGTGTGTGCGTGAGGATTTGGTTTTAAGCACATTTCCGCTTAAGCTCTTAATGAAAGCGAATGCAATAAAAAGCCGGGAGTCACCGCCACCGCGTCTCAACTTTGGCAAACATTTTCAATTACGAAATCTCATTTGCAATGACAATGACGGCCGAAATTATTATAACCATAAATGAGGTTAATTCACCCGTAAATCACAGTCCTGCGGCTACCAATAATTAATTTAAATGGGCCAGACCATTAATTGCCCTCAAACAAAGTCAGTATGTGGTTTATTTCAATATTTCCACTGGATAAATCAATTCAACTCAACCGTTGAAATTTGAATGTCACTTGGTTAATGATTAAAAATATGTCTTTTTTATTGACTATTTTTATTGACTAAAAGTAAAAAATGCCAATGAACTAAGAGGATTTGTGTCAAGTCAGACAGTTCGTGATAGTCTTAAGACAGACTATTATTTTTTCAACTTTTATTATATTTTTATACATTTTGTTTTGAATAGTTAACCTATACCTAAATTAATTTATTTTAAGAAATAAACAGAATTTTAATAAATAAATCCGAAAAACCATTAACATCCAGAATACTTTTAATTTTTTGCTGAAAAAGGGTTAACCGAGATTCCTTATAAGCTGGTTTTATGGTTGAATATTTATGAATACGTATGTAGATATCTGGGTACAATCCTCGGCAGCTATAAAGTGATTAAACAAGCCCCTGTTGACCCCGAAACGGAAACGGAAGTGCTGCCACATAGCCAGGGATAAAAAGAGAATGGGCTATTATTATTTATGGCGGTCGTGCGGCATGCGGCGTGTGGCGGTCAGCTAGTTTCGTCACACGCGGCGTATGCTTAATGTGCTTTCATAATTCAAGAGCTCAGCTGCAGGTCACAAAGCCAAGTCAAGCAGAGCAAAGGCTTTAAGCCCGGCCAGGACACTTCAAGGATGGAGGGTGAGTGTTTTGGATGTAAACGCAAAACATTGAGAGCAATTCCGGCAAATAAATGTAGCGGAAATGTTGGCAATCGTGTTTGTCTTAGTGTTACGAGGACATCGTCCAGCTGCCCAAAGCTCGAGTAGATTGCGCTTTTTTCTTACCATAATTTCTTATTTTTTCACTGGCAAACGAAGTGTAAATTATTACCTCTATCAGAGTGATAAGTAAGCTAAAAATTCCTTATTTAAGCTTCCTGTAAAAAAAATGATGCCCTCGCTTGAAATGAATTCGCTCCGGAAGCTTACAGCCCTCTTAAAATATTTTCAACTAAATAAAAATAATTTTATATACCTTTAAAAGAGACCATAAATTTGGCAACAAAAGCTCGCCAACTCGTTTCGTTGGCTCATATCACGAAGCTATTAAATAATGCCAACATGAGTTAACTCTTGGAATTGCAGACACTGAGTCTGGTGTCTGAAAGCTTGAATTATAAGCGGATTTCGGCTAGGAGATAGTTAACTTCAAAGGACCATGAACTTGATATACGAGCAGAGTTATGGTGTCAACCGTAAAAACTGTCAACCAAATTTGACCATTAATTACTCTCACTACCTATTTTTGTTTGTTTAATCCCCAATTTAAATGGAATTAAGTTATCTTTCTCAATTTGCATGACTTATTCGAGTTTTCCCAGTTTTTTTTCTTTGACCTTCCTGACTTTTGCGTTCATTACGCTTTCCACATTTTCCCAATAGCTCTGGAAGTTTTGCGAGCCAGGCATTACATTTTTTTTTATAAATTTTTGTTTTTTTTTTTTTACCAGAAACTGAAATGTAATAAAAGATAGTCCTCAGTCAGGATGACTCCAAAGTCCTTTATGTTGTGAACTACTACCATTTTTACACTGTAATGTAGCAATATTCGTGCATTTTTTTTATTAGCTGCAATATGGCTCAAATTTGACCTTTTCGGTCCCTCCAATAAGGAGTAAAAATGCGACTCCTGACCCTCGGGAGGCTCATGTTAATCCGACGCGATACTTGCGCCTTCGTCCGTTTATTGGCCATTTGCTTGGCAAATTTCCCACTTGTCAACGGAAATTGCCAACCGGAAATTATTGTGTGTGACAATGGAGCAGCGGAACGAAGAAAATCCCCTCATACAACTATGCACAGGACTTGCCATTCCAAGAAGGAAAACGTCTTCTGATTGCCGCAGTTTCTGGAGGGTAGAAGTAGCTTTATTGCATAACAGTACCAGAATTACTTCAAGGTGCGTGTAGGATATTCAATGTTAAATTCAATGAATAATTTTTAGCCACACTTCCATATTGTGTATGCTGAATTGATTAGAAAATTCAATTAGAAAAGGCTGTAATTCAATTATGCATTTAATTCTAAAGTTCATACGAATTGGCCCAAAGTGTGTGTTTTAATTTGCATTTCTAATCGCCTTAAATTGAGTTATTCGTGGATTGTCATTGAGTATTCATATGTTTGTTGCCAGTCATTTTAATACAATACATTTTCCATAAAGTCTAATTTGTTGATGTTGTTTTGTTGTGTGCTTTTGCTTTGCATTGTGTGTCTCTGTCGGAATGTGTCCTGTTGCTTGGGGGCTTGTCTGATACTTTGATTAAGAGTCCTTCAACTTAGTTGTTTTATAACCCTAAACAAATAATATATTTTACACTATCCCAATATTTATACTATTAACTAATATTATTTAAAGGGCCCTGTTGGTAGAGTTTTATTTAATTTTCATCACTTCAAATGTGAGAGGGTATAATCATTTTGGTTACAAGTTTATTTGGCGATTTTGTTTGCGGGGCTTTTGTACTTCCCAATGCAAATGAAAACCCATAAAAAATATCGCATCGTATCGGCTTTCCATCGTTCTGGTGTTTTTTGTGGCTTCTCATTTTATTGCTTTCTTTCATGCTTTCATTGCCCGCCATTGAAATTGAAAAACTCGACAAACATTCAAAGCTCTATTGCACCTGTATGTGGGTGTTATTGAAACTTGAATAATTAAAACACTGACTTTATAAAATATTTACTCCTTTATTTAGGAGAGCACAACTAATAGTCCCACTGGCAAAATTAATTGAACTGTTCAGATGAAAAAGTTTTCCCTCCTTTTGATTAACTGAGTTTTCGCAGTTTTTCCTTCAAATGGAAAATGGAAACTTTGTTAATTAAGCATGGACAATTCGAAAGGAATATAAACAATAATGATGAACCAAACGGAAAGCAATGAACAGAGTTCTGTTCAATAGGATAGGTTTTGAAGTGTACCTTTATTTTAAATATAAGCAATTACCTTTAATGTAAATAATAACGCACTTCCTTGGAAATCTTGGAAATTTAATACGTGCCTGGAGCATTTTTCATTTTCTCACAAAAGAATTTTAACTGCTTTGGCTTGCAAAGTCTAATTCTTGCAAAGTAAATTAGCCGATTGTCTCGACGATTAGCGATAAGTTTTGGACATAAAGCAAATTCGCAACAAATATGCAAATATTTGTTTTCACACTAAACTTTAACGATAATCCCCGAATATAGCCCGAAGGATGCAGTCGGATAACAACCAACTCTTTGGCAATTGCTTTTAAGACCAATGATTGGGGTGCTTAGAAGTTCTTAGTCCTGTCTGTTTTTGTTGTCTACTTTTAGGCCATTTAACCAACAACCAGCAGTTAAAACGTGTTTGTATTTCAGCTACTTGGCTACGAGTCACAGATTGTTAAATGGGGCGTATGAGTAACGCTCGGTGTTTGGAATTATCAAATTAATGCCTTAGAAGAGTCACCTATCCCCTTGTTTCGTCTATTTCCATTCACTTCCCTTTAACGGAGAAGAAAAAGTTGATCTTCTTCAGAAAACTTTATCCTACGCCCGTCCCACGGTATTTTATTTAGTACGCAGCTTTTAACTTTTTTATTAAATTCGCCCGCGCACAACGCCCAAGTTTGTTCCTGCCGGTTGTTCCAGGTTGCTTATTAAATAAATATTTGACATAACTTTTTGGCAATCCGGAGCTATTATTGACTACATAAAGATTGCAGAGGTTGCTCAGACTCGTCTTCAAAAAAGCGAGTCAATGGCAGATGTAAACGTAAAACTCTTCGTCGGTTGTCTATAAAATTTTATAAATGGCCTCGCAGATATTTAAAGTCAAATTGGCGCATAAAAGCGGCTGACACTCAGCAGGAGCTTAGGCATTCATTGAAATGCAAATTACCTGATTTATTTGTGTGGGAGGGGAACATTTCTGTGATTCACTTAATTGTGGTGTCAAAATACTTGGAAGCAGCCGTTTAAATTTTAAGAATGTCTGATCATGGATTTATTTATTTATTATTTAGTTTTCTAGGAATTAGAAATAATAATTGGGAAGTGAATACCATTCACGAATCAGAATTTTTAGTTGTCCAGTTTTTGATTAGGAATAATAATAATCTAAAGTATAAGATCGAGAAGGTATAACACTCGTCGATCCGACAAGTATTAGCCATGTTATGAATAATATCTTCAGAAATCATGCCGGATAGCCTTTGACCAAGCCAAGTAACGGCAACTCCTACCCAAGGATATGAACATCAACCAAGGCTTCGTTTCCTCACACTACAATAGTAAACTATAATAAGTTAGTAATAATACTAACTTAATAAAAAGAAAATTTATAATAATGTAATAGTAAAGTCATAAAATAGTGAAATAGTAAACAAAAATGGTTTTAATGAATACATTGTGTATTTTTCAGGTTTGAAAAATATGAATCCAGGCTGTTTCTCCGTCATGTTAGTGTCTTACCCTATCAGAGCATCTGACGCCATAAACTCATCTATTTGGCCATTTATATAGGTCTCCATGCGACCATTAGCAGCCCAGTTGGCAGTTAAATCTGTAAACAAAACACAACCAGACGAGATGCCGGGTCTTTTCGAGCCACACAGCCTTAATTGTTTGAAGAGGGTAGGCTCATTGAAATTCGCCTGGATTTCAAATTCATTACGGAAGTGGCACCACATGGCGAAATAGCGAAATGAATAACTAAAGCCACCGCATCCCATTCAAGGAAAAGCAATAATGGAAATAAGGAAAAAAAAGGTGTCGCAGTTGTGTGGTGGAAATTCAAGGAAAATACAAACAATTAAATAAAACTGGATGAAACCAGGTAATTTTTTTTAATATATTTTTATTTAATTTAGAGAAACACTAAGCTTTCTAGTACAACTCTAGTATTACGTATACGTAATGTATTATTACGTATACGCCATGTTGTCACTTACCACTTAGTGGACCCAATCGGCCACCTATCACTTGCATCTAAATTGCAGGAAAGACTCAACAATGGTAGATATATCTACACTGAAAGAAAAATGCACATAAGAATAAAAAGACTAAATAGTTATTTTACTAAATTAATTTAATTTTATCACACGATAAACTATAAATAATTTGTTGTATCATAGAATAAGTTTTTGTATGTATCAAAATCAAGTAAAAAAAATGTAGGAACATTTTTCCCAGTGCAAATGCACAAGCTCAAAGTAACAATGTTAGCCAATTTGAGGAATGTACGTGGCAAGCACGTAAAAAAAGCAGCTCGTCGACACGGATAAGTTTCGATCTCGGGGCTCAACAATCAATGGGCCATCTTCATATCCATTTCCAAACAAAAGTTATGGCGGAATTTTGTTTACTCAGTATTTGTGTATTTGAGCGGGGAAAACGGCGGACACAAATCCTTGCCACCTGACAAAAGCTATTTTTCATGGGACTTTGTCAGCAGTCCAGAAAAATCAGAGTGCGCCGTTAAATACAGTTGTAAGGCAACCGGAATGTGTTTACAACTTTGGGCCAGTATTGTTGGACAGCATGTAGCATTCAAAACACGTTCATGACATGTACACATCGTACATCTCGGCATATTTCTGCAGGTCTTGTGGTATTTTTCGTCCACACACTGGATCCCTGCCATTTTGGGCCATTTATCGGGAAACCAGTGCACGTTTCAATAAATTACATTTAAAATAAGATGCCATTAGGTGCCAGGAAAAAGGAAATCATTTCACAAGAATTATTCAAAAGTTACATTCTGTAAATTATCAAGTACTCTTTGACTAGTTAGTAATTTGGCAAGTAAGAGAAGTATTATATGTATTCTTAAAAATATAAAAACTAAATTTAAAGGAATTCCAGTTTTGCTTACTATTAAGATCTAAAATTTCATAAATAACTTCACCTTTCTCTTGATTTATAAAGAAAGCCATCGATTTAATTAAAAATAGTGCCCTAATAAATAACCAAAGAACTCATTAATTTCCCAGATCTCAACGATAGTTAATATTTTGTGCGAATATATGGCACCGGCACTCCCCCATCCTTCCCTATTGTACTCAGGGCTCTCAAAAGAACAGCCAGTGATTATTTTTTCGTTCCTTGTATAATTCATTCATAAAATACGCACGATTCCCAGTGGAGAGGGACTGGTTGCGCCAGAATCACGTACCGAATGTTGACAGCCATAGAGCCGGAGCACGTGGCATGCCCCAGAGCGCCCCTTGGCCCTACAACTGCTCCTAGAAAAGAAAAAATAAGCAGAAGCGGCAGAGTTTTCCGCGCAAAATTTCCCAAACAAAGCTGCGAAAATTTCCCCATGTTTGGCAGAAGAGAGCGCCTGCCGGAAAAGTAAGAGAGCCAGTTAAGACGTCGCCAACGTCGGCAGCAGCACGATGCCTGCCGCTGCTACGACTGCGGCTGCTGCTGCCGTTTTCCACTTGCTTTTCAGACTCAATGGACCAGTTTGGAAAATTCGCACAATCAGTTTGTTTTGAAATTTTGCCGCGTTGCGTTCGTTTTCAGAGACGACTCTCCTTTTCACCTTAAAAATATATTTTAACCAAAACAATTATTAAAACAATTAACAAGTTTAAGAATTGAAAGCAAAACACACAAAAGTTAAATAAAAGTTATAAAATGTTTAATAAAAAAACCCATTAAGTGTTATGGCATAATTTAACCGATTTTTAACGCCTAAATGGCTGAGAAAAAAAATAATAAAAATAGTGAAAATGTAAAAAATGTGTTTGTTTGTCATTAAAAAAAAAACAAAACAACTGTCACCTGCAGTTAAAAAATAAATAAGCGGAAAAAGTAAACTAAACAGAGAAATAAATAAATAAAAACTAAACTACAAATATTAAGACAACACGTGTCGTTAAATAGCAGTGAAAAATGAGAAATTTAAATTAAAGTTAATTGCAAAAAATCTTAGATCTCATATTGCCTAGATAACCATTTTTAAGAGTAAGTAAAAATGCGTTTTCCACCTACCTTTAATTAAGAATAAAGAACAGATCCTTAACACTTCGAGTGGCCCTAATTTAAAAGTGCTTAGGGAGAATGGAAATTACGTGCCCGGTTTATTTAATCAAGCAGAAGTGAAACAATAAGTAATAAGCAAAGAAAACAAAGCACGCAGCAAATGCAAATTAATTTAAAAAAATAGCTCAGAGTGGCATTACACCTGTGTTGGTAGGTGGTAGGTGTTCCTGCACTCGTTTAAGCCATGGTCCAAGTCTGTGTAAATAGGGCCCAGAGGAAAAAATAAGCACCAGCGGAAATCAAAGCAAAAACTTGGCGTAAAGCACACATTGGTGAATAAAAAAAGCAGACTTAGTACACCTTCCCTCCTGCGCCACTGATTACGTAATTAAAAGTAAATTGTACAATGCTCTCCGGTCTTGGCCATTAGTCACGAAAAGGCAAATATCATTACCAGCAAATTTATGCAAATAATGAAGCTCGCTCTTCCCAGAAATCTGTTGTTTCGCCCGAAGAAAAATTAACTTAAAGTTAAATCTCTCAATATGTTTCAGTTTCCCTTTGCCTTTCTTGTATCTGGAATTTGGAATCTGGAGCTGAAATCTAACCCCAAGCTGCACATGATTACTCACATGTCAGCAGAAAAAGAAAATTTATGGCCAAGAAACCGAAAACCAAATGTTTGCCATTTCTCTTTGTTTTGGTTACCTTTTGTTTTTACCTTTTGGGTCTGTCTGGGTGGGTCGGAAGACCTTCTACCTTTATCCATTTGTTCTTTTCTGAGGTTTTCCGTGGACGGTCGGGAAATTAAACTATTAAGCTTTTTGCTAGAAATGCCACTGCCACAGCCACTGCTGCTGTTGATGTGCGTAAAGTTTTAATGAGACATAAAGGACATGCTGAAATTATGCTGGCCTTAGGCCCAGTTTCCAGATCCCACTATCAGCCAGCTGTCATTAAGATGGAGAGAAGGCCATTCCTCGTGGGTTCCGTAGACAAATTCAACCAGATAAGTGGAAAGGCCGTAAAAGTTTAGTGGGCCAAATGAACATAAACTGTCGCTGATTACCTGGAGGTAATTTTTTTGGTTGGCTTTCCTGTTCTCGGTTGTGCTGGCAAGGTGTTTAAGCCCGATTTTAGGGTCTGCCAGCAACAGGCGTACAAGTTATGACACTTGCCGCTCAAGTGTTAACCATAAACAAAAGTGGTTTGGCTGAAGGGAAAGCTTTGTCCCTGGAACTGGAGAGACGTCATAACAAGGTCCTGCCTCGGGTTAGCCGCAAAATAAACTCACTACAGGCAAATTATATTTTCTAACAGAAATCAGTTGATTAGACTACCACTTCTAGAGTTTATTTTTTCAATTCCCAAAGACGGCATTAATTATCACGCTGATTATTTTCTTTTTCGATCCTATTTCCTTGCGGTAAGTGCTTTCATTCAGCCATGTTTGTATACACTTTCGGTTTAATTCACTTATTCCAATTGAGTTTACTCAAGACGCATGTTTGTATCACATTCTAGCCCATTCATATTGCGGAATAAAAATTAATCTTTCATATGGCAATTGATCAGCGCGTGTACTCTACATACTATATAGCAAGATTCAATCAACACAGTCCATATTTTATTCTGCAATCAAATATTTTAAATATTTTGACCATCCCATCATCCCATCATCGTCTTCATGCTTAACATGGCGTGAGGCACAAGCAGCAACAATAAACCAAAAAAAAGAAGGAAAGAAAACAATAAATAAATTCAGGCACAAGTATGAGCATTTATCTCTCTCGGGGGCCCGATTCCAATCTATTTATCTGACCATATAGATTTATGTGTTTTGTACTGGCAAGCCCTGAAACGCGTACTGCATTCAATTTCCATTCATTCATGGCGAGGAGTGGGCTCTCTTCCATTCTAATTGTTTAGCTTTGGACTACATAATCGTCTTACAGTTAAGTATAATACTTTACGAGCGATCCCAGCAGTGCAAAATATTAAAGAACCCTCCACCTCATCAACCTCTTCATTCTTCGAGGCTTTGAAGTACATATGATGCATAAGTTTGAATAAAATTTAAACAAACAATCCAGAAATATGTTGGCGGAAAGGATGAATATTTTAGAGATATTTTCGATAATACTATTTTTAAATCTATTTTAAAACAAAATTAAACATTTTCAATGGTAGACAGGGCATCAATTTTGATTGGCTTCTTCTTGAAGAATTTACCTTGTTTTTTGCTTTTTTTAGCTAAAAAATTGTGTGCTTAGTCAGAGACTATGAAATGGCCAAAAGAAAACAAAAAAGTTTTCTAGTCCGCTGCCACTACTAGTCCGATCAATAAACTGACTTCTGTAATTAATCGTCTTGTTTGCTGACTTTGAGCAATTGTTGAAACATTCTTATGCCAAACGGGCATTCCGAAAATCCCTCCGCCAGCTCCCCTTTTGGCTTATCATTTAATTGGCTGTTGTATAAATGGCTCACGAGCAGTCGAGTATTGGCAATCAATAAATATTAAATTATTCAATAAGTACGACCTCTTGGCAGCATGATTTGTCACTTGCCCGAACGCATCTTGTGCTTTTTTCCCGGCATAGAAATATTTAAATTTATTTCCCATTACAATTTGCTATTTCCGCTAGGTGCTTGACCATCACTGGCTAGCATTTAAATTGGATTTTTTTTCGCCTTTTCCCCTGGATCTGTGCAAATATGCAAAATGATTGACAGCACAATTAAGACGGCATGAGCGGCAGCACGAGGGAGGCGACCTGTGCGACGTCGAGGGGCAGGGGCACGTGGCTAGTGCTGCAACCTTATATGGCTGCAAAATTATGGTTTCTGCTTTTGTTCCAATCGCTGCCTTACATGTGTTACGGGAGACAATAGTCACTTAATTTAAACGTGAAATAAAAGTTATCTTTGAAGTCTAAGTTACTTTCAATCTTTATTGACATTTTATCTATAAATTAATCAACGATTTAATACTGAAAATGATATAGATCAATAAATTATATGAAAACAGTAATAATATAGAAGTAGACCCACTAACAGACAGAACTAACACAGTTTCTTAATTAGATGATACAAGATACTCTTTGGATATACTCCGCATCTCTATATATTTTCCAAAGCCTTTTAGATAAATAATACTAATTGAAATTAAAACTGCCTGTCTAAGAATAGTTTTACTTTCATAAAATGTCACAGTTAGGTAAACTAAATATTTAAATGATTTATTATTTACTCTCTAAAAAAAATTATTGCTCCCACAACTCCACAATGATGTAGATCAAATGTTATAAATTATCCGTCACTCGAAAACGAAAAACGAGCATTAAATAGAAACTGAAAAGCATACAAAGTCCTGGACAATCATCCAGCAAATGCTTCACCATGGGTGCCAACAACAGCAAGCCGCAAACAGTCCAGATGGCGAATCCCATTCCTTTTCAGATCACGCGCGAAGTTGTGGAGCGAATTGATCAGTCTGCGGGACACATCACGATGCCGACATCAAACATGTGCGAGAAGTGCAAGCAGCGAGAACGAGGAGGCGCCTCCGCGAGTACGGATGCGGCGCCCAAAACGATTGACCAAAAAGCGGCGGAGGTGGTGGCAGTGCAGCCCATGCCTGTGGCCGCGGCTTGGAAGAGGCGCTCTTCGGAAATCGAGGAAGCCCACTTCGACACGTCGCTGCAGCGGGTACAGGAAATATTCGGCAAGCCGACCAAATGGACCAAGGATTGCGCCGGCGAGATCAGCAAGCTGGAGGAGGACCTGGTCTTCTGCTACCAGAAGTATGCCAACGAACCGCTCCAGTGCGCTCCTCTGGCCAGCCAGTATCACCGGTTTGTGTTCGGAAAGCAGGCCGCCGAGATAGCCAGGCCGAGAAAGGATAGCCCGGACGACGGAGATTCTTCGATAAAGTCGCCAAAAAACCTGGATGCCAAGATAGAATATAACTAGCTTTCTTGAAAATCAATTGAATAAAGGCAATCGAATCGGTATGGCGACATTTTGAATAAACTAGTAATTTATCATATTTTGCCATCATTGTAATAATTTTGATAATTTTGAGAAGGCAACCATAAGTCCGAATCCATAATCTGTAAAGTACATAACCACATAATAAAAAACACGAAACTTTATTTAATTAATGTCGGTTTGTCCCCTGATGTATTTACAAAGTTAACTTGTCCTCTGGCATGAAAGCGAATCAATTATATTCCATTAACTGGACGCACACCCGGAGTGAATGGATCCAATTATAAAGCCAATTGATGGCAATTTAAATAAACATATAACGCATATATTTGTTTAACAAATGCTTAATCCAACAAAAATTAGTTGCATTCGGCTGAAATGTTTTATTCCGAACACGTAGGCTGTTCTTTTATTAGCCTTGGCTGATTGCCAGCAAACAAAAGTCGTCGAACAAATGAATGACAACATGAAGAGCATGAAAGCCTGAAAGTGAAACATGCATAAATATAAAACAAACAGTCCTTGTCAGCGTCACCACTTCCTCTCCATCAAACTGGGCTTGTTTGTGAATGACTATTTCTGTGGGTCACACGGCGTATGCGCGATGTGTCGCTTGCACTTTTCATACCTGACGCCGTCGGAGAGACCTTCCATTATGAACGCATCGCAAGTGAAAATGTTCTGCTAAGTGAGTGGCCAGAGTGGGTGGATGGGTGGTTGGTTTTTTTTGACCTGGGACAGGTTGGTGTTTTGATAAAAAGAAAAGTAAAACCAACACGAGCATTACACATTCTTGGGCCCAGCAATCTTGGTACTGCCTTGAACTACTTTGCGCCACAATGTCTGGCTCAATGTGCATTAGTGCAACTTGCACTTGCCACAGCGGCAAGCAGATGACGCGGCTAAGGGCTCCATGGCAACCGTGGAATATATGGATTTAGCCTCAGAGTGTTCTTTGCAGTCGTACAAGTTTTCCAAAGAAAACATACCTGAAAAAATGGGAATCTTATTTGATAGTTCTTTTCCATTAAGCCCTACATTTCCAGAACAAGATTTCATTTCTTATCTTGCCGTAAATTAATTTTTGAAGAGTACACCGCCAGTCGGTGAAAATAAGGACCTACATTGCGCCCTAAATCATCTTGCAACTTCTTGCGGGTGGTTTACGCTTTTTGGCCTTATTTTCTGGTTCTGCCACATACATAAAGTAAAATTCTTTCGGGTTGTGCTCACGTTGTGAAGCGGTCTCACATATTCAGCCATAAATCCTCACAACTAATGTTCCCACATACTCGCAAAAGGAAGAAAACTTGCCAAATTCCAAAAGTTGTTTGTTTCCATGAGGGAAATTAGATTCTGAGGATTGAATTAGTGGCGCTGGCAGTGCAAGCCAACAGCAAGCAGAGATATTTCGCAATTACCTATGCAAATTCGATTCGATTCGAGCAAAAAGAGAAGTAACTAAGCTACACATTCGAAAACCCATCGCTTATATGTATGAACCGCCAAGTGCCAGTCAAGTGGCTCCGAGGTCGAGTGCTGCCAGCTATTAGCTATTAGCGCCCAATGACAGAATCGTTGGCGCGCCGATATCTGATGCTTTTTTGATTGAGCTATTGGATAAACTAGCCAGATAGTTGAGAGCTGTCAGCGACGCCGAGCGTTTGTAGTTTAAATGCAATTTTCATTTAGTCTACAGAGAAGAGAGAGAGATACATCGAAACGAATTGATTTTGATTGACCCTCATCAAGGCGACATAAACTGAAAAAAATAAACACAGTGCTAACAAATATCTTAGTTCTTCTATTTCCCATAAAATATTAAAACTTAAAATTATATTATATTCCTAAAACCCTAAGGCGCTGTTACTTTTTTCAGTGAACTTAAGTGAAATGTTTCATTTTTCATTTTACAATTTAAATTTTTATTCCATTAGTTAACTACTTTAAATAACTTCAATAATATTAAGCCATCATACAAACTGAAAACTAAACCCATTGGAAATGAATTCCCATTATCCCTTTCTAATCCCAGCTCCTGACATCCCCGAAAGCAAACATTTATTATTTAATTTGCTAAAATATGCAAAACTAATACTGGCTTTGCTTTCAATAATTCCATAATCGCCACTCAAGCAAATGCAAAATCCAATGACAATTATTCTAACAAAAAGGCTGTCGGACTTGTGGGGCAACCACAGTTCATTGCACGTTGCACATTTTATCTCGCTGCGAACCCTAGATTATTTGTCTCGGTTTTGGGTTCATTTGTTTCGGTTTGCAACGTGCCTCGCATTTTTCGATGCCAACTAACCTTAGGCAGGGCGTTTTTTCCCAAAGTTAGTGCACTCTTGTAGTTCATTTACATTTGGGGCCGTGGAGTCGCCAGACCAGCCAGATTAATGGTCGGGCATACATCTCCCCTATATTTTGTAGGGGACTAATGCCCCCGTATTCATTACTTCATATCGTAGGGCTGACATCGCTATTAAAGCCTGCAAGTTATTAGGAAAATGCGTGAGAGCCGGTCTGGGCAGGGCAGCATTCCCAAATACCGAAAATACCAACACGAAAGCGTAAAAAACGAAAATTTATTGACGCGCACTTCCGCAAACAACCGCAAAAGGCTAGACAGCAGCAACACCAACTGCAGGAAGCTGTGTGTTCGAGCAATGGCAGAAGAGCAGCATTAAAAATTCATACAGAACCCTAAACCGACACGGGAGATACTCTTTTTTATTATTGAGAATCTTTTTCGCAAAAAGATTGTCTAAAAAATAGTTCCAAAGCCTTAGAACTGACTAAGGAAACCGAACACCATTCCCCACACACACTATAATATTATTTTATATACAATATTTAAGTTTAAAGTACATGGTAGATAGCTATGCTATGCTTGGCTATACTTTTAATTATCTAACTTTTAGTTAACTATCTAGCAACTTATTTAAGTAATATAGAACTATAAACTATGATTATAAATATATAGAATCAAATCCTAACCTGATATACCATAGTAAACTATAAAATACTTATGTTTCTCTTTTAAATAAAGATCTTTAATTTAATCTTAAATTTGCTTGTAAAGAAAATCCCAAACCAAATATAAATATATTTAAATTTGGCAACTTATTTGGGGTTTTCAAAGTACAATAATACTTAATGTCTCTTATATGCCTTTTAAAACATACCCAATAAGTTTTTAGGCATACCCCTTGAGAGCTGCCGAAGCAATTGGAAGGGAAAACATTTATAAAACACTTTTGGCCATTTCTCTTCATTAACTGCATACCAGGCGAGACTACTAGCGGAACAAGCCCGCCCCTCCCACAAGGAAGTCCCCGCCGCTGAATCATCCCCGCCCCACATCCTCTCACCCGGTCCGCCCCGGTCATAGTTACCAAATTCCCCCCATCTTTTCCGCTCAAAGGCATCTTTACGGCTGGGAAGTGCGTTGTTGGGCCCCCAAAGAAACCCCTTAATGAAGTTCTTGGCCAAATTCTGTGCTGGCCACTTGATTGTCGGACATGGAGTAATTGATGATGAGGGATGAGGGAGGCTGGCCACTCCACTGCCTATTGGGGCAGGAGGAATTTACGCAGCGACACTTTTTTGACAAATCACTAAACGCAAAACAAATTCCAATTAAGTCGTTGCTCTTGGTAATAATATTCGCAGATCATATTCCCAAGGGCTAGGGCTTTCGGTTACCGCAGCCGAGACGTGTTGCAATTAATTTTCGGCTCTGTCGGGCAGAAAAGGGTATCATGGTGCACCGTGGTGTATGTTAACATACCCATCAACAGTTCTCTAAAAATAAAGTGAAATTCAAGCCCAGGAAAAGTGATGCTGGAGGTGAGGAAAATGAACAATGAAAAATGCAAAATGCAACGCCCCGTTAATAATTAATTGCATAATTAACCGCAAATTAAGCCACACACGAGTGATGACAGTGGATAATGGCATCTGTAAAAAGTTGTTAACACAGTTGGCCGACAGACCGACCACTTGCCCAGATAAATAAAAATATCAGACCCGTCTTGCCGTCACAGATCACTTGGAAGTTTTATTTCACTTTTCATCGATACTGGGCTCATCACTCGACCGAGGAGAGGCATAGCAATAAAAAACCATAAAACAAATATTGAATTTCAAGCAAATATTATTTTTCCTGTTTTTGCTATTTTTTCTACTTTCAAAAGCTATAGCAGCCTCTATTATTGGGTTTTTTGTTGCTGTTGCAGTTGCCTCGTATTGTTTGTTGCAATCATGGACCAGAAAAATTGGCAGAGAAACAAGTTTTGCACACAATTTGCCTCCACAGCTCTCTTGGAAATAATCAGTCGTTCTCATAACAGGGGAAAGGGTCTTAAATTTCTTCTATTTTCAAAATCCACATTATTAAAGTGGATAAGTTTATTAAAATACTTAATCTGACAAGAGGATACAAATATTCATTATTAATCTTAAAGATTTAAAGGGAAGTTTCGCATCTTGAGAGGAATACCATAGATCGATTTGTAGATCGATTCTCTATCATTATGCATCAAAAACTAAAAATATTATATAATATTATATATTATATATAATACATAATATAAACATTTTTACAAATTTTTAGCCGAAAGCTCTGGGGGTTCCGATTCTTGAGAGGGATACCTTAAACGATTTGTAGATTGATTCTTTATCATTCTCCATCAAAACCTCAGAACGAAATATTTTTTTAATTTTTTGTCAAAATTTCTCCATATCTGGGTGCTCCCCTTCCAAAATCATGAAAAATGCATGGGAGGACAATATGACCCCCAGCGATGGCTATATCTTGGCCAGTTCGCATCCGATTCTTGAGCGGAATACCTTAAACGATTTGTAGATTGATTCTTCATCATTCTCCATCAAAACCTGAGAACAAAATATTTTTTTAATTTTTTGTCAAAATTTCTGGGTGCTCCCCTTCCAAAATCATGAAAAATGCAAGGGCGGACAATATGACCCCCAGCGATGGCCATATCTTGGCCAGTTCGCATCCGATTCTTGAGCGGAATACCTTAAACGATTTGTAGATTGATTCTTCATCATTCTCCATCAAAACCTGAGAACGAAATATTTTTTAATTTTTTTTTAAATTTCTGGGTGCTCCCCTTCCAAAATCATGAAAAATGCATAGGAGGA
Organism: Drosophila ananassae; assembly: GCF_017639315.1. Lineage (NCBI taxonomy): Eukaryota > Metazoa > Arthropoda > Insecta > Diptera > Drosophilidae > Drosophila > Drosophila ananassae. The sequence goes on along the minus strand of NC_057927.1, from coordinate 13,392,086 downwards.
CAATATGACCCCCAGCGATGGCTATATCTTGGCCAGTTCGCATCCGATTCTTGAGCGGAATACCTTAAACGATTTGTAGATTGATTCTTCATCATTCTCCATCAAAACCTGAGAACAAAATATTTTTTTAATTTTTTGTCAAAATTTCTGGGTGATCCCCTTCCAAAATCATGAAAAATGCAAGGGCGGACAATATGACCCCCAGCGATGGCCATATCTTGGCCAATTCGCATCCGATTCTTGAGCGGAATACCTTAAACGATTTGTAGATAGACTCTTCATCATTCTCCATCAAAACCAGAGAACGAAATATTTTTTTAATTTTTTGTCAAAATTTCTGGGTGCTCCCCTTCCAAAATCATGAAAAATGCAAGGGCGGACAATATGACCCCCAGCGATGGCCATATCTTGGCCAATTCGCATCCGATTCTTGAGCGGAATACCTTAAACGATTTGTAGATAGACTCTTCATCATTCTCCATCAAAACCAGAGAACGAAATATTTTTTTAATTTTTTGTCAAAATTTCTGGGTGCTCCCCTTCCAAAATCATGAAAAATGCATAGGAGGACAATATGACCCCCAGCGATGGCTATATCTTGGCCAGTTCGCATCCGATTCTTGAGCGGAATACCTTAAACGATTTGTAGATAGACTCTTCATCATTCTCCATCAAAACCAGAGAACGAAATATTTTTTTAATTTTTTGTCAAAATTTCTGGGTGCTCCCCTTCCAAAATCATGAAAAATGCATAGGAGGACAATATGACCCCCAGCGATGGCTATATCTTGGCCAGTTCGCATCCGATTCTTGAGCGGAATACCTTAAACGATTTGTATATTGATTCTTCACCACTCTCCATCAAAACCTGAGAACAAAATATTTTTTTAATTTTTTGTCAAAATTTCTGGGTGCTCCCCTTCCAAAATCATGAAAAATGCAAGGGCGGACAATATGACCCCCAGCGATGGCCATATCTTGGCCAATTCGCATCCGATTGTTGTGTAAAATACCTTAAACGATTTGTCGATTGATTATTCACCATTCTCCAACAAAACCTAAGAACGAAATATTTTTTAAATTTTTTGTTAATATTTCTGGGCTGTCTTGATGGATTCTTGATAGATTTGTACGTTGTCAATGTATCCGATTTTTGTATCGTTTAAAAAACGCTGCCATTTAACCGGAATCTTCGGCTTCTTTCTATTTATGTATATTGAGAAATCATCTATTTCTGGGAATTAATATCTATCGAAAATTTACTTCCTATGAATTTATTTGTTTCAATTTAAAAGCTCTATCCCGAAAACCATCTCCGCATCCTGGCATTGCGAAAATAATTTGTTTTCTTTTTCAGAAAACCAGAGAAAATATCATAATTATTGCACAGCCATTAACAAACAAACAGAGACTTTAATTATGCCACTCGGCCTGCTCTCGACTGTATCTCTGTGTTTCTCGACCCACCCACAGCACACTTGGTAACAAAAGCGTTGGATGTGTGGGGCGGACTCATTAAAGTGACTCTCACCCGTCCACTGACATGCCTTGACTTTAAACGCAGCGTCGTCATTAAAGCCTCTCCAGCTCGTGGATGTGGCTGTGGAAGGCATGGCAGCCCCGTTGCCACTTGAATTAAGTCGGAAAAGTGCACTGTCAAAGCGCATTTCATATGCATAAGGGACTCCTTCCCATTTTCACTTTCCCCTTGCCACACTGCCTCCTCTACCACCTTGCCCCGATATTTTCCCGCCATATGGTTGGTGCCTGCGGTTGGCCCACTCCTGGCCTGCCAGGGTTACGGTCTCCCAGGCGACAAATCCTATCGAAAAATAACCCCATACACACATCACGCAATCTAGACCCAAATTGCAAAGTTACTTCTATGAATATTTTTGAAAGTCCCATGTGCCTTAATTTGAAATTTTAGCCGAAGATGGTATACCCTAAATAAATACTGTATATATAATAAAAGAGAAGCTTCTGGAAGTTATTTAAAAGACAAAAACTATAAAACGATACTTTTTATATTTATAAAAACTCAAAAGGTTTGATAAAATTGTGTTATGTTATTTTAAATCTTAAGCTTTCATCAAACTAAAGGAATCTCTTAAAGGAACTTCTAGATCCTTTTTATATTATTTTTAACTTTCATACAAAATCCCATAATCCTTAATTTAGTCCATGGTTCCGTGGCTTTCAAACAAAGCGACCGCGTCCCATTTATTTTCATTTTTGCTAAGTAAAGAAAAAATCGCATTTCTCCCCGAACGCCGAAAATTGCAAATTGCGGATGCATCGTGCATGTGTGTTTGCCAGCCTGTGGCTAAAACCACGCCATAACCCCCACCCCACCGCTACTGTTGCGGTTGATTGGCCAAATCACTTGTCGGCTAGCTTTGAGCACATTTTGGCGGGCCCTAACCAGAGAGAGAGTCAGATCCCAGAGCGACGCCATTCACTTTGTGCATTCCGAAAAAACAGTTTTCAAAAGTACATACTACGTAGAGACTTTTCGTGATTGAACAATATTGCCGCCCATCCGGACTCTGTGCATTTGACCTTGTACGTGGTGTGACAAAAAAAGTAAAAAAATTGTCGTGCAATTTGCCGACAAAGTTTTGGGCCATAATTTAAAATGGTTAGCGGCGCATAAAGTTAACCAAAAAGTCATCTGCCGACCTCAGTGCTTGCATAAATCTTTTGGGTGGACTGCAATTTTAATTAACTTTTTGGTGGTGTGAGTGCTGTGGTGGGTGGATGCAGGATGCAGGACTGAATTCTCATTATTAGTGGCGACAACAAATTTTTCCAGCCGCCAATAGAAACAGAAAATGGACAAAAGCAACAAAAAAGATGGCGGAATTGACGAAAATGGGGGGCGAAGAAAAAAAAAGGAACCGCATTTTAGAAGCGCGTGGGTGAAGTGACAGCTGACGGGCGAATTTGGTCCTGACACAAGCACAAAGGCCCCTCGCTCTAGGCTCTAGGCAGGACGATAGGGCAGGGACAAGGGATTGGCTGAAGGTCAAAGGGAGACACTAAAATGGGGCGTCCTTTGTTGGCCGCGCCATTTCAAGCACATTCAAATCGAGCCCTCAGCCCCTTGTTGACATTGCCATCGCCGCTTCGACATCATCATAGACAACCGATGGATGCATCCCATTGAGCTCAACTCTTCAGCTGTCATCCATTGACAAGCGCATACAAAAATTTTATATTTTCCTACCCATAGAAGCTCTACCTTTTTTTTATAAAAATACATTTTCTTGGCACTAATTACGGTCTCTGTAAAAATTACTCATCCGCACTGTGGGCTTTTATAAATTATCACATTATTTATACAAAATGTATTTAATATTTATTTTAAATAAAAATGAAAATACTTATTCCCTTATGATTTGTTTGCTGACAAGCAAAAAAACACTTTTTATTAATGAAATTAAATAAAAAAACTTCCTTTCCTCCCAAAGGACTTTGTAAAAACATACTGCCGAGGCTGCAAGTGCGGTTATTAAACATGTTCCCACATATTTAAAAACAAAATAAATACATTTATTGACTGTTTGCTTTGATTTTGAATGTTTACAGGCAATCGTTGCAAAGTCAACAATAGTCGTTGTCCTGGATAAAGTCGCACAGCTTTAGAATGAAATGGAGATGCAAAGCTACTCTGGTCATGGACCAACAGCAGCAACAACAGAAACAGAAACAGCAACATTCACAACAGCAACATTGTCGGAGCTTCCTTTCAGTTGTCGCCTGGAAAAGGCGGCTGAGCCTGAGGGCTGGCAGCCGCTTATTAGCTGCGAAACGTATCCTGCAACCAGCAGCAACATCTACACAACCGGCAACAACAGCAACATCCTGCCCGACATCAGCAGCAACAGCATCAGCAATAGCAGCATCATCAACAACACATTCCAGTGTACTCGACAAACATTCGATGCGACAGCGGCATTCTACACATGCGAGCAGGATGAGGAGAAATCATTGTCTGGGCTCTGCGCACTGAAGCTGAAGGCCCGACTGTTGCAAGTGCCACAAGCGGCGTATGAGCAATTTCGACTGGCAATCAACGAGGTCCTCAGTGATAATGGGAGTGATACACTTAGTGATAGTTCGAGCTGCGAGCACGAGGATGGAACTCTATTGCAATGCGACGAGATTGAGCCACGGAACGAGGCATTCATGTGTCACCTGCAGCAGCCACATCAGAGACTGCAATGGGGGGAACATGAGGACCTACTAACTGTCGCCGCCAATGACAGCCAGCTGGAGGCCTCCTTTGGCAGTGGGGACTATCAAATCGAGCTAGGAGGGAGCCTGTGGTCTTTGCTCAACGCCAGCACCGAGCTAATTGATCCCAAAAATGGCACCTTTGGCATTTTAAACGCCACGAGCTCCAGTTTGGACATGATCCTGGCCAACTACACAGCATTGACCACCACCACCGCCGCCTCAACAGCAGTCACATCCTCGGATCTGGGGGTGTCTAGGAGCTTCCTGGACTACAGTCCCCACGGCTACGACTGGCTCTTCCTGTTCGTGGTGTTCTTCATCTTCGCCGGAGGGCTGGGCAACATCCTCGTCTGCTTGGCCGTCGCCCTAGACAGGAAGCTGCAGAATGTAACCAACTACTTCCTCTTCTCGCTGGCAATCGCCGACCTGCTGGTCAGCCTCTTTGTGATGCCTATGGGCGCCATACCGGCGTTTCTGGGTGAGTAAGAATAATAGTACTCTTAGATTAATAGTCCTAAAAGAAAAATTTGTTTAAAGAATTTTGCCTTTAAAAGGTTTTTGGTTAGTTTTTACACACATTTATTCTGTATAATATTCTGATCATGATGGTTCTATTTATGTTAAAAAATCAAATTTAAAATCCATAACAAAAACTGTTTGTACTGTACTTTCGAAAAACTTTTATTTTTCAAATATAAAGTGAAAGGGTTCGTTTAAGTAATAGTATCATTAAAAAATGTCAAAATTTATTGAATCTTTATCACGCCCTAGAAAGTTTAACGTAGAGGGACAAAATAATTAAGAAACTTTCAGCAGAAGTTTTTTAACAAAACTTGTAACTACTATTATATTAAATGCACTTAGTAAAGACTATACACAATAAACAAATTGGTTATATTATTTATTTAAATAAATTCAAGAAATGGTAAATTTCTCCCTGTGTCTCTGAGTTGGCTCCACCAACCCACTCATCCAGCACTTGTTTTTCTTCAAGTGCATAGTCCTTCAGCCATCAAGTGGCAATGCAAGTCAGCGACTAATGCATTTGCACATGAATTATTTCGACGCCATTTCCTCTGCTCTACCAGGCTCTGCTCATCTTCAGCTCTGTCTGCCACGCCCCCTCACTTCCGTGCCACCCTCGAGCCCTTGGCTATTGTCATGAGTTGTTAGCCTCGTTGGGGGCTTCCGGATTGGCTCACTTAAAGCAAAATGCAGCATAGATGCCTGGTGCCTGGAAGCTGGGAGCCCCAAACGACTGCGGCAGAAGCAACAAACTACTAGTGGAATGACAAACGCGTGACTCTCTGTGTTGATGTTTGAAGTAGGAATTTGTTCTGTCCCTCTTCTGGTAGAGGGTTTTATTTTTTCAGAGCAGCTGTAAAAACTAGAGTGGGGAATAAAACTTGTATTCTCGACCGGTGCTCTAAAGAAATCACTTGACGCTGCCCAATTTTAATTTGTTTTCTTGCAAAGTCTTTAAACCGAAAAAATCCACGAGTCTCCCAACTCATTGAGTGTTAAATATGTAAAATGTTCAATAAACAAACCCAAACTCGGCCAATTTGCATATGCCACTGATAAGACCTGAAAACAAAATCCCACCTCCCCACAGAGCGAACCCAGCGTTGCATAAACAGATCAAACGTTCGCATAAATTAAGCATAAATTCATCCTCCTGGCAGGATTTTAGAACCAGAAACCACCAGGACCAGCCAAAGGCCACCACATGTTGGTGGATTGAGAGCCAGGATGGCCCGGGCCCGTTAACAGCATTGGGGTAGAACTCATTTGGCTTTCAGGCGCATTAGTTTCCTGCTCTGACGTTTTATTTATGAAAATCTACTTTTAGGTTATTAGTTCTGCGACTGCCGACAAAGTGAGGGCTGTTAGTAAACTTTATGCTCTTCAACAGGTTTTCACTCATTTATGCTCATTTAATTTTTCATGGAATTTAATAAACTAAAACGGCAAACCTAACTGAAAGGAGGAGTAATGAATTTACACAAGCAAGGACAAAAATTTCATTAAAAGTTAGAAAGTAGGGTGAGGCTTAGGTGCTTAAAGTGCTTTTTTTTATAAAATTTACTGAATTTAGTTTAATTTGCATTATTTCAAAGAAATGTTCACGGTTTTTAAAATAAGAGAATACTATTAACACAGCTGCTAAATTTAAATTAATTTAAGCTCCCAAAACCCTTTGCTTTGTGCTCTTTTTTTTTCATTATTTTTGTAGATTTCATTGTTTATTCTTCGCTTGCACTTTGACTGTGACCTGTTTTATGCAAGTTATTTCGGTTTGGCTTTCACTTATTTTCGCTTTTTGTGGCCCGCCACTCGCATTTTCAGCATAAGGACGGAGCCTGGCTTTTTTCGCTTATTTTTTGGCACGAGAAGTCGGCGACAACGGCAAACTAAATGTAACTAAAAGTCTTAAGTGTGGTTTTAGCCACAGAAGCAACAATAACACAAACAGCTGGCCCGGTCTGGGCCAACAATTAAGTTGAAAATGGGGCCAGCCCTCCAAGTAGGTCTTTGCGGAGATTTTGGTTTAAATAAACAAAGGTTATTGTTCACTTCACCCACTCCTCACACACTCCAACTTTGCAGCCAAGTTACGAGCATTAGCCGAAGCCATTAAAATTTTTTGGCTCTGAAAGGTGGTCGGAAAAGTGCGAAAATAAAATAAACCGAATTTACCGCAGACTCGACCAAAAAGTATATAAAATGAATCCCAGGCCTAGGCATTGAATTCCAGGCCCAATGGCATTTGTTTTAGGCATTTGCTTTTGCTCCTGTTTTTGCCACTTGAGGTCGACCCGCACAACATGTCGTATGCGTAATAAATACATTGACATGCCCTCACACTTTCTGTGTCTGCCTGTCTGTGGGGGTGTGTGTTTGTGTGCTTGTCTGCTTGTGTGTGTCAGTGACAAGCGTATAAAACTAAATACGACATGATGGCCAGCCCCTCCCCCACGTCCACTTAACTCCGTCCAGCCTTTGTCTGTGGCAAGGACCCTCATGTGTCTATCTCTGGCCAAATAGCGTGTAAAGGCCCCACGCCCAGCATCCATCGCCCAACGCATTTAAGCGCAATTTGTACTAATTAATACTGAATTCGACTCCCGGCAGAGCAGCAGCAATGGGGTTTTTGTTTCCTAGCGAGTGCTTCGGTCCTTTGGATTGTCCGCCGCCTATTGATGTCAAGGTGAATGAGTCAGTCGTGTGTTAAGCAGGACTCACAGGCTGAATGCGAATTAAAGCGGCACACATTTCAAGGCGGGAAGAGGACATTATTATGGCGGGTTGGTGAAGTGGAAAACGAAAGCAATCATAGCTGAACCACCTTTAGAAATTTTATGCAAAAAGGGACATTTAATCAGAGACACAGCAATAACAATACACACTTTTTCGGGCCTTTTCAACTATCACTTATTCAGATTCAGTGAATATCCTTTTTACCTTCAATTTCGGTTGAGCCGACAACCACTGAAAATTGTCATTGCTCTATCTTTCCCCAAAAACCACAATAAACAATTCCATTTTGTTTCTTTTACTTTGACATTCATGACTTCTTTAACGAGTTTTCGCCGCAATATGTAGTGCTTTGAAAAATCAACCGACCACAGGACTCGGGTCGAGTCAAAGAATATGTTTGGCTTTAATTAAACTGTCTCTTTCCAGGGTATTGGCCACTTGGCTTTACTTGGTGCAACATTTATGTGACCTGCGATGTACTGGCCTGCTCGTCGAGCATTCTGCACATGTGCTTCATCAGTCTGGGGCGCTACCTGGGGATACGGAATCCGCTGGGCTCAAGGCATCGATCCACGAAACGCCTGGCCGGGATTAAGATAGCCATTGTCTGGGTGATGGCCATGATGGTCTCTAGTTCCATAACTGTATTAGGTAAGTATTGTGTATTTCTATTAGATTTATATTTTTTTATATTTCCCGTTAAAATCATAGGTTTGGTTAACGAGAAAAATATAATGCCCGAGCCAAACATCTGCGTCATCAACAATCGCGCCTTTTTCGTCTTTGGATCCCTAGTGGCATTCTACATTCCGATGCTTATGATGGTCACCACCTACGCCCTGACCATTCCCCTGCTCCGGAAAAAGGCCAGATTTGCAGCCGAACATCCAGAAAGTGAACTTTTTCGAAGGTACGCAAAAATTGGAATCATAATCTCCATCCTATTTGTCCAAATCCTATTTGGCAATCCATAATAATGATAAAATGAAATTATAAAAATTTACTCAACACACAAACTTTTTACTAGCCTTAATCCGTATTTTTTATTCTGGCTCCATTAAATGCAGAATTTTCTATCATATCTGGCTGTCAGAGGGCAGAGGGCAATCGAAGTGCGCCCAAGCGTGCTAAATTAGCCTTAACTCAATCAGCCACCAATTTATCCATCCATCTCATTTGCTTTAGCATTGCTCAACTTTTTTGTGCAGTGAAAAAAAATATTTTAGATGAACTCACCACTTAGACGTCAATATTTTAAATTAACTTTAATAATCTATTTTTGATTTAAGACAGTGCCGACCAGTTTATTGTAGTTTATATCTATTATAAAATAAATTTTTCCACAACTCTCTGATTTTTTTTTGTGTATTCCAATCTATAGGCTAGGAGGACGATTCACCATTAGGCCCCAGCACAGCCAGCAACAATTGCAGATGCACAGCAGCTTTTCCAGCGCCAACAAATTCCTGGCTCTGAGCGACAGCAATCGCAATTTTAACAATTCGGCTGGTGGCGGCGGGGGCGTGGGTGGTGGTGCCGCTCGGGGAGGTGGTGTCGAGGTGTCGGAACGACCGTTGATGCAACAGCGAGAGACCAACACGAGGGGCACGGTTGGGACGGTCAGCTTTCGTAATGTGGCCAATGGCGGGGGTGGGGGATCCCGAGGCACCTCCGCCGGTCGCAGCAGCTTCCGCCTGGCCGGTGGCGGAATCTTGCGCCACTCCTCGACCCCCGCCCCCACCACCAAATCGCACTCGAGCAGCTTCTGGCGGAAGCATGGCGGCAATCCGAACCTAATGGACAGGTGAGTGGGAAACACTTGAGAACTTAATTAGGGGCGAGGTGCAATCAGAATGCCAACTATGATTGGAATTGCCTCACGATGATGTTTCCATCAGAGCACTGAGAAAAGTTTTGAGTCTAAAATTATGAAGTACGACTATTAAAATAAAGTGAAGTGTTTTAAATAAAACAATATATTGAAATAAATATTATTTGAAACCCAATATTTAGCTAGAAGTGTAAGCTAGATAATACATAACATGTATGTACCTATTTTTCTCTAAGCATAAGAGCAATTTAATTAGTTTGCAATTGTGAAACCACTTCATATACACCTCAACCGCAGACGCAAATTACCCCTTGCACTGAAGATAAATTGATTTTCGGCCAAACAGCCTCAGATCCAACCAATTATACCAGAACTAAAACAAACTCCCCAATCAATGCATCCATGATTAACTTCTGCATATACAATGCTTTTAAATTTATTAAATTTGTTTTGCCAGGCTTTTATTTCCGCCGGGAAAAGTTTTTCGGGGAAACAGGTTCGGCGCCATTACGGCAAACTTTTGCGACTTCTTCGTTAAATTCGTTATTTAAATTGTAAGTGGAGAACGCTGTTTTTTTATTGACTCTGACTTAAGTCAGTTTCGGCATGGTATACCTTAAATATTTCGCATTGAAATCCAGGAATAATCAATTATACTTCTTGGGGCAATTAAATGCACATTCGCAGCTGTCGCATCACATGGCGTATACATAATTTCAGCTCGCCTTGGCCGGAACATAAATCACTCATACGTCATGTGGTGCAGGCAGACACAAAAAAAAAGGAAACACGAAACCGTTTGTCGCACCATTTCTCCTGTGACTGCTGCTGCCACATTGTTGTTTTTTTGGGCAATAAGTGGCGCATAAAGTGCAAAAACGGAAACCGCAAGAAGGGAACAAATGTCGCATCCGACATTGTTGCCACAAAACTTCCGAAAAAGAGCATCCGTTGCGCAAGCAAAGTGCAGCCCAAAAAGTACCACAGAAATTTGCAAATGACTCGCCCTGCTGGGTTTCAACGGAATATTAGCATACCCAAAGCCAGGAGTGGAGTAAGTCCTCGTCTTAACCGAAACCTGATGAATGTCACGATTCTGCAGTCCCCCCTTTTTGACGAACAAGTTGTCGCATAAATGTATGAATTCTAAATGAGCCTAGAGTCCCAGGTATATCCCTCATCCTCCTGAGAACTGGGTCAACTTTTAAACACCCTAACAACAACAAAAATATGACAAAAGTAAGGCGGACGAAACTTTTTGCTTGGAAAATTATTAGTTGGACATTTGACGCCACTTGGGCGTTGCATATTTAAATGTTTCCGTGTCGCTGAAGCGCCAGGCAGAAATTGAAAAACTTTATACTTTATTCGCAGAGGCAGCAACAGTTACAAAGTCATTTTTTGAGGGGCAGGAGCACTTCGGGGGGCTAGCTGCTGCAACATTCTAGCGGCCTTCCAAAAAGTTGCATTCTGGGGGTCAACTGAGAGAGTTGAGATCTCGTTTTTGATTGTCCTGGAGCTGTCATCCTCGAAGGAGAAAATTGAAGCTCTGAATAGCTGAAATGTATAAATCTTAGGCATTTTTACTCTTTAATAAAAATGAATTTTCTTTTCTTTTAAAAACCTATCCGCTTTAACATAACATCAACTTAGATTAGGCATTTAGTGGAAACGGCCTCTAAGACTTCCTCCCACTTTCTCGACACTAACATAACTCTCGTTTAATACATCACTTGGGTGGGAAGTGTTCCCTTCCACATCCATTTCCATCCGCCCATCTGGCAAACAAAACATTTAGCTAAATTGCCAGATCCCCAGCTCAGCGAGAATACATATGCAAACAGATCCAGAAGCAGGAGACTCATAGGACTCGCCCCACGAAAAACTGAAAGTCGTTACATTTGCCTACCATGCCACCGTCCCCAGCCTGACCTTCTCCTTGCGCCTTCATTACATTAAAAGTCAATTTTATCAACTGTTGAGTTTGGTGTCGGTGTTGGTCGGAAGGGTCCCGGCAATCAAAAGACTCAAATCTAATATCAAACACTCGCTCAACGAAAAAAGAAAACAATCAGAATATGCGACTTTGTAGGTACAGTCGGAAAAAATACTCATTTTTTAAGAAAATTTGTTGGTAATTACTCTAAGCTTAGAATTTTAATCTAAATATGTATTTTTCCAAAGACTACCATAAAAATAGTAGAAAATTATTATTAATATTTCTTAAAAGCACTATTTTTTGAGTGTACTTATTTCGTAACTCTCTTCCCTGTTTCCTCATCAGCCACCCGAATCGACGAGCTTCTGTGCGTGTCAGCATCTCTCAGCCACAATTGGGTTACTCGACAAATGGTAATGGTGGTGGTGGAGGAGGAGGAAGTGGCTGTGGCAGTGGCAGTGGAGCCGCAGGAAGTGGGAGCAACGGCAATGGCTCAGCTGCGGCGACAACGAGCTGCACATCTCCTGGAGGCGATGGCACCAGCATGATGAACATTGCCACAATACAGGGTCAGAACCTGGACCAAAACCAGTCATCTTCAGGCAACCACCAGTTGGAGCAGGTGAGGCCTACGGGTTCAAAATCTGACGAACGGCAGCGCCACAAGTTGCGGCCCTTTAAGTTTTCTTTAAATCGCGTAGCAACGCCCACGCTCAATTTACGGTAAGTGGGAAAAAAATGACAGTAATTACATTTTTCAATATACTTTATCAGAGTTTATTCTGTTTTTTTTTTTTTGGGCAGAATTTTAAAATAAACAATTTATATACTGAATGATTATTATTATTTTATACAGGTTCCTTAACAATCGCAACAAGCGAAATAGTTTATCAGCCAATGCCGTGGCCACCGAACAAAAGGCCACCAAGGTACTGGGTCTGGTCTTTTTCACCTTTGTCCTGTGCTGGTCGCCCTTCTTCATACTGAACATAATATTTGCGGCATGCCCCGAATGCCAGGTGCCCGAGCACGTGGTCAACACCTGCCTCTGGCTGGGCTACGTCTCCTCCACGATCAATCCAATCATCTACACAATTTTCAATCGCACGTTCCGAGCTGCCTTCATCCGGCTGCTCAAATGCAACTGCGAACGGTGAGTTTTTGGCTGAACTGGACTTGATTGGGGAAGTGGACGAACATTTAAGGGTCAATGAGAATTGAGAATTGGGAATGGGGAATGAGGAACCAGGGAATTGGGGAAAATAAATGGCTCCGGAGAGTGCATTGTGCTGGGAATTGATGTGCAACGTGACGTATGATTGATTTTAAGGGATTTGTATTCTGACATTGAAATCAAGTCTAGTGGAAATAGTGAAAATATGTGGATGCCAGCGGATGTATGGGAAGCGATTAGAAATCGAGCCCAGCATACATTAGTTAGAACAATTTCATTCAATTATTATTAAAAAAAATCCTGCCTTGAAACTTCACTTTCATCAAAGTATTACCTGGAATTTTTTCTATTAAATATGTAGTTCCAAGAAATATGAATTCTGTTTAATACTTTATAATCAGATGAATGGCTGCGCATGGCATGTGCGTGGTCTAAAATAGACAAAGAAAAGAAAGTTTCTGGGAACGACTAGCTTTGTGAACATTTCAAACAAATCCCTTTCATTTAAAAATTGATTTGAAGGCAAAACCAATAACAGAGGTATTGCTATCCCATTGCAGTTCCGGTCGCCCGCTGCGCTACCGCTCCGTGACAGAAGGACGAAGTGCTTTGAGCCTGTGCGCCCCCTCAGCCCTGCCCCTGGCCATATCCTTTCAGGGAGCGCCTCTGATGACCCCCTCCACTGCGAACGCAACGCCGCTGAGCGAGTTCCGGGGCAGCTACACAATCACCGACGACGAGTGCTGAGGAAATTATTGCTCATCTCCTCAAAGAAAAATACGAATTTAAAACGACAAAAAAGCAAATCTCGAACTGAGCCAACTATACTTGCAAGGACAAACATGCTTGTAAATTAAAGGACGATTCATGCGAACCTAACCAAAACTAATCACAATCAAAGGGATGACTTTTCTAGCAAAGCAACTAAACTTAAACTAAATCTTAAACCTCATCATATCATTGTACGTCAGGGAACGATATATAGGTCGAAACTTTTAAAGAGTGAGAGGATGTGAGTGCAATGATGAAGCGACTGTACCTGTTTTTCATTTCCATGCAACATTCTAGCTTTACGCAACGCTAAAAAAATAAAATAAAGTTTAAAAGTAAACAAGAACTTGAATCATTGTTAAATTGTAACTACCTATGTATGTATTTAAACTGTGTTTGTTAGTCATTAGTAGTTTGATAACTTTAAGCGGATTAGATTAGCAAAGAATCCGATTTCCCGCCCACCCTCGATGCCTATTCCAAAAGCAGGCAGCTTTGCTGTTCCTTTAGTTTCTCAGTGTATATGTGTCTGTCTCTAGTTCGTAATCGAGCTGTTCCATAAAATGAATTGCAATACTTGAAATGTATATGAATTGATAAATAAATGCCAAGTAATGCGAACATGATAGTCTTTCACAAAACAATTACATTGTAAGGATGTCAAATGTCAAGGTAAGTAATCTAATATTTTCTTTGCTACTAGTACTCTCATATATTTTACAACTTTACAGTATAGAGACAACATAATTTTCGAAGAAAATGTATTCCGTAACTATTTCTTGATTCCCTTTACCATAACAGCTTAGGGTTAAGGAAGGATAATGTCTGTGTGTTTCAGGACCTCAAACAGAGACGGCACGACCCAACAAAATAATGATGATAACAGGCAGAGGACGTTCAGAGGAACCACAATATGTCAGGCTCGGGGCGTATCTAATCAAGATATGCGAGTGTTAGGCGGACTTAAGTGCTTTACGTCACAATCGCACTAACCTCAACACCCCCTACCACCGCACATATGTGCTTTTTGCCCTCCAGCAGTCAGAAACACAAGCACAACAGGACTACTGCTAGATTCGGTTACTTGACAACCACATTAAACTTTGGCACGGACTTCAATATTGGCGCGGTTGGGCGTCTGCATGTGCATCGCATTCGTGTTTCTCGCCCATAAATGCCATCAAAATTGCACTATTATTGCAAATTTAATGCAGTTCAATTGCTTTTGTTTCTGTTGAATGCTTTCTCTGAATCTTTATTTAATTTTTGAGTTTCAACAGATCATAAAGAATTTGGTGTTTCTTTTAGATGTCCTTGGAAGATTATACTTGGTAATGATACTATTACATTGAATATGTCAGAATATGTGTTATTTTGTTTGGTAAAATATGGAGAGAGTGAGTTTTGATTTTGTGTTTTAACTAAACAATTTTTTAGATCTAAGACTTCTTAGATTATCAATGACTAAGAAGTACTAAGTTCATACTAGATTTTACTGAAACTAGTAAAAGGTATTAATGGTCTAATCACTCCCATTCAGTTGTGCAGTTTTTTCTTGTTTATCCTGTCACATGAAGTGAACCGTAATTGGATTGTGTTGGCTGGTTGAAATTGTGGCGACAATAGCTTCTAGAATCCAGATGCACTTGCCACAGCAAGCTCCCCCCCTGTTGCATGCAGGTCTTGGCTCTAAGAACTCGGCAAATTCGCTAAGACGACACGAAAGCCAGACACCACAACTGCGCCAGGACGAGCGCCAAACGGCAGTGACAACAACAAAGTTGAGGCAACAATTAAGTTGCCGCTGACTTGCTGTTGTTTATGGCCCGGAGCTGTCTTAGTTCACCGTGAAATTGATTGCACCGCTGGCATTTTTCTGTTTACTCCTGCACTTTCTTTTCACCGACGCTTTCCCGCAGACGAAACTGTGCTGATCCGGGTTGATGCAATGAATAGCTCGCCACTCCCTTGCGCCACTTTCTGATACTTATTTAAATGTTGCCCCTGCCCGGAATTCTTATTCACAACGAATCACTGCGAAAGGCTGATCGCTCAATTGTTCACTGGAGATGAAAATGAGAAAAGCATTCAACCTATTTATTATCCTCCAAGTCCTCATCCAATCCTCAGTGTATGTGTATGTGGCAGACAGTCTGTCATTCAACACTTTGCCGCTTCATTAGCCGCAGCCAAGTGGCTCAAGCCCAATGATTACAATAAGAATGTCATACAGAAAATTGTTCTTGACGTGTCCCAGACAAAAAACATTCAGGGCATTTTATTTATGAATGGAGGAGGTAAAAACAAACTATATCGTTTGAATGAAAAGTTCTCAAAATGAATGGACAAATTTATTATAAATGCTATAAAAAAATAAAAACGACTTCAAAGATTTTGGCTAACTAGAAAAAAGAAAACCCACTGAAGCAACACTGTCAACAGTGCGTATGTGTGATGGACAGATGGCTGACTTGGTAGTTGTTGATTTTGGCACGCTCCTCGTGTTGTTCTTGCACTCATTGTTTGCTGTTTGCTGTCAGCGCACGTGCCATTAAGCTGCCACCATACCACCCACTGCCACTCCTCCGACTATGTCTCTGACTCCGACTCCGGGACTACCACATGTATATGTAATTGATAAAAGGATTTGTGTTGTTCACAATTTAGCGAGCCAGAATAAGCCTTTTCGCCGAACACCTCGAATCATTAGCAAGGCAAATTTATGCCAAGCCGAAAAAGAAATCTTGATTGGAATTTATGTGCTGACTAAAGCGCAAATGTTACACTACAAAAAAATTATATGAAATACATATTACCTATAAAGGCTTGTACCTTAGTTGATAAAAATATTTAACAGTATAAAACTATATAACATACATAGTTCAAAAAGGTTTTAATAACATGAAAGTTAATCCTTTGTAAATTGTCAGATTAAAATATGAGTAGAGTCCTCGTAGTGTCCTTGAACCCCTCCGTGGTTTAGTTTTTAACCAAGGACACTCAAGAAGCGAATTAAATACCGCAAAATGGTTTTTGTACTGGGCCTTGTAATCCGCCATCCCGAAAAGAAAAGGTAAGGAAGAACCAAGACGCTGCCACCTGCCCGTCAGGACACTGCCACCTTTTCTGTGTGCTCTGCGCAGATTAGTCAAATTGGTTTTCGCAGGCCGTGCCGCTGGGATGGTCGCTCCACCCACTCGCAGGGATCAACTCCGCGACAGCCTCAACTTGGCCGCTGATGGCCAAGTTATTTACTTTCCAAGCCCTAGAGCCATTCACAGCTGCCAAGGCTGACAAATTGAGGACCTTACATTAAGGCCAACAAAGGCGAGCGAAGACAGGTCACCGGAGAAACTCCAGCGCAACATGAGACCCAGAAAAGTAGGCAACATGTTGCTGTACCCTGATTAACCCTAGAAACGGGTATTATTTAATATATAAATAAAGGGATTACAAATAGTTATGACACTATTTATTTAGAAATTTACTTTCCTTTTCCGACTATAAAAAAATAAAAACATAAAATGTAAAAAAAGGAAATAAATCACCCCTTCTTTCACATTTCTCTTTTTTAATATCCTCATTAAATCTTATTCTACCTTGAGGTGAGTTAAGGTGAGAAACCCTTTCTGAAGGACTGGCTTATAAATTGTGCTCAACTTTGAATTGAATTGTCTAATTAGGCTGGCCTAGCCACATTTGCTAATTGCTTATAAATTGTTAAATGCTTTCAAGCAGCTGACAGGCGACAAAGGGTTTATATCTCGTAATATGCTACTAGTCTGAGTCCTAAACCTTACTTAAGGGCAGTCAATGACCATGCCGTTACACTTCATTTATTTTTATTGCGTATAGCTTCTTATTGATATTGGATATGTCGGGATTAGTTCTACAATTTAATAAAATCATATTTAATCAAAACTAAAATCACACCATCAATTTAATAATTATATACTTAATCTAATTTATCCTTATAAATTAAAATCTAAATTTTAATTTCAAATCCTATTATTCATATATCCTGTTCCACTCCAACACTTTTTACCACCAAATTATTTCCTATAACCCAATCATCCAACAACACACCAAACCTTACACCAAACAACCTACTCCCTTCTCACCAATCCCTCCATACACCCCCCATCAATCAATTACTAAACCACCAAATACATCCCTTCCACACCCCATCATTCTAACTCCCCATTATCTTTCCCAAAACACTCTCTATGTTTTCCCCCTTTTTTTTTTTTTTTTTTTTTTTTTTTTTTTTTTTTTTTTTTTTTTTATTTGTTTTTTTTTTTTTGTTTGTTTTTTTTTTTTTTTTTTTTTTTTTTTTTTCTTTTTTTTTTTTTTAATGTTGTTAATTTGTGTATTTGGGGGGGGAAAAAATTTTGGGGGGGGTGGGGGGGGGGGGGGTCACCAGGGGGGGGGGGTGATATGTAAGAGAAATTCCTTTTTGATTTACTTTGCATGGCATTGACGACTACAAGAAACCAAAAGCAACCATTCTACACAAACTACACTCTCCTAAAAAAGATACAAGCAATACAATTGAACACAAATCAGTTTTTCTGTTTTAAGTTGAGCAATGATTAATTATATTTCAAAGTTAAGAATAACATTTTCATTGATCAAGCAAATATTTGTGGGCTAAGTTTACTTAAAATTTAAGAGCTTGCCATATTTATTTACAAAATAACATGACACTAGTTATGTTATCATTTTGCGAGACATGGATATGCGCGCCCCGGTGCGCTTTATTAACGTAGAGATGATAAACTTCTTACAACTAACTATCAACTAGGCGACATCTTAGTGTCCTTCAGTGTCCTAAGAGAAACGTATCTGCCTATAGCCGGTGGTAGCATGCTTCTCTTTTTAATTTCATCTAAATGTATTAAGCTTTGGTCCAACCGATCTGTGTCTACTTCAGCAAGTAGTCCATCTCAGACTTTGTGGTGGACATATACTGATCCAACTCCTTATCCAGAGCCTCGCGTTTCACTTCTGGGCGTTGCTGTTTTCCTAAGGATGAAAAATAAATATAACACAATCAGTATGGTATTGAATTTAAAGAATGGGAAATAAATATTCATATGTTCTGCTTCAAGTGCCGATGCCCAGATCCGGTCCGGTTGGTCTCCTGGCCACTTGTCGCGCTTTTACCTGCGGGCTTGCGAACAGTACGACTACGACTGCGTCCCCGACGAGCCTGTTGCTGTTGTCCCGGACCCTGTTTGCCGCCATTCGTCGCCTTTCCCTTGGCGTTTTTGTTGTTGTTACCATTTCTGTTGTTGCTGTTGTTGTTTCCCTTGACAGCGCCTGCACTGCGTCCGCGACGCTGGCGAGGATTGCCCCGACCCTGAGCGGTTGAAGCGGCAGCAGCCCCGTCGGCGGCACGGTTGCGGGAGCGCGACCGACGCGCAGACCTTGGAGCAGAGCCAGGAGCAGCTCGACCCGCAGCAGCAGCATCTCGAGCAGCAGATCTTAAATAAAAACGAAGGAGATTTCAAATTAATAAATTTTTCTTATTTTTTCTGAGTTTGATATTGAAATTTTCAAACAGTTTACTAATCAAGAATTAATTATTAATCATTGATTGAATTAATTCATTGAATATAAATAGTCCTCCCCCGAAACCCATTAGGAACCTACCTTCCACGAGGACGTCCCCTTCCTCCGGCAAGCGAAGCTGAAATTCCCTTTTTCTGGGCATTCTGAGCATTGCGACGCTTTTCCACGCGCCCACCGGCTACGCCACGAATCTGGCTCGAGCCACGGCCCTGACCACGTTTCTTGGCCTGGTTGTCTTGGCCTGGGCGCACGCCTAAGCGATGCTTAACCGATAGGCGCTGCTTGACCGGAAGTCGTCCTTGGTTGGAACGATCACGTCCTCGATTGCGGCTCTGAGAGCGTCCCACGCTGCGTCCACGGCTCTGAGAGCGTCCTCTTTCCATGCGCTGCACAGGGGGCAGGCGGGATCGGGATCGGGAACGAGATCGAGAGCGTCCACGTGGTTGTTGCTGCTGCTGCTGCTGTCTCTGGCGGCGCTCCACGCGCTCTGCGGCACCGCCGACGGACGGGCGTCGGTTGCCCAGCCGCTGACGAAGTCCGCCTGCCTGTGAACCCGAATAACGGCGTACGCTGCCGCGATTGTTGGCCACGAGATCGGCACGCATCCTGATCAGAGATGAACGAAGATAGTGGGTACAGATAGTGGCAGGGAAGAGCTTGACGAGATGCTTACGTTGCTAATCGGGTCACGTTGTTCGACCGCACGGGCTTTCCATTGGGCGCCAGACGTAGCGACTTTACGCCGCCGACGCGGGGTCCTCGTCCACTCGCGTTCCGTAAGCTTCTCTGTAAGGAGGCAATAGGTTGTGGGTGGATTTTTGATTTGATTGCATTCAAAATGCTGCTCAGTGTTGCAGTTCAAGTTCAAAAAGAGAGAGAAAGAGCCTGAGAGTCTGGAGGAAGGTCTAGGGACCACGCAGAAGGCGCAATAATCTCTACAGCATTGTTCAGCTCCATCTCCTCCGAGTTTCTCCCAGCCACTGCTGCCCGAACTCGAAATGTTCTGCTCTGTGCGCGTGTCTGTTTGTTCGGTTTAGGTTGAGATTTTGGGGGACACATACGCGCTTGAGTTTGAGTGCCGTTTGTACGGTATGACGACGCTTGAACTCCTGCAGCAACCGGGAATTGGCCGCCGAGATAGACGTATTTCCTGCCCGGCTGTCCACAATGCGACGGCTCCTGCTACGCGAACGGCTGCGGCCACGTCCCTGTTGCTGCTGCTGTCGTTGCTTAGACTGCATCTGGGTGAAGCGCTCGTTTAGAGAAATGCCAGTGGCCACCATTATTTCCTTGGTTTATTTTTCCTGTTGTTGGTTTCTAAATGATCCGGTAAACTTTGTTTACTTGCACGAGTTTTCTGATCAGTTGCACTGGTTGACTGTGTCGGTTGAAACTGCGTTTGCAACTGAAAGACAAGAGGGAAAGTCAATGAGTTTTAAATGCGAGCAGGTAGGCACAAAGGATATGATACGATGCAGGGACAGGTAGCTCAAGGACAGCCGACGACAGCTGGCAGCCATAAACGCTAAGCTCACGCAACCATTTTCCTTCCAATATCCATCAATAAATCTGCAGCTGCTGACAACCCAAATGTACAAGCCGTTCAAGTACATATGTGGAAAACCTAACAGTAAGGACTGCCTTAAAACACCCTCGTGGGCGACCAATATTTCACCCCCTTTTGATATGACTTTCTATTTAGGTTGAAGTTCTAAGATTTAAAAAAAAAAACATAGTACATGTATACTGTATGCTTATTTATATATTTATTATAATTTTTAATATTATATGTACGTACAAATATTTATATGTATTTTTGAAACGGAGTGCTGATAATAATAGACACTATATTATCTCAATTTTTCAGATGCAGCCATTTTAACTTATACACAACGAGATAAGGGAGGGCATCGTTTGTTGGCATGCCTCACTGTATTCTAATTTTAGTTGCCATAACAAATGAAATAGCCGCGACGGGAAGCTGAATCACGCTCCACAAATGGGGCCATAGATATTTATATTCACTCAAATTACATAAACAAATATATACTCACTTTTAAAGTTCCTTTTGCGTCGCTGCGTTGCTTTTTAGCGAAGATGATGGGGGTGGCAAGAAATCCTTCAAATTGACAAGCGAAAATTTCAATCGATAATACTTGAAGAGGCTTCAGATTCTCCTAAATTATTTTATATTCGACGCGACATTTATCCTTCGAATACAGTATTTTCAGTGGTTTGTTTTCAATTGGATATGTTTGAGGGGCGTAAATTAAGATTTTAATCGCAGTCTGTCTGACAAAGAAATCAACGCAAGTTGAGGCTAGAGCTGGAAGTACTCCGATAGTTCTGTATAACAACTCTGTGATAATCAAAAATATCGATCGATTTGGAATCATAAGCCTAAATTAAGCCCTACAATTAAATGAAAACTATGTTATTAATTATTTTTTTTACATTTTAGATGTCTTTAATATAATATACATTTCTTAATTTCTCTATTAAATATAAATTGCAATTTATAAAATAAATAATACCAAAAAATACTGCAGATATCGGAAAGCTAACACCCCTAGAATTGCAATCCGCCCTGGCTTTCGCAGCACAGGGTGTTCGCCGGCCAGCAGAATCCAAATGAACTCCTACGGTTTGTAGACCAATTGAATATTGTATTTAGCCGCTTTCCACAAGAAATCACCAACACAAAAGGAGCGACAGCCTGCCACCTGCGCTCGAGAAAGTGTGGAACACTTTTCGAGCTCCTCTGATTTCGCTTTGTTGCGAATTTCTTTTTAGTTTCCGCCATTGTCGCGCGCCCCATACATTTTGTTGTTGTTGTATCCGCTCAGTGCATTTTATTTTGTGTGTTTTTGTTTTCGTGTTTATTTCCAATTGAATATTCGATGATGCACAGAACACACTGAATCAGCCACATCCACATAGCACACTGAACGAAACCCAACCCGAGCCCGAAACTGAGTAGAAGAAAGTCCATAGCCACCGAGACCCTTTCCAAAAACAAGTCCAAAATGGCCAAAATGTACGGAAAGGGTAAGAGTAAGTACCCGCCAAATGACTCGCACTAAGCATTGCAAATGCAATCTAACCACTACTGACACCCGCTTGGCATGCTAAGATTATAGATTGTATAGAAATCTAACTGCCCCCCAACTACAAGCCCAGACTAATGGATGTATCTCTTTCATAGCTGCCATCGAGTCGGAGGAGCAGCAACGACGTCGCTGGCAGATTGAACTGGAGTTCGTTCAATGCCTGTCCAATCCAAATTATTTGAATTGTAGGTACCGAATCACCTCAAACAAAGATAATCCTCTGCGGGATCTTAACTGAAACGCATGACAATGACAGATGCACTAATCCATGTTAATTACCTTTGACAGTCCTTGCGCAGCGTGGATTTTTTAAGGACCAATCGTTCATCAACTACCTGAAGTATCTACAGTACTGGAAGGAGCCTGACTATGCCAAGTACCTCATGTACCCCATGTGCCTATACTTCCTGGATTTGCTGCAATACGAGCACTTTCGACGGGAGATTGTCAATTCACAATGCTGCAAGTTTATAGACGATCAGGCGATACTCCAGTGGCAGCACTATACGCGAAAAAGAATCAAGCTGCTCGAGAACGTAAACGCCGCTCAGCAACAGCAGCAACAACTGCAACAACAGCAACAGCAGAGCAACGGCGGGGAAGCGGCAACAGGAGGCGAAGCGACGGCAGCCACGCCCAATGGAAATGGCAATGCAGCCATCGCATCGGAGGGGCAGGCGGCCACCACAGCATCTCAAACTGCCCAGAATCAGGCGGGGAATACCCAGCAGCAGCCACAAGTTAACGGGCTAGGCACGGGGTCCAATATGAAACTAGAGTTGAACTAGCCCTGGCAACTGAAAGTTTACCAATAAAGTAGAGTAAGAATGAGACGGATCTTTTTATTGCGATCTGGCAGTGGGCTGTTGTAATCTTTTCTATTTGTTTTAAGGACATTGGCCGTCGCTTTCTTGTGTTGTGTTGGTTTTGCTCTTGAGATCATTCTATTAATGTCTTTCCGTAAATTCACAGCCACAGCTGATCCAGAAAAGGATGAAACCATTGCCCGAAAGGGTCATTTTTATGGAGTTTATCTGCTTTGTAGCCAGAGCTTGGATAGTCGATACCGTGGAAAGTGCTATGTGGGCTTCACCGTCAACCCGAAGAGACGAATCAAGCAGCATAATCGAGGCTGTGACTTCGGCGGCGCCAAAAAAACCAGCCGCAAAGGTCCCTGGCAAATGGTAATGATTGTACATGGCTTCCCCAACAACATAGTGGCTCTCCAGTTCGAATGGGCTTGGCAGCAGCCGACGCTTTCTACTCGACTGAAGATATTTCCCGAATTGAAGCGAAAGAATCCCAGAGAATCGCACTTTGATTACAATTTTAGGATCCTCAACCGAATGCTGGGTGTAGGTCCGTGGAATAGACTGGCACTCAAAATTCGCTGGTTGGAAACTGACTATGAGCGGGGATTCGAAGTGCCCCTACCTCGTCACATGGAGATTGTCAGTGGCAAAGTGTCCATAAGCAGCTCCCAGCGCCGAAAAGGCGAGGATGCGGCGGCAACTGTTCCTGTGGCCTGGGCTCCCGAATGCCATCTTTGCATGCAGCGCATCGATCAGCCCGAGAGATCACGACTCGGATGCACAAACCCCACCTGCCGACTTACTTGCCATATGCTTTGCCTTGCCAACTACCTATTGGGCGACGAGCCTGGACACTACATCCCTGTGGGCGGGGAGTGTCCGCTCTGCGAAACGCGGCTAAGCTGGTCAGCATTGCTTCAAAGGAAGCGGCTCCTTAATGGAATACCCGAGGAGCTGCTAGATCAGGAGGAGGCTGATGAAGACCTTAGTGATGGCCCCGATGTGGATAGTGACGTGGAAGTGCTGGAGTCGGATTGATTCAATCGAATAGGATTTCGTTTTATTGTTACAAGGAAGATTCATAAGATAAAGAATATAATATTTATTAAAATACTTTCATTTGTCATTGGTCACACATCCAGTTTGGAAACGTTGTTCTTAATACTCTTCAGGGTGTCTTTGTAGATTTTCAATTTGGCAAGCAATTCGCGTTTTTCCTTCAAATAAAATTCCAATGACATCTGCACGTACTGCTCTCCCTTAAATTTAAACAGTGACACTTCGGAAGTATCGATGGCATCATCATTAGAGTCGTTGGTTTTTGGGTCTGATGGTTCATCCGTGATAGAGGTCAAATTTGGTGATTTTTTTGAGCGCTTGGGGGATGGAGATTCCAGGCAGATATCCCCTAAAAACATAAAGTTAAAGATTATGCAAAAAAGGTAAAGTTTACTGTGAAGATAACTCACTTGTATCCTTGTTCTTCGTGGTTGACTCTACAGTAATAATGCTCTGCTCGTCATCGTTGAGACTAATGTAGTAGTTTTCCTGTGAGGTCGAAGTCGAGGCGACCTGATCGAAAACCTCTGCCTCTATCTCGAGTTCCTGCTCGGCCGCAGTAACTGGGTCTGGTGGCTCGTACGGATACGGAACCGCCTCTCCCACTAGCAGCGTCCTGTTCTTGGTAGTTGATATAAAGAGCGGATCGAAATGCTTGGCGCACATTAACAATTGCTGGGCCGAGATTTTCGGGTGGACCTTGCCATTTTCTCGCCAGATTTTTGCTCGCTCAGGGTCCTTTGTGCATGAGAAAAGGACACGGCCATGTTTGCAATTCGAAATTTGAAAGAAATCACAACCTTTGTAGACGCACGACCGGGTTACCATTTTGTTGTTTACTTAATTAGTGATGGGCAAGCATCGATAGTACTAGGTCTTCTGCAGCGCCATCTGCCGGGCAAGCAAAGATGAAGAAAACTAAAAAGGCTGCCATACTTTTTAAACATGGCTAGGCGCGAGTTTAAAATTCAAAGCATTGTACTAATTCTTAGAACATTCAACTGCCCAATACTTTTAAGTCTTTAAGTTCTTGAATACTTGTGGGGTCTTATAGTGCCACACTTGCAATCAGCTTATCATTTTATACCTTTTTTGTTTCTTTGTTTCACCCTCTTATCAGCCTCTGACCAATCTGCTGTTCTTCTAAAAGTCGTTTCATAACGCTGTCTTATCAGCATTACTATCTTTGCGTACTGTTTGTTTATAAACAAGCACTGTACATATGTAAATTGAAACTGCAGGCTGCTGGCAGGAAACCCCTATGACATTGAACTTGATTGATTTGCAAAACGATGATACATAAGTTAAATATATAAAGTTGCACAAGAAAAGTCATTTTTCAGTTTAGTAATACCATAAGTAATAGAACATAGATTTGGTATCAATACCAATTAATTTTTTAATCGCAATTGGTGTGATAAGTTTTATTTATGGTTAAGGTGCTGATATTTTTAGAAACTCAATTTACTATCAAAAGGTAAACAATTCAAGCTGAAAAGGTATTACTAAAAAAACGATAAGGTACAGTTTTAGATTACCTATTTTTTTAGTTAATAGTTTCTTTCTGTGTACTACAAACACATAAAAATGAACATATGTACATAAATGCAACTGAATCATATGTTTGTTTTAATTATTAAGACATTTCTCCGAATGTGTGAGTAAACTTTTGTTGTGTGTCTGGTTTGGGCAAACTTCCGGCTGACGGGCGTGAGGGTCATATTTTTGTAACACCCCTCGCCCACTTCCGCAATGAATGTACAACACTGCAGCTTCAGTTTGCTTTATTTGTATCGCTTTATGGAGCGTTGTCCCGTTAAACCGACAATAACAAAACTCAGTTGCCAGGCATTGATCAGGCGGCGGCCTTTGTTTATCAATCTCACTCTTTTGTCTGTCATTTTTATTTATTATTAAATGAGGTTTTTTCCAGCATACAAAAAACAAAAACAAACGGGGTGGCCGCAAGGCCGCAAGTCGAAAGAACAAGAATAACAACAGCCCTCAGTAAGAACGACATGGGATCCACTCGCATGGGATCCACAAACTGTCGCCCGCTCACGTGGTGGAAGGGGGGGCCATACGAAATGGGGGAACGAGACTTTCAGCACGTAGCAACAGGCGGCCGTCCCTTAAAAGATTACTACGCATGTTTTTTATGCTGTTGTTTACCAAAAAAATTCGCCAAGGCAGCCCTCCAATGTGACCCATGGCGTATGAGTAATATCAGTCGAGGAGGTTCCAAGAAACTGTTCCATGTTCATGTGTGTGTGTGTGTGTGTGTGTGGTGTGCGGATGTTGGTGCAGTGGGTGTCTAAAAATAAATTCAATTATGATATTATTGTTGCAGCTGGCTTCCAAAGCCGGCAAACCAGATGGACAACAAATTCTTGAATGCAGTTTTAGACAGGAGCGTAGAGGAGGGGGGTTTAGTTTATCTTGGTAGTTTATCTGGAATTTATACCTTTTTCTGTAGCAATTATTTTTCTTAGTATTTTTCAAACTTAGTCACATATCCCCACTCTCGCACGCCACTGCTTTTGGGGGTTAGTTTTTCTTTGGAGCCCACACACACACACACATACATACACATTAAAAATGCAGTTGCAGCTGCATGGAAAGCTCCAAACTGGAGCTTCGAAGCTCGCCCATTCATCTTTTTCTGGGCGGTCGCTTTCTGGGCGGATAGCTTGGCATAAAAATTCCAAATATGCGGCCGCATTGCATAAATACGCCATTATGGCGCTGACCGCGTCTGCATTGCATGTTTCAGGCCTTGCCCTATAGACGTTGTTGTTTATCGTTATTGCCCCCCAGCTTATCAAGCGTTTTCGAAACAGAAATCCACCATTTGTCCGATCTGGCACGTGAATGCCATCAAAAAATTCCATTTAATACAGGGGGGGGCTATGTACAGTTGCAAGTTCTATACTGATTTTAATATAAACCTGTATTTTTTTTTTTTGGAATTTATAACTTTCTTTCTCTGAAAACAACCAAGTTATACCGGCAGATAATTGAATTTTAGGTGCGTGGGCGGCGGAAAACTGAAGACTTGTTGGGGGAGAAGGGAAACGAGACAATCTGGTTCCCGTGGGCAGCGAATCGAGAGCGTTGGCACCGGCAAACCAAAATACAAAGCCATTTCCCGCCTGCCAACGTTTGCATTTCATATGCAGTCCCCGGGCCAAAAGCCAAATAAATACATACCGTATGTTCGTATATCTGATGGTTGGCAAAAGCGTCACCATTATGCCGCCTAGCAACAGTCAGTTCGACGAAAATGTTGGACAATTAAAACCGAAAGCAAACACTAAATCTGTATGCATATAGACGAGGCGAGTGCTGTCCCCCACTCGGCACTCAGACAAGTGCAACTCAGGCGACCTGTTGTCGCCAAGGTGCGATCGTTAAGTTTTATCACTTGGGCCCATTACAAAGTTCGCTATCGGGGAGCAAGGTACCCTTAATGGGATAGGCTCTTTGGATTTTGAGATTGTTGAAATAAAGTTTAAGAGCAGGTTCCTACTATCATTACAAATTGGGGAATAAAAATACATTTTTTTAGGTGAACCAGTATTTTAGACCCACTTGAACTCTCATCTCATGCCACCCACTCACGTGAAGGCTACTAAAAGCGTGTACAGCTGTCCATATGTTTTTGCGACACTACGACAATGTCATTAGCACTTGGAAGAAAGAATCGAAATCGGCTACAAAGCAAATAGCAGATAACTTACGCGAATCAGCGAAAAAAAAACAAAATAGTAAGGTATATATAATATTGTACAAAGCTCTAGGGTGGCCCTACTATACCAACATATAGGATATAAATAATAATTATTATTTAACTCTCTTGAGGTAATAGGTATCTCTGTAAGTTCTTCAAATAGATCTTCAGACTGCCACTTAGTTTCCAAACCATTGATAAATTACTCATACGCCCAGTATGCCACTTCGAAACTGTCTTCCTCCCACTATACCTCTTATATGTAACTTTTTGAAGTTAAACATTACATACTTATACAAGCTGTTCTAAAAAAATAAGATTATTATATATTTGAGTCATCTGATACCATTTAAATTTAAATGGAAACGAGGACCGCCCTAATATAAATTCTTAGTATATGTGCTTATTTAAAAATAAAACTATTTAGCCTCAGCTATATGGTTGGGGCTGTTCATAGTGACGTTAATTCGCCATGGACTGGCAGAAATAATGCGAAAAAAAAAACCATATTGCAATCTGTCGGGTGCGCAATATATTATACATAGTAACAGAGATATAGTCCCAGAGATTAGCTTCAAGATACAGAAAACAGAAAACATCTGGGAGAGCCGTCAGCTGTGGGGAGTGATCAAGCATACTAATGGAATGCTAATTCATAACGACTACCAATGAAATACAGGCAGCTCAGGTGCAACTCTCGACTGTGACGTACATTATACAATACCTGGTACCTGATTGAATGATAGAACTCCGAGCGGCACTCCGAGCCACGATAAAGTTGATATGGAAATGAAAACACCAGATAACCAGTTTAAAGCGGCTGAAATATTTTCCAAAACAACAACCCTTTCGATGGAGGGGGGAGTGTCTGTCGCAAGTCACATGAGAAGGCTCTAGAATTCAGAGCAAGATCTTCCAAGAGCAGCATAAACAACATGGAAATGGGCTTCTGGTCGGGCAAGGTGATCTGTAGGGCGTATAGTGTATATAGTGGGTGGAAAGACAAGCCCCCTCGAGTGCAGTAAACATTTGATTAGTGTCTTGATTAACAATTGCTTTTATTCGTTTATATGTATAAATTTTCTTAGTTTATTGTTTAATGTACTTGCTGTATGTATACTCGAATTTCGATTCTCATATGTAAGTTGCGTAATTTGCAGTTTCAAAACCAAACGTTAGGCATCATAAGTTAAGAAAAGGAAAAAACCACAAGCTGTTCTTTTCATCTTCCCGATAGTTACAACTACTTTAGGATAGATATATATTTCGTTATGCTTCAAGTCTTTCGTTTAGTCTCGCATCTTCGATTTTAAACAGTTAATATTTTTACGATTTAAAAAAAAACAACCATTAGGCTTTATTCGTTTAGGACTGAAATAAACTTTTTAGCTTTTCGATTAATTTGTTTTATCATCTACACTTATTTATGTACATACACGATTTTTTTCACTTACAAGCAGGCGAAAGGCACTTGAACAAAGAAACAAACAAACAAACAAGCGACGAGTACGCCCAACTTACTACCAAATGCCCGCACATAGCCACCTATATGCATTTGCATGTGATACTTAAATTACTCATGTATTTGTGGCTAAGGTCTAAACTGCTGCAATGGAAACTTTTACATGAAACGTGACATGAGCTCTCTACTCTTATGTATGTACAACTTAGACGGAACTAGAGCCTACAATAGCCTACACATATACTATATTTACATAGATAGCGGGGTAATATCATAAAGCAGCCTATTACTCAACTAAACACAATGGCATACATAAATAGTGGGGCGGGCGGGTCAATTATTCACATCTTCAATCCTTCAACAATTCCAGAATATATATTAACAACTAATTTCAACTCTCAAAACTCTCAATATTTCAATTATCCGGGAATTGTTTCAAGGATCGTCTTTGACCGCACCTTAAAACATAGGGACTAACTAATGACACATTAAGAAGCATAAATAGTAACCGACTCAGTTGCTCATCTGCAGCCCGCCACTGCTGCGGCTGCCCGTCGAGGAGGAGCCCGTCAGCCCGAACTGGGACACCAGCTTGTCGTAGTCCTCCAGCGAAGTTTCAAACTGTTCCAGCTGCCGCGACAGATCGTCCATGGCGCTGGCATCGGCGGCACTGGTGGCCACCGCTGCTGCCGCCGCCATAGCTCCGCAGGCTGCCCCCGAACCGTTCGTAGCGGATGAGACAGAGGTAATCGTCGAGATTTCCGCCTGCAGTTCGTTCAATCCGCGAAGGGGCGGAGCATGATAGCACTCCCGGTAGAACTTGGCCAGATCATTCACGTGCGACGTGGGCGAGGCGAAGGGAAAGTGCAGTTCCTTCAGCAGGTTGTCATCATCGGGCGGTGGCTGGAGCGTCGGCTCCGAATGATGGCGGTAGGCGGCTGTGACGGTGGCGGGGATGAGCAGGCTCTTAATGGGCGATATGGAGCTACCGGAGTTCTTCTCGAAGCTCTTGAATCCGTTTGAGTTGTTGTTGAGATTACTGCTCTGGCCACTGCTGTGGTTGAAGTTATTGGCATGATGGTTGTTGTTATTGTTATTGTTGAGGCTCAGGGCGCTGGCGGTCACATTGTTGTCGAGGCGGTTGAGGGATTCCACTGAGCCTCGGCCCTTTAGCAGCCACTCGAAGGGTGGCGTCTCTGGCAGTACGAAGTCGTCCTCCGTGTACTGCTTTAGCTTGCCCATATCCGCGAACGCTCCCGGTCGCAGCGGCTTCTCGATGTCGATGCATCGGCGGTCGCCGGATCCCAGAGCAGGATTAAACGCTCCCATGCCTAGTTTCTTGGCCAAGCCGGTGCCGTTCTGTTGTTGCTGCTGAGTGTTTGGCGCTGTGATGTCCGTGGCGGGCCTGAAGTGGTCGGACTTTAGCATGATGGTATTGCTTTCCGCCTGGGCGGTCGTTGGCGAAATCGTGAGTTTGGTTCGATAGGCCACCGACATCACCAGCGAGCCCACAATCGTGTTGAGCTGGCCGATCTTCACGTGCTTGTGACCCTCGCCAAGAGTGTGCACCTGGGGCCTGTCCACGTAGATGCGGTAGAAGATGCCGTAGGAGTCGGGGCACTGGCGGCGCGACAGCTTGTAGGCGGGTGTAGTGCGGGTCAGCGAGATTAGGGACTTCAGCATGATGCCCATCCGGTTGTATATGGCGTGGGCCGCCTTCAGCGTCTGCCCCTCGCCGTTCAGGCCATTTGTCTCGCCTTTGGCGTCGTTTGCAGCAGGAGTCGCACCATTCGAGGGTTGCAATAGATCCAGCGACCACACCTCCAGGACCATCTGGTCGCCTTCTGTGGTCTTCAGAGAGATTTCCACGCATAGGGGCAGACGCTGCAGTATACTCTCCCCATTTTTCAGGAACAGCGCTCTCTTGGTCTCCTCGAGAACCTCGGGGTGATCCTGCACGGCTAAGTTGAACCAGTCGCTTCCCGCCAACGGGTTGCACTGAGTCTGCATCTTCTCTCCTAGGCGCGACTGCACCACCACCTGGGTGGACTTCAGCACCAGGTATTTGATGAACTTCTCCAAATCCCGCTCCGCCGCATTCAATCGCTGTGCAGACATTTCTTCTGCGTTTTTTTTCTTTCTTTGTTTTCAAAAGTGTTTGTGTGTGTGTGTATGTTTGTGTTTGTGTGGGTTTCCCCTCCACTGACTGCAATCGCGTACAAAGTTCGTACGATTTGTTTTTCACTGGGGTCTCTTCTATTTCACGCTTCCGCGTATGTCTGCGTACTCATGAGAACTTGATTTCCGTGGAATTTTTCATTTATTTTTCGCGTATGTAGCGTTCTATGCATTGCAAAACATGGTTATCACTTGCCCGGGCATTTTGCCAAAACACTGTGCAATTTGTACACCGCCTATTTTCCGTTTCTAGGGTTTGTTTGGACGCAAAACAAAGATCACTCCCACCGTTTCACCGTTTTTTTTTTGTCTGCCATTAAATTAAGGCGATGCCAGCGATTGCATGTGTGGCGTTGCCAGCTTGTTATGAGTAGGAATGGGCGTGTGGCGTCTTTTTAAATTGAACAACAGGGGTACCCTATCGTTTAGAATCTTGCTATTATTTTTAAATTTGAAAGATGATTTTGAAAGAAATATTTATGATACAAAAATTCAGATTTTGTTATAATCATGAGAATACACGTTTTTGCTTTTATATATTGATACGGTTGACTAGAATAGAGTACTAATTATTTTGTATAAAAAACTAAATAATACTAAATACCAAATTATTTTTTAATTATAACGAATAAAAAATCGTAGAAACTATTTTGAGGGTTTAACATTTTATATTATAAAAAATACTAGTATTCAGTTCTAAACATCCCTTCTAATTCATATTGGTCTGGCAGCCTTTCAAGTATGCCGACAGAGTGGCAGCACTGTGGTGTGAATGAGACACGTCACGTACGCAAAGTGGGCGGGCGGGTGTCTACATTTCAAATTATGTATATGTGCTAGGAAGCAAACTGCCTTACGGCAGAGAGTCGTAAAAATAAAACTGCCATCGTTGAATTACAACTTGGAACCCGGCCAGCGCCTATCAAAACCATAGACTAGGCATCGCCACCTCCCATGGTCTTATCATCTTGAGAAATTACGAAATGTTCTCGATCCGTGGAGGTCAGTACATTCTTCGGCAGATACCGAAGAACTGAAGCAGGAACCTGACCCAGCATAAGCAGACGTTCCTTCTTAATGCGTTCTTGCAACTCCGCCTCAGATTTGGCTCTCATTTCGAAGTACTGGAAGTTTTCGGCGGCAGCATCCGCTCGCTTCCTTTGGTTGTCCTTAATCATTGCTAACAAAGTAGCCCCGTGAGCCATGCGCTGGCGATAGTCCTGCAGCTGCTTCTCCCGTTCTTGTGCCTCCAGTTTGTCAGGCAAGTCCTCTTGGCGTGTTTTCATTTCAGCCCGCTTCTGCTTCATTTCTTCCATCTTGCGGTGCTCAACTTCAAGGCGATAACGTTCTAGCTCCTGCTTGGTGCGCTTCCGAGACATCACCTCCTGCTGAAGCTGTTGGCGGAAACGCTCGTCGCTTTTGGCCATGTACTCTGCCTCCAGCAGATCCAGCAGGAGATTGTTCCGGTGGAGTTTTTGATTCTTTGGGGGAAAAAATATAATTTTAAAAAGATAACGATACAAAAGTAACAATGAAAGGCTATCGGGCGTACCTCGATCTCTAGAACCTCAAAGCCCAGGCGAATGCTAATCTCCTCCTTCTTGCGTTGCACTTCCAGTCTTTCTGCTTCCAGCCTATTTTTCGTTTCCTCAATATCGGACTGATTTTGTAGCAGTCGCTTGAGCTCCGAAAGGTTCTGGTTTCGCTCAAACTCCTTGGCGGCTTTGTTATCCTGGATAGACTGCATCATATCCCGACGTTTCTGCATCTTGATACGCTGATTTTCCAACTCTTGGGCGCGATCCTCATCTTCGATTTGTTTCTGCCTAGCCTGCATGAGCTCCCGATCGTTCATGACCTGGGCATGCTCCTGCTGGCGTCGCTGTCGGGTTTCCTCCATTTGTGCTGTGAGGGATTCTCGCAACCGGCGCTGCTTCTCCTTGTAGGCTGACTCCCGTTCTCGCTCTTGGGCCTCTAGCAAGCAACGTTCCTCTGCCACTTCTTTAGCTTCCGTCTTCACAGCCAACTGCCGCAACCGCTTTCGGTCCTTCAGGTCATCGGCAATGCCTTTGGAAATGGCAGCCAAACGGAGCTGCTCTGCTAGGTCACGAAGCTCCTCGCAATCCTGGCGCAGCTGCTGACGTTTTTTCCGATCTATGAACTCGGCATTCTTAATTTGTTTCATTTCCTGCGTCATTGCCTCTTTCTCAATGGCGTCGCGGTGCATTGGATTCTCCTTGGACATCTCCAGGCTGCGGTTGACCCTCTCCAGATCGTACTCCATCCTCCTTGCGAATTTTCTGCTCAGGAAATCGTGCTGGATGGGCAGTGAATTTGGTATCATAAATTTGGGTTTTCCAATTGCGAAGGCACCAGTGTCCGCATCGCTGGATGGCTGGTTTTGGTTACATCGATTTCTATGGGTGGTTGCCATGGCGGTGCAATTGGGTGGATGGAAAACAAATTACAAAGAAATGAAGCAAATACAAAATAAACAATACAATCGTAGCAGCAAGAAATCTTAAAGCGATTTAAAATAATCGAATTTCTAACATTTAAGGCAAGGAATATTTGTTTCTTATAACTTTTAGTCCTTGTTGGCGTCTTCTTGTGAACGCCGATCACAAAAGTCGATAAAAAAAGATCGTTTTTTTACAAAAACGTTGAATTCTTAAAAATCCTTTGTTCATAAACTCCATGAATTAAAAAAAACCTAATTAAAAATCCTACTGTCATTGGATGACTCAATTTTAATAGTTTTTAAAATTCAAAGTTAACAAATTATGCAAAATATTGATGAAGTTTTTTAAATGCATTTTTTTTTAGTTTGAGAAGGCTTTCGGGAAGTATTTTTTGTCCTGGTCCACGATGGTCTCCAGAAGATCGTCAATTTCAGTAGTAGGGTATCGCTCTACCCAGGATTGAATGTAACCCTCGTGCGTGGGCTCGTAGGTCTTCAGTTGCACCTTCTGGTTCTTGTCCACCTCTGTGTTGGCCTGGACAAGAATCATGCGCGGCTTCTTGTGGGCCAGGCAAATGTCCCGCCACTTGGCCCACGGGTGCGACCCGCTTTCGTTCACCTCGGAGTAGTGATCGTACATCTTGGTGGCCTCCTCAATGTCAGCGGTAGACTTGTATACCTGCAGCTTAGTGAGGAAGTCTCCCAGCGCCTTCTTACCCACAGTTTCGATCTTGGTGCGATCCACTGTCAGCAAAAGGTTCTTGCCGTTCTCAGTCTCTTCAACTTTCACCAGACCCTCTCCGGCTTCCAGCAAAACCTTCATTATGACGAATCTAGCACGAGAGTGGGCTTGGAGCCACAGCTTGGACTTGGGGTTGAACATTTCCAGGGCCACGCCCATGCCGTTCCAAATCAGACTCAGCCAGTTGACGTAGATAATGTTATCCTGCTCAGTCTTGTCTTTAAAGCCAAAGATTTCGAGAATGTCCCGCTGGAGGGAAAGGTATAGTCCAACAGCCTCAGCACGACATTCTTCATAGGACGACCCAATGGCTCCAAACTTGGTGTCGTAAGTCTCTCCAGGAAGATACCACTTCTTAATTGCGTCCCCTGTAATCAAGTTCTTCGTGTTCTCCTTATCGAAGTTGAAGACACCCTTCTCGTCAATCCGGAACAGCTTTCCACTTCCGTGACCCAGCAACTCATGGAGGCCCACTTGAACTTCGAAGGCCTTAACCTTGAACTCCTTCATCAGAGTTTGATCCTCTTCGGAAAGGAATGGAATGGGATCCTTTCGGTTAATGTTGGCCAGAACATTTCCCAAAGAGACATTCTTAAAGCCCTCATCTTGCCGGATCTCGTCATCTGAAACAACGAAAATATTGTAAGAGCTTCATAATTGATTTGAGAGTGAATATTCATACAGTTCGGAATGTTGATTCCTGCGGGCACTCCACTGCCGGCAAAAGTAAGTACATCCAGGGAAGTGAAATCAGGTTTCAGGTACGAGTCTTTTTCATAGGGTTCAGTCCAGGGCAGATATTCCACCAGTTTTTCCGCGCGGTCGACCAGCTCCGAAAACTTTGCGGAGCTCTCCTTGTTCACCATGGCCACAAAACCTTCGAATTCAGCACGTCCTCCGGCTGGATCCCTGTAGGTTTCGATGAAGCCAATATAGGTCTCGATGACGGGTCCCTTGTCCTTGATCCACCAGCGAGAACCGTCCTTATGCTCGGCCAGCGAGCCCTGTTCGAAGGAGCGGACGTAATGCTCGATCATTTTCGACTCATTCTCGTTGGCAGCATACTTCTGGGCCTCCAATAAATGCTGATTCACACGCTGCAACAACTTCTGATAGTCTCCTCGGGTAACTCGGAACTGGTTACCCTTGAACTCTTCCAGGGGCAGGGTAATTCCGTCCTTTGAAGTGTCCGCCACTGAACCCAGTTTCACGTCGTAGATGGTCTTGCCATCTTCCACAACCTTAAAGGTGCGGCACATGTAGGGTTCGATGCGTTTCGAGGTCAGCCAGGAGTTGACGATCTCAGAGTCTTCCTTGGTGCAATTGTCTGACCAATAGGTGGTGATGCCGTCAGGAGCGAAGCCCAGAATCTCGTTTCGGGACTCTAGCGCATAGATCAACCCTTTAACTCTTTCGAAGATCTTGGCAACGCGGGGTTCAGTAGCGTAGGCGGCCGAAGCTTTTACGACAGCCTCAAATTTCTCGGCAGGAAGGTTGGGTACAATCTTACTGTCACCCATGCCTTTGTAGTTGCCCGCATTGGCAAAGACACCACAAGCATAAACCAGGAAGCCCTGCGAAGGCATATATTATTTAATAAAGAAAAGTGGCAATATTACCACCGACTTACCGTATACTCTTCCGGAGTGACGCCAGCCACTTCAGCCTTTGCCTTGAGATCTGCCGGCTTTTCGGCCACAAAAATGCGATGCAATAGGGAGAAGATGAGCGGCGCCTCGGGACTCGACTGGATCAGGGCGATGAGGCCACCGTCCCAGGAGGCCTTGCTGAAGTAATGGGCATAGAGCTTCTCCTTGTCCGTCAGGTTCTCGAAGGCGTTCTTGCAGTCCAAATCAGCAATGGGCTGCGTGTTGGGCAGTACGAAGTGGGCGGACTTGCTGGCCATTTCAGCTGCTTGGGGAAGATTTGCGGAGCAACTGCAAATAAAGCAAGAAGATGAAGAACTTCAGTTATCTGAATCGTAAAATACAGCCGGCAAATACCTGTAACGAATCGACAAAGGCCTGAACGAGCTACAAAAGCTCTTGCTTTGGAAGAACTCCGGGGACCTAACCCGGACA
The DNA here is from genome assembly GCF_017639315.1 of Drosophila ananassae. NCBI lineage: Eukaryota > Metazoa > Arthropoda > Insecta > Diptera > Drosophilidae > Drosophila > Drosophila ananassae. Next base: position 13,355,659 of record NC_057927.1, on the reverse strand, counting down.
CTGTGACTGCTTCCGGAACGGACAGCAATCTGACTATGGCTACACAATTGACACAGCCTATTAAGTTGCTGCCGGGATCTCTGAACGTAGTTTAGCCACAACATGACTGACAATTTGGAAACTTTATGTACGGAGTAGGCAATTTATTGTGATGAACTTACATTGCTTGTCGTTCAACTGTAAAATGTAAAAAGCTACTTAAATTTTGAAGTCAAGCCAAAGAGTGTGGAGCACATGAAAACTTGATGAAGATGCACTTTCTTTCTCAGGGTGATCCGACAAATCCGATGTGGCAGATATGCGGGTTATAACCAAAAGAATAATTGGAGTGCAAGACTCCTAGGAACGTGTAGTGGAAAAATGTGGATGCATTGAAACTACGTTGTTAATCAATTGCAAAGTAAAATAAACTTCGTCGAACAGATTTATTAGGCTGGGAAACATAATCAAGCTTAAAATGCATGCATACGTACCTTTAAAAAGTGAGGAAAAATGTTTAAAAAAAGTTCCGGCAAAACTGCAAGTTGTACAAGTGTAACTTTTGAGTGTGACCAGTTGTGGTCATAATATTGCGATGGCAGTATCGGCAAAACGCCAAATTAAATTTATTAGCGCGCCAAATTTAAAAAGTAAACCGACATAATTTTTAGCTAACAATAGCCGAGGAAACCCCTTTCTGAAGTAATGGATCTTCCCCCAAAATAATAAAAATCAATTAGAATAATTTCGGATGATAGTTTAATTGAATTGCCGTATTCATGAAACCAGAACACAGAAACAGGACAAGAGCACAAGCCGTTTAAAGTTTAGGGTGTGAGGCGAAGAACATTATTGCGTGTTGCAATTTTATTGCTTGAAGTGTTTAAAGACGATTATGAGGTCATAAGATTAGGCCAAAATGTAGCCAAACCACAGAAGAACATCACCGGCCATGCCAATGAAACACAGCACCCAAGTCAGCCGGTAAAGAAGCTTATCCATGCTGCCACCCTTGAGAAAAACGGGTAAATCGTTGTCCGCCTGAAATTTCTTTCGCAGTTTCTCCATCTTCGGGGTGATCTTCCCCGGACGTGGTTTGGCAGCAGCAGCATGCATCAGAGCAACCGAGGGCCGAGAAAGGCGGTTGGGTAAATTCAAGGTACCCAACTCGCCTACCCCCCGCAGGAAGAGCGGCTTGAGAAATAAAAAGTTGGCTTACATAAATAAGATATAGCTTGGCTTAAAACTACTTACCCGTAAAGAGAGAAAATTTCTTTGCATTTAAGAAGTGTATCTTCAGTGACTAGTTTCAACAAAAATTTTAGGGCTTCTGAAACTGAAGCTTCCAAGTTCAAGTCCAAAAGGTTTTGATATTTAAAGCCTACTTGGGAATCTATTATAATTTAAAAATCATTGCCTACTGGGCGCTAAAACCTATTCTAAATACATCTTATTCTTAGAAAGAATAGTTACAACATAAATGCTTTATCTGAAAAAATCTGAAAACAAACTAATTTTTAGATTTTTTGTTAAATTTTCTGGAAGATCCCTTTCAAGATGTGGAAAATGTATTAAAGGGGTCCCATCGAGGGACTATCATTGCATAGTCCACCGATCTGCATCAAAATCTGAAAACAAATTATTTTTTTGATTTTTCATCAAATTTTCTGGAGGATCCCCTTCAAAATCTGAAAAAGTCATGAGAGGGAAAATATGGCCCCCATCGAGGGCTATATCTTTTCCAAAACTCATCTGATTCATGGGCAGAATACCTTAAACGATTTGTAGATCGATTCTCCACCGATCTGCATCAAAATTTGGAAACAAATTATTTTTTTGATTTTTCATCAAATTTTCTGGGGGATCCCCTTCAAAATCTGAAAAAGTAATGGGGTACAATATGGCCCACATTGAGGGCTATATCTTTGGCAAAACTGATCCGATTCTTGAGAGCAATATCTTAAACGATTTGTAGATCGATTCTCTACCGATCTGCATCCAAATCTGAAAACAAATTATTTTTTTGATTTTTCATCAAATTTTCTGGAGGATCCCCTTCAAAATGTGAAAAAGTCATGAGAGGAACAATATGGCCCCCATCGAGGGCTATATCTTTGGCAAAACTGACCCGATTATTGAGCGGAATACCTCAAACGATTTGTAGATCGATTCTCCACCGATCTGCATCAAAATTTGGAAACAAATTATTTTTTTGATTTTTCATCAAATTTTCGGGAGGATCCCCTTCGAAATGTGGAAAAAGCATGGGAGGGACAATATGGCCCCCATCGAGGGCTATATCTTGGTATATATATACATTTTTCTGCAGCTTTATTGTGTTTTTTGCAAAAACTTTGAAGAAATACGCTATGGAATTCAAATTTAAACCATTTTGTGTTACCATATCCTTGCCATAATGTGCAGCGTTACCAGACTGTCACTTTAAATTTCGCCGTTGACTAAAAAGCTTGAAACTTGTTTTATATTTTCAAATTAGTTGTTTTTATTTGTTAAAGTTAAAATCTGCATCAAAATGTAGGAATAAATTATTTATTAGATTTTTTGTTTATTTATTTCATTTTTCTGGGGCATCCCCTTCAAAACGTCGAAAATGCATGGGAGTGACAATATGGCCCCCATCGAGGGCTATATCTTTTCCAATTTACATCCGATTTATGAGCGGAATACCTTAAATGATTTGTAGATCGATTCTGCGTCGATCTGCATTAAAATCTATGAACAAATTATTATTTAGATTTTTTGTTCATTTTTCTGGGGCATCCCCTTTAAAATGTGGGAAATACATGGGAGGGGCAATATGGCCCCCATCGAAGGCTATATCTTTGCCAATTTACATCCGATTCATGAGCGGAATACCTTAAATAATTTGTAGATCGATTCTGCGTCGATCTGCATTATAATCTATGAACAAATTATTTTTTAGATTTTTTGTTCATTTTTCTGGGGCATCCCCTTCAAAATGTGGGAAATGCATGGGAGGGGCAATATGGCCCCCATCGAAGGCTATATCTTTGCCAATTTACATCCGATTCATGAGCGGAATACCTTAAATAATTTGTAGATCGATTCTGCGTCGATCTGCATTATAATCTATGAACAAATTATTTTTTAGATTTTTTGTTCATTTTTCTGGGGCATCCCCTTTAAAATGTGAAAAAGTCATGAGAGGAACAATATGGCCCCCATCGAGGGCTATATCTTTGGCAAAACTGACCCGATTATTGAGCGGAATACCTCAAACGATTTGTAGATCGATTCTCCACCGATCTGCATCAAAATTTGGAAACAAATTATTTTTTTGATTTTTCATAAAATTTTCTGGGGGTTCCCCTTCAAAATGTGAAAAAGTCATGGGAGGTACAATATGGCCCACATTGAGGGCTATATCTTTGGCAAAACTGATCCGATTCTTGAGAGCAATACCTTAAACGATTTGTAGATCGATTCTCTACCGATCTGCATCCAAATCTGAAAACAAATTATTTTTTTGATTTTTCATCAAATTTTCTGGAGGATCCCCTTCAAAATGTGAAAAAGTCATGAGAGGAACAATATGGCCCCCATCGAGGGCTATATCTTTGGCAAAACTGACCCGATTATTGAGCGGAATACCTCAAACGATTTGTAGATAGATTCTCCACCGATCTGCATCAAAATCTGAAAACAAATTATTTTTTTGATTTTTCATAAAATTTTCTGGAGGATCCCCTTCAAAATTTGAAAAAGTCATGAGAGGAACAATATGGCCCCCATCGAGGGCTATATCTTTGGCAAAACTGACCCGATTATTGAGCGGAATACCTTAAAAGATTTGTAGATCGATTCTCCACCGATCTGCATCAAAATCTGAAAACAAATTATTTTTTTGATTTTTCATAAAATTTTCTGGAGGATCCCCTTCAAAATGTGAAAAAGTCATGGGAGGGACAATATGGCCCCCATCGAGGGCTATATCTTTGCCAAAAATCATCAGATTTTTGAGCGGAATTCCTTTAACGATTTGTAGATCGATTCTACACCGATCTGCAGAAACGTATTTTTTCCATTTAAAATAGGAAAGAAACCCGCCATGCTTTTAAATTTCGTGTGAATGGCAGGCCAATTTATTTCCGCATCTGGGCACCTTTAACCGCGCAAGAAGTAAACAGAAATGCTTTCAAGTTGCTAAATTCCCACACAATGTCAATGGCAAAATATCTTAACCGATCTGTGGCAAAGGTCGACCTAAAGAGGGCAACGCGGACATGCTGCCTTAAACCTACGGAAGCAGAACATCACATGATTCGGCTGTCATCGGGCGAGAACTTTGTAGGACGAAGTCGAGAGACTGGAATCCGCGACGCCCGATGCTCCAAGCGACAGATCCGCCTAGATGTTGACACCAATAAGTGCCTGGTCAACATGAAAGTCCTAGGATTAAATCCATGTGGCGTGAATGGACTGATGGTGATGCAGAACACTGAATGCAAATTGCAGCACGGAGATTTGGTGGAAATCGTTTACGGCAGACACGGATTCCAAGTGGTCTTCGATCCGCCCCCAATTGAGGCAGAGGAGGTCCCAGTTTCATCGGCCACCTCGATTTCGGCAAGCACATCAGAGAGATGGGACTCAGCTGCCAATGGAAAATTGGTTATCTTTACCAGCGCTGGCGTGGTACCATCCGAGAAGATAGCCGGCTACGACATGGATGGCACCATTATTAAAACGAAGTCTGGAAACGTTTTTCCAAAAACCATTGATGACTGGCAGATCATCTTCCCCGAAGTGCCAGATAAACTCAAGAGCCTACACAAAGATGCATTTAAAATATGTTTCTTCACCAACCAAGGAGGCATTGCTCGCGGAAAAATTAAGCTGGATGACTTTAAGGGAAAGATCAAACAGATTGTGGCTAAACTAGGAATACCCATCCAAGTATTTATTGCCGTTGGAGATGGCTTGTATCGTAAGCCGCGAACTGGTATGTGGGAGCATCTAAAAAATGAGATGAATTGTGGAGTCAGAGTTCAGGAGGATCGATGTTTTTTTGTGGGTGATGCAGCCGGAAGACCTGAGACTGGAAAGGGAGTCACCAAGCAGCGTAAGGATCATTCTCTAGCTGACAGACTATTTGCTGCAAACGTTGGCATTTCCTTTTATACGCCAGAAGTTCACTTCCTAGGAAAGCGCGTGGAGGAATGGAATAAACCCGAATTTGATCCCACTGGTATTCACGACCAAGTGACACTTTTTGATCCGGATAATATAACCTTTGACGGTCATCCTAATGAAATGGTCATAATGGTGGGATTACCTGGCTCAGGAAAGAGCCACTTTTGCGAAAGTTTCTTTCAGAGCCGGGGATACAAAATTGTGAGTGCCGATGCTTTAGGTGGCGTTCCAGCTTGCCTTAAAGCCTGTGAACGTTTCTTGGATGCTGGAAATTCCTGTGTGGTAGATAATACTAACGTAGATAGTGCTTCACGTAAAAAGTTCCTGAGCGTAGCAGCAACGTTCAAGATTCCCTGTCGATGTTTGGTTATGAATGTGTCAATTGCGCACGCAAAACACAACATTGTGTTCCGCGAACTCTCTGATTCATTGCACTCAAAGATCAACGACATGGTGTTTAATATGCTCAAAAAAAAGTACCAAGAGCCGGCCCTGGATGAAGGATTCATAACCATCCATAAAGTAAACTTCAAGCCTGTATTTGCCAACGAATCGGAAGAGAAACTATACAAAATGTACTTGATGGAAAAATAAAGGGAGTTTGCTTTAATCGAGTGTAAATATTCGCTTGGCTATGTCATCAATTAACCAGTCCATGGAACTAAGAAGTTTTTCCCCGGTTACCGCGCTGACTCCTGCCACCAGCCAATGGTGCGTGGTGATATCCTCCAGATGCAGTATCTGTAAACATTAATGATATTAAATATATTGATAAATCTTAAAAGTGAAATATGCTTATGTACATCTTTTATTTCGTTAGAGGAGAGGGCTCCGGGAAGATCCTGTTTGTTGCACAGTACCAGGAGTGTAGCTCCAGCCAGGCGCTCTTCTTGGAGAAGGATCTGCAGTTCTTGTCCACAAGACTCCAGCCGCATCCTGTCCGCACTGTCCACCACCCAAACTAATCCGTCTGTGCATTCAAAATAATTTCGCCAGTATGATCGAAGAGATTTTTGTCCGCCCACATCCCACATATTCAGGGTGTAACCATTGTGCTCTAGTGTTTTTATGTTGAACCCCAGGGTGGGTGAGATTGTGTCAATGGGTTCGCCATTAAAGCGCTTCAGTATAGTTGTCTTCCCGGCATTATCCAGGCCCCTAAAGGATAAACATCCGAATGAATCATCATTGTTTTTGTTTAGAAAATTTTCTTACAGCAACAGTATGCGCATCTCCTTTTCTTTTTGCCTCATCTTTTTTAATACTGTGAGGAAGCCCATGGCTGTCTTTTATGTTTCTAAAGGCTATGGAAAAATAAAATAGAATTAAATTCAGCAGTTGTTTTATTTTTAATTTTGTAAATAGTTTCACAGTGAATGGCACTTTTCCAGGGATGCAACATTATGATAATCAGGCAACGCTAATCGGCACTATCTGATAAGCTTATTTCGAATTTTATTTTGCGGCATTTTAATTAATGATTATTAGCACTTATTAATATCATATTAAATTTAAATATTTGTCCGTTTATTCATATTTTCGGAACACTCTTTCAACGGTTTTAAGGGCTGCATTTTTTTAACGATCCGGCAGCACTTTCTCCAAAGACGTCAAACAGCTGTCATAATTTTTCGCCCAGGAAAACTCTGCTCGCGTTTTGCTAAATTATAAAAATAAACTAAAGCAAAATGATGAACTTGTCGAGAGTAAGTTAAATTGAGGAAGAAATTAATCTTCCTACAACTGGAATATTATGGAATATTCGTTCCATATGAGCGACAAATAATTTCTACGCCTGCAATTACGTAAGGCGCTGGAGCTGCAAGAACTAACCGCACATTCTCTTTCTGCAGGCTGTTGTCCGTAGCTTCACCACCACCGCTGGCCGTCGCTCTGCTGCCGTGCCCAAGGAGCAAATCGAGAAGGGTTACTTCGAGATCCGGAAGGTGCAGGAGCATTTCCAGAAGAAGGACGGCAAGCCTGTTTTCCTAAAGGGATCCGCCGTCGACCAGGTTCTGTACCGCATCACAATGGCCCTCGCCCTGGTCGGCATCGGCGGCATGGGCAAGCTCTTCTACGACCTGAGCGTGCCCAAGAAGGAATAAGATGTGTAGGAGAGATCCCTAAGCTAAGCCACAAAACCAGCAAAATCCGTGATCCAACCCACATTTGTTTTGCAGTGTAGTTGCCTTATATTTCGTTGTTTTGATTGTGTAAGTATCGATTAGGCTCGATGAAATCCAATAATAATCTGTGATGGAATCGATACACATCCAATACTTTCAGTTGGACTAATGACTTTTCTATTTACAGAGCATTGCCTTGATACCTGGCCAACATGGAGCTCCTGATCCCACAACCTGGCTTGATGTTTTATGTTAAAATAGCTAAGTTTTGATTTGTAAACTGAACATTCGCAAGAGCATTTAAGACGGGGAAATATAAGTATCTGGCTGTAAAATATAAATACGTGTTGCTTTGCTACATGGTCACTGGACATGAGATATGCATTTGCCCAAAAGTGTTTCCTTTTAATTGCATTGACAAGTAAACAAACAGCGAATGAAGATCTGGGATGTGGCTGAAAATGTGGGAGCGGGTAGAAAGAAACGGCCTGCTTTATAAATCAAAGGGCGGCAACTCGGCGCGTTGCCATTGGCATGGAAATGCATTTTAAATCGAGCGAATCATGTTGCGCTTTAACACAAGTACAGGCCCATGCAAGATGCATGTTTATTAATACACAGCCGGTGGAGCGGGGGACTGTAGCGAAATGTGCAATTCAAGGCGGTTTTCATTAGTTATTTCTCCATAAACACTTAAATAAAACTAAAGCATTAAAAATTAAGAAAACATCCGCCACTTTATGAATTTTCTTTTGCAATTTCCATTCTGCCACACATGGGAAGTGCGTTACAAAACTGTTAAGTATTCCCAAGAAAACCAAAGTATAACTTTTTATACTTTGGTCATTTTGGCCATTTATTTCTCAAAACTTTATTTTAGTGGCTTCAATTTATTTTTCTACAATTACTTTAAAGGAAACCGCAGATAGGTAATTACCTACAATCAGAATAATGATTATAATAAGAATATGGGACCCTCTCAAAAATTTGTGTGAATTTTCGCAGTGATATTATGGCGGCCTTACACTTTCAATACGTACTGTACCATTACACCCACCAGGAAAATCAACGGCAAAAACATGCGCTACAAAAACACAGTATTTCCTTTTCTGTTGATTTTGTGTTGGTTTGCCATTATACCGTTACGGCCCATTTGAATGGTGAGATGTGCGCGCGAAACGAAACGCATAAAATGGCTGCGAGCGGGTTTACCGTTAACACATTTCGAACGGCAACACAGTTCTGCGTAGGTGGTTCCAAACGGAACTAGAATCTATCTGATCTATGGAAACATTGTAATCCTTTCCGCCGAAATCCACTCAGGTCTCCCTACCGATGGAGGTCCCGCAACGGGAAAGATCTTGTTTTTTAATTAAAGTCCGTATGGCCAAGTTTGGAATGGGGAATTGGCGGCGCACATGTCGCAAACTTATTATATTTCATAGACTGTGAAAAATTTAAATGAACACAAAATGCCAGAGCTGGCAGAGCTCCATCTCATCCCGTCATTCGGCTGGGATCTTTCGGAGTAACTGTATCTGCAACCGGCGGCACAACCGTTCCACTCGGCTGCCCACAGCCAAATTACAATAATAACTCAAGAAGCATAGAAGATGCCAAGCTAAACGCTCCTCCTCCATCTCATCTCCTAGGGCCTCTGGCAATCCTTTGCCAAAAACAATATGGTATAAGTAAAAGTAAAAGTGGAAAAAAAAAATAAAGAAAAGCATCCAAAAAGAGGGGAATGGATTCGGATGCGTGTAGAATCGGGAATCGAAAAATGTGTTTCATTAAATGTTATTTATAGTCGGCAATTTTATGCATTTAAAGCGCGTCTATCAGCGCAGCATCTCCAAATCTGAGCATCTCAGATACGGAAACGGCAGGGACGCCATATTGGAAATTCAAAAGGGCGGCGGGCTTTGATTCAAAGAGGGATGTGGAAGGGCGAGGTGGTGAGAAGGGAAGCTGGGTCAAACCGATTACCACGCCAATCCCAGAGATTCCCTCAAAGATTCTAAACTTTCACCTTTCCCCTGTTTGTGTTTGTTTTTTTTATCCAATTTTTTAAATATTTTATTCAAGGTATTCATGGGTCTTAAGGGTATATTGGAAATAGGATTCATTGGGGAATATTTATCTTTGTAATAATAGGGATTCAATATAATATCTTTAGTAATTTTATCCAAAAACAATCGATCAAGAAAAGTCAAAGTTGACTCTGTAATGGTGATTTAGAGTAATCATTTTTGAAATACTAGGTATTTATTATTCGTATTTTAAGGTTGTGCGGCGTTACTTGTTAGATGCTCCTCACGTGAAATATGGCCACGTCCTGGTCCGGATCGGATCGAATCGGCTTGGGATCCCGACTGCAGCCCGCAACAGCAGCCGCAGCCACAAATCAGAATGCCGTTGAAGCGTTCAAGTGCAACGAGCATGAAGCAAACTCGCTGCCGCTTTCGTCTCCGTCCCCAGCTTCATCGTCTCCTTCCAACTTTATATCTGTCGGCAAATCTGGGCAACTTTCAGATGAGTGTTTCGTCAGATTGTCGTTGAGACTGCCAAAAAAAGAAAAAAAAAAAAAAACATAAAAATATAAAAAAAAACACACGGTAAAGTCGGACCTTCGGGGCGATTTTTTGGAGTAATGTTTGTCCACCGAAACCCGTTTGGCCTATTAACACTTCGATTACAACTCAACTTTTTCGGCACTCCGGAGGCACGGACTCAAACCCGTACACTTTGGGTGGTCCACCGACGTACTATTAGTTAAATTTTGATTTATTTGAGCTTCAATTAGTCGTTGTACAAATCTGTTTATTTATTTGCCTTTAATTATTGTTAGAAACCACAAAGCCGTGCCACCGCTCTTTATAGTCGCTTCGCTCCTTTCCTTGCCCGAAGAAGGTTTTTAATTAGCACCCACCGGATAATTCACAACAAAGCCATCCACCAAAGAGTCGAGGATTTCTTCAGGCGTTAATGGAACCCCCGAATTCCCGATTGAAACGGCCCCAACAGAGTTTTGTCTTTCCAAATATAATGCTGTAACAGCCTTTAATTTGCGAATTTGGAATTTCCATAAAATTATTCACGGATGAGACCTTGTTCGAAATACCTGCACTGCATGGCGCGAATAGAACAACATCAAGATAATCCTATTTTGATATAGTTTCGCATCCATGGCTGCATCCACATAGAGGGATTCGGGCTGGCGTAAACAAACAAAAACAGATTGCATGCCTTGCCGGAGAACCGGAGGAATGTCGTAATATACAGAATCCGAAATTTATAGGCCGTAACAAGCCCGGCCCGTGAAAGATAGGCCGGAAAGCCGAGACCCCGACCAAACCAGAAACACATGTCCATCCCGTAGGATTTTCGTGGGGACTGGAAGATTGTAAATGTATTACTCACTGGCCAGTGGGCTGGGAACGACTTCATCTAGTTAGGAAATTGGGTGCGAACGAGTGCGGGATCAGGTGACATTTGGGTCGGTTGCGGTGTAGTGCCTCTCAAGTGAGCCGGGTATTCGCTTACACCAATAATTCATCCTCAACTGCAGTTGCGTCGATCCGTTTTATGTAGCGCCTGTGACTGGGACTGGGACTGGGAAGGTCCAGGACTCAAGTGGGTCGCATAATCACGTGTCGGTAGTACCGATGTCGTCCGAAAGATCGATGCCCAATTTTAGGAGGACTGCTGCCGTAGACAATTTGACGCTTCCGCCCCTTTCATCACTTAAAAAAAAATTGGTTAATTCTATTGTAAATAATTTAATATATTTTTTCTAATATATCTAATAATATATTCGCAAAAAAATTATCCACGAATCCCTCGGTATGATATATAAAAGTACAACATTATTTTATAAAATGAAAGGGCGATTACTTGTATTTCTACAAGTCTCCTGAGGATCTCTCCTTCTCTAGATAGACCTCATGTTAGGCAGTAATTTCTTCAAGTGCACAGTTCACACCCATCTGGCGTAATCTTATGTAAGTTGCCACCGCCTTCGCCCTGAATGTGTCAATTTTATAGCGCATTTGCCACTTTATGACATTTGATGCTACTTCTGGCACTTGGACTCCAGTTCCTTTACCGAAATGTTGCCTGTCTCCTGTACCTTCTCGCCTCGATCCTCGTGTTAGCTCCTTTGTTTGCTCAAGTGCCACGCATATCCCGGTCTTTTTTGACTTTCTGTTATTGCACAACAAGTAAGAATCTGTGGAAAAATAATATAAAAAGTCGAGTAGAACGGCAGCGGGAAACGCACTGTGTTCATTTGTTATGCCTGTCATTTGTCGCTTCTCGCCGGCAACTTCAAAGTCTGTCAGCCAATTTGTTAAACGCGGAGACAATTTTGTCATCGTCTTCCCCCGCTTCCACCCGGCGCTTTTTTAGCCCCCAGCTTTGGCCGCCGGGTAAGAATTCCTGGCTTTCGCATGTGGCTAATTATTTTGAAAGTTGATCTGGGTATTGGATTCGAGGATTGAATCGAAGCATGTGGTTTAGATAATAATCTAAATATGTCACTACAATTTAGATCATAACAGGAGTTCATAAAATATATTTTTATGATATAATATATATAAATTGGAAGTTAATACTTTCGGAGTGAAGAGGTTCGGCTTCAAAGATGTCTTAATATTTCGAATACTTGTCCCTTTTTTTTCTATTTTAATATTTTAGAACATATTATTACAACAATTAGAACATATGAAATAATATGGAATAAATATCTAATATGGAAAATGAGAATATGGAATATTTAATAAATTCATGGAATAAGAACAAAGTTTTTAATAATTAATGTCTGTAAAGAGTATAACCTGTATAGAAGGTATCGCGATCAAAATTAAATGTAGTATATTGCCAATAAATATGCTATGAGAAAGTGTGCATATTTAAATCGTTTTTGAAAATTAGAAATATTCATCATGGCGATCGTCAAAGAAATTCGCTTTTTGAAACGAAAGCAAGAGAAAGAGCAATGGACTGAGAGTGAGAGGAGGCGAAGTCGATTGGATTCGCAACAAAAGGTATGAGCAGGTAAGCGTAAGCCATCTCAAGGAGGTGTGTCCAACGTTCACGGTGTACATATGTGTTTGTGTGTGTGTGCATCCACACCGTCACACAGTACGCACACACACCAAAGCACCTTAACTCGACACTGAAGAGAGCAAATTCGCAAGAGCTGGGTGAACATTTTAATGATGGAATGACAACGAAAATTGGCAGCTATCATTAAATGACGATATTTAGAATTAGTGACAATCAGATGAAGACAGCATTTCTTATAATTAACTCTAACCAAGCAAGACGCAACGCCTCAGCGAGATCGGCGGGCATCACGCATACGCCGCATTGGCTCGGATGGAAGAGCCAGGATTCTGCGGGGTTACCGTCTGTGCCGCATTATTAGCAATATGACTTTCTTAATGAACCAAAAATAGATGCACACGATCGCAGAATTCCCACAGCCCCGCCCCCATATTTCCCCGCCTTCCACCGCCCAGCAGTCCTACGGCCTACAGCCACATGTGTGTGACACTAAAAAGTCATGACATCTCGCAGCTCGCTCACCCTGCGTAACGCTACGGATACGCTTACTTGCTTCAGATTGGCCATTCAAGCATTCAGAAATTAACTCCGCCCGGTTGCGTGTGTTCATTCACTCGGCCAGTCTCAGGCCCAGAGCGGGCCCACATGTACATACATATGTGAGTATGTGGCCGAGAGAGAATCGATTCAACTAACTGCGAGTACTCGTGCGCAGCCAAGGCACACAGATACACCCGCACACACGCTCACACATACGCCGGAAACTACAGGGGCGGTAATTAACTAACGAGATGAATTTTTATTTGCTCTAAGAAATAGTTTGGCCAGGAAAATATGTAATTTATTAATTCAAATTATTTATGTTTTAAAAAACTGCTGAAAATAAATGTTGATTTTCTTTGTTATTTTTATGATAATGTTCCTTGAAAAATAATATGAAGGAGTTAAATTATTTACTCTTCATAATTTCTAAATAATAAGTCAAAGTCCTTTCTCATCCTGGCCCCTGGGCCGAGGACCCCTCGATTCGTTGCCTACGCTCCTGGGCAGCTGAAGACATTCTTCATTTTTATTATTTGCCCTCTTGCCACTAGCTCACCAATACAAACGCCCCTGCATCGCCATTAAAACTACGAAACCCAGGCGGATCGCCCGCCCTTCCTCATGTGGGTATGTGTGTGTGTGTGTGGGTGAACTTAGGTCGTGGGACAGAGAGAAAGCGATTTAGGGGAGCGAGAGCGAACGAGATCTCGTGATGCTGCGTCGACTCAGTGGGATTTCATGTGGATGTGACCTGAGGCTGTGTGCGTGGATGCTGGTGTGGATGTGAATGTGGATAATGGGTGAACTCTCTGGCGATCTTCGGAGCAGATCGGCGGAGCAAGGCAGCGTTAGTCGCAGCAGAAACGGGTGACGAGCAGCAACAATCGTTTTGGAGAGCGCGCCAGGGACTTCCGATACGACCCAATACTACCGATCCGACCCGATTCGCCAGGGAAGAGATCCAGCGGAAGATCAAGAGAGACGCGCGCACGGATCAGTGGATGCGGATTAATCGAATCGCGGGGCGATCAATCGATCTCACGGGAGGTCTGACTGCCAGAAAGGAAAATTAAATAAGCGCAACAGCAAACCCATTCAAGTGCCATAAAGAATGTGTGTAGTTCCCGGTCTCCAATAAGGTGTGATAAGTGCGTGATAATTTTCGGGGCAACTAGCCGAGCGATCGTTTTGGCCCGAAAATGTGCTAATCAGATCTCAGTTTTGGTTCACGGCACCGCAGCTCCGTCATAGTCCCGCACAACTGGCGCCAATTTGTATACAAATTTCATGCCTTAATTGAAACTCACATTATAGCCAAGTGCGAAAAGTTAACGACTAAGCAAAGCCCCGAACCATCCAACCACACTACCACCTCATCAACGCGCCCTGCACAAGCGTAAAGTCAACCGGAGAAAGTTCCACAGGGAAGCTATACCAGAGTGCCAGCCGAGTTGTGACAATTGCAATTGTGGAGTTCTTCAATCAACTGACAACGGCCGAAATGGACCCAGGTAGGTTACATTCCCCTAACACCTTGGGCCTTCTCAGAGACGCAACTCTGGTTTGTGGGTAGTTCGGTTAGCCGACGGTATTCCACATTGTGGCTTAAATGGAAGATCATTTAGTTAACTATACGATCTAGTAGATCGATCTATAGGATCATGCATTTTACTAAAAATACTAGTTGTAACTTTTTCAAAACAGTTTTCAAAAACGGTTATCAAAATTAATTTATATGTTTTTAAAACCAAAGATCTTTATATTGATATGAGAAAAAATTTAATATAAATATACGTTATTTAATAAGTGCTTGTCGGTTTGATAGATTAATGTAATCTTAGTATACAAAATGTATAAACTCAAAAGTCAAAACCCCCTTAGATATCTCAAATTCCTCTCAACTAATCCCCAAAAATTGTTAAGTTATTATATGGAAACAATCGATGTTATTGTTTATATTCCTGAAGCCGAACTTCATCCACGAATTAATAGGTTTTGTGTCGGTATATTCAAATCCCCCTGCTCAAGTGTTTTGCTAACAAAGTGCTCTCATCTGATCCTCCAAACAAGTCCTGTTGGATCCCCAGCCCAGTGTGTGTGGCAATCGCGAGGAGGTAAACACAATCAATCTGACGGTCCAACTTATTTTCTCGATTTTTTTTTTGGCCGGGCCAAGAGGCAGGTGTTTGCTTATGATTTTCGTTTCAAAAGGTTGCCGTCGCTTTGCGCATGATCGACAGCCTCGCGGTAGCCACCGTTGTTATTTGTTTTCGGAGATGCTTGCTTTATTCGAAGACGTCGCCGTACATCCACATCCGTGTCCCAAAACCCGTGCCCCGATCTCGACGACGAACTCCTCCTAATTTAACTAATGATCGTTGTAATGTTTGTGCCTTTGTCGTGCGGTCCTCACTCCAAGTGTGCGTGTCTCTGTTTGCCTATGTGCTTTGGGCCAAAAACAAAAAGCCATAGGAGACGCTGTCTTATGGCCAAAAAAATGAGGCAGAGTGGTCAGATTTATTGACAAACATCTGCGCAATTGAATAATTTGGCATGCGTCGGATTGGCTTTTACAAATTTCAAATTGGTTGGATCATCTTTGAAAATAATTGGCCAACAAATTGGGAATAATCCGATTGCGAAAACATAAATTTCTTTTTTTGGTTGGTGTCCCAATCCAATATACAATATCTTATTTTGAAAGGAGTTAGACCAAACGGAAGTACCTTTCCTAATTGAATTCTTTAATCTATCCTCTCCCAGAGAGAAGCACTATATGGGCTAGAAGACCCCGAAGTTCTATCCATTAATGACTTGCTTTCGATGTTTTGACATTCTGTTTGTACGACGGTAGATTGTTTGCTCGGCCACAGACGTCGAGAAAAGATATAGACGGCGACGGAGACTGGAGACGCAGGTCCAGACGCCGCTACTGACTCTGGACCAAAGATGCAGAAATGCGTGACTAACGGCTACCGGTAGCCATCTACTTCGGTAGCTAAACATGAAAAGCCCACCACCGGACTTACCAGGCCCGAACCCGAACCCGTGTCCGTAAGTGCAAGATGTTAAAATCACAGAAAGGGGCACTAAAACAAAAGAGTCTGTCCGAGAGCCGGCCGCAGACGGTGGCCACAAAATGCAGGCAAACACTTCAGATACGTCGCGTCAATGTGTACACGCCTTAATGGAAGAGTCTATATATACGACCACATATGTGTGTATATGATCGTGTTCAGGAGTAGAAAAAAATATGGGGGGTCGGGGTGATCATAAAAGCCCGACCTGCAGCTTCCGACCATTGATATCGGCGATTGCAGCTCGAGTTTGGTAAAACGCTTCACTGCCCCGACTTGATTATGTGGCGTCGTTTTCCCTGAGTTCCTTAATTAAATCACTTCCCTGGCAGCTGATGCGGAACTTTCATCCGGTAACGATTTCGGATATATGGTTTCATGAGGAACTTTTGAAAGACGGTTTGTCAAAGTCCTGACAGTCGGAGCTCTAATGGAAGGCGGGATTTAGTTCAATGTGTTAGAAATATTATTTCTTGTAAATCTACTTTTGATTTCTTTCTAGTTTTCAGACTTCACTCTGGGGACTCAATCTTTGACATTTGAGAATCAACTCAGCTCATTATCATAAATTTAATGAGTTTCTAATCGTTGGGGGCACGTGTTTGAGCATCCTAGGCATCCCAGTCTGAGGATAATGAATGTAAGCACATCAATAAGCTGGCGGCCGACATCTGGTCGTAACCCCTAACCCGACCCCTAACCCCTTGATGGCCTGTGTCATGTCCCAGGGGGCGATGGCGACCCACAACCGGAACTGCCACATAGGAATTTTGTCTCCATTTCTTAGTTTCAGATTCATCTTCAGATCTGGAATAAGGGAGTTGGTATTTTAGCTATTAACTAGCTAGATTGTTGGCTATTGTTAAAGGTCCTGAAATTTCTATTTCTTTTTTAAAGCAAATACATTTTTAATAAAATATCATACCATTTTAATTTTCTAGAGAAAACGATTTAAATAAATATAATATTACAATTAAATATAAATTTGGGAGTTGGGATCAAGATTAATATAAACAACAATTCAGAGAATATATTTTAGGAATATCTATCAAAATATTTTCAAATATATTGTACTACGAATATTTTACAATATTTAGTTTAACTATTAAATTAGCCGCTTTCTGTAACGCCTACTTGGCATCACCCGGCACCCGGTTGCGAGTGGGTGATCTGAGGATGAGGAACACATGGTTAGATTTATATCCATTCCGCTGTCAGCGACGGGCGTTCCACATTGCTCGAGAGCCGGCGAACCCGAACTGCACTTGGAGTTGTCGGTTCTAGTACATTGCCAATGATTGGTCGGATGCGTTGGATCTCTGGGTTGGATTCGGAACTGTGGCCATGGGTTTGCCATCCACAGCATTTCGGCTACGCGCTCGCATTGTGCACATTCCTGGGACGCGTAATTGAAGTCAGAGCGGCATGTCGTCTTTGGTTCTCGGATCGGTTGCACCCCTTTTGAGTTCGAGTTCTGCGGGATCGGAGGCTCTAGGGCCGTCATATTTCCTAGACTTCTGCTCACTTCAAACCCCCCCAACTCCCAAGGGGGCGGAAAAACGAGCCAGTGCGTCGCTATCTTGCGGTGGCTGCCGTGATTTATGGACTCATTAATTTCTGTTGACAGACAATGCTGTTGACGCCGCAGGAATCTATTTAGCTTTATGTACTTCTGATTCCCACTTGCTAGAGCCGGGCGAGGGCGCCTATTTTATGGCCTTAATTTATAATTTCAGGCGTTTCTTTTTGCTGTAAAGTGCAAGTAAGGGATAAAATAAATAATTGTCTAGCTGGCTCGTCGATTTGACTAACATTTGTAAAATGTTTATTTTGGAGACGTTTAAACTTTAAGGGCCTCGGCTTGAAATCTTTACATAATGAGGCTGTGTAAACAAGTAACGATCCCATCCCGCACTCTTTTCGATTGATAACACTTCGATTTGAACTTTGCAGATTAAGAAGGAAAATAGCATTGGCAACAGTTCAAAGAGCCAGATAGCCAGACGGAGAGAGGCATCCATCTTCTTTCTCCGCCTGCTGTCCGGCGTATCTGTGAAATTTACTGATAAATAAATGCGATTGTGCGGCAAATTGTGCAACG
Source organism: Drosophila ananassae (assembly GCF_017639315.1). Taxonomy (NCBI): domain Eukaryota; kingdom Metazoa; phylum Arthropoda; class Insecta; order Diptera; family Drosophilidae; genus Drosophila; species Drosophila ananassae. Next base: position 13,337,591 of record NC_057927.1, on the reverse strand, counting down.
CTCCGAATGCAAAATTGTCGACAAGTCGCGTAGTTAGTATATGAAAGCAAAAAAAGAAAATAAAATAAAATCCTAAAGGGAACTATTTATAAGTCGATGCAAGAGACGAAGAACCCAACAATGTCGGCGACCAACTAAACAAAATACAATGTGAACTGTGAAAAGGGGGCGGACCACGCGGCGTATACGCAACGTGCTGGCTGAGGCTCAGCTCAAGTCAACTGAGTTGTTAAATTAATTTTTTCTGCATGCGAATTCAAAAAATCCGAGGCGAAATTAAGAAAATAAACATATGAAAGCATCTCCCCCATTTCGCGACGGCGCTCTGTCAATCAACCTGCTGGTATGGTGTACGTATATTATAAGTATTCCGAATGAGAAGACACTGCTTGCCAAGACCCAAAGATTTATGGGAGCTATACGCATTCAGAAATGCACTCACACATATTGCATAGTTATGAGAAAGGAAATCCAAATTGCCATGCACTCTATACCCTTTCAAAAGGTAGTTAGTTCTTCTGAACTCTCTTCTGAGTCGATTTCTATCTCAAAGTCTGCGAATAAATCGAATATTTGTCAATTGACTGTTCTAATTATCGTAATATTAGCATTAAGCTGGCACTTTCCTGGAATTCAAGCAAGTTTATGTTATTTGTTGTTCTTTATTGTGAAAAGTTCTATAAATATTTGGCAGCGTATCCAACTATCGAGTAAGTATCCGAGTTTCTTTTTAAGGATTTTAAAGGCGTTCCCCCGGCTGATCAAATCAAACACCAAACCACGACCAGAACCACAAAATATATTGCCCTCAATATCAAAAACATCATTTCATGCCAAATTTATATTCAATTTGGACCCAACCAACTAAAAATACATATCCAAAGGGGCAGCCATTTTGATACGAGTGCTTCGTTATTTATTTTATTCGGTTGCAGTTAATGTTGTGAATATGCAGACAATTACTCAGGGGTTTCTGCGATTAATACAATTTAGTGGACCATTTTCAAAGAACGCTTCGCTTAGTGTGAAAACGTGTTAATTGACGCTTGCCCGCTTATTAATTAAAATGAAATTTTAATGATTTGTTTTTATTTTCTGTATATTTCGAGAGCAGTATGAGCGTGATAAGTATTATTGTCACCGCAGCTGACCGCTGAAATTGTGACATTTCGCAAATCTCTCATCAAATGACATAAATCATACAATGTATTTTTATGATCGCGTAAAAAACAAAACTTCTTATCAATTTCAAATGTTTGAATTTGTTAAATTCAATTATGCGGAAAATAAGTTCGTTGCCTCTCGACCTTTGCCATCGAAAATGTGCTCGACATTCAAGTTTCTAAGATAATCCGCCTGCCAATCGTATTTCCTAGTGGAATAAAGTATTTTTTAATTGCAATATTAGTTGCAACTTATCAACCAGACAGACAAATAGGAAGAAACATTCTTGATTATGGGTTTTCATGCATATTTTATTTTCAACCGATAAGAAAGTCTATATATACATGAATATATGATTTTAAAAGCGATAATAAGACTCCTAAGAAAATGTTCATAAAACTCTCAATAATATCTTTATGGACTTGGGAGTTGTATTATTTAAAAATATATATTTCTTTAAGTGATTACTTTTGTATAAGTTTTCTCTTTCTTCTTTTCCGCTCCGTCCATTTTGTTTAGCGAAATATTATTTTTAATTAGTTCTAGTTAGTTAACGTTCGTTAATTGCTCCTGTAATTGGATTTACGCGCATCAGTGCTTTTCGTGAATACTTAAATGATATTTTAATAATTTATAAAAAACTTAAGGAGCAATATGCATGACTTTAATTGCCGTCGGCAGGGCTTTGTGAAAAGGGCAAAGTGTTGAAAAATTTCCGGGAACCGCTGAAGAAAGGAACGAATCTTGGACTGAGTGTAGTCTTGTGTCTATATACGCACATTAATGTCGACATTTCTCTGCGGATTGCGTTTGTAATTTGTTGATCGCTCCCCGGGATCTCGGATGGAACAGTAGTCGCCATTGTATTCGGCAATTTCCCAGAATTTATGAATTATAATTTCGCCGTATAGACAATTTTAATTGAGCTTTTTATGGGATGCTGCAAGAGGGGGGACGACGGGAGCTCCAAAAACGCAAAACCCAAAGCCAATCCCGAAACAGATCTTCCTATATCGAGTCGAGCGTGACCGAGTAAGTCAAAGTGTACAATTTCAAAGCAAACACGGCGGACACATTTTCATTTGTAAGCCATTTGTACCCAAAAACACATAGCTACCGAATCCGTTCTTAGTTTTCAGTTTCCATTTTCCGTCGGGGATCCGAAAGGACAACGGATCGAGATACGAAAATCCATGGGCAAATATTTACCGACTCTGCCCTAACAAACTGCCTGTCTGCCTGCCATATTTCCATTTCGTTTCAGCCTTTTCGTTTCCGAGTTTATGATTTTTTAAGCTGTTTGCCCTTCCTCTTCACGAATCCATAGCATTTCATGCATGCATGTTTGCATTTCATTAACAGAAGCTGTTCAGATCGGATCGCTCCCAGTTTGTTTGCCTTGATTAAGTCGCTGACTAGCGGAAAGTGGGAAAGTCAGCAAGTCAGCCAGGAAGGATCCTCATTAGGGCTAAAGTAGCTCACTCAAGCAGTAGCAGCAGCAAATCGCATTTTGTGCAGCAACCTAAAATTAAATAAACACAAATCCCGCCTCTTAGAGCTCGAAGGTTTCCCGAAGGTAAACAAAAACAAACAGAAGACTCTGAAACTCAGACAGCGACTTGGTCAGCTCTTGCACCTGAGATGGAGCTCCTCTGATCGTGACCGACACCCAGTATCCCGCCATCCAACGACGGTGGCATGTTTGCACCTTTAATAAGACCAACAATCAGTGCCGACGCGTCGCCCAAGTAGCCACTTTGAATCCGAGGGTCAACGAAATGTTGCACTTGTGAGGCCTAAAAAATGGTTTAGAGGTTCAACACGTTCATAAAATTGATGTCGACACTGGTAAAAATAAGAATCTTCTTTTAAGAACCTCCCTCCCTCAATCTGTCGGAGAAGAAAGTATTTGGAAACTATCTGTAATGACAAATACCAAAAATCATTTCAATTCAAGACCATTATTAAATGCAATTTTTGATCAAATCCATTTTTGATACTGGGTCGGCAAGTTCGCCATCTGGTTTTGACTCATCTCATCGGTGATCGTTCCAAAGGGGATTCGACGAGCTGCTCTAATAGGAAATACGTGACTAATTTGCATGTGGCGGAGAGTATTTTATTCTGGCCGGATGTCGATTTGCCATAAATCTTCCCTCAAGAACTTACTCACAACTCAAAAGAAGACTTTTTGAATAAGTACACATAGGGCTTATCAAAAAGAAAATATTTTTAAATGATAGAGGGATTCAATTAATATTCCAATTTTTCGGTTAGGAAAGTTACGATTCTTATCGGTAGAATAACTCACATTCCATAATTGAACCCCAAAACTCAACTTTGTCTGTCATTAATCTTTGGTAATTGCCCGAAATTGATGTCATGCGTATTTGAAAAGTCATTTAAGCGACCCAGCTATCTTCAATAGATCCAAATCCAGTGAGGAAAATACAAAGATGAGCCCCATCCCGGCGACAACTAGGAAATATTTGTTGAGACAAATTTATGGTCGTTTAGCGCAAAAGTCAAGCACTCGGCGATAATGTTTTCTCGAAGAGACCAACAAATTGTAGCCGCCAGTGAACATGCTTTGAATATTTTCCAAAAAACATTGAACAAAAAACGTACAAGAAGATGGAACTAAATAGAACTGACTAAAAAACAATTAAGACTAAAGTGTACTCATTATTTTGAAAACTATCAGCCAAAAGCACTAACACTTTTATGATAATTTCATTTTGATATCTAAAAGTATGAATCTGAATATGGTTTAAAAATCATTTTATTTAAAAAAGCATCAACCAAAATACCCAAAAGATACATGTTCGCTATTGATAGCATATTTGTCGTTTGTGGGATCTTTGACTTTACTTTTCCCTTCTTGCCTGGCGCTGGATATTCTGAATCCCCATACAAGTAGACCCTCTCTTCTTGCAACTCAATTCGTAAATAATTAACGATCGCGGGATTACAAATGTCAAACAGAATGTCAAGCTGGGAATGACACCCTCCTCCCTGTCAGAGGAGAACGAATGGGGCTCCTTTTACCGACAAAAATGTTCAAAGATCGAGCACAAAAAACCACCGACCTAGTCCCCAACCACCAGGCCACCAAGCACCACCAGACTCACTGTGTGTGGGTCTGGCGCGAATGCCAGCCGATTTGTTGTGACTTCTGTCAAGACAATTGCGTTACAAAATTTCTCCATAGTGCCAGAAAATGGAAATAAAGAGGTAGTGCTTTAAAATGGTATAAAAAAGTGTTTATTCTAAATGGTTTTTATAAACAAAACTACGTTTAATTGGGGATGGATTTTCAGCCACTTAAATAATACTCGTATACCAAATCCCTTTTAGAATTTATTTGTGGAGTAGACTATTGATTTATTCCCAAGTCTGGAAATAAATCCTATGGCATTTAAGAAGCTGGCATAGCAGGTGCCGCAGCTCCTGTTGCAGCAGCTCCTGGTGCAGCAGCTTCTGGTGCAGCAGCTCCTGGTGCAGCAGCTCCTGGTGCAGCAGCTCCTGGCGCAGCAGCTCCTGGCGCAGCAGCTCCTGGAGCAGCAGCTCCTGGCGCAGCAGCTCCTGGCGCAGCAGCTCCTGGCGCAGCAGCTCCTGGCGTAGCAGCTCCTGGTGCGGCAGCTCCTGGTGCAGCAGCTCCTCCTGGTGGTGTAGCACCGACCCCCCCTCCTCCAGTTGACGGTGGCCCTACAGGAGCATTTCCCACTGACTGCGTTGAATTCGATGCGGGACTTACCACCACCGTGCAATTGCTACAAATAACTAGAAAGGAAACTTTGCGGTTATCCTGGAATCGTATTTTCTTCTCCACATACGGTACTTATCATCGGTCTCATCTTCGTCGTCTAAATAGTCCTCAAAGGCACCTGTTATTAGCGATATCCAGTCTGGCGACTCTCGTTTCTAAAATGGATATTTATGGCGAAAACTTAGATAACAGAAACTCCTTTTCTTTACCACTGTGATGGCAGTCCTGGCCTCTATGCCCAGAATGCTGAGTAATAGACAGCAACTGAGTGTTAAAATAAGATCCCTTCTGGCTGACATTCCGACTCTGACTGACTGGGCGACTGAGAAACCGGCTTATATAGAACCCAAAACAAAATATTGAGCAATATTTAGTGCCATTTAATGTTGGGTGCAATGAGGTAATAATGCATAAATCGGATGGGGTAGTTTGGACTAAACAGAGCTGTAGAACCGGATATTACTTACCAAAATCATATTTGTATTACACATAAATATTCTCTGAAGGAAGTATTTGTAGTGGACTTAAATCCCTGTTTTCTTTAATTACATATAATTTTATTTATTACATGCATAATCTATTATATTTATTATCTTATAAACTGTATTTCATAGTCGAACACTAATAAGTTGGTAAAAAAGTGCTCTCGAAACGATCACCTTTAATGCTGGGAGATACCCATACCGATAGCGACTATTTGAAGCAGTTTCCCTTATTTATGCAGCTGCACGTTTTCCTCGCCACAATATTGGCCCCTTTGTCTGGGCTGGGGGCCCCCAAAACGACCCCGAGTGCAAGTGCTGGCAATGATCGGACTGCAATTGACAAGTGCGCAAATCCATAACCATAAACTACATGAAATTTGAAACTGTCTGTAGATGGATCATTAGCCGGAGACTGGGGGATTGTTGGTAGCTGGCTCGGTGCCGGTGGATAGAATGGTGCTCTGGGGCAACAAGTGGGATCGTAATCCGATATCGGCCAGAGGGAAAAACGATCGTGTAAGTCGCGAAATGCCCTTTTGTTGGCAATTTCTTGAATGGAAAACAATCGAGGTCGATAGTTGGCTGTTGCTCCTCCTTCTCTGTCCGGGGTTCCTTCCTGATTTCTTGACTTTTCTGGCACTGGCACGAGTAACCCGGGAGCTCTATTGTGATTTTTATGGCGCTGAACAATCGTGTACGTGTTCCACTCGGAGTTGCTGTTGTTGTGCAACACGATTCGAAATTAGAAGTCAGCCCCAGATGTGCAATATTTCCTCCAAATGCCCATAGTGCTAATGGTAATGGACCGGACGGCCGGATAGCTAGACCCAAAGAATGAGAGGCCCAGGTCCAGTGGCAGGTGGAAGTAATTTGCTTTCCATATAATAGGTGTGTCGTTCGTCACTAAAAGGTCACAAACTTCAGATAAACTTTATTTGAACTACAAATACTAATTCATTTATGCGATTATGTGCAAGAAGGTGTTTCCAACGTCTATTGAAGTGTTTATGTTTCAACAAGCAATTTAAACAAAAAAAGGATAATTAATATTCTCTTTTCGGGAGCTCTCTAGTTTTTAAATTTTTCCATTAGGTCCATTCCCTGAACGAGTGTAAAGACTGAAAAGGCAAACTTGACCATTTGTGGAATAAAATAATGTAGAACACAAATGAACTAAAAGTGTTAAGTACCTTTAAATTGGTATTCAGTCCTATTTGAACCACTCCGCAGGCTGTAAACATTATTGGAGTTTGGGTTTGGTGCATAAATAATACTAAGGTCCTTTTAAATCGTAGTTCTGATCCGATCCATTTGGAATGCAACAGGAGTACGGCCAAGTCATTGCAGTCATTAAGTAGGCTCTCGCAGTTGTAACAAAAGGGAAAAGTCTGGGAGAGTTTTGCCATGGAGTAATATACTGTGACGAAGCGATCCACGATATCGAAGAACGTAATCGAAACTGTGGACAAGCCCAGAAGAACTCCGGTGCAGACTAACTGAACAAAGACGGTGTTTGAGATTACTGGCCGAATAAGATCTGCATACCTAAGAAGATAGTGGTTATATTCAAGTTACAAATTATCAAATCCATCACATACTCTATGATCAACCTATGCGCCTTGACACACGTTACCAGTTCGGAATAATTTTCATTTTCACTTTTTTCTGGATCGGATCGCAAATTGTCAATTTTTCGCCTTAGTAAATCGATGTGGGTACGCAAAATCATCACATACATTATGGGATAAACGTCCGCAACCAAGTTTGTAATTAGAATCGAAAACGCGGAAAGACCGTTCATTAAATTTCCAATGAGTAAGTCTATAACTTTCTCACTGGGATTTATTGCTGGTTGTACAGCTGATATGGAGTCGTGTTGGAGGCCATAGCTCCAACGACGGAGAAAACTAAATATCCATAGTAGATCATTTGATATACTTTGGTTATTTTTTTGCAATCTATGATACACTTTTGAATGACATCTCTATCCTCCTCTCTGGAATTTAGATCGTCCATGCGGTCCATAACCTCATGAACTTTCAAGAACCTTTTCTTCATGAGGTGGATAATTATTGCCTTGATAATTGCAGACAAAGTGTTTACTGGAGCTTGTAAATAGGTGAACAAATCCGTTATTGTAAACTTATGCATGTCCTTGATTCCTGTTATTATGAGACCTAGAGGCATATAAATGTAGCCCATAAGAATTACTAAAAAAAAAGTTGCGTAATAAATCCACCAATTTGGTTCATCACGGGATGGTAGATTCCAACCAATACAATATTTTGATTTATTGAAGTAAGCCAGCGCATCGAAGGATCTCAGTATAGGTCCTTCTGCCATTTTTTGGGTCACTTTCACTTTTACAAGCATATTCGATGTGATTTCTTAGCACTTAACGTTTGGCAGGTAAATATTATCATGATTGCCTTATATACCTTATACCTTGATATTCGCATTATTGAAAATTTATGCTAGATTAGCATGGTGCCATGTTTCTGTTCATTACACAGAAAAAAATAATACTTCGATTTTTATATTACTCTTCCAGTGAATACCTTATAAAATACCAATTTCTTTCACTGTCAAAATAGAAAAATGGTCTCTAGTTCACTCTTACTATGACATTTGCGACCAATAAATATTACAGCAAGTGAATATAGGTAATTAAAAATTAATTTTGCCAAACTGTTGATGACATAGGATTGTAGAATTTCCGCATCAAGGTTAATAAAATATTTACGAAGGTATTATTAAAAGTGATTACTTTATTAAAAGTGGGAAAAACTGCAAATTTGTTTTTTTTTAAGGCAAAGTGGATCAATTGACTTTTAAAAGGCCAAATAATATTAAAGAAAAAGGAAATAAAACTGTCTTGCAAGAATAAAAATATGTTGCATACTTCTAGGGGTTTTTATTGTTTCTGAAATAGCGTAATTTAAGATGCTGAATATTTAAGGTAAAATTGTTTGACTGTTTGGCATCGATTATGTTTTCCATTAAAATATGTGTATATCCATCACTAGTATATCACTATATAGGGAACATTGTTTTACTTACCTTAAAGTACTGAAACTTACTACAAATCTTACTACTTCTTATAATATACACCTAGCTTAGAGTATTCCAAAGATATAAATATTATATATAAATATTTCCGAAAAGAACCACTATCGCAGTACTTCAGTAATAAATCGACCAGTTGAGCTTATCCCGCGTTGGTAGATCCCATCCTATCCATTGCTTTATTTTATTAAAGTATCTCAGCGTATCCCGGGTGCTGAGAAGAGCTTCTTGATCCAATTTCTGGGTGGTTTTTAAAGCCATATCTATTCCCTTTGATTAAAACTGGACGTTTGGAAAAGGATATTGGTCGCACTTTCTATTTTATACCAAATGAATCTTTACTTACATAACTGCATGAGAATTTCCCGATTTGACATATTTTCTTTTTCTCATCAAATTTTCCGAATTTCCCATTTTAATTCAAATAATCTAATAATTTTAATTATATTTTATTTATAAACCATGATAGAGACGTCTTGGAAAGAGAGCCCACATGGAGTTTATCAGGTCCATGCGTTCATAAAGAAAAATAGATAAGTTTTAATTAAGTAGGCAATAATAAAAGGCAGCTTAAGCCTGGTGTATTATAAATTGTACTTTTTTATAAATATAACATATACAAATCTGGATAATAATTCAAACTTTTTTTTGGCAAAGAAAACGGCGTTATTGGTCGCTCCTCTCTTATATGTAGGTAAAATAAAACCTATAATGGGTCAATGTTTAATGGGTCAATAAAAATTCTATTATAATTGCCTTCCACAAAATTGCAAACTTTACTTAAGGTCAGCTCGACAATCCATTCTTGTCATAAATAATTAATCAAGGAAGGTTGAACTTTAAAATGTCATCGCACTTTTGTTTCCATATTGGAATTATAATATTGATGGGCTCTAAGTGGATGAAAACCTATTTTTACGACGAAAAATATCCATAAGAATGAACTATTATTTAAAAATAGTTTATAATATTAGATTGAGATCTAGTTTGATAATACTAGATATAACCGGCCCTTTTTTTGCCCTTACTTTCATAGTTGAGAAGAGGTGGAACGGGATGCGTCTATCCTTAGGTGTGGATCTGTTCCCCAAGGGGAAATCTGTGCGTCATCTCTTAAAGTGCATTTCCACACGTTCCGGGCATTCAAATTGTATTTTCCCAGTTACAATCTGTGGTACGATGTTCGGAGCACCCACATCCGCAGTTCTGAGAAGCAAATGGTACAGATTTTCAGCCGAACAAACGGACGTACCCCCAACCCAATGGTCTCTGGCCAGCACTTGCCGATCCTCCACTCTCCACCTTGCACCATCCCCCCTTGTGACCAGTCCCCGCCCCACGGGTCCCAACTCATTTGCCACCGAAACTAATTAGACGCAAATGTGCTTTTGTTCGGTTCGCATTCTCAGGCAACGCTCTTTGTTCGTATCCTCTACTAGGAATCGGGAATGGTTTCCGAATGATACTGTTTGCCACATGTGGCAACAACACTTGTGAAATAACTTATCCTATTTATTTCAATGTATGTATATTTATTTAAGGAACAAATCAAGCAATAATGAAATAATTTTCCTAAAAACATAAATTTTTAAGAGCATCTCAATGTCGGTGTGTTCATGCCACCAATTTCAGTTCTTTTCTCGCTATTATTGAACTCTGGCTAATATTTTCCCCCATTTATCGTTCCAGAGTCGCAGTGTCCGCAGTACGGCGAAGTGAATCAGCTGGGAGGCGTCTTCGTCAACGGAAGACCGCTTCCAAATGCCACGCGCATGCGGATCGTGGAGCTGGCCCGCCTGGGCATCCGTCCCTGTGACATATCCCGACAGCTGCGGGTAAGCCACGGATGTGTATCGAAGATCCTGGCAAGATACCATGAGACGGGCTCCATACTACCGGGAGCCATTGGCGGATCAAAGCCAAGGGTGACCACTCCGAAAGTGGTGAACTACATTCGAGAGTTAAAGCAGCGAGACCCGGGAATCTTTGCCTGGGAAATCCGAGATAGACTGCTCAGCGAGGGAATTTGCGACAAAACGAATGTTCCCAGTGTTAGTTCGATTTCGCGCATCCTGCGGAACAAGCTCGGCAGTTTGGGGCACCAGCACACACCAGGATCCGTAATGGGAAGCGGAAGCAGCACTGGCGGAGCCGGTGGCGGCACCAGCAATGCCACCAGTAATGGAGTCCAAAGTAATGGTGTCAACAACGGCGTTAACCTAGGCGGCGCTGGGGGCGGATCACACCATCCTCACCACCACCACCATCACCAGACGGCTGCGGCAGCGGCGGCAAGTGCCCATCACGCCCACGCTCATGCCCATGCCCACGCCCATTTATACAACTCCATTTACCAGCCGTACAGTGCGGCGGCGGCCTACAGCATGAAGGCCGTGTCCTGTGGCAGCCCCTCTCCGCCGCAGGCGACTGGCGCCCAGGCCAGCGGACCACATCCTCACCAGCTGCGTAGTGTGGCCGCCGCTGCTGCCGCCGCTCACTGGCCATCGTCTCACTCGGTGAGCGACATCCTGGCCCATCACCAGGCAGTAGCCCTCCGGGCCAGCTGCCAAGTCGGTGTCGGAGTGGGCGGAATGGGTGGCATGGGAAGCACGGTGTCCCCCCTGCCGATGACCCCATCGCCGGTGGCCGGAACGGCGGGCGGGCAACCTTTACTTGACTGCGAGGGTGGAGCCGGACAGCAGTCGCCGTACAACTACTACATGTACTTTCAGAATGGCGGCATGCACCACCACCACGGCGGCATGATGGCCGCCGGAGCCACGGGATTATGAGGATGGGAAGGCGATGGAATCGGCACCATCAGTGGATAGTCATCGGGACGGTTGTGGGTTTAGCTTCTACAGATTGCTGGGTTGTTGAGTTTAGGTTCTAATTTTATTCCTAATAACTAAAAAGAAAGATGGTTTATATCAAAAGCACTGGCCGAGTTTGTCACAAAAATTCCTTAGGAGTTCACATAAAAAAAAAACAATTTTTAAAGCCCCCATTTGGAGAACTATTAACTTTAGCAAATTCATAATTTTTGTATGTCATTCAGAAAGCTTTTGCTATTAATATTCATTTAGTAATCTCATAAAAAATGAATATTATGATAAATTTATCATTTTTTAAGCTTCAGAATTTAAAGCTTATATTCCTAAAACAGTTTTACTGAAATAGTTAGTTTTTTGGTGCTTAAGAAAACTCTGTTTGTTTTTTAACGAGTGCAATTAAGTGTTTTAAGTGTTCTTGTCAGAATGGAAAGGGCTTTAAGAGTATTACAACATCCTAAAGATTTTGGTGAGATAGGTAAGTGCTATATATATACCATCAGATGGGAGTTATGGAATCCCAGGCCTTAGACCTGGTACTTCCCAATTTCTATACGAATTTTATGTAATCCAGGAGATTTATCTTTTCGTGTTTTTTTTTGTGTTTGGGAGTTCAAACGATTAAGTAAAATAAAAAGAAAAACTTTATTATAAAATGGAAAGTATTGAGTGGTACGTCGTATAGGCACATAATTGTTGTATAGGTTCTCGTTCTCATAACTACTATTTGTACAATATGCTCATTAAGTAAACTAGTTGACTAATTTATGCTACGATTACATCAATTAAAATTAATGCAAATGTAATTACCGAATAAAATTGTATTTTTAGACAATTTCTGTTATTATTTTGGGGACGGACTACTGATGTGTAAGTCATAAAAGGGCTTATATAATTAACAACAGTAACAGCAATGCAGCAATGAAACATATTGGTTTAAGGACAGCACTCGCTTTCGTCGGGGCTCTTCTTGTTCCATCCGAAGAAGAAGTACCCCAGACCCAGGCCCAAAATCACAGCCAAACAGAGCCAATAGTTGAACGTCATGAAGATCAACATGAGCAGATAGGATATGACGATCTGCACCAAGTTCAGCAGGGCTTGAATAATGTGAGTCGAGGCGAACAATCGCTGCCAATAGGACGGATCCCGTTCTTCCGCTAATGGGGTTTCCGAGCAACATCCTCCTGCGGTGGGATTCTCATTCTTTCGGCGCTGCTCTTCCGCCAAGCGTTCACTCTCCTTCCGAGCATCCCGCCGAGCTAGATGCTGCCGCAGGAACTTGAGTGCCTCGTACAGGAAGGACACCACAAAGATGGCTAGGGCCGAGAGGACGAATTCGGTGACAGTATAAGCCACCCAACCGCGCCACAAAATCCGTTCGCAGTGTCCGCCATGGAACTGTGAAAGAAAAGTATAAAAAGAGTTAATACATGTCTCCGTCGTATGGACTTTTAACTTTTTATAGAAAAATGGAGGTCTGGTTTCAAAATGATTATTATTACATTGCTATAACTGGTGTCAACACTGATAACAGCTCAATGATATTTTAAATGCAGCACCCTGTATTATCATTCTCGTTAGGTATTTGTTGAGAGCAATAACTAAATAAGAAACCGAGAGTAAACAAATCATTGCGAGAGCTCAGTCCTCATATGTTAACAAACGAATGTACAATCATATAGACGTACTAGGGAGTGACTAGCAAGAGCAATCGGATTTAATCGGATGTTGAGCGAGATTTGCGCTCTCGGAGCAAAACCACATTCGACACAAAAACTGGATGAGTGACTATCAAAATTACAGCACTTAGTGTATATTTTCAAATGAATTTGAAACCTGATGGTTGTATAACTAAGGACTTACCACCATGATCATGGGACAGGATTTGGTAGTGTCATCATCGTCCGAGGTGCCGTGATCGTGGTCGTGATCCATAGCCATCAGATCCATCTCAACTTCGTATCGGAATTTAAACTCAATATAGACAGCGAGGGAAATCGAAGCGGATTGATCGCGGTAGCTCAGTGATAAGACTTGTAGGTGCTGAGGTGCTGAGAGCAGAGCGTCGAATGCCTGAACTCGCTGTGTGCAAGTGGTTTTTTAAAGAAAATCTACCCTAATCCCGGCGCGACAAAAAGGCAGTGCGCTTATCTCTGTGAAATGGAAAATGTACGTTATCAACCGGTAGCGGTGATATGGAACGATAGCAACTCCCCACAGAGAGGGTCAGAAGAAATAATGCTGGCCTACAATGGATATTTACACAATAGCTACACAATAAAATCTTTCAATAGATCAAAGCCCTCAAAAATATGGGTATAAATACTTTTATCTTCATCCTGATGGCAATTTGAATCTATATCTTGGATACCTGGAAGATTAATTACCGTTACCTCATTTCAATTTATAATATAATTTATGAATCAAGATTAAAGGTGAAAAAAACTTCCTCAAGTGCAGAATTTATTAAACATTCGATTATCAATAATTGGCTAATAGTCTCTCCAAAATTGTTTTTGTAATGCGGATGTCTTAAGACCAATTTCTTTTGTTTTATTTTACGGTACAAGGGTGGTGCTAGACGGGTGCGGCCGGAGGGTTCATACATGTGCGAATAAATAACTGCTCGGAGCGATAGGAACTGGAGCAACCTGAGGCGCCCTGCTTCTGCGTTAGTCCACTTGGCTCTTAAACATCGTTATTTCCAACTGGCCAAAAGTGTCGCTAATAAAGACAGCCGTGCGCAAAGCTAGTACAGAGCCGTGTGCAAAAACTACGGACATTTAGTCCGGCCGTGTGCCAACTTCGAAATGTTGGTGGCGGGTGCAAAAGAAGTGGTAAACGATATTGCAGAGGGGAAATGAATAAGATTGATGGTTTGGTTCCAAGTTGATATTTAGAGCTTTCCTAAAGCCCATAGTGTGGAAGATTCCTTTTTTTTTACAGTAAAAATATATTTATCTTTATTTTGGTTAAATCGAAAATATTGAGCTAAGGAGTTCAAAAACTTAGTAACAGAATAAGGTTTATAAATGTGCCTTTATTTATTTTTTAAAAGAATTATGATAAATTATATATAAACAAATAGTTAACTTGACCTTAATTTTAAATTTCATTTAAAATTTCATTAAAATAAAACCCTTAATTTAAATTTAACGTGCTTCAACATTCAATACTGCCAGAAAATTATATTTTTAGACGGTCTGGCTACGCATCCCCACTATGGAAGTGTGGCAACTCCAAGTCAACCTACCTCCAAAATCTTGCCATTTATATTACGAGTGAGTTTTATGAGTTTTAAACATAGGTTCTATGATTTACTGTGTTTGTTGCAACAGGGAACAGACTTAAAGGCCAGAGACGCTCACTTGCAATGTTTGCGCTACGACACCTGCGGCTGCAGAGCACAAAACACTTTCGCAGCTCTTATGCGGCGGCGACAACAACAAAACACATGCTGAACCGACCAGCTGTGCCGGCGCGTGTTCTGATTGGAATGGAGAGATGGAGCAGGTTGCCCCAAATGGGGGATATAATGTATGCCAGATGCATGACCACCTCCCCGACTTCTGCATCGGCGCCAGAGAAACCCAGCTCCCCGGTGGAGGAACTTCTAGCAGCGGCCAAGCCCTATGCCCAACTCATGCGGATCGATCGACCCATTGGGACCTACCTCCTCTTTTGGCCCTGCGCCTGGAGTATAGCGCTGAGTGCCGATGCAGGCTGCTGGCCGGACCTCACCATGCTGGGCCTTTTTGGCACCGGAGCACTCATAATGCGCGGCGCCGGGTGTACCATTAACGATCTTTGGGACAAGGACATTGACGCCAAAGTGGAGCGCACGCGGATGCGTCCTCTAGCCTCAGGTCAGATTAGCCAGTTCGACGCCATAGTATTCCTGTCGGCGCAACTTAGTCTCGGTCTCCTTGTTCTGGTGCAGCTTAACTGGGAGTCCATACTTTTGGGTGCGAGTTCCCTGGGACTAGTAATTACATATCCTCTGATGAAGCGCGTTACTTACTGGCCACAACTTGTTCTGGGAATGGCCTTTAACTGGGGCGCACTGCTGGGCTGGTGTGCAACGCAGGGAAGTGTCAATCTGGCTGCATGCTTACCACTGTACCTCTCCGGCGTGTGTTGGACCATTGTATACGACACGATATACGCCCATCAGGATAAGCTGGATGACTTGCAAATTGGCGTCAAGTCCACGGCTTTAAGATTTGGCGAGAATACAAAAGTATGGTTATCCGGATTTGCTGCTGCAATGCTAACTGGTCTGACGGCTTCTGGATTGGCTTGCGATCAAACTTTACCTTACTACGCAGCAGTAGGTATTGTAGGTGCTCATCTAGTGCAGCAGGTATGCATTCTCAAAATATACTGCTATATATACTTAATCGTAGTTATTTTTTCACAGATCTACTCTCTAAACATTGACAACCCAAGCGACTGCGCCAAAAAATTCTTTTCCAATCATCAAGTGGGGCTCATCCTATTTCTGGGAATTGTTTTGGGAACGCTTCTGAAAGCGGACGAGAACAAGAAACGTCAGTCGTCTCTAAACACTACACCGGCGAGCTCTTATGTTAGTCTACCGCAAAAGCCAGATGTTATGAGCTGAGACAATCTCACTTAGTATTAATTGTTTACCGCGTTCTTTTTTGTTCGCTTAAACCAAAGTCTTTAGCTAGCTGAATAGGTAAAAAAGTGTAAATAATTGTATGACATTTTATTTTTAGTTTTTTTGCAATAAGTTAAGTGCTTACCTCACTTAATAATCTATTAATTGTAAGTTCTCTTCTCGGACTACATTACTCCCCGACCCCCTTCCAATTTAAAACAAACTGGTTTCTGTATTAAATTCTTATGTGTTATTTATTTTTATACAGATTTTGGTTGTCTATTGATAGCCAAATACTCTTTAAATGTATTTACTTCATGTTGTTCGTTATTACTGCTAGGTAGGGTGAGTTACAGAAAATTAGAAAGAAGTTTAAAGTTTAGATCAAGTCAGCCACGTTCATGGGCATTTCGTCGATTTGTGTCGAGTAGTACTGTTCAATATCGCGCAAGATACGGATGTCATCTGACTTTACAAAGTTAATTGCAACACCCTTGCGTCCGAAACGACCCGACCGACCGATACGATGGATATACAGCTCACGGTTATTGGGCAAGTCGTAGTTGATAACCAATGATACCTGCTGTACATCAATACCTCGAGCCCACACATCGGTGGTGATGAGAACCCGGGATTGACCGGCTCGGAACTCCTTCATGATCTCATCACGCTCTTTCTGGGGCATGTCACCATGCATGGAGCTCACTGTGAAGTTAGCCTCACGCATCTTTTCCGTTAGCCAGTCTACCTTGCGCTTTGTATTGCAGAAAATGACCGCCTGCGTTATGGTTAATGTATCATAGAGATCGCACAGCGTATCGAATTTCCACTCCTCCCGTTCTACTGCCACAAAGAACTGTTTGATACCTTCCAGTGTCAACTCATCGCTGTAATAGGAAACATTTTAGGAAGGCTAATATATATTAATACTTTTCAACATACCGTTTGACCAAAATTCGAATGGGATCAGTCATGAATTTGGATGTCATTTCAAGAATCTCGTGGGGCAATGTGGCAGAGATAAGAACCACCTGTGTGGCAGGTGGCAAGTAGCGATAAACATCGTAGATTTGTTCCTTAAAACCTTTGTTCAACATTTCGTCAGCTTCGTCCAGAACTAGCATCTTGATAGCTCTATAAAAAAGATTATAGAAAGTTAGAAAAGTAAATGAAATACGAATTTGTACACTTACCTTGTGCGCAAAACTCGTCGCTTGATCATGTCGAATACACGACCAGGTGTTCCACTCACGATGTGTTGACCGTAGTCCAGTTTTCGGATATCCTCGCCGAGATTGGTGCCGCCAATGCACACATGGCATTGCACGTTCATCATGTCTCCCAAAGCCAGAATAACTTTTTGGATTTGCACAGCCAACTCGCGAGTGGGTGAAAGACAGAGCACCTGCGTTTCCCTCAATGTTGTGTCCAGACTCTGGAGTATAGAGATGGAGAACGTGGCCGTCTTGCCCGTTCCGGACTGTGCCTGGGCAATCACATCCCGCCCCTTGACGATGGGTTTGATGCTCCGCTGCTGAATGGCCGAGGGTTTCTCAAAACCTAAAGAACGACATGGTAATATATTTTTTGTGGAGGGATGGGTATACACAACTCACCGTACGCGTATATGCCGCGTAGCAGTTCCTCTTTGAGGTTCATGGCGTTGAAAGTGGGAATCACTTCTACATCCTCGCTCGTCTCAAACTCCACGTTCGAGAGATCCTCGGCCTGGGCATTTTTGCGCGCCATTTCTGTTTGTGACTTTTGTCCTGATTTTACAATATTTTATCACTATTTATTTACTTTTTTTCTATTTTTTCCACTTTCACAGAAGCAATGCGGCTTGGGATGACAAATAGTGTGACCAGATAGTGTTGCCTAAATTATACCAATCGCTGAAGGTATATTGTATAGTATTTTTTTTTTTGGGTGGACACAATTTTGGAAATGCCTCGTAACGGTCTTTTTATTCGTTATTTGTTGGAATAAACTTAAATCAAGTATGTTTTTTTATAAGAAAGTAGTTGACCGACTGATCCGTATGTAGATTTCTAAACCAGACCATCATTCTATATCTCATTCTATACGTTACACAAAGAAAAGTTAGTGCACCAAGAAATGAATGCTTTTATTTATTGAATACAAGATTCTAATTTAATATTAGATTATAAAATATTAAAAAATATAATTTTTTTTAACGCCACTTTTTAACAATCAACTTAACGGAGTGTTTTTTTGGATTTGATTTCTTCTTCGGCGAATTAAGCTCTTTAATGACTGCAGATCCTTCTTCTTTAGATTCTTGATTTTGGAAACCAATTGCCGCATAACGTCAATCCGTTGCCTGGCATCTTCGGCGGCGCAGTTCGCCTTCTTAGCGTTCTCCCGGTTCCGCTCTAGATCCTTACGACCCTGGTCCAAGCAGGTGTTGAGCTCTTCCACCCGCCGCTTAGCCGCATTCAGAAGACTCCGCTTCTCCGCCAAGTCTCGTTGGGCGTTGCTCGCCACCCGACGGAGACTCACAACATTTTTGCGCATCTGACCATACAGACACTTCATAGCGTTAAGGTTCCGGTGTACGTTGTCTCGAACTCTCTTTGCTGTCTTGGCCCCGCACGAACTTGCGGAAATGGCTCTTTGGACCTCCTGCATGACCCTTTGCGTTTCGCTCAGATTTTTGGTAAGCTCTTCGCATAGCTGCTTCTTGCCGGCCAGTGCAGCCTCCGCTGCCTTGGCCGCCTGTGCCGCCTTATCTGCCAGCATATTTTTGACCTGCTTCCCTGCCGCCTCGGCAGCACACGACTGCGCATCCTTGGCAGCCTTCGCGTCCGACGCCGCCTTCGAGGACATCTGACTTGTTTTATGGTTTGTCTTGCAGATAGGACCCTCGCCACTGGGCTTGTGCCGCTGTTTGACTCGCTTGGCTGCATCCGAGTAGTTATCCAAAAGGATGAATACCATTAGCACTGTAACCAAGGGACCGCAACGCATCTGGAATCTCGCATCTTACATAAATTCCAGGACTCACTAGGAAAACTAAATATTTGTCGATGTATTTTTGAAGTATCCGATTTGGATTCTCTGAATTATTACATTCGTAATCTCATTACAAGAAACTAAATATGTTATAACTTCCTACCTTTCCTTCAAATATCACTTCCATTGTAATTTCATTTGAAACATCAGACTATGGCGAAAATAAATATATTTATTATTTTAATGATTTCCTTGGTTCACTTGCATGCTTATAAGTTGGCCCAGGTAATACGAATATTTTCCTTATAAGAATCTAACTCTTAATTCAATCCGTGTCAGTCCTCCAGTGATTTAGTGACTTTGAGTGACTCCGATATTCCAGGCTGTGATAATGAGAATGAAAAACCAGAACCAGAAACCAATAAGAAATGCACCGTCAGAATGGATGCCTCGTGCAAGATGAAGGCGTCGTGTATTGCCCAGAAAGCGGCTAAGGAGGCAAAGGATGCTTCTGATGCACAGGTGGAGGCAGGAGAGGCTGCTGCCCGCCAGGTGAAGCAGCAGTTGGCGGAGAAGGCTCAGGCCGCTGCTAAGGCGGCGGAGGCAGCATTGGCGGGAAAGCAACAGATTGTGGAGCAGCTGGAATCTGAGATACGGGAAGGGGAGCTGGTGGTGCAAGAGGAGACCACACTGCTGCAGACCACTCAAAACACCTATTGTGCCGCGGGACAGGCGGCCAAGCAGGCGGATGTCCAGCTGAAGACTCTTACCCAGGCTGTGAAGAATGCGCAGGACAATGTTTTCAATTCGGAACATGTGGCAAATGGAGCACAGCAGGAGCTGTCGGAGAAACAGCAGCTCGTGGAAGCTGCCAAGAAGCGGGTGGAGCTCCTCCTCAAGCAGCTGGAGGTGGCCCGTATGGACTTTAAGAATACAAAGATGGCCGCCGAGAAGGCAGCCTGTGCTGCTCAGGAAGCCAGACAAAGGGCTTCCAGGGAGCGAAGACGGGCAGAGCTACAGCACAGGCTAAGGCAACAAATAGGTCTTGCTTTCTGAGTATTTATATTTTATATTTAAATTATTTCACATTAAAATTGATTTTAAAATAATACAAATTTAAATTGAAAACGTTCCGATTACCACAGCTTCCGACTCCTCCTTCATGTTCACACGCGGATTTGCGAGGAAGCGAACAATGAACACTCATCGCCGGACACAATCGCTTGGCGTAAACTATTCAATCTCGGCGGCCTCGCCCGGAGCGAGCATTTAAAGCGTCTCATGGCAATTAGAGGCTCTTCCATAATTGCCCCGGCTGCAAATTATCCAATCGTCCAGCA
Source organism: Drosophila ananassae (assembly GCF_017639315.1). Lineage (NCBI taxonomy): Eukaryota > Metazoa > Arthropoda > Insecta > Diptera > Drosophilidae > Drosophila > Drosophila ananassae. Next base: position 13,317,333 of record NC_057927.1, on the reverse strand, counting down.
TGGGTAGCATTGACCCAGCCCCATTGTTGCTGGATTCGATTCGCTATTTACCTGGCCAACTCATAAAGAAAACCAAAAGCTAACGGGTTTGCACTTTCTTTGGCGACCCAACCAGTTTGTTTATAAATACATGGCGCCTCCGGTGGCCTCCTCGCAATTGTCGACAAGTCTCCACCATCATCGCTGCTCCCAGGTTTTCCGAGTGCGAAAGTAAAAGCGATTTCCACCGAACCAGTCCATCGACATTGAATTGGTCGAGGTGGCAGCTCGAGGAGATCTGACGATCGGCAAGTGTTCACAGAAACACTTTGACTCCGGTCCAGACAGGACGTACGCGTCGAAACTAACCAAACGTGAGCATTGTCGGATAGTGCGTGGGTATTGATTCGTCTGTCAACTTGAGTGATTACTGCACGATTTGTGAGTTGTCCAGTTTTTCTGGCCTTAATAAAACAGGTTCTTTTGTGGAACATATCAGTCCATGACACACTCACTATTATTTCATACCGGTCATCCTAGAGAAGGCGAAAGAAAGTGCGCATCTTCCATTAGATAATAGACCAGGCCTAACTCCTTACAGGTTCGACAGAGATTTACACTGGAAACAATACCTTAAATGAATAAGAAATCACAAACGTTTAAAATTTGTTACATTTTAAAGTTTAATTTAACATTTTTTTTTATTACAAGTAAAATTTATTCAGTAAAGTTTGATCTATACAATACTCATTCCTAATATTCATTTTCCAGACCCTCACTCCTTAAGCCTGTAGCAATCAACAATTTCCTGGTGCACAGCTTCCTTCCTTTCTCCAGGTGGCATATTGCATAATCGGTTACGATGTCATCGATCGTACAGCACCTGGTGTTCCTGACTCTGCTATTGGGTAAGTCCCACGCAAATGCATAATGAAGCTGCAGATTCAAAATCGGATTTCCCCTATTAATTTAGCTGCAATGCCGGCATTGGGTCGCAAGGTGAAGCGAAAGGAGGGGCACTACCACCTGAATGTGCCACCGCCACCGCCGCCGCCTCCCTCCCATCAGGGTCCGTTGCCGCAGCAAACGGCGCTAGTTGAGCACGAGGTGCCCCCCTACACCTTCGAGGCCATCAACCACGACGAGTTCGAGCCGGCCAAGAGTGCCAAATTGTCGCTTTACGAGAGTTCCGACTACATTGTACACACCCTGCACAACGGGGGCGGGGGAAGTGGCTACCTGGCCGACAATGGACTCCGAAGCATTGCCAAGGGATCTGCGGATCAGGCCATATCCGCAGTTGCGAGTCAAAATGCAGCCGGCAAGCAGGCCTCCTATGTGGCCAAGAGCACTCTAGCCCAGGCAGCCGCTCAGGCTGCCGGAACTGCGGTGGCCGTCCTCAAGGGCAAGGAAGTGCTGCTGCGACGGCTGGAGGACCAAAGTGTGGAGGCTCACAAGGCGATGGAGAACGAGTTGACGCAACTACAGCAGGCAAAGCGATCGGCTAAGGCCGCCCAATATGCGGCCCAGGAAGCCATTAACCATGTCAACGTCCTGACCGCTGCCCTTAATAATGCCCAATCTGCCTCAGAATTGGCTCAAAAAGCAGCTTCAGAGGCGGCTGCCGAATTGGCTTCCCAGATCGACATGGTGGCCCAGGCCAAGTCCAAGCTGGAGCACGCCGAGTCTCATGCCTATGCAGCCCGCCTGGATTACGAGGAGACCCGCGATGCGGCGGAGAAGGCCACCCTGTCTGCTCAGGAAGCCCAAGTGAACGCTAATGATGCAGCTCTACATGCCAATGTGGAGCTCAGCGAAGCTGTTCATATCCATGACAAGAGCGATAGGAATGTTGGGGAACCCCCACGCAACCATCGACGACCGTGACCTGTTGATTTTAAATCCTATTTATTTTTTGTCCGCTATTAGATGTACAATTTACAGAATTTAAAAAAAGTTTAGTTTTTTTACTTGTAATCTGTTAAAAAATAAAGTGTTACAATACAATCGATTCTGTAATTTGTTGACTTAATTTTGAGGGAAATTTAAATTGTAGGGTTGTAGACATGAAAATAATAGTGTTGAAAAGGCTGGCAAAATTTGGTACAATTTTTGGCCACAGATGGCGTCTTTTCCAGCTGACTGGTCTTTTGGCAACACTGGGTTCAAAGCGTTGTTTTGTTTGTGTTTCTGAAAACACGACCCCGATTTGTCAGCCGGCCGGCAAATTAATATTTCTTTAATAATCAGAAAGCAATGAGTCGCACAGAGCAAATTTTTGAGGACTTGAAGTCCCACTTTCGAAATCACAGTAAAGTCAGGGAGCAGCGAGCCCATCTGAACAAGGTAATTTGAATTTGTGTTTTTGGCCAGGAGCAATTGATGTATTTGTTTATGTTCGAAGGTACACTCTGTTTGCTGGAACGCCGACGGGAGGTACTTGGCTTCAGGGTCCTTTGACAAGACTGCCGCTGTTTACTGCCTCGAACGTGATCGCTTTGTAAAGGGACACATTTACCGCGGACACAATGCTTCCGTGGATCAGCTTCGCTGGCATCGCACCAATCCGGATCTATTCGCCACGGCCAGCGGCGACAAGACTGTACGCATCTGGGACAACCGCACAACAAAATCTGCAGGAGTGACAAGCACGAAGGGAGAAAACATCAACATTGCCTGGTCCCCGGATGGGAGGACAATAGCTGTAGGGAACAAGGAGGATCTTATTACATTCATTGACACGCGCACCAATAAAATTCGCGTGGAGGAGCCATTCAGCTTCGAGGTCAACGAGATCTCGTGGAACAACACGAACGACTTGTTCTTCCTCACCAATGGACTGGGTTGCATGCATGTTTTGAGCTATCCAAGTCTGGAGCACCAGATGACGCTCAAAGCCCACCCCGCAAACTGCATTTGCATCGAGTTCGGGCCAACAGGTAAAGATTTGACTTCATACTTAATCGAATAGTTTTTAATACATAGAATCTTACAGGTAAATATTTTGCCACGGGTTCCGCGGATGCCCAAGTGTCGTTGTGGGATGCTAATGAGCTGGCCTGCCTGCGAATGATCAGCCGCCTGGAGTGGCCCGTTCGCACAATATCCTTTAGCCACGACGAAAGGTTGCTTGCCTCTGCTAGCGAGGATCTCATCATAGACGTTGCCTATACAGAGACGGGAGAGCGTGTAACCGATATCCATGTGGACGCCTCTACCTTTACCGTGGCCTGGCATCCCAAACAATATCTGCTTGCATATGCCTGTGACGAAAAGGAAAGTGGCGATAGAAGACGAGATGCCGGCAATGTCAAGATATATGGCTTCCCAGAATAGACTATAATAGGATAGATTATAATACAAGAAAATTTTCTATTAAAGAAATTCTTTATTTTTCGACTGTATGGAGTAATTTTTATTGGGCTTATGGTGTTTTTCAATTAGATATGTATGTTGGTTGAGGCTCGTCGACTAACCAAATAGTTTAAAGTTTAAACAGTACCACAAAATATTTATAAACTAGCAAGTTGCAATCTCATTTTTATTATCACCTTTCACAATTTTGTGGCATCGCAGAACCTTCGGATGTAATCTGCTGCGGTCTGCCCTTTTAAAATTTCAGTGGCCAGATATCAATCAGAATGCAAGGTGCTACTGTTTGTTACCTCTTTTTTAGGGCAACACTTCACCTTTATCATGCAAATAACGACAGGGCGGATGCTGGCCAAATCGGGGTTTACGGTTATGGCTTCCTACATTTTAAGGCATCAATAAGTGGCCGTGGGATACATTTTAAAGTACAGAGGGTGTGGAGTTGTGCCACTTCAATGTGATAAAATGGTTACTACAATCTGCTGCACTCAAATTGCCTCCATTAGCCGCCAAAACTTGAGCTAAAAGTGCCAGAGACGGAAACTTTTTCAGATTGTATGAGTGGTGAGGGTGTCAATTGTTGGTAGTTTTGATAATCTTTCTGTTACTTTCTCCATCCTTGAAAGGGACAGTTGCAGTTTAAGGTTGACACTCCCCCTCTTAAATGCTCTCACTCATATATGTGGCGTATGAGTCCAACTACAGGAGCACATTTTCGGCATCACCTACTCAAATGACATCAATATTTACTTTACTAAAAGTTTCTGAGAAATTTCGATTTTTAACCGCAGCGACCGTTTTGTTTTCGATATGGATTACTGGTTAGTGATCTTTATATTCCTAAATTTATAATTTTATCAATTAAATATTTAATATTTTGGTAAATCCCGTTAGTGAAACAAAAAAATGTCCCCATTTTTAAGCTACATAAAATCTTAAAGATAGAAGCCAACGGTAAATAATAAAAATCGTATAGATGATTTAAAAAACTTAAATGTTTTTCTTTAAATTGTATACTTTGATAATTTTTTAAATTATAATTATCTAAGCCGCATATAATCCTTTGAACGAATTTAGTTCTTTTACATCGATTGTTAAGATACTCAGTATCTTCGTCTGTTAAGTCTTCGTCTGTTACTCTTACATCGTCTGTTAAGATACTTAGTATCTTAACAGTCTATTAAACTCTCTTTACACAGACTTTGCAGACTCAGCGATGCATTTATCGCATGCGATAAATTCAGTGTTCCTATGGAAAATGAAAAACGAAACAACAGACATCTGTTAAAAGTTTCCCCTTTGGCCAAAGAGCAACATTTGAGGCAGTAATTTCTCGTCGGCTTCTGGAAATAACAGATTATATAGTTTTTAAATTGTTTTATTATATTGTTTTTTGGAATTTGAGTTATTTGAAATAACTCTCACTCAGGGAAAAGGTTTCAACCTTTAGAAGCTGGACTGAAATCCACTGTTATGGGCCAAAATATAAAATAAATGAATGAATTCCCAAATATTCCTGCTCACAAAAAATCATTTAAAGCCTCATAGAGTTATTCATTGTAGTCGCCAAGATGATTTTTGGCCAACATGTTGTGTCCTTCTCGAAGACTTTTCATCTTTTCTGTCACTTGAGAAAACTTTTAAAAACTGCAACAAATATAGATTCGATTTTGTGGGAAGGGAATACACAGAATGGTGGAATTTATGTTGGCTGTCTTATGTGCTTTTGACTGTGAGTGCTGTTTTTGCAAGCCCGATTTATTGATTGCAAAAGTTGAAGTGCACGTAAATTGGCCAAAACTTTCTTTTCCAACTGACTGCTGGCTTGGTGTAAGCTTCATTTCCGCAGCTGAAAGTGCAAGTTCCTTAAACTGAGCGTTTATCTTTCCAAAATGTCCTTTATAGCTTTGAGTTTTTACAAAATTTAAATATGAAAATAGTTTGGGTTTAAGTGAATTTCTTTCTAAACATGCAGAAGCTACAGGTAAAATGCAGAAAAATGTGAAGAATTTATGAAACAAAATAGATATTTAAATTAATATAATTAATAATACAAAATTCATATTCTTGGGTATACAAATTGGTTAAAAATCTTGAGAGCTTATTACAAAACAATTTTAAATTTGGCGGCATATTTTTATCGTTAAAAATTGGTATAGCCATCGATAATTTGTCTGGTCACACTGAACGATTTTGCAACTGCCTTGTCATAACTAAAAATAGATATGTTGACAACACTACTTCAATCGGCCAGCTAAAAATCGGAAATTTACGCCACTCAAAAATCTCCAATCGAAAATAAAACAAATATAAATAAAATAATCTAATGCCAAAATAAGATAGACCCACCTGGTTTGTAGCGACAGCGAAATTTGCCGATATGTCCGTTCGCTACGACTGGTACCAATCGGAAACGAAGGTGGTCGTGACCGTTTTGCTGAAAAACGCCGCAGACAAGAACTACAATGTGTCCATAGAGGCGCGCCGGCTACACATGACCGCCGACGGATATGAGCTTGACCTGAATCTGCAGCACAACGTCGTGGTGGAGCGCTCCTCCCACAAGGCCTATCCGTCGAAGGTGGAAATCACACTAGCCAAGGAAACGGGCGTCCGTTGGGAGAGCCTCGAGGAGAAAGACAAGGCGGTGGCTACCGCTGCCCCATCTAAGGCGCAGGCAAAGAACTGGGATCTTTTGGTCAGCGAGGAGGAAAAGATCGACGAGAAGGAGGCCAAGGGCGAGACGGCTCTCAACAACCTGTTCAAGAAGATCTACAGCACCTCGTCGCCAGAGGTGCAGAAAGCCATGAACAAATCCTTTTCAGAGTCCGGGGGTACCGTGCTCAGCACAAACTGGAATGAGGTTTCCAAGGAGAAGGTCACCGTAAAGCCTCCAGAGGGAACTGAGTTCCGCGAGTGGGAGAAATGAACTAATGCGACCGGAGACACAGATGTAAACAGAGATAAACAAATATACATATATTTATAGCATTGAAAAAGAAAGAGTTTAGAACGACCCGTATTTTATTAAAAGAAACTAACAATGATTGTTTTGAATAAATTTTCATTTAAGCATTAAAATATCGTTTATAGGGGATTCCCAAAATACAAAAAACCAAAGAATCTTGAATGCAATATTCTAGAATCACATTTAAAATGTCAGAGAATTGGAAAATGTTATGTAAAATTTCGTTACCTAATTGGTAATCCGTATAAATTTCAATAGTAAATTTAAAATTATTAGTTTTTGAGCGCTATTGCGATGAGAAACCGATTACTTTGCGAACCACCCTCGCACTCAAGTATAACATTCTGAGCAAGAACAGCTGATCGCAGACCGGGTAGCGGATACGTGTAAAATAAACGCACAATAGTTTTTAATTGCAAAAGTAGTTTTAAACACATCAAGGGTTTAAATATGTATCAAAATCTGGAGGAGCACAACCGGTTGGTTAACAAATACCTGAAGATTTTCTTCGTGGTGGCTCTGTACTGGTAAGTAATACGTGGACACTATGCAATTGCACTCATTAATCGAAAAATTAAAATTTATTCAGGGTAACTTCAATTTTGACGGTTTTCGTGAATAAACACCTGTTGAGCAGTGATACCGTCAACTTGGGCGCTCCGCTGTTCATGTCCTGGTTCCAATGCGTGGTATCTACAGTCATCTGCTTCGTTATGAGTCGCCTGAGCCGGAAGTATCCTTCGGTGTTCACGTTCCCTGAAGGCAATCCCTTGGATATAGATACTTTTAGAAAGATCCTACCGCTTTCGGGTCTATATACCCTTATGATTGGAGCCAACAACCTGTCACTGTCCTACGTCACAGTCGCTTTCTATTATATTGGTCGCTCCCTCACCACGGTGTTTAGTGTAGTGCTGACCTATGTGATTCTCCGGCAACGCACCAGCTTCAAGTGCCTGCTGTGCTGCGCCGCCATTGTAGTTGGATTCTGGCTGGGCGTAGACCAGGAGAGCTTAACCGAAGTTTTCTCCTGGCGAGGAACCATATTCGGTGTCCTGAGCTCTCTAGCATTGGCCATGTTCTCCATACAAACCAAGAAGTCTTTGGGCCATGTCAACCAGGAGGTTTGGCTGCTCAGTTACTATAATAATTTGTACTCCACCCTGCTCTTCCTGCCACTGATCATCATCAACGGGGAGCTGGAGACCATTATCACTTATCCCCACCTCTTTGCCTCATGGTTTTGGGCAGCAATGACCCTTAGTGGAATTTGTGGCTTCGCGATCGGATTTGTCACAGCGCTAGAAATTAAGGTGAGCCCCTCAATAACCAGATTGTACAAAAATGCTTATCGGGCTAATCAATTTAGGTTACCTCCCCGCTGACACACAACATCTCCGGTACCGCCAAGGCATGCGCTCAGACGGTTATAGCTACTCAGTACTACCATGACGTGCGCTCGGCTCTCTGGTGGACCTCCAACGTGGTGGTCCTGGTGGCGAGCGCCGCTTATACACGAGTCAAGCAGCTGGAGATGCTGCGCCAGCACCAGCAGCGCAACGCATCCACTCAAAAGGCCTGAAAGCAATAGAGCCGCCAAAGTATTTTAGACTGTTTAGAATTCTAGGAGATGTAAGTTTAAAGTATGCACAAACGATCCATCAACAATACAAATACATGGGCATGTATGTTAACTAATTGGCCGCGGCCACTGCTTCTTTGGCTTCCGTTGGTTCCTCCTGCTTTTTGGCCTCCTCCTTTTTCACCTTAGCTGAGCTTTTCTCCCACATCTCAGGCACATACACAAATGGATCAATTTTAAGCTGCTCACTGCTGGGCGGACTCTTCAGAAGGACACGAGTGATGAAGCGACCCTCTCGCTTAGGCCGCATGGAATTCACATCTTGCAGAAGGAACTTTATATTCTCCTCCAGTTTCTGTTCGTCCATGTCGAGTGTCCCCACACTGGCGGTTATAAGGCCGAAGTTCTGCTGGTATTCATCCTTCGCGGCACTGTAACTAATGCCATTGGAAAACTTAACGATCATCTCGGCGAGGTTTGCCCCCAGCGTTTCGCTCTTCGGGTTGGGAAACTTTCTTTTCATAAGTCCCCGCAGGGCCACCAGCTCTGGCAGTATGTTTGGATGAGCAATGATGTACTGGTAGTCGGAAAGCAACAGCTCGCCACTGGTTATGTCTTTGATCAACTCCACTCCTCCTACCAAGGACGCACCAGCTTCTCTGGCTTCCACAATTTCATTCTGAATAAGATTTAAAGAGGTAAATAATGTATAAAGTATATATATGGAGTTTCTTACGTTTCCCTTGGTAAAGACGATGATCTTTCGCTCCTCGCCGTGCTCGAACTTGTGCGGAATCATGGCCATGCGCTGGAAGTTGTCTACAAAGCGGGTAGCCTTCTCGCCCTGCATATTAAGCTCGATATCCACGTTCAGCGGCGCAGTGGGCACATTGTACATGCTCGGATGGTGGGTTTCGCGATGGCACTGGATGGCTTCTGCCACGGAGTAGACCGGCCAGCGGTAGTACCGGCCCACGTAGCAGTCATCCTTGGGAACCTGCTTCCATGAATCGTCCACATGTTTATCGGCACGTTTTACGTTGATCCTTCAAAGAAAAATGTTTTAGTTTTTAGTTTATAGTTAGCTTTATGTACTTACTTTTTGTTGCGCTGGTTGTGGGGAATGAATCCCACCTTTTTGACTTCCACTTTAACCTTCTTCTTGCGTGCCTTTTCCCGGGTGCCTTTACGGGCTGCCTCGTTTACGGCGGACAGGTGTAGCCGGCGGATTGCATCGCCAGTGGACTGCCGGAGGGCCAGCGTCCGCATAGAGTTTAAAATTGACTGCATTTCTTTCAAAATTATGTTATTTAGCCGGATTTTTAGTCTTTTGCATAACACGAATGGGACCAGATGGTAACAAGTAGAACATCCATTATCACTGGTCTCTCCATGTGTTTTATCGATAGCAACACATGAGTTATCGAATTCAAAAATTTGACCGTTACTTTCTGAAAAAATGAAGAAAAATTTGGAAAGTTTAATTAATTATTTATGATTAGATACATTTTTTTTTTACCATATTCTAATAATTTATGATGTTTACTAATGCCAAAGATAAAAAACAACTGTCGGTTCCTTTCTAAATGTTTAAAAACTATTGGTCTCTCTCCTTTGCTTGTTCATGATTTTAAAAGTATTTTTTGAATAAAAAAATATGAAATGACATTCTTTTAGTAAACACTTCATAAAAGTAAGCCCTACGAGTTTAGTAAAAATTATTGTCTGCGATTACAATGATTTAAAGAGAATTTTGAAAATCTTACAAGAGCTAATTGATAGATTCTTCGGCTCTCTAAAAATAAATCTCACATTTTCCGACATTTCTGATGCGGACGAAAAGCAATGTTCCGTACTCATCGTGCTCAGAATAGCTTCGACCGACGGGCGGTACGGCACGGATTCGAAAACGGCTCGCCGTGGAAAATCGGAAAATCGCGATCGAGCACCGCATCGAGACAGGGGAGAGAGAGAGTGACAATATATAGATCTGCGGTGGGGCAGTCGACCGAGTGTGCATAACAAAAGTGCAAGTAATAATTTGTTATTGTTTTTCCTTTCAAAAAAACACCAGAAATAGCCCAACAACCTTGCGCATAAACCAATAAAACAAAAGAATCGCAGCCAGGAAGAAAAATTTGATGGAGAAAAATGTGTATTCAATGTGTGGCAACAGTTTCGATATAACGCTCAGCCAGTGGCGAAACGCCTAGTGAAAGTAATGGGGGCCGCACATACTCGTTCGTATACTTTAAGATCTCGTACCACCCACTTCTGCCACCCAATCCCCCCAATCAGTGCCCCCTTGCCCCGTTCGGTCCCGCGTACTTGCATTTTCGCATAAAATGGAAATATTAATTGCGTGTAACCTAAAAGTGGAATAAAGGAAGTGTGCGCACTTTTCCGAGAGATGGGGATTGGGTGTGTGCTAGCTATAATGCGATCGCCATGGGGAGGCAAACAAAAGAGTGTCAGCGTTTTAAAAATAGTTTGGTTTGGTTTGGTTTGGTTTTGCGGCAGCGCTTCTATTTGACGTGATTTTATTTGTTCCTCCACTCAGGCCACTAGCCTTTCGATGGCATCCAGTTTTTGAGCCAAATTTGAAAACGTTTTCAAAAACTCTAGGCAGAATTCCATGGACGGAGTGCATTCCGGATTGTTTTCCGTTTCGCTTAAGTGATCACACGCGTGAATATTTTTAGAAAATATTCAAAACTTTCGCACATGTGGGGAAACGTGCCGAAATTGGATTTTTGAAATTATTGTTTACATTTCGTGGATTTAATCGTTACACTTTAAGACACCCCCACCTCGCAGCGGACGTTCTACATTTCTCTTCCTCTTTTATAAACAATCTCCCGATTTTGATAATTCTCGGATTTTCTTGTCTTGTGTGCGTTTTTAGTGGCGTATCTGGCAGAGTAAACAAACAAATACCGATTGAGCATTTCGCGCATAGCAAGAGCACCGGCATCGCGTCGAAATGGACTTGGACAAGCCGCCCCCAAAGCCTCGAAGGACTCGGCATCGGCCAGAGGACCGCTTGCACCAGTACGAGTCCTTGCCCACAGCCCCGCCAGCAATGTGCGGAAGGACGGAGGAGAATATCTTTCAGTTTCCAACTGTGGCTTCGCGGGCACGCAATCTATCCGCCTCACCGAAATTCGAGCGGCGGGAGGCCAAGGATCTTCCCGTGTGTGAGATGGGCAAGCACTCATGCTCCAAATGCCTACCCTACCGAGCAGATCGCGCCACCATTGAACCCCTCAAGACCCGTTTGAATTCAGCTATCGAGGCTATGGATGAACTGACTCGAACGTACGCCTTGCTTGAGGGATTTCTGGAGCAACGGTTGTCTACCATCATGGACAACGAGGACGGCGAACACGAGGCGGAGCAGGAAACGGGAGCGGGTGCGGTGGTGTTAGCGGGAGACCTTCCCTCCCCGATCCAAAAAGTAAGCCACCATCCACCGGTGTTAGCGGAGGAGATTCCCCCCACGAGCCAAAAAGTAAGGCACCATCCACCGGTGTTAGCGGGAGATCTTCCCTCCACGAGCCACAAAGTAAGGCACCATCCAGCGGTGTTAGCGGAGGAGATTCCTCCCACGAGCCAAAAAGCAAGGCACCATCCACCGGTGTTAGCGGAAGAGATTCCCCCCACGAGCCAAAAAGCAAGGCACCGTCCGCCCCCAAAACCAGCAACCTCTCCAACCGGCTCTCGAGATACCGAATTCCAGCTGGAACATTCACTAACCTATTTGGAATCCTTGCTTGGAACAGAAATAGTACCACCTTTCAAACAGGGAAAGTTCAAGCGGTAAGTAAGGGCTACTATTATTTGAAAAATATAACCGTGATCTTTTTCAGAATCCGAGAGCGCAGCAAGTCCATGATGGATGAAGACCTCAATGTGTTTATGAAACCCGAGCGTGTCACCAAATCGGCATCCTCCTCGCGCCCGTATCTTTTGAGGAGGCAGAGCACCTACTCCGACAACAAAGCCAAGGTGTCCAAGTGGACTAAGGTGAAAGCGGCCTTTAAATGGGAGCGAGCCAATGTTCCACCCTCAGGACCAGGAGCGCCAGAAAATAGTATTCTGATGCCCCTGAATCATGAAGTGGAGAGGTATGTATTTGAAACTAATTGTATCCCTTTAGATTTGATCGGGTACTCTTTTTGTGTAGGTACCTAAAAGTTCCAATTACCGTGGCAGCCGGAAGCAGTTCCGCTGATAGCATCATTAGTTCCTCCTCCGGCCATATTGTTAGCGATACAGGTGGTACTCCGGGAACTATAAGTTCGGCAAGTTCGATGGATGATCTCGAGACAGGCAGTCGCCATAACTTTCGTAAATCTATTAGTTCTAAAAATTGAACCTTTCAAATTAAAGACTAATCCATACTCAGGTCGTGACTCCTCCAAGAGCGACACACGCTGCGACTCCCGAACCTCAAACTACGAAGTGGAACTGCGGAAATCCGCCACCGATGAACGACTGGACAATATTCGATCAGCGGCCCCACCATTACCTGCAAAGTCCTCGTCCAGTAAGTCGTTGCGACGGTCCAAGGCCTTCTCAGATTTTGAGGTTCTGCCAGAGGACCATGTGGCCGAGATCAAGTCCACTAGTAGCCGGCGCCAGAAGTTGCCTCCCAGTCCTCTGAATCTCAACCAGGTCAACCAGATGTGCAGTGAGCTGCCGCAGCTGCATTCTCCGCTGAAGAGCCCCAAGGAATCGCGAATGCGTCGTGTCCACTCGCCGGGAAATTCCTCTGTGCCCAGCAGCCCTTCCAGGCACTCGGATTTCTTTGGAGAATTCGGTGGGTGAGCAATGCAGATAATATATTCCACGCTTTTATTTTAAATGAAAATTATCTGTTGAAACTAAATCGTATCCTTTATTATACCTTTACAGAAAGCGAAGATCTATCCAGTGGCGATTTCTCGGAGCCCACCACGCCAAATCGTAAGAATTTCCTACAAAACGAGAATGATGAGGTATTTCAACATTATCAACTTCTCGTACTCAAACTAGATTCGGAGTTTAAGAACAAGCAAAGCGAGTTCGAGCGATCCAGCGCCAATAACCGCAGTAGGCTCCCCTTGACTGATTCCCAAGAAACTATCATGATTGTTCTAATTTCTGGTCCATCGTTCATTTAAGGTGTTAAGCTGTGCTCTGGAGCGACAGGTGGAGGATCTGGGAGTGGCAAGCGCAGCAGTGAGGAACACTCTCCCACACAACTTCTGCACAGTGAGCTCATGTCCACCGCCCAGCTGGAGCAGAATCTTACGCCGCAGTTCAAGAAGAAGCTCCATAAGTGGCGGGCCAAACAGCAAAGCTGTTCCGCCGCCGGGGCATCCTACGCTTCCTCGGAGCCGGCGACCAGTCCCTCGGCCAAGAGTCACAGTGGAGAGGCAAAGCCAAAGATTGACTGGAACTTGTGGAGCACGGGTCAGGTGAAATTGGAGGGCCAGGGCTTGTGTGCATTGCCCGATCAGAAGGATTTGCCAGAAAAGTTTCAGAAAAAGTTGGGTAAGTCATTGCATTTTTGAGATAACTTTAAAAATTGGATTACTCTTCGATTGAACTTTCTTCCCGTAGAACAATGGAATCGCTTAAAGTGTACTCCTGGCGGAGGCACCACTTCCGACACTGATTCCCTGAAACGTGGTTCCAAGCACGGCCAGTCCACAAGGAGAGGCTCCGACGATGATCGATGGTACAAGACCAGGCCACACGACAGGGAGAAGTACCTATGACCTAACAAGGCCTTAGTTATTTTTATTAACATTTATGATTATCCAATAGATTGTCGCGTCTTAAGGCTATTGTGGCACCCGATCATTCTTCCAAAAAGATCGAGGTCAAGACTTCAGATGGTGAAGTGATGATGTTCGAGGGTATATCGAGGAAGTTTACCCGAAAACTTTACGAGTGGGAGAAGGCCAGGGGGATAGGACCGGAAGCCTCGACTTTTGCCCTCCTCCATCCTGGATACTGTCCCATCGATGTCCATCGCATCAATAAGGAGTGCAACAAGGGTAAGTTATTCTTTATATCCAGAAATATTAAATTAAAACGAAATGTTTCTTTTTTCAGCTGCGGCAGAGCACTCACCCACTCTAAGTCGATCCCTTTCCCTGGACAGCGTGTCACCCAATTGCAATCCTGCGCCTGTCATCTCCCAGCAGGCCTCTTCCCTGTCCCTCAACGATGTGAACGATTTGAAGGAGATCGAGGATAGTACTGATGCCCTCACTGATCACGAGTTTAAGAAGTACGACGAGCCGGAGGCAGTGATGGTTGAGGTCGAGGAACACATCCATGACACCGCCTCGCCGCTGGTAACCGCGCATACATTGGTGGAGCAACAGACGCCCATCTACAAGTACGAGGAAGTGCAGTGCAATGACTATGTGTATGTTAGATGGAAATTCACAAATCCTCCAGAATCATAAATGTTTGCCATTCCAGAAATTCGCGTCGCGTGCAAAGCTTCGAATCGCACACGAATTTGGCTCCATTGCTGGGTGCACTGAAACGTGCCGATGAACTGTTCGGAAACCTAAAGAATGCCTCGCCGGACCTCATGGAGCACCCCTCCATGCGGGACTGCCAGGCCGCATTGCTGAGCATTCGTAGCATTTATCCATACTACTCCAATAACCTGATGAAGGCGGGCGTGCTCAATGCCATATCGGATGTGCAAAGCGAACTGGGTCGTCTAGCCGAACTGGTGATTTACAAAAAATGCATTAAAATGCAATAATACCATAATTTATTATTGTATTTTACGTTTTAGAGTGAAAAAGCTCCGTTAGATGAGGCCTGCTGCCAGGAAACAATGCAGGAACGCAATCTGGAGTATCTGGAGGAGTTGCAGGGCCTACTGGAGTCGCTGCAGTGCCTCAAGTTGGGCATACGTAAGGATTTTAATTGCTATCCTTGTCCTTTATAAATATCTTTTGATTTTCAGAGGGCGGCACCAATCGCTTTCCTCGCGATATTGTCCCAGATATCAACATCACCAGTGAGGATGGTCAGCAGGTTGATTCCAGTTCGGCCTATGCCACTTGTGATAATTCTAGTCGGGATCTCTTGGCCCTGGATGAGAACAGTGCCAGTGCCGCATCGCCGATGGAGCATGAAACGGAGACGAGCACCACCACTGGTACGCTCTGCCGATCTACAGTGCCATTGACTAGCTCCAATCCCAATGGCGGTGTCAATGGAAATGCAAGTGCCAAGAAGAAGATGCTGCGTCTTCGGAAGATGGGCTCGCGGCAGAACAGTAAGACCGAGAGCGACAGCAGCGATGCAGATGCCCATTCCGTCCTGGAGACACCGCGTCGGATGCGTCGCAAAAACTTCCGGCTGAAGCAGCGATCCTTGGATGATGACTTCCGACTGGGTTCGCCGGCGAATGAATCGGAGATTCCCACACCTAGAGAGGAGATTGTCTACGGCTCACTAAAGGTCAAGCCTGGAGAGCTCATTGAATCGAGCCAAACGGTAGCCCAAGCACCAGATCCTACTCCTTCTACTGTGCCTGCTCCATCTACAGTTCCTACTTCATCTATAGCTGTAAAGCCACTGGCTGATGTTGTTCCAGCCAAAAAACCAGGTGGCTTTGTGCCTCCGCCCTTACCGGAGCCCAAGAGCAGAAACTACAACTCCAATGTCAATGTTTTTGTGAAAACCAAACGCAAACTGTTCACCACCATCCACAAGCCAAGTGCATCCGAGGGCGTTGCTGTGATCGCAAAGGAACTGGACAGTCCGGTGGACGAGAAACCTGACCGTCTGGAGAAGTTCAAGAAACTTCCGCGGCTTCTTAGTCTCTACAAGTCCATTAGTTTGGAAAGAATCTCCCCGTTCCCCCACAAGGAGCCGTTGCCCAAGTCTCAGAGCAGCGATAACATGGGACGGGTAACTCTCTTGGTGCGTCCTCCCCTGGCAAGTGACAGTATGCAAAGATTAACGGAGTCGCGATCACAAGGAGAGTCAGTCAATCCTCCCGTGCCCCCGAGAAAAGCTCATCTCTACAAGAAGAATTCTCTGCACAAGTCACACAGTGCCACTGTAACTAACAAAATCGAACACAAGATAGCCAAGACCAGCTCCGGGTCCACGTTCTCCCGGGCACATTCGCCTCCCCCGGCCCCGGCTCCTCTGATTCTGCCCAATCGGCAGGACAACACATTGCCGCGAATTCAGCGGAAGCATCCAAATACTCCGACCAAGGCAAAACAGTTTGAATTCCCACCACCCCAGATTCTAGCGCCTACGGAGCGTCCAGTCACACCTCTTTCGGAGCGGGCCATACGCCTCCAGTTGGCCAAGGCGCAGTTCCTACAGAGTGCTCCGGTCACTCCGCGCCAGGAACCCCTTACGCCTAAAAGTGAAACCGTGGAGGCAGTTGTGCTCAAGAAAAGCATCAGTGCGGGCAGCATGCGTGGAGCTAGTGTTGTCCAGGAGGCGGAAGCAAGGCATCAAGATGCATCCACCGACCACGAGAGTGTCAGCACCTCTAGTGCCTACGACAGCCTGCCGAGAAGAGTGAGTCGGAGTGCCAAGATATCTAGTAAACTGGGCTTCGCCACGCTCACCTCAAAGTTACGCCGGGGTCACAAGAAGTCCAAGGATACGCCCCCACCCCCAGGACCAAGCAGCGCCCTGTCCGCCCTCTGCCGGCAAACGCTGATGGCCGATGTGATCGCCATTCCGCAGGCATTCGCCGGAGAGAAACCACCGCCAAGTCCCACAAACCGTAACGTGCTCAAGTCCCAGAGTACACCGCAAGCCGCCGGACCTCCAACCGTGCAATTTGACGGAATAAATAAGTCCTTGAGTGAGCAGTATGTACGCCAGCTCAAGGAGAGCGATGTCTAGTCGAAGAAGCCCCAGTCTCAAGTCCAGAATCTAGTCATAGGAATAAATCTGTAAGCCCTCTGAGGGTCGCGAATATTTAAATGCATTTTATAAAACAGGAAAAGTGTCATATTAAAAAAATTGTAAAAGAATATGTTTTTTTTTTAAATGTGTAACCTAATAAAAACTAACAAATGCTATGTAAATTATTTAAGAAACATGTGTGTTTAATTAAATAACGTGTTTAATTAAAAATGGCCTTCTTAGTTTGCCAATTTTAAGATAAGAACTTTGCAGATAGAAATGAAATTCGGTTGGTAATTATTTCGCAGCAAGATTTTCCGAAAAATCTTTATCGGAAACTAAAGTCTTATTAAAGATTATAACACGACGGAACAGTTTTTAGAAGAATTAAGTTCAACAAAACTTAAATAAACTCTCTCTTTTTGTTTTAAATATATTTTAATCACAATCATAAAACGCTAATCAAGCTGTAGCCAGGTAATCGAGTAATATCACAAAATTGATTAATCCGATTACCGCTTTTTCGCTTATCAATCGCACTGAACAGGGAAATTCCACACGTCTCCTATCTGTGATCCACATAGTCATCCTCCTCCTCGACGCCCTCATCGTAGTCATCGTCCTCATCTACCTCGTTTTCGTGTGGGATTTCTGGGGGATCCGCTCCGGTGTTCCAGTATCGCTCATCCTCCGGAAGGGTGAACTCGTAGCTGGGCTTGTCCGGATCTACGTAAGTGATGCACACCGTCAGATTCTGGGCCGTTTCCACCATCTGGGGTATGCTGTTGACGAATTGTTCTCCGCACTTGACGGATAGCTGAGCCTCTTCCGGCAACTTGTCGTTGATCTTTCCGTAAACATCGATTCCTACGGCAATTATGTCGTGAACGCGGCGAATGGCACTGAGTGCATTAACTGTTCCCGAGAGGATCTTGCCCACGGTGGTCTGCTTGGCGGCAATCTTCTTGTAGATCTTCACCAGGCTGCTGACATTCTTCTTCACCTCCTTGACGGCGGAGACAGTTTCGTCCTGGATGCGCAGGATCAGGGCCATGGTGCGGCTGTAGCAATCGACGCCATCGTTAATGGACTGCAGGGCCACCTGGAACTCTGGAACCATCGAGTAGCTGCAGTAGGCGGCTTGGGTTCCCCGCCCCCAATAGTTCCACATGTAACCCAATCCGGCAATGGCAGCAGTTACAATCTTCGGTTTGTTTAGCTTCAGAAGATTGGATTCCAATGAAAGTGCCTTAACAACCAGATCATCGATCCCGACCTGGGCTTCGTCGATAACGTCCTGAAGAATCTCCCGCAAGTCCTCAAACTCTGCTCTTTGATCCAGACTAAGGTCGGGACTAGGTTCACCCATTATCTCCTCCACGGTGGGCAGTTTGGTGTCATATACCACTCTCGGAGTATCCTCTAGGTAAATAGAAAACTTGCTGCGAAAGTCCTCAAAGGACTGAAGGTAGTTTTCATCCATTGGAGTGTTTTCCGTCTGATTTGGAGCACTTCCGTCGCCCATCTGCAAGTGGAGACTGTACAGGTAGTCGTACTGAGCCTGAAGCTCGCGGTAGAGAGGACGCAATGCCGCCACCTCATCGCTGGACAACTGCAAGTCCGCCGTCTGCTTCTGCAGGAGATTCTCCAGCTCCTGGTGGCCACTGACCACGGAACAGAGCAGCCCGCAGGCCAGTAGGAACAGCGAAAACTTAACCATTTTCACTCGCCAACGTATGGAATCCAACTAACCAGCCACGAAGAGATGGCTCTGCTATCTGCATAACTACAACCCGTAAACCATCCGTATCGCCGATACTACACTTGGATTTCCTTAAGTGGCCACAGGCTGATTAGCTTTCGATAATCACACCTTATCGCCCCCATATATTGCTCTATATATAACCCTCCAGAGGGGCAATGTTTCAGTAAACAAATTAAAAGTTGGCGTGAGTTCCTTATGAATGGCCAATCTGAATAAAAGTTTAGATAATTCCGACCGTCACAATGATATGAAAGATTGAATTAAGCAAATTGCATTTATTTCTTACTATTCCTTTTAGGCCAAAGCACAGGATTCAATCTGGAAAAATACCTCGTCGAACTGCATTTTAATGTCATAATAGAAAAGACAGCTGGGAGTGTCCAAGTCCTCCATGGACATTTCCAGCAATATAGCATCGCAAAGATCAAGGCTAGTGGTTATTCGCTGATTGATTCTTCCGATTCCTGACACTGTGCACAGAAGAACTCCGGCGTGATTAAAGCCGGCCTGTTTTAGCTGCCATATCTGACAGGTTTTTGATAGCTTTTCGATCTCCTGGGAAGCTGTGTTCAAAAAACTGCCCTCCACCACAACATCTTGCTCAAAGTGATCCATAATACTGTCCAAGGAGTTCCGGCAGATGCTGTACTTGTCCAGCAGCTCCCTGTTGAAGTGAGCCACTTGGAGCTCGTATTTCTTAGAGCAGATTCTCCATTCTTCGGTGTAATCGTTACCAAAGAATTTTGATATACGGGCACTGGCCTGAAGCTGTTTGTTGTCCAGTGCATCCTTGGCCAGAATTAGTCGATGCGTATGTTTATGGATACTTTCCTGTGTCCTATTCCAAGTCTCCGAGGCCTTCAGGCTTTCAGCTTCAATTAGCAACTTTGTGGACTCGTACAGCGGACCATAGTTGCGCCAAATCCTTTGACCATGCGCCTGAAAAAGCCAAGTAAGTATTATAATTATAGTATAAAGTTCTTCAATTTACACTTTTTACCCAAAAAACAAACAGCATCAGCAGGCGAAGAGGCAACATCATCCGAGCGCATCTCATCGTGGAACTGATTGAACTTGTAAACTGAATTCTGAAGTGTATGCCTATCTATCAGATACATTTTATCTCAAAATGTTTTGGTATCTGAATATATATAGACTGCAGAAGAAACTTTAAAAAGGCCATGAATGATTTTTAGTAAAATTTTTGGTGTGCCCCTTCGCCAAAATATGTTATTTTAAAAAATAAACAGAATGGACAATATCAGACATGACGAATGCTATATCTTTTCAATAATGCACACTATTATCGGAGGAGGACAATATGAGCCACCGCGAATCTTTGGCAATAGTTATCCGATTCTTGAGAGGAATACCTTAAACGATTTGTGGGTCGATTCTCTATCAATTTTCACCAAAATCCAGAAACAAAATATTTTTCACAATTTTCATCAAAATTTCTGGGGGGTCCCTTACAAAATACGGAAAGTGCATGGGGAGGACAATATGAGCCACCGCGAAGGCTATATCTTTGGTAATAGCTATCCGATTCTTGGGCGGAATACCTTAATCGATTTGTGGATCGATTCTCTATCAATTTTCACCAAAATCCAGAAACAAAATATTTTTTACATTTTTCATCAAAATTTCTGGGGGGTCCCTTACAAAATAAGGAAAGTGCATGGGGAGGACAATATGAGCCTCCGCGAAGGCTATATCTTTGGCAATAGTTATCCGATTCTTGGGAGGAATACCTTAATCGATTTGTGGATCGATTCTCTATCAATTTTCACCAAAATCCAGAAACAAAATATTTTTTACATTTTTCATCAAAATTTCTGGGGGGTCCCTTACAAAATACGGAAAGTGCATGGGGAGGACAATATGAGCCACCGCGAAGGCTATATCTTTGGCAATAGCTATCCGATTCTTGGGCGGAATACCTTAATCGATTTGTGGATCGATTCTCTATCAATTTTCACCAAAATCCAGAAACAAAATATTTTTTACATTTTTCATCAAAATTTCTGGGGGGTCCCTTACAAAATACGGAAAGTGCATGGGGAGGACAATATGAGCCACCGCGAAGGCTATATCTTTGGCAATAGTTATCCGATTTTTTGGCGGAATACCTTAAACGATTTGTGGATCGATTTTCTATCAATTTTCACCAAAATCCTGAAACAAAATATTTTTTACATTTTTCATCAAAATTTCTGGGGGGTCCCTTACAAAATACGGAAAGTGCATGGGGAGGACAATATGAGCCATCGCGAAGGCTATATCTTTGGCAATAGCTATCCGATTCTTGGGCGGAATACCTTAATCGATTTGTGGATCGATTCTCTATCAATTTTCACCAAAATCCAGAAACAAAATATTTTTTACATTTTTCATCAAAATTTCTGGGGGGTCCCTTACAAAATACGGAAAGTGCATGGGGAGGACAATATGAGCCACCGCGAAGGCTATATCTTTGGCAATAGCTATCCGATTCTTGGGCGGAATACCTTAATCGATTTGTGGATCGATTCTCTATCAATTTTCACCAAAATCCAGAAACAAAATATTTTTTACATTTTTCATCAAAATTTCTGGGGGGTCCCTTACAAAATACGGAAAGTGCATGGGGAGGACAATATGAGCCACCGCGAAGGCTATATCTTTGGCAATAGCTATCCGATTCTTGGGCGGAATACCTTAATCGATTTGTGGATCGATTCTCTATCAATTTTCACCAAAATCCAGAAACAAAATATTTTTTACATTTTTCATCAAAATTTCTGGGGGGTCCCTTACAAAATACGGAAAGTGCATGGGGAGGACAATATGAGCCACCGCGAAGGCTATATCTTTGGTAATAGCTATCCGATTCTTGGGCGGAATACCTTAATCGATTTGTGGATCGATTCTCTATCAATTTTCACCAAAATCCAGAAACAAAATATTTTTTACATTTTTCATCAAAATTTCTGGGGGGTCCCTTACAAAATAAGGAAAGTGCATGGGGAGGACAATATGAGCCTCCGCGAAGGCTATATCTTTGGCAATAGTTATCCGATTCTTGGGAGGAATACCTTAAACGATTTGTGGATCGATTCTCTATCAATTTTCACCAAAATCCAGAAACAAAATATTTTTTACATTTTTCATCAAAATTTCTGGGGGTCCCTTACAAAATAAGGAAAGTGCATGGGGAGGACAATATGAGCCACCGCGAAGGCTATATCTTTGTCAATAGTTATCCGCTTGTTGAGCAGAATACCTTAAACGATTTGTGGATCGATTTTACACTGCTCTGCATCAAAATCTATAAAAAAAAATATTTGTTAGATTTTTCATCAAATTTTCTTTAGGATCTGCTTTAAAGTGTAGAGTGTTATTCATTAGGTTAATTTCCAATATGTGTTTATGTACTTTTAGGTTGAAAACTCTTATCTTTAGATAAATATAGAGTGAATGGAGTATATATACCAAAACGAATGGGACCCAGCCGCCATAGACGAATCAAAAACCAAAAATATGAGTCAGGCCGTTGGAGTATTTGGACTTTTGCTGCTATCTCTGACAGTGAGGAATACATACCATATTTCACAAGTTTTTGTAACAATTACTACGCACTGTTTCCTAGGCTTCTCAAGCTGACACGTCCGTGAGCCTGAATGAAAGAGGAACTGCGATCGAAACCACAAACTATGGACCCGTCACCATGGTGGTTGACAATCTGGCGGAGATTGCAGTGAATGTCAGCGATGAGACCACAGGCCAACTGCAGGCCAAGATGGATCGTACTGGACAGGACATCAGGGGATATATCGAGGTGCTCGTCACAAGTGCCTCGGCTCAGTTAAGCGATGTCATCTTTGAGACCACAAACGTCCTGATTGCGAATCCCGACTGCAATCCGGCTTGGAGTCTTGACGAGATCAATGAAAATGTGACGACTCAAGTGAATGGGTGTACAGATGGTCTGGTAATTCTTCTCGAGAACTTCCGCCAAAGCGGACAACAGGCCATGGCCAGTGTCCAGGGATTCGTCCAGAAAATAGCCCAACTCCCAGCTCAGTGCCAACTGTTGGAAGGGGCACAACCGAATCCTCTGGCTTCCATCGGAGGGTCTGTGTGCTTTATCAATGGCATGGCCGAGATAAATGTGGGCATGGCCCAGTCCATGCACAATGCCTCCCTGCTTTTGGTTCAAACGCATCAGGCCGCCGAGGAGCAAGTGATGCTCGCAGAGCAGTGCCTTGGAGCGGTTGTGCAGCAGATCGGGGACTATCTCCGCCAGGAACAGGATCAATGCCAGCAGTAAAGGCAAACTGTTTTAAAAGAAATACAAATTTATGCACCCATAGGACGGCAGAATCGAAGGACTCGCCACATCCTGCTCACTTATTCGAAATGCATGACATTTATTTGACAACTTTTTGATTGATTTTACAGCTGCTCCAAAAGAACTGGAGAACTCATCTCCATATGAAGTACAGTGGAACATGTCCCGACAGCTTTCAAATATTAAAATGAATCCTCAGTTAGCTCTTCATAACCTTGGGTACTTTTATTGGGGTTCCACTCTATATGCTTATTTTTTTGCCAACTCTGTGGCTAATCGCAAGTTCACTTTTCAAACTCGCATGCATACTAATTGGCCATTGTTCAGTTGACCAATTGCCCAATGGATTTGGCCAGACACGTGGCAGCCACACGATATGGCTTTCGGATCCGAATTGGTAACAGTTGGTCATAGAAAGGGATAGAGTTCAGGCCAGTTTGGCAGTCACTTCGCCATCTCTATCTCTCCAAATAATTTCGACCTGCCCTCGACGCACTGAACCGAATTTTCAACCAAGTATCCCTCAGATACTTTACGACACTGCCTATGAAGCTATCGAATTGTTTACAGTGCATAGCCACCATCGAAAATGTCTACTTTTCATTTGGGCTCTTGGCGCAATTTCACTAAGAGTCTGAATTTTATCTTATTTTTACTGCTTGTAACAGTTGTTGCTGTGATCGCCTGGCATTTGTATCTTCGAGATACCAGTACGGGCCTTCGCAGCACCTACTCCAACATCTGTTGAGGGGTTTCAGACAACTGGCGGAATTCGCTGATCTAGCGATGCTTGTCTATTGAGGCTCGAGCCTCCAAAGGTGCTCAAATTATCAAAATACAAAATACACAATATAATATATAATATATAATATAATATATAGTATAATATTGGATATATGTTGTAGATAATATCTTAGTTTGATAAAATTTTCCCAATAAGCCTGTCTTGGAATTTAAATCTTAACATTTTAAAATTATATAAAGAAGTAACACTTAATTTTAATATAAAAATCAACGGTGTGCTTCTACCATTACTAATTTTCTTGATAAATAAGTATACTAAATATATACTAAAGTTTTCTAAATATATAAGTATACTATTTTTATAAAAATACTTGGAATCCCCGAACTACATATATGTATAAGCAAACGAAATTTCCGGAAGGTTCATAATAAAAGCTCAAGGTTATCAGTATCAATAAGAATCGATAAGGGGGAGCAGTTTCAGTTGCAATAATTATATAAAAACTAAATATATTATTCGACTAATACATGCACATAATTACAAACAAATTATTTTATTATTTAATTTGATTAAATGAACTGCTTTTATTCGTTTTAAAATACAATGAAATGTAAAAAACGCAATTAATCAATAATGGTATGGCCCAGACGATCGGAAGCAAAAGATTTCACCGCATTCATGGCAAGGTTCTGAACAGTGGTATTCGTCAGGATTAGCCATCCCAGCTCACGAATATCAACCGATGTGATATTGGTGACAGCCTCGATCACATGTTCCTTCAATTCGTTGCGTTCACTTTCCGACAAGTCTTCGGAAATAACATCCGCCAGGGACTTGAAATCTAAAATTATTTATTAGAAAGCTATACGATTTTAAGAAATGTGGTGACTCACCTTCTGCCATTCCATAGGCAGCTAGACCTCCAATTGCTCCACCCAGCGCCAATCCCCTGGGACCCATCAATAGGCCACCGATTAGGGTAGTGGCAGCACAAATTGCAGCTCCTTGGCCTGCTTCCTTAACCGTCACTTGAATGTTCTCGTTCCTGGCCACAGTAGCAAGGGCTGATAATATTCCGATAGAAGACATTTTTTTAAATTAAATTGTGAGTTAACAGGTAGACTTTTGCGCTTCTAGTCCAAGTGATCGACTGAAGGTAATATAAAAATCATATAAAAAAACCTCTTGACGAGGTAAAGTACCGGTGACGAACCTGCATGCGAAACCCAAAATATCTGATATCAATTTTAGTGACGAAAATATGCTATATAGGTGTACAAAATTGCATATAAAAAATATTCTTGTTCGGCACGTGACTGATTTGTTTTTGTTTTTCTTGCACGTGCCGAACAAGAATATTTTTTATATGCAATTTTGTACACCTATATAGCATATTTTCGTCACTAAAATTGATATCAGATATTTTGGGTTTCGCATGCAGGTTCGTCACCGGTACTTTACCTCGTCAAGAGGTTTTTTTATATGATATCAGTTGTTTTTTTGTATATATTGATCTTCAATTATTTAAAACAGAACGCATAATATATAGAATATATGTATATGGAAGTAACCTCTGGACAGGCGATTCACATAGTTAGCAATACTTTAATTGTAAGGATAAACATCAAAACTCTTTTTTTCTTAACTCTATAGATTTTGACATTCAAGAAGGTGGAATAATTAAAAACCTTTCCAAAGACGTAAAGAATTTTTCGATAGCTTCAGTGGCTCTGAAGTTATACGTATTTTTAATTTACAAAGGTTTTGGAATTTGGTTAGTTTAAAAATTTTAATTAAAAATTTGCTCAAAAATGTATTTAAAATCCAAAATTGTTTCATAGTTGTGGGAAACCAAATTGTTTTAACAAATTAACAGATGAGAGGCCTATCCTTATGAGATTTCCACTATATAATAAATTATAAAAAAACAAGAAAGGAAAGCTAACTTCGGGCGGAGCCGAAGTTGATATACCCTTGCAGTTCAGTCGCAGTCCGCTAGGTGGCGCCACGCATCTTATATTATTAGATATATAGAAGATCGTATATAGTCGGCCGATCCTTATGAAATTTGGCAAATCAGATTATTTTGTCCAAAATAGAATCTGTACCAAGTCCCATCTTTCTAACTTAAAAAACACCAAAGTTATGCCAATTCCGATCGTTGCATGACAGCTATAGGATATAGTCGGCCGATCCTTATGAAATTTTGTACACAAGATATTTTGGTCAAATGTAACATGTGTGGAAAGTCCCAACCCTCTAACTTAAAAAACACCAAAGTTATAGCATTTCCGATCAATCAGTTATATGGCAGCTATAGGATATAGTCGACCGATCCCGGCCGTTCCGACTTATATACTGCCTGCAAAGGAAAGAAGGGTGTGTGCAAAGTTTCAACTCGATAGCTTTAAAACTGAGAGACTAGTTTGCGTAGAAACGGACAGACGGACAGACGGACAGACGGACAGACGGACAGACGGACAGACGGACATGCTCATATCGACTCAGGAGGTGATCCTGATCAAGAATATATATACTTTATAGGGTCGGAGATGTCTCCTTCACTGCGTTGCACACTTTTGACCAAAATTATAATACCCTCTGCAAGGGTATAAAAACTAGAAAGGAAAGCTAACTTCAAGCGGAGCCGAATTTGAAATACCCTTGCAGTTAAGCAGAAGCTTATATTATTATTATATATATCGGATCCTATTGTTGTTGTTGTCCGATCCTTATGAGAATTTCACCATCAACAAAATTTCTAATAAAAATATTGGAAACAGCCCCAAGCATCTTTAAAAATAGAATGGTTGTGCCATTTCCGATCTTTCAGTTATATGGCAGGTATAGGATATAGTTGGCCGATTCTTATGAAACATAGGATTAGATTGCCCAAAACGGAAACCATAGATAGTCCCATCATTCTAGCTTCAAAAACAACAAAGTTAAGCCAATTATCTGTACCAAGTCCCATCTTTCTTACTTAAAAAACACCAAAGTTTGCCAATTCCGATCGTTGTATGACAGCTAAAGGATATAGTCGGCCGATCCTTATGAAATTTTGCACATAAGATATGTTGGTCAAACATAACATGTGTGGAAAGTCCCAACCCTCTATCTTAAAAAACAACGAAGTTATGGCATTTCCGATCAATCAGTTATATGACAGCTATAGGATATAGACGGCCGATCCCGGCCGTTCCGACTTATGTACTGCCTGCAAAGGAAAGAAGGATGTGTGCAAAGTTTCAACTCGATAGCTTTAAAACTGAGAGACTAGTTTGCGTAGAAACAGACAGACAGACAGACAGACGGACAGACGGACAGACGGACATGCTCATATCGACTCAGGAGGTGATCCTGATCAAGAATATATATACTATATAGGGTCGGAGATGTCTCCTTCACTGCGTTGCACACTCTTGACCAAAATTATAATACCCTCTGCAAGGGTATAAAAATATAGACAAACAGACCCACTGGCTTCATTTTGAAAAAACTGTAAAAATCGAATTTCTTGAATAACTTCTGAAAGAAATGTCGGACCGGGTCGGTTGAAGTACCAATCTTCTGAGTCTTCTCATTAAGACATGAGACACTGAAACACAAAGCAGAATTACAACAAAAGTTGCCATCAAGCAACACAGTTCTAGGTTAGTCGAGTGGAGAGCGTCGTGGTTCCTAACACAGAGGGCCTGGGTTCGAGTCCAAGTTGAGTCAATGTTTACGTTTTACTTTTTAAGCCCTTTTTTATTTGGATTTTATTATACCCTTGCAGAGGGTATTATAATTTTGGTCAAAAGTGTGCAACGCAGTGAAGGAGACATCTCCGACCCTATAAAGTATATATATTCTTGATAAGGATCACCTCCTGAGTCGATATAAGCATGTCCGTCTGTCCGTCTGTCTGTCTGTCTGTCGGTTTCTACGCAAACTAGTCTCTCAGTTTTGGAGCTATCGAGTTGAAACTTTGCACACATCCGTTTTTTCTTTGCAGGTAGTATATAAGTCGGAACGGCCGGGATCGGCCGACTATATCCTATAGCTGCCATATAACTGATTGATCGGAAATGCTATAACTTTGGTGTTTTTTAAGTTAGAGGGTTAAGACTTTCCACACATGTTATATTTGACCAAAGTATCTTGTGTACAAAATTTTATAAGGATCGGCCGACTATATCCTATAGCTGTCATAGAACGATCGGAATTGGCATAACTTTGGTGTTTTTTAAGTTAGAAAGATGGGATTTGGTACAGATTCTATTTTGGACAAAAGAATTTGATTTGTCAAATTTCATGAGGATCGGCCGACTATATGCGATCCGCTACATATCTAATAATATAAGATGGGTGGCGCCACCTAGCGGACTGCGACTTAACTGCAAGGGTATTTAAACTTCGGCTCCGCCCGAAATAAACTACAATCTGAAAAGATATACATACTCCATATTTTTTAGGGTATTGACCAAATATAAGCAGACTCCAAAAAGCAAAGATGCCAATCAAATACATACACATGTACATATACATAAGTAAATGCAAGCTTCACAAGAGGCTGGACAAAATGGGTAGCTGCACTTACAGGACTATATCTTGAGTTAACGGATTTTGCCAGATATAAGCGATATATCGAAAGTTGCGTCATCTCAAAAGCTATCTACACGTGCAATAAAAAAAAAGGATCAGTCGAGTCAATTTTGAAAAATAATTTTTTTTCTAAAAAAAAAATTTTATTTTCAGTGTATTTTTGTTTTTTTACTATATAGACGTTTGGTCTCAAAGAAAGTGAAATTGATATTTAAAAAACCATTTCAACGGTGTAAAGCTTTTTTTAATATCTTTCTTAATTATAAAGTTATGAATTTTTTCATTAACAAAGTTTTTTTAATTTTTTGACGTAAGCTAAAGGTATTTCAAAAAGTTGTAGAACAATAGTTGCTCATATGATAGTAACAAACATTTTCCAATTTTTTTCAGGATTTTTAAGATAAAAATAGTGCAAACAGACAAACCGACAAACCGACGCAAACTGGCTTCATTTTGAAGAAGAAGAAAAAATCGAATTTTTTGAATAACTTCTGAATGAAATGTCGGATCGGGTCGATTGAGGTACCAATCGACGCGTATTTAGCTCTAGAATGCGAATATATAAAAATATTCCATCTGGGGACTAAAATGTGTCCACCAGCCCCACTTTAGTGATAAAATTTTTTTTTACTTTCACCCTAATTTCTCCCAAACCAAATAACTTTTGGACTATGTTTCGACAAAAATTATCTAATTGAAACAATACCTTTCGATTGGTATATCATTCATTTAGATCGGTTGCCTACAGAAAATTTTTAATTCTTCGGCTATACAGTTGTTTTCAAAATAATAGGAGTGCCCATTACAAATGTGAAAAACGGTGAAAAAAACTATGTCAATACGATTTAAATTTTTTAAATTTATTTTTTTTAACAAATATGACTTGTATTAAAAAACTTAAAACTAAAAAAAACTTACTTCATTGAATACATACTTAGTAAAAAAAATAAAAAGGGAATAACACCCAATATGGGTTTCTCAAAATAATAGGAGTGTTCAAGCAAACTCGCTCAAAACTTATGAAAATAATATATAACGACAAACTATGGTTATATGAAGTAATTTAATGTTAAATGCAATAAAAAAAACTATAATTAGTACTTCGTGGCACCACCTTTATTGGCTATCACTGCCGCACAGCGCCTTGGCATGGAATCCACCAATTTCTGGCATCTTTCGGGACTAATCGAGGTCCAAGAGGCCTTTACAATTTCCCAAAGCTCGGAAACATTAGTTGGGTGCCTTTGTGCGACCGCCTTTTTAACGTCTGTCCACAAATTTTCGATCGGATTCAGATCGGGAGACTGGGCGGGCCATTCTAGTACTGCAATCTTATTTTCTGCAAACCACTTCTTAGCCACTTTACTTGTGTGCTTTGGGTCATTGTCTTGCTGGAAGACCCAAAGCAGTGGCATTTCTTCGCTAGCATAAGGCAGCATTGTTTCCTGCATTATTTGGACATATCCAGGACCATCCATAATATTTTTAATCCAATATATGGGACCTACGCCATAATACGAGAAACATGCCCATATCATTATATTATGTCCGCCATGTTTAATCGTTTTAATGCAATATTTGGCATTAAATTCGGTGTTAGGTGGTCTTCTAACGTATTGTCGAGATCCTTTCCCACCATAAAGGACTATTTTCGACTCATCCGACCACAAGATGTTACGCCATTTTTCAACTGACCAGTTGACATGGCTCTTTGCAAATTTCATTCTTGCGGCTATGTGCTTCTTGGTGTGGAATGGAATTTTCCGTGGACTGTGGGCTTTCAAATTTTGCTTCTTTAAAAGACGACTTATTGTTGGGATACTTGCGTCCAAGTTAAGCTCATCCTTAATTTCTTTGCAGCTTGCAAAAGGATGCTTTTTGGAGTACCTTGCGACACGTGTAGCCAGTTTATCGGCTAGAACTTGGGGTCGGCCGCGGGTTTCCGTCTTGGGTGAAAATTTTATTGCATTTCGGATCATGGAAGCACCGTATCCAATTATTTTTTGCACTTCCTTGTACGTTTTCCCACTTGAAATCAAGTTTTTGATCAACTCACGCCGCTCAGGTGTGCAGTGTTTGCCACGACCCATTGCTTTAAGTTTTCGATCTTAAACGTTAAATTTGTAGTTGGAAATTAATCTTTCTATACTTTTAAACCGTTTTTTTAAGAATAATTACCTATTTTTTCGCTCTGAGCAGATTAAAATGCCACACTCCTATTATTTTGATGAACGCAAAATGAAGTTTGTTTACGAATTTGCGTAATTCTCAGAAAACGAAGATAGTAAAACGAAAAAATAACGGTACCTTAGAATGTGTACCCATAAACAAATTTGGAAAAAGAAATAAAATTGAAAAAAATGAACGCCTAACATTGCTACAGAAGGGACAAGTGCATATGCAAAAGCACTCCTATTATTTTGAAAACAGCTGTATATAGAGTTTCCTCGCGCACGCCTAGGCATGCAGGTCGTCACCTCGTGGACTTCCGTCCACAGTGATTAATGTAAATGTTAGCGCAGTGATGGGAGTTCTGCGATTACAACTTTTAACATTTCTACAGAGCTTTCGCCGATAGGCAGATTTTAATGGCCAGTTATCGCGGTTACTTATTTGAAAAGTTTTATATTCCGATTGCATAAGTAAAGTGATTTACTTAGCAGCTTAAAGTGATTTTATTAACAGTTTTTAGTTTAAAGGAATAGGAAGCAATGGTAGCTACTTAATCCGAATTTAATCGGTTTTACCTTGAGACACATATTAGCACATGCCATTCTTATGGGAAGCTTTTAAAATCGCCGGCGCCTTTGTAGCTCGTCTTACGTGTTTAAGAATCGCTGCTGAATTGTCTATAATTTTGATTGATGCAGCTTTAATTGCGTGGGTTCGAAACTGCTACCGCTGATCTCTTGGATAACTGTAACTAGACGTGGCGGCGGTACCTTCTGAGGGTCCGCGCCAAGAAACCCTCGGGTTGTCTAGCACTACTACCATATACTTGAGATTCGAGGTTTCCGCCTGCGACCAACTGACGCGTTTTTGGGCACACAATAAGGAATTATAATTATTGTTATTGCTTGTGTTGTTGTCTGCAGGACGAGCCGCGTGGCGTGCGAGTGAAAGCCAGCGAAAAAGGATCAAGTCCGGAACAGTGGCCAAAACGGGATAGAAATAGCAAACTCCACACAGGCATAGTGCAACATATGCCATCTTTTGCCGATCTTCCTTCGGCAGGACCTCTATCGCCGTCTCGGTCTGGCACTGTCTTTGGACCAGAACAAACGGACGGCGCACGCCGTCATCTGGTGCCACTTTTGACTTCGGAAATTGGGTTGCCCACGCTCCTTCGCTCCAAGCACTTAAAAAAAATGATTTTATTCCAGTTCAAAATTATAAAATGTATTATTTTAAGTCATATTTCTATTCAAGTTTAATTCAAGATTGAATTCTCCTTTGTCTTTATAAAATATGTATGATTTTATTAAGAAATCTTTTAGGATTTTAAATACAAAATTAAAAATTTAATAGAATATCAGAAAATTGTTATAACGATTTTTCAAAGTGCAGGATCCGTTTCTCTGCTTATTTTAAATTATACTTTTTGTAGCTGTTTCATTTACGGTTGGGGGTTTTTTTTCCAAGACACACACAATTTCGAAGGAAGCAGGAGCACTTGGCCAACAGTTACTGTTGACTTCCGATCAGCACGAGTGGCAGAAAGCGGGAAGACGACCGAAACAGTAACAGCAGGATAAGCGGCTTAAAGGACACAGCCCCAAAATAAAAAAAAAAAGGAACCATTCGGAAGGGTTGATGCCACAACCGAGGAATTGGGGAAGGTGTGAGACCGACAAGGATGCACTGAAACTCGGGGCTCGACTTACAAATCCCAAATTGATCACCGAAATCGCGCGCATGCCTGCCAAATGAACACGTGTGCCATAGGACCTGGCCAAGAAATCCAGGCGTCAGCTGGCCAGTTCAGGAAGATGTTCTCCGACAATAATTGGTCCGCCTACGAAGATGCTAGAAAAATTTAACTCATTAGGGGTTGAGATGATTTTTTTAAATCCTATAAAATTTATCAAGGATTCATACTATTATACCAAGTAAAAGTGTCCTAGCTTTTAGTAAATAGTTAACAAATAATAATAGTACTTAAATATCCATTCCTCTTTAATGTGATCTATAAATCAGAAACCTACAGAAATATTTTTTAAAAAATTGTTTTAAATTAACAAATTACTCACCAGCTAGGCGTATAAAATGTTCAAATCATTTATATAAATAAGCATAACCAGAATCAAATCAAATGCTACGAAAACAAAAAGGTTAATTTACATTAAACTCCAATATTGAAGAGAGGTCGGTTCACATAAATATAAATAATGAACTTTGCCGCAGAGACAAATGTTAAATTTTCCAGATCGCGGAATTCAATTAAAGGAATCGCCGGCACACAAAAAATTAAGCAATAAAATTAGTTTTGGTTCACGCAAATTGAATGTCCTGGCCGTGGGCCTGGCCCTTCAAAGAACCCCAAAGGACATGCCGCTGCTCACCGGGAGCCGCAGAAATAGAGCAATAGCAATGAATCAGGACAACGAAGGGCAATAAAATGCCCATTGGTATTCCAAGGATACTCTGGGATCTAGTAGTTTTCGTTTTCACTTTCGTGTCATAATGTGTTGTAAGTAGTTGCCTTTGTTTCACAAAGGACTGGCCATTGTTCCATTGTTCGCTCAAGGACCTGTCCTGAGAACACCCGCGCGGTAACCAACGGCCAAAGGATTTTTTGTTTCGCTGCTGTGTCAGTTGCGACCACTGTGTCAGTTTGGCTCTGAGAGCTGACCACCAACATAAAATGTTGACAGGCGGAACACGCCTCTAAAATATTATGCGAACCGAGGTCCTGTGGGGTCCGGCCAGTTCTGAGTACCCATATCCTTTCTAGCATGGATCTCTGGGCTGGACCTCTGGGTAAAATCAATTGATTGCTTCTTGACAGTTATGAGCTGATCGCATTGCTATCTTGATTCGATGTTTTGTCGGTGCTTAGCTGCCAGGAATTTATTGTTATTGACATTTTAGTTGGTTGGAATCACACGGATTATATCTGCTAATTGCACTTGTACAGGACTCGGAAACCTTTTAGATCTTTGGCGGCGAGGAGCGGTGCCCCTTGATGCTGAGTATTTTATTAGCAATTACTCAAAGTTACAGGATTTTCTTAGAAAATAGGATATCAAAAGAGTTTTAAAAATACTTATAATATAGTCTTATATATTAATCCTCCAACTACATCATATTTGAATATCCCTTTCGAGAAGCCCCACTTTCACGATCGTTTAAACACAAATCGGCTGGAAAATCACGACTCGAGCAAAGTCCTGGCCGCAGGTGATACAGTTTCGCACATTAAGACTTAATTACTTGAATAATTGGGGCCAAGGGATTAAGTTCTCACTCACTCCCAGTCGGGACAGTTCGATAAGGGGGAAAAAAAACGAACCAAAGTCAATGCAGGTGGCAGCTCCTGAACCAAAATCAAAAAGCCCAGTGCCAAAAAAAAAATGAGGGCCCAAAAAAAATTGGCCCAGAGATGAAGTGATGCCGTCGCCACCGACGACGTTGACATTAAATGGCCGGTCCTGTCTGCTGAGTCTGGCTTAAACACACACAACATGAACGCACCCTGGGCGCATTTTTCACACGAAATCCCGATTAATAAATATACAAGTTCCACAATATTACTGATAATTTGAAAAGTCGTCAACCTGAGTCGTCCACTCCCAGCCCCCTCCCTTCGGGAATCTCGTGTGGAGTCTGGGCCAGGACTGCGGTGCCCAATTACAAGCAAATGAGCTGGAAAACTGTATCAAATGACCCAATGTCAATACAAAATTACAGGTCCCAGAGCAGGAATCTTTTGTTCGGCCAAAAGACAGAGACCAGACCAAATCTTCGGGCCTCGAAGTCCAAATTCTCCCGGCCTCATCTTAACGTGACAAAGCGATGGCTTGCGTGTGGCAATTTCAGTTAAAAAAGCTGAAAACTCAAACTTTTGGGTATTGGAAGTTGAAATACTCTGCCTTTTATCCTTAAATAGTTAATCTGGAAATATGTGCTTGCTTTCTCCAAAATAACAATTCTTCATCAAGTTAAAAGACTGTCTTTCAAATTTATATTTAAGGATAGAATCTTTTTAATAAATGCCAGGAAGTGTATACCGAATTTCACTTCTTTAAACACTTTTTTATTAACTTGAAACACCGTTTTGGTAGCATCTTATCGTTTTTGTTGTGTTAATTTGATGCCTCGCTAAAAAATTGTCAAAAATTCCCGAAAGACTTTGATTCTTGATGCACTTTCACTGTCCGCTGTCTGTTGATCTCCGATCCTCGATCACCTTTGGCTGCAGCGTGAGATACTGAGAACTTTAAGCCTCGGCTCAGAATGCCCACCAACTTTGATGACTTTGGAGATGATGGGGCAGGAGCCGGGGGAGTCGCAGGAGAAGAACCCAGAGCCCTTAAACAAAGAGCCAGTCAACTGTGGCGATCTGTGCGGTTAATTAAATTACCAAGAGACTGGGCCAGGCTCAGATTTTTGGGCCGTTGGCCGTGCGAATTGGTATTGTCAAATGGGTAACGGTTAAATATGTTACTGCTCCTGATGGGGCTGATGGGCCAATAATGATGGGTAACTGGTAACTGGATCCAGGGTCCTTTGTTGATTGATGGAAAAGGCCTTGCCTTGCCAATCGTTTGACTAATTGCCGCTGTTGGCTGCCAAAACTTTCTTAAGCAAACAGCGATCTTTGGTAGAGTCCTGCTTTCTTACTTTCCCCGCTCTTCCCTCAACTCTCTATCTGTATCCTGTCCTGTGGCAGGTAATCCTTCTCCTCTTACCGCGGACCGCACACAAAGCCAGCTAATGGACTGGGAATGGAAGATTGGGGGCGGGATCGACGTGATTTGGTGTCGCTAATTACAGAGTTTGGCATTTTACGGTGTCCGTTTTATGACTTAATAATTGCATTCATTTGGCCAAGGCCCAGTCCAGACTTGGCTAAAAACCAATGCCTCTCACACAACCAAACTGCACGCGACTTGGAGAGAAAGGTCCGACATCGGAGATACTTTTACCTGCCGGTTTTTTTTTTGTGTTTCCTCCGAGATCCTAGGTATATTTTTTCCGGTAATTGTTGCGCAACAATTATAGGATCAGCGCAAAATCTTCACACAACAATGCCAAAACAGAGCGGCGGAAACGGAAACTGCACTTGAAGTTGCAACCAAAATAGGGAAAAAGATACAATACTCTGTATCTTTGTATCTTGTGGTTAGCCCAGCACAGAATTGAGGGAAAATGTGCCCAAAAAGGCATGAGAAAATCTATTGAAATAAATTAAAAAATAATGTTAGATACAAAATCAATTTATGAGGTCACAATGGATTATACATAGCTACCTGAGGGAATGTTTATTTAAAACTTATAGGAATTACTGTCGTGGCTATTATATTTTAAATAATCTTTAAATTGCTTAAAGACCACAAAATATACCCAATGAAGAACAATCCAGGACTGATATTCGGATCGGGCCCCATGGCGACACTAACAAGAAATGACAAATTGATGGTGTTAAAGCTCATTAAGTTACTTAACGCAGATACAGATATTGCGTCCGATGGAGAGGCAGATACATGGCCACTAACTACTTAAGCTTCAGATACTCTGAACAAAATAAGAAAACCTCAAAAACCTCAAAATAAAGCTCTCCAATTATCGACATGACAAATTTCGTAGCATTCATTCCCCTTTTTGGCGAGTCTTCTTCGGAAAGGGCACAAAAAGCCACCAGAATGCAACAGGAACAGGACGAAGACGCACCCCAAAAAGTCGAGGAGGAATCGAACATCGAATGCATAATAATACGTGTTAATAATGCTCAGGCAAGCTGTCTATAAATTGACAAAGACATGCAACCGGCAACTTTGTGACTTTAGCTGCCCTGGTTGCTTATCCTGTTGCTCTGATGCACAGAAAGAAAAGGATTCTACACTTCAAGTTGCCTACACATATTAATTGCATTGATTATTGACAATTTTAATGATTTATTGTCCTTAAATTATATTCCCAGAACCTAAAGCATTACTCATTCATTAAAAACATTAACAAAATTGAAATAAAAATTCTTTCTCTGTACTACTGTTGCTGATATTGTTGATGGCAAGTTGTGTTGCCGCTTTGTCCTCTGAATGTCTGGATGTTGCTGCTGTGTCGGCATTGCCAAAAGCCGAAAGTCAAAAGACGACTGGGGTCGAGCTTCCATTCATGAATTCTAACTAATTGTATTGGCAGGCAGTTGCATTTTGGAAGCGGCATCTGAATCAGGATCCGAATTCGAATACGAATGCGAATCTGAATCTGTGCAGCTGCATGCAGGTGGCAGGCGGCAGTAGCAAACTCGGCAGGAAGAGGATCCAAGTCCAGGGGGACCCAAACAATTTGTGTAATTGACAAATTGACGGCAGCGCTTTGTGCGGAAGCGTTCAAAGCCGTAAATTGTCGCTAACAAGAGCGACACTCTCCAGCGATACCCCGGGGAATCCGGGGGCTGACGATCACGGCAGGATATCACGCGAATATCGTGTATACAAAATATAATTGCCGGACCGGGGGATACGCCCGCACCTCGCGACCACTAAATTAAGTCATTAACAATTTAACGAAGCCCTGTCGATGGCGGTGCCGCCAATGGTAACTAATTATGTGAATTTCCTTTTGATTATAAGCCCCGAAATCCGAAAACCGAAATCCGCGAACAGCTAATGCCCTGGGCCCATATATATGTATTCCTGACCAAACTTTATTCGTTGACGCCCGAAAATGATTTTATAAAACAAACAGTAACTGCCCACGAAATCCTCTACCTGCCACGCCCCCATTGAATCGGCCGCCTACAAGCGCTCCAATTCCCATGCGGGAGTCGATCGTCAGCAGTCCTGGCTGTCGCTATCAACAAATTGGTTTCGAATCTTCCAAATGATTGACTGACTGAATGAGCCCCGGATCAGCATCGCTTTTTGTTGAATGAATTGTCACACTGAGAATAAAATTTCGAATTAATATATTATTTTATACATATACTTTTTAATAGCTAACAGGAATATTTTTTTAAAATAATTATCTAGGTTTGAGATGATATATTAGATATTGATGTTCAAAATTTGTTTATAAAGGCTATAAAGATTGCTAAAAAATAAGTATTAGTTTATAGTTTAAGACTGAACATTTAAAATATTTTTGTTCAGTGTACGCATCAGCTTAAAACCTTAAACCGCCAAGTTTATCCACCAACAACGATCGAGGATCGAACTTCGACTTAAACGATTTGTGAGTGGCGCTTGATTTTCGGGTCGTTTTTCGGGGACTGAAGACTGGGATTTTGGGATTGGGACTGGGACTCGGACTTGAAGCTGGGTTGAGGGACATGGGACGGACATTGCATGCGACCTGCGACTGCTGAAAGCAGATCAGCCCAACACTTAACTTAATTTGGCAGCTACACTCCGGCGCGCCGTGTAATTATTGGCACAATACTGTTTTTGGGCCAGATCGTTTGGCCCTTCCACTTCGTATTTGTTTTGGCCAAAAGCGTCTCGGCCCTAATTTTGTCGAACTGTCTACAAATTGATCGCGAAGCGCCAAATCGATCACCTTCCCCCATATAATAAAAACCAATTCAATGGGCGCGAGACGCTAAACCCTCAAAAACAGTGTGCGAATTGATGCCCGCGGATATACGTGCGGAGGAGTCCTAAAGAGGTGGAGTCCTGAGGAGCAGAGGAAGCTGGATGTTCCAGAGATAAACAGGTACGAGTGGCTTAATCAACAAAGTAATATTTTGGTTGTTTTTTTGTTCATGAATTATATAAAGTGGCATGATTTTTCGGTTTCTGTTGGCTATTACTGATATATTAGAGTATTTTCTCGGTTTCTAATCATTCTATAGGTTCCAAATTCCTAGAAATTAACAATTTATAAGATATTGAATCCTAGATATTCTCAAAGTGTCTATATCATCATTAAATCCACCAAAGTAATCAAAGTTAAAACTTTTCTCTGTTAAACTTTTATTTTAAAAACATTTTTTAAGACTGAAACACATAATCTGAAAACCTTTAAAAGAAATTATTTTCATATTAAATATAAATAAAAACCACAAAATATTTAAATGATTATTTGTTTTTTATTTTTGTCTTCCTTAAGTCTAAATCATTGTCTTCCATTTAATCTAACTAAACAATAAACAGCATAATACTTAAGCGGTAATTCACTACTGGGCTCCTAGTTACAGGATATTTACAGGATAGGTACAATATTTGGCAAGCTCCAACAATAACTGAGAGTGAGGGTAACCTGGAGGGAGTGCTCTTAGCGGAGCAGATCCCCCAGAGCTGAGATGTAGGTCTGGGCCATTTGCAGGGTCTCGTGCTTGGACAACTGGCGGTCGTTGCCCAGACACGGAAGGTACTGCCGGAGACGGTCGAAGGCCTGGTTGAGGTTCTGCATCCGACGACGTTCCCGGGCATTGGCGGCGAGACGACGCTTCCGCTTCACCACTGGCGAGATCTGCTTGCCACGTCGCTTTTTGCCGGATCCCGGAGCCGGAGCATCTTCGCTGTCGCCATCGGCCAGGTCGAAGGATCCATCGTTACCGTCGAAGTCCTCGCCGCCGCTGCCGAACAGCATCAAATCATCATCGTCCTCTACACTGTCGTCGAACAGGGCGGAGTTGTCAAAGTCAAAGTTCTGGAACTCCTCGGTGTAGAGATTGGATACCGGAGGAGCTGCCACATTCTTTTGGTTCTTCTTGGTGTAGGTGCGTTTTGGCTTGGCAGGCACTGTCGTGCAAGTGCCGACATTGGAGGAGCCCATGACCTCAATGGCCGGCGGAGCTGCGACAGGAGCAGGAGCGGAGGCGGTTGCTTGTTCCAGATTCAATCCATACTGCTGCTGTTGCTGCTGCTGGGGCTGTTGTTGCTGCTGCTGCTGCTGCTGCTGTGGCATGTTGCAGGCTCCATTGTAGATGGTATTGAGATCCACGTACTCGGGACTCTCGGACCGGTGACTGGCGGGTGAGGACGAGATCCAGCCATCGGAGCTGGCCTGCTCGAAGCTGATGAAGCCATTGGCGGACAAGTAGTTGCTGCTGCTGGCCAGGGAGTTGCAGTTGAACTGGTAATGGGTCACGCCGGGATTGTAGGCTGCCATGGGATTGAAGTAGGGCTCGGTGGCGCCGGCCTTAAAGCCCTGCAGGTCCTCGGAGGTCTTGTAGTAGTAGCGATATATCTCACTGGACGACATGGTGCTGATGTTGCTTTATGTGGACTAACTGGGGATGTTGCGATGTAAACACTGCGACGGCTAGCGGGTTTCTGACTGGTCTCTCGTCCTTTCGGCCGTATTTATACCCGCAAACCCACCACGATGGCAGGCAATCAGGCAGCCCGGCAGGTAGGTAGGTAGGGGACAGGTAAACGAGTTCCTGCCGCATGTTGCATGCCGCCCCGACGTGGCAGCACGTGCCGCCCGAGTGAACCGGCCAATGGCAGTTGGTGGTGAATTGCCTTGCCTGTCGTACTTTTCTCTTTTTGGTAGTGCTTGAGCTTAAAATGGCGCTGCGCTAGAAAACCGACTATCATAAGGGTCACATCTAAAGCCGCTAACAAGATGATTACAGGTTGGCCGGCAACCGGAACAGGCAGGGGCGGAAATGCAAACAATCCTCCCGAAACAGGATTAAAACTAAAGCCAGACCGCAACAAAGTCCATCGATATTTGCAAAAATCCCTCAGATTGCTGACCATCATCAATGATTTGTCAGCACCACCAAATGGCAGAGCCAGAGTTCTCAAAGAGCCAGAGCTAGAGTTTATCTAATCTAAATCGGTTAAGACTACCTGACCTGCCCCGCAGGATCTTTACAAATTTGCCGCCGCCCGGCGATTCGGCATGCCGACCAAAAATCGAAGGTGGACTTCGTTTGTATCGCAATGAAAAATCTTGTTTATTACAACTTGGCAAATTTTCCAATTGATACGCTTGTTGCTCCGGCCTTGAGTAGGGATAGTATAGCTGCCCGGTCCTGGCGCTATCCTGTCAAGGACACGCTTGGCCGGCTTAATAAGCGTGGCAGGCACTAACTAAGAGTCGGGCTAACATTTTAGCGCCTCGCAATTAATACGGTTTCCTGTATGATATGAGGGGAGAAATTGAAAGGGAATTTAGTTGTAGACACCGAGGATGACAAGGCAAAACGAGGCGCCCTCGGTGGTCTCTTGGATCATTCCCAAGGTGATCCTTGGTTACCCTCCCACGCCTCCTCTCTCTCGATCCCTAATGATTCGCTGGAAATCATAATGCAATACCCATTCTGATACACCTACTTCTATAGAACTTTGATGTCCCGCGCCCACCCAGTCACTACCACTGCGACCAGTAGCACGCCCCAAGGACCTGTTCGTTATCCTTGATATTTTGCGGTATCTGCTGGCAATAAAAACGCTGTCAATTAGATAAAAATGTCACACAACAAACCGCACCAAGCGCGGCACAACAAATTTATTGGATGGACGCAGGTATGTACAATATCCACCCCAACAAGTGTCCTCGAGAGTATCCTGCCATCCCTCCAATGTACCGATGTCGTATTGTGCAATTTACGAGCAGGTCGCCGAAACAGAAGAAACCGAAGACAGTTGTGCAAGTGACGCCCTCGGTTACACCTGCAAAAGATCGCATCCCCTGGATCTCGAATCGATGTAAAGTTTATGCTATCTGCGTTAGCCGATGGAGCGGCATCCGATGGCCAGGCTCGATCGATTTGAAAATTTACATTTTCATTGCAAGAGCAATGCACGTGCTGTCTGTCCAATATTAAAGGGGCAAAAAAGGTTAAGACTGCAGCTCGTTTTTGTTGCTTCTCTTGAAGGGCGCCTTGCGTGCCTGTCAGTTATTGACTGGCTGCCCGATGCGAAGGAGTCGAGAGACCCACTTACCCTCAGACTCAATGCCCCCGGATAGCTCCAATACCCATTCTTGGGCTTGGCATCATTACGCATGTAACGGGCCGTTCGTTTCACGTCAATATGGATAAATGCAACTTGTGCCTGGCCAGACCTGGGCGGCCGATGAGAAATGGGAATGGGGACTGGAACTGGGGATGCGACTGATGTAGAACAGCTTCCAGAAAGCGCATGAAAAAGCTATTGATTAAATGTGAATCAGTCTATAACTTATTTGGAATTCCCTTACACTAAGGACATCATATTATTAAATAATATTTATGCCATTGAAACAATAAATATTCTTCAAGGAATAATCGACATAATACTCGTATAAAATCAAATTCAAATTAAAACTTCAGTAATACATAATATTAGATCAGTTCTCTTATGTTTTTTTTAATTTATAATTCAAACCCCTCAAGTATAGGCTTCACCCCATTGCCTTACCCTGTCCAAAGGTCCTTTTGCGAGGAGGCAATGGAGTTTAAAATGAGAGGAAAGTAGGCGCACGTCAACGACTCCCATTAGCAAGTCGCTCTGGGACGTGAAAGTGTTCCAGCTTCTGCTCATCATCTCAACTGAAGCTGAGGCATCTTCGGCCCAGTTATTTTCATTTCTGGCTAAAAATTGAAAAATTTGTATGTTACTTATTTTATTAGCATTTAACACTCTGTCCCATTTTATGGACGAAAGCGAAAAGCGAAAGGAGCTCCCAAACATGCAATCCCGTCTCCAATCTTGCATGCCACCGCTCTCCAGGATAATCCCTCAGTCACTGTGGGTGGCCCCAATTGAGTTCCCGGCTCGTGTGTGGCATTTCGGCAATTGTCAAATTGAAAATTCATTAAAGGCAAATTAAATATGCAAATTCCAGGGACCCAAGTCGAGGCGGATATCGTTGGCCGGACAAATGTTTGGATTGGCTATTCAAATATTGACCATCGCGATTTCCCCCAATGGGTAGATGTCGAAAAAAATGGATATATCATATGTATGTGCATATGCTCCACGATGGCTATAAAAAGTCAAGTGGAAATCAAAGCAAATACGACGGCTTCGATGTGGAAGCAAACACTGAACGGGTTTCAATTGGGATCTGGCCTGGACTGGACCGGGGGAGCTGTTCAAAATTTTTAAACAAATATCGCATAAATTGCACATTGTTCTGAGTAGCCGGCAAATTGGTCCGGCCATGGGTTAATTCCCATGAAAATTAAAACTAGATTATACACACGTTCCTGCCCACCGAGTCCTTGCAGCGCCCACTGTGTCATTGTTTGGGCACACCCACTCAGGCATCCTGTTGTGCCGGCTCTTTGTCAAAGATTGCATACTGATGGTTATCATGGCAGAGGTCAGAGGTTGTGGGATGGGAGATCACCTCAGCTCACTCCATATCTGTTTAGATTGGATCAGACCGTGGCCGGGCGATTTTTGTCGCAAGACACCGACTTTGATGCCGCAATTTGGACTCGGTTCTGTTGTTTTGCCAACATTGTTATGATGGCTATCTGAGCTGATCTTTGGCAACTGACTGGCGCCAGAAAGTGTTCCTTAAATCGCCCCGCTTTCCTTTGATATTTAGTATAAACAATAGAATTTATATTTCTTGCAATCAATTTTTATTAAAATCTGTACTTGTGACAAATTGCTCATTAATTGGACAATTCCAGATAAAAATGATGCCCTTTTTTATAAAGGAAAAATTGAAATTCAAGGAAGCCCATAAGGATTAGTCATAATGGGACTATCAAACATTAATTTCATGCTGCATATTACATTCTCATTTGAGGGTCTCTACCCTTGTTTCCGAATCGGAAGTGGCCATCATAACCGATCGACAAATTGCGATGGGCATTGTTATGAGAAAGGATCCCACGAACCCCTATCCCATATCCCATATACCATATCCAAGATCCCAGATCACAGACAAGTGATCAATTCAAATTTGAAACACTCGTGGAGTTGGAACAAAGAAAACATATGAAAACTACGCGCAATCACTTGAGAAAAATCAAAAAGGCTCTGAAGGACCTCGACTGCGTTCTGGGTCTCTTGGCCATGGTAACGTAACCATAACAGGTGGCACGGAAGCCGCACAAAATAAAAATGATTAAAGCAATAAAAAAAGAAACGAAAACGAAACTCACACACAAAAGGCCAACCAAAAAACACAAAAAAAAATACAAAAAGGCCACGCAATAACAGCAATTTTTAATAAGATTTTCGAAACAAATTTTTGAAAAAACATTGGAAAGGACTAGGAGGGATGCTGTCCCCTCCTGTTGCTCAATAACTTCCGATTCGGATCCTTGGGCGTCGCCCAAGTCAGCCAAGTGTGAGAACATTTTGCGGAAGGATGT
The DNA here is from genome assembly GCF_017639315.1 of Drosophila ananassae. Classification (NCBI taxonomy): domain Eukaryota; kingdom Metazoa; phylum Arthropoda; class Insecta; order Diptera; family Drosophilidae; genus Drosophila; species Drosophila ananassae. The sequence continues at coordinate 13,273,665 of NC_057927.1, read as the reverse complement.
GGCTAGGATGAAAAATGATTGAGAAAGCGAAGGGTTTAAGCATAGACTGGGTCTAGGGTCCAGACCTGAGACACCACGTGGTTAAGATTCACTTTCGAGAACGAGTGACTCACCAACTGCAATCTAGTGGAGAATAAATTGATCCACCCAGAAAAAATAAAACGATTACATTTAAGATTGAATCAAATAGAATTCAAATATAATACTCGGGGGATCTTTACATTATAAGTATTTACAAAAAATATTTAAAAAATATGATGTATGATAAGGCAATAATTTAAATATTTTTTTATATGTGTACTGGATTGCCCTCTAATAGAGGATAGCTCCGAAATTATCCAGGAATTCTCGTAGCGTAATTGAGCATCTAATTTGCGGCGGCAGGGCGGCAAAGCAGCAATTGCTGGAACCCCTCCGAAAAGCCGGTCACGATCCTCCTGCTCTAGATGCACTTCATGAATGGAGGACCACAATGGGCTGTCTGGAAAGTGTTTCCCTGAAATACCATAGAGACCATACTGCCCCCTCCATCCATCCCAACGCCCATTCACCATTCCAAAAGGAATCCACTCGAGCGCGAAACAATTAACAAGTTTTCGGAGCACTACACAACAATTGCCATATTGTAGCACTCAAGATTTGTTCGCCGCGAAAAAGGAGAGAGTTTAGAGGCCGCCGAGGACCCAGTGAATTCCTTTGAATTAACATTAACCCCGAGGATTGCGACCGGGACTGGGACCGGTCCACGAGATGCTACTGACCTTAGGGCGGGGGTTAAGATAAAAAAAAACTCAAATCGGATCGGATCGGAGGCCACTCGCCCGCCGATCGCTGAAAGAAAACGAAAATTTATAATAATGAGAGCGGTGGCGGACTGGAGCGGACTGGATATAAAATGTAAACTAAAGATACTATTTATATGCATTATTTCGGCTGAAAAGGAAGTACCAAATTACATTTAATTAGGCGAAACAACAAAATTCGCGTACGGTACGCGTATTCGGAGATCCGAGATCGGAGTGGGATCAGGATGGATCGCCAGTCAGAAGTCAGACCGATTACCACCGAAAACCGAGTGCCTGGAGCCCTCGAAACTGGAGACTGCCTTTGGGTGAAATTCGCACGTTTAACCTTTAGGCAAACAAAATTAACAGAACAGCAAAGAACAGCAAGAGTGTACTGAAAAAAATACTTCAAAGTAATATAAATATTATGCCTAATAACAATAACTCCTTTGATGTCAAATGTGATTAAATCTCGACAATATTTAAGTTTAATTTTTAAGGTATTATTCAAAGGAGTATTTGGTAGTTTTCAGTGTAAAATTAACAAGCGAAAAAAACAAAACGACGATCAGCAATCGAAAACTGCGAACCTGTTGAACCCAAATGCAATTTTCATATCACTTTGATTGCTGCCCAGGATGACACGCGTGCGCCGGCTAGAGAGATAAGCTGCCGATGATCAGGGCCCGAGTCTGGATGAAGATGAGCCGAAATTAGGGTATCAACCGTTGAGGGGTTGAGAACCCAAATAAAAGAAACTAAAGTCCAACAAAAAAAGCGAAACTTTCAAACGGTTTCAAGGATTTCGCCGTGTGTCTGGCCAGGAGGACTGATTCCTTTATTTTGTTTCATTCTACCCTGCCCCGGACAGAGGTCAGTTTATGATAATTTTCCAATTCCCATAGGTGCCATTGGCATTTTGGCACCTCGCCTCGCCTCGCCGCGTCGCCTGTCTGGTGTGTAAAAACCAGGCCAAGACACTTGGCCCAAAGTCAAGTGTAGCCCCGGGACAAAAGAAATCGAAATTATAGAAAAACAAATCCCAAAACGGTCAGTGTGTGAGAAATGAAATGACTTTCTAAGAAGGATGCCCCTCTAGAGCAACTCGATCCCAAATCCAAACCAGTAGTGAGACTGTCAACAGAGCTAGATCGTGGGTAATTGATATGTTTCTACGTTGTATCCTTGTAAAAGTGAAATGTAAATTGTAACTGATATCGATGGTCCTGAGCGGTGGTAATTTTTTAACATCAGCAATGTGAAATTGAAAAATCGCCCATCAGATAAGCTGGCTACTGACGGGAATCTATTTAGGTACTACAATCATCGGGATTCGGGATAGTTGGGGAGTGTTTCTCTAACTCTCTAATTTGAAAATCAAATTTTATTTGAAGTGAGAGAGGGCTGACTTGCTGACAGTTTCTTGATCATTGGGGGAGGTCTGTTTATCGGATAGGTGACAATTGTATTTTATGAAAATTGATATTTTCAACCGCAAGTGACACTTGTTGGACTCTCCAACAATGACCACACAGAAGTTCAAGAAAAGTGATCTCAGGCACCTCCTCAGGTAGTTGAAGAAAGTACACATAGAAAGAAGTTCCCAGCAAATTACCAGAATGATCAATGATCCTTAGACAGTGTCCTTCCGAGTTTGCAATTTGCTGCAGGAAGAGGTGTTCCGGGTAATTGCAACTAGAGCAAAATGTGTGAAAAATCAAGTGTGCTGTAATTAGTAACGACTGTTTCGGTGGGAACAAAGGATCTTTGGAAGACTGGAATTTCATATGATTTCCCTTAAAGAAGGCCAACATATTCGACACAAATCAAACTCATAATTAGCATAATTACAAGCGATCGAACCGACGCCAGGACATTTTCCCAGACAGAGAAAGGTCTCTACATTTCCAAATTTCCAAATCCCTGCGCGGTGATCACTCTATTTCGAATTCCAGGAATTCGTAGAATCGTTTGATAAATTGACCAGAAACTCGTGTCTGACTTAACGCCCTCGTCGCGGCCGCGGCCAAAATGCCAGAAGGGGTTAATTGCCCTGAGGACGAAGGGATAGCAGACTTATAATTTCTCTGGCCCTGTTCTATCACGTGTCCTGGGCCCGTTCTCATTCAGCGGAGTGAGTCGAGCGAACGACTTTAATTGCCCCAATTCGAGAAGGGGGGGATGCGTTGGCGTTGACCACAATCCTTCGCCTGTTTGCACTGCATTCAGATGCCCATGGATGCCCAGGACTATTGTAGCCCGTCCATATAAACAATAATCAATCTCTTCAAGGGTTGGGCAAACAAAAAAAAAATAAAAACACACAAAGAACGCAGCAAGGACATGCAGCAGTGAGCGGGGGCGTTTTTGAATTGATTATTCCCAAGGGTACAAAGGGAATTAAATATGAAAAGAATCCTCTAATTTAATACATATTTATGAGGAAAATAGATCAATGCCAGAAAGGATCACCCATCTATACTCCTATATGGGCATGGAATCTTTAATTTTCCAATTTTTATAGAGGTTTTGATGTTTATATTTGTGTTTTTTAAATGTTATTAATCTTATAAATATTGCATTAAAATTAAATACAAATTTAATTTAATGCCATTTTTTTCACACCTTTTCCAGGTACGGGATCCTTGGCAAAAACCCCAAACTGTCCTTAACTGTTTTTCGCCTTTTTTCCTGTTTTGTTTTTTGGTCTTTTGGACCGCAAGTTAACTTTTAAACGCTTCATTAACTTTTGGCCACACGCGTTCCAAACTTTTCCTCATTTCTTTCCCCCTGCGGACTCGGGACTCGGCTCGAATTCGTCTGACGCGCGTCTACCAAGGCGGTCGGGTCGTTTAGCCAGTTTGGGTCCGCTTCCAGCCCGTTTTGTTGACGAACTAAAGCCCAATAATGAAAAAATTAACGCTTTTTACTTCCGATTTTTTTTGTTTTTTGTTTTGTCCACTCGCTGGCATCAATATTTTGGAAATGCATTGTCCTGCGACAGCTGGCACACGCTTTTTTCGGATGATTTGGAATCCATACAAGCAGCTTAACAACATGCAGCGTGTGTGGCACGTTTTTTCTTTCCAGCTTTCGTGGGTGTGTTTGCAATAGAATTGCGAGTGAAAGCAGCGCCAGATGGTGCCAGCGATGCAGTTGCCCATCTCAAGGCTATGCTAACACATTTTATATAGTTTTTACCATAACAACTTCAGTTTCCTTATTCCCCATCATATAAATCGGAATATCTGATTTTTTAAACAGCAATCAGCATTACATTAAATATTTTTTTCTTAAATATTTTATTCCCAAATAACTAACAATAAAATCCTTCCACTTTTACCCAAAAAATGTTCACTGGTTTAATCACTTTATTTGATGACTAATAATTTTATTTTATGGTATTAAGAAAACAGGCAATTTTAAGTGATTAATTCTGTAATTCCGTAAATTCCGAACGTAAAACGGTGATAAAAGCGGCTGAATTACAAATTTCAAATAGTCGCCTAATCCCGCCTTCTATAAGGCAGCACTTTGGAGATCCAGTATTTTCGTTAGTATATTTTCACAGAAAATACCACATGGGAAATTTTTCTAGCAAGTTGGCAATTCCAAATGAACTGCTTGCTTTTTTAAACGAACTCTTTTAAGCCTGGTTTTAATGGTTTCACGGTTTTATGGCTTATTGAGTTCCTATTGAAGTTCCTTAAATAGAAGTGGTCGATAATTTACTTTCGAGGCAATGTCTTACAGTTAGTTGTTAGCCGCCAACCATTAAGCAGAGTTCCAGCTGTAATCCAGTTCCATTACTTTTACTACTCTCAGTTTACCAGCTAAGTTCAAAGTCCACGACATTTTTAAATAATAATGGGAATCTCCCAAAAATTGCTATTATATAATGTGGATTTTCGTAAAAGATAAGCATCTGTTATTATGTCGTTGCGGTTACTGGCTATGATAACAAAAGTGACGAAGATACAGCAGATCAATGGCATGAATTATACCCCATGTTTTTTTGGGTATATAAGACCGAGCTTAAATTATAAAAAATATTCTTACTTTTTAAAGTAGTTATACTTTTATAGTTAGTTAATTTAATTTGAACAATATATTTAAAGGACGATTTGAAGGAACTTGTTTAAGCCGCGCTCTGGCCACACTGCCTGATTGAACGGCAGAGCAACTAACTGTTAATTGGTAAATTTTAAACAAAGTAATTTTTTAAGTAACCTAGGAGCTCATCTTGAGACTCGGACGCGGTCTATGCACTTTGCACACACACTCTACAACAAGACAAACACAAGCCGCAATTTGCCATTGACGGTGACGATTGTTAGCTAGCTTTTCTTTCGGCAGCACCTGCACCGGCGTACAACAATAGCAAGAACCACAGAAACAAGAATCGCCAGGTGGGACTTGGCTCGGTTTTAGTTTTAGTTTTGGTTTCTCGGCGAACGGACGCATGACGAATAAATAACAGACCACAGCGCAGTAATAGTAATTAAATACATATATATTTTTTGTTTCAACTACGAGTGAGTTTTCTACGTCCCCCAACTGATTTAAATGACTTATAAATTATGTCCTTCCCCCGCTTGTTTTTATTTATCCTACCAGTGACGAGTGTCCTGAAGTTAGTGTGGGTCTGGGCCTGTTTCCATCTGGAGGAACTGTTGCTCAGGTAAGCGAATTGTTCATGACCGTCACCAGCACTGTCACCCCGTCATCAATGACCTTTGTGCTCTCCGAGTCCATCTTTCGGCAATACTTGCTATTGTTCAAGTACACTAACGAGAAGGCCATGCATCCGGCAATACCCGACACCAGGATCAGTATTAGTGAATAGAATGTTACGATTATCGCTTTTTGGCGCCGCGTCCGCAGCCTCCAGGGTATGTGCTGCATGAACTTGGGTAACCCCAAAGAAGATATGTAGGATTGCATCCAGGTTGAGTCCCATTATTCCGGCTTACCGGCATTTCCAGCGAGCTCATCTCTCCAGAACTGATTCCCACCATAAGTATAGAAATATAAAATAGAAATATTTTGACACGAATTTGGGGCTTCTATTTTGTCCGATACTGGGTATTACTTGTCTGTTCCAATGGATGCTCGGCTTTGAAAATCATACGATTAATAAAGAAAAGCTTAGTTTTCAAATCATTTTTGAACAACAATTTATTGTCGAGTTATTTCAGTAAAAAATATATTAAATTATACGCTATTTTACAACAATTTCTTTTTAACATTTCTAATTTTATGGTTCATTAAAATGCACTTTTTCCTGTAGCTAAGGCTTCATACCAAACGAGTAATTTCGGATCCAAAAGATTCATAGATAAAATAAAACAGCACATCCTATTGAATAACACCTTGTTCCCTTAGCTCGGCCAACTCATCCTGCTTGTAGCCCAGTAGCTCTCCCAAAACTTCGTCCGTGTGCTCGCCCAGCATCGGCGGAGCTGTACGGGCATCATTCCGAGCATCACTGTACACCACTGGCGGTCCCACCAACTTAACGGAGCCGGCCTTGGGATGTGGCAGGGTCTTGACAAGGCCAATGGCCTGGATATGCTCATCCTCGAACACCTCGCGTATATTGTTCACGGGTCCCACGGGAAAGGAAGCGCCCTCGAAGCACTGCATCCAATTTCGCGAGGTGTCCTTGGCCAGGATTCGTTCCAGAAGTTGCACCAACTCCTCACGGTGCTTAACCCGATCCTTATTCGTCTTGAACTTGGCATCCTGTGAGAGGGACTCCACGTTCAGGCGTCTACACAGCTCCTGGAACTGGGCGTCGCTTCCGGTGCCCAAGGTGAGATAGCCATCCTGCGTCTTGAAGCTTTCGTAGGGAACAATGCTGGAGTGGGCTGTGCCCCAACGCTCCGCTTCAACTCCGGCGTTCAGGTAGTTGGCGGCCACATTGATGAGCATGGAGCAGCAGGTGGACAGCAGGTTCACATCAATCTTCTGGCCGCGTTGCGTCCGATGCCGCTGGTAGAGGGCCGCCAAAATAGCTCCATGAGCATAGAGACCTGTGGCCACGTCTGTTACGGCCACGCCCACCTTACTGGGTGGCCCGTCTCGCTCCCCCGTGATATGCAGGAGTCCTCCGACCGAAGAGGCAATCACATCGTAGCCCGGTCGCTTCGCATACGGTCCCACAGACCCATACCCCGTCAAAGAGCAATAGATCAGCTTTGGATTCACTTTCTTCAGTTGCTCGTAGCCCATGCCATAGCGCTCCAGAGTGCCGGGTACATAGTTCTCCACCAGAACGTCGCTAATCTCGGCCAGCTTGTGCAGCAGCTTCGTGCCCCGCTTTATGTCGATACAGACACTCCTCTTGTTGCGATTCGGGGCCAGGAAGTAGGCGGAATCTGTACTGTTTTCCAGAAAGGGTGGTCCCCATTTGCGGGATTCGTCACCGAAGTTGGGACGCTCCACCTTGATGACCTCCGCCCCCAGGTCGGCCAGCACCATGGTGCAGTAGGGGCCGGCAATGATGCGCGTGAGGTCCAATATCCGAACCCCCTGCAGGGGGTGGCTGTCGTTCACAGAGGCCGTGCTATCATTGTTGTTGCCGGTCGTGGTGTTCTTGTTTTTGGTGTTATCGGTAGCGGCTGCAAAGTTTCTCAAGCTCTGCAAGCAAACTCTGTTATTGACAAAGCCCCGGCAGAGTAGCCTATTCTGTGCCAGAAACATGCCCATTGTGCGTGGTCACCGTGGTGCTGGGGGGTGGGGTGGTGTTTTGGGTTGCCGGTCAGCTAATCCGGCGACTATCTTGTTCTACGCGTGGCAGGTTCGGGGGCCTGTGGAAAGTTTTGCGACCCAACTCGATCCGGGGGAACTTTTATCGGCACTGACAAGAGACCCTCCATTGGAACACAAAACAGCCTACAGAGGGGGTTCTCTTATCTTTTCTATCTATATTTCGCTCTCTTGCCATCTTTACTCACTTTTAAGATATGAAGCTTTCTGTTGTGATAGGCTCTCTTAAAAATCCCCAAAGAGACTGCCTCGAGTTCAAGACTCGAAAGTTGTAGCTCTCTTGGGCTCCAAAAAAGCGAAACTTTAGCAATCACCTTGAGGTTTTCCCGCCTACTGCGCCAGGTCCTTTCATTTATGACCGTTGACCCCATGGAATGTGGAGAATTACCGGCTAAATGGGGAGAACCATAATCCCCAAGATGCCATATCATTAAATACAGATCGAGATGTTTACGGCCCCAGCTGGCTATTATCTGTGTTCTTTACTCCGATTATATCACCTTGCTGACAACTTGGGATTGCGTGATTTCAAGAATCTTAGTAAGAATCTTAGTTACTATTTAGCTCGAAATCTGACCAACGGCCAGCCTAATTTGGGGCAATTATTCGCTAATCGGTTGGACCAATTAAAGTGCCATTATAGTGTCATGGATAAGTAGTCTATGCCTGAATGCTCACCATAAGTGTCAGGAACTAACTATGATCCGTAAATACAGCGTTTAAAGCATTTAATTGTTGTTTACATCTGATTAGCACGCATAGAATTATTTCAGATTTTAGAGAGAAGAGTAATGTTGATTTCTAAAAATAATTATTTTCCGCTTCCTTAATAAGATCCAAAAAATATATAAATTATAAGCCTACACTCGTAGATACGATTCGTAAGGTCGAGATCGCCTTTCTCTTTTATAGACTTTGCTTTTCTGACTTCAACAAAGATATTTATGCGTTCCGAGTATAGTCGGATCAAAATAAGTGCAAAGTTCTAATTCCTTGTAAGTGATTTGCAATCCGTGGTTTTGGTTTTTCCCCCGGAAACTCCGCCTCGTGCCCATTCGCAAGTCAATATTTATTTTCCGAATGACTCGGCGGTTTGCTTGGGCCGATGATCTCAGGTCGGGTCAGATGATAACTGTCAGATTCATGCCCAATTGGCAATCAACAAGGTGGGTAATTAACAATTGGCCTCTTCCCGCCATTTACGACTGTAGAATAGCAAGAATATGGCGAATAATCGGAAGGCACCTGAGATCAAGAGGGCAGACAGGCAGGCTAGTTAATTGCCAACATCAGAAGCCGGTCTATGGCCCGGGTCTGACGCATTTCATGGCTTTAACGCGAAACACGGCCAATTCCTTTTGACTTTTTTCCAACTGGGAATCACGGCTATGCCTGAGCTTAAGAGCTTCTAAGAGAACTATTAAGCTTGACACTCTCTCTCTCTGGCTCTCTTGGGCCGCAAAAGCTCTGTGGAGAGCAGAGAGCCTGGCTTTAAATACATCGCGGCAAGCTGAGCTTACGTTTATTTACTCAGCACGTTTCGCATCCGATCGGTCAACCGCCATCCGTCAGATACAGATACAAAAAAAAACCGATACAGATTCCGGGCAGATATTTTGGCGTGTGTGGTGGAAGCAATCGGCAATCGGCAATCGGCCAAAAATGAAAACCGGCGGCTACAGGCTGCGCATGCGTCGGCAGGGCCACGCCTCCATCTCCTCGAATTTATCGCGAGTGCATCCCGCAGTACAAAACTAGTTGGCCCGATGCTACTTACCACAGCTACTACCACTCGACTATTAGCCAATTGCCAACTGACCAAAAAGCATCTCACAGTCAGCCGATCCGAGCTGAGCTGAGCCGCACCGAGCCGAGCTCGCTGAATTGTGCAAGCCTTGCCTCGATTGCACTCAGCTGCACAGAAGAGATTGCACAATCCTGGCAACCTGTTGGCTGCTGTGCCGTTCCGTGTCTACCGAGAGTAACAGTGATCGTTGTATAGTGCCGTGTATAGGGAAGGGTACACCAACCAGCCAGATACCCCGCCAGTTACACCCCACCATTACCATTACCATTACCATTCATCCCGTCTGATAGTCGGGATATATATATTTTTTCCTTCGAAAGTGTACATCGAAAGCCGTCAAAATTGCTGTGCTACTCTGTTCCAGGATCCTGGGGTACATCATGCGCCGCTTCCTGCGATCGGCCATGATCGTCTTCAGCTGGTTCGTGGTTCCCTACAGCCGGTACACCAACATCAAGGTGATCCGGCGCAAGCTGCCCCCCATCCGCAGCCACCTGCTGGAGATCCCTGCCGTCGACCTGGCCAAGCTGATTCGCACACGAAAGGTAAGTAAACTGAATGGTAAAAGTAATTCCATTCCCGATTCCCAATCCCACATTTTCCCCATCCGAATTTGGGTCACTTGCGCAAAGAAACAAACCCGGCAACGGGCTGGTCAAAATCTTGCCAAATCAATAGCCAGATTGTTGCCACAATTTTGTTGCCACATCCATTAGATACATTGTGGCAAACTTGAGGCAATCGGCAGTCCATTAGCAGATAGTGTCGGAGTCGTCAGGAGCCGGACAATGTGAGACCTTTGCCACTGAACCGAGCCAGAAAGTGAAAAAGACAAAGACATTGCTTTTTTCCCATTAAAAATTTCGACCCGAGGCACAAGCCAAGCCATTGGCCCCTAACATTTCCACAAACTCGGGGAACTGGAGAGACTTTTGTCACTCTAATTAAAGAATTATTAGACTTTTAACATCATCTTTTCGTTTTTTTAACTCCATAAGTTAAAATAGTTTATGTAAACCAGTTCTTTGGATATCAGATTTCGTTATTCAATTCAATGACGATGCAAGTACCTGCGTCACTGGAATAAAAATCATAACAAACATTATATGACCCTTGACAGAGTACTACTTCTCCAGATGGTATCGAAATCAATTTGGTGGTTTTTATTATATGTATTTTATTATTTTTTTTTTTTTGTGGTTTCTACTGTCGTCGCGAGCACTTAAGCCAATTGGGCCCAAAACAAGGAGATATAGAGGCGAGACATTGAAGAAATTAGCGGGGTTAGTCATCTCAAGTATTAACCAAGCACTTTTATGGGGCGGGCACAAATTTCGCAAAATCATTATTCAAACAAGCTCTTAACTGCGGCCTAGACGTTATGTCTTGTCTGTCTGTCTTTTATATTCATATATCCATCTATATCTCCGCATATCCATAAGATACATATATTGGACGCAAGAGATATCTCCGTTCGTTGGTCCACATCGTGTGAGGTCATCGGTGGCCAGACCTTATCGCATTGCCCCCACATCCCTTAGGTCATCATATGTTGGTTTTTTTAATCGCATTTGCTGCATCGCACTCGTACTCGTACTTGTGTAGTTGAATTTTTAGTGCACGTCCGTCCGAAGTACAAATGTTTTATTATTTTAGATTTAAGTATTTCTTTTGTGGGGCTCTTTAATGCTTTTGTCTTATGGTGCGTATGTGTCTGCTAAATATTATTATTTTAATTATTATTTTTCTGTGTTTTTTATATAGGTTTCTTACCCCCCCCCCCCCCCCCCCCCCCTCTCTCTTAATTGCTGGCTGTGTTGTTTCATTGTCATGGGTTAAGCAGCATTGCCTCACGGCGAGCCAAGCGTAATGATTTTGTAATTGGGATTATATCAGAACGGTAGCAATTATCTGCCGAGCTGGAACATTAGACAATAGTAGTTGTCTTTTTAAAGAAAGTACTGCTGCCGCCTAATTGGTTCGCTCTGCAGTCTTTAATTTTAATTAATTAACGCTCCAAGTGGGATGAGGCCCAGATAGGAAGATTCCAGATACTATGAGAGACCCTACTCATCTGAAATTTTTGTTTGTACTTGAGTCGTATAACTCGTGTTTTCGTTTTCGTTTTCGTTGGTTTGTTTTGTTTTTCTGTTCAAGCTCTTGACTCTTTTTTTTTTTTTTCAACACGTACTTCGTTCGAAAGATATATGTATAAAGATCTGGCGAAACTGTGTCTGTGTGTCGCGATTTCTTTATACTACATCCATAAGTCAGTGAGTGCTTCGTGCCACAACAGCAGCCACGGGTCCAAGCCACATCCAAGCAGCAACTACATCCATACGTTGAGGTACAATATCTTTTCCACTTTGTAAACATCGAATGTTGGTGGTATTGTATTGGAATCGGAGTCGCAAACTTTTCGGTCGATGATTTTGAGTACTCTCTTCCCCCCTCTCTATGCCACTGTTATTGTTGCATGTTGCTTTAATGCTGTTTACCTGTCCCAGTCCCCTGCCTGTGATTTATTATTACACTGGAAGTCATTGAAAAAATCAAGTAGCCTTAATTTTAATTATACAGATATACAGTTTACATATATTATGAAGCATCTAGATATATGCTGGCGCTTTAATAGTCCGCTGGGGCTGCATTAAGGCAAAGTAAGGCAATTTATGTCTCAATTCAGATGCAATTTGCATGTATTGATGCTCTCCAACTATCCAGCCCCCGCCAGATAGAAGGTCTTTTGCCTCAGATTACCCCGTCGATTGGCTCTGAAATCAAGTTCAAGAGGTCGGACTCAAGTGAGGCTTGTGGTTGGATGTGGAGTGGATGAATTACATGGTCTCCCTACCCCTCTATTAGCCCATTAGGTCTAATTTAATTGCAGGTACTTGGCGTACTGAGTGTGAATGCTTCGTAATTAAATTAGCTTAAGTATATGGGGAACTTTTAATTGAAGTATTCTCCGCTCCATCAGAATTGCATGTGCCAGAATTTCAAGGGATACGTGCCTGAATCTCTAAATCGCTCTATTATTCGAATTCAGAGAGCACCTATTATGGCTTTGGACCCAGCTATTTTCATCGAAAGAAAGAAAACTGCCCTCCGATTTAATTACTGAGCACATTCTTCGCTTTATTGCTGTCTGAGTTCGATTGTTTCATTTCAATACTCATTATATTTCCGCCTTAGACTCAACCCATTCAATTATTGTAGTGTGATGGATTCCCCCATTCATTATTTGTTTCGACAAATCAGTCTGGCATTTCAACAAACTTAATTGAGTGTTTACTTCCAAAGCATGCTTATAAAATAATGCTAGATCAAGTTATAACGCGGAACTAAATCACAGAACCTGCTTAATTGCCACTCCGAGATCTCTGGCCATGTGAATCAATTCGAATTCGATGTGTAACTCCCAGGTCGCACATTGCCCTTCGACCTGCGCCCTTCTTCCTCACATTACTCATACGACATGGTGATCGAAAGTGCACGCGTCATGAATGCATCGCTGGCAGTTGCCGTTTTATTGATTTTAATTTAACACAAATTGCTTTCGCTGGGCCGGAATAGACGGGAATTGATTGCCCCAGCTGGGGAATGGGTAATGGGTAATGGGGAATGGGGATTGGGAACGGGAACATGTGTGGGAAAGCACTTTTAAACTTATCCACTTTTCACTTTGCTTTCTACTTGCAGATTAAAAGCGAAGAAGTCGTCGAGGCCTACATAGAACGGTGTCGGCAGGTGAATCCCCTCATAAATGCCATCGTGCAGGATCGCTTCGAGGAGGCGCTGGAGGAGGCGCGCGAAATCGATAAAGTGATAGCCATGGGCATTAACAGCGTGGAGTCGATGGAGGAGCACACTCCCCTGCTGGGCATACCGGTGACCGTCAAGGAGAGCATCGCCGTCAAGGGAATGACCAACCAGGCGGGACGAGTCTTCAAAACGCCACAGATAGCCAAGTCGGATGCGCCGGTGGTGGAGCAGATTAAGCGATGCGGCGGCATCATTTTACTGGTCTCCAACACCCCCGAGCTGTGCCTGCTCTGGGAGACCTACAACAATGTCACCGGGCAGACAAAGAATCCCTATGATCTGAAGCGGACACCAGGCGGCTCCTCCGGCGGTGAGGCAGCCCTCTTGGCTAGTGGCGCCTCCCTGCTGGGCCTTACGTCGGACATTGGCGGCTCTTCCCGTCTTCCGGCCATGTTTAGCGGGATCTGGGGACACAAGCCCACGCCGTATGCCGTGTCCTTCAAGGGCCACCATCCGACGAGCGACTTCCCGAAGTGGGGCGATTTCTTCACCATCGCCCCCATGACTCGCTACGCCAAGGATCTGCCGCTGCTGCTCAAGTGCATGAATGATCCCACGGGTCCGAAGCTAACCCTGGATAGGGCGATCAGTGTCCATGGCATTCGGTTCTTCTTCATGGACAACGACGGGCCGTCGGGCATGATGAGGCCGCTCAGCCGGGATCTGCACGCGGCCATCAATCGGGTGGCCAACGACTTCAATGCCAAGCGAGTGAACATCCGGAAGATGAAGTGGTCCCTGGACATATCCCTGTCGGCCATGCTGACCATGAAGAACATCGAGACCATCTACCACAAGACGGAGGAGGGCGAACAGCCCAAGACCGTCTGCAAGGAGACGGTCAAGTACTTCTTTGGCTGCTCGGACAGCATCCTGCCGTCGGTGATATTCGGCCACCTGCAGAACTTCATGAAGATCATACCGAACTCGCGCCACAAGCACCTGGCCAGCATCATAGATGCGCTCAAGACTGAATTCAAGGAGATGCTGGGCAACGACGGCGTCTTCATCTACCCCACATTCCCGAACACGGCGCACCAGCACTACCAGATCTACCACAAGCTCCTCGAGCCCATGTACATGGCCATTTTCAATACACTCGGCCTGCCGGTGACGAACTGCATGATCGGCCTGGACAGGCGCAACCTGCCCATGGGCATTCAAGTGGTGGCCAATCCCGGCCAGGACCATCTCTGCCTGGCAGTGGCGCGGGAAATGGAGCGCCGATATGGCGGCTGGGTGCGTCCACCGTCGGAGGATAGCCACAGCAGCAGTGGGAGCAGCAAGCAGCGTGGTTAGGAGGCTACAGGAGTAGCTTGAGCCTTTGCGTGATTCTATTGTACTTTGTTTTGTTTTTAGCTAATTGTAGCATCAAGCAGTTAGGAAAATTCACAGAGACTTTGGATTGTTTAGAGCTAACAGATCTATTATTTCGTTTAGATTGAATGAGAGGAGGAAGCGTACGAATCCCTTAAGAAAAAAATGTATCTTTTCCTGTATTTAATTCGAAACTCACATCACACCAGCATTGAACCAGCATTCCGGCAGGCTGAGAGTTGTCCTCGGAAGAGCCCTCGGAATTGATCCTGCCTGATGCCCACCATCATGTTCCATTGTTTTAAATTATTGCCGAGAACTCTGAGCTTGTGTACAGTGTATCCGTATTTGTATTATGTATCTCTAATCTCTACCTACGAAATGTATGTAAATATTCGTGTAGCAGTTAAGTGTTAGTTTTATGCCGCCACCCGGCTAAGATCGATAAATATATATATATATATATACATATGTATGTTATGTGTACATTTTGTAGCATCTCTTTTGACCAACTTTACAACCACGACTCTTGCAAAGAACCAAATTTGTTGAATAAATACGTAACAGAAATATTAACAAAAATTTCAACTCCTATGTCGCAACTCGAACCAGCAACTGCCGAAAAGCAGTTGGCCTCCACTTCGGCTGCTTAGCCGGGCCGGGCCGGGCCGGGCACTGAGATTGGGCTCAAAGTAAAAATATAACTAGCTACTAAAAGACAATAAGTATAAGCTTATGTGTACTACAAAGTAAATGTTTCCACTTGGCTGCCCTGCCGTGCCATTAAATCCCTGGCTGCGGTAGCCATTCTACGGCTGAAACTTTCTTGGCCCCAATTAAAAGCGTTTTCTAATTACTAATAATTTCAAAAAATGTATGTTCGGATGGTATTTAAAGTCGAGATTATCTCAGCCACTGATTGAGGCTATTCGTTTTGAACTTAGAGAGGAACCACTGTAGATAGACTCCTGGGAGCAGGCTAATCTATAAGCCCAAATCGCGATCTAATGCATTTTTTGTCATTCAAACTGCCGAATTTTGTGCTTTCGGATTTGGAATGGAGTGTTTGTTTTGTTTCAATTTCAGTTTGTGTTGCACGAGCCGAGTATCCAATGTGCGCTTGTGTGGATAGTTTTCGGCATTTTGGAGTAGCCCAAGGTTGCGCCAATATGGCTTGCGCAATTCCGCTGTCGGCGGTGGCGGTGGCGGCCTGAACGTGGTATTTGGCCAGAAACTAACTTAGAGGTAACTTCTGAATCTTGCCCAAGAATGTGGCGGTCGTTGGCGGTCGTTTCAATTGCTCTGCCCAATGCCATGTGGAAAAAGTTTGTGGAAACTGTGTTGCCTCCAAAAATTCGTCGTAAAAACATCAGTTTTCAGTTTAGATCCCAAAATGATAGTAGGTAGTAGCATATATGTACATACGTATGTAGAATTGAAATCGAATGCATGGCTTCAACTACCTGTAGTTCCAAGCCAGGGGATTAGTGAAGATGAGAGACTCTCTTGCGAAGACTCTCTCTTTCTCATTGGAAGACAGTGGAAGACCTGAGTTACCTGGGACCTGAGCCACCAGAGAGCGGATACAGTTTCAAAATTTTAATTTTTTAAAGCAAGTGAGAGGCGCTCAAAAGTCATCCGCCATCAGGAGCGGATTTAATGAAAAGAGGTGGCTCTAAATTCATTAATTTAAATAGAGTTAGAAATGTAAAAACAAAGTATTAGAATCCTTAATGCTTAACATTCTGAATCTTCGAAATAAAACATAAAATAACAAATATTTAATCGAAATACATAGTTTCTAGTTGGTGATCCGCTCCTGATTTGAAAACCACTTGAAAAGTTATCAGTTTTTGTTGCCTGCCTTGGAATTCGAATTCGGCGAGCTCAGCGGTTTGGAGAAGAGAGAGTGGAAGACGTTGACCATCAGAGGAGCGGAAATATCATTCCAGTCGCCCGTATTCCAGCACAACCCAGCCGAATTCCGGCCTCGGAGCGGTACGGTACTGTCATTAGGAAACTGAAACTAGAAGCGAGCGGTGGTGCCTGACTCACAGCCGAGGCCTTACTGTAGACCCAGTCCAAGTCAGACTGTACTTAATAGACACTTATAATCTGTGCATTTGAGGTGACAAATTAAACTCATATTTGTTTACCGTGATCTACACAGAGAGATTAAAACTGTTTCGATTACCGTGTTAAATCAACTAACAACAAGTGTGATTTTAACCCCGTAAGACTCAGACACGTGTTGCCAAAGATGAAAATATCTTGGTCAACCACACAACTACTATACCCCAATGCCACGTGTTTGCCAAACATGCAACGTGCTGGTATTGGGTTAAAATAGGGTTATACGATTAGATAAAGCTTACATTCTTTTCCCTATAAACTCTTCAATAAGTTTGCATTATTTTCTTTGAAAAATATAAAGTAGAAATCTTTTGTATTTAATGCTGAAGCTATTTACATAGTCCAGAAAATGACTTATTTAATTCTCGTAAAATTATCAGCAGGAACAGGAAATCTAAGTTAGATGTATGCGGGCGATCATTTCTTTTCTTTAATGTCTAACATTAACAATTTTCGATGATAGAAGTTAAACCAAAAAACAAAATGAATTATGATTTGTGATGGCATTTGGTGGCCGGATGGCAAGACCTAAATCTACTTCTCTTTGGCGGCCTGCGTCTTGCGGGGCTTTGGTTCTGGCGGATCGATCAAATTGCCGTGGCGCACAACGTCGATGTGTCCCAGGCGGATCATCTTCTCCTCCCATACAGATATTGCTTTTCTAAAAAGTTAAACATACATTCGAGTTACATAATTATGAAATAAATACATGTGGGCTTGTAAGATATACAGAAATTGTAAGCCGGATTTGTGGGTTTTCTGGCATTTGGATATTTTCTTCATTTGCTTTACACATTTTCCAAACGAAAATGTTCCAAATGCCCTTGGTAACATTCAACATACCTATACATTTCGAGTTCCTTGCGCGACTCCTGCATGTAGACCTCCTTTTCGGAGTCGGATATGCGCGTCCACTTGGCAGTGGTCTTCTGGTGCCAGTCGCGATACGTTTGCTGAGCACCCTGCGGTGTGTTCGTGCGCTCGCTGGCAATGAAGCGCAGAAAAGCGGAGGCTGGCTTCTTGGGACGGCCAAGCTCCTTTACTCGCTTGCGCAGCTGGCGGCGCTCCTTGGCCTCGACAATGTCCTGCTTCAGTTGCTTGATTTCCGCCCGCTGCTCATCTGTTAGGGTGGCGTCGTACTTGGTACGCTGCTCGAGGTAGATCTGCTGGTCCTTCTTGTACTCTGTTTGCAATCGCTCCTTCAGCTTCACGTCTGCCTCTGACCAGCTTTTGGACAGCTGGCGCACTGCGTCAATGGTGGACAATTTTGGATTGGCGGCAATGAGTTTGGGACGCTGGTCGCGCATGAAACGGAAGTACGGAGTAAGGGGCTTTTTGGGCCGTGGCGGGAGGCCCACTTGCTCCTCCAGCGTCTTCGACTGCGTCACAGGACTGTTGCTGATTCCGGCGGCTGCTAGGGGCCTGTTGGATGGGAATGGTCTGTGGTCGTTGGAGGAGGCGGGTTGAGGACGAGCTGTGCTGCCATTATCTTTGGCTACAACTTGCCTGACTTTGCCCATCAGCGAGCCGAAGAGGCTGCCTCGCGAAGACAGCATAGTTGTGGAGAAGATCATTCTCGGGCTGGGTTGACGACTGCGGTATTAGCTGGGCTAGTCCAAAGATACTGCTTCAAGGATGGAAAAAACACAGCAAACTTGTTGCATTTACGGCAAATAAGATTTACGTAAAAAAAATGCGGCATTCCTGGGAAAAACGGCCACCTGGTGGGAATTTTTTCGCAGCGCTGCCACTATTCCCAATTTTTGTATATCGATTGGTGTTATCGCCCGGCAATCATCTCTATTAAGCTCAACCTGATTTTTTACTTGTGGTTTAACCACCAGCTATAATTTAATTTTATAATTTAAAAACTCCGGTAAGATGACCAATAACGATGCGGCAGGCGATGCCCCCAGCTCAAGTCGCGCCAGCGGAAGCAAACAGCAGCCAAAGCTGGAAATAACCGAAAAAGTGAGGGTTCTCTGCTTACACGGATATCGGCAGAATGGAGATGCATTCAAAAATAAACTCGGATCGTTTCGAAAGTTTGCATCAAAGTATGCAGAGTTCGTCTTTATATCCGCACCACACGTGGCTGCTGCTTTGGAATCTTCCGCGGATCCGGTGCCAGAACAGCGCAGCTGGTGGGCCAACAAGGATGATGGGACGTTTAAGGGCACCAACAAAGGTGGACCGGCATATGGTTTCCAGGAGAGCTTGCGCCTGGTGGAGGAGACGTGGCGAACACAAGGACCCTTCCAAGGACTCTTAGGCTTCTCCCAAGGCGCCTGCTTCGTGGGTCTCATATGCGGACTGGCCAAAAAGAAATGTACGTCATTCTAATTGACCAAAAAACTCAAAAAATAAATTCTCCTTTTCATTAGTAACTTCCATCCGCCCAGAATTCGCGGTACTCTCATCAGGCTTTCTTTCCGGTAGCCTGGTCCACATGAGTGCCTACGAGGAGAGCATCACCATACCCACCTTACACATATATGGCCAAACGGATGAAATTATTCCCAAAGAGATGAGCCAAGCTCTGGCTGCGCAGTTCAAGAACGTTGAAATTTTAGAACACAGCGGCGGACATTACTTCCCGGCGACGGCGCAACAGAAGCAAACCTTCATTAACTTCTTTCAGGACCGCCTGCAAGAATATCTGGAGCACCAGGAGCTGCAGCAGAGTGGGAATGCCTCGTTTATTGAGAGTGGCGGAGAAGATGGGGACGGAGACGGTGATGCCAATGATGCTGAGGTGGCTGCCATGACAGCAGCTGCAGGATCCGGATCGGAACTAGGCGATAGTGATTAGTGAACGTTTGTTGCTTCTAATACAATTTTTACAAAAAGAAAACGTAAGTTTTTTTTCGCAGATATTGGGTGGCAACAAGCTGAATAAGTTTTGTGTATCCGCTTTTGTAATATTTGTATATTATTATTTTATTTTAGCAGCAATATAGACCCTCTAAGTGGTTTCGTTTTGTATTTATTTATTGTTTAGTTTAGAGGCTGAATATTCATTGTTTAAAATGTGAAATGCGACTTTTAGTTAATTGTCTAGTTTTCTTTCTAAGCTAAGTAAATTTGAAAGTGAATCATTTACTCAAAAGCGCAGATCTGAAGTGATTTAGTGAAGAATATCACATGACTAGAGAAGATTTATAAAAGAGAAATTTTAGAAAAAGTTTAATTTTTTTTTGTAGTTTATAGTGTTTGGTGTTGGTGTAAAAAAATTTAAATTTTTTGATGAGTAAGGGAGCCTTTATTAACAATATCAATACCGATTAGGCATCCACCAAAAACAATAGTGGCCCAAATAATATTCATCATTCATCGACGCTTACGATTCCATGCAGGGAGCAGCGATTAAGAAAATTGAAATTTTAGCACGTTCAATATCATTTCACATAATTCTTTTTATGACTGTGTATTTTTTTTTTCAACAAATTCGTATAAATTCCATAAAAAAGAAACAAACAATTGTGTGGGTAAAGTTAAGGCCGAATAATATAAAATCCCATTCCAAAGTATAATTATGCATTAGACTCTTAGTGAATTGTTCTTTGCTATAAAGAATAAAAAATGCATATTTAGCTATTGATTCTGCAATTATTTTTCGTTTTGCTTTTGACCAGAAAAAAGAATAAAAATCGTAGTAAATTTCGAAACACATTGCACTGCATGTCGAAAGCGGATCTCGTACTTCTGTTCCGTTGGGCTTTATAATTTTACTTTCAGTTCGTTTTCCGGGAGTCAAGCGAGCGACAGTATTTTTTGAATCTCTGGTTTTCGGATTAGGTTTGTCTCGTTTGCTACACATTGGTAGCCTGTTAATGTTGCTGCTTTTGATGATGTGTTTGCTGGTATTTGCCGTGGTTTGATGACTTATTGACTGACTGACTGATTGACTGCTCATTTATGCAACTTGTTCCTGTCCGTTTGAGGCCTCTTGGTTTTTCATCACTTCAGGTAAGTCTGGGGGTGCAGAGTAAGGTGTCATGTCCAGCGTCTCGAAGTCGCCCAATTCGTTTCTGTTGGAGTAATAAATGTATGTTTAGTGTTTAAAGCTATGAGTGTTTTAAGTCTGAGGAGACCGCAACCCGTTGACCGAAGTCGAATTACACGTGTCGCCCGCCAGCTGACTGATAACTCGACGGTCCGGCTTATCAGCGACTCTCGCAGTAGCGATTGAAGCTCTCACCTGAATGTCAAGCCCAACTGCGCCGGAGCCTGCGCCTTGGCTGTGGACACAGTGACGCCATAATCCTGAAGCGTACTCTCATCTTCCATGACGTCGTTGTCTTGATTGTATAACCGCTGGTCTACCGGCTGCACCTTGACTATACCTGTGAAGGCGGAAAGCGGGATTCTATCATGGAATTCTTAACAATGGTGCCATAGCTAAAAATAGGAACAAACGAATCAAACACACACGCACCTTCGATCATTCGCTTCAGCTCGCGACGCCATAATATAACACAAATTCTACCTATACCCATTACTACAACATACTATTCACATCTTCCCACTACATCCCCCCCTCTCTCCCCCCCCTTATAACCATATAACCCCCCATTAAACTTACCCTAACCTAATCCCATTCTCTCCCATTTCTCTAAAAATAAAAATAAAAATATCACTCCCCATCCTTCCTTTTATACTCTATTAAACTATCCATATATCCTATTACCATCCCCCCTCCTCCTCCACAACCCCCTCAAACCCCACATACCCCCCCCATTATCCCCCTTCTCCCCAACAAACCCCCAAAATCTTATAAATACACCCTCATTCATTCCCACCTCATCCTACCCCTTATAATCTAATCCTTACTCACTTACACATTCACCATCATCCCTTCTATTTCTTTTCTCAACCAAATTCTTACTTTTCTTACAACCCATTTCATACCAAAACCCAACTCCCCTCCTCACACTCCCTATATAAATACCTACTTCCAAAAATTCTCTTCCTCTCAATATATCTAACCAAAAACACCTTCTACATCCTATACAATACCTTTAATCCTATCCATACCCCTAACCAACTAATCCCTCCCAATACTTAAAACTATTCAAAACCTCAAAAACCTTCCCCACCCTATATCAACCCATAAGCCCTACCCCTAACACCTATCATTCCTCCTTTTTTAATCCCCCCTTCCCATTTCCACAAATTCCAAAAAACACTCACCACACACGCACCAACTCACCACACTTCCCCCAATAACCCCCACACACTTCCTATACCCATACCCAAAAACAAATCCCTCCCATTTCAAAATCCCATCACCAACCACCTCACACCCACCACAACATCAATCCACCCCATCTCCACCACCACCCTAAAAAACCAAACCTAACCACCATCCTCATTCCCCCCCTCTCCTATCTCCCCCCCTTCCACACTACCACGCACAATTTTAAGCGCTGTGAGTGAAACACATTGTTTTTGCAGAATAAGATTATAGGATTTACGATTTGCAGATGATGGCCACGACAAGCCCGTGCCCAGAGCCGGTAAACCTCCTTTGCCCAAGCCAGATACCTACATGTGCCTGATACGTGCCCAGTCAAAGTCCCAGAAGGTAACCACACGACTATACTGTAAACATTACATACTCATTGCCATTTCTCCCGCAGATTTCCACCGTCGTGCGACAGGAGGATGTGCCAACCATGATGGGAATGTACTCCCAGTTCATGAAGAGCAAAATGGACGGCCTGAAGCGGGTGAAGAAAGTTAAAAGCAAGGCCAAGGCGGCAAAGGGATAAGTTATGAGGGGAAGTGTTTTTTTTGGTTTAGATAGATTTTAGGCGTTGGGTAAAAACTCAATGTGGTCATTTGTTTTAAATGCATAATTTTCTACAGTAATTCCGTTGTTTTATTTAGTTAATCATGGCCTTGCGTAGATGTCTTTACAGCGGCGCAGGCTGAGAAGCCAATTGGGCAGTTCCTTCTGCTGCAGGCCATAAATATTCTTAGGCTTTAAAAGATGGACAAATTGATACAGATCCTCGTTTAAATTTTCTGTCAAGAACTCATCATCCAGAAAAAGCACATCGATCCCTTGGCTAAGTCCAATATGGAACGAAGCATTCGCCTTGGGAATGAAGTCTAGATACGCGGGGGCATGGTCCATTATCACTATTTTGGAAAGTCCATCTGAGAAATAGCATTTTTGAGTACTTACATCGCAATATTTTTATATAAAATACTAACTATCCAAGTAATAGATCCTTGAAATCAAATCATGGTGTATTAAGGTGAGTCTGATCTTGGTTGCTTCAATTTCTATGTTTATGGATACATTGGGCTTAAGCACTTCAAAGAGGCAATCACTATTTTCCCCAAAATTCTGCGGAGATTTGAGTCGAAAGATATCCTCTTCCGATCCAATAACGTATGGACGCCAGTTTTCAGGAATTTTAAAATCTTTGAAAGCCGCAGATGTTAAAAGCAGCGGCCCCACTATTTTTTCAAATGATTTCTTGCCCGACTCCACGATTAATGGTAGGCCAATATCGTTTAAAAACATAATGCACGTTGTTTGCAATGCTTTCTCCGACAGTCTAAAAGTTTTAAAAAGAATGCAATTCTGGTAGCGGTGTGACCGTACCTATTGGTAGAAAAAATACCAAGACACTGAAAAAAATTCTCATTAGAAAGATGTTATAATTTAACCCTATAACTGAAGATGAGTTCAAATCATTATTAAAAAATTTGGGTTCTGATTTTTTGAATTGAAAAATATTTTTTACAAAAATTAATTATTATTTTGAATGCTTAGAAAAAAAACTGAACAGAACAATAGACTAACCCATCAACAAGGAATACAATTTTTATGTTTATCAGCATAAGATTTTTTAACTTTTTATTTAAACATATACATACTGTTTGTTCTATTATCTATCACAATGATTATTTGTGTTCGCATGTGTGTTAGTGTGAGATGCGTTTGTCTTTGTCATTTAATTTGGATCACCTTACAATGGAAACAATCGAATTACTTATGCTAGCCATTAACTTTACGTCACAAAAAACTTGTTAAGCATAAGTGTAAATCTTTGAAGATTTAAATTTTTTCTTTTTTGAACAAAGACAGTCTTTAACAATATCGAAAAGGATGCTGAACATCCGACATTGCGATTTGAATGGTTAATTACTACTTGACATTTGGCCGTTAATGAGCAACTATGTGCGTTGATTTTGACAGATAATGAGAAAGTGATTACAAAAAAGGAGATACATATATGAAAACATATACAAGATATTATCATTGCTATACGTGAATGTACCAATGGGTTTATATGCCGCCCTCAAGGCGTCAATATGAAAATGACTAAAGCACGTAACAGTGCACATAAAATAATAACAATATAATAGTCCCCTTTCCCCTTTCATTGTTGGGGGGATCGGGAAATAAAAACTAATCGCCGAAATTAAATTAAATTGATTAATTCGTTTAGGTACAATATTTCAACTTGTTGGGGCTGAGGAGCACTAGTTGAATGTATTGTATCGAAGATTGCTATCGACATCGCCCACGTTGCCGCCCAGGCCAGGACTGGGTGGCTCGTCCGCCATGAGATCTGTACTGGACTGCGAGTGGCGACGTTGTCCCCGCCAGGTGCATGCATCGCGTATGCTGTCGATTAAACGCTGCGGGAATGTCTTATATTCCATATCCACCGACTGTGTGTCTCCGAAATTGAAATCAGCCACTTCAACAGTGAATCTAGGAATATAAAGTTATAGAAAACTTATAAACTCCTATACTGAGCTGATTGTCACCTGTTTCCACGCTGTATATAGTAGGCCACGCTAAATACCACTAGGATGACGGCGACCAAAGTGCAAGTAACTGGCACAACAACAACTGAAAGCTGCGATTGGCGCTGAGCTATAGTGTTAGAAATGTCCGATTAGCAAATAAGATTATTTAAATTCTTTATTATATACCCACCTTCGTACATGTTTATTGTAACCTGATTCAGTGTTTGTGAGACCTCGTTGCGTATGAAAAATAAAATGGTTTTGCTTTCCAGGAAGTATCGCTTAAATTCGAATGAACACTTATCAGTGGACCTATAATTCAGACAAGTTTCATTGCCCGTGGAATTGTAGGGTGCTGCAGGAATTACAAATATTAAAAGATTAAAAAATAGTGATATTTATAAAGTTTAATGTAATTACCATTGTACACCATTTCGCAAACTTCGTAAGGCGGCGATCCCTTATAGTTTACGTTTAATATAAGCACCTCCCAGTGCTGCAGCCAATTTTTTCCGGTTGTGCCAAATCCAGAAACGGGATCTAAATGGAAGAAACGATGTTGAGTTGACAATATGTTGAGTTAAGTATAGTTATAAGCCATTAAAACCCACCCTTTGATACTACACGGCGCTGGTAATAGCCGTATATCTTCTTGGGATCCTGAGCTATGATCTTCTTGCTCACGCAATCGTAGGGCAGCTCAGTGCCAGGCAACAAATTCAGCTTGGACAGCCGTCGTACTCCTAGCGGATCGACCAGTGCCACCGACACGTTGCCACTCGATCCATTGGCTTGTTGCTGCCTCAGTGCAGTGGTCAGATTAAGGCCAAGTAGAGCGGCATTGGCGTGCATGGCCTGAATTATGTCCCGCTTGGCACGGGCCGGCGCTTTGGTTGTAGTTGTGGTTGTGGTAGGAGTTGTTGTGGTAGCCGGTGTTGTAGTAGTTGTTGTTGTACTAGTTGTGGTAGCCGGTGTTGTAGTAGTTGTTGTCGTTGTCGTAGTTGTAGTAGTGGTAGTGGTAGTAGTAGAGGGCGTTGGTTCAGGCGGCACTTCCAGCGAAGCAACGACCAGTGCCTCGACATTATAGTATTGCTCAGCTTGCGGATATGTTGCTTGATAGTCTAGGGCAGTGGACATGCCAAGATATGTGCAGTTTTGAAACCAATACGTCTGAATGTGATAGCCCTTCTCAAGCAGATACTGCTGGTCGGCGTCGGGCAGTGATATTCTGTGATTCACCGCTTCCTGCGTGGAAACATAATCCAGCGTCCGACTCACGTTCTTCTGAATCAGCTGCAGGCTACCGCCTAGCGACTTATTGATTTGAATCGATGCCTTTCCCTGACCAGTGTTTATCCAAAAGATGAACTTCTTATCCACCTCGACTTTAAGGGATTGGTGGCCTTCCTCGGTGAAGGCGACAGACCAATTGGACGTAGAGTTACTAGTGTCTATTTCCTGCAGATAAGAAAGTTAAACAAGTATTAGCAATTGATGGTTTAAAATACAGTAACTGTCATTCAGTGCCAGTTCCATTGAACTGAATAGCCTTTTTCCTGCGCAGTTAACTCGGCTATTTATGGACGCACGCCCCACAAATACTGGAACATATCTAGCTGGCATTTGCATTCATGGGCAATTAGTCACACGGCACTGGGTCGGTTAACAGCGCTCTTTGTTTTCTTTCCGTACGATCCGGCAATGGGACGTTTTACCTTTCGTTGACCTGTGCTGTCCGTCCAGGTGAACCTGTAGGAGTCGCCGTCGTCGGGTGTATTGCCATTGTAGAGGGTTGCGGATACATTCACGGTGGCTCCCAAGAGCGCCTGATCGGGCGCCGTAATCCGAACCGAGTACGAGTGGGCTGAAATCATAACATTAATTTAATTTCCTGAAGTTTATTGATTTCTATTTTCCATACCAGTTTGCAGAAGAGCGACGACAAACAGCGACGTAGTCAGAAACATGTTTGTAGTGCCGACTGGCATTTCCCGTCAGCGTTCAATATGGAAAATCACTATTGCTTTCCCCCTACCTCTGCACAAACCATACCAATCCAACTACGGGTATTGCACCAAACAATATCTGAAGAAAAAAACAATCACAATGGGGTTCGGACTTTTCGAAGGCTTCCCTCGAACTTTCCGGGCATATGCTATGCGTTGAACACTTTTAATTAGAGTAGCGACCTAACAGAGCGTGGTTTTTAATAAGTTATATTGCATTTCAGACGAAGATTCTATTGCGTTTTTAATTTGTTCTTATTTTTGCAGTTTTCAGCAGTGTTGTCAGAGGCTGGTGAGCAACCCCCCTTAAAACAGTATTTTTTACAAAAAAAATACTAAATACATTTGGTCCTAACGCCTCCCATTTTATTTTCAGCGGCAACTCTAGATGGGATTTTGAAATTTAAAATTTTATTTCCCAAGATACAAATTAAAACATCAAGATTTTAAAATACTAAGTTCGATTTATTCGTTAGTTGTAAATACATAATCATATATGTCTGCGTACATATGCGTGTAGGTGTATATATATGTTAATATTTGAATTAAACTTAATAGTACAAATGAAAGACAACGAGATGAGAAAGCAATAATTACTTTGGGATAAGCGAGCCGCACATAATCCGTAAAACGCTGACCGGCGCATCCTCCGGCTCCTACTTCTTCTTACTCTTACCCAGGGTGAGCGTATGGTGGGCGGTGGCAAGCTGCTGCTTGCGCCGCTGGAAGTCGAGGTAGTCCTCCTCGAGGGCTTTGCGCGACTCCTCCAGCTTGCGCTTCTCCTCGGCATGGTCCCGCTTCAGCTTCTCGAACTTGGCGTGCAGATCCTTCTCGCTCTCCTTCAACTCGGCCTCCTTCTCCTTGACCCGCTGCACGAACATCTGGCGTACCTCCTCCTCCTTGGATTGCAGTTCGGCCAGATGGTTGGAGCGCTTGGCTTCAAATGTCTGCTGGAACGAAATGGGTTTGTTCTCGCTGTCCACATCGCTGAAGCCCATTTGCTCCAGCCGCTTTTGCCGGTAGAGCTCGTAGTGCCGAGTGTGGGTCTTCTCTCGCATGTCCTCCATGTTGGTGCGGATGAGCATCTCACGCAGCTTGACAAAGTCGCAGTGAGTCTCGTTCTCCACCTGTACCGTGCCCCAGGGATATTGCCGGGCGCGGATCAGCTTGTTGCCCACCTTGATGAACTCGGTGCTGCCCACAACGGCAAATGGAATGTGCGAGTTCATGCTGGTGTTTGTCTCGGCCACCGTCTCATCGTCGGTGGGGAACTGATAGATGTGTACCCCATTGGTGTTCAGTTCCTGGATGATCTTCGCCTTGAAACGCTGCAGCTCCACTTTGGAGATGGTATCGGCCTTAGCGATAACCGGAATGATGTTGACTTTGCTGTCCAGCTTTTTCATGCACACCAGATCCAGAGACTTGAGTCCATGGCCCGTGGGGCAGATGAAGTACAGACAGATGTGGATGCGACTGTCATGGCACGTGACCAGCGAGCGCTTGATCTTCAGCTCCTCCTGCAAGTAGTTCTCGAACTGGGCGTCGATGTAGTCCACCACCGCCTTGAAGGAATCGTCCTTGTTGATTTGGTCGCCATATCCCACCGTGTCGCAGATAGTCAGCTTGAGCCGCACGTTGCTCTCCTGCAGCTCGTAGGTGTGCGCCTTCAACTTGACGCTGGGCAGGGTGTGGGGGCTCGGCGTCGACTCGAAGCTGGTGTTGAACAGCGTGTCCATCAACGTCGACTTGCCCAGTCCAGTCTCGCCTGCAGAGAAGGAGTGGGAGGGAAAATGGGGGTCAGTCTCATAAATCGAATGAATCTCTTCTTCAATTGGCCACTTGGGCGCACACTTTACATTGGTGTCAGGGTGAAATTGTAGAAAGCAGCGGAGGAAATCGATTGGCCGGCACTCTGCATACTAATCGTTTCAGAGCGTCTGCTTATCAATTGTTTACCCAATTCTGGGATACGGAATGTCTGTGTTTGTAAAGTGAATCAGCTTCGCTTGACAAGAGCAATAAACTTCAAATGAAACCACTTAAAGGGGGAGAATTTTGAGAATATATTTTTGGAAAATATTTTCTTGAAGAATTTTTCGAAATTTCAACTCAAAGCAATAGAATTTATTGAAAAGTATTCCCCAATCTTTGAGAATCTTTTAGAAAATTACTATTTCCTTGAACTCAGCTGTATGTACATGCATTGGGGATTGGGTTGATTCACTGTGCCGCATACACACACACAGATACACGAACTGCACCCAAATATACACACCTATACACATGACGTTAAAAACGAATCCGTTCTGCACGCTCTTATTGACCAATTGGTCCGGCAGGCTATCGAAGCCGACATGACCGGACTGCTTCAGGGTACGAAGGTGCACCTCCTTCTTGTTAACAAAATCCACTTCAGCAGCCATTTTCACAAATCCTACGCGATCAATTAATTTAACGACAAAAAATCGTACAAGAGGCGTCGCCCAGTGTGACCGTTGAGAGAGCTGCAAATCCGGGCCTAGAAAAATACCAGAAAATACCGTTCACTGGCTGACACTGACAAGAAACAAGGTGGCAACTCCAATTGCTGATGTGTCTCACTTGTCAAACTGCAAATCGAAAGTTGAAAGTTCGCAGTTGTTTTGTTGTCTGATAAGCCTGCTATAGTAACAAGGATGTCAAAGGACGCCAATCCGAAAGAGGCGCTGATCAAGGCGGCCTACGCCGATGTTCACAAGTTTGGCAACAACCGAGAGTTCGACAAGGCCGTCAAGGCGGTTAATCGCAGTGAGTTGAAAAGCTCCCAATCTTACAATCATCATGTGCTAATCCCCAAAACTCGTTTCGTTAGTCTTGGGCGTAGTTCCTGACGATCCCACGGCCCTGCACTGCAAGGTAGTGTGCCTGGTGCAACTATCCAAGTTCGAGGAAGCGTACAGGTTCATCGAGAAGAATCGCCTGTCCTCGCTGGCGTTCGAGAAGGCCTACTGCGAGTATAGGCTCAATAAGCAGGTGCAGGCTTTGAAGACCATCGATGACACGGGACTGCAGCCACTGCCGCCGAACTTGAAGGAGCTACGCACGCAGGTGTTGTACCGCCTGGAGCGCTATGACGAGTGCCTCGATGCGTATCGCGACATCATCAAGAACACCAGCGATGACTACGAAGACGAGCGGCGGACCAATCTCAGTGCGGTGGCAGCCAACCTTGCCGTGGATAAGAGCAAGGATGTGCCCGAGGTGCCGGAGGACACCTATGAGCAGTACTTCAACAGTGCCTGCATTCAGTCGAACCGCCAGAAGTACGCTGAGGCTGAACGCAAGCTGCGCACCAGCGAGAAGCTCTGCCGTGAGTTCCTCGAGGAGGAGGGCGCGTCCGAGGAGGAGATAATCGAGGAGGTGGATGTCATCCGTGTTCAGCTAGCCTACTGTCTGCAGCAACAAGGCAAGATCAAGGAAGCAGCTATTATCTATGCAGACTGCTTGCGCCACAAACCCAAGGATGCTGCCTTGGTGGCCGTGGCCAGCAACAATTCTGTGGTGATCAACAAGGATCAGAATGTGTTCGATTCTAAGAAGAAGATTCGTGCTGCCTTGGCAGATGCCTGCGAGCCGAAGCTCACTTCCCGTCAGAAGCAGGTCATTGCCCTTAACAACTGCCTGTTGGCGCTTTACACCAATGCCGGCGACCAGGTGCAACAACTAAGCCAGAAGTTGGCACAAACCTATCCGCAAGTGGAGTTCGAGGCACTACTCATCCGTTGCACCCAGCTGGCCAAGGACCGCAAGCACAAGGAAGCCATTGAACAGCTGCAGAAGTTTGCATCCACCCACCAGTCGCATGCCTTTGTGAGCAAGTTTGCCGTCATTCAGCTGCAGCTCCTGCAGGTAAGCTTAATTTAAAGAAGTTAAAGAGAATCCTCTCTAAACTTGCTATTAACTCCTTTCAGGGAAGTCGCAAAGATGCTATCGAAACGCTGCTGTCTTTGGGCGAAGCCAAGTACAAGCCTGGAGTTGTGTCTGCCCTGGTGTCCCTATACTTGGGCACGGATAACAAACCGGCTGCCTCGGCTCTCCTCAAGTCCGCGGTCGACTGGTACAAGAAGAATAACGTGAGCAGTGGGGACCTATCGGACATGTGGCGGCAAGCTGCCGAGTTCCATTTGCGTGGCGGAGCCTCCGAAACGGCGGCCAGCTCGCTCGAAGAACTTCTCAAGCTTAATCCCAGCGACACCAAGGTCCTGGCCCAGCTTGTTATTGCCTATGCCCAGTTTCAGCCTAAGAAAGCCCTCGAAATTAGCCGGAAACTGCCCAAGCTCGAGACCCTTACCACCGCGTCGGAAATCGATGCCTTGGAGGCGGCCAACTGGGTGATGTCCACCAAGGCAGCCAAGAAGTCGGCAAATGCCAAGGTCGAGGCCTCCCCCAGTACTCCTTCGGATAAGAAGAAGACCCAGAACCGGAAGCGCAAGGGCAAGTTACCCAAAAACTACAATGCCGAAGTGGCACCCGATCCGGAGAGATGGTTGCCGAAGTACGAGCGAACTGGATTCCGGAAGAAGCGCGGCGGAGCCCGTGGCAAGGATGTCATTAAGGGTTCCCAGGGCATGGCCTCTGGAGCTGCTGATCAATAGTGAGTTTTCCCAATAACCCACTTCTGTTCAAATTATAATTTCCACTTCTTTTTGCAGCGATATGTCCAACCGCGTTAATCTGAGCAAGAACTCACCCGCCACTCCCGTCTACCAGGAAACTACGCCAGGTCCCAGGCAACAGCACCGCAAAGGTGGCCACAAAAAGAAGAAGGGCGGACGTTTTTAAGTTAACATCCACTGCAGATGTATATTTTTTACTTCCGATCGCCAATTATATGAATCGATTTTGCATGTTAACTTAAAGTCTATTTCTCGCGAGCGGGAATAAAGTACAGGCGGAAAGTATACGTTATTTTAGTAACATATAGAGACTGGAAACAGACCCTTAAGCTATTTAGTTCTACTCGTCATTATCATCATTGGCGCCATCCTTACTGCGCTTGCCATCTGGCGGCGGAGGAGCGTCGTCCCGCCGGGTATCGTACGAGTGGTAGTGGAGGGTGCCCAACCAGTCCAGCATGTTGCGCTGCTCGGCCTCGGTTTTGTAGATCTGGCTAAAGATCTCCCGCTCAATGAACTCATTGACTTGCTTCTCTTGTTTCTCCCAAGTCAGCGGATTATGGATACCATCCTTCCCGTACCGATCATTGTACCTTTCATAGTGGACTGTGTCCAGAACTAAGCCCAGCCCCGGGGCCATAGGAAGGTCTAGACGTTCCTCGGTGAGCGCTCGTTCCAAACTCTCCGTCGTCGTGTTGCCGCGCACAATGGCAATCGCCAAGCCCACCATCTTCCGGATCTGGTGCAACATGAAGCTCTGACCCTTAACTTTCAGCGTGACGAACTCGATTCCCTGGGGGCTAAGGAACGGGTCGCTGCTCACGAAGGACATGATGAACCGTTTCGCTGATGGATCTAGAAAGTTTCTAGAGAGTGTTCCATTAGAAGTTAATTAGAATACAACAATATATTGGATGAGCTTACTTTTTGCTGGTAAAATTATGGAAGTTTTTCGTGCCCTCGTAGAGTTTAAGGGTTTCTCTCACTTTCTCCAGCAGCTCCGGAGTAATGCGGTAGGTGTCATGCAAGTCTTCGATCTTCTCCTCAGAGGATGCAAAGGCCACAGTGGGCAGGGTGTAGGTATAAGTTCGAGCGTTGCATTGATCCTTCGCATTGAAGCCCTTGGTCACGCGCTCCACACCAAAGAGGCGTATCTGGTCGGGAAGATCTGCGTTGAATGCTTCCAAGTCGAGCTCATCAGCTGGAAAGATATGTCTCTTACAGTCTTCATTTATTTGTATTTAAAACAAAAAACTTACGCAGCTTAACGGAGCACACTTGGCGGGCCGCTGAGACACCTTTGTCGGTGCGAGCCGCTCGCTGAAAGCAGGCAATCTGCACCTGCTCGAAGCTGTCTTCCGTTATCCACTTGTGCTTGAGCATGGCCTTGAAGAGCTCCTCCTCGATGGTCTGCATGCCGGGGTTGCGCTGCATACCGTAGTAGTTGGCTCCGCAGTAGCTCAGCAGGATTGCACTCTTCTTCCTCTTGATTCTGTCGGCGGGATCGAAGGGCGCGCGTTTAACTCCGCTCGCCGCATCCTCATCGTCCTGCGTCTTCCAATCCACCCACTTCTTTCGTTTAAGTGTCCGTTTGATCCGGTTGGTCTCCTTAACGGTCTCCTCCTCGGCCAGTTTCGCAGCCTTCCTGGCTTCGGTTTCCAGCTCCAGCTTGTCCAGGGCTTCCGACATGGCAGCAGCGAAGGATTTTTGGCGGTGCCAGTGATATTGCAAGGTCTTCAGGCGAACTATTGGATAGGATACACCATTTACCATGTAAGATAAAGCTAGTTGAAGTTTTAATTAACCTGCCTTGGAGGAGCAGCTCAAAATCTGACTGAAAAACATTAAAATAACAGACAAGAGAGCTGCACGTGCTAGAACAGCTGTTGCGTGTTATGGAATTTTTTGAAAAAGATGCAATCGATTGGCTATTCTTTGCACAAACAGGCCATGTTTTCAATTGTCCATCATATTAATGCAAATAATTAGCCACTTTAAACAAACTTTAGCTGAATTCAGGCTTTATAATAAAATAAAACAAAACTTAAAACGGGGCTTGAACCGAATGAAGCAAAGACTCAAACCACATCTTGAATAATCGATAAGAAATATCGATATATTGATATATTATCAACAACCCTATTCTCCGCTCTAGCAAAATGGCGACGCATCAAAAAAAAAACGCCGTGTTTTCGCTAGGTAATTTTGTTACTGGTAGCTGGTGATAAAAATTCAGAGTGCTTGCAACGGTAAACAATTTTGCGGACTCCGCCTCCGTACTAAATGCCAAATTAATGGCACTTCGGAGCATTGAAAATTAGTAATTAAATCGGGAAAAATAGCGTCTGGTGCAAGCCGAGACGAGACGGACGAGAGTGTGTATGTGAAACGAAAGTTGTGCGAGAAGAAGATTGGACGAAGCGGAGAGAAAATTTTTTTGCAAAGCCAGCGCTGTCGAAGGTGAAATGAAAAGCCAGTATCCCAGCCAGGGCAAATGAAAACTCTGCCCAGAAACAGCACCGTGGAGCTGTAGAATATTAGTGAGACGAAAACGAAACAGTCAGCGAAAGCGAGAATAAGTAACAATTTTGTGAAAATCGTACAGCTAATTGGCGTTCGGCCGTTTGGCGTCTCAAGTGTGTGTTTGTGCGCGCGCTTGTGTCTGTGAGCTGGTTGTGCATTGGAATGGTTTGAAGGAGTGGACCACACGACACACAGAACATATATATCGGCATAGCAATAGCATAATGCTATTGGAGGGCGCCTAAAATCGTCCACTCTATAATTAGTCGTCCGCCCACATCCCAACCACACCCCGTTCGTCGCCGCTAAAGGCAATTGCGCCATGGATCTGGACCTGGAGCATCTGAAGAACGATTTCCTGCCTTTGATCGCGGGCATCAAGCAGGAGCAGCTGGACGCAGTGCCCACGGATGTCCTGCCGCAGATAGGCCTGAACAATATGGGCGCCACAGCGACGGCCAGCAGCGGAGGAGGAGGAGGAGGAGCACCCACTACATCCACGTCCTCCTCGAGCACCTCCTCCGTGAGCAATCCCTGCGACAGTGCCGAGAAGCGGGTAAGCCAAGTCCCACGTGCTGCCGAATTGTTTTGATTTTTACATTTCTTATCACTGGTGGGGGGCAGTTCCCCCCCACCCCCATTGATTTCTCTCCGGTCTCGTGCGAAAAGTATTCCTTATCTTTCTCCCCCAGTCGAGGCAGACAAATAAATAAGCAAACAAACAAACTAAAGCCAAATAAAGTGTTTCACTTTCGCGTCTCTGTCCCAGTCACCGTTCGACTCTCTCTCTCACACATGGCATGTAAGTGTGTATGTGTGTGTGTCTGTGGTGGAGCTTCTTGTTTGGAGATCAGCTGCAGCTGTCACTAATGGCTCTCTTTTTCTCACTCTCTTTGGGAGAGAGGTAGCCTTCATGCATGAGATCCCCTTACCGCTACAGTGAGACTTCCTTCGAGTAAATTTCGAATAAAATTTCAATCAAGAGTTAGTTTTCAAGAAGTCCCACTGTAGAGCCTCGAATATCTCCTCTTCTTCGTTTTCAGCAAACAACTTTTTCGTGAAGTGCCGTGCCCGGGGCCGGGGCTGCTCTTAAGTGGCCACTCTCTCTCTGGAATGGGATGCACTTCATCCGTTGCTCTGTCAATCATGTCAGTGAGTGCTGTAGTCGGTACTCAAGACCTTAGCTCCGGAACCCTGGATCTCTGAATGGGTCTGGTTTGGAGTGCAAAGTAAATTCCTAGCCTCTTTGAGGAATTAAATTCAAGAATTTATTAATTTTCTCTGAAAATGTCACTGAATATGAAACAAAGTATGAGTTCAAAGGGCGCCTCCGGCCGGACGCACTTCTCCGGGCAATAGAGGAATATGCGATGAGGCATGCATGCGACAGGTTGTAATTAAATTGCCATGGAAACGTATTAAAGGAAAAGCCTTCCACAAAGTGCTGCCACAGCCAGTGCTTGTCCCTCTCCAACACAAAACCCCTAAATGACTTCCACGTATTTCCCTTTAATGATGAACAATTAACTCTAATTTGATGGGAAATATGCAAGCACAGCGAAATAGAAGCCGAAAAAAAGTCAAGTTCCTAATTAACTTGATTACCTTGCAATCGGGTCGCAGAGATCTAGGAAAAGGTGGCTCTTCCCACCTGCCGCGGTGGCTCTACCTACCTGCGAGGCAATGTCCTGCCACCACAAACCTGTTATACATCCTGGAACATTATTTCTTAAATAAATGACTAAAAATTAAGAGTTAAATGGAGTTAAAGTGTTTTAATCTTTTAGAAATATCTACATGTTTCTTTTTACCTTTAACCCTAACCTTTAGAATCTTCATAATATTTCTCTAAATGTTTTTTTTTTAGAGAAGTCCTACTGGTAATCCACGGGATACACATTTTAATTGCTTTTCCCGGGCAGCCGGGCAGCTGGGCAGCCGGTGGGCGTTAGGCCGACCTAATCCATCCATCGACGTCCATTGCGTAATTAAAGTTGACTCCTGGATGCGAGAGAGAGAGAGAGAGAGAGAGAGGAACGGAAACAGAGACTCTGACTGGGACCAAGGACCAGGGACAAGGGCAACCAACATGTGTGTGTGTGTCAGTCGCACTCCTGGGCGGGGGATTAGGTGCTCTACACAGGACATAATCCGATCACAAAAAGAGGATTATAACCAACAACAGCAGCAATTGTGCAGTCAGCCATGGCAACGAAATTGACGTAACTTTAAATTGGCAAGGGGGCGGGGGATCAGTCTGGGGGCGTGGCAGAGTCTGGAGGTCGCATAAAAGGAGCATACAAGGAGCAAAGTTTCAGTAATCCGCCTTAAGAGTCCTGAGAAAGGAGCTCTCCAGGCTCCTCGACAGAAACATTTTTAAGCTGCCTTAGCCTTTCAGAGATTCTGTCTGCCACACCCACTGCTATATAGTAGGCCTATGCCTACGCCCACATTGGTAATATCATCGGTCGGGGCCTCGCCTAGCCTGCCCTGCCCTGGCTGGGAAGTCTTACCGGTTTCTGTATCCATTTCTGGCGAGGAGTCGCCATTTTGGAAAATATTTGCACGTAAACATGTGGAGGGCAGGAGGAGGTAGCAGAGCGGAGTGCAGTATTCGTCTGTTGATGTCATGGCCTCCGGGAGCAGGAACAATTGCATCGGGTCACAAAAAGAACCGCAAACCACAGCAGCAACGGCTGCAGCAGCAGCGGCAGAAGCAGCAACGGCAACGGCTTTGGTAAGCTCCAGAGACCAGAAACCGAGGGCCACCAGCTCGTCGGACCGACGCAACCGCAACCAGCCCGGCCCACCGTCGCCATCAAACGTCGTCTGCAGCAGCAACAGCAGTAGAAGCCCCGGGGCCTTGGGGGCTCCAAATCCGGGGAGCAGCCGCCAGCTCAGTCCGTTCATTAGTTTGCGGTTTCCTGGTTTTCGTTTCGGTTCGCTCCACGTCTTCCATATACCGCCCCCGGGGCAGGGGACACTGGGGCAGGAGGTATTTTCAATTTTGAATTTATGCTCTGGAGTTGATTGGAAATAATAATTACCAAAAACCGTCTCTAGATGTCTGTTTTTGGTTTAATTTGTTGTTGAAAGAGGTACTGGTGCTACCTGTACCATATTTTTGGATAATCCGCCAATATTTCATAACAAAAGATCTTTCAAAATTCTTCTTAAATCAACAGTCTGCTATTGTCTTTGGCACCAGCTGCTTAAATATTGCGAAAAATTTATATTTTGTGGCTCTAATAGGAGCTCTTATAGATATAGAAGATATATATTATAGATCTAAAAGATAGAAACCCTGGCAGACTTGTCAGACTTTCAACTACCTTGTCAAAAAGGGTCGCCCCAAATGATGATGTTTCTTTGGAAAAGTCATTTTTGGTTTCCATAAAAAGCGTCTTTCGGCAGTCGCCCCCATCCTTTTTAATGGCCTCCATCGATTTTCTCATAAAATAAAGTAAAACTTTTCTGTTTTCTGTTTTCTGGTCGTCTTGCGTGCCGTTTACGATTTCCATACAATTAAATCTTTACGACTCTGGCTCCGAAGATCTCAAG
Source organism: Drosophila ananassae (assembly GCF_017639315.1). Lineage (NCBI taxonomy): Eukaryota > Metazoa > Arthropoda > Insecta > Diptera > Drosophilidae > Drosophila > Drosophila ananassae. The sequence goes on along the minus strand of NC_057927.1, from coordinate 13,236,503 downwards.
GATTCTTTAATGACACTCCTCGTAAACAGTCCTCCGTTTATTTATTATTTAAAAAACATGTGATTTCTCTCTGTGTAGGTATCTACGTTAATCCGCAATCAAATACATGCTTTTTATGGAGCCATTCCCCAGCAATTTATACATTTTTTTTTTTGTGGCTGGAATTGCGTTATGAAATGTAATGTGAGGTCATTAGGGTTGCCCATTAGGTGGGGGGTGGGGAGGAGTGGCCACCACCACCCGCCTTCCATTCCGGGCCGGAAATTGCAGCGACGTTGGCCGGATATGTTCGCGATTAAACCGAATGGGCAATGTCCCAAAAATGATGTCCTAGGCACCTCCAGTACCTCCAGTACCAGATAGAAATTGGACTTTTGTTCACACTGTACTTTATTTCAATTGAATATTTATAATTTGGATTTATTTATGTTGCATCTGGTTGGGGCTCCACCATTAATATTTATCAGCTGCTGCACCTTTCCTGCAACTGGCCCCTGCAACTCGCATAAATCGCAGCAGCTTTTGGCCCGGCCCCGCCTTGGCCCCGCCACCACCTTCAGGTGCAATCAAGTTTTTCGCTTTTATTACAGGGGAGTATAATATATTTTATACAACGTTATACGGCTCTATATCTCCCCCCAAGCTCCAAGCTCCAAGCCCTCAGCAGCCATTTTGGAGAGCGTTATGTCTTTGAGATTTCAGTTTACTGCCCGGGCCTCATAAATATTTCAAGAGCAAGTACGAAAAGAGGGGGGATTTATGGTCAGAGAAGAGTATCGTGAGGTTGATGGACCTGTCCCTGTCACCTGAGTCCTAGCCCTCATTGGGTTTTGGATGAATCATTCTGGAATGGAACTCCTCTGCCCTCCATTAATTATTGTTATCATATCGGTTCCATATCAGAGCTAATGCGTTGCAATTTTCCACTCCTGGAGAGCAGTACATACCTGGAAGGCATTGCAAATTCGACTCGTAGCATATCCAATCCATTTGATTCGACCAAAATGGGCAACCAGGTCTGAGAACTATGGGACTTGCATTTTAATCATTTTGACATAAATTGAATATTTTAATTAAAGCGAAGGTATTCAGTTAACTGATAGCCAGAGATGTAGGCAGATTGCAGCAAGCGTAATTAGTTCTCTGGCTTTGTTGATTCAAAGGATTCTGCTGCTGTCCTAAAGTTCAAAGGACACTCACGCATACATAGATGGCCAGTGCCATCTGATGCCTGCCCTTTGAGATGCAAATTTGCAAAATAAACGATATTGATGTAGGAGCAACAATAAACAAACGGGCAACATCACAGGGCGCCCCTATCCTCCGCCCGCCCGATGGCCTGAAATTCGAAGAAATCGAGAAAGGACCACCAGCATCTCTCTCTCCTATCGGCTGGGCCGAGCCTGCAGGACGCCCCATGATGCATGCATCAAATTTCACTGATTTATGGCTTGGTCAGCGGGCGGTAGGCGGCCGGATGTGGGTGGTGGCCAGTGGGCGGTACATAGCTCGGTCTATGGGCAGAGGCAACGCCCACAGTTGCAGCATCAAAAGGGCAACAGCAACTGCAACTGCAACTGCTGGTTGCACAACAGACACTGCCATCCGGAATATGCCACAAGTTGCCTCAAATCGTATTAAAAGTTAAATTCAATTTCAAGCCTTTCACAGGCTTCGAGCTTTATTACCTGGAATTTGTGCGACAAGGAAAACCTTTTATCAGGAGCCAGGAGCCACAAATGGGATTCCAGCAGACATCCAGATAGTGGGGGAGTAGGAAATGGCAGCAGGTGGCAAAATAATCTCGTTTCTTAAATATCAGCTACTCAGAATTAAACAAAGAATGTTTTTTCCATCAAAGTAGTATTAGGTCTAATAACAGATCTTAAAATAAAATAGAGAAAACCTCATTAATGAAGAAGAATACTAGTAACGAAAGGCTATCCTTATTGTCACAGCCAAAAAATCATGCTTTTAAATATTTTCCCTTTAAAGTAGTATTCTAAGTCCAGAGGATTAATTAAAGATCTTAAAATAAAATAAACAAACCCTCTTTATGAAGAATAATACCAGTACCGAAATTACATCCTTGTTGAAGTCACAGTTTTAGGATAATCTTTCTAAATTTCTTTCCATTCAAATAGTAATAGGTCTAATACCAGATCTTAAAAATAAAATAAAGAAAACCTCTTAATGAAGAAAACTACCAGTAACGAAAGACAATCCTTGTGGTCACAGCCAAGTTACAGCCAAGAAATCATGTTTTCAAATGTTTTTCCATTAAAATAGTCTTAGGTCTAATACCATATCTGAATAATCATATGAAAAACCTTTTGATGAACCAGTAACCAGTACCAGTAACGAAAGTGCTTTCTTGTTAAAGTCACAGCCAAAGATTAATCTTCTTAAATTTGTTTCCTTTCAAATAGTATTAGGTCTAATGCCAGATCTAAAAATCAACTAAAAAAAATCTCTAAATGAAAAAAACTACCAGTAACGAAAGATGGTAACAATTTTTGTGACGAAATAATCCATTAATGGTATACAAAAAAAATAATATATTTAAAAGATAATCTTATCACTAGCTCTAAGCTACAAAGATAATTCCGGGTTGAGTTTTCCAATTTCCGGGATACTATCAGGCAGGCCATAAGGTCATAAGGTCACCTCTCAAAAACTTCAATCAAAATCAAAAATTTTAAATTCAAAACTGTTCGCTTTCTGCTCGCTGTGTGGGACCCCCTGGGGAGGAGAGACAGAATCCAATTTTCGGGTGGGTGCACGGAAGAATTAATGGAATTATGGCTGCCTCAGAAAATGGATTTCGGATGTGAAATGTGTCTGAGGGATGTCAGTATTCGGACTTTTAACTTTTAACCGATTCTGGCCTTGTCACAGAGCCAAAACAGTGGCGGAGAGTGGCGGGTGGAGATAGAATACAGTTGTAGAACTTCTTTCATTTTATTTCTGCAACAAAGTTTTCTGTATGACTAACGAGAGACTCGGAACTTTTTCAAATAAATTTCAAATTAAATTTGGTGAAAGCCTTTTAAAGTCTTTCATTCAACTGGGAGGAGAAGCAAACTTTTTTAGAACTTACTTTCATCAAAATTACATCAATCATAACTGCACTCATTCAGCCCGTTGTCATGCCGCCATTCCATCATTTCTCATTTCTAGTGCTTCCGAATGGATGTTGCCTCTGCCTCTGTGGCTGCCTCGTTGTGGCACTACGAGGGCATCCTTTCAACATTTTCTAATTGAAATTGATTTAAGAGTTATTTTTGCGTTTGACTTTTTTCAGTTTCTGGCATCTATACGTGCCTTTTTGATGTGTTTTGATGCCTGGTCTGCCGAACTAATGGTCTGCGTGATTGGAAGACCCAACTAATGGGGGAGATATGCCAGACTCTAAGGGGGAATAGGGTTAATTGGTACGAAAAAAGGCACAATTCTTTGATTTTTTGTAGATCGACTATCGAATTTAATACATAATCAGTTTTCTTGGGTATCCTTGGTTGGTTTTTAGAACTTTTTAAAGTAAATAATTGTTTATTTTATATTTTATTACCAGCCTTACCTCTTATATTATTATCAGAAATTGTTTCCTAAATTTCAAAACAATCAAAACATAAGAAAAGTTAAGAAAACTCTTGAGATGAAACTTTGTATCTTTGAAGTGGAAAACTTTTTCAAGCAATTATTATTATTAAAATAAATATAAAAAAATAAGCTTAGTAAGAATTTATTTGCCAGTGACTCGGTTGATTGAAAAATCTATTAATTCGAATTACTGGCAAAAAAGCATTCTTGAAATGCCTGCCACATGTTGCCTGCCTGTCCGGCAGTTTATTTCGTCTGGGATGCTACGGACATGCCCACATCTAGATACATATATGTACCATTTATATATGTACACTTGGAAGAGTATATAGTACTTGGGCCTGTATGTTGTGTGCATCTCATGTTGTAGGTGCGGGCCGAGAAAACGAGTTTGCTACCCGCTTCCAGTCGAGCCAAGTCATGGCGTTGCCATTGGAAGCATGGGGGTAGCAGCTGGTTTTTCGCCACACATTTAATGGCCTGCTCTGGGCCAGTGCCGCTGCCGCGGGTCTTGGGCAACTCTAAGTGGGTTGCGCGGAACCGATCCGATCCAACCCGACCCGACCCGACCCGAACCGAACTGAACCACCGAGCGCGATCCGAGACCGAGCCCGAGCCCTGGCCGTGACGGGAAGAGCCGAGCCGGAGGGGAGAAGGCCTCCGGTTCCATGATAAATGGCTCTCAAGTGGGACGCAGCCTTCCGAGCACTCCACTCCGAGCCGCCTCCGCCATTGCTGTGTCCCCCCTGCGGCGCTCCACTGGCCACCGCCATGCGTGGGCATGAGCTCCCAAAAAAAACACACACAAGTGGCCAAGTTGGTAGTGGCTTTTAAGAGAATAAACGGAGTTTAAAGAGGTACTACTTGTAGCACATTTTGTTGCAAGAATTCTAAACAAGTCTACATACCAAGAATTAATAAATAATTTTTGTATTTAAGATTTATTAATTATTTAAAAATAAATCTATCACACTCGCCCCAAGTGTCTGGCCCGAAATGGATGTTTCTTGCATGATTTATGAGCTCCCGCCGCCGCCGCCGAGGTGCTTCGAAAGCGGCGAGATGAGTTGGCCTGGCCTGGCCGCCTCTGGAGGAAAGTGTAGAGAAACTTTCTTTCCGACGGAAGATGGATCGCTGGATCGGCTTCAGTGCTTGGATCCGTGTTCGAGAAATGGTTAGAGCTGCAGCTCTCGGTCCTGCTGTCCTTTTCCGCTCGCCTACTTGGCAATGTCCGGAGTCCAAACTCCTCCTTCATGCTGTCGTGGCGCATTCAATCAATGTCTTTGGCATTTCCGCTGCTGTACACTGGAAAGATGCCATATATATATACATCTCGCACAGGCACCAGCACCAGCCCAGCTCAGCCAGAGGGGCCTCTGCATGTAAAACACTCGCACACCAATGCCAGAATCTTTATCGAGCAGTAACATAATCAATCAATTGGATTTATGTGCGCCAACTCGAGATAAATCTAATCAATCTTCGCCAGCGACATTCCGAGACAGAGGTGGGACTGGGACTGGGACTGGGCCGTGGAGCAAGGGAAGCTCAGCTTCCACTCCTCAGAGGGGCACTCCCATCCCTCCATTGCCAGTCTCCCCCAAAAGTGGCTGCGATTAAATTTAAGAAAAATGTCAGACAGGCTGTTGGGAGATGATCATGACCCTGGAATGGAACTTTCCTTGGCAAATCTTAGTAGGCTTAGTAGTCTAAATCACTACTGCCAGTCTTGAAGTAAAAAGCAATCCTGTGCCTGGAACTATGCCTAAAAAGCGCCAGGCAATAGGCCGATATACTCCTCAGGCCAAGAGGAAAAGAGCACTCCGGGCTAGCCAACGAAATCAATCGAATCATCATCAAAATCAATATGAAATAAAAGTAATTTCAGGTCTAAAAGCTCAACTGATAAGTCATAGACTAGAGAGACTACAGAGACTATGTAGATTAGATGGTGAACCCCCTGAACCTGACATGAAGATGACCTTTCTAACGCCTTACAAGATTACATGTCTGGTCTTTACATCAAAGTATTCAAATAGAAAGAGAACCTCTCTGGAATCATGATGGTTATACCCTCATGGCCAGGCCAACCTTATCGGGGCATGGGAAGATAAGATTAGATAGGATCAGTCCATAGATCGAAGTGAAAGTGCCGGTCTGGTATTATCCGTACATGACTTTATGGCTCAGGCCATTACGCTTATCGGGAGTTGTTTAGAAACATGTTAAGAGTGCCCTTGAAGGAAGTTATCTAATAAAATAGTATTATTTGATTCCATAAGGATTATGTATTTATTTAACAGAGTTCTCTATTTCTTTTCTTGCCACACAGTCGGAATCCAACTCCTCGGCATCCGCCAAGTTCACACTGTTCAAGTGCGTCTACTGCGCCCAGCTACTCGGCTCCAACGATCGGCCCAAGCTACTGGAGTGCCTCCACGTGGCCTGCGCCCAGTGCGTCAGCACCAAGTTCTCCGAGCTGGACCGCTCCATGCCGCCGCTCATCCACTGTCCGGTGTGCGACAACGCCTCCCAGAACGAGTTCATCGTCGATAATCAGTTCTTGATCGAACAGTGCACCACCGAGGGCGATGGCGCCGGAGGAGGGGCCACTGGCGAGGGCCTGAAGAGCGCCGCCGCCGCCACCATCCAGTGCAGCAGCTGCTCCGACGGAGCAGTGGCCACCTCGTGGTGTGTCGACTGCTCGGAGTACATCTGCGACAGCTGCGTGCAGGCACATCAGCGGCTAAAGATCACCAAAGACCACACCATCAAGCCGAAGGACGAGGCCAACAACGAGCAGCTGGCCGGAGCCGCCGGCGTGGACAAGCTGCACATGTGCCAGCTGCATCCGCAGGAGAAGCTATCGCTCTTCTGCGAGACCTGCGACAAGCTCACCTGTCGCGACTGCCAGCTCAGCGATCACCGGGACCACAAGTACAAGTTCGCCCACGAGATCGCCACAGAGTCGCGTCAGGCGCTGTCCACTTTGGTCTCCGAGATAAACTACAAGCGCTTCCTGCTCTCCTCGGCCACCAAGGTGATCGACGACCGCCAGCAGCTCATCCACGACAAGAAGAAGGACCTCATCAAGGAGATCACAGCCATGGCGGTGAAGATCACCAACACAGTCAACACCCGGGGCAAGCAGCTGATCATGCGACTCAACGAGGTCTGCGACAGCAAACTGAAGGTCCTGGTGGAGAAGAAGGAGACACTCCAGCTGCTGTCCGACAACACCGATCACTGCATCGAGTTCATGCAGAATGCGCTGGAGAAGGGCAGCGACTTTGCCATTCTCTCCAGCAAGAAGTCGCTGGTCCGCCATCTGCAGAAGCTCAAGTGTCAGCGGGCTGACATACCCAATCCGGAGATTCCGGTCCGGATTCAGGTTCAGCTGAACCAGGTCTCCGATCTGCAGAAGGTCATCTCCCAGCTGGGCATCATCATTGTGGATGGCAAGCCGTATCCGCCCACAGCATCCCCGAACGGCACTCCCCAGCCGCCGCCTCGCCAGCCGCCCAGCCCCAACATGGCTCCACCCCTGCGACCCGGACTTCCGCCCGGCATGCCGGCTGGTCTCTCGCCCAACGGACCGCCCGTCAACTTTGGTCCCCAGAACGGACCGCCGCTCTACAGCAATGCCGCCCAGCAGCAGTTCAACAATCTGTCCATCAGTCGCTCCTTTCCGGGCGATGGGCCAGGTAAGGGTAGGAAACTGTTTTCATTTCTTCGCTTTTATTTTTTAAACCCGATAGTGGTGGCTTTTATTTTCCAAGAAGAACTGAAAAGTTCATAATGAGTTTTTGTATCCATTGCAGTTCGATTCGGAGCAATGCCGCCAGTGGGCATGCAGCGACATGGCCAACCCCACGTCAGCTCCTCCACGCATCCCCAGAACATGGGTAAGTCCCGTCCCAGGCGAGGTGAGGCGGAAAACTAATTCGTTTCGCTGCCTATTTCAGACATCAGCCTGCGGGGATTGTTAAACAATCAGGCGGCACAGAGCCCCAATGCCCACATGGCATTCAATGGCCCGCCCAGCTATCCCGGCGGACCGCAGGGAGCACCGTCACCGGCCCACCAACAGATGGGCCCCCAGATGCGGCCGCATTTCATGCCCGGCCAGCAGGGCTTCTCGCAGGGCGGTGGCCCCGGAGGCGGACCTCGCGATACCAGCTTCATGAACAGCAATGCACGATTCCAGTCGCAATACCAGCGCATGGCCAGTCACGCCCAGCAGGCGGCTGCAGCAGCGGCCTTGGCTGGAGCTGCGGGCGCCGGAGGCGGTCAGATACCGTCTCCGGGCTCATTACAACGCCCACAAATGATGCCCAATCCCATGCAGAATGTAAGTGTACACCATTACCATAAAAAATTCTTCTGATTTCTTCCATTTTTGATGCAGTCGTTGGGGTTTCATGGGAGCCAGGCTGGCTTTAGTGCCGGCCCACCGCAGACCTCGCCGCAACTAGGCGGCGGCGGCATGCACAGCCTGGCCAAATGGCACATCCCGCAATCCGCGCAGCAGTCGAACAGTGAGTAACACGAAATGGCCTTTCCAGGAGTCCTGAAATATACATTTTTTTTGGAAATATTTCAGTGTGTTCGCAGCAGGGGCCCCTTTTGCCTTTTGCGAATGGCCGCCAGACGTCGGAAAATTTTAAAATCTCACTGAAATCTCCCAACACGCTCAAGAACAGCACCCCGCCCAGCCTGGGGGGCGGCGGTGCAGGTCTCCCCGGCGTCAGTAATGGATCGTCCGCCAGTGCACAGTTGAATGCCGCTGCTCTCGGTTTGGGACCAGCCGTTTCGATTCTCTCCAACGTCACCTCGACGAATCCAAAGACACCCAGTCCCAGCACACATGAAGTACGTCGATTACTGAACATCCTGAGTCCGCTTACTAATCTCTTTCCTAATCTTGTGCTGCAGAATACCAAGGACTTCACGGAGCCCATAGACAAAGTGCGCGATGACTCGATCAACGATCTGATCGCCACTATCGCCAAGCTAGACTCGAACGGGGTGCAGGTGCTGCCGGAGGGTCGCACCAAGACCACTTCGCCGCAGGTGCACAGCTCCACAGATCTGTCCAACACCCAGGAAGGTGAGTACCTCTCGGCGCTAGTGTTTGGGCGTCGTGTGCTCCATGTGCGTGTGGCGTTGTAGGTGCCGGACCGCCATTCGTAGAGAACGGTGGAGGTGATCGATTCGACCGACTTTTATTATCCGCTTGAATATCATTTAATTATAGCTTTTGGTGAAGGTTTTAAATACTTGTTTGCTTGAGACTTGGGCTTTATTTTGAAGTTACTATTTATTTAGCTGCCGATAGCTAGCTTACCGATTCAAATTCCAACAATTCTCATATAACTTTGCTCTCTTTATTTCTATTTTCAAACTGTCCGAATATAAACTCGCTTTCCAAACCAATCCAATCCAAACGCGTAATAAACGAAAATCGAATAAAATACTAACAATTAAACAACCAAAATTGCAACAAACACCCAAAACACATCCAAAAAACAAATGACAATTTACAATTCAAATCAAAACAACAATGCATACACGACACACCCACATGAAAACACATCATCCGTACAATGAATGCGCAAACCGAAACTAATCATATCAGTTAATAATAAAAATGAACAAAAAGACGACCCCAACGAGGACTGGTGCGCCGTGTGCCTGGACGGCGGCGAGTTGATGTGCTGCGACAAGTGCCCGAAGGTATTCCATCAGAACTGTCACATCCCCGCGATCAGTTCGCTGCCGGACGAGAGCGAGAGCTGGCAGTGCCTGTTGTGCGTCAATCTCAAGGAGCTGATCAAGATCGAGGGGGCCGACAAGGCGTCCACGGGTGAGCTAAGCCCCCTCGAGCTGCGCATCCTGCAGCGCATTTGCTTGGAGCTGTACTGCCAGTATGAGCAGAGTCTTAACTTCCGCGAGCCGGAATCCCCGGCCAATACATCATACTACGAGATTATTTCCAAGTGAGTTTAGTTTAGATAGTTTAGACCAAAGTTTAGATTTTATTTTATTAAATGTATATATTTGTAGCCCGATGTCATTAGATGTTATTCGCACTCGCCTGGATCCCTCCAGTCCCAATCACTACAAGGACATTGCAGGCTTTGTGTCCGACGTACGTTTGATTTTCAACAACACATACCTCTTCTACCAGGTAAGATGCTAATAATCCTTACCAGACACTCACTCATGACTTCTTAATCCGACAGGAGGATACCAAAACATACTCCAACGCCAAATACTTGGAGAACTTCTTTGAGGAGCAGCTGGCCAAGTGGTTGCCCAACTTCGAGGGCAGCAAGGTGGGCAAACGCAGTACTGCCAGCTCCCCTGGACTGGCTGGTATTGGATCGCCCATTGAGAACGGTCGCAAGAGTTGCGGCTCGGCCTCACTGGGCGATAGCGATGGCGCCTGCTTGCCACCCAAGAGAGCACGTCGGACGGTGCACGAATAGAACGAACTAAAGCCCGGCGGGGAGGGTGCAACTGGGGAGCAGCCGGGACTAGAGAAGGAGCAGCAGCGCCGCCAAGAAGAGCAGCAGCTGCTGGCGGGAATTTTGGAGCTGCCGGACCTTGATATGCCCCAGCGCCCACATAGTCTGGGCAGCAATATGATCCAGGAGAACGCCGACTACGTGCTTCAACTACTGCACGCTTACGCGGCTGCCTTCGGGTTGTAGATGACACTTGGGAGAGACTTGGTTCTCGGTTACACCATTGATGCATATCCAAATTCTCCCCTCCCCATTCTCCGTAGCGTAGCATAGTATTCTCTGTATTGTATATTGTAAGACCCTTACGTTTAAAGTTTTCACCTTAAACTTCTTGCCCCAATATCATCGCAAATCTCTGAAATGTGAAACTGTAAATAGAAAAGCCAAGCAAGTCATTTGATATGATTTTATTATTACATACAATGGAATAAATGGATTTCGGTATTTGAATTCAGATAATTGTAGCTAAAGTCTAAGTGTTGAATATCCGTAAATATTGATATGAATATTGATATATGTATACTTTGTAGAGAGAGATCCGGTAGAGATTTAAATTTAACTTTAAGTGTTCCTGTTTGGAGATCGAAAATCCTCATCCTGATTCTGATTTGAACGATTTGGATTTCGCGCAGATCTTTTTCATGCCCCATCTCTGTTGAAGTTGTATTGTATTTACTTTTGTGATAGCAAAAACAATAAGATGAACAAATTAACCATTATTCTTTAATATAGTTACTGTTAAGTTAGCTTCTGTGGCTCAGTTTCTCCATTCACCATTCGAATTTCTCATGTACGATATATATGTATTTATTGACCGCTAAACCATCCATCGTAGGATCCAATAGGGCTCATACCGCTCAACCCCCGCGACGCATACATTCTTATACCACTTAGGAAGACCCTCAACATAAGTTAGCCGCATTTTAGCATCCTAAGTTCCGCGAAAGAATCAAACCCCCTAAGGTACGGATAAGCAAAGCATAGATGTTTGGATGTTGTACGTTTGACGTCATACCATACAGTAGATGTAAGAAAAGGGTATCTAATGATTACCATTTTGATTAGATGGAGTCCGCAGACTTCCATAGGCGATGTAAATAATGATCCATACATGTAGTATACACATTTTCCAAACAGTATCCACTATTAAACACATACAATATCAAATTATCTTTAAATGGGTGTACATGTGTACGGTTTTCTATGATCACGGATCTAACCTATAACGTAAACCACACAAATCCGTGATGATGAAAAATATTTTCATAAAGAAACACTTTCAATGCAAGACACAAAGAGCAGACACGAACATAATCCTCAATGGACTACTAGAAATACGAAAACTAGACGGTAACTTACGGCTGCTAATCCTATCAATGCCACAATAGCGACGATGAGTGGAAAACCTATTCAAGAAATTATATAGCCATTCATATATCGATGTACGATGTTCCCAATTGAACGACAATGTGTGCTATCCTAGAAACAAAAAAGAAAAAGAAAAAGAAAATAAAACTACTATAAAGTAGATCATGCATAGCATCTGCGTATGTAATTGTATGTTAAATGTGAAACTATGGAAATTATTTTATCTGTTTTAGTCGATAAGTTTTACGATAAAAGATTAACCTCTGTATATGGATGTACTACTTACTATCAAGTGGATTATGAAATAAAACCAATGGCAAACCTTAATTTGATCCCTTCTATATCGTTTATATTGCAAAGAAACCGTCTTCCCGCAGATGTTGCTCTTCCTCCTGGGGCTACAATAGGAACCTCTCGTCGATGAGGGTCTTTCGAGAGACATTCCGTCGCACCCAATATCGAAATACAAAGCGAATTATCTAAGATTGGAATATAAGAGTTGTATTATCTGATCATCTGACTATAGTTCTCAACTAACCATATTAATAACACAAGCCCCGGCAGCTGCTATCAGAGTGCTAGTGGTTAGCAGATAGAGAGATAGGAGAACAAGGAGTTCTAGGACAAAGATGTTCAAATGATTTCCCAGAAGGAGCACCCTGGAGAAGCTCAGGGAATCATCAATGTAGAAAGTTCCTTTGTCTAAAAGGTTATAAGGATTAAAACACATTTAATAAAAATGTAGAATCTTACTTTCAGTAATATAATTATCGATTTCGCAGTTCAAAAATTGTTCCACAAAAGACTTCTCCTTGATGATGTAGTCCATGTCCTTGATGGCCTATAAGTCCAGTTCTCATTATACCATTTTATATAGATTTTTAATTAAATCTTACATGATCTATAAAGGCACAGAAGAAGCGATTAACACTCGCATAGGCTATGGAAGTGCGCTCCATTTGGCCATCCACACTGGGCACAATGTCCTTTTGGTAGAGAAGCGTCTGGGACAGACTGCCGGTCAGGCTGCGCTGGAAGGGCAAGAGCAGGCGCTCCAGGTAGATGCTGTAGAGGATATTAAAAAGTCACAATCCTCCATATATGATATGGTATTCAAGTACTTACTGCAAGTTCCTTGGTGGCAGGATAATATATGCTTGCTTGTCAGAATCCATAAGTAATCCCCGACGTCCGTACATGGTCTGGGTCCTTTGTAGCTGCAGGATCATAGAGGACATGTCAGTGTCAGCGAAGCCATGCGGGGATCTGCCATGAATATAATAGCCAAATCCCGGCTCAGTCAGCGAGAACAAAGAAATGTTGGCCAGACTACAGAGGTCGATGAACTTCTGCAGGGGATTGGCCACAAAGAGTCGATGGGCCAGTATTTGTAGAAAATAGGTGAGTAGGTAGATGGCCGATATCAGGAAGCAGCGGGAACCCAGCTCCCCGTGGGTGAATCGATCAAGAAATTGGTAGGCAGCGATTACGACAAACACCTGGCCCAAGGTGGAGTACTTCTGTTTCACGCTGAGCCGTATCCAGGAGTTGGCGGTGAAGAGGACTCGCCAAGCCGAGACACTGCTCTCGGCCACGAAAGTGCGGACACTGGAGCACAGTGAAGAGCTGTCCAGGTTCAGGCGCTGGCCCTCGCAGCTGCTTCTCGGCCGCTCCCAATCGATGAGGAATAACTCCAGCTGGCTGGAACGCCACAGGTGGATGACCAGGAACAGGAGCTGGAGCAGGCAGGCAGGATAGATGAGCAACTTCAGGAGGCGTGAATTGGAAGATTGCAGGATGAGAAGCAGGAGAGCAGTTCCCAATAAGGCATAAGCCACATTGCCGGCAAAATGCAGGAGAAATTCCATCAGGCTGTTCATCTGACAGAGGTCTGTCTTTCGCCGTCTTCGCAGATTTTGGAGGCGGAAGGCAGCAGCCGCAAGGGCCAGCAGCAAGAGCAGGGGCAGCGCCACTTCCAGGACCAACCATTCCCAGCCTCGTTTCACTTGCTCCTGGCTCATCCTTAAACGGAAAGGATAGAGCTGTGAAAGGGAACTGTTCCCAGAGCCCAATTCAATGTGCCGATAGCGCAGACGGATGATCGGGAGTCCCACTCTATCCGGCTGATCCTTGTCTACGGTGTAGTGGATCTCAAGATCCTCAACATAGCGCAAGGATCGGTACATCTGCAGCTTGTGGGCGTCCTCGTAACGCGGGACTGACGATTTTTGGAGTCGGTTGTCTCGTGGTGAGGCGGAAATGAGTTGGAATCTCTTGACCAACTGCCACTCTTCTGCTTGATTCCGCTGGAAAACAAGAGAGTTACAAATCCCAACTTAAATCCTTCATGAAATCCTTACCTGATTCTCTGGAGTTAGGGTTTCTATGAGCACTGGTAGTTGATGGAGCAGGAACTGCCAGTTGCTGCTAAAGTTCAAGTACACTGTAAAGAACTCATCATTGTCCTGCTGGGTAACCAGATCTATGAGCCGCTCGAGAGTCAACCTACAGGAGATCTCCGATTTCTCCTTCGGCAAGGAGAGCTGCAACGAAGGTGCTGCCTGCTGGCAGAGATTAACCGCCTCCAGGTCGAAGGAGCCCCACCGCTTTAGATTTCCACCCAGGCCGAAGGTAGTGCTGAAAAGACGCAGATCCTTCCGATCCGCCAACTGGAGCGTTTTCGACAGCAGCTCCTTGGTGGCGCGACCCTTTTTGTAGAAGAGGAACGGTTGCAGAGCTCGAGCCTGTTCCCCGGAGTGGGCGTACTTCATTACCACGTCTGAGACCTGGGTGAGCAGAAAGGCGCTGCACGGCGAATGCTTCTCCAGCGAGAAATGCGAAAGCACGCAAAGATTCGCCAAATGCTGACAGGCTGTATCATTCCTCAGGGTCAGGCAGAAGAAAGCCACAAACTTAAGGTCACCGAAGTTGGAGGGCGTATTGGAATTGGGCATGGCTTGCGAAAAGGAATTGTAATGCAAATACGGACGGAGCAGGGAGCTGGCTATGCAAAAGTCCTGAAAGCGGAAATTGTAGTTAAGATCACAGCTGCGACAGTCTCCTTCTGGGGTGGACGGATTCGTCTTGGTCAGGATAATTCCAGAAATAATAGGATGCACTGGCAGCTGGCTGGCGAAAACGGACGTGGAGTTCAGGTACCGATAGATGCAGACTGATGATGAGGGACGTGGCTGAGGTAGCCACACGGAAGTGCAGTTGTCATTCCTGTCCGGAGTACAGATTTCATCACAGGTGGGCCACTGTTTTCCCCGTTCGTAGATGGTTAGATGACCGATGGGACATTTGCATGAAAATTCTGGAAAAGATTAGGGAAGTATAGATGGTTTTTAAGGAAATAGATTATAATGTTTAGAGAGTTAGAGAAAAGGAGTAATAACTTTATAACTTTAAAGGTTCAAAAGAAGAAGGTATGTCCTAAATAATAACTGAAATTAATACAAACCACTTAATTTAATCACGCCATCTTATCATTCTTCAAATTTGAACTAAATTTCCTCTCATATGCACTCTTTTTGGTTTTGGAACACCTCCTATCTAAGTCCTGTTTGATCAATACTTACTGTCTGGCTGCAGTTTCCCCAAACCTCCATCTCCATGACCGAGTCCCGCCTCGTTGCACGGGGCACAGTCGAAGAGGTTGAGGTTGTAGTATTCATTCTTGAGGCACTGCTGGGGATTCTGGAAGCGGAAGGTGTGTGGCGTTGGCACCTGTGCGGGTGAAGATGGACTGGGAGTGGCCAGCGAACAGTTTCCGAGCTGGAGAAGCGCAGCTATCCATAGGAGGGGCACCAACCAGTTGTTGACCCGTGGGAAGCACATCGTTCTATTGTATTTTCTGGCCGGTTGCGGCGAAATTCAAATGGGAACTGAACCGAACCACATCGATTGCAGCTGCAATCGCCTCCAGGACTACCAAGGAGGCAAGTAAACAAGTCGAGGACCTAAGGTGGGCGCAATGTTGCCATAGCTACCCATTCCAACCCCAGGAAATGTGCCGGGCACGCATGCAAAATGGCCATTATACGTTGGGGTGGGCCAAGGTGGTACCTCCCTGCCAGGTGAAGAGGTCAAGCAAAGTTCTGGTAATAACCTGAGACATTTTGCGCCCTGGAATTGTCGCAAGGCCCTAGTGGAGGTCCTCCTCTAATTCACCCCGTTGCGTGCAGTAAATTATGATTTCAAACATTACTTCCCAGGCACTTTGCTTAGGATTTGTAGTTAAATATGGAAAAGATGAAATTAATTTCATCGTAGATATTGCAAATTAAAAGGGCATTGTTCAAATCAACATTCTAGGCGTTCCGCTCAAGAATCAGATTAAAATTGGCAAAGATATATCCTTCGATGTGGGCTATATTGTCCCTCCCATGCATTTTCCACATTTTGAAGGGGATGCCCCAGAAAAATGAACAAAAAATCTAAAAAATAATTTGTTCCTAGATTATAATGCAGATCGACGCAGAATCGATCTACAAATCATTTAAGGTATTCCGCTCAAGAATCGGATGTAAATTGGAAAAGATATAGCTTTCGATGGGAGCCACATTGCCCCTCCCATGCATTTCCCACATTTTAAAGGGGATGCCCCAGAAAAATGAACAAAAAATCTAAAAAATAATTTGTTCATAGATTATAATGCAGATCGACGCAGAATCGATCTACAAATTATTTAAGGTATTCCGCTCATGAATCGGATGTAAATTGGCAAAGATATAGCCTTCGATGGGGGCCATATTGCCCCTCCCATGCATTTCCCACATTTTAAAGGGGATGCCCCAGAAAAATGAACAAAAAATCTAAAAAATAATTTGTTCATAGATTATAATGCAGATCGACGCAGAATCGATCTACAAATTATTTAAGGTATTCCGCTCATGAATCGGATGTAAATTGGCAAAGATATAGCCTTCGATGGGGGCCATATTGCCCCTCCCATGCATTTCCCACATTTTAAAGGGGATGCCCCAGAAAAATGAACAAAAAATCTAAAAAATAATTTGTTCATAGATTATAATGCAGATCGACGCAGAATCGATCTACAAATTATTTAAGGTATTCCGCTCATGAATCGGATGTAAATTGGCAAAGATATAGCCTTCGATGGGGGCCATATTGCCCCTCCCATGTATTTCCCACATTTTAAAGGGGATGCCCCAGAAAAATGAACAAAAAATCTAAATAATAATTTGTTCATAGATTTTAATGCAGATCGACGCAGAATCGATCTACAAATAATTTAAGGTATTCCGCTCATAAATCGGATGTAAATTGGAAAAGATATAGCCCTCGATGGGGGCCATATTGTCACTCCCATGCATTTTCGACGTTTTGAAGGGGATGCCCCAGAAAAATGAAATAAATAAACAAAAAATCTAATAAATAATTTATTCCTACATTTTGATGCAGATTTTAACTTTAACAAATAAAAACAACTAATTTGAAAATATAAAACAAGTTTCAAGCTTTTTAGTCAACGGCGAAATTTAAAGTGACAGTCTGGTAACGCTGCACATTATGGCAAGGATATGGTAACACAAAATGGTTTAAATTTGAATTCCATAGCGTATTTCTTCAAAGTTTTTGCAAAAAACACAATAAAGCTGCAGAAAAATGTATATTTTTGTTTAAATTGAATTTACTATTGAATAAAATAACAATAAAATCAAAACTTAACCATTTGAATTTAAGCTTTGAGGTATTTACAATGGCGACTCGACGGTCACACTGCTGGTCTCCCCCAACCCCCAACCTCCTTGCAAGGACAACACAATTAGACGGCGGACACATACAGTTTTTTTTTCCCTCGTTCCGTGCCCGCCAGTTAAGTAGCCTCCAGCCCAGTAGTGACTGATAGCAGGATGCTCCGGCGACGACTTGCAGTTTAAAATGTGTGGCTGATTTACACTTCCAGCCAAAGATGAACAATTTGGTAAGTTGAGTGGGTGGCAGGGGGTGGGCAGGGGTGTGTCTGTGTGCCATGCCATGTCTGAGTGTGTAATTGTGTGTGTGTGTGTATCAATCATTCGTTGCAGGAGCACGTCAAGCACTTTTACCCCGAAAACTACAAGTTGGATCTGTCCGAGACGATGAAGGCAGCTCTGTCCAAGGGTCCCGGTGGCGGAGGCGGAATGCCAGGCGGAGATATGCTTCCACAGCCAAATGCCGGGGTGCCGGGGGTAGGCTATGTCACGGAGAAGCTCTACATGCTGCTGCAGCTATATCTGCAAAACAAGGGCTGGAATCCGAGTGCGGAACTGCTGCAGTGCTTCAGCGATCTCAAGGATAATGCCATGTTGCCCAGCGCCGCTTACTTGCAGTAAGTAAACCAGGTCCACCTCCAAATATATGTCTTTAACTTGATATACTTTCAGAGTCCTAGCTAACCGTCTTACCCTAGACTCCCAGGGACGCCTTATCCTGCGGGATAATGGCAAGATAGTCTTACCCTTTGAGCACTTTGCGAATGCCGTGATGCTGAAGCACATGTCCGGTCCACATGGTCTTCACCTGAGTGTAGATGCCACGGTGAGGGCTGTCATCGAGTCGTACACCATCGGACGGGATCAGTTCGGAATGGAGAAGGAGTTCATCATCGAGGTGGTGCAGTCGTGCCCGAGTCCCGCTTGCCGTTACTACAAAAACCATATGGGCATCTCACCCATGCCGTTTATGGAACAGCAGTATCCTGGAGTAAACACGCCGGAGTTTCTGCAGCGTCTATCCCACCTGCCTCCAAGCGGAGCTCCTGGAGGCAGCTCTGCCGCTGGTTCGGCATCCAGTGTAGGGAGTAGCGCCAGTTCAGGCAACGTAGAGATAGATCTATCCAAGTCGACAGGTGGAAAGGTTCCTCAGGTGCCGGTGCCACCGCAGCTTCAGCATCTGACCAAGCAGCAGCAGAACAGCATTCAGACGCAGCTATCGCAGATTAGTGCTGCTGCAGTGCATCACCAACAGCAGCAACAGCAGCAGCAGCAACAGCAACAGCAGCAACAACAGCAGCAGGCTCAGGCGCAAGCGAAACACCAACAGCAACTGACAGCTGCGCTGATCCAGCAACAAAACCGCGTCCTTGCCCAACAAAGTCTGGAAAAGCTGAGCAATCTGAGCCCACTGGAGAAGCAACGCGTCTTCGCTCAGCTGGACCCCAAACACTTTGATCCAATGGCCGTGGCAGCTGCTGCTGCCAATCTCCAGATTCAGGGTCTCATGCAATCCCAAGCAGTGGCCGCCGCCGTGGCAGCCAACCAGCAACAACCTTCGTCATCACTGTCCGCCACAAGTTCATCTACGGCAAGTGGGTCTGGAGTGGGTGGCGGATCGCAGGCCCACCATGGCCATCATCCTTTGCCGCCGCCATCCCAGTCGCCGCACTCGTCGTCCTCGTCTTCCTCGCACTCCTCTCTGGAGCAGATCACCCACAAGAACGTGGCTGAATCTTTGCGGTAAGTCCCATCTCCTGCTACTATTTGTATTTTCCCTCATCGTATAATATTATTTTATTTTTAGTTCCAACCTGGACTCAATTGAGTCGAACAAGGATCTGCTGGCGTTGCATAATGGGGCTTGGGCCACCAGCGATGCTAATCGTATGGACCACATGGCCGTGGGCCAGGACAAGATAGTGAGGATCTTTGCAGAGCTAATGCGGAACATGTCGCGGATGAAAACCTACATACGTCCCTCGATGTGCAAGCCCTATGGCAAGCAGAGCGAGAGTCTGCAAAAGAGTGAGTACCAAGCCGAACAACCGGTTTTTTTTGTTTTGTCTGCAATCTCAGATACTGAGTATTACTACCCACCTCCCTTGTGCTCCCCCTGCAGCCCTCATGGACACCATACAAATCGTGCAGACGCTGCGGAACTGCCTACCAGCACCTCATATTCCTGTCTCCTCCTGGAAGAGCGAAAGCGAGGGCAACGTGGGCGCTGGAGTCGGTGTGGGCGTTGGCGTGGGTGTTCCCCCAGGACTTAACTTAAGTGCCGCGTTGGGTCTACCTCAGGGTAGAGTGGACAACATGCATTAGGCGGTAGCTGGAGGGTTACCTATTGATATCCCTTGAATAACCTTCTTCCAGAGGAGGGCCAGTTCCAGGGCTCTTAGTATTTACACTCATACCATATATACATATTTAAAGGATAAGGACAGTAGTTCACCCTAGTAGACTTGGCTCAAGATTTCCTTTTATCAATTATGTGCCATGTTCAACGCAAGACTTGATTTCATTTTCACATTTGACTGACACTTAGGTACATATTAAAAAAGGAATCAGGACGAGGCGGATCCTGAACCGATTTCGTTTTCATCACCCTCTGTTTTCCCCAAGTTTCGGCAAGCAAAATTAACAAGCAAAATGAGAAATTAGTTAAACAATTGGCAAAACGTCTGTGATATTTAAATTATGTTGGCAGCAAGGAGCAGAACAAAATTTTATTCATTATGTTGTGTGACAGTCTTACCATTTACTTTGTGCAATATCTATGTAATAACTATCTATTCTTAGCCATTCTCGTGCAATCGACGACTTTTCGCCCATATCACCACAAAGTAACTTGAATATAGCTATGTAATATTATAATAACCTACTAGTAACCGGCAATTTAGGCGATTAACATGTCTTATGATTTGCACTAAAGCAGATGAGCAGGGGAAAGAGTTGTGTTTAATTTTAAGGAGCTAATGAAGGAGAAGCAGGTTGTATTTCGCATGCAAAGGCTATTTAAATATATACTTATTGTTTATTTCGCCCGCGCCCACATTACAATTACAAGTAATTCGAATAATTCGATAGCAAACAGTATTAAACGCAATAAAGACACTTCAACCATAAGTATTTACCCATCGGAGTCGAGGGAATTACAGTAATATAATATCGCTTAATGTTTACCTTCCAGACTTAATAAATAAAATATTTTATTCTACAAACACGCTTTTTTTACGGAAACTTATTCCAGGATCTTTGAAATATATTCGTAACTTTTAATTTTGATATTGACAATTTGGCGCAAAGATTCAAACGCTTACGGTAAACAGCCAGTGATGCCAGATGTCTGAGGAAGGGAAGGATTCCGTTCCGTATACATTTACCCGGTTCGTATATTCACTTTTTCCAAGGTGCAGTAAAAGAAATAATACTATTCAGTGTGCTGACAAAATATCTAAGAAAAAATAATTTTAGTTCAAGAAAAAAAAAACAATAAAGCACACCGGCTCGTGTGTTCCCAACCGGTTCGTACTCTCCCCACCGGTTCGCGAAAGAGATGAAAGATGTACAACAAAATCCAATGGTACAAAGTTTCTATGCGTTCATGGTTACACTAAATTAGGTACAAATCCGGTCACACAGCGCACCGTTGCGTTTTTCGTTGATAATTTTTAAATTTATTTATTAGTTTATTAGCTCGAAACTGAGCTGCAAAATTAAGCCTGCTTACCCCGCCCGGGCTACCTCGGTCCATCGCCCTGTTCGCGCACCATCGGATATCGCCCATCTGCTGACGGTAATTGGAGAACGTTTTCGTTTCGTTTTTTCCATTTTATCTCCTCCTTTTCCTCCACTTCGTTCGCTCTCTTTGTGCGCTGCCCCCCCTGCTCCCCTCTCGGTTCGTCGTATGCAGCCAGCAAAGAGCGATTTGCGTGCCCGTGAAATTCCATTAAGATTCGCCTTAAATCAAATAATGTTTCAATAAGATTAGTATGTGTGCATTAGTGCAAATGGCTCGGTTCGGTTCCTGCCTCAAAACATGAAAATGGTGCAAGACGCTCCCAACGCCGTGCCGAGCTGGCATATTTTGGTGCGCGACGCCGTCGACGCGTTTTCTCCCGGCCGCGGACTCTGCGCGACTGTGAGGAATTTACAGCAACAACAAAAACAGCAAAAGCTAAAGCGACAGCAACAAAAACAATGAATATGGTATTTAAATTGCATGCGACCATCGATCGGAATCGGAAATGCGAATTACTGTAAATTTCGAGAGATAGCAAAATCGAAAAATTGCAATGTTTCTCTTTGAAGGCCCAGTCTAAATGACGTCACAAGCGTAACAGAGTGCAACAGACAACAATGACCGATGAGCATAAAAGTAACATTAACAGTAACAGTACGAGCAACAGTAACAACAACACCAATAATACAACCAGCAACAGTAACAACAACAACAACGGTAACAACACCAACAGTAATAACAGCAACAACAGCAACGGCAACGGCAACAACGAAAGCAACAACAATAGCACCATAATTGCAGAGGCGGCAGCCAAATTTTTGCTTAAAAATGGTCTAAACGGCAGCTTTCCAGCGCCACAGCCACCGCCACCGTCACTGCCCCTACCCGCCAACACCAACGCCAACGCCAACCTGAGCACAACAACGCCGCCCCCATCCTCCTCCTCCAGCACCCTAGCACCCTCCAATGGCTTTTTGCCGCATGCTAGCACACAGCCGTCGGGAAAGCCAGCAGAAAGAAAAAATAGCGCCAGTTCCAGCCGAAGTAGCCCCTCAGCCATGGCGGCCTCCGCTGCGATGGCAGCCGCGTCCAGTGTCGGAGCTCTTGTCGGTGCTCCCGGCCCCAAGCCCAGTACCGTTGATGTGCTGGGCGGTGTTCTTGATTACAGTTCCTTGGGTGCAGCGGCTGCTGTGGCCGCAGTCGCATCATCTCTACCACCCACTGCCGGGGGCACAGTGAAGATCGGCAAGGGCAGCAGCAGCGGGATCAGTTCCAGCTCCAGCTCCGGCTCCGGCAGCAGCGGATTTGATATGGGCAGGCATCCAATATCGACGCACAGCAGCAGCAGCAGCAACAACAGCTCGACGGGCTACGGCGGCCGTTTGCAGTTCTTTAAAGGCAAGTTTAAGATTAAGTCTCACTTCCTTCCGTTCGATAATAAAATATAAAATTTCGAAATATCTCGCCCCGCACTTAGATGGCAAGTTTATATTGGAACTGGCACGCTCCAAGGACGGCGATAAAAGCGGTTGGGTTTCGGTAACGCGCAAAACCTTTCGCCCACCCTCCGCCGCCACCTCGGCGACTGTGACGCCGACATCGGCCGTGGCCACAGCCTATCCAAAGAACGAGAATTCCACATCGCTGAGCTGTAAGTAGTGTTTGGAGGCACCCGATACCCGACACCAAAACAACCTTTCATCATTAGTATCCATTGCAGAGCTATTAGCTTATAGAACTTTAATAATAATCCCTTTAATTCCAGTTTCGGATGACAACAGCTCGATACAGTCCTCGCCGTGGCAGAGAGACCAGCCTTGGAAGCAGTCCCGTCCCCGTCGAGGCATCTCCAAGGAACTATCGCTGTACTACCGCCGCCCCAGGCACAGTGTGCTCGGCAAGGCCGCGCTCCAAACCGCTATTCGCAAGCGCCGACGACCCCATGAGCCACTTGCCGGCAGCGAAGAACCTATCTTCGAGTCAGTGGCCAAGACGGACAGTGGCGACGAAACGCTTAAGGCAGACGCCACCGAGGCTGTTGAAGGTGGTGGTGGAGCATCTGCGGCGGACGCGTCTGCAAATGAGATTAAAACTGAGGAATCAGAATCGATCAAAGCCGAGGAGGAAGATGGCACATTGCCGGTAAAGGACGTCCAACCGGAGGTCAAGGAGAAGGCCGAGTCAGAAGCAGTTTCTCCCAAAGCAGAGCCGGAGGCAAAGGATGAGACTGTCGAGAAGATGAACACGAGCGAGGACGACGAAGTCACGGCTGGAGCAAAGCCCGCTAACGGCGACCTCAACGGTGATTTGAAGCCGAAGCTTGGCAGAAAAAACATGGCGCCAAAGCCGAAGGCGCGGGCCAAGCTGAGTAGCATTATCCAGAAACTGATCGACGGCGTCCCAGCACGCCTGGAGCAAATGTCCAAGACACCCATGACGACAGCCGGTGCGACGGGAACGGCAGCCGCGGAGCGAAGCGGAGGTGGTGGGGCCGGGGCAAGCTTGAACCACTCTTTGTTGCACAAGGTGACTGGATATTAGTGCTCGACTCACTGTTGCCTTCAACTAACTCAAATGACTCTTTCATGGTTTCCTTTCAGGTTTCGCCGCCCTCGTCTGCAGCAGCAGCCAGTCGCCTGGTGGAGTACCATCACCAGCATGTGTCGCCCCGAAAACGCATCCTGCGCGAGTTCGAGAAGGTTTCGCTGGAGGACAATGGATGCGCGAACAATGGCAGCGGTGGCAGTGGCGGGAGCGGCGGAGCAGGTGGCAAGCGAAGTCGCGCCAAGGCATCGACATCGTCTCCCGCTGGCAAGTCGGCGCCAATTAACTTGGCCCCGCCCCAGGGAAAACCCAGCCCCAGTACCAGCTCCTCCAACACCTCGCCAGCTGCACCGGCGTCGGCAGCGCCACCAACTCGACTGAACAGCTCTTACAGCATCCACTCGTTGCTGGGAGGGAGTAGTGGTAGTGGCGGCTCGTCCTCATCCTCCGCCTCGACGAGCGCCTCGAAAAAGAACAACGACCATCCGGCGGCCATTATCAGCAATGTGCATCAGCCGCATCACTCCCTGTACCAGGCTAGCTCCTCGAGCTATCCCCCCAAGTCACCGGACATGAGCGGCAGCAACGGAGGCGGAAAATCACCCTCTCATGCCGGAGCAAAGAAACGTTCGCCACCGTACTCGGCAGGATCACCGCTGCCCGTGGATTATGGCCACGCGTTCTACAGAGATCCCTATGCCGGAGCAGGTGTGGGTCGGGCGGCATCGCAGGACCTGTCGCCGCCACGTTCCTCGTCAGCCTCGCCCGCCACCACGCCGCGCACCGTGCCCAAGAAGACTGCCTCCATCCGGCGCGAATTCGCCTCTCCCTCGGCTAGCAGCAGCAGCTGCCCGTCACCGGGTGACCGGAGCGCCTCGCCGCCAGATAGACGACTCATGCAACAGCAGCAGCAGCAGATGCACTACTACATGTACCCGCCCCCGCCGCAGGTGAATGGAAATAGTTCTGGTGCGACTCCCAGCACAGCACCGGCTGGCAGTGCCGGTGCCCTGCACGCTGCTGCGGCTGCAGCAGGCTACATTCCTTCGGTGGCACCCCCATCCATGTACCATCCGTTCATATCAACTCTGGCAGCACTGAGGCACACTCCACTGTGGATGCACCACTACCAGGCGGGAGGAGCGCCACTAATGCCACCACATCCGCCGGCCTTTGCCTACAATGGAGTGGGCGCCGCTGCAATGGCAGCTGCGGCAGCCGCTGCTTTCGGCCAGCCCGCTTCCAGTCCACACACGCATCCCCATCTGGCCCATCCCCACCAGCATCCGCATCCGCATACGCACCCGGCCGCATTAACCGCCCTCCCCCATACAGTTACCCCCGCTCATCTGGCCACGCCAAAACTGACTGATAGTAGTAGCGAGCAAATGTCTGCAGCGTCCAGTCATCGCACCGCCTCCACTTCGCCGACCAGCTCGAGTGCATCCGCCTCCTCAGCGGCGGCCGCCGCCGGCGCCAGCTCCTCAGCAATGTTTCATAATAGTAGCCTAAGGAATGAACAAAGTTCAGGTGAGTTTTTAATTGTGTTCTTTTTAATCGTTCTGGATCGTTCAACAAAATCTGATCATTTCGCACCCAGACTTACCACTGAATCTGTCAAAGCACTGAGACACACACGCCCCAGCTGCCCCAGTTTCTGGGCCACCATCGAGTTAAGTACATTACCGCACTAGTAGCGCTTAAGACGACATTCAAGTACACGTAATATTATTTAATAAGTTTCGCTGCTAGTTTAGTTCTAATGTAATTGTTTTAGCCTAAGCCTAATCGTAGGTACTTGCTTAAGGCCGGATTTTGAAAAAGTAACCAGAAAAATACCAGAATTACGAAGAAAACTGATCAACTCAAGCAACCATGTTCTAATCCTGTTCCGAACGAACCTTTTTACACAATCAGTTGAGTAATGGAATTTTCGACAAAAAACATATTTAATATGCAAAGGAATTTTATTCTATGACTTGTACTTGTCTTGAAGAATCTCAAACGAAATAAAATAAAGAGAGAGTTACGTTTTTTTCATCAAAACATTTCCTTGAAACAGACTGAACCTGAATTTTTTTTTAGAAAAAAAAAAAAACAAAAACTTAACTATCGATCCAACTTTATAAAGAATATATTTTAACAAAAAAAAAAATAAAACAAAAAACAAGAACAGATTTTTATAAAACAGCTAGTGCCTTTTAAAGTGGAAAGAAAACTAGGGATACAAATTTAATGTGTAAAAAAAAAAAAGAAAATATATAAAAAAATGAAGACATCCAATTTAAATTTATAACAAAAAATATAAATGTTTTTACTGTAAAAAGTAACGAGGTCCAAAAGAGCAAAAACGACAGCCCTTTGTATTAAGTAGACTATATACGATTGTACTTGTTAACAATGCTGGGAATTCTCTTTTTGAATTGATTTTGAAGTGTTTTATTCTGAATTGATTCAAAGAAGCAAACATTCCAATAAAGTTTTTCCTATTTTACAAATATTTTGAATGGAGAAACTCAATGAGTCCATCTTGAACCCTTCAAAAAATATCAATTGTAATTTGCAATCTTAGAGAGCTCTAAGCATCGAATCTAATATTGAACTTTACAATTAAAAATAACATTTCAAAACTCCCAACTGTATGCTTTTATTGTATAACTTTTCTTAGTGCAAACTCACTGCTGTCATGCTGCCCAAAAAACAAACAAACAAATATGAAAATGTACAAAATTCACATATAAATTATTATATTTATGAAAAATGGAAGAAAATCCTAAGCAGACAAATTCGAACCGGAATTCGTACAACTGATACCGAAACTGATACAAATAAAAAACATATTCCTAAATGCAAAAAAGACAAAAAACAAAACGCGGTTTCTCATATTTTCTAAATTATTTATAAAAAAAAAAAACAAAATAAAAACAAAAGAAATGACTATTTATATATACTGGTACGTTAAAAGTGTAAGTAAATAGTTGTAATTGTAAATACAGTATTTTTACAA
This sequence comes from Drosophila ananassae, assembly GCF_017639315.1. Taxonomy (NCBI): domain Eukaryota; kingdom Metazoa; phylum Arthropoda; class Insecta; order Diptera; family Drosophilidae; genus Drosophila; species Drosophila ananassae. The sequence goes on along the minus strand of NC_057927.1, from coordinate 13,209,986 downwards.
AACATCAAAGTAAAAAAAAAACAAGAAAAGAGAAATAACCAATATATTAAATATAAATATTTTTATAAACGATTTAAAGAGAGATACTGTATATTTTGTAACAGAATAGACAGAATGACAAAAATAGAAATCTAAAGGATTCCATAAAGAGGTCAAGAAATGTTGCACAATTGCGCTAAATAACCATTTTAGGAGAACGTAAACGAATATAAATAAAATTTCGATGAAAATTCCATACGGTTTTTATTACCTACTGATTAGCGATTAGCTAGCTATGCGACTAGGATCTATTATTTTATTTTTTACTCTTACAACGGTACTGTGTACGACGTTTTTGTTTTATTGAATCATAGTGTTTATAATTTAAATATCAACGACTCTGATGTCTATCGGGGGCTACGGTTGGCCTAGCCCTAAAAATATATTGACAAAAAGTGAAAAAAAAAATAATGAGTTTACAAGTTATGGCATAATGGATGCATCTCTTGATGTTGGAATGTATGTAAAGTGACGGAAACAAAATTAATTTTAAACAAATATATTTTATATAGGTATACATATACTGAAACTAAATACTTGATGTCAATAAAAAAGAAAAACATGTACTAAATGTATGAAAACTAATTAATAAGTGTATTATTTTGGTTGGGATTAGTGCCTAAGCTTCCATAATCCAATCACCTAATCCAGTCTATAAAAAAAACCCACAAGCACATTGTATTTATATTGTTTCATTTAATTGTAATTATCCAGTGATTTACAAAATACGTTACAATCTGTAACTTACAAATATTAGATAACATTATGAAAGAAAGAAACCGGAAAACATGAACATGTTGTCTCGTTGCTGGCAACAGAAGCAGACACAAAATTATAGTACACAAATAATTATAATCTGGGGGGGCTCGAAATCGTTAACATATATATATTGTAAACTTAAGGTATAATGTCTCTTAAAGTATAATAGGATACAATTTTTTTGCACATGTATGCGCGAGTGTGCACGTGTGTGGGTGTGGGTGTTGAAACAACAACAAATTAATTAGACAACAAAACAATTTCTGGGTCCAAGGGTCACTTGATAGGATGCGTGGGGTATGCGGGGCTACTAAATGATTTAAGTTACAATAGTTGGTATACACGTACACGCTTCTAAATTTACAAATTTAACAGTAAATTATATATTGGAGCACTTATGGGGGACGACATTATCAGCTATAGGTCAAGGGGTTGCCTGTTTGGTTGTGGGGTGTGATTGGGTTTGGGCGGGGGTTTTCTCTTTTTTTTTATTTCGGCCTAACATAGTGAACACATAGCTTTGAACTTTATGAATTGGATTAAAAATTGTACTACGCCTGTCCCAGAGGCACAAAAAGCCAGGCTGGCAGTCAGGCAGACAGGCAGGCAGGCAGGCGGAAAAGAAAGGTTGATCCACTTAGACGGGGTGAGGCGGTTTGTGTGTGTGCGTGAGAATGGGGGTTGTGTTGCTAAGATTTTCAAGTCGATTCAGTTGTCTGTTTACTGTTTGTTGTTCTTGGAGAAGTTGTGCGAGGCCCAATTGAGAGAGGTCTTCCAGGAGTTGGCCAAAGCTTCCTTGAACTTTCCTCGGAAATGTTCACGTGCTTTCTCCTCCGTGTAGTCAAGAACCTGCAAATGAAATAACATATTAAGTATCTTTTAATTTATAAAGTACACTAAAACATACTAAAGTTTCACGCAGATAGTTCAGGTCCTTCTCAGAGGACAGTTCTGGCAGTCCCGTTGATATCATCATTGAGAACAGCGATAAAATAAGGCAGCCGTGTTTGCGTAAAGCTAAGAAGGCCTAAAAGTAAAGAAAAGTGTACAAGTTAGAATTTATTTTAAGTCTATCAAGTTTGAGAAACCTACTCTCTCGCACAAGTCCTGAAAGTGGCAAAACTCCTTGGCCTCGCGATCGTTGCAGCCATTGTTTATGACGTACACGAAGTCATGAGTTAAGACGAACGGCACCCGCTCGCGCTTCACGCCAAACTTTTCCTTAAAGTGTCCCAGGATATGGCCAAAGTCGATATGAAAGAGCTGAAACAAAGCAATATCAGTAAAAAAATACATTTATTTTATCTCCATACGAACCTGTCCATTCTTTTTAACCATTATGTTGTCCGAGTGTCGGTCGGCCACGCCAAGGACATATGTAGCCACACAGTATCCGGCGCAACTGAGCGTAAACTCGTTGATGGCCTTGCTCAGACTGTTCGGATTGTGCTCCTTCAGCCAACTGAAGAGGGAGCCCTTTTTGAATGCTGCCGTGGCCGAAAACATTCCCTTCTCCTTTTGGATGTTGGCAATAGTCTCTGCGTCCCGGACCACCTCGATCATGCCCAACCGTTGCTCCATGCTGATGCAATTGTAGATGTTCATCCGAAAGTCCATACTACGAAAAGAAATTCAATTAAAGGTTGGATTAAATTTGTAAGATTAGTAATCCCTACCCATCTCGTTTCCATAGCTGATCCATCACCCGTAACATCTGCAGCGTTAGCATGTCCTGGCGCAGATCATCGCCGTTTTTGAAGATGATGCTGACCTCGTTGGAGGTTTTGTCTGCATTCTCGAACACCACCCAGAGAGGACGCATCTTACTGTCCATCACCTTGCACTTGTCTGGCGAAACGCCACTACAGCGGAAGCTAGGATTCAGAGGATTTAATATGTTTTGGAAGATTCCCGTGTTTCGTTGATCTCGCAGAAAGTCCTGCAGCAGCGACTTGACCTTCTCCTTGCTGCCCTTCTTGGCAATCACAGAGCTGTGTTTTAGTTTTTCCAGCACTTGCAACTGCCTCCGCAGAGGCGCCACATGATGCTTGCAGCCCTTCAGGTAAACCTCCAATAGGAGACCGAAACGGGTCTGCATGGAAGGGGATTGCATCTCGGAGCGCAGATGCCAAAAGAAGTAGTGTCCAATGCGCTGATTGCGGAGTGCTCGCTCCAGCAGGAACACTACCAGGTCGCTCTCCAGATAAGATTCATGCTTGATGGCCTGCACCAGTTGAAGGAGGTAAAGCAACAGGTCCTCGTCTCTGCAAAAGTATGTTTCATTTAGTTTCGGTTCAAGTACTATGTATTAGAGGATCTCACTTGAGATATTGCAGGCACCGGATAGCAAAGCGTCGTACCGCGGGATCGGGATAGGCATAGTCAAGCAGCTCCAACGACCGTTCAATGGAGATGAGGGGCCACTGCTTGAGAAGATACCAGATATCTGCTACATCGTCGCGCTCCTTCCAATAGACGCAGTGCAGCAGAATGGAAAGTTCTTCGGGTAACTCTCGCATAATGTCATTTCTGAAAAAATATTAAAAGAAAGTTTAAAAGATTTCATAAATTAAAGCAATTGAAGGGTTCACCTTCGCTCCCAAATGGCATTGCGATCCTGATCAACCATTTCGTATATCTTATCCAGACCGGAGTAGTTGGCCAGAAGATCCTTAAGCACCTTGAGGGGTTTCTCCGCCAGTTGCTGTGGCTGCTGCAGCTGAGATTCCCGCAGACTAGCTGCCGCCCGATCAGCAGCGTATTGCAGCACAGCATCCTCGGTGGGGTAACGCACGCATCCCGTTCCGTTGCCGTGGAATGTGAGATGCAACAAGGCACACTCCTCCTTGCGTGGATTCGATTCGATGGTCCCCAGCGGATGGAAAACTTCGTCAGACTGGATGTCGTCCGCATACGTCCAAGTGTAGAGCGTCTGGCTGCCGGTCCGCAAGTTATCCTTATAGTCGAAAAGCGTTGTGTTCACCCAGGCCAGTGGGTTCTTGTTGTAGGAGACGTCCTTCAAGGAGTTGTCCTTGTTGTTGGATGACTTCTTCGAACGGGACATTTTCGTCACCTCGAAGATAACTATGCAGAGCCGAGTCATTCGTGGCAGGTTGCGCATCTGAATGTCGAAACTCATCACCAGATCGTTGAAGAGGAACGTGTCGGAGCCACTGTTGGGCGCGTCAGCCGAACGCTGGGCGCACAGCTTCTGCTCGCCGTGAAACAGACCCACATGCACACCCACCTTTAGGGCACGAGATTTGTCGTAGTTGACATTACCGATACTGTGCAACGTAAACTGAAAGTAGTTGCCCATGTCCCACAGCGATGTCGGTGTTTTCGGCAATATTGCTGGCCTCTTTTTTGGCGGCAATCGCCTCGGCACCATGTTCTGATCATTGTTGTGGTTTATGTAAGGCTCGAGTCGGTATATCGACTGTAATACCACATTTGGCACCGCTGTGTCTGAGAGCATTTCCTGGATGTACAGGAACTGGATAAGCGGGTAGTCTCCGAAAAGGTACTCGTCCCGGCCGCTAACTTTGAGTATGTAGTCAGAGGCTCGGTCGTACATCTTCATCTGCGACCGGTTCATCTTCTGCAGTGAGCTTTCCGTCAGGGACAGCGGTGTATCCTGTTCGCTGACGGACAAGGTGAATGTGCTAGGATCATTCTCGTTCTTTACCACAATCAGGAACGTGCGCGTTGGATGCCTCTCGCGTATGAGTAGGGGCATCTTTGTGGAGTTGGCCAGTCGCAGGGGGTACTCGTAGAGCAGCCACTGCTGCCAAGTGTAGACGGAGCGCTCCATCTCAATGCTGTCGCAGATCTGCGTCATGTTTAGTCGGAAGTCGTCGATTTCAGGCGTGCCCAGCGTTCGATGGTGGTCGAAGGATTTCCCGATCATCCCGCTCACTAACTTGGCCAGCTCATAGTCGCTGGAGAAGCTGGTGTCATCAGTCCGATCGCTTAGGCGCAACAGTCCAAAATAGGGCTGGACTTCGCATATACGTTTCGTCTCATCTATGTAGGGCTCGATGTTGAAGGTTGAGAGGCCATACACTTGGTAGTCGCAGGCCTTCTTGATCAAGAATCCCAATGGCATCTGCTTTGCTATTTGGACCAGCTTCTCCTTGATGTCGCTGATGGTGGTCGTGGATTGGGTGGTGAGTACTGTGAGGAAACCATTGGGCAGCATGCATATTAAATTAACGATTTCGGGCCACTCGTTCCGCCACAGGTCGACGGAGAACCTGCTGTTAAGCTCCTGCTCCATCCCATCTATTTGATCTTGGTAGTTCACCAACTGCATATGGTCCAACGCCACCATGCTGTCCATGCAAGGGCGCTCCATAATGAATGCCTGATTCATGACGATCCTAAGATCTTCTTAGGTACGATCGGTAAGCCGATCTCCACCAGCTTCTAATGGCGATTCTGCGTCGCTTTCACTCTCCGCATTTCCTTTCCCCGTCGCATGCAATTGTTAGTTTAGTTTTCGCTCTTGTCGTTATCACCAGACTGGGCTCGTTGTTGTTTTTAAAGTTTTCCATTTAAATCAGCTCCGCAATCTCATCGTTAGTCATGCCGATCTCTGTGAATAAATCAGAAGGTGGCGCCGGGTTACTTGGAAGCGAACATATGGCGATTTCCGATTGACTCTTCATACTGATGTTCAATTACGGAAATGGCGAAAATAACTCGCCTACCCCTGATAAGGTGGCCCCAAAACCTAGAACCTTACTGGACATACTATGCAGATCTCGAGGACCTTGTGGGTTTATCGGGTGTTTGGGCCACTTTGCAGAGGCGGAATGGAGTGCTCTTTGGCCACTAAATCCTCTAATTATGTAGCTAAAACAGAACCACAACTTCATGTTAATTAAAAAAAAAAAATGCTGACTTTAAATTTAGTATGAATCACACCAATCGCCCAAGTAAGGACTGGGAGGGGACGGTGGTGTCAACTTAAAAACAAAACAAATCGAAAACAAGGCGAAGAGTCAATACCCTACATGGTTTTTTTAATTACAATTTCATGTCTAGCAGGGGGGAAATTATATTAACATGGGTTTTTAATTCTAATTGGAACAATAAGCCATTTCTCGGACAGTATTCCGCCCACTTGAACACCTAACGGGCGGTGGGCTAATTCCACTCTGGAACAGGTGGAGTTCGACCCACGGAAAGGGTATAAAAAGTTACGCGGCACCGATGTCTCATCTCTAAGTCGCGATGCCACAAATGGAAATTGCTGCCACAGGAAAACAGGAGAGCATACGGCGGAGTATCCGGCACGGCCCTTGGTTTTCCCACTTTACGGATTTCCACTTGCACCAACGCGTTTCGAGGTGGCCCGTTTGTTTTTGTTTTCCTCTCTTCTTTTTGACCAGCCTTCTCCGCCTATCGCTTTTTTTGGGTGTGAGCTACGCAGTTTACTGCCAACGGCTTACGTTTTTGGTTGAACCGGCATTTTACCATAATAGGATCGATCGTAACATTCTCGAATCACAGATTCTCGCAATTTAATTGAAGCACATTTAAGTTTGATTAAGGAATTTTAATTGTTTTTATTTTTGTATTGTTGTGTTACGTTTGTTGGTGTCTAGAGGTGGAAAATCAGCGATGGCACTATCGAGTCATCGTGGTTTATCTGTGCCTATCGATAATTACGTTGCATGCAATCGATAGATTTTCGTAATCGAAAAACTCCGCAGGCTTGGAATATAATTTTTATTAGATTTGTGTTTCTATTTTTATTTTTCGGATTCTATTTCTTGGTGTAAGAATGTTTTAAATGATTTTTTGTAGTTTGTAGAGAAGCACTACTTTTTATTTACAATTTGGGAGAGAAAATCCTATTGGGATTTTCTGAGGATTCAAAGTTTGGTCACACTTAAGTGAATTGTAAACAAAAAGTGTAACATTTCGCAACGCACAAAACATTTTATGGTGCTAAAACAAGTGATATTATGGTCTAGCAAAACAACAAAGTCGTCAGCGTTTAGTAATAGAATAATCGAATTTTGGAAATTCTATAAAACACATTAATAATGAGCGATTCGGATGAAGGTAAATTATATGCTGCCATTTCGCCAATTTGTGGTGGGGCAATAACAAAATTTATTTGAAACTTAAAAATGAAAATATTGGAATATAAGTGATAAGTACTTTAGCTTGGCTGTGTATATAATGATTTTGATAAATTAGATTTAGATGAAAATAAATAAGAATAATAATAAACAAAATAAAACCAATTGGTTGGCTTTTCATTGTATTAAAGTTAATTCAGCATTAATAAAACTTAATTTCGTATAAGGCTCAAAACTTTTCAAATATTTATTACTCATAATAGCTAAGATTCATATTTTAGCAGTTATTGGATTTCCAACCAAACCCAAAAATATAGAGTTGAACAACGCTCGTAGGTGTTGCGAAAAAAATTGGCGCGTAAAAAACAACTATTTGAAATGGAATATGAACGATTGTTGAGGGAAGCAACTGGTGCGCTGCAACCACTGGGCCATTTGACACCCACAATCACAAGCACCAGAAAGTAAACAAACCAAGTGCCAAAATCAATGCCAGTCCTTGACCACGTGCAACAGTTGCCCGAGTCTCTGTTTGCAATGTATGCTTCTCTGCGTTTCACGCTCGTCTTGCGCATTGCGTTAAACTCCGGCTTGGATCAATGACCACAAAAAACGTGGCCTGGCCATCGATTTTCCCCATTCAGTTCGGTTTTAGACGGTGCCGTGTTCGGGTGGTCTCCTCCAAATGTCTGTGCCATTTGGCTGATAGTTTATTTTAGGGGCTATGCCATAAGGATTTATGTTACATAATGTCCTGGAAATTCAGCATGGAACAGCCTAAATCCGGCACCGAAACAGCCCTCGAGGCGTGCGACTATTTTGTGGATGAGGTCATTGAGGGATCCGCCTCGATACGGGGTGGGGACACGGACAGCTCTCCAAGGGCTTTGACATAACATATGTTTTATGAAAATACCTATCTTTCTTTAAAGATGCGCGGGAGGAGGTGCGTCAGATCAAGCACGGCGAGCTCCGAGCCGCCGTTAGTGCCGGCGATGAGCGGACTGTCCGAGTTTTGCTCCTGGCCCTGGGAACCGAGCGCCAGGTTATTGTCAATATGGCTCCAGCTGGAGCAAATACGCTCCTGTTCATGTAAGTATAATAATCTCAATGGCCATTATGATTCTCATGGAGAAATCACATTCTAGTGCCTGCCAATCTGGTTACGAGAGCATCACAGAACGATTGCTAGATGCCGGAGCGGATGGCCGTTCCCACGCCGTTACCAAGTACTCCCCCCTATACGCAGCCGTCCATAGTGGCCACTTGGGCATCGCTCGCCTGATGCTGGACCGTTTCCCGGAACTCATCCAGCAACCAACTGTGGAGCGTTGGTTGCCATTGCATGCAGCCTGTATCAACGGACACATCAAGCTGCTGGAGCTACTTATCAATTACAAGTATCCCGGCTACCTCTACCAGACATATCGCGATGAGGAAGGCCACTGGGAGTGGCAGTTGCCCTTCGATGCTAATGCACACGATGTTACGGGTCAGACGAGTCTATACATAGCCAGTATTTTGGGAAACAAGCATTTAGTAGGGGTTCTGCTGAAGTGGCAGCTTCTGTGCCGGCGATCTCTGGGTGATACCGGAAGCACAGTAAGCACACCCATAACCCCCACCAGAAAACGCATTTCGTTTGGCATTCAGGCCATTATGTCCAAGCTGCATATATCCGGCGAATCGGATGGTCCAGAAGTCGAGCCATCCGCACAGGAGGCCACGGAGTGTCAAAGGTGTCCCATTAATGTGAATCTACTTTGTGGAGCAGCCAGGGAGACTGCCCTCCTGGCAGCCGTGCGGGGCGGGCACTTAGACGTAGCGCAGTCTTTACTCCAGCATGGAGCAAATCCGAATATTGTGGCCAAGCCAGTGGAGGATCACAACGACCCCAAGTGCTGTGAGGAAATCTATGGACTCAGCAATGTTCCCATTGCTGAAGCTTGCAAACAGAGATCCCTGGCGATGTTGGATCTCTTGCTGAAGCACGGCGCACGCGACGACAATGGTTCGGCCATTGGAATGGCAATCAGCGGCGGAGATGAAGCTATTCTTAGCCGTCTGCTGGCTCGCCGCGTTCACCCTGATTCGGACTACAAGATTAACAAGAAAGGTCTACCCACTCCGGTGGAAGTCAATGTGTTTCTGCCCTCCACGAGTAACATATCGTACAGCGCCATGTTCCCGAATGTGCCGACGATAATCGACTGGCACAGTTTAGGGTCCAGTGTTCAGTTGTCGGTAGTGCGGGTACCCTGGCTGGTCAGTGGGGTGCTGCTCTTGAATCCGAAGCTGCAATCGCATCCGCGAATGACAGAGGTTTCCTTGACAGCCATCACCCGTATCGACTTTTCACACAATGTGCTCACTACAGTTCCTCAAGAGCTGTTTCATCTGGTCAGTCTCAAGTATGTCTGAATTCTTTGCAAGTTATTAGAAAGATTTGTTTTTAATTTGCTTCTCTATTTTCAGATATTTAAATATTGCTCAGAACAGGATCACTGATCTGCCAGCCCCAGTAGGAAAGAGCTATAGCTGCCCTGTTTTGGATGAGCTTTTCCTCCAGGATAACCAGTTGACCAGCCTTCCCTCGGCCATATTCCATTTGCCCGCTTTGACCATCCTGGATGTTTCGAATAACAAACTGCAAAAGTTGCCCTTCGATTTGTGGCGAGCTCCGAAGTTGCGGGAGCTTAATGTGGCATTCAACCTCTTACGGGATCTACCGGTGCCCCCCATGCAAACCAGTAGTTCCCTGCTGAGTCTGGACAAACTGCAGCTGCAGACTTTTGAGGAGCCGCGATCGAACAAGCCCCGCAATGTGACCCAACAGCGTCTAACGCATCGAAATCTCTGGTCCGGCTCTCTGGAAATAACCGACAACGACCTAAAATGGCAACAGGATCAGGACTTGGGAGATGGCAAGACGGCAGGAACGGGATCCTCCCAGCTCAGCAGTCTCAACATAGCCAACAACCTGTTCACCAGCATTCCCGCAGCTCTACCTTGCTTGGCTGTTAATTTGACTAGGCTGAACATGTCCTACAACAGCCTGCGCTCCATGGGGCATGTAACTAGTTATCCTGCCACTCTGAAGCAACTGGACCTAAGCCACAACGAGATCTCCTGCTGGCCGAGCTTGCCACGGATCACCGAATCTGATCCGCATCTCCTTTGCTACAGTTGTGCCCAGGTTCCTGAGGGCAGGGACGAAGAGTGCTCTTTTAAGAAACAGGGCAGTTCGTCGTCCGCCACTTCTTTCCGGGCCTCGGTGCTGAAGAGTGTCTGTCGCCATAGGCGCCACCTACGCCTGGAGGCACTGCGCACTCTTATCCTAGCGGATAACCTACTAACCCGCATCCAGCTCTCAACAGATGATGCCAGTACCCTCTTTAACGAAAGCGAGGACTCTGATTGGAGTGTCGTAGGTGTGAACCGCTCCAAGGTGATTTTTCCCAACCTGTCTATGCTGGACATGACCAACAACTGTCTGAAAGAGATTCCCGCCTCGCTACACGAGCTAAGCAGTCTGTCGGTGCTGAACATCAGTGGAAATGTTAACATCACGGAGCTGCCCCCGCACTTGGGCCTCCTTTCGCGGCTCTGGAATCTCAACACGCGAGGTTGTCTTCTGCAGGAGCCGTTGCGTTCGATGATTGAAAGCAAGAAACACAAAACTATGGATATTGTTGGCTACCTGAAGTCGATATACGAGGACGCCCAGCCGTATGCGCGAATGAAGTTGATGGTAGTGGGCGTTGCGGGCATCGGGAAGAGCACACTGCTGGATCTGTTGCGCCAGGGTGTCGGTTCTGGCTCCAGCTCTAGTTCCCACAGATCTCGCGCGAGCGAAAACCATTGGGCCAAGAGGATGGGACATTCGCGCAGCACCTCTCGCTCACAACGGAATTCCTCTACCTCGAACATATCCACTGTGGGCGTTGACATCGGCACCTGGATCTGCGAAAAGCGAAAGCGAGCTCCTGGTTCCCATGGCCCGGTAGTGTTTCGTACTTGGGACTTTGGCGGCCAGAAGGAGTACTACGCCACACACCAGTACTTTCTGTCGAAAAGGAGTCTGTATCTAGTTCTGTGGCGTATCAGTGACGGGCACAAGGGTTTGGCGGAGCTGCTTCAGTGGTTGGGAAACATCCAAGCCAGGGCCCCCAACTCGCCAGTCATCATTGTGGGCACTCATTTTGATGCAGTTGGTGAATCTATCTCTGCCCAGAAAGCGGAGCAATTGCAGCAATTGATTCGCGAGAAGTTCATAGCTATTCCAGATGCAGAGAAGATAGGACTGCCGCGAGTCATTGATTCCATCGAGATTAGTTGCCGGTAAGCGAAAAATTTTAAAGAATAGTTAAACAAATGTAATGATATGACCCTCTTTCAGGACCCTACATAACATTCACTTGCTGGCCAACATAATCTATGATACGGCGATGCAGTTGAGATCTCCTGGGTCCAAGGAACCCATGCTGCTTCAAAAGATTCCCGCAAGCTACATCGCCTTGGAGGACATAGTAAATGTGATTGCCTGCAATTTGCGCGCTGCAGGGCGGGATCCTGTCCTGGATGGGGAACAATATCGACGCCTAGTCACCGAGCAGATGCGTTTGCATAATTACAAAAGCTTCCGCGACTCCGCTGAGCTGCAACAAGCGACGACCTGGTGCCACGAAAATGGCGTTCTGCTGCACTATGATGATGCCACGCTGAGGGATTACTACTTTCTCGATCCGCAGTGGCTATGCGATATGCTAGCTCATGTGGTCACTGTCAGGGAGATAAATCCGTTTGCTCCCACAGGGGTGATGAAGTTGGACGACTTGCAGCTTCTCTTTCGCAATGGACAGGTTCAGGGAAATGGAAATCGCAGGTTAGTTTGATCAATAAAATTTTTTAAATAATTTAATTAATATTATTTTTGTTTCCTCAGCTATATTGTCAGCTTGTTAAACAAGTTTGAGGTGGCTTTGACTTGGGATTCCCGCACTTTACTTATTCCATCGTTGCTACCTCAGCAAGAAGCAGCGACTCCCAATACTGGCACCACAGTGAAGCTCTCCCAACGGTCTCGTGGCCGAAGTTTGGGTTGCTCTGTCTCGCAGGAAGTCAACCTAAATAATTTAATCTACGAGCACAAGTCAAGCCGAACATCATCAACTTCGTTGGCCAGTCAGGGCCTGCGACGGATTCTATTGATGACATACTTTCCATCTGGTTTCTGGTCCCGCCTAATCACAAGGATTTTAGCCGATGAGCAAATCCTAGAAGCCATTCGTGGGGTGTATGCAGCTGCACAAGATGTAAGTATTATAAAGTTTGTGCAACTCTCAATAAGACCTTTCTTTCACTTTGTAGAAATACGTAGAGTTTGATCTACGAACTTCCTTGGAGCAGGATACTCAGTGGAATCTATGGCAGACGGGATTAGCCCTTTACTATGGTCCCATTTTGATCTTTAGAATCTGGGAGGTGCCTTTTCAAAACACCGAGCGAACGCAACCCTTCCGCACCAATGGAAATCGTTTCAAGCTCAAGTTGGATGGCATTTGGAGCGATGTTAATCTGAGTTCCTCAAGCATATTGGAGGTTTACTTTCCTTTGCATCAGGTGAACATTTCCCACGAACTAGATGGCGGGGAGCGCCAATTACTGGCCGAGGTCCAACCACAAATGTCCCAGGTTGCCAAGTTATTAGCTTTGGCAGTGGATCACATTGATTTGCTGCTCGAGGATTGGTATCCATCACTGGGTACTCGTTTTGTGCACACCTCAGAGGGCCGATTCCTAATCACCCGATTGGTTCTGTGCCCACGTTGCCTTTGGAAGCTACAACTACAGAATAGTAATGAGCCGACAGACCGTGAGATACCACCAATTGGATGCAATAGGCCAAGTCGAAGTATTAGGCGTGGGACAGGTGCTTACTTTCTTCACGGTGTTGGCGATCCTGGTGAGGATGGTGCTCTCAATGTATTTTCCGCCTACCTCAATGCCACGGCCCGAAGAGAGCGTCGCTCCGAAGACTCTTTGGGCGCCGGTTCGGATGCGGATTCTGGAGTTGGCCCAGATTCCGCTGATTCTTCACGTAATACGTCGGTGGATGGGCACCCAGGCTATCCCTTGCCCGACAATTCAAATGTGTGTTATGCATGGATGATTGAGGAGTGCATCCTTTCCGTTTACAATCAGACTAAGCTTAGCTGTCCCGTACATCTGGAACAGTCAATGGCACAGCTGGCTCCGGATGTGATTTTCGCGGACATACCAGATAAGCATACCATACCCACGGAATGTATTATTAAAGGATCTCTGCTGGGACGTGGAGCTTTCGGCTTTGTTTTCAAGGCCAGTTGCAAGGTGAGGGGTGCCAAGTCTTTCAAGCCAGTTGCCATGAAAATGCTGCAGCCAGTTCCACCCGGAGCTCGAGCAAAAGAAGTGAGTAGTTGTCGATTTTGTTTTAAGTTTATTAGCTGAAATATAAGTATTTTCTTTCAGAGTGCCCTGATGGCTTACAAGGTGGCTTTAGGAAAGTGGGATCGGGATCCACTGCAGCATTCCTGCAAGGCATACTGCACTGCGCGCCAAGAGTTGGCCGTGCTCTTGACGCTTAAGCATCCCAACATTGTTCCCTTGGTGGGAATCTGTATTAAGCCCTTAGCTTTGGTCCTCGAACTGGCACCGATGGGTGGCCTTGATGCCCTGCTGCGCCAGTACCGACGCAGTGGAGCTCACATGGGGCCACATACCTTTCAGACGCTTGTCCTTCAGGCTGCACGGGCCATAGAGTATCTGCACCGTCGCAGGATCATCTACCGTGATCTAAAATCTGAAAATGTACTAGTTTGGGAGCTGCCCCAGCCGCACACGGAGGATAGCCCCCGAAACCACGTACACATCAAGATTGCGGACTATGGAATTAGCAGACAAACCGCTCCAAGTGGTGCTAAGGGCTTCGGCGGGACAGAAGGATTTATGGCTCCCGAAATTATTCGATACAACGGCGAAGAGGAGTATACGGAAAAGGTAATAACAAGTCTAACGTGCCTTCAATTTCAATCTAATATACCTTTACCTTCTCCAGGTGGACTGTTTCTCCTTTGGAATGTTCATCTATGAGAATATCAGTCTGCGACAGCCCTTTGAAGGACATGAGTCCATCAAGGAGTGCATATTGGAGGGCAGTAGGCCAGCGTTGACTCAACGGGAGACCCAGTTCCCAACTTGCTGTCTGGATCTAATGGTGCTTTGCTGGCACGAACAGCCACGTCGTCGTCCCACGGCCAGTCAGATAGTGTCCATTCTCAGTGCTCCAGAGTGCATTCATCTTTTAGACGTAGTAGCCTTACCGCACAGCGACAAGATTGTGTGCGGGGTATTTCAATCTTTGGTGGGCGTGGGCGATGATGAACGTTCCGGTTTGGAGCTGTGGCTACCGTCCTTTGGTTCCCGCATCGACATCTTGGATTGCACGCCATCTGGCAGCCTTCTGCAATGCAACAGCATCAGTTGCTCCTCTCAGCCCCATGTGGCTCCACCAAAGACTCCGGAAAATGGCGCTCACTCCCGTGCTCGCTCAGCCCAACGTTCGCCAAAGATCAACATGCTGTGCTGCTGCCTGGTGGGGGATGCCATCTGGATGGGCGATGTCTCTGGCAACCTGCATGCCTACAGCACCTCTAGTTATGCGCATCTATTTTCCTACATGCTTGACCCGGCTATTAAGTCGGCTGTGATAAGTCTAGTCTATATGGAGAAGATTGCCCGCGTGGCGGTGGGAACGCACAATGGTCGCGTCTTCTTGGTGGACGCCACACAAGTGCCCAGCAATTGCGCCTTTGCTGAAGGCTCATTTGTGCTCACGGAAATATGTTCCGGCTTTGTTTTGCACGCCGCTTGTTCGGTTTACGTGGATGGGTATGTCAAGTACCAAGAGACGTTTGATTTTCTAACTATAGTTGTTCATATTCATTTTTAGTAACTACGAGCTGTGGTGTGGAGAAATTGCTGGCAAGATAAACGTATTCCCCTTGAACGAGACCGGCGTATCGGGCCACCAGGCTCTCTGCCACAGTGAGGAGCCGAACCTCATCGAGGACGTCAAAGTAGCCCGCATGTGTAGCAACAATAGTTATGTGTTTAGTTGCCTTTATCCCGGCTGCATGGTTTACCAGTGGGGTGTTTCCTCAAAACAGATTGAAAACAAGCTGGACTGCTCTAAGCTTCTGCCCTGCTCCGAGTCTCTGCAAAGCATCGCCATCGACGAACATGTCAATCTAATTAAATGCCAAATATCGGCTCTGGCAGCTCACCATACGGAGCTGTATATAGGCACCACCTGGGGGTGCTTGATTGTAGCCGAATTGCAAACCTTGCGACCAATCAGCGTATTCCGGCCCTATGAAAATGAGGTAAATTCGGATTATTTGCAAGTTTTAAACATATTTTAATGGTTTTTTTTATTCACTTTAGATAAAATCCATTATAACGCTCTCTAATGACAAAGTACCGCTTATTGCCACTATTGGTAGGCGGTATCGCTCACTGATCTCACGCTATGTGGACTCCGCGGAGTCCTCTGCATCCTACTCTGTTGTTAGCACACCTACTCACAGTGCCGCCAAATCTGTGCCACCGGCGGATGTGGACAACCACATTCATTGCTTGTTGTGGCGCGCCAAGCACTGGACATAAACTGGATCTCATTTGGAGTATTTGTTGACGTATTTCTTAATCCACAAACACAAACACAACACAAAATTGTTAAGCAAAAGGTGCTAGGCATTCAAAAAATATTCACTGGGTCGTAGGTTTTACAGAAAATTATTATTCTTTTCAATGTTTTTCGAAAAAGTATTTTGTTTTTAAACCGATGTGCAATTTATATTATCTGTATTGACTGTATGTTGTTACTTATATCTCATAACTTATTTTAGAAAGTTTTAATTTTATTCAATTATTAAGCTGTTTTATTATTTTTGTACCGATTTGATACACAACTGATTATTATTTGTTCTCAGTGTCTATTTAACATGTCGATCCTCAACAAGCATTCCATTTTTTCGAAATAAAATTTTAACAAATACTAAAATTAAAAGATGTTAACTGTCGTCCTGGGCCATGGAAGCCACCGACATGGAAGACTGACGGCTGCGCGAGTAAATGGAAGCTGAATTCTTTAGTACACGCACATAGTTGTTGATGTCGATTATGAACTGGAACTCCTCCTTAAGAGCTTCTTTCACTGGCACCTAGAAGGACGGCAAATAGATATAAATATGGTTTCAAACTGAAGCTTTTCTTATTCTTACGCGATAATGATGCGCTTTCTTAATCACAAAAAAGGCCCAGCTTACGATCCCGTAGAGCAAAGCCAGGCAACTACCCACGGTGAGCACAAAGAACACTCCCTCCAAGTTGTTCATGTCGAGTGGAGTGGCGTCTGGGGCCTCCTCTTTTGTAGCGCAGATTCCGGTGCCCACTTCGTTCCACCACTTGTTCTTCATTTTCTCTAAAACACCTTGCTCCTGCAGCTCCAGCAGGGCATTATTGAACTTGTTGCGATGTGGCCAATCTAGGGGATATAT
This sequence comes from Drosophila ananassae, assembly GCF_017639315.1. Lineage (NCBI taxonomy): Eukaryota > Metazoa > Arthropoda > Insecta > Diptera > Drosophilidae > Drosophila > Drosophila ananassae. The sequence continues at coordinate 13,193,494 of NC_057927.1, read as the reverse complement.
GTATAGTCTTGACTGTCTTATTAGGTAGGTTTGTGGGATATACTTTTCCGCATGGCTATTCCATAGCATTTCTCATCCAGAGCATCGCCAATCTTCTTGAGATTGCACTCCCGTTTGGTGTTGTACTCTATGGAGGTGGACTCCATTAGGAAGGCATAGTGGGTACTTGACTTGACACGATTCACTCCCTCCATATTGTCCTGGGTGAGATGCTCCGGATGCTCTAACATAAACTGGTTCATTCTCTTGTATCGTTCATCCTCAGTTGTCTGAAAATTAGTTATTTATTAAAATTGAAATTAAAATGGAAGAGTATTGTTTTATTTTACCAAAAAGAAAGTCCTGGTGGATCCTGTTCGTTTGGCGCCATAAACCACACCATCCTTATTATTCGCCAGATCTTCCACACTGTTGATTAGACTTTGGGGCTTCTCGATGGTCAAGAAGGCGGCTAGATTGGCAGTATATGAAGATACCACAATCAGAGTGAAGAACCACCAAAAAGTGGCCACAGTGCGGGTAGATAGGGCTCTACAATAAGAGTCTTTATAACCAAATTCTAAATTATAACAATATTTTTACGTACTTTGGTCCGATTTCCGAGCCCTGTTGGAGCAGAGCTCCGGTGGTAAACCAAATGGAGTTCCCAAGAGTGAATTGATTTTCCAGCTCCTCGGGCTCTTCGATACAAGGATACGGATTATCCCACTCACTGGGTGACAGACGACCCAAAATGAAAAAGCTCAAGGACACGCCCAGGAAAGAAAAGCCCAGGAACATCCAGACCTCTTCGGAAAAGGGATCCATGAAAGTGAAGAGTTCTGGTGTGGCTTTTTGGGGCTTCAAATATAAAATAGCAATGCCTAAAAAATATATATTCAATAAATATTTTAAGTCTGGATAATATATAAAATTTTACCCAAATTCATGAAGGGAATGGAAAAATCTATGGCCTGTTCCCGCTCTGCAGTGATGGTTAAGTCCGTAACAGCCAAATCTGCTCGCTGTAGAGGACAAATAATAATATATTTCACAAATATTTAATATAAAATAAACCTTACCCCCATCATTATTTCTCTCAACATGCCCGTGGATTCGTTCGAGGTCTTATTGAAGGTTCCATAATCATTACCGCCATTTACAAAGGTGAAGTTAAAGCCCAGCTTATCGGCCAGTTCCTTGATGAGATCCACGCCATACCCTTCGTACTGATTGTTGCCCTCCAGCTGCTTGTAGCTTTCCACCAGTTGGGCATATGGTTTGTTCTGGAATTGGACAAAGTGAGTTATAATATGAGGGATAATTTGGTTCGAGATTGGTACCAACCGGCACTGATAGCAATACAATGAAAGTCTTGTTGGCCAGCGAGTTGTCAAGGCCATCGAATTGGGAGGTAGTGGGGGCCAGTCGCTGGGGCCTGTAGCCGCGATTCTCGTCCCAGCTGCCCACCTTCACGATGCCCGAGGGCTGCAGCTCGATTACATCCAAGTGGTAGCCCTTGCGGACATTCCCCTCGAAGTAGATGGGTCCGGTGAGTAGGTGTTCCGAGAGACGTAGCTGGATGGAGGAGATTATTTGATTCAAAATTTAAAGTTGACTCACATCCTGAGTACTCACAGTTCGCATGTAGTTTTTAAAGGACGAACCATCATCCCGGACACTTTCCGTGCGCTGGGAGCAGTTCTGAGAAATCGGTTTGAAGGGAAGGTTCTTCAGGGTCTCGGCAAACAATTGAACTGCATCATAGGTCAGAGCCATTTCCACGGTGATGGGACAGGAACCTTAGTATATTCATACTATTAATAGGATATTAAAGGACAATATACATCATCCTACCATTTCGAAACTCGTCCTGGTCAGTGGGATAGCCCAACTTCATCAGAAGCTCCTTTACGGCCATCTTCTCGGGGGAGAACAACCGCAGCCCTGTTATATTGGCCTCACTGTACTTGTACTCCTCCAAATCGAAGGAATGGAAGTCCAGGTTGCCAATGATGTATTTGTAGTCCTCGTTGATGATGCCCACCTGCTGGGCCTGGTTGAGGAATTCGGGCATAGTGTCGCTGGAGCCGACGACCACAATTCGATTATCCTGTGACTTTCGCACACGCCGGAGGACCTGTTTGTAGTTTCCATTCAACTGCATGTCGTATCGCAGGACCGTGACCACAGGACCATTCATGCCGAACAAAGTCGTCAGCTCGTTTAGGATTTTGAGGTAATCAGCTGCAGGCGATGTACAGGAATTATTAACGGAATAGTTGCTTTTTATACCCTTGCAGAGGGTATTATAATTTTGGTCAAAAGTGTGCAACGCTGTGAAGGAGACATCTCCGACCCTATAAAGTATATATATTCTTGATCAGGATCACCTCCTGAGTCGATATGAGCATGTCCGTCTGTCCGTCTGTCCGTCTGTCCGTCTGTCCGTTTCTACGCAAACTAGTCTCTCAGTTTTAAAGCTATCGAGTTGAAACTTTGCACACACCCTTCTTTCCTTTGCAGGCAGTATATAAGTCGGAACGGTCGGGATCGGTCGACTATATCCTATAGCTGCCATATAACTGATTGATCGGAAATGCCATAACTTTGGTGTTTTTTAAGTGAGAGGGTTGGGACTTTCCACACATGTTATATTTGACCAAAATATCTTGTGTACAAAATTTCATAAGGATCGGCCGACTATATCCTATAGCTGTCAAACAACGATCGGAATTGGCATAACTTTGGTGTTTTTTAAGTTAGAAAGATGGGACTTGGTACAGATTCTATTTTGGACAAAATAATCTGATTTGCCAAATTTCATAAGGATCGGCCGACTATATACGATCTTCTATATATCTAATAATATAAGATGCGTGGCGCCACCTAGCGGACTGCGACTGAACTGCAAGGGTATATCAACTTCGGCTCCGCCCGAAGTTAGCTTTCCTTTCTTGTTTTTGAATGTTACCTGACTCGTAGAGGAATATAAAGCGGCTCCAGTTGAATTCCGTGATGAGACTGTGCAGGGCCTTGGCCAAGTCAGCGGGATGCGGATGCAGGTTGAAGCCTTCGGCGTAATCGCTCATGTAGGAGTAGATGTGGGGGATATCCATGGCATCGCAGATGGACATCAGGTGGAGGGCAGAGTGGCGCGAGGAGGGACCAAAGACACCAGCTATGCCGGTCTTGAAAATGAAAGTAAATAAACAAATTTTCTTGTGTACTATTCCATTTTGGCAACGAGCCGAAGAGGTCATTAATTGGGAAGAAAACATGCTTAGTCTATCAATAAATCAGAGACCTGGAGAACACATTAAAATTTGTTTACATTTAGTGGAACACCCACCTCCAGCATTTGGCACAGTCTCCCATAGCTCTGGTACGCGTCGCCGTAGTTAACCTCCGCCTTGAGGGATGTCAATGTGGTGCCCACCTCCTGGTTGGCCACATCTATGGCGTGGTCGAAAATAATGTTCATTTGCTCCGTGTTCTGGTCGGTGAGTAGGCCTGAAATCAAGAAATTTCTCTGCTCCCTGAGCACTCATTCATTTCCATCGCTCGCCGCTTGCCGGTTTGTTTATAAACAACAACTTGACCCAATCGCCGTCCCATTCAGTCGGAAAACCCAAACAAACAAACAAATACTAAAATGGCTTTTATGAGCTTTCGGCGTTGATGGAACGAACAGCTTGTTCTCTTTATGAGAAATTAAAAATAAATCGGCCGTTGAAAACAGTGTTTTTGGAGCGAAGTAAAAACTTTTCGCGCGACACACATTTTTCATTGAGTGTTTTTTTCAGTAGCATCTGGAAATTACTTACCTATGGGGACACTTGCCATGTTCTCGAAATTATTATAGCTCCCATAGCCCCCGTATTGAGCATTAATTAGATAAAAATTCATAAGGGCAATGAAAACTATATTTATGAAATATTTTCCAAACATTTTAAATAATTTCTATTTATTACATATATCTATAGATATATCTTTTGAAACTCCGAGAAAATATCGCCGATCTAAGCACCGAATACTTTGAGTGAAGAAAACCAACTGACGGATGTTTCCAAAATGTCAATTTTGAATATGTTTTGAGTAAAAGTTTTTGGAGCTTTGTGAGAAAACTTGAAATAGAAAATTGAGTATCCAGAAATAAAACTCAATATCAGTCCTCTGTCCGTGTATTCTCCTCGGAATCTGTTTGAAGGGATTCGATGGACTGGGATGAATTCCGGCTGCGGGAGTAAATGGACTGGGCACTCTTCAGGACTCGTTCGTTTTCCGAGAAACGGATGACAATTTTGAATTCCTCAGCCAGGGCACCGCAAAAGGGAACCTTGAATAAAATATATTTAAAGATTTTAAATTAAAAGACTTTAAGATTAGTCGTACCGCATAGAATCTGGCTTTTTTGAAGACAAAGAAGCACCAACACAGAACTGAGACGATGATAGAAATGATGGTACCAACAATCAGGACGGCATAGATACCACTAAGATTGTCAATAGCCAGTTCCGAAGGACCGTCATCTTCGCTTTTAGCCTGAAAAATAATAGTTAGTGGGTCAAATTATACGATATAGTAAGGAAACTTACACTGCAGACTCCAGCTCCGATTTCATTCCACCATTTGTTCTTTAATCTGGCCAGGACACCCTGCTCCTGTAGCTCCAGCAGGGCGTTGTTGAATTTGTCCCGATATGGCCAATCTGTTGGGTCGGCATTTAATTAAAAGGATTCGGTTGCCAGGCTGAATACCTACTTTTCACCATGGCTATGCCGTAGCCTTTCTCATCCAGAGCATCACCCACTTTGGTCAGGTTGCACTCCCTCACCATGTTGTATTCGATGGAGGTGGACTCCATGAGGAAGGCGTACTTTGTGCCTGACTTGACCTTTTCCACACCCTCTTGGTTATTTTCCACCAGCATGTCAGGATTGTTCGACATGTATTCGTTCATTTTTATGTAGATTGGTTCCTCAGAGGTCTTTCGGGGATTATGGAAGTTAAAGACAAACTGAGACACAAAGTTAAATTTATTACCAAAAAGAAATTTCTTGTAGATCCTGTGCGTTTGGCTCCATACTGAACGTCGTCCACGTTGTCGGCCAAATCCTTGACACTGTTGATGGGACTGGTGGGATTTTCAATTGTCAAGAAGGCAGCCAAGTTGGCCGTGTAGGATGATACCATAATCAGGGTGAAGAACCACCAAATTGCCGAAATGGTACGCGTGCTAAGAGCTCTGGAAAATCAAGGATAATAGCGCCACATTAATTTTTAAGGGCATTTCCATTCATACTTTGGAGCTATCTCAGATCCCTGCTGCAGAAGAGCTCCAGTAGTAAACCATATAGAGTTGTTTAACGTAAACTGATTTTCCAGCTCCTCGGGCTCATCTATACAGGGATAGGGATTATCCCATTCGGTGGGCGAGAGCCGACCCAGGATAAAGAAGCAAAGGGAGACTCCCACATAGGCAATGCCCAAGTAAAGCCAAACCTCAGAGGAGAATGGTTCCATAAATGCGAAGAGAGCGGGAGGCGCTTTCTGCGGTTTCACATACAAAATAGCAATGCCTAATTGGAAAATACTAATAATTGTTTTTAAAAAATATACATATATCGAGAAAATACACACCTAAGTTCATAAAGGGTATGGAAAAATCAATGACCTCTTCCCGCTCTGCCGTTATGGTTAGATCCGTGATGGCCAAGTCGGCCCTCTGAAATAAAGTCACTGATAAAGGCTTCACATGTTAACTTCAATAGTAACTGACCCCTTCAACGATTTCCTTTAGCATTCCTGTCGTCGTATTGGTGGACTTGTTAAAGGAACCATAGTCATTGCCACCATCGATGAAGGTGAAGTTGAAGCCGAGTTTTTCGGCCAATTCTTTTATTAAGTCCACTCCGTAGCCCTGATACTGGTCATTGCCAATAAGTGTGTCGATACTCTCCACAATGCTGGCATACGGCTTGGTCTGTAATTAAGATTTAAATTGCTTTTAATTACCTTTGAAGCGCTCAGTTGAGTTTCTGTACAAACCGCCACTGAGATTAAAACCCTATAGGTTTTATTGACCAAAGATCCGTCATCGACGTCATGAAAGGTAACAGCTTGGGGTGGTCGCTGGAACTCGAACTTCTTGCCCTCCTCCCAGGTGCCAACCTTGACCAAGCCCGTCGTCTGCAACTCGATCACATCGAAGGTGAAGCCCTTGCGCACGTTTCCTTCGAAGAAAATGCGACCAGTTATGGTGTTCTCCTTGATCTCCAACTGAAATTGGTGTTTTTAATGGACTCTTAGGTTTATTATTTTTTTTAACTAACCGATCTCATGTAGTTCCTGAAAGTAGATCCATCTGGTTGGACGTTGTCGTGACGCTCGGAGCAGTTGAGCATCTGGGGCTCATAGGGAAGGTTTTTGGTGGTCTCAGCTATGACCCTCACTGCATCGTAAGTTAGCGCCATGGCCATGGTAATAGATGAAGAACCTTTGTAGAGATTTTGGGGGTAAATGGGGCTTTATAGATAGTATTTAAAAGTATCTCCCTACCCTGACCATCTGGCTCACTCTCGCCCAGCTCCTGGTGCAGTTTCTCCACCAGATCGCGAACTTCCTCCTGGTCGGGTGAGAACATCCTAATGCCAGTAATGTTCACCTCGCTGTACCTGTACTCCTCCAGTTCAAAGGTGTGCAGGTCCAGGTTGCCAACGACATAGGTGTAGTCCTCGTTCATAATGCCCACCTGCTGGGCCTGCCGTAGGAGCTCCGCCACTCCTTCGGTGGAGCCAACTACTACGATTCGATTATCCTCCGATTTTCTGATCCGTCTTAGCACTGACTTGTAGTTTCCGTTTAGATTCAAATCGTAGCGTATCACTTTTATAACAGGTCCCTTGATGCCATACAGATTCATGAGGTGGTCCAAGATGTTGAGGTACTCAGCTATGGAAGTTACTAATAAATAATCTATCAAGGTGTTATATATCCTCTATGCAAACCCGACTCGTAGCAGAATATGTAGCGGGACCACTGAAACTCGTTGATAATGTCGTAAAGGACATGGGCAATATCCTCGGGATTCGGATGCAGGTTGAAGCCGTCTGCTTGGGTGCCGCTCCAGGAGAGGTGGGGGTAGATGAAAGGAATGTCCTTGGAGTCACAGACACTGAGGAGATGCGAGGCAGTATGCTTGGCAGATGGCCCGAAAACAGCACCCACTCCGTTCTGCAGAGAATATTTGATAAAAGGTCTTTTTGTTTGCTTTTTGTTTACAAACTCACTTGCATCAGCCGGCACAATTGGCCAAAAGCCTGGACCGAGTTTCCGTAGGCCACCTGCTCCGTCTCGCCCACCAACGGCACTCCCAGCTCATTGTTCACCACGGATATGGCGTGTTCGAAGGTCTGCCGGATCCTATCTGTGGCGTCGTCGGTGATAAGACCTGCATGCTTTGTGTGTTGAGTCGAATGAATTCGGGAGAGGAGTGCTCCGGAGATGAGCACGTTGAGCTCTTTCACTCACCCAGGCGAATGGCTTGACCACCGGTGGAACCGTAGGAGTTGCCTCCATAATACTGACCCCCCACCAGGTCGAGGCAAAGGAATGCCAGTGGAAGCCAACAGAACTGCATTGTCTTTATTTATTAAAGTTTCCTTTCATGCCCCACAGTTTGCTTTTTTTTGGATATTTCTTATTGAGTATATATAGATGTATACGTATATTTTTGGAACACCCACTAGCGCGATGTATGCCCCGATTTTTGGTTCTTTGGCTGGCGAGCGCACATTCCCAACTGATTGGATGCTCATACTTTTCCCCCAAAAATTCCACTCAAAAGTTTTCAAACCGAAATTTTTGAAAAGCTGCTCCAGTGTTGAAAAAATACCACCTCCCTCATCAATAATAGTTTTCAAAGTTTCTTTAATAGTGTCACATTTAATTCGAATTATCACAAACATAAAATTGCTTCAAAAACTAAACTATTGCAAATGAAAAATATAAATAGTTAATAGCTAAAAAAATATATATAGATTTGCAAGTTAATTTTTGGCACATTATCTGTTGCGGTTTATGGGTTTATTGGCCCACTTGATCCTTGGCATATATCTCCGGATAGAGCCAGTCTGCTGATTCCGTCAATTGAAAACTGCAATGTTATTGGATAGATGAGATGGGATAAGTGATATGCCTGTGTGTATGGTCTATGGTGTTGCACTCCAACCCCTTTTAGAATTCCATCTGCCACGCACCAATTGCAATTTTATTGAAAAGACAATTGAAGAAGTTTCTCCCCAACGGCATCTCAAGGCAACTGCTGGGCATAAATCACCATTAATTAACCGACTGAGTGCCACCCAATTGAAGTGCTAAATCGATGTTGGCACAACAATAGTATCTAACATCAGTAACGAGCCACCCCCGGCTCCAATTAGAGCCTCGATGGGGGGCTGGAGGCTGGAGGACTCCCCGACAAATACTCACCAGCTGGCACGCCTCGGTCTTTGGTCTGGTCTGAACTGCTCGGCGCATGTCTCATTAATAATACTCTTAGGCTTAGGCTGCAGCTACCACACGCTGCACTTGTTGGCGGGATTCATGGGTGTGCCCTCCGCACAGCTGAACTCCCGAGCGAAGTCGTAGGAGTTCGACAGAGTTCCAATCACCCGAAAGCGACCCGGGCTGTGTATCGCCGTGTTCAGCTTGTTGCGAATCGCCTCCGGCCGCATGGCCCCGCACCACACTTGGCCAAAGTTGAGAAAGAACAGCTGGGGCCCCGTCATATTCAGCCCGGGCAACATCTCGTCCTGAACCTCATCGGGATGTTCCTTCAGCCAGCGTTTGTAGGCGTGGAAGGCTTGTCTCAACCCCCCATTATCGGCTATGTTCTCACCTGAAATTATACGAGTTTTTAATTAAATCGTTTGTTCTTATGTGAAGACTGCTCGTACCTTGGGTGCTCTCTCCATTGAGGACAATGCCCACCTCCTCGACCGTGTAGTTGCTGTACTGGGCAATGATGCACCGGGCCCGTTCATCGAAGCCCCGAATGGAGGAGTCCGTCCACCACTTGTGAATGTTGCCGTTCCGATCGAAAAGCCTGCCCTTGTCGTCAAAACCGTGGGTCAGCTCATGTCCTATGACCACCCCAATGCCGCCAAAGTTCAGTGACTTGGGGAAGTGGCGGTGGTAGAAGGGTGGCTGCAGAATACCAGCTGGGAACATGATCTGATTCTTGTTACGGCTGTAGTAGGCGTTAACGATGGCAGGAGCTGTCTGCCAGTTCGTCTTGTTGACCCGCTCGTGCAACTTTGCCTGCTCCGTTCGGGCCGTGTGGAGCAGCACATTCAGCGTGTTCTCAAAGTACTTGTCCGGGTGGATCTCTATCCCGGCATACTTGTTGTTCAGCTCAGTTGGGTTGAGGATGAAGTCAGGATAGCCGATTTTCAGGGACATGGCGTTGACTTTCTCCTCGGCCAGCTGTTTGGTGGTCGCGTCCAACCAGTCGGTGGTCTTCAGGATGTCTCGGAAGGCCTGCTGCAGGTCGTGGGTCATCCGCAGCGTGTCCCGCTTGCTGTTGTTGTCGAAGTACCGACTGACGAACATCGAGCCCACCGCCATGCCCATGTTGGTGTTCACCTGGGCGATGCAAACCTTCCACCGCTGCGGACTCTCTTCCCTTCCGAACAGAGCGTGGTAGAAGCTCTGCTTGATGTCGTCGAACCGATCGTCTACATTGTTGATTCGATGGCGTACAAACCGCCACATCATATAGTTGGCCACCATCCGCGGCTCCGTCTCCTGGATCAGGGTGACCAGCTTGCTCATGTACTCCACCGCGTAGATGACCACCTCCTCGGATCCGCTCACCTCGCGATCCTGGAGGCTCTGGAGATAGGCCCTCCACTCGATTTCTGGCACCAACGATTGCAGCTGGTCGAGAGTCATCCGTTTATAGAGCTGTGGATCGAAAGATTCTTCGAGTTAGCTCTAAAAAAATGAAAAATATAATGAAACATTACCTTGGTGACGTTCAGACGCTGCTCTGCAGGCGCCGTAATCCCCGCCAGCTGCGTCTCGAAGTAGACCAGCTCTTGGGCCACCCTTTGGGCATCCGACTTGCTGGCACCCATCTTGTGCATCACTTCGCTCATGTAGCGCTGGTAGGCGAGTAGATACTTGTTATTGGTCGACTGCAGGAAGTATTCTCGGGTGGGCAGACCCAGACCCGTTTGGTCGAACTGCACGATGTTCTCCTCGGAGTTCTTGATATCCGCCCCCACCCACTGAACGATGAGGATGTCGTTGTTGTAGCGCCGCAGAGTGGCGGCCAGGACCTGCCAGTTGAAGTTTGAGTCACTCCAGTCGGGGTCGAGCACAGGCCAGCCGCCCAAGTCCCGGATGAGAGTGTGCAGCGGCTCCAGACCACGCTGGGACAGGACATCGCTATTCACACAGGAACGGTAAAGATTCTTGGCCTTCATTTGGGCATCGTGCTCGTTGCCAGTGGATAGCTGCTCCTCCGGATCGGATCTATCCCTTTGTCGGGCCTGCTGGGCCATCTCCTCCTCCTTGGTTTTGTCGCGGGTGTCGATCAGATGCTTCGTCTTTGCATTATTGGAGAATCGCTTGTATCTGATCAGGACCTGATTAAGCAGACGCCGTCGGCTGACGATGTGCCGCCGCAAACGATCCGCCACCAAGGCGGTTTCTTGGTCCGATCCCACCTCGCCAGCTGCCTCCTCTTCCACCTCCCCCTGCTCGTTGAGCTTGAAGAGCGTGTTCCGGACCTGATTCTTCCGGTGCTCCGACACAGACGCGTGCATTGGCTCATTTTTCTCGAGGAGATTACGCAACACTAGGTCCAGGCTTTCGCGCAACATCTCAAATGTGTCAAAGCCGGCCTTGTCCTTGGGAATCGGATGCAGTTTCTCCCAGTTTCCGCAGGCGTACTTGTAAAAGTCCACGCATGGATCTACCTTGGTGTCCATGTAGCGCTGCATGGTCTTGGCCTGGGCCAGACGGATGCCCTCCCGTGTGCCCTCCTCGTTCCAGAAGCTCTGCAGGGAGGCAAGTGCCTCGTTGATCTGTTCTGAAGGACCCTCGTCTGACTGGCGCTCAGCCTCGCGACGCTCCCTCTGCTTACTCCGCTCCAGCCAGTAGAGCGCCTTGTCCTGGTATCGCTTCTTCTGGCGCTGGTACAGGTCGCCCTCCAATGGCTTGATATCTAGGTTGATGCCGTCGCCAATACATTCACGGGGAATTCCCTGAGGAAGAAAGGAGGTACGCGAATCCTTCATAAGGGTGCTGCGCTCCTCCAGGTCCATGGTCTCTGCCTGACCATATCTGAATGACTGACACCTTCGCGCACGTTCCGCGGCCATAAGCTCTAGCTGGGTTTGCTTGGTCTGCGGGACGAGGAACTCCTCCTGGAGTAGTTCGTTGTAGGTGCTGCCCTCCTGCATCGCCGGTTCGAAGTCGCTGGCATAGACGGGCACTGAGGACTCCCGCCGATCTCGCATCCGCTGTTCACTAAGCTGCAGCGCCGCTAGCATCCCGTCCAGGCGCATGATCAGGATGAGGACCAGGGTCAATGGCAGCATCACCACTGGAAGCAACAAGAACAGTTTGCAACAGGTTAGTCCCGGACACCATTGCACTCGACCCGTCCGCTGATTGACTCCTAAACCAAGCTTAACGCCGCGATCCTTGGTGGATGCGAGGTGCGCGGACTTCGGCGGACCAGGAGCTGGTGTGCCATGGACCGAGGGCATCGCTAGCTTCAGCTGACTGGGGCTGTAGCTGTGGCGACTCATCCCACGGGCGGCTGTAATTGAGGAGCTCGCTGGCCTTTATACTTTAATTAAACGCAATTTTTTGCGCGACGCAGTTGGCGAACCGAACGGGACGTAACCCAAAATGAGAATGGAGGGCCGGCGACCGAAGATCCGTGGACCGGAGAATGGACTGAGCTGGACTGGACTGGACTGGATGGCAGAGAGCAGCGGACGAGTCGCGCTCACATTGCCAACTGAAAGCAACAGATACTTGGGATGCGCAATCACGGCGCGCGTCAAACAATTGAGCGACAAATAGCATCCAGCAACATGCGACTGTTGTGGCAACATCAGCAGGGGGTTGTTATCGTTGCCGCCTCTTATCTGATCCAAGATCCAAAAATACCATAAATACCCATCAAGTAAGATCTAACGAGGCAGGAAATACACGGCGTCTTCTGCCCTGATTTGACCCATAAACCTCAATCGATGCGTTAATACGTCTTTGTGCCTCTGGTTCGGTTAATCAACACCAAAGGCGACACAAAGGCACATCTTTCAGATGGCCCGCCGAAATTAGTGTCATTATCACTGGACTAGCAGTGCCAGGGGCTCATCTGCACTGACCTCTGTCCGAGCACCGTCTAAATTCAATCAATTTAATTTAATTTCACAAAACAATTGCACCGCCCGACGACGGACATTTGGCCACGGGTTACTAGCCCATGTGGATTCAGTCGGTCGAATCTAAGCTCAGATTTTTAAAAATAATTGAGATGTCTATAGAGTATATAGACGGAAGGATATCCAGTATAATCCGAATAGATTTTTAGACATTTTGTATAAAAGAATTTTGATAAGGAGGAGTATTAGTGGTTTTAGTAGATTATTTCCTAAATAGTTTTCGAATAGGACTGAATACATAGGTCTAAAGAATTCATAGATCCCATTGTATTAAAAGAAAAATTCGTTTTATTTTCTATCATTACTTGAACCATAAATTGAAGGCTAAAAAGTCAATAAAAATGATATGTTTATATGTCTGATTGGAGAGATCTCTGTCACAGACGTGCAATTATACTTTAAAACCCTCAATCAAATCAAATAAAAGTATTAAATTTTGCCATGAAAACTCTTTTGATTTATATCAGGTTTTATGTTTTATGTCTAGGTCTGATGTTCATAAAACCTCTCAGATTACTGGGTATTAGAAACCAAGATAAATCTGCCCCATCCGAGACAATTTGGCAATCGTCCCTTTAAGGCCTGTCAGCGACTCGCATAACTCAGCCGTTAAGCCTGGTCATTGAAGTGTAATGGAGATGGCGTCATTGGGTGCCACTAACTACTCCAGTCACACGTGGTCGGGGCGGGGCTGCGAGGGGCGTAATCTGGCACACTATTTAAAGGGAATTAAAGCTCTCCGAGGCGTAACTGTAGCCCAAATTGGCCCATAGAGTGTGGGTGTGCAGGGTGCGGGAATTTCGGCCCGGGTTAGTATTACAAGATTATGCGGGTAATTGGTGGCATGCGATGCCATCTAATGTGCCTGTTCTCCTCTCCCATCCGTGCACCTCTCCATCCTCCTCTAAGCGGTCTCGCTTTGCATATGGCCATTAGGGAAGTCCGACGAGGACGTGGAGTGTGAGGAGAGGTGCTCGAGTGGCTGGAGGGATGGCTTTTGTTCACGTCATGTATGAGTTTCGCATTCATGGACACTGAACACGCACTGGCCCAGGTACAAACATACATATACATATGTGGGAGATGCTCCGCCCCAGGCAAGTGTTTATGTTCAAGGGCCGTCATCGGTGGAAATCGCCATTTGGCTCATATGCTAATTTTACCTCTAAACCATTTAATTAGCGACTATGACCGAGATTATCCGGCAGGTCTGTTTATCAATCTCGCATCACAAAGTGCACCTAGCAATTCTGTTGCATTGCAACTCGTGTTGCATGTGCGTGTACGAGGCACTCTGCCACATTGCCGAACACAAGAGCAAATGTTATGCAATTTGCCAACGCTCCGATGGATTCTAATTTCAATTGGCTTTTGTGTTCACTTGATCTGCGGTTCAAGACCAAATCGGCGCCGAGTGACCTACTGCCACTGCTACTGCCGGCGGTAGTGGCGATACAGACACAGAGATTCAAACACAGATGCCGCATCAGGTTTGCGAGAGGTAAACGAACGAATCGTGAATCAATCAATTGATGTATAATAAATAATCGAGTTCAGCAGGCACATACAGTAGGTTTCAATTCAGCCCAGCCTATATTCGCTTTTGATTACGTTTCGGGGGAGCTCTCGTATTGACAAAGGTTGTCGCCACCAAATTAATTAAACTCTCCATTGTCTAACTTTAGTGACTAGAACACATAATATATATTCTAATCGATTTGTCGTAGCATTTTTACTTTTGATGTATGGTCCATGGAACAGGTTATACGAGACTGAGAAATGAATGAAATTTTTAATTAAATCGGGTGTTTCAAATAAAGATATATGGATGTACTTCGAAAACAAAAAAGTATAAGTCTAATTATTAATATTCAGGGACTAACCTGAGGCTGAAAAACAATCTCTAACTTAGTTTGCAAATCATCGTGTTTCAAGGAGAATTATTTTTATGCCCCCAAGGGAATAAGTTCCATTTTAAAGGTATTATTTCAATAAACTTTAAAACAGTTTTAAATTAAAAAAAAAAACAATAAAAACTCACACTTGAAACTTGCCGTCCCAGCAGACTTCGACACTGTTCGAGTTTTGCGGGATCCCAGGAAACTGCTTGTTGAAACTCAAAACCCAAACTTAAATGGTATTTGGAGCGGTTAGTCCGCTGCGTTTAGTCGCAGGTTTAGAACTGATTTCAGATTTGAGTCGGAGAACGATTTAGCCGCGTTTACCACACAGGCCGGTCGGTGCTGGGCGGTGATGCATCTGCTTCTGGTTATCGCTCCGGGTATTCCACTGAGTTGTACGCCGAGCACAGAGTTGTTTTTAAGGCCGAGGGATGATACACATACATTTCACCAGCCGCAGCTGCTGGGAGACTCTAATTGTCGATTGATCGATGGATCACTAATGGAGGTGATTCAAGCCCAAGATTGGGCACTCACCTGTCCTGGGACAGGCTGAACACTTGTCTCACTTTTTTTTTCCACCAGAGAGCCGATGACGTTTGTGGCAAAGCCTATGAGGCCAAAACACTTCACTCATTGCGTGTTTCCCGCATATAATTCACACTCATGTAGGTACCATGCACTTATAATGTATGTTGTCCGTGTCACAATAAAAATGCTAATTGAATTCATCGGGTATTGACAACTCCATTGGACAGTGGGACAGTCGGACAGTCGGCTGTTATTATTAATTAAAATCCCACTACAGATCATAAATCATTGGAGTTGGCTTACAATTGTTGCCGGCTGACGGGAACATTTCAATTACATTCTCATTTGCGGACCACACCTGCCAATGTCCATTGCCAGAGAATCAATTCACAAAAATGTAAATATTTTTTTATCACTTCACTGAACTTTATGGCACCTTTGATTTGGCCCTTTAATTAATTAATTTTGGCTTTGGTTGGTGGCTCCATATTATAATTCCCTTTACGACTTCTTCCATATTCATGGCGGATGTTTATGGCAAATAGCCATTTTAATTACTTTACGGGTCAAACAATTTCGTGCCGCTCTCGTTTAGTGCATTTCCATTTCACTAATGCATTTCCACCAGCGTCGCGGTCTCATTTATTAGTATAATTATTTGCGAAACCGAGCCGTCAGCGTCCAAAGAGTCCCGTGTTTGGACTGAAACCGAAAGCCAGCCAATGGAGCCTGGAATTTCATAAAAAGCATAAAGGGGACTATAGCTGTGGCGGCCATAAATTTTGCTCTATCGATCATTGTCAGGCCGGGAGATAATTTGCAATAAATCTGAGCGGTTTTTTAGAATTCGCAAAAGCGAAAACTGCATTAAAGCGACTAGACCACCACACAACATAAATTAGGATAATTACAATTGCACCCACAAGTGCCATTCGAGCTCGGTCTGTCGCAGTTTGTTGTCTCTTATTTGTTACTTTTTTATTTTTAAATTTGTTAGTTTTTTTTTTTGCATTTGATCGCCCCGGGAACGGTAAGAATTTTGATTGCATAAACAGCAAAAAAAAAAAAAAATAAAATACACAACGCTCGCCCGTTGCTGGCAGCGCGAATGGAAATGAAAATACAAAACTGCAAGAAAATCCAATATCCGAATGGGTCGTATTTGAAAATTAGCCAAAAAAGAATTACCAACCGTGCCAATTACAACAACAGCTTCGTATAGTGTACACAATTAGGAGACTCGGGAAATGGCGGCAAATATTTGCCAACTCCTTTTGGCCGGACCAGATTCATGTTTAGCCAAAATTAGTTGGCCAAGCTTGCATTTTTCTGGCCAGTAAACTTAAAAAGGTGCATGCAGAAAAAAATCACCTAGTAGGTATTAAAATTTAATATTAACTAAAATAATTATTGAAGTTATAGGTTCTTTATTTTGTTTTAGATTTTATTTCCAATTTATGACTTAGGTTATCATAGAAAGTGTTATGTTTAATATATATTAACTTTTGGTAGTATAATCTAGTACTTATGGGGCTTAAGATAAATTATAATTAATATTTTAAATACAATTCAAAATTAAAATAAATAATACAATTAAAATAGGATTAAGAGACAAAATTCAATAAATTATTAATTTTATAATTCTTTTTAACTTAGTAATAGACGTTCAATTTCAATTCCACACCTTATAAATCTAAAAAAGCTATTGATTTGGTTAAAAAATATTTTAAAATTTTATTAATTTTTTCCCAGTGTATATTCCGGAGGCGGAGTGCGTTGGGTGAGCACTGTTCCCGCAGCCAAAACAAAATCAATTAAAACGAATCGCTGAAGCAAAGTTCCAACTCCGACTGGGGCTCATTCATCCGTGACTTTGCACTTTGCCGGCATTTGAGATTGCGGCGCCTGCACAGTGCCATGCAGGTTCCAGGCCAGACCAGGCCAGGCCGGGCCAGCCCAGACTTGAGGCCAGGCTAGACCAGACCCGGGCAGACCACCCGCCTGCGTCTGGCGCTCCCAAGTGCCGCACAAGTGTTGCGCATGCGCGAAGGTGTTTGCTGTCTGGCATTTGATATGCTTTATATTGTTTTGCATGCCGACTTCAAGTGGCTAATGCTGTTGCTGCCTGTAGTGCTGTCTTTGGCTAAATTGCAAAAAGCCCGGCTTAAGAAATTGATATGAAAATGTGTCGGTTAACTAATTCGGAGCTTAAGAGAAATGAACCGCAAAGGACTAGCGGCCAATTAAAGTTAGTTATTGCATGGCACGAGCATTCCCAGATAGCTAAAAAGTTGGGCAATCTTGCCAGACTTGGAGTTTCCATTGATCTTTTTTATAGTTTTGGTTTCTGTAATTTTTTTGGTTTATATCCACGCACACTTAATTCTCACGCACTTGGCATTGACTTTCAATTACTGGCCTACACGAATTCCCGTTAAGCGGGAAACTGCAAGACTGGTTTAGACGCTTTTTTGTTCATTTATTTTGGCGGTGTCCCTGAGATTGCGTATACGCAGCGGTGGCCGAACACGCATGCGCCCGGTGTGTCTCGCCGGGTCGTGTAATTGTGGTTGCGGCTTTTGTTGGCTGCAATTTGCCACAATTGTCAGTGATGTGGTTGACGTGTTGCAATACGCCCCGGCCTGCACTCAAATCGGCTTAATTCCATTTGATTTGTTTCGATTGGAGTGGCAATTTAATTTTTCTTTCTGACAGACTTTCACACTCGCTGTGCCAACACTACGTTAAGTATCGTCCAGTGATTGTGCTAATCGATTGCCGCACCACCGGATTATGCAAAGCGATTGCCGACTAATTAGTCCGAGAGACAGTTAGTGGGAGCCTCTGTTTTGCAATTACCAGGAATCTGAAAGGGATAGTGAATTCTTTCAGTCTGTCAGTCTTTCAGTTTTTACTCTGCCATAGCCATTCTGCGGTCGCCCTTTGTAGTTTACCTTTGAAACTTGCTCGGGACATGCCTTTGCGAGTTAGGTTAATTAGTTTTTATCCTTTCAATGTCATGAACTTGGGTGCTTGGTTTCCAATTAGCTGCAGTTCATGGAAGTGTCGGGGCAGGTTGCTTCAAAGCTACCACCCCACGCCTCCAAGACACAGCTCACTTTTCCGCCGAGCTAATTAGCCTTGAAACCGACCCGATCAATCAATTGAAAAGTTTCATTCGAGTGACACGGGACCTGACCTTTGTAACTTTGTTGCGTTTTGTTTTTGTTGTTATTCGGTTGACATCTCAGCAGAAAGCCCCAAAAGCATTCGTTTTTCGGAGATTTGAAAGTAAGACATGCGGCTGTCAGATCTGGGATTTGACAGATGGATAAAAGCCCCCCTGGAATCGAGGAGTCGAATCGATGATAATGCCAGGGGTCAGCATTAGACTAACGGTTTCCTGCGTACCCCACAAGTGCCCCGCCCATTAATAATGGAGAGGTGTCACTAAACATAATTTGGGTTTTGTTACGTGAGACAGTTCTCCGGGATGAGCTCGATTTGATATATTGGGTCTTAGAGCTCCTAAGCCCACTTTGATATGAGCAAGGACTCGCTACAAAAAGTAATAAATTACGACTTTTCTAGTCCTGGCTTTAAATTTTTTTTATAATCTTCCACTTTTGATAGAAGCTCTTTATGACTTTTTCGGAGGAATAAACTATATATGCTCAGGTAGTTGACTCCTCATCCTAAAACTTTATGGCACTTGCCTTTAATGCCTAGTTAACAACGAAGTTCCCAACTCGCCGTCCAGGCAGTTGTTTACTTTGTTGGCCAACTTTATTTTCACCCGGCTGACATCGCACGTATACTCCAGTTGGGTGGTCAGTTTGGATTTTTAAGGTCTCGTTTTATGCATGAGGTTTAGCCTCAGCTCCAGATTGTCATGTCTGGCTTCATATTTTTTCGCGTTTGGTTGGGGGGTGAGCCTTAATGGCAGGGGTCCATTCGCTCGGGTGCACTTTATGGTCATGGTGGGGTCCCGATTTTGGGTGTGTGGCAGATTTCGTGGCGGATTGCGGGATTGCTGGATTGCGGCCTGATGACGATGACTGTCATGCGGCGGATTTTAGTTGTTAGCAAATGGAAATATCAAATTCGGAGGCCTTCGTGATTGTGCGACATTTTGGGGCAGGACACGTGTGTGTTTTTGTCAGCCGAAAGAATCCGGTGGGTGGGGTTCCGCGGGCAACCTGCCACACACACAGTTGGCGGACTAACTACTCGTTGCTGCCGGCACAGATGTTGCAAGTGAACAAAAACTAGTTTGTGGCGTGTCAAATTGCTGATAGCTGGATGCAGCTCGAAACACTGTTATGCTGGCCAGTTTCCAACTGGTCCATTAGATCGCAGCTAGCCCATAGTAGATGGAGGATGTTGGCTGCCAGATACCGCTGAGAACCCTCCCACGCCGGGCAACTGCACCCAGTTCTCAGCTCCCAGCGGCATCCCAACGCCCAGTCCCCTGACCCAAGCCCAAAACTCGAAAAACCAATCCACATTCGCTCCGCCGGTTTCCAATCAATCATTTTCCGTTCGCGCTGCGATCTGAGAAATTTGCAATTTAATTTTCTGCTGGCTACGCCCGCAACTCTGGGTTGGTTAACCCCACCAGCGTTCTGCCAATTAGCCGGCTATGTGACAAACCAGCTACAGATACAGATACTCGGAGGCACACAGATACGGATACTCTACCGCCGATCATTTGCCAACTACGCCCTAATGATATGGTTTCCACCCGCCCACTCTGGCCATAATTTTCGTTGGCCGTAATTTCACGTTAGGGTGGCCCCTGTTGATGGAACGAAATTGAATTGAATTGTTCCGACGGCCACTCTACTTGAAGACATTCAAGCCAAATCCAGCAAGAGTGCCCCCTGATCTTGCTCGGCCGATTGATCATGGCTGGCCATTCAAGATTCGATTAGAGCCCGATTCGATGGTAGCTGCCTTTTGCAGTTTGCTTTACATTTTATCTGTGGCAATAATTGAAGCCAATTAAATTCATAAATTTTAATGATTTATTTTAGCTCTGCACGCTTAGCGCATTGAATTAATTCTTGAATGGCGGAGAACAGGGTGTTTGTTCTCAAGTATGTTTTTAAACTTTGTTTTATTTAAAGATATAACATTAATATGACATTCTTTAGATGTTTCTATTTAGAGGTAACTATTAAAATAGGGCTTTTAATAAAATTTAATAGTGAGGTGAAGAAATCGAATTCTTAGAAGCAAAACACCTTGTAGGTAGGAAGTGTTTCTCGCACCATAAACTTATTTGTCTTATGGCTAACAACTGGCGAAGCAATTAACATTTTTAATTCACCGCAAATATTTGAAGCAACAGTTTGTGTAAGAACAAAAAATCTAGCAAAAAACCTGACAAAAAAATCAGAATCCTATTAACAATTGCTATTGCTCTATCGCCTTCAATTAGCCATTCCCAGAGGGCTGTTACACCCGCGAGCGCTCCGATTGCATCCGCTTGGCCAAAAGTCACTCATCGCTTCACTGCACCGGTGGCCAAAGCAGAGCAGACCGTCCAAATGGCCAGCAAGTTATAGCCAAACCGACTGACTAAAGAATTTCAATGCCAAAATGAAACCATGGGCCAGGTGATGAAAAAGTGCTATAAAAGAGAGATCTAAGATAAATGTCTATATTGATGAAATCTTCAAAAGGTGCCTCTTCAATAATAAGTTAAACTTTTCATTTGCAAGCTTTCAAGAATTTTAATGTACTGGTCTTCTTGGCTGAATATATGGTGCATTATTTTTTTCAAACATTTACAGTTGAAAAGTATATACGCCTTATATAGCCTCTTATTTAAAAGAAGTGGTATGAATGTCAATATCTTTGCTAATATTCTTTAAGACGAATTACCTTTTAGAATTTTAAGGTTTATTTCTTATAGATATTTATCAAAATTTTCTGATGAGTATTATCCCCATAGTCTTATAAAATCTCTGATTTTACAATATGACATCGAACCATAAGGATCTTTGTCCACCTTCTTTGACTTCTTAAGAAGTCTCCCTCCAAACTCTTTGAATCAAAAGTCGAGTCCTTGATCACTATTTTAATAGCTTTACATCAAAATTATAAAGGATATGAAAAAACATTTTGTTCCACTGTTCAATGGCTCAGTGATGCGTGATCAGGTTAGAAGGCATCGTCGATGGTGTTGCCATGCTAATTCCGATTGCAATTGCGATTGGCCAAACCAAGCCAGTTTTTTCTTGCCGTTGCGTCACGCCATGAAGAATTTTATTGTCTTACGGGCAGAATATTAAATATTAATTATCATTAATTGCCAACGCCAGAACGAGATCAGAATGCATTTGCCTGGCACCCAGTTTAATTATGTTGTTTAACAGCTAGTTCAATTAATTGAACATGATTTAGAAATGTGTTCCATCGGAAGGGGAATATGGTTCCATCGTCACACCTGCCCTGCGAAGGTGTAATTGCACTGCAGATGCAAATTTGCTTTTCCTGCCCCCTAACAGTAAATAACAGCAATTAAAGCAAAGCATTGCAAAGCCAGGCAATTTATCAAAAACTAAAAGAATCTATTCGGGCTGGCAGTCACCTCGATTTGCATACACAGTCGAGTATGCAAGCCGATAAAAATCAACAAACAACCACAGAGGAGGTTCTGGCCGGCCTACGCCCACTCGAGACATTCGCACAATTGTTGCCAATTTTCAATTGTTTAGACATATCTACAAATCCCCAACTCTGAAGGGGCTCTTCAAAGCTAACGGAGACACAGAAATAGGTTTAAATGGTTCGTAGCCCCAAAGACAGTTTGGTTGTGGCATTGGAACGTGCCACACAAACAATGAGTCAGCTGAAGTGGCAAGCACTATTAATAATTCTTTCGGGTTTCGGAGTGAGTCATCCCGGCGTATGCGTTATATTTTACGATTATGTTATGGCCAATGATAGTTTATGGAATTAAGAAAGCCATCTGAAACAACTTAGCTCGTAAAGTCGAGTAATGAAAGCAGAAATATTGACTAGCAGAATTTCTAATTTATATACCACGTACACTTTAAAGCGATTGGAAACGCATTTAGATAAATTGATTCTGATTTTATAATACGTGTTATTACAAGCTAATTAGTTAATACCCGCTCTGATAGAAATCAGAATTTATATACCCGACTCCCGGGCATGTAGCGCAGCAGTAATTATAGTTCGCAAAATGGAGCTGGATGGAGACTGGCTGAAGGTGGGCAGATCGCCTCACAAATGTGTGGATTGCACTTGAGCCAGTCAGCTAGGCAGTCAGCCAGCCAGTGAGCCAGAGACCCAGAAAGCCAGCCCACAGCTGTCGACAGTGGGCCGGGCTAATAAAAAGAAAACAAAAGTGGCACCGGGAATATAATTTATAATGTTGCGCATTCCACAAAAATGTCAAACACGCCCCAAAACAATCGCCCGCCCGCAACACATGCATGAAAAAAAAAAAAATGGTACAAAAGCGGTTGATCTTTCATCTCTTAAGGCCTAGTTCTTGTCAAGTATATTCTATCGACAAATAGAATTTTTATATTTTCTCATATTCCCACATCATTAAATTATATTTTCTAAATATTTACTATATTTATATATATAATAAATATAATTTATTAAATAAAATTCCCCGTGTAGGAACTATGAGGGGGTGAGTTCAAAGAGCCTTTTTTGCATTTGGTTTATTCAAAATAAATTGGCGGCAAGCGAGGCAAATTAAGTTGCCGATACAAATGTGTGGATTGTGGCAGTGCCACATGCAACAAATACCACACATGCAACTGCAACTCCGACTCCAACGATGGCGCTTATCGAATGCAAATAATCAAAGGCAGTCAAAGAGTGCACTCATTATGGAACCGTTTTGGCGGTGTATCTGTATCTGTGTATCTGTGTGGTGCAAGCTGCAGAGGTAAACAATAAGTGTGTAAGTGCAACATCAAGATTGGCGAACAGCAAAGAAATGCTGCAACATGTGGCAACAGGGGCAGTGGCCAAAAGTGGATAGAAACTCAATTTTTCTTTTGTCTTTTTCGATTTTTCCGCTGGCTTCTTTGGGCCGTGCTCTTGTTTTTATTTTTTTAAATTTGCAAACTTTTCGTTTTGTTTTTCCGATGCAGTTCAATGATTAAAGAGGCATACGCCCAGAAATTGGCCAGAAAGTCAGCTAGACAGCCAGCCAGCCGCTTTTCGATATTTTGCTGCTCACTTTTGCGGCTCACATTTCGTTATGGTGGCATGTTGCAAGCTCGGCTCGCTCGGTACTCGGTAGAATTTTTTAATTTGATCGCAGCAGGTCTTGGGCGGGGCACTTTTGGGCAGCTTTTCCTTTTCCTTTGTTTTTGGGTTTTGTCTTTTTGGAAAGGCACTGACCGATAAGATCACCCCCTCAAAACAAGACTAATCCCAAAACCCAAAATAATGACTGCTAATTGTTCGCGGCTCAGAAGCGTTAGAGTTAGTCGAATTACGCGGCCAGCAATAAAAGTATCTTGAAGATCGAAAGCAAGGTCATGGTAGCTATTTTTTTTTTTTTTTTTTTTGCTTTGACAAACGCAGCGGAGGAAGTATTCGAACGCACACACCTCCAGTGAACTGGCAACATGTTGCCAATGCAACACCAGCAACAGACTGCAGCAGCAACACCAACTGCGCTCTCTTTACGATTGATACACATTCTTCGGCTTCGGTTTGAATTGCGGCTTACACTTCGGCTTTGGCTAAAACCCGCTTCGAGCCGCGATTAACGTTGTAATTCGATTACTCTTGTAGCGCATTGTTCTGCCTGTGCTCTCGTTGCTCTGGTTGTTGTTGCTGGTGGAGTTGGCAATGTTGCTGCCGTTTCTTCAGCTTCTGCCTCTGCTGCTCCAGTCTCCGTCTCCGTCACCGACACCGACACCGACATCGGGGATCGGGGATCGGCGATCTCGGGCGGTATATATTAGGGCCACCAGCCAGCAGTCAGCACAGTTCGTTAACAGTCCTAGTCGTGGTTCTAGGAGGTTCAACCAGCGTCCAGCGACCAGTGCTAGTGTCGTGTCGTGTGTAGTTAGTTTTCCGTTTATATCCCCAGTGTATTCCCCGTATTCCTTTCGAAGCTCAATAGTGTGATCAACCAATAAAGATGAAGCCATTTGTAAGTATGCGCCAAAAAAGGATATAAAGGATAGCAGTAAAGGCAAAGGACTTCCAGTTAGTGACAGTTCATTGAAAATGTTTTTGCAGTTAGGGAGTATTTGAAAGGATAATTTTAAAGATATTCTTTTGAACTAATAATGCTTATTTATGTATTATTATTCCAATTAGGATTATAGATTATCAAATAAAATAAACTGACAGCAAAAATATTTTAATAAAGCCTATTAAATGGCTTTATTTCGCAAATATACTTCTTGTGCAGAAAATAACAATAAATTCAAGCAATTCAGAAATTCCTGCCATTTTTGTTCCATTTAAAGTTTATTCTTTTAAACCCCAAACAATTGCCAATCTGAGATTTATGGATGTGCATCATCAGACCACAAAAATAACAATTCAAATTGTTGCCTTTATTCTTTGAATTTCTCAGAGAATGTTTCTGACAAGATTATAGTTGTCTCTGTTATTTTGCATCTCACCATGCACCTCAATTTTATTCATTTAAACTCGAAATTCAATCGAAATACCACCTGTTCTCCTGGCAATATGTATCCTTCAAGCCACTCGAGAGTCAATTTTTGGCAGTCCATGTCCGTATGTCCGAATGCCAGACATTCCCAGCATGTCATGCTAAGCAAACCACCCAGAAAACCATCAGTTGCCGTCAAATGCTGTGTGCGAAATCCCGTTGATAAGCCGTTGACATGTTGCATGTCCGACAGTTTATTTAACCGCTTTTCCACACCCATCCACATCCACTCCCCCACATGCCCCCGTCTAACACATAATATCGTACATAATCGCGCCACATGCGGTAATATCTGCGAATTGGCCGAAACGAGTATCTCGGAATCGAATCAAACGGTTGCGCTTCAGAGCACTCGAAGACTCAAAGAAAAGCATTGGAAAAAGTGGAAAGATGTGTCTTTTGATGTGGGGCAGTGGTAGCAATGGAAAGCGAGAGGAAAAACATTGCAGCAAGCGAAGAAAGAAAAGCGAAATGTCTGTAATTAGGTTACCAGGGCAGGCCAGTAAGGCTAGTGGAGCTCTTAGGCTCTATGTGAGTGACACTGGCGATTAAAGATTTTGGGAGGAGCTATCTTTACGGTTACCTTACGGGTAATTACCCAGTCATGATATAATATTTAATGGTTATTACCTATTTCCTATGTTAAAAAAAAGAGCTTAATGTCTCAGTTCTCAAACATAATCTAAAACATAAATAAAATAAAATAAATAATGTATTAAATATTTATAATCTCATTTATAGTTGATTGCCGCCGCGCTGCTCGTCTCGACAGTTTCCGCCTCCTGGCACGGAGCCGTCTCCACACAGTACCAGCACCTGGATCCCCACAGCCATACCTACTCCTACGGGTACGCTGATCCCAACTCACAGAAGCACGAGTCCCGGGGTCATGATGGCACCACGCACGGCTCCTACTCCTACGTGGACGGGCATGGTCATGTCCAGTCCGTGTCCTACACCGCCGATCCCCACCACGGTTTCAACGCCGTAGGCACCAACCTTCCCAAGGCTCCTCAGGTGCATGCCCCTCTCTATGCTGCCGCCCACGCCGCCTATGTGCCCTACGCCCATGCCCATGCCCACGGACCCATCCACATCCCAGTGCTGACCCACGGAGGAGTTCCCGTTGACACGCCCGAGGTACAGCACGCCAAGGCTGCCCATGCCGCCGCCCACGCCGCTGCTGCCCACAACGCCGGCCACCATCTGTACAAGCGATCGATCTACGGCGGTGGCTGGGCCTACGGGCAGGCTGCCCATGTCCCGCTCACCCACGGCGGAGTGCCAGTAGATACCCCCGATGTGCAAGCCGCCAAGGCCGAGCACTACGCTGCCCACGCCAAGGCCCTGGGTCATGTGGCCCACGCCCATGGAGCCCCAGTTGAGACCCCTGAGGTTCAGCACGCCAAGGCCGCTCACTTCGCCGCCCATGCTGCCGCCCGTTCCGGCCACGCCATCGCCCCGATCTCGCACGGCGGCTACCACGTCCCGGTGATCCACAACGGAGTGCCCGTTGACACCCCCGAAGTACAGCACGCCAAGGCTGCCCATTACGCTGCCCTTTCGCAGGCTTCCGCGCACGGTGGCGCCTCTCACGGATCCTGGGACGATGGCCACTATGACGGTCGCTGGGAGGGCGGTCACGCCAGCAGCCATGCCAGCAGCTACGCCGGCGGCTACTCGCACAAGGGACCCATCCACATTCCGGTGATCCACAACGGAGTGCCCGTTGAGCCCGCCGAGGTGCAGCACGCTCGTGCCGCGCATCTGAACGCTCTGGCCGCCGCCAGCCATGGCGGAGCCGGACACGGTGGATACTACGGTGCTGGTGCCGGACACGAGGACGATGGCCAGTACCACGCGCACTACGACCACTACTAAGATGGGATCCATCTCTGCCCAACTGACTACCGAAGCCAACTATGCGTATGCGTGATGTGCGTTGCGTATACGCCATGTGACTATATTGCAGCATATCTATCCACTCTTCTGTCTTCTATCTCTTTATAATCTATCTATCTGTGAACTACACACATTCTCCTTACACACTTGCGGAAAACTGAAACTACACACGGGAGATTGAAGCCGCCGGATGACGGCTTCCTTGCCCGCTGATTTTCACTCGAGCTGGATCTCTGGTCCAGTCCCAACACACATAATCCTGCAACTCTCTCTACTCAACTTTCCTTTTTACTATTCTTCTATGAATCCTGCTATTCTTCTATGACTTTTATTGAGGAACGCTGTACGAGTATGTTGTAAATAAATGTTGTAATCTTTTTGTATCTGACCAGATATGAATCTTTATTTTATACGAAACTGCAAACAGACAAATAAACTGCAAAAATGTATTTGATCACAAAAATAATTGTTTTTATTTTTCCATCTAAATGCAAATAAAAGGGCTCGACTTTAATGTTATTGGATTTGGAAGCAGAGTGGGATTTAATAAATTGAATTTTTTTAAACGAGTTAACAATGAAAGATATATTTTAAAAATCTTTACATCTTTGTGATTTAATCCGATTGTAATAAATTATAAAATTGATAATTAACTACTTGATTTTTGTTTACTAGAATATCTTTCATATCAAAGCTCTCTTTGTACAATTTATGAAAAAATAAATAACATAAAAAAATTGAATAATTTTAACTGAAAATGGACTTTTACTATTTTATTTATTTTTCTACCCGTACATTTATTTAAATCCGAAAAAAAATCACTTTATATTCTGTTTATTGATTTGTCATATTAATTAGAGGTCTTCCTGCTGGCCCTTGTATCTGGCAAATTCCACTTAACTTTCCTGCCTTTTCGCCCCAAAGCTCTTGTCCATGTATGATGCTGTTTTCTGGGCCAGACCTCCAGCCACCCACTCCCTGGCCCAACCACCCAGTCTCCCAACTTTGACTGCATTGACAGAGGGGAAGCGTTTGAAAGGAACATAAATATTTGCAATGCAACGATTGAAATTTGCATACACACACTTGCTGGCAGTGGTTGAATGAGTATGTGTGATATGTGGGAATGCCGACAGCGAGGGCGTTGTGAGCTTGGTGGTAGGGGGCGTGGCCGGAGCAGAGGGTCGCTGCTGCATGTGGCATGACACAGAGAGTGAACAAACAATCAATCAATGCGGTATGAGTCTTGTATTTTTTGTCCTGTCCCCCAGTGCCTCAGCCGCTTGCAGAATTGAGTGTCTTATGCGGAGAATGTGTCACCCAGCTCTCCAGCTTTTAGTTTCCAACTCCCAATTCTCTAGGCTCTGGTTGACTTGAACTATGGCCAGAAAGACGAAGTTGAGCAAACAATTTGTGCAAATAGATTCCCGGGCATTTGTCGAGGCTGGAAAGTCGATTCGAAATTGAATATCGTAAGTGCCCCATGTACGTCCACATAACTCTCCAAAAAGCCTGACGGGGAGCCATAAATTTAAGTATAACCTTTTGGCCCAATCTTTAACCTTGCTGCTGTTTTATTAGGCACCCCGAAAGCCTGGCCCAGGCAACTAATTAAAAATTAACAACCCACCGTTCGCACGCAAAGGTCACACTCGCTTTTCCCCGCCGAGGAAAATGTGGGCAGCGATTTTCAATTTTCCACGCATAAACCAGAGGGGCGGGAAGTGGGGGGTCACCCTAAGCTATAGCTAGCCCCTCGTCCAATATGGGATTGTCCATCTTTGTATCGTAAATTTCGGGACGCCTTGGGAGGGGTCGCCGCCTCTCGCTGGCAATTTAATTAAGCATGCATTGGCATTTGGATTTACGAGCAATTGTCGGCTAACGGTCTAAAGTAAGTGAAATCAGTTTCAAAAATACACTTGTCTACACGGAGCAAAAGAAATGGAAGTTTTAAAGAATTATTTTAATGGGTGTATTATCCATTATTGGTGTGTTCATATATTTTGTTGTGGTTATGTTATGTTAGTCAGAATAATGAATAATGTTTTAGAAATTAAAATTTATAATTAAAAATTGTTTATAACTAACCTTTAGTTTAAACTTTAAATGGTAAGTTTATTTGTGCCGGTTTAATATTTTTCTATATAAGTCAGCAATATCTTATTTAAGGGGGTCATTCCGTGTGAGGAGTTGAAGAGCTAAAATTTTAATTAGAATACAATACTATAATTTTGATAGTAAATTTGGGCCATTATCCATTGTATATGATTCCATTTCATGTTCAAATATGTATACATTAGAATTAAGAAACATTTTTGTAAAATTATACCTTTATTTTTAAGTTTAAAAATCAAAATAAAAATAAATCACATTATATACCAATTGATATAATTATTTTTGCCGGTTTCTAGCAACGACCTTCAGGGCAGGTGGGGCAGGGTAAGTGGCGAACTCAGTGCTTCGGTTGCTGACCCGACCGTTAATTTAATTACTCGTCATGCAGCGCATAAAAGCTGAAATTGTCCGAACTAATCGCTGTGGCGATTGTCTGTCCACAGTTCAGAATATTTGGCACCCAGAAAACGGTAGCAGTCCGAGCGATCGAACCTGAACGACCGCCCAGCTAGCCGCAAGTGTTGGGGCGTGGTCGGTTGCAGTCAAAAGTGAATGTGCAACAACGGCATTGCTCTCGTGTTGTTTCTGGCTCAACTAATTTTGGCCAAACAATATTATTGCAATTGAAGGCATTCATTTGCAGCCGGCAGCTCACCTCTCTCATTTCTGAAATTTTATTGGGAATGAAGAATTCCATTTGCATTTGCCGAGATTGCGTTTGGAAGGCAATTGGGGGAAACCGAGCCTGTGGCCAGTTTGTGTGGCATTTGGCCCAGAGCCCTCCGCCCAGATTTCTTGGAGCCGTTAAGAAAACAAAGCTGTATGCCAAGTCTATGACTTGGCTCTCGACACTGCTGTTGTCTTTATTTTTGGCATCGATTTTCGTTGTGGGCGTTTTTGAGGTGCATTTTGCATATTTCTGGTCAAATAATGGCTTTTATGTTTTGCATCAATTTAATTTATGGTTGAGGCGTTAATTTATGGCCTAATTGATCTGATTTGAATACATGTTGCAATAGCAGGAGTGTTGAAATATATTGGTAATTGCTATTAACTATAGGTGTAGTTTATCGAGGATTCGAAATTTATTTATGCGGGAATAGTGCTCTCTTAGATACTTTGTCGTAGCAGCCTGTTCATCCTCCACGTGAGCCTTACATTTGAGATACATTTTTATTTTTCTCCAGGAAAATTGTTGCAACACATACGGCAAAGAAGCAATCATTGTTGCAAAGTGGAGATAGTGCAGCGTGCAAAATTCGATTTCCAGCTTATCGCACAATTTTCCGCAACAAAGTAAGCGACATGAAAAGGATAATAAAGAATCCTAAGAGAAAGGCACTCGACCTGATAGAGAAACCCTAAAACTAAAGTGCAGATGCGGAGTTTTTTGAATTGCAATAAGTGGTCAGTTGCGAAAGGGTAAAGGTTAGTCCTGCCCTGACCTTTTTGGCCAGTCCTTCGCGAAACTGAAAGTCACTGCCGGCCCACGCACATCATGCAAGGTAAATACGCATATCAATTTTGGGTTTTTCCATATTGGCTGGCGGGTATTTATTTGTGTATTAGCCCTGGAACTGATTGGCATACAATTAGCATTTTGCCCTGAAAACTCGACTAGTAAAGAGCATATGTAAATGGCAGTGCCTACTTTCGGGCATAATTTATGCACCGATTCCGACCTGACATTTGAAAGCTGCTGTCAAGCTTTTTAGAAACATTTAGAAACACGCCTCGGGGTCAACCCCGCTTTAATATTCATTCAGTTTAAATTTAGAACTCCCTCCCACATTCAGGGGCGAAAGGTAAATCCCATCCGATTTTCATTAAACAAGCATATTTAATGTTGAAGGGTTGGCTGACCTTCGGCCTTCTGCTGGCAACGTGTAAAGTCATTAAACATTCAAACTGTTTGCTTTGTAATCGAACTTTAATATTCGTTTGCCTTAGCTTAGATTTAATGTTGGGTCCAAAAATATTGACTAGCTGTGGACTACGGATAACTAGTTGAACTTCCGAAAGGGATTAAGGCACATAATGGCAGGGGCTTCTAGGCCACGTGACTGGAAAGGAAAGGATATGTAGAAGCCTTACAGGTATCTGGATTAATTACTCACATTAAATTGTTCTCCCAAACAGGAGCAGGTACTAGTACCGCCTGGAGAGGAATCACAGCAGGGGGCGATGCCGGCTGGGGCGCAGCTCCTCCGGCTCCTCCCCCTCCGCCGGCGCCGTTGCGTGCTCCCTTGCCCCCCTTGCCACCTTTTCCGCCCTTCGAGCCGTCTGGCCCGTCAGGACCATCGGCTCCGTCGGCTCCATCTTCACCGTCTGGCTGTGCTCCCGCCGGGCTCGGGGCTCCTGGCTGTCCATTTTCTCCGCTCTGGCCAGAGGTGAGTGTTCCGCCGCCCCCACCGCCTCCGCCACCACCTCCACCACCAGCACTACCACCGCCTCCAGCTCCACCGGCACCTCCAGCTCCCCCAAGGATTCCACCCGCTTGTCCCGCCTTCCCAGCCTCACCAGCTCCACCTGCCTCGGCGGGAGCTGGAGGTGCCTCTTGCGGAACAGCACTTCCTGCGCTGGAGGTAATCAGGGCAGGGGCCGGTTCAGAGTCGATGGAGCCGACGCTTCCAGAGCCAGACTGGGTCAATTCGGGGTCCACGTACTCTCCCTCCAAGCCCGGCTGGGGCTTCCATAAGCCATCCTCCGCACTCGAGGGTGGCTTGTACGAGCCATCATCGTCTGGAGGAGGCGGTGGTGTCTGGACGAGTAAAAGCACTGGTGCTGGCTGGGAAATCAAGAAGGTTCCAGCCCCCGGCAAGGGCACCACGTGGGTAGCTCCCTCCTCGAAGTAGTTGATGGCCAAAAGGCCCAGTAAGAGTAACTACAAAACAACGTATTGACTAAGTAATCCGAAGTAATTAACTCCTAAACTCACCAAAGTCGTCCGCATTTCTTTTTCTTAGTCCTGGGTCCAATCCAATCCCTTCGAGACTGTGCTGGACTGATGCCACAATGGGACTGACTCGGTTGGCAATGCCCTAGGCCGGCTTTTATACTCCGGCTAGCCGAGATCTCTGATTAATTACTGGCAGCGGCAGCAGCATCGGCTTGTTCTATACTTGGAAGCTGCTGCCACTTTGCATGGCAGTTGCATAAATCAAGTGCTACCAACGCTAATTGCACCAACAACAATTACGAGACAATGATCTGGTTAATGTGTGTAATGTTCACAATAAGTCCCAGCCAAGTACATGTTAAAACGCAGTTGGTATTACACCTGAACTTGGCCTCTTTGATTGACGTTCGTCCGGCGGCTGCCCTGCAAGAAGCCAAATAGGGAGTTGGCCAGAAACTCTGTTTTAATTGAAGACTTGAAACAAGATTCTAATCTATTTCCTTTTTGAGTTAAAAATGAGTTTAAGTTGCAAGTAGTTTTCATAGTTTTTAACCATTTCAAGTTAACTGAATACCTTTATTTTTATTAATATTTATAATATTATTGGAAGTATTAAAGCATCCCTTATTATCCCTTATGAAAATATCCTTATTAGGGCATCTTCTCAGTCGACTTGACCCCATCTCTCCCACTGACTCCAGCATCTGAACCAGATTCTTGAAATACTTTACTGCTTAATCTCCTAATAAATAATTGAAATGGCTTTTTAAACGCAATCAAGTGCCGGCGTCCACTCGCGGATTAGATAAAACGCCATTCATGGCTACGCGGCATCAGTTGGTTATTTGAGCTCCCCTGGGAGGTTGACTCGACCAGGTTGGCTTGCCCACTGCCCCAGTTCTCTGTTCTCAGTTCTCAGTTCTCACTTGGTGTTGACTCAATAGACCGGCTCGATTGCATGCGACTGGAGTCTCAAGTCACAAGTATTTCCATACCCGTTCCTCGTCCATCAAACAGTGCTGGCAAAAATTAAATGCCTTGCTTCCGTTACAATCTAACCATAGTGAAGGAGTGCACGGTCCTGAGCCGAATAAATGATGGCCAACTATTAAACTCTGAGCAGCTCCAACTAAATCAATTAAGCCAACAACCTAGGAGAAACAAAAACAGGGGTAACAACAGCCCCGGAGGAGCAGCAGCCAGCTAAACAAAGTAATGGCAACGAGGCCATTATCATCATCGTCCTGTGACGCATCCTCCTGTTACTGCTCCTGCTCCAGCTCCAGCTCCAGCTCTCTGGCCGTTTAGTTACCGTCCCACAATCCTCGTCATCGTTAACATTTAGCAACACAAGCAACAACATCACTCACAGGAATCAGGGGCGGGTGGCCGGAGGTAATGGAGCTGGAGACCTCAGGCTGGGGGCCGGTGTATCCTTTTGGGTGGTTTGCTTGTTCGCCCGAGCGATTCGCAGCTGAGATAGTATCGTGTGTGTTGTTTTGTGTGGGCTGCCGTGCTGCTTCTCCTTAGTTCCTTTTGAGGAAACTTTCTGCCAATTAGATGGAGAAAACTTTGGAACGCTACTGAAGGCAGGCACGTGGAATTATGCCAGCCCAGCTTGACTGAGATTCCTTTTGCTGGCGCGGCACAAATCCTATTACTGTGGACAATCCACCAAATGTCCACCGAGTGTCGATTAATCAACGCACCGCACAGATGCAGACAATGCACGGGGAGCAGGGCATCCATCTATCCATCCATCCACATCGAAATCTCCCTGGGCAGCATATAAATAGTTTCCCGGCGACTCCAAAGGATACACCATTTGTTTCGCCGCCTGACAGACAAGTCAAGTCAAGTTGCCGTCTGTGTCTGTGTCTTTGCCCCAGATAGCCATTTGTAAAGCTCCCTAAACGGGGTTTGTTGCCACGAAAAGGTTCAACCCTCCCACTACTTACGTGCCCGGAATGCACGGCGGTGGCCGAGATCGAAAACAGTTTACAGAAATGATTACCACTGGGCGAATGCGTAATGGGCAATGGGGCGTATGTGCGATGTGGCATTCGGCATTTGTGTGGCAGGCGTTCTGAAGTGTGAAAAGCATGGTCGAGAACTGAATTAAATGGCAGCAAGCCGTGATATATAATATGTGGAATTCATATTTAAGAGCAAACTGAAAAATTCATGTGGAAGTGGTTCGCAGCCATTCGGTTATTGGCCTGGAAGCATGGGGTTGAATATTTAAAAAAAAAAGAAAACTTATTAAGACTATTAGATTACAGGGAGTAATGATTTATGGAGCATTTTGGGGGAGTTGGCACATCAACGCCTTGAAATGACGGGCTACACCTGTCACTTCGAAGAATCTTAGACCGAGAGACAAAAACCACATTAAACGCACAATAAATCAAAGGTTTCTTTATTAAAGCCCTCATAGTGGGCGTCGCCCTCGCCGTCCTGATAATAACTCATAAACGTGCCGCAACACAAAATAAAAATCGGGCAAAAAGCAGAAATGAGAGACAAACAAGTGTCTAAAGAGCTTACAGAGAGTAGGACGAAAAAGCCGGGGCTTTAATAAAAGTTGCAATATTTTTATTATTTTTATTGAGCGCCGCAAATTGGCCCATTGTGTTTTGGACAGCCTGGCCGAGTCTGGCCTGGTCTTTTATGGCCATATCATAAAGGCATTTTGCTTTTGTTTTGTAGTTTTTGATTTGATTGGGTATTGTTTTTGGCCATCTTTATATATATACCATATAGTATTTGTAGGTCCGTCGCGTTTATTGGTTTTCACGCCATGGCTAATGACCAAAACATTTACGAGCATAACGTTGGCGCCTCGGGTGGACATAACAGCCACCACCACCCATTCAGCTAACCAGAACCAACCAATAAAGAGTCTATCGCAACTTGGTTGGACTTTAAGGAGCCGCAACATTCGATATCGGACAATTTGGCAGATTCAAGTGCTAAGCCTTAGAGCCCGATTGAAAGCCTTCGAATATGCCATAAATACTGCAGGCCAACATTAAGCGACTTATCGGGCAGCAGCCGTCGCCAGTTTGTCTGACATTTTGGCATTCTGACATCAATTTGCCCCAGTTTATGCGGCAGTTTATACGCCGGCAGCCATCTCCACCATCCTGAGCCCTAGCCAGTCTGAT
The DNA here is from genome assembly GCF_017639315.1 of Drosophila ananassae. Taxonomy (NCBI): domain Eukaryota; kingdom Metazoa; phylum Arthropoda; class Insecta; order Diptera; family Drosophilidae; genus Drosophila; species Drosophila ananassae. Next base: position 13,158,833 of record NC_057927.1, on the reverse strand, counting down.
CCCTTATCATCCAGAAATTTCTTGCAATTTACACATAGACGATTGACGCCGAGGCGGCGCAGAATGGTTTTAGAGGAAGTTTTCATAAATTGAGTTGGAAACTGCCAGCCAGAGGAAAGTGTGGTTGCCTCCTATGTTTCTTGGTTCATTTGAGGCGGTTTCTGGTCGTGGCTGTGCCCGTAGAACTACGGATTCAGACTCTGTCCTTCCATGTTATACAATTGCCGCAGCAGCCACAATCTCGGCGCAGTTCCAGTCACAAAAGTCATTTGTGAGAATGTCGACAGCCAGCGGGAAAAGCAAATACAGAACATGGAAGTCCTGTGGCAGCCTTAGTAATTGAATGTATTGTATTGTCCTTTGGAAATACTCTGTCTTTCTGGGCTATTCATAGAGCCCATTTGCATAAATGTCTGCCGCGACACGAGTCAGACATCGAGACAGAGACGCGGACAATTTTATTGCGGGTATTTGCTCAATTCATGGGGTTTCACCATTTATGAGTACTGCAGATTATTATTGGGGTCCTTCGCCCACTCCCCACCCTCTCACCACTCGTACATCCCCTTCTTGTCGCTGATGACGCAAATGCCCGGGCATTCGTCTCCTTCGACTGCGTCATCTTCAGTTCCAACCGAAAGGGGCCGAAAGGCAACCTGTTGATATGGCCACAACTCAAGTTGGACTTCTGCTTTCTCCACCAATGTGTAATTCCGATGAGTCATCGGAAAAAGAGCTAGGGAAGCACCCTTACAAGCGAGCCTTCAACTCGCTTTTTCTTCAACGCCACAGAAAATGGGCTATCTAAAGGGACCTTTAATAGAAACTTCCCAAAAGGACCAGCCAATTTCGGGATACACAAAATGCTTATCAGCAATATGTCAATATCATCTGCATATCATTTGCATGGGAGGGACATGGCCCTATCGAAGGCTATATCTTTGCCAATTAACATACGATTCATGAGCGGAATACCTTAAATGATTTGTAGATCGATTCTGCGTCGATCTGCATTAAAACCTGGGATCGAATTATTTTTAAAATTTTTTGTTAATTTTTCTGGGGCCTCCCCTTCAGAATATGGAAAATGCATGGGGGAGACAATATGGCCACCATCGAAGGCTATATCTTTGCCAATTAATATACGATTCATGAGCGGTATACCTTAAATGATTTGTAGATCGATTCTGCGTCGATCTGCATCAAAACCAAGTAACAAATTATTTTTAAGATTTTTTTGTAATTTTTCTAGAGCATCCCCTTCAGAATGTGGAAAATGCATGGGGCAGATAATATAGACCCCATCGAATGCTATATCTTTGCCAATTTACATCCGATTTATGAGCGGAATACCTTAAATGATTTGTAGATCGATTCTGCGTTGATCTGCATTAAAACCTGGGAACTAATTATTTTTAAAATTTTTTGTTAATTTTTCTGGGGGATGCCCTTCAGAATATGGAAAATGCATGGGGGAGACAATATGGCCACCATCGAAGGCTATATCTTTGCCAATTATCATACGATTTATGAGCGGAATACCTTAAATGATTTGTAGATCGATTCTGCGTCGATCTGCATCAAAACCTGGGATCGAATTATTTTTAAAATTTTTTGTTAATTTTTCTGGGGGATGCCCTTCAGATTGTGGAAAATGCATGGGGCAGACAATATGGCCCCCATCGAAGGATATATCTTTGTCAATTTACATCCGATTTATAAGCGGAATACCTTAAATGATTTGTAGATCGATTCTGCGTCGATCTGCATCAAAACCTGGGATCGAATTATTTTTAAAATTTTTTGTTAATTTTTCTGGGGGATGCCCTTCAGATTGTGGAAAATGCATGGGGCAGACAATATGGCCCCCATCAAAGGCTATATCTTTGCCAATTTACATCCGATTCATGAGCGGAATACCTGAAATGATTTGTAGATCGATTCTGCGTCAATCTGCATCAAAACCTAGGAACAAATTATTTTTTAGATTTTTTGTTAATTTTTCTGGGGCCCCCCTTCAGAATGTGGAAAATGCATGGGAGGGACAATATGGCCCCAAGCCAAGCCATTGTGTTATAAAAACTGTGTTATTTTCTATCCCCCATAAATTAGGACGCTCCTTCCGTTTAAAATTGAAAGTAGTCAATCTCAATGTATTTTACAATAAAATACTAACCCCCATTCTTGGGGAAACCAACAATGTTAAATCCAATATAAAAATGGCAGTCAGACGATATTTGATTCCGCTTAATACGATTCCCTCGTAAGAGTGTCAAGTAAAGCCCATAAGTGGCGGCAGCTCGAGATCCACTTTCGTATCCGGGTTATTTATTGCCTTATTTGCCCGACTCGTTCCCGCACAAAACGTCTCAATTTCGTTCCGGCTTTATGTGGCTGCCTGCCTAAATACCAATCATCGAAACCACAAGAACGGGCCACTCACAGCCAATTTGCATGCAACACAGAAAGCCCCTAAAAACGTACATGTGTGGGTGGCGGAGGACCTATCCGGGTATGCGTGAACCTACACCTAAAACAGGATCAGGACCTTAGGCAGGAGCCAGACACCTGGGAAATGCCGGAGCTAGTCATGCCGCTTGACTTTTCTATGCCAGTTGTTGACTTTTCACACGACTCGGCTGCGTAAGCAGGCAAAACATGGCCATCAAAAAACAAATCATCTTTTATTGTAACGCATTAATCTTTGCCAAATGCTGGGCCTGGTTCGTGTTCTCAGATGTTGTACTTTACTGTATCGGAAAGTGAAAAGTTGCCTGCGGTGAAACCCAAACAAACAATAAAGTAACGCCAGAAAACGTCAAGCATCATTTTTCACACAAGTCTCCCCCTCGTGCATAATGCTGTTGTTTTCTTGTTCGGTGGGCTTTTAATTTTTACGTTGCCTACTTCGCTCGGCTTGGCCATAAATTATGGTCAGGTGTGAGAGCCTCTAATTGCGTGATAAGTTTACCAATTCCCTGTTGTTCCTCGGAATCCTGTCTTCCTGTCCAGGCATTTTGCGGCGTTTTGCGTCATTGGCCGGTACTGCGTAGGCGGTCCTCGAGGAACCCTCGAGATTTCCTTTTTTTTCAATCAGTACCTCAACACGAGCTGTTGTGGAAATAGCAGTATTTGTCCTGCTCCTGGCAAACATTGCACAACCTAGCAGATTTTTACAGAGCAATTAATATAATAATTTTCCTTTTCCAAAAGTAGAGCAAAATTTGTAGAAACTACAAATAATTTGAGTGTTCCTTGTTTATTTTGATAAACTGGCGCATAATTGCCAACTTTCGTCGGCCGGCTATTGATTTATGGCCCAAATATATTAACAGTGTTTTCACGTGGCCAACAAATAATATTTTTCCATTTGCTTACTTGATAAACACACTTAAAATTTCTATAATACATTTTTTATATAGTTTTTGAAATCGAAGAGCTTATTTCCTGAAATAAAATCACTTTAAAAATGGCTAAGATTTATTTTATGGACTGTTATATAATGGTTATTTCCTAGCCAAGTTTATAATATTGTTTTCCGTGTACATGAAACTTGCGACCCACTTTAATTCGAATGCCAGGGGCCCTGGCTGTTGCAGTTGCCTCTCACTTATTGCGCAAAAAAGCCAAATGCGAAAAGCAAAAAGCGTTGCATACTTTCAGGCATGTCATGCTTCCGCCAACGTAATACAAAAACCCGCAACTGCCGAGGCAACTTTCAGATTGTCCGCATTTCTTTTTTTTTTTTTGTGGCCTAGAGCAGAAGTTTGTTTAACTGGATGTCGAAGCAGAAGGGCGGGAGGTGAGTAGGCGTTTTCATTTTGGCGAAACTGCGACAAAAACTCGGTTAAGCGATACAGTCCCCATTGAGTGGAATGCAACTGTTTAATGCCATCCTGCTGGCCTGCTATCCTGCCTAGTATCCTGGCAGGGTAGGCAGCAGCTAGAAGCTTAACCAAGCGGCAGGGCGTCTGTTTATCTTGCCACTGTCAGAGGCAAAAACCCTATCCCCTCGACTGTGGCTTTGTCATTTAGGCGAGTCCGCCGAAGTTCGCAGCTCAACCATTTCGCATTCAAAAACCATTCGACAGGCCACGGGTGGGCGAGTGAGTAGGTGGGTGTGGTTGCTGGGTTTCTTTTTCTACTGCCAACCCAGACGATTGACCGAATTTTCAAAAAAGAGCCTTCTTGATTTCAGCAGTAAGTGTAGCAGTCTCGTATTCCCGAAAAAGTCAATACCACACTCTGCCATTTAATTATAGAATATTTGCTTTCAACGGAGAAAGGGAAATCTTAAAGTGAATATATGTATGTATAAGAGCCCGGCATTCGGGAATTTAATAAAAGTTGGAAACATTTTGCATGAATGGAAATAAATTGATGTCAGGTCAAGTGGATTTGTGAGTGATAGATTGTGCGCCTGAAAAGAATAAATAATTGCTTCTCCAACAGTATTTCCGTTGAGGCATGTTCTTAATAATCTGTTTACGCTCTATTGCCGCCTTTAAATAGAATAAATGTAAATTGAATTTAAGCTGAGCGGAGATTCAACATTGAATAAATTGGAATAAGGATTTAAATGCGCGCCGGAGGTTGGCTGTCATAAAAACATATAAAAAGTTGCGTCCAGGTGGACGCAGGCCATCTGTGGCCAACGTTTACCCAACGTCCTCCTCCGCTCCCAGAAGCAATTTATGAGAAGCCATAAATCTGTGCATCGCAAACACGCGGCTCAACAATAGAGACACAGCAGGCCAGTCAGCCAGTCGAAAATTGCGTTCTTTGTGCACTTTTCCCGGCAGTAAAGTCTCAAATAATGGGCCACCGAATGAGTTTCCAAGAGGTCGCCTCATCTGAAACAGTTAAAGTGCATTTATTTCCGGTTTTATGGACTTCCTCGATTAAAGCGTTACCTGTCCTGCCCACGGATGTGTATCTCCGTGGTGCCTTTGAGCACTTCATAAACGAACCTCCACCACTGACCTTTGGCTTAACTTCATCTTTGTTTACACAAAGTGCTCGGGGTCAGTAAGCTAATTGGATGAGGAAAACTTTTTGTATCTTTTCCGTACTTTTTCTTTGTAATTTAGACTGCTATAAGTTGGTTTCTTTCCCTAGCCAGCCCTGGGCGACACTTAACATTTTGTTTACTTAATCCGGAATCCGGAATTCGGATGTTCCTTAACCTTACCAAATCAGAGATCTAATACAGTGTCAGTCTGTGATTAGTTCGGTCGTCTACAGACGGATCATAATTGAATTCGGCAAAATAAGTTATTGAATTGAGCCGAACGTCTGCTTCCGTCAACAAATTATTGGCAACAATAACCAAACAACTTATCGAGTGACACGAATCCAAATCTGGAAAAAAGTAAAAATAAACGGAAAACTCGCAAAAAGCATGAAGTCAACTGCGGAAATCGCCAGTGAGTCCTTTAAGGGGCCAAGGAGGCAAAATGTCCTGACTTGAAGCGTTTTTCTGTGTTTTTGTTTAGCCATAAAAGCAAATTGTTTGCCATTTTTGTGGATTGGCTGCTTCAGCGCAAAGTCTTACTTGAAATTCTTGGCGTTATTTTTTTCGTTTTTTGTTGGTTGGGAAATGGGTTATTGAACTGCAAAATGGCCAGGTGCTAGGTGGCAGGTGGCAGGAGGTAAGTGGCAAGTGGCAGGTGGCAGTTTCCTGACAGCAGAGCCACACCGCATAAGGTCCTGCGAATGGCACGGCTCGTTGGTTTGTTCGTTAAACGCACCACGGCTGGACTCTTGCCCCACGGGATGTGTTTTGGGTGGGTGGGTGTTGCAAAAATTGTTTTGGGTTTTTTTGCTCCTTTTTCTCAATGGCCGTGTGTGCGTGCTGGGTATACAAGTATGCCTTATTTTGTTCGGAGAGAAAACACTCGCCTGTGGGTCCGTTCGTTGATTGCACTTCAGGCGGCCATAACAATTAGGCGTAAATTAATGGAATTAACGCGTTGCGCAAATTGTCACCACTCGGCTTGGGCCTGTCTGTGGCAGGGGGCCGTACAAAACGGAAAAACACAAAAAAAATATATATAATAGAATAACAAGAAAAAACCGCGGTGGGAGGCGTGTCCCGGACCCTCAATTATGTGCGTGTGCGGTGCCCCAAAGGAAAGCCAATAATATCCTGACAAGGGTGGAGCTGATTGAAAAGAGTTAGAGTCGTGGGACAAACCGCTTTCGATTTAAAGAAAAAGGCCTTTAAATGTTCATTTACGACGTGGTCGAGGGTTTAGAACATCATTACATAACATAAAGTAATTCCTTCGCTGTCCTTTACAAAGTTTTTCGAATTATCGTAAATGTTAACTAACAACTTGCCAAAAACTTTTGCAGTTAACAAAGAGGAGGCAGCAGTTGCTTTAAGCCCTGAATCGTTTTTTCAGATAACAATTCGATACATTTCTCGACTGGTCAAATCACAAACTTTGCCCCTGCGAATCCTTGTGAATCCTAGCGAATCCCTGCGAGTATAGTGTGTAAACAGTTCGCTGAGCTGGCAGCTCGCTAAGCTGTCTTCACGTTTTTTTCCCCCGACTCCTTGGAACTTATTGTTCCGTCCTGTGCCTGCTTGAAAACGTCTCTCCCCCATGTCCTCCATAATCTGAGAAAAATCGTACTTATATTTTTATTTCCGCTCCATTTGTCAAGCTGCTTTATAGTTTTGCAAGCTGACTTTGTGTCTCCTCTGGCTGCGGGCTATTGTTGTTTTTGACAGTGGTTGATGCAAAAATTTAAGAAGCCTCAGGGCTTGGCAAAATAAAAATAAAAGAAATCAAGAAAAACCTTATGTCTGAGAAGAATTGTGGCTGCTTTAACACGAACTTTCCGAGTAAAAGTTTTCAAAACTACGAGAAGGAGCTTCGTAAATGTTGTGCCACTTTAAACTTTGCAACTCAAATGTGTGTTTAAATGATGATTTTATTTTCTTGGAATGCAATTCAACACCAATGCGAAAGGCAAGTGATTTTCAGTCAAACAGACCCTATTGTGAGACCCTATTTGTGGAAATACTTTGGATAGTCTGGAATTTTGGTTGGCCAAAATTGTATTATTTTATTTTATTAACAAAATTTATGCAAATCCCTTAAGCAAAACAGTTCCTACAATTGAATGGCAGGTAAAGTTTAAAGTCAGCATGAAGGAAACTTGCAATCTCCCGTCAAAACAAACTCCAACCCAAGGCGGTTTTTTTAGGGACTGAGCGATGAATGTTTGCTTTATCGATGCCTTGCTTTATCGATGCCTGGCCTGCAAACAGCTTCTGTATCCATCTATGTGGAGGAATACCTTGAGGAGCAAACAAAGGCCTGAACACAAAGCCAAAGCACTCAAACAGAGCACGGGGCATGCTTCACTGCCCCATTTGATTCTTAGTCGAGGAGTCGTTCGCATGTGGACTTTGCACATAAATTCCTTAAAGGATTCTTTGAGATGCTATTTTTAAAGGCCCCCGAATGGAGTTTGTTTTGGTCCTTGCTCAATGAAATCAGAAAGTTTTGTAATTTATGCTGTCTAACCTGTTTGTTCATACTTTCCATTTTCTGGTACAATTATAACCTACCTGGCTCTTACCAGGGCCCATAGATTATAGCCACATTTATGCAAATTGTTCGTGTATACATAGTATTTCATGGCAAACTTTCACGGCAAATTGGCCAAAACAAGGTGCATGCTGAAAACGAAATTGTTTTCCTAGGACGCCTTGGAATTTTATCGAAAATTAAATTCAATTTGATTAATTAAGCCAGCAAAATGAATCTTGGCAAGCGCCTGGTTGGAACTTCCGATATCTTGTTTAGGTTAATAGCCAAACTTTGGCTCCGAAGCAGTCTACGTTATCTGACGGTGATGGCCTCGTCCTGGTGCGCTCGTCCCGGCCCTTCCTGTCTGTTCGTTTTATGGGCTTGGCGGCATGGTGGGGGCCCTGAAACTTTAGCCCCAAGTTAATGCGTTTTATCAATTGATTTCCATCAAATAAAACACTTTCTTGTAGCGGAAAGTGAAGCAAATAAATTGGATTTCTGGGGGAGTTGCTTAGTTAGTCGGAAGAGGGGAATCTCTGGTCTAGGCATAAATTAGTTGCCAGCCAACTCATTTCGTGTTTGTCTATTTTATGTGGCCGCATGAGGGAGTAATCAAACGGAATGTGTTCTCTGTACACACACCAACACTCCCATCAATTCCAGAGTCCTTTCAAGTTATGCTCGGTACTCGGCAGTCGGCTTGAGCCTTTAATTCAGTTAACGGAAATGCCTCGAGCATTCCGGCTTTTAATTTGGCCTTTGTAGCCAAAGCTATTCCTTTATGCTGCAACTCTTTTTATCGCACTTACCTTCTTTTTTTCGGAGGCGACTTTGTTGCGCTGCGAGTACTTCCGCTTAATTAAAACCACGCTGTCCGTTTCACCCTTCAAGAGGCTCCATCCACGAGGGGTTTCGTGGGAAGTACCGCCCTTTAAGATACCATGTAAATAAAACTCTCTTTGTTTTTAGCACAGAAAACGTTTAACTCGAGGATCGTATATTCGTATATAATATGTATACATTATGTTTGGTAGGCAAGGACTCGTTTTATTGCATTTAACATGTATTTTTGTGACACAAATAGGTAGTGGGTATGCATATCCATCAGAACAACATTAACATTTAGTATTTACTATTTACGAGTTTTTGTTTTTGTTTCAACTTTTTTTTGTTTTTAGCACTGGGTAATGTTTTATTTGCGTTTAGCAACGATTTGGTTTCAGCTTAGTGTTAAAAACCAGATATACATATAATATTTTATTACGGAAGTTTAAAGGTACAACTCTCAAATGCCAGCGTTATCCTAGCTAGACTTTCATTCTATATACAATACACAGTTCGCCTCGTCCTTTTGGCAATTTTAGCTAAAAGTATAAATCGATACAGGGCAGGATGCACCTTCTGTCTGATTCTATGTACAAATTTTTTGGCTTCAAAGCCAAATCCTCAAGCAATCACATCGCTTCCCACATCCTTTCATTTCAAAGGATTGTTTCTGTTTTCTGTTGACTGCCAGTTAAAGGAGACTTTTCTATCTTCGAAGTAGGAATAAGTTCTTACACTGAGGAAAAACAGTGTTCGAAAATATATAACATTGGTTAGAAACTATTTAACGTTAGAAGGATACAGTGTTGATTGAAAACTACAGCACTAATTGAAGTAAACCTCTTTCCTCAGCTTGAAACTTATTCCTTGGACTTCGGTGATATTCGTCTAGACCCTGGCATCGCTGTACTCCACCCGGACCATGCGTCTTGGTCGCCGCGCCGACGGAAGAAGTGTTCCGCCTCCCAGACCGCGCAGCGCCAGCAGCTCCCGTGGCTACAACTGCGTCCGCTTTGACCCGCCGCCTCCTCCGGTGCCCCCCACGGAAGCTGAGGTGGAGGCATCGCCGGTGGTCTCCACGTAGGAGTAGCAGGCCGTTTCCATGACCAGCGGATGGCAAATCTCGTAGACGGGAACCTTTAGACTCGTCTTCCGTAACCCACCCAAGCTACTCTGAGAGCTCGAGCTGGGCCCGAACGAACGTCACCTAGGATCGTTGCTCATCTCAGAGTGGTGTAGTTCGCTCTCGTCCCCGAAACTGTGGGCCGCTGCACTGGGAGTAATGCTGGGTGTCCTGGCCCGGATTCGGATGGCGGACATGTCAGAGCCGCGACGGGAACTCTTTAAGGAGACCGACTGCCGCGAACAGAAGCAGCGACAGATTATCCTCTTGAAGGCGAAGCGAAAGTCCTTGGAAAAGAGGGCGTAGATCATGGGATTCACCGCCGAATTGCAGTAGCCCAGCCAGAAGAGCACCGAGAAGAGCAGTGGGTCGATGCAGTCCTGACAGAATGGCCGAATGATGTACATCGTGAAAAAGGGACACCAGCAGAAGATGAACATTCCTACGATGATGGCCAGAGTTTTCGCCGCTTTGGTCTCCATCCGGAAGCGCTTCACCTGGGCCTTGATGTTTCGCCGGCCCATCTTCTTGTTAGCCGGCCTGAGACCGGATCCCCCGCCACCACCGCCTCCCTCACTGGTGTTGCTCTGCCGCCTGGCCAGTTCCGGCAAGGCCTTCCCCACCTGCAGGTAGCAGGAACTGGCTCCGCCGTGATGCTGCTGCTGTCGATAGAGATGCGATTCGGTGGACTCGCGTCCATTGCCTCCGTTATAGTGTACGGCAAATAGGGCGTTTCCGGAAGGTCGACGCTCGTGGCGCTCATCTCCGTGTCCGGCCAACTCGCTGATGTTTTCGCTGGATGGGTAGGAGACGGAGATCTTGATTTTGTCGTGGTGGTGCAGCCGCCGGGTGGCGTACTTGGAGAGCCTTTCCGGCGAAGGGGTTCCCAGCGTGGTGGTGGTGCTCTGAGTGCTGCCATTGCTGTGCATCGAGTCCTGCTGATTGGATCCGCGTCCTCTGTGAATGCGCAGCGTCAGGCGTTGCTCTTCGAATCGGGACCCAATGCCCTTGGATCCTAAGAGTTGGGAGGAAAAAATTCAAATATTAGTGTTTATTATCTATCAGTAGCAGTAGGGTCTAACTGGTCTTGTCATCCTAATATCCTTCATGTCCGAATAGCCTTCATAAGTAATAGGCAACCCACCTAGGATAAAATACAAAAGATTCGGGTGTAAAGTCCTCGCCCTATAAACTAAACCAATACAAGGGAAATTAAAAGTCCAGTGTGTAGTTAATTGCTTGTTATTTTCTGTAGTATGTTTCTGTATCGTGGAACATCACTTATACGCCCTGGTGCACGCAACGCACGCACTCAGAATCCACTGCCTACTTCTCGGCGCTGGCCCTCTGCCAGCCTGCCTGCACTTTAGCAAATTAAACGCGTAATTATGCAAATGTTTCGCCATAAACGCGACAAGCACTCGGTGTTGTCGTATTCCTCCCCGTTACATACATTTTTTTTGGCCCTGTTCCCCTTCCGGACGCGCCAAGAAGTGTAGTCGCCTTTAAGCCGTCTTCAAAGCGAACTTTATTTCATTAACACACACATTTGCATAATCCTTGTTCATTCCTGAGCCCTCTCTCTCTCTGCTAGCATATGCTCAGTGCCTCCAGTTGCTTTGCATTTATTACTCATACGCACGTTTAACTGCTGAATACATTTTCATTACTCGACCCGCGACGAGTAATGAATAATCGGCATCGTAATGCAATATTTTACTTCTGCCATTACCGAGGCTGTTGCTTTTTGCCAGAGAGTCGTATTAAATGCTGGCTTATTGCTGAGCCGGGCTTTAATGCATTGCTTGGTAAAAGAATTTAATATTGGCTCTACATGAGAGTGGCCAGAAATGTGGAATTCTGATATTCAAGTGGTCAGAACAACTTTTTTTGAAGCTTCTTTAAATAAATCGTCTAAAGACCGAGAAGAGATCTATGTAGGATTCCTATAATTTCTTAAAATAGAGAGCTTAAAGGATAGAAATTTCGTGAATCATTTAAGGCATGTCTACATCTGAGATTAAAGTAAAGTCCTTCCTAAAAAAAAAACAAATAAAAACTGAAAAGTGAGGTTCTACTGTCCAGGTAATTGTGATTAGACAATTTGGAATGCTGCCAATGTCCTTGCCAATTTTTGTCTTCATGGTCGGCACTTGTTTTTGGCACTGATTGCTTCTTGTTTGTTTAAGGTTACTTGTTGTTTGTTGTTTGATTTAAGTTTTATTGAAAATGCAACCGACTTACACAGCTGCTATACTCACATACATATACATTCATTTATATAATTCTGGTTTTTACTAATGCCGCCTAATACATTTACATTTTTTACACACAACAATGTAAACTGAAAACAACTGGCTTACGTATCTAGATTGTGTATCTCATAGTGATCTGTATCGGTATCTGTATCTCATATATGGTAAGTATAAGTAGTTTAGCATAGCCTTAGATCTAAGGTAAATACATGAAAATTATTGCCATACAGTTACAACGTCGTTCAATGCGAATACTGACAGTTTTTCTCTTGATACTTGAGGAGGGGGCTGGTAGCGGTGCTTTAAAATCAAACGTATCAAAAAGCGGAAATGCACTGTCCCCTAGAGGACGCGACCCTTGCAGAAACCTCCCCGTCGGATGCGTCGTCCCGACCCCGAACCGGATTCAACGACTTCGCCCTCCTGCGGCAGGGAGGCGGTGCGTTGCAACGGACCCGGCTCGTAGCTGCCGATTAGTCAGCTAAAGTCCACGCCGTCGCCGTCGTCCGAGCAGCCGGATATGGTCTTGTGGAATGTGGCCGGCGCCATCAGAGCCCGGGCGGCTATCATCTGGAAATTCTCCGAGGCCCGGAATCCGCTGCGGGTGCACACACACCGGCACACGATGCGCTTGAAGGCTATCCGGAACTCGTGGGAGAACAGGGCATAGATCACCGGATTGATGGCCGAGTTGCAGTAGCCCAGCCAGAAGAGCACCGAGAACACCGTCGGCTGGATGCAGTGGTCGCAGAAGGCCCGAATCAAGTACATCGTGAAGAATGGCAGCCAGCACACTATGAATCCGCCCACGATGATGGCCAGGGTCTTCGCCGCCTTGGTCTCCATGCGGAAGCGCTTCACCTGGATCTTGGCGCTGCGTTTTCCGGCCCGCTTCTTGGCCGCCAGCGATGTGGTCGAGTGGCCCGTTTCCAGGTCGTTGGCTCCCGACTGGTTGGCTGCGTCCAGGTTAAAGGTGGTCTCTCCAATGTCGAAGAGACTCGTCTTGAAGGAGGCTCTCCGGCCGCCGTTGGCGCTGCTAATGACCGCGTAGTGGGGTGTGTGCGGGGCCTGGGCATGGCTCGAGTCCAGGACGTTCTCGGACGAGGGAAACGAGACCTTAATGGCCACCTTTTCGTGCCGCTGCCGGCAGACCCGCATCGAGGTTGCTCGCTTGGGGGTGCCGCTCTGCTGGTGATCCTCTCCGGAGGTGGCCAGCCCCCCGCTAGCGACCGTGGTGCCTCCTCCGCCCCCGTTGCTGTTCATGCTCAGGGTCGAGGACATGGAGTGAACGGAGAGCGGGGTGCGCTGGGGCGTAGAACAGGGGCGTCCACGGTGGATGCGCAGGATCAGCTGGGACTCGTCGACGCGGTTGTTGCCCGACTCGCGGGGACTGCCTGCAATAAGTGGTTGGGAGGAATAGTTTCAGCTTTCGCGGCTGCAACTCTGGTGGCCCAACTCTGGTTAAGATCGGTGGGGATTGCGAGTGTGGAAAACATGTATGTAGACATTCAGCTTGTATAGTACATGGACATGTGGTTAGATGGACGACTTGTGGCTTACTTCGAATTTGACTTTGAACTGTTCTTGTTTTGAGGTGAGTAAGTTAGATACATTCGTTAAAAATCGGATGCAAGAAACAATTCTTCTTGATTAGGGTAAAAAAATATGCTGACTTCACACACTTCGCTGAGAGCGAAGGACTAACTACGAACTGTTACATTCAGATTGGAAAAAGGTGGAATAAACTTACAAGTAATATAATAAAATGTATTTCTACGTTCGCAAGTACAAATATATTATTTATAGAGAGAGAAAAAGGGACTCATTCCATTATAAAAATCTAGTACGATAAAAAAAAGTACAAATATTTGAAATAGATCGAATGATTAATTAATTTTCATTTGTTTTTTATTTTTTTTTTTTTGGTTTACTAAATCTAGAAACAGGGGACTTGGGTTTTATACATATTATATAGATATTTATATTTTTGGGGTAACAAATTTTGTTGTGTCTGTATGGTAACTGCCTAAGAACGGTTTTATTTTCCCAATTTTCTATTAGTTATTCAATGGGGAAGAGGTCCAATGGGGAACTGGGGTTATGTGGGTCGCAAATGACGTTGAAATGGTGGAAGAAGTGCCGTCTTCTGTCCTGACAATTTTCAGTAAATTAATTGTATCAATCGATTTCCTAGAATTGGTTACAATCGAGTATAAATGGACTACTTGTATGTAATTATTTTCCCTGTTTATTTTCTAGACCGACAGTCGTTATTTTCCCATGTGTTGCCAGACAAATATCGAATGTATTGCGTCAGCGAATCCAACTTTCCCCCGGAATTATCTTAATTTAAGGCGAAAAGAAAAACATTTTCATTTGCATAAACCATATTAAGCCCATCGAGAGCAATATTGTTTGCCAGAAGGAAAGACAAACAGAAGGCCCGGCATATACTGGGAACTGTAAATAAAAAAGGGTACACTATTGATTTTTTCGCCTCGGATGCCCCCGAAAAATGAAAGTTAAACAAACAATTTGAATACAAATATATAAGGAAAATATCCTAATGTATGTAAATAAGAAGAAATAAAGCAAGAAAATATTATGAAAGATATGGGAGAGCCTGCGGATATTTCTGTTTCAGCGGCGTTCTTATTCAAATAAATGGGCGCGTGTAACTTTTGTTTGTTGGGATCCACTAAGGATAATCCCGCCTCCCATATCTCATATGGAGTCCTACACCCTCGTGGTGGCACATTTGTGGTGGTGGTGCAATTCATTTGCAATTTACGCGTTCGGTCGCCACATTTTTGTGGGCTTTTAATTGAAAGGCATTTAATCGTGATTAAATAGCTTGGTGGCGAGGCAATTGGCCTCCAAAGTGACATCATTCGTGGACATGCATGCGGGTAATTGTTGACCTTTGAACGGTGACCGACTGGTCGTCCGGTGGCCTCATGGCCTGGTCGGGACAGGAGACAAGTGGCTCCAAGTCAAGAGCAAGACTGCCAGCGGCAGCTCTCTCACAAAAGTTTGCTCTTGACACAGGGCCAGGGCCACCGCACGATTTTCAAAAATTTCTAAAGCCCCCCAACAATAACAGAGAAAGTCCACATCTACGTCCACCTCTACACACATTCTCCCGAGGTGGTCTCTGCCGTGAACCTCGGCCAAGTTTTGAACTTGAAACTTGATTACCTTCAAAAGCCACTAAAAAGACGCGTGGGCACGGGCTCTACCTCCCAAAAAAATAAAAAAAAAAAAATAAGGAAAAAAAGTAGATTGTAGACAAAAAGCATCAGCACTACCCGCATTGTGTCACGGGGCGTTTTCAGGCTTTTTGCACGCACATGCAAGTGGCCCATATATGCGGAGAACTATAACGAACTTGGCCATAAGTTTGTATGTGACTATATATATAGACAAAGCATATTTCAAGGCTGCCATTCGCCGTAGGGGTGTGTGGGTGTGGGCCTGAGTGTGGGTGTGTGCGCTCCTGGCAAATCTGAGCTTTGTGCTCAAAATGGCGCCAACTAACGACACAACGGTGGCAAAACAAAAACAACTGCCAAGGCAACTGGCCAGGAATGTCAACGGCAGAATTAAACCTTAAGCTTCTGGCACGAAATGCATTCTTCTTTTAGAAGAGGATTCAATATGGAAACTGCGACTGTTTTTAAAGTACCTTAATTCTCTTAGAGCAGAGCATTGATTTCCACTCAACTTGGCTATTGATTATTGGGACGAAGTCAGTCGGTCAGCTCGGAAGTCAGTTTTGGCCGGAAGTTGGCTCGGTAGTTGGCCCGTTTCGGGGCCTGGGCAACTGCAGATTATCAGCCGAATGCGTGCCCTGGGTTAGCTAAAATATGGATATATGAATATTCCGGCACTGGGTGCCCAATGAGCTGATCACGCGGAAGAAAGTGCGCTGCGTCCCTGGCCGAGTAATGGGCCACATGCGAGTATATTAAAATAAACACCCAATGCCATTGCCTGTTTAATGCGACCTCTCGAACTTCAAACGGAATCTGTTCCAGGGGATTATCACTCCAGTCACTCCAGAGACTCGGGAATTGGTAGTTGAATCATCGAGGCCTAAAATGACAAAACCCAAGAAAACACAAATTTGCAAAGACAGCAAACAAGGCGCCACAAGGAATCTAGGAGTTCCCATTTTTTGCCTGGCCCTGGTCGTGGCCTCTTTCATGTTTTCTGGCCTGCTCTAATGGCAAAATCCCTCTTATTTAATCCCGGCCGCCTTTTTATCTAAGCCGATTTGTTTGATGTGCTTCCTCAGCGTTCATCGATTTTCTGTTTTTTGCCCATCACGGAAAATAATGCTAATTATGATGCGTGACTTCTTCAGCGCGGCATGTGACTGATATAATGTTTTGATAATTTCAAAAAATGAATATGATCTTTAAGGATTTTAAAGAGATTTTAGGGAGATTGGGTTTTCAGGGCGGAGATTATTCACAAATTTTGTTTGGGGGGACCTTGTTCATCACACTATGTGTGTATCGCTTATATGGGTAAACTAAACTAATTAGAATTAATTAGGACTTTTCTGATGCTAATTTGTAGTGACATTCATTTGAGTAATTCTATGGGGGATTTTAATTACAAGGAATTAGAGTTAGTCTGTTTTGTACAGAGTTTAAAAGTTTTTGATTAGGGGGCTGGATGGTTGACTTACATTAAATCTGGATCTGTTATTTTCACTCACTATGTGTATATGTATTACTTTTATATTTTATATTTTGTATTACTCATTTCCAGGTTATTTATCGTGTTTATTTATGTGCAGAACACAAAAACAGAATGCCGACAATAAATGTATGGTATGTATGGTATGTTGGTTGGCTTACATGTGCGGAGGTTTATGAGTAGTTATTTATGAATGTAAATTTAGTTGTCTATTTTTTGTTGCCGCTGCTGTCGATTTATACAGTTCCTCATACAAGTATTTGCTTAGCTCAGTCGAGGGACAAACACGTACGGGGCGAATTGTTATTTACTTCTCCGACAATTTATTCATATCAGAAAGGGACTAACAAGGGACTAGCAAGGACAAGGACTGAGGCAGGGTACAAGGACAAGGACAAGGGCCAGGACAATAACGAGGTGGCTTGGCTGGGCTTGGATTTGCCCTGGTGAGGGTGTCTTATATGTTCGGTGTAAGTCTGTACACTTTTCGGTAATCAAATGAAATAAAAAGGGACAAACGGGACGTCACACTATTGACTACACGTTGAGAGATTTGTAAACTGGTTTAGCAATCGATACCAAAGCTTGAATAAAATGAACTAAGCTACGTGATTACTTTCCAACAAGTATATATTATATGTGTGTATGTTGGTTGGCAGCGACGGATGAGTATCAAAACCATACTGTTAGCTACGCACAAGTTAGGACAAATTGTGGGTGACAAGGTTCAAACATATCGTGTCCAAATGAGTGGTTGGATTGTGTGACTTTCTCGGTTAACTACGGATGTGGAACTGCAGAACTTACCCTTGGTGGTCTTGAAGCCCTGGTTGATGGCCCTGGTGGTGCGCACGGCTGCCCTGTAGATCCGCCAGTAGAAGAACAGCATCACGAACATGGGTATGTAGAAGGAGCCCAGGGCCGAGTACAGGACATACCCGCGATCGTTCGTTAGTTCGCACTTCCAGGGGCAGCTGCCGGACATCGTTTGTGGTTTGTTGTGCGGCGGCGAGTTCAACAGATCGTAGTCCATTTCCGTTTCGGTTTCGGGGCTAGTGATGGGTGAGAATGTCGAAGTGGTTGTCGTGGTGGAGCCAATGGCTGCGATATGAATCTCCGCAGAGCCATCAATTGGTGCGAAGTCGGGATCGTAGGGATTGTAGGCGTTGCCATGCGGCAACTGCGGCGGCGGCGGGGGCGAGGTGCCCTCCACCTGTTCCTTAATGCTATCTAACTCTAGTTGACCATCCTCCGTGCTGGACATCGTGGTGGCGTAGAAAAGCGTATAGTTTCCCCTCGAATAGGTCGGCTGAACGACGGCCTGGAATGATAAACACCGAAAGTGGTATCACCGGATGACACTTGATATCACGAGGACCCCATTAAAATTCCGTTCGCGTGTCCTCCCACCTTCACTTGTTCACTTGGCTAAAAAGCCAATAAAGATGCAACTTAAAGGGGCTATATTGCCAGAGATATTCGCCGACGTGTTGAGCATAAATATTACCGAAAAGGTGGCATTAACAAAAAGCCAAAAGCCCTGGACCCCGGACTCTGATCCAGATCCACGGCGGCAGCTGTATGTGCCGGCATGTTGGGTCTTCGCATCCTTTTCCGCCGGGCTGCAGCCAAATCGAAATTGAATCGCGCCAAGTGGAAATATGGCAGCGTAATAATAATCGATAATTCCGAGTTTCAATACGTTGGCTGCCTTACGGGCTTACAGGAAACGAGCTGAATGCCAGGCATTCAAACGTGGCCCATTCAGTTGCACTCAGCCGGGCTGCAGTCGTGAATTGAATGACGGGGCAAGCCCTATCGATGCCACTATCCGGTAGATACAATTTACAATGTGAAGTGCCGCATAGCTGCTGGAACTGGCGCCTGGAATCATTACACTGAAGAGCAACATTCTTTGCAATAAACTGCCTCCGGGGGCTGACTATTCCTGCTATTCTGTCTGATCTGATTACCCGCAAGTCCCAAGCCATAAATCGTTCGGCTCTTCATGTATAACACTTCATTATCATCATCTTCTCCCGAAAACCTTGAAAAATGTCTGTGTTTGGTGGTGAAATTAGAACTGAAGGCATGCTCCGTGTACCATGTCCCAACAAAAGGGACAAACCTCGTGTCTTGTTTTACGGTAATTTTGGCACAAATGACTCAGTTGGACAAAAGTTTGGAGCCCACGAAAACGGTGTCAATGACAGTGGGTAGTGGGCAGAAAACCAAGAGCTTAGCCAGACAGTTTGCGGCTCGAAAACACACACAACTCCGGCCCTTTTGTTCTTTATGAGGCTTGAGGTCGGAGCGTGCTAAAAACAGTTAACCGACTTTCAATTTTGTTGGCAGAGACAAACCGCACTTCCTCCGGCCGTTTATCGCACCCAGTGCCGGCCATTGCCGGTGCCATTGGTCAGTTGTGTCCTGGACACTTACCTTTTGATCCTTCCAGCCGACTAGCGGCGGAAAGCAAATAACAAATGAGAGAACCCAAATGCCGGCGATTAAGGACTTGGCCTTCTTAGTGGACATGATGCTTGGGTAGGTGACGGGCCGGGTGACCGCCACATAGCGATCCAGGGATATGGCGCAAAGGTTCAGGATCGATGCCGTGCACATCCAAACGTCGACGGCCAGCCAAATGCGGCACCATACATCGCCAAATATCCAGACCTGCAAAATGACCTCAATGAGGTTATAATGAGAGGAGAATGACTGAATTATAATTACCTTAAAGACCTCCCAGGTGGCCGAGAAGGGGAGCACCGCCAGACCCACCAACAAGTCGGCCACCGCCAAGTTGACAATGAAGAAGTTCGTCACACTCCGCAGCTTGTTGGAACAGAAGACGGCGGCGATGACGAGACAATTGCCGCCAATGACCAGGACGTTGATAAACTCGAGTATGGCCAGGGAGATCAGGTTGGCTGGTTCCGTCCATTTCACAGATTTGATGAGATCCTCGCACTCTGTCTCATTCATGGCGGTACTTTTGAGATGGGTGTGTATCCTTGTTCACCACCTGCCGATGCCAAAAATAAGAAGCATTAGCCGGGTCGTCTGATTGCCCGCCTAATTGCCCGCCACAGCCCGGGTATGGCGTGCCTAATTAATTTATAAAAAGACTGGTATATAAATACACAAATAATGAACAATGTTGTGGCAAAAGTGGGGAAACCGAAATGAGAATGAAATGAAAATGTGCGTGGGCTGCCAATTGCCAAAGGCTTTGCCCCAGCTCTTAGGTAACAATGAAGATTCCTAGAAACTTGTTTATGCAAATTGGAGAGGTTCATGAGGAAAAATGATTCAGAAAGGGATCTTTAAGAGGGAATATTTCAAAAGTTGAGTAATCTAGTGCCCTAATTAGAGGCAGAGAAGTCTTTAAAATTATTCCAAAAATGAGTAACCTAATGCCCCAAGCATATTTTCTTAATTAATTTGCTTAACCAGAAGAAGGAGATTGAGCCTTCAAGCCATTGAGAAATAATCCAAGTCTGACCTGGACGAGTAATGGGAAATAAAGTGCTGGCGGAAACATAACTACTGCCAGCGTGGTTCAACTCGGAAGTGGAGGAGGAGAGCCGTGGCACATAAGCCACTTGGTATTCAGTTGCAGTTGCACATTGCAATTTAATTGCCTTAATTAATTGCGGTCGTTTATAGTTAATGTGTGTGTATGAGTGCGCGAGTGTGGGTCTGGTGAGTAAATCTTTGAATGAATTGGCATGCATTTCAATTATTACGCGACACAATAGAGAATGTTTATTGATTTAAAGAGGAGTCACTGGCCATTATATTATATCACGATGATCGATAAACTCACAATGTCAGCTAAACAAGCAATCAACTGCCATAAAGCGAGTCCATTGCCTCATCCAATATCCGCGCCCGCTTTGGTTACTAATCGATATTTGAAATTATTTTTGACTTTAATGGCTCGGCCGCCTGCCAGGCACGCACCTTCTGCTTCCAAAAACCTAAATAGCTTCCACCTTCTTGGCCTGCTCGGCTTTTGCTTTGGAATATTGGGGTAATTGCCAGTTATGAAGTATTCACATCACGCAACAAATCGATTATAATATATATTTGCTTAAAGACTCTGCATATAATAAACTCTGGATCTATACGCGATTCGCAAAGTTCTTTCTAGCTGGGGAACTGGGAACACCTGGTCAGGTTTGCTGAATATTTTTTTTTTAAAAGTTCCTCTATTAGAAGCCTTAATAATTTAGAATGCGAAATGAAAAGGACGACACATGTCTCACAACCACAGAGTTTGAAAACAAACAAAATGACAAAGTCATTTGCCCGTGTAGTCTCGTATCGATTTCTAAATTATAGCTTCCAAATCATTGATTGGGGGTCAAGTTCAAGGCATTTGCACTTGACATGAAGTGCAGAATGCAAAATTTATCCAATATTGAGTGACTTGACTGGGCCGACTCTTTCTACGGTTAATCAAAGTGTGGCAGTGGCCGTGGCCGTGGCAGTGGCAGTGGCGGTGCCTGGAGATTGGCAGCAATGTGGTGTATCACACAATAATGCCAATCAGGATGGGGAGTGCGTGTACGAGGGCCGCATAAATTACTCACATGACACATCACAAACAAAGTGCAAAGGCCACGAGGAGCCCAGTTCCGTTTGTTAAGTTTAAAAGCATTTTCGCTCCAGGGCACCGGTCTCTCTCTCTCCAACTTGGCTTGGATGGCATTTTCCGCGCGCACAAAATTTGCATGCCGAAATTTGCTTTGTGGCAGCTAATAATGAGGAGCGCCCCAAATTGAGTTGCACGCCGAATTTCGCCGACATTAAATTGCCGAGTGTAATAAATAATTGGCATTTAAACCGAGTTGTAAAAGCTTTTCACTCGCCGCCTACGCCCACGCTGCGTATGCTCGATTTTGTTTACTCTGGCTAATACCCTTATGGCCGTGGAGTTTGGTTGGAAACTTTTCCGGGCACGTTTCGCCCTTCAAGATTCAACGGGAACAAATTAATGTAATATTTTATAAAAAAAATGGTGAAATCTTTTTCGAAGAAAAATGCTTCTCTTCCAGCAGTTGTTTAATTTTCATGCTTAGCCTAGGGAAGAGTATAATAAGATGGCGAGGCTTTCTTTGATATGCCATTACGCATACGCCTAGTTGACGATGACATAAAGAGCGAAATGTTAAATGTGTGCGACCCACGGGCTTGAAGCCAATTAAATTTAATTACAGCAGCATTAAAAAGTTTACAGAGTCCTTTGCAAGAAATTAAATTGTCAAAAGGCGTAAAAAAGTTCCCGTAAAATATATTTATGAATTCGCAATGACTCTTTTTTTAAGTCTATCTCGAGGGACTCATTTTTCAAGCCATTATATTGCATATTCCATTGAATTAATTATAGGTTCATTTTAATTAAAAATATTGTTTAAAATTCATTTGTCGCAAAGTAAACGCAGTGACAAAGTAAAAATATGAAAATGCACTTCACCTTGCCTCGAAAACGACTTTTAAATGCAATTTTTGTGGCACACAGAAAAGAAGGAAATAAAAAGCCTGAGGGGAGAAAAATATATTTTCCAACATTATTTCTAAAAAGAAAATTTAATGTCAGAGCCAGACTTTCTGATTTCTTAATAATAATTTTTGTGTATCGGAAATGTAAAGTTTCTGAGAGCTGCCTTTTCCTTTGAATTTTGTGCAAAATAGAAAATAGTTATTTTCAATCTTTGAATTGCTAAAAATTTAATTATATATTAAAACTTTGATGTAATAATTGCATCTGCTTGATAAACCTTTCCCGGAAACGTTTTCGCACCAATAAGCTTACTGGGCCGCAAAATGGTTGTACAAAAACCAGTTAGCACCAATTAGCCGGGCCCGTAGTTTTGGGCGCCAAATGAGTTGGATTAAAACGCGGAATTTTCCAACAGTTTCCCAGTGGCCCAGTGGGGCGGCAGAGGACAGCAGGACCGGAAAACGGACCATTAAACACGACCACAGAAGCAACTCCCACGCAGATAAAACAGTTTTGCGGCCTGTTGATTTCTGCCAACTGCAATGGCCCGTCGGCACTTCCCGCAAAAACTTTTAATTTAATTTCGATAATTGCGCGCGAGTAGAGCTGAAAGCATAGAGGATGTTCACCAAATAGAGGCTAGCGAAATAGAGGCCTTAAAGTCAAAGCTTTATAGAGTTTAAAATACAGGCACGAAAGAGCCTCTTAGCCAGCCTTGGCTAAAACAATGGCATGGCTAAAAATCAAATGCAAATGACAGATGTTCTCGGGCTTTGTCTAAACGACGAGATTGTTGAAGCCTCAAAAGTGTTTGTGCCTTCTGGGCTGAATAGCCTGGAATTTATTATGAAAATGACTCCAAGTAATTAAAATTTAATTAATGGCTTAGCTGGCTGATAATGTTAAGTAGTTGGGCCATTAACAGATACCCACATTTTCACTTTGCTCCTCGGAGTTTTACGACTTAGGGGCTGCTCTGCCGGAGACACATAAAAGTGACAGAGTTCCTGATCTCTCATGCAGATTTATTCAGCGGGTTTATTGCCGCCCACACTTGAGGACTTGGGGAATCATCAGCTCTATATGCTAACCAAACATCTACAAGATAATCAATGTCGGGCGCATACACTCGTGCATATCCCACATCAGTGTGTCAAAGTTGATTGCAACATTCTCCTTGGACAGGGGACATGTGAGTATTTGCCTTTGGCGAAATGTGCTACTGACATCTGCTGTGTCCCGAATCTAGGACGTGCCTACAACTGTCACAGGCAGTGCAACTTCTGCCTTTTCACTGCAGGACTCTTCTGCAGTTCTTGCCTTCCCGGTTCCGGTTCCTAGCCCAAGGGAGTCCCGGAGGGAGTCCAAACTCCTGCCTCGTGGCAGGACGTGCGTGCCACTATGCCACTGTGTACCACAGCGGAAACGCGCAGCGGAAATAATAACAGGAAATGTTGCCAACTAAATTTTTAACACACAGCACAACTTCTACAACGAGCTTGACTAATTGTGCACGACATGCATTCCATTCCTCACGAGTCCTTTGAGTAAATAGAGTCGCAGGCAAATTGTTTGATTGATTGCTCTTTTTTTTGTTCTCGGCTGTCGGGGGAATCGGGAAATTCTACGCATTTCGACCAAGAATGTTAGTGTTTAAGGCACTTGTTCCAACTCTTTAAGGAAAATATGAGTTTAGTTTATTTCTTTCAGCTTTATTTACAGCAAAAGTGAAATAATCCTACAGGACAAAAATAGAATGTATTTTTAGGAGAACTAAGTCATAACCAAAGACCTAATTTTAATAAAGCTCTTGCCATGGCATCCCCCAACCTATCCACTTACCAATATCAGCAGTTTGTTGGGCAATTTTAACCATGAATTACAGTTTGTTCGTTGCTGTTGCTTTACGGCCATGTTGTTGAAGTGGCAGCCAGTGTTGATGCTGTGGTTGCTGTGATACCGTTACCAATACCGATATTAATACCGCTGACGATAGAGATGCCGATGCCGCCACTTCCGATGCCGCTTCAGTGGAACCGTGCGCGTCTCGGGGGCCCCGGCACCTGGGAACTGCCTCCATCCAGACCCCGAACAGCAAATCGGTGGGGCACTCACTCGCTCTCTCTGTGTTCCTGCGGGGGTCAGTGTCAATATGCCACACGTTTGCCTGGCTGCCTGTTGACAGTGCCACGAATAGTCAAATCGAGACCCTCAATATTATGTTTACTGTTTGCAGTGCTGTTTGCACGTGTCGCGGTTTACATTTTAAACAAGCTCTCGGCTGTCAATTATTTGTGCATTCCCGACAAACTGAAAGGAATAACAAGAAATGGATTCAGTTAGGACATTTATGGATCACGTGGCGTTTACGCAATTTTCGCCATTGAGTGGCAGCTTGTCAGTTTATAGATTTTGTAGAACACAAGAATAATAGCTCAAGAAGAATACTGTGTGCTTTCAAAGTTGTGGCAGCCACTTGGATAACAATCAATAAATCCAATCGCTTTTCTCCGAAATGTCTCCAGATTGCATTGTTAGCTGACAAAAGCTATCAGAATTTGCTAATTGCCTCACCGGAAAGTTATGCCGGAGTGGATGGCGAACTTTTCACGGCCCGACTTTGTTGGGAAAAGTTGCGCAGAAAATAAATAAATAAGTAAGTTGTTGGCAAGTAACTGACAAATAACTCGATTTTGATTGAGAGACTCTGCAGTCTTGCCACCGAATGGCAGGCAAAACTTCCATTATCCCCGAGGCACATCCTACCTGATAGCCATTCTCTTCAATTTATTCATTTGGATGTGCGCCACTCTCATTTCACAGACTGTCACTTTTCCCCGACAGAGTCCAACGGACAGGAAGAGATTTTCCAGATGCCCTTCCAGGAGCCAGAAGGACTCCAGGTGCGAGTCCGATTCTCTGAAAATTAAATGTCAAACTGCGTGGCCACAACTGTGAAAAGATGAGAAATTGCATTTTCACAGGTAATTTGCATTTGCTGCCATCTTCTGCTCTTCCAGCTCAAATACCCAAAGGCACACAATGGCAAATCCAAATCGGAGTCGAAGAGCCCGCCATAAGATAGGCGAGTATGAAAATAAAATCGATAGGTAATCAATGTTTAATAACTTGACCGAGGTGGCGGCTGAATCGCAGCGGCTGCCAGCGTTGCAAAGTCGTGGGTGGGACGCTCCTAGCGCGTTCACGCATATTTAATGGGAATATTATAATAAGGCCACGTTCCCGAAATATCACCAAATCACTCCTCTGGTCAAGCAGTTGGATATATACTTCTGTATCTACAATACATCCCTCACCCGATTCCAGTGCGTCATTTAAATTTTCTGCGCGTTTTGGCCCAAGAAGGTCAAATCATTGTCAGGGCCTGCCTATTCGGCCCGAAGTTCGCTAATAACCATAATTCGTATTTAATGACATTCAGCATTCGCTCGGCCTATTCGGGGCTAATTTTTATTCATTTTGACGGCCAGGACACACCCAGGATCCATCTGGAGTGGACACCTATTAAGAAATAACGTTCATATCGACCCTCTTACGACTGCCAGACACGACAGCATTGATTCATTTTTAAGCCACATCCCTCCCATTAAGCCGTGTGATTAAATAGCACAAAAATGTCAATATTTAAGTTAACAAGCGTTTGCATAATAAGTTCCCTTCTTCGTTCTTCATTTGTACCTGTGCACACGTTAAATTAAATCAAGTTTCCGGCTTGGGGAGCTCAAAGTGTGCATACTGCATGTCATGAGCAGAGCAAACTTTTATCCCTTTAGCCGCTTCTGGAAAATTAGAGGTAAAAGCGTTTATCATAGTTTGCTGGTCGGGCTGTGCCAACTAATTAGTTGTCTGCCAAATGCGTCAGAAGGGCGCACCACAGTCATGAAAGGCTTAATTTCTCCAGCGGGATTAGTTTGTATAGGATTCCCGGAAAGCATAAGCTCTAAAGTGCCACTAATTTGAGCAACCAGATATGAAAACCTGACTATTGATAAGTGTTGCAACTTCTAAATAATCCTCTTGATAGACGCTACGCGAAAATCCCAAAAACTTTTATAATGAGTGCGGTATAAGAGCATCCACATGCGTCATAATCCAAGCCAAAAACATGTCGAAATCAGTCGACTGAAAAAAGATAGAGATTCAGGGCCACTTAAGTGTCATTACATTTGCTTTTCTGGGCCTCGCATTTCTCTTTTTTTTTTGCCTCATTTTTTATACAAATTGTGATTCTTTTAAGGTAAAAACTTGCAACTTGTTTACCCAATCCGTGTATGCAAAATAGGATTACTGTTGAGTATATTTTAACGTATTTATTTGTGGCCTGTCATATCCGCTGAAAATAATTGAAATTCTTTAAAGGGATATCGTGTTTGTTGATTTTCCAAGTAATTGTGTTTGAAATGCTTTATGGTAGCGGATTATATTAATATTCCGGGAATTAAAATGAATCTGCTATCAGAAATAATCTATTTTTGGAATGTAATCACATCTGCATATAATATTTTCATCTTTTTTAATGAAAAAAGTGTTTATTATGACATGTTCTCAGGCAGAAGGGCTTTAAACTGCTCCGGTAGTAAAAGTTATAGAGAAAGATTTCGTTTTACACATTTTATTTAATTTTGTGCCATTTTAAAGGGTTTTACGAGGCAGGACTACTCCAACTATGGCCACTGTGTGTCTGTGAATTTAATGGCTTTCATGCTTATTGCCGTCCTGAATGCAGACACCGAATACGCACACATCCACTTGGGTTTAGCAACAAAAGGTTTTATGTGCCAGGCACAACGAAAAAATATAAAAATCTACACTAACATAAGCCAGGCAAACCCCTTTTCCTCCTCCATCCCAAATCCCGGCCAGAAGCAAGCCCCATCCTAGCCCAAACATGTCAGGCGTCAGGCGTTGTCTTGTCTTCGCCTTTACATACAAAATTGACTGTGAAAACGCTTTGGGCACTTTGGCTTTCTGTTTGCAGACACTCTCGCTGGAATCGTCCTGCCGTATGTGAGCTGGATATACAATAGTATATTTCGCCTTTCATGCCTGCGTCTGACTATCTCGGCTACTGTCGCATTATGTTCGCTTCTGCACATTTGAATTCTCCTCGTTTTTTATGTAGCCTTTGCATTCAACTTTTTTGCTTTTTTGTTCGGCCAAATAATTCGTGTTGGTCGCAAAATAATTTTCATGGCTGAAAGGCAAACTTTCACGGCCCGAAAACTACTTGAATGAACTGAAAAGCCCCAAGAGTGCCACATTTCGCCACGCTTGATCAATTAACTAATGAATGTCACAATCGTGAATGCATGAACAGTTGCACAGAGAGTCTATGTTTGGGCTTGGAATGGAGGTTGTGGTGGAGGGAGAGTTTTGGCCAACACGCACGTAATGGCACACAAAGCCAACTGCAAATTAGATTAATTAGCTATCCACACACCCATCCAGGAAACAAATTCGATATTCAATTCATTCAATTCCCCCATTGTCAACACCGAACGGGGGTTAAAGTTTACTCCGGTCTAATATGGCATCGAAACAAATTGATTTTTGGCCAAGAATGAGAACAAGAGTCTGGCCCTGGCAGCCAACGGATGGAAAACTGACAGTCGGATCTGCCAAGAGTGCATAGCCTGGGTTGTGTTGCCGATTCGGGCTGCCAATCAAAATGACAAAACAATTGAAATCGAATCCATAAATTGTATTTCTTTTACATATCCGAGGAGTCGGGGACCCCGACATATATGTATTCCATTTTGCATTCATTGCAGTCGAGCAATCGAGCAATCGAGCAATCGAGCAATCGCAAATACAATTTTATTATCGTCTGGTTTGGTTCACAATCAGTACTATTCTGGCATGGAATGGGGCGTCGGAATCCCAAACATGGCTCGTGTCTGGCTTTTCGCTCGAATGTCAGATGAGAGGGAATAAAAATAGCAGGGCCAACGAAATAAACTGGCTTGTGGAGGCATGGAGGTGTGCAATTAATTCAAAAGTGTCTGGCGAAGAAAGTTGCAGTCATTAATTAGCATTTCCCTCGGCCAACTTTCTTGCCCAGAAACTTTTTTTGCGAGAACCTTCAGTTCATGGCACGTCTCATTGGAAAAGGAACAAAAAACCGGGCCTGAGAATTGAAGGACTTGAGAGCTGGTGAGCTCCAGAGTCGGAGAGCAGAAGAACCGGAGAACCGTAGAGCCCGAGGTCCTGGAGTAAAGCTCATTTCCGTTTTATATTTAAACACTTGGGGGCTAAAATGTTTGCTCTACTATTTCCACGCAGTGCAAAATCATCATAAAAGGCAGGGAATGAAAAAATAAATAGCCTAGCCCCGCCGGGAGAGTGGAGTGGCCTCTCCGGTCGATGGACCATAAAGGAAGGCATCCGTCGTGGAGGTGGGAAACGCTTAGCAAGTGGATTTTTAAATTAGTTTGTCGACTCCTCGCATCGCCGCCTCGCCTTGTTGCCATCCTCGTTGGCAGTTCTACAGATAAAAGCCAAAGCCTAAGATGGCAAGGCCAAGCGTCCTTTTTTTAGCAAATGGACTTGCTAGCGTTTCCTTTGCTCACGGCTCTCCGCTCTCGGCGTCGACATTTTCGTGCTTTTCGTGCTTATTTAAATGAATTAGGTGATTTTTCAAGAGCTAAGCCCGCCACGAGCAGTGAACTCATTTCCGTTCCAGTCACCACACCATCGCCATCGCCCTCGCCCTGGCCCAGCTCCCAGCTCCCTTCATGCTTCATTTGGCTTTCACTTTGTGGCTGCATTGCAATGAGCTGTTAATTTGCAGGCCACTGCTTGTCAATCAAAACTTTTACGAGATCTCGCCATGGAGAGTTTGATTGCCATCCACCTAAGCAACAAAACTTAATCATTGCCCTGAAGGAGCCCCGCAAAATAATAAAAACAACAGAAGACAAGAAAAAAAAGCATTGCCAAAGATGAACATTTTGATGGAGGCGTCATAAAAAGTGCTCGCTGAGTGTTAAACACATTAAGCAGATACTTTCCATTCAAAGAGTCTCGCACGCTCTTACACACTTTTTATTTGCCTTTATTTTCTTTTCTTATTTTTGGCAGGGTGTCGGTCCACACGTCGTATACGCAATATCGTGTGTCTGCCATTGTTTTCTTGTCGTTACATGGGCCTCGTTGCGCATACGACGCGTGTGCCAGCAGGTAGCGAGGTGAGAACTTCGCAATAAAGCTGGAGCAAGCAAGGAGGTACAAAAATAGGGGCAGGACTCCGAAAACAAAAGGCAAAAACAAAAAAGAACAGCCAAAAATGAAAGTGGAAGTGAAAGTGAAAGGGTTGCTCCTCCATATTGCCCCGCACGTCCCATTTTATTGCCGAGTTATTGTTATTTAATGCCAAGTTTAATGCCAACACAGTGGCAGCAAACACCTAAAACAATTTCATGCCCGCCCCATTAATATATTTCAACTGGTTTGGTTTGTTATTTTTTTTTTTTCAAGGTACGTGTGGGCTTGCCCCCTTGCTTGTCCCATCCCTTCCATCGAAACCATATGATTGTGCTTGTGTTTTCCTTTTGTTTGTAAAGTTAAGCTCTCCCCTGACCCAAGTGGCAAGTAATTTGCTTAGCTCTGCTCTGCTCTGCTCTGCTTGTTGCACAATTCTATGTTGACGCTCTTTTGTGTTCGACAGGGCGAAAGAATCTCGGGTTTCGATGGCTTATGCACGTAGGTTGGCATTGTTATTTTCTCTGGACAAGGAAGCAATTTGAATGCCTTCACAGAGTACTGCACAAAAGCCAGAATTATGTTAGGCTTGGATTTCCAACCACGCGCCTAGAAAGGCGTCGAAGGAATTTTTGCCCAAACGTGATTACCTCATATTAGAGAAGAATAGTAGGCAGTTGTTTTAACATTTTTGCTTTACCTTTCAAGCTTTTCTATTACTAATACTATTTATAATAAATTTTTTTATTTTAAGCTTTTCGATTACTCATCTAATACTATTTAGAAACTGTCTTGAAATGGAAATTAACAACAGTTTCACATTTTTAACTGTGACGGATTACAAGTTGAGGTTTTGAAGCTATTATTTATATTGAATTGTTAAGTTTAGAGGGTCTATTAGCTGGACTATTTGTTATATGATCTAACAAAGTGGTTTTCATATAAATATTATTGAAATTCAAATTATCTTTCTTTTTTTAATAAAATTAGTTCAGTAGTTCTACCATTTTTAAGGGAAAAGAGAAAACTTTCCACCCAGATATGTTATCAGCTAAGCCTTAAGCTGCGGTAATGAATGTCAGGGAATCGTGACTGCAGTCACATATAATAGTAAATAGTAACTCAACTTGAGTGTCGCCAAATAACAGTCAAGGGTCTGCTGTATTTCTCAATTTAAGTTAGAATGAATTAGGATAGATTTAAAAAGCTAATTTATTGCTACATTTGCCTCGGCGCATTTCCGTCCTGACAGTCTGGCCCTCCTGCCAACCCATCTGTCCACATTATTGGGCCGTTTCTCGGCCTTTGTCGGGGAGCCTGTCAAAACAACTTCCATTGTTTGGCCCCGTTTCACCTGTCAACTGGCCTTTGTGTCTGCAAAGCTTCACACTATCCCGTAAAGGTCCGGGCCGGGCTGGGCCTGGCCGGTCTGGCATAAAAAGGGAAGATGGCCCGAACTCTCTGGCCAAGTACTTCAGTGTCCATTGTCAACAAGCCAACCAATTTAGTTAATTAGGCTACCGAAAGTGAATAAACAAAATCTGTAACCGAATGCGAAGGGGCACGTGCTAAGCTCCGTGTGAAAAAAATATATATAAAAATATAACAAACGAAGGCAGAAACCCGCAAAAATGCACAAAACACTTGACGAATTTTTCCGTTTTGCTTCGTAATTTGTATGCCACGCGCCTCCCCTGGCCCCTTCTGGCTAATTACGTCGTCGCCTTCATGGATGTTGATATGGGTTTGTAATTAACAGAGTCTCCGGATTTATAGCCCTTTCCGTTTGGCAATAAAGCTTGCTTTCAATAGCTAAACCAGGGCTTGGGGGTGTCCCCTCAAATCGATCCAGGAATGTCAGGAAATGATTCGGTTTCTATTTTTAGGGTTTCTTTGAGTTTCTTTAGAAAACTTTAAGACTTGACACTTCCACTGAACTATAGGATAATTAATTGTTAAATTATTCAAGTTTTTTAAAGAGATTGCTTGGAATGAACTCCCAAATGAACTCTAAAATGAACTCACAAATGAACTCTCAAATGAACCACATGATCTCCCATAACTTAGCTCCTTTTTGGTAAGAATATTCAATCTAGTTTTTAGTTTCTAACCAAAAATTTAAAAGCTGATCATATTTAAATAAAGCATTTAGCTCCAGCAGACTCACCTGCATAAATCATCGCAACGTCGATTGTGAGTTGAGTTTTCTGGGCGAGATTAGCAAGCCCGTCGCCGAATGGCTTGGAAAATCGGTCAAGTTTTTGCCGCAATTGTCGCTAGTTTTTATTTTTGTTTTTTGTATTTATTTATTTATTTTTGTGTTTTTTGTATTTTGTTTTCGATGCACTTGCAGGCGTGATAACCGGCTCGCCGGATTGCAATAATTTTTGTGGGCCTCCCCACTTGTTGCCGCGGGCTGTGTTCGTCGCTCCCGCTCCCGTTCTCGCTCTCTTCTGGCCAATTAATTTGTTGCCATGCGTTGAGTAATTGCACGCATTTTGGCCAAAATCTCCATACTGTGGAGTAGTCTGTTCGGAGGCCTGTTGATCTTTTCGATTGGGCGTTGCTAAGCCGGGCTTGCAAAATTAATAGTTTGTTTGCGCTAGAATTTGATTGAAATATGTTTTATTTGTCGATGGCATATGATTTGGCAACAAAATGTGAGCTGGCAATTTGTGGCAAAACAATTATTTGCTGTCATTGCATGGCATTGCAAAGCACACACAATAACCGACTAAATCCCTGCTAAAATTGAGAATTGCCAAAGAAATTGAATTGTGTCTGGCTGACATCATGTTTTTCGGATGCTTCTATAAACAGATATGTTTACTTTTGCATATGTCCGCTCTGACAGCAGAACAATTATGAAAATTGCAGTTTGTCAAAGCTGTGTATTTTTGCTATTTGTCTTTGACAGACCAGAGAATGGTTTCCTAATGAGGGAAATTACAAAATTGCAAAAAAAATAAAAAATAGAACAAAAGCCAGAGAATTTCCCTAGCCAGAGGGCCTTAGAAAACACTATAAAATCACATAAAACACATTCACACTCGTCTCATCTTGCAGCCACGAATTCATAATGAAATGCACTCGCGTTTTCTGTTTTTTGTTGCGAACAATATTATTTGCACTAAGTAGCTGTTTTTGTTTCATTTATTGTGCTTTTTTTGTGTATTTTTGGCTTAGAGCACGTAGCCGTGTAGAGCGCCAGTTTTGAATATCAGTGATGAAATTTTGTCATGCGAGAAGTACTTTAACTGCTCGGGTTTCGGGTTGCTCTGGGTAATCCTTTCAATCGGCGCAAGGACTCAACAGGAACTGAAAGTGCATTCGGAAAATGGCGGAAACAGCTGCTGTTGCTACTCCCGGCGATCACGACGACACACCTTCGTACTCACTCGCACTTGCACTTTCTATCATCATCATCATCACACACACACACTGTCTCATACTCCCACTCTGATTTACCGTTATGCTTAGCTGGCGCCGTCGGCAAGTACCGTTACGTGCGCCTTGGAACCTCGACCGACGCGGCAGAATTTTCAAAACGAATTGGCAACCAAAAGCGCCAACAGTTGGCTCACAGGCCCCCCCGAGAACAGTGGCAATAGAACAGCCGGAACAGTGGCATTCAGAACATGGGGACAGTCGCCACACCGGAACACAGCTCAGAAATGGAAGCAGAGCACTTTTTTGTATCGGAAGCAACAGTGGAAAATCGCATGCGATTTCTCATACTTAATGGCAAATCTGATTAATTATAAGCTTTTGATTCCCTTAATCTGCATTTGCCTGCAGCCAACGGCATGAGGGCTTGAGAAATTCTCTTTGAGTGGCGACGTTCTTTGCTTGTTAACCTTTTTGGGGAGAGAGACAGTCAGCCAGTCAGTCAGTTGGCCAAATAAAAGAAACCACGCATAATAAATTGGTAAATTCGTGTCGGAAAAGGATGGCCGTCTGAAAAAGGACACTCAGACTTCCACCCACACACATACATATAAATGTACATAGTATGGCCCTTTTTTGATGGGGCATCCGCTCATCCTTATTCTGATTATCCTATCCGTTGATTTTTCTTGCAATTTCATTTTATGACAAAGTTCGAGAAACTTCAATTTGGCAAATTTCGATTCCCGCCTCCCTAGGAGCTTGGAAGCCTAGGACCTGGTAGGCGGTGGTGATTGCTTTTAACCATTTTATCCCATTTTTTTTTAAGTTTTGGCTTAGTGAATACTCGATTGGCAACTCATTATGGGCTTCTGAACAAGGACGGGTATTGGGTATTGGGCATGGAGGCGGTCAATTGCCATGCAAGAGCTGTTTCGGCCATTACTCACTTGATTTCTGTTCGCTTAATCGACTCACCGCCCACACCCTCGTCCATACCCATGCCCCGCCAAGCCATGCCCTTTTATCTTGTTGACCTTTGCCCTGTTTTGGGCTAGCACTGTAATAATGATAAATGAAAAGAGACCGCCCCGGGGCCACGCCTCCCTCTTGGCCGGCATGTATGCGCTGGCCCCTAATTAGGATAAACAGATGTTGCCCAAAAATTAATTACATATCACGAGCACATGAACACATCCCCACCCTTGGTCCCTTGGATCACCAGCACATTCCCTCACATCCTGCCATTAACTGTCTGTGGCAAACCGCCGGGGCTCTGATGGAACGGGAACTGAATCTGAATTTGAATCTGCTGCTGCCAATTCACGTCAGGCAATAAATCTTGCTAGGATGCCAGTTTGCCAGGTAAAGGACACTTGGCTTTCGGTGTCCGCAGTACATGAATCTGCATACCTAACCACGTAAATCCACTTGGACGCGGTGGGATTGTCTTCGTCGGGTTGTTGCCCGAAGGAACATAAAAAGACATTGCAATTCTGCATATTTTCCGCAGCTAAGTGACTGTCGTGGCAAAAATAGAATGAACAACAAGTTGGCAAGAAATCTTGGCCCGAATCACAACCTCATGAATGAAAGCCCTGTGGTGTGGCTTCTGTTATTATGTTTTTTATTTTTAGCCATATTATATTCTGCATTCGTGGTTGGATTTCCAGGAATTCCGGTTAGGTTTTGCATCATGTATTTCGCATTTTTTACCCAAATCGGATTTAAGGAATTGCGTTCGTCTGGGCCGGGACAAGGCTGGCCCAGATAAAGGACCTCACTCCCATTTCGGATGATTGCAAATCAATTTGCTGGCACAATCGAAGAAAAGAATTCGCCTTTCTCGCTCGTCTTAAAGTCGAACCACATTTTTAGGGACTCCGTTTGGCAAAATGCCCGAAACTAAGCTCCTGGCCCTGGCTTGTGCGCCAGATTGCGCCTTCTGTCAGTCAAAGGCAAACACCTGTAATAAATATTCGTTTGTCGTCTTCGCTCGGTTATCCTGGATTTCTGGTTGCGCTGTCACAGATACATTTTGTCTGCTTTTCCGTGTGAGCGCACAAGACAACGGAAGGAGGGTAGCAGGAGCCAGGATTCTGCCTAGCTGGCACAATTTTATACACTTCAGTTCAGCCCCCGCCACTATGTCCTGACTCGATTTCCATTCGGGGGGAGCAGGAGCGAGGCAGAAGGAAAAGTAAAAGGCAAAAAATAAAAACAGAAAACGAAGCCAACAGCCGGAGTGAAGTGCATTTGGCCTCCATACACATTTTGGTGTGTCCTGGCCACTTTTGGCTCTTCATCCTTTCGACCATCCACTCCCAGGCCCACTCGAAAAGCAATTCACTCAGCCATTTATGGCGGCACAAGGAGCCCCCGGCGTACGCATCCCATGCCAACCATAAATTTGCGGCACGCAGCTTCTGCTGCTGCAACTGGACTCTTAATTTAGCCAAGGATGCACCAAGTGTTACATTTTGCGCCCAGCTGAGCGCTCAGCGTGTGTTATTAATTACGTAATTTGTTTATTAATAAACAACTGACGACTAGCACGACGAGTCCTTGCCCCCTCTCTCCTTCGAACATGCCAACACCTGCCGGAGACGGAGCCGGAGCTGGAGTTCCGCTCTGTGTGGCACATTAACCCATTCAGCAGGCTTCTGCTTATTTTCTCATTGCTTATTCAGGCAATCAGAGGCGCTGTTTACTCGGCTCTCCGGTTCTGGATGTAATGAAATTAAATCTCAACTGCATAAACTTGGCCGGGAACTGTTTGACTTACAATTAAATTGCTTAGCTCCGCTCTTGGTACTCGTTCCACTCATGCCTCTCGGCTTGCCACTCTGCAACACCTTTTTTTTTTGAAGGCGGCATAAATCAATTTTTATTTGGCAAGCTTCGTCCTTGCTGTGCCCCAAGCTGTTAATTGCACACACAGCGAATTCTAATGGCAAACACGAGCTGGCAATGCCGTACTGTTGAGGCAGAGATGTTATTAAATTATAATTACCAGCGCCTTATTAACGCAATTAGAGCCAGGACAAAACCGCAATACAGGACACGTTGTCTGGTTTTTGTGGCTTCGAAGCCTGACGAAGTCGTCAGTCGTCAGTCGGGAGTCAGACAGCATGTCGTTGACAAGCCGAGATAACAAAGGAAAAAAATCAATCAATCAAGCCCCGATATCAATAGATGGTTGTACTCTGTCTATAAATAACATGGGTTTAATCACCCTCGTAGGAGTTTGCATTCCAGGTAACTTATTTGAAATGGAATCTACAAATTGCTTCTGCAGTCCATGTTGCGTATACGTCATGTGGGCCGTTGAGCTGCAGGCGAAAAAAAGGGTATTTCTGAGTTTCTCAAGTTCCCGCTGCCATACCAATGATCTAAGTTGATCTAAGTCTAAGTTCTATTGCTTCTATGGCGAATAATTGGATATGGATGTCAAGATTATGTCTAGTTTCTTCCAAATAAATAACCTTTAAAGATACCTTTTTTAATATTCATACAAAAATGAATAGGATGAAATGGAATTCTTTTATGTAATATAGATCTATATACATCCTTTTTGGTAAAATTTGCAAATCAGAAAATAACACTGAAAAGTCCTAATAAACTCAGCTCGATACCAGCACTACGTCGAGTGCATTAGATGAATATTAAAAGCACTCACCCGCAGCAACAGCAACATCAGCAGCTGGAGTAGCAGCACTTGAAACTTAAAAGTGAATGGCAGGCGGACTGGTACTTGTCCAGGACCTCCAATCGCCTCTACCATCAATAGTGCTTGAAGGAGAAGGAACAGCAACAGCTTGTGGCATCATGGTGCGTTGCATAATTTATTGTTATGCAATCAATCGCAGCAACAAAGTTGAACGCGCAACAAATAGACTCTACTTTCTGGCACTCATCCTGACTGAGTGGCTCTGATGGACGTTACTCTGAGCGGCCATAAATTATCCATATTTATTAGGATTTAATCAAATTACATTTACCTATTTGCACGTCCTTGTCCTGTGTGGGAGAAACCAAATGTCAAATACTTTAGCCTGCCATGTGCAAACAAACATGTCCTTGCTAATTTTTGCCGCGTAATTTTCTGGAACGATTTTACTGCCATTTTGATTACACTGGAAAAAGTACAAAGGATATATAATAAACTATATATCAATATACTATACAAGGTATATTCACAATTAAATAAAACTTTCTAAGACTTGAATAAAATAATATAAAAGTTACCTTGCTATCTTTATTTCTGCCTTTGTTATTATTTTTGAAACGTGCAACTTCGTGCGGCATGTTTGGTAGATTTCTGCGGCTAAACAATGGGCCATTAAGTGGCCATGTCATTGCCAGGATACAATGCGACAGCCTGGTTAACCTGTCATCGGCAAATGCTGCCACCATTCCTCCCTTTTAGTGGAGTGGACTTTAAGGAAGAAATCAGCGCTTTATGCTGTCCTTTCCAGTTTAAACACGGCCAGAATTAATTTAATCAGCTTGTATTAACGTTTTCTGCCAGACACCTGTTGTCAGCTTCCGCTACCTTGGCAGATCCTTTTGCTAATCAAGCCGTGCGACAAACAAAATTTGCTAAATCGCACAAAAAGGACCAAGGACGGAACCTGAAGGACCCAAAGGACCTTAAGCCATTCGCTTTTGGCGAACTTCCGGCTGCTCTAATGGCGGAAGGATGCAATTAATTCGGTTAAGGACGAATTAGAAATGTCACCTGTTTAAGAAGGGCTTTGGCCTTTCGGGTGGCTGGGCATCTCTGATTGTCAAAGGATTGGAGGAAGGAAGCAGGACATATTGTATGAATAATTGCTCACAATCCGCCCCGCAGCTGCATCTTCTCACAGCCCACAGCCAAGTCTGTGGGGAAAATGGAACAAGCCAAGCGAATTAAAAGTCTTAGCAACAAAAGCGAAAAGTCAAAATGTTTGCAACACAAATAAATTCAACACTTTACGCATATTTTCATAAACTGCTTTTCGGGTAAATAATATATAGGGGTACAGTGTGAGAAAAAATGGTTAATGGTTTATTATTAATGGAGTAAATGGTTCAATAATTGGGTATTTAAATATTAATAGAAAGCAGGACGTTTATTATTAATGCTGACATTTGGTTCACATACTTTCAATAATTAATTATCCTTTCTATGATATAAAAAAACTATGATAACAAAATGTGTTAGTGTATATTTACACAAAGACTCAGATGATGATGCCTTGAACGGGGGTTAGGGACAGGATGGGCGCAGGGACGCAGGAGGAGAGTGTTTTAATCCAACCACAACACAAACACTAACCGAAGTGTGGGTCCTGCCCCAAGGCAGAACACGGACACTTAAAGCAAACTAACAAGGGCAGGGAGGACACGGAGGACATCGAGCAGTAAGAGGCTGGAGGCAGGAGGCAGGAGGTAAGTGGCGGGTGGATGCCAGGCTGGGCTAGTAAGTCAAGGCTCCTCAAATTCCTTGTCTTATCAACGGACACGCCGGAAGCTGTGGCAGCAGCTCTCATACATATTTACATGCCTCGTTGGGGCATTGTTGTTGTGTGCTCTGTCTGGTCTCATCACATTACGTATTCAACAGTGCAAACCGAGTTACAACAGAAGGCAGCAAGGCAGCAAGCCAGCAAGGACCTCCTCCATTGGCCTGGGAGGACTCAAACAAACAGACAACTTATACACATATTTGATGCCAACCTTCTGACAGAATAGAATTTCAACGATTCTTACAGTTTTTGGCCAAATGTTGAAAGTTCGATTTTGTTTTGACTTAAAGCCTGTTGCACTTAGAGGATGCGGGGAGGAGAAAGTGCTTTCTCCTTAACATGTCTTTCCGTTTCTCGGCATTCGATGCCTTTCCGGCTCCAAGAATCAACCAATTTTCGATGCAAATTCAATTGCTGCGAAAAATGTCCATTAAAAATCGTAATTGAAACGTTAATAATTTAATGCGATTGGCGACAATTTCTCGACTCGAGTCCTTTTCGCCTCCTATCTCCTGCCTCCTGCGGCTGCTTCGAGGCTGTCAATTGAGTACAAAAATCGATCATAATTCGATAAACGCCTGGCCGAGGGGACCTGGTCTTCTTCCTGGCCTGACCTTCTGGGTAATGGAACTCTCAGTTTCAAATTTTTCGGGTCTGCAAAGAGTGGGTTACAGTTCCAGGAAAGTGAAGATGCTTTTTCATGTCGAAAAATTCCATTGTAATCAGCTCCATCAGAGTGTTTGTCACCATTTATTGTCACGGGGGGTTAGAGCACCGACCCGACCCCTTTCTCGAAAAGAACTTTCTTATTTTCTGGGAAACATAAAATGAGATTCACGGAAATCTCCGTCATAATGGGGACATCAGTTGCCGGCTCTTTGCCGCAATCACAATCCCAATCCAGATTCCCGCCGCAATGGCAGGCATCTATCAAGCAAATTGAACACGCCCCTGTCGCATATATTATGCCTATGGCTTTACCCTTTTCCAGAGGTTAAAAACCAAAGCGGAGGGGGGCCAGGGCAATTGCAAATCCCACGCATCCATAGACTGACAGTCGGGGACGGTCTCGGCTCTAATATCGCTCCATAAATAAAGCCAAACAATAAGTGCGTTAACCTACGCATGGGTAAGCTGACGGATCAGTCATGGTGACAGCTCCTGCGGAGCACACGGCCCGTAGTGGTGATGGGCCAGGACGCAACGTAGCCGTCTCCGTCTGCGACACGTGTTGACATGTCAGTTAGGCAAATGAGGGTAGACAGGACTGGCAAGGCAGCAGACTGGCAGGCAGGCAGGATAGTAGCCAAGTTCCAGAGTTCCCCGACGAGTCATTAGCCGGGACCATGGGGGGGCAGACGAAACTAAACAAATGGAAGGCCCCACCCTCCGCGTTATAAATGCCACTCATTTACGGAACAATTGTCTCCACCAGCTGGACCACTCCAAATCTGGGCTTAAAGACTCAGATTAATCAGAATTTGTCTTGGCATTGCGCCGGCGGGTGGCCGGCTAGTGTGGCTTCAACGGATTTAACGACTCCCGCCCCCGAAGTGATCCAACATCCGGCGGTCACCTTGATGGCGCCACAATGCCAACATGCCGCAAACTGAATATAGGACAGAAAAAATCCAATACTAACACGGGACAGTGGCAATGGCATAAAAAATAAATGCAAAATAATAAAAATCGATTGGAAACAGGCTCGGCTCACAATTGAAATTGAATAGACTCGAGCAGCGGCATCCTTTCGATCCGCAGGATGTGGCAATGCCGGCCACTTTGCACGTTGTCATTTGATAACCCATTGTGGCAGACGCAAATTGAAAAAAGTGCCGGCCGTCGAGCGAAATGGTAAATGGCGAAGGCTAAAGGACGAGAGACTAGGGACGGAGGGAATTTTGCTAAAAATGGATCGGGGATTGGGGATTGGGGAGGGCCGGAGGACATCTGTCGGATATGTGTGAAAGTGAGGTCTAACATGGATAGTGTCCCTGCTTAGAGTTTGACAACGGCGCACAAAAAAAATAATCATAATATAAGGGAAAAGGATTCTCCCTTGGCCCGGCGACCTTTGAACTTTTTGGAGGAGGACAAGCGACGCCAAACCGCAACAGAAAAGCAATTAACATAAAATGACACTTTGATTGAAACGTCTAATGTGCAAGACAGTCCAACAACCCGTCGGTTGAATGGATTCGGGTGTCGGGTTCATGAGGTCAGGTTGCTGGACCAGAGCCAAGTGCCAGTTAAGGACTGCCTGGTATTGCAAATGCCCCCAATTTACGGCCAGAGCTTCAGTCAGGCGAACAGATAAGCCGGACAAAACTTTCTTTGAGCCCGGCCCGCACTTATTTTCGCCCGGTCCGATAGCCAGTGGCCAAAAGTTCCGTGTGCACAAATCGAAACGAATACGTGCCCATGCATTCCCATCCGATACCCAAAAGAAATCGTTCATTATCTCAACTAGTTGTGTGCATCTTCCCTCCTGACTGGACTGGTTGGACTTCATGGCGTATGCGTGATATGCTGGGCGAGCAGGAGGAGCAGAAACCACATTCCACTGGCCCAAAAGTCGGGCTTAATTTCGAAGGACTTTAAAGCTCCTTGGTTGGCCAGTCAAGCGGACACGTGTTAACCATTAAATGTCAGTCGTAAATAGGAAAAGCCGTTAACCAGACCATGATCAAGACAAATTAAATTTTACTTCTCTCAGCTATAATGCCCTTTTGATTTCAGCCCAATAGCAAGTCCTCCTGTCAGCCAAGAGCCTTCCAAATCTGGGCGATTAAAATCCAACTGTAATTCAAGTCTAAGCCATCAGCCTCCGCTTTGATTCCGCAATCTACACAATGTTTAGGATTTAATTTAAATATACATACATATATATTTGTAGGCGAATAAACGCATTCTAAGGAAAATCCTGAGCACGCTCCTTGCCTCGGAAATAAACAGAACGGCCCAGGACAGAACCCTTGCCCTTGCCTTGCCGTGGCCCAACTTTGGCAGGAGTTTTTGTTTGTGCATAAAATTAAAGGAAGTCGGCAGTGGGGCAGCTTTTATGATTGGGTTGCTGGGCCACCGGCCGGCTGTTGTTTGGGTTAATAAAATATGCAAAAATTCGACACGAAAATTAAGTTTCCTTTCCGTTGGAACGACGACCTTTGCCGCAGCGAGGTTTGGATGGGAAGCGAGGATATCAGTAGGCAGTAGCATATGCGCCGCATAGACATAGACACATCACACATCCGCCCCGTTGCCGGCTGTTGACTACTAATAATCAAATTATTTAATGAAACTAAAACTTTTGAGAGCCTGTCACGTCCTGTTTAGTAATGGCCTAAGTGTGTTTTTAGCGCCCGCATCGGATGTTGTTATAATTAACATGTTATTGAGTTAATTACTCTCATGTTGGCAGCTTAAAGCGTTATTTTTAAGCCTTACAAAATCACTTCTGGCCCAAGATTAACTTTACATGATTACCATGGCCATACACCGGCCATACACCATAATTCGAGGCAGGCCATTCTATTGAATTCCGGGAAATTCATTTAACTCGCACAAACAAGGCAATTCTATTAAATAAATTGAATGTGTACACACCGGGTACAGACGGGTCCTGGGAAGCCTTTTAAACTAATGTGAGGAGCAACCTGAGGGGAGGAAAAATGCCATAAAACGAGGAAAACCGGAATAAGCCTAAACATAAAGTCAAGGGCCTTTCGTTTACGTTCAATTGTTGTACACGAAGGCATGAATTTGGCTCAATATATCAATACCTGATGCTCACCCGCACAATGCCAGCCACACCAGACCACACCCACTGATATACACCACCCCCGAGGAACCGCAAAAGAAAGGTATATATTATTTATGAGTGTGTATTTTAACTAAACAGAAATTGAATTGTTGTTTCTGGCTGTTTGCTATTTGTGCTTGCACGTGGCTTTTCGACGACTGTCAACAATTCGCTTTTTTTCGCATTCGGCATTCGGCATTTGGCGTTTGGCATTTCCCATTTTTGCGGTTTATTTATAAGTGATCAGAACGAAAGTCGAACGTGTTTATGGGACAAATGAAGTACTTTAGATTCAATTATGCATTCGCCAACAGAACACATAATGGAATCCCAAATTGTGGTGGCATCCGTGTGGGAGTCAGTCTTGTTTGTTTACCCGCCGCTTGAATTTTTCGCAAGGCATTCCCCTTTAAAGCCATTCGACTTGGCCACAAATCAGATTTGTGGTTTATGGTCCCCGTCCCAGGGAGGAACGGTAGATGGCCCTAATAAGGGTAAGTGGTGCCCGGGGCTAACCACAGTCAAAGGAATGTGAAGCATCCTTTCGCCGACGGGGAATCCTAAAATTGACCTTTGTTTGGCGCCAGACCGACTCTAAATCAAAGTTCTCCGACTCTCTGACTGGTTGTCGGATGAGTGTTTATTAATGGTTTCCAACTTATTCGGCTTTATTCATTTTATGCCACTTCACGACAGCACATTTCCCATACGCCCTGCACCATTGTCTGCTGAAAATCAATACTTCGGTAATCCGTTTTGGCGGCTTACAAGTGTAATCATCACATGAGTAGTTGTTGCCGACCGCCATGGCCCGAAAAGCGTCAAGAAATCTCGGCTAATAGGCACTTCCAATGCAATGACCGCACTCCGGGTAATCGAAAGGGAATCCCAAACTCTTGACACTCCCGGACAAAGAAAAACTAAGTGAAGCCGAAATCCTTTGAGAAATTAGTTGGCTCGACCGAGTGGCTTTTCTCCAATTCTTTGGACATTTTCCAAGCCGGCAGATAGGGCTTTCGTGTCTGCGGTTTAATAAGCTGGCCAGGTCGGGGACGGGCTAGTTAGTCTTGGCTAACAAAATCCCTGGAATTCCACCGGACTGTCATTTGGAGACGCCACACGCACAGAGGCAGGAAACGAATACGCTGCCAGAAATAAAGTTAGCTCCAGAGACTTGTTTTGATAGGTATTGATGATTTGCTTACAGTTTTGTGCAGTGTATCCTTCGGACTGGGGAAATCAATTGGCAGTGACGTCAAGGTCCAGGACATTCGATACAAGTGACATACAGGAAAAAATGGAAACTTTGTACCGCCTGCGGTTTACATCAAGTTCGAGGTCCAAGCTTTTTGGCAACATCCTCGGAGAAAATTGTGTTAGCTGGTAGAGTGCTGTGCGGTATGCAGCATTTAGCTGCCATTTGTTTTTTAGAGACCATTTGGCAGAGGGCCGTCAAGTCAAAGGGCAGCTGGGAATCGAGTTAACAAGCAAATGCAATTAC
Source organism: Drosophila ananassae (assembly GCF_017639315.1). NCBI lineage: Eukaryota > Metazoa > Arthropoda > Insecta > Diptera > Drosophilidae > Drosophila > Drosophila ananassae. The sequence continues at coordinate 13,115,443 of NC_057927.1, read as the reverse complement.
AGCCCCTAAACAAACTGAAGTTGCACTCTTAATTTCGTTGGCTGGCCTTCGTTGGCCAAAGACACTGACTGACTCTGAATGCAGGAAATTAGCGAGACACTTGACGGGTTTGTGCCAAGAACGCAATCAGGCCAATTTCAATCCCAGCCCGGCTGTGCTGACTCAATTAGGGAGCCGGATCTGCAAACGGGCACAACCCCCATCCGCCAGGACACAAATCAGATCAAATCAAGAGTCGCTGGCGACACCAGCCATTGGTTAAGCCATTAAATTATTAAAGTAACAGTCTTTGGGGACTCGCAGAGAAAGAGCCGCGAGTCAAAAGTCAACACCTGTTGGCTCCAAATCGAGCCTCATCTCCTTCATTCCCGCCGCGTGTCATTCTGTCGGCATCCCTAATTCAATTATCGGCATGAGGAGCTGGGAGCTCTGCCGCCCGCCCTGCCATCTGCAAGGTAAACATTTGCTTAAACTTCACAATGAAATTATCCGGGCGTGTCCTGGCAGTGCAGGCAGCAACGACGAGGGAATTTTACTCATCCTTCTCTGCATTCAGTCGGTGAATTGTCAAAGTAATGGAAGTGTGTTGTGGCTAACAGTCTGAGAATAAAAACAAGAAAGGAAAGCTAACTTCGGGCGGAGCCGAAGTTTATATACCCTTGCAGTTGAGTCGCAGTCCGCTAGGTGGCGCCACGCATCTTATATTATTAGATATATAGTGGATCGTATATAGTTGGCCGATCCTTATGAAACTTGGCAAATCGAATTATTTTGCCAAAAGAGGAATCCATTGAAACTCCCATCCTTCTGACTTGAAAAACAACGAAGTTATAGCATTTCCGATCAATCAGTTATATGGTAGCTATAGGATATAGTTGGCCGATCCTTATGAAATTCGACAAATCAGATTGTTTTTCCCAAAATAGAATCTCTACCAAATCCCATCTTTCTAACTTAAAAAACACCAAAGTTATGCCAATTTCGATCGTTCTATGACAGCTATAGGATATAGTCGGCCGATCCTTACGAAATTTTGTACATTAGATATTTTGGTCAAATATAACATTTGTAGAAACTCCCAACCCTCTAACTTAAAAAACATCAAATTTATGGCATTTCCGATCAATCAGTTATATGGCAGCTATAGGATATAGTCGACCGATCCCGGCCGTTCCGACTTATATACTGCCTGCAAAGGAAAGAAGGGTGTGTGCAAAGTTTCAACTCGATAGCTTTAAAACTGAGAGACTAGTTTGCGTAGAAACAGACAGACGGACAGACGGACAGACGGACAGACGGACCGACGGACAGACGGACAGACGGACAGACGGACAGACGGACAGACGGACATGCTCATATCGACTCAGGAGGTGATCCTGATCAAGAATATATATACTTTATAGGGTCGGAGAGGTCTCCTTCACTGCGTTGCACACTTTTGACCAAAATTATAATACCCTCTGCAAGGGTATAACAAAGAGTAAAGGTTGGGCCGATTACAAATAATAGCAGAATATTTTAAATTCTTGGCAGGACCTTTTTTGCTTAAAAATATAAATATGTGAAGGCATATGAATAAAAGTAACATGTGTATATTTGTAATAAAAATTCTACATTTTTGTCAGATCTTTGGAGAACTATATATAGCTAACTTCATTGGAATTTAAATGTTAATCAGGACTTCGGGGCTGCCACCGACTGGTCTTGACTGTCACTGCGTACGCAGGCCTTACTTCCTAGAACAGACCAGAACTTCCATGAAAGAATCACTTCCTTATCACGTCACTTTTATCTGAAACTGGGGAACACCAAGTCATGGATTAACTGTCATGGAATACGCTGCCAGCCAATTGCCATCGAAACTCTGGAACATTTAATTAAAAACCTTGAGTCAAGGACCTCGGCAGGTTAAGTGTCGTGGCAGTCAAGTGGTAGTTTGCCGCTTTAAAGATTTAAAAATTTAAATTTAAATTCTCATTTGGCAGCTGGAAGCTGGTGAATGGCAACTGTAGACTGGCAGATGGCATTGTCAGTCCTTTGGTCTGTCCTGGCAGCGTACATAATTTAATTTGCTGACATAATACGCTGAGCATTAACAAAGTAATTACGGGCATTATGGCAACCGCATCAGACCCCCTCCCCCGCCAATCTGCAGTCTAGATGCGATTTCAGCGACGGTTACCATGGCAAGATACATATATATGTATATATATAGGTGCCCATTGCGGCTGCCATTTCGCGTACAGTCCGCCGCAGAAGTTTCTGGCCCTAGCAATTAGCCAAATGCTGCCATGGCCTAGAGCTAATGGTTCGACTGAGATTAGGAAACACCCTTGTGAAATGGCCAAAAGGGATTCGCCATCAATCAGCCAAAATGAGGATCATAAACTTTAAACAAAACGTGGTCCAAACAATAAGATTTGAGGAAAATTCGAGGGAATTACCACTGTTCTTTCGCGAATATTAAGTTGCAAAAATTTTATGTAATTTATTTCTGGCAACCCGATCTCGTTGGCTTTTTAGCCAGCAAACAACCTTTAAGCCACTTTCGGTTATTTAATTAGATTCCATGAACTTGACATTTGACGGGTTGAATGCGAAATAAATCTGACGTTGAGTTCGTTTTTTCCTACGACGGTCCTCTGTTAAATGTAAATAAATAAAAGAAGGTCGCCACAATATCTTTTAATGCCAAGCAAAGCCTGGGGGATGTCCTGGGAGATGAGGATAACTGAAAAGGTCGGAAAGTATGCAGCTTTAAATGAAATTCCCGAAAAAGTGTCAGAGAAAATGAGAGGTTCGAGACTGTGATTAAGAATAATGAATTAAAATGGGAATTATAAAGCGACTTGCCTCGTTGTCAGGGGCAACTTTTGAGTGTTTAATGTCCATGTGTGTTTTCCCCCCGAATTTCCCAATGAAATGTAAAACTTGAAATATCTTAAAGCCCACTCTCACAAGCTGAAAAATCACGTATACGACACGTGGGCTGCATTGTTGTGGTCATCGTTTTGTGTGAAAATTAAAACTCCAACCGAACCGAAGATGGTTCTCAGTGAATGTTACCTGTTACCCAAAAGGTTACAACAATACGCCAAAATGTCAGAATGTGGGCAAAGTTTGCCCGGCGGCACGGCGACAAGGAGTGGGCGTGGTTCATGCGCAGTTGCCGTTTGGCAACTGCCGAGCACATCTGGCCCAACGTCGACTAAGCACCAAGGACCTCGGTGCACCGGAAACGTGGTGGCATTGAAACGAAACGGAATGGAGCACTACATTATTACGACAATAGAACGCCTAAACGCTCCCACTTGCATAATGCGCCAAATCTTGTTGTTTATATCTCGAATTGGTCGTGAACTTTTGAAATGGAGATTTACGAGCAAAGTTGGGGAGTTGCTGGGCTTCCGACCAGCCAACTTCCTCAGCTCCCACACACTTGAAGACTTAAGCTGGCCAGTAGCATGGCACGGCCTTTCCATTGTTTGGCCAGAGTCACCTGTTGATATCACTTGCTGGCCTCCTAATTAAAGCCCTCCAGGCCAGATAAAGTAAAGCCAGGCCAAGTCAACTTTCCCTATCTTCTGCACAAAAGTTTGAGGCATCGGTGGGGCTCTAACATCGGGCATGGAATAAAACGAATTAATCCACTTTGCTGAAATTTGTCAAAGCCCAGCAATGAGCGCAGGATTGGTCTGGGGCTGTGGTAAATAAACTTCTCTGACTCAGGGTGACAGGACTCGTAAACTTTGGCAACCAAAGGCCTTAGAGAAGATTGAGAAATAATTCAGACAAAGGTATACATTTTAACTCGAGAAAAACACAATTAAAATGTACATCTCTTTTCAGCAATAGTTTTGTACATTTTCATTTATATTCTAATGATTTAATGCACTTAATTAAGGATAATCCCAACGCACAAAATGTCTGCATGAAACGATGTCCAATAATGCATGAAGAATTTAATACCAGAATCACCTATTAGGTTACTGTCTGAATGCGAATTAATATTGTGGAATATCAATTTCTGCCCGATTGAATAAACCTGACCTGTCCATTCTGGTATTAAATTATTCAAACAGGGCCACGAAGGCTGACCAATAAGGCAAATAGAAGTCCGATAAACAACAGATGATAGTCATAGAAGGCGCAGTCTGGAGTCGGAGACGGGGCAGATAAATATGATATTTTTGAATGGTACATGGAAAACCTTTTACTTTTCCCATATTGTTTGTTAGTTAAGATTGTTGCGAATTATAAGTGGGCTTGGAGAGGGAGAAAGCGGGTCACTACCAATGCAAAAGGGGGCGCGGAAAAAGTTGGCAACAACAAGTTGCCAGGACAGGGATTATAACAAGGCTTTAGTGCGATGTAAGGACGCGCTAAGACTCCCGCCATGCTAACGGCAGTCCCATTGTTGGCGCTAATGACACTTTTATAACTTTTTATAGATTTTTCACACATAATGTGAACTGTTGGGCCATTTATAGTGCCAACAGCGACAACAATCCTTTTTGTACAACACCATACTATATCTATACAATACTACATACATATATAAACGCCAGCAACGTTTATTTCGTTTTCGCTTTCTTCCTTTTTAAACTTATTTACGAGAATGAGTGCGGAAGACGCCACCGGATTTGCAGGGCCCAGTTAAGTTCAGCATCGTATGTGTCTGTGCGAGTGTCTGGTTGTTGTTGCAAGTCTATTCTCCGGGTGCTGAAGTGGCTTGCCTCTGGGCGCAAAGCTCGCGGCTGACGGTGCGTATACGCAACGTGACGCATACGAAGCAGGAGGAGCGAAACAAACAAGCCACAATATAATTTCGCAGCAAATTCCAAATGCTAGGCATGAACAACTTTTAAACTTGCCCCCTCCTCCAGCCGAGAGTAGGAGAAGATATTTTGCAACACACACGCGCCCAAAACTAGGGTACTGGGTGTAGTATGTGGTCCCATGGCAACACGGATGCGTGGCAAGTTAAATTTAGAGGAGGATAAATACAACTGGGTCTCTGCAAATAAGCAAAATCAAAAGTAATCATGTTGATATTTGAACAACCCAACACGATTTATTTTTGGGTTTGTTTCTGGTTATGGGGTGCGTTTAGGTTGATTTGATTGGAATTAAAACTCCGATTTGGACGAGTTTCAGGGACTTATCGTAAGTAATTGTAATTGGAAGGAAAAATTTCACAAGAATATCTGAGAAAATACATAAATATTTATTGGACTTCTGAGAAAAACTTGTACTGATAGATTTTGAAAGCAGCTCGAGGGGAAAATAAGGAAAAGAATTGGAAAAGTCAGATAAGAATTGCCGAAGATACAGGTGGATGAATTTCAAAATGTGAAAATTGTGTTTTTTTATGAAGGATGATGGCGAATCGAGGTAGAAACTGTTTGAGGTATTCCGCACAAGGATCGGATAAGAATTGACCTAGATATGGATATCGTTTGGGGGGGCTTTCCAAGGGGGTCCATTGGAAAATTTTTGAAAAAAAATTAAAAAAAAATCGTGTTCCATATTTTGATGCAGAATGATGGGGTATCAAAGTAGAAATCGTTTGAGGTATTCCGCTCAAGGATCGAATAAGAATTGGCTGAGATATGGACATCGTTGGGGCCATATATCGATTGTCATGGCTTTCCAAGGGGTCCATTGGAAAATTTTTGAAAAAAAATTTAAAAAAAATCGTGTTCAATATTTTGATGCAGAATGATGGGGAATTTTGAAAAAAAAATTGAAAAAAATCGTGTTCTTTATTTTGATGCAGACTGATTGGAAATCGAGGTAGAAATCGTTTGAGGTATTCCGCTTAAGGATCAGATAAGAATCGCCGGAAATATAGACACCAGCTCATTGTGTCCATAGAGACAGTCCATTAATAAGCATCCGTTTTGGACTCGTCCATTTGGGATCAAGTCCTGTGAAAATTAAACACACATTTAAAAAATTAATTTGGATACAATGAGAAGCTTGCCATTCCGCAAGCAAAGTTTTTAAATAAAAGAAGATTCTGTAATATATCTTTACTAAATAGTTGTTAGTGTAAAAGTATCTTAAACTTGCACTTGTTATTTTCGCTTTGTAATCCTGGGCACGTGTTGGCTCTGGTAGCTAGGAGCGAAAGGACATCAGGACACATACAATTCCATTGCACTCACAGTCGTACAAATACATGGCTAAAGGCTACATCTGTTGGCGGCATTTGTAACTGGTTGGCTTTTGTTCAAATTACAAGTTGCATTTTTGCCCGCCGTTTGCTGCTCCTGTTGACAGCGGCAGGACTTGCAGGACAATTGTTTTTTTTCTCTTTCTTCTGGTACATCAATATCCTGGCATCATTGTTATTACTGCTGGACGAACATGCGCTTGCTCGTTAGCTGGAAACTATGTAGTTCCAGAGAATCCTGCTTACTGGCCAGCTGTCCTCCTTTTCGCCAGAAACTTTGACATTTGATCAATACCATTAAAAAAATGTAACATGCCAGGCAATGGGATGGTTGACTAAAGCTAAACACCAGCAATTGGCATCCTTTGGCATCATTTCGCTTGAAAAATTCAGTCGGGATGACTACAAAGTTGTTAAACAGCTTATTCCTTTCGGGAGTCCCAATTCCAGCCTCAAAAATGATTCGACCGCAAAGCAGATTAAAATCAATAAATGGAAATTAATTATTTCAATAAACGCTCAATTATGCCTGCCATTTTCTCCCTCGCACTATTTCCATTAAATAAATGCATTTCAGAGGCCAATATTTTATTTATAATTTCCGCAAGTTCTTCGAATTCAAACACACCTTTTTTTTGTTTGCATAGCCTTTTGTTTTAAAAACATAGTAGTTGCGGTCACCATTTAAATTACAGACCCATACTATCCGTATATAAATGGTTTATTGTTCTAATGGCAAGTAATCTTTGTTGAACATCAATAATGCATTGAAACCCGGCTTTTATTATTAGCTAATAAACATTTAGTATTCATGGCAGGTTGTACTTGGCAGCAAAAACCTACTAACTGGATTAACTAGCCGGCTCATGAGCAGTTTTCCGGGCCTATAAGAGAACTCGGGTCAACTGAATCTGAGTCAGTAATACCTGAGTCTCTGAAGCAGCAAGTTGCAATGCGGGTCTACTTTGTTGTACTCGCTTTACCTTATTTATTTTCAAGTAAGTAGTGCCTTGATGTAATTATTTACCAAGAATAAAGGAATATATTTTCAATTACAGCCACCCTTACAGCTTCTGTGAAGCCGGAAGAATGCGGCAGAGTGAACGAGGTTCAGTTAGGTAATGGAGAGCTTCGTACCGAATTCAATGAGCATCCGTGGATTGGAAAAATAGAGGATGATAACCGAAGACTCCTATGTGTGGCAGTCCTCATAGATGCCCGCCATGCCTTAACTGCTGCCCATTGTGTCCATAACCCCAGTGTGGAAATCAAGAACTTGGTTTTCGGTGATTGGGAGTCGGGCAACAACAGCGCTGCCATAACTGCAGAAGCAACGCAAAACGTTCCGGTCAAAAGAATAAAAATGCATCCGGACTACAAGCTTGGAGAGTCTGACAACGATTTGGCCATCATAGAGCTTATGGAAAATGTGGTCAACACCGAGTTCGTGCAACCAATTTGCCTGCCTTCTGCTGACGAAAAGAAAGGGGACAAAGCTAGCGGCGATCTTGTATTAGCTGGCTATGAGAGACCTTATTTGGAAGGTCGAACTGTCCCTCTGGAAACCAGAAGAATTAAAATTCCATTTGAAGCTACCAGCAGCCAAGAGTGTCACAAGAAGATTGAAATATTTCCAGCAGAACTGATTTGCGGCTACTCCAGTCGTTCGCCTCTTTCCGGATCTGCTTTGGTGGAAGCTGTCGGGAATCCCAAGAAATTCCATCTAATTGGCATCGTAGTGGCTGGTGTTCGTTCCCACTCTGAGAAAAAGGTTCTTCAGGGTCATATAAACATACCATCCCGGTTGGATTGGATTCAGAGGAATATCAGTTAATGATATTAAATGAAATATTATAATACTCATTAAATAAATGAGGATTGCTTTTAGTATCCTTTTACAAGTTTATCTGGGTTAAACTTTTTCTGACTAAAAATTAAGTGCATTACGCCCTTTGGCCGAAACTAGAAAAGCCGACGTTCCTTTATTTTATCTAAATCATAGTCATGAGAGCTAAATATAATTATACATAGTTATTATTATATAATATTATCCATCATTGTTTACGGAATACATATATCATCAAGTTCTTTTTGTTTAATATGAATAATGCATTTCAACTAGGCTTTTATTATTAGACAATATAGTATTTAAAAAATCAGGTTATAGCTCGAGAGCAGTCTCTCTTTATAAGAGAACTTAGGTCCAGGGAATCCAAATCAGTGCTATTTGAGACTTTTAAGCAACGAGTTATAATGCTGTCCTTCAGTCGTCCTGCTCTACTGTTGGTTTTATCTCATTTATTTTCAAGTGAGTGACACATTTTACTATTAATAAAGAAAGTAAAACAATACATATTAAATTGTAGTCATTTACACCGCATTCGTAGATCCAAAAGAATGCGGCAGAGTGGACCAGGCTCAGTTGTGGAACGGAGAGCTCCTTACACAACCAAATGAGCATCCATGGATTGGAAAAATCGAAACCAATGATGATGAGCGAAGACTCCTATGTGTTGCAGTCCTCATAGATTTCCGTCATGCGTTAACTGCTGCCCGTTGTGTCCATGATCCCAGTGTGGAAATAAAGTTCCTCGTTTTCGGCAACTGGAACTCTGGAAACACAAGCACATACATTACTGCTAAAGCAACACAGAAAGTTTCTGTCAAAAAGATAACAATTCATCCCGACTATAAGCTTGGTGAGTTTGGCCATAATGTGGCCATCATAGACCTGAAGAAAAACGTGGTTACCACCGATTTCGTTCAACCCATTTGCCTTTCTTCGACGGAGGATTATAAGACCAGTGCGGATCTTACCGTAGCTGGTTATGAGAGGCCTTCCTTGCAGGGACAAGCTAGCCCCCTGGAAACAAGGAGAATCAAGCTTCCATTTGAGTCCAGTACCAGCCAAGAGTGTCGCACTCAGTTTGAGCATTTTCCGAGGGAATTCATCTGCGGCCACTCCAATCGGTTGCCCCTTTACGGATCTGCTCTGATTGAAGCTGTGGGGAACCCCAAGAAATTTCATCTGATTGGCATCGTTCCTCGTCCGGTGAGAAACATCTGCAGTTACATATAAACATACTATTCCAGTTGGATTGGATTCTAAAGAATACCAGCGAATGAGTTATTTTTTAATTTTCGCCTGTCAAGCCAACTTTTCACTTTTAGACAGACTTGTAAATAAACAGGAGAAAGTTCAACACATTTTTGTGGAATATGGGGAGAGGAGCGGTTGCCCTTCCGAGCCACTTCCCTTCCATTGCACCGGTAATAAATTGGAAATGCTTTTAGGTTATTTGCACAAAGTTGTCGGCTTTTGACCCAAACCCAAATGCATAAATCACGCGAAAACCCCAAAACACGTTTGGGGTCTTCGCCGCTGGGTTGTCGCTGGCAAAGAATTAAATTTCCTCCTTTTGGCCCTCAACTTTTGCCATTAGACCTCCCCTGCCAGAGACCTCGAAACCAATTTCAACGCCAGTGCTCCTGATTTCTGATTCCCGCTTTCTGTTTTCCGCTCTCCGTTCTTGAAGGGGAAATGCAGTTTTTCGACACTTGCCTGGCGCCGAAAACCTTAAGTACATATCAGCTTGGCATAATTTATGTTTGGCTGGGGCCAAAACCACTTGCCAACCAAACAACCAACTAACCAGCCAAGTATCCAAGTGCAAGCGGCAACCTTATCGAGTAGCAGCCACGTGGAATATGGAAATGGGCGAGCAGCTGGAGCCATAAATTCAATGAAATGAAATTCTCGTAAACGAGAGCAGGAGCACGAGATTTGCGATGCCAATGAATCATGCCTAATTGTCGTCAAACACTTCGCCCTGAGCACTGCACTGATCACAGGAGGTGTTCTGGAGAAGATTCTGTGAAGTCATCATCATCGTTGGAGGGGGGGAGGCATTACTTCAGCCGGCGGCTGTCGAGCAACTTGATTACGCATACGCCCCGTGCTCCCGAATGATTAATGCTCCATAAAATGCGACGGCGGGCGGGTTGTGTGCCAAAAGCATTCTCGGCTAGTCCCTAACACGCAACGCGGAAAACGCAAAACGCCAAACAGACGCAGGCGAAACGAAGCCAAATTAAAATTCATTTTTATGGCATTTTTTTATTGCAACACGTAAAACACAAATTGAGACAAGATGAAGTGTGGCAGTGTAGGCGTAGGCCAATTGCGTGCGGCACTTACAAGCAATTACAATTTTAAATGCAACGCACATAAAACGCATGAAATGTCTTTTTAAACGCTTCTCTGCGATAACCAGTTGCAATCAGAGAGAAAATACGTACATATTTGTATTTAATCTTGCAAACCTCAAGGCACACAATAAACTGTACAACTTACTCAGTTCTTATCCGACATTTCTTGAGAGCAGAACACATAATGCTCATTACTGCGGCACTATTATTTATTTTCCTAAGTCGTGAGTGGTATTCTGAAAAAACCCGAATATTTGTTTAACGAAAAATACATTTTTTAGATGCAATTTCTGGTGAAAATGGAAATGAGTGCTTAGATATCAAACCCTCAATTGGCAAGACTATAAATAAGTCGACAAATTTTAGTTGGTTCGGGAAGATAGGGTACACTCCCCCAAACGAAAAAAATCGAATCTATGGATGCACCGGAGTCGCCATCACCCCCAGACATGTCCTGGCACCTGCACACTGTGTATATTGTCTGGAAAAAAAAGGCACATACAATTTTTTCCCCCAATCTTCCATCTATATTCGACATAGGGTCGAAAAGATATTCATTCATCCGAATTACACCTTGGAGGATGACACCTCCAATGACATTGCTGTCTTGAGGGTCGTGGAAAGGTTTCCCCTGAACTGTAGCATTCCTCTGGAGGATCAAGAAGATAAGAAGTCTCTGCCTGGCCGGCGGCTGGACGTAGTAGGAGGTCACAACTCCACTAACATGGAAGATTTTCTAGCCCAGGCTTACATCACAGGTCGATCCACTTGCCAACAAAAACTTAGGGGCCTTAACATAACCCATAACGACGTTTGTGGGTATATCTACTCGAGTAACATCAACCTAAAAGGAGCTGCCCTTCTGACCAATAAAATGGTAAATGGAACCATGTTGTGGCACCTCCTAGGGATATCAACAAAAGGCCTCTATCATACCCCAGATCTCTTTACTATTATCGAGCCTTACAGAAAGTGGATTTCCAAAATAATTCAATTAGGAGAAAGCGATTAATTATTTAAGTAAAAATAAGTCAACACATCGTTTATAAATACAACACCATGTAGTATTTATGATAACAGGAATATTTATTATCAGAAGTTTAAATGTTTTACACCGCAAATAACCCATTTGTGACTAACAGACTTAATAAAAGCTAAAAATTATGTCAGAAATATCGAATGATGTTTATTCATTTGTAAATACAATCTTTGGATGATATAATAATATTAATAATAATCCTTATAATGTATAAACATTCCAATGAAAGAAGATTAAAAAGTTGGGCCTGTGAGAAACTTACTGATTCGAAGCATTGCATATCCAACAGTCAGAGCAAATGGATATGTCCGGCGGAAGGTTTATTTTGTGCTCCCTGATATTCCTTCTTACTAGTAAGATTACTTATGATTATTTTGCTCTCTTAAATCGTAAAAAATTCTGCGATATTTTGCAGTTTTTGAGGTGACGAGTAGGAATGAAAAATGTGGTCGCTTCTTCGAACCTCAGTTGTATAACAACAATCCAATCACGCAGCTTAACGAACAACCCTGGGTGTGTCGAGTACTCTATCGGAATAAAAGGGCATTGGACGTCAAATACCTATGCACGGCGGTGCTCCTTAATTCGCGACATGTCCTGGCACCCGCCAGTTGCTTACACTTTGAGGAACATAATCCGTTCGCCGTGTCGTTTGTCAACCTCAATATTGGGCCTTCGCCTTCAACATTTGAGATTGAGGATTCTTTCATCTCACCCCGATACGTGAAGGGTAACTACGAACATGACATAGCCGTGTTCCGGTTGGCAAAAGAGATACCCCTCGTAACGAGTGTAAAGCCCATCTGCCTTCCGCCATCAGATGAGGCTCATCCACCTATTGCCGGGGACTACGTTCAACTGGTAGGCCATGAGATGCGTAATAGCCTGGAGGACAGCATGCCCCTCAAGACTCATGTCCAGATAGTGGACAAAATCACATGCCAAAATGCATACTCTTGGAAGTTGGAAAATCTTGTCTGCGGCTATGTGAGGGAGAACTCCCGGTACCCCAGGCTCCGCGTTGAGCTAGGCAGTATCCTAGTGGGCGTTAATGTAATCGATGGGGATCCGGTGGAGCTCTATATCCTTGGTTTTCGGTTGGCCGGCTTCGATTGGGAGATTGAAGGTCCGGATATCTTCATTTTAATTGCTCCATACAGGAAGTGGATAGAGGAGACTATTAATTAATATAAAAAAACAATATATGTTTTATATATATATGTTTTATATATGTATATATGTTATAAAAAATATTAATATTTTTTTCTCTTTAACCTTATTTAATTAAACTATAAAATAAATAAAATACAATAATATAAAATATTCATAATGTCTCATTTCTTATATCCTATGTTTGCTTATTCGGTCATAATTTTTAACATGTTAAATAATCAGGGAAGTAAATGACTATTATTAAAAATAGTACGATTATTTGTATACTTTGTTGTCTCAAATAGACAAATAATAATGGAAAACTTTAGCGAAAGCTTAAATTAGTAACTGTCAAGCTATTTAAAAATATACTTAAATGCGTTGCCAGACCACCGGAAAGAGACGATGAGTGTGTGAAACGGTCACACTAAACATATAGTTGCTTCCATGTTTCCCACCTCTAGCATCACTTAAGAAGAAGAATTTCCCTCCAAAACTTGTTATATTGTTTCAAGAAAAATAACAGGCAAATTTGTATACTATTTGAATGAACCATCCCATTCAATGAAATCTTTTCTTGAAAACTTACAGCCCGCCGAGAAAATCGGAGAGGGCACCTACGGCATCGTTTACAAGGCGCGGAGTAATTCAACCGGGAAGGATGTGGCGCTCAAGAAGATTCGCCTGGAAGGGTCTGTATCCAGTGTTTGGTTTGTGCAAACCGGAGACAGAACGTATATCAACATTGCCAATTAAAAAATCAATGGAAGCTGAAGTTACTAGACCAGTTATGACACTGTTACGAGCATCCTTTAAGTGTCCTTGACAAATGTCATTCGCCTGTCCTACGCAGCCCGGATTCTGTGGGAGCTGCGCCGTTCTTTCTATCCGTAGCACCACATGATTCGGCTTCGTGGTGCAGGGCATCATCCTGTTGGCTGACACAAGAAATTCGCCAAAAGTAATCCTGACAACATTTTTGACTAATAAAATGTTGCTCCTACTTTACAGGGAAACGGAGGGTGTGCCTTCAACAGCCATTCGGGAGATCTCCCTTCTTAAGAACCTAAAACACAAAAATGTGGTCCAACTCTTCGATGTCGTCATCTCCGGAAACAATCTATACATGATATTCGAGTATCTCAATATGGATCTAAAGAAACTGATGGATAGGAAGAAGGACGTGTTTACACCTGTGTTGATAAAGGTTTGTCTATTATTTATCTTAATAACACATCATGTAATTATTATGCTTTTATTTTCAGAGCTACATGCACCAGATTTTCGACGCCATCGACTTTTGCCATACAAACCGTATTCTGCATCGCGATCTCAAACCACAGAACCTTCTTGTCGACACTGCAGGGAGAATAAAGGTGGGTGTGCTTTGCTTAAGATTTCAGTAAACGCTTCTCTTAAGTGCCAACCATCTCTCATTTTAGTTAGCCGATTTTGGACTGGCAAGAGCATTTAATGTACCTATGAGAGCGTACACCCACGAAGTTGTCACTCTGTGGTACAGGGCACCGGAAATATTGCTCGGCACAAAATTCTATTCCACGGGAGTTGATATTTGGAGTCTGGGTTGCATATTCTGCGAGATGGTAAGGAATCAAAAGTCGTTCATTTAAGTGGATTCTATAATATTCCAATTTACAGATTATGAGGCGGTCTCTGTTTCCCGGCGACAGTGAAATCGACCAGCTGTATAGGATATTCCGCACGTTAAGTACACCCGACGAAAGCAAATGGCCGGGAGTGACACAACTGCCCGACTTCAAAGCCAAATTTCCCAAGTGGGAATCCACCAATATGCCTCAGGTCATAACCGATCACGAGGCTCATGACCTGATAATGGTGCAATAACAAAAGTACTAGATTTTTAGATCCATAAATAATTCCTTGTATTTCCCCAGTCTATGCTTTGCTATGATCCCAACTTGCGCATCTCTGCCAAGGATGCGCTGCAGCACACCTATTTCAAGAACGTACAGCATGTGAACAAAGTGGCGCTACCCGTAGATCCATTGGCGGGAACTGCCTCGCGGCTCACCCGACTCGTTTGATCGTGACACCCTCAAAGCAAAACTCTAGCTAAGTACTTGTGATCCTTAGTATAGTAAGTGTAATAACTACCTCATTGCATCTAAGATGCAAATAGTGCAATTATAAAAGCCGGTTGTCTCTCTTGCAGATGCCAGCTTCATTTCATGCATTCCCCACCTTCACTCGCACCTAACACATCTGACAAATAAACGATCATCCAGTACACACAGTGTTTATTCGAGATAGTTTAGATCAGATCACCAGGCGCCCAGCCTTAGAAAGTGACGTTGTTGGTGGCGGGGAGAGACTTTGGCGGAGGAATCGAAGATTCTTCGTTCACTGCCAGACTGCCTCTGGCGCTGACGGGTGTGGTGATCGTCGCGCATGTACGCTCCTAGTGAATTGCGCATGCTCTCGGAGAGTGGTGACTGGGGGGCAATATCACCGTCTTCGTCTTCGCTAGTCGGTGCATCGCTCATTGTGCTGCCTTCGTCAACATCGCTCTCCTCCGTCACCTCCTCGTTGCTATTGGTCGGTTCGGGCTGCACGGTTTCGGCCAAATGCGTTTGAGATTGGCCTTTAGCCGATGACAAGGGCACTGGGCGAAGGAGGGTTACCTTCCGAGTGCTGAGTTTTCTCAACACCGGAATCTGTTCCGAAATTGGCTCAACCTCCTCTGGTTCGGGCTCAGCCTGTTCGTGGAAATTGTTGAAAAAGTTTGCTTGAAAGTCCTGCGGACTGTAGCGCTGCACTCCGTAGTAGCTACCGGAGTTCGTGTCATAAAAGAACATGGGTTGTTCGGGAGTTAATGGTGGTGATTGGGTATAATACGGATCGTATGGATTGTAAGGATCTCCAAATTCCTCCGAATCGAAAGAAGGTCGTCGTTTCTGTTGCTTGCGTCGCTTTCGCTTGCGTTTATTGGAACTCTCCTGGACCGCAGGATACGATTCCTCCAGATGGATGTTTTGCTCGTCATCGTAAGACTGGAGCACTACGGGAGAGGTCTCAATAATGTTGGCGCTGCCATCGTTGAAGAAGTTGGCCAGTGGATTGGTTAAGTTGCGGAAACTGATAGAGGGCGTCACGCTCCTAACGAAACTGTTCCAAACGCGGACCAAGGGACGTTCAGTGGTTGGTGTTGCAGCTGCTTTGCCCAGATTGTGGACATAACGCCTTTTGTATCCGCCCCTGGCACTTGGAAGCAGCACATACTGAACTGGATTATTCCGGGCACTGAAATGGAATGTGGTTTTGATATTTGAGGCGGCTGGTATTCGTTGAATCCGTACCTGATCCTGGATTTAGAGTCTGGCCAGCGGCGCTGAATTTCCAAGGAGGATATCCTGGCTGCTTGAGCGTTAAAGGAAGAACTCCAGCCCAAAAAAAGCACAAAAGCTAAGCCTATTGCCCACTTCATGGATAATCAATAATGTTCTTAAGTTTTTTTTTTTTATAAAAAAAACGTCCGTTGCCGATCACCGTCCACGGCCGACTGATGCTCCTCCAATTCGCGATTTTAGTGGTCAACAGCTTTTTGACAGTTTTTGTTTTGTCGCCCAGGGCAGCTAATTAGAATTAGTTTTTATTGGATCAGCGAACTGTTAGCCACAGTCTTAGCCAAATTGATTTGTAATGGCATTGTTCCCAGGCCCACTCCGGTGTTGGTGGCACTAACTTATACCGACACCAAACAAACCAACTAACCTAATTCGGAGACCATCTCTCCCGTGGGGCTCGTTTGGCATCCGCCAATCTCGCCCATACATATGCAAATCGACTTTTATGGATTACACAATTAATGCGCCATTCAAGGTGTTCTCTGGGCCAAAAACTCGTTTGCTTGTGGGTTCTGATTTCGAAAATTATGCAAAGCCGTCTGCGATGAGTGGACATGTCGCGAAATGCTTTCTCCTAACGAATTTGTGTTTATGATGGCTCCTACTTATCAAGATTTTGACGATTTTGTCCCATCATGTGGGTATTAATGGTTGCATTTTCTTGGCAGCTTTTAAAGTTTTTATGGCAAAACAATGCTGATTCCCAGGCCAGCACCAAATTGGCCATATTAGAGTGGTTGGACCATATCGAGCGAATTAAAAATGGAACAAATTAGAATAAGAAATTGTATGATGGGTTCTTGGCAATAAGAAAGTTCCCACTTTCTAATCGTATTATGTACTTATAATAAAAATAAAAAAAAAACACTCTTTTTTCTTACTTTTTATATCTGGAACTACATTTATGGTATATCTTATAAGCCCTATGATGTTCTATAATTTAGTAATAATTTTTTTAAGCTACTTTCTATATACTTAAAAAAAAAAATTGTTTATTGAATTGCAATAACTTTTTTATTTCTGCCATCACGAAATGTTCAAATCCTTATCAAATGGGATCTCAAAACTTGGCTTCCAAGACAAATTTCTTTTATTTTTTGTTTTAGGAAAACAATTTATTGAAGGACCTTCGAACAGCTGCTAAACGGAAGAAAAGTGCGGCAAAAACAAATCAAAATACACAGAGAATGTGGCAAAGAAAATTCCTAACAAGTGTTTTTCTTTGCCAATTGAACGAGAGAGCCAGTCAGTGGGAGAGAGAACGGATATTGTGGCCCAGAGAGAGGGCTTTTTCGTCGGGTGAGAGTGTAAGACAGGAAAAGCTCCGACACTGGCTTTGGGCCGTAGCTCAGGGAACCGTTAGTCGACTTTGAGATTCCTGGCCAAAAACGACACAGTTCCCCAGGACGGTCGCGGCGCGTGCTCTAGAAAAGAGCTGGAGAACTGGAAAAACGCCAGGAGCTAAGGCTAGGAACTGTGTGATTGTCACAGTTTCCACCTAAGTCGAAGGGAAACAAGTCAAAGGGCCCGTTCAAGTGCCAGTTGCCAGCGAATCGTCGTGTGTGTGTGTGTGTGGTGTGCCTTTGTAAATGTGAGCCAAGCCACATCCATCCATCTAACCATCCAATCCTTATATCTATGTATCTGTGCCTGCTCCGCATTTGGTGCGTGTGTGCGTTTATACTCTATATGTGTGTGTATCTGTGTGTATGTTCGTGCCTTTTGTGTATCCGTGCAGCGTTCCGTTTTGCTGGCGAGCTGAGCAGCTCCAAATTTATGTCGCCAGCATATTTTTATACATTTAATTGAATTAAGTAAAGGGCTCAGCCCCGGAGCCGAGTGTCGCCAGCCCAGCGCAGCTCAGTTCAGCTCAACTCAGTCCATTACCTATCTTTATATAAGAGAAAGCCGCGGAGAGTGGGCCAGAAGGCGACAGCAGCGGCGATGAAGAGCAACCCAAGAATTGCGTAAAGTTTTCTAGGCATGTGGCATGTGCCGTGGGAAAATGACATTAAGTGCTTAAGTAAATTATATAAAAACATTAAACGCCTCACCGAGCATCCCACATATTGCCCGTACCGTACCCCCTTCAACCTCGGCCAGGTGACAGCTTGAGGGATTTCTCCCCATTTCCCCAAGTCCCCAAAAAACTAACAGTGCCCAGAATTCGCAGCAAAATTTTCGTCTCAGCCCAGGTTTTCTGGGCTAAATAAAAAATTCAGCCACCCAACCCAGGATGTCACAACTGTTTTTCGTGCGGGGGTGGTCTAGATTTTCGACACGGCCGCCTAGTTGCTACTGTCAAGGTGTACGCCGACCTCAAGGCCTAGTCACTAGCCCAAAAGCACAAACACCAACACATCTTGGCGGGCGTTTTGTTTCCATTTTCAAGAGCGCATTTCTTATACAGGCAAAGAAAAAAAGTAATGGCTTACTAATAATACCTTAGATTTCCCCTAAAAATAGTTTGAAAGTTATTAAAAAAGAGGAGAAGCTAAAATAGAAAATTACAATCGTTTGAAGTGATTAGGGATCTATGGCTTCCTGTCCTGGCTTTTTTCTCTGTAGTTCGGGTCGCAGGTGTATTTACTGCTGAGCAGGTGTCTGACTGCCATGCTTTTTGGCGTCACTTTCGTTTTCGTTCTCCCACTGCCCTCGCTCAAGTGCTGCGCTTGACCATAACCACTAAAAATGTCACATTGCATATACGCCGCGTGGTGTCCTCGACCGCGCCATTGTTGTTAGTGTTACTGTAAGCTCGTTTACTTTTCGACAACACCACCCACTACAAGGCTGCTCTTTCTCTCTCCGACGCTCTCTCTCGTGTGCCAACCACTCTCTCTCGCCATTTCTCTGGGGGCTTTCTCTCTCCTGCTGAACTGGAGCTGTTTGTTTTGTTTTGAATCGCATTTCGCCTCGCGTAATCCACAACAACAACAACAAGCGTAACTGGCATGAGACGGAATGCTCTGTTTATCCGTGTCCGTCCATAGTCCGTCGGACATTTGGTCACGTTTTCCGTGCTTTCAGTCTCAAGCCTCCATGGCTGGCAATTTAAATTTTATTGTGATTTTTATTCCTGGCAAAAAATAAACATCTCCCGCTCGCCGATTTCCTCGTCGCTGCTTTATAGACCAATTTGGCGCCTAAAAGTATGCTTCGGGTGGACAATAAAAGCAATGTCTACATTAGCCTGAGAACTCTTCGGGGGGAAGAAAAGTGAAAATCTTACCTCTATTTAATATTTTATCCTCTTTCCACTTTTGTGCTTGTTTACAGCCCAGACTAGCTTAATAGTTGAGCATTTCCTCACATTAAAACAAATTGTTCATATAAAAATAAGTGTTTGTTTGCACAGGGAATAATTTCTTGAAAAAAGAAAAGGATTTTTCTATCATCTTGAGCCTTATTTTTGTACTTACAGTAGCTTTTTCCTTTGCAAAAGGCACTAAACTTAAACCTTCTAGTTCTTATAGATAAGATTCAATCACGAAAAAGTCTTCAGTGTCCTCCTGTAGAGCACATCCTAGTTTATGTCTTGGATTGTGAAAAATGTTTCTCCAGTCAAGTCAATGTCTTGGCAAGCGGCCAATGGCAAGGCGAACCCATCCCAGCTCAGTACATGGCCCCATGGCTTCCGTTTCCGTTCTACTGGGAATTTGCAACATTTTCGGCTGTCTCCTTTCAGCTTTCAGATGGGGGAGTCCTTTTGACTGTGGGGGAAAGCGATGAAATTTCCATATTCCTCGCATTAGCCAACTAGCGGCGGCTGTGCTACGTTGAGTGACTGCTCATTAAAATGCTATAAGTGTATGAACAATTTGCATGTTGCACGAGCTTCGAGACCGTGAGCCGTGAGCTACGAGCTCGGGTTTCGAGCTGAATAATTAACACCCCAGGCAAGACCTGTTGGCAACTCCAGAGGTTTCCCCTCCGATTTATTTTTACGATACATAAGAGTACGAGTATTTTACTTGGCGTTCAGGAACGCACGATTAGAGAATTGGCATTTAGGTGTATAAAGTCCAGATAATGTCGGATGGTCAAAAAACTGGACATGATGCGGTTACTCTCCCACCGCCAGTCGATCATAAGACCCACCAAGTAGAAGTTCTGCGTCTCCTGACCCCTCACCTGCATGCCCACCAGCGGTGCACCGATGTAGTAGGTCTCCGGCTTGGTCTGATATCCGCAGATGGTGGTGCTGCTGGTCACCAGCGAGCTGACCTTGGAGTTGCAGAAGCCGCGGCTCAGCGTATTCACCCACGTCTTCAGCTTGAGGTCCTCCCGGGTCCGCAGCCCGCCCATGACGAACGTCTGCCCCACCAGGGTTTGGTTAACCAGGTCCGGCGGTGGCATGCACACAGGCATCACGTTCGGATTGAGCTTGGCGTCGCGCTGCAAAGTGAGCACCGCCAG
Organism: Drosophila ananassae; assembly: GCF_017639315.1. Lineage (NCBI taxonomy): Eukaryota > Metazoa > Arthropoda > Insecta > Diptera > Drosophilidae > Drosophila > Drosophila ananassae. Next base: position 13,095,060 of record NC_057927.1, on the reverse strand, counting down.
GCTGTTCTTCAGGGTGAGTGGGTCGTACTCCGGATGGATGGCCACCTCGGCCAGCTTGATCTCCTGGGCCGGACGCACACAGAAGCCGTCGATGTCACAGGCTGGCTTACTGATGGGAGTGGTCTTGTTGTAGACTCCCAAATGGACGGAGAAAGCCTCCGCCTCTCCGTTGTACTGGACAAAGCAGTGGGCGGGGGCCAGGACATTGCGCTTGGATATCAGCACTCCCAAGCATCCGTTGTCCCGAATTTTTCCCTCAAAGCCTAAAAATGGCGAGTCAATGGTTACACTATACTGACAGGATATGACAGCTCCTCACCCTTTGCGAACACAATACGCGCTATCCACTGGTGCTCCGTAGGAATGGCAAAGAGTCCCTGTTTCAGCAACTGCTCCTCGTTGAAAAGTCCACATTCGGCCTCCTTCGAACTCTCTGCATGCACTTCCGGGCCAATTAGTCCCAGAAGCAGCGTAACCACCGCGACTCGTCCAAGCATTCTAAGGCACTGCTCAACGTCAACTGAGATGAGAAATACTGAGAAGTCCCCAGGCACTTTTAAAAATATCAATGCAATAAATAGCGGGTTTTATCCGGAGATCATGTATTTATTATTCCTATATATGAGAGGCCCCTACCTACACCGACAAAAATTAAAAAACTATTAAGTAATACCAGATTTTTATTAGGTTTTTTAAAAGACAGAACCTTTTAATTGAATTGTTATTCTAGGTTAGTAACCTAGTTGCATATAAATTGGAACACTAATTGAAACAGTAATTTATAGAATTTAAACAACTTTTTTTTTTTGAAATTTAGATTTTCACAGTGTTTGAGAATTTGTTATTAGAAATACCCAGTTTCTAGTCGCAGAGCCCCTTCTACTACTATTTCTAATTAATGTTCTACGATTACAATGCCGCTTCGTATAAAAATCCCGTTTCAGATGCGGAAAACTATATAGTTTCCAGTGTGATGCATCGATAAGTCGCAACTTCCACAAACATTTCCCGAATGCAAACTTATTCGAAATTTAATTACTTCATCATCGTGCCAGCTTATTTTAATTGGGAATTCTCCATAATCCAGGAGCGTGATGGTCGCACATCCTGGTAGATCTGGGTGGTGGCCTGCCCGGCGTCCACACTCCTCACCAGCAGGGCCACCAAGTAGAAGTTGTGCGGCACATCCCGCTCCACATTTACGTCCATGAGAGGCGATCCTGGGTAGAACTTGGTCCTCTTCACCGGATAGGCGCACACCTGATTCTCGGGCGGCAGAATGGAGGCGGAGGTCAACTGCTTGCACTTCTGACGGGACACCGTCATGGACAGACCCTTGCCCTTGCGGCTGTCATCGTGGTTGAAGCCGGAGTAGTGGAGATTCCGGTGGACCAGAGACTCCGGCTCGTCGCTGCCCTGAAGACAGATCGGCTCGATCCAGTGCGTCCACTCGATTCTCTTCTCCAGACGCAATATAGCCAGATCATTGTCGCCCGTATCTCTGTCGGACTGAGGATGAACTTTAATCTCAGTTACTTTTATCAGGGATGGACCCGGCACACAGTAGCCCTTCTCATTGCACTGCAGATCGTCGTCCGTTTCGGTGTTCTCGTCCCAGACACCCAGCATAGCCACGGCATTCATGTCGGCACCCCGATTCTTGAAACGCTTCACGCACGTGGCGGTGGTCAGAACATGCAGTTCGTTTATGATGACCACCGAACAGAGAGTGTTCCGGTATGTCTTAGCTGAAAGGATGTTTATCTGAGAATGGGTTCTCTGATGAATTGAATTCTCATGTTATCTTACGCAGTTCCTCCAGCAGCAGGCCCACCCAGGGATTCTCCGAAGGTTCTGTTTTCTCGTTCGTGGTGTACATCAAGCGTTCGTCCAGCCGACCACATTGGGTCTCTCCTGATGCCAAGGCTGTAATTAAACCACATACTTTTAATTAGAAACATAATACTCGTAGTGTTAGTCCACCCACCTCCTAGCCAAGCCAAAGCAAGCAGTGGAACAAGTTTTCCGCTCATTTCTCGACAAGTCAAGTGCTCAGCGTTAACTGAAAACTGCTCCCCAGATTCAATCAGTATTGGCCCCAAGCTCAGTTCGAAATCTTTAATTCGCAAGCTTTGCAAAATCTCGCTATTAGAGCCGCAGATTCAATAACAAGTGGAAAGTGCCTAGAAATCGATAAGGTATAAGCAATATATTCCCAATCGGCATAAAACAGGCGACAATTATTGGGGAGGGGACCTTCATTATATAGCCATTAGGCCTCACAGTTCTTGTGGCGGTCGGATGTGCATTTGGCCCCCAGCTGGGCTGAATAATTAATGTTTCAATTAGAATGCTATTATCGAAGGCAAACACAAGGCGCACAGTGCTCGACACTGGGCGCTCGGCGGGATGCGAAGGTGAAGGACACTGAAGGACACTGTAATTTATCCGGCCAAGGAGTGGGTCTGGGCTTAACACTCTACTTAAAATGCTTACAAATTGCCCGGCAAGATCCGGTTGGCAGTTTATTGTCCACTCAACTTGACCTGCTTGCGCCGGGGCGTTCATAATTCGCATTGTTATGAATACATCGCCCAACTGCCACCCAATCTCCTCCACTCATCCTCATCCACTCCTCGTCCCTGTGGGCATCCAATCAATGTGCTCCTGGCCAGCCCTGGACTTTAATGAACAGACGGCTGGTTGGTTGGCTAACCGGTTGGTTGGTCATTCGGCGAAGCTCGTAAAACTTGGGGGGCCTCTAGCCTTGAGTGTGGCCTAGGCCCCCCCAAAAAAGGGGTGCACGGAGGTGGGGTGGCAAGGAGTCCATGCAAATTGCTCAGACCCTGGGCGGACTGCGTGGGCTTTCGGGTGCGCCTTTTGCTTGTAGAGGACCGAGAAATGGCCTCCCATTTGCGTGTTCTTCAATCTTTAATCGCCAGGAGCACGTGAACAGCCTGATTCTCGAGTCCTGAAAACAAGGCTGCAAGGATGGAAAAGGTTGCCGGAATCTAACTGAATCATTGATTGAACCTCGAAGGTCCCATAAAATTCTTTAAATCCAAATGTTAAAGAATCCACCACTTTGAAATGTTTAGTTTTGTTTCTGTCCTAAGCTTTGGATGGGTATTTGGATTTGGATCTTAGTTTGGAGAGTTTTCTTTAATCCAGAACACTTCTAAAATAATTCCAACGCATCTTTCTAGAAACGGACCACTATGAGCCACAAAGGAGTCCGGAAATGATGATAGCATGACGCGCGACGGCGAGATTCCAGCCATTTTTAATCCGAAACGGGTGCGTACTCCTTCCGTGGTGGTCACCGGCGACTCTTCGACGAATGGCCCGTACAACAGTAACAACAACGCCACCGGAGCGGGAACCAGCAGCAGTTCCACAGTCCCGGCCGTGGTCACCACTGCCCCAGGATCCACGGGACCCAATGGCAGTGGCGGCGGATCATCCGGCGGCTGCGGCTTCAGCAACGTGCTCACCTCGAGCAACCCGCAAATAACCCACCAAGACTCAATCTCATCGAGCCAACAGGACCCCAATGAGGTGATCATCATCCCGGCGGACACACCCACGAGCGCACCTGGTAGCCATAATGCGGCCCATCACTTCGGCGGCGACTCCAGTGACACACAAACCGGAGCACACTCCCAGCAGCAGCACCAGCAGCCAAATGGGCATGCGGATGAGCCGGAATGGCGATTCCGGAAGCTGCAGGCCTGCAAGGAGTCCTGTTGCTCGGAACTGGCACGCAAGGTGAGTCAATCCAGATCTTACTCAATTCAAAGAAATTACGAAACAAATAAATTTCCCTTCAGATGTACTTCGGGGTGTGCGTGACCATCCTGATGACTGCCTCGTGGGTGGGGGCCACGCATTGCATCAAGTACATGTACAAGTATCGTGCCCCCTACGATGACGTGCTGAACGATGACCAGGACACGTCCTCGAGCCGGGCCGAGCTGAGCACGGAGCTGGAGGACATACTGGCCATCAGCGACTCGTCGCTGCACCACGTCGAAGACGCCACCGAAATGTTCAACATACCACCGCGTCAACCCGTCTACTTCAGTGCCCCCTTCTTCGCCGCCTGGTTCTTCACCAACTTCTCGCTGCTCTTCTTCCCCATCTACATTCTGGGCCTGTTCTCCACCCGGAAGTGTGAGAAACTGAGCGACATCCTGGGCGACGTGTTGCGTGGCTTCCGGGAAAGAGGTTTCACAGTGGGTGAGTGGAGTTGCCAGTTTATAGACTTCCCAAGTCCCCAAACTGAAGACCAAACTTTCCGCCACTAGGTCGTTTTCTCAATCGCTGCCTCTGCTTCTGCATTTTGTGGCTGGTAACCACCTACCTTTACACACTGTCCCTGCACGTGCTCTACGCCACGGATGCACTGGCTCTGTTCGCCACCAATGTGGCCTGCGTCTACCTGCTATCCTGGGTGATCCTGCACGAGCAGTTTGTGGGCGTCAGAGTAAGTTTTCTCAGTCCTAAAATGGAAATCCTAGCTCATTATTATATTTTACAGATCGTGGCCATCATTCTCTGCGACACGGGCATCGCCCTGCTGGCCTACATGGACGGGATCACGGAGAGCCGCACCCTGAGCGGCGTTGTCCTGGCCACACTGGCCGGTGCCGGCTATGCCGTGTTTAGGGTAAGTTCCGCCATGCCTTCGCCAAGTCGCCCCGCCCCAGTGCGCCGACCCAAATACCATACCATGGCGTGCTCATGCTCATGCTCATGTTGGCCTGTCCTGTCGCTTTCTAGGTTATGTTCCGCAAGGTGATGGGCGATCCGCCGGTGAGCCAAATCGCCTTCATTTTCACCGCCCTCGGCTTCCTCAATGCCCTGCTGCTGTGGCCCGTGGTGCTGGGACTCTATTTGACTGGCACGGAAAGCCTGACGTCGGAGAGCATACCCTGGAACCTGCTGTTCGCCGCTAGCCTCCTGCTCCTGGGTAGGACCCCCGACCATTAACTCTACTATATCCAGCTCCTTCTGCATTTGTTGTGCTGTAAACTTTTATCGCTGTAATTAATTTTGATTGCAGTTTTCCACGTTCTGATGCAGTTCAGCGCCGCCGTTACGTACAACATGTTTGTGACATTGGGTCTGATTACCGCTGTGCCCGTTTCTGGTGGTATGTACACAGGCGGGCTCCTCAACATGAATCCCGCCAGGGATTCAGGGGGTTGTGGGTTCAGGACTCCTTTTTTGTTAGAACGATTCCGTGACTACAAATTGTTTTAAATTGTAATATAAGAACCAGGCACTCGTGTGTAGCACATAAAAAGACATTAGGTTCTTGAGGGGGTTTCACTTGTACAAAAATAATTATTAGAGAAAACTATTTCTATGAGTATTCGGAAAGTTTCTAACCCAAAACTTTATCCCCCAGCCCTCGATGTCATCCTGTACAGTGCCAACTTTGCGGGCATGAAGCTGGCCGGAGTTATCCTGATTGGCATCGGATTTTTCCTCGTTATGTTCCCCGAGAACTGGCCGGACTATATAACGCGACTTCTGCGGTAAGTTGGAATGAGTTTTTTTTGTGTTTTTATTCATATTGCTAAAAATACTTGTTATGCAATTAATATGCTAATTTTCTTTGTCAGAGTAAAAAAAAATGTGCGTGTTTGGTTGAAATATTTTTACGGCTTCATTTTATTTCGGTTGTATTTCATTTTTGGTTATTTTGAAAATATTTTTTGTTATGATTTTATGTTTGTGCTACTCAGTAGCATTAATGACTAAAGAAAACATTAAATAAACCATCAACAAAAAAAAGTCTTATTAAATATTAAAATTTGTACTCATGTTTGATTTTGATAAAATGCCGTTGATTTTCCTGAATACTCACATAAAATATATATTTAATTTTATATAAACAAACATCTTGCAGAAAGAGCGTTCGTGCCATACTCCGTTACCAATGTTGTTGTGAATTAGCCGAAATTCGCTATGCTCATTCGGTAGGCCAAAAACACAAGCTAAGCCAAAAACCCAAAAACCAAAACCACAAAAAAACCATAAAATTTATCCAAAATCCTTTGAACACAACAATTAGATATTAATTAGAATCGTAGGCATTCGAAGTAATAACGAGTCTTCCGTTTAAAGTTTTATCTGATACTGATGATTAAGAGAAATGATTGCCAGAAACAGATTTTTTACTGAACCAAATACAAAAACTTCTTGCCATCTTTAGGTATTAAAAAAACATCCATATATCCCACACACAAACAACAACAAGTACAACACTTCTTTGGCTTCAAACTTTGCGCTCACCCTTGTTGAAAGAAAAAAAATATCTAGACATGTGTATCCTAAATGTTGCTATATATTTACTCGACTTTATCCCACACACAAACACACCACCTCTGTATACCAACCTCAATATAATCCCAACCTACCCATAAAACACAAATATTGTACGAAAAATATATATATATTATATATACGTTATCGTTCTATATAAAATGCCGATTTACAAACACTAACTCCTCGGCTGTTGTGCAAAAAAATTGGTTGACAAATTCATCTCGTTGTTGTTCTTGAACGTTTCTTTGGCGCAGCTGTTACTACTACTATCCATGTACCTTTATCCATGTATCCATAAATATATTAAATGTTGTTGATACTTTTGATGATTTCGTTTCGTTTCCATTTCCGTTTCCGTTTCGGCCATCCAGCAACCCAAGTAGCCAGCCCACCACCCTCAGTGCCCACCTCAGTGTGTTATTATAACCCGACCGAACTCGCCCATCTTTCTGTAAGATATCTTTGTATCTGGATGTTGGTTGCTGGAGCCGAGGTTCGATTACAGTAGTTGTATCCACACACCTGACACCAAAAACACCTCAAACACTGAAAACACCTTTAAATACATATATGTAGCTTGAGTTTCGCTGGTGTTGCGAAAATGTTCATGTAAAAAAAATTAATTATAAAACCATGCAGAACTCCAAGAAAATGGATGATGGTGATTATGACGATACTGATTTATTTGGCTGTGTTCTGTGTCATCTGAGTTATTAATTGCAGCTTTTTGTGATTGGGTTGCCAGTTGCCTACAAAAAAAAACAACAAAAAAAATCACCTGTTCGTGTAAATACATTAAATTCTTAGTTGTTTATTGTTTCGTTTTAAAAAACTGTCTGCACTTAGTGAGGAGAGCGCAAGTTACCATAGATGTTATGAAGATTTGGAAAACGCAGCATGAACGAATTTACTCAAGATGGGCCCCCCTTCCAATTATCATTTTGCATTTAACGATCTATCCGGCGTTCTGAAATTGAGATGGAAACCCACCATTAAGGAAACAAAACCCAACCCGACCTTTAAAACGATTAATTCCTAAATAACGATATCCATAAAATATGCATTTAAATTGTTATTGAATTGGCATGTTCGAACCGACCTTCGTTTTCTCTTCTTGTTTTACTTTCGAATATTGACAAGTTTTTGTTTTTCCAAACCGATGTGATCTTCTCTTGAGTTTCTCCTTTATTTCTGTGCGATCTGTGTCTGTCTAACTTTAAATTCTTCAAGCTCTACTCTATGCTATATACTCTATCTACTTCTAACATATCTATATAAAAAACGTGTCGACATTTCTCAATTGTATTTTTGCAGAAGCATCATAATGCTGGGTCACAATGCGAGGTGAGTTTCGAGATTAGGCTGTGCTGAGAATTGAATATGTTTTTTACAACCTAAGCATAAACGACACACATGATATCCGTGCCCGAAACTGAAACTGAAAGAAAAGTTTTCCGATAGGAATACCTAAGTAACTCTAACTAAATACCCAGCCCATACTGAGACAACCAATCAACCAATCAAACTAACTACTAATATCTTACTACATAAATATTTATCCAAAAATCCAAAACTGTAAGCGAAGTATGTTTTTTTTCAATTCGATTTCGTTCTAATCCTTAGACCAGTCTTTAACTAAATAGAACGTTTGATAATTCGGGTTTGATTTGATTACGTTTGGTTTGTGAGGGATTGCCAATGACTCTCCTTACTTTACCTCTCGCATCTAAGTTATGATATCCGCATATCCTTTTCGTAAGCTAATCAGAGTAACAGTAACGTATAGTAAAGCACGACTGAGTCTCAGTTTTGCCAGTTTTTTCCACTAACTCCTCTTCTTTTGGCCATGTGCTAAGGTAAGTCGATCCGTAAGGTCCTGCATTGCCCACCGCCAGCTATCTTCATCTCACCCCAAAATGGCCTTCTTATGAAGATGCCAAAAGACAGATACTGCAACCAAAACCCATCCACCCACCCACCCATTCACTCTCAACCACCCACCGACCCACCTCCGAACGGTCACCGAAGTAGATGCAATGATCATGATCAGTTCCTTGTATAATATTCCTTTGGAGACTATCTGAGAATTATAGATCTAGTCGCTCTCTAGTAGTAATATCCTGATTTGTATATAGTCACACCGCTAATCTGTACTATTGCTTCTTTTCTCTTGTTTTTCTTCTTCACCTCTGCCACAACCTGCCTATCTTTCTCTCTTTCTCTTTCTCTCTCTCTCTCTATTTCTCTCTGTTTCTCTATGGACTATCTCCCCTTCTCGAACTGTTTCTCTCTATTTCTCCAAAAACACACCAAAACACACACAACACATACCACACACCTGTACGGATCTACCTGAACGTACCGACCTGGTCGGACCCGAAATTGGTCGAATTCCATTGCAATCTAAAAAATACACTGCAAAAAATAACGATGACATAACGACCACACATAAAAAAACCCATGTAGCGGTAGGCCAGCGCTTTGTAAACGAGATGCTATAGTCACAGGACCGTCCACCCGATATGCGCAGCGGCACATCACGCGCACGCATCACATAAGCTAAGAGTTTTGGACAAGTCACTGAATTGTACAGAAACCTGAAAACCAAACAGAACACATGATATATTTTGTACAAAGATTTTCAAAAAAAAAGCCAAGAATACAAAAAAAAAAAATTCTAAACAAACAAGTATTAAAAGCCAAAGAATAACTCTGAAACTCAATCGCCCTGGGTAAGTACGACTACTATTTAAACTTTCTGCTAATGATAAGTATCCTGAAGAAGGTACAGTTGCCACTCGTAGAATTAGTACCATTTCCGGGAGGAGCCATCATGATACCTACGTTTTCCTTTAGTTTTTAAATAGTTTGAAGTTTCATTTGTTTCAATATCCCCTCAAATTATGCATTATCTTTCTCTCTCTCCTCCTCTCTATATCTTTCCGTGTGGACACTTTTTGGATTTTCGACTCGATTCCCACAGATCGCAGCATATCTATGCTACCCATTACAAACACAAACGAAAGTATTACGCGGTCAAAACGAACAACTCCTATGTTGTTTGATCCAATCGCATATGAATGATAACCAAGGTCCTTTGGTGTGGCCCGACTGTTTTTGCTTAGGCCCTCCTGGCCAACTGCCACGCCCACGCATCTCCCAAAATAAAATGTTTTTACGACTAGTATGCGACTGTTAAGAACACTTTTGTACCAAGTAACAGAACAAAAACAAATCTAGAAAAATCTAAACAAATTATTTCGAAAAATTCAAGTTTCCAACTGAGAAACTCAAACGAACTTACGGTGAGAGCCCCATGAATAATTATTTTTGATCAACTCCTAGAATCACTTATGTCCCGATTGCATTCTCCCATGTACAGCTCACCAAATCACTATCTTTCAAATCTCAAAATCAAGTCCTTTTTTCGTTTTTGTTTGCTTTGTAATGTTTGCAGTTTGTCTTTGTAGTTTTGAAGAGTATCTTAATCTTTTTCGAGCTACTTGTGAGATATGGAGAGCACAGCTTTTGTAACTATTTGTGGCACCCGTAACTTGAAGCAACCGCTTAACCCCCCGCCCAAAAACACTACACCCACACACCCCGGACACCAAAAAACACACACAAGTCGACATGCCACAAATTTGTAAATAATAAACACAAAACATCAGTAAAAAATCAGTAAAAAGTCTTAGCGCTTAGGCTATATGGTATCTAAGGACTGCACGGCGGATCCGCCCGGAATCCACTTCCGGGAGAGGAGGTCCTGCAGGGCTTAGACCGAAAATAAATAGTCATGCAAGTGCATAATCTATGTAAATGTGAGTGTATGTAGCGCCTTAGAGTTGAACACTGAAAGAAATGCCTAGAAAGTAAATCAAACTAATGCCAAACCGAAGATAACTCCTGAAGTTTGGATAGTTGATCCGCCCGATACTAACACTTACAATTTTGTCAAATCCCACAAAAAAAAAAACGAAATATTTCAACACACAATTATATAGATGGGGTCGCGGCCCTCGGAGCGGTACTTCAATAGGTCAGCATCCCACCATTATCGACTATCGGACGGGATACATAAGGTCCCATCTTCGTTCACCCTCTGGCCGTGTGAGATGACTGACCTGTCGCCGACAACCACTGGGTTTCTGCATGGCAGCGCCAACGCACAGCATCACCAGCAACTCTTACACCACCAACAGCAGCAGCAACATGGACAGCAGCAACACCACCACCTCCAGCAGCACCACCGCCAGCACTCGCTCCACCACCAGCAGTCCCTCCACCTGCAGCGCCAGCACTCGCACACCTCGCTCACCAAGATCCACCGCCAGAGCAGCAGTCACAGCATGCACGGGGGCGGTGGACACGGCGGCCATGGTGGCCATGGTGGGCACGGTGGGCACGGTGGTGGTGGACGAGCCGGGATGGCAGCCGGCGGAGCACCTGGACCCACGGGCGCCACCGGACGCCTCTTCTCCTACTTTGGCAATGAGCACGAGCACGAGCGCAAGAAGTCGGAGACGTCGTTCTTCAACCTGGGCTTCCGCCGGAAGTCGACGGTGGTGTACTACGCTCCCCAGGATTGAGCGACTCCTGGCTCAGGCATATCAAAAGCAAGCTAGCAAGCTACACTCGTACAATCATGCAGTCTTAAGTCATCTCCTAGAAGGGACAGTTCCATGTCCAGTTCGAATGTAGCCAGTTTCGAGTGTGTGTGTCCCATTTTTATCATAATTATTGTCGTCGTTGTTGTTGTTGATGTAAAAGTTCAATCGGAACACATGCAGTTACAGTTTTGCTCAAATATAACACATTTTAATGCTACAGTTACAGATACCGAAACCGATTCAGATACTTCAGCTACAGATACAGATACAGATACACCTGCACGGGAGTGCAGATACAGAATACAGGATCTCATGCCCACGCCCATGCCTCGCCTTCAGTCTCAGTCTCAGTCTCAGTCTAAGTCTCTATTTGAAGAGAGTTTCAAGAAACCCAAGTAACGAGCCCGCAAAACCGAGCTCAAAAGTGCCCCGAAAGTTAACTACTTATATACGGTTATTATTTAAATACTCATAATTATTACGAAATTGTATAAGGAATCGAAGCCAATTGTTTTTAGCAATTATATACATACATTACTTGTAACGGAAAGGTCGAGTAGTCGAGTATTTTAAAGTGAATTCACTTAAATGGCACACCTTAAGAAGGAAACAATAACGAACATGGAGATCCAAGTTATTTAAGGCAAATAGCTAATAGACATCACAAAAATAACAATGAGGAATATTAAGGATTAAGGAATTCGTCACCCGGCTAAGAAACCCATTAACTTGTAAGCTCATCTAGTCACTAGATCCAAATGGTTTTTCATTTAAATTTAAACTATACTGCGGATTGGAATTTTGTTAAAGTTTTTTATTTGGACATGAACTGAATGTATGAACCGGTTAAAAAAAAAAAAACAAAAAAACAAAAAAAGTATTAGTATTTTTTAAATGTTTATGTGTCGTTCGTAATTTGTAATTCGAAGAGTTGTTAAAAATCGAAATCCAGTCAACGAGGATACTGTTGTATTAACGTGACCGCTCGAGATCGTTTGATCCTGGACTCCTGGCATCCTGGCAGCCCCTCCTCCTTTGGAGCACTCAGACCAGAGAGCTGTCGCCTGTTATATAATACATATGTATATACTAAGTTGTGTAGCCACATCCAATAATTGATTTGTGATAGTTTTTAAAAATGTTTGATAACCAACTGCATACACTACATAGATACTTGTACTTTTACCTACCCGCCTACCCGGAAGTGAGGCAAAAGGTACAGCTGGGATGTATTTAGAAACACACGAAACCGAACACGAAAATAAATAGTTAAATGAACAAAAATATAACACTGGTCTTAGAAATTTATTAAAAGTTCAAGGGATAGCAGGCTAGGGACAACCTGTCAAGGAAAAGAGGCGACGGCAAGCGAAAATTTGCTCAGTAATAAAACATCAACCATTCAAATTAATTCCCCCTTCCAAAAATTTGTTAAAATTCTAAAAGGATCAAAAAATAAATCAAAGTCCAAATTAGAAATTACTCTTGATATTTCGTGGATAGTATAGCCGATTGTATCGAGTTCTCGAGGGTGCGCGAATCCCATTATTAAAATCGAGCCAGTGCAGTCGAGTGATCGCGAAAATATATAAGATAAAGAAAACGGAGGAGAGCTCAACGACGCTCAACGATTCGAAGGGCGGCGTGAATTTATTTTGGTGTTCCACGATCTTTTGTATTTTGTTTGCTTTTGTTCTCGAAAAATACGATATATTGTGATATCTTTCGCACTTTTCTAAGCTGAAAAAATTCAAATTCAAATTTTCGATTTTGAATTTTGATTGGTGCACTTTGATCTCGCGTAAGACGTTTAAAATTGAGAAACGTGAAGATAAATTACTATCTTGACATCCACCGAAATCTGAAGCGCCATTAAATTTGACAGACGTTGGGGACAAGCGAATGCAAAATGAATAAATTTGGTAAGTCCGAGAGTCTACTCCTCGATTTTTACTACAAAATCATACATTTATTTAAAACGACATTGTCATGTGTGGGTTTGTTGTATATAATTTGTTGTGTATAATTTTTTGAGTTATAAGGCACTTAAAATTCTATACATTATACTAAAAAAGAATGTAAAATTTCTGTAGTCGCTCGCAGGACACTTAATATTAAGATACATAATACAAAAAATAGACTGATTCATTGGACGGACGTATGGTATAGTCGTAGTCTAAGGTATTACACATATTCGAGCATAAACAGAGTCCAGTTGTAAGGCACAATTTACACTTTAGATTGCTTAAGTTTTGTACTGATCTACAAATTGGTTGCGGAATGTAATGGCGACACCTCGACACGACACCCAGAAACAAAACCAAAAGCGGACATGGCCAGCCACTCGAACGTGTTCGGGCAGACGGCCAGAGGTCCTTTCAGAGGAAAAGGGAAATGGAGGAGTTGCCCGTTTGCTACGAAAGTTACTGCCCACCGGTGAGCTCCTGATGCCCTGAAATGACTATGAAAAATGTGTGAAAAAGATTTTTTGTGCCCCTGTCCAGCTACCTATGGCTATAAAGTTTTTTTCGTTTAATGAAAAAGCGTTGGCTATTTCTGATTTTTTTTTTGCCCTGGTAGGAGACCAAGTGGCTGTTAAACTGGTTCCTGCGGCGCATAGAAAAAGTTCTCAGGGTACAGATAATAAAAATTCAAGCGCATATGATAATCAAGGAGCAAAAAACAAAAAGCGGAAAAAACGGCACAGCGGCGGCAGCAGCATCTCGGCATATATATTTAATTCAGGCAGCACAAAAAACGGACCATCGACGATTTAATATAAGAAAAACACCACGGGCAGGCGTTGGATTTTTTGTGCCATCCGTTGGATGGAATGGACAAAAAAAGGTGTGCGTAGAGGAGAAGAAACAACCCCCAGGTTGGACCTGGACCTCGCCGATGGGTGTAGGTACGGGGCCTACTGGGTTCCGATGTTAACAGGTTTGCGATCGGCACTTACACACATGCACACACACAGCTGTGCGACTTCACGGACATTAGAGAGGATCTCTGAAGGAGCTAAAAACGGTAACTCCGTTTTCGTATTCGTGTTCGTTTGAGTTTGGGTTTGGGTTTGCGTTTCCGTAATCTGAGCGCAGTAGGCGCGGCTGTTTGCGCTTTTCTGCCGTCGCTGTCGTTTTTTCTGCTTCAGCTCCTGCTCCTGCCGCTTTTGATAGAAATGACAAATAACCAGATTCATTGTAATAGATTATGTCTACAACTTAATCGCCTTGCAGATAAATGATGACAATGTTCAAAGGGACGAAGCGGACGAAGGAGAGCTGGGCGGGCTTGGCAGCTCGTTTTGTTTTTGGGTGTCAATTTTGTGTCTGTGTTGCTTTGTAGTTGGATGTCTTTTGTGGAGAGATTTTATGTGAGTTTCGTTTGGACGGAAGTTGTCGTTAGTTATTTGGCGTGCGGTTGCTTAACTAAATCTATACAGCAGGGTGAGCGTGAGGCCGAACAGTGAGATGACAAGTCCCAAAGCAGATTGCAGACCGGAAGCGCCGGCCAAACGGCACTTGAACATATCGTAGCGCGTCTCCTTATCGGCCACTATATTCTGGTATTCGGCCTCCACCAGCTGGCCATCGTAGTAGGTGATCAGATCCTCGAAAGGATACTCGTAGCCCTGCAGGCACTCGCACTTATAGCCTCCGGTTTCATAGCCTCGGCCCATAATAGGAACGCACTATAAAAAATATAATTCATTTTCATGAAATGTAGGATTGGATTGGATGTGGTACTCACGTATGAAGACTGTTCGTCGCACTTGTGCGTATCCTTGAACGCATTCGGCTCATAATACCAGTCCGGGCACTGATTAATGTCCAACTGCAGCATGTCCATGGAGACGGCTACCACTCCCCTGCGTAGGGCAAACAAATTAGTCAGTTTAATTGCTCCCATTTGCATCACAATAAGTGTTAGGAGTCACAAGTCAGAAGTTGGGACGAGTTGTCAACACTCGAAAATTGGACAATTAAATCGGGATATTTGCATGTGAATGGGCATGGAAATGGGACTGGTCTGGGGACAGGAGACTGCTCCCGAAAAAAGGGTTCAAGCGGCCCGCGACGGCGGCACGCAGCGGACCGGCCCAACAAGTATATCAACCCAACCCCTACTCTCATCCCCTTTATTGTGGCACTCACTTGAATTCCAGCTTGACTTTGAGGCTGTCCCAGCCGAAGAAGGGCACCGCATAGGTCACCAGCCACTTCTTCACGTAGCCGTCACAGTCGAACTGCGGTTGTGTCCAGAAGCCGTGCTTGATGTTGGCCGCTCTGTAGAAGTTAGGGTAGTGCTCGTACTTCTGCTGGTATTCACCTGTCTCGTTGTGCCGGAGCTTGATTTTCATGTAGAACGTTTCCAGGTCGTCAAAGTTGGTGTTCCAGCGCTGTTTCAGGAACTTAAAGTACTTCTTCTCGGTATACAGCTCGTGGGTTTTGTTGATGCGCGCCAGATCCTCCACCTTAAACTTTCGTGTGTTCAGATCCGTTTTGTAGGCGTAGGGTCCGAAGTAGGTGCGGTTCGTAAACTTGTTGCGCTCCCAGAGCGTCGAGGCCGACCACACCTTGCTGTCGCCCATGAGAATGGCCAGAGTTTCGCCGATCATTTGGTCCTCGGTCAGGGGCTTGTCGGCCACTCGCTTGCCGGAGTAGACCTCATTGGGATCCGATACCTGCAATAGAGCACAGAAAACCGATTCATATTTTTTGGGGATCTATTCGGGCAAGATTTCCCCCGCGACAGGGCCTTTGTCTTCTGAATGCTAACAACTTGTGCAAATATGGACACAGCCAGCCAGCGAGCCAAAAGGAGGAGACTCTCATCCCCATTTCAGATGCTGCTGTTGCGGCTGGCCTTTAATAAAGACGACGCCTTGTGGCGAACCCGTTTTTCACGTCCACAGCGCTCAAACTAATGAATTTAGCATTTGGTAATGGTTTGACACTGAATATTTAATTCACAGCACAGCATTGGGAGCAGCAGCAGCAGCAGAAGCGGCTGGAGCGGCAATAGCTGCAAAAACCGAAACTGGCATTGCAGGAAATTCGAGGAAGTTGAATTACGCGTGGAAAATTATAATTTACACTTGAGAAGTTTTCAAGAGCCGTCGTCGAAGGCTCTTAATAGGTGTCGGGTTATCAATTATTGCTCTTCATTTAGCGTGGCGATGGGAACTGAATCTGTATCTGTATCGTTCCCCAGCTTCCTTACCTGCAAAAAGGCGCTAATGAAGTTGGCCAGACGCACGGCCATCTTGGCTTCATTCTCGAACTGCTCCTTAGCGCCGTAACCGACATCGCCGCGCAGAATCAGATCCTGCGGATGGAAGCTGTCGAGAAGCGATAACAATATTAGTTAAACATATCAACTTCAAATTCAAATTCCAGCTCACTTCTTGCATGTTCGGTAGTTGACACTGTGTATGAACTTCAAAGACTGATCGATATTCAAGCGCTCAGAGTGCAGAGCCCGAGATCCTGTAGTGTAGTTCTTATATTCGGGATGCCGGTCGAGGTACTTCTGGCGAATGTGATAGGGTGCCTTCTCCCACTGAACCGGCAGCTTTTGGATCCCTGTTATATAAAGAGTTCTATCAATCACATCTTACAGATGTTTGTTCAATAAACTTACAGCCAATTTTAAGGCAGTCGTACTCATTGTAGTACTGCTCCGCGGAGGCACGCTCGACAATCTCTCCAAGATAGGGTCGCCGCACCACCGGAGGCAAGCGGAAGCCTGGCTTACAGCGACACTGGTAGCCTCCGCGCCTAAAGCCCCATCCATGTAGCGGTTCACACTCCGTAGTCTCTTTTTTACAGCGCGCCGTGTCCGCAAAGTGGTTGGGTCCTTTGTTACCCTCACCCAAAGGACATTGGTTGATGTCTATACGTTCAAAGTCCATCTCCAGCACGGCGACTGCTGTGTATCTGTAAAGCATTCCTTATTAGTATATAAAAATGACAAAAAAATAATGAAACTTACTTGGGATACTCAATGTGCCGGAACTGGGTGTGTCGCGGATAGATGTCTGCTATCGGCACCACAGCCGATACCAACCACTTGTTGGATCTGCCGCAGTCGAAATAGGGCCTCGTGAACTTAATGGGACCCGGGTTTTCTTCGGCACCGGGTGGACCGTGGAACGTATACGTTTCATTTGTATTGTTGGCGTACCGAATTTCAACCTGATACGTGATCTTTGTGTCGTGCCGGCCTTCTACGTTGTCTGGCAGCCAGGCGCGATACCATTCGTTTATTTTGTACAAGTCATGCGTGTAATCCTTGGAAATAGAGTCGGGGTGGTGGGCTCCCAGATCTTGAACATCAAAGGTATTCCACGTGGATATCTTTTGCAGGTGAATGGGGTCGTTGAAGTCGTCTAGCCTGAAGGTTCTGGGCCCGAAACGCGGGAAGGTCTTGTTGAAGAAGCCGCGGTACGAGGAGGAATACGAGCTATTGGGGGAGAAGTAGATAGCCGAGGCGTTGATGGACGGATTGGCAGAGACATCGGCCACCGTGGACAAGAAGTAGTACATCATTCCAGGGTCGTAGGTGTCGTTGATGGCGGGCCGGATAAATCGCGACTGGAGGATGTAGCTCCAAAAGAAGCTCCTGCTGAGCGCCATGTTCTGGAGATGAAGCAACGCCGTACGATTCGGGAAGACCGGATTGACGTTCACCTCCTTGATATCGGGCTTGTGGGAAATGGAATCCGTGGGCAGGAACAGATCCGAGTGGTGCTGGATGGGGCAGTTATCCGCGTTGACCTTATCGAACTGGCGCTTGATCTCGTCGAAGGCGTCCCGGGCCTGCCACTCGTGCTGGGCGAACACGCCCACGGCGAGCACCAGCATAAAAAGCAGGTAGCTGCGCCCCAAAATCGTCGAGGGGAACATTTTGTAGCTGTTGTCGTCGGGCGTTAGGCACCGCCGCTCCTCGAGTATTAAAATATATTACACAAACACTTTAATAAAACTTAAAATAAACAGTAAAAACTAAGTTTAAATGAGATTCTAGGGCGGGCCTCGCCAAGCTACGATTACTAATAAAAAAACAATGATGCTCAGCACTTGTTGGAACTACGCCCTCAAAACAAACAGTGTTGCACAACGCCCCCACCGCTAGTGTTATCAAGTGTGCTGGTTCGATTAATTAATCGAACTAGTTAGGAACTGGTACCAAGTGCGCGGGAAAACAAGCTTTAAAGTTTTTAATTTGATTTTGTTCAAGTGGATATATGTGTATAGTCTTTCTCATAAATTACAGCTTCATAATACATTATCATTGGGGTAACAGCTTGCCCAAGGTTCATTAATATAATATATGTATTATTGGCCCTGATGACCCTAAAACTACCCCATAACACCCATGTCCTTCCCATGAGGTTAATGTCCATCCTGGAGGGACGAAAACTTGCCACATGGCACATGGGCCATGAATTTATTATAGAAATTCGAATTCTATTTTCTATGGGTTGGCCCACTGGCTTATTTGAAAATGTATCGAAAGGGTCTTACATTTAGCACAAATCTCTTAAATAATTTAAATCCTAAAAGCTTACTAGTGAGAGGTTATCAAAATTGAATTTTCTCAGTGAAATTAGTTTACCTATTGTTCACATCCTCCCAAGACTGTCACTGCGCCTTCATCCCTTTCAAGACGACCTGTATTATTGAAGTGTCTCCCCCTTCTGCGATGGGGATTGAATTAATCCGGATTCGGGTCAGCACCCAGAGCACCTATTTTGGCAACTTTGTGGCTGTGGTCCTTTGCGAAGCTTGCGGTCTTCGTCCCTGGAGCCAGACCATTTCCTGGCGCTATCGGCCAGCGTCAATCTGTTGTGGTCGCCCCCCTTCGAACTGGGGTGCCCCGGTGTCCTTCCTCGTCCTGCCTCTTCCTCTGTCGCCACCTGCGCTAAATGACACGAATTAGTGGACGAGAGCCAGCCGTAACCCAAGCCCTCGGCCCCCATCCGCCACTGGCACCACTTTCCATTACATTGCAGCGTCCGCGTCCTGGCCATTTCGCTTGGGTTATTTATTACACCTGTCGTTTTTGTTTTGCCTTTGTTTCCTGGTGTCTGGAAGGGGGGCGATGTACGGGGAAAAGGAGGAGGGTACTTGTGTCCGTTTTTTTTGGCCAGTTATGTTATTGTTGGATCCTCTTGGCCGACAAACTAAAATTTTCGGCACAAACATAATTTCCAGTTTGTCGACTGACATTTCCGTACATTCCGTGCGAGTGTGTGAGTGAATGTATCTGTATCTGTATCTGCAAATGTATCTGTATCTGCATCGGTGTGTGGCTCAAATTGCAGATAAATCTACGCGCCTCTCGCACTGTTTTATTTTGCACGTGGGAATCGCTTTACTGCCACTGCCACAGAGACTGCAACATTTTGTGCAGTTATTTGTATGTTCTGGCCTCTTTTCGGCATCTCTCCTGTGCTTTGTTTTGTTTTCGTTAGCCCGGCTACTGTAATTGATTGTTGTGTAAATTTTCTGGTTTTTGTTGCTGTCCTAAATGGCCATGGCAATAGACTTGTCCCCCCTATAGAGGGGGTGTGGGATTATTGGATGTTGCATGGTGGAGCTTGGAGCCAGGAGCCAGGAGATTTGGCAACGTTGCATGGCAGATAACGTTTCAATTCGGCCATGTGCCAGGGCATTAAAAGTTTCCCAACTCGGGCTTGAACAAGTCTGCAAATTCGAAAGTTTGGCGCACTCGATGGAAAATTACAAAAATACTCTGCCAAAATAGATTGCTCTGAATGGGTGGCAGTTGCAGTGCCACAATTTGTTGTGTGCTATTTTCAAATTTTTAATTAGGCTACCCAACAAAGAATATACATAAATACACACTGTGAATCATTTTTTGATAATATTTATCATGCTCCGAGGCAAAATGGTGGCCATTTCTTATTTTTCGCCTTCTAAATCAAGGCGAGAGTTCAAAAAACCGACGAAAAGCAAAAAGCACAGCGCGATAAAAACAAAATTTAATAAAAAACAAAATATAAGAGTAAAGGAACCAATCTTAGGATGCCAGACAACCGACAACAATTTAAACAAAATCAAACAGAAATAAAACAAAAGCGAGGGTAGACAATGCCGGACAATGACAAGAGCATCAGCGGACGGACACGCGGACAGGCGGACAGACGGACACACGGACACACGGACACACGGTAGTACTCGGCTTTTGGGAATACATATGCAAAGCAGGCGGGGTGGAGTACTTCGTCGATCATTGGATCTTCGGAGTGCATTATGGGTAGTAGTGGGGCTGGGCTCCCGGGTTAGGGTAGGAAAGATGAGCGAAATAAGTGAAATCAAGTGGAGTGTGGAGTCCAAATGCGGATGCCTGTACGTCAGCAATCACACCAGAGGCAGAAATGGCAGCAGCAACAAAGCAAAGCAACGCCGCATACAAAAGCGGCCTAACACAGCGCAAAAATGTTTTTTGTCAAGGGTGAATGACCCAGAATCAAAATCCACAAAGTCGTCGACGTCGCTGCCTGGCTGTTTGCCTGCCCAGCCCAGCCCCTTTGCCCTCCTCGAGTCGCCTCCTCAGCCTGCCAAACCTCCTCATCCTCGTGCAATCGCAGCAGCAACAGTACACTGAAAAAGTGATTTTTAGATTGGATTAGTAACTTTAATAATTTGTATTAAAAAAGATATTAAGCTTAGAAACATTAGCTTGAAATCTTTCTTCCTAATTTAGCCTTTAACCTTAGCCTTAGGAATTTTTTCTCAGTGTATTGGCAACATCGACAATGTCTTCGTGCGTTTGGCTCGTTTCAGTTTTCGTCATCCTCGACCACGCCGCACCTCTCGCTTTCTGCATCATTTTGTTTTGTGTGGTGTGCTTGGTCTTTGGTCTGGCCCGGGTCTCATCCCTCCACGAGCAGCCAGCTCCCCAGTCCCAGTCCAGAGCTAGCCCCCATACCCATTCCATATTATGATTGCCGTTGCCAGACGATAACCCAAACCTAAAAGTAAAAATACAAAAAAAAATAAAAACGTATAAAAGTAAAAAAGCGAAAAGCAACGAATTTGAACATTTTTGCAGCATTGCACACGCGACTCTCGCACGTTCACTCAGCCAGACAGTCTGAGAGATACAAAACGCGGCCCACTCGTAGATACACAGATACAGATACAAGATGTATGAAGCGGCTACGGTTGTTCTCTCTGGATTTTCTTTTCTAGAGTGTCCCACCTCGTCGCCTCTTTTCCCCACAAGTGTTATCGCCAAGCCAAATAATTATTTTTTATTGTGCTTCGGTATTTTGGAGGCCCTTTTAATTAATTATAATGACTGATCAATCAATCAATCAATGATAATTTTATAATTATTATAATTCCCTCCATTTATGCGGAACATTGTTTCAAGTGTACTCACGTTCAAAGCGGCAATTAAAGTTGACCCAAGACGATGTCGACAAGAACCTGAAGCCCGCTCGAGGCTTGCCTGTTCGCCTCGTCCTGTCACCTAATTTCCGTTTTAGAAAACATGTCCTTTGCCCCGGCCAAGAGCCACTTAAGGGCCTCGATTCCTTTCCGTCCCCCTTTCCAGACAGTCAGCCAGTCGGCCAGGCCAGGCAGCCTGTCCTGCCTACAACTAGTTCTGTCAGTCGGAGGACAACGACAGAAAGGACTACTGCGACGACGACGACAGCAGCAAATAATTTTGTAATTCAATTGTTGTCCTTCTGCGCATATGGCGTGTGTGTCCTAGCAGGTTCCTTTGGCTAGGCCGCCGGGCAAGTGGCCGACTAGCCAGACGGCTGTTTGGCCGTAGGTCCTTTGACTTGTTCTCGTGCTCGGTCTCGTTTTCGTTCGCTTCGAGGACCTACGACAATAGCAAAAGTTTCCAAGCACAACCGGAAAAGGAATGGCCGACAAGCAGCGTCCTGGACTGGGTTCCTGGCTGTTACGTTCTTTCAGTTTCTCAGCCGGCAGAAGTTTCAGCAAATTGCAGTCGGTTGTCGGCAGTCGTTGTCCTTTCTAGCCATTCTTCGTCCTGTGCCTGGTAGGTTGGCAAACAGTTTTCACGTTTAGCTGGGGCTTAATCCAAACTAGAAACATTTTTCTACATTGGGAAAAATGGTACACGATTTTGTTGTCCTTAAATCGGGAAGAAAAAGGCTTTTCTCTCCGTGTAGATTGTATTTATTGCACTTCCAACTTCATAGCATATTGAAGAAACTTATCCCGTTTGTAATGTTTGCGTCCAAAAGCCAAGACTTTTAATTAGGCCTGTGCCTTGTGCCTGTGGAACCTGGAAAGGAGAACTAGGATCATAAAAAGAAGGAGGCTTTCGAGGTGTCAGTTGCAGATGATGGGCCAATAGGTCCTGGGGAGTGACTGCCTCGGCATCGATCGGAAACGTTCTCATGGTTGCATTGTGTGTGAATTGTAATTTATGCGTATTAATTTCATCTCTGGCCCATCCTGCTTCCTGTCCGACTGTCTTTCATTTCGGATGATGGCACAATGCAAATTACTCGGCTCCTTTCTGCGCCTCGTTAAGCGTTTTGGACGCGGACCTCGTTCGTGTCCCCGGCGTCCTGCCTGCGGTCGTTGCGGCGGTCATTGCATCCCACCGGGCATATTGACCGGCACAAAAGATACGGCGTGGAAAATAAAATGAAAAAGGATTCCCGCTCTCTCTCTCTCTACCGCTCTCACTCACTGGACTCCCTTCGGAGGACAATAGGAATGCAAAATGCATTGCAGGAGCCGCTCAATCCAGCGCCATTATTTCGCAATATAATGCCATTCCAATATGTATGTAAATAAACAAGAAAAGTAGAAGCCTCGCTTGTATTCTAATTGCCGGCAAGGACCTGCCTGGATCCGATCCGATCCGAGCCGACCGCCAGGCATCCTGCTAGGCTGGACATGCAATTGCATTGCAATCGCTGGCATTGTTCCAGGCCCTGCTTAAGGGTTGAGTTTCAAGTTTTGCACTCCTCGGGGTTATTGCACGATTACAAAAGATTTCCTACTCTTGGTCAGCTTCAGCTTCAGATTCAGATTCAGCCTCAGATCCTGATTCAGATTCAGATTCAAGAGTACAGCAGACCGAAAGCGAAAAGGCGAAACTTGCAGCGGAAGTCGGGCATACAATTCATCAGCTGCCCCAGCATCGGCGGCGGAGCCAGCAAAGCCAAGATTTATCTACTAGATACTTTTCCAGTAGCAGCCATGGCAGCGGGCAGCTGTTGTCGAGTTAGGGGGATATTAATCATTGCTGTCCCTCCTAACTTTGACCTCGCTGCGTACGGAATCGAAGTCGTTCATCAGCGATATCCTTTGGCGGTCCTTTCGGTTGCATCTGTGCATTTTCTAGCTTTGTTTTCACTTAAAAAAATGACTAGTTACCAAGTTTTAAGGAAATTCTTCCAGGATTTAGGGTTACTGTATTGTATAGTCTTGTTTTTCACTTTCCTGAGCAAAAATATGAAATCATTTTAATCGTAAACAAGCATTCATTGAATAACAATAGCCCCTTTTCGCAGTATGCGTGTGTTTGACCTTCTGTGCTGTCATTGACCCCGCGCAGTTGAGAGGCCAACTGCATTGTGGTCATGCGGGAGTGTGGCAGGGGCAGCAGGAGCAGTGGAAGGGATAGGCACACTACGCGGGCAAGTCCGCTTTTTGTTTTAACTCGCGAATTATTACAACATGTTCACTCGAAACTTAGAATGCACTCACGTGAGGCACACACCATGAGGCACTCGTGTGCACTCGAAAGCACTCACTTGGCCGTACTGACCTATTCCTCTGAAAAGCCAGGTTGCCCCGTCTGCGAGCCTAGAACGCCTCTCGAGATCAGCCCAAGCGTGAACGTTTAAGGTTCGCTTTTGGGGGGATGGTTGGCTAATTTAATGGGCAGGATAATATAAAATATGTATACAAAATCCTATTAGCCTAGCGTGCACCTCAACATGTGGCTCATCCGAGCTTATCGGTATCTGGAGGGGCTAATCGAGCATCATCGAGATGCACAATCCGCCATCTCAGCTTACTGCACTCGGGCTGAGCCAACTGCAGGGATGAAGCCAAGTGCATTGCGGAGCAAATTCGATCTCCCGCCCGAGATTAGTGACACTTGATTGCACTGTGCATTCTTCTTGTCTCCTCCCCAGCTCTCTGGAGAAGAATGCTAAGCCAAGGCAGCAGAAATCTTTTACAAAATGTTTTAACACCTCGTTGGGTTTACAACGCCTTCGGGGATCCAGGGATCCGGGGATCCGGGGATCCTGTGCACCTGAAAATCGATATTTGGGCAGAAGGTTAAAAAAGAAGGCTAAAACGAAGGAAAATGAAAAAAGACTGCCTGCCAACACCTCGCCACAGACGACTGACGACTCTTGTGGATGAGGTATTGAATGTAATTAAAAGGAGTTGGATTACACGTGTTTTTTTTGCTGTTTAGGGGGCAGGGTGTTGGATCCTGTCACAAAGGAGCTGTTTGCATGCAAAAACAGTCAGAAAAACAACACGAAAGGAAAGGAAGAGAACTGCAGAGGGGACACGGCAAAGTTCTTCTTTTCACTTAACACACAAGTGAAGCTCGGAGCTCTCGCTCCGTTTCTCGACTGCGGCTCTCCAAAATGCACTTTAAATGGCAGTTTCCGGTCACACATACACACACACACACTCACATACTCGCTCGCATGCATGCATGTCTGTGTATATCCTTGTATGGGAAGAGAGTGAAACAATGCACGAAAAAAAAAAAACAACAAGAAACGCCAAGGAGTCGCGCTGTGCCAGGAGCAGCAATGCACCGCTTGGTACATACTGTACTCTCTCCCCCCCTGGCGCTCGTGCTCTCCCTCGCTGTCATGTCCGCCGTCATCGTCCTTATAGCCGTCATCCTTGTGTTGTTGTTCACATCCTTCACATCTCGGCACCCCACTCCATCCCATCCCATCCTATACCATCCCTACCATCCTGCTCCTTATCCTTCGTGCTTAATGCATTCTAAGCTTTCCATAGGCCTACTACCCCTTGCAGTGTGCATTTCCATCTGCAGTCGCGAGGACGAGAGGGTTGCTCGACAAAAAAGGACTCTGCATGCAGTCGGCTTTATTAATAAATTCCCCGCTCATCGCACATTACCATAACGAATTAATAATCATATTTTGGTCTAGAATCGAAGTTTCTTGAATGTCCTTTTGACCTCGTTGGCTAGTTGATCCTTGTTTCTCTGGGCCTCCTTCCTCTCCAGAAGCTGCTTCGCCTCTTTGGCTAGTTGATCCTTAATCCTAGCTTCCGTATTTGCTTCCTCTGCTCTAGCCAGCTCTAGCCACATCTTCGGGAGCTCGTCCTTTTTCCCGCACCACACATCCTCTGCGTTCCCCGCTCGCACTTCTCATAGACCCGTGAAGCGCACCGACCAGTCTGGACGGTGACATCGTCCAAGACATGGACGAAATCCTTATAGTTAACAGAGGCCCCCAACATGCCTAGATACTTTTCCACCTATTGCATGCTGGGACGGAGGGCGGGATCCTTGTGCCAGCAACGTTGTATCAAATGCTTGATTTCCTCCCAGCAGTCGGGTCGGATGTCGTCTATGGGAGGACGAATACCTGTATCGGAAATAATATTTGAAACGGATGTTTGGTATAGTTCTCCCAATAACTTACCCCTTTCTGCGGCTCCCAAGACGGCGAAGCCATTTGAAGGGTTCGGCAAATGGCTGAAAGGCAACTTCCGGGCCATTATCTCCCACAACATAATGCCAAAGCTGTAGACATCGCACTTCTCCGTATACTGCTTTGCGCGATAAACCTATGAATGAAAAATAACGCTGAATCGGGTGAGATCGATAGGTAATACCAACCCACCTCTGGGGCCATATAGGCTGGAGTTCCGCGCATATTGGACAGATATGTGGCAAAATCTGTCGCTGTGCCAAAGTCGCAGATTTTCAAATCTCTGAACATATTGGTCAGCAGTATGTTTCGTGGTTTTATGTCGCGGTGGACTAGGGTCTTCGGCTCCATGGAATGCATAGAAGCCAGGCCCTAAAAATAAATACTAATACACTGATAGAAAAGTTGAAGTACTACCTATCACCTTGGCACACTGTATCGCCCAGTTGATGGCCTCCTCCACAGAGAACTTCCTCTGATCCTTGCCGTGCAGGAAGTCGTGCAGGGAACCGCCCTCCACATACTCCATTAGCAAGTAGGTGTCATTGCCGGCTCTCGAAGTTCCGTAAACCTTGACAATATTTTCGTGCTTCAGTCGTGCCAAATGGGTGATTTCCCTTTCTGCGAACTTGTTGAAATAGTCGAACAACTTTACGGCAATCTCCTGTCCCCGCCAGCTGCCAAGTCTCTATTATACATAATTCGGATTAATATGATAGTTCTGCTGCGACCTTTACCTTACCTCGCTTAGCTGCAGTTCGGAGAATTCTACTATATCTGCCATCTTGATCGTACGTCCTATTAGCTTGACAAACAATCGAGGTACTGAGCTGTGAGCTTGCTACAATATCATTTTGTCGTCGCTTCGGGGAGATTTCTTTATCAAACCTTATCGGATTCCGGTATGACCCATATCCGTAGCGGGGTGTATTTCAGCGGTGTACTAGTTTTAAAAATTTAAACAAGTTAAAATTTTGATGTTGTATTTAATACTTGGTATTCCCATTTAAATTCGTTGCAGTTTCCTGCTCCTTATCTATCGTGCTTAATGCATTCTAAGCTAACCTTAGAAGGCCTTTTCCAAGGCCTACTACCCCTTGCAGTTTGCATTTCCATATGTGGTCGCGAGGACGAGAGGGTTGCTCGACGGAGAATGGAAAACCAAAAAAGGACTGCAGTCGGCTTTATTAATAATTTCCCCGCTCATCGCACATTACCATAACAAATTAATAATCATTTTTGGTCTAGAATCGAAATCTTTTTAATATCCTTTTGCCCTCGTTGGCAATTTGATCCTTGATCCTCTGGGCCTCCTTCTCCTCCAGAAGCCGCTTCGCCTCGTTGGCTAGTTGGTCCTTGATTCGCCTAGCTTCCCTCTCCGCTGCCTCTGCAGCTCTAGCGGCATCCTCGGCAGCTCGTGCTGCTTCTCGCGCCACATCCTCGGCAGCTCGTCCCGTTTCTCGCACCACATCTTCGGTAGCTCGTCCTGTTTCCCGCACCACATCATCGGCAGCAACTCGTGTTTCCCGCTCGCAATTCTCATAGACCCGTGAGGCTTCCCGCTCTACCTGCTTTTCCACTCGCAGGACTTCCCTTTTGCCATCTTTCAAAGCTCGGATGGACTCCCTCACCACCTTCTTGCCCGTTTGGTTAAAGTCGACCATGGAGAAAGTCAGACGAGCGGTTCGTATCTGTTTTCGCCAAAACTCCACTCGCACATAACGCCGCCAGCCAGAGGGACCCTTTTCCATGTGGAAGGTCACCACGGCCATGCTGACATCGTCCAAGACATGGACAAAATCCTTATAGTTAACGGAGGCCCCCAACATGCCTAGATACTTTTCCACCTTTTGCATGCTGGGACGGAGGGCGGGATCCTTGTCCCAGCAACGTTGTATCAAATGTTTGATTCCCTTCCAGCAGTCGGGTCGGACGTCGTCTATGGGAGGGCGAATACCTGTATCGGAAATTGTATTTGAAACTTTGTGTGCAATAGTTCTCCCAATAACTCACCCCGTTCTGCGGCTCCCAAGACGGCAAAGCCATTTGAAGGGTTCGGCAAATGGCTGAAAGGCAACTTCCGGGCCATTATCTCCCACAACATAATGCCGAAGCTGTAGACATCGCACTTCTCCGTGTACTGCTTTGCGCGATAAACCTATGAAAGACAAAGAACGCTGAATCGGGTGAGATCGATGGGTAATACCAACACACCTCTGGGGCCATATATGCTGGAGTTCCGCGCATATTGGACAGATATGTGGCCAAATCCGTCGCCGTGCCAAAGTCGCAGATTTTGAGATCTTTGAACATATTGGTCAGAAGCATGTTTCGTGGTTTTATGTCGCGGTGGACTAGGGTCTTTGGCTCCATGGAATGCATATAAGCCATGCCCTAAAAGTAAATTTTAATATACTGATAGAAGAGTGAAAGTATTACCTCCCACCAAAGCACACTGTCTCGCCAAGTTGATGGCCTCCTCCACAGAGAACTTCCTCTGATCCTTGCCGTGCAGGAAGTCATGCAGGGAACCGCCCGCCACATATTCCATGAGCAAGTAGGTGTCATTGCCGGTTTTCGAAGTGCCGTACACCTTGATAATATTTTTGTGCTTCAGTCGTGCCAAATGGGTGATTTCCCTTTCTGCGAACTTGTTGAAATAGTCGAACAACTTTACGGCAATCTCCTGTCCCCGCCAGCAGGCTCTTCGCACCTCTCCGGCAGCTCCACTTCCAAGCCTTTAATACAAATCATTCACATTCAAATTAACATGATAGTTCTGCACCTTTACCTTTTCTTGCTTAGCCGCAGTTCAGAGAATTCCACTATTTCGGTCATCTTGCGTACGTCCTATTAGCTTGACAAACAACCAAGGTACTGAGCTGTGAGCTTGCTGCAATACCACTTTTGTCGTCGCTTCGGAGAGGTTTGATAAAGATACCTTATCGGATTCCGGTATGACCCATATCTGTAGCTCATAAAATCGCAAACCATCCAGCGGTATATGAGCTTTTACAATTTAAACAAGTTAATATTTTGATTTTATATCTAATACTTGGTATTCCCCTTTAATTTCATTGCAGTTTCCCACAACTTGGCTCGAGACTCTTATCGAACCTTTAGCCCGGAAATGTACACGTCCTTATCCAGCCCAATGGGACAGCATGGAGCCGGTGAGTGAAACTTTCAATTAATTTATTAAATCCTGCGACGAGAAACTGCATAAAATTGTGTTGAAACTGAATAGGCAGAGGGTCTCAGTTTTATGTGGTGCACTGAGAAGAATTCTTGTCCAAACAAATTTCTAGTAATCTTTGTCTAAGCTGATTTTTTCCACATCCTGCCAGATAGCCACTTCAAGGCCCTTGGCCTGGCCAAGCTTAGATAGCAGCTTCTGCTGTTTATATTGGCAGACCTGCCCATCTGGATCTCGCATTACAAGCTGATGCCGTCGTCCTCTGCTTGAATTACACGAATGGCTACGGTTACATAAAAGCCGGCTGACAGCAGTTGCCCTTCATTAGGTTCTGAGCCTGCCGGTCCGGGTTCTTTGCACTCCTTTCGTTTTCAGTCAAACCCATTTGTTGGTGTAGGTCCAGGCTGTCCGGGGCTACCCATTCCTCTTCTTTTTATTTCTTTTAACCCCTTCCTCTGTCCCCACTTGTGTAAACCACATGCCCACTTCACTTGGCTGACTGCTGCCTGCCAGCCTGCTCGGCTGACTGACTGGTTGGATGGCTGTATGTTTGGACGGTCGGATGGTCGGATGGCAGGGTCCCAGTGCGTTTACATAATGCAAATGCAAGTATATAGCACTTGAGCATGCTCTTCGCGCCACGTTTCGCATATTTGCCGGCTGCATATGTTCTGGCCTGCATCTCCTGTTTGGCGTACTGTGTCGTCCTGCCGTCCTGGTTAGCCCTTTGCCGTGTCAGCACCTCGCGTCGTCATTTTTTATGTCCACCATATAGAATTAATGGGTTAAGTAAATAGCCATGTAATGTGTTCCCCAGCCACGCCTACTGCAACTCAGGGGACAGTACCCCGTAGGATTTTGGATCGGTTTTTTTTTTGGTAGAATTTTCCTATGAAACTTCAGGAGTTGCTGGATCAAACCCATATGAGCCATTACAAGTCCATATAAATATATTATTCTCATTTTGAATCCGATCCTCATGCAGGATCCCTTCAAAACCTACCATGACTTACATACTTTGGGTCATATTCTGACCGACCTCTTAAAAAGTGGACGGCCAATGGGGCCCCAAGCGAATGCAATATCTCCGCCAAAAGGCTTCCGATTTTAAACCTTACATGATTCTGATTCTTACTTGGATACCTTAAGCTATTCTACATTAATTTCTGTCAAACTCTGGGAACAAAATATATTTTTAATTTTTTCTTAAATTTTCTGATGGGTCCCCTTCAAAATACGGAAAGTGCATGAGGAGGACAATATGAGCCACCGCGAAGGCTATATCTTTGGGAATATTTATCCGATTCTGGAGCGGAATACCTTAAACGACTTGTGGATCGATTCTCTACCAATTTCCATCAAAATCCAGGAACAAAATATTTTTTAGATTTTTCATCGAATTTTCTGGGGGGTCCCCTTCAAAATTCGGAAAGTGCATGAGGTGGACAATATGAGCCACCGCGAAGGCTATATCTTTGGGAATATTTATCCGATTCTTGAGCGGAGTATCTTAAACGAATTGTGGATCGATTCTCTATCAATTTCCATCAAAATCCAGGAACAAAATATTTTTTAGATTTTTCATCGAATTTTCTGGGGGGTCCCCTTCAAAATTCGGAAAGTGCATGGGGAGGACAATATGAGCCACCGCGAAGGCTATATCTTTGGGAATATTTATCCGATTCTTTAGCGGAGTATCTTAAACGAATTGTGGATCGATTCTCTATCAATTTCCATCAAAATCCAGGAACAAAATATTTTTTAGATTTTTCATCGAATTTTCTGGGGGGTCCCCTTCAAAATTCGGAAAGTGCATGGGGAGGACAATATGAGCCACCGCGAAGGCTATATCTTTGGGAATATTTATCCGATTCTGGAGCGGAGTATCTTAAACGAATTGTGGATCGATTCTCTATCAATTTCCATCAAAATCCAGGAACAAAATATTTTTTAGATTTTTCATCGAATTTTCTGGGGGGTCCCCTTCAAAATTCGTTAAGTGCATGAGGAGGACAATATGAGCCACCGCGAAGGCTATATCTTTGGGAATATTTATCCGATTCTTGAGCGGAGTATTTTAAACGAATTGTGGATCGATTCTCTATCAATTTCCATCAAAATCCAGGAATAAAATATTTTTTAGATTTTTCATCGAATTTTCTGGGGGGTCCCCTTCAAAATTCGGAAAGTGCATGAGGTGGACAATATGAGCCACCGCGAAGGCTATATCTTTGGGAATATTTATCCGATTCTTGAGCGGAGTATCTTAAACGATTTGTAGATCGATTCTCCACTGATCTGCATCAAAATCTGGAAACAATTTTTTTTTTTGAGTTTTTCTTAAATTTTCTGATGGGTCCCCTTCAAAATTCTGCAAATGCCCATGAGGCACAATATGGCATTTAGTGAAGGCAATATCTTTGCCAATTCTCATCCGATTCTTGAGCGAAATACCTTAAAAGATTTGTACATCGATTTTTCATCAATCTGCATCAAAATCTGGAAACAAAATATTTTTTAGATTTTTTTTAAATTTTCTGATGGGTCCCCTTCAAAATGTGGAAAATGCATGGGAGCCGCAATATGACCAAACCCGAAGGCTATATCTTCGCCAATACATGTGCGATTCTAGAGCGGAGTACCTCAAACGATTTGTGGGTCGATTCTTTTTAAATTTCCGCCAAAATCCGAAAACAAAAGATTTATAAAATTTTGTTGTTAAATTTTTGAAATGTGTGGGAGGAAAATGTGACCCCGGTCAAAAAACTTCAGTGTAGTATATAAAAGCTCCCCTTAAAGTTTCTTTAACTTGATTCAAGTTGAATGAACCCTGAGTGAAAATAACACATTATGCAACACCTAAGATCCTATTCATAAAAGTGGTTTTACCCTGCTGCTGGTGAAATGTAGGTGAAACATTTTGCATTCATTTGGTGGCCGTAAAAAACGCGTCTTGCACTTTAACCACCTTCCAGAGTGTCCGTAAACACAAACTGCCAAACTAAAAGCATTGCGCTGTTTTTTTGCTGTTGCTGTCGCCATGTGCGCGCAGATTGCATTTCAATGGAACCGTCCCGGGCCCTGCCCTTGCCCCTTTATCGCCTCTCCACCCTCACGACTTCGCAGTCGTGGTCACCCTCCAATCCTTGCCTGCATCTTTCCCAGGGTATGCCATGTGCAAGCTGCAATTGCTGCCAGCTAACGGCTGTTGTTGCTGCTGCTGCTGTGTTGCTGTTGCTGCTGTATGTTGCATCGCTTGTTGCAAGGGTCGTCTTTTGTTTTAGGCGAGCAGCGGTGAGAAGAACGCCATGCCCCATGCATGGCGATGCGAAAGTAGGCCAAGCTAAAATTGATTTAATGCGTTGATTGCGTGGAAGTCGAGAACCGCATGGCAGTTGCTATTGCATTTGCCGTTGCAGCTGCCCGGATTTATGCGTCTTCGTCTTGCCACGTCAGCTGTGTGCCTTGTTTTACTTTCAATGGATCGTAATCGGGCCCACGATCCGGTCTGTCTGAGATCGTACTGACCCAGAAAGCAATCAAGAGGGCAAACCTGGGAATCCAGGGCGTATGCGCAATATTTTTCTCATTGGAAGGTATGGCCCGCCATCCAGGACATTCGGGAGCCTGTAGGCGGCATCGACTGAAGAAGTTCGTTAAAAATAATTGCCAACCCTTTGCATAGAGGCCCCACCTGCAAATTCCCCTCCCACCACCTAGTAGTTTGTTGAGTTTCGCGATGGGAACGTCAAGTGCTCGCGGGTGTCGCTTTCCTTTTGACAGCTAATTGGAAAAGTGTGTTTGGAAATTGCGCCTTGTGTTTGGTCGGTAGCACAGTTCCTGGTCGTCAATTCGAATCGGAGGGTCCTTGGCGCAGGATGCAGAACAAGGGCGCATTATATTTTAACACCTTCATCCAATTGCTAGCTTTTTGTTCTATTTCCTTGCATCGATCCTGGCCGCTGTCAAATGGGTTGCCCTCGTCCTTCTGTCCCTTGCCTGGGGCTTTAATTTATGGACTTTGGCCATCATTTTTTGTATTTTTTATTTTCTGATTTTTTTTTTTCGCCGCCGCCCGGTGCTGCTTCATTCCAAATGTGACGACAAAACATTCCACAATATGACAAAAAAACTAAAGAAAGAGAAATCCTTTTTGCAAAAGAATCAAATGCAAAAAAAGAACGCCATCGACAATTTAGATAAATTTTCCCACCAGCCATGGCCATAAAAACAAAGACCGCGACCCGAGAAGATCAGCGAGGGGTGCAGGATCTTCGCTCTCTCTCAGGATCAACGGGTGTATGAGTGTGTGCGAGGGGTGTCCAAGCCACGGGTGCGGTCATCATACTCATCCTCAGCCCATACCTCCATTCTACAAAAAAATATAATCACGCTGTGCTCGATATCGAATGATAAACTCCAAGCCCGAGTCGAATGAAGATGATGACGCTGCCAGCGTAGTAGTAGTGGTGGTGGTGGAGTTGCTCGGATGCGATGGTGGTGGTGCAGCTTGCCCTCCAGCTTGTGTGTGCTCAACGGCTCAGCGCATATCCTTCAGGTACAACTTACTCATATATCACAAAAGGATACTGCGCTCCTTCTGTTGTGTGCTTTTCTGCTTAGCTTTTTGTCTTGTCTGCGTGGTCAGCTCTCTGGCTACAGCGCCTCTACCTCCCCCCAGCCTCTGCTGCCTGCTCCTTAGGCTGATGATCCTGGTGGCCGCTCGAAGGTGACACCGTGGCACAGACAATGGGCCAAAAGGATGTTCAAGCGACCACCTCTCGCAGTCTCAATGGACAAAAAAAAAAAGGAAAAAAAGGAAGCGGCGAGCTTCGAGCGAAAAAAAATTAGATGATTCGAACCAGTCGCTGGCCAAAAGTAAAAAAATAAATAAAAAGAGGCAAGCAAATCAAAATCAACTCATAAAAAATAAAGTTTTATATGTGGGTCTGCATTAAAAATGCAAATGTCGCATTGAGTTTCCTTCTTTCATGGACCACTTTTTTCGTTCCTTTTTTTTTATTTTTTTTCTTTGCTTTGGTTGCTCCTTTCGCCATCCTCCTGCGATGTCCTCGCTGCGGCTGGTCATCCACTTCCTGTCCTTGTTTCTTTGTTAAAATATAAGATTTTCGGTAAACACTGTTTTGCAATAAAAACTAAATTAATAAAAGTGTAATATGCTAGAAATATTTGGAATAGTTGGGCTTAATCTATAAATTTGATTAAATATTTCTGATGAGGGAACAGTCTTCCTTATAACAACTATAACAATTAAAATAAAATATATCTATCTTATATAAATATAAAATGGGTTTAGTTTTAATTAATTTTACTCCCCATTTCTCTGAAGCTTTAAAGTATACTCCCACATAGTTTATTTTTTTAGGCTTAACCCCTTGAACGTTTCAGACTTTCTTTTCACTTCGAAGCAAAGGCATTTCTTGGGTTATTCGCGGAGTACAGCATCCACCACCACCGGCAATAAAAATCTAAAAAGCTAGAGGAAGGACGAAAAAAAAGGAATGAAAAAACTGAGAGGAAGAACCTAAAATATCAGCAGAGCTCAATAAGTTTCGGCCCCTGGACATTGTCCATCCTTCGCTAGAGAGGTTCAGGTACATTCGAGGACGAGGACGAGGACGAGTACCTCTGCCTCAACCTCAACCTCTACCTACATTCATTTGAATGCAGACAAGTCCTTGCGTCGTCGACGTCGTCGTCGCCAGTGGTGATCTTCCTTTGTGCGGCGGCCAAGTGCGCTGCTGTCTGCCGCCCTCCTCCTGTCCTGTCCCTCCCCATACCCTACCCCGAAGGAGCAGCATTTCTGGCATCTCGAAGGAAATGAAAAGCATGCAGAAAAAGTTTTATTATGCGCGAGGAAAAAAATGAGATTTTTTATATGAAAATATTTGGAACGGACTGCGGCTGGCATTGCAGGGGGTTGGTAGGGGAACACAGGCACACATATGGTATTGGGGGTAGGGTAGGGTGGCCAGCTATAGATGGGTAGGGTTTGTGCCTGTGCCTGTGCCTGCGCCTGTGTATTTTTGTGCCTCTCGGATCGCAAGAAGTGTTGGATGTCATCTTATTATTTCGAGACCATCGCTGCGACGCCGGCAGAGCGATCGCCTTGATGATGACCATGCGCTACCGTCCAGGATTTCGTGATTCCCCTGCGATTGCTGCCTCAGCAGCAGCAGCGGCGGGGCCACCGCGTCCCCCGTCAGATGTAAGCCTCGCAAAAGTGTGGGAATAAAAACAGGATCGGCACAAAATTGCGTTATCGCCACAGATACGGATATTTCTGGATGTTGCTGCTGCTTCTACTGCTGCCGCCGCGCTTGATGATGCCTCCGATTTTTGATGATGCTGCTGTTGCTGCCCCTGATGGTCAGCCTGATCGCGATCAGTGCGAGGGGCAGCCTTATCCTTGCTGGAACCTCATGTCCTCGTTTCGTTTCGTTTCAGCCTCGTTGCCTACATTTTTGCTCTGTTTGGTTTTCGTTTTCTGCCCTGGTTTTGATTTTTTCCAGATCTTTTGAATTTAAAAATGTATTTAAGAATTTGTATGAAATTCTATAAATATTTTAAAAATATAAGATATTTATGCTACCTCTTATTCAGGATAATTTTAATTGGGAAATATAATTTAAGAAAGTATTGGGTTTCTGTCTATTTATAAATACTGCTAATTCAAGAATAAATAAACTGTAGGCTCCGATTTCTCAAGTTCGTCCCGGGTATCTTTATTTTATGTGGCTCCCCGGCGCGGTCATCGCACCTGCCATTATCTGGCAAATTGAGTTAGCGAATTGCGAAAATCCAAAAGAGATGGGTACATAGAACCATGACAGATCTTATCGGGGGCATCTAGATACGCTTTACTTGTCGCTCGGCCATTGTCCGTGACTCCCCGAGTTAATTAAACTTGGACGGGTAGCGGGCTGTGGCTGCTGCTGCTGCGACGGAGAGTGGATCATAAAAACGGATTGCCCGCCGGGCAACGGGCGGCTAGATGGGAGCAGAAGAATTGCAGTTAATTGAAATGTTCCTCAAACATGGTATGGAACGGTAATGGGTGCGACAGGGAGGTAGGCTTCTGGGTGGAAAAGAATCGGCAGATACACCGGGAGAAAGAGAGGAGAGCCCACTGGCGACAAAACGCATCAGCTCGCGAGTCGCGACTTTGTTGGCATCTTTGGGCATCGGAATCTCTGAGGGGTCAATTCCGACATCAAAGTGGAAAAAAATTTGCAGGGACAAAAAAGACGGGGAGAGAAGAGAGTCTTTTTGGCGAGAACTTTGTGGCGGAGAGAGTGCCGGAGAGCTCGACGACAAAATGTGTGTTTGGACTACAAGCCGGCAAAGTTGAGGCTGGGTGGTTGCTAGCTGGGGCGAAAAACTACAAAAAGCCCAGGCACACACACTTCCACACATACACAACACCCTGACTTGGGGAGGCAGACTCTATCTGTGTGTGTGTGTGTGTGTGTGACGGCGAGAGAGGTTGCAATACCAATGCAATCGACTGCCGCTGCGAATGCCAAAAACAAAACAAAAAGGAAGCGCACGCTGCGCTTGTGTGCGAAGCTTTGCCTTGCCGGCTGTGCAACTCTCGCTCTCTTTTCGCATTTTCTCAGAGAGAAGAATGCCTGTGTGTGTGTGTGTGTGTGAGTGTGAACTGCAAGCTTTTTTGTAGCTGACGGATACGAAGACCGAGCCTGAGACTGACTGACTACCCAGCCTGCCGGGTATCTGTATCTGTATCGCATCGCCACTCCACTCGCAAGTATCGCGGACGCGCAAACGACCATGCGAAAATATTGCAACCACAAATCTGGAACTTTTTACACAAACGGTTAAGATTCATCTAGAGCCCATAAACAAACAAACACATTGTATTCGGAACTATAACAAAATTAACAATCATCGTTGGAAATAATACTAAATAATCGCAAAAATTAACGAAATTCTCACAAAAAATCAAACCCGGAGTCCGCGCATACACGTCTTCATCGCACATCATTTGGATAAACATCTGCAATAGAACCATCTCAACAACCGGCACAACAGCAACTCCTTAAAAAGTATCTAAACAATAGAATCGAAATAACAGTTAGCAGCAAACTTCTTGTTAAGCAAAACATTTGCCAGTTTTTGTTTAAGTTTTTCTTTATTTGCTACATTTAATAACAACGGTAATATAAATTTTGTAATCTTTATGTAATGTTAAGTGTGTAATTGTCGGAAGGATCGCTAAGTAAATACGCTTCTAAAATAATACAACATATAATACCGATAAATACGCAGTCATAATATAATAATAAAAACGTATAGTAAGGAGGAACGTATCTGACGGATGCACGTATCTATGGCCACGCGTTGCAAACTTTAAAAGCGTTCAAAAATGCAGCGACATGTCTGGAAGTGCATAAAAATCAAATACAAAATCTATAAATTTCAAACAAGTGAAGGCAACACAACCTAAAATTAACGCAAAAAACAAATATATAACTAAAAGTGTGGCATATTTTGTGTTTAGTGTCGAATTATGATCATCAAGTGAAGTTGATGATAAAAAAAAAACAACAAAAACAAAAACCAAACAATTAAGCGAACTGAAAACAATTGAAATTATATAATTATCCAGTTAGAGTGCAAACCAGTTACATCCGTAATATAAGCCGCAATTCACTTTGCACACATTCGCAACTAAACTTTCGATCGGATTGGATTGTACTAGATCGGATCACCCCGCACATCTTATGCATAGATACAAAGATACTACCACCTAGCCACACCAAAAGCAGTCGGATAAGACTTTCGAAATTGAATCTATGCCAAAATTGAGCTACTAGCCGAAGGAAATTTAAATCAAAATTAACTGACAAGTCTAATTGCCAAGTGCCTCCTCCAACCGAAGCTTTACGTAACCCGTTGCAGTTGCAGTTGCCATTGCAGTTGCAGTCGCAGTTGCTGTTGCAGATTCAGGTTCTGACTTAGACCCAGTCAGGGAGTCTCAGGGAAAGGAAAAGTGCATTCGAAAAGCTCTTCGAATCGGCGCTGGACCATCGCACTCACACCACCACCACCACAGCGCGATCGGGCTCCGCTTCAAAGCTCCACGGGGCTATACACGCCCCAGCAGAAGGCAGAAAGCAGAGAGGGAGCAGCCGACTGCAGCAACTGCAGCAGCCGAGCGATCAGCAAACGCCAAGAGAGCGAGCTCGTAACTTGTTCTCCGAGTCTTCGTGCACTTCCTGTGCAGCTCTGCTGCTCCGATCCCATCCGATCCGATCCGATCCGATCCGACGGTCCCCCCAGCAACAGGCGATCATTTCGCTGGCGAATGCAACGCTGATTGCAATTACTGCAGAGCAGAGCAGAGCTGAGCAGAGCGATCCATCCATCCATCCATCCGTCGGTGCTGCGCCGCTGCATTCTCGAGCGAAAAGTGAAAGAGAGTCGATTTGCGATCGGCTTTCTGCGGTGATCTACTGTACTCTCATCGCATCCCGGTCTCCACTGCACTCTCACTCATCCAGCGGATCGCGCAACGTGTCGGAAAAGCGCGAAAGTTTTGCACGAAAAAAAAACGCAACAAAAAACCAAAAAAAAAAAGAAACAAAAATTTAATAATTTTAGTAATAAGTGCCGTAAAGTGAATCTCCTGTGAAGTTCTTCAATAGTGAAATTATAAAAGACAAAAAAAACACACACACACACACACAAAACACACACATTCGCATAAATTCGCATAAATATAGTTTAGCACATTTTCGGATTAAATATCTACAGACAGCACAGCAGAGAACACCCACTACTGGATACGACCACCCCACTTGGATACACAGCGCCTGAGATACTCTCTACTGGGAAGTTCCACCAACAATTCGTTCGAGTAAGTTGTCATTTCTGATTTAAAACTGCTGGCCAGTTAGCATAGCTCCAGTAGTGCAGCTGGCGACACACCTTTTTCGCTAAATAGAAAAGATATGGATCTCTGGCTCACTTTTATGGCCATTCTGCATTGAATTTCGTCAGACATCGTAAAGATATGAGATATGGGGTTTGGATCTCAAGGTCTCTCGATGACTAGGAATTCTGATTTGGGGGGGACTCGCCGCTTTCCCTTTCTATCTCAGACTTTAAAATCCGACCGTCTGACCACAAACTTATTCTCACACCTTCTTGGAATTCTTAGCCAGCTTCTTGGGTTACCCAGCTGATGTACTGTTAGTAAGCGGCAGTCTCTTTCATTTCTCCATCTTCCCAGGGTTCTCCAAGCTCTCCCCATGCTCCGTAACCTGAGCACCTTCAAAAATAAATAAAATTCGGGCACAACTATCTCCCCAGTTAGAAGGCGAAGAATTCCTCTTATTCTCACTGTGATGACCAAGTTGTTGTTTATTTTTGCGCCACTCGAGGGTACTGAATATGAAACTTATTTGATGTTTGATTGGAATGTTCACGTGCTTACAGGCCACTTACCTTGCGGCCGATTTGGGGGTGGTTGTTTTTGTTGGGGCAGGCAGTCAGGCAGCCAGGCGGCAGACGAACAGAACCCACAAGTTCATGACCAAAACGCCGGATAGCCAGCCGAACGGATATAGCGTGGGCGCTCGTTTCCATCCATGCACCGTGCACCCTACGCTCCGGACCCACCTCCACCTCCAGCTATAGCCCTCAGCCCCCAACCCCCATCTACCTTCCCAGCATGCCCTTAACCAAAACCCACTGTCCAGTCATCTCTCTCTCCTGCATTCGCAAAAGTTTCTGTATCTGCATCGGCATCTGTATCTGTATCTGTATGGTGGTATCTGTGTGAATGCCATTGCTGCGAGTGCAACGGTGTGCGTTTATTTTAGTTACCGATTCGACGATTTGCCTCGTTCCAGAGTTGTATAAAAATTTACAGACAGCATCTACGCTTTACACTCAGCTCAGCTCAGCTCAGCCTCAGCCCTTAGCCCTTAGGTTGTTCTGTTCGATGTTGTTTTTCGCTCATTTAACCCCTTTGAAGGAATTTGTTCGCCAGAGCTCATGTTTTTTGTTTTTTTTATGTTTTGTGATTTTTTTCTTTCTCAATTTCGCATAGAAGCTGGCCATGTCGGTGAGATGGTGTGCGTGTGGAACGTATTGTGGAACGTCGACAGTGTATCTGACAGATACGCGAACCGAACTTGCTCCAAACTTTACATTTTTTTTAGCCTATTTTTGGAGGTATTTTCACTTTTGTTTGGTCTGGGTTTCGGTCTCTTCTTGACTCCCCCCCTTTAAGATGGAAGATAGTCTTCCGATCCACAAAATCTTCACGCAGAAGATATGTTCTTAGCTTTTTTTTTTTTGACCGTTCCACCAGAGACGATCATCCACAGCCCCAGAAACCGAGAGCGGAGCAAAAAAATCGCAGAGAGCAGTTCATGTTTTTTCGCCATTCGCTTTGTGTGCAAATTCGCGCTGCTTATCAAGCGGCTCTCACGGTCCCCTCTTCTGAAGCTCTCTCCAGACGGCTCTCTCTTTTGTTTGGCTTTTTTTACTTTTTTTTTTTATTTGCATGCCTTGCGAACTTTTTGCCTGCCTGGCGCGCGAGTTGAGATACAAAAGTGTGCATGTGTGTGTGAGTGTATCTGTGTGAGGGAGAGTGACGCTCTGAGGGCTCTCCTTCTCATGTGTGTGTGTGTGTGTGTGCACTTTTGTCGATGCAGCTTTCGAGACTCCCCAGCCGAGTTTGTTTGGTCTGTTCTGTGGCTTTGTAGTGCGAGGCAAGTGACGACGTGAAGACCAAAATTGCGAGCGGATTTGCGAGCGGAGTAGCAGCAGCAGCAGCTTCAGACGTGCGAGGAACCGTACCGAGAACCGGTGACGTAGCCGTCCGCCATTATTACAACGCGGCTGCCACACGCTAAATTGGCTATCCCCAAAATAACAATCGCAATTTAAGTTACAGTGCTTGCCAAAAAAAAAATAAAAAAATTTTAAAAATAATATAATAATAATAAATACAGTAGAAATTCCCATAGTTGTTAAATATGTTGGAAGAGAGCGCGCGCGGCATGCGAAACGAAACGTAACGACGGATAGAAACGGCAGCGGCAAATGCGGCCCAATTGTGATCTCATATAAAGTACACGGATACCTTGTATTTGTATCCCGATCTTAAAGAAAATAGTAATATTTTATGTAGAAAATGCAACAAATTTAGCAACAAATTGTGCAACGCAACTACAACAATAAAGTCAAACATCATAAGCTACTTAAGCTACTAAATATCAATAGTTCAAATAGAACGTAACCGATTCAACGAAATAATATTGTGAATTCTTTAGTGCAAGCCAAATACGAAAGGTAATTGAAAGTATCTTGGCGATACATTTGTGGACTGCAATTTGCAATTAGTGCTGCACACACAGATACACGAGCCTTCGCTTATAAATATACATATGTAGGTGTATAGGTAATACATATATTGTATAAAAAGCAAAAAAAAAAAAAAGTGAGCGAACAGACTTGGGACAGCAACAACAATATCGTATCAAGTGCCTATATTTATGCGTGCGAGTGTGTGTGTGCGTGTGTGTTAGTACGTTCCGATGTAGGAACAAAAAGCGACGGCATTTTATTTTATTTTTTTCCTTTCGTCTTCGTCTTTGCAGCCCCAACATCGAGTGCCCCCCCTTCTACACACATGCATGCCTGTCGGTGTGAGTGTTTGCAATAATGTGCAAAAATTAGAAACGGCGGTATATTTTTATATGTATATATTTTATACATATATAATATATATATATATTTGCATGGGGTATAAATTTAAAAAATCTAAACAGCTGACGCATGGCGTGAAGTGAAATGAAATGAAACGAAACGAAATGTATGTGCGTTCAGGTGTTTTCTGATATTTAATAAAAAGCCACCGACAACGAACCCAACAACACCGCCCACAGACGGCGTCGTTGTTCAACACTGCAATGCACACTCACACACACACACACAACACAAACATTTATAGAAGAGGCCCCCACAATGGAAGCGCCCCAACACACACCCACACACACAAACATGGCCGAAGAGAGGCATGCAGTACTGGGTTTTTTTTCGCGACGCTTGCTTTTCTGTTAGTGTTAGTGTGTGTGTGTGTGTGCTGCAATGCATTTAACATCGTCCCAATCGCATTAAAACGTCTCTCGTCTACCTCTTTGGTATCTCCCCCTCCCCCAATTTAAATCCACCTCTGACCCCCTTCGCCAAGCTACTACTGGCCGTCCACCATTTTGATTTTTGCTTTTTGCATCGTTCTTCGTCCCTTCGTCGTTCCCTTTTCTCCCTTTTCCGTTCCCGTTTCTTTATTCCTTGGGCTTGAGCTCCAACCGCCGACGCCGTCGCTTAAATCATTAAAAAGTGAACTTAAAAATAAAGAAAAGTCCAGATAAAGTTGAACCTCTGCATCTGTGTGTGTGTGTGTGTGAGAAACCGGTTTGTTCTGCCTCTGGAATTGAGTTTTTTTTTGAAAATTTTTTTGTTTGTTGCCTTGCTTTGGCATTTGATTTGCAATTTGGATGTTTGGCTGCCACTGCATCCTGAGCTGCGTCGCCTGCTTTACATCCTGGGCTCCATTCCTCGGCCACGTGTCAACCAAATGGCGTCCGCACACTAATGCACCCGCTCACACACATGCGACTAAAACAAAACTAACACACATGTGCAGTTTTGAAAACCGGCCGGCGAGCATGGCCAGGAAAAAGGAGCCAGGGGGGCGAACTAAGAGAGAGAAGTGGGTGGGCGAAAAGCTCCAATGCAGTGGCCGAGCGCCAAAAGCTCCCGAGTGCATTGCGCTCTCTCTGCAGCGCAGGAGAGAGAGAGAGCGGCACTCACATTAGTGCAATTATTTGCAGTTCCTTTCGTCGTGCTTCCGTTTCTTCTTCTGTTGTCTGTCGCATCCTCAACAACGGCCTCCCCCTCTCCTCTAACCACCAACCCCTCCCACCCTGCATTGCACTCCAACAGCGATCCCCCATGCACTCCACCCATGTGCGCATAATTTGGCGCTTCGCCATGTTTTCTCTGCTTTCCGCCGCCATCGCGGCCCATTCTGCCCCCAAAAGCGACTCTCATTTCGCTCCGATGTTGCATGATGCATGACTGGGGCTCTCTTTCAGAACATGGCCGGCGGCGAAATGGGGAATAGGGGGGAAAAATTCGGGGGCGGAGAGTGATTCCACGAGGGGTTGCCGGCAAACACGTTTTGGCTTTTGCATTCGACTTGGGAGCCGTGTTAAGTAATTTCTCTCTGCAGTTTTCCCTCCCCCTCCCCCTCCACCGCCTCTGGAGTTGTTTGTTTGTGGAAAGTTGCTGCTGCATCTTCCTCATTAATTATTCAAATTGAAAATTTATTAATAAGGCACTGCTGGGATTACACTGTCTACTTGTCATCTGGGCCTGGAATCCGATGTTTCTAATTATCCATTCTCTTTCATCAGACTTGCCACGACCTAGCAGGAAAGAACTGTACGATCTTGGTATATTTATTCCAATTTTCCATCAGAGGCACTTCAACTCTCATACTATTATTTATTCAGCTCAGCCT
Organism: Drosophila ananassae; assembly: GCF_017639315.1. Taxonomy (NCBI): domain Eukaryota; kingdom Metazoa; phylum Arthropoda; class Insecta; order Diptera; family Drosophilidae; genus Drosophila; species Drosophila ananassae. The sequence goes on along the minus strand of NC_057927.1, from coordinate 13,051,648 downwards.
GTTCAAATATGTTAACCAGACCGTGCCACGTTCATTTCCCAGTGCTGCACAAAATTTATGCAACATCCCGTTGCAAGCGGCGGGCAACCGGCGGGTGGCAGTGCCAGGCGGAGACATCCGCCAGGATATGCGCCACCATTCTATTCATCTACTACCCAACCACTCCCTACCACCATAACAGGGAGCCACTTCGAGCAGCCTAATTTCGCAAATAATAAAATATGCTGGAATAAAAATACAAGATACCCGCTCAACACAAGAGTCCTTTACCGTTACTGCTCCCCACATGCGATGCAATTGAGCGGCGCCTGCAGCCGGCACTTTTCTAATTCGCCGAACTATGGGGGACCAAACGACGGAATCCAAAACCTTACCTCCCAACCCAACCCAACTCCATCCGACCCGACCAGACCCTCCCTCGGCTTAGCTGTTGTTCTGCTCGGATTGGACTGGGGTTTTGTGTCGGATTGGATTGTGCCCCGGCTTTAGTTGGGATGGGTTGGACTGGGCTGGGCTCCATGGGGTCGTTGGGTAGTGCACACAAAAGCGCATTTCAGTTTCCGGCGGCTCGTGTGGCATGTGCTGCCTCCCCATCCTTTTGCTGCCATTTTTTACGAATTATAAAGGCTATCATAGACTGGATACCCTGGAAAAGGATATTTATTAAAATTTAAGCTAAGGTTTATGGGTATCTTTACTTTTACTTATCATTTTTCTTAATTTAAAATAATACACAGTATCTGGAGTTTCGAGTTTCTTTTTTTTTCATAAAACTACTGTAGTTGGCTTTCCACTTTCTACAACTCCTGCTCCGGCATCGACTCCTGGGGGCATCTTTGGCAGCCATAAAAAAGCACGCCATTTTCTTCTTTTCTGGCAAAACTTTTGTGTAATTTTCATTTTGCGCTTGTCGCGTGTCTTTTCCATTTCCATAGCCCCCCTTTTGCTTCTTGCCCCTCCTATAAGCCTGCGGCTCTGTGTACTGTTGCAGGCACACGAAGTTCGTTGTTGGCGTTTTTTTTTTTCTCGCTCCTTATTTTTGGCAGTTGCACAGCGCAAATACACGGATAGACACAATACTTCAAACACTGTGTGGTGGCACGAGTCCGTACAACTGTCCGTCCGGCTCTTGTTTTCGTTGCCGCATTGCAGTGAATTTCGAGGAGCTCTAGGATCTGGCCCAGCCCAGCCCAGGCTGGCCCGACCCGGCCAACACGTGACTGACCTGCCCGGTTGGGGTTTGCTTTTTGGGGGTCAGGGAATTTTCATGACTCGGGCGCCATTTCATTTGTTGATGCCACAGTGTACCGGTGGCGGCCACCCTGCACTTTTGTGGCCACAGAATGTGAGCATCAAATATTGAAAATATCTCTCCATCCCGGCCACGGCCGGTGGCGGAATTTTTTCATGCCTCCAGCGCCAGTCCCAGTCCAGAGTCTGCGGACGACCCCCTCCGGTGACGTGGCTTTCTTTTTTTTGGGGATGTGGGGCGTGGTGGGGCGTTGGGGGCCGGCGTCTGATTGGTTTCTTGGCAACAGAACCCCACTGAACTTTAACGAACCCGTTACTGTTTACTCAAATAAACTTGCAACCGACTTGCAACTTATGGCCATGTTATCTGTGATTTTGGCACCGGGACAACACCCATCGGGAGCAACTGGGAGTAGAGACAGATAGGGACAGTTCCTAGAAGAGAAAATGCTTTCAATTCCTAGCTTATCATTTAAATGAAAAGGTTTTAAAGACAGAACGCCATATCATAGACCTCATTCAAATATTTCATTAAACTTGCCATCCTTGGGTCCTTCATAAATTACGTTGGATTTCATTCCCCGGGAGAACAAGGGGGAGGATATGCAATCTCCACCGTTGTCTGCCGCCTCTCAGGCGCTTCCATCTAATTTGCTTGGTTGGCCTGCACTTTGCTGGGAATTTGTTCGTTGTCGCAATGCCATAAATTCAACAACTTATGCGGCCAACTGGCCTCCTAATGCCCTGTCCTACTCCTACCGCCCTGCCCCGGCGTGCCACCTCTCTCCGACTATAAATTACAAGAAGGCATTTGCCACACTTCCGCTGGAGCCCTCCAGGTTTGGCATGGATTGGTTCGAGTCCGGAGTGTGGTCGGCGGGGCTGCAGTGTCTGCAGTTTCTTCCCTGGCCCAGCATGGAGTTATTTTTGTGCCTTAAATCGGCTTAACTGGCCGACCAAATAGATGGCTCATCTGGGTGGCCTGAGGCCGGTGGTGGTGGTGGAGACTTTGAAAATCAATAACGCTCAGTATTGTGTAAGGAGTAAGGAGAGTATAACCCTTAAGCGAGTACCGGAGTCATTGTTGTCGCCGTTGTCCATGGCAATAGCATTTAAATAGCCTGGCCGACAGGGCTTCTTGAAATTCACCTTCCAGCCAGAAAGCCAGAAACTTTAACACTTCCCAGCTGCAATTGATGGGCCGGCAAACAACCCCAGACATGGCTACCGGCCGCCCTCCTGCCTCCTTGTAGTAGTTTCTGTAGTCTGGCTTCCGAGCCAGAGGGGTGCTGAGTCAGGACAGGAGAGGAGGAGCATTGTAACTCGAAGCCCCCCTCAGGCTGGCAATGGCAGGCGGCAGGCGGCGACGCTTTGTCTGCCAGACGGACGACTCAGAGAGTGACGAACAAATGTGGCAAAGCGATTTATTTGGCTTTATCAGCAATTTTGATTCTTCCTTGTCTCCCGTTGAAAGAGTCGCATTAAGTGGTCCTCGTTGCGGCGATTTGTCATATCGCTGATTTACTAACCTTACACCAGGCATTATCTCTTGGCCCGAACCGGAATCCGGCAGAGCACCCCAGCTATCGAGCGGAAAGGGTGGTTCTCACAACTAAGGCCGGCTTTTTTCCCTTTTGGCTTATGGCTTCTGACTGGGGGGTGTAACTAACCCACACAACTGCAGCCAGGACATGTCTGTGTGTATGTCTTTGTGTTTTTTTTGCGCATATCGCCGGCATCAACATAAAATTTATTGAGGTAGTTGCCAAGCGGGGCTCTCTCACTACTACTACTGAGCAAACAGAATGGGAATGGCAACAAAAAAAACATGCTTCTTAAACATGCAAACGTTTCTGTTTTCCCCTTTATTTTTTATTGCATGTGCATTGGCCAGAGTTGCCACAGCCACTGGGCAAACAAAGCAGCAACCCTGTTGTTGCCATAACAAACATGCAACAAAAATGATGGCCGAAATGTTGTTATAAAAAAAAAAAAGAAGAGCAAACACGGACATAATCCGGCAAAGTGTTGCAAGTTGAAATCGTTTTTAGGCCAGTCACCTGGATAACCAGCCAGTAGCCAGTAGCCCATAGCCCCTGACTCTGACACCGGAATGTGGCCAGCCTCTATCCGGTTTCCGGACTTTTTATTCAATTTTCGGGCAAAGAGCAGCAGCAGCAGCAACTCACTTCACAAATACACTTGGCAACACTGCGTATGAGGAATGTGGTGCGCCCATCCTATCGATATGTTGTTGCCCCGTCCCACTGTCCCTTAACTCTATAGCCATTGTCCGTGTTTATTATTCATTTCCTTGCAGTGGCTCGATAAAGCGCTTTTCCTGCACATTTTCCCGGGTGCCTCCCCCCTGGGAGCCCCCCGGGGTTCTTGGCAACACTTTGCACTCACAGCTCGCTGCGTTTTCGCGCCCATCCAGCCAGCATTGTCTACGGGTCTGCGGTCTACATGGTCTATATGATGGGATGTGGGATGTGGGTTGTGTGGTAGGCCCCCCAGAACGGGGCCAGTTGTTTGTTATTGCTCTTGTTACTGGCGGCCGACTGGTTCCGGTTATTGTTGTTCACCAGAACATTGCTTTTTGATGCCACCACTGCAGTTGCCATAAATTTGGAGTTTAAATATTTAGACTCTATAGGATTGCCACCTAGGATTGCCATGCCTCGTCCCTGGCCTGGGCCCCTGCCCTGACCCGATATCGATGGGAAGTAGGCCTGGGGATTGAGTGTCAAATGTCATCTGGGAATGATTTGACATTGTTGAGGTGTAGTCGGCGTGACAAATTTATTTCTGTTCAGTTTGAAAATTTTTAGCCGTCTTTCGATACGTTTCGGAACACCAGTCTCTCTTAAACATTGATTTATATTCTCAAAAAAAAAAAAAATCAAAATAAAAATCAAAAAGAAAATATCCAAAAGCAGGAGCAGCAAATTTTCCAAGTCGATTGAAACACGCAAGATTGCAAGCGAAATTCCAAGTCATCGAGGGAAATTTAATATAAAATTGTTGATTGTTAACAACTGTTCCGTGTGTCGCGCAAACCGGGCTAGTGAGATGGAAGCGAAGGTCCAGCCGGCAACCAACACTGCAGCTGCCGCTGTCGCCGCTGTTGCCGCCACCGTCGCCGACCCAACAGACACCGCTGGTGTTGCAGCCGCCGTCCTGGTCAATGGCGGTGGTGCTGGGGGCGAGGCTCCGTCCAAAATCCCGAAGACTCGGGCTGCAATCTCGATTACGATCCCGATCCCCCCCAGTCCAGCCAGTGAGTACTACATTTCTAGGCACATTCGTGGTTCTGTTCCGCTGTCTCCTCTACCCTCCATCCGCCCCATATCAATCGAAAAGTATTTCAATGTCAGTGGAAGAAAGAAAGCAAAGCGAAAAGCGGAGAATTAATTGCGAACAAGCTGATATAAAAAGCTGACAAGCGAGCGAGTGAGACAAGCTAAGCGTCAGAGCGAGAGCGAAAGTAGCGACAAACAAAAAACGCTAGAAATATTTAGAATTTGCTTATAATTCGGTCGCTCCCTGGGGCTTGCTCCCTTGCTAGCTAGCTTGCTGGCCGATATTTTGCAAAAGTTACGCAATTAACGCTCTCGGCTGTGGCTCGCTTCTCTTGCTGTGTTTGCTGCTGCTGCTGCTGCAGCTTGTTTCGCTTTTGACTTTTGTTTGAACGTGACACACACACACTCATACACACATAGCCATGCGAATCAAAATAGAATCTGCTGATAGTAGTTGGCGACAAATGGATGACTCCTCCGCCCCATACAGAGGTGTTGGGTTCGTATTCCCCACTTGACAACTGCCGCGGTTTTGCATTTTCATGATGGGCCTGGGCATATAAATATTCATTTATGATCATTTATGCAGCATGCATGCAAGTTTTCAGGTGAATTCTACTAACTAGTACACCTGGATGACTCTTCTGGGGCTGCCATGGCAACAGCTCACTCTGCATACGTCACTGTTATCGCTATCTCTGTTCCAATCGAACACATGGCGTATACGCAACGCCGCACCACAGCACGCACAATTCGCGAATCGCGCCTCTTTTCGATTGTTTACATTTCGGCCATTACCGTTCTCTTGACTTTCTCTTCGCTCTCTCGCTCATCCTCTCTCTTACGCACTTTGCGGTGCGTGCGTGACGGCGCTCTCTCCCACTGCTGCTGGATCGCCAAACGCACATTTTTGTTTGAAGTCAATGAACTTTTTGGCAAACGAGCTTTGTTGTCTGCTCTCCTCTCCTCTCCTCCCCTCTTCTCATCGGACTGTGCGTGCGACGATGCGTAAGTTGCGAATTTCTTTCGTATTTCGACCTATTTTTCTAGCTAGGCAGGAAATTGTTGCTATTTTGCGGCGTTCGTTGAACTTTCAAGGTTCGCCAGAAACTTATTTGACAGCACTCTACTATTACTGGATAAAGAAAATATAATTAATTGGATGATATGTTTATTTGCAGAAATGGCGGAGGGTAATGGCGAACTGTTAGATGACATTAATCAGAAAGCCGATGACCGTGGCGATGGCGAACGTACAGAGGACTATCCCAAGCTGCTGGAGTACGGTCTGGATAAGAAAGTGAGTCTTCAGAAAACTAAATACTTTAAACAATAAGCGTAATGTTGGATCCTTCCCCTAGGTCGCCGGAAAACTGGATGAAATCTACAAAACCGGCAAGCTGGCTCACGCCGAGCTGGATGAGCGCGCCCTGGACGCGCTCAAGGAGTTCCCCGTCGATGGTGCCTTGAATGTGTTGGGTCAGTTTCTCGAATCGAACCTGGAGCACGTGTCTAACAAGTCCGCCTACCTATGTGGCGTGATGAAGACGTACCGCCAGAAGAGTCGAGCTAGCCAACAGGGCGTCCCCACGCCCGCCGCTGCTGTTCAAGTGAAAGGACCCGACGAGGACAAGATCAAAAAGATCCTAGAGCGCACCGGCTACACATTAGATGTGACGACAGGTAAGGGCTTTGTCTTTTAATTATTTTATTATAAAATAAAATATAATACCGTTTTTAGGTCAACGCAAATACGGCGGACCGCCACCGGACTGGGAAGGAAATGTGCCGGGCAATGGATGCGAAGTGTTTTGCGGAAAGATACCCAAGGATATGTACGAGGACGAACTGATTCCGCTATTCGAAAACTGCGGCACAATTTGGGACCTACGCCTCATGATGGACCCGATGACGGGCACAAATCGTGGTTATGCATTTGTCACATTCACAAATCGCGAAGCCGCCGTCAACGCAGTGCGACAGGTATTTAAGTCAACCGCACACTTACCATACCAGACCATACCGACCTCCCACATACCCACGAAAAGACCTCCCGCCCAGCCCCTGAAGAATCTCACCCCCAACTACCCCAACTCTTCGCTCTCTCTATACCCCGCTTTAATGTTTTTATACGTATTGCTAACTATTACAATATAAATATCCTATATATACATATTTAACGTATTATATCCACATATTTACTCTCGTTTGACACTTTGGAAAAAGTAGGAACAGTTATGCGGCCAAAACCAAATTCAAAAACCATTTTTCTCTAAAAATCAAGCAGAGAAGAATCATAAATTCCGGCAAAAAATTACAAATCTAAAAATTACCAATGAGAGCTATCTGATTCGGCGCTTTTTACATCCGACCTGAGAAGTTGTGCAGTTTTAGTTTATTTTCAACCTATACCTTAACGTATGCTTATTTAAGTTCTCTTCCCCCTTATCTCTGCCTCTGCCTCAGCCTTGATCGAAAAAGTATATATTTATACGATTATATGAATTATAATTAGGCAACGCTATCTGTCTCGCTCTATTGCTGTCTCTCCCTCTCTCTCTTAGTCTAAACTTTCTGTAATTCTATAATGCATGTCCCGTCTATTATAAGTTTTATCATAATTTTTGCAGTCGAATCTATCCAAGCGCATTGACAAGAAATTTGAAAAGAGTTCTCTTCTCTCCTCTACGAATTATAAAAGATTTGGCCTCCTGATACACACCCACCTGATCTCAACCCCCCTAGTCACCTCTCCTCCTGTGTACCCTATGTATTATTTTCTTTTTAGTTGAAATCTATCTCTAGACCTAAGTCGAGCTATGTAGCTATCAACCTTCGTAGCCATCTAAGCAGCGTACGTTTAGTCTCACTGTCTGGTTTTATTTAGACGAGCATGACCAAAATTACTATAACTCCGTGATACAAGGGGGGCCGATCTGAGCTCTTCTTTGTATTGAATACTACGATACTACCCACCTACGAAGCTAATTACTAACCGAATAAAAAATATATCTTCCTTTAACATTTCCTCAAAACACAACCAACAAAATTCAAAGCGGACCGCCTCGAATGACAAATTGGTAATAAATAACTCCCCTAACTTTATTATTTAACCTTTCCTGTTGTTTAATCGCCTTATTTGATTTCTAAAAGAAATTAATTATTATTTTATTATTTATTTAATTAACATTGAATTGGTATTAAAATCGTTTTACCTTCCCATCCACCATATAGCTCGATAATCACGAAATAAAACCCGGCAAGTGTCTGAAAATAAATATAAGCGTACCGAATCTGCGCCTTTTCGTAGGCAATATTCCCAAGTCAAAGGGCAAAGATGAAATTTTAGAGGAATTTGGTAAACTTACAGGTAAATTAACAACGAAAATTAATCTATTTTAAATTACCATCACGGAAGTTGCATTTCAACTTCATAATCGGCTTTAAACAAAAATCCAATTGGCGAATACAATAATTGGCTAATTGCAAGGACTAAGCTTAGAAAGGTTAGCTTAGAAAGGGTCTTAGGGTCGTTTAATTGTATTATTTTTTTTTTTTTTAACTCTCAGTTTTTTATTAACTCATTCTTATTCTTCACCCTCCACCAAAAACCATCCAACCATCCGCCATTGCCATCTCTCTAACACTGCAGAAAAAAATAATGAAAAGCGTTCTCCCCACAAACCGAATGTCGAGACACTCTTTTCAAATGCGCGATCCCCGAAAAATCGATCGAAAAAACACCTCCAGTTTTAAATCATATGTTGCCTCTATAGCACTCCCACATACATATATACAGACACCCGAAAGCAATATCACGCCGACTCATAGATACAGTGACACGCCCATTTGTCTCTCATTGCCTCACTCATTAAAAGCTTGAATTGTCGCATAAAAATATTTCTTTTTAAATTATTTACATAATATCTCCAGTCATTAACTTTGCCTATGAAAAAAGAAAAGACAAGAAATTTTTTAAATTTTTTACAAAATTGTTATGCATTGAAAAACTTTGTTTTCTCCATTATGTTGTATAATAATCACACCGTAGGAAATCAGGTTGTATCAAGTATACGCCGTGTGTCCGCCAGAAAGTCTGTTTGAATTGTTTTGCGAAGGTAAGAAGAGTTTCGTTCGACTTTCTGGCCACACAACAGTTTATAAATATATATTTTTTTTTAGTAATTATTCCGCATAGTAAGTACTAGTACCGGTAGTGGCAACAAATAATCCACATAAAATCAACTGGATATTTGTTGAAACATAAACTAGCTGAAACATGTATTATTTTTGAGTAAATTCATTTTTATTTGGCACGCATTAAGACAAGAGGTATAAAAGTCTAGATAATAGAACACCACCACACATGAGAATTACTATCACACATACACACACCACCCAAACACACCCATATTCTGTCACCTTTGAACCACAAACCAAAAACCAAATACCCAAAACCAAAAACCAAATCAATCCAAAGTCAAATCGCAGTATCAATGAACTACAAATTTTTCATAGCAAATCAAAATTTTCTTTTGTTTTGTGTGAACTTTTAAACAATTGCAGCTAAATGATTTTGAAATTCGGAAAGGCAAAAAGATTGGTGTTACGATATCATTTAACAATCACCGGCTTTTTGTCGGCAATATACCTAAGAATAGAGATCGTGACGAGTTAATTGAGGAATTTTCAAAACATGCACGTAAGTGATCCAAAAACCAACAGCAAACAACCACAAACAAAGCAAAAGACCCCCAAAAACCTAGACCCTAAACCACCAGCCCAGCACCAACCAATCCACCAACCAATTGGCTACCATAATTGGCCAACAAAATTGTGTATAATTAAAAAAAACCAATCAAATTAATTACATTTTTTAGGGGCGATACTTGCAGAATTGAAAAGCGCATGGAAGCCTATGAAACGAAGTATCAATTGGATTTTTGTTTTGCAATTTTCGCTTTTAAAATGTCGTCACTCCCAAATCAAAATTGTCGAAACACACGCCTCCAAACAAAATTGAACATCCTAACAAGCGACCAAATACTGAAACTTTTCTTTAAATTAAACCCAATTTAAAGCATAGTTTTGAGTGGTCGATGGCATTTTAACCTTCTTTTCTGTCATGATTCTCTCATTCATCCTCTGTAGCGTTAATCGCTGTTAGTGAATACAACAAAAAATTAATTGTTCTATAATTTTTGGTTGATTTTTCCAATTGCAATTATTAAATGTGCCCAATTTGTTGACATTGAAAACCTGTAGCTGAACAATTCGCCAAATACCAAAACGTTTTGAATATTTTTGAAAAACCAAACCAGACTCGAAAGAGTTAGGGACCAACTAACCTAGTTTTTGTTTTAGAGCAGATATATGTATCTCTGATTTATTTTAAGGAATATTATCATACACATAGATAAAAAAAAAAACGGCGCACACAACAACCAAACCAAACTGAATACCAAATACCGATTAAAGTGATCCCGCCCCAAAAAAAAAATAAAACCAAATTATGAATATGCAATTCGTCTATTCGTCTATATCGATATATTTTGGCCTATTATTCATGTTATTGAATATATAATTCATTTTACTTAATGACTGGAGACTACAAGCCTTAAAAATGAACTCATTTTACTCTAACTCTCTCTGTATCTATCTCTCACATAAGCGCTACTTCCCCGAGCAATTGATGCAATCGAATCGAAGAGAATCTAAAGCCAAATTCAAAATCTTATCCACATTTCGTTGTTTCGTTATTGTTCTATCTCTATCGATCTCTCTTTGTATCTCAGTGTACACACGTTCTACTATGCGTTCTCTCTATATCTTAATCTGTCTAACTCTGGCTATGTTTGTGTATAGTTTATTTTTTTTTTTTTTTACCTACCCCATTATTTCAATCGAAAGTGAAATACAAAGCTCAATGTGTGCTGTATACCTCGTGTTTAGTTTAATTTCATTTAATTTTCTGTTGTCTTTAGTTTGCAACATGTATTATATAAGAAACAAACATACAACAACAATAGCAACAGAGGTTTTTTAAGTGTTCCTTCTAAGTGTGTTTCATTTTAAATACTCTATACGTAATACATATCCAATGTTAATGTTATACCACCCCCCGCTCTCTGTAAACTTTGTCTCTAAATCTCGAACCTTGCATACTCTAAACCGAAAATGTTTTTTAGCTTAGCGCATTGAACTATTCAAAAATATTTCAAAAAGTTAAACAAGCAGCAGTTGTTGGCATTGGTTTTCAAATTCATCTAATTCGCTCTACAAACTGAAATCGAATTAATATTAAGAAGAGATTCAGACGACGGAAATATTCATAATTTTACATAATTACATAGTGCTGCTCCAGCACGATGGTCGTGTGAAGTTTTGCCCATTTCCGTTTCGAATAAATAAGTAAATAGTTGAGTTTTTGTAAACATTCAAGTGTTTCAGTGTCTTATCACAAGTACTCTCAAACATATGTAATCACATGCACAAACACCTGCCAATACCGATACAGATACAAATACTTTTTTGTTGTATTACTTTCTGTAAACCGTTTTTCTATATTTTTTATTTTATAATTTATTTTTTTTTTAATATGCAACCAACTAATCATTAATGCATTCGACTTGATAACGCGTTTTCTATTTATTGTACTTAAATGACTATTTTTTCGTTTATTTATAAATAAACCTGATCCCGAATCTGAACCCATAGCTGGCCTTTACGAGGTAATCATATACAGTTCGCCAGATGATAAGAAAAAGAATCGCGGCTTCTGCTTTCTTGAATACGAGTCACACAAGGCGGCATCTTTGGCCAAACGAAGACTTGGAACTGGTAGGATTAAGGTAAGTGCATTACCATACTCCCTTGAAGGAAAAAAAACTAATCTTAACAATCCTTATCAGGTTTGGGGATGTGATATAATAGTCGACTGGGCCGATCCACAGGAGGAGCCAGATGAACAAACTATGTCCAAGGTTAAGGTACTTTACGTGCGGAACCTAACCCAGGACGTCTCCGAGGATAAGCTGAAGGTAAGTTCACATCAAATACTTGCTTATTTATTTATTATATCATATTTCTTTAATAGGAGCATTTTGAGCAATATGGCAAAGTAGAACGCGTTAAGAAAATTAAAGACTATGCCTTTATACACTTTGAGGATCGTGATAGCGCCGTCGAAGCTATGCGTGGCCTTAATGGCAAGGAGATCGGCGCCTCGAATATTGAGGTAGGTCCCAACTAACTTTGGAGGTCTATGGATATAGTTTTAATATTACAATATCTATTTTTCAGGTCTCCCTTGCCAAACCACCCTCGGACAAGAAGAAAAAGGAGGAGATCCTGAGGGCCCGAGAACGCCGCATGATGCAAATGATGCAAGCGCGCCCCGGCATCGTGGGGTAAGTACTACAAGTCCCCCCCGAAATACACTCCACCCCAAATAAAAACTTGTCTAGCACAACACACTCAATAAACCATAGATTGGCGCAAAATTCCAAAATTCATACAGAACTGGTGATCAGAACAGAGCACCGTACCATTGGGCATAGAGTTTTCGGCAAATACCAAATTAAAACGTCTGTTTGCTTTTCAAGCCGCCACCCTTAACGTAGCGAGATTGCATTAATTTATTTGTTTTTTATATTTTTCTTTCTTTCTTTGTCAATTGCCCGTTGCGCGAACGAACTCCATCCCGAAATACTTTGTTGTCCCCGCACACCGAAACCGAAAAACCAAAAACTAAATACCAACCCATTACCTGTACAATCTATGTGTGGGATGATTACCTTGTTAAGATTTGAAACCTTGTCTCCATACAGAAACCTGTCGCCGACACATCCCAGCATGATGTCCTTGACGCCGATGCGGCTCCAAGGAGCGCGCATGCCACTGCGTACGCCGATACCCCGCGAATACGGTAAGTTTGGCAAATTCGCCAAGTGAATATCCGTCAGAGATACATGTTCTAGATGTCTGTATGTATATTCATATCTACGATATGATGAATCGTTAACGATGATATAAGATGGTGAAGAGAGTGAGGGCCATAGGCGCCTTCGTTCGGGACCTACTACTCTATTACACGATTGAGAAAATACTTTATAACTTTTGTTAATTTGGTTTAGTTCTTGTAGTCAGTTAGCCAAGTTGTTAGGCACACACATGCATACACTTACACTCACACCCATACTTACACCACCAGCAACACCAACACTAACATGCAACACACATGCCCCCATCGAGTAGTACAATATTTGCCAGGCTTGTGTTTAGTTTTAATTTTGAAGTCTAACCAACCGAAGCAGCAACTGCGCCGCCACATCCTAACCTCGAGCTGACTAATCCGGTCTGCCGATTTTGCCAATAAGTTATACGATATATATGTATGTATATATCATCTGCCATCGAAAGCCACGTTTAGTTAACCTATCTTTTTTTTGTCTCGCCTCATCATTTTAGTTAAATTTAAGGTTTAAAAAGCGCGCGCTATCCACTAACACCACCCTTAAACATACACATATGAATACTAACACACTCACACACACACACCCACGCACAGCCCCCTGAAACCCCGAAGTCACGCTTAGCACTGCCCTCGAGTCCCCGGTCGAGTAAGAAAATGTATCCAGCTAGATCGAGATATCAACCCACTAACGATAAAATCTGACATTGGCAATCAATTGAAGTAACTTTGAATATAACAACCACCTGAATTATTTCTATTACTAATCGTAAATGTTGTTTCTTTCTTTAAATACTCGCATTTGCAAGTTAAGTGTTAATGCTCTATTTATTATCCTTCTACGAACTTATCTCTTTTACGATCTTTGTCCTTTTTTAATTTGATTTTGCATGTCGGTGTTTAAGTTTAAATTCGATGTTGTATTATTTTCTTTTCGAAAGTATTATTTTTCGAACCTTAAACCTTCAACTCTCCTGCCCCCAAATATACCCTCTCTCCGAACACTCCGATACGATAAACTCAGTGTCGCCAAGTGCAAAGCAACAAAAAGATGAAATAAGACTAAATACATATCAAGTCCATAACCAAAGCATAGACATTAGACATTAACCCTTAAACGTTGTCCATAGTTGTTTATGATAATTAAATGTTGCAATTGTGTTCTCTGTGTAGCGAATGTTAAGCACCCTGTATACTGTTTGATGTTATATCACCGGTAAGTAACCCTAAGTCTCATCTACTTAAGTGTGACACGACCACACACCCATCCACCACCCTCGCGCCAGTGTCCTGTAGCGTTGCAGGATGCGCCCAATTCGTTAAACATTGGCAAAGTGTAACAATTGGCTAATAAGGAGCTTTATCTAGGACTAGGTCTATATTAAAGGTCTCTTTAGTAGCACCACAGTCACCAAACCACCATAACTACTACCCCCACCTCATTAATTCCTTTCTGTACCAACTTATAACCTAATCCTGTCCTCCTTTCCCATCCAACCAATCATCCATGCGATGCCATGCCATGCAAATGCCATATATAGAGTACGATTATGACTATTTCGGTTTCTCGGAGTATCGCCCCGGCGCCTATACCAACGAACCTTACTATGACGATATGTACCGCTCCTACGATGGCGAATACAACTACTATGATTATCCGAATGCCTCGGGTCCCGGCGGAAGCGGGGGCGGCACTGTGGGCGTGACATCCAGCTCGCTAGCCGCTGGCGCCTCCCCGAATGCATCGCTCTCCGGTGGGCAGCGATCGGCAAGAGCCCCAGCAAGTGGTCCCACTGGTTCGCCAGGCGTTATGGTGCGTTATTCAATTCGAATTCTTCACACTTAACTCTCTTCAGATTCGAAGTAAAACCCATACAATTTGATCAACAAGAACACATTATGCACACAGAAAAACACATGAGATTTTTATAGAGAATACGTATATTTTGATTTGATTCTTATTTAGAGAAGCCCTCAGTTGATTGCAATCCTGTAATCCAAGCAGTAGTTAGTTTATTTCAAATTTATTTTATTTTTTTGCTTTATCCAAAAATTGAAACAGTGTTTGGCCTAACTGATGCTTTAATTACCCCAAAAATTATATTTTCTTTCGTTTCGTTTACAAAGTCAAAATTTGCACGTTTCTTGCTGCCAATTTCTACCATACACCACCACCACAACCACTACCACCCACTTACCATCCACACCCAAAAACCACAAATGCCACGCCCACGCCCACACACACATACACACGCAAATGCACGAGCATTTCCGGAACAAGGATTATTTGTTGCTTGTTTCGCCTTGTTTTTGCTTTCACCACGGAAACGTCAGATAAATTAAGGACTCGGGTGCTCTCGCCACGCAGCAATTGAAAATTTTACAAATTGTGCTTTATTATGCTTAACTTATGCTTCGCTTGTACGTATACCTGCTTATTTATTTACGTTTTAATTGCACCATCTGTCGCCAGGCTGGAGTTACCATTAATTCATTCATTTATGAGCCGGATTTTCGGCCGGCTGGCGTCTATTAATTTTAATTAATTTTTAGCCATTAAGAGTTGCTTTATTACATTATGTTACCTTAATCACCGCAAACGCTTAAGTCCTACATATTAACCGCATTACGCTTATTGTATTACCTTTAGTTATATGTTTCAACAAATTTACAAAAACATGGTAAAGTTATTTTTTGAATAAATATTGTGTCAATCGCAAGAGGCAAAACTTTTGTTGCTTGGTGGACTTGAAGCCAGCAAGTTTCAAGCGTCCCAGATCCGTTGTTATAAGTATATTATAATATAAAATTAAATAGTTGAAAGCTCACCACTCAGTTTACACATGAAAACAGAGAACAGTATATACATTTTAGTAATTTCTATATCAATAATACATATTTTATATGCATACATTACATCGTGTATGTACAATCAACAATCAACAGTTTTACACCAAGAATCTAACGCGTTTATTTCGATTTTTTTCTTTTCTTTTCTTTCTTTTTATGTGTTCTTGTTATATACTTATCTATATACAAACAATTCATTTGTTTTTCGGTACAAAATATGACAAAAAACAACAAATCTTCAAAAAATTATATATATGTTCGTCAAAACAAAAAAAAAAATCAAACCCACATTAAAATTATAAATTCTTTCTCTGCCACCAACCAAAATCTAAATCGAAAACCACCAACCACGAACCAATGGCCAAAAATCAAAAACTATCGTAAACCTTTCGAAAAAAACCAAAAAAAAAATACAAATCGTTTTCCTGACCCTTTTTTTCTGAAATCGTATTCTAAAAACAAATTCTAAATTCGCATCGATTCGACTTCAAAATTCCAAATCATCCAAAATCCAAAATCCAAAAACCAAAAACCAATTCTAAACGTATTATTTCGCTTACTTTCGTTAATTTGGTATGACAAAATTTGACAATTATCTTGGCGATCCATATATATACAAACACATTCAATTATGTATAAAATGCTAATGCTATTGAAAATCGATCAAATCTAAAAATCCAAAAACAAAATCTGAAAAACTAAAAACGAAATCGAAACGCAACCAAATCGACGACCGAACGGAAACGAATGATGGATAACACAATATGATGGATAATGGAACCGTATCTCTGGAATCGAACCCACACTCTGCCACAACACTTTCTCTCTCTCTCTCAATCAATCAATCAATCACGTACACCCCACACAACGACACACACACACGTCCACGCAAACACAACACGCCGTACCACACCACCATCACAAACGCAAAAAACAAATGCATGCAATATTGATGACTACGAATATGGTGTCGATCGATCGATGACGACGACCACGACGACACGATGACGACGACGGCGACGGTGACGATGATGATCGTGTGGATACATATGAATGATAAATGGCCGACTTTAGGGAGTTGGTCATGGGCGTGGAATCACAGTGCCGCGTGGCAGAGTCGTTGGCCAGCGTGGCAGCATCAGTCGTCTGGGGGGCCAAACAGCGCCTCAGGCGGCGGCAGCGGCGGCGGCGGTGGGACAGGTGGCGGCGGTAACTCAGCGGGGGGCCACCGTTCAGGGGGCGCCGGCAGCAACCGGGGGGGTCCGTGGGGTGGTGCCAACGCGTCCCAGCGCTCGTGGCACCCAGCACGTCAAGCCGCTACAAAATTTACCAGGTGAGCTCAACAAAAACACAAAAAACGAATGTTTTAAACAAAAAAAAATTACAAAATACAACAAAAAATAAAATACACCACAAAAACAAAACCAATCAACAATACCCATCAAAATCAAACCAAATCGAATCAAAAAGAAACCACCCAACAACCTGCGCCAAACGAAAACTGCATAAATAAACGAAAAACAGCAACCAACTTGCGAGAAATATACATTGCAATGTCAAGTTCATATAACTAAGTAAAGCCAAGTCAAATGTAAACACATGAAAACAACCCACATCCTTACACCCACACAAGCACACAACAAAGACACACAACACACACACATATATGTACACGAATCAATCGCACAAAGACCAATAAAAAAAAACGTTCAGAAAGATTTTTAAATAGTGTAAAAAATCCTTCGAGAAAGATTCCCATCCGTCAACCCAAAATGCCACTTAAATGTTGTGTGTTAACTATTCTTAATGTTGTACATTACTTTAATTTTTTTTCAATTCATTAAACTATTTAAAGTATTCATGTTTTTTTTTTTTTTTAAATTGTGCTCAAGATAGTTGTGCTCTTTGCTGCTTACGATTGCGATTGTATATCCATACTTTAGTTCTTTGTCAGCGCTCAGATGTATGCTACAGTTTTTGATGCATGCTCTATGCCCGGTTCTGTTGGTTTTTTTTTCTGTTCCGTTCCAACTGTAAGCAGCAATAGGCAGCCACGCCCACATACAGACACACCTACCGCCCACACCCACACCCACAACTACCCGCCCCTGCCCCACCCCACCAGCACACAAAAATATCACACACACACTATGTATATGGAAAGCCATCGTAACAAATTGTTGTAATTGTTTATATACGCATTGTATTGGATACCTAATCAAATGAGCAATGTCTGTAAACGTTATTGAATCGATTAGTATTTATGTCCCACCATACACACCAATTCGCACCGAGAATTTCGTCACCTACTAACTAAGCGCCATTCGAGATTCGGAGCAGCGGGGGAGGGCCTTGGGGGGAGAGTTAATATCTAAATATCTGTCTGCAACCGCCCATTGAAATCTTGAAATCCCTGAGAACCATCCCAAAATTTTGACGTACGTGTATATAATTTTTTGTTTTTTTTTTCTACCAACCCGCGCTAATAATATACTTATACAAATAACAAAAACCGCGTATCAAGATTGATTATTGATCGATTGCGATTGCACAAACCTTAATATAAACTTGTACTTATAATTTATATTCTAGCCCATTAATTTAACAATCTATATTGTGTCTTGTTAAATAATTATCCATCTTGCTTTGCGAAGCCAACAAAAAAACAAAAATAATAATATAAATAAATAAAATAGTTTAGTATCCCATACACATGTAAACCATATACGACCCCTAATGTTTAACAACAAACCCCTATGTCATATCATATCCACACACAGGGTGACACCAATACCAATACCAATATGGAAATTGTTTTTTATTTATATTATTCATAAAAAAAATACTAATCGATTCGTGTATTATGTTTACAACATACACACACCCACACCAATATCTTTATAATTTGTTATCCAATGGAATTTTTCTATATACATTGTACATATTGTATAGGGGAGAAACCCCTACCTAGTTTGGAGCCACGCTTTTGCCCAAGCCATGTGGGTAAACTAACACCTTCGGGCAAAGACGTGACAACCACATCCCACCCACCTACCGCCACCCACCATCACCTGCTTCCATTTTGTACTACACGCTTTACATTTTGTGGCTGTATTCGTAGATACTTTTGTCTTTATGGAAGATAAATTTTTATTTAAAGTTAGAATGCTTCACACACACACCTGCTCAAACATACATGCGCTTTGTTTTTGATACCAACACTGTGACAGAAGCGAAAAAAAAAACAAAAAAAAAATGAACAAAATCAAAAACAAAATACCTAAATCTGTTTCTAGCTGGAGCTGCAATCAAGAGCTTCATGGAGGGCAACTAAGCGTAGCGCATCGATCTCCCCTTCGGCCAGCGACCAAAGTCGCTCGTCGAACAAGAAACGTAAAGCAGCCCATAGGTCCTCCAGTAGTAGCAAAATCAAGTCACACAAGTCCAAGAAGCACTCGCGCAAATCCAAATCATCCAGAACCGAAAAAAAATCCAAACGGAAGTCCACCTAAACGTGAATACCACTACCAGGCTCGCAGCCAATTTACCAAAAATCGGCTAACACCAAAGCCTATTCGTTTCGGTGATCGTCCTTGTCCCACGAACACATAATAATCCCATTAATCGAAAATTGAAATTCACCGCCCATCAAGTTAATAATACATACATCAAATTTGTTCCCTCCGCCAAAAATCAACCCACCCGGATAGCAATAATATCTACTTTGGCAATTGTTATCAAGATCACAAATCAGGACGACACAGCGCGAAGCCAGACTGTTTTCAAGAATATTAACCAATCATTAATTAATCAATCAATCAAGCAATCAAAATCGATAGCCTCCAATCAAGAACTGTTAATCAAGTTACATTTCAAGGACCAACTACATTTTGGGCAAAAACATATAAGAGACGATCTTTACGAAACAAAATTCCAAATTTGAAATTAAGCAGAGCAGAGGAGGGAAGCCACACTTTTCGAGCAAAAACTTTTCAAGACACAAAAAAAACGAACGAAATTCGGGTGCAGCGCTCTGTTGATGTCTATCAGGGAATTAATTCATAATTGTTTCTTGTGTCTCAGTTGATGCCACATCTCTATGTTAGTTGTAACTTAATGTTAAATGTTGTTGACGGGCGATAATATCATGTACAATGTTTTAACTCACAACAAACATGTTCGGTAATTGTAACTTGCACACCAAAAAACACACACACAAGTACTCTGTGCACTTACCATCACACACATTTACACTGTAACAAGCATTATATATTATAAATGTATACATGTCCCTGAGTCCCTGACGTTATGTCGAGTTAACACTATTCCGATTTGTGATGTGTAAATCTAATGATGAGTAATTAAACGAACCAAAATTAAACTGTGTTGTCTTTGAAATCATTGGAGCAGTCCCCCACCAGCAGTCCATCCCCCCTTTTCACTTTCAAGCAAAAACAAAATGGAAAAAAAATAATAAAAATTGTGCTACTAAAAAAAACTAATGCAACGTCAAGAAACCCCCATTTGATCCATAGACCAAACCAAAAAAAAAAAAGAAACAAACAATGAAAAAAAAATAGCAACAATTTTGAACCATTATTGTATTAACAATATTTTTAACTCTCTTTCTCTTTTTTTTCTTTCGAAAAACACCAACTACCAACAACCCACAACTACTACACAAACACACAACAATCGCATCCCATGAATGCATCCCAAAAACCACGAACCACCACTCTGCAACCTCTGACCTCCGTCCGCATCCGACCTCGACCTCGACCAATCCATGCAGTAGTCGGTAAACGTAAGTTCGATGGAGGTCACCAAAATCCGGCAGATGTTAAGCGACGTTACCCGAGCGGTTTAATAGGAAATGGCGGCAGTTGGGGCAGTTTACCGCTACCACAGCAACCTTTAGGCACAAATGGTGAACAGTGGTACATGGATACGTTTTCGGCATGGAGTTAAAAAACAACACGACAGCAACAGCAACTACAACAGCTACAGCTACAGCTACAGCATCAATAAAAGCAACCCAATTAAAATCAGATAAAAAATCAATCATTAACAGCCACAGCAGCAACATATGGAAATTACAACCACAACAAGTTATCCCAGCTTTCTCCGAGCCACATCCCGGGAGAAAGCCTTTCTCGCGACATAGTAAACGAAGATTTGCAACCACAATTAGAAGCAATAAATTTAATTTCAACGAAATATATATAAACTATAAGGATGGCCATTAGCAACAATTCAGAAAGAGCATTGTTTAGGGATTCGTTTCGATCTTAATTCTTTTGCTATGAACGCCGTAGACGGGCGTCCCCCCAAAAAGCGTATCAGAACAATAGCAGCAAGGATATAAGTCGAGTAGAGTATATATGTATTGTATGTAATCACTTAAATAGCCTTTGCAACTCCTGCATTTTAAACGAGAGAAATGTTCATTTAGTGAAAAGTGAGTTTAGCAGATTTTTCCCGAAACTTTTAAAAAGAAAAAGCATCAGCAACGCCTCACAACGTAGATAAACCAAAATAAAATCGTAAAATCGTTTTAAAAGTTCACAAAACAAAAAAAAATCAAGTCAAGTAATATGAAATTTGTCTCATAGTGTTTTTAACTCAAAATTGAAACAATAATTCAGCATATATAGCAAACCTATACAAAAATTATAAAATATAACAAATATATTTATCTATAACTATATAGAGAGTGCAGTCTAAGCCCAAAGCAGATTGATTTTAAATCTTAAGCAGCATGTAGCACCTTTTTATACATTGAAAATCGAAAATTGGAAAAAAAAAAATTCAAAATCCATTCG
The DNA here is from genome assembly GCF_017639315.1 of Drosophila ananassae. Taxonomy (NCBI): domain Eukaryota; kingdom Metazoa; phylum Arthropoda; class Insecta; order Diptera; family Drosophilidae; genus Drosophila; species Drosophila ananassae. Next base: position 13,030,451 of record NC_057927.1, on the reverse strand, counting down.
ACTACAAGACCTTTTACAACATTTACACATGGGCATTGGGAAAATGTAATGATTGTATATATCCATAATAACGATTAACCGGCGAATGCTGAGGCAAGACATATAGGAAACCTAAACATATATACAAGAGATCAAGCTCAGATGCAATGATAAACCTAACCATGTTTAATATTCTAAAAACAAATACAATTCAAATTGAAAAGCAAAGCTTAAAGAAACATTGACTGACAACCATAAATAAAACAAAACAAAAATTAAAAATTATTAATTAGAATGATTAAATTGATATGAGAATGATAAGCAAACGCGAAAAATTCAAATGCACCCAGCATTATTATATAATGACTGGTGTCGGCAACCGGCAAGACTTTCTGCATAAATTTGAGAAGAAACTATTTTTAAAAGCGTAAGTTTTAGGCAACTTCAAATCAATTATGGTATCTGTGGAAGTAATGAGAAATATGTAGAGCTAAGTAATTGCACACATACAAATACAAAACCATACTTAAAGTCACGCATGCGTATGCAAATAATACTGATAAGCTGATACTGATAAAAAAATGGGAAAATTAACAAATTGAAGCAACGAATTAGAAAGACAACACGCAGAGGCGGAGACAACACATCACAAACAGTAATAGGGGGGCGAGAGTTCGATCCGACCCCAATATTGAATTAAATTATAAATTTTAATAATGTAATAATGCATACTTAATACGAACACCCGTAAACTAAAACGAAGCAACACTAAATCTATGAAATCAATTAGCCAGCGCTCGAGAGTGCGTACTAGCAGAAAATCTAAACAATTCATAACTAAGAAATTCTATTTAAAATCCTCTAAACTATATCGAATTCAGATTACTCTTTTCCCCACTTTTCTTTACTCCTCAAACTGCTACGCACACATAAAATAAATCCTATGCAACCTAATAATTATATAAAAAGGACCTACTTGCAACATCTTAACTCCATGCCTATAAACCAAAAAAAAAAAAAAAAACAAAAATGAAAAACAAAAAATAATAATAATGCCACACACGTGTCAAAGTTTAGAGAGCAAATATTGATTGCCTCTTCAAATGAATTATTTTGCAAAAACAAAAAAAATGTACGATGAAAAAATTATGTTTTGTTGATAAAAGAAAAATGAAAAATTCTGTCGTTTTCGTTTCCACTATTGCTAGATCTCAAGTGAAGCAAAAAGTTAATTAATATATATAAATTAAATAAAATAAAAATAATGAAAAATATAGATTAGTTTTAAACTAACGAATGAATACTTCCAATTTCGAACTCAAGTATAAAGCAAAATACAAACTGTTGGCAGTTGATGAAGGACGCGTGTGTTTTAAAACGTATCTATGAACATTGTTCAGCATAAGCCTAAAAACAATAACTTTTTTTAAATTTAAAAATACACATAAACAGACACACACACACACACCAAGCAGTTGCCTAAAGTAAAAGAAAAAAAAAAATTAAAAATAACATTAAAACTTGCGCAAAATTTGCAAACCAGCAAAGAACTTTAAATACATAATATATTAGCTACAAACAATAAGAGAATATATACAACAAATTCTAAATGACCATAGTTAAGCTTAAATTTAGTAACACTCACATACACTCACACAAACATATACACATAATTATTAAAGTAAAGTAAACTGTCGTTGTAGAGGATGAGAGGAGTGTGCGCCATTTTCTAACTACAATATAACAAACAACAACAAACGAAGAAAAATTGCTAAAATATTTACCCATTTTTTTTGTATTTAATTTTTTGATAAGTTCCCTCGTGAGTTTTTCTTGAATATTTTACGTTTCTTATTGAGAGCATTTCACGCAACCGATTGTTGCCTTCGAAAAAGAAAAGGGAGAAATATGTAATTGTAAACTTTTATCATTTTTTTTTTCTTTAAACACACACAAACACAACAAATTAATTAATTTTATAAGGAAGTGAATTGAAGTAATTGAAATTCTTTAACGCCGCGTCTTTTTGCATGCAAAATTTTTGATTTTTTTGCCTTAGAAATTTCCACATATTTGGTGACTTAATACCTTTGAACCCAATTAAAATTGCAAATATATAAATATAATTAATTTTAACGATTTGTTTAATTCGATAACTGTACTGATTTTATATTGTTTTAAATTTGTAATTTAATTTGTAAGTTTTTATTGTTAATGTGTTTTTTCTATTGTAAACTAAAAACTAAACTAAATCTATAAACCAATTGGAAAGCTGTTACACAATCCGTTAAAGTTTATCGATTTGGTCGTTTCAAAAACTAAGATATCGAAATTTTTTACAAAACTATGTGCCGTTACTTTCGAAATGATTATGATTTTTTTTTGGAAGCCCTAAAAATTTTTCTTGAGATCCAATACCCGCCTCTCAAAAACCAAAATCCCCTACCTATCTACCCCCTAATTGTGTTAAATATTGTAATTGTAATTTTTGTTTTAATATTTTCGGGAAAGCAAAAACGTTTGGCAAAATTAGTTTTTAATTTGAATATTTAGTTTTGTTTGTGCGCTTAAGTTTTCAATAGTATGTTATATATATATATTAAACTATGAATATTAATTTTTAGCAAAATATTTTTACGATCTAACATAAAGCATTAATGTTAAATACTTAACGTACTAATTTGTTTAGCTGTTTAATTGGTTTACAATTTTTGTGTATCTGTGAAGAGGAGCGCAAGCAAAATTGAACTTTGATCTAATAACAATAACGATAACTGTATACGTGTGTAAATTTGAACAATTTTGAAACAAGAAAACAAAAGCAACACAATAATTTAATTTAACAACAAACAACAAAAACAGAAAAAAATCTACAAAATTAAGTCAGAAGTATCATGAAAGAAAGAAAGCAAAGTGGACAACCAAATTGCAAACTGCGCATGGAAACTGAGCGAAAAAAATGAAAAACTTTACATGAATTGTGATGATGCAAAGGCAAGATTTAATCATAATTACTAAATCTATATATACAATAAATATATATATCTTTCTTTATAAATATATATATATGAGTATATAATGTATATGTAGGCGTAGGAGTGTATAATCTAACTTTACTTTTAAACAGACTGCGTACGTATTAAAAATTTTTAAAATTAATTTGTGTAAAATGTTTTAAGTTTTGAAAAATTGGCAAATAAAGAAAAGAATAAAAATTAATAAATCAAAACACGATCGCATTGTAAATTGAAATATACAAACCAATTCGACCTATTCCAAATTTACTTCTTGAAACCTTTTCAGCAATCCAAATCCAAAAACCATGTATATTTCAAGAATCGGCTTAAGATCGGCAAGCGCAACTGTTTGTAAAGAAAGATGCAGGACAATGGCAGTGGATGCAAGGACCTAGGCGCCTTGGAAACTTTCTCCAAGATTTTTTCTTTTGTTTACAACAAAAATATTAAAAAAGTATAAACCACGTTTTGTACCAAGGACAATATCTGTTTCAGACATGCACACACGTTAGACTTATCTTTGCTTGAAACACTTTTATTTTTTACTATTAAATTTATAGTTTGTGTGTGTTTTCTTTGCTTTTAATTATATTTAATCATTTTATAATTGATTCATTTAAAAAAAAAGAACAATTTTATAACTACCTATTGATAATGAAAACATTTGCATACATACCACACGTATGAGAGGGATTCATAAACCGTGAACGTAACGTCGCCAATTATTACAAAATAAAAATAACAAATGGAAATTAAATAATAAATCAATCAGAATTCATCGTAGAAGGCCGAATGTGAGGGAGGAGAGAACAACTTTTACGTCTTAATAAACAATTATTGTTAACGAAGAAAATAAAAGTGAGAGAAGAAGCATATTGTACTAAAATATTTGATATACATACATTTGTTATTATTTGTAATACGAAAATTAAATAAAATTGCATCCAGATAATAAAAAAATGAAATAAATAAAGAATGCAAACACTGTCTTCTGCTCAATCATAGGTTTAATAAAACACTTTGGCTTTTTTGTCGCATAGGAAATGTATATTTCAGGGGAAATTCTCAGAGTATTTAGAAACATTTGCTGCGTGAGGATGATTTGCTCCGTCTATCATCACTGGGCCTTGCCCCGACGCTAACCGCTGTTATTTCATCGCTCAAGACAGTCTCATCCACGCTGGCATCATCCTCAGGTATTTCCTCGTCGCTATTCTGGTCGCCAACGAAAGAGCCAACTGGCGTAATTATGGAGTCGCCGTGCAGGTCCTTATTAACCATATTTCCCATATGGAAGGCGGAGTGGCAGTTGTTGGCAGCCAGTAGTGCCTTCACCCGGAAGACTAGCGTTTCTATTGTCTCTCGGAGAGAAGGAATATAACTGATAATGGCTGTGTTTTTTATAAACTTGGAATGACAGCACAGTTGATGCAAGAACCTAGTGACTTTTTGCAGCTCATGTAGGAACTTGGTTAGCCTTTCTGGATCTTCCCGCACAATAGACTCAAGCACGGTCATACCATGTTGGAGCAAAAGCTTCAGGAATAGTTGTGAATGTTTAATAAACAGTCCAAAGTTTCGTGGCTGCTCTACCAGCTGTACAATTCTCAGCAAACCATTAAGCAGATTCACCGTGGACTCCCACAACTTGAGGCGATCTCCTTCGCTTCTAACGCTGACTTGAGCACTAAGCGAGTGGATTAACACTTCGCAGAGGCCACGAAACAGCAATGGAAAGTTAGCCCTGCAAAAAAAAAAATAAAATATCATTCTTGTACCTGTTGGACAAAAACAGGTTCTTACTTTTTAAAATTAGGAAATGAATTCAGAGCTTTGTCCTTTGTGTTGAGAATATTGCATTCTTTAATCAGCTCACAAAGGAGCTCATTTTGCCGTTTAAAGGTGGAGTTTTTAAAGAATCCTTTGATTATTTCGTCCAAATATATATTACACTGTGCACCCTTATCCAAAGTGCCAGAAAAATGGAACCATTTACGTCGCAGGAACTTGTCACACAGTAGTCCTTAAATGTAAAAGGTGAATAATACTATAATTCTTTAAAAATTGTACAACCCTTGCTTACTCGTCTCTTCGGCCTGTTCGAGTCTAGGCTGCCTAGCCGGGTCCTGCATACTTCGAACTTTCAACAAACTGCACAGCAATCGATGTAGCTGAACTGCCGTACTAAGATTTAATACCGACTTCTCATACTTTATAAAGTATTCGAAAGTCAGTGTAGCCAACTGTGCAATAGTTTTCTTTTCACATCTTTTCTGCTGATCTTGGGGTTGTAGCTTCAACAATAATTCTGCAAAGGTTTTGAGTTTTATAAAAAATATGTGATGGTTTTGGAAAGTGTAAACTCTTACTATGAAGCCGTTTAGCTTGGGACTTGTCGGTCCATTCGTTCCAGGAAAAGTAAAGAGCAAACAGACGGATGCACAGCCCGAAACAAGTTTTTATGTAATTGAACCTATCCTTGAACAAATCCAGATTGCTGTAGACGTGGCCCACTTTTGTAAGCTCTTCGTCAATTGAATCTGCCAGAGTCTTGAGGTGATTATTAACCTCTAGCAGGCACGGCAGTAAGTCATAAATAAAATCCTCTGGCTTAGCCAGATGAGGTCTAAGACTGTCCGTGTCCGTGGGGTCCTGCTGACCCTTGACTGCAGCTTCCAGTTTCTGCACAATGTCCTCCAGAAGAAAGCGCAGTTCTGAAAGTCCCAAAAACTCGCCCACTTGCTCATCTTCAAGTGGGTAATTTAAAATAAACTTTTGCTCCACCAACAACATAATGATGCCCACTTCCATGGGTCTGAATCGTTCCTTCGGTCCATACATTTGTTCGAAGTCAATCTTGGTTTTGACGGTCTTGCAGGCAGCCACTTTGATTGTATAGTCCGCGATGGTAGTTTGGTTTACAGTAGCGTCCGGATCGATGGCAGTCGAGTTAGCTTTGGCTCCAGTCTTTCCCACTTGTCGCTTCTGGTGAGTAACAGGTTGCTTTGCGTTGGTAAGAAACTGGTAGGATGGAGCCCTATAGTCGGATGGCGCTCGTGCCAAAAGAGGCTTGATCCTCTGCTCGATTTGGATCAGTTCAAAGAGGCGCAGAAGAACCCGCCGTCGAGTGGCTTCTTCGCGCTGCGATGAAAAGGCACTGATTGTCACTCGAATCCAGTTCACCGTATGAAAGTATATGTTCAATATATCTGTCTGCTGATCCCCGTCAAAGTTGTCAAAAATGGCCAGATAGTTTTCGTCCTTGAAGAAAGAAGGCAGTACAATAGCACAGCCCAGCAAGGCATTAATGTGCTCTAAGCTGTAATGATGCCGACGATTTGTCAGTACTTTCACAAAATTGAACAAAGGAGCCAGGACATGAACGGAGTCGTATGCTCTGAAATAAGAAAGTCAATGTTAGGAAGTGGTAAAATAATAATTGGAAATAAAAATACTTCGAGTTGGGCGACAAAACCAGTTTGGATATATTTATGCCAATACTGAGGACTTCCGATTCAGATTCAGCGTTCTTTTCGTCAAGTTCGTTGATGTTCAACTGATAATCCAGTTGAATGCCCCTAGAAATTATTGAGTTTTATGTAAGTTGTGTAAAATTGTAGTTATAATGTTTGTTACTTAATCGCCTCTGCATGGTCTCCTGTGACAAAGCTGGCCTGAAAACGAAACGTCATCACATCACAGGCCCAAGCAATGAATTGCTTGTCCAAGTCACAGGCGAAACTTCCATCGAATCGAAGACTAAAAACAGTTGCAAGCTCTTCGTAGAAAAGGGCTAAAGACTCGGGACAATTTCCAATTGAAGCCTCAGTTCTAGCTGTTGGGTAATATAATAAAAACCTATTATATTAATAACAATAAGAATTCCCTTTAATTACTTATAAAGTTGGCAGCCACTTTGACTCGTCCTGCAGGCAATGCATCCACATTATCCACACTCGCAAGGGAATCGTTATCATCCATAGATTCCTCCTCGATTCGAGCCATTGCATCGATAAGTTGGACACATCCTATGATGCCCTGCTTCTTAACGCGATCAGTTGAGTTAATCAGTTGCTTCTTTACTATCATATCGATTTGCTCCTGAAGCTGCAGGCATCCCGATTGTTTAGGATCTGGAAAGGCTACATGGCAGAGCAGGTCCATGGCCAATCGGGTCTGCGTTAGAGTGAAATCACTGAGCCGGTCAAGCATTGGAAGCAGAAGTGGAGCACAGTTTTGAACATCTTTAGTGCTCTTTCGCTGCAACTCGCGAAGCAGCTCCAGTGCCATGGTCGTAAGGTGTTGTGATGACTTGTCGCATGTAAGTTCTAGTAGCTTTTTCAAAATATTCTTTTGAATAGAGCTAAAGATCTTAAACAATATACTGAAATAAACTATTATGAGTATTTCATAAAAGTTTGATTCTTTTCTTTTCAAACTTACCTGTAAGAAGACTTGGCAAAGTCAGAAACAATTTTGTTCTTCTCCCGCATAAAGTCGTGCAGGATATTCATTAGAGTGCTTATGTGCTGCTCCAAAACATGGGAGTAGTGAAATTTTACCTCCTCCAAAATGTTCACTGTGATGTGCTCGATCTTAACTCGCCGACGAATCTAACAATGGCATAAAATATTTAGTTTAATACATATATGTGTAAGTCTTTCAATTTAAATACTTACAATATTTTCTATATACAATGAATGGTCTTCATTAACGTGTATCAACAATAATAGCACGATCAGATCCAAAGAGCTAATAGAATAGTTTCTTTAAATGAGAATCCAAAACTAAAACGAGCACGCAATCTTACCTAAAGTGGTCGGCAGGCAAGCCAGCAATAGTTTTCTGCCACATTTGATAAAACTTCTTAGATCGGATTAGCCCAAGTTCCACAAAGCCGAACAGTTCTAGTTGTGACTTTTTATCATTTACCAATGGAGAGCTATTTTCTTTATAATTCATGTGTCTCCAATTAAATATATCCCGAAGCGTGTTGACCAACTGCGATTAGTTTAAATAAGCTGGTTATTGGAGAATCTTATATGTTTTTATATAATTTTACTATACCTCTCGCACACTTTCATCTGTGTCTAACTTTAAACTGTTCAACAAAAGTTTAACAAGATGTGACAAGGTCTATAACATAAGCGGAAGAATATATTTTAAATAAAAGGTATATTTATCTAAAACTTCATGGTTACCGTATCGGAGCAGTCGCCACTTGTGGCATATTCAAAAATACGCCTGCGTAACTTTGTCTGTAGGCTTTCAGAAAGCGATAGGTTACCAAGAGTGTGCAGAGTAGTCATGTGAAAGAGTTCCACTGTACTTGAATACGTAATTCTGCAGGCATAGAATTATAGTTAAAACTGTAGTGAAGGGATTAAGGTTTTGGAAAACTTCACTCACATTAGAAGATTAACAAATTCGTCGTGCTTGCTGGCATCCAGCACCAGTTCAGCATTCGCAATAATGTCCAGCTTGGCCGAGGCCGTGGCCCTGTTAAAGATGCCCTCGATGCGAGGATAGATCTCCACCTTGTGCGAAGCAGTAAGGTACCGCAACTGAGACAGCATTAGCGGCAATAGGGGTAACGAAATGGCAGCTTTCCCGGTGACAACTCTATCCGCCGTTGCCACCTCCTCGACTTGGTTCAGGAGCACTTCCAGGCAGGGCTCCCGTAGAAAGTCTATCATTAGGAAGTTCATAAACATGCTGTTCTGTGACTGGTAGATCTGCTCCTCTCCAGCAGCATCTACAGTGCAGCCAGAGAGGAGTTTCTGCACCAGTTTCGACCTTGGCGCCAAAGCTGCTTTCAGTCCAGTTTTAAAGGTTTCCAATTTGTCGGAATAGGACGTTGCAGTCAAGAATATTTCCCGTAGCTTAGCCACAATTGTGACGTGGTCACAGGCCAGGATCAGACTTTCACCATGGTCCAGCTGGACACCCGCTCGAGTAAGAACAAGCTCAAAGAAGTTGTTTGGCTGCCGGGAGAGGGACAAAGGGAGTTTGCCGGAGGACTGAGTGCGACCCAAAGTTGCGGCCAGAATGACGCTATGCTGCGAAAGAAACCGCTGCGTGTGCTCCTGTGATTGAGGGATATTCTCTTCGCTTTCTCCAGAATTGGATTCCAGAGAGATATTCGTAGTGTTGTCGCCCTTGCGCTGAAATAAACATTCATATCGTTTCAGTATTGGCATTAATATAATGCGTTTACAGCAATTACGGGTATCTTGATTGTGGTGTTCTCATCAATTGGATTGAGGGCCCTCTGGGGTCGTTTCCTTTGTTTTCGATACATATTTTAAGGCTATTCAACAGGACAATATCACAAAAAAACAAACAAAACAAAATTGTGGCGGGTTCAGAGCGGCTAATAGAGATGGCACAACGGATGTAATCGATGAACTATTGTTGAAAGGACTTAGTCAAGGAACCAGTTTTCGGAACCACCAAACATTATATTTGGCGGTAATTTTAAAATTGTGAATCAATACTTGTAGTAGAAAACTATAAGAAATAAAACAGTAAAAATCAATAATAAAGATTATTTGAGCATTGCGATTATTCAAATTTTTATTCAAACATATTCTACATAATGCGTATAAAACTATTATTGTTCCTATACTTTTATTAATGGTATTCATATGTGATGAGTATAAAATGTTCAACTAGGTGGTCGCTTAATTTTAAGAGCGGAAGCATGTTCCAAAATTGTCAATATTTAATGGAAATATCCAACGTAACACTAAATATGATGATTATAAACTTAATTTGTAAAGTTAAAGCCTTTTCATTTTAATTATTTAACTCGGGTGCTAATTCTGATAGTTTCGAATGATTCCTAATATCGATTTTTAACTTTTAAAAGTGCCATAACTCTATTGTGCCGTAAAACTCTATGGATATATTTTCATAAAAAGGAAGTTCAACATATGTCTTGAAGTGATTATGACGGGAATTGACTTATTAAGAGACTTTCAATTCATTGCCTCGTTCGTATCTAATTCGTATAGAAAATCACTAATTTGGCGTTGTTTTCAGTATTGCTATTAATTATAATGATGAACTTGATGTCACTTCTATCACACCAATTCAGTCCAATGTGAGACTAATGCGTTGCCTCGGCAATACTGTGCTGCTCCACCTCGTCCGGTTGTCCATCTTAGAAATTAAATTATTGTTTTTTCGCACGCCGCCTTTTGAAGCCAGTCATTTGCTTTAAGAGCTGCGAGTTTTCATCATCGAGATCCATGTTGGGCTCCCAGAGCCGCAGTCGTTTTGGTATATAAATCAAGCCCAGAAGGGTGATAGCTGGAAAAGAGATGTATTTAAAGTTTTTTTAGTTAAAATATTAAAAATTTACTTACTGTTCAGTACACATGGGAAGATCACGTAAAAGTTAATGCTGCTGGAGCGAAAATAGAGGGCTTCGGTGGCGTAAAAAACCATGGTTAAAGCCAGGGAGCAGCCACCCATGCTCACAACCCTAAAAAATGGTAATTAAATACTTTGCAACACCTGCATTCCAGGGGATAATGTACTTACGGTCTGTAGTGGATGTAGAGGGTGCAGTGGACGAGGGCGATGGCTTTGAGGAGGCAGTACATGCCGATAATGCGGGATATGGTGTAGTCACCTGGAAATTGCATACACACTTTAAAATATGTACAAAAGGTAAGCGTTTCTCCTCACCTTCGATAAACTGAGTGTCACTGTGGTCGCCCAGGAAGCTGCGGCGCTCTATATAGCTCCGGAATGCCGTGCCCAGATCCATGAAGGCTACAAAGGCAATCCAACCCCGGAAGGCGTAAAGGAGCCGCTCCCGGGGGCGTCCACCCGATGTCTGTATGGCCGCCCTAGAAAACATAATTAAGGACGGATTTAATAGAGGTCCTCGAATGAGTAGAAACGAGCAACTGAGTTGTGGCATGTCCTGCCGGCTTATCGGCCGCTGTGAATCGCAATCGGAAGGAAGTCCTCGCTGAGCCCACCCCTTCTCCCACAGCTGGGCAAAATCGATACAACACTATGCTCGGCACGCTTGCCATTTGTGCAACGGCAACGGCAAATATTTGTAGAGCGTAATTCCCCGCTGCACGCGACCACGTGGATGTGGTCCAATTGGAGTCTTCCGCGGGCCACCCATCCGGGTTGTTTATTTTCTATAATCACCGCCGGCTGGGTCGCCCGAGCAACGCCATTCGTGGCCCCGGGGCCGGCAAGAAGGCGATCCATAATTATCGTACACGCCTGCACTTTGGTGTGTGAGTGGATTTATTTTTATGAAAATTTGCTTACATTTTGCAGAAAATTGCGAGCTAATTAGCAAACTCGACCGCCGTCACACGCGGCGTATGCGTAATACTTGAGCGTGGCACTCTTTAATCCCACGAAACCTATTTTATGCTGCAGCTAGGTGGGATTGTTATTATTTTCACGCCACAAATTTTGTGAGTACCTTCCATTCAGTTTTTAGTTCGGCACCGAGTGAGAGCTCCGGACTCATTTTTCCACTCCTCCATCGAATATTGTCACTCTCGGATGGAAAGCTTTTTCCGGTTCGTTCTAGAGAGGCATTATGGGCTCTCCCAATCGGTTACGCATGTTCGAATCGGGTATGGTTAACGGATAAGAAAGTTTCAAAGGCAGCATTTAGCTTTTCTGTGCTTACTGGAGCTTTTTTGTATGTTTGGGTTCAGAATCAAATAAAGGACACTTTTCTAATAATTTTTAGAAAATATTAAAAAAGTTGACAAAAATTCATATAAAAATAGATTTTTATTTTCATTTTATTTGCAAAAGTATAAAAGGCTCAAAACAACTTTGATTCATGTGATCTTTTATGGCTATAATTTATGCGATATATAGAAATCACCAAGGTGGCTCAGATCAGAATGGATTAGAAAAAGGATAAAATATGTCAACAATTGTCAAGTTCTACGGCTCTCTAAGGACTTCAACTGGTCTAGTCCTTGCCAACATTCGCCTCAGTCTTTCGGTACTCGGCCCAGTCCACAAAGCCATCGTTGTTCAGGTCCATCGACTTCAGGACATAGTCGATGGTTTCCTCTAGGGCTTTATCCGTGTAAACCGAGCCAGCCTTGTGCTCCTCTCCGTGTTCCACGTGCACCTCGTCTGGATTCCCTGGAGCCTCTTTGACTGAAAAATTAATTAATGGGATGACACTTAATGTATAAGTCACTCTCACTTAGCAATGATTATATTAGTCGAAAGCCACTATCACCACAAAATGTAAAGCCTTCAAGTCTACTTGGAAGAAAATAGATTCGACTTTCTACGATTTGGATTTGACTTTATTCACAAAATCGGTTTTTACTTACAAATTGAATGTTTCAGTTTCAAAAAGGTTTTCACTTAGTTGGGGCTTTCTTCGATTCATTTTTTTGCGTAATTTTCTCGCTTTTTTTTGTAAAAAACAAACGTTTAAACAATCAGTCTGTTTTTGTTGCTGCTCTCTAGTTGCGCTTAAAAATTATTTTATATCGAAAGTAACTAAAATTATGACAATGGAAAACAAAAAACGAACAAAGCAGTTGAAATTGCACAAACCACTTGAGATTCGTGTTCACTATTCGAAATGGGTAGCTTTTGGAAAAGTTCTTGGAAGGATTGGTTTCAATTTGTTCAATGATGTTCTCCGATGGAATGCTTGCAGCAAGTTAAGTAAAATTGGTTCAACTAGATTTTAGGGACTGCGCTAAAACCGCTTACAACGTCGACGTAATTTCATGATGTGTTGGGAACAAAGCAGGAGTATGTGTGAACCATCACAAGGACCAGGACTTGGTTATGTGTGCGAACTAAACGGATCTAGGGGTCTACTAATGAATAGGCTGCTGATGTTGTTGCGGCTGCTGTTGCTGCTGCTGTTGTTGTTGCTGCTGCTGTTGCTGCTTCTCGGCCGCCTTCTGCTGGGCCTTGATGAACTCGGGATAATCAATGTAGCCGTCACGGGAGGTGTCGTCCATCTGAAGGATGGGATCGATGAGGGCAACCAGCTCCTCGTCGGAGAAGACCTTCTCCTCAACATGCGGCTTGTCGCCGTTCGGCTGCTCCTTGCTGCCTTGCTCTGCACCACAATGAGTTGTTATGGCGGATGCGAGATGGATTAGCATGAGGATCGAGCATGACCACAACCAACACCGGAAACAGACCCATTTAGTAACGCATATGCAAAGAGGTAGAACAGAATTTCGGGTCAAACAAGACGCAAACAAAAGGACATAACAAGAACAAAAAATTGGACTAGAAAAGGGACAACCATTCGTCTAAGCAGATATCAGGTGGGACTTACCGTGCCAATGGATCAGAGACTTGATCAGCTCGCAGCCGTCTAGCTTGTTGTTGTTGTCGGAGTCGTGCATCTTGAAATAATGGAACTGCAACTCAGCCTCAGACATTTTGCTCGTATCGATGGGCACCTGCATGTGCTCTTGGATATGACTAAAAAGTGAAAGATTTATGTATTTATTGGCAAAGATAAAATAAATGTTATATTGAGACCCTCTATGACATGGTCTCTAATTTATGACTCCGGAGATTAAAACAAAGCTTCTGTGATAGATTATGATTGGCAGTGTCGGTGATAAGATACCCAAATACTTACGCTCGCTCTTGCTGGATGTTTCCGGTGTTCAGCACTTGCTGCGGCTGGCCATGGTGGTGGCCACCGGCATGTGCCTGTTGGTGAACCTGTTGCTGCTGTTGGTGCACTTGTTGCTGCTGGGGCTGGTGGACTGGCGGCTGCTGATGCTGCTGCTGTTGCACAGGAACTTGCTGATATTGCACCGGTTGCTGCTGCTGCTGCACTGGCACCTGTTCATATTGCTGCGGATTCCATTTTTGCCATTAGAGACCTTGGAGGGCAGCGAGTCCTACTTTATACTTACATATTGCACGGGCGGCACTCCGGGAGCCGAATGGACCTGTTGCTGGTATTGCTGCTGATGTTGCGGTGGTGGTGGCGGATGGTGCTGGGGCACCTGCTGCGGAACTTGTTGCTGGAAAAGACACAAAGATTAAATAACTCCCTACTCCCAGATGGATGGAACTTACATAGTGCTGCGGATTAACGCCGGGAGCTACGCGTTGCCCGCTCGTGGAGCCGACGAGGATCAGGATGAGAGGTAGCAGCAGGGCTGCTGGCTGGTGCGGAACGCGCATCTCCATGGAAGTGCTGATTTCTATCGGGGATCGGATCGGATCGGTTCCGTGGTAATCACCACGTCGCTAACTCAAAACACACACGTACACAAATCGCAGCTTCTTCTTCTTCTTTCACCTTTAGCCATTCACAGCGAGCGACAGCTGATTCACAGGTGCCAAAACATCGTTTCGCATTAGTTCAGATAAGAGAAAATAGAAGTAACTAAAGTGTTTTATTAATTAACTGATGAGTATAAGGTTTAATTTTTAATGTATTTTTAGTTTATGTATATATTTGATTTAGGAAAACGGAGGAATAATTCAAAAACAACCAATTCGAAAACTATCGATATTTTGAATGGTCAGGGCTGGCAATGGCAAACACTGTGAATGGATCAAGGAGTTCAGTGTTGAAAAAAGTGCTGGCGATCTGGCAGCACTGCAACTCGGAATTAGTTCAACTGAACTGAATCTCGGAATCAGATAACAATTACTCTTTTTTAGACTTTCCTCCAGGAATTTCTAATTCGCAAATAAAAATAAACAATATAGGGAGAGAGTTCTACCCATTGCCAAAAAAATTCAAGTACAGTGATAGCGATCACAGCGGAGAAAACGTGACACGGAGCACGCATAAAGCTATAAAAAACGCAACATCGCGCCTTCGCCTCTGCCTCCGCTTCCACCTCCGCCGCCTCTGAAATCTTCCAGATCGAATTGGAAACATTCCAAACCCAGGAGCTCGTGCTTTGGATACAGCCTGTGCAGGTCGCGTCGCTTGGATTATGTCATTTGTTTATGGGCCAGACGCGAGGAATCCAAAACTGAATGTTGCATCCGCGAGAGGCAGCGAAAACCTGTAAAAATGTAGACTGTGTGCGTGTGCTGGTGTTAGTGTTAGTGGTAGTGCTAGTGTGTGTGTGTGTGTGAGCGGATAATGGACGTATAAAAATACGCGTAGATATAGATATAGTTGAGATATATGTGAACGGGCAGGCAATATCTGCGCCGCATCATAATATCTCCCACCCCCGTTTTTCGGGGCGCCAGCGATGCGGCAGGCCCCCCACCCAGAGTCGCGACTCTAGTTAGCAGCCCCGTCAGCGTCTAGATCTGGTGAAGATCTCGAGGATCGTCCAATGGCCGCCTTCAATGCCAGCGCCAGCAGCAGTGCCGCCGCCGCAGCCGCCGATGTCTTGAGCGCCACGACCACCGCCACGTTCCTGGTGCCCACAACGGGAGCCACCCAGGCGGGAGCTATTTCTGTAGCTGGCACCCCGCACCACCACCTGCAATTGGACCAGTTCGGTGGCTACTCAGCGGGTCACCACCATCAGCAGCAGACCAACTCCTCGTACACCTTTGTGCAGATAAAACGGGAACCCTGCCAGGTGTCAGAGATTAGTTCCAACAATTGCCATCAGCAGCAATCGCCGCATCAGGCGGCCCATCCGTCACAGCCCCATCTTCAGGGGTCGGTCACAGCGTCGGCCACTTCCAAGACCATGTCTTCGTCCACCCTTACTACTCTCGTCAAGATCGAGGCGCCATCGCCGAAGGTTACAGACCTGGAGAAGTCCTCAAGTAGGTTTCCGCCCCGCACTTTCCGGTCCGGTGACGCTTCTAACCAAAATCACTTCTCTTCCTCCCCCAGACAACTCCGTGCCCATTGGCATCGCCGTGGCTAGGAAACGGCCGCAGGAAGCCCTAGTGCCAGCGCTAAACCCTCCTGCCACTCTTCCGCTGCAGCCACCACTCAACAAGGACATGAACTGCTTTGGCATACGAGTCGCAGACCTCGGTGAGTCAGGGATGGAAATATTCGATGGCTTCTGAAGTGTTTATCTTTTGTCCTGTATAATAATAATAATATTAAGTATTATTTATAATTGGGATCGTATTCTAGCCAGGGGTTTGTTGGCTTTCTGAACTATGATTTAAAGTTTTATGTTATTTGGGCTTTAAATATTCCTGCGCCAGTTACTAGCCACGTCTAAATGGTTTTCGGGCGACTTCTAATTCAATTTAAGTGTCCAGATTTGTGTGCCGCTAACGAACGTCAGGCCGCGTCCCCAGGGGCGTCTTTACGATGCTTATAATGCCAGGACGTGGACGCCGTTCAATTATGCCACTAATAAGATTGCCTGCAAACGTTGAACACTAAAAGAATTCCGGCAGTGAGTCAGAGCGGAGGAGCAGCAAGCACGGCGAGGGTGTCCGCCGCATACACCCCAAAGCAGACCAGAGCAGAGTCAGAGTTGAGAGCACAGGAATCATATGATGGCCGCCTGTTGTGCGGCTGTCGGTGTTGTGACAGCCACCGAATCGTGCGATTCGACTTCAATTTGAAACGAGTCGCCCCTTGCCGGCATCGCGCACAGGACGCACATAAATATAAGGAAACCGGTGGTAAATCGTATGAAGTCCTCTGGCGGAAATAAAACGAAAGTGAAACACATTGCGATTTCGGGCAGGGAGCAGGGAGGGTTTGGTCGACTTGGGTGTACTCTGTCCGATCAGGTCAGGCTTCGTGAAATCTGTTTACATTTTAGAGGGTAAGAGGGCTAGTGGGTTAGAGGGTGGGTTTTCGCTGGTTGGTGCTCTGTTTGTTGCCTTGAACTGATTCTGATTCTGATTTTCGATTTATGCATCAACGTGGCACTAATTGGTGTTAATTGCTTTCCCCGATTTTGTTTCAATGCTTTGGAAATATGTCATATGTTTTTTTAGGATTAAAAAAGCTTTAAAAGCTATTGAAGATTGCCCAGATCAGGGGATGAAGTCCCAAAGATACTGCTAATCCCAAAGAAAAACCTTTTTGAATCAACTAGTTTATTGAAAGGAAAATATTGATTCTTCTCGCTTTGATGTGATGAAATGGAATTTCAATGAAATGGGTTTGCTGATAAATTCCTGACGCACTTCTCAAGCCGGGTCTCTCCATCCAATTCGAGTAAGAAAACAAGAACTTTGTTAATGTCTTGATTTTGGCAAACTTTCATACATTCATTATCGGGAATTCTTGCGGTTAGGCCGCTTTTGGAAATTCTCGGACGAAAGCCAGAAGTTTTAAATTCAAGAACCAAAAATGGAAAAGTTTCCGGCTTAGTCATGCTCCGTCCAAGAATAGGGCATCGTCGACGTCGTCGGCTTCGACTTTTGTTATCACGCTCCGGCGAAGCTTTAAGGAGGAGGCGGACCCAAAGGCGGATTACTCATGGTTGGTGCTCGTGTGTTGGGTGGGTGGTTTCAGACGCAGACAAGTTAGCGTAGCTGTTGCTCGCCGAAGGTGGTGCGTCGCTACATCCTGGGGAGCAGCGAGAGCTGCGGGGCTCCTGTAGCCGCAAGGGATGCTAACGGTGATGCTGCGCTCGACTGGTTTCACGGAGTTGTGGAAACCGGATCTAACAGAGGACTAGAACCGTAAACGGGACATGTCAGGCCGGCCAGGAAGGGACGGGACGGGATGGCAACATGACACGATGGAATGGTTTGGGTTTGCGACCATATGGCATCTTCTTTCGTTATTGTTTTTTTCATGCTATTTATAAACGTTTGCGGGGAAGTTTCCCCGAACAACTCACTTGTCAGAAGACGTATCATTAATTGCGTTTAGATATGGGAGCCCTGGCACATCCCAGTACTTGTCATTCATTTCCGCAACTTCTTTAACTGCATACTTCTGGGGTGTAGGGTGGAATGCCTTGGAACCAATGGAACCGATCCCTTAATGTAATGCAATTACAGAGCAGCACGTACGGCTTAATCGAATTTTTGTAAAATTATCTGGCCGCAGGGCCGGAAAGGTGGTAGGTAAGTGGTGGGTTACTATGGTACTGATTCTGGACTGGATTCTGACTCGGATTCTGATTCACAATCAGATGTCCGGATGTACTGGCTGATGTGTGATGTGCTATGTGCTCTGTTCTATGGGTAGGTGGGTGGCTGATGGTGGGTGGTTGGGAGGCACGCGCGGTGACCAAATGCATAGTTCAAGGACACTGCAATATTTTACGTATACATACACATCATCGCTTACATCTGAAGTAACACACCCGCTCACTCGCAGCAGAGGCCAGAAAATTTATTAAACAAACGAACGTCGAGCGGAAAGGTTGGCATCGGGCCATAAAAGGATTTTAATGTATATTAATGGATCGAAAATGTGGAATAATTAAATGAACTCTGTTTTCTGAATCGTTGCAGGAGCCACCAGTTGCGGCAATCTGTACTTTACGGGCAACGGCGACCTGATGACCACCGGCAGCACCACCGCCGAGGAGCTGGCCCTGAACCGAGCACCCTCCACATTTTGGCAGTATCCAAGTGAGTGAGATAGTAACCCCCCGACCCATATTGTCATCGTCATAGCCCACAGCCTAAAAACCAATTAAACGAGCCACCCGAGCTCAGTCCACACCGTCTCCCACACTCTATTTGGTTCTCTCTTTTCCGTTGCTTTGTTTTGTAGATGCATTACCCATTGAATCAGTGATTTCCATGTCGCCCGCCACGGTGGGCCTGCAGTACTCCCGGGAGGCTAGCCGTGGACCGGTGGTCCTCCTGCCGGCAGCCCCAGCAGCGCTCGGTAAGTGAGCCAGAGGATGATCTCCGTCATATTCCTTTACATTCGCACTCCGCATGCCAGCAACGTCCTAGGTGTCCTAGGCTAATATGATTTCGCCAAAACCAAACTAATTCATGCTTTTACAACTGCGCTTCTCTCCCTCCCACACCCTCCACCAACACCAACACCAATACCAATCCAAACACCAAACTCCAATCTTCAATCTCGAATCTCCGACTAAACTGAATCGCTACCACGTCCATATGCACACCAGGCATATCAAATTTTCCCCTCTTAACGCCCACAGATCCGTTCCAGCAGGCAGCGGCTGCGGCGGCCTTCGTCTGGCCCTCGGCCTATATTCCCCAAGCGCCCACGGCCGGAGGTCCTTCCGCCGCTGCCGCTGCAGCTGCCGCCGCCGCCGCCGCCTCGTTGCAGCCGTCGCAGCCGAACCTGACCAGTCTGTCCAATCTGCCCAACCTGCCCAACTTTATATTCCCCTCGATGGGCAGCCACCAGACTCTGGGCACCACGTCCTCGTACGCGTCCCCCTTGCAGCTTTACCTGGCGGCAGCGGCCACGGCCACGGCTACCGGCAGCTCCACGCTGTGCCACCACAGTAATCAGCAGACCAGCACCACCACCACCAACTCAACCATCAACCTAAGTCTGGCGGCGGGATCGGGCGTGACAAACACCTCGAACGCGGCCAGCAGTATGAGTTCCACCAGCAGTCTCAGTGCCAGCAGTTCCCGCTTCGTCAGTGTGCCCTCCGCAATGGGATCGCTCCTCCTGCCGCCGGTACCACACATGAAGCTGGAGGACTATTCAGCACAACCGCCGTTGCCCCTGGCCCTGCCTCCCTTGGTGCCGTTGGAAGCTGCGCGAGACAAGGAGCAGGCTCTCAACCTAATGCGCCTGCCCACGCCGCCTACCTCGGCCACCATGGAACCTACGGTGTTGCCTCAGACAACGCCACATCCGCTCTTCCAGGCAGGCCCGGTGGCCACGCCCACACCAGCGTTGCTGAATCTCTCGATGCACGGCGCCAGTGGCGATCTGCCTGCTGCCACAACGATGCCCGACGAGGCAGCCCTCAACTTCAAGCTGCATGCTCCGTTGACGCCACAGACGCCTCCGCGACTGGCGGAGATTGCCGGGAACACGGCGATAGGGCCGCAGATGCAGGATGTGAATATTCAGACGGATACGCCGGTCTGCAGCGAAGATGAGAGCATTCCGGCTCCGTGTACTGGCCTGAAACAGCAGGAGACTACTATAGACGCCATTTCCAGTGCCCCCTCCCTGAGCCAGCCCTTGGAACTGACCAAGCCCAGTGAAAACAGCCATACCCAGACGATACCGAACGAGTGCCATACCCAGACGGAACCCAGTGACATACCCAGTGCCAGCCAGGCGGAGTCAGCTGAGCAGACTCCCCCGGATAACCATGAAACGATTCCACCTTCTCAAGCTGTTCCCGAGGATCTTACCGGCTTGGAGCTGCTCTCCAACATCAGCACCAATAGCACGCCGCTGGTGCGGGTCAAGAAGGAGCCGGTGGACCATGTGGAGCCCCAGCTACAGCCGGAGGAATCTACGCCGCCATCACCTCCTCCACCTCCTGTCCTGCAAATGAATCCGCCTGCGCCCACTCCGGAGCCACTTGGAGGGCTGAAGTTGTTGTGCGCTCTGGCGGAGCAGCGTATCCAGGAGGAGGTGGTGCAGGGCAGCAGCCTCTTTGCTACGCCCTCTTCCAGAACTCCCACTCCCACGCCGCAGGCTCTAGCAGCGAATGCGACGACGCCACCGGGGCTGGAGCCGAAGTCCTGTTTTGGCTTTGGAATTCAGTCGGGATCCGTCTTCCCCTCGTCCACGTCCTCCTTTCAGCTGCCATTGAGCTCCCCAGGGTTTCCCTCGATGCAGGGCATCGAGCTACCCTCCACGTCCTCCGCATCCATCGCAGCAGGAGCTGTTGCCGACCTGACCCCCGTTAAGCGTAAGAAGCACAAACATTCCAAGTCCTCGGGCAGCGACAGTCGAAAGTCCGCCCGCTGCAGCAAGAAGAGCAAAAAGAAGCGGCGCCACAGCAGCAGTCGCCAGGAGAGGCAGCTGTCCGCGGACGAGGATGTGGACCTGCAGGACGAGCAACTGCAGGCGGAGCTGCGCAGCGCCCTCGGGTCTATTGATCCCAGCTATGCGCAGCGCTTCGGCCAGGAGGTATTCAGCATAATGGATAATAATATGCGGATGCAGTTGGCTGCCATCACGCGACAGTACCGTAAAAAGAAACGCAAGCTGGATGAGATTTCGAAGCACAAGAAGAAGAAGAAGTGCTCCAAGCAGCAGCAGCAACTACAACTTCAACTGGCGGTAGTGCAGCCACCGGTGCACCCAGCCCCGACGCTCCAACAACCGCAATTGACGCTCGGATCCACATTGTCCAGCGTTCTTGGGTGAGTTGGGATATTGCAGTTGCTAGTTCACTTAATATAATATCATTATTTAAGGACCTCATCTCCGCTGCGCGACTACAAGTTTCCCAAGTTCTCGAGCAGTAATCTTCAGGCTTCCAGCTTCTTGCGCTTTCCGGAGAAGACGCATTCGTTTCCCCCACCACCGTCCCAGCAGCAGCCCACGTCTGAGCCCAATTCCTTGCCAATCAGCAGCAGCTCGCCCAGTACCTCGTCGTTCGTCCTCGAGCCCAGTGCCCTGGATGCAGCTGCATCTAATGCGCCAACTACCTCCTCTCTAACCACCCCATCAACGTCTGGTTCTCCGTCGTCAAAACAGGCGGGCTCTGCAACGCGCAAACAGCGAAAGCTGAAGGCCAGTGCCGCTGGCATTGGATCTGGAGAGCAGCCGACATCCGCTCCGGAGGCGAAAAGGCGGGTTTGCGGTATCGATAGAGAGCTACAGCTGACAAGCGAGCACCTGTATCGGGACGAGACCCGTGTCCTAACCGACATGGGTGGCTTGTTCTATGCTGGTGTGATGAAACCACTGCGACCTCCAGACGTATACTCCATAACGCTGGATGGAGAGAGAGGCAATAAGTCGCATGTGATGTCGCGTGAGGATATACTCAAGGATACGGTAATAAAGATCTTATTTTAGCCAAAAGAAAACCACATTAACCTGTTGAGTTTCAGATTCTCGAAGTGGCGCCCAAGAGCGTAGATAGTGTTCCTGTCGGCACGCGGTTATGTGCCTATTGGAGTCAGCAATACCGCTGCCTCTATCCGGGACGTGCTATTGAGTCGGAGCATACCGTGGAGGGAGCAGTCAGTTCGGGGAATGCAGCCACAACAGCGCCAGACTTTGTGAGCGTGGAGTTCGATGACGGCGACAGCGGCAGGATCCGCTTACAGAACATCCGTCTGCTGCTCAGCGATTATCCCATAGCTGGTGTGTATCCTCTCCATTGTCACTATGTGGATGAAACACTAGCTTGGTCCATCCACTCCATTCATCCTATCATATGTTATTCGTGTGTGTTTCCTTATTTAAGTGTTTCTTTATTTCTCCTTACTCCTTTCCAAACCACCATCAATCCCAACCAACCTAACCGGAACAGAGTACAACGATAATCCCCTCTACTCAGTAGGCAAGCAGAAGCGCGGGCCTCTGCGGAGCGGTGAGAGTGGCATTGCCGGCTCCTCCCAGGAGCAATTAAGTGTGCCCGGCTGCGAAGACTCGCACAGTCACCACAGCCTGGGCATGAGCAGCGACAACACCACCTCGCTAGCCGCCACCATGGAGCTGTTTACGCAGCGCAGCGAAAAGAAGCGCCTGAAAAAGAGCCTCAAGAAAATGTCCAAGTCGCAGAATGGAGCCAATCTTGCCACATCCATCAATGGTGGAACTGATCCAGCTGTCAACGGCGATGGCGTGGTTGCGGAGGATGCAGCCCGCAAGCATCACAAGCACAAGAAGCGCAAAAAGCACAAGAAGCACCACCGCAAGAATGGCAGTGAGGAGCCGGAACAACAGGTGGCCCTGCCAGATTTCCCAGCGGCAGCTCAGGAAATTCCAGAGGCTCCTGCGGCAGAGTTGACTCCAGCCACAGTCCCGGCCACCAACCGCGTCAAGGTGGAGGTGAAAGTCAAAACAGAGCAGTTGGATATGGAGGAGGAAACCGCATCCAATCTGATGTCGGAGATATCCGACGAGGTACGTAAATATGCAATATAAAACAACTTCAATTCATGCATAATTTATGAATTAAAATGCAGAAACAATAATTTACGAAAGTCACCCCAATTTTGGGCTGAAATGTTTTCAAAAACCAATCTCAATATTTAACCACAATTTCGACAGAGTTTCGAAGGGTTCAGATTAATTAAATTTTCATTTCTCGCATCGCAGGCCAAGGGGGAGGATCTGGTTGAACATAACAACTCCAAGGGAAGCAGCAAAATAGCTGCCTTCCTGCCGGAGCGACAGCTCTGGGGTTGGTGTGGCACCGCCTACAGGAAGGCGGGCGTCAAAGGACGTGCCAGAAAGCAATTTTACAAAACAATCAAAAGGGGAAAGGAAACTATAACGGTACGTTGCTTGCAATTATATTCTTTCTGAAATGGTCCTTTAATGGCTCTCCAATTATATTTTGTTGTATCGAAAATACAAAAAAAATTAGGTCGGGGACAGTGCAGTATTTCTGTCGACGGGCAGGCCAGATCGTCCCTATATTGGGCGAATTGAGTCCATGTGGGAGACTACCACGGGTAACAAGGTGGTGCGAGTGGCGTGGTTTTACCATCCGGAGGAGACGACCGGCTGTCCAAAGTTAAAATATCCGGTAAGCATGAACTATGCCACTTTTCCGCAAGAATATTTCTTAATAAAATGTTACTGTTTTTCCGAAGGGTGCTCTGTTCGAGTCGCCGCACGAGGATGAGAACGATGTCCAGACCATTTCGCATCGGTGCGAGGTGCTGCAGTTCGGCAGCTACTTTGACAAATTCGGTGCCGATTCGAAGCAATATCAATCCATATACGATAACAATGATACATATTATTTAGCCGGGCACTATAACCCAAGGTTACAAGTGCTAAAACTACAAGACGATATTCCAACTCTCGAAGAGCTGCAGGATACAAATACTACTACTACAACAACTACTACCGAGGATTAAGCGGAAAGAGAATAGGCGCGGTTAGGTATAGTGCATACAGATCTATATATATACAATATATATACATTATACATATATTTTACTAAACGAGATCGGACGGAGCAGATATATACCTATATGTATACAAATATTATTTCTATATATTTTAAACGTATTATGTATTTCGGAAACAACATAAACAAAATTTTAATGTAAAAAAAAGGACATGAAGCGTTATAACGAGAGAGAGAAAAAGGAACTAAGCAACAACCACTAAATTAATGTGTAGTTACGTGAAGCGCAAGCAATTTTATGTGTAATTTTGTAAAAAAGTAAAAACAAAAAAGAGAAAGAAAACTAAAAATATGCGCGTTGATGACGACAAAGTTGATTCACTCAAAG
Source organism: Drosophila ananassae (assembly GCF_017639315.1). Lineage (NCBI taxonomy): Eukaryota > Metazoa > Arthropoda > Insecta > Diptera > Drosophilidae > Drosophila > Drosophila ananassae. Next base: position 13,006,200 of record NC_057927.1, on the reverse strand, counting down.
TTCAGCAAACTTTACAAAAGAAATGTGTGCTTCTTATATCCCCTACTACCTTCAAACACAACACAATACAAGACACAACCAATCACCCAAAATCAACACAGTCCAGATATTTAGAGCCCCAGCTATAGATACAGATAAAGATACAGATCGGATAGATACGGATACGATGGGATACACTTGTTACTGTACGTGTATACCAGCATGTTTCAGATGAAATTTAAAACGTGTTTTAAAGATTTTAAGCAGGCAGAATGCAGCAACTACTACTATAAATGTAACAATTCAATGTGATAGCAAAACAAAACCAGATGTTGATGTGTACAGAGGACAGAATAAGTATAGATGATAAATAAGAGAGAGATCAAGAAAATTGTGTGTGTTGAATATTTACAGCTCGTTTATTCAAGAAGAACAGCAAAGTATAAATCAAACCTATCTTTAATTATGTACATCAATAAACTTGCCGGATATATTGAAACTCCTCCCCCTGTTGTTTCCTTTTCCTAAAATCTTTTTCATTTTGGGAGTAACATGGCATACCATGATATTTCTGTAGCCTCCACTTGTTCACTCCATAAAAGTTAGTTACACAATATAGATCACACTATTAGAACACACTTCGTTTTGTGGTTTCAACTCAACACTCTGAACAACCAATAGGAAAATGTGGAAGGTTCAGGCTTTGGTGGTGCATCTTCTGCTGCTGGGCTCGATACTGACCATCTACTTCCAGACCACAGTTCTGTCGGGCCTAAATCCTATGCCGGATATGCGGGATTTGGGCCTGGAACCGCCTGCGGATCGGTTGGTGGTCTTCGTTTCCGATGGCCTGCGTGCAGGGTCCATTTTGGAGAACAACTGCAGCAATGTGCCCGACTTGCGGAGCTTTTTCGAAGATCGCGGTCTTGTGGGCATTTCCAAAGCCTCATCGCCAACAGTGACTCGGCCGGGTCACATCGCAATCTTCGCCGGCTTCAACGAGGATCCGGCTGCGGCCCTTACCAACTTTGGCTGGAATCCGAGCAACTACGATACCGTCTTCAATCGAAGCCGCAATGCTATCGGTTGGATGGACAAACTCGTGGCCGACATATTCACCCAGCTGCCCAATGGCGGACAACAGCTCCATTTCAATACATTCAAAAAAACTGATATATCGGGAACGCTCAGGAACGATGAAAAGGTCTATCGAGAAGTAAAGGAGTTTCTCACCAATGAGGACAACGTCCAGCCACTGCGTAAGGCCACTGCGGTGGTGTTTTTCATATACCTGGTAGACATGGACTTTGCCGGACATGCCTTCATGCCGACCTCGCGTCGGTTTAGGGAAATGCTGAATACCACTCAGTGGATAATCCGAGAGACCCACGACCTCTTCGAAAGTGTCTTCAACGACAGTGGCACAGCGTATATTCTTACTTCCGATCACGGAATGAGCAACAGTGGTAAATATTTGTACTTTTCTTACTATTAACAGTGAAGATTCTGTTTACCTTTTAAGGCTTGCATGGCGGCGGTGGTAAAAATGAGGTGGAAACTCCCTTAATCCTTTGGGGATCTGGGGTTAATCATCTGGCACCCAGTGGTGGCAAAAACTTCACCGCCAACGAGGATGGACTAATTCTACCGCTCCACTTCATCGATCAGATCCAACTGGCTCCTCTGATGTCCGCCCTAATCGGCTTGCCGCCGCCCATGAACAACATGGCCCTGCTGCCCAAGGAGTTCTTGAACGCCAGTGCCGAGTACAAGTTCCATGCCCTCCACCTTAATGTCCTGCAATTGCTGAAGCAGGCCCAGATACTAATACACCGTCACGAGAACAGTATTTTCTGTGATTATCTTCCCAAATTCGATGATCTGACCTCCGAAAAGATAGATGCCTACATAAAGGTGGTTAAATTACTCCTGGCCGAAGAAAACATCTTAAAGGCCACAACCTTGAGTCAGGACACAGGAAAGCTGGCACAGCAGTGCCTGGATTACTATCACAGCTATTATCATATTCCCTTGCTGGTGAGCACCACGTTATCCTACGTGGCGTGGTTCTTCTGTCTGCTGATGCAGCTTACTCGGGAATCTAGTCACCCAAGGTCGCCCCGTAAAGGATATCTTACGTACCCCACTCTTATTATAAGCTTGGCAGGATTAATGGTAGTGCCAGTGATTGTATTGCAAAATGTTCCCTATCTTACGGCCTTCTATTTGGTGCTGCCCTTGGGCCTCCTGGTCGTGGCCTTGGCGGAACGTCCTTTGGAGGGGCAGTCGATTGCCTTGCCAGTTCTTCATTTAATTGGAATAGTTGTGCCTGCCGGCTTGCTTATCCTGATGGCCTTTGAAAACACCCATATTGGAATTCTTTATGGGCTGCTCACGATCTTTGGAAACACCAAGGCCTTCTGTCATCAATCTTGGAAGACCGTTTCCTGGTTTCTTCTTGTGATCCTGCTTACCGTGATCCTTATGGCGAAGCAAAATTCCTGGTTGGATTGGTTAATTCATCCCATTCACGATTTGGTGAGAAACTCTCATGTGTTGTTCGTCAGCATGGTGCTCTCCTTGCTTCGCCCAGTTGTCATGTCACATCAGCTGAGTATTAGGGTGTGGACCGTCAATCTGGCAGCCCTTCTATTCGCCGGCTATGGAGTCTATCAGTGGGACGCGGAAAAGGACGTTTGCTTTTACGTTTATGCCGTCTGCTGGACGTACCTCGCCTACTCTTTCCTGTCGATTCCATATAGCGGCGTGAAGCATCCGAAGCGGCGGGTGGAGCTGATCATATTCAACATGCTTACGTTGCACATAATGCTGACCACGTCCATAGAGTCAATCGTTGCCCAAATCATGATCACAGAGTTCTCCTTGAACATGGATCTGCTCCAAGAAAGGAAGCTGCAAAAGGAAATAAAAGTTCGGGAAGATGAAGTAGAAGAAATCGAACATATTGGTGATAATCAGGAAGTCTCTGAAGAGCTGGAACTGGACCGAGTCATACCCTCCAAGTCTCCACTAAAGCACCTGAAGGAATCTTACCGCTATGCCATTATCTTCCTTGTATACTTCTATGTGTCCTTCTTTGGTACCGGACATTGGTTCTTCAATTTCACATTCAAAGCCACTGTTTCGCGACTCTTCCTCTCCAGCTTTTCCCTTCACCTGTCTGTCGCACTGATCCTGCTGAAGATTTTCATTCCCTCCATCATTATAATGTCCTCCGTTTATGCGCTGGTTTCCTTTGGCCGCAAGAATGCCCGTTCCATCATGATCTGTGTCTTCCTGGTGAACGACGCCATGAGCCTGTACTTCTGCTTCTACGTGGAAAATCGCGGCTCCTGGGAGGCGGTGCGCCAGTCCCTTGACCACCTATTAGTGACACATGTCTTCATTATTCTATTGCTGGTCTGTTCCTGGATAGCCAAGGCATTGGTCAGCAATACTTCGGAGGATAAGCCAGCTATCGTAGTCCAACCAGCCTCCGCTGTTGACAATCCATCAACTCTTGTGGGAGATAGTCAGGCATAGAATACTTTGCACAATATGTCAATGTTAATTAGAATTAAGTTCGTGTTTCAAAATTTAATATGTAATTCGGTAGTCAACGTAGAAATAATTACGATTTCTGTAGGTATGATTTAAGTGCCATGAAAACTTTACAATTAAATTCTGTATATACTTTGTCTACCAAATTATACTTCCTTATCTTAACATTAAAAATAAAAAAAAAAGAAAAACTTGAATAATATGAATAGTATTTAAGAGTTTTAATTCTAAATGATTATTTCGGATTCCGAAAGAATAAACAACGAGAATAAGCTAAGGCTGTTCCAAAGATAAGTGAATTACTCATACGACTTGTGTGCCAGCATTCATAAAATGTTTTTTGTTGCAAAAACTTTTATCTAAGCACTAGTTTGTTAAAAAGTTCAACTTCCAGAGCACGATTCCTACGACTTACTAAAGTATTACTGAATATGTTAGCCCCATTGGCTGGCATTTATGAACCAGGCCCCCAAAAAACTATGTAACCCATTTGAATAAGGCTGAATGCGTGCCAGTCGATGTTTATCTAATGGGCACATATAGGTGCCATGTATCAGGGCTACGCCACCCACTAGTTTTTGGGGAAATCCACTGCTCTTTCCGCGGCAGGATGCGTGCGTTGCCTGGCTGCGGAGGTCACGAGAACCGTAATCGATCCAACAGTTGAAAAATTTGCATTTGCCAGGCTTCGGAAATAGGGAAGACGCGGCAGAGACGGATGCGGATGCGTGCCTGGGAGACACTAAATAATTAAAAAGCAATTTGTCTAGGCCCAGGCGCAGGTGATTGGCTGAACTTTTGGGGAAAGGGGTTGCGTTCCGGACCCGTCTCGTCCTGTCCCGCTCCGCTCCGTTGCCGTACCTGTTCCCGTTCCCGTTCGTCGTCCACCGCCAGCGGCCAGGCCCCACCGAAAATGAGCACCACCCCGAAATGGTACTGCCGCAACAAATCCCAGCCGATGCACACGTTCGCGGAAATCGGCAAATTGGGCCTGGAGCTGCGTCGTATTACCAAGCGGATAGTGATCGACGTTAATTCGGCTATATTCAGCGAGAATGTAAGTACTACTTATGGCTTCTATAGAATGCATCACAGCTATTACTACCCTTTTCTAAGGATACCATTTTGGAGGAGTGCGAACGGGTGGTGGAGCAGTACTGGAACCTCAAGGACGAGACCAAGAATGCCGACTTTCAGTCTCTTTCGAAGAAGATCAAGCGCAGTCCATACAACCAGCTGCTAATGAAAAAGTTCCACTTGATCATGGAGTTAAATGATAGGCGGTTTTGCCAGTTAACTTTTGTTCTTAAAAAGACAGTAAGTGAATAATCCTGTTATCTCTAAAGACTCGGATGATTTGGAATCTGCATTTCAGCTAAGTTTCCTCCTTCGTAAGTCCATGCAGTCGGAAATGTGGTTGAATTGGGCTCTGCACATCACTCAGCTGTACAACAAGTGCCGCAAGGTGGAGAAGAAACCGGAGAAAGTGGAAGTGGAACCTCAACCTGGCGAGGAGGAGCCTGAGGAAGAGCCCAAACTGGGCAGCAAACGGAAGGAGGAAATGCACGCCAATGTCTGCAGCAATATGTTTCCAGGTCTTCTATTGACTCTCAAGCCGATTGATTTTGGATATGTGCTTCAGGTGGGAGTTCATTTCAATACATTTTTGAGTAATTTAAAGTTAAACAAATTTTTAACAAATTCAATATTAGTTAGTGGCCCAGAATCGAGTTGAACAAAATGCTTTGGATCTAGTGTTTGGGCTCTTTAATATGGGAGAGCAAGATGCCTGGCGGGAACAACAGCATCTGGAGTCCACATCCTCCAGCCTGGAGATTTTGCGCACCTTGAACATTTCCTTTGCCGCCGGCGACTATCAGCCTTACTGTGATTCTGCCCAAGATTACAAGTCCATGCAGATGGCAGATTCGAATCTCCAGGCACAGGATCAGGATCATCAAAATCAAAGCTTGCGGTGCAAACATACGGAAAGCTTTCTTCACAAAGAACGCGTGTTTATAGCCCAGTTAATAGCCAAGGCCACTGAGATAAGTCCTACCATTTTTGGTAAACTCACAAATGATTTCTGAAATATTTTTCGATGTTATAATTTTAATTATTTGCAGATAATGGCAAGAAAGGACCTGTGGATATGAATGTGTATATTGTAAAGGGATTGCGCTTACTCTGGTCGTATGTCGGTATCATCTTGGACCACATCCTGCTGTGGTGGATAGACACTCCGGTGTCTTGTTATCGTCTCACCCATATCGACTCAATACGCAGCTGGCTCTATCATCAGAGTGTTAATGGTAAGGTATTACTTTAGCTTTCTTTAAACATTTATATGATTTTAATATCCTAAGACATACCGGAGCCTGTTTTCTCGACCCTACGTGGTATTGGCGAGATCCTTACCGGTTTTGTGTGCAATAACATATGGGATCAGCTTTTCCGTCTCACCCTCATCTCGTCCAATAACACCACGCGTCTGGTGGATGCAGTTGTGGAACAGTACCGCGATTGCCCCAAAAATGTAATAATATTTCATTATAGCACTTTATTTTATTAAAAATCACATCAATAGGAATTTGGTACTCTAACTGGCACTGTTTGGATCAGCGTTTTTGCCAACCTGGTCAACTTGAGTAACCAATACTTTTCCAATCTCGAAGCTCACAACAACTCTAGTTTGCTGCCCGTGGCAGAGCAAATACCCATTCTTCATAGATTAGGTGGGATTTTTATGGAAGATTTATAATCCCGAGAATTGTTTCTACATTTTATGGCTTCCATTCAGATCACTCGGTGCATTCGATGCGTCTCTGGGTCACGGAACAGGCTAAGCTTCTGTGCTGCGAATGGAAAATGGACCGATTCTTCCAGATACTGGAGCACGATGTTAAACTCTGTCTCAATGTCTTTGTAACCTTTCAACTGCCCAAACTCACTGCCGATCTGAGCGATATCCTAATGTTGGTTTGTGTTGCCCTGCGAACCAAGTTAATCACCGAGGTCAATGCCAATATAGACAAGCTAAAGGTGAGTACTGTAGATTAGAAATGATTATAAAGATGTATAGAAGTAATGATGGCACACAAAGGTATGCTATGTTTTTAAAGAGGTTATGATTGAGAGATAATCCGCTTGTTTCTCCCAGAAAACCACCGATGAGTGTGTTCAAATTCTATCCGCGGTCTGCCGAGTTCTTAGCCTGGCCAATTTTACGCTCTGCTTTCCCGCCGCCACCTTCTGGCAACGCGAGGTCTACAACAATGATGAGAAGAGCCTGTACGTGGGCTATGTGCTAGATGAGATCTACCTTCCGACCATACGTGCCACCAAGGACATCGTCATTCTCAAGCTTATCCTGAAACTGATTTGCGAGGCCTGGCTGGACTTTATTTACCAGAAACGGATACGCTTCAGTGTGAATGGAGCCGTGCGATTGCTCAACGATTTTGACGATGTACGGGAATGGATCCTGAGCTGCACTTTGCTGGACGAAGAGCAGCTGGAGAAGCTAAGTAATCACGAGGTGCTGCGGATGTGCAAGGGAGTGGGAAAAATACTCCTCCGTAAGCCGGAGGATGTGATATCTATTACCCAGTCGCCCAAGTTCGACAAAAAGGCGCGTAAGTGGGATCTAGATTGTCTTTTCTGTGTGTTTGCATTGATGAAACTGTTTTTTAGAAGACACATCCGCACAGGATACCCAACTGCCTTCGGAGATGTTCGTGTCCAACCAGAAGCATTGGCTGCAACTCCGCGCCAGTGGAGGCACTGGGTTTCCCTTCCTGAAACTTTGCTGCGGCGATGCTGCCATGTAGTTGGACCTTTTAAAAGGGTACAAGTGTTTATTGAGTCGCTAAAATGCTTTACAAAAGTGTGGGTCTAAAATAAAAATATATATTAGAAAAGAGGAGAAACTATGGTTATGTTCATTTTGAGTGGAAGTTCCCCTTAGGCGGGCACCTTGCGACTGATGATTTTTATCAGCTCGTCGACGCGCTCGCTTTTGCCGGCAAACTGTTTTGGATGCGGTCCAATCATTTGAATGATCATTGGCACATCTGCCGAAACCTGAAGTGAAAAATATTCAAAGGCAGAATCAGTGACAGCTGTCAGTTTCAGATATGTAGAATATAGGTCAATACCTCGAGGAAGCGGGCGAGCGCCTTCAACGTGCGGAAGATCTGGTCTTCGTTAGGACTGCTCTGGAAGAACTGAAGAATGGCCATGGCCAGTTCTACAGCGATGTCATCGAAAACCTAAAAGATTGTCCCACATAAAATTCTATCTTCACACATAAGTGAGTACTTAACATACCACAGTCTTGACTTCCTTGATTCCAATATTGTAGAGGATCATGCTGCCAATGTTTTTGAGTTGCGGGCAATTGGAAAGGATGCAGTGAACGGCCACCTTGGTAGTTACGCGAATATTGGAGATGGTCTGGCCATTGTAGTCCCATTCGGAAATGTAAAGCAACCACTCGGAGGGTCCGACATTCTCAAACAGGTTACACATCTAATAAATAATGAAACTATATTATGAGTTATATAGCTCTTCGATAGATTAGCTTACAAACATGGCCCAGGCTTGCTGCTCCTCCGGTGTATGCTTATCAATATCCTGGGCAAAGTTCATCAGCGTGTGATCCCGGCGATCTTGATGCAGAATAATGATCACATCGTCTTTTAAAGCGGCATAGGCAAGTGTTCGGATCAAATGTATCCGTGTGTCCGGAGAGAAGGCCTGAACATCACGCAAGACACGCTGGACAAATACAAGAAAATTGTCGCCCAGAGCCCAGGAGCCATCGTCCTCGATCAAATACTGATGCAGCTCCTCCATGGCCACCTCTTCCTCCTTGTAGATTTTTCCATCCAGCAGTTTTACGAGGCATTCTAGTTCAGTCTTAATCTGTGCGGATTTATTTAAGAAAGAGGTGTTTGTTATAAATAATCCAAAAATGGTAAAACTTGACCCAAATAATTTGGGTTATTTCTAACAAAAGATAATGGAAAATGAATAGCGAAACTTTTCAATGTTAGTCAAAGAATCAGATAGTTAGAAGGGAACCCCCAGAAAATTTGACAAAAAATCTAAAAAAATGTTGTTTCTGGATTTTGGCGAAAATTGATGGAGAATCGATCCAAAAATCGACTAAGGTACTCCGCTTAAGAATCGGATAAGTAGTGGCGAAGATATAGCTTCCGTAGTGGGTCATATAGTTCCTCCCATGCATGTTCCGCGTTTTAAAGGGAATTTGAAATTTAAATTTTGACAAAAAATCTAAAAAAAATTTTGTTTCTGGATCCGGGCGAAAATTGATAGAGAATCGATCCACAAATCGATTAAGGTACTCCGCTCAAGAATCGGATAAGTAGTGGCGAAGCTATTGCCTTCGTAGTGGGCCATAAAGTCCCTTTCATGCATGTTCCGCATTTTAAAGGGGACCCCCAGAAATTTTGACAAAAAAATTTTAAAAAAATTAGTTTCTAGATCCTGGCGAAAATTGATAGAGAATCGATCCACAAATCAATTAAGCTACTCCGCTCAAGAATCGGATAAGTAGTGGCGAAGATATAGCTTTCGTAGTGGGTCATATAGTCCCTCCCATGCATATTCCGCATTTTGAAGGGGACCCCCAGAAATTTTTACAAAAAATCTAAAAAAAAAATTATTTTTGGATTCTGGCGAAAATTGATAGAGAATCGATCCACAAATCGATTAAGGTACTCCGCTCAAGAATCGAATAAGTAGTGGCGAAGATATAGCCTCCGTAGTGGGTCATATAGACCCTTCCATGCATATTCCCCATTTTGAAGGGGACCTCCAAAAAATTTTGACAAAAAATCTAAAAAAAATGTTTTATCTGGATTCTGGCGAAAATTGATAGAGAATCGATCCACAAATCGACTAAGGTACTCCGCTCAAGAATCGGATAAGTAGTGGCGAACATATTGCCTCCGTAGTGGTCCATATTGTCCATCACATGCATTTTTCACATTTCCACTTGGTAAAAACTTCACAAAATATATAATATTTTGATTATGGATTTTGTAAGAAATTGGTAGAAAATCGATCCAAAATTTGGATGAGGTACTTCGCTCATGAATTGGACCAGTATTGGCGAAGATATAACCTCCGGGGATGATAATTTTGTCCTTTCGATATATTCTTATATGTGGTAAGGGTACCAACCATTAATAATTTGTTGGAGATTTTTATCGTGCAGATAGAGACAAAAAAAATATTTTCTATGGTAAAGGAAAATGTCAAATATAAATTACCCAAAACACGAATGCATTTAATTAAATTTTGGAAAGACTCACGTCAATGTCTTTGAGGACCAGGGCCGGCTCGCGTGGTATCTCCTTCTCCTCCGTGGACTTGGAGCGTTCCTTGCCATTTTGCGGCTGCTGTTGTTGGGCTGCGGACTCTGACATCTCTGGTCTATAAATAGGCGAGTGAGGAAATTAATAAAATAAATTTCATACTTAAAAATAAATGTAAACTTTGGCTGCAACAGCAGCAGCAATAGCGAAAACAGACATCGTCACACGACAAGCTGTTGTTGTTTTGTTCCTCCTATGGGGCCATTAAATTGAACAGCTTTTCACTTTTTATACCAAATTATTTTTTACGATCTGCTTAAGATAATGTTGTAATTTTCTCGGCGCGAATTACGGCTGAAATGTTTACAGTTTCTGCTCGAGAAATATGAAAAGAATTTGATGTTCAATATAAACAATGAGACGGAAAACGCTCAACAATGATTTTTCTTAATTAATAAAATAAGAGAGAAGAAAGCGAAAAGCAGAATCAGAAGCCGGCGAAGAAAAGTTGTCAAACCAATGTGTGACAGTAAAACTGAAGAAAACTCAAAATAGACGAGTTATTTTTAGTTTTTTACTTTACGCAGTCAAAAACAAGGTACAGAAGATTCAAACTAGCAACCAGAAAACGCATTCAATGCGTTAAGAGCTCGAAAGAATGGAATTTGTATCCATAATTTTTGTTACGCTCCCTGCCAGAAATCACCATCCTGTCTATTGCAATTAAATTGTCGTGTTTGTCAATTAATTTGCATAATTTATAGAATTCCTTATTACTCACATGCTATTTTTATTAACGTGACACAGAAATTCCTCTACTTTCGACACCAATTCAAACAGAAGCCGAAATCAACTAGGGCACAAGTTTTTCGTCTTTTTGGCTTCTGATTTTTGTTTATCCAGAAGATGAATAATATATGGTTATTTATTTATCAAGATCCAGTTAGCGGCGGGCCTTGCAACTTATGGAGGAATTCCGGAGCCGAGTAGCACGCGAACTGTTCCTGCAGAGAATCGACTCGAAATTGCCGCTGTTTGTGCCGCAAAAATCTCGTGGAGGTGTGAGGAAATCTTTTCGGGAAATGCACACGCTTGCTCAATTTTTTTCCGACTCACCGACTCTCCAATGTGATGTACATAGAAAACAGACGTGCTTCTACAAGCGATCTGTGAGTGGGTTTTCGGGTATTTCATATTGGCTCTTTAAAAATAGACAAACGCCTCCGTTCGCTCACGAGAATAATCTGGCCACTGCAGCTACACTCGACAAAATTCCACAGATGGCTGCTTTTTAAATTCAATTGGACATCGCAAAAGGCGTTTAATGTCCTTGCAAGGGCAAGGAGCAAGGACCATGGACCGCAAACGTCAATGCAATGTCGATTGACGGGGGGCTTCGGAGCTGGGAAAGGTCGGGAAAAACACAAAAAGCTATTAAGTGGCAACCAAAATACATTCCTCGCCCAGCTGGAGGTCCTGTCACATTTTGAAAGCAACAAGTCTCACATTGCGTATACGAGATGTTGACCAAGGCCCAGGCACTGGCTTCTTTCATTTGACATTCGAGGACTAAACGTATCGGTTGCTGCCGAGAGGAAAATCTGGGCTATAGCATCTCTGAAACGCAATTAAATCTATCCATCATGACCTCTCCGATTAAGAATTCCTTGAGAATGGCTGTTCTTTTGGTTTTTGTGATCTCTTGCCAAGCTTCGCTTGAAAGGGAAAACAGTGAAGTGAACAACTTGTCAAATGTGAGTGAACTACTATAAAGATGGACTTACTATTCGATGTGTGTAATATTAATAGAAATCTAAATTTCACAACCCCGCCACTTAAGAATGATTTTTCTGATGATTATTTAATATTTGAATAGTAATCATATTTAGTCATGATTCCATACAAAAATGCAATAAACTTAAAAAAAACCTTGTTACTATTTGAATTTCTTTTGTACAGCATAAGCTAAGTGGCGTTATTCAATGGAAGTATGAAAAGCGACCTTTTTGCAACGCCTTTACTGGTATTTATAGTCGATATCTATCTAAAGCAAAGCAATTAACTAAAATGATTACAGGGTGTGGCCGTAAGCGAACTTCCTATCCGTCATATCCACCTTTTTCGCTGATAAAGCGTAACGAGATCGAGGAAAAGCCCTATAATAATGAGTATTTATCCGAGGGCTTAAGCGATTTGATCGATATTAATGCCGAGCCAGCTGTGGAAAATGTGCAGAAGCAGATTATGTCGCAGGCCAAAATATTCGAGGCAATCAAGGAGGCCAGCAAGGAGATTTTCAGGCAAAAAAACAAGCAAAAGTTGCTGGAAAATGGACAAAAATTGCAACTGCAAGAGGAAAGGGAGAATATTTAAGACAAACCATTAAACAGACACGTAAAACTGGACTGGATAGTTGCCGAACCGGTTTTGTTATTGTAAATAATATCTATAGTATATATGTACCTATTATCTGTGACCTTTTGACATTGGCAAGCATTCAATAAAGATTCGTTGACTTCACTTCTTTGTAGATTATTTAGCAAAAGCTCACAAACTACAAAATCTTCTTAATAATATATTTCAAATCATTCATAAAAAGTCATGGCGTACAAGTTGTGCAAAATGTATGCACATTGTGAAATTTATAAACAAAAATGTCAAACATTTACTAAACAAATGAACTGATTAGTTGTATCTCCTTCTTGCTAGGGGTAATCAGTAATGGTTCGGTGGGCTTCCATATCAATAGATTTCGTTTTGGCGATAAGAGGAATTAAGCATTTACCTGTTATCAACAAATAATGCACCTCTTTAACAAAATTTCATCCGTTTTTTGTCACTGACCTCAGCATATTTGATAAGAGTTCTTAACTCAACGAATTTGCAAGTCCAATACCGTTTCTATTTTTATAAATAGAATAAATTATTTATCAATATTTTTACATTATTAAAAATAAATTATTTTTCTTTATAATTGCTACATTTTACTGATAAGAAAAATAAAAAATGTATTTTTTTTCGTATATACCTGTTACAGTTTCAAACTTAAAGAATATTTTAAACACTTTTCATTGCACTTATTATTTCTTTACACTGTGTATTAGATTAGATTTAAACTTTTTTTATACCTACTCTTTTAGATTTTTAATTATTTTCTATACGTTTAAAGAGCACGGTTTTTATCACCCATTATAATTTACGCCATTTTGGGAATTCGTTTCGACAGACGCACTTTGACTCCGTGTTTGGGCATCAAGGCTATGCCATGGGTTTCGAATTCCAGCTCTCGCTTACTCATCACTTCCACGTTGAAGTTCTGCAGGATCTTGATAATGGCCAGCTTGGAATTCATGCGCCCCATTCGCTGGGCAATGCAAATTCTTGGACCTTCACCAAATGGCATAAATGCAGTGGGATTGTAATTGTGACTCTCCTCCGTGAAACGATTGGGATCGTAGGTTTCCGGATTCGGAAAGAACTCTTCATCCCGGTGAAGACCATATAGAGATATAACAATAGGAGTGCCTTTCGGGATGACGTGATTAGTTTCAGGCACGGTGTAGTCCTGAGTGCATTCGCGGTTCAACATGGGTAGACCAGGATACTTTCGAAGGGTTTCCTGGACGCACAACTCTAGGAACTCCATCTTATGGAGCGCGTCATAGGTAATCTTTCCATCGTTCTTGGCCAAAGTCTCGTCCACCTCCGCCTGCAGGCGTTTCAGGTGTTCAGGGTACTGGGCCAACTCGTAAATGGTAAAAGCTGCTGTTGACCCTGTTGTCTCCTGGCCAGCAATATAAAAAATAAAGGCCTGGGCGGTAATAGCCTCCAACGAAATGGCCTTGATATGACCTGGAAGAAAAAAGAATTTCACAATTGCAAAAGCTTTTCATACTTTGAAACTTTAATAACTGCTTACCTTCGGGGGATTTTTGAATGCTGAAACATTTCTCGTCATTCTCTTCTATTTTTCCAGTGTTTCTGAAATTCATTAGCAACTGGAGCATATCCTTTCGAACAATTCCGTGCTTTTCCCTGTGCTCAATAGTTTCCTTGACGATTTCCAGCATGGCGAGACCGACGGGGTTTTTGAGGCCCACTTTAAAAAGGAATTGCGCGATTCTATATTTTTTTAAAGATCTAAATAAATAAAACTGGAGAGTACAAAGAATTGAATTATTCTTACGAAGGCACCAGGAATATCATCATGCCAAAAAGTGCCGTAAACCGGTTATTCTTTCGAGCTATAGCAACCAAATTGTTGAATTTGTTATCCGGATGATCGAAACTGTTAACGTCCAATCCAAAAATTGTTGAGGCAATGATATCAACAGCGTAGTTTTGCATAACTTTTTTGAGGTCCACCTCCTGGGATCCCTCCTCCGGTAGAACCTTTTGAAGGTGAGAGACCATCTTATCGCCAATGTCTTCGGATGTGCTATACATGGCCTTTAGTTTTCCGGATGTAAAGCACGGCGACAACATATGGCGCATGGAACGCCAACTCTGACCTTGTAGCGAGAATAAATTGGCACTCAAGGGGTCATTCGTTTCATCCACATACACTCCGCGATCGTGAAAGCTGGCAAAGTCTTGGGTGAGCACACGGCGTACTAGAGCAGCGTCCCGGATCAACACACCCGGACGGAAGAGCAGGTAAATGCCGACCACCTTTTCCTTAGTCCTCAAGTACACATCGTGGATGGCCAACCCCATGCTCCTCTCCTGCCGCCACACAGAGTCCAGGCAACCGAACGGAATTCCGGACGGCTCATAGACTGGCATCCCGCGACGCTGCCAGTAATCATAGTGGTGCTTCAAGTAGAACCACGCCAATGTCAATAGCGAGGCGACCAATAATAGTATCGAAAACATATTGGAATTGCGGTTGAAACTTGCAGGTTTAAAATTGAACTGGCCCCAAAAAAGCTTGTCTTCCCTTTATATAGGAACTGGGGGGTTTCGTGTGGGCTTAGTTTGCTACTCTCTCTCTATATAGTTCTCTTTAGAACACTGATAAGCAATTCTGATAGCTGTCTCTTTGATCAACTCAACATTGGAATTGTGAAATAGGTGGAAGAGATTCAAAGCTTGTTTTTTGTTGAATGAAAGCAATCTTAAGCCGGTTTTTAAGGTTTGTTTTCATTCCTATTGTTTATTTTGGTTTTATATTTAAATATTTTCATCATAACTGGATTTGTATCAGTACGTAGATTAACTCCTTAGAGTTTCCCCATTTCCCTAGAAACCTTGTCCAGAATTTCGAACTAAGATAATTTTAATGCCAACAACCAAAATATATTTTAAACAGTATTCTGAAAGAAATTATAAATCTCTTATCTGAACAGTTCGCATAGTATGTCTATGCTCTATCGTTTTTGGGTTTCATTTTTACGCGCACACTAAAGCATGTGCTTCGTCATCTACGAGGACTGCCGTCCACAGCGATAATTTTTTATGGCACGTTAGGATTTCGTTTGGACAAGCGCACTTTGACTCCTCCTTTGGGTATCAGGGCTATGCCATGGGCTTCGTATTCCACCTCTCTTCTGCTCATAACTTCAACGTTGAAATGCTGCAGGATCTTGACGATGGCCAGTTTGGAGTTCATGCGCCCCATTCGCTGGGCGATACAAATCCTAGGACCCTCGCCAAATGGCATAAATGCGGTGGGACTGTAATTGTGACTCTCCTCCGTGAAGCGGTAAGGATCATATGTTTCCGGATTGGGGAAGAACTCTGCATCCCGATGTATGCCAAACAGAGATATAACAACAGGAGTGCCTTTCGGGATGACGTGATTAGTATCGGGCACATGGTAGTCCTGAGTACATTCGCGGTTCAACATGGGTAGACCAGGATATTTGCGAAGAGTCTCTTGAAAGCACAACTCCAAAAACTCCATTTTATGCAGCGCATCATAGGTAATCTTTCCATCGTTCTTGGCCAAAGTCTCGTCCACCTCCGCCTGAAGGCGCTTCAGGTGTTCAGGATACTGGGCCAACTCGTAAATGGTAAAAGCCGCTGCCGATCCAGTTGTCTCCTGGCCAGCAATATAGAAGATAAAGGCCTGGGCGGTGAGAGCCTCCAACGAAATGGCCTTGATATGACCTGGACGAAAAAAGAATTTCATAATTGCAGAAGCTTCTGATAAATAAACTTTTTAGTTCCTTTAAAGGAACTTACTTACCTTCGGGGGTTTTTTGAATGCTGAAACATTTCTCATCATTCTCTTCAATTTTTCCCGTGTTTCTAAAATTTATGAGCAACTGCATAAGATCCTTTCGAACGATGCCATGCTTCTCCCTGTGCTCAATAGTTTCCTTGACAATGTCCAGCATAGCTACAGCAATGGGATTTCTTAGGCCCAGTTTAAGCAGTAGTTTCGCCACACTATATTCGTTAAAAGGAAGAACCTAATATATTTATCTGTAAATCACAAGTAGTTGTTTTGAACTCACGGAGGAACCATGAAAATCATCACACCAAATATGGCGTTCATTCGGCTATGGTTACCAAATTGTTGAATTTGTTGTCCGGATGCTCGAAACTATTTACGTCCAATCCAAAAATTGTTGAGGCAATGATATCCACGGCAAAGTTTTGCATAATTTTTTTGAGGTCCACTTCCTGAGATCCTTTTTCGGGAAGAACCTTTTGAAGGTGAGAGACCATCTTATCGCCAATGTCTTCGGAAGTGCTGTACATGGCTTTCAGTTTTCCCGACGTGAAGCACGGCGACAACGTATGGCGCAAGGAACGCCAACTCTGACCTTGCAGAGAGAATAAATTGGCATTTAGGGGATCGTTCTTTTCATCCACATACACTCCGCGATCGTGAAAGCTGGCAAAGTCTTGTGTAAGCACTCGGCGCGCTAGAGCAGCATCTCGGATCAAAACACCCGGACGGAAGAGCAGGTAAATGCCCACCACCTTTTCCTTGGTCCTCAAGTACACATCGTGGATGGCCAAGCCCATGCTCCTCTCCTGCCGCCACACAGAGTCCAGGCAGCCGAATGGGATCCCGGACTGCTTATAGACTGGGAAGCTGCGTCGCTGCCAGTAATCATAGTGGTGCTTCAGGTAGAACCACGCTAACGTTGACAGTGATGCCACGACTAATAGTAGTGTAATCATATTGGAATTAAAAATGTAACTGATCTCCGAAAGGCATGTCATTCCCTTTTATAGGAACTTCTTTTGAGCGAATGTAAAATTTCGTTCTCTGACGACTTTGAAGTCTGATAACCGATTTAGATCCCTATCTATATAAAATAACATTGTGAAATACACACAGCTTATTGAATCTGCGTTTAGGAAATTCTCTTAAGATTTCTCTTAGTTCCGAAAGCTTATTATTAATTTAAAATAAAATTACAATATCGATTTTCTTCCAACGCAAAGAATTAAGAGAATGGGAACTGTTATATATTATATCATTTTTTAGCCTAAGTACTTCGCTCTTTATTAATATGAAATAGTTGGAAGCTTTCGCTAAGACTAAGAAAGATAGTAAGCTATGCAGTAGTAATATTAGTATTTACCACATTGATACTACATTGATAATAACCCACCCGGGAATCCATAAGTTATCATCAATTAAACAAAGATAAAAGGTTGGCGCTAATCAATTTTCTGTAAAAATAAAAAACTAAAAAAATTTTTGCCTAAACAATATTTATTTTATTTTTCATATATTTGCATATAAAATCCTTACAGATCCTAGTAATGATTAATGAGCTACCAGAATAATTTACGACTCGTTGAAAACTCTCCTTGATAAATGAACCTTGACTCCATTTTTAGGCATAAGGGTGATACCACTGCTATCAAATTCAAGCTCCTGTTTTTTTAATTCTCCGACGTTGAAGTTCTGCAGGATCTTGACGATGGCCAGCTTGGAGTTCATCCGTCCCATTCGCTGGGCGATGCATATCCTAGGACCCTCACCAAATGGCATAAATGCAGTGGGACTGTAATTGCGACTCTCCTCCGTGAACCGATAGGGATCGTAGGTTTCCGGATTAGGGAAGAACTCTGGATCACGGTGGATGCCATACAGGGATATAACAACAGGAGTGCCTTTCGGAATGACGTGATTCGATTCGGGCACAGGGTAGTCCTGAGTACATTCGCGGTTCATCATGGGTAGACCAGGATACTTGCGCAGGGTCTCCTGAAGGCACAACTCCAGGAATTCCATCTTCTGGAGGGAGTCATAGGAAATCCTGCCATCGTTCTTGGACAGAGTCTCATCTATTTCCGACTGCAGGCGTTTCAAGTGTTCGGGATACTGGGCCAGCTCGAAGATGGTAAAAGCCGCCGTTGCTGCAGTGGTCTCCTGTCCAGCAATGTAAAAGAAAAAGGACTGGGCTGTGATTGCCTCCAATGAAATAGCTTTGATTTGGCCTGTTGTTGGAAATATGATTAAATTAAATACCTTCTTATTCACTAAGGTCATTCACATTCAACCATTTCTCACCTTCGGGGGTTTTTTGAATGCTGAAACATTTCTCGTCATTCTCCTCTATTTTTCCCGTGTTCCTGAGGTTCATGAGCAACTGCAGCATATCCTTTCGAATAATTCCGTGCTTTTCCCTGTGCTCAATAGTTTCCTTGACGATTTCCAGCATGGCGAGACCGACTGGGTTTTTAAGCCCTATTCGGAACAGCATCTTGGCGACTCTATTCAAGTGAAATACAAATTAAGATACAGACTGGGGTCACAAGAACCTTTATACTTACGATGGCAGAAGGAACAACATCATGAAAAACATGGCACCAAATCGGTTCTTAGGTTGCGCTAGAGTTACCAAATTCCGGAATTTGTTGTTAGGATTCTCGAAACTGTTCACCTCCAATCCGAAGATGGTGGAGCCAATTATGTCGATGGCGTAGTTTTGCATGACTCTTTTTATGTCCACCTCGTGGAATTCTTGGACTGGCAGAACCTTTTGAAGGTGAGCCACCATCTTATCCCCAATGTCTTCGGACGTGCTGTACATGGCCTTTAGCTTTCCGGAAGTAAAGCACGGTGACAACATTTGTCGCATGGAGCGCCAGCTTTGACCTCGCAAGGAGAAGATATTGGAGTTCAGTGGGTTCCACTCCTCATCGACATATACTCCACGATCGTGAAAGCTTGCAAAATCTTGGGTAAGTACCCGGCGTGCCAGTGCAGCGTCGCGGATTAAGAGTCCCGGACGGAAAAAGAGATAAATACCCACCACTGGGTCCGTACTCTATAAATACACATCGTATATGGCCAGGCCCATGCTCTTCTCTTGACGCCACACAGTGTCCAAGCAACCGAATGGAATCCCGGAGTGCTTTTGAGCTGGAAACCCTTGACGTTCCCAGTAATCATAATGGTGCTTCAGGTAGAACCACGATAGTGTCAATAGCGAGGCTATCAATAAAAGAAATGGTAGCATATTTAACCGACAGACCGGAACTTAGTTCGTCAACAAACAGAAACCAACTAACTCTCCAAGACTTTGATTACCTTTATTAATAAATGTTTACTCTTTCTCTAGAGTGTTCTCTTATGTTTATGTTATGTTATGAGTCAGCCAAAACAAATTGTTTCGAAGATAGTTTAATCGATTCCCGTTTGTGTTGGTTTCAACCGGCATTGGGCAAGAGTTCTCTTTATTTTCCAAACAATACTATCCAGAAATCAAGTTTCAAATATTTATTATTAATCTGAGACCACTGTCTTGGTTGTTTCACTTAATACAAAACTTTATTTCATAATTTCAATAAGTAAAAAGTTCACTATACGACCTAGTTCTCTAATACGTTGATTAACAAAGAGCTTCTTGACGAAGCTACCCATAAATGATTGAAAATGTTTAACTTAATGGAGGATCACATAAGAAGTACGTAACTCCGTTTGAATTTAAACTTTAGGACTGTTAAAATACCCTATATAAAACTAATGAAAATGTTTCACAAATCAGTTTCTAATAAAGATTTAGGCACAGTCCAGCTTCTACAGATTTCTACAATATTCACCTTATGTATACTTTGTGCTGGGACCTTAGCAGTCTTTAGCATCGATGATCTCGAATTGCAGATCATACTGCTGATCGAATCCGATCAGACAGTCGGACATCAAATACAACGTGAGTTGGAGGCGCCCACGCCGCGGAGTTGCCTGAAAGGATATCCGATTGGTGGATCGCTTGCCGCGTATAGTGACCCGCTTCATAGCCAGGACTTCGTCATTGGCCTGGGATCCCAAGGTCAGGAACCAGGCTTCGTTCTTCGGCTTCGGATATTTGGGGCAGTGAACCGAATAGTTTTGGCCAGCAGATCGCCGTTGTCCAGCAACATTTAGGCGCTGAAGATCCACGACCAGGACATAGTCTTCGTTGGCGTGTAAAGGCATCCATTCACCTTTCCGGTCATTTTCTAGGGACAAGGGTCGCTTGGCATATTCCTGCTCCGCGTAGCGACCTTCCACGAAAATTTGCAATGCGATTTCAGGCAAGTCTTGAATTACCTGGAATACATATTTTGAGAATACCTGTACATAATATTCTGAAGGAAATCTTACCTTGTATATTTGCTCTATTTCGTGCTCCTCGAAAGCGTCCCTTAGTGGCTTGGCCAGTACGTCGTACTCCTTCCTGCACAGCTCCTTAACAACAGGAAGCGACAAGTAGTCGTAGCCTTCGTGGTCTATGTTTAGGAAAGCATCCAAGTTATCATCATTCACTCCTGGCAATGTAAGGAACTCGCTGGCGTCGAACCAGCGGGCCTGAATGACGCTCTGCATCAACTGCTGCACAACAAGGGTAGTGGATAGCCAGCCCCGTTCGGCTGTGTAGTCCACCATGGCCTGCATAACTCTCGTGGCGTTGTCCAGAGCTGATTTGGTGTCCGTGAGGTAATCTGAGTTTGGCAGCGAATGACGGGAAAAGTGCGCCTGCAGCAGGAGGAACGTCTTTGTGTATGGGGAATCCCAGCTAGCCGACGGCGGCCTGTAGCGGCTCGTCTCGGCCATTTGCTCGTTGTACTTGTCCTCATTGTGCCGCACCGGCTGCTGGTCAAACTCGTAGGAATCGGCAATGGCTAACAGAACCTCTTTGGTGCCCATTCCCGGTTGCAGATCCTCGAGGAAATGCTGCATAGTCCGGTACGATAGGTAGTAGTAGGAGCTGATTCGTCCCAGAAATGTTGGCACTAGGCACCCATCGCGCTCGACCACACAAGCCGCAGCCGAAAGATCGTACACCACCCGCTCCACGAGATTAGACATGAAGGCGTTTACATTTTCGGGTTCTATTCCTTCCAACTGATAGTAGGAAGGATTGCGGAGTAGTCTTCTGAAGAAGTACGTCCATGTAAGATAATCAAGAGCAGCCTGTTTGGTTTGAACAGTTCCGGCCACGATTTCGGCATTGATGTGTTCCGAGAGGACACCCAGTAGACTAGACTCCACTGGGAAGGGATCGTACAAGAACTTCTTGTAGAAGTTTTTCTTCTCGTCGTGCACCAGTACTACGGCGACACCTTCGTTGTCGAACTGTGGTCTTCCGGCTCTGCCCATCATCTGCAACACATCCGTGATTGGCATGTCCACGTACTTCTTCACCTTGCCATCAAAGTACTCAGTGCCCTTAATCACCACTAGATGGGCTGGTAGATTGACTCCCCAAGCCAAGGTAGAGGTAGCCACCAGTACCTGTATCTTGCGGTTAAGAAATAGTTCCTCCACGCATTTCCGGTCCTGCTCCTGCAAACCGGCGTGATGAAGTCCAATTCCGAAAGCCAAGCAGAACTTCAAGTTTTGGTCGCGGATGTTCTGCAATATGAGCTCCATTTCTTGTTCGTCAATGTGCAGGAACTGTTTAGGATTGGCGTCTCCAGCCACGAAGGTGATGAGGTCCAGGGCTGTGAGTCGCGTCTGCCGGCGGGAAGATACAAAAACGATGGTCGGTTCACAGGGAGAGTAAGTGCGTATCGCCTGGAAGGTGGGCCGATTCATGGTTGCCATCCGGGGGCAGTAGTGCTTGCCGGGGAAGCCGTTGATGTGAACCTGCAGAGGCACCGGTCGGACCGAGGGTTTAAAGTTATACAAGCCCATCTGGGTGATGCCTAACCAGTTGGCCAGATCTTGGGCATTGGCCAGAGCAGTCGAAAGTCCAACGATGCGAATGTTGCGGCCCGTATGAGAGCTTATGAAGTTGGTACGGGAGACAATCACCTCGATGACCGGTCCTCTGTCCTCGCCAAGGAGATGGATCTCGTCGATTACGATAAGGGATACATGCTGCACGTACTCTCGAGTTTGCCAGGATCGACTTATACCGTCCCATTTTTCCGGCGTGGTCACAATCAGTTGGGACTCCCGAATGGCCTGAATATCTGGAGTCACATCTCCGGTGAGTTCCACTACCTTGAGACCCAGAGAAGAGCGCTGGAAACGTTGCTCCCAGTCCGATATGCGTTCCTTTACCAACGCTTTAAGCGGAGCTATGTAAACCACTTTGGATTTGGGGTTTTGGTTGAGGGCCCTGAAGATGGCGATTTCGGCCACGATAGTCTTGCCACTGCCCGTCGGAGCACCCAGCAACACATTATTGTCCGTGTGGTACAGACAGTGGAAGATTTGTGTCTGGATGGGATTGAAGTGGGTGAATTTGTACATGGACTCATAGAGGGCGTTCTTCAGGCTGCTGACTGGTAGTGGCCGCAGGGGCAGTAGTTCCGTCAGCGGTGGATGATGCTCTGGCAGCACGAGGTGCTGGAACGACAGTGGAATGCAGGTGGTGCTGCCCAGCCAGCTATCGCTGCTTACGCGAATGTAGTACTGGGGCGGCAGGGGCTCCTTTAGCGGAATGGTCATCACAAGCTGCTGCGCCTGGCCGCTGAACACGACCTTCCGGCTCATCTGGAATAGTTCCGAGTGGTAGATGTAGTTCGATTCAGGATCCTCGATCCACAACCAAAAGCTTTGACTTGTTTTTCCATGCACCCGATCGTTCCACGTGAAGCTGGGCCAGATGTCCACTTTTATCCGCAGCACAGTACGGGTAATGGGCTGCAGACTCGCTTCCACCTCTAGCATGGGCAGCTCCTGGGCAGAGCGGATGACGAGATCCGCGTAGCGATCGCTACGCAACCATTCCTTCAACTCGCGCTGCTCCATGTCCCTTAGCCGATAGACACTTAACCCACGTCGTTCCAGCTTTTCAATTGTCTCGGCATTGATGGCGGGGAACTGCCGCAGGTGGCTATCGAAGTCCCACTGCCTCCGCTCGAACATTTTGCACAACTGCAGGAGGCGACCTGCCAGAACGGCATTATTCTGTCGCAACACAATGGAGAACAGGGCCCTGGTGATTCTGCCAATGTTCTGTGTTATGTAGGACATGTCAGAGCTGAGCGAGAAGGACTTCACGTATCCATTGGACAAGTATGTCTGGATGAGGATGTTGACCTAAAGAGAAGACTTGCCGTAGAATCTCTCATTCACAATTTGAATACAAGTTACAAGTTACCTTTCCGCAAATATTCTCGCTTCCTCCAAAGGGCTTTATCTTGCAGTAAGCGCTCCTCAGCTCATCCAATTCCTCCATCTCATCGTCCCGAACCTTCAGCTGCTGGAACTCTTGGGCCTGAGAAATCATGGCCAGTATTTCAGCTTCGTTCATAAAAGGCTTCATGAGCTCATTGAATATTTCCACGGTGTCGTATTTGATGTAGAAGTGCGAGGCAGTGCGTCCTAAGTCGGTAATATTCATGTCCATAGTGCGCTGGTTAAAACGCATCATACGAGCCTTGTCCAGGCTCATCGATGCCGACATGATGAGAGCTCGACGCCGGGCCTCCAATGTGGGGTCCTTCTGAAGCTCCGCGTACTCGATGCCATAGACGTGGGGATTGATGCGCATTCGTACGAACAAGTATCTACACAGAAAATATTTTCTTACTATTATTTCATTTGAAATATGACCAACTCACGTGTAGCTAAGCCACTCGATGGCTTCCTCCACATTGGAGATGGTGCCAAGACCGATCTCTGCATTAAGATTGTCAGCCAGGCACTGCACAAAATTGGATTCTATGGGGAACTGGTTGGTGAGCAGTGAAAGATAGTGATTCAGCTTATCGTAGCTGGTTATGATGGTGCCCACACCGCTCTTGTCGAACTGGGGGCGACCGGCGCGTCCAAAGATCTGCAACACGTCCAGAATTCCCAAGTCGATGAAGCTGCCGTGCTTGGCATCGTAGATATCCGTTCCACGGATAATAACCGCATGTGCTGGCAAGTTTACGCCCCAAGCCAGAGTGGCAGTGCAGACCAGCACCGAGATGTGGCCATCGACAAAATATTTTTCCACCATCTGGCGATCCGCTCGCAACATGCCTGCATGGTGCATGGCCAGGCCGAAGCTGAAGAGTTCCACCAGCTGCTTGTTTCTGCTCTTTTGAATCGATCTCGTGGCGAGACCGCGAGCATTAGAGTCCTGCGGCAGGAAGACAGCGCTGGTGTTGTTCTGCTGGGCCAGTTCGCGTATCACATTTGCAGTTCTCACAGTGGCGTTGCGGGCGTGAACGAACACCATCACTTGATGGCCCTGCTGCACCATTTCCAGACACTTTTGATAGCAGCACTGGTCCATGTCGGCGATTTGCTGAAGCGGCTTCACGGACTTAACACCTATGAAGTTTGTGTCCAATGGAACGGGTCGGAAACGCGAGTCGAAGTAGAACAGACCCTTCATAGGATTAACTCGCAAGAAGTGGGCCACGTCAATGTAGTTGGGCAGGGTGGCGGACAAACCCACGATGCGGATCATAGACTGTGATGATTCCACAAGCCTCAGGGTGCGGGCTACCAGGGCCTCTATCACTGGACCTCGATCTCCGTGCAGCAGATGCACTTCGTCAATAATCAGTAGCTTCACCAGGCTAATCAAGGCCACGTCTCCGCTACCTGAAAGGGTTCAAAATCGGTCAAATATTTGTGTAAATGATTGAAGCTAACCTTTTCGGGTGACCACATCCCATTTCTCCGGGGTGGTAACCAAAATCTGGGTGGCTGTCATCTCCGCTTTGGTCAACTGCATGTCGCCAGTAAGTTCTTTCACAACAATTTCCAAAGATTTCAGTCGTTTGGAGAAGTTTTCCACCATCTCGGCGGCCAGGGCCTTCATGGGGGCTATGTAGACAATCTTGAACTGATCCCGGTTGATTATTCCCTGCTCCAGGTGGCAACGAATGGTGTGTACGATGGTCAGCATAGCCACATTGGTTTTGCCAGCTCCAGTCGGTGCGCAGACAAGCATATTTTCGTTGCTGTGGTAGGCCACTGGGTAGACCACGGATTGAATTCGATTCAGCTCCTTGCAGTTGGCAAAGGCCAGTCGTCCAACGTCGTCCAGTTCCTCGATTTGAATGCGGTTGTTGCCGACGGTTAGTGGGGGCGGATCGCCCGCAGGGATCTTAACCTCCTCCCACTGCTTGTTGTCTATTCGCTGGGCTGTGTCTGGCAAGGTTATCCTGCTCCCGCCAATAAATCCGGCGTGTTGCTTGGCCGTCAGTTGGCTATCAAAGACGTAGGGATAGTGGATGGGCTGGCTATAAGCCGACTGTTTGTGCTCCGCCTTAACTGCCTTGGTTGTGAGGAGTAATGGCTCACGTTGGGCGGCTTCCAGAAGCTTTCGCTGGTGCTGCATACGTAACTGCTGAGTGGAAATAGCAACGGAACCTCCTTGATCGTCTGGGTCCTCCTCATCTCTTATACTCTTCATAATGCGCTGCAGTTTCTTTTCCTCGCGACGCTGCATCTTCCCCAGTTGCTTCTCCTGGGCAGACTGCACCACCACAGCACTGGCCACCGTGGGCCGTTTCTCCGCTCCGCCGGCATGGGCCGCCGACTGTGTGCGCTTCTGTTTCACCTCTTTGATGCGGCGCGATCTGGTTGCGTGCTGGTCCAGTTGTCGGGCAATTTTTTCCCGTTCCTGGAGCAGTTCAATCACCAGTTCAAAGTGGTCAAAGCCGAGCAGCTCCATTAGCTCATTCTGCAGCTCGTCGCTGCTGCGTTTGGAGCCCAGAATGTCACCCACCCGACTAAGTAGGTGCTCGTCGTCCAGTTTCTCAGCGATGCTTAGCAGGCTCTGAACTTCCTTGCTTAACTTGGCCTCATGGTCGGTACTTTTTTCCATCTCCGAGGCGGCTTTGGATTTGAGCTTCATGGAGAACTTAACTGAGCGGTTCTTTAGCGGAGGATCCGGGGAGAGATCGGTCAGCAGACTGATGTCCACCCGTTTTGTAGGGACTATCTTCACGTGAATATGAGCTCCCCAAAGAGGTCTGCTGCCCGGAGATTTTCGGTGTGCTTGTTGCCAGCGTTTCAGGTCCGCTCGCTCGTGATCCTCGAGAGCATCTCCGATAGCCATTACGCAGGCGTGGATTTGGGTCTTCTTGCGGTCGAAGGTATTGCCAAACATGCTGTGCAGCCGATTGGTGGTGGCGACCAGCACCACCCGCTGATCGAGCAGTAACCAGAAGATATACAGAGCCGCATGCTCTACCACCTGTGGCTGCTCCTCGTAACCCATGCACTCCTGAACCAAGTTACGCAGCTTCTGCAACTGAACCTTGGCGGCCGGCTGTTTCTCCGCGGGAATCTGTGCCAAAAGCTTGGCAATAGTTTGCTCCTCCTTGCTGCTGGAAACATATGGAAAGCCCTAATCAGTAGAATTTCATCACCGGTGAAATCTGTGCCACTTACTCTTGGGAGCTTGTCGTCGTGGCTGTCGGCTGGCATGTTTGAGCCTGTCGCAGGACATTGAATCGACGAGTCCTTGCCTCTAGCTCCGTTTTCGTGCGCAATGATGCACTTAATCGTGGCGGCTCCCACATATCGGTTATTCCAGTTGTTATTATTATTGTGCTCCGTAGTTCGCTGTGGAGTGTGCCTGACGCGTTGCTCTCAAACTTTAAGCTTATTTTCACCCTAACATCGACTGGTCACATTTTGACCGTTAAAAAATAAGCTTTGCCAGTGCTGCCACATTGTCGAAAAAAGCTTTGTGAAAAATTGAACCATGTAAATTATACATTAAGTAGAGGTAAAGTAAAGTATTTCACAGATTTTCAGATACTTCCATGCAAAAACTAATTTAAAAATTAGCATAAAAATGAGGATTTCTTTAATATTTCAGTTTTGCTAAAAAAATTTAAAAAATAATTTAAAGAAACGGTTTTATTTTGTTCACTTTTGAAATTTAAACATTCAGTTATTGTAAAAGACACTTTTAATCTCACAAAAAATCTTTAAAGGTTTCAGCTTATAAGAAATCTTTCTATATATTAAAGAAAATGTATTTTAAATCCGTTTTATATGCAAAACTTGACAAAGAACTTTTACAACCTGTGTCCAGCTGCTCTAATATCTAGAAGCCCACCCACGAAACCCCAAAATGGTCCCCTTTTAACTTGTTGCGTAAACTGCAGTTGTCAGTGTCCTGGATATATTTATTATGCCGTGCATGTCCACATACTTGCCGGAGAACTTTTGGCTATTCATCTGCCACATGCTTCATTGAGCACTTTGAATATCCTGGGCAGCCAAGTCAAAGGAACTGCGAAGGCGAAGAAGGGTATATAAAGATAACATCCTGTGACTCGGTCCTTTTAGTTTTGGCTTTTCTGGGACACGGGTCGGATCACACTTGGAAGCGCCTATGAGTGTCGGAAGTTCCTGAGCAGGATCCAAATCAACAAGAACGATGCATTGGCTGGCGCACTTCCATATCATCTGGCTATGTGAGTTGGTACTTTTGGAAGATTTGGATACAGACTATATCTCTAATGAATCTCTTAGGCATATGGTTACTGTGCCTTGCCAGTTCTAACGCCATTCCATGTGACTCATGTGGCAAGGAGTGCGCTAGTGCCTGCGGCACAAAGCACTTTCGGTAGGTATTTAATAATATGTATTCTTCATTATTGAACTCACAAAATCCGGTAACTTAGGACCTGCTGCTTTAATTATCTACGAAAACGCAGTGATCCAGATGCTTTGCGTCAAACTTCCGATCGCAGGCTCATAGACTTTATCCTGCTGCAAGGACGAGCTTTGTTTACGCAGGAACTAAGAGAAAAACACAGCAATGGCACCCTGATAGACCTCGGCTTACAGACATACTACGGCTAATGACCCTCCCCAATTTATACACTAATCCTTAACTCGACAATGGAACTGATTTTGACTCAAAAATACTCTTGTGGCAATGGCTAAGACGGTTGAAATGTTTGTAATGTTAATTTCAAAATAAAGGCGAAAACTTCTTTGGGACAATGAATTAATGGACTTTTGAGTTTCATCAAATATCCACAAAACAGGAGAGATGTTACTTTGATTTTGTATCAATTGCAGTTTTATTTTTACAATACATTTATTTTTTTTTACATTTTTTATTTGCCATCTTTTTTTTTGGTTTCCTTGAGTTGCAAAATAGTTGAGTCTGTGTAGATCTAGAGTTGTCAGTTCCCTACTGCTGCAGTCGTCGTCTCTGATGTGTTTAGGCCTGGGATTCGCTGATCTCGGCGGTGGCCTGGGTCCTCGAGTCTGAGCCAAAGTCGTCCTTGCCGCAGGCCAGGCAGGGCATCTTCTCCCGAAGCACCTGCTTGTACTTGGGATGGCTGTGAGGTTAAAATAATAGATATTAGAGACTTTCTATAGAAAGTTACAAATAATAAGAGAAAAAAATCTGGAGATAATCTAGGCCATTTTTCATTCTCAAGAAGTCAAGACTGCATAGTGATTATAAGTATACATATAGTTGCTTCAGAATATCTTTAGAATCTGACGTGTTTTCTCCAGAATTGCATCTTATTATTATTATTATTATTATTGCATATTATTATTTAGCTGCAGAGGTATTTTATATCAAAATGCGTCAAGATTGCAGTCTAATAAGTATATAACCTAGGGTCATATGCCCAGAGTAAAGAACAATATGTCTTGTAACCGATAATAAACTCTCAGCAATCTGAAAGATTTAAAGTACTTTGAAAGAGAAGTATTACCTCAAACCGTATACGATGGGGTTGCAAACGGCATTGGCCTTGGCAAAAACGGATCCGCAAATAGTGCTGAGGGGACTCAGGTGCATGGACTTGAAGATGCCCGCGTAGTTGATGATTGTATAGGGGGTCCAGGCGAAGAACCACAGGGATATGGTGGTCAGGGCCACCTTGGCCAGTTTGATCTCGATGGCCTTGCTCTTGTCGGCTTCACTGTTGCGCAGAGAAGCCACATTCATCTTCTTGGCCTGCTCCCGCATGGCCTTCTCGTGGGCAGCCACAGCCTAGATGGGAATGAATGAAACTTATAGCTCATCTGAGGCGGAATCATAGTCCACCAAAACTCACCTTCATGATGTGCCAGTAGGAGAAGATGATGGTCAGTAGCGGCGTGAGGTAGACCCACAGGGAGTAGACGATAATGTAGGAGCGATTCCACCAGTCCTTGGCGAAGTAATCAGTGCCGCAGGCGGTCATGTTTCCCTCGGGCACATAGCGATTCCAGCCGAAGAGTGGGAACAGTGCCCAGGCACCGCAGATAATCCAGACGACCAAGAGACGGATTACGGCCGCAGTGGCGGTCAGGGGCTTCCTGGCCATGCCCTTCACAATTACACAGTACCGGTCGTAGGCAATCAGGGTCATCGACCAGATGGAGACGCACCCGAAGAGCGAGCCAAACATGCCGTACAGCTCGCACAGGAACGGTCCCATGATCCAGGTGCCGTAGAATCCGTTTAGCACCACAGGCGGAAACATTGTGAACATCATCATGAAGTCGGAGAAGGCCAGGTTCACCACGAACATGTTGGAGGGCGTGCGCAGGCCCTTCGACGAGGTGAAGATGTACATCACAATGAAGTTGCCCGTCAGCGACATGGTGCCGAGAATGGCGATCACAAACCCGATGATCCCGAACCACATGGGCTCGAGCGGGGGCCACTGGTACCAGTAGGGATCCA
The DNA here is from genome assembly GCF_017639315.1 of Drosophila ananassae. NCBI lineage: Eukaryota > Metazoa > Arthropoda > Insecta > Diptera > Drosophilidae > Drosophila > Drosophila ananassae. The sequence goes on along the minus strand of NC_057927.1, from coordinate 12,976,304 downwards.
CCATGTGCATGATCTCGGCGGGCACACTCTCCGCCAGGCTGAGGTTGCTGCCATCGCGCATGTACGCATAGGTCGGGGGATTCAGGCTGATCATGATGCCGGATCACTGGGTGGACTTCGGTGGTGGCTTCGTCGTCTGTTATCGGGATGGTGCTGCGGCTGAACTACTCTCTGTCCATATTAGGCGCGGACTCGGCGCGAATGCCTGCGGCAAAAGACCGTCCATGTCTTTATATTGCCACTTGTGTCCAGCCCGTCTTAGACTAATTGCCCTAATCCAATTACATGGCACTTGGCCAATCCAAAGTTGGCGGATTCGAATTGGGCCCTCGATTGCCGCAATTTGCTGCGTCGGATTAGGCTCAAAGCGCGTCATTTCCGAGCCGTCTTAGCCACATTTCGGGCCGGAGGGGCAAGGTCAAGTTTGAGGCTAGCCCCCACCACCCAACACCCACCACTCATCAATTAGATTAAGACAAACGATTTCCCGCTTCTCCAAGTTCACGTTTTATTGTCACATAAGTGGGAAACTCGTCCTCAGGCATGCCAGTGGTAGCCCAGCTTGCGGGCTCCCCTCATCACGGTGGTCAGCTGGAACTCCAAGCTGCCGTAGGACTCCATCGACAGACCCTTGCACTTCAAGTTGTCCAGGAGCACCTTGGGATCTTTCAGTTCCGGCTCCCGGCGCAGCAACCAACTGGTTATGTCCGCCAGCATGCTCGGACACTTTGGCATGAGGATGGGGGTCTGCACTAGCTCCAAATTCTCGGCAGGACGGCGGCTGCCAAACACAGGTAAATGCACGTGGGCATAGCCAAGTAGGGTTTCCCGGCCCTGACTGCCGTTGCGTCCAAAAACGCTCACCAGGATTTGTGGCCCTGCGATGGGATTTCAGTTTACAAATATTATAAGTTACAAGAAAAATAATCCACGTTCTTCACCCACAGCCAAAGGGACTGGTGCTCTTGTAGGTCACTTCGATGGGCATGTTGAAGACTATCGGTTCGTTGAAGTGGCCACTTCGGTTGGTGGCCAACTGGGTGAGTCCGTGCTGGGGTCCGGAGGCCAGTTGCCAATCAGGTCCTGCCACCAGTTCATAGCGCAGGAAAACAAACTCCTTGTCCGGGCCCAGTGGAAAGGTGGCTGAGACTATTTGGCCCGTGATGCACACGCTGAAGTAGCTGGCAGTGGTTTTCGCGTCCATCGTGTTCGCCGCACATCTAGTTTGTTTGGGCGCCTTGGACTTTTTCCTGCCCCGTTTGGGCTTTTGTTTATGTTTTTCACGTGGCGGAGTGGGGTCCTGGTTGCCCGGGAGACTGATACCTTCGCTGGTGCTCATTGCGCCGCCTTTTGACTCTCTATTAGGGTGAGTTTTCGTAAAGTTGCTGGTATATTTTCCACCTGACAGTTGATTATGTCAAGGGTAAGTGTTGAAAAAGGTGGTTGAAGAACTATATTTTTCAAATTCTACGCTTCACTTTTTAGTAAAAAAAACCTAATAGATAAATTTAGAAAACGGAAAAGATTTTACAGAATTTTTTACTAAAACATTAATTTTTAATAGTTTTTCTTTCATGGGAATTTTTTTTTTATTATAAAAACATAATAGAAAACACTTAAAAATTATATAATCTTAGTAATGGCGTATCTAAAAAAATGCTTACACCTGAATAGCCTAGTATTTAATGTTGAAGCCAGCAATTCCTATTATTTATAGCTTCGAGCTGGATAGTATATGGCTTGTCTATATTTAATAATAGCCAAGTTAGAGCTACAACGGTAATTTCCTTGTCTTGTTGAATTAATTAATGAGCGTTAAATGCATGTTCATTAATAACATTAATGATGTCTTTGGTTACAATGGCCAGTTATTGTAAAATACTATATGCTGGACCCTTTGTCTAGGTAATTTAGTTAATGCCCATTCGGGGAACAAAGTGTTTTATTCACACACTTGTCAAGCCCCGGGCGTCTGGGCATGTCGACGCCAATGTAATTTAATATCATCTGACTTACATGGTCCATTTTGCATATGGAGCTTACATATCTGCACACGATTTATACGTGACAATTACAAGATAATTATTCATTTTTCTGGGCTGGCCGACAGTCTGGGCGTGTGCTGGATCGTGTGCTCAATAGGTCAATTGCGATCGAGGAGCACTTGGCACATAAATACTGACTCAAGAGGTTCCTCCGCCCCGTACGGCCGAGTAATTAATGTTGTAATGGACGTTTAGTAATTTATAGCTGACAACGGGGTATGCTGATAAATCATTGTAACAATTGCCGGCGCTACCGAAACGGGAAGTCGGGCCTCTCGATCTCCGGTGCCAATCCCCGCCAGAGTGAACCCTGCACCCACCATTCCGTATTCTGTATTATGCAATGAGAAACTGGTCAAGAGCCGAGGCGGAATTACCATACTGCCTAGTGTAATTAAAATGCGCCGCAAGTAATGCCAATGGTTCAAGGCGATCTCAGACAACTCAACTCCTGTTTCCCATCCCACGCGCATCTTGCACCTTCTCGAGATTCAGATGATCTTCGCACCACTCGGTTTGTCTTGTCATGGCAGCTGTGCCTCTGCCAGTGGGTCGAATTGTGGGGCGCTGAGTGGTGCAGCTGCTGGGCCAGCCAAATGGTATGCTGCAATCGTTGATCACCGATCGAGTGGTTTACATTTAAAGAAAAGTATGTTCAAAAGCTAGGCTTCCCTTTCGGGGAACCTAAAGATAATATAGATGTTTTGTATACCTTACTCTTGTTACAATCATAATAATATTACACAATTAAGTACTAGAATATACCATTATAACTATAATTTATTAGAATTATTTATTGCAGTGTAGCATTAACGCCATGTGCATTTTTTACGGAATAAGCCCCTTTTGGGGCACTCGAAACAAAAGCTTAGGCTTAGTCGCGAGTTAAAGCCATCCGACATCGGGCCATGCATCAGGCATTATGCCATAAGCCGTAAGCAGCTCAAGCCATTCTGCAGTGTAACCGGAGAGCGGCGACTTCGCGCTAAATCGACATAATTTTGGAAAATTCTTCTATTACCCGCAGAAGTCGGGGGCCACACAATGCCGGACTGACCATAGCCTGCATTCAATTACGTTTTTGGAATCAATGAACTGAAAAATTATTCAGAAAGAAATATGTATATATTTCATTCTTTTATTGAGCAGTTCTCCTTTTTGGTTTCAAGTTGGCTCGCCTTATATAAAACCGATTCATATCCATTGAGTGGCAAATGCAATTTTCAATTGAAGTCTTCGGCAGTGCAACACAAGGCGTTGCATTACTGAAAGTGGAGAGGCGTGTGCGCGAGTAAGTAACCGTCTGGATTTGTTTCTGGGACTGGCTAACCCAGGGCCGTCGCTCGAATGGGGGATCCCATCGAGCAGACCAGACTTCTAAGCACTATTTCGCTTGAATCTATGGGTCAAAAATCGCATTACCTCCAGCATTGGCGGAATATGTTATCCGAAGATTGTTTTATACTTGAATTGTGGCCGATCTTTCAACGGGCACTCAACTTTTATGGCCACAGAGCGGTGGTACTCTAAAAATGTTTTCAATTTCACTTCAATTCAAGTAGTTCCAACATGAATACATAAATAAATAAATTGCAAGCCCAGTCCGTGCGATCTGCACACCAGTGTCTTCGATGTGGCCGTCGATGTCCGTTTCAATACACAGTGATTAAATAATCACATCAATAAATGTACTGCAATTCGATTCAAAAAACAAATCCAAAAGTCTGCTGAGTAGCATAAAATTTAAGTTTAATAATTTATTATTAAGACGTAAATAAAATATAATATTCGTAAATTCCAGCAGTGTTTCATAAGATTATTTATGTATGTCTTCAATTTTTAGACCAAGAAGAAACATATGCTAGGTCCATTTTTAATTTAAAAATCTGGTCAAGGTGTTACTTTTAATTTCCAGTTATGATTTCTAGTTTAAATAAAAATATAACATTTAGTTTATTTGGATGGCTTTTTTCTCTCGGTGAGTCTATATATAAACCACTAGTAGTTTATATTTTGCGCAGTGCGTGGGCGTGGACCAGTCTCAGGGTCAACGCACCACCACCACCACCACCACCCCATGCCCCAGCCCCATTGCCCAAAAACCCATATAGATCAGCATCGCAGTCGCCATCTGTGTGCGCGCTGTCATAGTGGCTCTATGCTGTATTTGAATGGATGATATATGCCATACAGTTAAGTGAAATGTATCTTCGAGATACGCCAACTATGGGAGTATAACAAATTCTTCTTACGCATGTCTCTCGATTCCGATTCCGATTCCTGCCGCTGATTGACAGCGCAAGTAATTGAGTTTGATTTTTGCGAATTTCCAGAATTTAGACATCACCATCGCCGATCCCATTATGCCGACCATGCCACCGATGCCACCGATGCCACCGATGCCCCCGATGCTGGCGGGGTGATGGGTTCGGGGATCTCTAAAAAAAGGTTTCTGTTTAGTTAGCCCAAATATTTGATTCGATTTGATTGAGCAGCTGTCAGAGGAACTTAAAACCTGAGCGCTTAATAATTCCAGTGGCCTTTGGAATGGCTGTCTCGGAATGGCTTTCGCAAGCCTTCCATCATTCAATCAGGATCAATATTTATCAATTAAGCGTGTGTGGGTGAGCAGAAAGCCAAAAACTACAAAAAAAAAAAAAAAAAAATAGAAAAAGAAAAGAAATAAGAGTGAATGGAACTATGTGAGCAGACATTTACGTACAAACCTATGTATATAGATAAATGAAAACGCGCCGAAATTAAGGAACAACGCACGCACAAAGACTTTAAATATACAACTCGCACACTCTCTCAAAAAAGTTTGCGGCGGCCGGCCGGCCTAAGAGGGCTGCGCGTGTTGGACGCACGGACAGATAAACAGACAGTGCGTCTGATATCGATCATTGATCCATGGCCGATCGAGGGCCCTTCGCAACCTCTCGCCATCCCCTCCAAATTAATCCAACTGCAGCTTCCCCAAGCAGATTCTGTATCTGTATCCGAGGGATCTCTGAGGCAACTACTAGTGAATATAACGTGGTATTTCGACTACATTTACTGCCAAACAAAAAAGAAATAGATGGATGCTCGTGCTGTCTAATGATCTAAATGCGTTAATTATTAAGATGCGATGTGGATCTGGAAAGATACATACATAGATGGATAGATAGATAGATAGATAGATACATTGTGGCTGGCCTGTGGTCAGCATCAGTTGCTTCCACGTCTCGAGTGCGTTTGATCATTCACATCTGAAAGCAGCGGCAACTCTTTGAGAACTATTCCCTAATTCGGACAGCATGCTTCACTGACTACTAGTATCTAATAGATTAGCAAAGGATTTTTCAAATAAAATGATTGCTGGCACATGTATGTAAATATTCTTGAATCTTGGCCATAAATCAGTTGTGAAAGTTAAGGTGGTGTTTGCAAATGAATGCTTACACACCTTCCCCCCATAGGGTATTCATGGGGTCGGCGTAGCGCCTAATTTTATTTTGTATACACTTGCCTCTTGATTTTTATGGCTGTTTTGTAAGAGTTGTTGTTTTGGCTGCTGTTTAATGTTAGCTTCATTCGGCTGGCAGCTTGTTGTTGTTGATTACAAAACAAGCGTTGCATATTGCATAGTTTCTGTTGCAATGCAACGCCCCGATGATGTTCGTTCTTCCCGGAATCTCCTCCGGCCCCACATTAGCCGGAGGCGGGCATCCCATTCCACCCATTCTATTCGAACCAGGCGCGTATCTTTAAGAATTATTTTCAAATTTTTGCTTTTTTGTTGCCAGAAATGGATTTTTAATTTCCAACTATATTTTAATTTGGCAAACAAGCTCCCTCGTCTTTTAATTGATTAATTCTTATTGCTGCTTTTGATTAAAGAAAATATTTAGTATACAAGAGGGTCAATTGCTACATATGGTAATTTTGTGTGGAAGAGTTCTGGAGCGGTTCGTTACTATTTTTGTCCACTGACGCGATCCGTAGATTGATCTTGACCCACATTGGCCAATATCCAGCAGATGTCGCGAAATTTTATAGGCTTTCCAGTTGGATATTGTATAACAGGGAGCTTATGGTTTGACTTATTAATAGGATCAAAAAGATACAACTATTGGCTACATGTGTAAGGATCGGCTTTGTTTTATTAAAATTCATATCCTTAAATCAGAATCACCTACTGAGATGATAAATAAAAGAAAGAACACTCGAAAGTCTTCTCATGACGTTCGTCCCCTTAAGATGATTAGGACTCCCTTAGTGAATAAAAAATTAAGCCAATATTTGTGTATAGGGCTGACTTACTGATAAAAGATTTAACTACTCATGTTAGCTTTCCCAACTTGCTTGCCATAAACTTGAGTCATTTGACAAATCATTGGTCATTTCGTTCCAAAGTTACACAGAACCTTAATCAACTTGGCAAATTTCTTCCCGAATTATAAAGATAATGCCCTATATGGTATTATTATAATGAGTTTATCCGAATAATGTGGTTGCCAATGTATAGTGTATTCCAATGAATTCTGAAATTGAATTCCAATGAATTAAATAATTACTTCTGAATTAAAAGTTTTAATGTATTTTAAATTTATATTAGAAATAAGAATATGTATTAGAAATATGTAGTAGTCAATATAATTAAGAGTCATTTGTATTGATTATATTTTAATCAATAAAATAAGTATCTTTTAATGAGTAAGAAATTAGTCTATCCGTTTTCGAAATCAGACCACACGGCCTTGGAAAGATTGCCAAAAGATTGTTACTAGGCTAGCTTGAGATTTATCTTCCCAGAAAACCACTCTTCTATTTGGACCGCTGTCCAAATCTTATGCTATCTTATCTATGTACTTTTTCTAAAAAAAAAAAGGGAAAGTCATTTCAAGAAAGGTTAGAGAACCTCTTTATTACCAAATGAATAAAAGCTTGCAAAAAGGTTATTTAAGAGAGGGTGTTTTGGTCCGCTCTTTTAAGCCTCTCACACCGCGAGATTTCTTGGCTCTCGGCCGCTCTCTCTTCGTTTCTCGGCTATAATTCGGTTTGGATCGGATCAGATCGGCTGTTTGTATGTTGTTGCTGGTGTTGTTGGGGACTTCCTGGGGCACTCACATGGGGCACCGTCTTAGCCACGGGCTTAGGGACCAGAGATCAGGAAGACCAGATCTGAAGAATTGCACATCCCCATCCGTGGGGCCTGTATACACGCCATATCATATGTACATGTAGTATCTTCCGAAAAGAGAGATACTTTTTGTTTTTGCCGGGCATGCGAACGTTCATATTGTATATACTCATGAGCGTTTTTATGCTTATTCAGTCGCGAGTCGACTGTCGAGCGAGTTATAGCATTTGGATTGTTCTCTCAGGTTCGCTGTTTGTTTTTGCGCGCGGGGCACTTTTTTTTGGCAAATTTGACAACTTGCCGATGATAGTACGATATCAATCGCGATTCCGACTTCGATTAAGCTTAGATTACGTATCCGGCCCGTGGGTTTCAGTATTCTTTTGTTCCGAAAAGTTCGTGGCGCTGCGCGAGTGTTCTTGCTAACTCTGAGGCCAACCTTCGCAAACGCCAGAAGGCAAAAAGCCGAAACGTCGAAAACCGAAAAAGCCACAAAGCAGCCAGCAACGCTGCAGCCAGAAAAATCATCCAAAAAGAAAGCAAAGCCGACCCAGAATGCCAAAGGTGACTAAGTTAATGGTGCAGCGGCTCGAAAGTGATTGCATTCAGGGCGTTTTAACTAAAACGATGTGTGAAGTTTGAAACTGCTCAACGAACATTGGCGATATGCGGATATAAAATCCGAAATGATGTACAAAGCTCTTTAAGTAGTTGTATCTATGTAAATAGACTAGCGTAGGTTATCTCTCTAATCTCTGTAATCAGATGCTGCCTCGTTAGTTAATCCGTGAACGAGCCGTTATTTCATTTTTTTTCGTCGGGTGCGGTGCCCACGGCTACGGAACGGAACGGAACAGTACGATACTGTCGCATTTCAATTAAGAAAATAAGCAAAGAGCCAAAGAGCCAACACACAGATACACACGCACACGAACACGCACGCGCCTACGAATACAAACGTTGGAAATAAACGCACACGCACACGAATACTCATACGCGCAGAGTGGATTGTGAATCGATTTCGCGCGCATTTTTGCACGTGCCACCAGCGCCATCGCCATCGCCACCGGATAACAGATCAGTGACGATAGTGGTGGCACACAGACTTTTTAAATGGAACTTCCGGATCCGCTCGTCATGTCCCTGCCGCAGTCCCATCCCACACCGTCGGATGGCGCCACGGAGGCCAAGGAGGCATTATCCGAAACCGAAGCCGAGGCCGAGGGAGAACGACTGCTGGATCATTACTACCCTGCCCCCATCTCCAGTGCCACTGCCACATTGCGGTCGACGGCGTCCGGCCATAGCAATCTAACCAGCAGCACGATAGTCTGCGAATCCCCCGGGGCTGTCGGGGAGGCGGATGACTGCTACTTCGACGTCAGCGAGGATGGCAACGAATGCGGCCTACGGCCGGGGAACGACCTTGACGATACAGTGCTGCGGTACTCCCTCAAAGGCCAGCCCCCCGACCTCTACTCCCCCAAGAAGGAATTCATCTCAAAGGGTCGGCTGGTGGATAGACAGGTAGGTGTTTCCGTTTCGAGATTGGGCCACCTAGCCGCTGCCGGCCGCCTCGAATTTCGTGGCGTGATGTCCAGATCTCGGATTCGCGAGCATACTTTTGTTGTACAATATATTGTATATTTCATTTATTTTGGTTTTTTCGGTCGTTCAGTTTTCCTTTTTCGTTTTTTATTCTTTTTTTTTATTATTATTTATTTATTTATTTTTATGTTTTATCGAAATCGGCTGGCGAAGCGAAAACCAAATTCAAGTTAATTTATTGCATTGATTCCACATCGATGTGTCGAGTTCTTTCCTTTCTTTTATAATTTCGCTTGATTTGTCGATATTTTGGTGTGCTTGTCTCGTTTTTGTATGCCACATTGTTTCAGTCTATTTTACTTTGTTTTATTTTTATTTGTTTTATTTTTTGCCTCCCTTTTCGATTTTGATTAAATGCCGCGGCCCGCGGTCTTCGGGGAGACAAAGAAAGCGTCGTCGCTTTTGGACATCGCATTTGAATTCACACGCTTCACTGCACACCCGGCAACCGAAAAAGTCAACATAACGTCGATCCAAGCTCAATTTTGGCGAATTTCCGTCAGGGCAATTGAACCCAAAGCTACTCATTATCAACTGCAACTGAAATTGATATGCAGACGGGATCATAACAATATGTTACACTACCCATTAGGTTTCTTTGATCACCTCGTCGTGACTCACAGCCCTAGCATCATTTTCATGTATGTACGTCAGGATGGCTGTTTTCTGGCCCGCAGACTCTTGACATTTCCGCAATGAGCCTTTCTTATCATCTTCAGAGAACTCTTTCTGCATTAGATATGTGTTTGATATAAAAGAAAGAAAGATAACTCTAAAGGTGTTAGTTTACGGTAACTTTCGGGTTTTACCTGGCTTATTAGAGATAATGGATAAAAAAGATAAAATGATCTAATAGAAATTGGATGCACGGATGTATATTTATATAAATATTTATATCCGGTACTTGAAGAGTTCAATGGTTTAAGATACAATGACTGCAATCTTGTATCTTACTGGGACACCTGAGAGTACTTAATCTTTCTAGATTTAAGTGCTTTTGCTGGTATTTGAATCTATTTGTCAAAAAATGCGGAAAATGTCACTAATTTAGGAGGAATTTCAAGCTAATGATGCACTTTAAAGGGGTAGTGCAATTTTTACAAGCAGCCTGTTTGGGGGAACCGTTTTCACACCGCATATAATTAAGACTTTTACAAAAGCCAATGGACGGGACGTGACAACAACAAATAAAGAAACCAGCTAGAAACATGACATTGGGAGGAAGGGGGCTATTTGAATTTTATCAGCGTCCACCCAGGCGGGAAAACGTATGTTAAATTACGGAAAACAACACGCACCGAATGCGCATGGACGGAGTTCACGAGTAAATACATGCTGGATGCTCATTAGGAAGTCTATAAGCTCCGCTGATAACACAGTCCACTGGTGGCCATGTGTAATGTTCTAACCCCCTGGGATGGCATCACTGTTGGAATGGGAAGTCAATGAGTTTGCTGACAGCTGCCAATATAGGCTATATAGTATATGAGGCACGGCGCTCTAAAGTATTCGGGCACTACGGCGCATGAAAAACTGTGACATTTTTCAGTTTATTCTGGTATTCACAAATTTATTTGTGGCGCCTTGGATCTGTCGGGTCGTGAGATACTTTCTGTAAGTATTGTAAACTGTATTGTACAAGATGAAATTTGCACAATGTGTAGAATTTGAATATTTATTTATTTAATTTTTTATTTTTGGACTTTTGTTATTGTTTTGATTTTTATATTATTTTTTTTTTTGTTGGTGAGTCGTACGTCGTCGCCATGCGCGTGTTTCTTTGTCCCCTCCGGTTTTGGGTTATTTATTTTGTCTTCAATTTGAATACCCGGTACTTGGAGATTAGAAGGGTATATTAAATAGAGGAGAATTTTAAGAGTCCTGCTTGTCCGCCATTACATAATTACATGTAATGGCGGACACGCCAAACAAACAGTGACGAAAAGTATGCTATACAAATTTGTAAATGTGGAAAGGGTGGAGAAGATGTAGCGGGTATCATATAGTCGAGAGGTTCGACTTTCTGGAGGTTTTAATTTTTTTCCTCCACTTTAAATAAAAATGAAGACAACTTTTGGCGTTCATTGACATTAAAAATGAGAAAAGTAATGAAAAGGAAACGGTGGGCTCACAAATTTGAAATCGAACGTTTGTCAATGGCCCAAAGCTACGAAACCTGGCGAAAAATCCTCCTATATGTGTGGGTGTTGACGAATTGCTGGGGTGGTGGCGACTGCCAATTCCCTCCAAGAAACTGGATGATGTATCGCAGACCTGGCCTCGGAGACAGGCAGGTGACTACGTGTAATGATCATCAAATATTCTGCTCGGCTATCGCTGATGAAAACGATACAATACCAATCTGTATGGCCATTTGTATGCTAATTTTTAGGGCGTGCCCCGGCAGCCCTTCGCCTCGAACGGACGGGGTGACAAATAATTTGTCAGAATAATAATGCCTTCCAGTAAAGAGCCACAAAGGCAAGCGAAACAATAACCAAAAGCCACAAAATAATTTCAAGTAAAAAGCCAAGAAAAAAACGAAAATAATATTAAGTGTGATGCCGGGCGTGACTTTAGGGTGTTCACAGTATGTTGTTCGGAGTTGCTTTCAGAGTTCACAGTATTTTATTTGGAATTTAATTTATATATTTTTTTTTCGGCAAAAGATAGTTACGTGATCTGCATACAAGACCGAAGACCCGCATCCCCCGCCCTCCCTTGGCAAACCACCCACGTTCCCGAGAAACTCAAAGTCCCCAACTACTTATTTTCTAGCTTACAAAAACTGTCAAAATGATGAAAAAATGCTTATAAAAAAATGGAAATTATCTTCTGGAAATAGTCGAAACAGTTGTACTCTACTTAATGGAAATTTTTGGCAATAAATGTTCTTTAAATATAGAATCTATGTAAGTATATATGTACCAACTTATAGTGTTTAAAAATCTTGGATATTAAGAGAAGAGTATAAGAAAGATGTGATAGAGCCAGGCCTGACAAGTGATTGCTCATTTTAATTAATTCTTTTTTAATTTATCAGTCAAGATTAATGTGAAACATGTTCAATCTGGCTAGAAGTTGGTTTTCAAAACCAAAATCGGTATTGGCCTAGCCGGGGTTTTTGAGTTAATAATTTAAATATGGATTTAAGCGGCCTTTTTCAGCGGGGTATTAGCATAATTGGTGGCCAGTGTCCATCCCCGGCTTCCAAGCCAATCCACTCAAGGCGAAAACACCTTTAATAATTATCTATCCAATTTTTCTTCACGTTCATTCGATGTTTCAGTTTGTGTCTTTTCTGGTCGCAGGTCGTGAATGAAATTATTTGAATTTTTTTGGTAAATAAAAATTTGTTTAACTGCCTTGTTGGCTTACATCAAAAGCCAGAACCGCCCATCAAGCACAAGCTGGTTTCTATTCAACCTGATTGTCTTTGGGGCCTATCTCAACGCTTTATTCGGTGTTTAGTCTTCCCCATCAGAGCTATACATAGTAGGACAGATCGGAGACTGAGACGACGGAGTTGAGTTACCTGCCAGAGTGGCTATCTTAATGATTTTTTATTTATTTGCTGCCATTTGTTGTGAGCCGTCTTATCGCATTTGTGACCATTTCCAGCCAGAGCGTGTAACATAACTTTACATAAATCCATTATATTTTATTTTTAACGACACTCTTTTAATTATTTCGCCCTGGTGGCGGTGGCATCATCAACATCATCGATCCCATCTTCACGGTCAAGGCAGCAAAGGCTGGATCATCGCAGCATTATCGATACTGTCGCTTTGCATTTAAATTTTGGGGATCCAAGACGAGACGAGATAGAAGTCGAGTCGACGTCGAGACGAGACGAGACGTGAGTGTGGAGACTCTTTGGGGCGGTCTTTATTCATATGCTAAACTCCTCCGAATTCAGAAGTCAGAAGTGGTTTAGCTGGGCCGACGGGCTCGGCATTTATTTAAAAGCAATTTGAAAACCTTGGGGCACATCATCACTTTATCATTAAACGCGAATGGGTGCAGCAGCCTAAGCTGAACGCAGCCAGCAGTCTAAATACAAAAAGAAAAGGTTCCCTAATGGCATCGTTTTATTGCTTTATTCTTTTTCTGTTGATTTTTAATAATATTTCAACCAGGAGGACTGGAATATGTTTTGTTTAGGTCTTCCTTTGTTTCGATTCCTTGGAATTAGACGTGGCATTGCGGTTCTTGTGGCCGCGATCTATGCGGGGTGTTATTTATATTCTTATTGGGGTATAGCATGATTTATGGGACAAGTGATGTCGTTTTGATTACGCATCAAGTATACGCCCAGTGGGTCCCAGTTGCCTGTTAACAGTCGGTACCCTTGCATTTTCTGTCAGTTCGATGGAAAAATGGCAGAATTCCCATTCCGATTGCCATTCTTCTGGGAAGCCCAGTGCTCGATAGATACCTGAAATTTATAAATATAACGTATAATCGCATTATTGCCACACGCCCTCTGTTTCTTTTTGGTGAAATCGAATATTGGCGAATCAAATGCCAGCCTGAGGGCATTTGTTTAACGGTTTCGACAACTAAGCGGCAACTAGAAACAAAACAGATCACAATTTGCATACGAAATCAATTCGGAGTCATTAATAAATCGACCTGTTTTATTTATTATTTATTTACATTTCGCTCGTCGCTTTGGTCAAATATATTTCCGCATTAGAGCATCGTATCCGATTTGTTAGCGGCAATGGCCGGCAATAAATTTGTTGATTTGTTTGTAACGAGCAGATAAATCGTCTTGCCCCACCACGCCACAGCTTTTATTATCATTGATCCCTTCGGAAAATGATGTTATTGTTGAACCTTTAAAAATATACAGCACTGAGCTATAGCTTGGAAGCCACACAGCTGGATTTACTATCTGATTTGCTATTTTTTCCAGTAAACTTCACACGTGTTGGCATTTCACGATGAATTTAACATAGACCTAGGACCACACAAGTGTTCCCCTTAGATACAGGGCAGCAGATCATTCTGTGCCTCAACACCACGTCGAAAAACTTACACCTAACTTTGGCCCGATCAGCTGGTAGTTTATAGATAGATGTTAATTTGCAGTGACAGAATTGCACGTCACGCAAGCTCCATGTTTACCCAAATGTTTAGCAAAAGAAAAGCACACATGCTGCTTACACGGCGAATGAGTTCGAGGAGAAAAACATCAGCATTACTCTATATTATACACATCGGTCTATAACTTTTAAGATTGTACGAAGTATAATTTTTTAAATTAATTGCTTTAATTTCCCGATAATGTGACATAATAGCGATAAGAATATTGTTCTGTTCTGTGCACTTGAGGGTGATATATAAGAACTTGACATAAAATCTAAATATTTGGGGATGGCTTAAAGTTAGTATATGTCTAACACGCTTGCTGATATCCATGCTGTGGACTCTTAAAGTTATGGGGTATTAAACCTAATCCCAAGACATAAAATCCTCATATCTAATCGTGAATTTAGGTAGTTTTTAGGTGGCAAGCCTTATGAGTCAAATTCAAAGCGCACAGTATAACAACTATGCGTTTGTTTTTTTAAGTGGATTCTATATGTTGTGCCTACGATCGATTTGGCCTGCAAACGATCTGTGAAGCAATGCTAATTAATGCTGGTCCAGCTGATAGCAACAAGCCCGGTGCTCTTATCTGCGGTGCGGTGTCTCCCTGAACAGGGGCACGTTTTCAAGTCTGGCAGAGTGCTTTTTCAGCTCAGCTGTTCCGCTCGAACAAACAGACTTTTTGTTTCTTCTCATAATATTAAACCTAAATTAATAAAATTTTATTATGTGTTCTATTTCTGTCTGCTCTGCTCCCATGTGCCGAACTCTGATAATGACTCTTGATTACAATTCCCCAAAACCCTTTGGAGCGGTCCTACGTATGGAATTATTGCAATATTTGATTTTCTTGATTCATTTCATGGATCGCTTTCAATATTCGACTTTTAACACATTCTGAGTGAACTTGACGCGCTCCATTTATTATTTACGCAAGTGCACTTTCTCATATGTTGAAAAAAATACAATATATTTTTAACAAGCACATTTGTCGGCGTGCATATTTTCCATTTCAGTTTTTATATAAAAAATTTCAAATTTATAAATGAAACATGAAATTTTGTTTACGCAAGTACGAGCATGAGCCTCGAAATGCTCGATTCCCGATGCCAAAAATGGTCTTCGGCAATAGATTTGGCGGCAAGAGACTCCCACTTACCCTTTTTGGATTAGAATATGTAATCTGGGAATGTGTAATAGTTCCCATTACTTTGTATATATCAGCAGCAAACAAAGATTAAACATTAAAGCTACAGCAACCTTCCCCCATAAAGATAGTGTCAAAAGTACACAAAAACAATGTTAAGATATCACTAAAAAAAAAGTATAATAATAAATTATTTGAATATTTTTTCAAAGAAATAACAGTAATACTCCAGTGACAAAAAATCTCATCTTTCACACAAAATTTTGGTTTTGGCCCACTGTACTTTGCAGACAATTGCCACAAATTTTGGTAAAGCAGGCGTGTCAATTGCCGGACAATATAAACAAATTACTGTGTTCACCGACAACTTCACATAGAAAACTTGAAGCGTTTTTTATGCCGGCAGCAGCAGGCGCTTGGCGTTAGGCGTGAATTTTGTCAAAGGCGTTAGATGAGGGCCACAAATTCTGGGAGCTTGCAGTAGCAACGGCTAGATGGCGCCAGCCAAATGATTAGACTGAAAAATAGGTGGGAAATAAACATTTAAAGTACAATTAGGATTGTGATCGACGGTTTTGGGCGATACAAGTGTACAAGTACGAACGCATTTACCCGCTCCTCGCCTTGTTATTGTACAATTAGTTGTATTTATGCTGCTGCTTGTGCGGCGACGGCTGTCGCTGTCTGTCGTACAATAATTAAACGACCATTAGGCGTATTTAGCTCACCGCTCCGTAATGCCAGCCAGCCCGCCAGTCCACCAGCCAGCTCTGTACAGCAACGAAATTTGGGTCATTACCAAAGCAAGAAATCACCCCAAACAAAGGCACACACGTGCTGGCAGCCGATCGGATGTGTTTATTATGATTATGATTATGTTATTGGCCAGATCCGATGCCTGATGCTAGTAGGCTGTTGCCTGTCTGCCAATTGCAGTCCACAGTCCCCAGCCCACTTGGCGGCGCATCTGTTATCCATAAACATTGCGAAAGTCATAATTTAAAGCCCGATGGCCGCCAAATCAGCCGGATTAGCCAAGGTAATAGAAGGTGAAATTTATGGGCCAGAGTGATGCATTGCCAATATCACATTGAAGACCACCCACTATCCTTGATACCCCTTTGGGTATGCAATACTTTCATGGAAATAATAAAGAACTAAAGACCCCTACTACCGGGTATCTCATAGTCGTAGCCATCATCACCATTATTATTCTTTTTTTTTCAACATCAAGCCGTGCGTGAACAATTCTTGGCGTGGGAACTCCGTATCTCTCGCTTTTCGATTCACAATTTCGCGATCCCCCGGCCGTAGTTCTCAATGAACCTGGCCGCAAGCTGGTGTTGCTCTTTAGCGGCCCGAATCTATGATTTGCCCAGACCAGATTTAGGCCCCAGGGCGCCTGTTCGTGTTTATGGCCCCACTGACAACTAAACTCAATTATGGCCTAATGAAATCGGCAATTGGCAAAAAAAAGTTAAATAGAAATAAAAGACAGCCGGGCGGCAAATAATGAAAACTGCCAACGCCCCGCTAGAGCGCGGAGAAACAGAATTAATTATGGTTAACCGTAACAGTTTTTGTTTGTAAACCTGCCAGGCATGTGTCAAGGAAATTGGGTCAAATTGCTGGCCCAGGGCACCAGAATGCCAGTGAGTGTCCGCAAGAAACTAGTTTTGGGATTCGGATTCGGGGTTAGTGAAAAGACTATATGTCATGCAGAGAGACTATATGTCGCAGACACACACACACACACCACCTAGGCTAACCACCCACAAATGAACTCTTGTTCAATTTGCCATGCCGAGCGTGACAATTAAGTCGATCGGATCAGCCGATCGATCTGGCCATGCTAAGTAGATTGATGTTTGTGCGCGGAAAATTAGAATATCGGCAAGAACGTGGTAGCTGGAATGGGGGGTCATAAATACGAGCGGTTAATGAACGCCGTAAAACAGCAGACAATGCAAAACGATAAACAAATGTCAGGCAATAAAATAACCAACATTTGTATGGATAGTGCGACCCATTGATTTCGCAACCCAGATCGATCGCTGTTCGATCGATTGCTGGCTCGATCGATTGCTGGCTCGATACGATGTGGAAGTGGGGCTTGTGGGCTTGTGAGCTTGTGGCCTGTGGCCCCCAGCAGATGTGCGTTGTCAAGAGCTCTGCACATAGACCGTGCTGTGTGTGGCAGGCACACCTTTTGATTAACCGTGGCCACGCAGGCGCAAGCGCAGGTGGAGGAGCCAACTAGAGTCTAGTCGGTTGTGTCGCTGTGTCGAAACCGACGAAGCTCTACCCACTAAGAAAACATCGTCTCTGACTAAGTATGTGGGTCTTGTTTGCCCAACAAGATACAACGTACACATTCACCGCATTTTCAAGTACATCAACCTCGAGTGGCTCTCGTTAGGCATCCAAATAGAATACACTTGTGACTTACCTCCTCCAAACCGAAACCGAAACTGAAACTGAATAATTATTAATTTTCATAAATATTAAATCAAAACGAATAAAATGCCTTATTTGCTGCCCTCAAACAAAAGCCTTCGACTGCACTGGTTAGCCCACTTGCGGGCCATGCTACCAAATTGGTAGCAGAGACGAATCGATAGACAGATAAAAGTTTAAGTCGCTGTCGAAGTGGTCTCATTTGGCCCGAAACGATTCGCCAAATTTGCATGGAAAGCCCGAGTGGTCGCTCCTTTTTTGAACTAAACGTAGCTCAATTAAAATTAAAACAATAATTGCCATCGCCATTGTCGCCGGCTATCAAATCTAAGTCTGTGTCACCCATTAATAATACATTTTCGTAGAGTTTTTATTTTTAAACTTTTTGAAATCGTTTCCGCCTTGCTTTGGCCGAGGTCTCTGGGCTGTAAAAGCATCTTGTCTGTCTCCCGGAAGCTGTTAAGAACTTTTGCCCTTTTCGGTCGATTTACAAATCGGTTTTTTTTTGGGAGGAGGCGGGACGAGAGCCGTTTTTTACGCCACCCCCAAGGGTCCGTGAAGGAAAACATCTGTGCCCGCAAAATTGTACTTATCTAGAGTCTAGACTGAGCCAATTGGGTTTGGTTCTTGTAAACATGTCAATGTGAAAAATAAACTAATTGCCTGAGAAGATCCGACAGCTGCGGGAATCTGTATCTAAATCCATGTATATTTGGGATATGTTTGCGCCAAATTGGCGCTATATATAATGTATATATGTCGGTTCGGACGGCAAGGCTATATCCAAACTTTCATTATTT
The DNA here is from genome assembly GCF_017639315.1 of Drosophila ananassae. Classification (NCBI taxonomy): domain Eukaryota; kingdom Metazoa; phylum Arthropoda; class Insecta; order Diptera; family Drosophilidae; genus Drosophila; species Drosophila ananassae. The sequence goes on along the minus strand of NC_057927.1, from coordinate 12,958,025 downwards.
GAATGTCAAGTGCGAGATGGGATGCTAGGCGCTGACTATTTCAAAAGATGCTGCTAAAGTCAATGCGTATTACAGAGGGCGCTGAGAGGCATTAATTTTGATGGCGTCTAATTGTCAAAAATAAAAACGGCATTTTAATGGAGTCCCCAGATCTCGCCTCTCGCGCAGAATTGAATACCGAGAATTCTGTCATGTCATCAGCGCGCCTGTGGAGCTGTTAGATGATTCTTGTAAAATTCTCCGCTCACCCAGCACAGATATAGATACAAATAATAATAGCTATTTCAACACATTTTTGATGAGAACTGTCAAAAAAATTAAGAAATTCCAGCAGTACAGTGGCCATCAGCGCCATCGAAAGGCCGGCTCTCAGATCTTGTTGCTGGCCGCTTGCCTAGTTAATGAATATAATCTCTTTTGATGGATTGAACAGTCCCCAGTGCCCAGTCCCCATTCCGCAGTGTTCCAAGCCGACATCAGCCTAAAGCCAAGCCACCAATCCGGCCTAGCCAAGCTGGCCCAAAAACTGAAAACTGAAAACCGAAAAGCCAAAAACCCAAAGCCCCAAGCGTGGCTTTCAATGGCCAACTGACAACTGGCATCGCCTTGAACTTGGTCGGTTACTTGGGTATTTGTCGCTTTTTTACTTTTTGTTTGGCTTTCGGTTCAATTCATTGTCTTTGTGGGCTTTTTGTTTTTGCGGTGCGTAATAAAATAATATAAAAATGTATTAATTTTTAAGGTTTATATTTTGTTGAGATCACAATCGGCCCGCAATCAGATGCTTGTGAGAAATGTCTCAGTTTTTCACAGATGCCCGGAAGAATCCGATGTACCAGCATTCGCTTATAGATACTCTTATTGGACAGACAGCTTAGAGATACATTCGCCTATCAATTGAAAGGGATAAATCGGCTCAGACGTCTTATATATTTTGTATTAATTGGCTGGCTGATCGCCCCCGAATATCAACAATTAGCATTTAGGGGAGCTCAAATGATTCGGCAATGAGTGATGTGGACTTATCTGATCCTTTCTCTGGGCAAGCCAGCCAAGACGTTTGTTTTTCTCTCATTTGGACCTACAGTTCCGGTTCAAAGTTCTGGCTGAACTCTTCGAGCAGGGCACTTGCCAGTCTCAATTAACTTAGATCTTATCTGGTGCGATGGCTGGCCACCGCCACACTCTTTCTCAAGGAGTTCTGCCAAACCAGTTTCGCGCACAAGTAATCCCGGCTCCGGCTGCTTAACCTTCTCCTCCTCTCGAGCTTCGAGGTTCCCAAAAAACGAAGAACCAAAAACCTTGCTGGGAGCTGTCGGTTCGAATTTGCTTTTGTGGGCGCAAACGGAAATTTAATGATGCGTTAATAAGTACCCCCTACACCGGGACAGGGCCCTTCAAACCGAACAGAAAAAGGGTCTTAAATACCCCTTGCTCGTGTGAGATGTGTCTGCTCGACAAAGGCAAGAATGTCATGTATGGTTTGTTGTTAAAACTATCTTTCATGATTGCTCTTTTTGTTTTTGCATATTCAAAAGATACTCGACTTGAAGACTTAAAGGAAGGGCCGACGAAATGCCGTCCACCCGGCATGTGCTCGGCCTACCTATGTGGGGTATGCAAATACCATGGAAGTACCAGACTATAAATACCCACAGCAGAGGTTGAAAAAATAAGATACCTTAAGATTGTAATGTTGTAGTTTGAAGTACATTATATAGTTTTGTGAGAGGACTTATCATACTATATATTTCATGACCTGAAAAATCTTGCCTTGTAAGATCTTCTTTGTCATTAGGTATCCTTTCCTCCAACTGACCTATTCTTGTGACCTTTATTGTCCATATGCTGTACATGCTGAGCTAGCGAATTGTTAGATAGATTGAATGTTCTCATTAGTGTTTGTACAGTTGTTGTAATTAAGAGCGGCCGTTGTTTTCGGCCAGAAAGTTCTCCAATCAGACAATGAACACCATGGACCCCCCTAATATTAATAATTCAGGCCGTTTTTCATTAAACTGTAATCATATTTCATTAGAGAATTATATGTTGTTCAATTGCCCCAAAATGTTGCAGATGTTGCTGCAAAGCCCACAAGAACAGCCGAGAGTTTGACAGCAACATCGCCCTTCTCTGCCCCCCCAACCGGGCCCTGCCCTTCCTTGTGTCTTGTGTTTGGTTCATTGTGTGCCAATGTTGCTCTTGTCAGACCGATGTTGTTGCTGCTGCTGCTGCTGCTGCTGCTCGCTGAAGCAGCTGCGGCTAAAGCAAAACCAGCACTCGGCATCTGCGCCATCCGCCTGCCACCAGCACGGGCGTCAAGTGATCTTTCAGTCGCTCGCGTGACGCAGAGCCGATCATATTTGCTTGCTCCTCCTACGCGGACAAAGCCCAGCCACAGACTCGAATCACAGAATCGTATGCAAAGTGCAAGGACTCGACTTTAATACTTTATGGTTCTTTGCGGAGGAGGCTTGGCCGCTTAAACGTTTTACAAATTGCGCAGGCGCAGCCTGCATCGGTTCGGTTTAGTGACCCCGGGATCGCGAGTTCATTAGCTCCTTTTCCAGGGCGAGTTCGGTGTGCCAATGTGTGTTTCTCAGTGATAGTTTGCTATGCAGGCTGAGTGAAAACGAAATAAGAATGTATCGGAAAGTACTGAACAACAATGAGGGGGATTCATCCGCCCAAGGAGGCCACAAGAGCCACAAGACACCTCCACCCATGGCTGTCGTGGAGGTCGTTAAGGTACGCTATCTGCTTATTTCTGCCACGATTATAGCTGAAATTGTAAATCCGCCAGTGGCAGTGGCACTTTACGATTACTTTGCATGTATTTATATATTAGACCACTGTTGTCATAAATCGGTTTCTCTGTTGGGCTGGTTCTCAATTATTTTTTATGGTGGCCATTGGCCAAGTCAAGTTGCGACCCCAATCGGTGTGCCATAAAATAGCCTGCCACAATGTCTTAATATTTTGTGGGCTGTTAAAGTTGCTATAAAACGTATGCTCTCAAAGTGCGCAGCATAGAGTTATTGCCTTGTTTTCCAAATTCTTGTATCCAAAGTTTTTGCAATAATAAAAATACTTTAAGTGCCTAATTATGATTTGATATGCTGCTAATTAGGAAATCATAACAAACAAAGGAATATTTGGGAGCTTTTTTATTGGGGCCTTTGCCAATTTGTGGGTTTGGGATCTTCGCACTCAGATCATCGACTAAAGAATACCAACAAAAAATCACTGAAACACATCATAATCTGAGGTGCAATAATCAAATTGGCTAAAACTGTGCTGGTTGGGCAAGTTTAGCCATTAATTAAAAAACAAAAATATCTCTTTCTGACATTCTGAATTCATCCACCGAATCAGGAAACAATATCATAAATTAGTGATAATCAAAGTGCAAATTGCCAATGACTAACAAATACCAGAGAACCGTTTGCATAATAAACTGCATACTTCCTGGAGCTCCGAAGTAGAGTCAGTGGCCTAAAAATATCGAATAACATCAAAGCTTAAGTAAAAACCCAATACTTCTTTGAACAAATGGTTTATAATCGATTAGGAAGCTTGAAATAAAATAATATCAATAAGCAAAGTGAAAGTGAAAAATCTTCTAAAGAGACAAGTAAAAGTTTCTTGGAAGTATCAGCATCCATCAGTGTCACTCTTTCCAGGGATCAATATCATAAATTAGAGTTAATTTAAGAGCGAAGTCCAAATGACCAAGAAAAGCAAGAAAATCCATTTGCATAATAAATTGCATACTTCCTAGAACACAATGACAAAGTCAGTGGTCCGAAAATACCCCTTGAGATCAACGCTCCCACATGGCAAACGGATTTGAGACTTATAGCCTTATGTCACAAAGAGCGCGGGCGAGGCACGGGCCCATGTCATAGATTTTGGCAATTAGAGCCAAAAAAACAAAAACAATAAACAGAGCAGATAGATCCACCGACAAATTGGGATAAATTATTTCTTTAGACGGTCGTCTTCATCTTTAATAGATCCACTATTTAAACAAAAGGATTATGTTTAGAAATACTTGGTTTAATAAAAGCTTAAACTTTTGATCATATAAAGCTATGTTATCAGTTAAAATAAATTAATAATGAATAACTTTACCAATTATGTTTTGTTTTTGGGCGTAGAAGACGGCAATTTTGTAGAAATGTTCCTGGAATTTGACAGGGCGTTTCGCTTTTATTTGATCATAAATTCGCACAACCTAATGAACCACGACACTATCGAGGAGGCACTCCCTCACCGACTGACAGCTAGGTCGTGGATTATATCAAAGCACGTACTGCCATGATGTGCGTGTGTGGAGTGCTCGGAGAAGGCCGAAGGCACAAATCGGCTGGTTAGAAAATCGCCAAGAAAATTATAATGAAAATAGAAAGCATATAGAGTAGAGTGTTTTCTAAATTTATTTTCGAGAGAAAGATCTGAGGAATAGCGATGGGTGCGTGATTTTCTATATCGGCCGTTAGATGAAAATCGGAGAGAAAAGCTCTACAATTTTATTCCGAGAGATCCTCTCCCATATTCGCACCTTATATTCGAGTTAGAGAAAGCTGGCAAAATCCTATACCTGCTCCAACACGGGCACGGATACCGCAGTTTACGTTTGGTCTTGTTTATACTACGAATATCTTATGTTTTCAGTTTCAGAAAATGTTCCGTCAGTCTTGTTTCGAAATTCGGACAAATCTCCCGCCGAATGGGAACTGAGCAAAAATTAAAAATACCATAACTCGGATGGGATGAAACGAATTTGAAATAAGAAGTGTTCTTCGGATTGTGCAGCGGAAATGCAAAAATAATTTACGAATGCAAGCCATATAAAATTGCATAAGATTGATGTGTAAAATGTCATTTATTACTCGAAGTTCGCCGAAATAATTTTGATTCTTCTGTCCAAGTTTGTGTGCCTCGAAGCATAAGATATAGTGCGAAAAATTTGTCAGAGTCAAGATATTGACTCAGAGGTGAATATATTATTGGCTTTCCATCGTCCCGCGCTTCTATTTGCTGATGTAAATACTTCTTAAAGGACCTACCGCAAATAAAAATACTACATGGATCGCTGTGTAATTAAATTTGAATTTAAAACAGACTATGCTTATGGAAAAGTACTTAAATTTGAATCGAATTCCATAAATTTGGGTTAATCTACCACATGCTAAGGGGCAACACGGTTTAATGGCTTACACGCAGTGCCTGCCAACATTAATTGCAAATTCTTGAGTGTAAAATAAATTGATAAATATTTTGTATTTTGAATTTGGTGTTTTGTATCTAGCCGACTGGCGCAGAGAATCTATTTTAAATAGATATTTTACACGAGTGATCAGAATTGAATCGAAATTGAGGCAATGTTTATGCCAAACTTTCACACATTTCAGCGCCACTGCCGAAATAAAATGAAAATCGAAATACTATAAAATCGAGAATTAAGTAAACACGCCCTTTACTAAAAATAGTAGAACCAAGCGAATCTCTGGCTCCTGCTGTAGGATGTGGGCAGTCGAAAGTAAAAAAGGCCAAAAAACAATTTGTTCAATTTTTCTTGTTGCAATCTCTAAAAAGCGTCCGCGTAAGCAAACAAAACAGAAGAGAAATGTGCGTAAAGAAAATGTTGGGAAAATAAACAAAAAAGGGGCAAATTGTTCTAAAAAAAAATTTAGACAAATGATGAGTGAGAGAAGCTTTGAGGTTAGATTTATGGGAAAATAAAATTTCCAATGGGAACTGGTTGCCAAAAAAAAGTCTCTAAAAAATTGCACAGCATGGAAACGAGAGCAATCGAGGTCGCCAGTGCCGGTATCTTAAAATAGAAAAGTCAGTTTTTTGTTTTATTTAAATTTGCCATTTTTTATATTTACTTTTCATTTTTTTTTTTTTTTGCAATTTTTTTTAAAGACAGAAGCGTGTCAGAATTATGATGAACGTATTTGTTTCAAATGAACTCTTGTGTTCAGTGAATCGAACGTTTGTCGGCTGGGGAATAGTAATAAAAACTATGATATAATGTACTCGGAGAACAACAACGAGGAAACAATAAAAATTCCTAATTAATTTACCAAAAAGCCAAAAGAAGCCAAGCAAAAGCTTCTAAAAGTTTTATAAAAACAGAAACAGAACAAAAAGCGATTGCAATAAAAAAATGTGATATATGCAAGAAATAAACAAAATTTATAAAAATATACCAGCAATTTGACAATAAATATGGCAAATGAAAAGAAAAGAGCCAGCAGAAGCGGCAACACCAACAATGCCAATAAAATATGTATTAAATATGTAAAATAAAAATAAATACAGACAAGCACTAAAATAATAACTGTGGCACATGTGGGGGTCGACCGAGTGCCACTGTCTGGCCGAAAAGCGAAATGCGAGTCGGGAAATATTTTTTTTTGGGTTCTCTTGGATTTATTAGCTGCGACTAGACACATCTTACACATCAAGCTACACATGTATCCTCTTCGGGTGACATTTTTCTCTATGTGACTTTTGGAATTAGTAGAACAGCCGGCGCGAAATAAATAAATGTTTGGATACAAAAAATAGTATAGTATTTGGGAAGGTGAGGCTTAAATACCCTTAAGCACCCGATATGCTACTAAAAAGCTCAAAAAGTCTCAGATTATAAATCTCTAACTATGAACATTTTTTCTTAAGCAAAGAATTGAATTACCTCTTGGAAGAGTATAACAATATTTAGAAATAAAACTGAAAAAAAATCGAATCTAAACTGAGGGTGTTAATTTTTTGCAAACATTTTTGGACCGTAAATAAATAACAGAAAATGTGCTTATGAGCTCTCGGCAAAGTGGTGGGTGTTAAAATGATATAAATATGCATTAGCATAATGCATTAGTGGGCGATTAGGAAGCCGTGTACAGCCGGTCCATGCCGACTTGGTCATCACAATAGACTTCCCTGCATTGTCTCGGAAAACCGTTAATAGACACATCTAACTTGGTCGTGTTTTGTTGCGATGTCTATTGAGTGTCGACAACAAGGCATATGCAAAACAAAAGCGATCAACAAAAACGTGGAAAGAAACGAGTCGGAAGCAAAAAATTAATTCAGAAATAAAAGCAAAACAATATCACGTTGATAGTCTCATAACTCTCGTTAAACATTAATATAACATCTGTACGATTACTTGACCCGTACGTGTTCAAGTTTTTTTTCTCTTCCCCAGTCAGTGCTTTTTTTTTGCTTTTTAAAAGCATGCTTTTTATGGCCAGCAACCGCACGCATTTTGATTGCGCTTCCTTTGGCCAGCGAGTGTTGCTTCCGTTTACTGCAAGATCATTTATAAGCGAGCTGTAGATTCTCCCCCCTTTGGCAGGGCAATCAATTTTAATTATCGAACAAATTAATCAGTCGCAACTTTCGTATCATTAAGATTAATGATGTCGGTCAAGCCGGCAAGCTGGCAAGCTGGGTGGCGAAACCAACACCAAAGCCCAAGCCCCCAAACACCCAGACACCCAATATCGACACTCAATAGCAAAAAGCAATGGGCCTTATAAAGCCCAAGCCTATCGCGATTATTATACATACTTGTCTATGCAAATAGTTGAACTCGAACTTGAGTGTATCGCCAATGAGCAAAATAGACGAAAAGAAAAAAAACGAAAGTCAAAACCAGGCATGGGATCACAAGCGTACCAAATGAGCTGTGGCAAATGTGATTAGAGCGCCTATTAATTGGTCGCTTAATTAGAATTCCCAGTTGGGAACACGAGCATATAAACTGGGCTTTCCCCAAACCCTCGTTGTTCCCGTTCCAATCTTAATTCCCGAAATAACTCGAAATAATAAATAATGGTCGCGTTTTGAAAAGTGCACTGACCCGGCCGAAAATTTTGATATGCTCGGAGACATGCAGACATATAGAAATATTGCCCTGTGCAAATTGCTTATGTGGACAATATGCACTGGGGCCGGGGCTGATTCATGTGTCCCGTTGCCCAAATCAAATTCATAAGTGCAGCTTGAGGTCAGTGACGCGACTCAAGCGTCAACAACAAACCGTCAACGGGCCCTGACGTATCTGACAGATACAAAATGTGCCAGGCACCAAAAATAATGTCGGGACGGACGCAGTGCCATGGACTTGTAATGAATTATTTATGAAATGCAGATACAAACGCAAACCCATCTCGAAGGAAAGGATCCATGCACCCAAAGAAATACTAAGTTATGAAGAAGGTTTACTATCTTTTTTCGGGTGTGGCATTCTGCTAATGAGGCAGACAGACATACTCACATATGTTCATAAGAAATGAAATACGAGCACGAGCCTGAGTGTATGCTCATGCAAATTTTTAGCGATTAAAAAGCCATAACTTACAGTATCAACGCAAAGCGTTGAGGTTAATTGACAGACAGCCAGACAAACTGGCCCAGACAAAGACCCAGAGCACAGTGCTCTGAAATTAACGTTGCACAACATAAAGTACTGCAAAAAAATGAGAATAATTAAAATAAATGAAATCCCCCGAAGGTTTCTGTTTGGAAAGCTTTTCCGCATAGCTTGGAGACTCTAGATCGCTGGAGGAATGCAAGTGGAGCGAATTTCTTATTTGCCCGACACAGATCGAGATCATGTTCCTCGGATCTCACAGCGTCGTTTTGGCCATTAGCAGGAACCGTATTCTGATCGGACTTGAACTGCTGGCTGGCTGTTTCCCGGGAAGTGCTGTCCAGATCTTTTTTTCGCCTTGCCCTTTGAAATTCCCACAGATATGCTTAGTCAGGAGGAATGCGAAGGGATCCAGCATTCAAGACAGAAAGCCCTGTCCATCGATATGGCTACTAACTGGCATCCTCTCGTCAAGAAGAGAACAAGTTTGATATTTTTGAATTCCTCACATCTTTTTAATTCGATGATTGATGTGGCGCCATTTCTCATGAGAAAAATGCAATGGACCTCAGGTCTTCTTTGTCGTTTTTATTCAACCCGATGTGACTACGAACCGTGACAGTGACAGTGACAGTGACACTGACGAAGGCGCCCCCACTTTGTGGGGCTCTGACGGACGCATCTCCGGATGGATCGTGGCGGTATGATTGCCCCAACAGGCTTATCCCTTTGAGGTGGTCATGGTACATGGTGTTCCAATCAGTCAACAGATGATCCCATTGAATTCCAATAAAATTCTATGAAATTCCAGAACCGTTTTCAAACCGATTTGTTTTGTTTTGCAGCATAAGCGAGCAATGTTAATAATATGCGGAATGGGCATTCCATTCCTTGCGGCTCCCAGTTGGCTCTCGAAATTGTACATTGTACTTTGTGTGTACTTTGATCGCCTCCCACCAGGCCCCCATAATTCTCCCAGCTAGGTGAGCATATTAAATTAATGAATCTCACCTGAGGTGGTGTTTTCTTTTGCCGCCGAAAGTCTTAATTGCCCACAATCGAACATTTCCTCTCATAATTTGGTTATATTTTCCTGTTGCCTGCTGCCAGTTGGGTTGCCTGATGCCTCGTCAATGAGTCAGACCTTGGCCATTTACCTCTGAGTAACTCTGCGTTCTGGCATTCTGTTGGTCTGTGTGTGGCACAGGGAAAATCACATAAATGTCTGACTATTTTTATTTAATTACCGCCAAATATTTCACTCATCATAACCGATGGAGGTGTAAAAATAGATTTATATTATATACGTGCGTATTGCGGATTGAGTTATGAATTAAAATAGCCAGCTATTTAATGACTCAAAAGTCAGGGACGTGGGCCGATTCGATTAATGGATGTGCATCGCATAACCCAACCATTGTGTAATGCACGTCACGTGCTGCTATTGGGGGGTTGTGTTTATAGTACTCCTCCTCCAGCCGCTGTCAGAGCTCATTTATAGAAATGCAATTCATCAAATTACTGAGCTGGGGCTGGGGTTGGGGCCGGGGCTGGCATTTCTGATTAACTAGACTCTCAAGGCAGGGAAGACCCGCCAACATCCGACGTCCGACGTCCAATATATCCATTCATCCAATCAATCTAACGATCGGCCAGAGCGACAAGGATCCAGTCTGGCATTAGCCATGGCACAATTGAAATGTCAGGCCTGTTCGTAACTCAAATGCATAATCAGAGGCAATTAAGAGGCTGCACTCCCAATGTCCAGTCGTTCAAGAACAATTCCTTTGCTATTGTTCTTGAGCGGCGAACAAAGAAAGCAAACAACGGGCTCTGATCGTGGCACTTCAAGTTTACATTTCCTTTTACACACGATACTGCAAACAGCAAGCGGTAGACCTGTGCTGCTGTTTCAATTTTATTTACTCATCTGCTTGTTTCTTTGTGTTGTTTGTTTGTTTGTTTGCCGGCGAGAGCGAGCCAGACCCAGAGCCAGAGACAGAGACCGAGAGGATAATGATAACATATGGTCAGCCGGTAGATCGCCGGCCGGCCGGCAAACATCATACTCGCACAAGGTGATGATGCTTCTCGTCAAGGCAGCCCTGCCCCGTCATTGGGGCCTGCCCCTTGTTGCATACACAAGGGGGAGCTTTGAGTGCACCAGACATGGGTTATTTTTGTTTGTTTATTATTTTCAAATATTTATGAGACGCACTTTAGTGTCATTGACATTGTATGCCTTCGTTGTCGGATAAAAGACAAGGACGCTGACAGCATTGTCAGATTCCTGGGATTCGGATTCAGTTGTTCCGCGGATAAGATAGTGAAAACAAGTGAAATAAGATCGAGTCGCTGGGTAAAAAATTAACCACATACATTCCAAACTTTTTTTTACATTTCTCACATACCTGATGCCAATCGTTTTTTGTTTAGACTCGGCACTGCGATTATTTAACTTAATAGAGCTGTTGCGGCTGCTTTTTAATTTGCAACCTGAGCGAACCACATAAAAAATAAACAAAACAAATGAAATTGAAATTGTTGGCTTTTCGCTGCCCCGCCTCGCATACCCCATTCCGCATTCCGGATTTCGGCACTCCGGTTGCTAGGCCAATTAGCCCCGAGATCATCCCACCACATCGATTTTCGTTCAGTCGGGATATCCACACCTTGTTGGGCCATCTGGTCTCTGCCACCCACCGGTTGCCGTTGCGGCTTCTGGGAAGAGCCTGCCGCCTTGCCTTTGAAGTGGTGCCACCAGGTCGAGTAAATTTGCCTAATTTACAACGTTTTTAAAATCATTGCCCGCCGAATTTATAAAACGGTTGCACCGAGAATGAAACGGCTTTTAATTGACTCGTGATTGGGGCTCGAGTTTGGGAGGTGTGCCAGGTGCAGAGCCTGTTCCCGTTTCCAGTTCGTTATAGGTGTATATGGATATGGGCACCACCCAGCCCCGCAATCAACTTGAGCTGTCCAAATAAACACGCACACACTTTGTAAGCGTCGGAAAGCAAATAAATATTTGTAATTTATATGTTTCTGACTGGCGTGGGCAACACACCGCAGATACAATAAATAAACCGGGTGCGAGAATGTGTGCTCCGAGAATGCTTAAGGCTGAAAGGCACCACGAATGCGCTTCCAAGGCTTGAAACGCTTCAGGAAATGTGCACAGCAAGTTTCCAAGCCTCCTTAAAGACGTGTTTCGAAATTCAAAAATTAATTTTAATTTATTAAAAGCCGTACCCAAATTTATCAGTTAGTTACAAAGACCGATGCAGCGAGAGGCTTACAAAACAAAAATGCTTGAAGTTCGAGCAGCTCATATTGCTCATACGCAACGTGTGCCCATAGAGAAAAATTGGCCTGTCTACGCTTTTATGTATATTGCTCCAAAAGTGTGCCAAATAAATCAAATGCAAAGCCATTAAACTGTGTATTAAATTAAACCCATGTAAACAAACAAAACGCGCTTTAATCGAATGACAAAACCTCAGGTTGCGTTTTTATGGTTGCACTTAAAATTTTACGATCCAGCTGTGGCAAGTGCAGGCTGCTGCAAGGCAAGAGCCTTATGAGTCACCATCACTCGACACCCCAGCTTCCCACGTTCCACATTAATCACATCAAAGTCGTTGCATTTTAAATAAATAAATATTAAACAAGTTAAGGGAAGTAGAGTGTTTTAAGTTTTTTGTTTCTCTATTTTTTCTATACATTTTTTTTTCTTTTTGTTTGAATTTGATGAAACGAAAGCTAAACAATGTTGATTATTTTATAGTTTTGAAACGATCGAAATAAACGAATGTGTATATCATACGATTTCAAGGTTAAACACGCAATAATTAAATTGGCGAAAACTTTTTTTTACGGCCCAAGGGGCCGGGCTAGATGAAAATCTTCTTCGGCATGCTGCTCCGGGAGGAGATCAGACCATGCCCATGCCTATGCCCATGCCCGTGGCAGTAAACAAAACGCCACTCCACCATCTCTTCCACCTCCTCCTCCTGATCCTCCTTCCACTTTCCGAGCCCCAAAAGAAAATGTGGAATATCTCTGGTCTCTGGAGATCTCCAAGCACAGCACAGCACAGCACACATGGCAGACGCGGGCGGTGTCCAGCCAGCCAGTCAGGCGACCCTGCGACCAAACGAGCATATGTACATACGACCATTAGGCCAGACGGCTGGCGCTGCCGCTGGCGCTGGCATCTGAAGGCTGGAGGCCAAGTCCACATACGTATAATATTAGGCGTGTGCGAGACGACGACCGCCGTCCGCCGGCGATCGTTAAGCCAAATGGAAGCCCGGTCGATTTTGTCTAATGCATTTTGTAGCCCATTTTCAATTAAAAATTTCGTATGTACTTTTTTTTCTTGTTCATTTTTGGCCAAGGTTAATTGATTGAATTTGCGATGATGGCTTTCAATTGGGAATTTTGAAGTTATGAATGCACTTCAACCGACTGCAGTTAGTGCTGCTGCTGATTTCAATTAAGATACCCTTGCCACCGCCAACTGCAATTGCATTTTCATAGGCTTAGTTCGATTTTGATTTGTTCCATGAACTATATATAGTATGGTGGTGTGTACGAGTGTGCATATAGCGATGACGCGTGCTGTCATAGACACACATTTAGCGATGGCGCGTGGGTGCGTGGGGGATTCACCGGATGACCGCAGTCTCCCATTTGATTCGCAGATTCACACATTTTCCAGCGAAGATGCTTTTATGGCCGTGTTTTTGCTTCTGGCCTGTTTACAGGCCGGGGTGTTTGTTTTCGATTTGGTGTTTGCGATTTCGCGAAATTTCAAGGGCCATGCTGCACTGGGCATCCCCTTGTCAATTCCGAGGCGGGAAACTGCCTGCGGGAAAAACAATTCCGGGGAAATGCTTGGCTGAAAATTGAAAATATTTACAAATACTTGGGCGTCCTGAACAAACCAATTCAACGTAATTTCAGTGTTTGCAAACAATCTGTTTGGGATGAATGCATTCGACTTTTCAGAATGTTTGAATCGCGTGGAAAATTCTATAAAATTCTATCTATTTCCATTGAAAAATAATTTAGTCATCGGATAAACTGATCATTTGTTATTATTTACAAATTGCCGGGGAACTTATGTATTTCGAAAAAGGAAATGTAATTATTGTTATACTGTTTATGCTTTTTTTTTTTGCGCCAAAATGTTTTTCTAGCTAAGGCCGTTATCCATTTATGAATATAATAGCGCTTGGTTTTTGTTTGTGGCAGTCACGCATCGCGCATGCATAACGGCCCCAAAAAGCGCACGCCCATAAGGTCTGCAAGTTTATTTATTATTTACCAGCGGGCGCTGTAAACACACGCGCCCCAAATTCTACAAAGTGGAAAACTTTTCATGAAAATCGTTTTTGCACAAACCGGGCATACGGTATGGGGTTTGGGGGCATGCGGCATGCTGCATATAAGGTCAGAAACTGCCCGAATATGCAGATGAATTTAGGAAATCGATCGAACAACGTGTCGGAACTGAAAGATTCCTTTTCGATACGCGATCCCAAATATGTGGCTGCTAATTTGCTAATTTGCAGTTGTGGATTATTGGTCGATTATTTGCCATATTTAGCTTAGCGATAAGACCGGCGCAGGCGCGAATACCAATTAAAGCAAAGAGCATTGTGTATAGACGCATGGGCCGAAGGCGCCACTTTAGTCGAGGCACTGCAATTAAGTCATTAAATACAAATTAACAGCTAGCCAGTGCTATTGCCAGTGCTGGAGCTGGAACTGTGTAATTAGGCGAACGTTGCGCATACGCCGCGTTGTCTGACCGGCCAGACACCTCGTGGAGTCTTCGATTCGTGGAAGTTTCGTTTACACGACGGATCCAATTCCCGGCGGAGCTGTGGCAGGGGAGCTGAAACTGAAACTGTGAAGCTGTGAAGTCGGGCTGCGAGTCGGCCTTCAAACACCTCACGGCTCACGGGGACAGACTGAATGGCGACTCCGGGGCTGTGCAGACCTCAGACAGTGTGTCGACCAGTAAGCGTGTAGCCATTGGCATAAATTATGGCACTCGGCACAATATAAAGCAATCGACTGACACACAAATCGCTTGTTTGTTTCCATTCCCAGTCAAGTGTAAACAGGTTTTTGATGCCCAGAGATGCCTCTCTGCTCGTCAGTTTCTGTTTCTTGGGCTATTGTTGTTTGTATTTCGGTTTCTGTTTCGGTTTTGGCTGCGGCTGCGGTTGCGTCGGAGTCTGGGGCTTCTTTGGCTGCCGGCCCATCGAATTGGTCAATTAGTCAGAGCATAGCAACCACTTTGCCGTGATAATAAATTAGGCAGAGTGGAAATGAGCCATCCCGAAGAACAAGGCCCAGAAACCCTGAAGAAAGCACAGGCTACTTAGCCGGCAAACGGTTCGCTGATAAACAAAAATGAAAAGAAGGCACGCAGTGCATTTGCATATTCATAAGGCAGAAGGCAGATGGGGCTCGAAACAAGTTAATAAGCAGCTCTCCAAACGCATGCATAACTAACAAGTGAGAGATAAAGCCGAGATTGCCCGAATAGCTCTTTAATTAAGTACAAAAACAGAAAAAAAAAGAAAACAGTGATCCAGGGGGATATGGGGCTGGGGGGATGCCTCGGTATCTGTGGGGCATCGGCGGCATGCGCGATTTGCCTTGCAAATTGTGCACAGGCATTTAAGTTTGGGATAAAATTTACGATAAGCCTCACGCCAAGAAACAAAACCCGAACAGCAGTCCCCTGCTCTTTCCGCGGAATGTCGGCTCAGATAAAATCAATCCGGGGTATCTCGGGCCGTTCAGTGATAACCCGGGCAATAAATCACTTTCTTGATTAAGTCCGAGATCCATTGTTTGAATGATTTCGCAAATAGTCAAGTTTATTGAACCCTGGCAGTGTCAAAAAATTCATCCTCCGACATTCTTTTGACAAGAAATTAAACTTTTTGAAAGGTTTGCAAGAAGTACCACCAGACAGCCCTCAAAAGTAGGCAATACTGCGGGCAATTTCTAGACCTTGAAATTTCCAACAATAAACTAATTGTGTTTTTGTTATCTTCACTAAACGTTTCCGAGTGGCTCTATCAACTTTTTAACTATTAAAGAGACTTTTTATGGGTCTCAGGGCGGCGACATTAAACCTAATGAGATTTTTATGGCATACCGTTCTAAGCAATTTCTAAAAACAATTAAATTGTAACATTCGGTGGCGCTGCTAAAGGTCAATAGCAATTGAGAGATTCAAGGACGGTCTTTAGTGCTAGTTGCCCAAATTGAGGGATCATTCATAGCCTTTTCCATTTGCGGTTTCTAAATCTCATCATATACTGTTTGCCGGAAATGTGATCACCGATCTCACACCATGGTATCAGGCAACGGAATCACACGGCCCGCCGTTTTTCAGGCGACATTATGGCCAATGAGCATAACGAATGTGTCGGCGGCTGCAGAGTTCACAGAGCTGCCATAAAATTATGTAAAATAGCTCATCATTTAGCGGAATTAATTAGCTAATTTCGGTGGCCGGTGGGGGAATTTAATTTTAATTTATTTGCGCTGATGTATGAATTGTCTGAAACAATTTCGGCTGAGGTGCAAAACAAAGAGCTCTCACATAAATTTAAAAATTAGAGGCATTTAAATTTTTTCGTTTTCTGTTTTATTTTCTTCGTCAAGTACCTAATACTGGCGATTCTTTTTATTTTTGGTTTTGTTTTATCTCTTGAACACAAATTGCCGTTGGCACACTTTACACCTCAGTATTTACGAATTTATTTTCAACAAAAAAAAAAACGCGAAAAAATGCGCAAAAAAATTGGCGGTGCGAGGAAGTGTTTTCAACAGCTTCTCTTATTCTCGGACTGCACGGCCAAAGGCCATGCCGCACGCCAAACATATCGGAACCGATCCAATCGATACTATTTGAGTATCTTACAGGTGGTCAAGGTATCTGCATGCCGGGGGCAGGCAGTCCATCAATAATTCTTTCAAAAGTCAATCACTCAAATCAGCCCCCGCCACGATAGGAAGTTCGCTTGTTGGTTGGATGCTGTTGGGGGTTCGGCGGAACGTGCCCAATTACTTATCTGGCCTGCTTTCTAGCAGCCCATTAATTGAAATGCGAACACTCAAGGTGTGAGAGAATGCTGGAAAGCTAGGCCGTCTAGCCTGCCCAATCTCCATCTACCCTAGATAAACTATGCAGTGATCTAACCAGCTCTCTCCTTGATCTTTTTTCTTTTCCAGCACGTGCTGAAGAAGAGGTGTGAATGGTGGTTCTACAACAAGTGCCGCTACAAGATGTCCACCCACGGGCGGCAGCACGCCTGCCTATACTTCTGCATAGCTACCTTCGTCGTAGCCATGCTCCTCATCTATTTCGAAATTTTTAATATCCACAAGTCAGAAGATACGTTAGAGCTACCCAAAATGATAATCCGACCCACAGTGATGTCCTTACCGCCGCCTTCAGTGTCTGATCCAATGCTCATGCCAATCACCGATCAACCCAGATACTTTGAGAACGATACCCGATACGGAACGATAACGGAACACGGAGATGACTTCGAAGACTTTGGCGACGAGGACCCGGTTACCTTCGTGACCCCCATCAAGGTCTACAACTACAGTCTAAGCGAGGATGATCTTATTTACGAATCTAAGCGAAACAACGATATCAACAGCTTTCTGAAGGGTAAATTAAAGCACTATTTTCCATAGAAGTAGTTTCAGGGATAGACAGACAGATCCTAACAATAAATCCTTCTTCCGTTATTAGACCCTTCGGCGGCCTTCAGTATGACCGGTACGTTCCGGAGCAGGACCAACCAGATCTGGGACCCGCATCCGGAATATAACCTGAATGTTTTCGGCCACCTGCTGCATCTTGTGTTGCGACAGGAGGCTCCCTTTGTGGACAATAATACGATGCCTGAGATAAGGATCCTTAACAATCCCAACGATGGGATGGACGATGCCGAGCAGCTGGAACAGGAACTGGAGCAGGAGCAGGATCAGGAGCAGGGAATGAACTACGTAGACTGCCACTATGTGGGACACGTCGAGGGCGATCCCCACTCGAAGGTGGCAGTCTCTCTTTGCAACGGCATGGTAAGGCCAGCAAGTGGCTCGAACTGACCTTGGCAAAGCCATTTGCATCGCATTTACATTTCGCAAATTATGCTTATCAATATGCCGCCGAATATGACTACTAATAAGCGTTCCCCCTCTTCCCCACGCCCCCTCCTACGCCCCGGCAGACTGGTTATATCAAAACGAGTTTCGGGGCCCTGCTCATTGAGCCGGTGAACCGGACCAGCAGCGACGAGGTCTTGCACCGAGTTTGGCGGCGGTCGAAGCGCCACGCCAGACAGGCTGTCTCCAAGCTGGAGCTGGGCCTGGACGCCCTGGAGCGCCAGGCTATGGAGCAGACCGAGGCACGGAATCTCCTAGAGCCACGCCGCCTGACACGCAGGAAGCGGCACTATAACGACATGGACAGCCAGGTGTACACCCTGGAGGTTCTGATTGCAGTCGACTCCAGCATGGAGCGCTTTCACAAGGGCGACCTCACCTCCTACATCATGATCCTGCTGTCCATTGTATCCAGTATTTTCGAGGACGCCAGCATTGGAAACTCTATACGCATTTCGCTGGTCAACCTCATCATGTTGCCGAATAACAACGACCAGCGGCACAACTCCAGCAACGAAATGCTCAAGCACTTTTGCACTTTCATCAATCGGAAAGGCTACCACAGGGACACGGCCATGCTGATAACAAGGTAGGTCCAAGACATGGTCTTTTAGAATC
Organism: Drosophila ananassae; assembly: GCF_017639315.1. Lineage (NCBI taxonomy): Eukaryota > Metazoa > Arthropoda > Insecta > Diptera > Drosophilidae > Drosophila > Drosophila ananassae. The sequence continues at coordinate 12,939,799 of NC_057927.1, read as the reverse complement.
ATGAGTTTCCAATACTAAAGTATTCTGGAATCTCACAGAGAACCCATTTGCGGTGGCATTCCGGGCAAGGCCTGCCACATGCTGGGTCTGGCCGAACTGGGCACGGTTTGTAATCCCCGCTCCTGCTCCATTGTCCAGGACACAGGTCTGCCCGCCGCCTTCACCATGGCCCACGAACTGGGACACATGTAAGTGCTTTGGTTTTTTTATTTAGAAGTAATATATCGCTTATAATCGTCATCTCCACAGCTTAGGCATGCCCCACGACGATGACAGCCAGTGCGTCCCATATACCACAAGGCATTCCAACAACAAGCACATCATGTCCAAAGTCATGGGCATCCACATGCATCCCTGGTCCTGGTCCAAGTGCTCCCAGCACTTTGTCTCCGAGTTTCTTGAGTAAGTTTCCACCTTGCCAGCGATTCTTCAAAAGGTCTTCAACTAGGTCTTATTTGATTAGAAAATCGGACAAGTCCTGTCTGGACAACACACCGTCCACCTATATACCCAACAAGACGCGGCGGCTGCCTGGCGAGATCTACTCCCTAACCCACCAGTGCCAGTTGATTTTCGGCAACTCGAGTGCCTACTGCCCCAACGATGACGAGTGCCAGCGGCTGTGGTGCAACGGCGCGAACGTAAATCACATGGAGCAGTGCCGCTCCAGCAACCTGCCCTGGGCGGACGGCACCCCCTGCGGTTACAGTGATCACTGGTGCCTGAAGGGCCGATGTGTGCCGCGCCAGGGAAGCAACCAGCCAAAGGTGAGCGGTGGCTGGGGCCCCTGGTCGGCATTCACTTCCTGCAGCCTCCCCTGCGGCGGCGGAGTGCAGGAGTCCCACCGTGAGTGTGACAATCCCAAGCCTGACGGTGGCAAGTTTTGCGTTGGCAGCCGCAAGAAGTACCGTTCCTGCAACACACACGTCTGTCCGCCAGGACACCTGGATCCCCGCGAGCAACAGTGCATGGACATGAACGGGGTTAACATGAACATTCCGGGCATTGATCCCAACAACAGATGGCTTCCCAAGTACGAGAGTAAGTAGCATGGAGAGGTCCTTAGGATGCTCTCAGACATATAATATAATTTTCTTTCCGTCAACAGAGGAAAGTTCCAATCAGTGCAAGCTCTTCTGCCGCTTGGAGAACCGGCAGACGTACTTTAAGCTCCAAAACAAGGTAACCGATGGCACCTCCTGCACGGTGGACAGTCTGGACAAGTGTGTCAATGGCATTTGTAGGCCGGCAGGCTGCGACAACGAGCTCAACTCCATTGCCAAGCTGGGTAAGCGAGACCCGAAAAAACCCCCCCACATTTAATTACCTCGATTTCCGTTGAAACCTGCAGATAGATGTGGCGTTTGCGAGGGCCGGAATGAGACATGCGAAGAGGTAACCGGAAATCTGTACGTCTCCAATCTGCCGACCAATGCCCCGGGGGAGACTCTTCACTATGTGACGACAATACCAAAAGGTGTGTGCCCGCAACAACTAATCATTTGCATCAGACAACATAGATCAAAATCGTTAACACAACTAGCAATAATATATTCAAACGAAAACATTTCGATAATTAAACTTTTGGCTAATAATTTCATCAATGAATGCTAATGGTATCTGTTAATGCCTTTCGGGCTAAATTTGCGAATCGCTCACTTACGTGTGTACATTGTCAACGTGCTGTATGGGCACGGCCATGTTTGTAGCTCCAACTCGTGCTCGATCATTTTCCACTGAATGATCTCGGCGCCGGAACAGGCCACTCCAGGTGAATGCACCACCTCACGTACGCCCTGATTGTGCTATTTTTGATTCCGTTGGTAATCAGGCGACGGGCGCAGGTCATCTCAATTCGGAATCGCTTATAAATTAAATGCTATCGCTCGAAATCACCGGCAAAAGCAAAGCCAGATTCTGGCGCCACTGGCGATAATGTAAAGTCTAATCTTTAGTGGCATTACACACTCTCACATATAATAAATATTTATAAAAATAACTGCTTAATAGACCGAATTTTCATGTAATTATTTTCACCATGGAACCGGAAATAAAACTCATCCTAAGCTGAATATTTAGATACCCTCAGGGATATTTTTTTTTGCCTTATCGATAAGTTTTTATCGAAAACTTCTGGCCAGTAATTGTGTATTGCACCGCCACCGTGAATGGTTCATGCATGGAATTTGAATTTGAATTCAAATAATGAGCGTTTGCTTAACTTTTCATTTAGTTCTTTTTTTTATGTTTTTATGGAAAAACTTATTACTTGTTTTCGAACAATTTTGGTTTAAAGTAATACCTATTCGCCTAATACTTTAATCCTATTTTTTATAGAAACATTTAAAATTCTCTACATTTTTTCGCTTTAGGCGCTTCCAATATCGTCATCACCCAGCCTGAATACCCAGAACAGAATTTCATCGCCTTGAGCGATCAAAAGGGCAATAAGGGCCAAGATCTTCTTAACATCAAAAAGTTAAAGTCATTCCCGGTTAAAATTATTTATGCTGGTGTTACCTTCGATTACAACGGCTCCCACCGACCGGTGGAGCGAGTGAACACAACCTACTCATGGAAGCTGACCCGAGATCTAATAGTCCAGGTAATAGATACCCCGAAACATTCAGATCCTCAGGTTAACAGCTTGGTTTTGCAGATCGTCTCGTTTGGATTGAGTAAGGCGATGGACCCCAATGCACTGCTCATCACTTACACCTACACCATCGACAAGCCGACGATTCCCGAGGCGGAGGTGGAGATCTACAGGTGGGAGATGCAGGCGTGGAGCAACTGCGATTCCCTCTGCGATGGCAGAAAGTATCGTCAGCCGGCCTGCGTCAGCACTGTCCAGGGATTGAAGGTGGCCCCACAGTTTTGCGAAATGTTTGCCAAACCGAAGATGGAGCAACGACCCTGCAACACGGAATGCCGACTAGAGTAAGGATGTCCTTTCCACATTCCTTTGATAGTTTTCTTTAAATATTCTATTTTCTGTTCAGACTTAATGTGACGAGCATTTCGGAGTGCTCCGCCTCCTGTGGTGAGCAGGGTGTGCGCGAGAAGACCTTCAACTGCGTTCAGATATACCCCGATATTCGGCGTTCCAATATTGTGGATATGTCCTATTGTGAACTCAAGTTTGACATCAATCGCCACGAACAGTGCCGGGAGGGTTGCTGGCAGCTTTCGGAGTGGTCACAAGTAATTGAATATTCTAATTTAATGTTTAAACAAGTATTATTTCTAACTATTTTTAACCTTTTTTCAAATAGTGCTCCAAGTCCTGTGGCACTGGCTCCAAACAACGTGAGGTACACTGTGTTATGCACGACTCCCGGGTGAATGAGGATGTCTGCAATCCGCGGACGAAGCCGTCCATGGGCTCTCTGATAACCTTCTGCAACATGGATCCCTGTCCCAGCTACACTGAATCGCCGGTGAGTTATCGAGGAGAATACTCCTTTCAATCAGAACAGCTTAATTTCCCCGCTAAATTTTTAACCAGAATGCAGTGGCAGTTAATAACTGGGTTATTGGAGAGTGGGGCGAGTGCAGCGAGTGGTGCGAGAAGAAGCGTACTGTGAGCTGCGCGAATCCCTATGGCATTGGATGCGGAAACAGGAAACCAAAGGATGTGCGAAAGTGTTGTCACATTAAGTACACCAGCGAATGGAGTCAGGTGAGTGCCAAGCCAGTTTATTTCAGCCCACTTGAACTAATTAAATATTTTTTTTTTGGTCAATAGTGCTCTGTGCAGTGCGGCGAGGGCAAAAAGAGGAAATTACAACGCTGCACCCGGGTCTACAAACCGGATGTGCCTGGCACGCCCAAGCGGCGGGTTTACATCAACGACTCGTACTGCGTAAGCCGCAAGGTGAGACGACCCACCTTGCGCACCACCGCCAAGTCTTGCTACATTAACTGCAAGTGGATAGCCTCGGACTGGAGCCGTTGCCCCGCGGACTGCTCTGATGAGTACCAGACTCGCTACGTTCATTGCGAGTCCTCCCAGGGCAAGAGCCTGGAGGAAGGACACTGCGACGCCAAGAAACGGCCGAGCAAGCGTCGCATTTGTAACAACTGCGTGCGAAGGCAATCGAAGGTAGTCTCACAGGTGAGAGCACAACTTATATTTTATGATTTATGCACCTTATTCCTATATATCGAATTCTCTACAGTGCAACTGCGATGGCTACGAGAAGCGCAGGGACTTCTGCTACGACTCCCGCATGGTCCGCATTGGCTGCCCCACCCGCTCCAGGATCGAGAGGCACAGATGCTCACCGCCGCCAAGTTGCCGCAAACGCAGCGCCGTCCGGAGCATGAGCAGCATGACGAGCACCAACAGCATTAGCAGTAGTCCCAGTTCAAGGACCCAAAGGAGACCTCAGAGCTGTTCTCAGCTCAAGGAGATGCATGGCGTGTTCAAGGACGGAGAGTTCGAGCTGGAACTGCGATCCCGGATGGTGCGCATCTACTGCCACGATATGGCCAGTCGAACTCCCAAGGAGTACATTACGGTCGACCCGCAGGAGAACTATTCCATCTACTACGAGTACCGATCTAAGTTGACCAACAGCTGCCCGCCTGCGTCGCGGGCACATGAGTATTACAACGACCAGAACTCTGGTCGAACGCACTTTAGTAAATTGCGACTGAATATCACGGATCTTCGGGTTGTCGACAATGATTTCCAATTTGCCGAATCCCGGGGACTAGCTCAGAAACTGGGCTCGGCGGGGGACTGTTACAACCGTAATGGTCAGTGCCCGCAGGGAGATTTTTCCATCAATCTTGAGCGGACGGGATTCACGATGAGGCCAGGAACTCAGTGGAGCACGCATGGCCAGTATGCGGTAATGAAAAGGATAAGCGAGGTGGGTTTTATATCATTCTACTTATAATCGAAAAACCTTTTCATATTCGCATTCTATGTTTCAGTTTGAAACCACTGCCGTGTCTCGAAGAGCCTTCTGCGGTGGATATTGTGGTGGTTGCTACATTGCAACCAATTCTGGCCTGTACCTAGACGTATTGCCGGACATTCAAAGGTTAACCTTCCCAACGGTAATCGGGTCTACGTCCCGGGAAGGACAAAGGGGTTACCCTAACCAAGCATTACCAACTACAATCCGTCGACACGCCAGGGGCAGCAATCAGTACCGCCTAAACCACCAAACCATTTAAAGTCGCAACCACTGACGACAGTCACAAGTATTCTCGAATATTAGTTAGGATATGCATCCCTATACGATCCCTATATGATGGAGCTCGTTGTGAAGGAAATCTGAACAAAATCGATAAATGCAATAAGCATATAGACGGATGTAGAGGAATCGGTAACTCACGTGTACATATAATATTACGTCATTCGAAATTAGTAACCACTATTGCCATGTATTGTATTAAGAATTGTAAATACCAGAAGCAGGTTTTAGCTAATAATGTAGCGGATAAGATTGATTTTACCAAAATGCAATTCATAAGTCGGTGGTAGAAGTAGTGCCAGTCCGAAGAACCCGTCTTTACGCTTACGATTATCAGTGATGGGTATGACTCCCTCCTTTGGTATGAATTTTGTTCATTCTTTTCTTTAGGAGTATTCCGACCGAGTAGACCAAAATTATAAACTTAGCTTTCAACCATTCTAAGTATATACGAATTTTATTTTAATTTAAACTCTCCTCTACACTGGCGATTCCCAAAAAAGAGTTAAGAAAGCCGTCTTCGGATAATTCCGAAGTTTTGTACCCCTACAGATAATGTTCTTAAAGTGTAAAATATCCTACAATTCCCCCAACATCCTATATGGCAGTATCCATTTTAAACGAATTTGACCCGATCGTTATAGTGGTAGCTCCTGGATGTAGTCTTCCAATTTGTTACTATTGTAAGTCAGAATCATATTTTTAATGATTCTGACCTATAAGAGTCCTGTGGGGGTATGAAGAAACCAAACAATTGAAAAAAAAACTAGTGCAATGCCGGTCCGTACAATAGTTGTAATACATAAGCATCGTATTAGCTTTAAGTGAAAAGCATTAACCATAAATAGATATTCTATGTGAATGCGCTTCGTACGATAACTAAAACAAATACTCATACTACTTAGGTTACATCCACCCAAATGGCCCACTCCCACACCAAATTATATATCGAATTAACAATGCTGAACGAACATTTTCAATAAGAAACAGTCACTGCCACCCTTTGAATGTTCAATCTCCATCATATCCTCGCTGTATTTTCATTTTATAACCTAAGCCAACTTAAAAATGTTAACAAATAATATCGATTAAAGGAATTTAAAAGCTGTTTACCAAACAATTAGTCTTTCTTTAGTTCTCGACCTTTGGGGACTCTAGTTTGTTTAGTACACGATATGGATAATAGAAAAATTTATTTATTTAACGTATTTCATAGTTTTAATGGAAGATATATTTGGCTTTCAATTCACTGACTGGGGTTAAAAGCTCCTCATATACATTTGACATATGTGTGTGGGTCTGCCTCGTTAATGATTCTCACAACAAGATCTTTAAAGAATAAGAATCCACTGGACGACGGCCGATTAGATTGCAATGAAGGATGTGCTTTGCGTGAATCTGAGTTGGATGATAATTGTGCGATGGTTTCGCTGCTCTTTTTTTCTATCACTGGGCGAGCTGGCTTCTCTGGTGTTAATGAGCTCGATTCCTGTTTGGTTTCCGGTTGTTGCGGTTGATGCCTTTGAAGTACTTTCGCCCGGGGCGAAGGACTTAAAAGCACTTGCGGTGGACAATGCCGGGGCCGGACTCGTCGTACTCCTGCTTCGAGATCCACATCTGCTGGAAGGTGGACAACGAGGCCAGGATGGAGCCACCGATCCAGACGGAGTATTTACGCTCAGGTGGGGCAATGATCTTGATCTTGATGGTGGATGGAGCCAGGGCAGTGATTTCCTTCTGCATACGGTCAGCAATACCTAAGGTGGGTGTATAAAACAAATTTAAATACCGATGAGATACCTTGTGGGTTACTGCATCTCTTACCTGGGTACATGGTGGTACCACCGGACAGCACAGAGTTGGCGTACAGATCCTTGCGGATGTCCACGTCGCACTTCATGATCGAGTTGTAGACGGTCTCGTGGATGCCGCAGGACTCCATGCCCAAGAACGAGGGCTGGAACAGGGCCTCAGGGCAGCGGAAACGCTCGTTGCCAATGGTGATGACCTGGCCGTCGGGCAACTCGTAAGATTTCTCCAGGGAAGTAGAGGCGGCAGCGGTGGCCATCTCCTGCTCGAAGTCCAGGGCGACGTAGCACAGCTTCTCCTTGATGTCGCGCACAATCTCACGCTCGGCAGTGGTGGTGAAAGAGTAGCCGCGCTCGGTCAGGATCTTCATCAGGTAGTCGGTCAAATCGCGACCAGCCAGATCCAGACGGAGGATGGCGTGGGGCAGGGCAAAGCCTTCATAGATGGGCACGGTGTGGGAGACACCATCACCAGAGTCCAGCACAATACCGGTGGTACGACCGGAGGCGTACAGGGAGAGCACGGCCTGGATGGCAACATACATAGCCGGAGAGTTGAAGGTCTCGAACATGATTTGGGTCATCTTCTCGCGATTGGCCTTGGGGTTCAGGGGGGCCTCTGTCAATAATACTGGATGCTCCTCGGGGGCCACGCGCAGCTCATTGTAGAAGGTGTGATGCCAGATCTTCTCCATGTCATCCCAGTTGGTGATGATGCCGTGCTCGATGGGATACTTCAGCGTGAGGATACCACGCTTGCTCTGAGCCTCATCACCGACGTACGAATCCTTCTGACCCATACCCACCATCACACCCTGGTGGCGGGGGCGGCCCACGATCGAGGGGAAGACAGCACGGGGGGCGTCATCACCGGCGAAGCCGGCTTTGCACATGCCCGATCCGTTGTCGATAACTAATGCGCCCGCATCATCGTCACACATCTTGGCAGTTGTTTATCTGAAATATTAAATGGTGAACTTTTTATTTCCCTTCAAAATGCGGAACATGCATGGGAGGGGCTGTATGGCCCACTACGGAGGCTATATCTTCGCCACTACCTATCCGATTTTAAAGCGGAGTACCTTAATCGATTTGTGGATCGATTCTCTATCAATTTTTGTCAGAATCAAGGAACAAAATTTTTTTTCGATTTTTTGCCAAAATTTCTGGGGGTCCCCTTCAAAATGCGGAACATGCATGGGAGGGGCTATATGGCCTACTACGGAGGCTATATCTTCGCTACTACTTATCCGATTCTAGAGCGGAGTACCTTAATCGATTTGTGGATCGATTCTCTATGAATTTTCGTCAGAATCGAGGAACACAATTTTTTTTCGATTTTTTGTCAAAATTTCCGGGGTCCTCTTCAAAATGCGGAACATGCATGGGAGGGGCTATATGGCCCACTACGGAGGCTATATCTTCGCCACTACTTATCCGATTTTAAAGCGGAGTACCTTTATCGACTTATGGATCGTCAATATTTCTGGAGGTCCCCTTTCAAAATTTCTATTCATTTATTGTTTGTTCTATTATTACAGCTTAGAGGTTTTAGGTTTTTTAAAGATTTTGTTTGTAATTGTAACAAATACAATTAATATATTGACTAGTAAAATAACTTCCATTTCAAAATTTTTGATAATAGCTTCTACTTTGTTTTGAGTTGTTTAATGTAAGCGAATGCGACGAAAATTTCCTTTCCTTAAAACTTGAAACAACTACAAAATAGTTTTTAACAGACTATAGTCCGAACTAAAGATTAATCGTTTCACTTAATCACTTTATAAAACATTGGGTTAAAAATACCCAAGCGAATAGTTCATAGAACCCAAATAGATCTATTAGAATGCTGATCCGATTACGTTTCATTTAAAATAAGGCCTTGCCCTTTGGAAATATCACAATCAAAATTTAAAGAAATCCTTGTTCCACATGGTACAATGGCAGTGCCAGATATGCGTTAATCCTTGACTGCTACAACTTTCAGGTCACACTCACACACACCTTTTAGGTCAACGAAAGGATGTAATTTGAATAAATTCGCACGTTCGATTCTTGTTGACGGCTAGACTCAACAACAAATGGCACGCCGAGCGGTCTGTCCTGCCTTTATATTGGCTACTCTCCCAGAAGGCCAGAAGACGGTTCTACGTGGATTCTCAGAGCAAGAGCCGACCGAAAGTAGTGCGGGACAATCAACTCGAATCGGTCCATATAAGCCGTTTTCTTTATTTGATTCGGGGGATAGGGACACATTTTTTTGGTAGAATCTCTAAGATCTGGCATATGCGACATTGTCAAGGAGCTTTATTAAATAGACTAGGTCTTAAAAATTATAGTAAAATATTATTAAAAAATAACAATACTTATTCAAACTGTTTTTATTGATCAGCATTAAGACACTATTGTCGAATTCAAATCTTTAACAATAACCACGAGCCAAACTATTTTTCAACTCCTCCTTATATGACAATCTATTATTTAAACAAACTATTAATTTCTTGATAATTGTCATATTCAATTATTGATTATAGATTGTCCATATTACTTTAAAAATTATTAAAATTGAAAAATTATAAGTTAAAAAAAAGAAAAGAACAAAATTAGTTAAAAAAAAGCCATAAAGTTGGAAAAACTCGATTGTTTGCATGGTAGGGGGATCTTGCATAGAGAGAAACCAAAAAGCCAGATAAGAGAACCTGGCGAGTTTATCACTCTGCTTATGCAGATGTGCGTGAAAGTCAGAACATCGGCGGACATCGCATCGTCAATTAGTTCTCCCGAGTGGCCAATTAGCCCCCGTCGTCCCCTGTGGACACAGCGGACTCGCTCACTTCGCAGAGATCTCAGAAAATAGAAACGGACCTTAGAAGGATCGACGCAAAACAATTGGCATCCGCCGGGCATGGAATTTGGGGTATGGTGTTAAGGAGGGTAAGGGCCGGAGGATGGGTGCTGGGACATCGCAACAGGCACGCAGCGAGACGACACCAAAATAGACGTGCCAAGCAGAGCGGCAACTATAAATCAACATCAAGGTTGATTGAGATCTCCGCGCGCGGTGCTCGAGGAAGCATCTGCGGCATCCACGGCGCCGATGCAGTTGCTCCGAAGTTGCGAAATCGCCGTGCCAACCATTTATCAGAGCAATTAACCATAGGCAGCCACGCCGACAATGGCGCATCTTCTCTCAGTGCACTTGTATTTTCTCAATTGTATTCTATTTATCCTTTTAAGTCGATTTGATTCATTTTTGTTTTTCCTTTCGCTATTTTAAGCACCTTGCTTTACTAAATGCATTGCATGTGGTTGGGACGAAAATAATCGCTGATAGTTCGGAAGTGAATAAGTGGCATTCCCCAAGTTATTTTTTAATTATATCAATGCTTCGATATTTAGTGCAAGAGTATGTGTTAAACCAAAAATTAGTCAGTGTTTTGGTTTTATTTGGAGGCTTTCAAACTGTGATTTTTTCAAAAATTTTTAATCTATTTTCAAACATTTTCAAACTATTCAAAAACAAATGAAAAAATAAAAACCATCTTAGCATTTAAATAGTTTGATTGATTTAATGTTTTTTAATTATCAATTGCATACATTTCTAACAATTTTAAATTAGTTTTTAAAGAATATTTTTAAAATAAAGTTAATCTACATTTACATTTTTAAAAAGTAACAGTAGCGCCATCTCACGTTCATTTACATGACATAGTTCTCATTACATCCATCTATCCGAGACAGCAACCATCACTTTCAAGTGTGTAGCACACTTTTTAGGTCTCTGCTACTTAAAAATAAAATATATATGTATGTATGTACAGGTCTATTTATCATTTAAAACTCCAATATTAGTAATAAAACATTATTATTTTATTATATATAAATTAAAGCTATATCTTAAAGTTTACAATCTATTAGCTAGTCTTTTGTTAGGATGTAGTAACTATGAGTTGTAGTTAAGGTAAAAAAATCAAACACAACTATAAAAGAATTTAATAGAATACAATATTTAAAACACCAAAAATTTAAAATTTAATTTTAAAAATATATATATGATTGAAAATAATATGTATGATAGAATCTAAATGAAGTGTAAAGTTCAACCAAAAATTCAAAATGTATTTAATTTTCTTTAAATGTTTAAAATTTAAGTTTAAAGTTAATATTTATAGAAATATTTTTAAAAAGTCACAATTTGAGCCCCCATAGCTTGGTGAAGCACGTTTCCGCTGTCAGCCACCCAGGGAAAGAGCGTCCGCTTAGCGAAAGAAAGCCAAACGAAAGACTTAAGACCCGAACTCGAGCCCAAAACCCGATCCGATTCAATCCGTGGAACTGGAGGCAGAAGCAGAAGCAGAAGCAGAAGCAGAATGGGAAAAGCAAAAGCAAGCTGAGTTCGAAAAAGAAAGTGCAAGTGGACGCGGATGCTTAAGTATTCCGTGTGTGTGCTGTGTGTATTAGTTTTGATTTTTTATTTTTGTTCTTCGTAAATGTGTTGGTTTCACGGGCAAACAAACGGGCTTCGTTGAAGACTGAGCCCCGACCAAGACCAAGACCCAGACCCACAGTTAAAGCCATAGTCACAACTACAGGCGCAGCCACGTTCAAAGCCAAAACCTGAGCGTTGGCGATGACGACGACGAAGCCGGCAGAAGCTGGGGCTGCGACGGCGACTGCGCTGCTTGACCCACTTCCAAGCCCATACAATCAGAATGTTTCATGTTTCGATTTTATTATTTTATTTTCTGTTTCTCTTTTTTCTCGTATCTTTTTCGATTTACTGGTCAGCCACGGACGGACGCTTCAAGTGTGTGAGTAAGCTGGTGTGGAGTCGGTGTGAAGTTACTTTTTCTTTTCTTGCGGCGTTGCTGCTCTCATTGTTCATGCTGCTGTAGGCCTATGAAAGATACATGTATAGATACAAGAACAATTTATTTCGTGGCATGACTTTCGAAAAGAAGAAAAAATTGTTTTATATTTCACTCGACGGGCCGAGTGGCTAGGCCTGAGAAAAATCGTTCATTTGCGATCGTTCTTCTATGTACCTTGAATCCAGTTACTTTCAGATTCTTCGATCATTAAACAAGTATCTGAATATCATTCCTTAATAATAAAAAAGACCAAAACCAAAACCGAAAAAACATCTGCTGTCGGATTATGGCTTTATCTTATGGCTTTTACTGATGTTTCTGCGGTGTTGCTTCTGTGTTGCTGCTGCGTTGCTGCTGCTGCGTTGCTGCCGGCAGCATGACATAAACTTTCGATTGTCTGCCCGTCACATAACTGTTACTCGTCTTGTGCCCTCGTTGCTTCCCCACACACATCTCCACATCTCGACGTCTTCTGGCGTTCTTTTGGTAATTTCTTCGGCACTCACACCACCACAGACCGATTTGGTCTTTGGGCCTAAATGGGTAATTGGGTCAGGCCTGCTGGATGGCCGCTTTCGGGAAAACTTTTCAAACTCATTTCACTTAAAATTCTTTTTGGCTTATATATTGTATAGTCTTTCGCTTGCGGGCTCTTAGTCATGGAGTTCTTTACGAGGCTTTATGAAATTCGGAGATCTCTCCACCTCTCCTTTGGATTTCGGCTACGACTTTCATGGCTTATTCTTCGTCGTCGTTGGTTGGGTGCTGGGTGCTCTTAATGCGTTTGGCATCGTTTTTGGGTTCTGCCTCGCCTTCTTCGTCTTCTTTGCGCGTCTTGTTAATAATTTTATGTTAATTATTAAAAAGTGAAAATACGATTTTTGCTTTTAGGGTCTCATCTCTTGTCTCTCGTCTTTTGGCTGCATTAATCATTCGGCCGCGATACATCTTTTCTCCAGCGATTTCAGCTTTAAACGGTTCTGGCCCGGCTTAGATTTATATAACGAACCGGCTGACTAATTAAGTCTATTAGCTCTTCTATGAGGCTCTTGATGAATACCATCATATCACCATCGTTTGGCAATAAAAAATGCGTTTTCGTTTTCAGGAGAAACAAAAATATTCCGTTTCTCATTAGCATGTTAATACAAAAAATTGGGCCTATCAGATTGGTGGAAAGTCTTGGGACTTGCGACACCTGATTAGGTACGACTGCATGCCTAAACTTTAGGTTTTTAATGACTCTGCTAGGTGTTCTGTCTGAAGACTCGTGGTGCATGGCTTAAATGTATCTCCAAATGTAACAGTCGGTGGATTTTTCATGCAACTTTCACCCAAGTGAGTGTGATGGTTAAAGAATTACCATCAATCGCTTCGGAGTTCATCGATGGGCATGCCTGGGACCAGTAAATGGTGGAATTGTGCTCTAACTTCTTTTCAACATGAAAATTCAAAGTCTTTGGCAATTTTTCAAGCTTGAGAAAAAATCTCAAAAGAAAGGAAGAAGCTGAGAAAAGGTAGAATAAACACAGGCCTACCAGTAACAAACTACTGGGCAAACTGCGTGATTTTTTGTTTTTCTTCCACAATTTTTTTTTTCAATTTAAGTACAATAGGAAACACGGGGGAAATGTGTGCTTAGAGTGCTGCAGACATCTTCTACATTAGAAAGTTTTCTTCAACGAAACACAGCAACAACCAAAGCTACACGGCCGAGCATCCGTGGCAGCAACAACGAGAGTAAGACAAAAGAAACAACTGTGGCGAGTGCAGAGTCACCCCACCAGACACCAGCCACCACCCCCCTTGGAAGCAGCCGAAACATCGGGCAAGATACTTAAAATGGAGCCTGCTGAAAGGCAGCGCTTGCAACGCTCAGTGAGCATAGGTAGCACCAGTACCAGTACCAGTATCAGTACCCAGTGCCAGTGCCAGTGCCAGAGCCAGTACCAGTACCAGCAGTGAAAGATTTCCAAATGCAACTCACTGCACTGCAGCCTGCTAAGATGCTTAATTTCTGATTTGCTCACGGGGGGAGCTACTCTCCGTTTTATTTCTCAGTTCGACTAAGCGGCCGGGGGCCCATTAAAGTATAATTAAGAATCTAATGGAGTTTCACTCTCCTTGTGCGTAATTAGCCGTGCGGTTTATGCAAAGAAAAGTAAAAACTGAGGCAACAATAGAAAAGTAAGCGAAATAAAATTGCCTTTGCTGGCTGCTGCCTGGTGCCACCGACGCCGCAGTTACACCGAAACGAAGCCCAAAATGTGCGACAAGAAGCTGAAAAAACTTTAAATTATATAATTATAAAAAAAATCTTGACAAAAATAGACGAAAGTTGTAATTTGCAGCAGCAACAGAAACAGCAGCAGAAGCAGCAGAAAGAAAGAGGAGAGAGAAAAACTAAAACCCGATGCGGGCTAAGAAGCCAAAACTTCGACGGCGATGAAAGTTAAAGTTATAAAAGTTGCTTAGGAACGTACCGGAATCGAAACGACGATGGTCGGGCTGTAAATTGTAAATAATTAAGTGGTGCCTGTCTCTGTGTGAGAGTGGCTCCCAAGGCGAAACTCTTACTCAAAGAAACGCCAGCGCACATGGCGAACAAAGTGCGGACCAAAACAAAAGACTTCAACGAAGAACCAAACTTGAAACGAACGCTGCCCGGCAAGGTGGTGTGTGTGTGCTTAGTGTGTTTCTTTGTCATTGTATGTGTGTGTGTGTGAAGGGGGAGAGAAAGAAATGGTAAAAGCACTCGACAGAACCAACAACAGAGCTTCCAAGGCTTGTCAATGGTGTATCTGTGAGATACATAAACTTACCTGAATGTGCCCGTACGCCTGTGTTTGTGGTAAGCGAAAGCGTCGCTGCCGACGCCGAGAAACGAAATGGAATGGCATGAAATTTCTTAGCGATCTTTGAGGATAAGCGCTGGTTTCACTGCGCGCTGCCGCACAGACGTCTACCGTGGTTCGAGGCAGACGTTACGTTCCAACGTTCGGCGCGCAAGAATCGCCATCATCTTCAACTAAAGCGCCCCTCTTAGAAAGTCGCGCCTGCGTAGTGAACATCTTCCCAAAAAAGAAAAAAGACAAACAAAAATACCCACAAGACAAGCCAGACAAATAAAAACAAGTAATATCCCAAAAGTGCATCCAGTGCATCAGTGAATATATAGAGTGCATTCCTCATCATCATCATGCAACCAAAATACAATCAAAATGTTGACTTCTTGTGACTTTGCGGATACCATCTGAATCCCAGTCTCAGTTTCTGTTTCAGTTTCAGTCTCTCCCCTGCAAGACCTCTGACACGAAATTTTATTAACTGTCTGCATGTGTTCTCTGCATATCAAAAGGCAAAAGTGAAAGTGAGTTTTCGGTGCTTTTTGCGGGGCTCCGTGTCCGTGAGTGCCTCTTGAATGACAAATATTGATATGGTACAATGAAAACCAGGCAAAACGCAAAATAAGTGTTGAGAGAAACTATCAAAGCAGTACCATTGGCTTGTACGCCCGAATTGGATTACCAGACTCTACCAGCGATCAGCTAACAGGATATCAAGCGATATTGGAATACTATTAACTAACTATTGGATTTGGATATGGCTGCCAACGAGATTATGACTCCTACGGTCAATGCAAATTGTCAATACTCGACGAGATATTGTTGTAAGTCCCATTCTCATTTTCTCCATAGGATCTACGGGTCGTATACTTAATATAAGCATCATAGTTCTCTCTATAACCAAACTGGTTCTCGTAATTAGAGGAAAAGTAATCTCCGATCGCCTACACAGAAAAGGAGAAGGGGGATGCCCAGTCCACTGCAGAATGCCCAGCGAAAGCAACAAACAAACAAACTGTATGCATTTCGAGCAACCTGCGCAGCAAGAAAGAAATTTTCAAAACAAAAAGCAAAAGCAACTTTTTTATAGAAAGTTTCCCGGGGAAGGGGTGGCTGCCCCAAGTCGGGGCTCCGACTGGGATTCCGAGACGGAGTCAGAGTCGAAGTTGCAGCCAGCTTAGAGTGGAGTGAAGCGGAGTCACCCAAGCACTATGCGATGTGGCTTTTGTTGAGCATCGGCGGCGACTAGCGAAGTCGTTTCTTCTGCTTCTACTGCCGCTGCTGCTGCTGTTGCTGTTGCTGCTGCCGCCGCATGCCATGTATCTGTATCTGTAAATGTATCTGCGGTCGAGCAAGTATAGGTATAAGTATTTGTAGCTCTCTGCCGCTGGCTTGGAAGCTCGCTTCTGCCGCTTGTACGACACGAATATTAATAGGTGAAAGTTGTTGCTTCGTTTCTTCGTTTTTCTTTCTTACTGCTCGGCCGCTGCCTCGTCCGGCGTCGCTGCTGCTTCTGCTGATGCTGAAGCCACAACAACAACAATAAAGATCCCTTTTCGGGAGCAGAATTTATGTTTCCTTTGAGACGTTCATTAATTTCTCTTCATTGCTCTACTAAGTGAACTTGGTCTGTTGGCCAAATCTTCGGCTTCGGGTGAATGTTGTTGGTTGACTTTGGGTTTGGCCGAGCTGAGTCCTGTCATAAGTTGACCCAGTTTTGGTTTTTGCGTACTTTTCATTGCCATGCAAATGGATTTGGAGTGGGATCGCCAACTTGAAGCCCAAAGTATCCCATTCTCAACATGCATAGCCTTCAATGTGGCTTACAACTGGCTCGAATAACCAGCAAATCACGGTTGGCTCTTTATTATTGTCGTTTTGGCATTTTCATTTCCATTATAATTAAGCTGTTGCATAATCGACGTTTGTTTACTAACTCGGGTCTGGGCAGGTTCCCCCATTTCGAGTTCAATGTCCCAGCGATAGCGATTGCAACAGTTCCTGCCCCCCGACGCGTGTGGATCTCTCTCGAACTCTCGAGCTCCCCTCCCGAAACCGAAAGATTCGACATTGCGCATACGCCGTGTTTGCCTCAGAGCAGAAGCTCTAGGGCTGACTTGATTCCGTTTCGTTTTCTGTTTTGTTTATCAAATAGTTAGTTTCATAAATATTTGCTATTGCCAACACTTTGGCACGCGCAATTATTGAGAATGACGCATCGGGTTTACAAAACAAAAACTTAACAAAAAATCGATGCCAAATTCGACGCCGTTCAAGTATTGGACATAACAAGAAAATAGTTTAAATGTTGGCGTTGGCGAGCATAGTGTTGGAGTTGGAGCTGGAGTTGAATTGGGTGGAATGGAGTGGAGGTTGCTCAATAATACCGTTAGATGATAAACCGCTACAAATTATTTTACCCACCATATACAATCCAACAAACATCCATCCATACATTTCTCTAGCGCGGTTTCTGTTTCTGTTTCTGCTTTCTGTTTTCTATTTTCGTTTCGTATATGAAATTATGCAACTTGGCATAAGGTTGTCGGTTGTCCGCTCTATGCTCGTACCTTGTCATTCGACACAAAATGTTAGGAAAGTTACCAACAAGCCAGCCAGCCAACCATCTATCGAGCCATCTAACCATCCAAGTGAGCAACCTGCCGATGCCATCTTAAGCATCAGATCAAACGGCCCAATGTCATTAGCTACTTCTGCATATCTCGAAAGTGAAAACCTGCAGCCCAACACAGCAGATTATATCAGGGCCGATTTTCGAAATAAATGGCTCATTAGATAGCCCTCGTGCCCATGCTTTCTAACTTCGTTAAACCACAATGAACTTGCGTGAATTTTTCACATATTTTTCTTCATTTTTTTTCGGCATTTTCGGAATGGAACTAGCTTGCTTCCTAGTCCGACACGTATTACCCCATTATGCAATTGCTTATTAATTCTTTTATAATGTCTGCATTGTGGGCTAGTGCTTTCGACAGCCGGCCGTTTAATTGGCCATCCGACGTGAGGCTCGGCTGTAAAGCTTTAAATCCACGAACATTTAAATGAGATTAGCTGGAGGCAGATGTGGCTACGCAAAAAGTCGATTTACGCAATCGTGGAGAGAAATGCAGATCTCCAAGTGCCAGCCCCAGAGGCTCCTCAAAGATTCCAAATGATCCTCACACATTTCGCCCATTGGGGATGCAATTAATTTGAAATTACCAATGGAAACTGGCAAAGAATCACGCCCGCCATAGACATTATTGTTCGCCGCAAAAGAAAAGAAATATAAACGAACCATTTGTATTTCGCACGAACAGAAAAGCTGGCCAAAAAGGCACACACAAAAGAAATGCTTAATTTTATTTTTACATCCTCTATTCAATGGGGTTTTTGTTGGACTACCGCAACACTGAAGCCGCCTCTCTATTTCTTCGCAAACTCTTGTATATATGTACATAATGATATATATATCTTTTTTTCTTGAGCACTCCGGTTGGTTGCATATTTTGATTGTCGCTCCCAGCCAGCCCAGCCGCTGGTTTATTAGAACTTTCACTTTAGGTCCGCTTCAATTGGGCCTCGAGGGGAGCTCTTCACGCCGCAACCTGGCACCTTTTGCGGTTTCAGAGGTTTTTTTTATTTCTTTCTTTATTTTTTACGAATTGAATAATAGGTGGAAGAAGTGACCCAGAAAGTGAAGAGATGCTGAGCTATCCAATCAGTACCGATGAGTAATAGTAATACATGATAGTCGGTCGTCAGTGGGCTCTCAATAGAAAGTTACCAAACTAAGTTCGCATCGTTGCTAATGCCGATTGTCGGCTCTTGTATCTTAAACACAAAGTCATCAAATTTCGAGTGGATAATTGCAGTGGATGGGTGTTCGAGTGAGGGCGCAAAATTATCAAGAAATAGCAAACAAACAACCAACAAACACCAAAATAAATCATAAACAACATTTTGGCTTTCGTGTGGGGAAGGTTAAGTTTTTATGTAAGATGCCACAATTTAATTTGATTTTTATTTCTTATTTTTTGGATTTTTATTTTTTTGTCTTGAAGTTCGCCAACATTCAACAATGGTTTTAATAAATGATTTGTTGTTTGAATATGTTTCGGGTTTTTTCTTCGTTCCACCGTTTGAGGCTTTGTTTCAATATCTGGACTGACATATCGCCAGCACGTAATGCCGTGCGTGTGTGTGGGATATATACCTATACTATATGTTTTCTTGTTGGCTCTTACATTAACATTAGAGCTTTAGGTTTGCGGCGTTGCCGAAACCGCTGTCGCTGCCACTGGCACTGCCACTGCCGCTGCTGCTGCCGCTTCTGACAGCGCAAAGTGAAAGTTTTAAGAGCCAACATGCCAAGAGCCAAGAGCCCGGCTAAGCCGACGAATCGTGCGAACGCACCAAAAATCAGGTAGATATATCTTTTCATATACAGTTAGCTCTGGCAGCGATTGGCCAGCCTTGATAAGAATATTAATGCGGCTGGCAAAAGCGAAAGAAACCAAAAGTGATTTTCTTTGTGACATATTTGCTTGCTTCTCGCTTTCAAATGCTGCCTGCCACGCCCCTGCCACAGCCACACGACTCATTAGCAAGCCGTTAAATCATAGCGACTATTGGCTAGAAAAAGGCAAACATGCTAAGGCCAAATGTTTGCAGATTGGACTCTGTCAGAAATTACTCATACGCCGTGTGGCGCTTTCGAAAAAAATTAAAGAAAATATGCAGCACTTCAAGTGCAACGGGGGGTGGTGGGAGGAGAGAGCAGCGAATAATCTTTTGTAAAAGTTCATAAACCTTCTCGCAGACAATGAAAACTTTGCTAAAGCAAAGCATACAGACATACATGAAAAAGTTCAATAAAAAATTTCCCAAACCAGCAGTAGCAGCAGCAGCAGAAACAGAAAATGCAACAACAAAAGCGAGCGCATAAAAAATATTTTTTCCTAAATTACTTCTGACGATGTTGAGATGATAATGATAATTGCAATGATGATCGCCATGGCAATGATGATGTGGTTGGTCATGATTATATGTAGTGCGGAATTTCCACAGTTGGTTAGCGTACATTCAACTGCAACTGCAACTGCAGCAGAAACTGCAACAGCAACTGCCACTGCCACAGCAACAGTAACAGCAATTGCAAGAAAATGGGAAAAGCAGAAAGCACAAAGAGAAAAGCCCGCTGGCTAAAGAAAATTTCCCGCAACAAGTTGCTAGTTTGGCTGAGACTCTGCTCCATTCAGCCCCATCAGTTTCGGTTTATATCATCTGCGACAGAGGCACTGCAGCTTTCCAGCTTTTCCAGCTTATTAGCAACTCTGACTTTTGTCTTTGTCTTCGGTCTCTGGTCTTCAGTCTTCAGTATCTGGTCTCTGTTTGGCTTTGACTTTCTTCTAGGTTTTCGCTGGAAAATCATAACAAACCCGAGTGCCATTTTTTCTTTCTCCCAACACTGTTCGTTTGGCTAACTCTCCAGACTCATTTGTGCATCATTTGGGAGAAAGTAAAAGCCAAGAATTAACTGGCATTCGCCGTTGCCTGCCGCTTGCCGCCAGCCGCCTGGTCGATGACTTACACGGGGCGTATGCGCATTATCGCCGCTGGTCGTTGGAGAAAATACGGCTGGGGACGAAAAGCAAGCTGAAACCTAAACTGCAACCGACCGTTTAGAGTTTCATCCGATTCGAATTCGGAGTCTGGTTACATGGGGTATGAGTTTCAAGGGAATTCTTGCACTCGATTTGGGGCATATACATAGATAGCTGGTAAAGGCCTTTCCCTTTGAAGTTCAGGGTCTAGCATCTGAGCCTCAAAGCATCTGAGAATTCAAAGAACTGATTTGAAATTGTGTGGCTGTAGAGTGCCAATCAATCAATGTCGCACGACAGGCTTTATCTTCCAATCTGCCCAATCAAGAGCAGAACATAATGTAATGGAAATTAAGCCAATCCAGTCGGTCGGCCAGTTCCCTTCTCCGGCCTATCACTTTCAGTTCGAGGAGACTATCGGGAGTAGGGCACGTCAAATGCTTCATTAATTCCGGCTTGCAACGCGCTGCGCGGCATGCAGATGCCACAGAAAGAGTAAAAAAGAAAGACCCAGAGAAGGAGAGAATAAATCCTGACCCAATTAGAAATTCTCACGCAAAGAGGAGATAGAGAAACCCAAGAATACAAAGTTAAAAAAAAAAACGAAACGTCACGGTTAACAATTCCACGTTTAATCAAACAAACAAAGAATTAAACAAGAAGAAAACTTCACATTTCTCCCCGTGCTGCCCGCCGCGGCGGTGAAAGAAAAAGAAAAGTGCAGGAAGCCAAATAAGCGTGGCAAAAAGAAAGCAAGCGAAACCAAACGAAACGATACGCGAACTTGGCTCTCCACAATGGAACCAGCCGGCCCAAAAGAAGCTTACCGCCAAACGCCATTCTAACTGCCCCGGCCACCTAGACTACGGCAATAAAACCCTGAATTCGACGTATTTGGCCAATTACAAAAGACATCATGATGTGGGGGAGCCCCCATCCGAACAATCCACCCTAACAACAAGCCCGATCGCCACAAAAAAGAATCGTAATGTTAGGATCCCACCAATGCATGGTCTGCATTTCCGAGACTTAGAACCGGTTCTTGGCCCACGAAAGTGCTCCAAACGGAAGTGAGCTCTAGCACTGCCCGTTCAGATGGAGAGAGGCAGATAAAGAACGGCTGGCCTGGCGAGAAGACTCGGCAACGGCTTCGTCTTCTTCTGCTTCTGCTTCTTCGGCTTCAAATATAGGCCAAAAGAGAAACTAACGGTAAATGTTGTTTCTTCTGCTGACGCGACTGAGGCGGCTGAGGCAACTGAGGCTGGCAAGCGAATCGGATTTTGTCTGCGCAAGAAGCGACCACAGCATCCAAGCTGCTGGCGAGGATTTGGGTTACATAAAGGGCGCAAACGGAAAGTAGAAACCGAAAGAAGCGAGAAGCCCGCTCCAAAGGCCAGGCCATGACAGTGTAAAAGTGCGTGCACTGAGCAAAATTACTTGATATTTGAATGTTTTTTTAATACGATAATTTTGAGACTAGCTTTGTTTCTTTGACATTTTTATTAGAAAGTTATACAAGGATATAACTGAATCTATTCTAAAAATATCATTATAATATTATCATTATAAAATTGTTTTAAAATTACAATAAATACACTTATTGAACTACTCTACTACTAACAAAGAAACAAAAAACAGTAGCTTAAAGAAGATTATTATCTTTCCCAATAGTTCTGACAAAATATCATTACTTTTCTCTCAGTGTAGTTTATGTTTCCAAGCACTCTTGCACGCACACTCTCACACACACACCATCAACGCACAAAACTTGTTGCAAAGAAAGTGAAACTTTTGTGAGCGCTGGCTGGCCTGCTCCCCCGGGCGCCCCCAACCTCTTGCCCCATACCTGCTCACCGCTTACCGCTTACACCTTGCCCTCCGCCACTCTACTCCGGTCCGAGTCCCAAACCCCATCCATTGTGAGCTCTGCGAAGGGGGAACGTGGAGCCTGAGAGCGTGTCACGATCAAGCGCGTAGAGCCACGCAGAAGGTTGAGGTTGTTTTGCAAGCTGAGCTTGCTGCGAATATTTTGGCTTGTTATGTTTATTTATTTGCCAGGTTAGCAATTTTGATCGTAGTGTTTTTTTTTTTGCGTATTTCTTTTTGGCCAACTCGGATTCCGAATCTGGCTCCGGCTCGGAGATCTTTAACGAGCACTCTTTTGGGTTGGGCTAGGTTATAGTGCTCCTCTGGCTGCTTCGGCTGCTTTGGCTGCTAAACCATTAAACGAATCGAATGGGGGCTTGGGAATTGCTCAACCATCAGCAGACTGATGTCGATCTGGGGCCCTTGCCTTGACATAGACCAGACCAAATGCCAGTGACTAATAGAGTTTCATAAATCTAAGCCCCCCACGGGTGACCTAAGGCCTAGCTCCAAAAATTAGAAAGTAAGGCAGTGCATCGTTCCGACATTCTCGTTATGAAATTGAGGTTTATGCAGTTTCCTAACCCTATACTTTTTATTATAGAATTAAATTAAATTTTACTAAAATCTGTATTATAATCCTGTCTTTAAAAAGCTATTATATCTTGTTGGAATTAATCCTTTTCTTGAACAAATTGAAACCCAAAATATAATTGTTTCTAGGATCCTCCTTAGCCTTTCCCTGTAATAATTTTAAATTTCCTCTTAGTATTCCTAAACATTATTGATGAGGCCTTTTGGCCAAATCCCAATCAAAGCCGTTGCCGCCAAGCCAGCTTTTTGGCTAGATCCGGCTTGGATGCAGGCATTAGCAAACAATTTTCTCTCCGTCGGGGAAAAACAATTCGAAAGCCCAGCAAGGCGGTGGACGCTTGTGCGACTTCTTCGACGACTTCTTGGACTCTTGGTGCGGTGCAGCCCCAGCAGAAAACAAGAAACCAACCGCAGCCAAAGTCAAGAAAAAATACCAAGACCCGAAAGACGAGAGCCGTATGTCGAAAGCCGCCCGAAGGGGCGACTCTTCAAAAACAAAAAAAAAGTGAACGAGTAGAAATTACGGTAAATAAATAAATAAATAAATAAAGAAAGAAAGACGGGAAAGACAGGCGAAAAAGAAATAAGCGAACGCGAACGGCGTCGTCATGAGCGAAAGTGAAATCTGCTAATGAATTCTTCAACGTTGAATAGTTTTCAGTCATTATGGACAATGTTGAGTATACCTGGCGTATACTTGATGAGTGCACAGTGCACTCTAGCATGTTTATGTGTGTGTGTATATGTGTTGGCCAGATACTACCAGACAGGGGCAGCCATTCCAGCGATCACTTTAGCTGGATTTGCGCATCTGCAACTGGAAATGGTAATGCCTGATACCTGATACCTGATGCCTCATGCCCGATGCCAATGAATATGGGATGGGATCGTATGATTTTGGCTCTGCCTCCAGCATCCAGCTCCAGCTCCAGCACTTCGATTTTGGGCTTCGGTTTTGGTCTGAACGGGTAAAAGTTGCTAGATTCGTTATAGCAATTAGCCACAAGGCCTGGGCAAATGCTCGTAAATGGCCGAGCAGGCATCGATCCGTCGGTCCGCTGCCAGATGATTGCAGTGATTACCCGCCGGACTATTCCTCGGCTCGGCAAGTCGGGTTCATTGAAACCTAGCTGCAGTTTTCTATAATTTGTGCAGCGCCGCCGCCGCTGTTATGGCCAGAGGTCTTTATCGGTGCGGATTGTGGCTTAAACTTGAATTGCATTTGGCAGGTGGAAAGCGACAGTTAGCTGCTCAGATCAATGCCCCGCGCTTCGGCTTCTCATTAGGTTTTCGGGTAGTCCAACTAAATTATTCTTTTCCTTGATCATAATAAGCTATATACTGATTTCTCCATTACTCATGTCTTTACAGGGGAGGCGGAAAAAGTCAAATCTTTGATCAGATTGCGGGCGGAACTCTCGCCCCTCTTCACAGGCAAGCGAAATGCCTCGAAATATGCCTGGGCGTAAGTAGTGATTTTATCGCTTATGCGTTCAAAGCTCATACGTTATTGCATAACTATAACTCTCGATTTCCGTCTCAACTTTCCACAGCGTGGTGGAACGGGAACTTAACGTCCCCCTGCCCCTTTCGAAGATCATCAAGAAGTGGAACAATCTGCTGCAGGAGTACAAGGCAATCAAGATGTCCGAGGAGCCGAAGCGCCGCGAGTGGCCCTTCTTCACCCTGATGGATGTCTATTTCAGTGACCAGGTGAACGACCCGTCGCTGCGGCTCTTCTCCTCCACAAAGACCCTGAAGGAGACCCTGGACGACAGCGTCTTCGAGGACGATCCGATTATCGCCTCGGCCATCGCGGCTGCCACCAGCGGCGCCTACATGGACATCGATGAGCTGATCCGCCGCCAGAAGGAGCGTGCCGCCTTGGCCGCCGAACGGAAGCTGGCCGCCGCCGCCAGCGGAGCCAGTGGCGACTACAAATACGAGCTGAAGCCAATGCTGCCCAACAGCAAGTTCAACAGCAACAGCGACATGGTCAAGCTGTCCAAGAGCGTCGATGACCTCTCCATGCAGCAGTACAAGATCAAGGCGGAGCTGATGCGCCAACGCGAGCAGGAGCAACAGGAGAACATGGTTAAGATCAAGCAGCATGCACGCCAGCAGCAGCAACAGCAACAGCAGCAGCAACATCACCAGGCTCAGCAGCAACAGCAGCGATTCTTGGGCCACCAGCCCGCTCTGTCGCCGCATCCACACCGCTTGTCGTCCTCGTCGACGCCCCCGGGACTGCAGCACGCTCTTCAACAGCAGCAACAGCACTTGCTGCAACAGCAACACCTTCAGCAGCAGCTGCAACAGCAGCAGCAACAGCAACACCATCACCACCAACTCTCTCACCCCCACCAGCCGACCACACCACGTCCCAGCTCGCCGCCCACTACGGCGCAACAGATCCACATTACGGCCACCCAGCACCAGGCCGCCCAGCAACAGCTTCACCACCAGCAGCAGCAACACCATCAGCAGCAGCAACAGCAACAGACCCACAAGCAGCAGCAGCAACAGCAGCCCTACACCGATCCCAATACCATTGATCAGTATCTGCTGTCTTGGAACAACTTCCACGGGAACATGTGCCGCGGCTTCCACTCCCTGCAGAAGGACGAGAAGATGGTGGACGTGACGATCGCAGCCGGTGGAAAGATATTCAAGGCCCACAAATTGGTAACTTAGTGGCTAATCCTCAAGAACTCCCGCACTCATGCTATTCGCACACTTTCCGTCTGTGTGCCTTTCTTTGATCGTTTCAGGTCCTGTCCGTTTGCAGTCCCTACTTTCAGCAGATCTTCTTGGAGAACCCATCGAGTCATCCCATTTTGCTGATGGCCGACGTGGAGGCCAGTCACATGGCCGGCCTTTTGGACTTTATGTACAGCGGCCAGGTGAACGTGAAGTACGAGGATCTGCCAGTCTTCCTCAAAGTGGCCGAGGCCATGAAAATCAAGGGGCTGCACACAGAGGTGGGTTTTGGGGTACAAGAAAATAGACAAAAGGGTGGATATTTTTTTTTTTTATTAAAAGGGAAATTTTTCCAAAATTTCTCTTTTTATTTTGAGGCAAAAGTACGATTTAGGAAGATCTTAAAATATAAAATTTAACTACCGGAATTCAAGAGATATTTTATGGTTCTGGTTTATAAGAAATAAATATTTTTGAACTTCGGAAAGGCTTTAAGCTTTATATAAATTTTTCCCAGTGTAATGAAAACTTTCACTTGCAGAAGAACCTGGACAGCGACGCCAGCGACATTAGCTCGCCGCACGAAAGCGACGGCCCAGAGTGCCGTTACGAGCGCGGAACTCACAGTGTGAACATTACGAGCGGACATTCCGCCGGATATGGGAGTGGTCCGCCACCCCCGCAGCCCTCGCCGTCACCCTCGTTGAACGGACCCAACCGATGCCCCACGCCCCTGTCGAGCGGCGGCGCCGGCGGAAGCCCCGGTTATGCCGGATTCCGGGAGCACATCAAATCGAAGGCTACGCTGGCCGAAACCTTCATGAAGAATCTCAACCGGAATAACAACAACAACAGCAGCAGCAACAACTACAACCACTTGGGCGGAGGCGGCAGCAGCAGCAATGGCATTAACCTGACCGAGGCGGAGAGCAACTCCTTCGCCATCCTGCAGGCGAACAGCAAGAAGATGCTGGACTCGGCACGCAAACAGCACAAGTATCTGGCGAAACGGAAGATCCTGATGCACTACAACACGGAGCTGGGCGGCGAGAAGCGGCTGAAGGAGATGGAACGGGAGCGGTATCCCAGTGCCGAGCAGCATGACGATGCTCTGAACAATAACCACAGCCACGCCCACGGTCAGGACAGCAACAACATCATGGAGCCGATCATCACGACGATTGTGCCACAGACGCCGCCGCCAGCCACGCACAACAACAACTTCAAGATACGCCTCGTGGACAGCCATCACCTGACGAACAGCAGCAACAACGGCAACAACAACAGCAGCGGCAGCAGCAACACCAGCAGTAGTAGCCCGCACTCCGGCAGCAACCATGGGAGCCACCACGACGATGAGGAGGCCCTGAATCTTGTCCAGACCCCCAATGCCAATGGAAGCCGCGCCCGCCCCCAGTCGCCACCGCCCACGCCCGACATCCAGGTGATCAAGCGCGAGGTGGAGCACGACCTGCCGCCGGCGCCGGAGAGTACCAACAACGGACATGACGAGGAGTACGAGCGAAAGTACGACGACAACAACAACAACCGCGGCGGCATGGACATGGAAACTGACTCGAACAACAACAACAGCAAGCCGGCGGGCGGAGACGGGGGCAGCAACGATGGTGGCAACAATGGGATTGCACTGGCTCTGGGCAAGCACAAGTTGTTGAGCGCGATTAATCGGGGAATGGAACTGGAGCAGCAGCAGGAAGAGCCGGAACAGGGAGGCAACAACTGCAACAACAATAACAACAACAACAGCCACGAGAACGACAATGACAACGATGACAACAACAACAACCACAGCCAGCATCTGGACCTGAGCACGATCAAGAACATAGCCACGGCGGAGATACTGTGCGGATTGAAGAGTAAGGTCCTGAAGCTGGAGGAGGAGCAGCGGGAGCGCGAGCGGGAAAGGGAGCGGGAGCGGGAACGAGAAGCCTGCCGCAATCTCAGCGAGATCAAGAATGCCGAGTGATCAGCATTAAGAGGGGGCACTCCCCTTACTTTCCACGATTATGCATTTGATTAAACATAACATAGAAACCATTTAAAACAAAAAACAAAAAAGAAGCAAAAAAAAGTGAATTGAGGAAGAGAATCTATGTATGCTATTTATAGTTATTTATTATACCACTTAATATCGTTAATGTAATTGTAATGACCTGACCCCACATGAACATTGGTTAGATTGGTAGGCCTAGCATTCGCCCAGCAGAACACCATTTCAACAAACCCCTAGACACTAAGAATCACGAATCATTATCGTATATCGTATCGTATCGCATCACAGCTCCCAAGCGCTGATCGAATTACAAATTTAATATTAGCACTATGGAAATTGGCCCTGTTGCAATACGAATTAAGACCATGTTAAACATATATATATATAAATAATTATATATATTTCAGATATCGGTTAATTATGTATGTGTAATACCAGTATGTTGTAGTATAATACACCCCCCGAGACGCACTCGATTTGGATTTCTTAAATTGCTAACCATTTATACATTATTTAATGCATACACATACATAAATACACATATCGTACTACGAATGTATCTCAACACCAGCATCATGCATCATGCATCACATACATACTTTGCACCATTTTAAGGACCACTGTCGTCGTCGTCATCCTTCGCAGCAGCAGCAGCAGCAGGATCATAACGAAAGGAAACAAAATATGTATCTCGTTTTTAGTTGTAACTTGCCAAGACCTTTTTGAATGAGCACTCAGATAACTCGGTTACGTGCGCAAATACTTAGCTCGGCGCGTAACTTTCACCTTGAAGCGGTTCCGGATCTTGTTAATTGTTGGCATGCCCATTGGGCTGGAACCTACCCTAAAATACCCTAAATATAAAAAGAATAAGTAACTAAAAAAAGAAACCAGCACGACCCACATTTATTGAGAAAGGGAGTCACGTGAATCACAGCCCCGCAAAAGCTAAAAATTTCAGATCGATCAGAATTAACAATGCACAGTGTAACTCGTACAATATTTATTCAATTTGTTTACATTTAAAAAAAAGTTTGTGTAATGTTTTTTAGCTGTTGAACATTTTTTTACTGTAAAAGAACTAATGAATGAATAAAGAAACCAACACATTCAATATGCTTTTTACTATTTCAAGGATATTTTAGAAAACTACGCAGTAGCTGCTCCAGGGGAAGAGTAAAACTATTGCATACTTCAAGGGGCATAAAATATAAAAACCTAATTTCGCTGAAGATATTCGTAGGAAATACTAATATAATTACATATTAATCTTTGTTATGGTTTGTAAATTTTATTAAATAATATTTCTTAGTTAAATTATGTCTTGAAAATAAAAAGGCTCTCTCTCGATTAAGAGTTTTGTTACTCATTTACACTGAAACAAATTCCCTCTCCCTGAGCCCGACTTAAAGTTATAAAAATCCCCATATTAGAGCCCAGATACCTGACATTCTCTCCCCATCTTTCTCCCTGTGGACATCCTGTCGCAATCGCAACTCTCTCCCAAAGAGAGCAAGACTGGCTTAGGGCTCTCAGAGCGCCGGCGCTGTGCCGAGCAGGAGAGACCAGCAGGACACACATTTTGTGTATTGTCGCACCCATAGTTGGTGTTGTAATTGAAAACTATACATCGCCGTCCGAAGGCGGCCCGTAGTCCTGCCCAATTCTCACACGCTAACGCTCACGCTCACGCTCGCGCACTCGCATCCCCTACACACACACACACACTCCCAGCCACAGATACGCCATCGCGCTCACAGATACACACGCACACAGACAAGCCCTGGCTCACCAGAGAGAGAGCAAGAGCGAGCGGATGGATGCGAGCGGCGGTCTTTGGCCGCCGACGCCGAGAAGCAAACGACAACGGCCGCCGCGGCAGTTGGGCCATTCCGTTCGGTTCTCTGTTCTCTGTTTCCTGCTCTGTGTGTGGTTGTAAAAAGGCGAAAACGTCACGAGAAAAACCGGTTAATAAATTATTGCTAATCAAATGGTAAAATGCACAATAAATAAATAAATGAATATGCAAAAAATCGAACAAACTGTCCGGCATCGAATGCTGTTAAAAAAATCGCCGCAAGATCCGTCCAAATCGGTGAAAAACTCAAGTGAAAGTCAAGCGGTGAAAATTCTGTACGGTGCTACATTTGTTCCCTGGTTTTGTATGTTTTTTTTTTTTCGCTTTCCATTACCCCGCCCCTTGGACAAAGATTTTGTTTCTTCATTGTTTTGCGGCCATTTAGAAACTGCGCAAAAGGCCCAGGATATGTTCCTACACCTTCGTTCGACCAGGAGGGAGTATCCACCGTATCCACGGGCTACAGATACATTCATTCCGTCCCCGGGAGCACCCCAAAGAACAGCTCTGGATAGCTTGGTCCTGGCTGGTTCCAGGGACTCGTGTAATTAAAAGCGCATTATCGTATCGTATCGCCGGTGGGCGGGACACCCAAAAGAAGGGCCACTTCACCCAAGACACCGAAGACACCCACGGCCGTCGCCCTGAAACAGGAACAAAACATCAGGATCGGCCCAGGACCTTTTTGGGCCAAAGGAGTAGAAGAAGAAGGCAGCCAAGGTAGCCGAGGCAGGAGTCGGCGGAACAACAACAATCAGCCCTGGCCATAAACGAATTTTACGTATTTCGGTATACACACACGACAAATGCCGACTAGCGCCAGGACCAGAACAGGACAGGACAGCCAGGACTCCCGGACGACGTAGCTGCCGACGACGACGACGACGACGATGATGATGAAGAAGATGTTGGTGCGGGGCGTAGGGGGAAATGGAAATGGAGAAGGAATAGGAAAAGGAAAAAGGGTGGGTGGCAGTGGCAAGCCCAAGTCCGTCTGCGATTGTAGTAATACACACACACTGACACAGCAGATGGCGGGTAGAGAAAGAGTGCCAACAGGAAGAGGAAAAAGAGAAAGAAAGGTTCTATGAGTGTCGGTGTGTGTGTGTGTTGGTGTGTGTGTGTGTGCGGGAGAGTGTAGAATAAGGGATGGTCGCCTCGCTGCCGCTTGCTTTTCGAACGTATTTATGTGTATTGTACGATTCGACTGCAAAAACTGCAGCAGACGCAGCGCCAGGAGCCAAAGGAGCGGCAACAACAAACAGAACCTGGCCACAAATCAATCAGTCGACGGGGTAACACCCTACACAGAGAGAAATCGACAAACAAAATTAACCCTTTGATACTTCTTGTATCAAATTTATACAAATATCAACCCTTTTATTTATAGATGATACCTTTTTGGGAGATTATTGAATCATGATAAATTAAATCAAATATTTAACTTAATTAGATCTGAAAAAAAAACATATATTTTAAAATTATTTCTATAAAATCACATCAAATTCTTATAACTTTAAAATATTTATCATCATTACATATCCATTTTTCTCTGTGCAGGACTCTTCCTGGAAATATTTGAGCTGGATAATATTCGTTCCGGTTAATGCCCCAAAATGTATCTAAAAATTTATATGCCTTTCCCATATCCTTGCCACTCAAATTCAATTTCGAAAAATTCGTTCGTTTTTTGGTGAGACTCCTCGGTGGAATAGTGGTGGTTGTTGCTGCCACCGTTACTGCCGCCGCTGCCGCATGATCCTGGGAAGGGCATGTTAAGGGTGAACACACCGCACACACACACACACACACACACACTGATACAGGACACATACAGACACAAACCAGACGGCGGGCAGCACAGTTAGACTGGATGGCAGACGCTTCAGCTGCGGCAGAGGGCGGTGGTCGCTGTCGACGTCGGGGCCGGGGCCGCAGTTCTCACTAACACCAACACTAACACACCCCCACTAATGCGTATGTGTGTGTGTGTGACGCCGATGCATATGCAACATGCAATGTATTTCGGCTACTTAACCTACAGAAACAAAGAAGGATACAGAAAAAATGAAACGTAAGGATAACGGACTGGGAAGGATTACCCTGCGCAAGGCTCGCTAGCGGGCACGGGCACGCGCACATACAGACACACGACACACAGACACATACATAAGTAAATCGTAACTCATACACACGCACCGAGACTAATTTAATCCGTTGGCTCAGTTGAATTCAGTTCCAGTTCCCTCGGCAACCGCCCCACTCAGACGAATTAGACGAAAGGCCGGAAATAGGAAAACTACAGGATACAACCAACCCACACACACACACACACACACAAATACAACACGCACACAAACATCCGAAAGCCGCTTATGTTCTACGTTAGTTACTTTACGTTGTGCGCTAAGCGACATGTAAACGCCGTTATTACGCCCTAAACCATTACGTAGTTGCCGGTCGCAGTCTCGGTTACGTCAATTTCTATTTGTGTGCGTATATATGTGTGTATATGTGTGTGTGTGTGTGCAGTTGCGTTTAGCGACGTATCTACGAATCTTACTTTCAATGTCATCAAAAAGGGCTGAAGAGATATTTCTGCATTTGAAGTGTATCACAGCCAGCTTTGATGGGCATTGCAATAAGCCTAGATTCCGATTGAAACTGATTTTTCTACGATAAAAAATACGATAATCCAAATCCGCGACGCGAGTTAAAGGATAATGCTACGCCAACAAGTGTGCTACAAGAATCCCCTCAAAAAAGGACGATCCATCGAGTTCTTACGTAACTCCTCAAAGGGCTGTGAAATGTTGCCATTATCTACTCATATCACAGCCATTTTGATGAGTTTCGTGGGAATCGTCAGAAAACCGTCAGAAAGGGGCGCGGCGGCAGGATGTCATAACCGATTGTGTTCATCTTTCTTATACCATGTCGTTAAAAGGCTTGTGACCTTATGTATTTCGCAATCATATCACAGCCATTTTGACGAGTTTGGGTAAAGAAATCTCACCATTCGACGCCCCTCCCCCCCCAAAAATAAGGATACACATAATTTTTGGATTTTTTTTTTGTTTTTTGTTTTTTTTTTTTGTAGTTTTTTGTTTTATTTAAATTTATAATAATTATTATTTTTATATTCTTTTTTCATTTAAGGAAACTTGAAGGTTTACAAAACAAAACAGACCACAACAGATGCTTCTAGATCATACGAAATATAATCGAACTGATTAATGACGGGCAAAATATTAATACGGATTGCTTTTCTTCAATTTAGTCTGGTTTTTATTTTTATTTTTATTTATATTTTTTGTTTTCTTTTGTGTTTAATTCATTAATTCAGGGACAACGGAGGCACTAAAACCCAACGGAAACTTGACTCAAGATCTTGCCCCTACATATGCTTCTGGTTGTGAGGAAAGCAAGGAATTATGTTCGGAAAACATTTAAGCATAAATTTTAAACAATTTCAATTACTAATTGAAGGTAAATGCTATCGAAAGAATAGTCAATCAAGGCGGTTGAGAAGTGAAAACAAAATTCAATTTCAATAAAATTAATTAGTTTTACCGAATTTGGATCAAAAAATAATAAAAATAAATGTGAAGCTTTCTTAAAATTCGCAATTGTTTTTCATTTTCCGTAGAGTGCAAGCAAAGACTTCCCATATCGGGGAATCCCGATTCCTCACATTACATGCTAAAGTAAGTTAACAATCAAAATGCTGGACTTTTGGGCCAATGGACTTTGCTTGCACCAGTGGAAAAACTAACTTGGAATGATGTCTTGGGTTTTTTTGGTATCTGCCTTTCGCTGTCGCTTTGCTTCTTGGGATTCTTGAGTGTGGCTGGCTGTGTGTGTGTGTGTGTGTGTGTGTGTATGGAGGACGAGGGTGAGGGAGTGCCTGTGTCTATGTGTGTGTGTGCATGTGGGTGGGTGGACATTGCTTGTAAGGATAAAGCTAGCCAAAGCTGATGAAACTATAGATAGCTGCTGTAGCGCTGAAGTACATCAAAGTATAATGTTTGAAAACAATTTTACAAAATTTTGCTCTAATCTTAACTCGACTCTTGCTTTTCATTTCAAGTTTATGTTTTGATTTGCTTCATTTGCTTTTCGGTTACAATGTGATTGTATCAATTTGGTAGCCAATCAAAATTTCAATTCAATTTCACCTCGGTTAGTTATAACACAGGACTTGTGCGGGGCAGGAAACACGCCATACAAACGCTCATTGTTCTCTCATATATTAATATTGATTGACTGATGTTGCTTTAAGCCTTTTTTTTTTAATATAATTTTTTTTTTCATTTTTAGTGTTTTTTTTTTTTTTACAATTTTTGCATTTGCTTTCATACGTTTGGTGTTTGTTTGTTTTGCTTTATACTTTTTTTTGATGTTATTCTTGTTGTCGTTCGCTTCCGTGCGCTGTAGAAGTCTTGCAATTTCAAAAAAATTTACTAGTTCCCTTTTTTGTTTTTTTTTTGTTTAATTGTATTTTATAATTTCCTAGTTGTTTTTCGTTTGTTGTTGGTGTTATATTGGTGTGGTGTTTCGGTCTCTGAGAATGCTGGGGGTTATGGGTTATGGGGATGGGGATGGTGCTGGTGCTGGTGTGGCATGAATGGCATGGAAGGATTGCTTGGATTGTTTGGCGAATATCGCTTGGAGCGACAACAAAAGCCGCGCATTTACTCAAGGATGATGCGGATGCAATTGTAGATGCTAGATGCGAATGCAGATGCAGATGCGGATGTGAATGCAGATGCTAATGCAGTTGCAGATGCAGGTGCTGGTGAATATGATGAATGCTTCATGGTTCTCTTTTTGTTGTGTGTGGTGTGTCTGTGTGTCCAAAATGTTGCTTGACGACTGCTGCCCGTACAGCCCCCATTCGTTAGCCGCCTGAGGAGTCTCCTTCGGGAGAGCTCCCCTCTCCCCCAGCCCTCCAGTTCGTTACCGCCGCCCCGTTGGTCATTGTCCATCACTGCGTATGGTGCTGCTGCATAACGATCTGATACTGTTGATTCTGTTGCGGATGCTGGGGCGTCGGCGGCGGGAAATATGGGCTGGGTATTAGCGATTGGGGGTGTACGCACATCAGGTGGTATGTGGTCTGTTGTGTGGGCGGCGTGTACGCCGGTTGGGGTCCCCCGCCGGCGGGGGAGGGCTGTGGTGGCGGATGGAACTGCTGATGCGGCTGGCCCGGCGACGGTGTGGTCGACTGTGGCGTTTGCGCCATGAACTGCAGCTGCTGCGGCTGGTCCGAGTACACGCGCATCTGCATGGGCGCGTATGCCCCCGATTGGAAATGTTGCTGAGGCGGTGCATGGCCGTACGGAATAAACGGTGGCCCGGCGGCCATTAGCGGCTGTCCCGTGGCCGCGGTGGCCGACATATGCATCTGTGATGGAATCGGAGCTGCAATGTAATCAAAAAATAAAAATATGTTAAAATAAATGTAAAATTGTGGACTTCTTGGCGATCTTACCATAGTTATTACGTCGTAGGCGTGGTGGCTGGGCCTGTGGATGCGTTTGAGGCGGGAACGGATGCTGGGGCTGCACCACGTAAATGGGCTGGTTGGCCGCCGCCGCTGGCACATGCGTACCCGTGGTCGCGTACAGGCCCGCCATCGGCACCGGCGTCTGTGAGGGCTGTGGGGTATGTGGACGAGACGGATTCGGCGTGCTGGGTCCTCGCGGCGTGAAGGGCTTGGCCGATGGATTCAGGGTTGAGGGCTTCTTAACCACCGGGGTTGTGCCGCTGGGTGCTCCGGCAACGGAGCTGGTGCCGCTGGTCACGGTCGCCGTGCTGCTTGCCGCACTGGCAGCCGGCGTCGATTTCTCTGATCCTGATCCGGCACTGACAATCGTCGCCGACGTGGGCGTACTGACTATGCCAGTGGGCGTGGTAGTGTTGCTGCTCGGAGCCGGTGAGGCTTCCGGTTTGGGTGTGGACACCGGCAGAGGTTGCTGCGGGGGTGGTGGCGCCTGCTCCAGCAATACGGGCGAGGCAAGAACCACCGGCGAGGTCTGCGGCGGTGGCATTGCATGGTAGATGGTCTGCGGCTGCTGTAAAGGATCTTGGACCAGTTGTGGCTGCTGCTGCTGCTGTTGCTGCTTGGCCACATGCTGATGCTGGCTCTCGACCAGCTGTTGTTGCTGCTGCTGCTGTTGCTGTTGCTGTTGACCCTTCTGCTGCAAGTGATGGGGCACATGCTGCGGCTGGAGCGGCGGCAGCTGCTGGGGCTGCGGCTGAGGCACAAAGTGTTGCTGTTGCAAATGCGGCGGAGGCACTTGGGTCTGCATGGGAACGTGCTGTGGCTGCTGCTGTTGTGGCGTCTGCTGCTGTTGTGGCGGCGATGCTGATTGCTGCAGAGCACGCTGTTGCTGCTGTGCCTGCTGTTGTTGTGGCTGCTGCTGCTGCTGTGGCTGTTGCTGCTGTTGCGGCGGCGAATTATTGTTCGGCGCCAGTGTAAAGTCCTGTCCAAACTGGCGCAGCTCCTGCATTTGGGTATCACGCGTCCGCTGACGCGCCGGTTGTGTGTTCTGGCCCTGGGCCTGTATATTCTGGTGCTGCTGCTGCTGCTGCAGCGGCGGCTGTTGCTGCTGTTGGGGCTGCTGTTGCGGGGCCTGCTGTTGCTGCTGCTGCTGCCCACCAGTCTGCAGTGGCGGCGAATTGCTGTTCTGGCCCGGATGGCCGTGCATTGGCTTGCCAATCGTCTGATTCTCCCCGCTGTAGTTAAGCGAGGAGTTGCTCTGCGACACCGGATACTGGCGCATCGGTCGCTGGGGCAGTGGCTTGTTATTGTTGGCATTCGAGTCGCCATTAAGCTTGGATGCGCCGCCCATGTGAGATTGGTTTCTATATTGAGAGGAGCTGGGAGAGAAA
Organism: Drosophila ananassae; assembly: GCF_017639315.1. Taxonomy (NCBI): domain Eukaryota; kingdom Metazoa; phylum Arthropoda; class Insecta; order Diptera; family Drosophilidae; genus Drosophila; species Drosophila ananassae. Next base: position 12,903,529 of record NC_057927.1, on the reverse strand, counting down.
AACATTTCTTTTGTACTATATTTGAGGTAAGCTGACTGAAAAGAGAAGTAGATCTTTAAAATAAAGGGTGCAAGGAATATAATCATCACCAGGATCCCTTTCTAAGATGATACCGTTGGCTCTCTGCTCCTATCTTTTATATTTTTAAATATAACCATTATATTTGCAGACAGTATACAAGTTATTAATGCAGAGATAGGCCGATCTCTCTGCGAAGATTATAGAATATAATAAGATTCTTAACATCCCAAAAGTAGAATTACAATCAGGATCTGTTGGCACTAAAAGCAACCATACCTTTAGATGTAGTATCCTTAAACTCCATCCCTACCTACTTTTTCTATAATACTTCAAATTAGGAATCCCTTCTTTAAGTTTTAAAAAGATATCTTGCGCAAGTACCGGATGAATAGCTTCTATTTATGGCAAAGAAATCTTAGCTTGACTTACCCATGCATTATCTGGGAGTTACCCTGGTACGAGTACTGATTCTGCATGCCCATCGACTGCTGGTAGCCCTTGTTTTGGCCCACCGAGTTCCCATTGCCGCCCTGCAAAGTTCAAACATTAATAATACTTCCACAATTTCAGAATCGATGAGTAAGCTTTACCTTGCCACCCTGTGGTACTGTCTTGCGCTTCACCATCGAACCGCCGCCATACTTGCTGGACGTGTCCGTGGCCGCATTGGCCGACGCGGCTGGTCCCGAGCCCTTCAGTCCACCGGCCAGTATCAGAGCTGCCGTGGACTGCGTAGAGCCGCCTTGGCCAGCCCCGCCAGCCATGCCGCCACCTTGCATCATCACGTCGCGATCCCCGCGATCGCGACCACCACCGCCACCTCCCTGGGATGACATGCCCAAATGCAATAGTTGCGGTCCGGAGACGCGCGTCTGCTTCGTGATGTAGCGGTCACTGCTCATGGTCTCCCTCAGTTGGAAGTCGTTGGCACGCGACTTGTTGCCACGATCACGATCACGGTCCCTGTCGCGATCCTCGCGCTCCCGCTCTCTTTCCCTGTCCCGATCGTTGCGATGGTCCTGATCCGAGGGCCTCTCCACGGCGGCAAAGAGCGCCTCCTCGTCACCATTCTCCAGATCCAAACGATCGCGGCACATTGGATTGTTCTCAATCTCAGCGGCCAGCGCTTCAGCCTTGGCCTCTGCGTCTTTGTACTCCTGCGAGTCGACTTTGTCCAGCGGCACGGTATACGAGGCCAGGGAGTCGTCGAACGTCGAAGTTACTCCGAATGTGTCCTGGTTCTTGCGGAACATCTCGTTGGGGTCCCAGCCGTTGGCAACGGTATCTAATTCTATGTCAATGCCGCCATTGGCGCCAGAGTCCCAAGGTTCCAGCTCCTTTTCGTCAAGACGCGCACCTAGACAGCAGATAGGATAAGATGGGTTAGTAAACCAATAAAGAAACATAAGAGTCCAAATATCTCACCGTTGCACTTGTCAGAGATGGCGCCATCCGTCTGAAAGCCGCCAGCAGTGGCGTACTGCGAATCAAAGTCCTTGGCCACGATGGTCACCACAGTGTCGGCCGGGAATATGATGTGTTTGGGTACTTTACCCTCGTCCGGCAGATTCTTGGACTTAATGCACGCCGGTAGCTCCAGTGCGATGTCAAAGCTGCCAGAGAATGTGCGGAATACGCCCTCGTAAATGTTGCCCGACCGCAGGCGGACTTCAACCACGCTACCGACCAGCGCCGTGGCCGAGTGCATAAAATATGCGTTGTTGTAGACGCCCTGCGCCACCGGACGCACTGTTCCGCCTCCGTTACCGCCTCCTGATCCTGCACCCGCCTTGTTATTGGCCGGCCTCAGGCTATTGTCGTTGGAGTTATATCTGCAATGGGATGAATGTAAAGTAAACTTTACAGATGACGCCGTATTCCGTGCTGTGATGCCTCTTGGCATACTCTTGGCAGCCGACTGAGCGACCGAATTGAAAACTCGATGCCGTTCAGGGACGGCAGCGATATCGATTCGCTTGCAGAGCCCCCCCTTATGTTGGCGCATTTTTAGTCCCCGTTTTTAGCTCAGTTCACTGATATAATTTGCATATTTCCACAAAGGTTTGTGGGGGAATCACATGGCTTAATAGCTGACCCAAGCTTCATCACACTTGATTGTATTTTCTGAATCGAATTAAGTTTAAAACTACAACTCACTGGCGTACTGGCGTACAACTACTGATAGCAGAAGCGTTCAGGACTCCAGGATCTCTCACAGAACAATGACACAGTCTTTGTGCTTGGAAATGTGTGTTTACTGCAGACGTACTGTCAGCGAAATGAAACCACTTTGTTGGCTTTGTCCCGCTACGCCCGCTCCGAGCTCGGCTGGACGCTTTTCTCTCTACGCTTTTTGGGGTGTTTTCAGTGTTCAGTGTTTGGGTTAGAGTGCAGGATCGACGACCGTGAAATGCGCAACGAAACGCACAATGAACCCGGCCACCAAAACAACTCAGCGAGCACTGGCACTGGCGTGGGAGTGGAGGTGGAGGTGGAAGTGGAAGTGGGCGCGGGTCAGAGGAAGGGAAAAACAGAGAACTGTGGACAGAGGGTATATCTGTATCTGTAGCAGTAGCAGTAGCTCTGACTGATTCACGGAGCGTGCATTGTGCACATTTTCGTGAATGAAAACAAATAATTGATTGCGCTCAAGCTCAAGAGTGAATCATGCGTGCGCGAGAGCCTCGGCTCGAGATAAGGTGAGCGGTAAGGTGGAAGGCGGAATAGCTCTCCGGCGGTTCTCGGTCCGGGAAATAGGCTGCAACGAAGGCACACACACTCAAAATGCAAGTGTGCATGGCATGGCATGGCCGAATGGCGAATAAATATGCATAGACGTAGAAGCGGAAAACAAGACCGAGGTATCGTTCGGTCAGCAAATTGTAAAGTGACCCAAATTTTAAGGCCCCCCCCTGCCCCACAGAGGGAAAAAGAGGGGATGTGGGTTTTGGGGCGGGGTTTTTGAGGCTGTCGGGCTGTCGGGCTGCCGGGCTAGTGGAGGGGCTACCAGGCCAAAGTGTGCCAAAAGAACGAAATTAAACGAAACTCAGCGCAGCCGCCGCACGTCACAGCAACTGAAAGGCAAAAGGCAAACAGCCGAGCAGCAAAATGCTGACAATGCAAGAAAATGCATTCGCAAAAAAAACGGCAATTGGGGAGAGCAAAAAATATAGTACAATACGTGAGCGCGTGTGCGTGCATCTCCACGACAGATCTACCTACTATTACTGGCCCTCATCCGACGCACAGTGGGACAAGACACCAAAGGTGCTCTAACAGAGAAGCCTATCACTTTATCCCTAAAAAAATAAATAATTTTAGCCATTAGATCCCCTTAGACTTCTCCAATCACTTTGCTGGAATTCTTCAGTATCAGATACTACTGGCTTGGCTTACGGCCAATGCTTTTTCCGCTCACTGTCTACAAAATGCGGATGTGATGTGGATGTGGATGTGGATGTGTGCACTGCAGTCATATTTCAATTGAAAATTTAAGGGCGCAGCAGCAGCGCAAACATTGGGGCGCAAAAAAGTGGACGGGGGGGGAGCTCAGTGCTGGGGGGCCAACAAGGGGTGGCAATCCGAATCCGTATCCGAATCCGAGTTTAAACAAATTATGCTCCATAGACATTAGAAATTTTTCGACATTTGTCGCAGTTATGAAAGGGGAAATGTAAACAAAGCATAAGGTTCGATGCTGAAAACACACACACACACACACACACTACCACTACACACACACTCGCAGGCAAACAGGCAAACAGAGAGACACAGATACACGTACACCCACTAATACATACGGAAGGAACAATCACAGGCACAGCGATTATATAAGCGCCATTTGCATTTACGATTTGGTGGCTAAACCCCAAAAATGTAGTCTTCAGAATGATTCGAGTTCCAGGAGGATCCAAAGATGCTCCACCAGTCGTAGTGGAAGAAAAAAAAACAAAAAAAACATTCACAGCAAAAGAAGAAAAAATAAATAAATAAATAACGCGGACGACACGAGACGCGCTTTCACCTTTCTTTCGCGAGAGCGGAGAGCTCTGTCTTTCTTTTCGGTTTTCAGTTTTCAGTTTTCAGCGGCACTGGCTGCGCTTTTGGTTGTCGCGGGTTTTCAATTTGTCGGAACAGGGCGACGGGCGAACTGAACACAGCCACAGCAGAGCACAGCACAGCAGCGAAAAGCAAAAAAGCAAAGCAAACCAGCCTGCCGCGGCTGCTGCTGCTGCTACTACTGCTGCTGCTGCTGCTGCTGCTGCTGGTGCAGTTGTGTGTGAGTATGTGTGTGTATGTTTTCCCTCTTTTCGAGAGGCCCCCCATGCCACCCCATCACCATCACCACTCCCCATCCCATCTCATCACATTATTTTCGCATTTCGGACTACGAATGCAGCTGGTGCTTCTTCTTACCTTGAGATGCCGCCGCTGGCTCCACCGCCGCCGCCACCTCCTCCTCCTCCTCCACCGCCGCCGCCACTGCCACCTCCACCGCTGCCGCCACCACCACCGCCGCTAGGTCGGGTTTTCCGCTTGCTATTGTTATTCATAATAGATCGGATCGGTTTGGTTGGGATCGGGGAGCAAGCTATAGCCAATCCAATTGCCAGCACCAGGACCAGATCACAAGAACTCTTTAACCAGTGGCGTTTGCTGCGTTTTCCCTTTTCCTTTTCCCTTTCGTGCCTTGCCTTGCCTTGCCGTGCCGTGCCGTGCCTTTCCTTTCCCTGGCCCGTGCTACTATGCTGAGCTGTGGTGTGCTCTGGGGGCTATATTCCGATTTTCCGACGCTCCAATGTCCCGAATCGCGTGGCGGGCGCTTCTGCTGCTCGGCTGGCCAATTATTTTAGCCAAAAAAAAGCAATATCAGCGGCGTTTAGCACAGTTACTTGGATGCTAAATATGCTTTTGTTGCTAATTTTATTTTTTCCCTGCGTACTGTTGCGATAACGAGCAAGGTTGCTTGACAAGTTCCGATAGTTGGTCATTCACCATCTTATCGATAGTTGTGCGGCAACTCTATAAGCGACTTCTTTTAGTACGTTTTCTTCAGTTTATAAACGGTCATACTTTAACCGTTAAATTTGAAAATAGTTCCAAGTCTTTCAACCCAATTTTAAACCAGAAATAATATTAAAATCCATAAACATATGCATTTTCTATATCTATTAAATTTTTTGAAAACTATAAAACCAATAAATATAATTTTTAAAACTATAAATTTGTTATACCGTTTTAATGGGCTTATGGTAAAAACATAGACCTTTACCATAAATATTTGCTTTAAATCTAGTTCACAAATATGGATAAAGCTATAAATAGATCGGTTTATCTGCTTTGACTGATTTAGGTGAGTGCAAAACAACCGCATATTTACCAACTGTCCAGATATGGTCCAGACACCCAACGACCTTCAGGCCATTAGCTCCCTCACCGACTCCTTTTTTCCCAGAAGAATGTGGCACCTTAAACATTTCAAAGTCAGCCACAAATTCAATCTTTGCCATCTTTTGTGTTCTTGTATAAGGTGGTCGGCCCCCTGCTCGCATATAAGTATAATAATTACTAATTATCTCATTTACAATGGCTTTCCAGTGGCAGGGTCGACCATATACAGTAGCCGTAAATCTGTCAGACCCACACGCCGAGCCGGGAGAGCTCTACTTGTAATCAGTTGATGGATAGTTAACACCTTGCGGAGGTCTAATCATATGCCCCTGAAAATACAATCTTTATCCATGTTCTGGATGTATTTTTTTCCAGTTTTACAAATCTATTTTAATTTTATTTAACAGATTCATTGATGCTAGGTGTCACAAGGTGTCGCGACTTGATTAAAATTCCTATTTGATTGATTAATTATGGATGCTTGGTCCTAACTCATTCGAAAAGAAAATATTTGTGCAACATTTATCGATCGTAAGGTGCTTGGTATGTCAATTGATCTGCCCAGCAGCCACAGATGGAAAATTACTTTGAGTAAGCCAGGGATCCGAGAGTATAAAAAAAAAAATGCCTCCCCCTCCTGAGTTGAGTGCTGGGATCAGCGATATCTCGGTAGTTTCTGATACCGGAGTGCTCCGTTGACATTTTCAGTTATATATTCGTTTGTACGCCCAACCCTCCTCCGCAATGTTTGCGTGCCCTGCCTCCGTGCCGCCCCCAACCAGCACCCGGCACCCAGCACCCAGCACCCAGCACCCTTGCCCCCGGCCCATGCCCGCCTGCCGAATGGGCGTTAAGTATGTCATTGTTCTGCTGATCTCGAGCAGAAAATAAAAGCGGACTGTTTGTCGCCGTTTTCTTGACTCTTTTCATTTTTCGTGTTTATCAGAAAAATCTGCTCGTCTCCACTTATTTATCATTCGAAATATTCGCTTATTCGGCAGTTTTCATTAGATTGCGAAGCGGTGCACTTGGTCCACCTCGAGATACAAGGATAACCGGGATATCTGATTCTAGAGTGTCCTGTGAATATAAAACTAACTATATGTGGATACGAGCACTATGTCGATTGTAAAGAAATTATCCTTCGATGGTAGGTATCGAGAGGATAATAGAAGTGAAGCTTAAAGTCTGTCGATAACAAACCCTGTGAAAAATATCCTTTTCGATAAGTTTTGAATTCGATTTCGCGCGCCATTTGCCAAAGAAAGTTTGTTCTCGGACAGGTGGACTATTCGATTATCACCAATCGCTACTTTGAACGTTTTACAATGGCTTTTGGCCATAAATGCCAGTTGACGATCTCCCCCTTTAATTAGCAGTGAACAGCAGCCACGGCAAGCTGTTAACAATTTTTGGCCTGGTGTTTCAAATTAGCATATATTTTGAGGTTTTGTTTGCGTCCGACATGACCGATAACACCCGTGCATAAAAAATATTTACCACGTCAACCACAAATATTAACATTTGGTGACAAAATTAAATTAAATAATTATTTGTTTATGGGTTTAATTTGAGTGGGATTCTGAGGAGGTAATTAAGCAAAATTAAATGTAATTATAGTTTAATGATTATAGTGCACGACCTATCTGAACATTTTAACGGGTTTATTTTGGTATTCCAAAGCTATTATTATCATTATCATTGATGCGACAATAGTTCCTTGTATACGTAACAAATTTTCACAAATATTCCAGTACTTTTTGCAAATTTGAAAGCAATTCGTGCGAAAGATAGCACCTACTATGAGTTGTACTATTAATTTGAGGCCCCAGACAGGGAGATGAGTAATATTTTAGGAACTGCGGTAGAAATTGTGTTAATTTGCTCTTTAACTTCCCCTGAATTTGAATATAATGAATTAATCATCCATTTTTTTCGCCCATTACAACAAAATTGATTTATAATGATATTTACAAAACAGCGATTGAGGAAGATACCTGTGATAAGTGGTTTTCTGCTCCGGAACATGAAAATACAAATACTCGTATAGACGCCATATAACTTAGCGAGGTACAGAGGTATTGCCTCTCTAATAATGGCCTCTCAATAGTTGCTTAAGAATCTCAGTAATTTAGGCACTTCCCTACTAGTGTTCCGGGAACAACCATGTCGAGAGCTCCACTCAGAGCAAGCCATACATATGTGTGTGTTACACACTGTGTATGTGCTTAATTACGTTTTCACACAATTAAAGTTTTGCGCTTTATTGTTTTTTGCTGGCTCCAGCTCGGCAAGGTGGCTGGGCTTCGGACAAGCCGGACTGCTGCCGCTCGTTTATTTGTTATTAAAATGCTAAAAAATTCCCCTGACAAAATCAAACAAATTCGGTTGGCAGAGCAGCGATTGTACCTGGCCCATTGGCGAAACCGAAACAGAAACTGAAAATCAGTACAAAATGCGTTGGCCGCGAAAGCACACGTTCGGCTTGTGGCCCAAAAACCGTCGAAACAATGGCATACCCCAAGGGCAGGGCCTATCGACGGTGTCCACAATTTATGATCGTAGGACCTGAAGATTGTTATAGCCCGGAATAACTAAGAAAAACTCGTGTAATTTCTTTTACAGCCAACTGCGAGGAGAAGGAGAAATACACGGCTCAGAATGGCGACAACTATTACAGCCAGGCCCAGGCGATTGAGATGGACGTGGCCAGCAAATACTCGAAACCCAAGGAGGCCCATTGGCTGCTTCGCAGGATCTATTTCCTGAGCTGGATAAGCTTGTACGACAGGGAGCGTGCTTTTGCGGATCTGATTGCCGGGATCACCTTGGGACTCACCATTATTCCGCAGAGCATTGCCTACGCCGCTCTGGCTGGTCTCTCCTCGGAGTACGGCCTGTACTCCGCCTTTATTGGTTCCATCATCTATGTCTTCTTCGGGACGATACCACAAGTCTCAATTGGCCCCACCAGTTTGATGGCCATTCTGACCCTGCAGTTCTGTGCCGACAAACCAGTCCAGGTGGTCATCGTCCTGGCCTTCCTCGCCGGCCTGGTGGAACTGGCCATGGGCGTCTTCCAGCTGGGCTTCATTGTCAGCTTCATTCCGGCGCCGGTGACCAAGGCCTTCACCTCCGGAACAGCGGTGATTGTGGTCTTTGCCCAGATCAAGAACCTGTTGGGAGTTCGTGTAAAGGGCTTCCCCTCGATCGGCGAGTTCTTCACCAATATTCATCCCTCGGATGCGGCTATGGGTGTTTCCTGCATGGTTGTTTTGCTATCTCTGCGGGTAAGTTTAATCTCTGATCTGATATTGGTTAATTATATTTTTTGCGTGTAAGCCGGAACACAAATTGAACTTTAAACAGTTCCATTTGTTATTCCTCGTTACGTTGCTTATTTTGGAATTCTTATGAAAAACGTAACTGCCACAAACCTGTTTGGATATTATTTTAAGCTTCTTTAATGTTTACTCTTTATTTTTATGATAAAATATTTAATGACTTAATAATTAAAAAATATAATCCTCTTTTTAGCTGCTGTCTCAGGTGAAATTTAGTCAGGACACGGCCGTCACTCGTCGTTTGAAGAAGATCCTGTGGTACATTAGCATTTCCCGAAATGCCTTGGTCGTCTTCTTCACTGGACTTTTGGTCTTCTTGTGGGTGAAGAAGAGCTCCATGGAGGCGGTTCCCTTCGCTTTATCCTCCAAAGTGTCCTCAGCCATGCCCACAATCAAACTGCCGCCCTTCGCCTTCGAATACCAGAATCGCACCTATGTCTTCACGGATATCCTACATGAGCTCGGCAGTGGCATTATTGTAGTGCCCATTGTGGCTGTTCTGGCCAATGTCGCCATTGCCAAGGCCTTCGGTGCGTATACGTAATATTTTGCAAAAAAAGGATCTTACGATGGTCTCTTGGTTTTACAGTCAAGGATGGAAATTTGGATGCCTCGCAGGAGATGCTGACTCTGGGCTTGTGCAACATAGCCGGCTCCTTCTTTAGTGCCATGCCCACGTGTGGAGCTTTCACCCGCTCGGCTGTGAGTCAGGCTTCCGGAGTACGCACTCCCATGGCTGGCATCTACACGGGATTGATTGTGCTCTCCGCCCTGAGCATTTTAACTCCTTACTTCCAATACATTCCCAAGGCCTCGCTCTCTGCCGTGCTAATTGCAGCAGTTATATTCATGGTGAGTGTTTCAAGCACCTCAAGAGATCACCAATAACTTATTCCCATGATCCAATAGATTGATCTGGCGCCCGTGAAGGAGCTGTGGCAAACCAACAAAAAGGACTTCTTCAGCTGGGTGGGCAGCTTCATTATATGTCTGGTGGCTGGTGTGGAACTGGGCCTTCTCTTCGGCATCATTCTCAGCATGGTCTTTATTTTGCTGCGCCTGGGAAATCCCAAGATAGAAGTGGCCTTGAAAAAGGTAGGACAAGAGAGCCTCCATTATTGATTTTAAGTTTAATGTGTATTTCCCCTCTTAGCACGAGTCCAGCTACTATATACATGTGGTGCCACACACAGATATCTACTACACGGGTGTGGATAGCCTGCGCTCTGAGCTGAGGAGTGCCTGCTCCTTGTACCACAACGATTTCCCCGTGGTCCTCGATTGCTCCCGTTTCATGCAGTTCGACGCCACCTTCAGTGAAATGCTGATTGCCGTCGCCAAGGAAATGGGCTCCAACGAGGTCCTGCTGATCCTGCAGAACATGAGTCTTAAAGTGCAACAGATGCTGCCGGTGATCAGCAATGTGCGCTTCTGCCAGGAGGACAGCCAGCTATTCAGTCACCTGCAAACAGAAAAGGATCGAGAAGTCACCGCGGAACTGGAGGAGAAGCTGTAGAGATTGCTCCTATCAGCTTCCTCCAGATGTCAGTCAGCATCTGGCTGTTTGATCCGGCACCGAGTGACGTCAGGTCGGGGTTAATTGTAGATTAATCTGCCTGTTACTGCTTAATGTTTGCATGCGAGTGGCGGCAGCGGAAATTGCGCAAGTGGCAGCAGCAGCGGCAGACGCGCAACTTAGTTAGCTACTAGACTTAGATATATAATGGCTGTTTAGTTAGGCCGACTCTGTAAATACCTAAATGCATTATTAAAAATTATATGTACTCTTCTACGAACTCATAAAGATAACCGCAGATAATCCGGGGGAGCCATAACACCAGCCCCGTGCCACCGTCATACGCGGCGTATGAGTAATGTCAGGGGCGGCTTGTCGCGTTAATTGAAAGGCCATTTCATTCTTTGAAATTGTTGTTTAATTATTATTTGTTTTTTCGCTTTTTCTCATTCAATAAGGAAATTATAATTTATAGAAAAAGTATAATAATACAGTATAACAATTTAGTTGGTTTCCATTTGTTTATCCATCTCATATTGCATAGTATTTTCCGCTATTATCTTTCTTTGTCTGTGAGTGTTTTATTTTTTATAGGTTTTTTTGAAATTAATTTCATATTATATTGTATCGGATTCGGATTCGGTTTCTGATTCTGTTTCTGTTTCTGATTCTGATTGAAATAAACTGATTTTGTTGTACATGTACTTGTATAGGTGTCTAGTAAATGATTATATAGTGTACCCAAGTGTTATCTTCTCTATATCTTGATTGGTATCTGTATCTGTGTTCGGTATCTGTATCTGTGTGAGTGTGTTTCCGGTATACCCTTGCAGGCCAGAATGCCATAGATATTATCTCAGTTCCAGTTGCAGGGGCATTACAGCTTCGGTGGATGCCGAAGATAGGCTTGTAGATTGTAATTGTCTGTCTCTGGTGTGGCTAAAAATAATACAGTGACTTGATTGTTTGAAGATTTAAATCATTTACGTGGGAAAAGTTAACGCTTGTTTCATTTCTCATTAGTTATGTTTTGTTTGTTATGGATTTTTCGTAACATTCTTAGCTATCAACTCAACTATTTTCGATATCTAGGTAAGTGTCTGCCAACTACTTAATGCCAGTTTACAATTTACAGTGTCAACCTGCGCAGTTGACTGTGTGACAGTGTGTGTGTGTGAGTGTGAGTGTATCTATGTGTGTCAGTGTATCTATGTGTGTTTATGCATCCGTTTAAAGTAATCATTTGCTCACAATTATTTGCCATTCAAGCACATATACATATGCAACTCTATATGCCATGTTAAATATATTTTTTTCGTAAATTTCGTCATTAGTATATTTTAATTATCTTTTATCTTTATACTTTTCATTTCTTGAATGTTTGTATTTTCGTAAAGCAAGAGGTACGCGATGTATTTGTTTTCACTTTATGTATGCTGTGTTAGGGTGTTTGTTTTTTTTTTTTGTTTTTCTTATAAATTTTATTAAATATTTTGTATTTTTGTTTTTTTGTGTTTAATGGGAGCTGAGTCAAAGCAATTTTGAAACGTTAGGAAATAATTGGCTATCTTTTTCGTAACTCTTTCGAACAGGATAAAGCAAAAGTTCTCCCAGAGGAACGCAACTATCGGTAGCAAGTAAAATAACGATCGAAAGTGTCCGAGTATGTTTGATAAATTGGATAAGATCGAGTTAAAGTAGTTTTGCAATAGGAAGATGTAGCAAGGGGCGGCTCGATTACGATAAAGAAAATACATATTTGTATGAAAAGTTACTCCAAGCCGAATTTAGTGAACATGTCTCCTGCGTCTAACGCTAATGGTTTTTTTTGTAATTTATTTTATCTTTTAGGATCTTTAGTACTTTATATATGTATTTGTGTATGACTTTTCGGATATCTCATATTTGTGTGTAGGAGTAGATCTCTCTTGGTCTTTGGTTTTGTTTACGTTACACTGATATATTAATCGCAATTATGCTTCTATGGACATCAAACACTGAAAGAATTCGGGTATTCGAACGTTACAGAATAGAATGCAATAGAATAGAATAGAAGTCGAAGTCGAAGGATCACGTCTGCGGTTGGGGCTGCTTCGGCTCTGGTATAACTCTCTGTCTCTGGCATATATCTGGCATATCACTGCGGAAAGTGGAAAGTACATATCTTCATCTTAAACTGGACCTTGGAAGTAGAGGATTGCGCCCGATTGGAGGTTGGCTTGAATGCGAAATCGTATTTAGTATATGCGTATATATGTAAATATGTATCATATCGATTTATTTTTTATTTTTTGGTTTTTTACTTCAATGTATGTGTATTTTTTCTGCGTCATTGCTCAACGTTTCATTTGTGTTTTTGTTTTGTTTTGTTTTGTTTTTGATTTATAAATGTAATTTGTTTAGTGTATCTCAATTTAGTTTTCAATATATTTTAAATATATACATATAATATATGTATGTTTATATTTGGTTTAGTTTACCTTATGTGTTTGCTTTATCTTTATTCTTTTCCTTTGATTTTTTTTTATATTTATAAACTGGTCAGCAACAGTAGCAAATTTAACAATGTGCGTTAACAAATAATTGTAAATATAATGTATGTATATAATATATATCTCCTCCCTCTCCTCCTCTCTCACCATGTATATGTATCGTATCTGTATCTGTATCTGCATCTGCATATGTTATATCTGTGTGTCTTGTATCTAGTATGTGTTCTGTATCTGTAGGCGAAGAGTTTCTAGTCAGTAACCTGGCTTGATTTATAGAGCTTTATCCGTTAGTGGGTTGAATCTTTATCAGTTACCTTAACTGGCAATTTTTTAAATAATTTTACAACAATTTGTTCGGTTTTGTGGCTGTCTCGGTCCCGGCTGTCGGGCCGCTGCTACGGCTGTTGCCGGTCACTCATAATATTTCTATCAATTTAATTAATAAAAAATATTATCATTAGTTCTATTAGTTGCAGTTTCATTTCGCTATATCATATCGTTCCGTATCATATCGACAACAGCCTTCACATCAGCCCACCACCAGGGACTGGGGGATTGGTTTACATTTAGCATTGGATTTGCGCCTCCGTCTGTATGGGTTTTGTTTCATTTTTCTGTTTTTTTTTTTTTTTGTTTTTCTTTTTGTTTTATATTAGCTTAGTAATCGTAATCAATAGCAATAATCATAATCATAATAGTAATAATAAGTCTAATCTACGAATAATATAACAGGACCCTATGGAATGACCGGGGTTATTTGCCAAAGCCAAACCCGAATTTTCCGAATAGATCTTTCCCTTTCGACAAGACATCGCCGCCGGGCGCCGCTGCCGCGATACCCTTTAACCCGCCTAGCAGGCCGGCGCCCGGACCCTGCGGCGGAGCCTGGGCTTGCGGTGGCACTTGTTGTTGCTGCTGCTGTTGCATACCGGGCTGTTGCATTCCCGGCTGTTGCATTCCCGGCTGCATTCCGGGCTGCATCCCGGGCTGCATTCCCGGCTGTTGGGCACCGAAGGCGTTCGCTTGTTGCTGCGCTGGCTGCACACCCCCGGGTGGTTGCATTGGATCCGTTTTGGGCGGTTGCTTCGACCCAAATAGACCACCGGTGGCAGCCGAGGTAGCACCAGAGAGCAGGCTAGTCGCTCCCGAGAACAGTCCACCCGTTTGCGCCTGCGTCGTCACCGGCGGTTGCTGCTGCTGCCCCATTTGTCCCATCGGCTGACCCATCTGCCCCATCTGACCCATTTGGCCCATCTGTCCCATCTGGCCCATTTGGCCCATCTGACCCATCTGGCCCATGGGCTGTTGACCCATCTGCTGTTGACCCATTGGCTGACCCATCATTCCAGGTTGTCCCATTTGCTGTTGTTGCTGCTGCTGCTGTCCCATTTGTGTCTGTTGCTGACCGTACGGCTGCTGCTGTTGGAGTTGCTGCTGCATCTGTTGCTGTTGCTGCTGCATGCCGACATTACCAACGCGACCGATCATCCCCTGCAAGGTGGCATCATCCAGAGAGTGGACCAAAACAGAAAGGTTAGTGGCATGATTCCAGTCAGGCTTGGGTCGCATAAACGAATGGCAAACTAATTTATTAAATATATATATATTGTACGTATATAATGGGGTTTCTTAATATTTTCATGGATTGTTATTCTCTCAAGAGGCCGGGAGGTTAGTAAGATTAGCGTTTTCGTAACGAACTAGTTAGGTGTTAGTTGAACTCGTCCTCGAGCAGTAGGCGTTGAGTGGCTCGAGATGAACATGGTTATTTATTTTGTGGTGTTAGTAATGAAAACTATTATTGTTTACTAAGAAGTGGCTAGTCAAAAACCGAATTGAATCTTTGCGGATGAAAGATTGTGCTTGGCTGGGCGATGAAATCCGTGAGCTGTCAGGACCCAGAACTCCAGGGACGCTGGGCCCTTGGGAGACTTGATTTCTGGCCTCAATTGAAACGAGTAACAGTAGCATTACGTTGATCGGGAGGAAAATGAAAAAGTATGTAGAACTAGCAACGTTTCTTAAAAGTGTTCAACTCAAAACGATTTAATCGGCCTAAGGCCAAAGGTGAACCAAAGAGATTGCATGGCAAAAAGCAAATGTCTCAAAAACTTTTCAAAAAATACGCATTCCCACAACAGATCTCTCGGCATGGTTCGGGTGTCTCCAGGATATGCGTTCTCGGATCGGACGTTCTATATCTAAGGCTCTAATATTTACACTACCTGGATGAGGCGTGAAATGCAACCCACTTACTGGACGGCGGGCGTGTGTTGTGAACGTGTCTGGGCAATCATTGAAACCAAAAATAATTGTTATAATCGGGGGACTCTTGTCAACCTTGGATGAGTTCGAGTTTCGAGTTGATGAACAAAATAAAAACAAAATAAATCTGTTCTTGACGATCTGTTTGGCTTTCGTTTGGGGGTTTGGTGTTACTTTCTTCGTTGTAGAAACCGAAAGTTAGATGCAATCATACCGAAGAAATCATAATGGAAGGATCGAGTTGATATTAATGAAAAGCAATTACAGATTTATTAAACAAATTAAAATGAAAAGAAAGAGGCGGGGGGACGAACTGAAAATGCAATTGATTGAACCGAAAACTGAAAAAAAAATGTTCAAAGAATTACACATACAGTGAATCACATAGAAATTTGTACACATTACATCCAATATTTCATATAGTAGTAGTAGCAATTAATATAATTATTAGCGTATACCAGTAAGAAAATAAAAATGTATTTATATATAGATAAATATTTATATATATTTATAGGTATGTATCACATCTTATCAGTAATAAGTTTACTTGAGTGTGTATTTTGTATCTGGCATATATGGTATCTGGTATCTGGTATTTAGCAGTTCTTAGATAAAGAGTTTCGGATACTGTGTGTGAAAAAACAATTTGTACACATTTCGGTTTGTCTAATTTATCTCAATTTGCGAAACTTGTTTTTTGTTTGCTCTTCAAGCTAATTCAGAAGCGATAACACCTAGCTATGTTCCCATTCTCTTTACTTCATAAGCTTAAAGTTATGATGCTGGCTGGCATTTGAGAGCGAAAGCGTTCGAAATGAATCATCTTAAATCACTTCAGAGCAATTGGGAAGTAAGCAATTGGGTAACCTTTTGGCCTTTTTTAGTTCTGAAAAGTCTGTAGGCTAAGAAAGTTTTGAAAAAATAGCATTTTAAGAATGAAACTATACAGAAAATGAAAATAATACCTTAAGTTTATGAAAACAAGTGAATGACAAAGAAAACCAAAGTCGATGTAAATGAATGTTGCTGTGGAAATTGTTGCTGATGTTTGACTCATGTTCCTTGGCTATAGATTATGTACAGACTATACACATATATATATCTTTGGTTAGCTGATTCTTGAGTATTTTACACCAACATGAAGTGCGGCTATTACAGGATATGATATTTGGGTTAGTTTCTTTACACGGACGAGCCTCTTTAGTCTGGTTGCAATGTATTGGTATTTATAATGTCGTTGTTGTTTAACTACATGTTGCTAGCTATACATATGTACTATATTTATATATATATCGGTTGATCGGTTAATCGGTTTATCGTTATTTATCGTAATCGGAATGTTCAAGTACTGTACTGTAAGCGTTTGAATTGGATTTGATCTGAGAGCTTTGTTGGATATACGTACATACATACATATAGACAGAGTGAGATATAGAATGTTAAGGAGATATAGACACAGAGATAGTGAAAGAATAAGAGACGGAACAGTGAACAATCGAATAAATCGAATAAACGAAGCGATAGGCAGTAGGTCGCAGGAAAGATATAGCGTGTTCCTCCTCTGTCTGAGTGTCGGGATAATTGTATCTGGAATCTACTGAATGACTTTTGGCTGGGCCGAGAATCGGAACCGAAAAATTAATGATGGACAGAGAGATAGCAAGTGAACTATAGATAATAGGGTAGTAGGTAGTAAGAGGTTAAGGGTAATGGGTTTATGTTTAAGGTACAGGACATAGCTTGTAGTAGTTGTAACTGTTGTTGTATAATAATAATATTGTAGCAGTAGAATAGGGTATTGGGTGGACAGTTGTTGTGGTTACATTGGGGTGTAATCTTAACTCTTTTTTTTTTTATAAAATTAGCTTTAGCATTTAGCCTTCACAAACAAACGAAAATATTGTAGGTATATCTTTAATATTTTTCTTTCTTTTCATACGTTCGTTATATCAAATCAAAAAGTGAAACAAAAGAGAAAGAGTATTTACCTGCGTTTGGTGATCGGGGGCAGGATGGCCCGTGTTGTCTAACAGTGTAGGGGAAGCAGGGCGAGCATCTATAGCAACGAATATAACATAAAGACTTCACATTTACCACAGCAGACCATTACAAAAAATTATTTGAAAGAAGTTGTAGTAGTCTAACCAAAAATCGTAATCTTAATCGTTAACTCAAATCGAACAGAAAGTAATCAAAAATTTAAAAAACTAAACCAATCGAAATATGGAATTTAGACGCGTACAATTTGCAGAGAGTTTTTATTTCTATATTTTCGGGTTAAGTCTGCTGAAGCTGCCTGTTCGAAAACTGTTCCTGAATTCAAGAATTTTCAAGATTCGATACATATACATTAATTCTTTAGCGCGCAGGACTTTCTTTCTCTATATAATTCACCGCAGTTCACGAACAAATCAATGGACAACTCAAAGTAAAAAAGGGTTAACTGAAACATCCAAAACTAGACTCGGGACTCACAAAATCACTTCCAAATATATGTTAGTATAATACGGGCTTTTCGAAAGTATGTTTTGTTTTATTTATTTATTATTTTTTTTTTATTAAATTTTGTTGCGCAAAGTCATAAACAAAATGAAGAGGAAAAGGCGCCAAAAGATATCAGATCGAATTAGATTAGTTGAGGGTTAAAGACAGAAAGAGAGTTAAGTTAATAGATTGCATACGATTTGATTGTTGTTACTGGTCCAGACGTAATCATATCAAAAGTGTGTTTATTCAATATTACCTTTTTTTCGCTTGTCTTACGAATTGTTGCCCTATTCAGCTCCAAAGTTTTGGGAGCTCTGGGCGTTTCTGAATTGCATATTCAGAGTTTTGTTCTTTAGTGGCAATTGCATAAGCATTCGTATGCATTGTACAATTATTTTTGGATAGAGATTGGTAAATATATAGCATTTGGACGGGCACTTAATCAGCTTATTACATATTATTATGGCATATGGCTAAGTAATAAGTAGTTAAATATAGGAAAAAAGTGATTGAAAATTCAAGTTTAGTATTTTACAATAAAAATGTACATTAAATACAAGAGAGAGATACTGCTCGTATTTTTTTTTTGCAAATTCATATATTTTTTATTTCATATTTTGGATTTGGTGCTTGGAGCCCTTACTGATGCTGTTGTTGTTTTTGTTGTTATATCTTGAACAAAAATGAACAAATATCAAATATATGTCAAAGAAGCTAATTGGCAAACAAACAAGACCAACATTCAGAAACCAGAAGGAAAGAAGTTAACAAAAAACGAACAGAAATTCAAAATCAACAAGAGGAAACAACGCTAAAAGAAATGTGTTTAGTTTTTTAATTCGAAAAGCAGATACTCGTACTCGTATAACGTTATCAAGGATACGGATACAAGGGGACTCGAACCGGATATTGGATCTCCGGTACCCAGGGATGATGGTTGAAAGGACTTGAAGCTTGGAAGTAATCTCACGTTTCTGTTCCCTAGAGACCTTGGCTCCGAGTGGATAAAATCGTTCGTCGATTGCACAGAATCTTCGTCAGTATTTAGAGGCATTTGGAGTGACTTTACTACTTCTTCGGCTTTTGGGTTAATGCACATTCACAGACTTTTGGCTCACAGGTGATCAGCTAGGCAATCAATTCATTCGGCAATCAGGTGCAAGTATTTTGTATTCTTAATGCAAACAATTGCTTTACTAAAACTCAAACCAAAACCAAATAAAACGAATCAAAATAAATATTGTTTCAAAATTACTTTGAGTAACATGCAAGAGACCATCTAGATTTTTACAAGGCTATAAAGAGGCACGCAAGACAGGAAGAGAATTGTAGACAGGATACCAGTAAAGATTTGAAGAAAAAAATATAAGATTTGTACAGACAATTGAAAGAAAGCTAGGTGAAGGCATATGTACAATTTTAAAAATTTAAGAAAAAGAAACTGAAATAGGAGATGACTTAATGCGCCTGAATGATGTTCTTCTGATTATTTTTTTAATTGCAATTTAGTTTCCGATTTGATTCAATGATTCAATGAAGGCTTCAATGAATGATTAAGAAATACTTTATATTGTGTGTGTACAACAACAAGAACAACAACTATCTATTGTATATTTTTATTGGATTAGAATTATATCATTTGAATCCAAACCAAACAAAAGAAATCGTACGAAAATAAAGAAGAGGTAATATTTATATAGGCATAAAGTTGGAAATATTGAACTGATTGGTGCTGGAAATAACTTTATTTGTACATCAACAAAATCGCATTAAATATATATTAAGAAAATGGGAGAAAAGAGTTGTACAAAAGTTCGCTCGGAATCGAAATGGAAATCAAATTAGCGGCGTTCAAAATTAGAATTTAGATTTGTATTCAACTTGTATCTGTTTTTGTTTCATTTGAAATTTTGCGATAGAGAGTTAAGACAGATAGAGAGAAAGAGTGAAATATTCTCTGTGTTCGCTGATTTGTAATATATTATATATCGTTGGGTATCAAAAGGGTTTTCGAAATCAAACGAAACCAAAACGAAAAGTAAGATTTGGGATATTTCAACTAAAATGGATTGCTATAGTATAGGTATATATATATTCATATTTATATATATAATATATATATATATATTATCCCGCTTGTGGAACTGTTTATGTAGTCTGAAAGAACCTGCATAGTTATTCATCTTATAAAGTGGTTTCGATATTAAAGAGTATTGTAGTTTTTTTGTATTATTTTTGGTAGTATTGGCTTTCAGATTTTGAAAACGAATCAACCGAAAAGGAACCCAAAAACGTGAAAAACTCAACTCTGGTTAAGCCCGTGATTTAAATTCGCATAATTAGTTAGTTCATAATCGTTCGATCACTGGTTAATTCGTATTCAACTCAAGCGCAATAAAAATAGAGACACACGAAAGTAAAACGAAACTAAAACCAAAAAATATGCGAAATTCAACTGGTCACCTCGATCTTCACAAAGCCTACTTACTTTTGCCCGGTTGGCCGCGCTGCCCGCCCATGCCGGGCATCATGTTGTCCCTCGGCGGCGGCGGCGGGCCCCTCGCACCGGGACCCTGGCCCCTGCCCCTCTGGCTCAGCCCGCCTCTGCCTGCCCCGACTCCGCCCGGACCCATCTGGTTGTTGTACTGATCGGGCGCATCCGCCAGGAAGTTTGACGGCACCAGTCCCCGCACACCGTCCAGTTCGCCCATATAGAAACCGTCTTCATCCATATCACCGTAAACGAGTATGATTTCGCCCGTCTTGAAACACAATTCCACTTGCTGTAAGTGAAGAACAATTAGGGAATTAATTAATGGTTAAAACTGAGATAAATAATTTTTAGAAAGAAAAATGAATCGTATGAATACATGGCGTATGAGTAATGTTTTTAGTTAGTCATTTAATATTACGCATACGCCCTGTGAACATTCTAGTTTGACTAATCAAGACTCTAAAGTTTAAAGCCCTTATTTTCCATACAAATTTCGTTGAAATTATATTTCAATAATATTAAAAAAAATGAAATGAATAAGAACTTTACATAAAAAATTAATCATCCGCCATGTGGGCGCAATAGGACATTAGTATTCGAATTATAACTTTAAAAAGTGTTATTATTCATTAAATATAATATGATTTTATCTTGAATAATCGTATATACCTCGGCATCCACATTCGGACTCAACTCCTGGGGATCGTAATCGTAGAGAGCGATCATCCGCTTAACGGGCATATTCGCATAGATGTCGCCCCAGCGGTCGCGGCTCACATTCCGCATGCTCTGCTGCGGTGCCCCCTGGCCGGGCATCACCTGGGCGGTGCCGCCCACGCCCTGGCCCACTCCCTGGCCCACACCCTGTCCCATGGGACCGGCTATTTGGCCGCCGGCCGTCATGGGGGCGGTGGTATCTTCCACCTCGGAGACCATGTTGTGCGGTACATATCCTCGGCGGCCACGCAGCTCTCCCCAGTAGAAGCCATCGGCGTCCTTATCACCAAAGACCTAGATGGAACGGAGCATAGAGATCGGTGGGGACCAGAAGGTGTACAAAATCCAGATATTAGTGATTGGCTTAAACCCGTACTTATAGAGGTGGTTATTTGTATTTGTAAGTGTATTGAGTGCATAACGCTAACTTAACGAGTATTTATGGAACTATTAGAAGAGAGAACAACTTCTACTTGGTGGATATTGAGTACTGTATGGTTAGATAGTGGGGGGTGAGTCGGGGTCAAAAGGGTCGAGGGTCAATTGGGGGGTATCTCAACGATTCTGGGGGCAAAAGGGGCGAAGGAAAAACATGCACTGATTCATTCAATTAGCGCAACAAGCAAGCGCAGCCAATTTCTGTCATCAATCAGTCGCCATCGATCGCATCCAATTGCAACCAATTTGTAGCATCTGATACGGATACGGATACGGATTCGGTTTCGGATTACCATTGCCCGTCGGAGAAGTGCTGGAGAGTTAGAGAGATGTAACCGTCGCCTCTGCTGGCTTCTGGCTGCTGGAAAGTGTCTGGTGGTTCTGTGTGGGATCAAAGGATCAAAGAGATCAAGATCAATGGGCTTACCTTGATCGTATCACCCTCTTGGAATGGCAGTTCTTCGTCGCAGCCATCGGGATTGGGACTCATCGTGGAGGGATCGTAGTCGAACATGGCCACGAAGTAGCGTGGCTTCTTCTGGGCGCCCGGCATTTGTTGTTGCTGGCCGGGTTGCTGGCCCGGCTGTTGTCCGGGCTGCTGGCCGGGCATCATCTGACCCTGCTGCATCTGCTGTTGCTGCTGCTGGTTGAGTGGACCGCGCGGACCCATCATCTGGCCTTGCATTTGACCCGGCATCTGTCCCGGCATCTGTCCCGGCATCTGACCTGGCATCTGTCCCGGCAGCTGTCCTGGCATCTGTCCTTGCATCTGACCCGGCATCTGACCCTGCATCTGGCCCTGCATCTGCTGACCCTGCATGTTCATCTGGCCGGGCACTGGTCCTCGGAAGCGGGCCCCGCCCATGGGACCCTGGGGTCCGTAGGGAGGCTGTTGCTGCTGCTGTGGTCCCTGCGGCCTGCCCGGGATCGGAACCATGCCCCTTTGGGTGCCTGGTGCCCCCGACTGGTAGCCCTGGATGGGATTCGTTGTTGGTTCGTAGCAGATTCGTAGCGCGCATGAATTTGAATCAATTTGAATGAATTTGAAAATTTTGTTAGCTTTAGTTTTTGGATTCTGTTTTTGGGGGTGTTTTTTTTGCAATTCTTAATCTGTACTCTGTTTTTCATTCACATTGTCTTTAGAGAGGTTCAATCGTTAAGCAAGTGGAGGCATCTGCATTAGCGGTTACATATAGCGATTCTCTTTAGACAACTAGGGAAGTACGGAAGCTGAGTGTGTTCATGTCTTGGTGGTGTTTAATTGTATAAGTATGTGTGTGTTTGTGTATATGTATATATGGCGAATTACGATCTAAATACGATTACGAATGAAAAAGTCAAATATCTATAGCTGATAGTCGAGTACAAAGCTATACGAGTAAGTATAGATGAGAAGGTAAGGATGTTATCGGAAGTAAGAAAGCACGGAAACAGATACGGATTTGGTTTCGAGTTTCTTTGAGTATCTATGTGGGTGGTCTGGGTATCTGTGGCAGTATCTTTCAGTGGCATATGTGTTATGTTTTTAAATATACATGTTCATCTATCACCAACTTTAAGTTAGATACATATTTACATAATTATGTATAGTTTGTTTTTTTGGTAGGAAAGTTTACACAGATCGATTGAGGACTACAGAGTTTTAAGATTACACATGAAATCAAATAGATGTTTTTTTTTCAGTTGGGAAGAGATCCGTCGATCCTGTGAGGAATTACTCAGCATATATCCAGCCATCATGAATACTAATGGAGGATTATTGCATGCATTTTTACCCTAAGGAATCGATATTAGTCTAAATCTCTAGGACTGTTGTACGATACTTACAGACGAACCCAAAATGATATTATAGCTTTTCCCTAGAGGCACAACTTAGATACTTTTCAACCAAAACCAACAATATTTTTCAACCAAAAATCTCTAAGAACTAAGGCGAAATAAAGAGCTGTCATATATGTAGTTTAGCTTCGGTATACAAGCTTATCCATTTAAGTTATCGAGCTAAGCGCAAGTTCTAGATAAAAAATATGCATCGAACACGTAATATATTTCTAGATACTTGGAGGCAAGTATATCAGATACTTATGGCTAGTGTGGTTAACAGAGTGTGTGTGTGTGTGTGTGTATGGTGATTTCATAGTGTGTCTGAGTGTGTGAAAGATGTTGTGGGTAAAACTTACATTCTGGTTCACTTGATTCTGTGTGGGTTTCGAGAAGAGGCCACCGAGCAGGCCACCTAACAAGCCGGAGCCTCCGTCGGGCTGTTTGTCGTTTACAGATTCGGTATTCGGTATTGGTTTCATATAATGAAAATGAATATGTACTGTATTGTTTAAAATTGTTCGTTGCATTGCGTTATCCTTAAGAGAATTGTTGGCATTTCGGCTCAATAATTAGTTAAAACTCTATTTTTAAATCTCAACAACTCAACAAAGTTCAAAATCTTAGTTATGCTAGTATTTGATTTAATAATATTTCGTAATTGCTGCTGCACTTTAAGACATGCTAATTGTGAACTATACTTGAACGAATTCAAAAACCCAAATAAATCATAATTCAAAAATTGCATACTCTTTCAAACTCTCTTCAAATTAAAAGAAAAAAAAAAAGAAAAAATTTAATAAAATAAATTAAATTACATACATACAAGTTATTTTGGGTGGGAGAGGTCATAGTTCAATTGCTTTGGATCTTATCACAGAAACCGAAGACTCAACTGATTCGCAGATCATTGTGTGAGATTATCGTTAGGGGGGGAATTTGGTGCGGTGGTCTCAACAATTTCTCTCAGTGTATGTATATAATAGGTTCATTGGCAACGAAAATCGACCGAAAATAGTAGTTGGAAAGTATTTGAAATCAAAGGCAGTCAATAAGATAGGATTTTAAGCATAGACCGAAAAAAAGAAAAGAGGTAACAAGGAACTCTTAAGAAGAGACAGAGCGATAGTCAGAGAAAGAGATAGATAGAGGTGAGAATAAAGAAAAAGAGTGATGCAAATGGGTCACATATACATATATAGAGAGGGGGTTCTGATTCAGTCTTTTTTGATGGTGCGCGGCTTTCACAGGCAGATTTTTGTTTCGATTTTTTGGGGGGGGGGGGGGGGAGTTCTTTTTGGATGTGTTTGGATAGTGGAGTAGCATTCGGAATGGTTAAGTATTTTGGAGTTCAAGACGAGTTTAAACTATGTACATTCTTCGATGTGGGTGTGTCGCTTTTCGATTTACATTACAATATAATTTTGAAGAGTTATCAACCAATTGCATCGAAATGATAAAACGAAACGAGTTCACAAAACAAAACGTTATTTACAGTGTACGCGAGGCGGACTCCGAGGCGCCGCACCTGCTCTGATCACTCACCTGATGACCCGGCTGCCCGGGCTGCGGCTGCATGCCCTGCTGTTGCATCTGATTCGGATCGTACTGCCCGTGGTCCATTTGCTGGCCCATCATGTGCTGCCCCGGCTGTCCCGGCTGGCCGGGCTGGCCGGGCATCACGCCCATCTGCTGTTGCACGCCCATTTGGTGCGGCCCCTGCGGCAGCTGCGGGCCCATGCCCATCTGGTTTGGTCCCCGGCGGGCCACGGCATTGCGCACAGTGTCTACAAAGGCAGGAATTGAATTATTTTACTTGGCATTACATATTCCCCAAAAGAAGGAAAACTGGCAAGAAGCCAATTCTCTCAAATCTCTCCCCAAAAAACACCAGCACTTACTTGGTATCAAGATGGGCGCACTGTCGGCCGACTGGGAGTCGCGGGACTTGGTCCGAATAGTGACTGCACGCGGATTGAAGACGCCCAGCTTCCCGATGTCGATGAGGGCGTGGTCGCCGGTCGGCGAGTTGATGTCGGTGACCTTTTTACCATCGGCGTACACAGCATAGCCGGTTACAGGCCCAGTCGAGGTGGGCCTGTTAACCGGCTGCCATGTCACCAGAATGGTACCGTCCTGCGGGCCGGCCTCAAGTTGTATCTCCTGCGGCGGATCGGGCAGACCCTTGGTGAGGGTGCGGAAATCGGCATAGGCTCCGGGTGCCTCCTCCTGTCCGGGCCTGCCCGGCGTCTGGGCCACGTTGCCCGCATGCTGGCCAACGGCCCGCAGGTGTTTGGCGCGTACGGTCACCCGGTACTGGGTGCTTGGCGCCAAGCCCGTGATCGTGTGCCTGTACATGCCCGGCTTGACGGTGCGCACCTCCACATTGTTCACACACACCACATGCTGGTGGTTGGAGTTGGCCGGCAGCCACGAGATGACCGCCGAGGAACACGTTATGTGCGAGGCGCGCACCGCCGAGGGGCCCAAATGCGAGGTGTCCCGCCCGATGATCATCGTGCAGGCGGCGTCCCTGGATGTCTGCCTGTTCTGGGTCACGCTCCGCACGCTGATGCGATGCGGCTGCATAGTAATAATTTTAAATTAGTAAATATTTCCAAAAGATACATAGAAAATTAAATAAAATCAAGAATAATAGCCGGATTTCATTGAAATTTTTTCATTTTTCTTTAAATTTTAGAGTAATATGAATATGATATAAGATTATTATAGGACTATGCATTCATTACTAAGATTAAGAATTAAAAACTAGATATACTTTCTTTAATCTAACCTTAAAAAAATGATAAAATATTTAAGAGAGAGGATTGTGATTTTATTTTTTATTTTTAACTTCAAAGGTATGCTTACTTTCCATTCAAATAAAAATAAATCATCTATAAATAAGATGGGGACATTTTATTCAGAGATGATTTATTAAAATTCGGGTTTCAAACAGACTCCCTATTATTCTTATCCTCCAGGCTTATTCTTGATTTTAAGTAATTTTGGCTTAGCTTTCTAAGAAGGGCAGCTCACCCGCGTGGAGTCTACGCCCTCGATAAGAGCGCGTGTGCGTTCATTGGCCTTCACGGTGACCTTGAGCACGCCATCCACGTAGACGTGGTAGCTGTCGATGAGGTTGTAGCCCACTGGCTCCGGCGGTGACCAGCCAATGAGCACGCTCTTGTTCAGCTGCCGTTCCAGCGTCAAGTGCTTGGGTGCTGGAACTGCGGGGAGGAGCAAGAAGTGTGACATTAGCCGGCGGTTCAAACCACTACTGCAGAAGCGTCTATGGCGTCTAAATCATATAGCAATGGCTAGCAACGGTGCTAAGCTTGTTTATGCGTTCCTTACGGGCTAACAATGTAAAGGGTCTGGACGTTTATGCTCACATTCATGCCATGCACGGCGACGCATTCGAGGATCGCCACAAAAACCAAAAGATTATAATACGAGAGAGCCAAACGAGGGCCCGAGGAGAGGGTGAATAGTTACCATTGTCGCTGATGTCGTCCTGGTCGTGCTCCAGATCGGTGTGCGTCTCACTCAAACGTGCCAGGTCCTCGTGGGTGTGTGTGAGCAATGGGTTGTGCGGCGGCAAGGAGGGCAGCGAAGTGGTGTCGCACTGCATCGACCCGTCCTCGGCGTCTCGCAGAGTCGACAGCACCGCCTGGTGGAACTCCAGGAGGTCGTCGCCTAGCAAATAGCAGTAGAGGATCAGAAGCGGTAAGCATTGACAGGAATTCTTATAGAATCGATGCGAAAATGGTCCACTTACCTACTAAACGCTGTACAAAGGAGGCGGGCACCAGGCCACGTCGTCCGTCCAGCAGCTCCGCATCCAAGTATCCGCCCTGGGGCTCCCCGCTAGTCCACACCAACAAGTAGTCTCCGGCGCACAGGGAAAGCTCGCCCTCTGCCTCCCTATAAGGAAACAGAGAGGATTTACTACAAGCTCTGGAATATATCGTAGAACAGAAGTTGTTAGATGGATGTATTAGGAAGGATTTTAAAATAGTACAAGTCATCGGACGGATCGGATATTTTACTATTAATTATATTTTCCTCGTTGCATGTGATATTTTATAGGGCTCCCCCTTTATTGAATTATATATTTATTTATTTTTTAGGGGATTAAAAAAATAATAGCTTGTTACGAAAATATATAGCTGGAATACTTCCTTGAAAAATACTTTTTAGAAAAATTAATGAATAAGTAAATATTATATTATGGAAATTTAATTTTATGATATTGATGAGGTGAATTTAGAATATAATTTAATATGTTTTCTTTAGATACAATATCTATAATTTAAAACTGCAATAATTCAACATAACCTCCTTTGTAAATAAAAATTTTTCGTAGCATACTCTTGGGGGAATCAAGTACCCGCCCTGTTGGACGTGAAATATATAAAAAGAAAGCCCTACATGAAAATATTTATTATTTTTCTTCAATTGATGAAACTATAAGTGTGTTAGCTACTACTATGATGATATCTGGAACTTACTCTGGTGGATCGTAGGGAAAGCGGGCGATGAACACACAGCAGCGGCCTTTGCCGGGAATATCCAGCATATCGACCTGCGGCTCACTGGCTCCATTCAGGCCATGATTGCGGGCTGGAAGATAAATCATAAAACATAAATATTAACCAAAGAAGTCCTGTGACCAATACTCACTGTCCAGATCGAGGGCACCCAACGCCAGGCCGCCGCGATTGTGCATCATGGAGACGCTGAGACCGTCGGTGAACTCGTCCAAGCCCCAGTTGCTGGGCGGGATGGGGGAGCAGGGCGAGCTGCGGTTGTAACGCGTCAGCGGGATGTCGATCTCGTCCAGCATCTTCATTTTGGAAGCCTGACGCAGAGCGGCCGCGGTGAATGGGTACGAGGCGCTCGAAGCGACGTCCAGGAAGGGTGGCCCATACGAGGAGCCGATAGCACCGGCTGCTCCGCCACTAAGACCGTACAGCGAAGTGGCGCCCGTAATCCCCCCGGCACCAGGTCCGGCGCCCAGGCCGCCCAAGCCGGTGGCTCCCAGGAGAGTACCGGTGTCCAGCAGACCGAGATTGGCCATGGAGGGGTGTGTCAGCGAGGTGCCGCCGACGCCAGCGGGTCCGCCGCTCAGGCCCAGGGCCGAGTAGCTGCTCGTGCCGGCAGGCGGCAGGTTATGCGAGTTGAGTGACAGGAGGGGCATGGTTGTGCTCTGCAAATTGTACAGTTGTATTGTTCCGCGCTTCTCGGTTCGATTCATATTCATATTCAGATTGAAGTTCGATTCGAAATTCGAATAGAGTTTTCAGTTCGATTGCCGTGTGTGTGATTTTTGGTGTTTTTTTGCAAAATTTGGAATTTTGTTTGCAAGTTTGGTTTTGGTTTTTTTTTTTTGGAATTTACATGGCGAGTTGGGTGTTTGTTGTTGTGGTTTTTGTACAGGTGTAGTAGTTACACAAATATAGGATCACGCACACACACACACAGATACAGAGTGACAGATACAGATGCAGACATACATATAGATCGAGAAATCAGTTTTGATTGACATTATTATATTTTATAGATTTTTTTTTTGTATAGATTTCGCGGCAATCGTAGCCGAGCCGCAGGCAGAGGGGAGAAGAGAACGGTCACAGAATTCATCATTAATTATGTTGATTAGTGAAATTATAGAAAGAGAGAGAGAGAGAATAGGGAAGATAGAGAAAGCATGTGAAACGGAAAAAGAGATCACAGGAAAGACGTTTATTCGACTGTGAGTGGCAAACGCATCTAGGAGAACATCATAAATGGGCATCTATGCATGAACCATGAACAACTGAACATGTTGGTTGTGAGTTTCGGCTGGTCATGAGTGGCTATTTAGTGGAACTGCAATGATCTGAGGCCGTTTCCAAGCGGAGTTATCTATCCAAGCTAGCATCCAATCATCACCATCAAAAACGTCAATCAACAAGTAACGGAATGCTTTCAATCGCAATGGCGTAAAAAAATCATATATGATATATGGTAGGTTGGTACTTAAAATCCATGTTTGTATGTCTGTATATGCCGCAAATGCATGAGTACGCATGTGTATATGCCATAAAAAATATTATGAACTTTGAAATGTTAAATAAGACATACAATACTAAGTAGTACAACTCATTTAGGGACTAAAATATATTGATTTTTAACTGAATTTTAAGTGTGAGTCTTAAAAAACATTTCTCAAAAGTTCAAAAATATTTATTCGCTTTCTGAAAATATTTCATACTTGATTAAGTCTAATTATATATTTCCAGGACAATAATATTACAAAACTAGTGATACAATAGATGATATATTCGGCATGCCAGCGAAAGCGATGGAATGAAAACAACTTTAATGGAAGCAGGCATTAAGAACTCGGAGAAATATTCAAAATACTCATACTCTAGTCTGAAATGGGTATGTGTGTGAGTGTGACTGGGTGTTGTACAGGTGTGTGTGTGTGTGTGTGGGGATGGCATTGTATGTGAATGCTTATTTTCATCAGTAATGAGACTACAACAAAACGCAATGGTGTGATCTTTGCACAAAGACACGATCGTCATCGAACGATACGAACGAACGAACGATAAAGCTGATACTTATAGATGATCGCTAATTGGGTACAAAAAACGGATCGCATATATCTGCATATTGGCACATAAATGTATATATTGTCTATAAAAATATTGATGTTGCATTAAAAACGCATAGTCTAGATGTGGCAAGCGTCAAAGCAAATCGATCGCGATTCGCGATTAAACTGAATATCAAACATTTGAATATTGCAGCGACTATTTGGCTGTGGTTGCTGTTGCTGTTGTTAGTTCATTGTGATTGAAAATAGTTGGTTTACCTGACTTAATGCCGTCGGCATAGCCTTCATCGTGTGAATATTTACCGGCAGAGGTGGAATGCCAGAGATTCCACTAGTTCCGCTCAACAGCTTTTCGACGGACGTCTGCCCGGCCCCGTACTGCATCGACTGGATGCCGTGACTGCTCAGGCTCGAGGGTATACCGCTGATTGGATTGGGCACCAGGGCCGATATGGATGTGAGGCCACCTGATGGCCCAACGACACCGACCATGCCACCGCCCCCCGATGCGGCAGAGGCAGCGGCAGCGGCAGCAGCAGCGGCAGCCACGCTCTGGGAGCCAACGCTGGTGCCGCTCAGGCTGGTGCTGGCGCCGCCATTGGGCAGCGTGGAGGCCAGCGAATGCGGCAGGCTCGAGTAGCCGGAGGACATCGCGGACATCCCCCCGCCGCCGCCCGAGGAGCCGCCTAGTACGGCCCTTTTATAACGGTTCAGTTCTTCTTCGAGTTCTGGAACGGAAACCCCTTAAATTATTAGTTATCCTTAAAGGATAATGGAGGCAGTACTTACCACTCTTTGATATGGTTCTAAATTCGCTATTTACCGTGCTCAACATGGAACTGGGCGGCAATGCTGACATGCTGGCGCTGGCCGATGTGCGAGGCTGCTCCAGTTCGGCCAGGACGCGATTATCCTAGAAAAGGTTACTCCTTGAGATGTCTTCAAATTTACATGGAATACCCTTAAAAAACTATTCCCCCCATTAGCATACATTAATAATATTTTAAATCCAGTAGGCCTCACTTTACTGGCTTATTGGCTTCTTTCCTGAACTGGCCCAAAAAAAGTCCAAGGAATCGAGTTTCGATCGGAAAAATTCCAAATTCAACGTAAGCGATCCCAACAGCCAGATCGATGGAAGGTCCGAAGAGTACCGGAACCTTGGGTGGAGTTTTGAAGAAGACCCACGAGTTAGTCAGCGGATTGGATGAGATGCAGGTCACCACCGATTCTCTGATAAGCCTCGGGGAGAGCGTCAACCAGGACCTGGTCAACTGCAGCAAGTATCGCGACGAACTGGTCCTGAAGCACCTGACCGAGCACAGCAAGGACGATCAGCAAGTGATGCTGCTGCGCGAGAACGCGGAGCTGAGGAACACCGTGGATGAGTATCAGAAGGGCATTGAGCTCATTATGTCCAAGTATCGGGAGCATAGTGATGGCAACATTTTCGACGATACGTACGCGGTGAGGGAGCGCTACGTGAGCGGAATGAGCAAGATAGTCGACGACCAGGACGCCCGCATCGAGCACATGCTGCAGATGATGAAGCTGACCGCCGACTTGGAGGAGATCGATAGCGAGGGGAACCAGCGGATCATCCGGCAGCTGACCGGCGAGAACGAGGAGATGCGCCGCCAGCTGCAGATCAGCAATGCTGATCCGATGCTCCAGCAGGGATCCCTCAATTCCAGCGAGAGCAGCACCCAGTTCGAGATGACCGACACCCCGGACCCGGAACCGGACCAAGATCCGGACACCTCTGGTGGGGCCTCCAGTTTGAGCAGCCTGGAGAGCTTCATCTCCTGCCTGTCGAGGGGCATCGACGACGGCGAGGCATCCTCCAGCAGTCACTCGGTGATCAGCCAGTTGGAGATCAGCCGCTTCATCTATGAGGCACTGGCCGACGATCCCCCCGATCAGGAGAAATCCAGCAAGGAACCGGAACAGGGGACACCCAGCAAGCAACCGGAGGAGGAGTGAGAGACCCACACTAATCCACACCCATTGCCCAACTTCAGAATTCGGGAATTGCCGTTTGCGTTGATACATACAACTGAACTTGTGGGTGGGTGGTGTCGATACGAAGATTCGAAGTTATAGTTCGAGATGGACATTGTTTAGCTTTTAGATGTCGCAACCTAAAGTAAATTTCCATCCCGAAGTATAACTTTTATCGATCTTTTAAGCCGTCTATAGATATGTACATTTTTGATTAGTATTCATCTACTAAACCTTATCTGCTTGTCACATTTCTGTATTTCGAGAAAGGAGTACCTTGTCACTTTCATAAATATCTATATACAATTTTATTCATTTTTGTCTCTTAACTTATACATACAACTATATATTAAGCTCACCTGCTCAATCTTTGCCATTATGATATCAATCTCGGAGCCTTGGTCCTGGTGACTGATTGTCGGTGCCCAAGTGACGGTGGAACTGCTGGCTGACGTCGGAATAGTTGCGCCGGCTCCGGACGCCCCACATCCCATTCCGGATACCGTCGAGCGAGCTGCCTTGGCCTTCAGAGCTGCAGTCAGTTCGATTTGCAGCTCCTCGCAGCGCACATTTTCCAAAGCGACCTAACATTTAATTTAAGGATAACTTAACACTATCCTTTCAGTCAAATTTTACTTTAAACTTGCCTTCTTTTCAAGTTCCCGGGCTCTCGATTGCAGATTTTCAACCGCCTCGGCATCGGGACGTGCGCTACCGCTCAAATTGCGTATTTGTGCCAGGGTTTCCTTATTAGATTATTTAAATATTTTATAAATTTATGAATAACATTTAAAGCTATTAGTGTGGTTAGAATAAATCACCTGATGCGCCCGTTCGATCTCCGTGCGCCGCATCTCTGCATCGCGCAGCTGCAGGCTGAGGGAGTCCAGCATTCCGTTGGGGGCGGTGCCAGCGGCCACGGCAGCGGCCGCCGACTGATGATGGTGCATCGACTCGTACGGCATGCTGTGGCTGCCCCTATGACGACTGGAAAAAGAGAACAATCGCAATTTGGTCAGTATTATATGGAGGAGAATGGCCGAAATATAAATCACTGGGACTGGCGCTGAGCCCTTCAACTGGCACTTGACTTGGCCCGGCCTCTGATACGAAAATAGTTGTTATTTTTTATAGTCCGTGGCATTGGTTTCTTATTTATTTATTGGCCCGGAGCTTATGTATCTGGGAGTGTGAGTGTGTGGGCTGGGGTATGGAAATAGGTCAGCTGCCAGCCAGCCAGCTCTGGGCAGCACGCACGTGTCCGTGTGGGGTCAGTTCGACAGTGCGAACTTTGAACTTTGGGTTAATTGCCTGGCAGCCCGAATTTAATGTCCACGCACAGCAGCCCACCAGACCCGATGAGATGGTCCTGATAGTTTCCGGTGTTGCCTAGTTATTTGGGCAAGATTTTCCGATTTGCATTGCTGTGAAATTACTCATACGACTGGGTATCCTGCATTACTCACAGGCCTTCCCCGACTACTATCGTCACTGAGACAATAGACGACGCCAGGATGTCTAGACGGCGGAAAGCCCGAATTCTATAAACTCGAAGGGATTCAAGGAAATGCAAAACAGGAACTGGGAATGGCCTGCACTCTCCCTCCATTGCGTTGAGCTTAATCCAATCATTAAATGCAGGAAATACGAAATTGAATTCAATTTACCGGAGCAGCGCTGCATCGATAAATTGTTATTAATACATCAAAGCTCGCAGTGAACGGAAGCAGGACCAAACCACTCCACCACCTCGCCACCCCGCCGCCCCGCCACCCACGCATCCTGCCACCCACCACGACTGACTCCCTCGGCTGTGGTCTGTCAATGCCAGTGTTTATATGGACCGATGTGCCTGGGCGATGCTGCCTGACATTTAAAAGCTATGACAGCGTTTATCCTGTGCCGATGATGATGATGTTGCTTTGCTGGCTGTGCTGGTCTGGCCCCGCCCATTGGTGGGCATTTGCATGACAGCATTTAACCGGAGCCAGCCCGAAGCCTTTGATATTTTCCGTACGCCCTTCACTTGCACTGCACTGCACTGTCTTTTTAAAAAACGAATAAATAAAATGCACCCACCTCTCTAGTTTGCGCTTCTATGTGTGGGTGTGTTTTATGCTTTGTGCAAAGAAGCTCGCAATCACGGTCATTAACTAATTAAATCGCTAATTAAATCGTTAGTGAGTAGCACTATTTCTTGGCCTTTTACACTTTGGCCGTTGCAAATAATAAAATAATTACAAGTACAAGTACTCACTGGCGCGACCGCAGTGCAGCTCAACTTGAATGTGAATGTGAAAGAGAAACGGGAAATACGAAAGCACGGCCACTAGTTGCTGTTGTGCAGGGTAGTCGCTTTTAAGTGTGTGTGTGTGTGTGTGTGTGTCTTACAACTGCAGCCACAACAACAACAGCTAGAAACACAAATACATCTGTTACTGTTACTGCGCTCTGCTGTTAATCGCACTACTTCTCCCAGCTCTCCTTGCGTGGGAAACAGGGATGCGAAAAAGTCGGCTATCTCCCCACCAAGAGAAAATTTCCCCTCGGAGAGAGAGCACGAACCCCCAAAATGGCGCATGTGCAGAGGATGTTCGTTCGTTAACAGCACTTCCTCTGTTAACGGTCACTGTAAATGCCTCTGTTGGGGAAAGTGTGTGGGTGTGCGTGTGGGAACAAATGTAAGTCCTCCATGTAGGCCGCAGGATTTTTTAATTATGATGAAGCGCATTGCAAGCATTTCGCAATTGAAGTAGATGTGGGCGAAAGACCTTTGTCATTATCATAATTTTACACACACAAACACACCAAGAATGCCCCAAAAATTAATTAATATCATAACAGGGGGAGTAAAAAAAAGAAGAATTACAAAAATTTCAACAAAATACTTAATGTGTTTAGTTAATAGTTATTTTAATATTTACATAGAGTTATGTATATATTATATATTCGCATGACAAATTTCTCTCATAAAAATTATTTTTTTTCTCTGTAGTTTTTTGTTTGCTAAGCACTTTTTTATATTCGGCGTGTGCTTTGTTCGACCAAAGCCTTAGATTGCTATCCGGCCGCTGTCATTTCCTTGTTTGCCTTTAAAGAAAACAGCTCCCACATCAGCCACTTTTAACTTCCTATGTCCTTTCTAAGCCCACTCCCGCCCGAGCCCACTCCGCGCTAGTGTCTGTCTGTGCCTGTCGGTGACTGTTTTAAGCTCCCCACCGCTTGCCGCTTACACTTTCGGGGGCTTGAGCAGTGCTTGGCACCATTTATCCACCCGCTCACACACGCATTCGGCGGAGGGAGCCTACGTCACAGGCGAATTGTTTGCCAGCCTCCCAAAACACCGTAAAAAATTATGCCAGCTATTAATTAATTAAATGACTGAGCTCACAGCAGTCTTATCATATTGTTAACAACCTAAAGAGCATATAATTTTATTACCAAAGTGTACAGAAACTTTGCAGTAATTTTTGTAAATATATGATTTACTTCAAAAGTGTGAAGACCATCGGGTAGCAGTATCTATGGCTGTTGTCAGACGGCTTGAAATTTTAATGAGTTCTTAAAGTGCAGATTAGCCAGAGCCAGAGCCAGAACCAGAGCCGTGGGCCTGCTCGCCACGGCAACCTCTCAGGGAGGCGTATCAACGAACCCACCGAACCGCCAGAAACTGGGTTGCGGCCTGGTGCTGCTTTACACTCTATTAACCCACATTCTGGCCAAAGTCGTTGCGGCCATTGGAGTAAATTAAATGGAAAATTCCCATTCATTCCCATAGCAGCGGCTGGGGTCGGGCCGTACCGAGCCGGGCCGGAAAAAAGGGCCATCAGTTCAATATCTCTATTTCCGCACAACGCGGCGTATGCGTAATTTTACACACAAATCATTTGCCAGGCTACAAGTTGGATATGTAAAAAGTAGTAATTAAAGCAGAACTTTGAACTCTGCGATGGCAAGCAGCTATGACAACTTTTTTATTGGACTCGCAACTGCGACAAACTAATTTCAAAACTTTTCCCACCATTCAACTTTTCGAGTGTCAACTTGATTTACTTCAAAATACATTTCCAGAGAGACTACAAAAGTTTTGTTTTTACAAAAATAAATATTCCTTTAAAAAACGACAACCTTACCTTAAAAAAGAAACATTATTTCTTTCAATTTCCCATCAAAATACTTCAACAATTTAGAATTCTGCAAAGTGATATTTAATTAATGGAATACTTGCACCCTCAAGCAAAGCTGAAAACAATTAAATGCTACTAAGTGCAGCAATTAACACTAAGGACTAAGGACTATGGGCTATGGGGGAATGTTTCCAGGACTTGTATAAATGAATAAATAGTCAGAAGTGAAAACTAAAGCGACCTCGAGCCTAAGACAGCTGGGGAAACTTTTTAAAATAACACTGGCAACAGAAAGTTTTTAAAGTCGTGCAATTACATTTGAGATGTTGGGAAAGTTCATTATCCTTCTGATGGTCTGACCTCAATCGCAGAGCCAAGGAAAAGGCAAAACAAGAACACGAGCGCAAAACTATCTCGCCTATTTATAGCCGACTACACACACACACTCCCAGTGTGACTGTGCACACGAATTTTGTCGCTAAAAAAATATATATATATAAAAATATATATAAACCACTGTATATATAGCGTCATGGCAGTTATGTGAGTTTCAAGAGGACGGTGGGGCAGCTGAGAGGGGAAATCTCATGCGGCCACTCAACCATGGTAGCAGCTTGGCTGCCTCCCAGCACACAAAAATCAATGAATGATGGCCATATGTCAAAATTGGCCACAGCCAACGATTAATCCTGGCCAAAATAATAGCCAAAAAAGTGTGCATTTCTTTTTTAAGGATTAGGAACTAACCTCCTATCCTAGCAACTATCTGTTTTAGTGATGATTCCAGCTACCTCTTTAAAGGCTCTTCAAACCAAAAATGAAAATAAATGGAAACACTTAGTCTGTTTATTTTATTTCTGTCTGTTTATTTATTTATTAAAAGTGGAATTAAGAATTGTCAGTCCATATAACATCTATATAATAATATAAAAGAAATTTAAGTACATTTTTTAACATATTTTAAATGTTTTTGAAAGAGTCTACCATCTATCTATTATTAGACGTGAGTTCCAACTTAAGCTATTCATATACCACATCAGAAATTTTAATGAAATACAATTTATTTAAATTCCAAGAAACTCTATTCCTCTATAGCTGGTATCTTAAAATACTTTGGAATATAAGGACTAAGTAGTTGTAGTATTTTAGTCCTTAAGCAGTAGTAACATCAGAAGCCAACTTATTATCCCAACACTGAACTTGGGTCGATTGGGTTATGTCGAGAGCGTGACTGGGGATCATTGCATTGAAAGCTAAACGCTGCGTCTCATAAATATAAACAAAGTGCGTAAGAGGCAGCAACAAAGAGCTGCCAAATGAAACGTCGAAATTCAATCAGAAGCAATTGCCATTGAACGGTGGCAGGGACATGGACTGAAGGGAGTGGAAGTGGAACTCCGAGCTCCGGAGTTGCTGCTGTTACGGCTGTCGTTCACGAAGGAGAACACTTACACCTTCACCTACCCGGACCCAACTCCGGGCGTTTTTGGTTGGCGGGCCTGGAGGGGGCGGGAGAAGGTAGCCAACCGCACGCCAAATACCTGCCCACTCTCTGCGGAGCCCAGAGCACAACTCTGCCATGCCCCCAGCCACCTCAGCTCCCCCAGCTGAAGCTCCAGCTTGGAGCTGTGCATGTGTGTGGGTTGTATGTAATAGCTGTGTTACGCACGCAGCAGCAAACAACTTTAACACTGTTGTTGCGCAGGCCGAGGCAAGTGTCAGAACCGCCCCCAGAGCCAGAAACTGGGACTTTTCGTTCATCCGCTCCGCTGCCGCAGCACTACTTACTGCTGTTGGCAGCTTTTGAATATGAATTGTTTTGGGGGAAAATGCCAAGTTAGCCATTTTCCCACCATATTTGACTTTTAGAGTTAAATTTGTGGTTAAGTATTTCAAAATTTGCACTCTTTGAGATCATAATCCATTAAATAATGAATGCTAAACCCATTAATGACTATCTATTATCATAACTATAATATTTTGTTATTTATATCCAGCTATGCAATCACATTATTCTTCGTGGAATACTGAAATATGATAAAGAGTACAAATATTGCAACTTTAATTTGATATATGATGCCCCAAAGAGTAGGCAACACTGCAGAGAGGCAGGCATGCGACACATGCCGCTCCTGCCACTGCGCTGATATGGTTCTGGTAGTGGTAGTGGTGCTGCTCTAGTTTCGGTGGCCATTTACATCTACTTACTTGCCTACGAGGGAATATACGGATATGAGTCTGTTTTGGGTGTATTAGTGTGCCAGTATTGGCGCCCATTTTTGAGCAACTGCAGTTCATTAGTTTATTAAAGTCCTTGTCACAGGATTTTATCTATTCACACTGTTTCTCGACAAGTAATACCAAATAATACGACAATTTTTGACCGAAATTTTCATTTTCATTCAGTGTTTCCCTTTGCATTGGTATTTGTGCGATTACTCGAATTTGCATATTTTACGAATGTATGTGCATCAGTATGTGGGTGTGTGTGAGTGAGTGTGTGTGTGTGTGTGTGGGAGAGTATAATTTTACGACGACTGCTCTTTTTCCTCCTCCATCGATATGCTGCTTGCTTACACTTTTACTTTTCACTGGCCAACCATTTTCTTTTTTGTTTTAAAGAATGAGATTATATTATTTTTCACTAGGCACCTTGCTTTTCGGTTTTGACACACGCGAGAATTTAGTTTTTCTTCTATTTTTCCCAGCCATCAAGGAAATGAAAATTTTCACGCAGCAGCGGTGCTGTTGGGAAAACATTTGGTGTAGAGCGAAATTTTTCGTCAGCTCGCTCGCTCGCATAACGGTCTTTTTTTCCTTTTTTTTTTTTTTGTGCCACCCGGGAGCAGTTGGAAAAAATGTGTTTTATTATGCGATTTTCATATTAGAATTTTTGTTTAATTTTATCACGACGGATTAATGGATTATTATATTATTGAAATATTATCTTTTAGTCGTTTTTTTTTTTCGGGGGGACATAACGGGATGCGAACCTTTTTTGCTGCTTCTGCTTCTGCTTCTTGCTCGCTGCTTTTTCAGGTCGCCTGTTTTCCTCTTCCACGTTTGCGCTGGGGAATTCACATAAATGCATAGAGTTTACACTACGACTACGAGTTGTACATAATTTCCGCGATTAAACATGCGACTAATGATAGCGCAATCTAATAATAGAAAAAAAACTCCGTATAGATTTGCACATTTAATTTAGTTTGGTAGAGCAGTTGGGTTCCAGTGCGAAAACCGAAAAGTGGGTCATCTCGGTCGCGCTGCTCGGCTGGTTTGTACTCTGATTTCTGCCCAACCTGCCCAGAGTGGCCCAGTGTGTGCGAGGGAATCGATTTTTCTGCCAAATGACACTGAAAAACGGGCAATTTTCTCCACAGGCGCTCAATTTGGGGTTGAAAATGTTATGCTGCTTCCACATGTACTAGTCGCTGTTGTTGCCCCCACTGTTAACTAACAGAACTGTTAATTAACAGAAGCAAATGAAAGTTTTTAGTTTTTTTTGTTTTTTTGAATATAAATACATTTATTTGTCGTTTTTTTCGCTATTACTACATTATGAGTTTGTTTTCTGTTTTTTTACTTTTATTTTTAGTTTGTTTTTTTCTTTATTTTTCATGTAACATTTTTTAAATAAAATAATTTGTTTCCTCTTGTTGTTGATAGTGCTTTCGGCTACTTATGTCTTTCGCATTTTGAAATCGAACATATTATTAATTAAATGATTATTACGTTTAGGTTCACAATTTCAAACTCTAACAATTAAAAACAGTTAAAAATCCTCCGATGTGTCCTCCGATGGCTCCCATCCATTTGTTGTTACATAGTACATATCCTGTGTCTCGTTTTGTTTCACTAATTTTAAATTTATTCGTCGACTCTTTCTCCTAAACACACACAAAAAACAAACAAACTGATTTTGTTGTGTTTGAACAGAAATAGAATGAATTATTTACAATAAATTGTAAACGAAAATATATACTCGTACACATCTATCTCATCGTATTAATAAATAGTTTGCTCATTAATTAATTACAATGCCTAGGTTTTCTTGAATTTAGTGTCCAATATTATTAGTTATTATTATATTTAAATGATTTTCAATGGGCCTATTTATTTTTAATTACAACAGATTTGCATTTACTTTCAAACATTTTAACTTGGCTTGTTGTGTCAGGCGATTTGGGTATTTAAGTGTGTTCTTGGGTCTTTGTTTATTTGAATTGTGTGTTGTGGTTAAATGGTTATTTAAAAATAAAATTAAAATGCCACTAAAATTTTCCATAATTAAAGGATTTAATTCTCTACTCGCATTTACTCTTAACTGTCAGCATTATTTGATTCGTTTGCCGTATTAGAAAAAGTGCACTTATGAATACTGCATTCGGTCTGAAAATAGATCAAAGAAAATAAAACAGATTAGCTAAATGATTGCTTACGAAAACAGTATAAATTAATTATCAAATTGAAAATCGATTAGATTGAAAGGTCACATATAATGGCAGTGGAGGCAACGGTCGCAACCATCAATTCCTAATCGGCCAATTTGGTTCCCATTTAAATTTTAAAATAGACAAATCCCGCCACCCGCCATAGCAAAAAAATCTCCGCCGCAAAGTGATAAACCAAACAACAATACCCGGAATGCCAATGCGGTGACATCATTCCAGCGGTTGGCCCAAAACGATAAGAAACCAGATATGAGCCGATTAAAGAAACCGGCTATCATGCCGTGGCCGCGTATCGTATGATAAGGCCAATGTAAATACATGGCCGGAGCTTAATGTTCTGTACTTACTGTCCTTCTTTGAAGTACTCCTTCAGCGTTGTGCTGAACTTCTTGGAATATTTGACAAACTCCTTTTTGCGCTGCTCCACAGCCTGCTTGCCCGTGACGCCCGGTATAAACGATCCGATCTCGTTGACCACATCGAGCAGTTTCTTTATGGCGCTGGCGATTTCTCTGTGGGACGAAAGGGTATTACATTTATTAAATAAAATAGTTGTAATTTGACTAGCTAAGTATGCAAAATACTTATTTAGTTTCATATTTTCAGTTAAAATGTTTCAGCTGCTTACTTAATAGTCTCCAGGAAGGTCTTCCTGTCGTTTATTTCGTCGGGAATTCGGCTGAGGATCACCTTGAGAGCCACAGACTTGCGGTTTAGCTCCTGGAACGGCTCCTCGGTGCGCGTCAAACGGTATTCATTGACTGTATAGGAGGAAAAGGACGTAATTATGTGTGTCAAAAGGAGTTGAATAATAGACGACTTACGGTCGGCTTCTGTAATGTTGCCCTGTAATCGGAGAACGGCCTCGTTTAGGTTTACGTGTAGTTCCGCCTTTCGGACGATAGTGGCCACTAGATCGTAGCAGAAGCCCGGGTTATTTTGCTCCGACTTGAGAATGGCCGAGCGCAGTGACTGGGCAGCGCCAACGTCGCGTCGCTCGAGCTGCAATGGAAAATTACAAGATACAACCACATTTACATTGGTACCAAGCGTTTACGCAACAGCCAAAGTCAGAGCCGCAACCGCTGCCACGAATCTTGGCGGAGATGGCTTACTTACCTGTGAGAAAATAGGCCGCAGTATAACGGGCAGAACGAGAGACGAGGTTGGCTCGCCCATGGTCATTTCTATGTAACTCCAAGTACGCTCGGTCTAGGCTGCAACGTTTCTGTCCCTGCTGCTGCTGCGTTCTTCGCGTTATTTGGACTGGCGCATGCTGCACTTCAGCAACGGCATCCGCATCCGACTCTGTTTTTACTTCCGATCGACGCTAAGACGCACTCTCCTCACGCCTGGGCAAATCAAATTATAAAATTAACAAAAATTGTTCACAACAAAATGACACAGTGTTGCCAGCAATGCAACTGAGGGGAGTATCTCTGCGCCGTGACTATCGATAGCATTTTTCTAGCGATGGGCTGGCCAAAACAGCTGATTGTTACCGCTGCTTGTGCCATCGCTAGCAAAAAAGAATATTTTTGTTTACCATCCGGATTCCTACTGATAAGAGCGATGTCGAGCCAAGATATTAAGCTGGAAGTGTGCGTGGACTCCATAAGGAGCGCCTTTGCCGCGGAGGATGGCGGCGCTAGCAGAATAGAGCTGTGCTCGGCCCTGGGAGAAGGTGGCCTGACCCCCAGCGTTGGCACTCTCAAAGTCCTCAAGGATTCGCTTTCTCTTCCCATTTTCTGCATGCTTCGGCCCCGGAGAGGAACAGACTTTGTCTATGATGATAGGGAGATATGCGCCGTGCTCATGGACATGGATCTTCTACGGGCGAATGGCGCCGATGGCTTCGTCTTTGGATCCCTAAACCCGGACCGATCCATCAATGTGGAGCACTGCCGGCAGGTAATGTTGCGCTCGGAGGGCTTACCGGTCACATTTCATCGCGCCTTCGATCTCACAGACCAGAAAAACATGCACGAGAACGTCCAGCTGCTGAAAGAGCTAGGTTTCAAGCGAATACTGAGCAGCGGATTTCGTCCTTCGGCCGCCGCGGGAGCCGATTTCCTAGCGCAGATGATTGCCAAGCATCACCGGGACTTAATTATCATGCCCGGCGCTGGGATTAAGGTACCAAATCTGGAAGAAATCCTTACAACTACCCGATGCCGCGAGTTCCATGCCTCAGCCATGGACACAGCCAGCGAGGACTATGTGGCGCCTACCACCACTCGCATGGAGTGTGATGTTACCATGGGAAAGCAGGACATTGATCCATACTACGGCACCAATCCGAATGTGGTGCGGAAAATGGTGACAATAGCAAGTGCCATGAGCTGCTGATGATTTTAAATTTAGAGTTTAATAAGTTAGCTAAGACATATTTCCATTCCCGACCATACACCATTGTGTAAATTGTAATTGTTGCGACTGCCCTGTAGCCAAGTAGTCTTACCAAAAAAATTCTAAAAGTTAGTATTAAACCCAAAAAAAAGTTTTTGATCCTTGTTTCACGGAATCAGCATGAATGCAGAATCTGCAGACACAATAGAACCCGCTTCGCAAGAGATAAGTCCATTTCTTAAGCAGTTGGAAAGTGTGGAGAATATGTTGCACAGAATGGAGAACTACACTCGAAGGCTCAACCATCAAATCAACGACCTCAAGTGTGTGACCGAGGCCAATCGACAGGTTATCGCCAGGTTGCAGAATAATGGGAATAGTATGAAGTCCCTATTAGACGATGAGCAGGAACAATTGAAGACCCAAGCCAGCCAACTGTTAGTGGTTAAGTCATTGAACTCTGGAATGTCCCTGAACATGGTAGACCTTGGGAAGGATTTTAACTCGATTGGAGTGGATCTAAAAGAGGTGTGCCACCATCCGACGGCTAAAGAGAACAATCATTTGTGTGAAACTTGTGAGGTGACCAACATCAGACAGATCAGTTGGACGCACTGCAAGCCCACGACAGATGAAGGCATGATGGAGAAGGTTGAGAATCCCAACCACTTGGTGGAGATGCACAGGGAAACTGTAGCATTGTTGAATTCGCTTAAAAGCGATTTGGACAGAAAAAATGCGCGCCAGGAGTACAGAAGAAAAAATAAGACAATTTCCAACTTAAATCGCCAACAACAACTCATACAAAGAGGTTAATATTTTTCAGAAATTTACGTTCTTGTCTAGCAGTTTGTTGTTTAATTTCAGTGCAGTGTATTGTAAAGACGGTTGATAATCTCAACTTAAAAACAACTTCTGTTATGGAAGTGAAGACCATTTGCAGGCGAGTAATGAGTGCGCTTGTGAAGCGGCAGAAGGTTTATCAGCTATCCCCCGAAGCGTCCAGAATTGGATGGTCAAGCTGTAGCGACATGAAAATTATAAGGTCAAGATACTCTTTCCACAAAAACCCCTACCTGTAAACTGTGAAGTCTG
The DNA here is from genome assembly GCF_017639315.1 of Drosophila ananassae. Taxonomy (NCBI): domain Eukaryota; kingdom Metazoa; phylum Arthropoda; class Insecta; order Diptera; family Drosophilidae; genus Drosophila; species Drosophila ananassae. Next base: position 12,859,907 of record NC_057927.1, on the reverse strand, counting down.
TTAATAAAATATTGTTTTTGTAAAAAGAACTTGAATATCATTTTTATTTTATAATTTTATTTATTAATAAAATTAATAAAATATTAATTAAAAATTAAAACAAATATATTTTTCAAAAAGGCTTTGTACTTCCCCCTTTTAAAATCGGTTATCGGTTATCGAAAAAATTCCACCATATGTAGCATACATTTTGGAGCCCAGTGCGCAGGCTCCTTTGAAAAATTGATTCATTCGATTTGTTTGGCCAGCATGAAGTCCTCAAAAAAGCACGAATTGTAGAAAAGTTTCAAATAGTCCATATATTTCAATATACTGTCAATGTCAACGACTGAAGCTTTGTGTACAGAAATCGAATGGAGACATTTACCATGGATCTGGAGGACGTGGCCAGTAGCCACGGATTTGGACAGCATATGGCCTCGTACAACGTAGAAGTAAGACTAGCGGGCACCTCCACCCACCAACGAATAATACATAATGTCCTCTTGCAGACTTCGGCTGTGCATCGTAAGCTCCAGAGCAAAGTCGAGGCTCTGAGGATCCTGCGCCAGGAACTGGAGCAGTTCCGTGTAGAACGAGATCAGTACAAACTCGTGGCCGAGACCCTGCAGCTGCGCTACTCAGCTCTGAAGACCAATAATGAGCTCTTGGCCGTGGGCGGGTGCGGTGCCCTCAGTGAGAACTCCAGTCTGGCCGCCCTTCTCCACGAGACGCGAGAGCAGAACCTGAAGCTCAGCACCGAAGTTGAAGCTCTCCGGCAACGACTCAATGAACTCCAAGGGGACATGGAACTCCTGCGCGAAACGGAGGCTAGCAACAAGTCGCGGGTACAGGCCATGGCCACCGAGAATGCCGCCCGCAACAAGGAGGAGGTGCAGTGGCGCCGGGAACGGGCCAATTTTATCTGCCACCTGGAGGGGCTCAAGAAGCGAAACGCCCAGCTGGCCTATGACTTGAAGGCTGTCATCGATGAGAAGGAGGAGCTGATCACGGAAAGGGATGCCTACAAGTGCAAGGCCCATAGGCTGAACCATGAGCTATTTGTGGCACTCAGGGCTAAGAAAACCCACCCAAGAGTAAGTTTAATAGAAAACTTTTTAATTTTAAAGGCATTTCAGGAATGACAGAATCATTACAGCTCCTGGACATCGACAGCGTTTTGCTGGAGAACAAGTACCTGCACGAACGAGTGAAGATCCAAGAAAGTGAACTGGAGCTGAGCAAGCAAAGCATTACCAAGTACAAGGTATAGTCCAAAAAATCCAAAAAAATCAATTATTTCAAGTATTTCTTTCAGACTATGCTGGATGCGAAGCGGAAAAAGGGGATTGTTAAGCTCGGAGGGGGCAGCACAAACGAGGAAACTATTCTAAGCCCCAGACAAGTTAAGTCAATCCTGGAGAGTGGTATTGACTTACCGCAGAAAACAGAAACCATACATGATCTGAAATCCCTATGCCTGGCTCTACTCGATAATCTCAATGACAAGAACTTGGCTCTGTCGCACCAGAAGAAGACCAACAAGTAAAATATTCAGTTTAAAGTTTTATTTTCCTTAATAAATAATGAAATATCCTTTAGAATCCTTGCTGGCAAGATGACGGAACTGGAGCAGCGATGGCAGCAGTTGCTCTCCGGTAACGAGGATAATGACGAAGTCGTCGAAGCGGAAGAGGATGAGGACTATGGCTACGCTCCCTCCCAGCTGCTTCTAAATGGCTATTGCGCCGCCATGGTTGATGATGAAGCCGATGCCATCAGCAGCCCTCCGTCCATTGGTGCAGAGAATGCAGCTGGTGGCACCTTGACTCCAGAATCGGCAGATACCGCGAAACACAAGCTGCACTCCGACGACGGAATGTCATCCCTTTCAACGGAGTCCGTCGATTCATCTGTTTATGGGGCCGATGTGCGACCAAGCTTCTTCGAAAAATCTTCATCTGCAACAACGGACTCGGGAAATGGAGGCTTTGGCAGTCACTGCCATGGAACTCCACGCATCTCCAGCGCCGTGGCCCGAGAACGGATGGAGGACTTGAAGGACCTGCCACCCCATCTGGCCAATCTTGTGCAGAAGGCACTCCACGAGCTTGACATGCGAGACTACGAGGCGATGGTGGCGATAAAGGCGGAGAATATCGCCTCCTTACCTTAGGAAAGAGAAAACTAGTTCAATTCAGGGCTCTAAATGGAACAGATGGAACCATATCGGCGTGTTGATAAAAAGATATATACTGTATATTCCCACAACAGCGTACAATAAATAAATATGTGTGAGAAACAAAGTATATTTCTTTTCCTGACCTTTTTTTAACTTTCCAACTGTCCTAGGTTCTCGATCCCATTTGCCCGACAAATTTTCTAAACCAAAACCAAATGAATTATAATTTTCATATATTTAAATGTTTTAATGAAACATACTTCACAATTTTTTATAAATTTTATGAATTTAGTGTCTTAAAAATACATTTGATTTAGGGAGTTATATTTTAAACAAAAAAAAATGAGTTATACCGAATTTAAGAATAGATATATTTTAATTTTTTTGAAAAGAGATTCAAAATAAACTGTTATTCTTAAATACAAGAGTACTTAATATTCTAAACACTGCTACAACACTGTTTTCGGGCTTTACAACACTGTGAGTGGCCGAAAAAAAGTCTGTCTGGTATACATTTCTGATAAGAATGCAATAAACAATTGGCTCCTTACAACTGCGATGAATCGAGGCGGTTCCTAAATCAAAGAATTCTAAATCAAAATAATCAATTAAGGCTCTAATGGAAATCGCCATGTAGAGCTAAGCCGGTGCCACCGAGTGTCAGAATGGAGCAAAAATCAAAAGCCACTGCTAAGCGGGGAAAACAAAGCCGCTTTTAAGTCTGGAAGAGATTAGGGATTAACTCTATAATGTCCAACGACGTGCAAGTGGCAAGAGTGGCAAAAATAGCCACTGATGTGCCTCGACGCAGCGGCAAAAGGGATTCCTGTGGTTTTCAGGGGAAACATTCGGGCAGTGCGTCTGGAGAGGATTTCGAGTATGTATTTGGGAGTATTTCGCCCAGAGGAGGTCCGACCACAAGGCACCTGGTCGGATCTTATAATCTAGACTCCCCGGAGGTATCAAATCGCGACACAACTGCCACCGAAAGCGACAACAACATATCCAGCTGCTCCACGCTGGACATTGTCAACAAAGTGAGTGATTCCTGCACTGAAAGAAATTTGTCTGAAAGAATGCATATTTTTCCTTTTATTTAAATTAATTCTTATCTAAATTGGGCTTGAAAAACCATTCAAATATGATTTCATTTCTATTAAATGGTAAAAACAAGTAAGATTTTGTTTAAAGTGTATATAATTTGGGGGACATCGAGCAGGAAGGTGGCGCATAGTGCGCAGCTGCGTGTCGAAGGCCGAGGGCCAAGGGTCAAGCTGCAGCGGCGGAGAGCTGTTGCAATGCGCGCGGATGACGACGTAATCGCCAGTCAAAATTTTCCACTGGGCCATGATTGCGGAGCAACTGCTTCCGCGCAGCCTAAGCTGCCTCTGCTGCAGCGATACTCCGGCGGTCCCCAATGGGGACAAGCGGCGAAGCTGGGAATATACACTGATGGCCCAGCCATTGGCCAGAAGACCCATAAATGTGACAACACAACCTAGACACTTGTATGTATTAATTTGTACTTTCCCATCCGCTTACAGGTGGAGCAGTTGTCGGTCCAGCAGTTGGAAAACAGGGTTCGAGAGCTGACCCAGCGACTGCAGCAGGCGGAGCGACAGCTATCCGAGAGCAATGCGGAGAGGGAGATGTGCCACAAGCGGCTGGAGGTGGTGAGTCAGGCGCATGAGTGCCGCATCACCGAGATGCACTGCGTCATTGCGGAGCTAAGCAAGAAACTGCGAAGCAAGCAGGATCACATCATTGTGGAGGAGCAGGAACCGGATGGCAGTGGTACGATCTCTACAAGTCCTACAACTTTAAAAATTGTATTAATTTTGGATCTTTTTTCAGAATTAAGTTTTCAGGAAGGTTCTATTTACAACTCGGAACTGAATCTGACCAATCCCGATGCCGAGTGCCAGACAGAACCACTCGAGGACCTGGAAGGCGCCTGCAGTGCTGCCAGTCGAGACAACATCATCCCCAAGACCCAAGAAATCAGTCACAAGGGCCAGGTGGAGGCGCTGCAGGAAGAGGTGCTGCACTTAAGGGGCCAGATTGCACTTCTTCAGTCTGAGATTGCCACAAAGGACAACGCAGTGGTGGAGGAACAAACTAAAGTGTCCTTCTTTGGCTGCGAATCGGAGGTAAACGATGGTGGGCAACGACTCAACGATTTAAATGGTAATTACTAAGTTATTTTTTATTAATTAATTAAACTAATAAACTTAATATATCCCAGCTTGTGTTTCCCTGACGAGCCCCCAGAAACGAGTGCCTGCTGTGCCCAAAATGGCAGAAAGAGTGAAGTTGCGGTGTGCCAGCAAGAATGAAAGCAGCGAGGACCCTCCCGACAACGAGGTTTCGATTTAAATTATAAACTTTTTCTAGAAATCACTCAACTATCTCTTCCTGCAGCACATTAATCTCGTGGAGCATTTGGTGGGCGAATTGAAGGAGCAGAACATGTTCATGGAAAGCTTCATCGAACCTCTGTACTTGAGCAAGGAGTTGGAACGATTGCAGCGGCGCGTAGAGCACCTGGAAATGCGGAACACCATGCTCGCATTGACGCTGGACGAGTGCAAGGAGCACACGGATCATTTGTATCTGCTATGTGGGAAGTACGAGTCCAATGCAGTGGCATTGCAAGTAGCCCTCAACTGCAGCGATCGCGCCATAGAAGCCTATGATGTGATGCTCGCTCTGCTAGAGAGCAAGTGAGTCTAATCCCTTGTGTCCTTATCCGATCTAACTAACTTATTTTTAAATTCGAAAGGCTGGCTCTTCTCAGCGAGAAATCGGCAGCGGCAGAGGAAAGTCGGCGTTCGGTGGAAGCAGTAGCCAGACATCTTTTATCCCGCCTGGACAGGGAGAAGAACATTTGCGAAAACAGCCTGGGACCCTGGCAACACAACATCAATCTGGGTGGGGAGGAGGTTTCAAAGAGCCTTCGTCCATGGTGTTCCGACGACGATAACCGACTGCGCTACCATGTCTCGAAGCTAAAAGGACGTCGCTCCAATGTGCAGCACACAGTTGTCAGCCTAGAGTCGCCCTTCAGCGATGTGTATGAGAAGAAACGTTTGGCCCTGGAGAAGGAGCACGAGTTGCGGGACGGAAGTAAGAAGTCTCCGATCGATCTGGAAACAGCAGTCATCATGCAGGAGTTGCTAGAGATGCGGGATGAGAACTTGCAGCTCAAAAGTAAAATGGATGAGGCGGAGCAAGAGCGACAGAATGCCAACGAAAGGGTGGCCATCCTCCATGATGCTCTGAAGCAACTGCAGGCCAGTAACAGGGTGTCATACTCGGAGGCAGAGCACGCGGCTCTAACTGAGCAGCAATTGGTAGAGGCCTTAACCCGCGAATCGGAGCTAAAAAGTCGCATCCAGGTTTTGCTGGCCAATGTCGCCGCTTCCCAGAAGGCATCCGACGAAAAGTACGAGCAACTGCATCAAAACGTTCAAGAGCTGCAGACGTCGAACCAGTGAGTTCCCTTGCCAAAGTTATACCTACTCTGATTAATATTGAACCCTCCTGTTTAGCAACTTGGGACAAATGCTGGAGCATAGTAAGCACAAATACCAAGTGCGTGTTAAGAAGCTGGAGCAGAAGATCATCGATTTGCGGTTGGAACATGACCAACGTCTCAAAAATGTTCCTGAAACGACACTGTAGGTTATGGAAGAACGGATCGGCCATTGCTGTGAACTTGGGAGTAGCTGGAAGTGGTGCGGGCGCGCTTGTCACATATCCCGCAAAAGTATTTTCCTTCTAGATCATATCGCTTTATATTTCCCTATGCTATGCCCACCGGAGATGGAGGCACCTGACCAGCACCCTGCTTCACTTTTGGATTCGATGTTGGAAGAAACGACGACAGTATCACGAATGTGCCATGCAACTAACATGCAGTCGGGTGGGGCCTTGCCCCACAAATCGGTCTGCACCCACTACATATACATATAAATATACATATTTGAGGTGCCATGAGCATGGCTCCAATCTATCAGGATGTTCGTGGAATTGGATCTCGAGTCCTTTACCCGACGCCTCAAGCAATTACATATACATACGTACATACGACTAGGCAAACTAAGAAGTTACTCACGACGCATACACGGGAATCCTATATTTATACAATGTATTCGCATTTTGCTTGTTATATGAATTCAATATGTATTTAAAATTGTACAAATATATAACAGACTATGGAATACGAATTTTTAATTTTGGCGCCCATTGTATCGATAATATGTTATCAATAGAATATTTTAATGTTGGAAAACATTTTTATCTGCGTATTCTTGTGAAATTGGAAACGCAAATGTATTTAAAATTGTACAAATATGTTGTTATATATATATATATTGTAACAGACTATGGAATAAGATGTTTTCTTTTTGGCGCCCAATTTATCGATAATGTGTTATCGATAGGAAATTTCAATGTTGGAAAACATATTTATCCGCGCATTGTGAAATTGGAAGCAAAATAAACTCCGGCTGATCTCCTCTGAAAAAAGGAATTCAGAATCCCAAAAGAAATGAATTCTCTCGCTGAATCTGTCCAAGAAGATACGGACCAAAATCAGGGCATCAAAAGGAAATCCTCTCAAGACTCCGCCAACAATGAACATAACTCTGACGACGAAAGCAGTCCCAACAAGCGCCCCAAGGAGGACGATGATCCATTGGTGTCCATAAAAACGGAGTCAGAGTCGGGAGACCCCGTCCAAATAAAAACCGAACCCATAGATAAAGATGAAGCTACGACTTCATTTGCTTCCACAAGTGGCCCTCCTAAAATCAAAACAGAACCGGCCGAATCTACGACTTCAGTTGCTTCCACAAGTGGTCCTCCTGAAACAAAGATCAAAACTGAATCCTCTGCATCCACAATGGATTCTGTAAAAACGGAACCTTCTGCTAGTGCAGATCCTTCATCAGGATCTGTACCCACTGATGGTCAATCAGCAGATGATTCGTCCGTGTCCTCGAGCAGCACTAGGCCTTCCTGCCGCTTTGGTATTCGTTGTTACAGGTTCGTGCTGCAAACCACTGAACTATATAATCTTGTTTACTTACCACAACCCATTCTAGACGCAATCCAGTCCACAGAAGTTCAGAAGCTCATCCAGGAGACCCTGACTATCGACGTCCCAACTTCCCGGATCCGCCTCTGGGCACCCCACCGTGTCCCTTCGGCAACGCTTGCTACCGCCGCAATCCCATTCACTTTCAGCAGCATTCGCACCCTCCAGACTGTAAGTAGGACTCGCTTCGCTTCGACTTCAAGTGGACTAAAGGTCAGAAACTTCAGTCAATTCCGCCCAGAACATAAGCAACCGTCTCCGACAACGGAAAGCCAAGAAACCGCAGCAAGATTTTTCTTCAGAGGACGAGGTGGAGGAGGAGGAGAATGAGGATCCCTTCGCTGATGACAATGACCAAGATGCTGACTATCGTCCAGGCGGGGATATAGACGACGATGATGAGGAGGACGAACTTGAGTTCGACAGCCAGCGAATCAACAGCGAAGATTACGATTAAATAGGATCTGAAGTTCCATTCCATCCCATCTATTGGGTTTATTGTTAATCTATATTCTAGAATAAGTTGTTTCAAATACCAAATTACTTAATATATTATTATTATAAACCTATATAGTTTATAAAGTAATTAGTAGAAGCCTTCGTCGACATCGTCGGCTGGTTTCTGGTCAAAAGTTGCACCCCATTTGGCTGCCTCTCCGCCGCGAACCTTCACATTGTAGCAGACATTCTCGGCTTTCAAAACGCTCTGCCGCATGGTAGTGATCTTGCGCCACAATTCACGGGCTCGCTGGCAGTTCAGGCTAATGTACCTGGAATTCGAAGGATGAGCCGATTTCTTCCTAGTGAGGGGGAGTAACTTACCCTTTGTAAAAGTGCTGCAGGGCCTTGCAGGTCTCCATGCATGCGTCCGTGTCACCGCTGCCCAGGGAGTTGATGCAGCGACGCATCAGTTCTCCCGTAAGATCGGAAAGACCCAGAACGTACTCGGTTGGGTCGACAAAGAACTGGAACTTCTTGAGGCTCTCTTCCGCCGGAGTGGAAAGTGCAGTATCCACTTCGTTTCCGTCTTCATCCTTGGGCTTGGGTGGCTCATCCTCGACGTACTGCATCACTGCTTGAAGAGCCTGCCAGTCCGACACGCACTTGACCTCGTTCTGCGAGTCCTCGCTGCACAGATACTCCATGTAGGTGTACGCCTCAATAAACTCCTGCAGGCCCGGCGAGTAGGCCGCCCGGAACTGATAGACATCCTGGTCGCGCAGCTCCAGAGCCACGGCTCGAAAGTTCACCTCAATCAGTTTGTTCAGACGCTGACGCGCCTCCTCCAGGACCTTCTCCTTGTTCTGCTTCCGAGAGTCGATGGAGTGCAGCAGGAAGATAATGCGCTTCGATTCAATGGTAATGTCGCGGCTCAGCTTGACAATCCTCTCGTGGCGGTCGTGTTTCTGAGTGAGTTCGTTGGAATACTTTGTGAAAGCCAAAATAATGGGATTATCCTCGTCCAGAGCCACTGCCGGTTGGCGCCTCTTAGGACCACCATTGCGCTGCCCTCCGCTTTGATTTTTTGGCATAATTAAAGAGTAGTTATACCCAACAAAACTTTAATTAACGTGGACAACAGATCTGAGCCGGCTGCTAAACAAAAAATGTGAAAAACAAAACATGTCCGTCAAAGTAGCGTCGATAGGGAACAGTGAAAATGGAACACATTGAACCTGAACTAGTTCTTACCACTTTCAAATTCCCCGCCAATATAAATTAAAACCATTATTTAATTAAATAGCTCCCTAGAATTAAATTTAATTCGTTTTAAAGTATTAAACAAATTTAAGCTTTTATATATTTAAAAAATAAACACCATTTATTCCCAAACAAAAACTCAAATATAATTTCTTATTCAGAAATAAAAAATAACATTGAAATGCAAATGGAATAATATTTCTTAAAAATGCGTTAATTAATCCAGCATCTTGCGGATCATATAGTTAAGAATTCCACCGTTTTTAAAGTAGGTAATGTCCACCTCAGTGTCGAAGCGCAGCGTGGTGTCGAAAATATTGCCATCGGCCTCTACCTGAATGCGCTGGCCGGGCTTTAAGCCACTGGGAAGGTCGATATTGTAAGTCTCGCGGCCACTCAGCTTCAGGGTTTCGGCGCTCTGTCCTGGCAGGAACTGCAGAGGGATAATGCCCATGCCCACCAGGTTGGAGCGGTGAATGCGCTCGTAGGACTCCGCAATCACGGCCTTGATGCCCAGCAGGAACGGTCCCTTGGCGGCCCAGTCTCTGGAGCTGCCACTTCCATAGTCCTTGCCCACAACCAGGACCAGAGGAGTTCCCTCGCTTCGGTACTTCTCCGCCGCATCGAAAATGTCCAACTCCTCGCCACTGGGCACGTGTATAGTGATGGGTCCTGTTCTGGAGGCCAGCTTGTTGACGAGTCGAATGTTTGCGAAGGTTCCTCGCGCCATAACCGCATCGTTGCCCCGCCTTGATCCGTAGGAATTGAAGTCCCGCGGCGTGAGCCCACGCTCCGCCAAGTAGCGCGCTGCAGGAGATCTCCTGGCAATGGATCCTGCTGGAGAGATGTGATCGGTGGTCACCGAGTCGCCCAGCATGAGAAGGCAGCGTGCATTCGCAATACCGCTCAGTTTGGGCAGTTCACGAGTCATGTCCTGGAAGAAGGGAGGCCGTTTGATGTACGTGGATGCCTCGCTCCAGGGATACAACTTTCCCTCTGAAACCTGCAGCGTCTGCCAGTCCTGTGATCCCAGTTGGATTTTGCCTGATTGGGTCAGAAAAGTTAAATATTATTAAAAAGTAATTAAAACTGTCTTAAAACTCACTGTAAACTTCCTGGAACATGGCTGGAATAACATGCTTGTGCTCCACCTCCTGAATCTCAGATCGGGTAGGCCAGATGTCGCGGAGAAACACATTTCCACCATTTGAGTCCACTCCCAGCGGCTCTGTTTCAAAATCGATGTCCACTCGGCCGGCGATGGCATAGGCGATCACCAGGAGCGGGCTAGCAAGGTAGTTGGCTCTCGTATTGGGGTGGATGCGTCCCTCGAAATTCCGGTTACCCGAAAGGACACCACAGCAAACCAATCCGTTCTTCTCGATGGTGTTCACAACATTCTCATCCAGAGGACCAGAGTTTCCGATACAAGTCATGCATCCGTAGCCGACGATATCGAAGCCCAGCTTCTCTAGGTAGGGAATCACTCCCGACTCCCTCAGATAATAGGTCACCACTCCCGAGCCTGGCGAGAGCGACGTCTTAATATAGGGCAGAATATTCAGGCCCTTCTCGACGGCTTTCTTGGCCAGTAAACCGGCCCCCAACATCACCGAGGGATTGGAGGTGTTGGTGCAGGATGTAATTGCAGCAATCACCACAGACCCATGCCCGATCTTGTAGCTCTTCCCATCGTCCCACTGGAACTCCCCGCTGGCTTTGAGAGCGTCCGGTGACACTGCGAATCCCTTGAATCCCACGGGACTGATCAGGCAGGACTTGAAATCTTCCAGCATGCCAGAGACGGAGACGCGGTCATGCGGGCGCTTGGGTCCAGAAACGGAAGTAACCACCGTCGACAGATCCAGGGTGGCAGACTGCGAATGGAAGGTTATTTAGAACTAAAGTATAAAGGCTTCTATTATGACCTACCTCAGTGTATACGGGATCCTGAGCTTCAAGAGAATAGTCCCGAAGTTGTTTTGTGGCCTTAAGATACTCCCGAATGACGTCGATTTTCTTCTCCGACCGATCTAAAGTTGATTATTTATAACTAATATGCCTCTTACATCCAAAAATCAATACTCACTTGTCTGATGCATGTAGCTAAGGGTGTTCTCATCAATCGGGAAATAGCCGACGGTGGCTCCGTACTCCGGACACATGTTGCTTATGGTGGCACGATCTGCTATACTTAGCTCCGCCACTCCGGGTCCGTAGAACTCGACGAACTTGCCAACTTCGCCCAGCTGCCGCAAGTGCTTTGTGATGGTCAGAACTAGATCGGTGGAGGTGGCCAACGGGCCCAACTTTCCTTCCAGCTTGTAGCCAATAACCTCAGGCAGGAGCATGGAGATGGACTGACCCAGCATCACAGCTTCTGCTTCAATGCCTCCCACGCCCCAGCCCAAGACTCCCAAGCCATTGATCATTGTGGTGTGGGAGTCAGTGCCAACAACGCTGTCCGGGTATAGGATCTTCGAGCCATCGGCCTCATTGCTTTCGAAAACTACACGCGCCAAGTATTCCAGGTTAACCTGATGCACTATGCCGGACCCAGGCGGCACAATCAGCATATTGTCGAAGGCTTTGGCCCCCCACTTGAGGAATGTAAAGCGCTCCTTGTTGCGCTCAAACTCCAGGGACTGGTTCTTGGATAGGGCGTCCGAGGTGCGTGCAAAGTCAACCTGCACGGAATGGTCGATGACCAGGTCGGCGGGACAGATGGGATTGATTTTCTCGGGGTTGCCGCCCAGCTGTCGGACAGCATCTCGCATGGCGGCGAAGTCCACCACGGCGGGAACACCAGTGAAGTCCTTAAAATATAAATGTTACCCACAAATGTACATCAGAGTCTTGTTACTCTCCCACCTGCAGAATAACACGCGCCGGCTTGAAAGACACCTCCACGTCATTGGCTCCTTGTTTCAGTCCAGGGGTCCATCCCAAAATGCTCTGCACATCTTTCTCTAGCACATGGAAGTTGTCGCAATTGCGCACCGCGGATTCCAGCAGTACGCGAATAGAAAACGGCAGGGAATCTGTGAAAAGTCGAGGCAATAAAGATAATTCCGAGCAGGTTGTCGCCGTCTTACCATATTTGCTGTCAATGGAGGGCAGGTCGAAGTATTTGTAGACATTGCCGTCTTTGGTAAACGATTCCTCGAATTGAGCGAAAGGATTAGCGCCTGCAAAGGATTTGAAATCAGCTAAATATAATCACGTTTTTAAACAAAACCTACTGGAGGACATGACGGAGAAATTGGACAAAAACAAGGCACTCAGTGTGGCCAGACGCTTAAAGCTACTAAACGCCAAAAGTACACCGAAACAAATAAGTATGTGGATTTCAAATTATTTTACACAACAAATTTAATTATATACAATTTAAATATATTTAATGAAGGGACGACAGAAATTTGTAAGGTCAGAGATTTTCAATAATACCATTTTCCCAATTTCGCCAAAAATATTTTGATATATCAATTACATACTCACTGATTTTGATGAAACTTAGATATAGGATAAATCCAAAAATCGTTTAAGGTAATCCGCTCTAGAATCGGAGAAACATTCCCAAAGATATAGTCTTCATATTGTCCTCCCATGCACTTTCTGTATTTTGAAGAGGACCCCCCAGAAAATTCGATGAAAAATCTAAAAAATATTTTGTTCCTGGATTTTGATGGAAATTGATAGAGAATCGATCCACAAATCGTTTAAGATACTCCGCTCAAGAATCGGATAAATATTGCCAAAGATATAGCCTTCGCGGTGGCTCATATTGTCCTCCCCATGCACTTTCCGTGTTTTGAAGGGGAGCCCCCAAAAAATTCGATGAAAAATCTAAAAAATATTTTGTTCCTGGATTTTGATAGAAATTGATAGAGAATCGATCCACAAATCGTTTAAGATACTCCGCTCAAGAATCGGATAAATATTGCCAGAGATATAGCCTTCGCGGTGGCTCATATTGTCCTCCCCACGGACTTTCCGTGTTTTGAAGGGGAGCCCCCAAAAAATTCGATGAAAAATCTAAAAAATATTTTGTTCCTGGATTTTGATAGAAATTGATAGAGAATCGATCCACAAATCGTTTAAGATACTCCGCTCAAGAATCGGATAAATATTGCCAAAGATATAGCCTTCGCGGTGGCTCATATTGTCCTCCCCATGCACTTTCCGTGTTTTGAAGGGGACCCCCCAAAAAATTCGATGAAAAATCTAAAAAATATTTTGTTCCTGGATTTTGATGGAAATTGATAGAGAATCGATCCACAAATCGTTTAAGATACTCCGCTTAAGAATCGGATAAATATTGCCAGAGATATAGCCTTCGCGGTGGCTCATATTGTCCTCCCCACTGACTTTCCGTGTTTTGAAGGGGACCCCCCAAAAAATTCGATGAAAAATCTAAAAAATATTTTGTTCCTGGATTTTGATAGAAATTGATAGAGAATCGATCCACAAATCGTTTAAGATACTCCGCTTAAGAATCGGATAAATATTGCCAGAGATATAGCCTTCGCGGTGGCTCATATTGTCCTCCCCACGGACTTTCCGGGTTTTGAAGGGGACCCCCCAAAAAATTCGATGAAAAATCTAAAAAATATTTTGTTCCTGGATTGTGTGTGTGGATTGTTCCTGGATTTTGTCCACGGACTTTCCGTGTTTTGAAGGGGAGCCCCCAAAAAATTCGATGAAAAATCTAAAAAATATTTTGTTCCTGGATTTTGATAGAAATTGATAGAGAATCGATCCACAAATCGTTTAAGATACTCCGCTTAAGAATCGGATAAATATTGCCAGAGATATAGCCTTCGCGGTGGCTCATATTGTCCTCCCCACTGACTTTCCGTGTTTTGAAGGGGACCCCCCAAAAAATTCGATGAAAAATCTAAAAAATATTTTTTTCCTGGATTTTGATAGAAATTGATAGAGAATCGATCCACAAATCGTTTAAGATACTCCGCTTAAGAATCGGATAAATATTGCCAGAGATATAGCCTTCGCGGTGGCTCATATTGTCCTCCCCACGGACTTTCCGGGTTTTGAAGGGGACCCCCCAAAAAATTCGATGAAAAATCTAAAAAATATTTTGTTCCTGGATTTTGATGGAAATTGATAGAGAATCGATCCACAAATCGTTTAAGATACTCCGCTTAAGAATCGGATAAATATTGCCAGAGATATAGCCTTCGCGGTGGCTCATATTGTCCTCCCCACTGACTTTCCGTGTTTTGAAGGGGACCCCCCAAAAAATTCGATGAAAAATCTAAAAAATATTTTGTTCCTGGATTTTGATAGAAATTGATAGAGAATCGATCCACAAATCGTTTAAGATACTCCGCTTAAGAATCGGATAAATATTGCCAGAGATATAGCCTTCGCGGTGGCTCATATTGTCCTCCCCACGGACTTTCCGGGTTTTGAAGGGGACCCACCAAAAAATTCGATGCAAAATCTAAAAAATATTTTGTTCCTGGATTTTGATGGAAATTGATAGAGAATCGATCCACAAATCGTTTAAGATACTCCGCTTAAGAATCGGATAAATATTGCCAGAGATATAGCCTTCGCGGTGGCTCATATTGTCCTCCCCATGCACTTTCCGTATTTTGAAGGGGACCCCCAGGAAAATTCGATGAAAAATCTAAAAAATATTTTGTTCCAGGATTTTGATGGAAATTGATAGAGAATCGATCCACAAATCGTTTAAGATACTCCGCTCAAGAATCGGATAAATATTGCCAGAGATATAGCCTTCGCGGTGGCTCATATTGTCCTCCCCACGGACTTTCCGTGTTTTGAAGGGGACCCCCCAGAAAATTCGATGAAAAATCTAAAAAATATTTTGTTCCAGGATTTTGATGGAAATTGATAGAGAATCGATCCACAAATCGTTTAAGATACTCCGCTCAAGAATCGGATAAATATTGCCAAAGATATAGCCTTCGTGGTGGCTCATATTGTCCTCCCCATGCACTTTCCGTATTTTGAAGGGGACCCCCAGGAAAATTCGATGAAAAATCTAAAAAATATTTTGTTCCAGGATTTTGATGGAAATTGATAGAGAATCGATCCACAAATCGTTTAAGATACTCCGCTCAAGAATCGGATAAATATTGCCAAAGATATAGCCTTCGCGGTGGCTCATATTGTCCTCCCCATGCACTTTCCGTATTTTGAAGGGGACCCCCAGGAAAATTCGATGAAAAATCTAAAAAATATGTTGTTCCTGGATTTTGATGGAAATTGGTAGAGAATCGATCCACAAATCGTTTAAGATACTCCGCTCAAGAATCGGATAAATATTGCCAAAGATATAGCCTTCGCGGTGGCTCATATTGTCCTCCCCATGCACTTTCCGTATTTTGAAGGGGACCCCCCAGAAAATTCGATGAAAAATCTAAAACATATTTTGTTCCAGGATTTTGATGGAAATTGATAGAGAATCGATCCACAAATCGTTTAAGATACTCCGCTCAAGAATCGGATAAATATTGCCAAAGATATAGCCTTCGTGGTGGCTCATATTGTCCTCCCCATGCACTTTCCGTATTTTGAAGGGGACCCCCAGGAAAATTCGATGAAAAATCTAAAAAATATTTTGTTCCAGGATTTTGATGGAAATTGATAGAGAATCGATCCACAAATCGTTTAAGATACTCCGCTCAAGAATCGGATAAATATTGCCAAAGATATAGCCTTCGCGGTGGCTCATATTGTCCTCCCCATGCACTTTCCGTATTTTGAAGGGGACCCCCCAGAAAATTCGATGAAAAATCTAAAAAATATTTTGTTCCTGGATTTTGATGGAAATTGGTAGAGAATCGATCCACAAATCGTTTAAGATACTCCGCTCAAGAATCGGATAAATATTGCCAGAGATATAGCCTTCGCGGTGGCTCATATTGTCCTCCCCATGTTCAAGGTAGTCCTCTTTAAAATTATATAAATATATCTAGGGATATATCCATCCCTGTGGTCATGGTATTCTATTCAAGCAGTTGGAAACGTTTTTTAAGAAGATCCTTCAGAAAATTGAAAAACTCGATTCATAGAAGTTGAGTATCATTTTAGGTTTATTTCGTAGGTTCGTAATTAGAAATTAATCTTATGTTTGCTATTTTTCATATATACTTCAACGTATATAACTGAAAACTATGGTTCGTAATAGTTTATTGTAATAGTTACATTTTACTGCTTATTGTAATGTCACATATCATATTTGTTATGTTATCATAAATAGTATTTGCAAGATTATCAACTATTGTCCCAGGATTAGCAAGCACAAGCAACGTTGCAGCGGGGATAACAGATTGGGGGTTATTATTCATTAATTCTACAGGTAAATGCGGCGCAAGTCCTTCGGCGTGGTAATCGAATTACATTGGGGGCATAGCTTTCGGGCTCCCAGGGTTTGCAGCCAGCATTGCTCGCAATGGACATGCCAGCAGGATACAGAAATGGCGGGATTCTTGTAGTCGTCGATGCAAATCAGGCACTTGTACTTTCCCTGTGCCTGCTTCTCGTAGACTCGCAGCTTGGCCTTCAGCGATTCGATGACCTGCAGTTGATTTTGGGAAGCGGAACGCGTTGATCGCGACGTGGATGGCTCCTCGTTGGTAACAGGATCTTGGGCGGCCGTGGAACTAGCTGCTTCTACATCAGAGTTGCTCGGTTTTTGCCCATCGCTTGAAGATATTAAACGGCGCACATAGCTGGTGACATCCACCTCTGAAACATTTCCATCGGTATCCTCGTTGGCCAGAGGTATCACATCACCCTCTCCGTACTGCGTCGGCCCATATATATGAGTGTCGTCCTCGTCGACGTTGAGATCCTCATCTTCGTCATCTTGCGCCTGACTACCATTGTACTTAATCGTCTGGCCTAAGCCCAGAGCCGAGTAGCCGCCCTGCACCAGGGTGGAAACGCGGATGCGTTTTTGGCCAGCCCATTCATACTCCTCGTACTCCTCGCTGTCGTCTGAATCCTCACTAGATTGTCGCTCCCCGTTGGCCTGGCCATTCTTACGGATGCTGCGCAGGCACTGGTTGGCGTGCTCTTGGATATTGGATTGTGGAAAGCTACGATTACAAATGGGACAGGTGGCCTGGCTGGAATCTGTTGTTGTGGCTGCTGAAACGGTGGGCGGTGGCGCTGTGGCAGGAATAGATTGTGGTGATGGGGGAACTGAAGGGGCGGCAGAGGCTGGTGATGCCGGACGCTTCCGGGTTCGTTGACGCTGGCGGGCTTGCCGGTTACGCTGCACCCGCTGAAAAACTGTCCATGGCTGCCTGCCACAGGAGCTGGATTGTGCCGAGGATGGGGGAGCAGCTGTTCCCGGGCTGCTAACGCTGATCGGATTATGCAAGCGCTCCATTTCCACCTGGCAGTGATCGGCCACCTGACTGCGCTTGATCTTCACATCGCATGTTGGGCAGATTACATCGTCGTCGCCGTTTCCATTACCGGGCGTATGTTGAGCGAAGTTTTCGCCATTGGACACAGTGTCCGTGGCCATGTGGGAGTCGGGTCCACTGAGACCGGCCTCCTTGGAGTAATTTAACAGGAAAGATACTACTCGTGATTTTGTTTTGTTCGCTAATCTCGGGAAGCCACGCGACGCCGATTCCCTATGTTCGCATATTTTACTCCGACGAGGGTCACACTCTTCAGGGATTAGCAGCCTTGGCAGCATTGGTCACATTCTAGTTTGGACTTGTTTGTGTGAAATTTTATAAAATTCCACAAATTTAAAATCATTTTTACACATAAATTAATAAATTAATTATGTTCATAGCTTCTTTAAAGTCGATAAACTATTTGAACTCAATTTTATCAAAATCTGATAAATATCGGCCATTCGCAATGCTGTGATTTTTAAAATCACTGAAAGTAACAGTCTTCTGGCAAATCCAGGGCATCATCGACGGGCACACTAATTTTCAGTTGTGATGTGGGAAGCAAAACATTATTATTTTTGTCGTTTTTATTTTTTGATTATATAGACAAAGTTCCCGATCGGTGGAGAACATGTGAAAGAGGGAAAGTAACGCAACTTTCCTATCAGACTGTAAGTGCACAGGTATTCGCAGCGGAAAACCAAAAACAAGCGAAAAGAAAGGCAGCGAAAAGCGAATAGAGACACAAAAAATAGCGTAGTTTTCATTGAGGAGAGTCAGTCAGTGCGTTAGTCGTGGGCGTGTGGTGGTGTGTGCGTGCGTCTAATAACTAATTGCGATTTTATCCAAAATATTGTTGAAATCAAAACCATAAAAGGCCAACTATGCAACAGCAGAATCAGCAACAACTGCCCCAGGGCAGGCCCGTTGGGTGGAACGTCCTGCCCAATTACACGCTCAGCGGAATGAGTTCCTTTGACGCCGAGTCGCTGCCCGATTATTCAGAATTCGATTCCGAATCGGTGACTCTGGACTATTACAAGGAAAGGTATCCTTCATCCAGCAAATTATCCAATTCGCATTTGTACTTTGTCCGCATTTTGTTTTGCATCCGTTTTTTGCTCCACCGCACCCCCCAATCCTCCACCACATATTGTTGTTGTTTTCCATATGCCGTCGTTTGCCCCAATTTTGCCTGCCGTTACGTTCTATATAGCAATTAACCGTTCTGATCCTGTTGCCATGCCACTCACCCACACACACACACATACAGGTGCACAGCAGCGGCCGAAACAACAGAATCCTTGAAAGGATAAATCTGAAAATAATTAAAAATTGTTAAGAAATCTATTAAAAAATAAACAAAATTTTAGTTTCAAAAGAAAAAAAATAGTGTTCCTAAAAGTGAACTATTATTTTGACCGCCACTGTAGGCACAGTACCCTTGGTACTCTCTCTTGTTGCTAATCTCGAGCCGCTAAAAATAAACAAAATAAACGTCTGGCCCGAACAAAATCTAAAGACCTGCTAGACGCTACATTTCCTTCGGACACAGATACAGATTCCCCTGGTGTCTGTATCTCGCAGATGCCATAATTTGGCTCGGATCTCGGGCTGATGCATCGGGGGATTCAGCATGCCGGGGGATCATCGGAATGTAACTAATAATTTGCATATTATATGTACGTGGAGTTGCATTGCGGCCTGGCTTCCGCCCTTCTGTCTGTTCTGTCTGTCGCTTGGAACGATTTAAATAACAAACAATGCCAGAAACCCATTCAACTGTGACACCAAAGCGTTGTTTGGGAAATGGCGGCAGTTAATCCACTCATGTGTAGTGCCAGTCAGTTCTTTTAGTTCCTTGCTCTTAATTGCATGTAAATAAAATTGCCTAGATGTCCTGGCAGGCCCTCATCCGCCTCCTCCATCGCTGTTGTTGTTATAGAGATTGTTGCTCGAATTGTTTTTGCATGTTGATGGCGCTTATTTAACCGCTTTGATGTCTGTGTCTGCTCTGCCGGCACTTTGGTTCTTTCGTTTGGAGCCCGTGTCCTCTAACCAACCCTATCCCCATTGCCTTGCAGATGTTGAACGGGCTGCTTGAACGCCGCCAGCAAGTTGAAATTTGAAACGCATTGGAATACCAAAACCTGAACGCGCAATCCAAAAGCAATAAAACGCCAATTGAAGCATTTATATATTTAGATTGTTAAAGTCAACCAGAGTAACATTTACTCGACTCCTCCCATCCCACACATCCCACTAAGCAAAACTAACCAAGAAACGCATTCCAATAAGTAGCCGCAGGCAGCACCCTTCTGCCTGCATAGTCGATAAGGTGAGTTGGCTCCGCTTCTGGCCAGATATGTATGTATGTCATGCCATTAATAACGATTATCTCGCACGCAGTGTACTACGTCCACCAGCTGAGAAAATGGCACCGACGACAACGATCGAAACCATCACAATCACCCGGCCACTAAAGGTCTGTCCACCTGCAATCACTGCAATTAGTCGTGCAGCTTAACCGATTTCTCCCTCCCCTTGTTCGTTCACAGGTGATTGCATTTATCTGCGGCGTCATCGTGGTGGTGCTCATGATCATGGCCCTGGCGTCCACAGACTGGCTGATGGCCGCCGACTGGCGGCAAGGCCTCTTTGTGCACTGCATCGAGGATGATTCGGTGCCGCCGTTGCCGTTCAACATCCAGGATCCTCCAGGCTGCTACTGGACTCGCGATATAGGTGATTTGTTAAGCAATTTTAAGCCTTAAGCCAAACTCTAATCTGTATCGGTTTTATAGGATATATCAAGGCCACAGCAGCACTCTGCATCATCACCCTGGTAACGGATGTAATTGCCACAGTACTGACCGGTCTGGGCCTCAAAACGCAGAACCACAATCTCAAGTATAAGTTTTATCGCATAGCGGTACTGGTTATGCTCGTGTCCTGTGAGTAGTAGCTCTCCTGTAGACTTAATCTTAAAACTAACGAATCTTATTTTGATTTCAGTGCTGGCCGTGCTTTCTGCTCTGATCGTATATCCAGTATGCTTCGCCGGGGAGCTCTCATTGGGTATGGTTATGGATCCTTTTTGAAATGCATACAATTTATAAAGAATTCCATTTTGCAGGCAATCGAAGAGTGTGGGAATTCGGTTGGGCCTATGGCGTGGGCTGGGGAGCAGCCATCTTCCTGTTCGGGGCCGTTGTCCTGCTACTCTGCGATAAGGAGTCCGAGGAGATCTACTACAAGGAGAGGAAGATCGTACATGAAAACCAAATGCGCGCCTAGGCAAGGCCGCACGACCTGCCTGACGTCGTTCTCTAGACCTAAGTATATAGCAGCCAACCAACAGCAACACACACAACAGACGGACACATAGATTTCGATTCAAATCAGACTCAAGAGAAGAAGCAATTTGCAGCTAAACGAATGTGTTATAATTATGATTGTGTATATCATGACCATTTAAACCAAAAAAACCAAATCCGTAGCCATCAGCCACCCCTCCCACCTTCTCATAGTACTCGGCATTTGTTTAGATGAGGTTTCCCTTCCTCCCCCCCAATAAGTTTGTATTTTGTATCGTTTTTAAAAAGGTAAAATCGTAAGCAACCCAGATCAAAAACACACGACCCCCATCTGTAGTCAGCCGGTCAGGCGTCAGTCGTCAGTCGTCAGTCAGTCAGTCACATATACGTCTAGAAATTCTGAAAGCTAATCGCATTAACCACCACATATATACAATTGCATGTCCAATGAGTTCAACCCAACATTGTAGCGGATGTTTGGAGCTTTCTTTTTGAATAGAAAATACTGAGGCACGCAGAAGGCCAAGTTGAATTAGAACTCTTACAATATTGTACTCACACTCAGCTACATATACATAGCAATGTACTCATCATGTAATCTCCCACTAATCGAATCGTGAACCGAATCCAAATTAGAACTTTATGTGTATCTAATCGAAGGACTAAGTAGCCAAGGCCACTGTATCATTTGTACTTTGGAAGAAGTTTAAATATTGTGTGTGTCCCAGTGTACTAAACGTGCGACTAAACACCCAAATGTTCTCTCGAATATGTGTTGCTCTTATTGCACTTTTACCTTTTGTACAATAATTTAATCAATCAGCTGTCCAGTACTATACTCGTACTTGAGTGTTCAGTCCCCGAGCCGTTCAGTTTATTGTTTAAGCCAACTCCTAAGTGTATGCATTCGTTTTATGTAATTTGTAACGTTTATAACCACCTATGATTTAATTATTTATTTATTGTCTTTTTATTCTTAACACACTCTTGAACATATCACATGCTAATTACAAAAATAAAACCGTTTTTTGACACCTTTTGTTAACATTTATTTGAAAGCCTTGTATAAGAAAATATTTTTTTTCTTATTTAAATGATTATTTTTAAGATCAATTTCATAAATCATTCATTGCATATATATGCAGATCAGATCATAAAGTCGCTTGATTTGGATTATGTTTCGTTCGTTTCTGTTTTTCGCGATTTCAACTTCAATTAAAAGCCGAAATTAAGTGAAGCAAATGCAACAAAATTAAATGCGACGTAAATTACAACAATACAAAGGGAAATATATATGCTTGAACATCCGGTATATAGACATATATATAGGAAGATATTGAACAAATCGTAGGCAGGAACGTGCGGTGAAAAAAAAAAACAAAATAAAACGAAACGAAAATGAAACTAAAACAATTATAGCGAGTATAACGAGAACAATTATACCAAACCAATTGAATTATTAAACAGTGCTTACATACACGCATGATGTTTATATATAGTTCTATATATAAGTTCTAAAAGTATGTAACATTTAGTAAAAAAAACACAAGAAAAATATAATTAACGAAACAATTATACTCGAAAAACGAAACTCAACTAACAACCAACACACGAGCGAGGATCATTTTGTTTTAAAAAGAATAAAACAAACTAAAAATTATATACAGAAACACATATGAATATATTTAATAAACCGTTTTAACATTTCATTTTTTTAAGGTTTAATTCGATAGAGAACGAAAACGAACAATTTATGAGATTAAGTAAAATTATCAAACTTATTGCTAGTGATCCATATACTGTAAACATATGCATAGAATCGTATTTTATAAATTTCCTATTTGCATACCTATACCCGCAGCTAACTCATAATCAACTAAATATGTACTTCCGCAAATTAAAAATCAGTTCAATAGATTTTACTTTGAATTGTAGACCCTTTGGCGACCCAATCCCCCCAAGAAGCATCCCCATCCATCCCACTTCCTCCGCATAATCCGTACAGAATCCGTTAAAATGTAAATATTTCAGGAGAGTTTTCAAGAAAATAAAAATAGTGTTAACGTTCACATAAATACTTCATTATTCATTTAAATTTAAGAGTTATTTAGGATACACCCTCTCATTTCTAGCAACATATGTCAAGGGGTCCATGGGTCCTGCGTCCTGAACCATTTCATTCAAAAATTTGGCCACCTGGTGCATAGAGAATCTATATCGGATGTCCATGCCCCAACAGTTGCTTATCAGGCACAACAGATCATTGCTACAGGGAACCGTAATGTCGAATAACTCTGGTCGTTTTCCTTCAAAAATAAAATCAGTATAATAGAATTATTTATGAAATAGACACCTGGGATTACCTGAACGTACAGCCGCCTCCATGGCAAACGGTGTGTCGATTTCCGGGAAGGGCTCCTTTCGGGCCAGTATCTCCCACACGGTTATCGCCCAACTGTACACATCACACTTTTCCGTATAGTGTTCTCTATAGACCTGCCATGGAGTATATTAAGAGGCATTTTCAAAAGATTTCCTCAAAGACTGGATTCCAACCTCGGGCGCTTTGTATCGGCAAGTACCCACATCGACTGTCATCGATATGGTGAGGTCCACGACTGTGCCGAAATCGCATAGCTTTGCAATCCGACCCTGATTCCCCAGGAGAACATTTCGAGGTTTCACGTCGCGATGGACCACCGCCTTGGGTTTCATGGCATGCAGATAGGCAATCCCCTGGAAAGCCAAACGGGTATTCAGTAGTAGAGTAGATACTTGACCAGTACTTGAGCCATCTGCAGAGCCCAGTTGAGGGAGTGGGACAAGGTGTAACCGGGTTGCCAGTCCGCATGGAGGAAACTATGCAACGATCCGCCGTCCATGTACTCCACCAGCAGGTGGAGCAACTCATCGTTCCAGCAAACTCCATACAGCTTTATGATGTTCTCGTGACACACCCTGGACAGTTGGTTAACTTCCCTGTCGATTCCTTGGACTTCCACGCCGTATTTAAATCTCTTTACGGCTATTTGTTGATTCCTCCAACTGGCTTTGAAAACTTTCCCGTAGCTCCCGACACCGATTTGCTTGAAAAGTAACCTTTTTAACAAACGAAAGACACTTTTTTTTGGCAGCCTCTACCTCTCCCTCGAATGAAATTTCCTCAAATGGAACGACATCAACCTCGGCAGCCGCCATGCTCCCTCGATGACAAGCCCACACTGAATGGCTTTATCAAACCCAAATTGCACTTCGACATCCGATAAGGCGGCAGATAAGATACTCTTATAGGGAAACCCTTACTAATCTAATAACTAGACTAATAACTAACTGCACTCTTTTTTGGAATATTTTTGACTTTACTTCTTGCTTAGACATTAAATTGGAATAAGAACTATATTTCAAACTAGGCCTTATCGTTATCATCGCAGCTACGAAAATAATTAGTCCTTTTTGGCAATCAAGCCCTGTTTCTTGAGTTGGCGCAGCGCGCACTTGGCAGCCGTACACTTGGCAATCCGATAGTTGCGTCCGATCCCGCGGAAGGTGCCCTTGCAGAACACGTCGACGGTGACGCGAACCCGGCGTCCGTCGGCCAGTTTCTCCGGCTTGCCGAACTTGGCCGTCTCCGGTTCCAGTTCAAGGAGCTCCCGTATGGGCGACTTTGGCACAGAGTTGCTGAATTGCTCTATCTCCGGACTCATCATATTGCTGTAAACCTGCCACACCACATCCAACGACATATTTGAATCCAAAAAGATGGCACCCGCGATCGACTCGAAAACATCGCCCAAGGCCTTGGGCACCTCAACGTCCTCGGCATCGTCACACTCCTCCTCGGATAGCAAATAATACTGGAAATAAAAACGTGTTCTTAGTAACTAGCCATTCATGGTGGATGCTTCACTTACTTCCTCACTTATGCTGTGCCCGTTTTCCTGCTGGATTCGAACGAAACGATCAATGACATCGTTCAGTCCAGGAGACAGATGACGGAAGAACTTGTGGAAACCATGTCGCACAGCCAGAGAGGCGAAGATCGTGTTGTTGACCAAAGCGGAGCGCAAATCTGTCAGAGCACCTGGCGAGTGCTGGCGCGGATCCTCGTACAGGTGCCGAGTGATCAGATAGTCCAGAACAGCGTCCCCGAGGAACTCCAGTCGCTGGTAGCAGTCGGTGAGACGGTTGGGGGTGTAACTGGCATGCGTCATGGCCTGGAGAAGGTAGGAGCGATCGCGGAACTTGTAGCCCAGACTGGCCTCGAATTCTTCGAATCCACTCAGTAGTTGGTCCAGCTCTCCCGTGGCATTTGGGGCAAAGTGCAGCAGAGGACTACGCGGCGTGGGCCAGGCCCCATAAACGGTGACCATCCCTTCCGCATCCGATTTGCTGCTCCCCGGAACTCGTTTGGCCTCCTCCTGCTCCGCTGGCTGCCTGGTGAAGGGGAGAACTCGTATGCCCAACCATGCCATGAACAGAAGGGCTCCCCGCGGTCCACACTCGATGAGGTAAGCTCCAATCAAAGCTTCCACGCAATCGGCTATGGACTTGTCCGGGATGCTGTGCTGCGACACCAGGTTGTAGGGTATGAAGCAACTGAAGTCGTTGCAGCTGTCGTTGGAGTCATCCAACTGGCCGCTCTGCGGACCGTTCTGCTCCAGACCCAGGGCCTCGGCTTTTTCGCGAACCAGCTCGCAGATCTGTACACTGCTGAGGTTCTTGATGTCCAGCAGATCGGCCAGCTTCCAGTGGTGCGTCGGAATCTTGGCCTCAATCAAAGCCTTCTCCAGCTCCTTGGGGACGTAGTAACAGGGTGGCAGCCAGTTGTCGTGCGGCTCAAATTTGGTGGCTATCATGTACTCTCCCAGCCGCTTCCGCCGCCCCAGACGGTACAGATTGAGATTGGCCACTTGCTTGGAGCGCAGGTGGCTCAACTTGCCCTCATGCACGTTCTCGTAGGTGATGTAGAGGTAAGTGGTGATGGCATACTTTAGGAAGGAGTCTCCGATGGTTTCTAAGCGCTCCAGATTAATGCCGTCGTTGGCGTTCGACATGGTGAGTGCTTGGAGGATAATGCTGGGACTTGGTCCCGGATGGCCCACCAGACCGGGCTGCCGGTCGAAGCTGAATCCCTTCGGTAGCGTCGAAAATGATGTTGCCTTTTCGGGAACTGCCGGAAGAATGCTCTTCCGCTCGTATTGCAATGTTAGCTCCTTGTTCTCCAAATTCAGCCTGTTGTGATCGTTATAGTTGTCGAAACTATCGCCACAGCCGAGAACTTGGTGCA
Source organism: Drosophila ananassae (assembly GCF_017639315.1). Lineage (NCBI taxonomy): Eukaryota > Metazoa > Arthropoda > Insecta > Diptera > Drosophilidae > Drosophila > Drosophila ananassae. The sequence goes on along the minus strand of NC_057927.1, from coordinate 12,833,929 downwards.
CCTCCTCCCCGTTTCTGGCCACCCAATCTGCGTTGAGCTCCACCAAGTCGGACAGCTGGAAGTTCTTCCTGTTTATAAGCCTCTTTGCCAGTTCTTCCTCCTGAACATATGGAAGTAATTGCTTCAACAGCTCCAGCATTGAATCTTTACCGTGCTGGGCCTCCACAGGATCCTTCCGCTTGAGGACTAGCTCCTCGCTGTGAGGCACCAGCATGCCACAGTTTCTGATCTCCTCCTGGAGCCTCGATATGGATTGCTCATAATCGCCGCTAGACACCGTCAAGCTCTCCCGCAACTCCTGCTGGAAATTGAAGCCAATCAGCAGATTCTTGGTTTCTTGGTACTGGCGCTCGTTGGCGTTCGTGGCCTGGATTATAGAGAGTTGCTTCTGGCGCTTCTCCACCTCCTGGGCCGTCTCGATGGTCTCCGCCTCGTTCTTGGAAGTGAAAGCAATGCGCCCCGCGTCGATCTCATCCTCCACATCATCATCGTCGGTGCTGTAGTTGTGGTGCATGTAGTTGAGAGGTCCGCCGTGGTCATCGTCGTCATAGCTGGAGCCAAGGGAGTTGTCCGAGTCGTAGTAGTTGTAGGTGGGCTTGCCAGAACCTTTCGCTTTGCTGTTCCCACCCTGTTGGGGCTGTTGGCTTCGCTTTGGTTGCTTGAAGCCTCCCTCTCCATTTTTCACGTCCCAGAACGTGGGCGAACCGTAGCGGGTCTGCTGATCACCTGAAAGAATATATTTAAATAAATTAACTTTCCGGAAACCATATTAACAAGAGAACCTACAGAACTTGACGTTGGCCGGGAGAACTGGCAGAAAGGCATCGTCTTCCTCCTCGTCATCCCCGGGGTTAAAGCTGGCTATATCATCGGCCATGTCATTCGACCAAGTGCCAATCTCAATAAAGTCGTCCGCCTCCTGGAGCTTCTGCTCTCCCTCGATTATCAGCTCGTTGGCACTCTTTTCCTTCTTATCATCATTTGATTGCGCCTCCACTTTGATGTCCTTCTTCGTGGCATCCCCCTGGCCTCCTTTAGGCTCTTTAGTATTCACTTCCACATCCTTGCCCACATCCCGTTGCTTCGACTCCCGAGACTTCTTCAGAACCTCGGACAGACTCCATCCAAAGTCCAACATAGGCCACTGGAACTCTTCATCTTCGATTTGTTGTTGGCCCAATCCCAGATCCGTGGACACCTGCTTTCGAATGTCGTCGGCGAGGAGGAGACCATTGATGCGGTACAGGATGCAGGGCAAGCACACGGCCGTTCGCCACAATGAAGCGGGAAATGGATGCACGGTACACAGCTCGGGTACTAGGATCTGTTTCTGTTCGAGATTCTCGCGTTTGGCCCGCTTCGTCTCCTCCGAACTGGTGGGCAGGGCCACGCCCTTGCGATTCACATACCGCGGCGTCAAGAAGTTCAACCGGGCACTGGTGTGATCAACGTCCAGCAGAGGCTGGGAGGAGTTTTGGATGTTGAGCCCATACTTGGCATAGTAGTAGTGCTTGAACGTGCGATACTGCTCCCCGGGGAAGCAGCTGAGCGGTGAGAGGTGTGGGCAGATCTCGGCCACATAGAAATATTGCGGCTGGTCCTGGTTGCGATACCAAGGCATCACAACGGCGTCCTGGAAGCACTGGGCATCGAACGGTTTCGCCAATCGCTCCTCATCGGGTACCTCCCGCGGCAAGGTATTCCCATTAGCCTGGATCACGTCCAGGAACTTCCAGTCGATCATCTTTCCGCCCGCGGGCATCTTCACCGTCGGCACAATAAAGACACAGTTTTCGGTGGAATCGGGATCGAAGAGCATGAGAAACTTTTGCAGTCGAAGTACATTGGTGAACGTGTAGTTCAAGAATCCATTAATGCAGCCAATCTGCTCGCTGGTGAGCACCACTTGCTCCTTGGCCAGTTCCAGGGAAACCTTAACTTCCCCCGAACGGGTGAAGATGGAGAAGGCGCTCAGTTTCGGGATTCGTTTGGTGGTGAGGATGCCAAATCCCTGCTGAGCATCTTCGGGTGGATAAATTTTGCGACCACGAGTGTTCTGCTCCTCGGGAATGGGACATTGCAAGGTAAGTTGGATGAAATATAGATAGCAGGGTGCCCCGGCCACTGGACGACAGTCGCAGAACTCGGATGCGATGCGCTTGTAGTAGTACTGCCTTCGTTTCGTTGTACCAGGTCGCGGTTCGTCGCTCATCTGCAAAATCTGCTCGTCCTCCGGCTCCAAGTCAAAGCACTCCCAGTCAGCCTCCAGGGCCCGGAATCCCTCCTTGCCAATGGGCTGCAGCTGATCGTCCAGCTCGCCAATCCTGTGAAGTTCAGCGCACGCTTGCAGAGCAGCCAGTCGCCTAGCCAAGGTCTGAGTTGGCATCGGAAGACCCTAAAACATAATAAGTATATTAATAGACCTGTCTAGTAGTATTTAAAGTGAAGCCACCTACCACAATGTCGTGTTTTAGCGGCGAATTGATGGGCAACCGCAAGGTGTACTGGTATAGCGTCTTGCCGGCTCGTTCGCTCCTTGTGCAGCGCCACAGCGCCGTCAACTTCGTAAAGGTGTCGCTGGGCAGACGGGCACAGTACTTGTTGATGAGGGCTATGGCGGAGCCAAGATCCACTGAAGCTCCAGTTAGCAACTGAGGCTTGGGCCGGTAGGCGGCCAGGCAACCACTAAACCGTTCAGCGTCATGTTGTTCCAGCTCCGATGGCTCCGTGTTGGCGCACTTGGACAAGAGCATTTGCTCGATTTCCCGGTACTGGGCCATCTGGTGCACCAATTCCGTTGTTGTGGTTGTGAGTCCATCTACAGAAGACTTTTCGGTATGGGTTGAAGGACTAGCCACCTCAGACTCTGATTGGACGCTCAGTTCGCACCGAAATCGCTGCCTGGGTTTCCGCTCCACGCTGCTGTCACTGGTGGTGGTGTTGCTCAGGCTGACGGCCTCGTCGCTGGAATTGCTGGTGTCCATCTGGACGCCAGGGTCGTCCTGGATTTCCTGCAGCCGAATGTCGCATGCTGTGGGCGGCTGATTGCTGAAGACCTCGGGATTCAGAATCTTCACCGTACCCCGAGCCGTTCCAAATGTGTAGGGATCGGATCCAATCGAATTGGGTATCGCCGAATCGTCGGAATCGCTCTCCGCCTCTTGAGATTCCCCTGCCGCTGGGGCGCCACAGATGAAGCGGTGACTCTCGTCAGTTAGCTCCACAGAATCTACAGGCGGGGTTTCAAAACTGGGAGCCACCAAAATGACATGGTAGGCGGGAGCAGCCCGGGCACGCCCCTTGCACTGGACGTAGCTGCGATAGGTGGTGGGCGGATCCCAGCGCACCACTAGATTGCACTTGGGCACATCGATGCCCTCCTCCAAGATCGAGGTTCCTATCAGAACATTGCAGTCGTGCATGCGGAAGCGTTTAAGCACTTCCTCCTGCCGTCGGTGCTCCAGTTCCGCCTCCTTGGGCTCTGTGGCGGGATCGGCCACGCGATCCGTGGTATACTGGCAGCGCAGGAACTTAAGATTGGGGTCACGCCGGCTCATCTCCGCCAGAAGCTCGAAGAGCACCCGAGCCGTGTGATTTTGATTGCAATAAATGAGGCCGCATAGCGTGTCGCTTCCGTCGTTCTGATCCCGGTGATGCCGCCTCGTATAAACGCGTCTTCGAGCTCGAGGCTGAGTCCCGGTCTCGGCGGATTTGCGTTTTCCATGAACCGTTGGAGCCGTTGTAGTCGCGTGGAAGTTACACTTCGCCTGTTTTTTTTCCTCTGACGAGTGCAGAATCTGCTCCAGATGGGCCACCAGGGCTCTTGTCTCTATGGGCGGCTGCTCCAACTGATCCACTAGCTGGCATTTACTTTCGAGAGCCTGGGACAGCCGCCCGAAATCTGCCTGCTCCACCTGATGCCGCATTTTTCGCATTCCGTCCACTTGAGTGAGATTTTCCTCCGGTTTGAAGCAGCGCAAAGTTTGGAGCAGCCTCCGCACCTTGGGACTGGAATAGCGCTCGACTATGTGCCGGGGATCCTCTCCGGCTGCCTGTTGCCGTTGGAACGTGTGGTCGCACAGAGCGTGCAGCTGGGTTAGGGCTGTGCTCACCAAACAGTAGAGAAGGTAATGACGTTCGTGGGGCGTCTTAACCTTCAGCTTTTCGTTGGTCTGGTAGAAGTGCTGGGCAGCTCTTTGGGTGCACCACGGACCCATCTCGTGCAGCACAGCCAGCAATGAATTAATGACGTTTAACGGGTCCAGTTTGGGATCAGGAATGTCTGTAAGAGCAAACACATGTTACAAGTTAATTAATATAATTTCCCTGATCTCTATTACCTTTCAGATCCTCCATGAATTGGTCCGTGCCGTAGATCTCATATGGGTCGTAACGATGGTCCGTCAAGAACGCTTTGTGAGTGTTTAGGACGTCGGCTAGGACCAGCGACAGGTCGTCCATTTCGTAGGGGGCACACTGAACAATGTATTCGTGGGGTCGGGAGCAATACCGGAGCACGGTGACAATGTCACTGGCCGTCTCAATCCGACAGAGAATATTCCGTTCGAGAGTGGCCAGCATGGCGCTCAGTTCTTGCAGCTCACATTCGGCACTGTGCAGTGGTCCAGCCAGGCCAAGGATACGGGGTCTGTCGTGATGAGCAGCCGGAAGAATATGGTCCTCAAAGAGGGGCAGTATCCTGCGATAGACCTCACTATCGTGGCAATCTTCCAGGACAATCAATTCCACACTGCTTAAGAGGAGTTCTCTAGCCTCCAACAGGGAAATAAACTCCTCCGGTCTTAGGATGGATACATTATAGTCGGTCCAGCAATGGTCGAAAGGCACCTGCATGTCCGGCTGCTCTTGCCACACTCGCAGATCGGTCAGGTGGGAAAGCATGGTGTAAATGGATGTGGGCTCCGTGTTGCGACCAACCTGGGTGCTTAAGTATACGCTGACTTTGCCGCGACATCGGGCCCGGCGGGATAGCTCCTGGAGCAGCTTGAGGGCGATGAACTCCTTGGAGCTCCGATGGCCCAAACATATTATGGTGTTCCGCTCGAAGGCGGAGGCCAGCAGCTCCACCTGGAAGTCGCGCGGCGTGAACACTGTGGTGTGTAGGTTATTATCGCACCAATGGAACGCCATTTCGGCGATTGGTGGTGAAGGGGATTCACAAATCTCTCGCTATTGGCACTATTTTAATAAAATCTTCCAAACACCGGCTTGCAGCATGCTAGTGTGACCGTATTGAGGGCCTGCGAAAATCCCTAATTGCATTTAATTACTATTTTTAAATAAGGCTCCTAAATTGAAAAGAAACTTGTATTTTATAAAACTGCATTTACTAATTGAATATTCTGAAAATAATTTTTAAAGTTTTGGTATATTTTCATTCAAATTTTTGATTAAAAAAATCTTATTAAAAATGTTCATCACTTGACCCCACTTGACATTGCCTTCGAAAGAATTGCGCCCACTTTGCTGTTTTGTTTACTATTAACTAAAAATAATAAACAAATAATTTGTATATAAACAATGCGGCGCTCAAAGGCTCCCTCCGTTCGCCGATCGGGCAGTAAGTGGGGCAGTGAACCAGTAAATATACCCAAGACGCCAGAGTCAGATTCGGGTCCCTCGTGCTCCTGGCCATCTAACAGTCCGCCCATGGAGTGGGGAACCGCTAAAGGATCAGAACAGCTAGGACCAAGAGAACTGAAACCCGGGGAGAATCCCCTAAAGGAGAGCCGGATTTTTCACATTCTCTGGCGCAATCAGACCACAAAAAAGCACAAGACATGGACTGGCAATGGAACTCTTGTGATCAGCGGAGGGAAGATGACTCTAAAGGACGAAACGGGAAAGACTATCGACAGCATGAACTGCTTTAAAGAGCGACAGGTCAAAGAGAACGACCAACTGCAGATTGGCTCCAAGGATGTCGAGGTCCAAGAGGAAATAAAGACAGTCGAAGAGTGCGTAGCACAGCGCAAGCTGGAAATAGCATCGTGGTGCCAGAAAATAGACGCCAAAAATGGATATATTGATGATGCCGCTCCGACTGAAGTTCATTTACCATTCAGATCCCATGTATTAAAAAAGAAAATGCGCCTGGAAAGTCCTGAAAAGGAGGAGAGTCTCTCCAGTCTTACCCTTCCAAAGTCTAACCAAAAGGAGTATATATGTTTTCTGTCTCCATCGGAACTACAAAGGAACACTTTATCACTTTTTAAGAAGATTTTTAGGAATTCCGAACTGGTACTCTGAAGTAATATAGTATATATTATATAATTTATTATTGGTTTTTAATTTGTCTTTTAGGACACCTCCGTTCTGATGGAATCTGCCTTGGACGTGTGTGATCATCCAGTTCTTCTCAAATCCCGAGTAAACCAATCCAACAGCTTACACCTGATGCAACTACTTCAGCCCCATTTGCCTCCTTGGCCAGAGATGGGCATCTATGACTCCTCCAAATTCGAGTTTGTCCACGTGATGCTGGATGAATTGGTGGTGCAGCGGGGTCAAAAGTGCTGCATTGTGGCGAACAATCCGGATTGCTTGCGTCTGTTCAAGGGCTACTGCCAGAGCTGGGACATTTCACACGTAGAATTAGATGACCAAGAGCGAGTGGCTCTCTTCAACTCAACAGCGGAAGGGTCTGCAATGGTGGCCTTGATTTTGACCAGCCAGCTGCCAAAGATACAAAATCTCCAATGCAGATACCTTATTATCTACAATCAAAATGCAAGACCAGCAGCAAGTCAACTTTTAAACACAAATTTAGACACTAATATATATACTCTGGTCACTGCGGGAGGCTGTCCGGAGGAGAGACAGTTTTTTGGGACCGATGGTATGGAAAAGAGGCATGACTTCCTGGATGAAATTGAAAGTCATAGTGGGGAAGAAACAAATGAGATTTGTGATAGCAAGGATGTAAGTACATCCATAATCATTTATTTTTAAACTGTTTAGCAATCTTGCGTCTAACAATCTTATTTAAGGTTTTGTCAAGTTGGATAAGAAAGAAGCCTCCGTTTAGCGAAGATATTAAGGTAATTTGGATTGCATTTTTGTTAAACTATCTCAATTAATTCAATTTTCTTTATAGGAAGTGTGTCCCTTTCATAGTTTAGAAAGCTTGCAATGTATTTTTACGAAGAAAACTTAAGTAGGATCTTGAAAAGATAAATTTATTTTCTGTGAATACATTTCTTCATTAATACTTTTAACATAAAGCTCAGTTTTGAAATAAAATTTCTTATTTTAAGGTAAACTATTTTACCAGAATGCTTATCTAACTTATGCTAATATACTTTTTAGTATATCGAAACGGACAGAATAGTTGTTCGCGTCATTATTTAGAATAACTTCGTCACATTCCACAAAAGTTCCCACGCCGAAATATTCCTCCAGACGTATAAGCTGTTTATCGGAGAGATTTGTAGGAAGACCTTTGGGATTAGAAAAAGTAATTATAAAATTGAAAGCTTTGTTAAGAGCAGAAAACTTGCCAATCAGCTCCAGTTCTGAGGTCACAACGGGGAATCTAAACTCTGGCGGATAAGGACGAATGTCCTGAATGTGAACCGGCACAATATTTCCGTAATCAAGGAAGAGGATGCTTGGATAGCCATCGCCCACGAGTTCCTGGAACACTCCGCGACACCATTTCCCCTGATACTTAGCTACACAAAGCTCTCCTTGCCTGAAAAAAGAAAAAATATATTTAAAAATAAAAACTGTTTGGTTTGCGCATAAGTGTCCTTACGATGTGGCAAAAGAATCGCATTTGGCTATATTGTCGCCATAGTCCTGCAAGTCCCGCTGCATTTTGGTAACTTCGTATGCCAGATCCACGGTGGTGCAATAGATCAGGCCATACTTGAGGAAAGAATTGTCCATGACAACCAGTTGGAGCTTTCTGCCGGTGGGCAAATAGATGTGCGGAAAATACTATCCAGAATGGGATTAATAATTGTGATGAAGCAAAAGTATAATATTTTCCTTACGTCTTCTTTATTTCCCTTGACAGGCACAGAAGGTTCCACGGGGGTCAGCATAGTTTTGATGAATCGGTTTAAGTTTCGATGGAACTCGTTTTCTATTAGCTGCACAATTTGCAATCCCTTGTTGAAGTTGAACTCACGTTTAGAGTACTTGATTTTAAAGATCATATCCATGGAGAGCTCGTATAAGAGATCCTGCACATTGGGATTCATAAAACGTCTTGGAACGCCCCGCAACTGAACAGCAACAGGGTAGACTTTTAGGCCAGCCAAATAGTCACAGCACTCGTAAAGATTTCCCAGTTCTACCATCTCGATGTTTCCAAAGTCAATGCACACCACAAAGATCTCATTCGGGTGTTCAGCATTAACGACCATGGCGCGAACTGTTTGAGTCTCAGTTTTGTGGATCACAATCTGTCCACATGCTGGTACCTTCTCAAGTTTTGCAGCATTCCTGCCCTTCGACATGACCTCTTGGAGGATCGAAAAATGAGCAATGTTCACACTGCGTTCAGTCGAAATGACATAGACCACATTTGTCTGCTCGAATGCAGTAATCCTGACAGTTTCCTTCGAAGGCGGCAGTCCAGTGTTTGGGTACACAGGTAGCGCTTTCTCCCTAGATGGAGGGCAAGACTTGGCGGCACAAAATTCGTTGTGTTGCTCTTTGACTGCTTTCAAGCACTCGGCGTGGCAATAAGGCATGGCGCAGATCTTGCAAACAGTTTTGGTAAAGCGGTGACAGGCGATGCAAGTCTTGATATTCCAATCGGAAAGTTTTAAATTATTCTTAGATTTTTGGATTTCGGCGTTATTATTGGTGTCAGCGTCATCTTCCAAGATTGGGGTTTTCGGCCTGGAATGGTAATGAAAATATGACTCAATCGTGACTTCTAGCGGAAGTATTGCTTCGTAAGTGGAAGTGTAATTCGAGGAGGGAACCTCATTCACAGTTTCTGTTTATAAGATGTGGAGTGTCATGTGTATTCGCCCTTCAAAGCCAAATAACTTACACTAGGAAGGTTCTTCCAGAACGATACTGCACCATCAGATTTTCCTGCTTTGACTGATGCTCCAGTACATACGCATTATAGCGTTCCAAGGCAAACTCGTACTTCACATTCAAGTAGCGTCGATTCACGTCGTTTTTGGCTAGCAGAGATCCCTTGGCGTAGTCGGCTTTGGTGACCAGGGGGGCGCGAATGATCTCCGGGTGTTTGTGTTGAGTTTTTGAAATCGGATAGTTTCGCGACTTGAGATCCAAGCCTGTGCGTTCTAGTAGCGATGGCATCGATGACGCCGGACCTGGCAACGCTCTAGTTGAGGTTAAAGCCACCGACGGAATTGTTTTCTGCTGGAACATGCGACCATCAAAAGTGTTGAAGAGTTTTGGAAAACTGTCGAGCTTTGAGCGAGCATACTCAAAACAACTGAAAAATTTAATAGTTATACCGAATAATAATTATTTTAGTTTGCCCTCTATTAAAAAAGCCCTCTAGAGAGCACTGATTTTTTACCCAATATTTTTGAAGTACACGTTATAGACTCGCGATTTTTTGCGATAATCCACATTGTAAATTAAATTTTCACCGAAGAATAGCAAAATAATTCGCTCGTTAACCAATGCACTGTCCTTTAAGATCGCTAAATACGGATACGGATATTTCTCCGAATTAAAAGCCTTCGGATCGTTCTTTTCGGAAAGTGAAGGAACATGTGCCTCGTCGATTAACTGTTGTCCGTCAGCATTTACGCCTTTAACCACCTTATTGTAGAATTCCGCCGCCATAGCATTCCATTTCGACCAGTCATCGCCACTCGCCATGATTGAACTTGGCTAACACTTTTACCAATTGGACACAGATTCGAATTTCCGAGCGCATAAAATGGAAAAGACTTCTTCCTGAGTTGCCAAGTTTATGCAGAAACAGCAAGAATGGCATCTGGTCACACCAAATGTTATCGATAGTTGTCAGCATTATTGTGTGCACACACTGCTTGGTCAAAACAAGTATACATTGGAAAATTGTAAACAACATTAAGAAACACTCACAGTATATGAAAATGGTTAAGAACGAGCCTAACTTTGTGGTGGAGCGTATAATCGATAAGCGCATTACCGGCGAAGGCAAAGTAGAGTACTTCATCAAGTGGCGTGGCTACCCGTCGACGGACAACACATGGGAGCCGGAGGAAAATTGCGACTGTCCCACGCTGATCCAACGATTTGAAGAATCTCGAGCCAAGTCCAAGAAACGGGGTGAGAAGAAACCCAAATGCGAGGAGATTCAGAAGCCGCGCGGCTACGAGCGAGGCCTAGAGCTGGCTGAGATTGTAGGAGCTACCGACGTCACCGGTGAGATTAAATATTTGGTTCGGTGGCAGTTTTGCGATGAGTTCGATTTGGTGCCAAGTGGCCAGCTCTCCGAGAAGGACCCCCAAATGCTCATTGCCTACTACCAAAAGATGGCGCCCTATAATAAGCACATAGCCAAGCGAATGAAAGGTATTCCCGAGGAACTACGTTTAATGGCCTCTCGCACCGCATATGCTCACATCAGTAGCGCGCCCATGGAAACTCATCACGATGTAGAACCCTCGACATCAATGGCCAGTCAGTTGCCGCCTATGGCGGTGGACCATCAGGTTCAGCAGCTATCCGACGACCCAGATCTTGGCAACGTGGGTGTGTCCTACTCCTTTCCTGTGCCGGGAGTTGGACACATTGCAATAGACGTACCCTTGACGGAGAACCAATAACCAATCACTTTTTGCAATTTATAATTTTAGCTCTAAAGTTACTTATATATCTATGTAAAGCTCATCTTAAACCGCTGGGCTCGTCCAGATTAATGCTTCCCAGCTGGCCGGTGCGAAAAAAGTGTATAAATTTGCGCGCAGCAGCTAATAAATTGGTCATAATCTCCACGCGACCGTCGTACTGCTTGACTTTATGGAATAGCTCCTCCCGCTGAGCATACTCCGCCAGAACGGCACTTATGTTGTCACTAGGTGCGGACAGGTGCAGCTTCTCGACATAGGCGTATTTTCTGTGGGTGTTTAGCCAGTAAAGCAGGTAGTCGGCTATTAGATCCTCGCCTACAATATGATCTGGCAGGCAGCCCACCAAGGCCAGCTTCATACCCATTTCATCATCTTTGATTGACGGCTGTAAGATGCCTGGTGTGTCGATCATGTAGACCGGGGGATTCTCCTGAATTTTGATGCGTTCACCCACAGCTCGGGTGATTCCAGCTTCTGCACCTACGCGGGCGGCGCTCTTCTTTTTCAAATGGACGTTCCGCAGAACATTGATAATGGAACTCTTTCCCACATTTGGTACTCCAATGATCATGACATTGTTTTCGGTGGTTTGGGTTCGATTGAAGCGACTGCTTTCGTTCACAAGGCGAGTGGCCAATGGCAAGATGTCCAGCACGCCGTGGTTCCTTTGGTCTTTACAGTTGGTGAACAGTATGTTCTTGAGCTCGGGCTGCTGCTGTCGAAGCTGTTGAAGAACGCTCTTTTGCTTTTTTGGCCCCAGAAGATCCACTTTGTTAAGAACCAAGATATGTGGTTTCACTCCGCTACCTACAGGGATTATTTAAAGAGTATTAGAATCCCTATTTAGTTTACCTTCTCACCTGTGATTGTGTCAAAGAATTGAGAGTTCCTGCCAGCCAGAGGAATGCGTGCATCATGAATTTCCACGATACAATCTACATTTCGGAGTTTTTGTTGAATTTGTTTCATTCCCTTGGTCATGTGCCCAGGGAACCAGTTGATACGCTGTTTTGCCGGCACCCGGAAGGCATTGCGAAAAGGATTCAGCTGTGCTGTCATGATACGGAATCCATAAAGTGGAATCGCAACCGCTTCTTTCCAAACAGCTGTTACTGACGTAACAAATACCCTTTCCTGACACAGAGGGGTCACACTGTTCGTTTGAATTCAAATTTTAGCCGCGATAAATTTGTACGGCTTTTGTGTTTGAAACCTCATAAAACCCAGGCTCTAGTTTGACCTTATACATCAGTAACTTGGAGTACTCCTGGAGCAGCTTACGCCAATAACAGAGCACATCAGCCATACGCAGGTGCATCCAAACAAACTGATGACCCCTTTCAGCGATTTCCTCCGCCAGGTCATCGTTTTGGCGCAAATAGCGCAGTAGTTCCGCCAGGTCCTCCACAGAGGCGTTGCTGGCCACTGGAACGTAGTGTACCCATGGCTTTAGTTGTCCGTAGAAAAACTCTTGCCACTGGTCACCCACATGAAGGACAAGGGAGCGACATAAGAGGATGTGTCTTAATCTGAAGCTGGCAGCTACCCCGCGAAAACTAAATAGGTACTTAAACTGGCAGTGATCCGCCAATGGTAGTTCCTCTGCAGGATCCGAAGTTAGAATGTGGGACGAAAACTTATCGGCTACGTATAGCGTGTATTGGGCATCGACCAAATTCGGATATCTCTTGGAAAGAATCACCACATTATCCCGGTCTGGTGAAGATCTGGAACCTCTGAAAAAACCCAACGCCTTCTTACTCTTCCAGGGGATCCTAGTAGCAGCGGCTGCTATGTGCTGACGCATCCAATCCCAGCGGCCCAAACCATGCGGATATTGTTGTAGTTTTGGTCCGAAAACAGTCCAAAACGACCATGCCGGACACATAATGTCCAAGTGTAGGGCTGTAGTTGAATGGGAGAAAACGGGTCCACTTAATCCGGATAGAAAGGGAACCTGTGGCCAGTCACAGACATTGAGAACAAATTCCAGATCCGGAAGATCCCCGGCTATTTCCAAAAGTACATCTTCCACACTCGAACACCTCAAGGGATGGGAGCAATGCTCTTGGCGAAAGATTCGTCGCCGAATGACCTTATATAGAGTACCCTGGCGTTTAGATTGCGAAATCATATCTTGAGAGATACCTTTGTCCGAATAAGGCTCTAAATCCTTGGTTATGGTTGCGGCATGGCAGAGGCACAGCGGGTCTCCTGGTTCACATGGCCTATAATCCGCCAGAGCTTCTAAAATATTAGGAACAAGGTCCAAGGTAGCTGAAATTCAAAGAAATCAAAGAGGTGCCCAGATATCAGATCAGATTTCCCTACAGTTGGATCTCGGAGATAGCAGATTGGCCGGACATTTATTCACCATCGCGGAAACGCCATGTAGAATGCAAAACAAAACCAGGATTTCCCGGATCATTCTCCTCGTTAGAGCCATTTCCAATTTTAGAATTTGTTTACATATTTTTCAAAAAATTTTCCAGAATTCTGAGTCTTAAAACAAATGGAACCTAAAGTATAGATCCTATAGATATAACTTAAATTAGATGATATTCTCTTTTCATATAAATAGCTGCCATGTGTGGAAAATCTAAGACTAAAACTATAGTTCGTCTTTACCATTCGGAATATGAATAAGTTGATCCTCCGGCAGCACCTCGTACTTGAGTAGCTTCACATATCCCTTTAGAAGCTTTCGCCAATAGCACTTTACGTCTTTCATCCGCAGGTGCTGCCAGATGAAGTCATATCCCCGCTGAGCTATCTCCTTGGCCAGGTCGTCGTTTCTCCTGAAGAATTCCAACAACTGCTCGTAGTCCTGCTGGCTGGGATAGCTCTTAAGGGGAACATAGTGCACCCAGGGCTTAAGCTGGTCGTAGAAGAACTCCTGCCACTCGTCGCCCACATGGAAGACGAGTGACTTACACAGAAACAGATGCTTCAGTCGAAAACTGGCTGCCACACCACGGAAGTTAAAAAGGTACTTGTACTTGCAGTGATCTTCGAAGGATACCTCATCGGCGGGTGGCGCGTTAAGAGTGTCCTTGGGGGACTTCCAGCCCTGATTCTTAGTGTACTGTGCTTCAACTATGTCAGGGCTTCGGCGGGAGAGAAGAATTAGAGTGTCTCTCTCATCGGAGGTGCGTGAGCCCCGAAAGAAGCCGAGCTCCCGCTTTTGAGACCATGGAATAGCTGCCGACCGCTTTTCCAGCTTCTCACGCATTTGATCCCACCGCCCAATGCCTCGCGGGTGCAGCTTGGTGGCTGGCCCGCCGGCCCAGAAAGTCCACGCCGGATACATTATATCCATGTACTCCTTGGTCTTGGAAAAGGAAAATATCGGACCTCTGCCACTACTTCCCCAGGCGGTGTTTAGTTGCGGATAGTCCCTTGTGTTGATGACCAAGTCCATGTTGGGTAAACTAGCTGTTAGAGGCAGCAGAAAGTGCTCTATGCCCTGGCAGCGGGAGGGAAACATGCAGTTTGCATCTCGATAAAGCCGGTTGTTAAAGATTTTGTATTTTGTACCATATTCTCCAGCTTTTTCGATCATTTGCCGGGTCACACCTGTTGCCTTATACGGCGCCAAGTCATGTTTGATTACCGCGGCGTGGCAGGCGCATTTCGAATCCTCGTCATCGGTGCTGCAGGGCTTGTAGTCGGCAACAGCTTTCTTGATCTGTCGACGAATCTTAAAAGAAACTAAAAAGGAAATTATGCCGAAAATGAATTGGAACAACCGGCATTAACTTTCTTACATTCGTCGTGGTTACCATCAAGAGATTCCGATTGCCCACACGATTTTTCGTCAGGGCTGCATAGTCCATCATCATCTGCATATGCTTTTCCTTCAAAGGTGATTAATAACGCAATTAAAATAAACTTTATGGGCATTTCTCAAAAATAAACAAAGTGATGGTCTTTGAATACGGCGTCAGCAATAGGGTTGCCAACGATGTCTAAAATTATCGATATATATAGATAATATGAAGAATTTAATAGAAAACAAAAACATACAAGATAGATATTGGAATAATTGCATTGTTTAAAGCGAAAGCTAGTTTTATAATATTAACATCTTTGAAAATATTGGAGTACCCCAACAACCCTGAATGTTACTAACTGTATGCGATTTTACCCTGTTATCGTGTGTGCACACACTGGCCGCTTAATAAAAGAAAACCAAGAAACGTCGAAAGTTTTCTCCGTGTTTAATAAAACAAATAGCCAAATTGCTAACGAAACGACGATTTGCAAACCGCAAATTATGCGTGTGGCACATAGTGCAATCGAAACCACGAAAACCCATCGAACGCGAGTGTTTTGACCACCTGCAACTGAACAAAACAACCACCATTGTACATAATTTACTCGAACATTTTTGCACGAACAACAAAAAGGGAAGACGCCGTTGACATAACTGGCGAATGTACGGGCAAAAAGTAAATTATACTAAACAGTAGTGGAGTTTTGTGGCAACAACAAAACAGCGCGAATCATCGGAGAAAACCAGGAACATAAAAAAATAGCAATTTTTGGCAACGAACCGCCACCTGCGCCTCCCCCCCCAATTGGAAAAGTGCAAGTGGGAGTGGCATTCGCCAATAGTTGGTTGAGACCCATTGCCAAAAATCACTATAATTCGGCTTCAAAAGGTAAATTTCATCAGTGCGTAATGTGTATATATTTTTTGTTTTCAATTTTGAGAGAGTGGATGAGTGGGCGAGTACGTGGGTGCTGCTACATCTGTGAGTATGTGCAAATAACAGTTAATTGAGCACTCATCGATTTTTTGGTCAGGTCTTGTTGTTGTTGGTGGTGCGGCTGCTGCTGCCTCCGCTGGGCTGAAAAAAAAGCAACTTAAATTCATTTCAGCTTTCGGAGCTTGGCACCTCACGATTCGCCAGATATAAACCGTTGGAAAAGTTGCCTTGCCAGCCAACCAGCCATCCAGCCATCCATCCGTCCATCGTCCGCCGTCCGTCGTCATTAAGTTGAGTTGCTGCTTTGCTGCCGCCACTGATGCTGTGATTTAATTTACCTCATTCACTGGCATTTGGATTGCTTTCCAGCTCAAGTTTCTGACCCATTCCGAATGGGTTTCTCATCGGACTTTATCGCACTCATTAAAACCGAGATCCGACTACGATCTTAGATGCAAAGGTTAATATGAAAAGGGTTCCACTTTAAACAGATTCCCAATGGTATCTTAATAGATTATAGTGGAGCATGGCTTCGATCTTGCTGTGCACTTGATGGGTTTTCCTTTACCTGAAATCGTTTCGCTTTCGTTTTCAGCTTGGACTACATCATAATAGTTTTTTCCCTGCCTCGCGACCTAGGGTCGTACTTCATTTAGCTCCCATACCCTCATGCCCACCTGACTAATTAGTGTCGAGTTATTAACTTGATAATTATCGCTTGGCCACAAGCGAGGTGCGCTGCAGGAGTTCTACATTAGCTCTGCTTTTCAGTGACTGAGAAATGGCTTCGAAATCGGTGATGTCTTTTCCTTAAACTCGTTTCGATCACCATATCGAAATGCGAAAAAAAACGAAACAAAACAGTAATCCGAGCTTGGGGCTGACAAAAGCTTCGCTTTGTTTATGGAAATATCGTCATAATCAAGCTTTTTGGGTCTCGGGGCACTCAAACGTATCCACCAGACTGGGATTGCCTATCTTGCAGTACGCTTTTCCAATCAATGGTTCTTGGGGGCACAAAGATGGGTCTCATTTTCATTTCAATGGCGTGTGACCCCTCGCTTGAGCTTGAAGACCTTTTTATTTGTGTGTAACTCCGGAAGTTGCCGCTCTAAATCGGTAATAAATTCTAGTATCATGTCATCAGAAGTGAAGGTTGATTGAATCCAAGATAGGCTTCAGTTAGTGTCCACCTTTAAGAGCCACACTGCCACTGCTACTGCCAGTGGCCATTAGTCGCAGTCTCGCAGTCACGCAGTCTGGTCCTTCGCCATCAATTATGTATTCCTTTGGGCAGGCAATGACTCAACCCCCGCCCGAACCACCCAGTACTCGCAGTACTACCCACTTCCCACTTCCCACTCCCACTACCACCCCAGTTGCATGCCTAACCCAACCAAATGATTCATCAAAACCTGGCGTAGGCCATTTATGCAGATTCCTCACCTCTATGTACGTCCGCCAAATGGCTGTAACACATTTTCATTATGCTCTGGCAGAGCTGGGCCGCTCTCGTTCTTCGACTCTCTATTCGCTTCAGTTCAGCCAGGAGGCACTGCGCCGGCGCATTGGAAAATTATTTTCCAGAGCGGCGACTCGGTTTCAAGGTGTGTTGAGTTGGTTTCTGTCAGGGCTGGAGTGCCAGATGGTGTGAACCAGGAAGTTGTTTTGGTAGTCTATGAAGGGTTATCGATATGCAGCTTTCTAATAGACCTTACACTTCCTGCTTATAGTACTTCTTGGATATTTATTAGATAGTTGGACTATGAATAGTTTTCACCTCTAAGCCTGTAAGATTTTAACTATTTTCCAATTCCCCCAGCCTCGTTAACTCAATTGTGCACACTTTCTTTCACTGATAATTGAAAGTTGCCTCCCCGAGAAAATCAAATCCCATTTGTTGCGCCTTGCATGCCACATCCAGATGTGGTCTCTTCAGTGGAATTCTTGGCCATCCATCTTGTCCAGTTGCGTGTTGTGGGTATAAGTCGCCGCTAGATCATTAGTGATTGTTAGGTAATGGCTGATACGGGAACTGCATAAGTAATGTAATGTCATTGGCCTCGGAACGGGTTCTGCTATTGCTCTATTGCTGGAAAATCGCTTGGTGGCGGGGCGGGGCGGCTAATCTGCATAGAATGCGGATCGTCATGGAAATGTCAACTGGAAACCAGTTCTTCGATTGCCAATAGTGGGCCAAACAGAAACACGACTATGGTATTAACTCCTCCGGCACATGCGTGACTAGCTTGGTTTTTTCGGTTGTTTACTTTTCAGTTATTGATCGGAGAGCGCACGATTCGATTTTCCATCCGCTTATCAGCACGCTCACAGCTGCGAGCCCAGGGGCCGAGCCACTAATCATGCCCAGCGTTGTGTGTCATGCCGCCATCGGCTATCAGCACGAGCACAGTGATCCAGTTTTGTGGCACTCAGTTGCATGTTGGGGGCTCTCTCCTAGACTATCCGAATATCGTTCTCTCACCGGACATGCTTTTGGGGGGGACCTATACACTATGGGTAGTAGGGGTTAATTTATTTTTTAGTCTTTAATATAAATAGTTTTAAGAAAGTGTAAAATATATATAACTTTAGTTAGATTTTAGATTTAAGGGTTTAGTATTAAAAGAATATTATATATAAGGTTCATTTTTATTTAGCAACTAACCAAATATTAATAAAATTATATATTAGCCAATAAGG
This sequence comes from Drosophila ananassae, assembly GCF_017639315.1. Classification (NCBI taxonomy): domain Eukaryota; kingdom Metazoa; phylum Arthropoda; class Insecta; order Diptera; family Drosophilidae; genus Drosophila; species Drosophila ananassae. The sequence goes on along the minus strand of NC_057927.1, from coordinate 12,815,712 downwards.
CTATGAATCTCTTTAAATATTTAAGTTTTTATTCCCCACGATCCCTTGTAGCATAATTTAAATAAAACCCCTCTGTTCAAAGTTTACTAAAAACATTTAAATGAAAATAAATTATTTTCCCACATTGCCAAATGATGGCAACTGGAAGAGTTTTCCCACTGTCTGTATATGGCTTGGGGGCTTGATGTTGCTCTGCCACTGCCTCTGCCTCTGTCGCTGTCGCTGTCGCTGTCGCTGTCTATGCTGCGCCAGCATAACAGGCGGAGCGGAGTGAGAGCTCCGGGACCGGGCCCTCACCCGTAGCCATAGCCGAGTGCGAGCGCCCAAACGAGAATGAGTTACAAAGCAGCGCCACACATCGACGGTCGACACTCGCTCGCTCTGTGCCTGAGTGTGACTACTCGTGGTCCGAGAATCGCCTTATCGTGTGTATCCCCCCGTGGAATTGGAAGTGTATCCATGTGGCTGGTTCATTATATTTTTTCCGCCGCAATAAGCGCGTAAATCGCCAACCGCTTTGTTTCATTCGCGAACGATAAAGAAACAAAATCTACATATAGGTGGAGGATGCCTTTGGCTTTGGAGTCTTAGTGTCGAATCGATAAGTCCTGAGCAGCGCAATAAGGCAGTAGTCTCGTCCAGCTCTCGGACGGAAACTCACCACACCCACTAGACCCAATCCCCGAAATCTCTCTGTGCTGTGAGTTCCTCGTTTCCAGTAGTGCGTTATTGGAGTGCAGTTTCGAAATAATATTCTATTACTGAATCGGTGTGGCAATTTTTTGTTTAACTGAGTCGTTGACCACTAATATCCGCCGCCAGTGCTCTGGTCAGTGTTAAGTGAGCAAGAAATTATCAGTTGTTTACGCTTTATCGCTGGAACAAGGTCTACGTCCGTAAAGTATCTCACGGATACAGTCATTCGATAGCATCTCCCAGTGGCTGGCTTCTTCAATTCTTGCAAATATTTACGTTTTGAAAAGGTAATTGGTATTTTCATCATCAGATTTTATGTGCCAGGGGCAGCCACAAGTTTGGGTTTGTTTTGAAAAATCGATTTTGAAAAAGGCGAGAGAACTCTGCTGCTCTCTTTCCGCCTCTCAGCTGTTTGCCACAAATAGGGGTGACGGGGTGGGAGGTGGATGATGAGAGGGTGGGGGTGTATCTTCCAATGTCGTTTCCTCGACACGCTACCTTTATCCCCTGTACCCGTACACTTACTTTTTTGCGGGCTGTGTGCAGTCCGCTGACTCACTGGCCCATTCTCCACCAAAATGTAGCTCCAGAATGGCATTTTAGAAGCGAAACAGCTGCCAGCTGGACGGCAGAGGGTTGTTGGAGCCGGATAGCTTTCTGCAAGGAAAGCGTTTTGATTCGGTCTCTATTTATTGGTTTTGGAAAGCCTTAGAAACCGCCCTTTAACTGCACCCTATCGCCTTCTTTTAATTGAACACGTATGCAGTATTTAATAGAGTTTCTGGGCTTCTCGGAGGAAGTCAGTTCTGATACTCTAATTGGAAATAGTTTCATTGAAATGAGCAACCAACTTAGCCCCCGTGGTGAACCGTTCTGTAATGGCTCGGAATTATGACAAATTGTTTTTGGCCAAATCCGAATATGGGCGCACCTCAAGCACCATACCTACAGCGATCAAGAATTCAATTGAATGAGAAATAATTTTCATTACTTATGGCTTGCCAAAGTCGCATGTAAAGTATTTATAACCCGTACATATGCACAGCCAGCGAATAAATGGAGGCCATATATGACGGGCCGGAGAGGCGTCGCCCACATGCGAAGTTGCCGCCAAGATATATAAATAAAATAATAACTCTGAAGCAATGTGTGTCGAGATATGAACACTCCACAAGCTCTCGTTTCCCAAATCCCCCATCCCCCATCACAGTAAACACAGTTTTGAATTACAAAAGTGTTTGCACTCGGATCTGTGATATATGAGATACATACGTTTGAGATACACCCTTCCAGCTTCTTTTCCCAAGATCCCAAAAACCTGTCATGTCCACAAAAGCGATTCCATTGTACTATCACTCTTACTGCCAGCAAGACAGCAAACACTTTTCATTTATTTTTCTGGCCTAAAAAAGAATTTCCTCATCACAACTGGCACACCTGCTGGCCATTCATAGCCCTATGTTTGGTTGCCTGGTTCTGGATTCAAGATCAATATGTTGGAATGTAGAACCAGTCGGTAGGTAGGCAGAGGGCAGGGTATATTGTTTCTCTCAAAACTAATGCAAAGACATTTTCAAATTTGGGTTAAAAATGTGTGAATGAAATATTGAATTGCTCCCCAAAGTAGTCCGGCGTCTCTCGGACGCTTTTGGAAGTCACTTGGCATAGATTGGTAATGCCACTCGAAGACCCGACCCACAGGCAGACTTACGGATAGATAGGGAGCTGGAAATTGGGTCGTCGTTTGCCCAGCGTCTGTCTTGTTTAAATACTTGTGCCTGATTTATTGGGGGCTTTGTAAAGTTGATTAATCAAACTGACTCGTGCGTGCAGTTTATTTTTGTTTTCCCATTTGGTCGCTGCATTTTTTCTATATTTTTGTCACATTTTCATTTAAATACCAGAGCCCTAAAACACACTACTACCGATAGAGCAGCGTTAAGCTGCTTAAAATAAGCTCAAGGGAGGCATTTTAGAAGTTGAATTTAAACCTCTTTTCACGGGTGGTGTGGGCGTTTCTTAAATCCCCATCAAAATAGTTTTCTAAAGTAACTGAAAGTCAACGTCCCCCTTAATTGCCACATTGAAAGTCCCTTTCCGTAGCTATTTTTTATGGATTATCTGACAATCATGGTTATTGGCTTTTCCGAAGCTTCCGTTTCTTGCATTTCTCTCGTATTATTATTTCTTTTTTTTTTTTTTGCTGATTAGCTCCCAACAAACGAAGCCGACGTCGCCGATTTGATGGCCGATGTCTCGCCATCGTCTGATAATTGTGGGGGAAGCTAGCGACACTTAGGGAAGGTGCCTGGAGCGATCATGGGGACTGGTGGTTGGTGCCTGGTGGATTCCGCGTCACTTTATGGCTGTTGTGCGAACATTTTTCCCATTTTGTTGTGTGGGGGCCGTAATGATATACTCCATGGGCCATGGCATCTTTTTCCAACGAATGTGAATTGAAAATTACTTTTGTGGTACTTTGTGCCGGCTCTTTTATTAGGTTTTTGTTTTCTCTTGGAGCTTCAAGTGATTACAAAACTTGCAACATTAATTATGGCGAGATATTGCTTCTCCCATGACGCATTGTACAAAAAATTACTTGCCATTTTGGCACAGCTGCCGCTGATGATACGCATGACGGGCTTAAAGAATATTATTCAACGGCCATGGTGCACTTCCGTTCCATTTCGAATCAATGATATGCTAGACTCAGATGGTTGGCTTTTTGGGGAGCAAAAATTAGCATTGCATTTAATTAATTGTAAAACACTGGGATCACAATAGGTGACTTCTGTCAATTGGGGATATAGTATAGACTCTACAGAGAGTCTTTTCAATTGATCATCGTGGGTGGGCGAAGGTCAACAGAAACTATACACTATAAGCTTAAAAGTAATCACATTTAACTAATAATTCTCTGCAATTCTTTTGTCTTTGCAGGTAAGCTTGACGATGAACGGCAGTTCTTGAGATCTTCAACCATGTAGTGGCACGGCAGTCGATGGAAAGTTCAAGGCCGAGGGAACTGCCCCCCATCCCACGGATGCGCCTAACGAGTGCCCATATCTCTCACTGAATCTGTTAAATCGAACGATGCGTGCTCGAGGGCCTGAATCGCAGACCAGTGTCTGAAGTGCCTCCATTTCCATGTTTGTAGAAATCCATTCTTCTAGTTCCCAGCATCTGGGGGACGAGGAGAGGCCCTTTGTGAAAAAGTGAAAGTGTCAGCTAGATCTCATTATTGTTAGTTTATTTAAAACGATTTTTGTTAGCTTAGTTTATTGTAGTTTAATATGGGAAAAATCTTCTCTTGGGGGTTTTAAAGCTACTGGCATCCACTTCAATTAACAGAGCTCCCCTTGACTTAGTTTACAAGTATTTTGTTTCCGCCGCGTCACCATCGGCATCAGCATCAATAAAGAAAACACTTGTCTCCGCTGTTCATGGGAGTGCCCAAGGCGCAACCGAATTCTCGGCCAAACTCCTCCGAGTTGCTCAGCGGCCCATTGACGTCCCATCGCTCGGGCGTGTGCTGCATCAGCGGCATGGATTCGGGGACAGCTTCCGCAGTGTCCTTCGCCCAGCACTGCGCTTGGGCAAAGTAGATGAAGAACAGCTGGGTGTTGGTGAAGTTTAGATCGGGTAGCGTTTCCTTGGACATCATCCAGTGTAGTCTGTGATCCTGCTGCTCCAACCAGGCCAAGTAGGCGTTGAAGGCCACGTTCAGGCCACTGCCGTTGGCCAAGACCTCCCTCAGTCTGGTGATGTTGCGGAATTCCGAGGGTTCGTTGAACAGATAACTGCTGTACTGCGCCCTGTGGCATTCAGTGACGTTGCTGTAGCCCGACATGGTCAACTCACTCCACTGGGAAGTGGCCTGCGGCTGGCGATTCCATCCTTCATCGTCGAAGGCCTGGACCAAAGCACTGGCCAGTCGTTGGCCCACCAGAGCGTACTTCATGGCTTTGGGGTAGTAGTAACTGTAGTACGGTGACTGCAGGAGACCCCAGCCCACCACAACAGACTGCAGGCGAGGAGCCAGAGCGGCTCGCACCTCGAAGCCATCCACCATCCCCTCCATTTCCCTTCCGAAATCGTTGCCCTGCAGACTCTCGAACTGCTGGCGGGATCGAAAGCGCAGAACCGTCTCGAAGCGGCGCCAGTAGTGGTCGTTCTTCTGGAACTCCAGCCTGGAGAGGTCCAGACTCTGGTAGTCGGGAAGCAGAACGCGGTACTGTGACAGTTTCGTTCTGGCCGCTCTCCTGTCGTTGTCGGCCAGCCATTCCACATGCAACTGCTCCTCCAGGGCCTTAATCACGTTCTTGAAGATTTCGTCCAGATCGTGCTTGATGTTATCCCGCTGCACCTGCAACTGGAACAACTCGCCCATGTACTGGGGAAAGAGGCGCTCAATGGTTTGGACACACTGACGGGCACGGCGCACAGGATCCCTCTCGGGCTTCTGGTTAAGTTCGTTGAGAGCTACGTACATAATGTATCCCGAGACTGTGAGACGGCTGTGGCTCTTGATTGTTTTAACCATATGCTTCACGTATTCCGGGGACCTTAGGTAGACTCCATTTGTGTAGGGCATCTCCAGGAGCAGCTCGACGTATAGTTTGAAATCGAACTGCATACCCATTTCGTTGGTGAGCTCCACCAGACTCATTCCGCTCCTGTGACGATGTAATCTGTCCTGCCCCGTGCGGGAGCGCACCTCATACATGGGAGGAACCATTGGCGGTTCCTCCTCCGGTTTTTGAATCTGCTGCTCCCGAATCCTCTTGCACAGCTCGAACTCGAAGCTCACAATGTCGCCGGCAAATCTGGAGGCTTCCCCCTGATCCATGTTGAACCAATCGATGATATTGCGTTCCACCTGCCGCTGCACATCCTCATAGATCGAATCGTTCACCCGCGCACTTCTCGTTACCAGGGAGTTGCAATACTCCTCTGGAATGATGGTCAGCTTGGGATCGCCAAAGTAAATACTATTGCCCTTCATCTGCTCCAGGTTGAAGTCGACTTCCATGCCCAGGAGAATGTCAAATCCATAGTTTCTCCTCAGCTCGGCGAGGGTTTGCACGAACTGACGGTTCGCCTGCCAGTTGGAGTTGGGTATTGTCCGCAGACCTCCGTTGTCCTTGAGGACATTCATCAGGAACTGACGTCTCTCCTGATCCTTGACATCGGACACGCAGGAGTCGTAGAAGGCTCTCACTTTCCGGACGTTGCCCACATTCGGCTTGTTGTGTCTGTTGGGGTGGTGGTGAGGTGGAAATGGCTGGGCGATGAGCTGTTGCAGCTGATCCACGATCCTGCGCTCCATCATCTGCTGGGCGGTCAACAGTTCTCCGGAACGCATCTCCTGTCTGTGGTAGCTGCCCCACCGACCGCAGGCGTACTCGAAGAAATCCGTGCAGGGATCGGCACTTAGATTCATGTATTTGCGAATGTTCGAGGCAATTAGGCGTCGCGAGTTCTGCTCCTCGCGAGACTCCGTCACGGCAGCACTCATTTGGGTGCGATTCGGGATGTTGTGCTGGACACCGAGCACTCCGGAGAGGTGGACGGCTAAACCAAGCACCAGCGGAAGCAAAGCCACCCAAGCGCCTGTGCTAGCTCTCATCTTGGCGGTGAAGTGTAGACTGAACGTGCCATTTGGCGAACGATAAGCGGCGGATCGGAGGCTGCTCTGAGCTGGGCTTGAACCTGGGAGAACTGGGTCAAGTTCGCGCCAGTCCCTGTGGGTTATCGCACCCGCAAAAGAGAGAAGTAAACAAACTTGGCCTCGCGGGCCAACAACTTGGCATTGACAATAACAGAAAAACAGAAAAAAATTGCTTGGCGACGAGGCTTTCCTTCAATCAATCCTCGAATGTTGTAATTCCCCTATCAGAAAAGGTTCTTAACCTTTCCAGGGAGGTTTTACATTCATTTCCGATTCTATACCATGACTTACGGAACAAAACTATTAAAAAACAACATTAGTAGAAAGAGACTTGCTTTTATTCAAACATCCATCAGACTTATTCTAATATGTACTGCACTTGTTCGCAGGATTCATTGGTGATCCAATGGGACACCTAAACTCTTTGGCAAACTCCTCCAGATTCCTCAGGGGCCCATTCACCCGAAATCGCTCCCAGGTGTGATTTTGTTTGGCGCTATACAGGAAGCCCTCCGGCATGGTCTGCTCATCCTCCGGGCCATCCGGCTCGGGAGTGCAAAGCTCCTGAGCAAAGGCCACGAAAAAGAGGCCTGTGTTTGAGAGATTGAGTCCCGGCAGAGTCTCCTTGTTCAGCGTGTTGAAGTCGTTGTTGGGCTCCTTGAACCGGAGCCACGATAGATAGGCTCGGAAGGTCACGCTTAAGGCTGCGCTGTCAGTGATCAGCTGCCTGGTGGCGCTCGCATTGGCTCTCAGATAGTTGTCCACTTGGTGGGTGAAGCAATCACTCTTATTGTGGTACATCCAGGCCGTGTAGCCATCCCAGTGGTCCTGCTCCAGCAACCCCTTCGACCAGTGCGGATCATCGAAAGCCATGACCAGCTGCTGGGCTAGCTTAACGCCCAAGGTGGCATAAGCGTGGGCGTGGCCGTAGTGTCTGTCGTAGCCTGGAGGCTGCAGCAGGGCCAAACCCATGTCGATTCGTTTCTGGACAGTCCGAAGACGCACTCGGGCCTCGAAAGCCTCCACTGGATCGGAAGGAGTGATGGTGATCTCCTCGAAGAGCAGGCCCGATCGCTGGGATTGCACAGCCCCCAAGAGTTGGCGGAGATTGTTCCAGTAATTGGCCCGCTCCAGCTGTAGTTTTAGGATCGGGGGCCGCTCGTAGCTGGGCAGTGTCAGTTTCAAACCCAAGAGCTTGTGCTCACCAACTCGGCGACTGCCGTCCACCAACCAATCCGCATGCAGGCTCTGTCGCAGTGCCTCCTGCAATCCCTTGTACAGCTGTTCCAGACCCACTCTGGTATCCTCGGCGGCATACTGACGACCGTAGAGCTCTCCCAGTGCCGAGGGCAGCAATTCCTTGGTTCGTTTGAGGCACTCCGTCTTCCGCAATTGTGGCCGATCCTCGAGAGGGAAGTTCAAAGCCGCCACCGCTCTATACATGATGTAGTTGGCCACCAGGCTCATGTTGTGGGCGGCCACGGTGCGCTTTAGTTGGCGAAAATACTCCGGAGCGGCCATGTATACGGGCTTTACGATGCTCTGGCCGTAACTGGCCGTCACATACGAGTCCAGGTTCAGTTCATACAGTTGGGAGAAAGCGGAAAGCGTGTTGCGGGTGTAGTTGGCCTGGTAGAGCTCCCATTCTGCATCCCAGAGGTCGGAGGTGTCGTTCCGCATGCCGCCGCACAGCTCGTGCTCGAAACTCAGAAGGTCGGCAGCTAGGCGAGCGGATTGCTCGTTGCCCAAAGCCAGCCAGGTCTTTAGCTCGGCGGCTATCCGATGCTCCAGGGGTTCATAGACAGCGTCCCGGATGTCTGATCGGTTCCAGGTGCACAGATCTCGCGGAATCACGGTGCTGGGCTCGTTCAGGTACAAGCTGTTCTCTTGCACTTTGGCGTAGTTGTAGCCCACACGGAGTCCAATCAGGATGTCCATGCCGTATCGTTGCCGCAGTCCGCCAATGATCCTCAGCCAATCGTAGTCGTGGTGATGGACTTCCCAGTGGGAGCCCGGAATGGCGGGGAATCCACCGTTCTGCTGGATGAAGTCGCTGAGGAACTGCTGTTGCTGTTGGCTCTGCTGGGCCTGGGCCGCAATGCACGACTTGTAGAACTCCTTGGCCTGCCGGGCTATAGGGCTATCCTCTCGCTTTAACGAGTCCTCCAGAAGCAAGAGCAGTTCCCGTTCTGTTTGCTGCTCCAGTTTCTCTTGCGGCGTCCACTTGTGTTTCCAGTTGCCGCAGGCATAGTGATAGAAATCCACGCAAGGATCGATGTTTTGGTTCATGTAGCTGCGCATCTCATGGGACTTTGACTGCCTCAGGGTCTGCTCCGTTTGGTAGATGCGCTGGAATGTAGTGGGGGCATCCTCGCCATAGCTGAAAGCACTACCCAGTAGGAGTAATAGAAACACTGTCGTCCAACAAGTATCCGACATGCTGCCGGAGCTCGATGAAGCTATCGACTGCCCCAGTAGCGATCGGAAAACAGAGAGGCAACTACAGCAGCTGATATGGCCAAAGGCCACTGGGGTTATCTGGCGGGAAGAGAGGCAACTGATCAGCGCTAAGAGATCCGCTTTCAGAGATTGATTCAACATTCGAAAGCATCACGAATCCAGTCACTTTAAAAGTTTATTTTCAGTTTCTGCCTCATCTTATATAAGAGAGGGTTCCATAAAGTGGTTTAGTTTATGTTTCGCCTTCCAGAAAACACAAACAAGGAATAATTTCATAATTCCGTCCAGTGTTTGCCCTTTATAGACTCTATTTTGTTTTTGACCTCAAGTTTGTGTATAATTTAATTAAATATATTCTGGCTGGCCTTAAGCAACTGTTTCTGAGGAAATTAAGAATCTCATCCAATTCCCAGTGATAGACGGAGAAAAAAACCCCTTAAATATGTGCAATAAATCGGTTTTATTCGGTAGTCTTGTGAAATAAATTTAGAATAATGGAGGGAGAATACAGAACCTCAGTAGAGCGTACACTTGAAGCGGGCATACACCTTATCCTCTCGGGAGCAGCTGTAGGCATTGGCGAACGGTTGCTGGTTGGACAGAGCAGTGTTGACCCGGAGTGCCTCTGGGAGCTCATCGAAGCGCTCCACAGACTGGGGATAGTCCGAGCAGTAGAGTTGGGCATATCCCAAGTAGAACAACTGATTGTGGCTGTAGTCCAAGAGTGGGAGGCGTTCGCGCTGGTAGATGATCGGAGCGTCGGCTGCGTTCTTGAACCACTGCTGGTAGGCCCGATAGGCGATGTCCAGGGCACCATTATCGGCCACAACCCGTCGCAGGAGCTCCTTATCCTGAATCGGTTTCTCCTTGTACTGGACAAAGATGGCGTACTGCTCCTGGAAGCACTGGGTGCGTCGCGAGTACGAAGTCTCAGAGGTGCTGTCCCACCAATTGTTCTGGTAGCCGTAAGCGTCGTACCGCCTGCCAACGCCATCGAATCCGTGCAACATTTGGCGGGCGAGGAGTACGCCCAATGTGGCGTACTTCAGGGCACTGGGATAGGCTGGATCCCAGAAGAACCTGGCCTGAAGGAAGGTAATGGGTACCTGGATCCTGTTCTTCTGTAACTCGTAATGCGGTAACTTGTGCACTTGGTCTTCGGCCACTGGTTCCTCCATCAGCTTTGCCAAGCGCCGCTGAGTTTGCCACTGGAGAACGGCCACCAGATTCGGGTAGAACTTCACCGCGTCCAGATTCAGACCGTGGATCTGACGCACTAGCTTGTGGTCGTCGTGGGTACGGAAGTGGAGCTTCAGGGCCTCCAGCTTGGTGATGGCCTTTTGCCGGGTCTCGAGTGTAAGCCAGTGGAGTTGCTCCGACGCCTGCAGGTCCTCCCGGAAGACGCGCTTGATGTCCGACCACGTCGACTGCAGTTCGTTGATCATCTGCATGTGGTTGTAGTTGCGGTGGAAGAGGCTCTCCAGCTGCTGCGGGAAGTAGCGCTGGGTCAGCTGGACGCACCAGATATCCGACTGCTGGTTGGGTGGCACTCGGGCGGAATCGATAGCCTCCAGAGCCCGCCAGATTGTGTAGTTAGCCAGCTGCAACTTGGGCGTCTCCCGTATCACATCCACCAGATTGGAGAAGTAGTCCTCCGGCGTTTCGTACAAATCCATGTATAGCTTCTCGTTGAAAATCAAGTGCAGATAGCGATTAACATCCACGTAACTGCCGTAGGCGGTGTTCATCTCGCCGGCGGTTCTCTGGCGAGTGGTTTGCTCCAGGGTCAGGGCAGGATTGTGGGGCAGTCCCTTGGCCAGTTGCTGCTCGATATCCATCACCTGCTCGGCCACTTCCTGCAGCCAGCGCTTCGATTGCTCCGGGAAGTACTGCTCTAGCTTGTTGGATATTTTTTTCTCGTAAATGTCACGGGTGGCAGCAAAGTAGGGATCCGTATAGCGACGTCGCTGGCCCAGCTGGAATTCCGGGGCTCCGATTTTGAGGCGATGCATCTGCTCCTCCTTGTAGTCCAGGATCACGTCCAGGCCAATGAAGATATCCACTCCCAGTTGTCGCTTGAGGTTGGCCACCACCTGCAGCCAGTCGTACTCGTACTGATACCACGAGGGCACACGGATCTCGGGCCAGCCGCCTCTAAAATCGGCCACCTGGAGTAGGGTCGTTAAAGCGGATCGCGTATCGTTGGCGTGCTGGCGGCAGGAGCTGAAGAAGTTCTTGATCTGACGATCGGCGCTGTTCTCCGCTCCTCGGGTCGGGTTCTTTAGCATTTCGGCGCTTTTGCGGATGTAGAGCTCCTGGAGCTCCTCCAGGTAGTTGGTCCTCTTGTTGGAGATGCGAGCAGGATGAAGACGGGGCCAGTTGCCGCAGGCGAAGCTGTAGAAGTTGCTGCAGGCCTCCTCCCGGTCGGACTCGCCCATGTAGGCCTTTATGTGGGCTGCCTTGGCCAGGCGCAGGATGTCGTTGGTGTAGTTGGCGGTCAAAGGATGCGGATGCAGAGCCACGCCGTCTGACAGTCCAAGGGAGCTCAGCAGGATGACTCCCAGAAGGAGTCGCAGGGCTTTAAATTCCATCTTTTTTCTGGGGGATCTTCTGTGATCTGTGGCGATCTGTGACCTGTGTTCACCGAATGATTGCCGAAACGAAACTGAGCGTGAATCGAGAGTTGCGTCGATTTTTGACTTGAACGAAGGCTTATCGTCATCGCCAAGCAGGAATACATCTACAAGCGCTTGATTGGTTAATTAGTTTCATTAACCGATGCAGTGAATTTGCTCAGCCGCTCAATTACGCGACTGACCTAAAATTCTAATTCTAATTCTAATACTCATTTTCACAGAGAATACTCGACGCTTGCCTCTGTTTTCCCATCTTGTAATCTTGTAGTCGCAGTCGCACTTGACCCTCAAGGTAGCGCACTCCCGCCTCCTGCCATAAACACTCGGTTAATGAGCCGTGATCGTCATCATCCTGTAGTGTTTAATTAAAATTTGTTTATGCCGTAAATCTAACGATTACCCTCATTTCTCCGCCTCTCGTTGCAGATTACAAGCTTGACTCGAGTTGAATTTCTACCAAATTTTTGATACGGAAATTAAATAGAAATCACCAGTACCAGCCAGAATTTTCACCAGACAAAGCCCATCAAGGAAACTTCAGACACGGTAAGAAAATATTTTTTTTTTATCAAAAGATTGTTGCGGTTAAAATTAAAGCTAATTAATAGATGAAATTATTAAACATTTCAATGACTTGCCAATAAAGTTAATGATTGGTTCGAATTAATGATCTATTGCCTCCTTAAAGAGTTAATTTGGTCTTCTAGTATTTAATCAATTACCTTAATTCAATTGCCGCTATTGTTTTGACCGCAATTGTAACACTAATACATATACTATATACTTATTCATAAATTATTTTGGCCCGTGGCTCTTTTGGGCCAAAGCCAAGTCAGGAAGCCATAACTTTTCCTCCTAATGCACTGTCACTTGGCTTGAAACTTGCTTTCGAAACTTCACAATGTCACTTTGGCTACAACGCTGCTGAATAAATAATCTAAAACATATACTCTAGATCCCCGGATCCGTCTAACCGACGGTTGTCTTAAGAGTTTGTCCATTGAGCCGAGAATCGAGGTCGGGGACACGTTCTATGGTGTAGTTGTATTTCACGTGGTAGCCACTGTCATCGGCAAAATAAGTGGCATTTTCCACAAAAATATAATTATTATCCTTTTCGGGATTTTTGCCGAGAATAACTGAAGATCCGTATCGTTTTCCGGTGATTTTTAGTTCCGGTTCCGCTCGAGAATCTGTAGAATTGTTTTTAAGCTCGCCCTTTTCTTCCCTTTCAGCGCCGGCCTCACGGATGCTGTTTGGGAGAAAGGTTATTATTATTATCGATTAAATATTAGTAATCCTCGAAAACTCACTGAAACTCGTAGATGACATGGGTGACGGCTTGGCTTTGCTGGATCCAAAAACTAAACAATAGTATCAGCCAGAGGTACTGGAAAGAAAAACAAAACATTCCGTTTGTTTACTTCGAGTTTTTGCTTCACCACCTTTGAGTTCTCACCGTCGTGGATCTGATCATTCTATTTCGATTTGTAGTACTGCAGTGAATGAATGAAATCCCTGATGCGATTACGATATTTATTTACTGTGGCGATTTTTTTGCAATATCCACTACGGCGGAACAAGTTAAACCGGTCGATAGCATTGCAACTGAGAGTTTAGATCTGGCTATTCCGCACCACTTATTCTTCGGACAGATATAGACAGAGAGATCCATAGGTAGGAGTATCTCTGATTTTCTGTCAGCAAAATATCTGAAACGGGTTTCCTATGACTATTCCCATTGCTATTGACCGGATTTAATAATTGCCCCCGACGATGCAACGGTCATGATGCTGATTGACAGTAATTGCCTCTATTGGAACTATTCTTCTTTGGGGGTTGCCGTGTCATCCAAGCTTTGGGAAAAATCTGTGGAATCTGTGGAAATGGAAAACTTCCAGTGCCCAATATCCATTTATTTCCCTTTTATTCTTCAAACTAGTTTTAATACATGTTACTATTTGAAAATGGGATTAGCCCAGGGTTTTTGTTGCGAGAACTTTCAGAACTGCGACACTTAGCTTTGTGTCAATACCCGAAGGAATTGGTTCACAGTCAGTGGATGCATCCTTATTTCCTGGACTTTCGGTAGTAACCTTGTCCTTGTTGGCCTGTTTAGATGTGGCATGATCCTTACTGTTTTCTGTGGTGGTTGCTTCCTTGGGAGCAATTGTGGAATTTTTATCAGAATTTTTAACCTCAATGGGGATACATAATTTAGCTTCAGTGGGTAGTTTTCCAGGCACCTTCTCCAGACTTTCTGAACTCGTTATATTTCTATTCATCGAGCTTAGGCTCAAGGAGTTGACGATCGTAACCCAGCCAAGAAAGAGTAGAACGCTCTGAAAATTAAATACTATTTAATATTATGCTACAATGAAATCCGGTTTACTTACGCTCAGATGCATTTTTCCTAAGATACTGAAGTCGGAACTGTTAGCTCCAGCTTTTATATAGAAGTCGACATTATTCAGTTATTCATAGAAGCGGTTCATTGAAATGGGTCTAGTATTAACTACCAGAGAGGTTACACAGTTTAAAACAATACTTCCCACATTAATATTTGTTTATTAAGAGAAAAGGTTTCAATTTGACATTTTTATAATTTGTTACAGAATGTCATTTTTTAAATACTTTTAAAATTGTAGCTCTTATATGAGCCACAATTCCAATGGGTTGGGGTTCGCAATCAACAGCGAATGGAGTATCTTCAGTTTCCTGTCCTATATTGGGTTCCTGTGTGGTGGTTGTGGTTGTCGAGGGGGCTAAGGTGGGCAAAGGAACGATATACCTTGTGGAGATCAAATCTGGTCCAACTGTGGTACTTTGTTCTTGATTTGCCAGGAACCGAACATCTTTAACGTTCATTGGCTTGCTTACAGGCTCTATCGGCTTACATCTTCTGGGGTGTTTTGGCGGGTTTTCGGGCAGTGGTTCTTGACTTACTTCAGAACTACTCCAGGGATTTGAGAACCTCAAGCCAAAGAAAACCGAGTGGCCAGTGGAAACCCAGCCAAGAATCAGTAAGACAATCTATATATAATAATAACCAATATTGATTACAATGCCATCAGGTTTTCTATTCCACTTACGATCAGTTTCATGTTCTCTCAAACACTGAAGCTGGAATCGTTAGCAGTGAGTTTTTATATAGAACTCGGTGCTATTTATTAATTCATAAACTACCCATTCAGCCATAAAACGGGTTGTGACACTTTGGAAACAAAGTAAAGTGCAATTCTGTTAACTTTATTTTGTATTTGGATTAAACTATATTGGTCTTTATTTGTAATTTTCTAAGCATCTAGACCCCTTGTGGGGGGTCTAGGTAATTTTCAAAAGACCCGCGCTAAGTCTGTCTCCAATAGCTGCCGGAACAGGCTCGTCAATAGAATTTTTTCCAACATCCTTTCCTTTATGTGTTTTTGGAGTCGTTGAGCTTTCTTCCGGAAGTCCGTTTGCAATTTTTTTGAGGACTTTTCTTAGCACGATGGCTGCGGGTACGTCTTCGTTAGAATCCGTTAATGGTTTTTCTGCTAATTTCCCAGGATCGTTGTCAATTCCACTCACAACGACAACAAAGGCAAGAAAGAGTAGAAGAATCTAAAATAATAATCCTTTTGATTAAATTGTAGTTTTCCGGAGTATTATGGCACTTACAGCTAGCTTCATTTTTGCTCTGGTACTGGAACCTGATCGTAGTTGCGATTGATTTTATATTGATCTCGATGCTAGTTAGTAATTCATTAATTATAGATTCAGATAAAAGGTTAGAAGGAACGGGTTTTATTGCCATGTGCCATGTTTTACACATATTTACAATGAAAATTTAAACTAAATCAAGTTGCATTTTTAATTAATTATTTCTCTTCACATCAAAAGGCACATAACCTTTTTAAGTCAGGAACTTCTCCGGGCAAGCACTTTCAGTAGAGGAGCACTGAGCATTATTTGATGGGCATCATAAAACCTACATTGCTCTCCAAAAAAATAATAGCAATCAATCTTGACATCAGTATCATTATTTTTTCCATTTGTTGGAAGGTTTGTTGTGGAGTCATTAAGTTCTTCAAAATTTCTTGACCCAAGTATAGTTTCTTTTGATGAATCTTGAACACTTGGGGGCTCATTGTTTTGGGTCGTCGGAAAGGGTGTTGCTTCAAGTTGCGAGTATTCAGTTGATGTAGAGAAATTGTAATCCATTTTCTCAGTCTCAACCTCGGCTTCTGTTGAAATGGGTGTTGGATTGGGAAACTCAGTGGCTGTAATCCTTGGTCCACAGGACCCACACATTGTGACGCTTGCATATACAAATATTATCTAGATTTCAACAAAAAAGTAATCATTTTTCAACCGTTTTTCAAAACACTTACTATCGGCTTCATTTCAAGTTCGAAACTAAAGTTTTCACTTGCGTGCCTATCTATTTATATCAGTTATCAGTTTTTAATTTTTTATAAAACCTATTAAGAAAACTGGTTAATATTGGCGTGTAATAATTTTTTTAATTCACTTTTAAGTAAACTAAATATGCTGTTCGACGTCACGAATAATGGAAATTAATTTATAATTTATTGAAAAATAATACTTTTGGAAAGTTACACACGTTTGGTTTAGTTTCATATGTCAATGGGACTAAATAGGTTTCTTAAGCCAATATCTTCAATAAAGTTGCACTAAGACGAGGTCCAATTAGGTCTGGGACAAGTTCTGTGGTTGTGTAATCCTCGTTGGAATCATCAGAGCTGGATTTTGGGAAATCAGGAAACTTATTAGAGTTGGGAAGGTTTTTGTCTTTCAACGGAAATCCTTTTAAAATCGTCAGGAGTTTCGAAGTTCCTAAATCCCATTTATTGCTGTCTGAATCCTGGATGGCATTGGGGAAAGTAAATTTCACTCGATCATTTCCTGTATCCCGAAGCCATTTTTCTCTCGGAGATGCAGTCGTGTTTGGTAAATCCGAGTTTTGAGAGCTCCAGCTGCACTTTAGTAAAATAATCAGGAATGCAATGACTAGACACGATAATACCTGTGATTAAGGAAAGCATTACTCTTTAATATCCTTTGGGGTAGAGTGTTTGCAATAGTACTTACAATCGCTTGCATTTTCAGTTCTGTTCTGTTATGAAATTCCACTGGGTAGTGAGTTTTATATCGACGTGGCGCTGCTCGTTAGAAATGCATAAAATTACCCAGTTAGACACATTAGTTGGTTGGTGTCACAGCAGGCGGGTTTAACGGTGGGGCTTATCATCTTCGGCTTTCCTATGGGCGTGGGTTCTGTGGGGAAAATCTACTTCAAAATAGTTATGGGTCAATAATTGGGATTGTTCTATATTTAAGACTGAAGTGCGATTTTCTCAGGGGGGCTGTGTATTTCTTGCCAGTCTTAATACACCTGTTGGCATGGCTGATTCATTTGGTAATATTGGCGAATGCATTAGCATTAGTTAATAAATAAGACACTTCTGATTTCTGATTACATTGATAAACCGTTTTTCCTGGTAAGCTCCGCCCTCGGATGGCACGCGTCTAGTGAGTCATGGCTTGTGGTTATGATGACGTATAATCACTAAACAATTCATCATTAGTTGTAATGAAAACAAACAAACCGATGAATGTGGGTATGACTTGAAACCACACAGTCTCAATGCTTGGATTCTCCTCCTGATTAGTTTGAAAAGAATCTCGCTTGCAATATATGTATGTTTCTCTGATTAAAACACGTTCGAGACTAAATACCTACTACTAGAATACCCCCTGAGACTAATTTTAATATTGAGTAGGTCAGTGTGCATTTATTTGTTATGTAGCTTGTATACCAATAACATAGGATCCACAGTTAAAACTTGAAATGTAATTTAGCACTTCCTATAAATTATACTAATTGAGTTGCGAAATTACAAGATTTTCCGGTACTTCTTCTACGCGGGGATTTCTCCATTGTTCTCTTTCCGATTTATGCAACCAAATTTGATCAATTGCCGGACTGTGAACTCCTTTCCCAGTATTCTCCTCCTCTCTCATTATGTAATTCAAATTTACCAGCTTCAGTAGAAACAATGCGTCGCTCGAGGCTTCTCGATTCCAATATAATTGATCTATTCTAAGGAACTGCGCGGCGATTAGCATAGTGAGTGGGTCAGATAAATCGAACTATGTCATAGGGTGGATTGCGAAACAAACGTGAAATATGATCCATTTATTACTGTTGGCGACTAAACAAAGACCAAGTTATATAAACAGATTCAGAAAACCCCCTCGAAACTGGGGCAAAATTATTATCTTCACGTAATCAAATTAAAACAAGTAAATGGGTATTAGCTTGAAATTTTTTATTACCACCACTTCATTAATCTTAGCAGACGAACAGTAATTTTTGAGATTATACAACAGTTTTTAAATCACTTAAATATATAGGAACAATAGGGAGTTGTTGGTACAGCCAAACATTATGATTATTTTTAGGGATATTGGGTAGTAAGCCCTTTCTTAACTGGTATCCTTAAATACTACTTAGGTTAGAATCTTCAGCACTTTGGCTGACAGATTGTTTACTGGTTCCGTTTTGATTCCGTCGCCGGCATTGATAGTCCTTGATTGAATGGGATAATGATAATCCAACGCGGCTAATGGTCCTGCGGTGGTAGAGGAAGGTGTCTTCCTGGGGGTTGGCGCTTTCTGAGTTTTACTCTCCAAAAAAGGGCCTAGAACTTTGTGGTAATCCGGAGTAGAGGGGCTCGTCTTGCGTTCGCTGCCTTTCCGGTTCTCAGGGTGATGTGTCTTCCGTTGAATGGTTTTTGAAACTGTAAGCCGATAGCCGCGATTGGCTTGGCTTTTATACTCTGTTCTCGGCGAGCGTGGAACGGTTGCATTGCCCATGGCACACGACCGGCACTCGCCGGGTACCCAGTCCGGAGCGTTGCGTAGTGTCCGGAATTTTCCCGCCTCGTTGCCATTTATCGGTTCACAGAAAAATCACCGAACTATCTATCCAATCTATAAAATTGACACTATATTTAGACCCAAACGTCATCCCGTCGACTTCGTCTAGACGTCGATATTGGCATCGATCCACTCCCGAAGTGTAAGCGCGGTCGGCTTTTATGAAATCAAAGCCAGCTGCTTTCGAACTGAATCATCAAACAATTGTTTGCATATACGTGAGCTCGTATTACATGCGAGTGGTATTAGCATATATCTTTTTTCGACCGCCCGGTCGGACTTTGAAACTGAAACTGAGAAATTCGGCGGGTCATCGTGACTCTGACCAGTTAGGCTGGGGAAAAAATGAAAAGAAACAAATGACCTTAGTAGGTCAGTGACTAAATTTTTGCCCATAAGTGATTTAATCGTATATCAACTATTAACTAAAGAATTATTTCAAAATGACCATAAATATGCACACTTTTTACATTTAATTGTAATTAACAAAATTGTATTTTTGATTTGAATCCGATCCTTTTCCCAGTGTACTAACAAACCAAAATTTAATATTAAAAGTCAAGAATGCGAAACACTTCTGTTGAAAATAATTTTGCAAGAGAGGGGATATGAGAGTCGAGACGAGTCGTCGAGTCCTTGTAGCTTCATTTGCTTTCCCTTATGCATTTTAGTTTTACAATTATTTGCTTAGTTTTTAGTGTCGCAAGATCAGAATTTTAATATTCAGAGCAAAAAAAAAAATAATATAAAGAGAATAAATATAAAGTTTCAAGAACTAAAAAGAGATCACACTAAAAATGAAAGCAAAGCAAACATTAAAATATTTTTAATTTCTGTTGTTGTTTGTGTTATGCGAAGCAAACTTACGTGTATCCCCTCTTCAAAATTATTTATTTTCAGACAGTATAAGTGTTTCGCGCCTCTGCCCCATTCAAACAAAATCAAATAGCGAAAGTAATCTCTATAGGGTTCAATCCCAAATGCAGCACCAAACGCTCTAAGAGCCAATAAGCCAAACCGGCTAACAGGCTAACAGGCCAACCGCCAACCGACCAACCGACAAACGAGGACGAAACACACATCCTCAGAAAAGACACCTCCGGTCCTCCAGACAGCAGCAACCACGGTGTGGTCCTTTCTGTACCGGTGTGCCGCTGCAGCTCCTGGTGGCGCAGGCATGGGCGCCAACGTCTCGCAGCTGGAGCGGGAGATCGGCTCCGACCTGTTCCCGCCCAATGAGCACTATTTTGGGCTGGTGAACTTTGGCAACACCTGCTACAGCAACTCGGTGCTGCAGGCCCTCTACTTCTGCAAGCCCTTCCGCGAGAAGGTCCTCGAGTACAAGGCCAAGAACAAGCGGCCCAAGGAGACGCTGCTCTCCTGCCTAGCGGATCTCTTCTACAGCATTGCCACCCAGAAGAAGAAGGTCGGCTCGATTGCGCCCAAGAAGTTCATCACGCGGCTGAGGAAGGAGAAGGAGGAGTTCGACAACTATATGCAGCAGGATGCCCACGAGTTTCTCAACTTCCTGATCAACCACATCAATGAGATAATATTGGCGGAGCGGAACGCGGGCTCGGGAAATGGCAGTGGCAAGGGGGCGTCGGGCGGTGTCATGGCCAGCAGCACGGCCAGTAAGTCCAGTTCCACGTCCACATCGAATTCCACGTCCAATTCGAACGGAAACAGCAGCAACTCGACGGGTTCTCTGAACGCCACCACCAGTGTGCTGGACGCCAGTGGAAGTCTCACGGCCACAACTACGCCGATCACTACAGGCACGGGCCCGGGCTCCAATGGAGCCAATTCAGAGCCCACCTGGGTGCACGAGATCTTCCAGGGCATACTCACCTCGGAGACGCGGTGCCTCAACTGCGAGACGGTGAGCAGCAAAGACGAGAACTTCTTTGATCTGCAGGTGGACGTGGACCAGAATACCTCAATAACGCACTGTCTTCGTTGCTTCAGCAACACGGAGACCTTGTGCTCGGACAATAAGTTCAAGTGCGACAACTGTTGCAGCTACCAGGAGGCCCAGAAGCGGATGCGGGTCAAGAAGTTGCCCATGATACTGGCCCTGCACCTGAAGAGATTCAAGTACATGGAGCAGTTCAATCGCCACATTAAAGTCTCGCATCGAGTCGTATTCCCGCTGGAACTGAGGCTGTTCAACACCTCCGACGATGCCGTGAATCCGGACAGGCTATACGACCTGACCGCCGTGGTCATTCACTGCGGATCGGGTCCCAATCGGGGACACTATATCAGCATTGTCAAGAGCCATGGGTTGTGGCTGCTCTTCGACGACGATATGGTCGACAAGATTGAAGCCTCCACCATCGAGGACTTCTACGGCCTGACCTCGGACATACACAAGTCCTCGGAGACGGGCTATATTCTATTCTATCAGTCCAGAGACTGCGCCTAAGAATCTTCAGGTGGTCCAGGCACCTTCCTCCTCCTTGTTAAAGCTAAGCGAAAAGTGTGTTGTCACCCGAACGATGGAATGTTAGTCTTAAGCCAAAATTTTGTGACGTTTTCTATATACGTATATATTCAAATGCCTCTGTACTGCAAATGCTAATCAATAAATGATAATACGATGATGAATAACTAGCTTGCTCTAGGTCAGGAAGCAACCTTGGATTGGTCAGTTGGACTTGTCAGAGCCCTGTCCGGTCTGGTCCGGAATCTCTGCGGTTCACTCAACCCACTCGCTAGCCACGGCAGCCCATTCAGCTCACCTGGGGTCTTGCCAACCGCGAGCCGATGCGCACGTAAACAAATGTGCGATTTCCCCCGTAATTGTAAGTATCTGGTTATTGGCGAGGTTGTGATGTGGCCTGGCGGCCGTCTACCGCTTAGATAACCGGCCTCCCCGATCGATGAATTTCATCAGAAATCCCCCTGGCGACTGGCCAGCCGCACACAGGTGGGCGCTAATTGTCATCACCTGGGGAAGCATGGGAAGTTCGCGGGGGCGATGGAATAACATCTTCGTCACTTTGTTGACACGTGATGATCTTGCAGCATATTCAAGATGTGGTGTTCCAAGAATGTTACTTAACCGATTAGCCATTGTATCAGTTTATTGTAGAACTAAATATGATTAGCAGATGAGTCTTGAAACTTATAGTTCTAGTAACAATAGTGGTAGCTGGTTTTTTAGGTTTTTGTTTAAATATCACTTCAAGTTAGTTAGCCACTCAAGTGCCACAAGTGCATCTTCGTATACTTTTACTTTATCCTGCTTAGAGTGGAAATCTTGAAACCAATATCTGCATAACGAATCTTTTCATCTGTAGATAATGGTGGAAGGCTTTCACACGAATAGATTTCCTTTCAGAGGGGAAAACTTGGGGCTGGCTTTGACAGTTTGATGGTTATGCAAGTGAAATAACTCTGCTTTTATGTTTCGTTTTTTATTGTTGGGCATTTCAAGGCTCTTCACATGCAATTGGTGTTGTGGCCGCGGCCAGTTATCATCTCATTGGCAAATGACATCGTTAGGCAACGTCGAACCCCCCGAAATGATATCTCTGGCGGGTAAAACAGGTTCGCCACGGAAAACTTTGTCGGGAGACATATTTATGGGCTCTGTTAATGATGGCTGAAAAAACATGGAATGAAGTGCATTCAGCTCGACTCTAATTGATTGTGTGTGTTTATGGTAATAATTAGCCAATCATTTTTATTGGCCTTTATTTTTTTACCTTTAACCCAAACAGACGGAAATCATTTGTTATTTTCGTTTTCTTTAATGGATAGGGTATTTAAAATTTCGATTACTAGATCTGCGTGGCCTGTCGGTGGAAAAACTTACCAATTTCTACACGGACCAGCGTTAAATTCCATTGACAGGCGGCAGATGTAGCATTTAAAAGACAATTTCGAGGGGGAAGGGGATCAAATCGTTGCACGCATCGCACTTAGTTGCCGCGTAGGTTTTTCTCATTGGGGTTTTGTCGCCTGTCTGGCTCGTGGCGCACTTGATCGATCGGTTTTATCTTATGGTGCGAGTAGACTATTCCGCATTTATGGAGCGGCAATTACGCATGATTGCGACTTTCACTTTATGACAAGAAAAACCTCACCCCAGCACAGCACATACTTGAGACTTGAGGCTGTTTCTTCCATCACTCCGACTCTACCTCCGACACATGTGAGATATGTCTGGTATTTACGGCGTGTATGGTTTTGGTTTTGTTTCAAGTTTCGGTCTCATCTCCGCTGAATCGACACAAATGCCAGTTGACATTTGACATATTGCCGGCGTCAAGGTCTGCAATGACAAAAAACAAAAAAACATGAGGAACACATCGCGCCCTGGCTGTCAAGACCCAAGTTGCAACATTTCTTGCAGCTCCGCCCCATCTGTTTTCTTTATCTTGGCCTGATTGTGAAATTGTCAATATGTTTTCCAATTTTCCAACTAGGAAGCGATTCGCTGCTCTGGTTTCTGTAATCGAACTACCGCGAAACCCACTGAAATATTTAAATTTGAAATCCAATTTCAGTGTTCGGTTCCCCCCCAAATGACTTCTGAGCGGGTAAAGTGAGCCTCTGCCGAGTCTGTAGAGTCTGTAAGACTGTTCTTCGGGGCTGAGTAAACACAATGAAAATGAGTTCTTTGCTTTTGATGCCTTCAGTCTTTAATTAGCTCGTTTGCCACATGTGGCGACGACACCCTTTTCTCGCAGCGATCGCTGGAGATTTGTCATCGGGGGGCTGACATAATAACGGCCTGTTAGGAAATTAAATATGTCATTAAATATTCTTCAATAATATTAGCCGGAGCTGATGGAGAAAATGATGGATAGGCAGTGGCAAGAGCATGCATCTGTCGGGAAAGTTTATAGATGATTTGGGGCATATCCTCCATCCTTTTAAACAGCTCACAATTATCATAAAATTCCAAAAATTATTTCTCTTTTTAATTCAGATTTTATTGCAACCTCCTTCCAAGTGGCAGGTCATGTCTCCTTATTGCGTCTCAGGTCGTGGGTTGTGCGCAGAATTTTTCGCGCAGCATGGGACGAGATTGGGGCGAGGGCCTGGCTCGGGAAGCAAAGTGCAACCTCCTCGCTTGGGGAGCGCATCATCTCCGGCCATTGGGACGAAGATGGACCCACCGCAAGGATAGCGGAGCTGCCGTTTTGTTTACTTTGGCAACTTATTTCTGTGCAAGACCAAGTGCGGGAGGTCAAGCCCATGTACACAAAAGATATATAGGAAAGGAGCTCTGCCGGGGGTGGATTATTTTACGCTAATTTCGCCCAGCAGTTGGGGGTATTTGTCATGCTTGACTTTGGAAATCAGCGGATGAGTCATGCGGCTGCATTGGCTGGGAAAACTAACTTAAATTCAATTAGAACTGAAACCGAGGAAAAATTTTCTAAAAATTCTCGAGTCCACCTAAAAGTATGCCAAGTATTTGGACGGTTCGTCCCGCTATCTCTCTGGGTTTCCCGATGAATTTCAATTAGTGTCGGCTCTCCATTCTCTCATTGCGATCTCGGGCCTCGCGGCCTGTGTCTGGTATTTTAATTTATGGATTATGAGCTCGACCTCTCCTCGCTTTAGCCTACCGACCCCCTGTCGACGCCCACTCTAATGGCATCCGCCGCTGGGCTTCTGAAGCCGACAATAATTAATTAAACAAAAAACAAAAGTCACAACAAGCGCTGCACAAAATACCACAATCGTCAGCCGCTTGTTTTGTATCTGAGAGATACGTTTTTCGTTTCCACATGTAAACAAGCCAATTGTTGTTCATTGAAAGTGTTATTTTCACTGTTTGTCTGCCTGGCTTTGCGTCGTTGATTAAATTAGCACACTGGCTCGGTGGCTTGGCTTTCCAAAAACAGCTGATAAATGGGGGGAATTATGCATTTTATATGGAGGAATTCGGTTACTATTCGGTCTGTAATGTATGTGATGGGAATGCCGATGATTGCCGCTTCCATTCAACCATTTTCATTGTCTCTCGTCTCAGAGAGTGAAAATTTATGTGCATTCATAATAGTTTTATTGGAAAAAGTGTACTTCGCCCCACTGACTGATCGCCTCTTTGTAATTGTTAATGAGCACTTGTGCACTCCCTCGCTGAGGATGAACCCCCCTCGAATCCGATTCAATGATATAATTTTATGTTTGGTGTTTGGTTTCAAGTGTCTGCGGGTCTGAGGGCAGATGTTAGAGGGTCTCAGTTCCCTTAGCTCGCTTGGCGGCACGTGCACATGCGCTCGGTATCGGGGAACTCGATCTGCATCCTGCCGGAAGAGCAGGCTTCAGCTCCTCCTATCACTTGCCACCCTCGAAGTGGGGCAGGGTTGTTTGTTTGGCCCCGGACAAAGTAGGCACTCTGTTTTCCACTTGAACAGCTTCATTAGTCCGGGAAATGAATCAAAATCTGCAGTTGATTTACTTTCCATATGGACTTCGGTGTTTATTTCTTTGATTTATGTTTGATTTGAGAGAATTATTATCACTACAATGTGGTATGGAATTTTTGTAGGATTTAAGAGAGAGCATATTGATTTATCTTCTGTCTTAATCTTCTGTCTGGGCTTATTTTTTTTTAATAAAAATTCTAATTTAACCCCCACTTCCCATTAATATTAAATCACGTGATTTTGATTCGCAGATTAAAAGTATATTTTATTGATAATTTTATTTATAGAATGCATTATGATTAGCTTGTTTTGGAGATAAGCAAATGGAAATGATTGTTCCCCCTTTCATGCAACGCCCATGGTGTATCCATGAAGTTGCACTTGCCGCAGATACATATACATATCCATGAAGTTGTTGCTGGCCGCTCTCGTTTTCACTTTTCGCCCGAGCATTTCTTTTTTGGGGTTAATTCTCCGATGCACATTGTATAATGTATCGTGGCGCACTTCGTGAGTTTTCGGGCGCTTTTCATTCTTTCCACCCAGCACACAGGCACAGGCACACAGCCCAGCCAGCCACTCAGATACGGATACTCGCCTACCCCGAAGATACTTTGGGAGGCGCCCTATACACATGCAAAGAGGCAGGGAGCGCGTCGTCGTCGTTCGGTGTCGGCGCTATGTGGCCGCTCGCTCGCCGACTTTCAGTCAGTCTCCTTGGGACTGTGAAAATGTGAAAATGTGCGGAGCGTATAGGTCGTGAAAGCCTTGATAATATTCATACATATACTTTATTTTTCGTTTCGTTTAACATTTCTTCTAATTTGTTTACGCGCTCGTCCCTCCGTCTGGTCTAGTGTGCGCGTGTGTGTCAATAAAATCATAGAAACTTTGGCCAGAATCAAAGTTGAATCACATTAAACAGCATTAATTGTGCGTGGGCCAAGCTGCCCAAAATCATCCGCCAGATACTCGTTCGATTGGCCATCTCAAGTGCATCAGTAGCAGTATCTGAATCCGTATCCGTATCTGTATCTGTATCGGTAGCCGTGTCTGTGTATTGGTGTCTGTGCTTTTTTGAGTGTCTGATACGAACAAAGCGAATTCAGCGACAAAGGGAACACTCAAGTTCTCTTCGAACACACAATTTAGTTTTTATTTTATTGGATTATCTAATACGCAATCGTTTGGGTAAAGTATCGCCAGAGCTTCGACAATAACTTATGAGTTTTCTGCAAAGTCGGAAATGAGATCATCTAGCGAATGCACAAACTTCGCGACGAGTATCTAATCGGTTTTGGCTGTCAGCTGCCCAGAAAGTCAAACATTGCAGTTAGTATTTGGCTGCCACACTCGGAGACTCCCTATCTTATCATGAAAGAGTACTTTGGCACACCAAAAGAGTTTATTTACGCTAAATCAAAGTATTCGACATGCCGATAAGCCATCAGCACAGTGGCAGCAGTGGCTGAGTATCTTTGTATCTTTGCATCTCTGTATCTTTGCATCTATCGAAATAGCTATGACCTTTCGAGAAAACCAAAGACTTCCGCATCGATATGCACACATGCGTCGAATGATGATTTCGTAATTACAATTGCCACAAACTAGAAGGAGCTGCATCTGCAACTGCATCTGTCGATGCATTTTCGTGGCTGGTTCATTTAATTGGCGGGTGCAGCAGCCCCAACTCCCCAGATGCATTGTGGCAACTGAAAGAGCTCTCCTCTGGCATTTTCTATGCCAATGTAGGCCAGCAAGTACGTTGAACTAAAAGGCAGGGCACGACTAAAAGTTTCTTTCCTATATACCAGCTACCAGCTAGAACTGACGTCAGGCGAGAATATTTAGTTGAAAGTTTGCGCTGCACAGAGGAAAATAACATACATATTGGCTCTAAATTTTGATAATATATTCTGACCAAAATCAGTTAATCTTGCACCTTGACTTGCTTAACAAGCTGACATGCCTCAAGCTCTGACAGCCGCAAACTGTTTGATTGATTGTTGTATTTGAGGAGAAAATATTTTATCTAAAACCATAATACCCATTACGATTCCCGGGATTGTGTGCCAAAAAATGTATGATTGATGGCAGAGAATATTGGCTGTGCAACTTCGTAACTTGACGGTGGCGGCAACACCTAAACAAATAGAGTGGAAAAGTTCAAAATGTGATTGAACCTGGCCGTACACCTTGCTCCAACTGTACCTTGCCACCACCAGCTGCACGCGCTGTTTATTTTTGCCCCGGCCGTAATTGCAAGGTGCAAAGAGAAATCCAAATGAGTTGCGTGCGAAATCGAAACGCATCTCCAACTTTCGCAGATGCGTTCGCCTTTCGTCGTCCGTGGTCCGTCGGCATAGAGTAAAGACTATGTTTTTCCGTTTATGATTTCAAGAACTTCATGGCTGATGGCAAGTACACAACGCAGCTGGAGCGTGGCCATGGACAAGTTGCTGTTTCTGTTTCTGTTTATCGGGGGATGCTTAAATGCCTCTTCTTGGTTCGATACGAGGGCTCTTTGCCTCATTCTATACTTCAGCCACAGAGTGCTGAATTTTATTTTGGCCGATTGCCAGATGCCAACCGAGAAACGGGAAACCGTTTTGGCATTTACCAAGCCGAGGACCGAGGCAGGTCCTTGGTGCGCCTGAGCACTCCACGGTGGCATTGTGCAGCTCCTCCTTCGACTTTCCCTTTTTCCGCTATTAGCCCGGGGTCCTGGGGGCTTCCTTTTGCTGCTACCAACTACTGCGCACTTTGCCTTGGTGGGTGGCTGCCATTTTGATGTTAGTTGCGCTTCTTTGTTGGAAAAGTTTACACAGAAAGAAATGCGAATGGCAAGTGGCCTTCTTTGTTTGCTTTCAGTATTGCAATCTTTGGGCGTTGCCCAGCAGAGGCCAATTGCATTTCTCGTGGCCACCAGATTTGCGACACTATCTGTTGCTGATGTCAGTCATCAAGTATGCCAGATATACTAAATAATCTTATTATGCCAAGCACCTGGCGGTCGATCTTTTTTAATGTTTTTGGCAAGCTCGGGTGTGCTCTAGATAGATTTCAATAGCAAACATTATGACACATGCCCGCTGTTGTTTGGCTGTCAAGTTAATATTGAACTTGGCTGGGTTTCTCGGCAAGCTGTTTAATTTTAGACACCTCCTCCGGTATAGGGCTCCAAGGCGAAAGGCCTGGTTTTGGGCCAGAAAAAGCCTTTTCAGCCGGAAATTTATGCGCATAAATTAGGATTCGTTTTCGTGCTTGGTCGACTGCAACTGCCGGACGGGGGCTCTGGCCTAAATGCTTCTAACGAGCTCCTGCTGCAGTTAATTTCCGCACCAACTAGGCAAAGGAATTGCATTCCGAGGTTGGCCAAAAGCCGCAGAGGCATAAATTCGTGCTTTCTCCGGCATTTGGGCTGAACTGCAGCCAGGGCTTTGTTTATGCCACATTGTTGTCATAGGGGATAATTTTAGGCATTTTTCGTCGAAACTCCGCGTAAACTTTACGAAAACATAAAAGTCCGAAACCGACTGCAGAAAACTCATAAATTATTATTATATGCTCTCCTCCTTCGCTGGCACATCGAGAGATTCGAGATTATATCAACAGACAGGCACAAAACTCAAAACTTTTTGTGGCTGTACGGTGTAGCACAGTGTATAGTGTATAGTGGTACACACATCACCACAGATTTCGGTTTATATATATAACTTGGTCCCTGTGTCGTCGTATAGAGAGAAAACTTACGCGTCAAGCATAACAACATTTAAAAATAGCAAAGAACTGGCGGAGAAATCAAAATGAAAAGTGCAGCATAGAGAAAAACAATCTGAAGGAAATCCAAACAAAATGTGCAACCAATCAATGGAGATGAACCCTTAACTAAAAAAAAAAAAGAGCCAATAACTAAAAATAACAAAATAAAGCAAAAGAAGAGACTCTGCCAGAAGCTTGGCAACATCACAGCGTTGGTCCACCGGTCCACTGGTCCACCGAAGCGATCGGGCCAAAAATAACCCGTCAGCAACATACGTGTTGGGAGGAACGGTTCTTGCAACAACTAGATGTTGTTGCTGCTCCTAGCCTTCATCATGCGATTCGTAGACATTTCCAAACGCTGTGCGTCCTGCTCCAGGGCCGGCATCGATTGCCCGCACAGCGGCAACACCAACAGCAACATGCGTGGCAACAGCGATGTTAACGGCAACACGGCTGGCAACTGCTGGCAACATGTTGCCAATGGTGGCACGAAAAGTAACAGCAGCAGCACCAGCAGTGGCTGCGACAGCAACAGCTCCTCCAAGGAGAACTACTACATGCCCCAGCAACAACGCCTGCGGGGAGTCACTCCGCAACAACTGGAGCAAATTCGCTTCTATCAGCGCATGCAGCAGCAGCAATTGCAACTTTTACGACAGCAACTGCTGCAGCGGCAACGCCTGCAACAGCAGTTGCGCGAACAGGGTGTGCCGGCAGCCCCAAAACCAACAACAACTACAGCAGGTCTGACCTGCAATCAACAGTATTTACTGCAGCAGCGAATGCAACAGCAACAGCAGCAGCAACATCATCAGCAGCAGCAGCAGCAGCGATATGTGGACCAAAATACCAGCAACGACAATGACTATTTGAACAACAACATTAACCATCAAAACAATGGCAATGTTGTGGGCCAAGGTGGGCAAATTAATTCTAAGATTTAAAGTCATTTGAACAGTTTATTGCAGAGAGAGAAACTATGTTCACGATCCAACCTCATAGTAATAATAATTTTATTTAATGACTCTTCAGTAATCAATAGCTCTTTGAGTTTATTAACGTGGCTTGAAGGTTTCCAATATTTAACTGGGCGGAAAGCATAGTCTACACAGTTTCTTTCTGAATTCTGCTTTTAATCATCGTCATCTCGAAGATCTCGAGACGGGCTTTTGTAATTTCAATTAAGTTTAATTGAGTTCCGACGAGCCGGCAGCTGGCTGGCACGGCCACTAGCACTGGGCTTGGCCATTGCTCCAATCATGGGACGGCGGCCACCCTGCCAGCTCGAATGATTCTATATTGTATGCATCCACATATACACAAAAAATGCATTAAAAACATTTTTATTTGTCTGTAATCTCGCGCTGGCCCAAATATGAAATGACTTTCCATTTCATATTTTTTTTGTGTCTGTTTCGAGGAGGGAGGCAGCGAATGAATTATCTTTTGTGGGGATAGTGGGGAAAGACATGTGCAGCTTTGCCACTTGTCGGGCCTTGGAAAAGTTCCCCTCTGTCATCGCCAGGCAGTGGAAAATCTTCTAGGAGGAGAATAAAAGCATCGACGCCTGCACTTGCTGGGAGACTTGACTTTCCCCCTTTTCTTGAATCTGATTTGTTTATGCCCAGGGTTTATTTCAAATTTAATTTTAAACCATCACAACAATCGATAGCACTGCGGCACAGGAGAAGACTTTTCTAAACGTTAAATTACCGCCTTTAGACATGCGATACCTTCAAGTTTAACCTTTAATTGCCGCTGGCAGACAGCCATTGCATGTTGTGTATTGCAAGTTGTATATTGCATATTGCATGTGGTACGTGGAATGGAGCCCTGGAAATTCAGAAAGCAGCGAAATGGTGAAACTGTGACATTTTCCAATTAAACTTTTCGGGCCCGGGCGATGGCACAGGCCGATCCCGATCTCCTTCTGATGGAAAAAAAATCTCTTCGTTGTATAAAAATAATTTTTACAACTTTTTTGGTTTTTTGTTTTCGAGGTAGAGGGAGGAGTCTGTCACCCGAATAGGTAGAAGGTGTCACACGTATTTGCTAGACTGGGACTGGCGTCGTAAAACTTAATTGAAACATGCCAGCAATGGATGGGTGCCTCTGTCAGGTTTATGGCTCCGAAATGTGTGGAACGCTAATGTCCATTAGGGGAGGGAAAGTGCAAATGAAAATGGGGATAGATAGATCATTAGTCGGAGCTAGTTTCAGGCATCCTAATTGAGCCAAGTTCAGTGTCAATGCTGATTAGACAATTAACATTGGAGTTGGCGGTCTTTGGGGATTATCGAGAAGGTATTTTAATCACGAAAGCCATCATTTTGGTTTAAGAAATTAAAGGTAGAATTACATTAATAGAGGTGTTTTCCTTGGAGTCAATAAAAATCATAATTTATGGCAGTGATTATTTTCAGGAGGCATTCAGTGGCTGAAGTTACTATATATTAAAGATTTTAATAGTTGATTTCACTTAAATAAGTTTTAGACATTTATTTAATGGTTTTCTGTTTTGTTTTTACTTTTAGGACTCAAACTTCGACGTGGCATGACAGAATTCTCAACCAACAACGACCACAGCAGACCACATTTCACCGCATCTCAGCATAAGCCGCTTCAGAACTCACCAATCCACCAACCCCATCCCAACAACTCTCACCCACATTTGCTTAACCGTTTGGCCCAACAGCAGCAGCAGCAGCAACGTCCTCTCCAATTTCAGCAGACCCTGCATTTCAACCAGCAACACAACGGCAACACGGCTGCCCACATTGTGCCCGGATCGTCGCCACATTCCCCGCTCAGCTATCGGAATCCCCTGAACAGCCCCAGCAACTCACCGTTCGGCAACACGGCGGCGGCACAGACAACAATCGGTAAGCGCTACCAGCAGCAACAGCTGACGGATCGCCTGCTCCAGCAGCAACACCTGCAGCTGTGCCAGCAGCAGCAATTGCAATCGCTGGGCAGCGGCGGCGGAGGAGGTGCCGGCGAGGAGGAGGATGCCTCCATTGGCGACGAACTGAGCGAAGAGAGCCTCAAGCAGAATGTGGCCATTGTGTTGAGCAACTTGGATAGGTACAACAACGCGTTGCGCAGCATCATACTGAATGAGCAGGTGCAGGTGAGCAGCATCAGTCCCAGCGGCAGCCTCTTTCTCTCTCGCGAGGACTCCGGCAGCCAGCTCTTCGACAACGAGAGGAAGCTTCACGGGAATAATAACTTTGTGCTGGGAAAGATGGCGGCCACCCCGGAATCGGACTACAACAGTAATGCCACCACGCCAGGAGGACGCAGCAGCAGCAACAACGATCCGCAGCAGCAGCAACAAC
Organism: Drosophila ananassae; assembly: GCF_017639315.1. Lineage (NCBI taxonomy): Eukaryota > Metazoa > Arthropoda > Insecta > Diptera > Drosophilidae > Drosophila > Drosophila ananassae. The sequence goes on along the minus strand of NC_057927.1, from coordinate 12,783,806 downwards.
ATGGGGTAGGTTGGACACAGTATGGTGGTGGTGGCAATGGGATGCGGGAAACTAATAACGGCGGCGTCGGCAACAACCTCAACTGCTCGTTGGCCTCGTCACATGACTTTACTCACGACAATTCCGATTACCAGTGGTTCCTGGACTACGGCTATCGAGATGGTTGCGGCGGGATGCAGCGGAGTGTGTTAAGCTCCTTGTCAGCCTCGTACAACGCCATGGGGGATCTGATCTACTACGAGGATTTGGCCAAGAACCTGGACGCCAACCTGGCCGAGGTGGACATGGAGAGTTTCCGGGCCGAGGATATACATTCCCTACTGTCGCAGCTGCCCGCCTATTGTAAGAGCTTGGGCGGCGCCAATAGTCGACTGCAGCAATCGCTGATCCTACAGCAGCAACAACAGAATCAACACCAGCAGCAGCAACAGCAGTTGCTGCATCACAACAACATGCTTCCGCACAACATGTCACAGACGTCGACCACCTCCACCAACGATATGATCGACAACTCCTTCTGCAAGTCGGAGCTGCTCTTTTCGCCGGTGAGGGAGTCGCACATCTCTGTGGACTCTTTGGATATGGATGCTTATCCGGACGATGGGGAGATAATACTCACCTGCAACAAGGACAACTATACGATTGCCTTTGAGGGCAGTGTCCTTTACTCAGACGACAGTTTCTATGGTGAGTAGTTGCGATATAGAAATGGAAACAATAATTTAAAAAATATATTATTTCAGCGGAACCCAATGAGCTAGCCGCGCGGAACAAACAAAACTGTATTAACTTGCACAGCAATCTGGAGGATATAGTCAAGCGTAACAAGGCCCTGGAGGTGTCCATGTCGCGATCGGCACAAGCTTTCCAGCCTCTGTGCGCCATGTCGCCCAAGAGGCAGGCCAATGCAGCCAAACTTCAGCGGTAGGTTGGAAACTGTGAAGAAAAGAGCACACACATACCCCAAATGATTCGCTTTCTTGCCCAAGGATTGGTTTCTGCTAAGGTGTTCTGCTAGGGTGTTCTGCTAGGCCCTCTATAATATACAAGAGTTGTTCCGATTTTGTCATCATCAAGATCAACGGATGTTGGAGCTTTGCACTATTTGCTCATTGCATTCGTGTGTGGGGTCATTTCAATTGAAATCAATTTATTTTCATTTGCTCATTCGCCGGCAGAATATTAACGTATGCTGGGTATGCCAGAGTTCCAGGGGGAATTTTATTTGAGTGCTGGGACTTTCAGCCATATATTCCACATGGGCATATGCTAGCTCAGGACCCAAGGGTTTAACGCTTTCGGTCTGGGAAAAGTGGGTAGTGGCCAGGCAAGTTAATCTGAAAAGAAAACCAATTACGGGTTTAGTCCGCACGCGGTTCATTCACAAAACGATTAGCCAAGAAAACAGGGAATCCGAAACATTATGCAAATAAACCCGCGCCAGACGCCGGCAGGTAAAAAACAAACCCTGGCAGGAACCAATCCCGCTTCCTACCTAGACCTAGTCCTAGTGATCAAAAATTACCTTCCGCCTACAAAATTGTAATCGCAAACACTCGACGTGTCTCTTGTGGTAAAGACGCTCGTTCTATCTTGTTTCGCCCGCACGCAGGTATCCATCCGGCAACAATAACACGGATACCATTACGATCACCCGGCATCTGCCGCAGTGTACGGTCCGCAAGAGCAGCAGTTTACCCAATCTTAAGGACGAAGTCGCGATGACGGGCAGCTGTTCAAAGGAGCATCGATCAGAGGAGGCTGGCGGAGACCAGGCGGCTCCATTGAATGTCTCCCAGGCGATAAGCACTTCCACCATGGAGTCCTGCAAGTCGAGATCTCGCAACCTGCTGCCCATGTGCCAGATGCCCATTTCCATCAGTGTGTCCGTTTCTGAGCGATTGCAGCAGCAGGCGGAGCAGCAATTGACGCCCACATCTCAGCAAAAGCAGCAGCAGCAGTTGCAGTCACACCACTCACATCACCATCGCCACAAGCACAGGTGCAGTTGCTCGCAGGAGAGCCAGAACCTGCTCATCTCGGGCTCGGCCTCCTCGGGCAATTCCTCCAATCCGCCGGCCTTCAATCTAGTCAAGCTCTTCATCAAGCAGAAGAGCAACAACAGCAGTGGCGGGCAGGAGGATTTGGGAGCCCAGGCGAGTGCCCACACATGCATGGACGTGTCCTCCGGCTGTTGGCCCTCCAGCGATGCAGCCAGCTCAAGCAGTGGATCCCTGGAGCAGCGTTTGCGCAAGAAGAGCATGAACGATTCCGGCAAGGGATCCGCAGTGAGCCGCCACGAAGAGGAGGAGGAGCACTTTGGAAACGCAGAGACGCCAAGGCGTCAGATGAGAACCAGATCCGAGTTCTTCGACGATGTAGTCACCTCCAGTTCCACGGGTTCCCTGACGGCCACCAACTCACCGGCCCATCGTCGCCGCAGTATGCCGCTGAGAAATCCTCATCTTTACCAACTGGCCGCCCAGGTCTCCACGGGCAGTCAGTTGTCCTCCGAGGCCAGCTCGGAGCAGCTGACCCAGGTCCCAAGACGAAGCGAAGCCGGTTGTGGCACTAGTACGAGGCCCTTGTCCTGCGCCTCCAGTTCCGAGATGATTACCCGCTCCATGCAGACCTCCTGCGGTTCTCTGAGCACCACCAGGAGCAGCGTGAGCGATCGGTATCGGTGCGTGCCACCCTCCTTCCTCGAGAAGCTGAACAACCTGGGGGAGCAGAGACAAGCGCCGATTTACGTGATCTATCCCAACTATGCGCTGCCCGATTTGGGCTTTGTGAAGACCAATGCCAGCACGGATGTGATCTTCTCGCCCTTCAACTATAAGATGACGCTCGATGGCGCCAGCAGCAGCACAGGATCACTGAAGAAGCAGCGCAGTGGCAGCAGTCAGAGCGTGAGTGAGGATGAGCTGCTCAAGTCCTTGGACTACAAACACATTTCCGACTGGCAATCGCTAGCCACCCTGCTGCCCGTGGAGTATCGCCGGCGATTGCAGCACATTCCGGAGATGAAGCAGATGGTGAGGCAGCTGGATTCGGAACTGTCGCAGCGTCCACTGTTTTGCATGTCGCCACCGATCAGAAGGAATCGCACGCACATCTGCGACTGCGCCAAGTACTTCCAGCAGACAGACGAGGCCTCCAGTTCCGGATCGAGTCAGCAGCCCAGCTCAGGGTATCGAGGGTCATCCACTCTCCTCACGGACTCCGAGTTGGACGCCGATCCACTGAAGCAGATGTATGTGTACCAGTACGATCAACAGCGCATGGATTCGGGCGTGGAAACGAGTCCAAGCAGTCAGCAGACTTCCACTCCGCCGCAGCCCATGCCCAGGAGCATCCTGCGCAAGGCTCACTCCGCCCAGTCACGCACCAAACGCAATTCCATGATCGAGGCCCAGCAGAATCAGAAGCTGACCAAGCTGGAGAAGAGACGCAGCCTACAGGAGCCGCCGCACAATTACGGACTGGGATCCAATGATGAACTGGCCGATGTTTTCGAAGAGGAGGAGCACAGCCAACAGCAGCAGGCGCAGCCCCCGAAACAGCGGCTCTCCCGCAAGGATCTGGACGCAAGGGCCCGGGCCGAAAACTTCCTGGCGTCCCTGCCCCGATCCGAACTAAAGTATTACGCTGAAATAGCGGCCATTTTGGAGTCTTCCGGCGAGCAGGTCACTTACGATGCCGCCGCCCTCAAGAAGGAGGTCAGTCGGGTGCTCAGCCAGCAGAAGAAGGTGTCCTTTAACGATGAGGGTGTGTCTGCCTTCGGACTGCAACCGCAACACGCCAAACGCTTCGCCACGCCACCGAACTCACCAAACATTTCGGTGGCAGCACTGCAGCGACGGGAAACGCTCGATGTCATGGAGCAGCGCAAGATCGAGAGCAATCGTTTCAAACGCCTGCAAATACAGTGGGAGCTGATGAGCAAGGACTCGAGCATGCTTAAGGAACTGGCCAGCGAGGCGGCCACCAAGAGCGGTGGCTCCACGCCCACCTCGGCCAACTCGACGGGCTCCAATTCGGCGCCCAGGTCGAGGATTCCACGGCCAGTGAGCTACCCTGCCGGAAGGTCGGTATTTAAAGAATTAAGTCTTAATATTTAAAGAATTTTAAATTATTTATTTTGGAATCATTTTATTTACAAAAAATATTATTTCTTTTCGTTTTTGGTGAACCCTCTACCCCCAAATTATGATTTTGCATGGTGTTTCCGTTGTTTTCGTTACGTTTTGGTCACCCAATTCAGAAGTACTACGCCCACCTCATCGCGAACCGTCCCTGTGACGGCCACGCCCTCACCGGCACGCGCCTCCACTCCCAAGACTGTCACTAAAACCTCCACAAAACCTGCTCTTGTTTCCTCCCCACGCCCCAACAGACTCACCAGTGCCCAGGAAGCAGCCGCCGGTGGAGGCAAGGTCAGCACCCGATCGCCCAGCCGGATGGTGCAGCCGAAGCGATATAGTCTAGCCGGAACCTCAACCACGCCCACATCTGCCACACCTGCGGCAGGAAGGGCGCGTACGCCCACCAATCGGGTGGCGGTCACGGCGCCAAATACGCCCAAGCGCCAAAGCGTTGCCCAGTCGCCCAGGTAAGTGCTGAACTTATTTCATGTGGTAACAAATTATTTAACGTATATCTCTCTTTCAGACCCACCTCGCGAGTGCGTTGAGCGTCCACACGAGTCCAAGCGTCCAAGTCATCCACATTAGTCAGCGGTAGACGACAGGCGACACTTAGCATCAAACGGAACACCTTTAATAATAACAAAACAGAAACATATTCAACCAGAAACAATGAAACATTGTAAAATTCTAGACTAAGGCTTTGTGTGCGGCTCGATTGCTTAGTTAATGTTGGCCCGGAAAGTGATATTTAGATGGGAGTTAAGCAGGGATCATGGAGCGAGAACTGATAGCGAGATGTGCTGGTATCTTTTGATTGATTTTGTTGTCCTCAGTTGCGGTAGAGCAGACGAATGCGAGAAGTAGCTAAATTTTCTTTTTTTACAAATATATATATAAAGAAATCTATACATACATAAAAGTACATATATATATATGCCAAGTACGCGTAATTTAAACAAATATTTTGATGTATATATACACACACTCACCGCAAAGATAAATGGTATATGCGTAGATGCTTTTCGAATCGCTACTCCAAACGGGAAAACTTTGAAAACCCTCATGAAATTGATAAAGTGTATAAAATATTTTCTATACCCTATGCAAGATGGCATATACAGTGAATACTCGAGCAACAAACCACACAGTTAGTGGACTACAATACGCAATTTATTAAATCCCAACAAGGACGAGAGACAAAAGCAACATATTGGGTTAACAGACACAATAAATGATGAGCTCAAGATCGGATCCAATCGATATTAGGCAATGTCTATGCCTCGGTGCATTAGAATAAATGTATATTTTTTGTTGCTTTTTCCATGCTCACGCTGATCTATAACACCCGTAATAATTAAGTAAATATTAGGGGGAGTTGATTTCCATAAATGGCCTTTGATTCATTATGACTGCTTCGCGGATTTTAATTTTTGACTTTCCCGTTGGGTTTTTGTTTTGCGTTTTATGCTGAGACTTTTGTTTATAACGAGCTTATGCTGCTGAGCCGAGGCTCAAAGTGATTTCAAATTGTACGATATATGTTTACACAGCTATACTTTTACTATTAATCTTACTATTTCATTTTTAACTATTTAATAACTATCGCTCTGTCTATGATGTAACTATAAATGGTTATTCAACTGCTGGAAAACATCATATTATTTATAAGCCCTAAGTCAAAAGTACTTTTCTATCCTTAATTGTATAGCTATATTATTGTATTATCATTATGTACAAGCAGAAGAAACACACATATTATAGATTTGCGGGAGAACTTATCACCAAACTGGATATGCGGGAGTATATTATGTATTAAACCGAAAATAAAAAATGTATAAAAATACAAAATTAATAAAAATATTAATAAACATGCAAAATAAACATTCAATAGCTATTTTTACTGTTTCTTGTTATATACTCCCTTTTTTGCACTCTTTGACGAAGATCGTATGGACAATGTGAGCCACTGCGATGGCTATATCTTTGCCAATAATTATCAGATCCTTGAGCAGGATACCTCTATCAATTTGCGTCAAAACCAAGAAACAAAATATTTTTTACATTTTTTGTCACATTTTGCTATGGGATCCCCTTCAAAATGCGGCAAACGCATGAGGAGGACAATATGAGCCACTGCGATGGCTATATCTTTGCTAATAATTATCAGATCCCTGAGCGGGATACCTTAAACGATTTGTGGATCGATTCTCTATCAATTTGCATCCAAATTCAGGAACAAAATATTTTTTAGATTTTTTGTCACATTTGCTGGGGGATCCCCTTCAAAACGCGGCAAATGCATGCGAAGGACAATATGAGCCACTGCGATGGCTATATCTTTGCCAGTAACTATCAGATTCTTGAGCGGGATACCTTAAACGATTTGTGGTTCGATTCTCTATCAACTTGCATCAAAATCCAGGAACAAAATATTTTTTAGATTTTTTGTCACATTTGCTGGGGGATCCCCTTCAAAATGCGGCAAATGCATGCGAAGGACAATATGAGCCACTGCGATGGCTATATTTTTGCCAATAATTATCAGATCCTTGAGCGGGATACTTTTAACGATTTGTGGATCGATTCTCTATCAATTTGCATCAAAATCCAGGAACAAACTATTTTTTAGATTTTTTGTCACATTTGCTGGGGGATCCCCTTCAAAACGCGGCAAACGCATGAGGAGGATAATATGAGCAACTGCGATGGCTATATCTTTGCCAATAATTATCAGATCCTTGAGCGGGATACCTTAAACGATTTGTGGATCGATTCTCTATCAACTTGCATCAAAATCCAGGAACAAAATATTTTTTTATATTTTTTGTCACATTTGCTGGGGGATCCCCTTCAAAATGCGGCAAACGCATGAGGAGGATAATATGAGCCACTGCGATGGCTATATCTTTGCCAGTAATTATCAGATTCTTGAGCGGGATACCTTAAACGATTTGTGGATCGATTCTCTATCAATTTGCATCAGAATCCTGGAACAAAATATTTTTTAGATTTTTTGTCACATTTGCTGTGGGATCCCCTTCAAAATGCGGCAAACGCATGAGGAGGATAATATGAGCAACTGCGATGGCTATATCTTTGCCAATAATTATCAGATCCTTGAGCGGGATACCTTAAACGATTTGTGGATCGATTCTCTATCAACTTGCATCAAAACCAAGAAAAAAAATATTTTTTAGATTTTTTGTCACATTTTGCTATGGGATCCCCTTCAAAACGCGGCAAATGCATGCAAAGGACAATATGAGCCACTGCGATGGCTATATCTTTGCCAGTAATTATCAGATTCTTGAGCGGGATTCCTTAAACGATTTGTGGATCGATTCTCTATCAATTTGCATCAAAATCCTGGAACAAAATATTTTTTAGATTTTTTGTCACATTTGCTGGGGGATCCCCTTCAAAATGCGGCAAACGCATGAGGAGGACAATATGAGCCACCTTGATGGCTATATTTTTGCCAATAATTATCAGATCCTTGAGCGGGATACTTTTAACGATTTGTGGATCGTTTCTCTATCAATTTGCATCAAAATCCAGGAACAAACTATTTTTTAGATTTTTTGTCACATTTGCTGGGGGATCCCCTTCAAAACGCGGCAAACGCATGAGGAGGATAATATGAGCAACTGCGATGGCTATATCTTTGCCAATAATTATCAGATCCTTAAGCGGGATACCTTAAACGATTTGTGGATCGATTCTCTATCAATTTGCATCAGAATCCTGGAACAAAATATTTTTTAGATTTTTTGTCACATTTGCTGTGGGATCCCCTTCAAAATGCGGCAAACGCATGAGGAGGATAATATGAGCAACTGCGATGGCTATATCTTTGCCAATAATTATCAGATCCTTGAGCGGGATACCTTAAACGATTTGTGGATCGATTCTCTATCAACTTGCATCAAAATCCAGGAACAAAATATTTTTTTATATTTTTTGTCACATTTGCTGGGGGATCCCCTTCAAAACGCGGCAAATGCATGCAAAGGACAATATGAGCCACTGCGATGGCTATATCTTTGCCAGTAATTATCAGATTCTTGAGCGGGATACCTTAAACGATTTGTGGATCGATTCTCTATCAATTTGCGTCAAAACCAAGAAAAAAAATATTTTTTAGATTTTTTGTCACATTTTGCTATGGGATCCCCTTCAAAACGCGGCAAATGCATGCAAAGGACAATATGAGCCACTGCGATGGCTATATCTTTGCCAATAATTATCAGATCCTTGAGCAGGATACCTCTATCAATTTGCGTCAAAACCAAGAAACAAAATATTTTTTAGATTTTTTGTCACATTTGCTGGGGGATCCCCTTCAAAATGCGGCAAACGCATGAGGAGGACAATATGAGTCACTGCGATGGCTATACTTTTGCCAATAATTATCAGATCCTTGAGCGGGATACTTTTAACGATTTGTGGATCGATTCTCTATCAATATGCATCAAAATCTAGGAACAAAATATTTTTTAGATTTTTTGTCACATTTGCTGGGGGATCCCCTTCAAAACGCGGCAAATGCATGCGAAGGACAATATGAGCCACTGCGATGGCTATATTTTTGCCAGTAATTATCAGATTCTTGAGCGGGATTCCTTAAACGATTTGTGGATCGATTCTCTATCAATTTGCATCAAAATCCAGGAACAAAATATTTTTAAGATTTTTTGTCCCATTTGCTGGGGGATTCATGTGAACGACAATAAGGGCCATGAAGGCTTTAAAAATCCAGGACCGAAAACATTTTTATGTAAATATTATATTAAATTCACGAGTAAATGTCCCTGGTAAGCAGAAGGCTTACCCATTCTCTGTCCTTTATAGGAAGGCAACATTATTAAACATAATTATAATTGCCGAAGCACATGTTGCGCTATGCGTCGGTGTGTGTGAACACTCGCACATCCACATGTGAGTGTATTGGGATATGCCAACTGCCTTTGCATACATTTACCTAATTAAATAAAATAATGAAAACGCTAAAGTTGCAAAAGGCGCGAAAGTACGCATTCCTTGAAAAGTTACACAAGGCAGGCTCCTTTCCCAAAAGCCCGCGAAAATCCTGTTCCTTGTGTGGGTACATACATAGGCAACTGTTCACACATTTGCCTTGAAATTGGAAAATAAAATTACGCAGAAATATTTTCAAATATTTATTATGGAACCTGCTTGTGCGCCATCCTTGAAGTGTGCGACTGCGTGCGTCGCTGTATGTGTTAGCCTGATAATTATCATTAGCCATGTGGCTGCTGGCTTTTGCAGTTGAGAAAATTTTATGCCAAAGGAGTGTTGTTAGGCAAATATTTTCACTTTTCTTCGGCAGGGCTGCAGTCGGCAGTCAGAGCTTCTCAGCTTCTTCGATTGAAATTTGTTGGCCATTAAGTTTGCTCATTTGGGCCGCGAGTGCTGCCAACAATTTGCATTTATAATTTTATTTTATTATTTCTCTTGACTCAGGGCTTTTGTGTGTGCGGTGGCATGTGTGAGTGCGTGGCTCAAAATGTAATTAAAAGTTTTATTTAAACTGTGGAAATATAACTGTAACTCTCAAAAGGATTGTCGTTGTTGTCAACGCCGCCATTGTCGCAGCCCCTTTTTCTGTTTGGAATCCTTTCCCTTTCCTCCAAAACCCTCACCAAAGGCCCCCAAAAAGAACACGAAACTCGGCCAAATAAATTTTGCTGTCAAGCGAAAAGCAAAAGTGCATAAAATATGCACATTGTACTGAGAATGAGGCCTACAGTATTTGCATTCACATATTTTTACTAAAATAATTACATGCACATGACCCGCCATAACCATCACCACTACCATCACAAAAACAACCAAAACAGCAAAAAAACAAGCAATAACAACAAAAGGACGTTATGACTAAAGACATGCCTCGACAAAGGACATGAGATAGGCGGTCGCAGCATGAGCTATTCGTTTTTAATCCAAGCAGGGGGTCCTTCAAACTGTGTGAGAGTTGGCGAAATTAAATTTTTTGCCATTGGTATTTTTATAGAAAACTTTTATAATTAAATTCATTAGAGAAATATTTTATTTTTTTGTATTTTTAATTTTTTGAATTTATTTATCTGAAATATTTTATATCGATATCTTCTATTTAAAAGCTATTAAAGTTTATAAAACTCAACCTCAATAATTCAACTGACGTGGAGAGACCATCATGTAGTATAGCTCAAGCTTTTCCCCAGAGTATCCCTATCTTCGGTTACTAAACGATTCAATAACTTCCTACTGTCCTTTTCATGTGGTTTTTGGCAGTGCCAGGACACGCCACACTACAACAAACGCCCGAAGCGAAAAGCCAAACTAAGCAAGCCTTCTGCCTTTGTTTGGGGCTGCTGCTGGCAAGTGGCATCATTAACCCGTTGTTCGTGGACACGCGATGCATGGGCGCCCGTCTACTCGCCCAAAGAACACGCCAAATTTTCGAAAATGAAGCAATAAAAGGCCATAAAACGGTATGCAATTGATATACAAAAGGGAAATTGTAGACAATGCAACACAACACGGCGCATTGACGTTGAGTTTTGTGCCACAGTGCCGCATCGAATTCGCCGCAGGGGCCACCATGCTGCCTCCAAGGTGCAGCGCATGCTCGCCAGATGACGACCCCGTGGCAGGATATTCGCGAGTGGGTGGGTGTATTAAGAAGGATGGGTTGTTCAGCAACCGCATCGAAATTGTCGACCGCGATTTGGCCGGTGGGAGTGACCTAGTTCGATGGGTTCTGCCTCCCAGACCATTGGCAATGCACACGCCCCTCCCATTTGCTTTGTTTGCTTATTTCTTGTTCCATTTAAAATTTTAATAACCTCAAGACCCATCATAAAGGTAAGACAGCGGGCGAGGATTCAATTTCCTGCGGTCTGGCCAGTCAAAGAAGATCCATAGTACCTCGATTGGAAGGTGTATTCCAAACAATGGAATACCCTATATGAGAGCTTTACATTCCATTCACTTGAATCCTGACTGTTTTTCATATTTCATATTTTATTTTGAGCATTTTTATGGGAATATTCAGTGTTGGAGGAATTCTCACATGTTAGCTCAATTAAACCAGATGGAGCAAGGAGTTGTAGCTGAACGCCGGGCTGGCTGGTCGGTCGGTCGAGTACCAAAATATGCAAACAATTTCCAATTAAAAATCAATTTTATGCTTCAACTGCGACTAAGTGCAAAATAGTTTCTGGTGCACAGCACTCGTCGAGTTGCAGGCTGCTCACCTCAAGTCGCCTCTTGCCGGGTCATAAAATGCACAAACATTAAGCCGAAGCTTTCCTCGAACCGCTCTCGCCTCCTTTAATGGAACTCCTCTGTGGCTATTTTCAACTCGAAACCGCAAAAGTAGAGAGCGCACAATTTATTGGGGAAATAAAGAAAAAATGCTTGAAATTGGTGCAGCTGTCAAAAGGCTTAACGCACGAAATTTACCATAAACTTTCAGCCAGCATGGTGGTACTGAAGCAGGGGGAAAGTAGCGGCGGCTAGGGGACCCCAAGTGGCGGTCAGGGGTTAAGAGTAAAGGCAGCTGTTGGCGGAAGCCATCTGACAAACTTGACATGCTGCCAAAGTTGAAGCGGAAAACCAGTAAGTGACTGCTGATGCTTCCCACCAATGTTCACAGGCGGCTCAGACACTTGTCCAATTGCGGTTATACGTACATATAGATATACATCTGAGTCTGGCAAGGAATCCAAAGTGGTACTGGGGCTCCAAAGGGGTCCCGGGATTCCACTTATCGCATAACATGCGTTCAACTCGCGTCAAGTTGCGTAATTGGGGAATTGATTGTCTATCCGGCAATTGGGCGAAAGATACGGCAGACAGAAGGGCGTGGGTCAGGGGACAGAGGGCATGAAGCAAAGGGTGGGCGGATCGCGCTTAGAAAATTTTCATAAAAACTTTTTATGGCCGCCATTCTGTGGCGTGCTACAATTGTTGCCAATTTCCCGGACGCAACAGACGTGTGGCTTGCGTTTAAGATCTAGAGTTTGGGTTTGAGTGACTATCGTCTTAGTACACTTCAAGAAAAGATATTTAATTAAAAAATATATCTGCAATTAATTTTTAATTAATAGTACGGCATGTTTGCCTTTCTTTCAATTCTCATATAACTCATTTTAAGATTGATAGTATCTACTAGATTCAAAGAGTTTGTCAAAGCTGGATTGGAAAAATCATACCTGTTTTTCTGTAATCAGTAACCCGTGCTTTGTTGCACTTGTCAAATAAAATGGGAGTAATTTGAATTTAAAGCTTAAAATGCTAGAGTTTTATTTTATGCCTTTATGGCTTTCATTTCGCCAGGAATTATACTTTTTTCGAGTGTGAAAAACGCAAAGTTTCGCCAGTCAAACAGTCAGCCAGGCCACATATCCAATTACGTTTATAGATATTACGAACATTGCGCCAAAAAGAAAGAAAATACGCACAACGTTGCCATAAAAAAATGGTACGTACAAAACCTTAACTAAAGCTGGCAAAAACCGAGAGGCGGGACCACGCCACACCGAGTGTACTGGTGTGGCGGAGGTGTGGGGTGTGGCAGAGTTAGGTGGCAGCTAAAGTGTTGCTAAGTGCACGAGCAGCGAAACATTTGAACTTTCCTGTTAGTTCAAATTGTCAGGGGTCTTAAAAAGTTGCGACTAGTTGCACGAAAGAGCATGGCGAGCCATTCCCCCCCTTTTCGCTTTAAACATGGTCAAGACTTAAAGTCAATCGTTAAGTGGTTTCACCCACCAACTATTCAGCGTTACGCATCTTAAATATTTAATGCATCAAAAATCAATTGCTAATTTATGCACTCAGGCAGCTAACGACAGAGTTGAATGCTTCTCGGTAATGGCCATAAATAGAAGCTTCTTCCCATTCTCTTCTTTTTTGCTGCCGCCTACTTCCTGCCAATGTCCTCGGCAGTCGCATTTTAAATTACCTGCTCGTTTCGAAGAATCACCCTCGGCTATACATACCACCCACGCCATCGGCAATAATCAGCTCAACTTCAATGGCAGTTACGACAAGGAGTCCTGTTTCTGGTCCCTTGCCATATTGTATTGCCAAGAATATTCTAGGGCTCCCTTTAATAGCCTCTCCACTGGGCATTCGCGGCAAATTATATTTTTATAACAAATAAGCGACCCATTTTTCTTCAGCTAACGTGCTTTAAATTTTTACCTTTCTCCTGGCACCACAGGACGTATACTTAATGTGAATTAGGTTTGGATGTGTGACCCAACAAACAGACAGAACTAAAAGGGGTAGCAACCGCAGAGAGCCAAACTAAATGCATGGCTTGTTCTACAAAATTAACTATTACATGTTAAGTACCATAATTTGTATAAGCTGGCACATTAGAAGGCACACATAAGCAAACACACCCCAGGAAAAAAACATTATGATTAAAAAAATATATATATAAGCCGGAATCGGTGGAGCACACGTTGCGTGTGTATATTTTTTTAGGGGTAAGTGTGTGTGGCGTCTAGTTTGTCCCAGGAGCTGGTTGACTTTTTAGTTGGCCTTTTTATGAGCGACTAACTAATTAAGATAAGTGTGTCTGATTTTCATATTAATGGCACACAAACGAACCCATTGTGGCGCCCTTATCTTAAATGTTCGGGGGCCAAGCCGAAGCGTCAACAGTTGCCTCGATTCCATACACTCTACAATACGGTTTTGGTTCCCATTCCATCCGGATCCTTGTGTGTTTTCTGATTTTTCAAAACATGAACATGAAAGGACTAGAAGGGCCAAAGGGTCCAGTGGGGGGGCAAAAGGGAAAATACGGAGAAAAGAGGCTACTGCAACGGACGTGGCTTACATGAGCATGTGTATTTAAGCCTCGTTGGGCACAAAACAATTAATATTGCGCCCGCCCACTGGCTCACCCACGACTAAGCACAAATCAGCCTCCTGTGAAATGTGAAACACAAAAGCGCGCGTTGCCACCAACAATAATAATAACAACAACAGCCCCATCACCAGCACAGGCGAGAGCACAAGCTACAGCAACAGCAACCGGAAACGGAAGCGCACAACTCTTTGCGCGAATTAATCACACAGCTACAACTAAAACTACACAGCAACTACATCAATGAGAACAAGTCCAACAAACACAAGAAACGCAGCGAACAGCAAAATCAGCAAAGGAACGACATGGACACGCATATAAAATTTGCCTCGTCGGCTCTTCAGCACATATTCCCGTACATGAAGCCCGAATCAAGCACCATAATACGGTGAGGACTTCTTCGAACTACTTATGTTTTAATATCGGAACAACAACAATCCATAATCTCACATAATTATATCAGATTATAATCTATCAGTTTGTATAATTTATGATTTTTTGTATCAATATTTGTTTTAAGATTTGAGAGGAAAATAGTTTATTAATTGAAAATAAATATAAAAGAAAGTAAATTAACCATATAGATGGTCTAGTCTGATAAACAGGTTTAAGTTTTTGACCAAGTTTTTTGTTTAAGTTTTCGAATATTAAATGATAAAAAGTACCAATTACAAAAAAAAAAGAAAATAGAATGGTAAGAACTGTGAATAGTTTTTAATAATTAATCCAAAACAAATATTTACAAAAACAAGAAGGGTCTATGGACAGAAATTCCCTCCCAACCGGTTCCAGAGCAATTGTTGGCTTGTGATCCATTATTATTTCAATACCTAATCAAATCTGGCACAGTCGAATCCCTTGAGAGGGTCTTCACTGTGGCCCAGCACGAGTGCGGTCACTAACTCCTCTGCTCTGGAAAAGCACTCCAGCCCCGTCGTCTCAGCCCCCGCCCATCGACAAACGACAGTGCATGGAGCTAATTAAATATGCGTGCCTTGCCTCAATGCTCCGGCCGCTCGGGGGATTGCGTGCCAGAAGCTTGCCCCATCCTTTCCATCTCCCCCCACCGCCTCCTGCGGGAGGAATCACCGGCTGCCCCACCTTGGCGGACTTTAATGTCCCCCAAGTTTATGGCGGGGTAACGCCCCCCGGCGACGTATCTGTGTGCGCCTATTTCGGGGGCATATTTGCTAATCATTTTACGTGCCGGCTGTCCGTCCCCTCGGCCGCAGGGTTTATTGTTTTTTAAAACGTGGGCGTGGCCCGGTCGGTGGAGGGAATTTAACGAGCGGCGGCTGGGAAAGCGCTGGGTCTTTGTAATGCAAATTAAATAAACATGATTTTATTGTTTATTGTGAACATTGTGCGGCGCGAATGCATTGTCCTTGGGCCACTCATGCCATTTGGCGGGGCCGGGACCGGCAGAACGGCCAGGACGGGACACGTCCTGTCGTGCAAGTGTGTCGGTGTCAATTTTATGAGCCGTCAGTCATTTCGCATTTCGCCAAACTCTGAGCAACGCCTTCGAGTGTAATTTAATTGAATAATTAAAATTTTTATTGCTGCCGTGTGTGTGTTTCTGTACGTTTGACGGGGTATGAGGGCGTGGGGGGGGCGTGGAAGGATATGCAAAGCGTGTCATTTTAATTTACGACCATGACGTTCAGCATAGCCAGATAATAAACACGCTCGCAATTAAGTATACGCCGGGGTGTACTCTCGCGCATTCATCCCCGCCGTCATCTCAGCACGCAAACCTCAAAGTTCACGGGAGCAAGAGTCTTTTCGGTTTTGGTCAAGTATTAGTTATTTGAGGGATAAAATAAATATATATTTTTTGTACAAGTTTTTGGCCGAAAATAACAATTAGAAATTGAAAGAAATGCGCATCAAAAACATGAAATTGTAAAAATTGTGCATTTTTGTTTTGTGATCAATCAATTGCTGTGGCATTTAAACCCGATATGCGGACACCAACTGTTTTCAATCTACCATAAGCTGACCAATTCCTGTAACCCTACACACCAAACACTTATTTTTCGGTTGGACATCAACCGATTTGTCTAGTACATTGTGGTGCAGTTGCAATTGAAAATTTTTGGGCTGACAACAATGTGGCACTGTGCTTAGTATTGTTGCAACTTGTATTTAGGCACCGAAATTCCAATAGCCTTTGTTTGCAGCCTCACAATTTCAATAAACAATAATAAAATTGTGTGCATAAATACAATACAAATATGAGCACGTTGCAGAAGGATATTCGTCCGACAGCCGTATCCGTTTTTCCATCCCACCCCCAAACTGGCACTTCAAATGCATGTTTTTGCTTTTTTTTGCTTGGCCAAAAAAAATATACGGGCTTGCAAAATATTACACAACATTTGAAAGAGTTTTAAAACGACTCGAAAGCAGAGCGCCCAGCACAGCAAAAATGTGAAACAGTTTTATTTATTTTATAACCCGCTCAGAGTATGGATATGCATTTGCATCCGTCCTGCATATGTATCTGTATCTGTCTCTGTATCTGAATGCGGGGATCTGCATCTGTGCTCGTCTGTGTCATTTGTTTGAGCTGCGGCCCAAAGAAAAAAGGAGAAAAAATGAGAAACATAAATGGAAAGCGAAAATATAGTATTTAAAAGGCGATTTCATGTTGTTTATATTTCTGTGAGCTCAAAGCTATTGATTGGTTGGGGAGAGTCCTTTCAGAAAGGGGATTTAAACTTTGTTATTCGAGGGTTGGGGCTTCCACGAAGCAATCATCATGGAGGCTGGCTCTGGCTTGGGGATTGTGGATTGGTAGGTAGGTAGGTAATCGCGTTGGTCCCAACTAAGTTACATAATTTTTGCATTTGCGGGCAGCGAGCGAGAGAAATGGAATCATGTAATTGAAATGAAGTAAGCGTGAATTTCGCTTAAAAAAATACCATCCAACAGCAATGGTACTGCTGCGGCAAAAGCAGCATTAAAAGTGACTGCCAGGGCAGCCGGAGCAACGATAAGAGCCAGCTCTGGGCAGTGGAGAAATGTTTGTTTCCTTTCAAATCAGTACACTTCCTTTTGCGCTGCTTGGGCCTTGGTATTCATTCGTCTTGGACTTGGACTGGCCTTTCCACCGATCCACCAATCCACCGGTCTACAGGTCGAGTTTGGCTCCAAAAGTGGTAGACGGTTCCGAGGCAGGCTAGGCAGCCAGGGCAGCCAAGGGAAATAAATGAAAATCACTTGAAAATACTAACGAGCTGTTACGCTTGGCAAGAAAAATATAATCAGCAGCATCATGTCTGCAGGTGCACTTAAAAGGCGTTCACTTTTACCCCGCCACGCCCCATTGCTGGCCAGAAGGCAAGAGCCAAAAGAAAAACCGTCCAGCCCAAACAATGGCCAAGTAAAAGACGAAAAAAAGTTGTTAAAACAATTAAAACTAACCTTTTTGGACAAAGAGGTGAAGGCAAAACCCCAAACACAATGGCAAATGGAAATGTTTAAGCCCGATAAGGCTCGAACTTCAAAGTATAGATGTATATGGCGAGATTTCCATTTGATTTATTTTCCTTTTTTTGTGAATTATGAGCCAAAGGACCACCTTAATATTGTGACTATATAAAAAAATTATAACTTATAACTATAGAAAAAATAAATAAACATTTTTTTGCTTATATTTTTTTTAATAATACTATTCTTGAAAGCCTTAAAATAATTATAATTTAATGAAACAAAATTCAGGATAAATGTATATCTATTTTTCTCAATGGTGTATTTTTCAAGTAATTTCAGCTCTGATTTGATTTAATAGTAGAATGCATTTAAGTTAGATATAAATTGATGCCATTTCTCCGTGTTAATCAATTTAATATATTTAAATATTTTTTTTTTTATTTTTATAACTCTTAGTTTTTACAACTAATTTTTATAACTATTAGTTTCCGATGCATCCCCCATCCCATCCCGTCTCTTCTAATATATTTTTTCCAAGCCCCACAAACTGAGTAATCGCAGCTAGCAGCTTCTGTCCGCCTTTCGCCAAGCGGTCGAACCACTATTGGGGCCAGACTGGAGTACCTTGGCTGGAAAAGCGCTCCACTCAACTCCACCGCAGGAGTGCTGCTTGAGAGCTGGCTGGTTTTCTGCTCGTGAAGGCCACCAGAGATCGTGATCGTGGCGAGATTATAATGAAGCTGCCTCGCTGGAGCTGAGGCGCGTGCCAAGCAGGCGGACTCTAATACCTTGTCGTGGAAAATGACTTTGAACTTTATTGTTTTTTCAAGTGTTCATTTGGATTTGGAGTTGGATGACGACGACGACGAGTGTGAAGGCGAAGGGGACCGAGATGATGATGAGATGAAGCCGGTTTTCATGATTTGGTTATTATTTGAACATTTCTGGGTTTTGTGCGAGGCGATTTGAATCGATCGCGTAACTTAATTCATAAATGCAGTCGCCGGGCGAGGAAAAGAGAGAAAGAGCCAGTGACAAAGGAGACAGCCAACTGCAGGCAACAGGCAGGTCAACAAATGGCAAACACTCTCTTTTTGGCCAACAACGACCGCCGACCGACCGCCTTCTATCAACACAGCTAAGCCTGGAGCTGAAGCTGGAGCTGAGGCTGTAGGTGAAGTTGAAAATTGTGTAAGAGGAAAAGATTTGGCGGCTGTCCTACTCACTGGGATATAAAAAGACCGCGGCAGGTACAATTCGGGCACATTCCCATCGCGGCAGTCGGGCAGCAATCAAGGTCTAATCCCATTCGAAGCCCACTAAGACAAATGGCGAACGTTAATTTGGTGAGTGTGGAATACCAAGTGAAATAAACTAAACTAAACTGGACTGGACTCAGCCGAAGGATATTAAAAATGCATTATGATAAAATTCCGGAATACAAAGGAGCGCCATTCAGCACCTTGGTTTTTTGTCCCGCGATCCTGTGTTTAGCATATTAAATCGTTTTTTGTGCACTTGAAAAATAATAAGATCATTGTGTACTAAATATTCTATTTAACACAAAATTCTATAATATAAATGGGTTTCAATACGGATAAAATATGTAGTTAGTAGTGTAATAGTTTTAACAAAAAAAGTTCTAACTTTGTTTTGGAATACCTATTATGATAATTAATATTTTTCACAAATTTCTCTCTGTGCAGCAATTGCCGCTCATCGCAGCCGCCACCACCATATTGGCAATTGTCAGTGCTGCCACCACAACCCCTGGCACATCCTCGGAGACGGGCAAGCATCCACCATCATATGCCCCCAGTCATCACAGTATGAGCTCTTTGTTCGACAACCGATGGCTGCCCGTGGATCAGGCGTTGCAGCAGCAGCATCTTCATCCGAATCATCGTTACGGCTTCTCCAGGATTTCAGCGGGAGGTGGAGGAGAGGCTGGCGAAAGGAGGGCTTACAGTAGCACCTCCCCGCATGTCGTAAACGGACTCACAAGTCTCTCCGGGCTGGGGCACATTAGCAATGGATACGGTTCGGTGGCGCCCACCCATACGGAGGCGCTGGCCCTGGGCTCCCAGAAACAGGAGATACCGATTTACGAGGAGCATAATGAAGAAGCGGCAGTGGCAGCCGTTGCTGCAGCTGGAGCACACGATTTCGGCTCTGGAATTGGTCAGGATAATGGCCACCAGTCATCGCCGATTTACAATTATCCCGGCATGGGGGCAGGACACAATGGCGGCTTCTACGGAGGCAGTGCGGGGGCGGAACAGAGCTACGGATCATGGTCATCATCGGGAGCGGACGAGAGTCAGCACCAGCAGCCGGAGCAACAGGACCCTCATCCGTATGCGTACGATAAAATTTCAATGGGAAATTTCCTGCCACAATACGAACAGGGCTCTGGTTACGACGACCAGCAGGGACAATTGTTCCACCATCACCACCAGCAGCAGCAACAGCAACAGGAGCAGTTCTACCAGCAGCAGCAACACCATTTCCAGCAACACCAACAGCAGCAGGAACAAGTGCCTCACTCATCTTTCTTCAGTCCACATGAAACCTCCGCCTCCGGGTCGGCATCGGCTTCCTCTGCCTCGAGCGGATCAGGCGGCGACGACTACGAAGAGCATCCTGACGCCGGCCAGGAGCAGAGCTCCAACTACTTGTCCGAGGCAAGTGGTCACGGCCAGGGCCACACCCACCACTCTCACCACGTGGACATCATCAACTATGTGCCGGTGAAGCATGTGAAGAAGCAGCACGTGCCGGTGGAGAAGCCCGTCAAGATACCCATCTCCCATGCGGTGATCATTCCCGTCAAGAAGCCAGTTCCCATCCACATACCGATCACAAAGAACGTGCAGGTGGCCGTGGAGAAGGAGCTGAAAGTGCCGGTGGAGAAACTGGTGCCGGTGCCCGTGGAGAAGCACATCCCGGTGCCGGTGGAGAAACATGTGCCGTACCACGTGGTCAAATATGTGCCCATCAAGGTGCCCAAGCCCTTCCCCGTCAAGGTGCCCGTTTTCAAAACAGTTCTGCACAAGGTCAAGAGCTGGTGGTAGGACACCTAGTACCCACAATCCACTACCAACTAAGTGTATTCCAACTTAACCCTAACGTAACCCATTTTTGAATCCTCATTTGCATCACCATTGCAGTGCACCGAGTATTTCGTTATAATTATAAGCACATTACGCATACGCCCCGTCAAACCAAAGCGCACATCGTTATGCAGTTTTCACATTCCGTATTCCATTTTAAAATTCATTTAATCCTCGTAAAGTACAACAATTTTGTGACTCATTTAACATTACAACAATTTGCATTAAAATACAAACACGAACGGAAACTGAAACAGCAACAGAATCGGAATCGGAAGGGGAAACACGGCAGGACGACACACATACTGCAAAGGAGAGCGAAGGACTGCGAGGTTTTTAGCCAGCGATTTTACGGTGCATTTGTCATGGCCATAACCCGCTCTCCCAGCTGGCATCTCGGCCAGCCAACCACCTTGCCGCTCTCATTTATTTAATTTCACTTTAAGCGCACACAATGAAATTTGTGTTTAATGAAATGAAATTCATCTTCACAAAAGGCTCGCGCTCCAGCGTTGTTCTCAGGCTGCCAAATGCCATTTCCAGACCATTACATCGTCGGTTCTGAGAGGGCCGGGCTAGGGAGTGGGCTTGGAGTTTTGAAATGAAGGGGCTAACAGCATCCCCGGCATCCCTTACCTCCCGTTGTGCCCCCAGTCGCCGGGTCTAATTAAATTAAGTGCACACCTTTGTTGTCCTGCGACGCGATGGCATGCCGCCTGTGTTCACGTCCTCTCGTCCTGCAATCCTTGGGTCCAGTGTCGCCTTTGCCGCTCTCCGCTTTGATTTGCAGTCCGATTGAATTGGCCAAGGGACTCCTATGGCCATTTTTTCTTCGCCTGCTCGGTTTTTCTTCGCCACTGGCCTAAAAAGTAGGCTACATCAGATTTGTTTCCGGCCTTAAATGTGCCCTCGGCAGGAAGAGGTTGCCAGCGGAAAGGGTAACATATCGTTTTCAGTAAATTTTCTCGCCAGCAATCCCTCTCGCCCCAGGCACGCACATCCTCTTTGCTCCTTCAGTTGCTTTGTTGCACTTTAAGAAAAAAGGCGGATTTGATTTTCAGCTAATTTTAGAAGAAACTCTGTTTGTCAAATATAAATGTGTTTAAAAAAATACAAATACATACATCCTTTATTTAAATATATTTTGATAAAGTGTTACAAAGTTTTATTAGTTAATTTAAATAAATTTTGTTTCACTCAATTGAAGGAGCTTATAAACTTATCATTTTTTGCCACAACTTCTGCCATCAGAGAAGTGCAGTCTTTATGGAAAACTTTTCTTTGCGTGCCCTGGCTGGTTCGTCCTTTGTGTACTGTGTCGCTCGCCTGTTTGTCGTTTGTCGTGGATGCGGATACGGTTCTTCGGCCCTTGCTTGTCAGTCACGCGGCTGTCTCTGACTCTTTTCGCGAATTCCCTCCGCGATTCGCCCCCTTTCGCCTGACACTCGCCACTCTTGCTCCATTTACTGTGTATTTTTGATGTCTAAATTGCATTTTATTATGTTGCTGGTACGAGGCTGGTAGCTTGGCGGGGCGAGCAAAAAAAATCAAAAAACTTCTTTGCTTGCCACATATGTTCCGTCCGTCTTCGCCTCCATCTCCTCGCATCGCGCATTGGCGGTGATGTTGCCGCTGCCGTTGTCGGTGTCGTTGTTGGTTGCTTTGTTGTTGCTGCGGTTGTAAATTTTATTTATCATTTAACATTTTTTACGCTCTTTATGCCCCTCCAGTCAGGCGGTTAGTCAGGAAGCAGCCCCGCCCAGCGACACACTTTAAGTGACTTTTGAAGTACTTTATTTTGCATACAAAATATTTGCCTTGTCGCCATGTGCATGCGTGCGTATACGTAATATCGCTGCCAACTCACTTGACTGTATAAGTTGACTTGCTTCCATTTCGTTCCGGCTGGTTATGAGCCAGTCCAGCCCCGCCCTGTTCCTGTTCCTGCCTCCGTATTTTTACACACTTTTTTTATGTTAAATTAAACATTTAAAATGTTATTATGATTTTTATTTTCCCGCTTTATTAGTGCCCTTTTGACTCCGACATAAAGCATATTTCATTTAATTAACTAAACAGAGTTCTTGCTTTTTGCACATAGGAGGAGCGGAGAGTTGTGTTATTTGCCGAGAATGCTGGACACAAAATTAATTAATTTAAATTAGTATCGGAAATGTGGTAGTAGTGGATATATGGGAAAAACATCAGACCATTGTGCTATTATTGGGGACGAGCTTTTGTGCAGTTGACAGGCGATCTCTGGCAGGCTAGCTCTACTAATTGCGAATATTAAATTCAAATGCAATCAGTATCTTCAATTACCGAAATGAAATCTCTGCTCGATGGGCCCGTTTTGAATTTGTGTGATATGCAAGCCTTCTGCATCTGCCGTTCAGTTTACAGGCGAAAGCGAACCACATTTGCTTATGCAATTGCTTATGAACCGCTTCTGCCACCCACAACCCACTATCACCCGGCAGTAAACAAAACAGTTGGTTTTAATAACGGCCAAGTGCATGTGTGCCAAAAAAGACAGTATGTGGGTTGGGCGGGAGTCAGCTGCCACTATGTTTGCACTTTTATTAAAAAACTTTTGCATAATGAAAGTTTGGAGCTTGCTCTCCAAATTGTAGACGCAATATATAACTCCGCCGGAAAAAGTTTAGTTCGGTACGGTTTAGCTATTTATATAAATATTTTTGTACAAGTTTTTGGCCAAAAATGATTTTTTGAAGTGTTTATCATGTGGCGGCACGCTCTAGCCCCTCCTCCCCCCATTAAATGGCATTCATTTCATTTAGAGAACTTTTTATTGATTGCTAGCTGCCTTTTTGGCTTCAAATATACACACGCATTTACGTGGGAATATGTGCGGTGGAGTAGCAACAATAATGTCTATATAATGGGAATACGAATTTTTATTGTTGCCCACAATGGCTGGCTGAGAGTCCACTCCACCCCACAGCCGCTCTTCTCTGGTAATACTAGCAGCTCCAAGGAGGCCCACGAAGAGGACTCTCTCAAAAGCAATGATAGTTTTATCCCCCCATGTCATTGCCACGTAAGACCGCCACTCAGCGAGATGGGTCCCGGCTCAGTCCAGGCTCGTACCTCCTCTTGCAGATGATGATGGCTGCTGATGGGCGCTCACATTGTCGCCGTCTTCGGGTGTGGATTTTCGGGATATGCGACGCTACATGTTATGAATTTTTTAGGGTCTTAGGACCGGCGAACAGAAGGCAACCCAAAGCAGCCGGCAGACAATAATAAAAGCCCCTGGCACGTGCACAGTAGCAATGCCCGTGCGCCGAGATTATGTCTACGTTTTGCTCAAATGATTTACACATCGTCTGCCTTTTTCTGGCCCTTGCTGCCTTGGATCATATCGTCCCATCCTGTCCTGTCCGCATTGCCCATTTTGATGATCTGGCGCGCTAACGGTATACCAATTACCAATTTGCCATTGGCCTTCGCGGAATTTTCGAATTTGCGATTTTGGCGGCCAGGTCGGCTCCGGTTCAGGCTCCGGTACCGGAAATTGCCTGACATTGAATGATGGTATTAGTCGGGTGCCGGCTTATGGTCCGCGCTCTTAAAGCTGGCCCACCTTGATGTAAATAATATTCGCAATACCCAGTTTTAATGGGATTTCCATTCAACGGGCGCCACTGGGCTATAATAAGCTTTGTAGATACAAATGTGAAAAGCCTTTTGCCATTCGGGTTTCAGGTAAAAAAATATTGCAAAATGTTCATGAAATATTTTGTTATTAATAGAAGAAATTGTAATATTTAATGCTAATGTTTCGTTAAAATAACACAATTGTTTGTATACATGTTAATTAAAAATGGTCGTACCACTTATCAGCTGTTCGTATAACTACATACAACCAGAAAACAATAGAATTATTTTCTATTATTTAAGCTTTACTAAAATTACTTTCAAATAAATTTTGTTAAGCCTTCGTAACTTTTCTCTTTGTTTATGAATAAAAGTTTTACCAAAATAGGTTGAAATGATTTTAGTATTTGTTGCTAGACTATGAACTTACTCAATTGGCAAAAGGTAAGTCCTGGAAAAGAAGTCCATGAATGCAAGGAGTCATTAGTTACTCCAGAACTCCGGCAGAGGGCGTTGTGCAACGGAAGTGCAGCACAGCCATATGATATATACGAACTTTATGTAGCCTTTGTGGCACTCGAAAGCAGTTCTGCGTGTGGCAAAGGTGAGCTTTTTGTCTTGGAATGTTCTTGTTGCCACTTGTGATGTTGTTGGTGCAACTTTTGCTGCAGTCTTTGCTGTTGTGGTTGTTGTTGTTGTTGTGCACTCGGCAGCTCTCGACCCAGTCAGGCGTGGCAAATTGCAAACTAATTTATTAAAAACGGATATATGAGCAGAATTTATATATTGCACCGGGTTTCAGCTCATAGCGCTGCAATATTGCCGGAGTTCATAATTTCTGGCCTGGCTGGTAAATAATGTGCTGTCAGCATGTCAACGCTCTGCCAGCCCCTGAAAGTTTGACGGTTCGGGCTGTGCCCATTTGTGTGTAGTGTGTATGGTTCTCCTGCTCTTGATTTCAAGCATTTTTGCTCATTATCTGTTTGTTTCTGCAATGGAACAGTAGCAGCACCAACATCAGCATCATCAAGTCGACTCGTCTCACTGGTCACAGTTTGAATTTGAAATATGACCCGGTGCAGAGCAGAATGTTTGCTTTTCAGCCATTTAGTTTCATTTCTCAACTGACTGCTGTCATCTGCAGCTGCATTCGAAACTGTTGCTGCAGCTTCAACTTCAGTCCTAGCATCAGAATCTGCCTCATTGTCTTTTCTGACACCGAGATGACAATTCTCTAAGCAACCTAAAGGTAATCAGATCCCTGCATTTCCAAGCCCAGGTTGTCAATCAATGTTAAACCCCCTCTCTGAAACTCTCCTATAACCTGGAGGCGACGTGAGCTATTCTTGGACAAGCTTCGTTCTGGCCATGCTAGATTTTCTGTCTGTTGTTTGAGAGCATGTCAGTGAGCTTTAATTAGGAGCATTTTAGATGCGAGCTCGGACACTACTTAACCCATTCCACATTAATGTTCTTGGCCTGATGAGCCCCAGAAATCCAAAAATAATGTGGCATGAAAAATTCCGAACGACCGAAAGTTGCAGCACTTAATTGCCGGACCCCCCAACGGGGCAAGTTGTGAAATATTGATACTCGTACTTATGCATAAAGGCAAGGCCATCCCCAACACTCCATTGCCACGTATCGAGCTCGATAAAACCAGCTCGTTTCGAGGGTCTCTCAGCTCATTTTAAGCGCACTTTAATGGCAATTATACGCCTGAGTAGCTGTTTGTGTTCGCAAACTTTTGCCGCAGGGTGTGGGGGAGCGAGGGCTGTATTGGCAGTAAGATGCGTCAACAGCCAGACACTAGCTGGCTGGCTGGCTGGCTGACTGGCAAGCAAAACAAACAACCCACATATACTCGCTCGCAAAACACCAGACATCAGATCCTGCAGCATGTTGTGACTCGACATAAATCCTTTGGCGCGTCTCTGTGTGAAGGAGTATAAAATACTTGCAAACATTTTGCTGTTGCACGCACCAGATTATTAAAGTTCTGTGTAAATAGTTTATGGTAATCATAAAAGATATATTCCAAGCAGTTTCCTTTACGAGCCAGGACCAAAGAATGAGGTGTGGAGCCCATTCCACCTACGCACTAAACTGCAAACATGAAATATCACTCATACGCCCTGTATCCCGCCCTCACACTAAACTTGAACTCTTCGCTATGGCCACAAAATTGTATCTGCAAAGTGCTTTTGGCCGTTTTGCCGTTTGGCAGCGCGTTACTTTGCCATTCGGCAATTAAAATAATCAAGAAAGTCGGCGCGTGGTCGCCACTTTGCGATTCAAGCCGTGCTGCACATCAAAAATAATAACTCGCCACCTGAGTCGCAAATTTTTATGTTGCACATCAATTTTACAAACACACTGCCGCACTCCAAATGGCCGTTTCGTAAACAACTTTTTGGCCAGAGGGTTCCCCGAAAAAAGGGTTAAAAGTTTGTGCCGCCCGCGCTAACTGATGGCTGTTGGCTGTAATTTTTCAAAGACTTTGCGCCCAACACCCCCGCTTTTCTTTTTCTGGCCATTAAATGCTCCACCCGTTTGTTGCTGTTTCCCGCTTTTTGGCTTCATTTTGGCCACTCGGCAATTATCAAAGTTTGGCGCAAAAGTGCTGATTAATTTTTAATGTTTATCTTTGTCGCCGTGCTCTCCTACCTGCTCTCCAAAGTGCGCAGTCATTTCCCAAATTATAAAGTCATTTTGTGGCCTTCTATTACGAGTCGCAGATTTTGGCATTCTTGCCTTTCCGATTTTGTTATCTCACCGTATCGAGAGGGTAGCCAGTGGGGAATTTTCTCTATTTTGCCTTATTTTTTGCCATGTAAGATGATTCTCTCAAAACCAAAGTCTGATGGACTGTCATAAAGAATGAGTGGGTTAAGGATACCACTCTTAGAACTGTTTTTTCCTTCTTCATGTTTCAAAGAAAAAATTTTCAAAAATGGCTTATTTTGAGCATGATTTATTTTAAATGCATTTCTGAACATAAGTTAGCCAAAATGTACATAAATCACATTCCGAATAATTTAGTAAAGGGCTGTAGTTCAAATTGATCCAGTCCGGGGGTTATTGTTTGTGGTAGGACCTGCACACAGTCAGGAGTCTCATCAGCAGATTCGCGGTCAGCCGTGCGACCGGAGGAGCCGCGTTCATTGCGTTTTGCGGCTTTTGTCATTGGCCTGATCCCAGCCTGTTCCCACGACCGTTCCGAACATTGCCGCCAGCTGCGGTGGGCAGTGGTCAGATGAGCAAAATTCCTAACGAAGCGGTTTATGTGGGCAGTGCAATTATGAATTTATGCGACTGTATGCTATGAATGCGCACAGCCGGACCATATTTGATTTGCACGTTCATGTGAGATTTTTAGTTGGTTTCCGCCACTTGGTGGTTTCCCCATTCACATATTATAATTTATAAATGCTAATAATGCGGCCAGAAATGATTTTAATTGATAATTTCCTAACCTTTCTTTAATTTAGCTGCCATTTCTGGCATTAAATCAAAAGCGTGAGGATAAGAGGGATGCAGTCCTGTCGCTGGAAGACGTGCCCTTTCCCAGAACCGGCTGAAAGGCCCCCGCGTCAATTAGAGTTAATTTCATTAGCCGGCAATAACTTGCAGCACTTTCCTCAAGAAACTATAAGACCGAGTCGATCCTCGGGTCTTAACCCACAGCCTCCTAGCCCCCTTAACCCCAGGCACTTTCGTTGCAACTTTACTTTTTGGCTAATTTTGTAGCTGTTTCGTTAACGCCCTGCTAAAGTTGAACGTCGCGTTTATTTTGTGCGTCATTGTTGCTCCGACTGCTGTTGCTACTGTTGCTGGTGTTGCTTCTGCTGTTGCTGATGTTGTTGTTACATTTGGCAATTAGCCGCTGCATTTTCTTGCACTTTCGCTACTTTTGCATTGGTGGCATTTCACAGCAGTCGGAGCTCTCCCCGCACTTCAATACATATTTATTAGCCGCATTTGTTGGATTTTAGCTCAATTAAAAAGTTTTACTCCGGCTACTTTTCTTCATTTGGGACCTGCCTTCTGACTCTGACTTCAACTTTCGACTCAAAATGTCTTGTTTTGTTTTGCTAGGAGTCTGGGGATTGAGGTTGGAGTGGAGAGTTGGGAGCTGGGAACTAGTCTTTACTCTGCAGGCTTCTCTTTTCTTTGTTCTACAGCACTAATTGCAATTACTTTAGCCTCACTGCCCGAGGGTCAGAAAAAAATGGAAAAATAAGGCAAAAATGAAATACTCTTTCAAAGGAATATATCAAGATTTATACTCAGACTTTGATTGCGACTTCTTAAGTCGACTCTAGGAATGGAGTCTTAAAAGGAAGAATATATCTTTAAAGTTAATCTCATAAATCAAGCAAAGCCTCTACTCGCCTGATAAAAAGATAATAGATAGTCATTGAAAGGGTAGTTGAAAAGCAACGCTATCGTTGAAAGACAAGATTAACATTTTATTATTTAAGACTTAACATCATATGCATACATAGTACAGTTTTAAAGAGAGTTCGTCCATCTATTCACTCCCCGGGTAGAGGACTTGGGGCTCAGCCTAGTAGATGATTGCCGGTGGCACTCCATCCGGGTGCTACATAGTGGGGTCGCTGCTTGTGCACCACCGTGCGCACCACGGGCACTTTAACCGGATACGGATAGTAGACTGGCGTCGCCACCGGCTTCTCCACTCGGTACGGAACCCTCCGCTCCACCACAAATGGAATGGGTCGTTCCACGGGCACGGGCTTGACTCGCTCGATGGGTATCTTCACCTCCTGAAGCTGGGGCACTGCCACAGTCTTCGCCACAGGCACTTTTATGGGTGTGGGCTTGGGTATCGCTGCGATCACAGTTTTAGGCACTTGCATCTGGACGGTTTGCTTGTAGGGCACATGTTGCTTCTGGTAGTGGGTGACGGGTATGTTCCGGGTCACTTCAATGTGCTTGGCCAGAGGCAGTCCGGCCACTGCTTTGCTGCTGGATGGGGTGTGGTGGACACTGGTGGTCACGGGTGGCAAGTCTGCAATGCGGGTGTCGGTGTTCGAGTACAAAAGCTGCTGATCCTGAACATTTCCGGATCTCTGTTGCTGTCGTTGATCCAGGACATTGTACTTTACATGCGATTTCTGGATGGGCTGTTCCGGCAGGTAGTGCTGGTGTGATTGGTGCTGGTTCTGCTGCGTCTGGTGACTAGATGCCGCCGTGTCCTGCTGCTCTCTCTTTACTGTATTAGCCAATTCCTGTAGCCCCTTGATCCTGGCATAAATATCCTCCTCCCGTTCCTCCTGATGCCTGTGCTGTTGCCTGTTCTCCCTGTTCTCTTGATAATTGGAAATTTGTTCGAATTGGTAATGATTGGAAGGCGACGTGGGAAACGACACCCGCGGCCGATATGCATAGTTTCCCTGAAACTGGGTCTGGTGCGGGTGCTGGTGATGGTGCTGTGGCTCTAGCTGTTTCTGGAGCTCCGCCTCTGCCTCGTAGCCAGCGGTATTGGGGTCATAATTTGCCGCATTAATGACAAAATCGATATCTCCCGGCTGTCGCGCCTCCGTCTCCGCATTCGCATCCACATCCTCTGAAAATTGCGAGTGCAGCTTACTGTTGTAGTAGAAGGGCACAAACCCATTGGCAGTACTGCCAAAGGATTGGTGTTGCTGGTGGGGGAGAGGCGGATGATGGTGATGGTTCAGGAGCTTGTGAGCATAATTTCCATATGTTGCCAAGTCATCGCCTATGCCACCGCCGACGGCCAGCGATGCAACGCCACCAGTTGTGGTAGTTGTTGTCGGGCCGTAATAATTTCGTGTATATCCGGTTAATCCCGAAAACGATTCCGCGCCAGAATCATGGAAGTGAGGGTACTCGCCTAGGGACAGCGGCAGGGGTGTGTCAATGGCTTCTATTGTCGCGGCCAACGAGAACCACATTAATGCATAGATCATTAATGAACTGTTGGCATATGCGCCGTGTTTGGGCGGCCACATGACGTTGGTGCTCGGTTCGGCTGCTCCTTTCAATTCTCGATTCCTCCTGATTTTGGTCCTTGTCCTGGAGGGCTGCAGTGCGTATTTTTAAGGATCGCAGCTGTTGCTGTGTCGTGGGTGTCAGTCCGCTTTGAAATGTAAATTTCTGTCAACTCATGGCCGTTTTTATAATGACGCACCCATCGCCTCTGGTAATTGGATAGGATAGGAGTTGCCGCCACTACGCTGCAAGTTCATTGGCTTGGTTTGGATATTGTGCAAGTGGAGGCCCTCACTTTCACTTGGTGCTGCCCAGATTGCAAGCCACAGGCCATAGCCCGCAGTCACCACAATGCACAGTGGTTCCACAAGAGGCCAAAAATCAAAAAAAGTGATAACAAAGAATAGAAAAAAATTGCACGCAAATTGTCTCTAAAATGTTCAAACTTCTTGATGGCAAACTGGTTTTGTCTGGAAATCTAACGGGACTTTCTAAATATTGAATGCAAAGCGTAATCATGTGTACATTTTTGAAGTGCAGCTGTACTAAGCAAGAATTTTTAGAAAACAAAATTGCGATTCAAAGTGGTCAAACGTTTGTCATAGTGATCCGATTTTCATTATTCAAAATGCATTTTGAAGTTGAAGGTATTTACTTTAAATGTATATATTAAGAATTAAATAAATCCAACAAATTTTTTAGTGAAATTAACAAATTTGATTTAATATTTTTTGTGTATTTTGTGAACGTATTTTTTATGTTTACCTAAAGTTTTAGTTGTGTTCCCCCCCGATTCCCCCATAGATATTATGTTCATTGTATTAATCAGAGTTTTTACTTAATAAAAGTGTTTAAGTCATCTGCAGAAATTTGCAGATGTGCTTACAATCGTGAAAATTCTAACACCCTCTTAACTTTTTCAGGGTCAGTTTTGCACTACAAAAATTTATTTTCGCTTGTGGGGTTCTTGTTCTGTTGCTTTGTCCTTCGTCCTTTGAGTTTGTGTTTATTAATAGATTTGCATATAATAGTTTTGATTTATTTTTTGTTTATTCCATTGCTTTAAACTTTATTAAGTTCTTCTTATAAGTGTGTTTTCTCACGTTTATATGCTTTTAATGTATGGTGCAGCGAATAGGGCTTACAGAATTTTATGTTGATGAAGTCTTATAACTCTTTCTTTATACAAATATAAGTAAACATCAATATTTAGTTTGTTTTTTTAATAGTAAGACTTCCCTCAACTTAATAGTTACGTAAAACTTCTTAGGGATTACAATTTAATGCTTGTATTTAAAGGTCAAATATTTAATTTTAGTATTGGAAAAAAAATAATTTTATGAAAAATCGCGCCATTGGTTTGTATGGAAGCTATACGATACGATTTTTTTACAGTGTGTTTAGAATACTTTTATAGATTTTTGGAAAAAATTTCATTGCGATATCGCCACTAGAAATATTTTTGGCGCGGCACCATACAAGCCCAACCACTGTCGATGGTTCAGTTATATGGCAGCTATAGGATATAGTCACCCGATCCTTATGAAATTTTGTAGATTAGATATTTTGACCAAATATAACATCTGTGGAGAGTCCCAACTCTCTAACTTAAAAAACACCAAAGTTACGACATTTCCGATCAATTAGTTATATGGCAGCTATAGGATATAGTCGGCCGATCCTTATGAAATTTTATACATAAGATATTTTGGTCAAATATACCATGTGTGGAAAGTCACAATCCTCTAACTTAAAAAACACCAAAGTTACGGCATTTCCGATCAATCAGTTATATGGAAGCTATAGGATATAGTGGTACGATCTGGTAAATTTTTTTTATAATATATTTACAATACTTTTCTAGATTTGTGGTGAAAGTTTCATAGCGATAGCACACCTAGAAGTATTTACGGCCGCGGTTCCATACAAGCCCGACCACTGTGCAATGGCACCATGGGCAACGAGCTGGGATTATAGATTTCTCTAAACTTGTAATATATATTCTAACATGAGGGTTTCTTTATATGGCGTGTGTATAAATATTTTAATGAAGAGTTAATATTATTAATCTTATCCAGATGTGTAGGACGTACCAGCTTCTACTTAATTTGCATTTTTGGCTTTTCCATAGAAGTCTTCAAATCTACAATTTCCTGCCACTCCTCATCTTTGTGCCCTCGCAGGCCCCATCCGCATCCGATTTCACACTTTGAGAGCGAATGTTGCGGTCAATGTCGCGGCCATTTGGATGTTTGATAACGTCCACATGACGTCCGTTCCATGTGATTGCGGTGGGCCTTCGCTCGGCCTGCCACTGCCAAGTGCAATTGCGAGTGCTCCTCCGCAGTTTCGCGGTTATGTGAAACCCTATCGGAGTCTCAGGTTGCTGCACTTTCAGTTTTCAATTGAATGGAGTCGTCGACATTTGGCAGCATCGCATGTCGGCATCGATGTTCTTGCATAACTTGAAAGTCACTCGACTGCCATTGTAATACATATGTTTTGCAATAAGAAACAGTATTGGAGAATTTCTTTAAGTGCATCTCTGCTGAACAGCTGAAAATCAAATACTTCGTCACTTCGACGATGGAATGGAGATAAAGTGAGTTCCTTTGGATGTTAGATGCTCGCTTCGTGGGATCATTCATCATTCTGTTCTGCATTTAAGTTTGAAATGTTTACCTGGTTGCCATCGCCGCCGTCACCGCCCCCAATTTATTTTTATTTTTTTTTTGGGACCAGCCTCCCTGCCCCTTTGGCAAAGAGTATTTGCACAATTGCTGCTCGAGTTGCGCCCCGAAATGACAGCGCAAAGTAGAGGTAAAGTGTATTTTCACATTGAATGAGGTTAAGCTTCGTTAAATTTTCCGCAGCTCCCAGTATAGTTATCCCAGGAACCCCCTCCATCCTCTGTGCCCACCGCTTCTATGGACCAAGTGTGTGTCAGTGTGCGTGGTTACTTGTTGGATGCATTTTTTGTAGCTTCTTTTTCATTACTTCAAATGCTTTCAAGTCTTGCCAAGCATATTTTAGCAAAGTTCGCATAGAAAAGAAGCCAGCCAGCTTAACATGCTTCGATGCGAGGGGCAGCAATGGGGGGTGGTCAAAAAAAATGGCAGAAAAATGAGAAAAGTGGGGGTAAAAAAAACTCTGGCAAAGTTAAATGCTTGCATACACATACTTATTAAAGTTCAAAGTTTCTTTTGGCGCTCTGCATAAAATCCATCATAAAATTAACGGGCGGGTGGGAGTTGGGGGCTTGCAGCCTGCAATATGGCTGTGACACTGAAACTTCATTAAGTCACGTTAAAACGTTAAAATAAGGAAACGGTCGAAGGCAAAGCCGAAACAGAAGCCCCAGCCAAGCCAGCTTTTGCAAACAGCCAAGAAATTCCAGCTATTCCATAGTTGGCAACGTTGGTCGCCTTTGTTTTGCCTCTGGACGTTTGCTTGGAGAGGGAAAGAGGCAGTGTGGGGCAGTGCTGAAGGAGGGGCGAGCTGCCGGGGTCCTGGGTCGCCAGGTCATCGTTGCATGCGAATTTAATCAAGTCATGCAATAGAATTTACGGTTCCACTGCCCATCCACAGATTTGGCCGAAGCTTGGCCTTGGCGAGAGCTGAGGGTTGAAGCAGAGTTGCCACTCCGCTCGGCCTCTGCATCCTACTGGCTTCCCTCCTTGAAATGTCCTGCCTATTTGTGTTGCTTCTTATGTTTTTGTTCATTGCTAGTTCAAAACAATTTGCGGTTCTGGCATGGGTACGAAAATAAAGTTTTTATTGGAGTCCTGGTCCAAAATAATAAATAATTTAAAAGAAATTTTAAAACTTGATAATCAAAAGATGAAACTTTAAAGGATATCCTTTGAAGGACGATTTAATTGACTGAAGTTTGGTATTAAATTAAGCCAATAAGCCAACAATCTCTAATTAATAAATTGGTTGCAAGAATTTTTCCAAGTGAGCCTTGGCCTCTTGAAAGAATTCTTTGAAATTCTGTGGCCTGAAGCTAAAAATGCCAAGTTGTTGACTCAGGTGACTCAGGTGACCCAGGACACAGATTCGCGTTTTGGACAAACAATTCGATTGACTTGACAGGTCCTTGGCCTGTTCTTTATCTTTTAAATAAATATCAACAGACTTAATGTGCTGAAAAATTACGATTGGGGCTGGGAGCAATTGCCCTGAAAGGCGTGGAGGAAAATAAAAATTTTCATTACCTTCCTTCGGGCAAGCTGCGTGTGAGGTTTTTCTTTAGATTCCTCGACTGGCCTGGTCCGCGGCCATTTGCGGGAAATTTGCAAACCGCAATCAAAATTCCATGCCGCGGCGCTTAATTGGTCTTTCTTTAGGTGCCGCGTAGTGGTTCCTTTCTTTCTTGGCAAACTGCTTGCCACTTGCTCCTGCCAGGGTCCTGGGCGCCTTTGCATTTCTTTAGGTTTCATTTGATTTTCTTTCAGTTTTTGTTTTCGCCTTCGCTCCCCACAAATGCAAATTTCAATTACGCGTATTGCGGGACCAAATTGAAATGCCTCAGAAAATATTTTCTTTTTCTTGCCCTCTTGTCTTTAGGAATGCAGCGCCGCGGCCCAGTTCAAAGTTGGCTTAGTTCGACTCCTTTTGACCTTTTTTTTGGCCCTTCCTTCCTCCTCACACTGCTGATCAAAAATCGCGTGCAATTCATTTGCATTCGGAATGCGCGCAGCAAGTTGTGCCGGGCCTTACTTGAAATTTATTTGCTAATTTTGTAACATGTGTCCCTGTTCGGGGCCAAGTTGAAAAACTTTTCGGCAGTCCACCGAAATTTGAATGGCAAATGGACGGAATGGGAGATGCGCCGGGATGAGAGCATGCTGGCCAAATCCATTTGGTTTCTGCGGTTAATGAAATTTTCATTTGCCCCACAAAGTTTCCCATTTGCTTGGCCTGTCTGTGCGAATTTGAACTTACCCTAGACCCGAGAGCCGAGTTTGTGGCTGGTTTGATGGCATCTAGGAATTATTCCATTTAATTGCCATTGAAATATTTAATATTAATTAATGTTCCTTAATTGCCGACTGCCCGAACTCATTAAAAACACATCAGCTGCAGGAGCCACACGTCTTGGTCACGCTCTTGTGGTCGGTGCTCATCATATTAGAAGTATTAATCTTAATAATTGCCGCATATATAGGCCAAAAAGAATGCCGGACAACAATGCGAAAAGTTGGCGAAACAAAGCCGCAAACCTCGAAGACGGCATAAGGAATGTCCTTTCACATTTCATCCTCGCGCCAAAGGCCAACTTTTATGCCATTTATTTGTCTTCCATTTATGACGACTGACCGTCTTTAACTTTTGGGGGGGAATTATTAATGAACGCCGCCCTTGAGTCGGAACTTGGCCGCAGGGCATGCTTTGTGCCCAAATAGAATTCAACATCAAAGTAGAGTGGTCGGCCTAATCGATTGTGGGATGCATATTTATATGGCCATTGTCCATGTTGCCAATATAAATTTCTCACATAGTTGGCTGGCTGATCAATTGCATTTGGCCAGCTCTTCTGGCATCTGCAGTGTCGTTATTTGAGAGTGGCGACACTCCTAACGAATACGGACATTTCTAGGACGTCTGGAGCTGCAAACGTACATAACTGGTTGGAAACTGATATCAGAAGTGCTTTTAGCCAGACCCAAGCCGAGGCCCAGGACGAGGACGGCCAGTCATCAAATGCAAAAGGCATTGATGGACTGCATTTGATTAAATTAGTGTGCATTTGAGTTAGAATCGCATCGGCCTTAATGGCTGCCACATCACTCAACCAAAAATTCAGCCCGGCAGCGTCAGTGGGCTGGAGTTTGTCAGTGAATTTAACCAAATACGAGTAGGATGTATGAATGTGGGCCAAACCGCGCAATGTAATCGTAGTTAAATTGAAAAAGTTTGGCCCATTTGTTTTATTTTTATATGTTTTATATGCTGCCGTAGAAACAGTGAAGGTCAAGTCTATAGAATTACTCTAACATATAGATTTAAAAAATCAAAGCAACCTCGATGATTAAAAGTCAAATATTTTATTTATTTACTCTTTACATACAATTGTTTATTATTTTTTAAAACCTATTCTAACGCCAATAGCTGTTAGGCAATGGATACAGTTCGTACTGCGAGAATTTAGTATTTTATTGAGTTGTTTTGATGGTTATTTAATGAAGTGCAATTTCAGTTTTCGCACACTCAACACCACGATTTATTCAGGACCGGTGTACATGTGGGATAAATGAGTGAGTGAGTGAGTGAATGAGTGAAGGATGGAGTGTGCATGGGGGGGATTCGAAATTTTGGTCCGATGGAACGATGGCGGGATTGCGGCCTTATGATTGCCGTATAAAATTAGGCGCACTTTCAAAATGCTGTCTGGAATTGCTTTTGTTCAGTTGCCGAGGAGGGATGGCGGAGGTGCTTGCCATTGAATGCATTCAATTTGGCACGTTTCAATATAATATTGAGCGCATTTTGTGCGGTGGCCAATAAATCAGTTGCAAAAGCGAACAACTCAATCACTGACCGCATGTGTGCCAGTACGGCCAGCACAGTGGGTCGGGGGCGAGTCAATTATGCATTGCGATAATAGCCGGAAGCATCAGGCATTGCCTTCCTTGCCCCAGCTTCCACTTAAGCATCACCGCCTTGCGGTTGCCTGGGCTAAGTACACATTATTTCGATCGTACCCCGAAACTTGGCCAGGTATGGACCACAGTTCCGTGTGCATTCATCAGCGATGTGGCTGGTAGACTTATTTGCAGTTAATTTGCATGCCTCCGGTTTGTTGTGGTCAGCCTTTGTAGGACAATTAAGCGCTAATGTGATTGGCACTCGCTTCGAGTAAATCATTCGTGTGGCAGCTTCTTGGCATTACCCATATGCCGTGTGGGTCGCATTCCAGTTGAAGGCTTTTAGTGTATTTTTGCGCGCTATAATGAGAGCTTCCTGCCGCATTTCGCGCTGCAATTAAGATTAAGATATTCGCCTTTTTTGTCGAGCAGTTGGCACTGCAATTAGGTTTTCAGCAACTTTCCTTTCAATTAGTTTCATTGTAGCCACGGCCCACGAATTGCCTTTAAAAGAGCATTAACTGGTGTGCGAGTCCTTTAATTAGCTTGGCAGGAAGTTGCGGCTCCTGAAAGCATTTCTGTTTTCAGGCCACTGCGTACGTCGCGTCTAATTATGAGCAATTAACAACTTGAGAAAACTGCCGGCGCAAAAGGAAACATTTATGCACCTTTGCCAGGCACTGCAAACTATCCCTCCCAAAAGCCAAACATGGGCGAAGGTGTCAGGCGAGGGCTTAGGCGGGGGCTGGCGACGAAATAGTCGGTAAAAGTCGGCCCTGGAATTTAATTAAGTAAACATAATTAATTGGAAGATGTCTATATGTCCATGCGTCCGAGCCCCCGATGATTTAATGAAGTCATTAACATAATCTGAGTTTTACATGTCGACGACAAGGATGGTCTTTGGGGCAAAGAAAGAGACAGAGCGGAGAATGTCAGCGACACATAAATATTCATTGTGTTCTCGTGTGTGTGTCAGTGGGCGTGTGTGGCACAGTGTGGTAGTGTGGGTTTCGAGCAACATGTAAGCAAAAGCAAAGTGCCATAAGCGGAAATCAATTTCTCAGAAACGCAAGTCATCTGGCTTTGGTCTTCGGATGAATCTCTTAGGACACTGAGGAAAAACAAACAGAAATGTGTTTTTCATGAAATGTTTAATAAAATATTTATTTTTCAAATTTTTTATTTAATGTCTAGAGAAGTTAGTAATCCCACAATTTAAAGAAACCCCTAGATATTACCGAGTCACCTATTTAAGTACAAATTTTTTCCAGTGCAGTCACCAGTGCGCATTGAGAAAATGAAGCAGAAGTTATTGGCCAGCAAAAGACGATGTTGTCTTGGCCTCGCAGTGTTAGCCCAGCTCCGGCCACGCCCTCAGCTTCCGCCCCCCGTGGCTGTTGCGGCGTGGGGGGAATTGTCCTTATTGAATTTCAATGACACATAGCAGAGATGCCATGTCCGTACGCCCCGGCTCCACGCTTGTATTTGTATGTCGATGACAAAAGCCGGAGCACAATATTAACGGGAGCGCCTTGCGAGTCCTGTTGCAGACACAACAACTTGTTGACCGGATGTGTGGCGGCAATAAGTACATAAAGGGGATTATTTGTGTGAGCTCCAGCCCAGGAAAGTTTTAGTTATATCGTTATCTAATGATATTTCCCTTATCTATCTGAAAATTCCCCCAAACACGCCCTCAAAACCGAAACCGAGTGGTAGCTCTTTAAACCCATAGCCTGCCTTTGAACATATTGTTTCATTCACTCACGGGGGATCTAAAAAAAAAGGATAACAGAGGGGCTAAAGTAAAAAATAAAGGAATGCCAAGAGTAATTCTGCGCATTTTATTTATTTATATTGAAATTAAGTTGCGCTTGACTGTAGAAATTGTTGCGGTTGCCTCGCAGCCAGCCGGTCATTCATGTTAACCCTTGTAGCCCAGTCGGTGCGATTTTTTGCTACCCGCTTCATTTTGTTTGGTTCTTATTTTCCTGGCTTTCTTTCTCTTAACTGTTTTTATATTTTTGGCTCGGCTTTCATGGACCACCGACCACCATTCAGCCGGATTTGTTTGGAAGCTTGAAATTTGAATGTGAGAAACGGCACGCTTTGCCCTGCCCCATGCCCCACTTTCCACTCCTATCGTCCAGTTGCCTTTAATTTATGGCCGCCACTGCATTCGCCTGTGTAAATTGCTTTGTGGTCTCGCCGTTTGCAATTCATTGAGAGTTGATGATTTCAGCTTCTTACCCTTGTATCTGCTTGAAATTTAAAAATTTAATGAGCTGCCCAGAGCGCAGAGTCCGTGGTGTGAGTGGATTAGAGTGAACCAAAGTATATTTAAATCTTATATAGCTCATACGCCATGTGTACTGATTCTAAATGTGATTGTTTTGATTTTTGAAATATATTTGTTTATTCATGTTTCTGTATCCTATATCAGTATTAAATTTTTATGTATTTTGGTCCATCCCAGTGTGATTCAACATTTACGTAACAACCTCCGGACAGGATGGTGTGCTAGTATGTGTGCTAATCTCGTCTTCTGGGCCGGCTGTGCTCCAGTTTCCCGAGCTAATGGTGGCACTGACCCATTTTGACCAAACATTTGGGACCTGTCTGTCAGTCCCGGAGGTGCGTCTGTGTTTGCCTTGACTGGAAACTGGTTAGTTGGGTTATGTATGGAGCCTGGTTATTTGTAGCAGAGCCTGGCTGGCCTTTGCACACCCCGTCCATCGTCCCTAGTCCCCAGTTTCCTTATGCATGCATAATAAAAGTTTTATGACACGAGGCACCGCAGGAGTAGCAGTAGGAACAGCAGCTAGAAACTGTCACACTCCAGTTGATTTCGTGTGTTGGGGAATGGCAATCATCTGGCTGGACCTGTAGCTGTAGTTGCACAGAGTACGGCCCATTGTCTGGGCGTTTAACTTATTAAAAGGCCTTCTATGCCAGCGATTATGTGGAAATCGACAACATTTGCATTAAACGCTCGCTAATTGGTGGGCTTTTGTCATGGAAATGCGCCTTATGTGTATGGGACCAAGCACCCACTCACACACATGCACAAAAGAGCATAAAGTGCAATCAGCGCAAAAAAAGGATAAAGCTAAAAAAAAACCATTGCATACAAATGGGCGCTGCTTTTCCCAGCTTCTGCCTGTTCCTGCCCGGTTGGCTGGCATGAAAGCAATTTCTATAAAAATGCGTTTAACAGCAGTCGACGCCACACAAAGCAACACATTTGCCGCATTTATTGCGATTTCCCGTTAACTCGCGCGCACTTCAACAGCACACCAACACATATACGATGCACAAGGAACAGGAACACAATGAGCCTTTCCAACGATCGTCTGGTGTGGCCCGGGCAGGATATCGCTTAAAATCTCGCGTTTGGATTCGAGTCCTGTTGGGACTCTGCCGCTGCTGTGATAAATGGATCGGAAAATGCTCGTAGTTAGCAGCGGGAGTCTTGTTCGCTCCCGTCTTGGCGTCCTTCTTGTGCCTGCTGTTTTGAGCCTCAAGGACCTATTCTTTGCCGAAGCTCATTATGCCCTGCCAAGGATAAAGTCATCGTAGAACGCCGAACACTTTGAGGCACCTGAAATGCTTTCCAAATGATGCATTGGCCTTGGTTCTTGGTTCATGATTTGATTTTTTTGTGCCACCAAGTACGGGAAAATATCCCTAATTTAAAATAAGTACGAGCTATATACATAAGTTTATAAAATATTTAATATAAAACTAAACATAAAATAATAAAGATAATAATGACTTTAATTTAATGGAATTGCAAATATTTATGCAATGAAAATACTCTTTCCTGTAAAGACAATTACATTAAATTTATGTACGAGTACATCAATATTTCTATAAGCTTATATAAAGATATTTATGTAAGCTTACTCATATTTCTTGCTTATAATATTTACCGAAATATTTGTTTTTGAACGATTTGCTCTCAGTGCCAGCGTGAATCGGCTCATTTGGCACTCCGTTCGAGCGGCAAACGCGTACACTCTGGCATCTCCATCACCGGGCCGTGGCACATACGTGTCAAGGATAATACATATATATATATTAAATCGCGGGCCTTGAGAGGAAAGCACCATCACAAGGATGTGGAGCGTGTTAAGTGACTTCAAAATTGACTGGGTATTGTGGGAATTGGCCAAGATCAGCCAAGTTTCCATGGCAACTGACACTTCATCATTTCAAAGTGCCGCCAAGAGGAGCCACCGTTGGCAAACAGTATGCAGATAGTTTTCTTTGAGGGTTTTTCCCATTACCATTTGTTTTCCCAGCATCGGTATTACTCTATTTTTTCATCACTATTTGATTCCAGCAACTTATGCATTTGGGGGTGTGTGCTATGTGAATTTTCACAACTCATTTCATCAATTTGCGCCAGGCCCAGTGCAGCCAAAGTCAAGTCAAATTTGACAAATAGCGCCACCACCTACGCCCAGGATCCGGGATCCGTGCCACACATGGCTACAGTTTTTGTTAGTCAAATTCAACAGACAGGTACTCGAATATGGCAGCCTGCCAGCACATGCACTTCAAGTTTCCAGCTCCTCGCTGTTTGATAAACGATTCAAAATTAACTTTGCCTTGCAATGAGCTTCCGCTCGTTTCTGGGTCCTCACTCCTGCCTCCTAGATACTTGCTCCTAGCTATTGGCCCCCTTTCCAGAATCTGGCAAAAAAGTTTCCTTAGCGGCGTTGTGGCTTCGCTTAATCAATTGAATGTGTCAGGAGCACATGAGCTTGGGTAGAAAGTGCAACGTCGCTATATGTATATTATACATACGAGGATGTACGAAAAGGGTAGCAAATTGATGGAGCACCTACTTTTTGGGGCCGGAAAAATCTTCATAATTTTTTTTCCCCACAGATAAAGTTTTTGGCCATTAGGGCAGATCATCGGGAGGATATTTTGAAAATATTCAATCAGATTGGCAAAAACAAATCAACCATTTCCCACGCTACCTGTACGTAATTCTTTTAGCCAAATACTCCTTCCACACACACACTCGCTGGCATCTATTTGAAACTGAAAAATTTGCTGTCCAAAAAGTTTTGGTAGATTAACTTTTAGCAACTTGGCTCGGCGGCTTCTGCCAGCTTAATGAAATTTTCTTTCATATTTTCCTCTCCTCGAACAACTTT
Source organism: Drosophila ananassae (assembly GCF_017639315.1). Taxonomy (NCBI): domain Eukaryota; kingdom Metazoa; phylum Arthropoda; class Insecta; order Diptera; family Drosophilidae; genus Drosophila; species Drosophila ananassae. Next base: position 12,741,851 of record NC_057927.1, on the reverse strand, counting down.
ACCGAATACTGGCCATTTTTTGTTGAGTGCGTGGTTTTCCTGACTTTTCAGATTCAGTTTTTCCCGCCTTCATTTATATTTTTTTTCTTTGGAGGGATCGCGCACGTTAATTTATTTTGTTATTGACATTTTTATACTCACTTACTATGTAGTGGCCTGGCGGCTTTGGCAATTGGCAGTTGCATTGTTGTTTGTTAAGGAAATGCCAAAAGTTTTCGCGCCCATAAATTGTCTCAAAGTTCTCGGTCACACTTTGGCCTTCTGACAATCCACTTGTTTTTGGCATCGCCATCAAATCGCTTTCCCCTATTTTGATTATGTTTAGTTTAATGTTGTTGGCTGGCAAGTGACCCTGGCAAGAAGTCACTTAGAAGATGCTGTTCTAGGGCTCAAGGAAAGCTGGCAGATGTTGTGTTGGCCTGGACGGCTATTCTTTTTATTGTTTGCTCAAAATTGTCATCAATAATAATAAAAGTACGACAGCGGAGCAGGGCCGGCATGAGCAGTGGGCCATCTCGGGAATCCTGTGCTGACCACTTGTGATATATAATAAATGTTGCCATGTCTTTGTCTACTTCGGTTCTCTTACATTCCGACATCTTTTCTAGGCATAGGTACACCGCGAAAAAATGGGGGGATATTGAAAAAGATGTTGTTTGTTACTCACTTTTATAAGAATAATCTAAAGCCGCCAAAATCTATCCTATTTTTCTTCTTTACAAGAATTATTTTTATATATAGTCTTATATATTTTATTATTTTATTTTCCTTTGTGTATGTGTGCGTAGGTTTCTTTGGCTGCGTATTAATGTGTGTTGTTCATGGAACACACTTTTGTATTCATTCGACCGCAACTAAAAATGTTGGCCATAAACTTTTCCGTTGCCGCTTTATTTTTCTTATTTATGCCGAAGTTTTCCTTTCTCCGTTGTGCTCGATTCCCGAGTCCTTCTCCGCCCCTGACCGGGCCTGTGTTAGTGGCTTGTCCTTTTCTGCGACTGCTCACTTACCGTGTTGTGACTGCGTCAGGATTAACACACGGCTGCCAGAGGAGGTGTTGTCCAGACGACTGTCAATGATGGCCAATGCCGGTGACTGTCCGATGGAAGCACAATTTGCTACAAATTCCGCTTTATATGGTTTTTTATTAGCGTTGAATTAAATTGAGCGACGCATCGAGTGGCTCGAATGCCCCCGGTATCCTTGTGGCTGGCTTTGATGGAAATTGCTAATGAAATAAGTTTTTAGTTGTGAGATTTTATTTCGTTAGCTGTGGGGAGTTGGGCCGAACACTCATTCGTCTCTAAGAAGAAACCGGCGAACGGAAATGTTTATTTATTTGCCTCCGCCCAGCCAGTGAGGTGTGACGGTCATGACGATGACGAAGCTCTTAAATGCTGTCCAGATCCAGGTTCAGTTGGAAACTTGCTTCATTAATTACTGTCACCAAGCCCGTGGCTCAAGTCCTGTATCTCCCTACCACCTCCTGTACTTGGGCTGTTCCCAGTTCGTAAATCAGTGGTCGCGGCTAATTGAATGAGGGCGCTAAGAGCGGTGTCCTGGGCATCGACCAGGAATCAAATGCTGACCACTCACAGCCAACTGGTTCACTTAGTCAGTGAAAGGGGTAAGCCAAAGACCAGGAGCAGGAGGAAAGGACCTTCCCGTTTGACCCAATGATCTGTTAAGTTGCTAAACTCATGAAAGCATGTCCAGCACTTTAGTTCTTGGTTCTGAGATTAAAGATTTTCTTGAATAAATAAATTTCATCAAAACTATTATTTTGCCAAGAAGTAATTTCAGACTGTTTATTACTATCCTACTATTATTTCAGCTTATAGAACTGTATTCTGAATCAGTGGTTGACCACAGCAGTTGCTCAGATAGATTCTAAGTAGTATATTGATGGGTATTTCGGGGTGGTGCCTCCATCCTGTACAGTGCTTGGCCTCGAAGGCTATTTGCAGCAAGGTGAGCCGTGTTCAATTACTTTGAACAACTTCAAACAGCGGCAAGGCCATGTCTGTGGCAAATGCAAAGTGCTCAAGAACTATGCCATAGCCGGGGGCATTCCACGCCCCATCTTAGGTTTGTTGGCCGACATCGATGATTATACTCGTAGGAAAAGTTTTTGCCCGGGTGGGAGATAATTCCAAGGCTACACACAAAAAAAGACAGCTAATTAAATTGGAAATTAAATTATAAATTTATTTGTACAACGAAAAAGGTGTTTTGTTCAATATAATGTGCTTTTCAATATCACTTTAATTTATTTCCGAAACACACATCGGGCAATACTCAATCTATTTCAAAAAGTAATTAGTATATTAATTTACGGCCTGAATGGCCTTGGCCTGAACACATTGTATGTGGTGGCATTTTCTATTTTGAATATCCAGTTCTCCCAAAAGTGAATTTCGCATTCCATCGTTGCGGTTAACTGCACTTTTCTGCCATTTCTGTGGCAGTTGTTATGTGCGATTTAAATTGATTCTGAGAGCCTTGAGAGTTGACGAGTTTTAGTTTATTCCAATTGCATTCGCTCTTAAGAAAACTTTCGAGGATAGGACTTTAAGAAGCAAATGCTTGGCCCCTCTCCGCCTCGTCCCGGCACCCATTTCGTTTTCCAAACGATGCGGCCGAGAAAAAAGAGCTCAGAAATTCCATTAACGTCAGTGCAAAAGGACCGGGCGAGGGGAATACGGCCGGATAATGGGTCAGGCCAAGGGCCAAGGGCCAAGTTGATACTGCGACAAGGGGGCGGTGGTTTATATAGAATAAGACCGAGAGATAGTGGAAAAAATCCGTATTTAAATTTATTTTACAATAATATTTACCTAAAATTCCCGCTTCGACACCTAACTTCCGCACGAACGATGCGATGCTCCGGTCCGGACCGGCCATGTACGGGGAATTGGAATGTGAGGAAAGCAAAGATACGGGGACGGAGAGCCTCGAGGGTGAGCCACTTCCGTGTGAACTAATTCCCCTGCACTTCTGCTTCCGGTTTTTTTCTACGCGTCTTCCTATTGAATAGATATCTATGTGTATATCCATCTGAATGTACAGTATATAACTCTGTCTTAATTCTCCAGCCCGGTGCACGCGCTTTCTTCAACTGCCACGCCCACTTGGCGCCCGGTTTTTATTGTTATTGTTTGTAATTGAAATGGTGCAAACGTACAAGCGATAAAATGTAAAATCAAACTCGATTCTCGACTCTTCCAAGGGAGCGACGAGCTATGGGAGAGATGGCGGTGGGGGCGTGGCATAGTCAGTCAGCAGCGCCATCCATCGATTGCTCCATTTAACAAATTTCGATTTCCGCATCAGATTTTCGCCCCATAGCGACTTCCTGTGCGAAGTTTTCCTTTGGTTTTTATCGCTTCTCCTAGAGCAACTTGCGGCTTTATTGACGCACCAGCACCACCAACGAATACTAATATATATCCCTCTACTCTTGCTACTCTTTTCGCTTCATCGCTGAATTTTTTAATTATTGAAATTCTTGTAATTTGAATACCTGCAGGCATAATACTACATCGCGTGTGGCAAGCCATCAACGGCCATCGGGGGCTTTAGTGATTGGATAAGTGCATTATGGGTAAATTTAATTTAAGGTCTCCCAGTGACAGGGGATTAGCTATTAGCTGTTTGAATTACTTTTTTTCTCTGTTTTCCAGACACTTGACAAACAGTCTGGATCTGGTATTTGTTTCTGTAAAGGATCGCAGGGAACTCTCCTTAAACGGGGGTTGCCCTTGAGTACCGGAATGGCAGATACCTATTTCTTTATTCTTAAGAAAGTTTAATTATATTTCTTATTTTTTTTTTATTTGATATTCTCTTTCAGTTATTAAAAGGTTTTACTTTTACTAGTTTTTTTTACTTAAAGCCATTCCGAAACGAGTTTTGCCTGAAGAGCTACTGAACACTGTCGTCCTTTGCAACTGGGCACACATAATTACAGAGACCCGACAACGAAAAGAAGCCACAATCCTGACAAAAACACAGATAAATAGTTGCTGGCTTGGTTGGGTTGTCAGGACAGGGAGCGCTCGAAAACCCCACAGACTGCAATCATTATTATGCAAGCAGCACCAGGGAGGCCAGAAGACAATTGCACGAGCTGCAAAAGTGGTGCAGAAGCTTACGCAGAGCCTCAATTATGCCCCCTGGGTGGCCAGTGCCCAAAGTTAGTAGTAACTGGTAACGAAGGCACGCAATCACCAGCTCATTCTGCAGGGCATATGAATTCCGAGTATGTGGGGGAGAGCGCGGAGCGCCCTGGGTTCTAGGCATTTTTAAATCCTTGCCAGCAGGCTTGTTTGCTGAACAGCGAGAGGGCAAAAGTCTCGAGTGCAAACAGCAAACGCATGTACACTGAGAAAAAAGAGCATATTTTGTACAGTATTTCCAATTACTGAAGATAAACTACCAACCACTTAAGTGATGGAAAAGCTTTATAGCATACTTTTCCGCGTTTTGTTCTAAGAAGGAATCTCCTAATAAAATGTGTTTCTAGCTAAATAGTAAAAGAAAATGAAAATTTAATTAGCACACAGCTCAGGATACTTATTTTTTTCTTCGTGTTGATTCATCTTGGAGTGCCGTGGTGGTAGTTTTTCTGGTGGGCGAGCCACGTTTTAATTTGTCCTATGAAAATATTTGCACACGACTTGCAGATACAGATGTAATTGAATTAAAATCTCGTCCGCCGAAAGTCGTGTGTGGCCCGGGGCCAATGGATTTTGAAGCCCATGATTGCCACAGCTAGATGTTGACAGGAGGGAAGGATGATGGCGATGGCGAGGACTTACATAGGCCGGGGGCTAAACAGTTTCAATTTCAGCTGCCAGTCTGCACGGGGAAAGTGAAAGTTTGGCTAGCCCTGCGAGAGTGCGTGTGGGATTAAAACGAATTTTCGGCTAAACGGAAATCAACAGAAGCAAAAAAAACGCCCCGCGGCCACCGATCATTTGCAATTCCATCTGAGACAACTCTCCGCCTTGCCCTCTGTTTTTTGTCCAAACTTCCCACCATTTCCAGCGAAACATCAACTCTTCAAGTGGCTAATATGCTAATACGCATTTTCCACTCAACGTCCGCCCACACCTATAGTTTTAGATCTTAATTATTTGATTAAATGTTGAGCCCCCGCCGTCCGCCTGCATATAAAATGGAATTATTAAAATGTATTCAATGCTGAAATGCCGAAAAGCCAACTTAATTCAATTTCGAAAATATGCCGACCACCTGATAACGGGCCGCAGTGCTGACAACAAAAAAAGTAGAGTGTCTGCGATTTGCATAAAATTGATAAACAATAGCTGACAACGACGTCTCGTTTCATTGTTGCTCGAAAAGTGAGTGGTTGAAGGTGGGAGAGCGGTCCTGCCAGACAGATAATATGCCGACGATTTGCAAGGGATTAACTCATTCAAGTCGGAGCGTCGAACAAATTGAATGAAGCTCCGGATACGTATCCGCCTCCGGCTGCGACTCCGTCTCTGGCTGCGGCTCTTCGGGCTTTGCACTGACAGACAGACAAAGGTAGTGCGAGTGGCTCATCAGAAATGTATGGGCAACTTTAATGCCGGGTCTGGTGGTTGTTGATTACTGAAAACTTAATTGCAAAAGGTCGAGAAGCTGGCATTAGATATTCCCTTGCAGGCATCTGCACACTTCCACTTATACCTCGCCCGTCCAACTCCAAGACCGCGTCGATCTCTGTGTCCGAATCCCTGAGTGTTGCCTTGGGTTCGGGCTTAAATCGGATTTAGCACTTTGCTGGCTAACCAGAATTCGTAATGCACATTACCTTGAATAATTTCATATGTAGCTTGAGTTTTGTGTCGGTGCATGGCCGTCGACATAAATATGCAATAGCTTGACGCAAATGAAGCCATGCCAAGGTGAATTCATGACTGGGTTTCCGCAAAGTTGAGCAGATTTATTGGCAGTCTGAAAATAAAAGGTAACGAAGTAATGCCTTATACCTACTTCTCAGTTATGAAACCGAAAATAAACCGAAAAATATACTAAAAGCCAAAGCATTGTGGTATCTGCAAGAGAGCAGTCCCAACTACAGCACAGAAACTAGAACTGAAACCACCAGCCACACCGACGGGGCACCTCGACAGGGTAGAGACAAAAGAAGCTTCTACTGCCACAACCCTGATATACATATATCTCTGCAGAGGAACGGTGTGTTCACGTTGCCATCAATCCGAAATGGTGACAATTGGCAGACAAGGCGAGCGGAATCGGAATGAACATGTGCCAGTCCCGACAACAGAAATGGAGGATAAATATATTCAAATGATTTGCAGTCGGTCCTCCAGTCGTAGCTCATGTCCTTTCGCTTTGCCTTACCTTTGGCCAACTGTGTGGGGGAAAATAATTTCCGAGAGATTTACATAAATACACAAGTTAAATGCACATTTAGCATTTTGAATTTGTAATATTTTTGCAGTTTAGTCGTCGAGTGTGGAAGTTGGAGAGGGACTTTGGCACTGAAGAAAATACATGAAAAACCTTTTGGTTTTGGAATGATCATTACATATTTAACTTTAATCAGGAGTAATACGAATTAAAGCGACAGTTACTGACTTGGGAAATGGAAAATAATGGCAAAGAATAATGAATTTCAAAGTATGAAATAATAATTGAATAATAATTTTATGTTATTTTTGGCATTTTTTTATGGGAAGCTTGATTACTTGATTAAAGCTTTATAATAATTTCCGGTGTACCTCTCTGGTTTATATCGTTTTAGCCTTTTCGAGAATTTTTTTTGTGCTAGCTTAACGGCTCGTTTCATGGCATTGTTGGACACGTTGTGGAGGCGTGCAAAGGGTATGCTTTCTGCTTTTAGCTTTCTGCCTTCCGCCGGATTGACAGAACTGCAGTCTGGGCCATTCAGTTGACCTGGCCAGCTTGGCTGTGCTCGGCTGGGCTGGGCTGGGATGGTCTTGGGTTGGCTGACAGACGGTACTAGAGCTGCAAATATATGCCACATAAATTGTGCAATTGTTGTAGAACCCTGCTGCCCCAATCTCGCTTCACGGCAAATATGCTGTGCCACTGCTGTTTGCCTAATGAAAATCGTTGTGATTGTTGTCACAGCCGAAGCAAAAGCAGTAGCACCACCATCACCATAACCACCACTGGTCTGATTTGGCTGTACGACATGGCGTATGAATTTTAATATTTATCCCAGAACTAGCACCCGAGCATGTGGCCAAGCCAGAGTGGCTCATAGGTAGGTGGGTTGTCGGAGCAGCATCATGGCTTTGCATTCCCGACCATTTATGTGCCGGGGAGTTTATAAAAATATTTCCATTTTGCTTATCCAGGCACAGACCCTTGCCTTAGTAACCCAAACCAACTGCTCGTCTGTATTATGGCCCAGTCGGAATGCCTTTCTCGGCTTTTTATCTGCCGCTTTGTCCCTCTGAAATGTTTTTCGTATTGTCATCAACAACCAAACTATTTGTCTATTCACTGCCCTTTCCTTTACGTGCTCTGCTGTGCTGCGTCCACTGCTTTATTATTACTATTATTATTGTTTGAGGATGTTCTTGGTCTCTCTTGGCCGGGTTCTGTTTTGTGGTGCTAGCTCAGAGCCAAGAGCTACGAACTGGGCTTAGCCTTCACCTTTTTGAGGATTGGCTAAGTTATTAATATTTATTCTCTCGCTCTGGAGGTCACCGAAATGATTTGCTGAAAATGATATTGAAAATTTTATTACGGCCTTTGTCTGGCGGGCTTTCCACAGTGCTCTGGCACTGCCACCATGATCTGGCAAGTTCTGCGGGAGCCACTGAAAAGACCCGGCTAGTTTCGTTTTAAACAGCTCGTCCGTCGTTGGGTGGCGGCACTTGGTCGCTCCAGAGTTATTTGCTTTGACGCGCGGTCGGGTCATCAATCAATTTGATTTCTCTCCGCATCCCTGCCTGCATCTGAGTGCTCTGTTAATGTGCCCAAACGGAACTCGGCAAGCATATTTCATGTGTTTATCAAGGCTGCCCCCCGTTTGGTTTGGTCTAATGAGAGACTTTGGGCCCAGAACACAGACAGAACTTTGTACCGACTTTTATAAAATTTATGTTATACCTTGAAACACTATGAGTGGTATTAATTTTCATATTGATTTATACATTCAAGAGTCACCATTATATTCCTAAAATTAAAGATCTTGAAGATATAAAAATCTATTTTATTTTCAAGTGTTTTCATATTGCGAAGCACTATCTGGGGCAAAGATTTATGCGACCACTTTAGTCAGGAGGGCATGCCTCTTGAAGCCTTGTATTGGTAAATATTATTTCAATAATTAGTTCAGGTCATGGGATGATTTTGAGCCGAGTTTATAGTTCTAGTAGCTAATGGCGGTATAACAGAGCATGCATTGGGTCGAATCCTCGGCCTCGGACTTGGAGTGTGTTACAAACCAAATTTCTTTCCATTTACCTTTGCACTGGCGTTGGGAAATCGACATGCTGTGCCGGCAGCTTTCTGGCCAAGTCAACATCCTATTCCCAACTAGGGTGTGTGTTATTCTTTCCCATTAGGCATTGGTTAGCTGCTGAACCTACTGGCAGCCGCCTACTGCTCCGTCTTTGCCTCTGACAACATTTTGGGCAATTATTTCAATTGTTCTGCTTCAACTGACTTGACCAGTCCCAGCTCAATGGGCTGTGGTGCGATGGCAGGGAGCCGCCTGTGGAGCCAACTTTTCCAAACGGATTGTGGATTGCGGATTGGTTGGATGTGTATCTCGGTGTGTGGTTTGGCCTATTGTCATTTCAATTTGGGTTGGCACAAAACTGCATCGATTCCGTTTCCGATTTCGATTGCGATTTCGTTTTTTGTTTCGGTTTGGAACTGCAAATGAAATACAATACTTTCCCAAATGGCAATGTATTTTTTCTAAGCAAACACCCCACAAATTACTTAGCAATTTGTTCTCAAGCTTTATTAAATTTTCTACGACAGGACATCGATTGAATAAATTGCCAGGGATATAGTATGCACATGTGAAAATTGGCATCGAAAACGTTCCACATTTTCTTTGAGTCTCATAACAAATGTATTTTGTTTTCAAATGAAAATTTTCAGTCTGGCGTGCCTTTAGTCTCTTGTCCACTTGAGTCCTGGGAATTCGACTGTGCTTTCTTAATGCCAATTACTAATCCGTAACTATAACCACACACCCCCAAACACACACACGGTCGCCCCCGTTCGAACGTTTTGCCTTTGATGCGATTTGCAAATTGAAAATTGGATTTGCCCAACTTGAAATGCAGCAACAACGGCAATCCAATCGACGATGTTTGGCCAAAGTATTCAGTGGAAACTTTTACAGCAATTATAACTTTGAATCGATGGGTTGCCGATGTGTGCGAGAAGGAGTTTATTGCCGGGATTGTATGAACTTACATAATTAGCCAGCTGTTGGTGGCCGGGACATTTTGCGAAATATTGATGGCGGCGGAGAACATCGCTTAAATCATTCCCACAAACCAGTGCTAGATGTATGCATGAGTATTGGTCGGCAAATGATGATTTTTCCTTTGGCACGCCAGCTGGCAGCCAAACGGGATGGAAGCGAACCAATACCAACGGCAGCGTCGTTAACTTTTAATTAATATGCAAATTTTGTTAATGTGTACACATTACAAAGGCACCGCACCCACTCCTCGGAGCCCGCAGCATTCCTGTCCGTCCGAATGTCAACAGGCAAGTCGGCCTGAATGAATTTTGTGAAAATTTGCATGCGATATACTCGGGTATGTATGTGGCAGTGAACGGTGAACGTTGAACGGTGACGACCTCAATTTGTGGCAGGCGGGAAAGAGATTCCCTCAAAACAATCAACAAACAACCCAAATAGCAGGCGAACACGATTCATTCGCGCCATGCGATCCATTGACAATTTAATAAGTAGTTTGGTTCGGTCATTAGCATGGAAACCGTCATTAGTGTTAACTATTTCAATTAGCCAACAGGACAAGAATGACGGAGAATTTTGATTAATATTATTTTGATTGGCTGCTATTTTGTGAAAATATTCCATTCGAATTTGCTTTAATTTTTAAACTTTATGTGAGGCAGTCAAAAATCACAGTTTTATAAATATTCTTTAAAAATACATTTTATCTTCATGTTGACTATCTTTGGGCGTGCCTCCGCTACAGGTGAGAGAAACGAGAAGCCCCTTGACCACAAAATTACGTGCTGCGCGATATCATTGCCACAGAGCCGTGTACACGGACATGCACACCTGAAAATATTTCCAATTAAGGCCGCCTGTGCGCCATACGGTAAATTAAATTGCGCGATAGCCGGGCGGGCATGCAAACGATGCGTACTTAAGTGCCGTCCGCCGACACCGCCGTCAAGCTGGCCAAGCGGTTCATCTTAAATTGAAAATAAAAGCCATTGCGATTCATAAAATAATAAATATAAAATTGATTTACGGCATGTCCGTTGATTAAAGTAAAAAGGGAAAACTCCACTTCACTCCACATCGCAGACATACACTCGCATCGCATCGCAGGCGCGTCACTTTCTGGAAAGCGAAAATGCGCCATGGATTTTCTTGCCCCCAACAGTCAGTGAGAGTGAGCCATCATGATGCAGAAACAAGAAAGAAAGCCCAGATTCCCAGCCAGAACAATTCAGCACTATACGGGAAACAAAAGCAACAAAAAGCCGATGTCAAAAGCATTTATACGCCGCAATGCATTTGCAATGAAATGATTTTTATTTAAGCGGAATTTTGCGGGGCCCGACACACAAGGCGAAAACATGAAGGATTACCAAGGACGACTACAGGGCACTCTCTTCAAGGATGAAACGTGGTAACGTGGCTGATAATTGTCAGACCCTGTTACAGATTAAAGATCCAACCCTTTTCTTTATTTACAGGACCTCGATTTACAAGTGAAAATGATTCACCCTTTGTTTTAAAATCATTGAAAACTAGAACTACCCTTGACTCCCACCAGTACAGGGTAAACTGAAGGAAGGCCACCTTGCACACTGGACGCCCCATCCAACGGTCTGTAGCAGAGATTGCAAAATATTTGTCATAATACATTTAAGTTCATGCCGAGCAGAGATTATGTCTCTGCTCCCGGATCCGGACCCGGAGCTGGGTCTCTGATTGACACATGTCGGGGGGATGAATGGACTGAAGTCAGCAGAGATGTTCGACCAGGCTCCATTTGTTGTCTTCACTGTGGGCATCCGGCAAATTCCCTCCACCCCTCCAACAGTTTCCATCCCAAAGTCAGTTGTTGTATCGACGTGCTGGAACATTTTTTATTCAAAAGGTAGCCGAGAGAGCATCAAATAAATAATTGTTTGGCAGGTCGAACTGCAAAATGGAGGCAGAGGCTGAGCCAACGTGCGTTGCGCATGCCTTTGCTGCATTATCACGCATCCTGTCTAGCCTGCCAAGGGCGGCGGAAAAGGGGGCGGGCCAGAGGTCCTGTCCAGCCGCCAAATGATAAATGATTGTCATAAATAAATGCTATACTGGCAAGGCCGCCTTTTAATCGCTTGGCACATTTTATATTTCTTTAACATTAATCATCCGTAGTGATTTTCGCTTTCCCTTTCATCTATATTTGATTTTTTTTTTTAGAAAACGACTTCCTCTATATTATTATTTAATTTATTAAAAAAGTTTTGCAGGCCCAAGGAGTTTTGCATCAATTATGCATCGGGAAACGGATATGAACTCGGGTAAAATAAGATATTAACTCTAATGGGTTTGGTTTGTTCTGAAAATAATCCATTGGCTTTATCAATATTTGATGCAATTTGGCCCAGATTGCGGTATGCATGTATTTATTGTGGTTAATTTTGATTTTAATTTAAAGCACCGGGGTGGGGCAGGGCAGGCCTGCCACAACGGGCTGTGACTTTCTCCTCTGCCTTGGTCAGGGGTAGATTCCATCCTTCGCCGAAGGGGAAACCTTCGGCTTAGCTACATGTTGCCGGGGAATTTCGCCCTTTCGGAGTAAATGTTGAGAAAATGGAGAACATTTTTGAAATTGTAGCGGAAATTACAAATAATGAGTAATTTTATTTTATTACGAGCTTGATGCAAGGGGCATAATTACAATTACTGTTTTAATTAAAAATATATTTACTTTTTTGCAATACATTCGAATGGTCTGACCGTAATCAGAATTTAAATTGAGTTCAGCCTCAATCTGCAAATAATTTACGAGAGAATACTTATTTTAGCAATTGTTGTTTCATTAATATTAATACAACATTTTACAGGCCATTGACTACTTGCTTTTTTTTGTATCATTTAATGACAAAATTGCGTGCAATTCAGTATTCAGAAACGCACACTGACGCACCGCAATAGATTGCCGTATTTAATCGCTATAGAATTAACAGAATTCGAACAGCTTCTGGACAATTTTCAATTTAGCAACGAGCATATGAAAAATAAATAAATTATCATAGCGCGGACGTCACTCGACTACGTATTTCATTAAGTTGTACGCAAGTGAGTGCAAACAATTATGAACTTACGAGATAATTAACTGCAAAAACAAAGTCATTTGCATAAGTAAGTCAATAAGCGAAGAGTAATTATAAATTATAACGGATTTCGCTTTGTTTATCTTATGTAATCAGCTTTACGTGCTTAAATAATTATCGTTGAATATGTTTTAATTAATTATGTAGGTATGCTAACTAACAACAAAAAATGTATGATGCGCCAATTTAAAAATGGCCAATATAAATCCACAAAATAATTATATTCATTCCTGTTTAAAAGAAATAACGATAATAAAAAGGAATCAAATTTAAAAAACAATAAGAAGGCCAAAGTTACCCGATAAAACTTATCTTACCAAAGAAACATTTCTCGGTAAAGGCTTATTAACCCTGAAAAACAGCAGAAAAAATTTGTATACAACCCTAATAATATGGTTTAAGGATTTAAATCTGAAATATAATCGCTTTTAAATTTTTAATTAGTCTTAAAAAACCATAATGTAAATCGATAGCCCTAAAACCATTATTACTGATATTAAAATAAATAAAAATTTATGATAAAATATATTTTTTCCCGCAAAACTAATACCACAATTTCCTGCGGAATTTCGCTAACGAAGGCTCGTTTATGTGATTCTCATGGGCAGAATGTCACAAAAGGGTGTTCCAAATAGAGATTTTACCCTCCATATATATGGGGTATATTGCCATGGCACAGACTGTATTAATGCGCTTCATATGTCAGGCGGGGCCATTCATCATCATTATGCTGATGCCAACTGGCTGGCTGGATGCCATCTAGACTCGCTTCAACTCCCACCCACAAATACCCAGGCCCGTGCACGTAGTTTATGAGTGGAGCTCATCAGCAGCAGAAAGAAATGATTTTGATACAACGCTGTCGAGTGAAGGAAAAAGTTTAAATAACTTTTGCCCGGCTTGATGTCGCAGCATTTAAAATGTACAAACGTTTTGTGCCTCCTCTGCTGCGAAGAGTGGAGTATATAGTATATGGCATGTAAATTGATGAAGAAGACCTCATGGGAGGGCCTGTCTGGCCCTCTCCTCTTGACAGTCTGCTGCTGGCCAAATGTCCTTGTTGTTATCAAAACGTTGCCGCTTAAAGTTTATTAGTTGACATGTGTGCATTTGGAATTTTAGGCACGTTTGATGAAATGTAATCAAACAAGCCACAGAGCATTTTTTTCAGAGCATTTGGTTAAGTTCATCGCATGTAGGAATTTTCAGATTACATTTTCAGTGATTATTTACATTTTAAACTTTTAGAAAGAGTTCTTGAACCATATATATTTTGACTATTGAAAGAAAAAATGTCATTAAATGGATCGAATTGTATTAATATAGGATGTTTGTATAAGCATACGTACTTTTAGTAAAACTGCACCCATGTATAATACATCTCAGGGAACACTATGTGAGCTCATGAGTGCACTTGGGTGCATACTTGACGTAAGTTACAACTTGTAAGTGTAGCTTTACCAGGGCGCAGACTGATGTAAAACTTTGCTCTGCGACATGTGAATCCTTTGTGTTCCAGTAGCGACTCCTTGGATGCCATGGAAATAGTTAAGGCTTAGCTTAGAGACACGATGGAGCTGGTGTTCTCGGTGAACATTTTAATCGGTAGGAAATGATGTGAAAAAGTTTTTAATCCTTTTAAATGCCAACTTTTCAATACCGAGGCTGGCTAGCGGTATAAAGGGAGGAGGCCTCGTTGAACGTTAAAGCTATGGCGGCAAAAGCCGAGAAGGGCTTAAAGCGAGCAAAAGTCGTGAAACTCAATTATCCACTTCGCACCCATCCCCACGCCAATCCGCCCGTTCAGGTGGAATATATATAATCTGAGGTTCATTTAATGCGCCTTAAAGTATGCCCGTCGAGAGTGTATTTATGGGCCATCGTCGTGGCATTTAACTCTGGGCTCAAGGATTTAGTGCTCGGCGAGTGTTTGATGATAAATAAAATTTGCAGCTGCTTAAATGTTCAACACACACAGCCATCACCCACAATATATTCCGGGCGATAAGCACCTGCATATTCATAATTTAGATAACTGTCGCTGTCCGGCCTGGTTCGAGTCTGGGCACTCCAAAATTCGCATTTGGCCGGCAGAGGAGCGGCATTAGAGGAGCAACCTAAATTCATGCAAATTACGAGAATGTTAAAGTGCCGGTGCTCAAAGGTAAGAATCGGTGCAGATGCTGGTAGGTGAATATAACTTAAATGTGTGTGTATTTGGGCGAATATCGAGTGCACCTTCGTAGGGTCTTTGCTTGAAAATTGTATGTGTTTTCATGCTCGAACATAAACGTGCGCAAAATAATATTTTTCCACATTCTACGCCTTAAAACCATAAAATTGCATAATTTATGAATTTGAATATCTCACACATAAAAGAGGCCAACAAAGGCGCCAGAATGGTTTGAAATTGCTATGGGGTTTGGGCTAGAGTTGGGGGTAGGAGCTTGGGCTTGAGCTTATTGCTTCGACTAAAACCGAGAATTTCAAACACAATTTGGCCAACTGAAAATCGAAAAGAGACACGAACAATTTCTGTGCCGGGCCAGTCAGCAGAATTTGTGGTCTGGAGAGCAAAGTGGATAGTAATTTGAGTTCGAAATTTAAAATGTTATAAATGCCTTTTTGCGTTTGCTGGGACAATAACAGGTCAGGTCAATATTTATTAGAAATTGAGAAATTCGAGTGACTTATTCAACACAAAATCCCATTGACAGTTGATGCTGATTTCTTGATTAGACGTCGCACTGCTGGTTCGATTGGTTGGCATTTTTGCAGGATATGCAAAATGATGATTTTTGATTTATGGTTTACCAATTCTTTCGGTCTGTCATCTGTTTGCCAATTTAATTGCTTTAGCCCTGCAGTTGAAAGGAATTTGTGGCTTGTATTCCAAATTATATTTTGTTGCACCTCGCGGTTGCACTTTATATCCTGATTTAAAAAAAACGCACCGAGGACTTAAGGGCGTGGCCAAATGCCCTTAAATACTAGTAACTTTCCCATCGGCTGAACTTCTGTGTTTACTTTTATCGCACTTCCTTGAGGCGTCGGTTTTCAAAGTTTTGCACGGTTTTTGGGGCAGAAGGCACGTGTAAACACATTTGAGTTTGATTTTTGTAAAGTGGTATGTTAAACTTGCCTGGCGGTAACCTAGACTTGTTTATGAACGTCTAAACTGTAGAGTTCATGGAGTACTACCGCTGGTAAATTGATAAAACTTCGCTCCTTGCCGTGGCATAAACGCTATTCCACTACGACACACTGAGAGAACAAGTGGGAGGTTCATATTTAAAATGATAGTGTCCAAGAACCTTATCAACTACTGCCTGTCCTTAACTGACCTTCCCTACCAATTAACAACAAGCTTGGTAATTATTATTTACATCGCAGGGATGCAACCTGACTTTTCCTGTTAGGAGTGTCTGGGCATTTGTTTTATTTAATTATGTTGACACACACATTTCGGGGGAAAGTAAATTACACAAATGTCTGGAATTCCTTGGGTTCGTAATAGTCGCCCGGTCATCAACTTGTGGCTGCCTGTCAATGTCCAGATAAAATGTATGTGGAAACTATTGTCTCCACTTAAGGGGCCCACGTCGCCACCCAACCATCTCCCACTCTGCCGTGCGTGCTACCGCAGGTATTTAAAATTGTTTTGGTAAGTGCTTGGTTACACCCACTGTCAGTCGAACAGTACTTTCCCGGCTCCGACCATTTGGCAGCAGGTGATAAAAGTTCAAAGTCATGTAAGCTACGTGGTTGGGTTTTGTGTGTGGGTGGTTGGGACGGTTTAGGGCCTTTGGGGGAATCTGTTTCATATTTGAATTTTCCCATCGTTCGCACGCAACTCGCAGCTCGAGTGGCGGGACAACTAAAAGGATTTCGTCCCGCAGACTTGTTTCATTTTTCAGCTCGTTCAACCTGGCGGCTTTTGAAGTTGAAACGTTTCAAGACGAGAGCAAACAGACTGCGCTTTTCCGCACTCCATACGCTTGCTTTTCCCAACCGGGCTAAGTCAATTGAGGCTACCTGGCTCTTTGTTCTAGGATCACGCTGTGTGCATTGTCAGTGCTTTAAATGCGTTTACCCCCAAAGGAGCTGTTCAAAGAACACCGCTTGCAGAAAAAGAACATATAATCAAAGCCATGCACTTGAAGTTGCGGCTAAGACTAGAAGAGAGCTGCTGTAAATTCGAAGGAGCTTTGTCTATCTATCCATTTTATATCTTTTCATATATTATACCGAATTAAAGATAAGCTAATTGGTTAAAAAACATTGGTTTATTGTCCTAACATTATAAATTTCCAACTTAAAAAAACGAAAAATTTATTTACGAATAGGGAGAACAGGCTCTATTGGAATTCCGGATAGGCAGTGTCCTCCAAGCACATTTGCACACAGCGTTCAGTGCAGATGTGAGTCTGAAATGATGGCTTACAGTATGAGATCGCCTTCTTCGAATGCGCAATGCTTTAATGAATTCCATTCTTCGCAGGACTCCGTCGCGATCGGCATCGAAAATAGTGAAGATCACCTCCACCAGATGTTCGGTTAGGGTCACACCGGCAACAACATCGGCAATGTGTCGCAGAGTTTTGCTGTTTATATCGGCACCAGCCAAATAATGAAAGGACAATGCCATGTCCACGGAATCTAATTCCTTGACCAAACGAAAGAAGTCGATAAACTCGGCTTTTGTGATACCCTGCATTTTCTGGCCATATTTTTCCTTTACCCGTTTCAGAGCCTGATGACGTTCGGAGCGAGAACTTTTGAAGGACAAGACCAGCTTGGCAAAGTCCAGTTCGCTGATCACGGAACTAAAATAAAAAATCTGTCTGAAGGGTGGGTTTTAGGTAAAAGAGCAAAAGAGCCATACTTACCGATTTGTTGATTGATAGCGATCCTTGAGTATCATGTCGTACTCAAGATTAAGTACTTCATCGTTTAGCTCGTGAAAGAATTCCAAAAACTGGGCAAGGGTAAGTTTTTTGTTGAGTTTTGGTCCGAAGAGAGTATTTTTCAGATGAGTATTCATGGCAGAGGCTTCGCCCTGGCTGATGGCCAGAAGCAAGGACTCCAGGTCATGAATGCTCAGCGTTCCATCACCATTCAGGTCGAAAAGCTTGAAACCGATCTCAATGTGGCGCTGCGGAATGGACAGCAGAATAGTCAGAAGCACATAGTCACTGAAAGTGAGCAGACCCTTTGTCCCAAGCTTGAGAAAAATGCTGTCCTGTAGCATTTCCGACTCCCACTTGGTTGCAGCCTTCTCGTCCAGAATTCGGTATTTGTCCAGGCCCAGTTTCTCCGGCTGGGGAATGCCGGGTATGATCGATCGCAAGAAGTCGGAGGGCGTCATGAAAACCTCCCACCTGCCCGACTTGTTCCTCATTTTAATGGTGGCGAAATAGCGGAAGACCTTTGAGGGCTGTGAGTAGTGTCTTAGCCGGTTTTCGTAGGCCGTGATTGTGTTTTCGCGAAATGAAGCTCGATGCCGGCTGACTGCAGAACGACGAGGCTTGGCACCCTCCTTTTTCTCCTTAACCAGATTCGAGGCGTTAAGAACGAGTGATCCTGGCCACAGTTGACTCTCGTTGTCCGTGTCACAGCAGAACTGGGCCAGCATGCCTGCAAGGGAGCGGCCACTGTGGAAAAACGCCGGTATGTAGCGAGTCATTTGAGTTGAAACCTAAAATTTAGAGGGCAGAAGTGATTTCGTGTTCCTAGAATTTCGATCAATATTTCTTTTCGCAGCCAAATTCAAACTGATTGATGTGGCCAGGCCTCTCGATGGAAGGCATTAAAAGTAATCAGCAGCGCAAATGTTTGCACTCCCGAAAATTGTGGGGGTGGTGCATGCTGCTTTGTTCTCGGACTTTATAAGGCCCCAGGGAAATTTGCGAACAATAAACCAGAAGGCCCTAGGAGGCCAGCACGAAGGGAGAAACTTTACTTCGATTTGTGGATTTTCTCTAATTTTTGGACTGACTTTCTATGCATTTATGGGCGGTCAGCCGGCAATTTCGCCTGCCATTGTGCGGAGGTGCTGGGAGAATCCTGAAAAAGTTCCCTTCTCGTCCTCCACTCCTTCACAGGGGTGCGACTGTGGAGTACTCTCGTCGGTAAGTTTCGTTTTCGAGGGTCCTTGTTTGTTCAGGAAACTTTCGATGGGTCTTCAAGTCCTGCCATTGGCTAATAAAACGAGATTGAGATGTGTGACGGATAGGTCTGGGAAGGAAACATAAAACATTTGCCATCAGTATCATATCCTTTGTTAGTATTTTACGGCATGGCTTAAGAGTAAAAAACTATAAATTTAAATAATCTTTAATGCGCTTTGGGGACTCTCCCTGAAATATTCATGTATCTGATTGACAAATAGATTGATTTCAACATCGTTAATGTTAATTTAGACATTCTCTTTGTCACTTGATTAAAGCCTGACACTTCCTGCTTCACCTTCCCCACGAAGGACTCGGAAAATTCCCCGGAGTCGGGAAAAAGAAAGGAGCAGGAGTTCGTGGCCAACCAGCTGGATAATGTTTGCTGTGCCACTTGGGCAGGGCCAAAAGTTTCGGCCTGCCTTTTGTCAAACGGCTGTCAACCCAAGGCTCAATCCTTTTGTCCGTTTCGTTGGCATCCTGGCATTTGCATATTGAGCTTGTGTGCGAGTGTCACACACGCCGCTCACATAAACAACAATCAGGACATAAACAAAGGTAGGCGCGCTAAAGCAAACGCAAAAGCCAGTCGAGCATTTTGGGCCCTGCTGCCGAAAATTAAGTTAAACAAAAAAACAGCCGCCGCACTCGCTACTCGCAGTGCACTCGCAGTGAAAGTCAAACGGAAACGGATACGCCCCGAGGCGGAATGACAGAAATTGTCACGTAGCTGCTCTTTGGATGTGGGTGACAAATAGGGCACTCACAAACCCACATATCTACTCTATATACATGTGCTTCCATACATAAATACACATTCTCATGTGCAACCGTGTTTATTGCTTTGATTCAACATCAATTGTAAACTGCTTGCGTTTGTGATTTGTCATGTGTCACAACCTGAAAGCGATGAGAGTGAGAAATCAGGGTGGCAGGTGCACGGAGAGAAAGTTTCGAAAAAATGGAATATATAAATACATGAATGCGATAGATACATAAATTATGGAGGTACAAAATTAAAGCAAATAGTACTGCTATCGTTGGAAAAACTTTATTAAACTCTTTAATCTACGTCAGAGCTGTGATTTCTTTCTGTGTAACCTGACACAGATTTTGTTACCCACTTATAATCGTGCAAAATTAATCTTCAACTGAGGGATGTACTTTGCATATGTACGAGTAAGTATTCAAATCGCTAAGCCGCCCTCGCCAATCACCGGATTTGTCAGGACCAATTCACACTTTACCATACAGCTCCTATGAATGATTGGGAACTAATTTTCATGGCATATGCCAAGTGCAGTGAAGCCAACTTTCGCTTTCCAGCCACTAACTCATTTTTATCGAACTGCTGCACAGTAACAGCTTTCCAAGCGACCGAGCGGAAGCGGAAAAGCGGAAAACTTGTCTACTCCACCCCCGTATGAGTTTCATTTCCCTCATTGTTGCCGCATTGCATTTTTTTCACTTGCCTGACTCCCAAGACTTTTAATTTTATAAATTGTCTCGCATGTATGGAGGGGTTCCCTTTGTTGCGTGGATGCCGGAGAGCTGCCATTGTCGTCAGCTTAAGATTTTGATAAGCCATTGAAAAGTGTGTCTATAAGCACTTGAGCATTCGAGTGTCACTCTGCTCCTGCTCCTTCTTTAGCTCCAGCTACAGCTCCTGCTCCGTATGCTTTGTTTGCCTTAACTATAAATGGCTTAATAACAGATTTCACAGCGACAGTTGATGTCTTTAGCTTTTCCCTTTTTGCCACTCGTCTCTTACTATAATTTGTTTGCGCTGGCATGTCGATGGAAATGGAGAATTATTGAAATTTGAGTGGACTTCAAAGTGATTGCGAAAATCGAATTAGAGCAGGCCAGAGCTGAGTGGTGAAAAAATCCTGCAAACAGCGAAAAAAAGACAATGAAGGGGGCTTGTCCATGGAGCGTGAATTATGTGATTTATGGCGGCGGCTTGTTTGCCAAACGCTTCACAATTACATAAAGCCCTGCCCCCGGATCCGGCCACGGCCCCGGCACTGGGCTCTTGTTTTCGTATCTATCCCATAAAAATAAAACAACCCTCTCAAAGTGGGCGCAAAATATGAAATAATATTCGGGCTCGTATGTTAAATGCGTTTTGCAAATATGTTTGCCAAGAAACTTTCGCGCGGGCCCGCCTCCGGGTCAATTCCTTCTTCGCAAGGGTCTTCCACCCAACCAAAGTCAGGGCATCCACAGGCCCCCATCTTCCATATGCTCTGCGGAATGTTATTTTATTCTTGTTTTTTGCAAATTTGTTGCCTCAATGGACACACAGGGTACTCGCTTCCGCTCTCCACTTTTTTGTTGCTCTTATTATTTTGTGTTCCTGGTTCCCGGGTAATAATTCTAGATTTATGAAAATTGTTTTTCCGTTAATGTTTGCCATGTTTTCGACGTTTTTATGGAGCTGCTCCAAGATGCCCAGACCCGAATGCACACGCACCCGCACCCACACACTCTGCATAGAGTCTCTTTCATTCTTTGAAATATATACCATATATACACGTACTACCCACAGAGATATTACTAAATGTGTAAGGAGAGTGTATTGTGTTTGAAGGACAAGTGGCTGGAGTGGGCTGCTGCTTCCTGGGCGGTCGACATTCCTGCCCGTGGAATGTGATCTCCGCAATTTTCGGCCATTTCCATTACGACTACCCCGACTCCCTTTTTCCTACTTTATGAAACTTTTGAACCAGACGCTGTTTTGCAAAATTTCGAAATTTGATTTCTGAATCCCACGAAAGGGTTGTACTCTGAGCGCTTGATTAAATTTCGAGCCGACCCCCTGACATTCTCATAAATCTTGCATGACTTCGGAGGGCGCCGACTCCGGGTGGGTGGCTCATATCCTAGAACATTATTGCATGCGATTTGCGTAGGTGGGTTTTATGGTGTGTGTGCAGTTAGGCCAAGTGCGTGGTAATGAGGCCTCCACTGCAAATCCTTTACTGATAAATGGGCAGGAGTTAGGAGCCCGGTAATTGGTCTTTGGTAGGGTTTTGTTAGCGGCAGGAGTTCTGTCCGTGAAGTCCCAGTTCAATGGCCGGTAATTAACAATTAACTCGGCAGGATAAAAGCAAATAAGCCACAAACAGCAAAGCGCCGCCTGCAGTCGGTGCAATTATTTTTGCATGCAAATAATTATTTGTGCAAACAAGCCTTTGCAATCGAATGTAAATTGATAATTATGCAAGGCGTATGGTGGATGGTAATTATGGCCGAGTCTGTAACTGATTGCATCAGTGGGCCGCTTTCTTAGTCAAAATTCCATTTCCATCAGCTGGAGTATTATTGACAGAGCAGGGCATGAGGACTGGCAGTATTGGCAGGACCCTGATTTCCTGTGGCCAGCAATTGGGACCGCAATCTGTTTATAGTGTCAATTGTGAAAGTGAATTTATCTAAATCTACTTTTACAGCAGAAGCTCCAGCCGCAGCCGCATCCGCAGCGAGTCCATTGGCCAGGCCAAATGCAAATGTAACGAGCGGAATTTGCATACATCGCAGCATCTTTCTCCCTTCTCCTTTTTCACTTCTCCGGTTCTCCATTTTTCTGTCTCCCCATTTCATCCTCTTGTCTCCACGGCTCTTTCCCAAACAAATATCGATTTTGGCTCAGTTCTAGTGCGTTGCCAGCTAGTTTTGCACTTCCGCTTCCGTTGTTTGTAAAATTTGCAATATCGCCCAAAAGGAGCTGTTTCTCCTAGATTGACTCAGCAGGAGGCGGGACTCGTTTGAAACTGCTTCTAGGGAAAGCTAGTCCAGGACAGAGAAGACCAAGACCATTACTGTCACTCATCGCCTGCTGACTTGAGTCCCGCCTCTCCATATCTTTGAGCCTTTGTCCAGGCAGTTTGTTTTTCGCCGGTCATCGGATCTCATCCTTTCCTTTTGAGCCTCTGCACTTTTCGTCCTGGGTAACGCCCCCGGTGGCTCAGGCACAATATTGCAGTACACAAACAGAGTTTGCTGCCTTCGGCACACCCCAAAAAATGTCATTTCACATTCTCGTTTGCCAGCGGCCAACAGGCGAACAAACACTTTGCATATTTTAACCTTAAGCGGATTTTGCGTTTGCAAATCAGCTTGAATTTTTACTCCTTTAGTTTCCCCACTGTCTGCTGTTGCAGTTTTTGGTAACCGTGGCTCCTCTCATTGCCTGGTGGCACTCGCAAAGGGTGACACAGCTTCTTCTGCGCCAGTTAGTCGCTTGTTGCAACCGGCAGCTGCAGTATTTGCTGCGGTTAACTGGGGGCTTTCCTCCCATTCCTGAAGGGTATTGTTCCCATTTTCCCACACTGACAAAAATGTTGTTACATTTTCTTAGCCAAAACGCTTGGGTCTTATGGGTTAAGTGCTGAGTCTTTAGGAACATTGATTAAACTAACTTTTGCGTATTCACTTGATTTATATAAATTTAATAACTATTCATAAAGAAACATACCTTATTTTCCAGCATCGACTCGGAAAAATATACATACATTCTTGAAAATATATATCTCAAGAGACGATTATTCCCGAGTGTTCCCCCTCCTGGAGGAGTCTTTCCAGGAGCTGGGAACACCTTGGTGAATTTTGCATTGGATTGCCATGTGTCCTAGTTGCTTTTGGCTCGCCTTCGTGTCTCGCACGTTCCCGACTGCGTTTATATTTATGCAGTTTACGTGTCAGTCGGTCTGGGGTAGTAGCTTCCAAAGTTTTCGTTTTTTGGGCTCCTGTATGTGCAACAGCATTTGTCATATTTGGCGTGATGGTAACTACTTCCGTGTGTTGGACGTCCCACCACCTACCACGCTAGGATACCGCTCCTCCACCCCTCTGGCCAAGAAGGCCAGTGCATTACCTTCGATTGCTCACGTCGCCGGAGAAATGTTGATTTCTGGCGACCTGAAAACACAGCAGGCAGCCAGCAAAGTCGTCTAGCAAATTAAATTTAAACAGTTGAGACGTGCATAGTGGCAACATTCAATGGATAACTTGTCCCTCAAACTTCAACATGTTTTTGAATGCTTTAAATTTTCACATCAGAAATATAAATCGTCACACAGATTTAAATGATTTTAACTTCAAACTCTAAAGTAACATTGTACTCCGAATTCCAATTTTAAGATACACAATTTATTTAAGGAAAGTAAAACTGTTTAAAGGTTCTTAAGAATCATCTTTAAGAATCAAATAATACGACAGAAAAGATATACCAATTGGGTGGGCTCCTAATATTCAACAGACAGACAATCGATCCACAAATCGATTAATGTACTCCGCTCAAGAATCTGATAAATATTGGCAAAGATATAGGCTTCGTGTTGGCTCATAAGACCCTTCCACGCATTTTTCACATTTTCTTATTTTAATTCACAAAAACTTAAAAACAATATTATGTTGCTAAATTTAATTGAAATTTGATATAGAATCGATCCGAAAATAGTTTGCGGATAAAAAATCCTTATTTGTTGAATCGATTTTGGAAAAGATGTATCTTTTACAGTAAATCAGCGTTTTATTAGATATTTTTTAGTAAGACTCAGGCTAGCTTTGTAAAAAATTTAATATTGAAAAAAAATACAAAATTACATTGGAATTGACACTGCTAGTAAGTTGTGGTAAGCTCATGGTTGTCTTGTGCAAGGGGGTTGTGATGTATTATCCCTCATATATTGTCCGTATACTATCCTAGGAAACCGCCAGTACATCGGTTATTAAATGGAATAAATTAGGCAGCCCCACCGCTAATTTGCGAAACGCCAGCTAGGTGACACGATATATAGCTCAGGGCGGCCATTAGTGGCTAGTGGTGCGCCGTCTATCAGTTGCCATTAATAACATTTAAGATTCAAGATGCACATGCGGCTTTTAGGAGCGAGAACTGCTTCCAGAAAGCCGCTTCCAAATTGCAGTTGGCACTTTGCGGCGCAAACAGAAATTGGCCCTTCCAATAACATTGGATGACTGGGCTCAGACCGAGATCCCTGGTCGGGGTGGACTTGTTGTTGACTCTAGATTGCCTTGGCTGCTAAAATGGCTAAGCCAACAGACAGCTGCCAGATGGTCCGGAATAGAGCTGGGAGCTGAGAGTTGCAAGAATAGTGTCGGGAGGCTAAGGATTACCCGGATGTGCAATCCTTTGGGCATGTTTTGGCCAGGCCGTCATTATAGCCCATCTGTGGGCGGGGGGCTTTACTGCTGATTCTGCATTTGCATTCGTGTGGTCCAGAGGCCTGGAATGGAAAAGAAATATTTGCCATTATTTATTAATTTCATTTGTTCCAGTTCTCTGGCTGTCTGTCATGTTCTGAACTTAAATATTTGATTGAACATTTAAATGTTGTTTTAATTAATTTTTCAAGTTTACCTTTGTTGGGTTGTTTGCATTTGCAGTCGTTCAGCTTCTGGGATGTCTACTGGGGCTATATGCCCGGACATTGCCAATTCAATACACAATTGCCCCAACCATGCATAATTTATTTAGTGGTTTATTTCGCTGCGGTCTGGTTTTGACTGGTTGGCTGCAAATGGTATATGGAGTGTCCTGACTCCTGTCCGAGTCCACAATCGCTGCACCTATATATAATCATTATGACACGACCGCAAATTCCAATGTTCGATGGCAATAAAGATTTTTTGGCTTGTCGATCAATCATAAAGGCAACTGACGGCGGTTAATTGTTTCTCAAAATTTTTTTCGCTCAAAATGCCATGCAGAAAGCACTTGCATTCTCTGCGAAAAGCCGCCTTAATTATTTTACCTCTTTTTCAGTCTTTCGGCCCATGGCAGTGCGAATGCGTTAGCAGCAGGTGAGTGGAGAACCATGCAATTAGTGCCAAAGCCAACTGAAGCAAGATGATGGCCACTGGCCACCTAACGAAAGTACAATTGTGGTTGAGCTAATAGGACACGGGGCTTGGCACTCAAAACATTCTTAATGCTATAGATAAAACTAAATTGTAAGATATATAAATTGAGATCGAAAAATTCTAGTTCTATGCTAAGGATTATAGATACCTCTAAGTACACCTTACTTCGACCGCAGGTGTAGGTGTAAGTCTGAGGGAGTGGGACCCAAAATGCGATCAAATACCTACACATACACGGAGAGTAAACGAAATATAGCAAAGTGCCCTGAGTTCTTGGTCCGAGGCCAGGCAGTAGCAGCTGGTTTTTGAATTTTGGTGTTTAGCTTTTAGCGCCTAAAACTATGCTTTAGTGGTCAAGTGGAACAAACAACAGAATCCAGCTGCAGGACTAGAGAGCAGCAATTGGACCTGGAACAGGGGCAGCACCACCACACCACACCACACTACACCAGCCAGACACACACAGGCTTCCAAAAAGGCCCTGTTAGTAAGGGCTAGGGCCGTGTAGGTGGATTGGGGCCAGGAAGGCTAATGGGGGCCCACGTCTGGTCATTTCCAACATGGTTTATGGGTTGGACAATGCTTTTTGCACTCAATGAGGCCCCTGTTCCATGGCCATGTGCTTTCGAGGTCCCTGCACCACTGGCATGATTTACAGCTATGCAGCTTAAATATTAAATGAATGAATAATATATGTGGTATCGAGACTGTTGCTCTAGCCACTGTGATACTCATACCTTGGGCTGAAGGCGAACCACAACATTTTTGGAAAGGAGCAAGCACACAGAGAACAATTAAAAAACGTCAAACTTGTATTTTTCAGTGTGAATTAAAGCAATATAGGGTGTCATGCTGATTTATAGCGAAAATATCTTTCAATTTTCAACCCTCGTGATATACAAAAAGTGAAACATTTTTGGCCACCAGCAAATATTGAAATTTCTTAAATTCCATTCGATGAAGAAGTAAATCTTGAAAAGCTTCTCCCTTAGCATTATATGTATTGCCATGCAAACGAGCAGTGAAGTGCACATTAAACTGCAAATAAACGATTTTCGCCAATGAAGTCGCACGAAGTGCCAAAAGGAAAAGGCCAGACACGAAGTGAAAGACAGACACTTCACGGGACGATTATTTTTTGGCCATTGAAAGGGAAAAGGAGCAAAAAGCGCTTAAGAAAAAATGCAGAAACGAATTCTGTCGATTGCTTGGTGCGTGCTTTTTGAGTGCAATCGTGTGACTTGAACGGCTCGAGCTCCTTATATCAACCAGTGCGTCTTTCTGATAGTCTTTCTGTCTGAACCGGTTCAGGGGCTTTCCCCCGATTTGCAGCGATTGAAAAATTAATTTGCAACTAATTGACTTTCGGGCGCTCAGATGTCTAATTTACGGGTTCTGGACACAAGAGAAAGAGAATAAGTCCTGCCATCGAAAAATGAAGAGGTGGACAAGGGTCAGCATTTTCGGGCAGACTCTCGGAGCGATTCCATTTCCGTTCAGTCTGCTGGCGTGTTAATTGCATTTGCGTGTTGCAGACTTGGCCTGCAAAAGGGTTTCGCCAGGCAGTAGCAGCAGCCAATCCTGGAAAACATCCTTGTAAATGTCTGTTCAGAGCCAGTGGGGACAACAGCCGACTCTGGCTAAAGTGACTTCCGTTCGCCCAGGCACTCACACTCTGCCCGCCACCGAATCACCCACCATCTACAACACACCGCAGACACATGAGTTGGTCTGTCAACGAGAAGGCTCATTTACTTGGCTCGTCATTGTCTCCAGCCCCGTCACATTTCTGATCTGGTTGGGGTCTAGTGCTACTGGAGCTCAGCTCTATGCACCATAGGTCTTTGTGCCTCGTTTCCGGTCATCGGACCGGGCATCATCGTCTCCAGCAGTAATTGCCTTTCAAATAGCGCCAAACTACGAGCTAATGAAGGCCTTGAGTGCATGCGTAATGGTGTAATAATACCTCCAGGCTAGCTCCCAGCCATCCCATTCAGTCCAACAGCAACAATAAGGACCTCATCATCGGGCTCATCCTCTCAAAGTTGCCTCGTCGACTGTATACGTGTATAGATGTTCCTGTTGGGTGGCCTTTGGGTGGAGCTGCCGTCAGTTTTCTGGCTTGCTGACCCTCTTGTTTGTTTATTGGTGACGCAAAATTCTTGAGCGTGCTGTCTGGGCGCAAATTGATTGCCATTGACACACTACTGTGTGCTCCTCGCTCCTTGGCACATTTCACTTTTATCGAGAGCAAATTTGTTTGCCAACGAAGGAGCAACCCCTATTAATTAATCCACTACCCCTTGATAGCCATGTGGTTGTGTCACCTTTGCCAGGCCATTTTGGGAAGAATTATTCGTTATAAGAGTATTAAGACCCTCTTACCGATATATTTTCAGGAGTTCTTTGACTGCAAGTATTATGGAAATAAATAAAAATATGGCTAAAAACTTGTCAATTTTCAACTGGGAAAATGAAGAACACTTGACCTGCCCATAAGCTACTAATATTTTCTTAGCAAATACTTCCAAGAGCAGGAATTCAAATATCTATTCCTTCGACCAGAGTTGAATCCGAGTAATTGCTGGCATTAAAATAAAATGAAAATTGCTTCTAATGCGGCAATTTTCAGTTGCTGCACCGGCAAATGCCCGGCCAAGTGAGTTCAATTAAATATTTATTGCTCCTCAATGCTGAAATCCTCTTTGTGGGAGCGGACTGCAATTTGATATTGAAGCGTTTTGCTTCTGACCTGGCTGGCACTTATTTTTTTTTATTGGCCGCTCGCACAAACGATTTTTTGTCATTTCACATTCTACAGTCTGAGAGGGGGGGGTCAGGGAATGAGTCGGATACGGAGAGGCAGGAGCCACGCACACAATGTGTCCTTGATTGGCTGGTAGTTCCAGGCTGCGGCACCGCCATCCTCGTCGTTCTTGCCGTTCTCGTGGCATGCTATCCACTCTTTGTCGACCTGAGAGCGTGAACCTGCAGCAACAATGACCCGTGGAGGACAATGGCCAAGTCGCCTTTTCAATGCCTGCTTCTTTAGAGTCTTTAAATGTTAAATATTGTGCAAAAAGTAGCTGCCTCGCCGCCTCTTTCGCTTTCAGGTGTAAGTCGCCCACGAAAACGATTACCTGGCCCGCACGTAACGTGAAATGCGTTCAGATAAAGTGCGTGAGTGGGGGCGGTGGTGGGGGACGACAGGAAGTCGGTGTTACATAACCGCAATGGCTCTCTGCTCCACTCCTCTCTGTTCGATTTGAATCGACTCGACTCCAGGTAAAATGGCAGAAAAGTATGCTAATCAGTTGAAATGCCAAATTTCGATACTACGCCCCATGAGAGACGCCGTCATCAACATCATCGGTATCATCAGATGTACACAGAGAGGAAGTTCCTATATGTTTTCAATGCATGTTCAGATTATTTTCCCTAAAGTGATGAAAATATAGCGTATTTATTTCATATATATGAGAAATATTACAAACTTGTCAATCTAAAAACCTTTCAAAAAAAGCCACATTTTTTTAGCGTGCACAGTCATCACTGCATTACAGATAAATTTGGTGGGGATGAGGACTCCGAGGTGGTAACTGGTAGCTGTCGTTTTATGTTAATCATACGCCACGTTGGGCGATAATAACGCGGCAAACAAGCAAACAAGATGAAATACGCGTGCCGCATGCGTAATAAATTTTATCAGCATCCCAGCCAGAGCGCATACGTAATGAGTGAAGTTTTGTTTGGCACTTGAACTGCCAGGGGATTTGAAACGGGAATCAGAATTAGAATTGGGACTATCTGTGAAATGCACTGACGTTTAGTTTATCAGTGTACAAGTCAAGCGCTTTTATTGATTTGTGGCCCCAAATGTCGGACAAAGGAATAAATATTGAGCGAAAAACGCGACCGAAAAGTTCTCTGAGTGGAGCAATAAATAAATTTATTGATTCCCTGCCGAGATTACTTGTGCCGTGTAATTATATTTCTTTTAGATTCCTTTTGCGATTTTATTGCTCCAATGATTTTAATTGCCAGGGAATGGGGAGCCCGGGCCCAATGCCCCACGAGTGCGACAATTTCAAAGCGACATAAATTCTCGCAGAATGAAACCCGGAAGTCGCTTGTCACACGTACTTAAGCATTATGTTAATTTATATGCACAGGCAGACGCATACACACGCATGTGTGGGTGTGTGAGTGAATCACACACACCATATACAGCACATACACCACACACACCATACACAGCGAGCAAGCGAGTATGAAATTTGAAGCGACAGAGCGTCGTTTAAGCCGGAAACAGACAGCCGGCTGCCTGGGAATCTATGCATATCCTGGCATCCAGTTGCTTGGCAGCCATGGGAATCGGAATCTCAAGCACATGCAGCTAATTCTTGGTCACACACACACTCTTAGTCCCACAGTGATATACAAATACTTGCAAATGAAGACGCCATGCACGTAGCCATATTGGAATGGCTGTGGCGGCAAAGGCGAACGCGAAGGCGGATGTGAATGTGAATGCGGCTGGCAGGAAGCTGCCTCGACGATCACTTGTCTCGCGCGAGCTATACACACGCTCGTAAATTTCCCCTTGAGGTGACATTTGGCAGATAAATCTCTGTTAGATTTACCCGAAACAATATCAATGTGTATTTATCGCGGGCATAGGCCCCCACACGACGACCGATTCTCTGTGCTCACTCCCACATCCGGTTGCCGCAAGCCAACATGGCTTCTTTCTTTTCCGCTTGGCCTACTACGAAATTGTAAGCGTGTGGGAGTAACGAACAGCTGTTGCTAAATGCCTTTGATCATTATGCCATGCGCTGCATAAAAAATTACCAGTATTTCTACCAAGAACGTATCGCCCGAAACCGAAATCTTGACCCCTGCAAATGGATGGACATAAAGAAAACTCATTAAATCATTTAGGCCGACGCCTTTGACATAGTTTTTGTTGTCGGGCTTCGTAGACCCTTCCCCCTGGACACTCGTAACCGCCCCCGTCGGAAATAGATGAGCGAACATAAACCACAGGACTTGCTGGCTAGCTGGAAATGAAGGCGAACATCCTTTTGGTCAAAGGCAGTCAAAGCTATTGCTAAAAGGTACGACGGTGGCAAAGGTAAAAGGACAATGCTCAGACAATGGCCTTAATATTTCTCTTTCTTTCTTGGACCAACAAAAAGCGGCGTCCGCGTGTCTTGAAAAATTACCTAAAATAAATTTCAAATTGTTAATAGAACCCGGAGAACCCTTTCTCGTTTCATTCACCTTGGCATCTTTTGAAATAATTACGGTTGGGATCCTGAAACGCCAACGCCTTGGACATTGAATCTGGCAATCTTGGGGAATTCAATTAGAGGAGCACACCAAACAAGTTTGATAAGCAAATTTCAAGACCGACCAAGACAAATACAATTTGTGTCGCAAACAAAGTGCAGGGAAGTGCTCAAAATTGATTATTAAATGCCCAGCAATGTCTTTGACAAATATTTAGGAAGCCATTCAATGCAAATTTCATCAGCCGGAACAATGCCAGTGCGACCATCACGGACTTAATGCATATTAAACCATACGCCATTAATAAAACGTGCACAAATGCCATAGCATTCGCATTGGGTGGCTTGCCATTCCATCGGCAAAGTGCCATAAACAGCAGACAAGTCCGTTCGGTGCTCGTCCGGGTCATAGTAGTCCGTACTCCATGGTCGGTAGTCCATAGAGCGTAGTAGGTAGTCCGGTGTCCAAAAGTCCGATTGAGTCCTGGCCCGAGCCCGGACTCTGTGTGTTTGTTATGAATAGCTGCAGACGTGAAATTACATGCACACGCTTTGAAATTAAGCGCAGGCCTTGCACTGCAAACATAACACATTGAAATTAATAATCATTGATTGGAGACTGGCAGTAAGCAATGCTTACTAAGCATCCTCTAATTAGCCTCTGTCTCAAATCCTTCTTTTTAAAATTGAAAGAAAGCAGACAACGTTTTTCACAAGTGTGGTTCAATTAGAAGCTGATCAATTCCTAAACACCCTTTTAGCTTGTATGAAATCTGAATCAAGCTTAATGGACAATTAAATTAAATATGATAATGCTTGGTTTTAAAATATTTAGGTCTCCCAGAGTGTACCCAGTTTTCGTTGAGTGTCTGAGCCATGAGGCACTCTCCGATCCTGTTCCCTCTGCCTCGAACGTAGGCGCACGTACGTCTGACCAAGTTGGTTGGCCATCTGTGGGCCTAACCCAGTTTCCCAGGTCGGACAGCAGGTGGTCACTGGGGGTGGGCAGTGAAATGGAGGGGGCAGTTGGTCCAAAGCTGACCATACGCACGTGAGAGTCCGCCTGATGGGCCATAGAAAAGTGCGGCTGGCCGCAGGCCGAGCGAGCGTACGTGGAATCGTAGCCACTCAATATACCCGGACACAGGCTCGGTTCAGGAACGGACTGGGACCCGGACCTGAGACCTCGTTCCCGCACCCGGATCTGCACCCCGAGATGGGCTCGTTTTCGGTACGCATTTATGCACGAACTCCAAGTGGGACATGTGATTATTTATGCCGCTGTTGATTATGAAGTTGATGACCTCTCGGCTCCATTGGCAGGCAGTTTTACGTAATATCCCAGTGCAGGGGGCTTGGAGGGTTCTGCTGGGGATTAGGCGAAATGGATCGACATGTGCATTTGTGTGGCCTTCTTACTGTTCTACTTTGCTGCATATAAGAGGTCCTTGTGTCGTGGAAATTGAGTGATAATCGCCTTGAAACTCATGTATTCGATGCATGTTCCTAAAGAGGTCCATTCCCAGTGCCCCTAATCGCTCAAATTATTGGTGAATTGTATTGAATTATAGAAGAAATTATATGTGGATAATTGCTTTAGTTCCTTTCGAAACTATTGAAAATCCTATTAATACCGAGGCTGAGTGCAATTGAACTCCTCAAAGGTTCTGCATGGTGATGTTCTAGGCCATCCAATCTCTTGACTGTACTTCGACACCCGCCTCCCTAAGGCCCCTTTTTGATCCAGCTTATCTGACACCCTTTATCAATGCACAACACGGCGTATGCGTGTTGCTGCAACGAGTAATCTGGCCCATCGATTGAATAGATTTTAGATGTACCATTCCAATTCCCCATTCCGCACTCAGCTTCTACAACTTTGGCCTTCAAAAGCGTGGGCTGCTGAAATCAGAACCGGGCTGCGTGCTCATTAGTCGATTTGCGATTTAATTAATTTTGCTAAATTGGATTAATGAGATGCTTGCCAATTAGGGATTCATTTCGTGCATGTCCCCCCTTT
Source organism: Drosophila ananassae (assembly GCF_017639315.1). NCBI lineage: Eukaryota > Metazoa > Arthropoda > Insecta > Diptera > Drosophilidae > Drosophila > Drosophila ananassae. The sequence goes on along the minus strand of NC_057927.1, from coordinate 12,708,903 downwards.
GTTGTTGCTCATAATGTGAAATGGGAATTTACATAAATTAATTTGAAAATTACATCGTTTACATGTGTACACAAATAATTGGAAAGTTTCGATGATTTGTCGATAAGCGCTACCAGCTTCTCTGTCTCTCTAATTCAGATTCAACCACTGCACAAATTGGTCAAATTGTGTGGAGTACAGGAGTGGGTGGATACCACAAGAGTGGGGCATGGGGAATGGCAATCGCATTCAGTCAACCACATAAACACACTCGACCCCATGGCCGTGATAATTTGCTCGACAGTGAACTCGTAAAAGTGCCCGCCTCTATAAGCAGTGAAACATTAGTCTATCGGAAACTCGATATTTTATTGTTTTCCCAGTTAAGCTCTGGACACAAGGACATGCCTTTCCTCTACACCAGTCCAGTCCAGTCCCGTCTATATCAAATCAAACAGACACTGGCTCAACCGCTCAGTCACATAAACAAACCCATTCGGACATCGTTTTTATGCAACCCTCTGGGAAAGTTGTGCACTGGTAAATAATTAAAAATAACTCATAATATTAAAATTTTCAAAAACTAGACTCTAGAACGACAGAAGAGTCTAGTTTAAAATTTCTATGAATTATATTTTAGATAATACTTGTGTTATGAAAACCAAAAACTTAACTATTTTTCTCTGTGCAAGTTCTCTTCCTTATGGGGGAAAAACTTATGAAACTGACTTTGGACTGAATGATTGGATGACTGGGCTGACTGACTGACCCTCACGAAAGTCGATTCCGACCGCATAGACTTGGTAATGTTCCCTTTTTTCGGCCAGACCCAGAGACGCACATTTCAATTTATTGCAATTTTTATTGCTGAAAAGTTCGTGCGAAGATTTTTATGCGTCGTCAAGTGGCAGCGGGCCAAGGGTGTGGAAGAGAATCGATTCTAGAAAGCCGGAGAGGTTGGGTGAATAATGCGCTTTGCACTGTCCCGGCTGATAAGAAAATAATAAACTTGGCTAGTAGCAAAAACATTTCACAATTATCGTTAAGAGTGCAAAGTTTTCCGCCCCAGAAACTACTTTCAATGGCTGTCTGTTTGACTTTGACTATGACTTTTTTTTTCACATTCATGCTACACTACGTGTGAGTCCGAGTTCGGTTCTTGCAACTGCAGCTTGCACTTCCGCTCGGCACTTTGCGCTGACAACCAGATAACGGTGCTAAACATATAGAAATATGGCCCGATTTACCGTTGTTGTTATTTAGAGAATTTTTGTTATTTCCGCTTTAAGCTTTCCTACTTTATGGTGCTGACTTCCGCCGAGAATGGCAGAAAGCAAAAGTTTTGCCCGCCCAACTTTTGTTTTGTTTGGCGGGGACGGCACCCGCGTTGCTCACATTGACATTGAAATATTTGCAAGGTGGCCAACGAACCGCAAGCCAGCGGGAGACAGAGGATACAACTATTTGTATAGAAATACAGAGCTTGCAAAAAAGCAGCAGGGAAATATTGTTTATTAAGAGTTTCTCAACTTTTGCCCAGCATTTACACAAAGGCAGAATTACCTAAAGATTAAACTGTAAAATTTCGAGGCACAAATATTGTCGGGTATTGTTATTGAAAACCAAAATATAGGGCAAGTTCCGAAAGATCGATGAAATCGAGTCAGAGTATGTTTAATTCATTGAATCCTACTCAACTTCACTTTCGTGCATTGTTTCTCCGACTTGATGGGAAAACACTAGTTTTATTGTGAATGTTTGACTTTCGAATTTGCCAGAAAACTATTCAGTTCTCTCCTCTGCGCTGCCAATTTGTTGTCTTTCCTTTACATTTTGATTGTCATGGTAGTTAGTTGCTTGAAATTCATCATACGCCGTGGTGGCAAGGGAGGTGGCCCTGCAATGAAACGCAGCTCGGAAGACTTTCTCCGACCTGACAGATGGAGTCAGCTTAACAGCAACTGCAAAAAAAACTAACGAAACCGCAAACAGGCAAAATTAAGTACATGAAGGGAAACTTTTGAAAACATTAAACAATTAAAAAGTTAGTTTTGTTTGGCCTTCGCTGCTTTTCACTTTCCGTGAAATGTGCTCGTTTTTCCAAGTGCGGGTATCTTTGTTTCTTCGGTTTTGTCTTACGATCCTCGGAAAGGTGCAGCTGCCTGAACTCTGGACTTATTAACTGGTTTTCCTTTGTCTGGCCGAGGTCCTCCGCCAATTAGCTGATTACACTATGTGTGTGAGTAAGTGTGGGGCCATAATTCAACTTTCCTAATAATAAAGTTGTCGTTGTTGCGCTGCCCTGTTTGGGGAGCCCCTGGACTTTGGACCATGCACGCTAACTGCTCGACGACCCAAAACAAGGTCCGCTGCTGATGCGAAAAGCCGTTAACTGGCCAACGAGCAGCATAAAGTTTGCTAAAAATGTTTGGCTGCCAAAAGTTGGCTGGCTAAAAACAAAGCTCCGCCGATGAGAAATGAGCCCAAAGTGGGCCACATACAACATGCACCAGTGAGGGACCAGGGATGGATGGAGGCAGGACATGGTGGGTTGAGGGGGGCGGCTGGTCCTTGCAACTTGCAGCTGGCTACCCAAAGCCCGAAGCTCATAATGAGGACGCGACAACGACAGTGCAGGAAGCTCGCATTTCGTACCCCATATGTCAGGGTATATAGGGTATACTCCTATAGGCCGTTCTTTTCAAGCTTGTTAGTATCCTTCAAAGATGTTTACCCTCTATAGCAAATATAATATTATAGGGTAGCTTCAGCGTCGAGTTTAAAACTAAAAACTATTTTTGTTTGTTTAATTTTGGCAACACTTGGCTCTGGGTTCCAGGCGGCGGCGACAAAGGCAACACACGCTTCAAATGAGGACATTGGCAGTGCCGCCTTTGATAGTGTCCTGCTATTTCTGTTGTTGTTTTTTGGCGTTGCCCCCGGGCAGTCTATGAAGTCCTGGCGGTCCTTGCCAGCGGTGAAAGCGAAAAAAGGATGATGTATGCGAGAGTCTGCCTTTTGATGACAAACTTTTTCGGGCCACAGTTTGCTTTAATTTTTTTTAAGCTGGCTCGCATGCGAGCTGGCCAGCTAACTGCCGGAGTTTATTTTTCGGCATGTTTACAGATATTAAATACTTTTTAATTAGTTTGGCACATACTCACTGACAGTGAGCGAACATATTAAATTAGTTGGCCATAAATTTCAAGGACCTCTTACACGCTCCGCTGGCGATTGAATCGCTGCATAAATTGGTCAATCTTGCTGGCAGTGTTTTCCTTTCGGGCGAAGTACTTGGGTGTGTGGGCAATCAATTCCGACATCGACTCCCAATAAATTTATCGGTGGAGAAACACAACCAAACTTGGCCAGAAACTTTTTCAATTTACACACACATTCACCAATCATGTGGCATTAGTGAACGAGGTGGGGTTTAATTTCCTGTTAAATTGCTCTAAAAATCCAAATGCTACCCAGCACAGCATATGAAGCACCCTTTCATAATGCATTTCGAATTGAACGAGGCAACCACAAAACCTCCCACCTTTCATACCGTATTTTTAATACCACAACATCATCATCATCATAGTGAGAGTCATCATTTGCCAGCTTGGAGCTCTTCCTGGGGATGGCTTATGCATATTTCTTTCAAGGTGTAAAACTTCTGAAACTATTTGTGAAAATGCACATTCATAATTGTCTGTAAGAAAATTAGTTTAACATTCACCGGAAGCAAAATTCAACTCTGTCGGGATTAAATTTCTAATTGGCCAACTAAAAGGGTAAAAGCTTAAAAAAAATTCCTATTCAATCAATTGTTCTTTTATCTCCAAATCTAATTCAATTGATTGGAAGATGTTTACTTATGTCTTGAGCCTTAGCCTTATCGCAAATTTAATCCTTCACTTAAAACTGCTCTTTAAGAAGAGAACAGTCTGCTTGTTTCGCAAGTAGACTTGCATTACATAACTGCGGATAAAAAAGGACGTAACAGAGCTATATTTCATAGGCCCAGACGATAAATGGAGTGGGTGGATGGGTGGGTTTGGAAAATAGCACATTTGAGCCTTGGCAACTGGCGAGACCCTCGAAAGAAAATATTCGAGCGGCTCGAGACATTCGCGTGGCAGTCGAGTGTATCATTTAAAATGCGGGTGGCAAGTCAGTGATGCTAGTAAGTCCTCAAAACTATGGATATTTTTATGGTAGTGTCCCGTGTTTTTTGGCATTAATAACTCATTGGTACTCTTAAGGAAAACTTTGTATATATTTGAAAAAATAATCATCATCACTGGCATGTTTGGGTAATTTTCAGTGCATGCATTTAATGAGATGGCGCGATGCTGCTCGGATGGCATTTTGTGGGCAGTTTGGTTAAATACTCGCCGTGCGGGCAACTATTTGGAGCAGGCGTCGACAACCAGGACAGGCTCTTCAATGGCCAGAAGAAGGCGGTGGAGAAGGGGCACCAGAACAGCTGGAGCAAGAGTACAGCAATCCAGAGATAAGCGTGGAAACAACAGCGCTAACGACATCAACAGCAAAAGCCAAAATAAAAGCCGAGAGAAACAGGCGGAACGAAGGCCAAACAACTTCCGGGCCAGTGCGATGGCGAAAATGCGTGGAAAATGTGTAAATGACACCAGCAATTTACAATAATTGCTGGCCGCGTCGCTGGCAGAAGACAACACAACACAACCTTGGCTTCAGATGCCTTAAAGTGCACTTGAACTTAAGCAGCCGGCACTCCGAGAAGTCACCGAGCCGAGGCCACCCGGGAATCCAGTGACCAGATTGGAACCAAACAGAAACATATACATATAGAGGACGGGGTGGAATAGGAGAAAAAGGCCACGGAGGCAAAGCGGACATAAACGACGACGAGTCGTAGAAATCTTATTAAAACTTACAGCTGCAATAAATAAAATAAATTTATTCCATTATGTTAACCAAACACGATTTACGGATTATAAAGATGATTTATAATCAGATCCAAACACCGTAATCCACTTGCATAAACAGGCAGCCACTGGCGGAAGGCGGTAGGCGGTAGGTGGTAGGTGGTAGGTGGTAGGTGGTAGGTGGTAGGTGGTAGGTGGTAGGTGGTAGGTGGTAGGTGGTAGGTGGTAGGTGGTAGGTGGTAGGTGGTAGGTGGTAGGTGGTAGGTGGTAGGTGGTAGGTGGTAGGTGGTAGGTGGTAGGTGGTAGGTGGTAGGTGGTAGGTGGTAGGTGGTAGGTGGTAGGTGGTAGGTGGTAGGTGGTAGGTGGTAGGTGGTAGGTGGTAGGTGGTAGGTGGTAGGTGGTAGGTGGTAGGTGGTAGGTGGTAGGTGGTAGGTGGTAGGTGGTAGGTGGTAGGTGGTAGGTGGTAGGTGGTAGGTGGTAGGTGGTAGGTGGTAGGTGGTAGGTGGTAGGTGGTAGGTGGTAGGTGGTAGGTGGTAGGTGGTAGGTGGTAGGTGGTAGGTGGTAGGTGGTAGGTGGTAGGTGGTAGGTGGTAGGTGGTAGGTGGTAGGTGGTAGGTGGTAGGTGGTAGGTGGTAGGTGGTAGGTGGTAGGTGGTAGGTGGTAGGTGGTAGGTGGTAGATGGTAGGTGGAAGCCGGCCGGGGACAGGAAGGGGTTGGGGAAAGGGCGCTTGGAACGGCCAACAACTTGGCAAAAACATGAAGCATAACAAGCAGGCGAAACCACAGACCAGACCGAAACCCTTGGGACCAAAGTCCTCCCCTAAGGAGGATGCCAGCCAGCCAGTCAGCCAGTCGCTTACCTGACTTACAAGTAGGAAAGGTGTGGTGCGGGTGGGACTTATAAAAACTGAATCGATTTCAATATTTACACAGAAGCCCGTCCGAGGGCAAGACGGAACGACCAGTGCCTTCTTTATCCTCGTCGTCGACGTCGTCGTCAATCGAGCGAATGTCGGAGCACGGAAGCGGAAGTGTATAATTTAAAATTGACCCCAATGCGACGGGCGATGGGGAAAATCTGTGCAAAAGGTTAAAAAGGTGCAAATATGATAAGCATAAGCGTGTCTCCCAGGAATTTCCCAATGTTCTTCTCATTCGAGGATGAAAGGCTGTGCCTTACCAAGCTGCGATTCGGTTTAGTTTGGCTGGAATCTCGGTTGATTAGCCAACTCTGCATAAAGGAGCCAGTTAAATGCATTTTCTCCAGCTTCAGCTCCACTCCCAAAGCGGGAGTCACCCATTAGTACCCTCATACAGTCGGGGAAAAAGTTATACTGATTGGTCCAGATAACATTAACCTCATTGCTAGATAGCAGATGTTATTTCGAATCTATTTATTAAATACCTAATTAGTTGATCACCAATGTCTCTCTATAAGCTTCATAGCTTTCCCATTTTTTTCAGTGCACTCTTGCCGTTTTTGTGAAAAAAGTACTCCATTGACTATGACTGTGATGCAAGCGAGGATGTGTGCCAAATGGCTCCGCCTTTCTGTCCGCCGGACTGCCTTGTGTGCGGCTGTTTGGCTGCAGCAGCTCAGTGCGGCTCAGCCGAGATTGAAATGAGGTTTCCTCCGTGTCCCCGTTGGAATGCGCACTGCCAACTGCGAGTTGGGAGCTCAAAGCTGAGCACCGATGTGGGTGCAGCTGGAAAGGGCACGCTATTTGCATATCATTACAGCACATGTGTGCAGGGTCCATTTCGATGTGTGTAGGTGTGTGTATTTGTATGGGGTTTGGAGGATGTGAGTATGGGTGAGGAGTGGGGAGCGGCAACTTCCACGCCATCAAACCGAGACACTCGATAAATCAGTTTGACAAATACACAAATCGATCAGATTGAAATCATCCGCGGATGCCGAACCAGATTTCATTTGTAGGTGACAGGGATTTAGAATTTGTGCCCTGCAGTGCACTGGAAAATAAAATGGTTTATTTTGGAAACAGCATAAGATTAGTTTTAAATGGTGTGATGTTTGTTAGTACTTTATTTTTAGTAATAAATTGTTTGACAATAGCCCAAGGCGTACAAGATGTTGGTATTACGATTCTCGTTTTATGGACAGAGTATTTACTTATTGCTAATTAACCACTGGAAATGAGAGACAGAACAGCTGCCAATGCCCTGCCAAAATCAAACGTCCAGAGCTCAGATCACGGCCCCTCTTGAACTCAGCTGTGTGTTGCCTGTCTGAGCGACCTGCCTGTCTGTTACTTGATGTGGTTGCTTGTTTCTGGTGATTTAATGAACTCATTAACATAATCTTAACATCTCATCAACTCCTCAACAAGCCCAGTAGGCATGTGCTTGTATGTGTTTAGTTGGCAAACATAGCAGTGGTGTTGGCAGGGTAGGGGAATTGCGGCTAACAACATGTTGCATGCGTCTAGCGGCTCGGTTGCCATCCGCCTACGTGAGTTATGCTACGGAAATTGCGCTCATGTAACCATGTAATTATTGCATTGCAGCCCAAATCAATACACATACCAGCTCGTTGTGGAAGTTGTAGTTGTGTAGCTCTCAGTAGTTGTTGTTCCAGGCACAACTAGGACCATAATAATCGTTATGGCCACAACTGACAACAGCCGACACATCTGAGACTTCCCATCGGCAACAGGATGGAGTTTCTCTCGAAGTTTCTCAAATCCACTTGGAGTTTGAGGAAATGCTTAATTAATTAGAAAGACCCCAAACCACCATAGATGGCATTAGGATATTAAATATAACTCCTTTGAATACATGGTCAAAGAAGTTTAAATTTAAATTTCACAGTTAAGAAAATATTGTTCTCTTTATTTTATGGAGCTCTTCACTGCCATATCTTCCATCTTCAATCGCATTTTGGTGCTCAATGTTTCGCCCATTTAAGGGGCCATAAAATGTGAGTTGTGCAGCTTCTTGAGTGATTGCGTGGAACTGCTTGAAGGCTCTAAATCACTTGTCAGCGAATTAAAACTCAAGCGCATTAGGGCTATATCACTGACAGGGCGGGATAAGCTGTGAACTGAAGAGCCAGGCGGTCTAATAAATTTCATAATCTGCATAAAAAGCTCTTGGCACCGCCCATCCGCCCATCCGTTCCCCCACCCATCTGCAGATCCGGAGAATTTTGTAATCAAAAGCACAGAATGAAATATACACGCGCACACATTCAGAAACACATCGGGGGAAAGACCGTAGCGACACCAGCTTGTTGAATACAATTATGGCAGCCCGGCGGAGATTGAGGCGGCCGCGCTTCAAATCCCTCCTACCCAAGATGATGAAGTTGCCACTTAGCTAGTAACAACAGCAACAATAACAGCAGCACAAGTGCCGCATTAACAAGGCAAGCAGGCAGGCCAGCAACAACATAATCTAGGGACTTTTTATTGCCCGAGCAGGCACTCCACTCCCCAAAGGGCAAAGTGCTGCTGCAAGTTTATATTTAATTTCTTGCGCGGGCGGCTCAAATATGTAGGACTTTCGCATCTCCCTACTCAATCCAAAATCCTCCACCCACCATTCACCATCCTCTACCCTCAATTCCGACCCCAATCCAGGCAGCCAAGGCAAAAAGTTGCAGGTGCTCCAGCAGCAGCCAACGTGTCGCCATGGATCAACAAGGACCTGGCAGCGGCGGACAACTCGTCGACGGTTATGAAAAATTACCAGCATGAAAGGACTCAAGGATCCAAGACACTGCGACAAGTGAGTCGAGGCGACTCGAGCTGGGTCGGTTTGAGTTCCGTTCCATTCCGTTCAGTTCAGTTCAGTTGAGTTGTCGAGGCCCGAAGGGCTGCAGGACTAAAGGGCGTGCGAACGCGCGAGTGAGCAAATAAGCATGGCCGAAATGAGTCCTCGAAACGGTGTCGAGGCGGGGGCGTGGCCGGGGGTCAGAGGATCCTTGCATGAAATGAGGCAGCACACCTTGGCCAGACTACACTAAGAGGAATATTTGTTTACAATTAATTGTTAAACTTTTTATAAAAATAATTTAAAGTTTTGAATATGGGGAACTATTTATTGAAAAAGAGGTCTTAAACTATAGAATATTTTTTATTTTAAGCAATCTAAAAGGCAGATATTATTTAAGTTAGTACATTTTTATCTCTGCATGGCATTCTGTTGCCTCCAGGAGGCTGCAAAAGACAATAAGCGTATAAATTACGCCCCGAAATGTGCACAGGCCACATATACGCAAGCAGGGAAACAGGCAACAAAAAAATGTATGGAAAGAAAAAAATCCCGGCCGCATGGTAAAAGGACACTCACTGTCTCCTGATGACTGTCTTTACTGGTAAGGTTACAAACGTAATGAAAACGTAAATCCCAGCGTGGCATTCACAACTCAACGCAATTTCTTTTGGGGCTGGCCAACGCATTCCACATCGCACATCCCGGCCCGCCTGAGCTTAACCGCGACTCCGAAGTCCGGTACCCGGCCCGGATCCGTTGCCAGAGACTCAACGGGTCTTGGCCTGCGGATTTTGCGGTATACGCACATTTGCACGCAAGGATATCTGCGTTTCCCACTTTTCGCTGCCCTCCGAAGATCCGTGAACGCCGCCTCACTGAGCCCATGAAATTTATTATAGTTGGATGGCAGGTTACCTACCACCTTTGGCCACGCCCACCGCCTACTGCTTCGGTCCTTCCCCGCCCAATCCCCAAGCAGGCGGGGCAGGTGGGCAGAGTAATATTTTTATAAGTAGGCAAGGGTCTTTGCGGCTGGCGCACTGCCTGAATGTATTACAGGATCTTGCCGAGTCATAAAGTAACTCGTCTTTTCCGCTTATACTTTTCGCCTTTTCTTTTTCATTCCATAACGGAAATTACATATTTCTATGTTAATTTACAGAAATACAAGTGCAGGTGGCAAGCCGCCTTGCCCCAGTCCCGTGGCGCCGCCTCTCGCAGCTACATCGTGTAATATGCGTAAATTGCCGCAGCGTTAGCAACCGCAAAATGTGTCGGGGGAAAGTTTGCCTAATTAGAAAATCACAGCTACCAGAACCGTGGGAAGCGTTCGTAGCAGATTGCATGATGCTCCAACCGGGATGGTATCCTCTCCCAGGACTCACAGGCAGCGGGTTAATGGTGCTGCGGCTTAGACTGACCAATTTGGGATGCAAAGAGGGAGCCGCCATTGCAGTTATGGCTGTATTTTCTATATTCTTTTCCGGGCGCCACAGGTTGCAATGTAATTAGTGAGAAAATAGGTATTTGCACACATTCCCGTCGGCATTTCGCTGTTAATGAAATAAATATGTTTGTTCCTGTGGCCACAACAGACACAAAGGGAAAAGGAAATAAAACTCGCGCCATATTTGTAAAACATTAACCAGAGACAATGACCGCTGATATGCTTTTTTGGGCGCACAATGTTAGGCTACAAATTTTCGGCGGTGACCGCGGACGGCGAACAAAAAAAAAGAATGTCGATTCTGACCAAACGACAAGCTGGATGCAGCCAGCAACAACCAGCCAACAATAAACAACCAACAACCAGAGAGCGGTCAAGAGCCATTTCAACTGGACATTAACGCGTTAATTGCATTTTCATGTTGTGCGCTGACTGTTTATGTATGCGTGTGGGCACGCATGTTTTGCGAGTGTGCTTGTGTGGTCAGTTATGCGCTATGCACTTAAAAAAACTATATAAAATTGTATAAATACTATGTGCATTTAGCAAAGAATAATTTGCAGAAACAGTATGATCTCCAACCATGAAAATATTACAAAAATGACAATATAGAAAAAATAAATGATTGGAAGTTGAGGTAGTTTTCTTGTAGCGTAACCCTTCGTCTGCGAAAAGACGGATGCCATCGCGGAGGCACATAATGCGTTAATGAAGCGCAATGGAGCCCCGATCGCCCCGATGCCCTCTTCATTAGTCCGCAGGCAGGGCTAGTAGCTGCGATTCCTCTAATGGCCTAATGAGTCCGCAGGCCCAACAAGCCCAATGCGCAAACAAACAGATTGCTGCCGAGCTGGTCAGGTACAATAGTATAGCTTTCATGGCCGGTGCAGAGTTGGGGAGACCGGGCTGGCCCGGACATGGCCGCATCAGGCAAAGAATAACAACAGTTGTCAATGTATCATTAGCGGGCTCGTCACTCGCTGTTACCCAGTTACGTCGCAGTTGCGGCACACAAGCCACCGGCTGATGCAATAGATTAGCCATATCAGCAAATGACAATTTCTATCGCCAGCTTTTGCTCCTCGAATAATTGTCAAGGCCCTCGGGGTCCGGAATGGCAGGATTCCTGCATGGCTAATGAGTCTTGGCCGAGTGCTTTTTGCACAGATTTCTGGGCCATGGGAATTGATAGAAACAAATGCGGCAATTGGATTTCACGCTGTGATGATGAAAACAATTTTTTCTTCATCACATTTTTAAGTGCAACCCTTGCAGATGGCATGGATGTTTTAAATGGAAACACCACCCCTCATCGGTTGGCATCCCGCTCGCCCTGCCACCATTAGCGCTAAAAGAGCGGTTTGTTGTTGCAGCAATTGCTCGTAATAATAATTGCGGGGTGTTGAAGTGGTGAGTCCGGCCTGTCAGTTAACCAATTGAGTGTTTTCCTGGCCCTTTCCGAACTTCAAAGGCGTACATTTCGCACCTTCGTCCTGTCTGGCTGTTGGTTTTGTTGTTGTCATGTCAAACAGCAAAATGTCTTGAGGGGTTTTCCCGCTGCCGCTTCACAGTTTCGTTTCGTTTCATTTGTTTTGAATTTGAATGCGGCTTCTGTTTGAATTGCTGTTGCCGCTTGGTTATGCTCGGTTATTTGGGTGTTCAAGGGTATGTTGTATCCTTGATTCCTTTTAAATTTACTATATTTTTATAAACACATAATTTAAAATACATAAAGCTTAACAAATGTCTCCATTTATTTTATTTTCTTGAGCTTTCCTAGATTACAGCGTTCAGATGGAAAACAATTTCAAAAAACTAGAGTTGAGTTCTAGCATCTCATATTATTTTAAATAATTCGAGCTTCACATAGGATGGTTTTAAGATATACTAACAAGAAGACCTAATTTATTTAAGTTAAATATATATTAGACTTAAGGAAATTTTTATCAATTTGTAAAATATTCAAATGCCTACTAGGTATTCCAATATCGTTCAATCGAATATTTAGTTCATTTCTCCCCATTGCCGCAGATGTTGATGTTGTTTTGGCTGTTAGTGCCGGTATTATTGCTTTGTTTGTTGTACGTTTTGCGCAGTTTGTTTGCCCAAAAGGCAATTTCAGAGAAGTTGGTAGCGTTTTGGCAGCGTTTTTGTGCGCCCGACCTGTTTGTCTATTAATTATGCATTTTGCATGCGGCCCCCCGGCACACCCCAGCAGCCAGTCATAAAGGGCTGCTGTCTACATTTGGTGTCAACATTTCCGTTTGATTGGCCACACCCACTCGATAATGCTTCCGCCACAATCAGCGTCACGCAGTTGAAAATTTTAATTGTTTATTTGCATTTAATTTGCATTTTAATTTGGCCATATGTTACCAAAAATCAAGGCCGGCTTTTTCATTTCCCATTGGGGATGTTTCGGCACCCACGCATTCTACTCGTATGTGTTCTAATAATTCAGTTGACTTTCAGCTAATCCTATTTGGCCATCAGTCAAGTGGAATTGCTGTTTCATTGGGAATTTCTGATTTTAGATATAACTAAGCGAGGAACAACTACATACTTTAGTTGGCAGTGATTTATAGGAGCCCTCCGACATATATTTAAAAACAAATATGGAAATTTGATTGCTACAAATGCGGTATTGCATTCATTTGATTTCCATGCCCGGGCTTAACCTTAATCATTTGTGGTGATATCCAAATTAATCACTTAAGTTATGTGGGAAGTTCAATTCTGAGGGAAATGGGATGACAATCGACTCCTACCCCAAACAAGAGTCCTTGCAATCAATCAAACTGCCTCTAACTTACATGGATGGACTGCAGCTGGAGGGCTGCTTCGGCTAATTGAGACAAATCCCCCTTAGCGAACTTATGCATTCAGTAAATTGCTGAGAAACATTCTTAAACTCATTTCGAATAGCAAATGAGTCTAAACAATTCAACATTGCCCTTTGCTCCTGCCCTTGCCACATTCCCTTTCGCTTACCCCATATCGTGAGATGAGTCGAGGTACTTTGTGTTCTTGATCTTGTTGGGGTTAACTGAAATAAATGCTGATTGACTTTTATTGCTTTGTCATTGTTGTTGCTGCGCAGTTAATAGGGCCATAACATTAACGCCAGTCCCACGATTTACTGCACTTTTGCAATTGCCTTGAATTGTTTAAGAAAAGGGCTCGAAGAGGGGTTGCTGCACGGTCCACACAAAGTAGTAGAAGCCCAGCGAGAGAAATCAAACTGCAAATTGGTGGCACAAGTCTGGCTAAAGTGCCCCAAAACCGACAGCATATGTGTGCTCCTCGAACTCATAAAATACACAACAACAAATTGTTAATAGATGGCAAATATGTTTAAATCTGAAAATATATTCGGTGTATTTATTTAAGAATTTTCGGATGCTGGCCATAGAAGTGAAAAAATTCGTTTTGGAAAACAAAGCTATTTTGTTATTTTAAGCAAAATTTTTTTTTCACACTGCAAAAATCGACCCTTCCAATATTGTCTAACACGAAACAATAACACTAAAAGTATTGACTGGATTTTCCGAGCGGCTGCATTTCATACACGAAGCAGCCATTGTTTTTTTCCACCGACCACCCACATCCCAGCATCCACCACCCCGCCCCGATGGGGGTTGCAGTTTAAAGTTATTGGAAAGGAGCGTCTGCTCTTCAATCTGTGAATTGCTTTAATCTCTGAAGAGCGCGTGTGTTGCGGATTTATCTTCCCGGAGATGCTGATAAGCTGTGACAAACTGCACTTGGATGAGCGGCGCAGTCATCAAATCCGCACTTTTACAAACTCTTTTCGTGCGCATTTTTCAATTGCCGATCGCTTGCCACCGATAATATCGAATGTCAATGTCGTCGCAGGAGGGCAAGGGTCCTTAACTGATGATGTCGAAAAGCGATGTCTGATGTCTGGCATGTGAACGGGTCTCGGGGTTTCTGCACTTAATGCAAGCCTCGTGCTCGAGTTGAGGCAATTTTCGAGCGATTTGTAAGCGATTGCTTCGAATTTATCGCTCACAGACGGACGACAGGGGCTGGGATTCTGCTGAGCCCCAAAACAATTTCAGTAACTTTCATAATTCAAACTTTGGGCCACAGCAAAGGCAACGGAAGAGGCAAAAGCCAAAGCCAAGCGTACGTTCAATTTCCATTAACATCTACCGACGACCGGGCCAATAAAATAAAGAAAATACGCAGCGGCAGTGCCACTAGCTGGAGAGGAAGGAGTAGCAACCACACATAAGCAAATGCGGCAAGCAAGCAGGTGGGGCAAGCGGAAGGCGACCCAACCCCACAAGTTTGTACTGAATGTTGTTTGTTTTCTAAACTGCCGCCAAACCTGGCCTGGTCTGGGGTATCTGCACTTAAGTGTATTGAAAATTATTGCAAAAATATAATTGAATTGCCTCGGCACTCATACGGGAATCGAATCGACAGGAGTTTGTTGGCCCTTTAGAGTGGTTTGCGTTTTGCGTTCGTCGCTCTGCCTTTTGATTTATTTTTTGTGGCGATTTTTTTTTTGCGAAACCTCGGTGTTGGCTTAGATTTTCTACTCTTTTTTCTACAGCCTCCAGTGGCCTGCACTCAAATTTGGGCGGCGCGTACTAGTTTTCATTTTTTATCGGCTGTTTCTACTTTTTTAGCCAGAATATTGGCTACCCTTTTAGGCAAAGTGAAAATTCAAACACAAAATTCGAAAATTACCGAATGAAATATTTACGAATGAGTGGCGATGCCATTGGGCTATTACAGGTGGCTAATATTGCAACGATTTCACACAGAACGCCGCGAGTTTTATTGCCCCAGACTCGATTTTGGGGCAAATAATTTATGAGGGTCACAAAATAGAGCCGGGCGAAAAACAGGAAACTATAAGCTCCGTCGATACAAATAGAGTGGTAACCTTTGTTAAATTACGCGCCACGCCAAAGGGTTCAACGCTTTAATGGCTTTATGAGCGCCGAGGGGCAAACGACAAACGAGGCATTATTATTATGTTTACGGCAGCAGGAGCGGCGGTAGCGGCAGAAGCAGAAGGCGCTCTAGGATCAGTAGCTCCCTGGCTCACATGACTATTTTAGCCATTGTTGAATGAAGCTGAATGCTGCAGTCATTAGTGCCGCCTGCCTAATGAGCTTCCCACGACACTAGACAACTGCCCCGGGTGGGGCATAGGGCACAGGGTAGAAAGCGAAGTGCAGGGGGTTTGTGTCTGCTGCGCCTCTAGGCACTATAGTGCCAGGACGTTACTGCTCGACTCCCCTATCGATTTGCCCGGCAGTGCTTGCAACTGCACACCCTTGCTGTGCCCCTTTGGTTTCGTTATCGGGCAACTGCAATCGACGCTATTCCCCATTATAAACTGCGACTAATTTAGTTTTTGGTGGCGGCAGCAGCGGGGCGGCTTTATGAGGATGTCGTGTACATCGCACATTCATTAAACTTGGTCGAAACATGACCGCAGGAGGGGTGGCTAGTTGGGGAACTGGGCCCTGGCCATGGCCCTGGCAATGCCATCGCCAATGTCTCGTCTTTATTGTTGCTGCCGTCGTTTGTTTCAATATTTCAATATTTTGACATACGCGCCGAAAGTCAGGACCCGCCTTCCTGGCCTTGCCCCCTGCTCTTTCCTTTTTAAGGACCGCACCCTTGCGATCCGATACCAGCCCTTTCGCCCGATTCGACACAGAGAAAAATTCCTTCGAGTTATTCGATATGGACATGAATGGGTAGACTTTTATTGACATGTTTTCTACTAGTTACTATTAGTAACTACTTCTACTATTTTTTACTTTTTTTCCAGTGGATCCGAGCCCACTCATTACGGCTTCCCGGAGACGCCGCGGGATATGCCCGGCGACTGCTGGTGGTGCTGGCGACTGCTGACGCTCGCTGGTGGTTGCTGTTGTTGCCTTTTCTGGCCCCCGGTGGTGTGGCGGGCTATGGCTGCTGATATTGCTTTGGGTACGTACTATATAGTAGAGCTATTGCTGAATGCGGCAAAGTTGTTGTTCGGTCGACGACGATTCGTTGCCGAAATTAATTTTAAGTAGGTGGACAGCATTTCGCCGCCGCAATAATTCTTCATGTAACTGGCGCTTCTGTTATTTTGGTTTCCCTCTTTGCGTTTTTATTTTTGCCTGCGTCGAAAATTTATAGCGATTTCTTTTCCGGTCTTTTGGCAGCCCCTCTTCCCCGTCACTTTCCGTAATGAATTTTTATTGTGATGGCGCGTTTGGCTTCACTTCCTGGCTTCCTGGCTCGTTCCTCGAACTTCTGCCCCCAGCTCCTGTCACTGCCCTCCGACCATCGAAAGCCACTCGGTCCATCTCAAGTCGGTTGCGACTTATCCCCGGCTGTTGCATATTCATGATCTCTATCTTGGCCGCCTCTCGGCCGGCTGCTTTTCATTTTAATGGCCTTGCTCCGCGCACAAATAAACATCACTCATTTCTGGCCAACCCAGCCTTCTGGTCCGAAATTTATGCATGGCCTGAAGTATTCCATCTCGGGCGTTCGTCGTTTGGTTTTCGGGTTTCGGTTTCCCTTCCATATGTCACACTTTTCACTGGGCTCTCCCTTGCTTTTCAGTTGGTAGTAATTGTTAAATAGGCAAACGGAATCGGCTTGCTAGTACTTAAAGGAGATGCTGTCCTAAAAGCAATTCCTTGCTTTATGCCAGCACATATTTCTCCATTAGGCACATTAGAAGTGCTCGAACTGAGGTGATTTTACGGGTCGGTGGCGGGGGAGGGTGGTGCAAATAAATATTTATGCCAAGTACATGACAGAATTAGAGCTATAATCTCAAGCACGGAGAATAGTAACTGTTCCTGGGCGTACTCCTTTTGGTCTATACCAATACCGTCTCGGTTTAATTTCCCATCGCCCATTGAATTAAAATTAATGATGCCTGAATCCGGAAAGGTGTAAAATGCACACAAAATAAAAATTTATTGAACACGAAATTAAAAAATCGCCTAAAGTCAGGAGATGGAGAAAAATAAAAAGTAAAAACTGTTCCAATTTGTTGGAAATTAAATGGCAGACCCCCTTCTGGACTGGCATAGAATTCGAAATGATATTTTGTGTCGAAGAGCAGCGAGTCACGTGCCGCTCATTAAACGCATCACTTGAAATTTGAAAAATCAGCTGCCACCGGGAGGCGACTCCCGCTTGTCAACAACTGGGAACTCAATCGTCAGACGGCGCACGTTGCAAAGTCCCAAACTGGGCCGCCCGGCTTAATTACCGACGCGTCGCAAATCTGCGGCTTAATGCATATTTCAGGACTTCCAGGACAGGACTCGCTGGCAATGGCAATAGCAACCCTTCTTGGGCTTGGTGGAAAAACACGTTTAGACTTGAAGTGCGTTTGAGCGCAAATTAATTAGACCAATTAAAGCGGCTTAATTGAGTTGTTGCGTGCCAGGCACAAGGACACTGTCAGCAGTCAGGAGCCGGCTTTGCCTCAGCATCACCAGCCAGCTTGGAAGGTCCTTTTATACTGGTTCCCCCCTTTGCCAAGCCCTCGCACAGATTTGCAGCCATTTTGCTCTGCTTTCCAGAGAGTCTTTGTTTTATTGCCGCCCCTGCTGCTGCTTCTGCTGCTCCTGCCCCACATGGCTCTTTTGTTTTTGGTTGTTGCTTATCAGGGAGCGGCATTCGACAATCTGCTGGGGACATCCAGCTGCATTACTTAAGTCGTTTGTGGAACAAATCAGTTCAAAAGCTGCCTCCTTCTGGCAGGATACTCGACCTTGCTTGATTTGATTTTCCAGTAATTTCAAGTGGCAGCCTGGCTAATTGTATTCATTTGGCAGGACTTTGGGCTTCCAATTTTCCCATTTCGAACCCTCTCGAGGAGCAGAAATCGCAACTTCTGCAGCTTTTTACTGAAATAGGTCGAACTGGGGGTAGATCGGTTAATCACTCGAGATCTGAAGAGATATACGACTGTGCTGATGCAGGGGTGACATATCTCTTTCGCAACATTAGCCGCGGCGAGTTCCCCAAGTTTTCACTATCGATATATACATCAAAGGCGACAGCGGCAGGCGTTGCACTAGCCGCAATAACTTCAAAGGCGTCCTGATTGGAATCGGGAAGGGGACGGGTCGAGGAAGGCGGCAAGAGGCAGGAGCAGTGGGAAAATGGGAAGATGCTGCTAACAAAGTTCTCGAAAAGTCAAAGGAAGCCAAAGTGGCAAACGGGTTGAGACAGAAGGATAAGAAGTGGTTGGCTGGATGGAGTCGAGGGCCGTCAGAAATTCCCCAAAGTCGCATAACTCCAACAAGGCAGGGACAAAAAGAAAAAAATATATCTAAGGAGCAGCAGTGGCAGCCAGCGTCTTCGCAAAGAAGTAAATTCTAACCAAAAGGAAAGTAGGAAATGTGGCGCGAATCCTTTTTGCTCTTCGGCTCTTACTTTGCTTTTTGTGCGTCACCAGCGCCGCGGCTGTGGAAAAATGGTTAAAGGGAACTTTTCACATTATTTTTGAGCCATTTCGACCTCATTGAAGCGCAACACAAAGCAGCACAAAGTGCCACCAATGCCGCACACGAAAGCCAACATAAACTTTGGCCAGTGATGTCGAAAGATCTCGAAAACAGTCGCCTGCTAAACGAATTGTGTGGCACAGAACTCGGGTACTTGGCTTGCAACAAGCCAAATGAGAAGCTCTAATTTTGGGTAACGAACGGGGATGAGGAGGCGTGGCAGGCGCCAGTTTCCCCATTTGGGAAATGGAGGCAGCAGCCAGGGAGTTCGGCCAGAAGTCTCGCAAGGAAATCTATTTGTGATTTATACTTGGCTTTGGAAGGGGCAGGACTACTGCCCTCCTCTATGTTGCAAGACTTCCCATATCCAAAATTGTGGCTCTGAGCAGGAGAGGGCGAGGGAAAAAGGACCTCAAGACGGTGCTGCAGCCGCAGGACCACCGACCATGAAGTGCAGGTCAACCCCCAAGAATCCGGCCAGGCAAGCGGCCAGCCATCCACCAGCACCCCTTCGATGACGCCTAACGACTTGTGAAGCAATCGAGTTGAAAGCTGAGCTCACTTGGCAAATTCCATCGTCAATGGCACACCGGAGTTCGGAGTTTGGAGTTGGGTGATTCGGTTATTCGGCGACTCAGTGACTGGGGGAGAAGGGAGGGCGCCGAGTTTTGGGCTACAGTTGCGACATGATTGCGTTGCCGTTTCTGTTTATGCAACTCAATAAATCATGGCCCCTTCCGTCGGCTAAGTGGTCCGTGCTCTATAGCCCAAGCCCCAGCTAAGAACCCCCACCAATTCAAACGAAACAAAGCCAAGCCATAGAAATCGAAATAAACAACGAAAGGCCTTACATACAATACCAATACTGCAGAAAAAAAGGAAAACGGACAAGCGGAATGAAAACTGAAACTGATTTCACGCCGTGCGAATATCAATTTCAAATTTGCCAAGCCCACGGTTAACAACAATAACACAAGGGCGGGGATTCCGGGCTGGCTGGCAGACAGTACTTCAGGGCTAAGAGGTCCAAAGGGTTACCCGCCCCGAGCACGCGTCTAATGAAGTGCCGAGCGTGTACCGAGGACTGCAAGCTGGTCGAGTGCTCTTTAAACAACTCCAAACAACAGATCACACTCGGGAAAATATTTGCAAGCCCAAGAGATGCAATAGAATTTGCTTCATTGTAATTTCTCCAAGTGTACTTATCATACCCTCAGTGAAAAGAGAGAAGCCCCAGGAACAGCAGGAGGTTGCCTTGTGTTCCCATAATTTGTTTGACCTTTCAATGGGATTTGGCCAAGTGCCGCCGCCGACCGGATGCAGCGACCGCTTGCGTCTGTTATCTTTGGCGGGGCCCGTTGCGCGGTCACGTGGCACGCACCATATATCCGCACGCGGAACTGCCGGATCAAACTATCTCCGTCAGATGCTCAAGCGGATACCACGGACTTTTTGGCACAGCACTGCATTGTCTCGTTTTCGCCTCTTGGCGGCGTGGAGAAATAATCAGTTTCCCATAAATTCAAATCAGTTTGCGCCACAATATATGTACATTCATAGATTCTCTCCTCCAGTGTCTATTGTTGGCGAGATTTATGTGTCTGGGATGGAGAAGACTGAAATATGAAGCACATACATAATAATTTGGATTTTTTGGCCCTGCCTTTTTGCTTTGATTGCACTTTTGGCGCTGGCAGGGCAAGAAAGTTGCCAAGACAAAGGACCCAGAAGCTGATCCCAGCCACGCACTTTTTACTCGAAAATTCAATGAAGACATCGTCGTCGGCCGGGCCAGACACAAAGAGCAGTGCCAAGCAACACATTCACATGCAATCATAATCATGAGGCCTCCTTCTCATTGTTGAGCTCTGATTTATGCTCCACTGGCGGCTTTCCAAATTTAATTACAAAGCGTCGCTTTGAAGCGCCCAAAATAGGCATAAAATTGATAAACAATGAAAATTGAATTGTGCGCCGCACCGCACGCCGAGGAGATGGCTGAAAGGAAAAGCCACGCCAAACGAGGGTTGCGACCTGCGTTGATCGCGGTCGAGGCTTTCGAAAGTGAAAGTAACAAAGGGTTCGCTTCGGTGTCTCACACCCCCGCATCACACTCTCGCTCACAACCCCACACAACTTGTTAATAAAATAAACAAAGTTTATGCGCGCAACCCCCCAGCGAAAATCGCACGCACGTACACACACCCACAAAGTCCCCCCTTTAAAAACCACCCAAACATCCATATTTTCCGCTCCTTAGGACTTTTCAATCCACTTGCAAAAAAAGCTATTTAATGAATATATAAAATCTATAAATGCTTTATTGAAAGTATATGGCAGTGGCAGTATTTAAGGATATATATATAAACCTTCTCTTAGACCTTTGAGGTGTATATTTAAGAAAGATGAAGTCATATTTTCAACTTAATACGTATTAGTTTTTTCTCTGTGCACTTTCATATGGAAAAAACCTTTGTCGCCCTACAAATCACATAATCGTTGCCGTCGCGCGACTTTCAATAATCAAATTTAAAATATTCCGTCTTCACATTTTTCACTTTTTTGCGGGGGAGCTGAATCCACTGGCTGGGGTGGTGGCAGGATTGGGGGTAGATTCTACAGGACCACTTGCTGGTTGTTTGTTTTGCGACGCTTGCATCGAATTGCTGCCACTGGTTAGCTTTGTTGTGCGACTTTTATTGAGATTTATTGCAGTTCATCGGGAGGCGCCATGCAACCAGCGACCCCCGTGGTTCATATATTTTTTTCGCTCCTCTCAAATATCCTTGGATACCCTTTAGAAACATAAAGGGCCTCGACTATACCTTTTGGTTCTAGGATTTGGGACGTTGCCGGAAACTACTGAGCTTTGGCCTGATTAACAATTCTGTTAGTGGGTGCGATGGACCTGACTAGGGAGCCAGATTAGTTTTCCCACGGAAACGTCTTCGAGGGTATTCACGCTTCAACACTGTTTCGACCGATTTTTCCTAATTCTATATTCACTTTGTCTATG
This sequence comes from Drosophila ananassae, assembly GCF_017639315.1. Lineage (NCBI taxonomy): Eukaryota > Metazoa > Arthropoda > Insecta > Diptera > Drosophilidae > Drosophila > Drosophila ananassae. The sequence continues at coordinate 12,687,310 of NC_057927.1, read as the reverse complement.
TTTGCGTATAATCTCTGGTTTATTGAACATGTGCACAGCATGGCTGCCGCAGCGAGGTGAGAGATTTATGAACATTCCTCCGGTGCTGGCAGAGTGAGATGAGCTGCAGCTCACCTTTAAGCATACGAAATTAAATCATACCCTGAATTCGAAAGCGTAGGCTCTAATTAATTTCGTTTGGACTTTAACGCGTACGACACATTAAACGGGTTGGGTCTGGGACAGCCCAACAAGTAATATCGGATTCCAGTCGCGGCCAGATCTGACTTCCTAACAGCCCTGTCATTAGTTCGGCAATCATTTGGTCACCACGCACAGCTCATTTCATTACGCTGTTCATTAATTTGTCTCCCATTTCGGAACGTCTCGACTAATTTTTTGATAGCCTTTTTTTGATACCCTTTCAGTAAAGGTTTGATGGGGTATGCCAGGTTTGTTTAAAGTGTCAGAGATGCACATCCTTTGGGGATAAAATAAGGAACATGAACCAGAAATCATGTACGATTAGGAGATTTAAGAGTAGATCAATAAGTAAAAGTTATTGAAGAGAATTATTCAAACTGCACAATTTAACCAAGAAACAAAATTAAAACAAAGGCCAGTACCGGGTATCTCATAGTTGTATCTGTATCTTGTGCAATTAGTTTCAAATTCCAAATTGGTGCGTGTTTAAATAATAAAATGCGAGCGCAGAGAATGCAGGTTGGTCTCGCTACGATGGCACCATATTGCAGCAGTCGTCACCCCGCGGACAAACGAGGGGGTGTTTCCATTTACGGGGGTTGGCCGACCCACCGACCGAATGACTGGCTGGCGGAGTGGCGGCCTGGCAGCTCCTCAGACTCTGTCTCACATGCAACGGTAATTTGTTTTCATTTAGCTTAACGCTTGTATTTGGCATTTGGACATGCACACGGCGCCGGGCCAAGGGTTGCTCCAGTTCCAGTGCCAGGTTGCACAGCAAGGGAATCCCCCCGAAGGATTTCACATTCCGACTTGTTTGGTCGCTTTTTTTTCGGCCGCTTCATAAATGTCATATGAGCGGTACGTTTCAATTAATATTGTTTGTGGATCGTTTACACGAATGTGGGGGTGGTGAGGGCTTACTATATATTTTATTTTCGGCTTTCCCAGAACTCGCGTGCACTGGATGTGATGAATGTGGCGTAACATTTGGCGTAAGTGATAGACATTTGTACACAGCTCGACTTAAATTCGAAGTCCCTTTATTACTTTTTTTTGTTTTTTTTTGGAAATTAAAGAGTTCCTCGAACCCGTTTCCGGTATATTCCGCTGTGTTGTTATGAAATTTTAATCCCATTTATGAACGGACTCGTGTCTGCGAAGTTTGATTCCCAATTGTCTCGAGTTTATTTTCTCGCAATTATCATGCAAACGCTGGAGGACCCCAAGCCAGGTCCTGGAGCGGGCTCCAATGAATGGCAAATGTCGGGGAAAAGTTTGTGCGTCTGTCTTTCGCAGAAAACAATTCGGCAAGGCATAAGAAAACAGCCCCCAAAAAGGCTGAGCTGGATCTGGAGTTGTGGGCCAGGAGTTTGGCTATATTTTTATGTTTCTCAAGCGGAAGCCGGAAGTTGCTGCTATAAAATATGGAGAAGAATATGCAGGAAATGCAAAGTTTTGCATCCAAAATTTGGCTTGTATTTTCAAAGGGAGAATCCTGGTGCGCCAACAACAGTAACAATTGGAGCCAAACTTAAGACCAGATTCGTGGACGGGAGATTGAACGTGGATTCATTAAAAACATTTCAAGTTTAATGCAAAAAGTTCAATGTCACAAAAAAGCAACGCCAGGTCAAGTGTACACTTTTTTCTCGACTCGTACAACTCTTCCACAACTTCCGTTTGTAATGAAAGTTTCTGTTTTGGTGTTATTTCTTCACACATAAAAACGAAACAACTCAAATCCTTTGGCAGGACAAAACTTTTTCCGTCTACTCCCTTCGAGTGTTGTGCATAATTTTCGAATTCACTTTTATGTGTTCGGGCCAACATTTTTCTCGGCCAGAAATTGACTTCCTTCCCGGTCGTTGTGGGTTGGATTTACTCGTCAATTCGTTTATATTCTCCCAACATGAAATCGGCCGGGTTCCACCCTCGGCGGGCTAATCATAACGAGATCGGTTGGATGGCCGGATGGGTGGATGGGCGGATGGAAAACCTGCCGCATCATTGCAAAACATTTCTTGCTGCCATTTCGCATTTCCCTGCGACACCCTCGGAGTGTTTTCCTCGGATATCGCTACTTTCCCATTTTTTTTCCACCTTACTGCAATCGGAGGCTCACAAGGGGGCTGGACACGGCCAGAACTCCCCCCAGTTCTGCCCCTGCCACCGATGTGAGCTGAGTGCCGCACACATTTGGACTGTTCTCAGTCCCCGGTGCCGTATTACTCGTACCTTTTTTATGTTTATGTGGCAAAAAGTGCCGAATCCGATTCGTGTGGCAAAGCAGCCTCGAACCCTGGCTCGCTGTTATTCTCTTTTATTATTATTTTCGGGTTTTTTTTTTTAACTGCCGGGGCGGAAGTTTAAAATGTTCACATATCTGACAAATATCCATTATCACGCCACGTACTACCTACTCGAAGTTGTTGTGCCTCAATATTCGTAATTTATAGTTGATGATATTGCAGAAAATATACGCCTCCCTTAACATCCCGCCAGGGCATTCCGGTTGGTATTTTTTGCTGGAAGTCCCTTTTGCCAATTCAGCTTTTAATTCGTCAATGCTATTTAACAGCGACCCACGTGTCTGGCCTGCCCTCTTCCGTCACCTCGAACCGTTCCGTCCCCCGTCCGTCCAACCAGGATGACTGTCGATATCGCCGTCCGACCGGGGTGATTGGGGGCGGGCAGCGGAATGGCGTCAGAGACGGCGACGGCCAACGAAAGTGCACTGACCAAAAAACTCCTTCGCATTAGGGTGATTTATAAATTGCCACATATTTTAGCACACAATCAGTGGACAAGAGGCTGTTTGTTTTGTAAACAATATGTCGGGCGGGCATATTTCATTTCACACTTTTGAGTTTTCCATTCAAGACAAAAATTAGCATTCTTTGAATTATAGGTTTATTCTTGGAAATCCTTTTTTCCTGCCCCATTCATCTTGCCAACTTTATTTATGCTTCTCATTTATTGCCAAATGGCTCTGGCCTAAAATATGCAAATTTTAAATTTATTCTGTGCCGGCTTAATGCAAACTCTGGTGACTTCTCTAAGCACTTTGTGAATTTTCAAATAAAAACTAATTCCTTTGAGCCTTGTGGCTCAAATTTCGAGACAGATGATAGATTTTCTTTATATATATCTAGATAGATATATTTCTTTAGATATATCTTTCACTAATTATACTTGTATGCAAGCTCTAAGCCTTCCTCTTTTATTTTCTCTCCTCTAGTCCTTTAGGCCTTTTAAAGCCTTTTCTCTCAGTGTGACAATCGAAATATGGCGGATAGACATCTGGCCCGCATGTGGGGCGTGTACGTGCGGAACATTTGACGATTGGACGCCATGAGTTGCACATTCGCCGCTGAGAGGGATTCGCTTAAATCTGGCCAGCACCCGCAGAGCTTGAATTTAAGCCGATGAACGGGCGGAATGACGCACAATTAGCACGGTCCTCCCCATCGTGGAGGAGACGTACAAGTGGTAGACTAGGAAGCAGCTCGGCCAAGTGGCCATCAATCGGCGAGATGGTCAAATCGGACCGTCTCTGATTGAGTGGCCATCTCTCGTGGTTATTGGAAGCAACTGGGAGAAACTGGTACCAAGAGCATCGAGCACAATAGAAACTAAGCCGAGAAATAAGTTCCTGTCGAAGGATGAGCACTCGAGAGCTCGATGAAACCACAAAGCTAATTAGCTCTCAGCGGCACATTTCCGCATGTTTTAATTTTCCAATTTCCTTTGTGATTGCTCTGGCACCGACACAGACAGCTTAGCAAAAACTTAATGATTTCCCTGCCAATGTTCGATTTGTATTTATCTAAGCAAAGAGCATTGCTCGGAGGTGGGTCTGGGGAAGGGGCTGGATCAATTAAAGTTATCATGCCCAGAGATGCCAGGGACTGCAGCCGCATCCCACTCGTTCGTGCGGACTCGCCAACCCTGAACTTTTGCATTTCCCACATGGGCTGTGTGTCTACCGTTACGTATGCGTAATATTTATGTTTCATTCCAAAACGAACGCACGCATCTGTGAGCAAGAGGAGCAGTGGCAAGTGGCAAGTGGAAAAGGGGGGCGGCAGAACTCTCCGAGCCAAACAAACAAACAATTAGACAGAGCTCAACATTTTCATGTGTTCAGGGCTGGATCCCAACCGGAAATATTGCCAGCCGGAATTTTGCTTGCCTTTCGTATATTTATTACAAATGTTTATGCTAATCTTTGCCACCGCTCCAGCTCTATTTCTAGTCCTATTCCGATTCTGAATCCGACCCCAATACCGAATCCAAATCCGAATGCTATTCCCGGAAGATGGGAGCATCAATTAAATACTTTGCCACAAACAAATTGCCCAAATGGAACGAAAACAAATCGAAGACAGGTCGAAGATTGAGGCAACGTTAAATTCCAATTGAGAGGTTTCTAATTGGATTTCTGAATAAGCAAAGGGATTTGCTCTAAGAAAGCATTCAAATCGGAAGGAGTGGGTGTCGAGTGGGTGGGTGTATGCAAACTGGATACCCACCCCAGCCCCGACCAGTTGGACAGGGGGATGCCTGCACGTTGTGAGAACTCGACATCGTCTAATGTCCGAGACGTGAATTGCATAAAATCCTTGGGACTCAGACGTCAATGTCGACCTCGCGTCGCCATCGGAAATTGTTCCCGTCTCGTGGCGGAAATGCAGTCCCGAGGAAGGGGACGAAAAAAAAATTGTTTAATATTCGGGAAAAAGTTGGCACATCTTCGACGTCATAAAGTGACATGCTGATGGCCATTCGCTGATATTCCTTTATGACGCTGACCAAATCGCTGTCTGCATACCAAGTTGGCGCGATTCACTCACCGATCATACTTCCCTCCCTCCTTCGCTTGAAGAAGTTTAATTATTTTTAAGCAACATTTAATAATCTCTTACAGGGCGATTGTTCATCTTTATTCACTCGAACTTATCGGCCTGACATGTGTCAGCTGTCATGCAAACCGCAAAAAAGCTCCTTACGCTGCAGGAAGGGAAAATCAATGCAGGGGCAGAAGTGGAAAAAAACATTCAGGAAATCTCCGGCAGGAGATCAAAGTGCCATTGTGCAATACAAGGGCTTCTGTTCGGTTCGACAGAAACTTTGAGGACGCTCCCAAGGAAGCGGCAGTGGCAGGGGCAGTGGCAGCGGCAGGATAATGGAAAAGCGTAATCGCGTAAAATTTGCCTTGTTCCGCGGCGCCGGTGATAAATGATTGTCATAAATAAAAGCGCAAAGCGGTCAATGCCGAACCTTGGAGCCCACAATCGATGGATATTGATGCTTAAGAATTTTTATCGCACGATTTTGTACGGCTCGGCTTTTGGCCCATACCCAGGACCAAGGACCCAGGCCTCCTGGTTTCTCCATTTGAATTGGTCCAAGGGACAAAAAGGGGCCTCTCCGACTGCCCTGGCTAAAGTCATTAATCACAAATCGGCATCGGCACAGCGAAAAGCCAAAAAAGTGAATGCCATTTGTACGATTCCCCTGTGGCAGGGGTCTCGTCTGCATCCTGCTACTAGATGATTACAGTTTTAATTGTGCAAACTCTAGCCAAGAATCCTTATTGCCAAACTGCGACCTAAATGACGCATTCGCGATAAGGATACTGCAAAATGTGCCAAACTCTTAAATGTCTAACTTGAATATGCAACTCTTACCACTACACTTTGGTTTAAGAGGTATGGGCATACATATCTACTAATCCTAAAAGCCACTTTTTATTTTAATTTATATCTCAAATTTCAATTAAGTTAATTGGCCAAGTCCTGTTTATATATCAATAAAATATCTATAGCAACCATGCATTGAAAAAAGTAAATAAAAATGTCAAATGAAATTAAGATGAATTCCAATGACATTGAAAGTTAATCTCGTATTCAATCGAAATTCATTCGCAAAATTGAAAAAATCCTGTCATTGAAAATGTATAAAAAAATGTGCGATTTAAAATTGAAATGAGATTTAAGCGGATAACTAACTGACTAATATTTTGCAGCCAGAATATTTAAGCTAGCTTTAAATTTTGGTTCAAGCTCCCAGGATATCCCCGAGCCTACACAAAGCCACAGGGGCGCTCAGACACGTAGTCTCTGGTGGAAAGCAGGGAAAGTCGTCTTCTTAATCTTAATTGCGCCACATTAGCACAATAAACCAAACGAATGGCCAAACATTATCATAAATAATAAGGCAGCTTGGTATGGCTCAATGCGCGGCAGGACATCCGTCGGATGTCCTTCCACTTCCTCGTTCTCCTTTCAGGGGAGCACAAAGTTTGGTTTTGGTCAGTCGTTGATTTCGGGACCAGCACTAAAATATGAATAGTGTAATACTGCAATATTGTCCAAATGATCCGGACACGCCCAGCGGAAATGAGGTTCACACACACACATGTGCCACAAATGCCATAAATTGATGTTAATGCATTTTTGCATGTCCTTCGCCGTCTGGATATTGGAACTCCAGTCTTTGCCTTATTAAGTATTAATTCATAGTTCCGAATGCAATCAGTTTCCTTAATAATTTAGTAGAGGGGACTGGTAATCACAATAACATTCCACAATCGAGACGGTCCGTTGCCTTTAATTGATGCAGGACATTCCCTTTGCCTGCTGCTCCTTCCTGATGGAGGATTTTAGTGAAATTCTGTGCGAGTGATGGTCTTAACGACTGGGATCGGTGGGTGTGGCGCACATATGTGATTTTATTCCATCTACGATGTTTGATTGATGAATTCTGGAGAACTTTGCGGGTAGGCGAGTCTCTTTAATTGATCTGCGAATTAGACGAAGCGTAAAAAGCGGCGTGTAATTAATTGCAATCAAAGAAGCAAAACCTCAAACCAAATTGCAATTACCGCACTGAGAGCAAAGCAAATAAGCCGAATGGGCCGAAGCAGACGGGTCCTGCAAACACAAAACATCTAAAAATGACAATTCTAAGCATATAAATTATTGCCTTTTAACACCTTTCACCCCCAAGCCAGTTTTCTGGTGATGGTGGTGGTGGGTTTCGTCGTCCTACCTTCTTCGACCTCCTGCAGATATTCCTTTGGAAAGAAGTCAGGGTTGCTACATGAAAAACTATTAGCACTTTTAACGTTTAAGCGGATTAAGTGCAGCAGGAGCAGGCTCAGCCGAAGGACATTTAAGTGCGAGCAGCACCAGATTGTCGTCGTCCTTGTCGATGTTGCTGCCTTGCTGTTGGTGTTGCAGTTGGTGTTGCCGTTGGTGTTGCTGTTGCATGTCGCATGTGGTCGGGGCTTATGCCAGAAAGTGTCAAACAAAAACTTTCAACAGCCTCTGACCCCCTCCGCTCCGGGCTCTTTACCAAATTCAACTAATTTGCCAGCACACAAACAACAACAAACAGCAGCTGCAGGAGCACCATAAAAAAGGGAAAACCAAAAGTAACCACACTAAAGCAAATAAACAATGCATAAAAAAAAGAAACTGAAAATTGGGAAATGTGAAAATATGTGCGAGTGTCGGTGTAAGGCCGAGGGCGGAGTCTGCGGCGCCTGTTTACATTGCAAAAAGCATTGGAGTGCAGTGAAAACAACACACAAAACAACTAAGCACTGAAAAAAATAAATAGGCTTTAGGAAAAGGATTAACTCTTGACAGCAACATCAATTAAACTCACAGAATCGAACACCTTTTTGGTAATAATGAACCTATTTGGATACATTAATTTTATACCTTTAAAATATATATATTTTTACTTTTCAAAGTGTAAAAACAACTTTCTGAGCCTGCTACAGATTGGCCATTGGTGGCATCATGCCTGCACGCATATACTGGCCGGACCTCGTCGAGGCATGCTTAATGCTATCAACACCATTACCGGTCGAGTGAGCGGCCCTCGAGCAGCAGAAGGATCCGGAAAAAAGCCGCCCCCACCCACCGCAGAAACACCAAACACCACAGACCACCACCGTCTGCCTTCTGCCGTATACCGTCCCACCATCGGCCGTCCACCACCCGAAGCCCTGGTGGTCCTCTGTTGTCAATTCAATTCAATTGTTTTGCCTTTTTGCGCAAATGTCCTGCAATCACGGCGCGGCCTGTTTGTCAGCCGCTTGTTTATTTGTTTGTTTGTTTGTACGTTGGTCTGCCACTGAAAGCACCTCGCACCACCACAGCCCCTTACGCCCAGCCCCGATTCATTGAAATAACCCCGCCTCCAAACGCACTCCCGAAATCTCAACTGTTGCCTGTTTGTAACGCACCCGCATGGTGACTTTCCGGCGATGGCGAAGTAAATCGAATCTGAATCGTAATCCGCTTCGACTGTCGGAGCAGCTGAGTGCACCGTCCTGCCACCCTGACACCCCTCTACCCAGCCTCTTTTGATGATTCAACCAATTCTACGCTCAGGTGACCAATCTTAATGTTCAATATTGAATTTCAGACAAAAGCCAAAGCGAATCAATCGCCTGCAACTAATTGTGGAATGTTGTAATAACTGCACGGAAGCCATAAGATGTGGAAATTGCAATGGCTACATAATTAATTTGAGTTTGCGCCCAATAATTCAAACATAAATAGATAAATGTGATTCCATTAAATGAATTAAGGCGCAGCTGAAGATTTTAAATAAATAAGTCTTATCTTTAGAAGTATTTTTATATTCCAGCATAATTAATATATACATTTTATTTTATAAAGATAATTAATGGAAATCCAATATTAAAAATAAATCTTATTAGCCAGAGCTTAATGTTATGCCATTTAAGAATCTTAGATAATGAATTTATGTATGTTTGTGTATGGAAGTAGAACAAGTAAAGCCAATGGATATAATCCTTATATTTAAGCACAGTATTTAATAAACTCGTTTTAAATGGAATAAAAAATGTGTATCCTGATAGGCAATCACTTGGAGTTCGCCCCAAATCGCCCCAAGGAAGTCGGCTTTATTTGAAGAGAGGGTACTGCTTGTGTTCCAATATATATAAAGTACAGGTACATATATAAACCTGCTCTGACCCCCAGCTTACTTATTTTTCACTAGACACAAGCCAGATTGCGTAATCGTTTTTCATCTTCTCCCCCACCTGGACAATGCATCCCTCCCTCTGCTCACCTGTCCTCCCATTCCATTGGCCCACGGAATGCTGTGCTTGATGTTCGCGTTTTCGAAAAACAAATTTATTTTCGAGCGCGCCCAATAAATTGAAACTGACTGACCCACCGGCTGAAAACCGCCTGTTGACCGTTGACTCCGTCGCTGTAGCTTCTATTTTCCATTTCCGCCTGACAACCTCCTCCCACCCGTGAACTTTTCTGGACAGGGGGATTATGTCTTTATGTGCATATTTTGAAATTTTATAACCTTTGCGCGTTCCGCGCTCGCTGACAGTTGGCGGGGGGGTTGGACGTTGGCGCGGACAGATTCCTGTTTTTCACTTTTCAGCCAGAATCTGCCATTACTTCTAATGAAGTCAAAAGCCTCGTTGCTAGCCCGCTGAAACAACAGCGGAACGGAACAGCTAAACGGAAACAGAGGCAAAAACCGAGACAAAAGACCAAACTGGGGGCGGGGTGGGATGGAAAAATATTCAAATTAATTTCAGGACGCTGACTCCCGACTCCCTGCTCCAGTCGGCTGTTGTATGTTCTTCTTTTGACCAGGTTGTTGTCGCCATATTTTGCGTGTCGTGCCGGCCACCGTCCTTTTTAATCCTGACTTATGGAATGGATTCCATATTCGGTTTCGTCATCAGCGTAATATGCAGTCCGGCGGCGTCTTTCTGTTAAAAGCTGACTCGGTTTTTACGTTTGTTGGGATGAGCTGCGGACCAGTGTCCTGGTGCTGTTGTCCTGGTGTTTAGTTTTAATTACACGCGAGCCTGCCCTCGCCGGTCACGCCTCGATGGCTTGATTTTCTAGTGTAATATGTGAAAAGTGACATCGGTCCACCAGGGGACTCTGCCACACGTAACTTTCACTCACTGAAATTAGCCGGACAGTCAGGAATTTGTCTTTCAGCTCGAAATGTTGCTAGGCTTCTTCGAATGTTGCCAACATATTTCCAACAGTGCAACATTTTGAATCGCCGAGTCGCAACCCCTCTTATTTTCGGAGTAAACTTCGGAGTGCCGTTCATGGCGAAAATATGACAGGGGTAGTTTTGTTTTTGCTTTCTTGGAACATTTTTCGAGAGCTTGTTATTACCTGATTTTTTTTAATAGCCCTCTAAGCGACAGGTGAAATCAAATGTTAAATGTGAGCTTTGATCAAAGGATCATTGAGTAGAGTAAAGGAACATTAATTGAAAGGGACTGGAATTTTTTACAAAAAAACATAAATAATTCGATAGCTTTCAATAATGTTACTTAAATTGCATCCAGCTTAAACATCAATATATAAATAATAAATATCAATTTAAGATTAGCAAAAACCAGACTCCGGCTCAAGCTTTTCCCCGATTTTGTAGCATACTTTTATGGTTACGGCTTGTTGCAGATAAGCAGTGGAATCAATATTTCTGTAACTTATCTTAAAAATGCCAAATATGGCTGTAAATTGTTTTTAGATATAAATTTATTTTAAAAATTATTCAATGAAAACTAACAGTTTGATTCGGATTTTAACTGTTATTTATTTAGTCCATTTATTAGTAGGAACTTCAGCTGCGACAAGTAGCTTAATCTATTATAAAAGTAGGATCCATTTTTATAGGTTTTCAACAATTAATACTACTATTCAAACACTTAACATTTAGTCTGAAATTCCAATGGCTGACAAGATAAATATTTGCAAACGGAACTTTGTGTTTTTATAAAAACAAAAATATGAATATTAGTCCATAATTCCTAATTCGCCGTGGCACACTTGGCTCGCGGCGAAAAGGTCCTGCCAGGACAACCATGCTCTCTCTGTTTGGCCTTCTCTCTCGTCAGAGAACTTCTTGCTCTTCGTAGCTCGTGTGGCCTCGTCGTGGCTGAGCCGAGGGTGGCCGAGACCGCCCGAGCCACAACACGAAGGCACGAGTGCGTGGGCGCTGACAATCGACTATCGGCGGTGGGCTTCAGTTTCAGTTGAAAGTGAACCCTTCGACGCAGTTGACACGAATCGCGCGCGACTCTCGTCCACTCAGCAGGAAGTTCAATCCGGAGACACTCAGCAGGAATTGGCCAATATTCAACGCTAGCAGGACATCCATCGGACACAATACGGATTTTTGCTGCATCACTGCAGTGAGCCTAAAGTGCGTGATTAAAAGTGCTAGTGCAGAGTGGAATATACAAATTAAATCCTAAAAAAGCTAACTGAAAAAAGGAAATAAAAAGTACATAATAATCACCATCAAGTGGCCAAAGTTACGGATAAACAGAGACACCAAACGATCGTTCATTCAGGCCCAGGTAATAATTTGCACCATATTAGTGAATGCTTTGGGGAGCTGGCTGTGTTGTTGTGTTCCTTCCGCCAAAATATTCAAATTGGCAGGCTTCCTTAGAATATAAGCGTGTACGTGCTGCAAGGAAAAGACGCTGCCAGTGTTTACATTTTGGATTTTATGCGATAATACTCAACGCCATCAACAGCAGACGCTCTTCTGGTGTTTCTGCTGCTGGTGGCTCTTACGTTCTGTTTGGCCGTCGCGGGCGGTTCGGTGGTTTGGGTGGCTGGGTGGCTAAATGGTTGACTGTGTGGTGTTGCTTGCCAGCTGCCAAATAAATACAGTAAAAGCAACAATAACAAGGCGGGCAATAAAAGCCACCGCCAAGGGCTCAAACCGCAGAAGGCAGTCTTAGCCAAGAAGGGAAAGTAAAGTAAGCAAAGTAACAAAACCAATTTTCATTGTTTTGCGGTGGCTTTCCAGCTCGCACTTTTTGCGGGTGTGAAGAGGAGGTGGTGGCGCCTCAGCCCACGGAGCCAAAATGTAAGAAACCAAAGAGTATAACAAAATTTCCATCAACATATAAACACCAAACACACACCCACCGACACACACTCTCCCATAGACTGGCAAAAAAACAAGAAAGAAATGTGCAAATGCCAACATGAAATGAAGTAGAACTTGGCATGTGGCGTCTTTAGGTGTGTGCGTGTTGGTGTACACGAGTGTGTGTGAGCGGGAATGTTTTGTGAAAATGAGAAATGAAATATACACATGCAATGGCATTGTGAAGGAGCAGCATAAAAAAAATCCGCTAAATTTAAATACTCCCAAGTATTCGGCAGAAACATTTCACAACACTCGCCCTCATTTGGGGAAAAGTTTCCCGGCATTTAGAAGAGGTAAGCCCAAGGAAGCTGTGTAAATTAGGATTCAGGCGCACATAATCCTTGGTTAGGATAATAGGATCCCGCCAGTATCACCCAGGCCCAGGGTTGAGCCAACCAATCCACATCGGTGGGGGAGCTGGAATTCTTTCTTGGCCCAATACGAGGCATAAATAAGTCGTTTGCAGCTGTTCGTCGGCATTTATTTGGCTGCCTGTTTAGGCCAGCACAATTGTTTTTGGCGTATTCTGAATACGACGTGTAGACCAATTTGGTATGCTTAAATTTGAGAGGGGGACGGGACCGAAGGGGCGAAGGACTCTAACCACACATGGTTAGACAGCCGAGGAGGGGCGAAGACACGCGCTAGCTGCCATTTAATGCAATTGATTTGTGTTACCTAATTCGGTTAGAAGCTTCTACAGTTTCAATGTGGAGTAGCAGCAGTGCACTTGGCGAAAATACTCCTCAATCAATATATCAAGTGGATTTCTATTGCTGAGGTCACTGACTATAACTACTTAAAATAAGAGATTTGATTAATTATTTTTGCCATCTTAGAGAAATCAAAGAAGGCCAACACATACGATGTGAATACTTGAGACCAGAAGCCTCTTGAAAACAGTTTAGGTTTCACTGATGGTTTCTATACACATTAAGATAACAAAGATTACTTTTGCTGGGACTTTATTCAACACAATTTAAGGATTTTTCCTTAAGGGCAAAACATTCACAATTTTTTCCCGTGCAACTGCCAAAACACTTTGGCAAGACAAGACAGCCTATCAAGCAATTTGGCCCGAAATTGCCAGTTTTAATTCCATTATCGTGGTGGGGCAAGGCCACTTCACTTTTCCCGCCGTCACACACACCCCACCCCACACCCCCACCCCACACAATCAATCCCCCTCGTTTTCCGCTCCCTTTTCGGGGGATTTCTGGTGGCCTCGCACACACGCACACGCCCCAAAAGTTGATTGATATTCAATTGGTAGGCTTTTCCAGCGATTCTGCCACTTCCACTTGTTCCTGTTGTTGCCTCTTTTGTTGGCCGCTTGCGGTTTGGATTTGCTGCTACACGATACGCTTTAATCTGCTCAGCAGCCCAAGCGAGGATGGCATGGGTGAACATATTGCGGGATTGGCTTTGGCCGGTTGGTCACGCCACAAGTTGTTGGCCCAGCTCCGGGTCAGTCTTCGGCTCCGTCTCTAACTACTTTTCCTTTGGTTTTCTTTACTTCGGCCTTAAGCGCTTTAAGTAATTTATAAACGCCTTTCGACCAGCCGAAACAAAAGCAATAACAACTTTATTGGATTTGCTTTTCTGCCATGCACTTTGGCTCTCGTCTTACCAGCGTCTTTCCTATTGTCTGCCTTTGGCAGAAGTTGCGTTTTCTTTGAGTTTTTCTCTTGGTTTTTCTTGTGTTGTGTGTTAATTGAATGCGATTAGGCCAGAGTGCTTTTAGAGAGCGTGGCAGAAGGGATGGTCGGAGGGCCGTTCGGTGGCTCGGTCGACAATTGCAGAAGATAAAATGTATCTAAGCTTGCTAACGAGCTATTCCACCGCCCGTTGTCAAGGTGAAGACGCACCAGCCGTCCCACTTAGTCTTCTCCAGAGTCCCCCCAAAGAAAAGCGGTCCCCAGCGGGAAAGCGACAATCGCCGGGATGGTGTTCATTGGAAATTCTATGCGGCCGCGATATCATTTACGGCATCGCCCATTAAAAGCCAGGAAGCAGCCACGCCCCCTGGCTACCGACCGTCATCTAAAGATTCCGTGACCGCATTTTTAACATTTTAATTATTGCACGATGTAACGCGATATCAGAGTGTACTCATATTCCACGAGGCTGGGGGCGACGGGAAAGATAAAACAGGAAAATCAATAGCTTTGGCAATGGCCATGACGATGGCGTACACAAAAACGACAAAGATTTGGGGGGACTGGGGGGAGGGCCAGCCGGAGAGACAGTACCTTTAAGGGCTCTTTTTCAAAAAATATTCGAATTCCTGATGGCATCTCAGCCATCCTACCTCAATTCAGGGAGCATTGAGTTGCCTTGCGGTCGGGGCACTTTGCTCAGTTTTTCCTGCCAATTTGCTCAATTTGTATTTCAAATCATGCCGGCAATTTAAATGCCTTGAGAACGTCTCGAAGGCGTACGGACACACCCACGTCCCTGCTTCCCAACGAAACTATGCAGCGCTTTTTTCCTATTTTTTTATTTTGGGAGGCTTTCAAAGTGATATATATTACAAAAACGTGGTTTAAGTTCGGCACAAAGTGGCAGGAATTTCATGAATTTCATTTGAATTCGTAATTGGTTTTCCTTTTCTCGGCATCATCGGCATCGGAGCTGTGAAGATGCCGCTGCCGAGTCATCGCTATTTCCAGCTAGCTTCGGCTGCCATTTTATTTATTTAAATTTCCGCCACTGCCTGTTTTTTACGAGTATTTGCCGGCACAGCCAACTCCACAGTCAAGTCCTAAGCGCATTTTTGGTCCAATACTCTTGGCCAATTTAACTAACTCCAAGTTCATAGTTCGTTCGTTGGTCCTTGGCCCTCAGTCCTCGGCTCGGTCGTTGGCATACATCTTGGGCGGCCTCAGCTCGTGAATAGTAAACTCCGATTGCTTCCAAAGCGAGGAGATACTACACAAGATACGATATTCGCCTCCAAGTCGAGTCTTTTCCTCACGTTTTCCGCCAGCGCTGCATTATGTTGTTTCATTTTCGAAGGCGGCGCACGCCCCATCGTTGTAGTTGTTGCAAAGTTTTTAATTAAATTTTATGTTGACTTTTGTATGTCTGTCCCACCCAGTTACATTTCATGCACAGAGAAAATAATTTTATTTATTTGATATGTAAATAATAAAATTTATTTTTAATAACTGTTGGGCAGCCTTTTTCTTTTTAAATAAGTTTAATGTTTTGTTTTTTGTTTCAAAAATATACTCTTTCATATCAGATTTATTGGTATTTTTGGCTCAGTGTGGATCTTCTTTCCATAATATATGCCGCCTCTTGCTCCAGTTTACACACATTCTGCGCCCTGGATGCGCCTCCTTTAGAATTTCATCCACTCCTTCCTTCGTCGAGGGGAAGACCCTCCTCGGTCGGAGCCTTTTCTGAGGCTGAGCCTCGACTGTCATTATTGCAATCTTTGTAAATGTTCAACGACTTTACACAAAATATTTAGTAGCCTGGCTGAAATTTGTGTACCAAAATATTTGCGTACAAATTTGTTTATTGAAAGCAGACGAGCATTATCTGAAGATTCGAGAGGACCTAGTCGATGACTACAGCAGATGCTTGAAATGTTTGTCCAAGATCCGAAAATTGGCTGCTTTTGGGGCGGATTAAGTTTTGGTAGCTCTGTCTCTGGCTCAGCTTCTGCCTCAAACTTTGCCTCAATTTGGGATCCATTAAAAAGTTCCTCGGCTGAGAGGCAGCTCTCTGATTGCCTGAATACTCACCGATAACTTTCATTAATTTGCCTTCAGAGCTTGGCCCACTTGGCTCCATCCTAGAGCGCTCTGGAAAGCGTATCCCCGGAATGCATGGCACACATTAAAACTCTAATTATCTGCATTAGTAATGGCTTACGAGCGTTGGGCAAAAAATAGGAACATGATCTTGATAGAGCGCAACGCTAATGGAACCAGGAGCGTACTCGGCAAGTTAATGTGAGTTTTGGGCGAATTTTCAGAGGCGCTCAAAATAAAAGAAATCTTTTCTTCTTTAAATTCTGTACTGAGTTGAAGCTGAGTTGAACCCTCGAGCCACCGTTCTGCGCCATTTTCACGCCCAATTTCAAGTAATTTTTCATTGCTGTAGCCAAGGTTTTTACTAATTACTTGGGGCCGGGTCTCTCCCTCGAAAAAACTTTGCTTGTAATTTAACAAATCATTGCAAGGGTTACACATTTCACTCACTTTGACGCCGGCAGCTGATGGAGGGAAGGACCGCGTCATCCCTTGCCAAGGAAGTATCCTTTCTTGCTCCTCGAAAGGGTCCTTTCTTCTTTGGAATTTTCTCCCGGCTTTTCGGTCTTTTCAGTCTTTTCCCGCTGTTTGCATTACTAAATGTGCAAATAAATGTATTCAAAATGTGTGCCATTGCCTTCCTTATTTACTTCTGCGCCTTTTCCATTCTGTTGCATACTTTTCTGCGTTCTGAATTTACTTTCTGGTCTTTGTTGGCTGCCGTTTCTTTATGTTTAAGGCTTTGTTGTGACATGAAAATAGTTTTATTTGCATTTGGATTATTTTTTATTTCTTCGATGATCTGCGAACTTTAACATTAGCACTTTGAGGGTTGCCAGGTGGAGGCCCTCTTTTCTTGAAAAAGGTCCTCCTCGGCCTTTGTTGGACTTCATTTCCCCTTTTCTTTGGCAAATAAAAATAATGTTATCTCATTGAAAAAAGGTTGCCCATTGTATTTGAAAAAGATCAAGCGTTGATACCGATTTCTACTTTGTGGCAAAACATCGTTTTCAAGGGACAAAACACGCCATGCAGACACAAAGGGAAGCCCAAATTAATCAAAATATTAAAAATAGCCAGTAGGCCAGTTGCAAATTTTATGAATTGCGGCCACAAAGACATTTCCCAGGGAAACGGGACGATTGCATTGGCTCTTTAAGAGCCGACCTGCCCGAGTCCCCGAAATTCTGGGTCCCTATTTGGGAAAGCTAAGCAGCTGCAAAAAGAAGAAAAGGTCTGCCGGAAAACCTCAATCACGCAGAAACAATTTCTCTGGCCGGAGACCAAAATAGAGAAAGGAGAAAAAGGAGCAGGAACCCGAAGGAACGAAATGAAAACAAAGGCTGCGAAAAGCATTTTACCAAACAATGGCAGGCCACCAGCGGTTGGGCTATTTTTTCTTTTCAAGAATTGGCGGGACGAGGACTCTTGGCCGGGCCTACTCATCTGAAGCGGCAGCAATGGCTTTTGACGCGCATTTTGAGTTGGGAAACTGGTGGCTGGGTGCTGTAACACTCTGGTCCAGCTACGGTGATTTTTTTATCAGCCTGAAAAGTGCTAACTGGTCTGGCTTTCAGTCTGGTGTGAAATTGATTTAATGAGTTTTCCAAGGGAGAAGGAAAATGTTCTGTTATGGTTATATTAAAGCTGCAAAGCTTTGCAAAGGCTCTGAGGCGTTGGTGCGCAATGAATCCCAAGACTGAATAAATGAAGTGCCCCGGGCCGAGTATGACTTTGACATGCTCTTCGGCTTAAACATTTCAGATATAATTTCTCATTTTCTCAGCTTGAGAGCACTGAGGGAAATAAGTTATAAACTTTAATGCCAAACTGCATACAAGTATTTTATAGTCTTGAGAAGTGGCAAGATGTTTCCTTCAGTGTCTGGCAAACAAAACATTTTGTATGGGCTGATGGCAAGGCTAATGGGCCGATTGTAAGCGGGCTAAACGGGTTGTGGGCTAGCTAATTGATAGCGCATAATTGAAAAGCCATTACCAGGAAATAAAACGAACCAAGAAACATGAAACGGGGAGCGAGGAGCAAGAGCCGTCACTTTGTTTGCGCACCTGACATACCTAGTTAGCTGCCATTTGCATACCAAGAGGTAATTACTGCAGCCTCCGGTGACATTGCTTTTGCTGCTGATGGCGGCTGCCGGTAAACAGTTAACCTGTTTCTGTCGTCGGATGCCTGCACGTGAAGTGTCCTCCAACCCGGACCCTCGACTAGCTCCTATGTGTTTTGTGTTGCGAAATAATTGATATTATAATTTAGCTGCGCGGCGACTTTTATGTCTGTAGCGCTCCAGTTAGCTACGTGTGCCGTCGGAATAAAATACTCCAAAGAGACGAGGATCCAACGAATCCCAGGACATGCCGCCCACTCCCTGCCTGGTGGAATATGTGGCAGTGAGACATGTGCGAGCAGAATTGAAATTAATTTCAACTACTTAAATGGCAGGAGAGTCTGCGAGTCTTGCTACTCTTTTATTTATTGCCTTTGTGTGTGCCAACTGCAGACATTACACAAAGAAAAGGATACAACTAACTTAATTTAGAAACTGCATATAATATTAAAAACTTTGTTTAACTGAAAGAAATTATGATTTTTATATAATGCTTTCAGGAAGTAGTCTTCATTTTCAAGAGTTTAAAAATCCTAATAAGATAAAATAAAATAATCAAACTACATAAGATTTTTTTTTAATGTAAGTCCTGCTTTCTTTTTGAGCTCTCTCCTTTGTGGCACTTTCGTCACGATGTGTCATGAAGTCCTTTCGAGGTTGTTCATATGCAAAATTAGCGCTTCACGATTCTTTAATTAAAATTCTGTCAACGGCGCTGACTTTATAAGCATTCATTAGTTTATTGAGTCCCTGTCATGTGTGGTTAGTGAGTCGTGGAGACGCTGATGAAGCCATCGGTGCGGTGTCATGACATTCGTCCGTACGTACAACGCTGCGTATACGTTATTCCCGTTGACAAACGGTTCATGCCATTAGCAGGACTTAATTGCCAAGGGGAAGCACTTGCCGGAAAAAGTCAATACGTGCAATTTATTTTATCGACTCGATATAAGGAAAGGAGGGAAGAGTTCCTTCAGCAGGTTGTCGTACATTAGGCCTGGTGCTGTCCAACTTTTACCAAACAAAATCAAAAGCAATCTAAACACTAAACACATTTTGGGTGAAATAATTTGTAAGCACTCAGACATCATTAAAGCCAGCTATCGACATATATAAAGCTTTATAGAACGGCCCAAATATCAGCCAAACTTTTCCAATAGTCCACCGCAAACAGGGCAGGACACGCAAAAGAACTGGCGACACTGCGGAATGCGGCAGAAGGAAAAAACTTTTAATTGAATATTAAGACACTTTGGCGTTTAATGTGGTAATTAGAGTTAATAACGCCAAAGCGAAGCAACGGCTTGGAAGAGGCAAAAAAATGTATCACTAAGTCGTTCCATTAAAGGACCTCCAAAGGGGCCAGGGGACTTTCAAAAGGAAAACTTTCTGCCCTTCGGCTGAAAGTCTGGCGGAAAGGCATTCACCAAGCACCTAAGCAGAAAAGCAAGCAACAGCTTTTGTGTCCGCACACACAACCACCCACCCGCACACGAAGCCACTCCGGCACGCATATTCATAAAGCAAGTGAAAACTAACCGGAAAAGCCGAGAAACCCTAGAAAGAAAGCTGGCAAAGCGTTTACTACTGACCAAGAAAAAGGACGCCCAGGAAGAAGGCCTTCCCTCACGCAGGAAGCCAAGTTTAAATAGTTTGCCGAGACTGCACAGGACGAAGAAACTATGGTGGCTTTTCTTTATTATTTTACAATGAGAAGAAAATATAACAATAAAGGGAATAACTTATACAACAACCTATTTTAAAAATTATTTATTATTTTATTATAATTTAAAGTATGTTATTAATGTTCTGGAACTTTCTTCCAGTGCTAAGCTTGTTTCACATAGGGGAATCAGAACTATACGACTGCCCGCAGGCCAGACGTCGGCCGTCGTTGAAATTTCAAGACAGCGATTTTTAATTGCCTGGGCGGTGCCGTTGGGCTCTTTTCCCCCCACCCCTTTTCGTCAGCATCTCAGCATCTTTCGTCAGCCCCTTAGCGAGCTCGCAACCCGCGAAGGTCGTTGTCATTTATGGGGCCGACAAAACCATTCGGAACACTGCCTGTCAGCGTATCTCGACCATTCTGCTGCTGTCCCCTCGGGCACAGCAAACAATTAAAGAGCACAAACAGTAAATTAGATGTTTACTCGCTCAGCGCGCAACGGATACCAGGATCCCAGCTGCTGTGGAAATGCTTGAAACGGAAAACGTGTCACTAAGCCAATATGGCTAAGCTCAGCCTAAGCCATCCCCGAACGAGCGTATTTCCTTTGGCAATTCTTTTCGTTTTGCTCAACCACTTGCACTTCCATTTACATAAACAATTTGTCAAACTGTCAGTATTTTGTGCGCCTTTTTGTCTTGGCCCGTCGCCGAAGACAGCTGCCAAGGTGGCACTGACACTGGCACTGCCACTGCCGCCGATTCTTGGCCAGTTTCTTTTTTGTTCAGTTCGGTACGGACTCCGGTATCCGGACGCTAGACGCCGGACCGGGGCAACTCGGTCAATTTGCGTTGTCAACAGTGATGGGGAGCGCGGTCAGTAACCCAACGCCTCTCGCAGGAAATTGCAAACGAAATGAACTTGTTCGCACACACCGCGCAAATTAATGAGCGTGACAACGGGGCATCGGCCAGGGGGCATGGGCGGAGTTCACGGGGTGCAGGCTGTCCATCAGCCATCTAGTCACCGGGAAAGCCAGATGGCCACCAGTCGGGCGGCCAGGCCAGGGAGCACGGGAATCGTCTTCGTCAACATGCGTTGACATTCTAATGACACTTACTTGACATGCTGTTTGTTAATGGTAATCAATAAATTATCTGCCGTGCCTTAACTTCAGCTGTCTGTTTGTCTGTCTGTATATTTGTTGTGTTTGCTGAGGGTGTGCGGGTTTTGGCCGTTGTTAAAGGCCATGTTTTTGTGTGCTCGGCTATAATTGATTTGGCCGGAGCTGGCTTGGAGTGGATAAGTCAGTGATTTATTGAGTCTCGTCTCGGGGCTCTGGTCTTTATTTAGCCAAAAGGTATTTCAATTTGTTTATTAATCACAGCTGGGCTTGGCCCGGGCTTTTCCTGTTGACAGAATCGTTGCATGTCATCAAGGCAGGGCAAATATCCATAGGCTTTCGCAAAACAAAAATCTCTGCCAGTCTCGAGTGTGGTTGGGTCGGAATAGTTGAGCAGGCAGCCCAAAAGTCATTTGGGCGTTAAACAAAGAACACCTGCTGCCGCCGCTTGTGGCAAGTGCCACTCGCTCAGAAGCGTTTATCAGCGCGTGCCGGTCATATGCTGTCATGCGAATTTCGTTCCGTTTTCTTCCTGGGCCACGGACGGAATCCGTCCTATCACAAAAACGAAACATTCGGGAATCTCCTCCTAATACAGGCAATCAATATTCCCAATAACGTATTATTATTGCCATTTTTGCCAGCGGCGCTGTCTTCGCTGTTGCTACAGTTGGCATTGGCTTCGGTATCTGGTTACAGTTTTCAGGTTCCTGGCTCGGCTTGGCTTTGGCTTGGCTTTGCCCTGCCTTCATCCTGACCAGCTGCCGCCAGGAAAACTGACACATAGACGGGTCCGGACTCCGCAGCCGGATAGGACCCAGGGAAATATAACTAATATGCTTTGGAATCCTTTCGCTGCGATGTTTTCCCATTTGTTGTGTGTGCAGTTTTGTCTGTTTTTCGCATGTTGCGTATTATTTTTTATGTCATACGAGGATTTTCATTCAATCTCGTTGTCTTTTACATTACTGCTTCTGTTTCAGTTTCTGCTGCTTTGCTATTTCTGCCGCTGTCGCTTTATGGCATAGTCAACAATTTTATTTGTTACACATACGACCCGTTGCCGGGAGCAGCCTCCCCACACGCCCGTTCTCAGCCGTTGCCATGTTTGGTTACGGCCTCTTCTGTTCTGTTTGTTTTGTCTACTCCCCTTTTTTGGTGGCTTGTTTTATTTATTTTTTTGTTTGCTATGTTCTGTTCTGTTTTGTATTTGCCCCAACGCTGTTTACAATATTTACTTGGCCATTTATTTATTTATTGTAGGTGTCGAAAGGTTAACTTCCATTGCATATCGCCGCTGTATTGTTCTATTATTATTATTACTATTGCCTTGGTTTTGTTCTAACTGCTGATTGCCATTCAAACTGCGGTCGCCGGGTTTTATTCTTTCACAATACTCGTTCTGTTGGTTCGTGTTTTCCAAAAATGGCGACTTTCCGCTGCTGCTGCTGCTGTGGCTGCCTCGTCCTGTCGATTTTTTGACTTCGAAATAATGGCTTTGGCCTGCGGTTTTTTGTGTTGCCAATTTTTCATGCTGTCATTTTATTGATTTGATTTATGGATTTCGTGTGCATCGAATTTGTTACAAATGTCGCCATGCAGCAGAGGCCAGCAAATGTCCGACCATGCCGCTGAAATGGATCAATACTAGGAATTTGCATTCAAGCTGCACCAAAATTATTTGAATTCCCTTTAGTCCGGTGTTTAATTCCGCAGCCCTTTGCTCGGGGGATAAAAAATATTTATTAAAAGTCACAAGAATACAAGTATTTAAAGCAGCGTAAATTGAGCCAGCTCTTATGGATCAGCGACATGAATGACTAGATGACAAGCCAGAGAGTCTGTAAAATTCCAAACCCAGAGTGTGGAGATGTTGATGTAGCGTCAGCCGTAGGCCGGATCATCGCCACACTCCTCCATAGCCCTTCCTTCCCATGCAAATCCACTCCAGAAGCGGCGACGCCGTTGACAACAAATAGCAAAGTTGAGAGGGCTTCGGAAATTTCCACACACAACACAGGCGGGGAGCGAAAAAATGTTGACGGCATAAAATAGCAGAACAAGCAGAAATTGCATCCCAGGCCTCCAAAGGGGATAATCCATTTCGGCATAATAAATAAAGCAGTAATTGCCAAGTGAATACTGCCAGCCAGGATCTATGAACTCTTGCAAGCACTCCCATGTATAGTACTCCTATGCGCCTCCAACGTGTATGCTGTGTGCCTTGTGCTCTATGTGTGTCCATGTGTTCTATGTGTTCGCTATGCTCTGTGGCAGCCTGCATAATAGACGAATTATGTTTGCCTCAGCAAAAATGCAAAGTATCAAGGACCGGCTCGTGCCAGGGTCTGGGCTCGCCCGGCTGCATATTAAAGCAGCCGTCAAATGCCATAATATATGCGGAGATTACGTTCATATTTCATGTACGGCCATTCTGTTGCTCCCGGTGTCCCACTGTCCGGTTTTTCCAGTAAGGCCAGAATTTAATTTCCAGTGCTTGCCGGGGCAGAGATAACGCTGAATTTAAGGCTCAAACCAGGCCGGGCCGAGTCCCTTCCATCTGCATTCCTGTCGAGTGCTAGATGGGTACTTGACTTCGGCTTGTGGAAAATGTCTGTCAACTTTGGAGACCGCGCACACGTGAAAAGAGTGTGCCTCCAAGTGAGTGAGTTTCCTCAGATTTTCTCTGGATGAGCCCGTGCCTGTGTGGGAATGGGTGTGCGTGTGCAGTAGATAACCTTTTGAACCTTTGACAAACTGCTGCAGCAAACTTTTGCCATTCGTTTGGAAAATTTTAATAATCTTTTATCGAGCGGGCTGGATCTACGTCTTCTATCCCGTCGTTCGTCTTCTATTCACATTTTTTTTTCTTTTTTCATTAAAACTTGTTCAGACCGCAACGTCAACTGCATATTAGGATTGGGTCGCCTGTGCGTGTGTCGGCAAGGGGTCCATCTTGCCACATTGTTGCCGTGTCAATCCGCCTGAGCTTGGCGAGTTTGTGGCTGTGGCAAGTGTTCGGCTTGAATTTTCCACGCAGCGGCTTTTGGCTTGTGTGTGTGTGCTTGTAAAGAGTTTTCAGAAAATTTTTTTTCCCTTCTTTCCGTGGGCACAGGCAAGTGTATGCCTTTGTGCTCCAAACTGGCAACTTTGTGTGTCGCCTTGTTAATCATTTCGATGACAATGTGGTGGCCCTGGTCGTTGTCGTCGTCACTCTCACAGAATTTCAAATAATTTACTGCCAAGGGACATTTGGGAGCGCCCATTTTTTTTGGCCAATTGAGTCCCCGCTTTTTTCACAATCTGCACTCTTTAAAAACTCTTTTAAATGAAAATATTCTGGGAAAAAAACAAAATAACATTTTTAAGCCTAGATTTGACATCCTTCAGTTCATATTTCTAGTTGTAACATTTTCAAAAATGTTCTTCGAGATTGAAAGGTTACCAGGGTACCGTGTGAATTGGGGTTTCTCTAGGACTTCATCCGCTTCCCCCGTTGAGCCACTCTTAATGATGCACTCTTCGTCAGTTGCCATGCGAAACTGGCAAAAAAATAAGCCACACTGGGGCGGGTGAAATTGCAGATTTATAAATAAGCCAAAGCTCAAATCGAATCTGCAGCAGCAGCAGAGGCAGAGGCAGAATCAGTTGGAGCACCAGAGCTCGATGTTGCTGCTCAGTTGTCTTGTGCCCTCTTGAGCCACTTGTTTGCCATTTGTTCGTTTAGTTTACAATGCAATTAACCCATTTTAAAGTTCCGCCAGTCAACCACAAGGGGAGGCGCTGGGGCGGCTGACAAAAGACTTGGCTTGTTCTTTTCCTCGGATTTAGTTTCACGCCCCTCGCCGGCGACCCCCAAGTGAAAATCAGTTTCGCAGCAAACCAGCAAAAACTAATTACGTCTTGCTCGGGAAAAACTTGCAGCTTGAAATTGTACCGCAAAGTGCAATTTAGACGAAAGTCGAGGCATCAGAATCCGCGGGAGGCGAAACTCGAGTCGCATGAAAACGCGACAGCGAAGCGAAGCGCGTAAAAATTAAAAAGCTTCTGTGTTTGGACGTGGAAATGTTGTTTTTAAATAATTAAATCCGCTTTATTAGAATATTAAACTTTTATGGCGGCTACCACAGCGACCACAACTGCCACCGCATCGGCGCTCCAAGAGCCCGATAAAATGTTAAAACGTTTAGCCAGACCTCTCTCCTTGACCGAAGGGCCGACCGACCGCCAGGACCCACCGAGATCAAATTGCAGGACTTCAGAAATTTGTAGCAGCCATGCGATGCTGTGTTGGCGGTGTCATAAATAAAGGAGCGGCGCACAGCATGTGGCACACATATAAAAAATCTGTAGGCCAAAGCCCCATAAAACCGATAACCTTGGCCCTCGACAACAGTAGCTAGCAAACAGGAGTGCACCGGGAGAAATAAAATTGGCCCTTTGAAGCCACTCTCTTCCACGACATTTTCATAAAGTAAAATACTCCTCAAGAGTAAAGGGATTTTAAAGATATCCTTTTGGTGCTTAATCACTTAATGGCTGTACGATAGCCATTTCGAGCAATTTTCTTCAGTGCACATCTTCTCAGAATAATGCTCCGCCAGCGGTGGCGATGACAACAGCGGCAACCTGGGCCAGTCCTGGCGCGTCTTTTGTTGCCGTTTTATGCGCCGCCCTGTTTATTTACGGCTATTTACCGCCTACATGATAAAAGCCTTTTGCTGGCCTCGCGCATAAAAGCCTAACCATCCTATCGTATGCCATCCTATCCTATCCAGTCCTGGCGATCTCCTCCAGGACTCACCCCACAGCGAGGTAACTTTTTGAGTAATTATATGGCCGGCGCAGATTTGTAGCGAGCACCACCTACGCGACCTAGTTCGCTTCGACCGGGGCTCTTAGGGGCTCGGGATAGATACAAATATTTTATTGCTCCTCCAGGACATGAGCCGCACATAAGCGTACCACGTAGCGTATACTTGATGTCGTGGTTCTGTCTGCCCAGGGTAATAATGAAAACGATAGATAATTATGGCCTGCCTGCTGCGCTATGACTTTTAATGGACTTTCCCAGCTCGCAGCTTACAGTCCGCAACTCGCAGCTTCCAGTGCTCAGTTCCCAGCTCCCAGCTGCGCGTGGAGGCCCAAAGTGAAAGTGACTCGACTACCCGTCGGCTGCATGGGTTAATCCAAATTTATAACTTAATTTTTTCATGAGTAGTCGTGTCCCATTCCCCTGACCACTTCTGGATTTTATGGTTTTTGAGCACTCCCAGAGTTTTTTTCGACGAGCCTTAAGCCGATGTAGTTTTTTCTGCTCGGAAGCGATAATCAAATAATTTGAACTTTTTCCGTTGCTGATTTTTCTTCGGGTTTCCTCCCCAGGCCTGCCCACACACACACAGACACACATGTGGCCGGGATAACGCTGCAAACTCATAAAATTATGCAAAACTTTGTCATTAAATATGGCACAAGGGGGAAAAGCGTCGGGAAGGAAGGATATATGCATGTACGGGGTCTGGTGGCCCTAGGAACAATTTGTTATTTGGCTTTGGACTTTGCTCTTGAAGTGTTGTGTGCCCGATTCGCCTTCTCTGCTCCTTTTCTCCCTATTCTCGCCTATTCTCTCCTCCATTGTCGAAATTTCCTCCAAATGTGCGTGTGTGTGTGTGAGTATATGCCCGGGATCAGCACTGAGGGAAAAGGTTAAAAAACGGAACTTTTATAATTTAACTTGTGTGCTAATTGCACTTTGTGGGGTAATTTTGCGTGTCAGTGAGGTTCTGTGCAGACGCATTTTGGCGCTAGTGTGTGCGTGTGGGTTTATGGAGCGCATATGAGTGGCACACCCACACCCACAACCCTCCACACAAGCCCTTGCACATGCACATGCGAAATTGCAAACACTTTAATGTTTGCTTTGAGCACTAAAAACATTTCGGAGAGCTGCACTTGAAACTTGACTAAGCTCTGCAAGCGGAGTTTAGTGCTAAGATCGCATAAACCTGAAGTTCTCTTTTTTCTCCTTTGGCGGGAAACTTTTTCCCTAAAAATGTATTGAAAAACTAACAGTTTTATGTGTCCCTATAATTCCATTACAGATAGCCCTGGAAGCTGAAAAATTCATCGGAGGTGAAAGGAAAACATACAATATTAATTAGTCGTCTGGCGCGAGCAATAAAAATTAATTAGAAAATATTTCACACTGCCGCTATTTGTCAAGGGAAAGTGCTCACAAAGCCCGGCTCTATAGAGGAGCCTGCGGTCTCTCGCTCAATTTGTAATTAGAGGGAACCCACAAAAATATAAATAGAAAATAAAAAACCAGAAAAATAAATACAAAAGCTGAATATTCGCAGAGAGAGCGACAAAGCGACTATGCAAAGTATGTTGGTGGCCAACCAGATGAAAACTTAGAGCGAAAAAACCCAGCCCGCCCATAATAGCTCCACAGCAACTCCACTAAATTGAATAACAACAAAAAGCGGAAAACGCCGACTCGAAACCTCCGCACCGCTGCGTTCCGCGGTGGAACAATGAAAATAATTTCGCGTAGCATACGTTCAGGCGACGTCGGAGTTCCTGCCTTTGGCATTAAGAGCAAGAGTACTAGCACCCAGCGCCGCAGCCGAGGAGCGTTCAAAATGAATTGCCCCATTCTGATTGTAATTAGCCTGGGATGGCTGCTGCACGCGTACACCGGAAGCGGCGGGGGCGTGGCCGAGGCCGCCATTTCAAATCGAGGTAAGTGATTCCTGGCACTGCTCTTTCCACAGCACCATACTCATAAACACAGCACCTAGAAAAATCGAAACCCTGTTCCCTAAAAACTTAAAAGATATAAGTCAACAGTTTAAGTAAACTTGAAACATAACCCTTTTTAAGTCCTTCTAGCTGTTGTCCAATTTGTTGAAGAGCCAACCCATATAGCATTATAATTTATCAAGAATATTTTTCCCAGTTTAGGTAGTTGTAGTCACATCTTACTTAGTCAGACTCCAGAGCGAACAATGGCCCTAGGAAGGGAAGTCAGAGGTTTATGATTTTTTTTGCCATATTTATTTCTACATCGCTTTGCCGTCATCGCTTTTTATTTCACGCAGCACTCAACGCAAGTTGCATTTATGTTTTTACATAATGGACGGCATAGGGGCAGGGGCCAAAGCGCTAACGGGGAGTGTACATATAAAAACACAAAACAAAAAAATAATATTAATGCAAAAAATGGAATAAAATACGAGAGAGCAAGCGCTCTTCCCCCGTAATCCCTCTTTGCTATTTTAATGCCAATGTAACGCGGCATAAATCCAGCCGCGTGGGTCCTCGAGCACGTTGTGGTGTTTAATGCTGAGCGGGTGAAAAAATAAAGTTGGAAAAAGGCTTACCATGAGATAGAGAATGAGCTAGAGGGGCATACAAAAATTAAAGAGTTCATGAGGGTGAGGCGGTGGCTGGGGGAGCGGTCAGAAAAGCCGCGAGCATGGTTTGCCGCTCCACTAAGCCGCCGCACTCGGTCCGGACCGCGCCCCACAATTAATAACTCGTTATGGCCGCAGGAACTTAAGCAGTGGCCATTGCATTCAAGCGGCCAACTTTCAATTGCAAAGTTTCCGTGCCCCAAAAAGCAAGGAGGCCAACTGGACGAAAAGTCTGCTGTCCTGAGGGAGCACAAATAGTTGGCTTATCGCGGCACAAGTTTATCTGCGACCCGGACTCCATTGTCTCCAACGGCAGTTGCCGTTTCTATTGGGCCATGAAAAACATGAAA
Organism: Drosophila ananassae; assembly: GCF_017639315.1. Classification (NCBI taxonomy): domain Eukaryota; kingdom Metazoa; phylum Arthropoda; class Insecta; order Diptera; family Drosophilidae; genus Drosophila; species Drosophila ananassae. The sequence goes on along the minus strand of NC_057927.1, from coordinate 12,658,684 downwards.
TAAATTGAAAACTCAGGTGCGCTGGCAGCTAAACTTAAAGCTAACCAAAATGGAGCACACGGGGCGTATACGCAACGAGCGAGAGCACCCATAAAAACAAATTCACCGGCCAGGGCTATATTTTCCTTTGGTAACTTTTGCACAACCAATCGATAAATTTAAGAGCACAACATTTGTCTCCATTATCGCAAAAATCCGAAGGCAAACACTGTGCAAAAACTGCGATGGTAGAGGGCCGCAAAAAATAAAAAAAAAATGAGAAAAACGAAAAAGCTGGGGGAGCACATAAAAGAGCCATCGATGCGTGGCACCGTCGGCTCCCGGGGCTCGGACTTTCCAAGGTGGGCGGGGCTTAGAGTGGGGATGGGAGGGGCCGCCTTCGCCCCCATCCTCCCCACAACAAAGGGGCGGGGCAATAAAACAGCAGAACAAACCAAAGACAGACCTGTTCTTATCCCCGCTACATCTGCAATATAGAGTGGAAAAAAGGGGCAAAGGCAGTAAAGCTATATCAAAGGTGAGAATGTGCTTTTGTCACTGATCATAAATTTCTTCGTTTTGCCAGTTACCTTTGGCGTTAGTCCTTTGTAAGGACTGTTGGAGTGTGCGTGTGTCTGTGTGTGGATGCTCAGGAGGCAATAAAACGTAACAATTGACATTGGAACGCACCAAAAAGAAACTCAAATGGCTGGGTGGAGGATGAGGAGCTACTGCAAAGGACCCTCTTCTCCCTGCTGGCTCTGATAGCAGAAAATTGGCGGGACATTGGAGGCAGGATGGTTTGGGGAAGGAATGGGTGCGAAGGTTGCATCGCCCTGACAAATGTTTATTGAGTAACACGAGCCATAAACTGTGCACAACCCGCTGGCCAAAGTTTCTCCGCTCTGACCCATTTTCATGGGCTGTCCAGCCCCCGTTTTCCGCTTTTCCGCCTTTCTGCTCGTGCTGCTCTTCCGCTTTTGGAAATCTGGTGCACGTGATGCACTTGAAGGATGCGCAGTAGCTCACATTCAGCTTCCATTTTATAAACTGACAACAATTTTTCATAAGACTGCAGCAGCATCATCAGCAGACAGCACTATGAGCAGGAGCTGCAAACACAAACAACAGCTGTTTTCCGCCTCGAGGATTTGCCAGCGCCAGCATTTATAGCCCCTCCAGCCCTCCTGCCCCTTGCATAGCTGCCACGCCCCATACCCCCCCATTTCTATCGCCACAGCTAACGCTGCATTTTGCATATCTTGCTGTTTTGTTTGGCATTTTTAGTGATTTCACTTAAATTTTCATAACAAAATATGCACAGTGCGTGCTTGCAGCTCAGTTCTGGCTCAACACTGCAGCTTTGTTTGTCGGATAGCGGGGCATTGGGCGGTAGTAGATGGGTGATGGGCGATGGCTGGTGGTAGTCATGGAGCCGGGGGCAGCGCAATGGGCAACATGCTCTAGCTGTCATATATTTTTTCAACAGATTTTTTTCGCCCTGCCCTCCATTCCCGGTTTCGGGAAACAGACCCCGCTTTACAGATTTCCTCTCAGCGGCTAAAACCACATTTTGTATGTTTTTCTGATGCTTTTGGGAAATTGTTCATAGGGTTAGTTTTCCCGCCCGCCAAACTCGCATACTCGGAAACATGTTTAAGCGGGGCACAGCGGCGTAGGGGACCGGCGGGAAGACCGGCAGAGATCGAGCTGGGGCTTCGGGGCTGGCAAGCGTCCTGGCATGTAGTACGTGTTTGTATGGAGTCCTTGCCTCCATTCACTGATCCTACAGTCATAAAAAATGCGAAATCTGAGATATTCAAATGGGAAATTATATTTTTATTGATTGAAATAAAAAATATTTTTATTATTTCTTTTTTATGATACTTTGATTGGCATATCTTTTTTCTACAGCCAAGTACTATTATTATTTCTTAGTCAGACTAGTGTTAAATATTTTTGTTGATGTAAAATTTTAAATAATTGTAAATAAGTATTTATTTTGCGACAAGTTTGCTTAATTTATAGCAGTGCTGCCAAGCCACTACTTCCACCATCAGCTGCGGCAGTAGTATTATATTTGCGAATCCCTTTGGGTGTGTTGCCAGCAATAAATTTCCATCAGATGCCGTCGCGTAGTAGTCACTGTTGTTGGTGCCGGGCGATTTTTCCAGCCTCTTTCCATTAGAGCCGCCCCTTTCCTGCTTCTGGTCCCAGGCCAGGTCCCATCTTTCCTAGGCCAGAGCCGCCCATGGTTACCAGGGCTGAGGGAGGAAACAAATCTCTGGCTCAGCTGGCGCATTTGCTGGTTTGTGTTGCGGTTTTTCCGAATTCGGTTTGATTGTTTGTCATATTTCCATACAATTCATTTTCTATTGCTCGGCTGGCTCTTTGGCTCAATGGCCCCGTGGTGTACGACTCAATTACGTGACCAGGACGCCTCTAGCCGGCTCGGGTTGAGGCGACAATGTCCCAGCTAGGCTCCCTTCGGCTCACATATATTTCCCCGTCTTGTTTGACACTCACCAGTCACCTCACCGCCCACCAGAATCCCCGCGTATCAATGAAATATGTTCAAAGGGAGCGCTGGGCGGAGACGGAGAAGCCAACGGGAAAAAAATTGAAAGATTCCCCTGGAGAGCCGGAGGCGCATAACTTAAAACAAATACGAAACTGCAAAATATACGGTCGGGCAAATGGAAATTGAAAATATCCTATTACCAGGGGATTGGCGCCGACAGCAGCCCTGTAATTGAAGGCTTCACTTAACGGGGATTTGGCCATGTTGTGATCCTGTAGGATGTCGACTGTTGTCGGTAGGGTGTGCCGGATCCATGTTCGTTCGAATATTAGCATAGACATTTGCACGCTGTGTCCCAGGGGCGATTGCCAGGCTATAATTATGGCAGGCAAGCCGTAAACCCGAAAAAGACGAAACGGCAAATCCCCAAGAAATTTATTAATTAGCACCAACTTGGGGAGCTTGGGGAAGTAGCTCTCGGTCGTAGGCGGTACCGCACTCATGTTCTGTGGCATCAACTCCTCCGTTCTCCGTTTTCCGTTCGGTTCATAACAGTCCCAACATTTTACCAATTAAAGCCAATTTCGCCATGTTTCTCCGGCTGGGCGGACGCATTCAAATGTGTTTCTGTTCTCCGGAGGGGATACATGCTGGTTTGCCTTCCAATAGAAGAGGGAAGGGAGTCGCGTAGCCGGGTCGGTGGATCGGAATGGGTCCGGGTAGCATCCACTAATCGCATTATTAACGCGCCGTTAACATTTTGCGACATTGACTTGAACTTTGGAAGTGACTTTCATGGCTAGGGCTGTCGCCGGGAGTGGTGGGATGTGGAGATGAGGCGATGTGGATTTGCTGGCATTCAAAATATGCTTAGAAGACATGGCAATGGCTAACATTTATATAATACCCTTGAAGTTTTCGGCATTTGCCAAATTCCGCTTCAACGAGCCCCAGAATACATAAGCAGAGTGTGGGTTGAGCTTTCTCAGAGCTTGCCATGTGCCGGGGTAGTGCCAATGGAACTGCCATTTCAAGTGCCTTTGGCCATAATCATAATAATTAATACCCATTTACCTTCTTTTGTCGAGCTGGAAATCAAGCCATTATCGCCCGTCCACTTGCCGGGTGATAATTACGGTCCTCCGTCCGACACAGATTGCCGACTGGTGCCCGAAATTATGCACTACTAATGACAGTCCTCGGAGGTGCAATGTTTTGGGTGCTTTGGAGCATAATGAGTGTGCATAAAGTTTTATTGCCCCACCTGCGAATAGCGAAACAGGTGAGCCATTGGCCATTGCACAGAAAAAAATTGGAACATCAAGTTCGAACCATGTTTGAGCCACTCGGTTGACAAAAAATTGCAACTCGAATTTTTTACTGTGGATGTGCGTGCCAAGAAATAATGCCATTGTCTCTGGGTGGGTAATGGTGCCAAAAGTTGGGAATATTTTTGCTTTCAATGATTTGCGCATATATTTTTCAACGTTTTTAAATAAATTTCCACTGGTTGGAAAAAATATTGGACCAAATGACTGTAATTTGCATTGGAAACTCGCGCAAAGGACGAAACGCATTTTAACACCTGCATGAGTGTTGGTCCCGGGCATGTGCTAGTGTTGGAACTTTTAATTTAAATACAAACAGCCAGGAACACACACACTGACTCACTGGCAAAAACAGACGGCCGAGTATGTTTGCACGGACTGTTTGCGGCACGTCACAAAAGTTTCCTGTTGAATTTCCCTTCATTTCCTGGCCAAAGAGATTATTATTTTCATTTCATGCCATGGCCAACGACACAGAAAGCTATATATTAAGCGGCGGGCACAAGAGAGGCGGCAGGACATCGGTGCAGGAGGTGGGGGACGGAAGGCGAAGCCTCGTTTTCCCGGTTCTTGGGCCTCATTTTCATATTTATGCTGTCGTCCCGAATTGTTTACTTACCCGCCGTGTATCGCCTTCATTAACGCTTCATTCGCGGCAAACTTTTAATTTTCAGGGCGACCTGTTAAGGCCATGGCTTGCCAGCCAACTTGTCGTATCGGAACATCCGTATATCCGCACATCCGCATCCTTGACGGGCACGCTTCGCCTTCGTCTTGGCCGTCTGGGGGTCCTTCCGTGTCGTATATTTGCATACTTCCGGTGCGCGCAAAATGATTATCATTATTATTTCTGTTGTTTGCTGTTGTCGTTACCGCGGCCATTACCGTTATTGCAACAGCACTTGCTTCGCTCCATCCAGCCCTGCCCCTCGCCCTGCCCCTACCATGGCCCACATCCTGCTCCTTTTTTCTGCCCTTGTCCAGGGTCCTTTATGCCAGGGACTTTCTTTCCGAAAATGAGCGTCGATGTTGGAACGTACGGTGGTTATGGCTTATTTGTGCAAATGAGCTGACGTCCATTACATTGTCCGTGGGGAGGTGAAATGCAAATGATTGTTTTGGCGCTGGCTGGCTCAATGTCTGCCACACAACAAGGTCACCTCTCCCCAGCGAAGCGAGTCCAAGGACGCCTCCGCACATGAGCACACATGTGAGTGAGCGTGTGTGTGTGACATAATAACGAACGCATCAATTGCGGCTTAAGGACTCAGGTGAAAGTAAGCAATGGCCTCGCCAGACTTAGTCCACCTGTCTTTGTTTAACGAGCCAACGGCCACCCCAGTTGGCCAATAAACCGAATATTTTCATCAGATTGCGCACTGTCAGAAAACAGAAACATTTAAGCATTAAACTGTAAGGAAAACATATATCAGAAGTCCAACTATTTTTCACAGTGGACAAGCTCTTGACTGCTCAATTGATTGATTCTTGTGGAGCGTGCTAGTGCTTCTGTAAATTGGCACATTTACTTATAGAAATGCCCCGATGGGCTGCTCCCTCTATTCTTTAAATTGCAAACTTTCAACCACAAAATACTGGCCAAGTTAGCACGTTGCGCAAACAAATTGCACCTGCTTCAGTTTGATTGGCCACCTGCAGCCCACACCTTGGCTCTGACCTGCTTTGCATTGCCCGGTCTATTCGTTGGCCGGGTCGTAAAACACTCTTGCCTATTTCGCTGAGTTGGATTTACTTCTTTTTACTTCCACTGGCACTTCCTCCGGCTGATGCTGGTCCTGATGCTGATGCTGCTTTTGGCCTTCTTCCTGCTCTAGCTCCTGCTCCTGATGCTGTTGTTGTTTTTAAGAGCCATTTGTCCGGGTCCCGCGGCTATTTACAGCCATTGTACAGACTTGGCGAATTTATCAAGCATGGCGGAGTCGCTCAGTGGGTCACTGGATATTCGATGTTGGATGCTAGAATCTGGAAGCTGCAGCTGACGTTTCCGGAGCTCTTCCCAAACCCCCCAATAGCACCCCTTGCTTTTTTCAACTTTCTCTTTCCGCCCACTCGGTCTTGGCTTAATTTCAAAACAGTTGCGCTTATATTGGCAGTTATGCTGCAAATTTATTGGCATGCTTTGTAAACTGGGTTAGTTGCATATACATCTCGCAGCCGCAAGCTGCGCGGCAAACGATTAACGTTGAGTAACCCAAATTGATGTCGCCACCCAACCAACCAACCACCCACCCACCCAACTACCCACATCCTCTCGAACATCATTTTTTTGCACTCAGCTAAGTTTCCGGGGCGGCTGCTTATGGCCCATAAATTCTCATACAATGTCAAATAATAGCTAAGCGCTGTTTACATAAACTAAAAAGACACTGAAAAAATCTGAAACTTAAAATGAACTCCTCTTAGTAAGCTTAATATAATTCAGATATTTTTTTATACCCATAATCCTTGAGATCAATTTCTCTCAGTGCTTTTTGAGTGGGAAACTTATGGTATTTGAACTTATCAAACCGCCAACAATGTAAAGTGCCGTCAGCACTTTTTCAGAGCAACGCCTGACCCTGGTTAATACGACGGGTGTGTTGTTTCTCATTTGCCGGTCATTACCATAGTCAACGGTAGCCTTGTAATTCGATAGCAGTTCCCTTCATAGCTTTAATCATTTTTGAAGACTGAACACCTTCGGTTGGTGCACACTGCTGTGCGGCAGTACCTCGCCTAGGAGTGGATTATAATTGCCAAGAAAAGATATCGGGATGCCTAATCAAAACCTAATCAGTTATCTGTATTGTCTGGTGCGGGATCTCTATGCGGAGAATGGGGATCCCCGGGTGGCTCATCTGCCGCTGCTTGGCAACATTTGGATAGTCCTAGCTATCATTGGCGTCTACCTGGCCTTCGTTCTCCACTACGGTCCCAAATGGATGGAGCACCGAGACCCGTTCGAGCTTAAGCGGGTCATGCAGGTGTATAATGTGATACAGGTGGTTACCAATGGCATTATTTTCGTCATCGGACTGTGGAACACCTACCTTAGGTCTGACTTCAGTTGGACCTGCCAGCCGGTGGATCACACGGACACCTCTCCCCACATGATGAGGGTCCTGTACGCCTCCTACGGATACTACATGCTCAAGTACCTCGATTTGCTGGACACGGTGGGTTTCTGGTCCTTTGTTTTGGCTTTCTCCCTAGTAAAGTACCACTACTTCTCCAGGTGTTCATAGTGCTCCGCAAGAAGAACTCGCAGGTGAGCTTCCTGCATGTTTATCATCACGGCGGCATGGTCTTCGGCGTGTCAATCTTCATGACCTTCCTGGGCGGCTCCCACTGCACCCTGCTGGGCGTGATCAACCTCCTGGTGCACAGCGTGATGTACTCGTACTACTACGCCGCCTCCCTGGGGGCCCTACAGCACATCCTGTGGTGGAAGCAGAAGATCACCCAGCTGCAGCTGCTCCAGTTCGGGTACCTCACCTTCCATTTCCTGCTGGTCATCCTGCGGAATCCCTGCCAGTTTCCGGTGTTCATAGCCTTCATCGGCTTCATCCAAAACATCTTTATGTTCTCCATGTTCTTCGACTTCTACTACAAGACTTATGTGCGCAAGCAGCGGAAGACAGCCGAGTCGAAGCTCAAGACCAGCTGAGCGCCCTTGCAATGTGTAAAGTTCAAGCTCGCCACCGCTTCCATTTCTGTTCATTCTGTGCACCGCCCTTCGCCTCATTTGCATATTATATTGTGTAATAAGCTGGTCGGTCGCTTATGCAAATGGGCGCCGATCAAATCGAAAACTGCCTGGTATAAATAAACATTCGGATTGCGCCCCTTCCTTCGCTTCACTCTACCACTCTGTCTTGCCTTTTCTCGTCAATTGTTTTGCTTTCGGTAATCAATTTCAATTTGCCTGCAGCTAAATTTAGGTTCCGCCTTCGCCTTTGAGTCCCACTCCGACTCCGCCTCGGAGTCTTCTTAAACTTTCACCAAAAAGTTCCTGCCCTCGTGGGAAATGTTGGCAACGACAAGTTATGAAGTAAGTTCTGCCGGCTGGCATATCTTTTATTAAAGGCTTAAATGAAATATCGATGAAGTCGGCACCAGTAATGGCCGCCACGTGCGCTGGAGTCACATTTATGTTTGGGCCATGTGTCGTGTGTGGCCCAGGGCCACCTTTTAACTTTCTGGCCAATGTTATTTTTTTCCAAAGCCAAAAAGGGAAGATCTGGAACCCGCCAGCCGAACACTGCTCCTACATGTTGAACACATTTGCCTAGAAGGCTGCCAGACCTCATGCACGGCTTATTCATATATTTTTTTTGCTGCTTTGCCAAAGCATTTTTTTCCTTTTGCCCAACTCGGCACAGAAGTTTTACATCTGCTTTCGCCCCTTAAAATAAAAAGGACAAAAAATAAAACAGGAAAAAAAACGGGGAAACCGCTTTAAAAATGCTTGTAAGCGGCGGCAAGTGGAGAGCCGCAGGGCCACGTTTGTGCCTCGTTTAGGCGCCCGCACAATATTTTTTCAGTTATGTAAATTTCGCCAGAGTCCAACAAGGATGATGACGTCTCCAGTGAAAGCCAAAATCAGCATCAAAGCTCCTGCGCAGTCGAGCGAGAGCCTTCGATGGCAAATTAAAAGCCAACAAACCGAAGGTCGCCCGCCAGTTTTATTTTTGTGTTCTGGGCGCAAATGGAGCTTATTAAGTGCCAACAACAGATCATTGCCAGTCGCTTGTCAAGCTCGCATTCGTGGCCTAAAGCCATGCTAACTGAATTCATCTAAAAGTCCGTCAACTTCAGAGCCAGCACCGAGAAAAACAATGGCATATAGATTATTATTACAATGGGGATTACAAGATAACAAATTGCTTTCCAGTTTTCAGTTCCAGACTCAACTATTGAATATAAAAATATTAAATATATTGTACAATTACAACGTTAATCAGCCTTAAAATAAGAGACAATATCTTAAGTTATTCTACATGGTGAATCTTCTTGTATTTTTATCTTAAATATTAATCCATAATATCCGAAATTTTTCTTTATGTGAGTGGCCGCGTTGTTGTGCGTTTGCCGGGGACATTAAAACTTTTCTAATAACGAACTTCTACAACTGAAGCCGAGCGTAAATATTCGGAACGGAAGCTTCTCGGCGGATGTTGTGCATGTTTCTGGCCAAAACTTATGTCCTGGCTCATATACGAGCGACAATGTTGCTCCGGCATCATCATTAACATCAGCAGCAGCAGCCAGCAGCCATTGAGGAGCAGCCATAGTGGCAACGATCATTGCCAAAAAGGGTTGAACGAACTGCTGAGGAGCACTTCTCCGCCACCATTCGGAGGGGATATCAATCAGGCAAAAAGATTGGTTACCGACAGCGCATACATGGCGTATGCTTGATATCTCCGCACCATTTATGACTCGCATGGCATTTAAGTGCTGGCCGTAAAACTGTTATTTAAACTACGAGCACAAATACGAGTTCGAGTGCGATTGCGATTGCGAGTGGCAGTGCGATTCTTTACGGCCACTCGCAGCATGGCGATGGCTATGGCCCTGGCCATTACTCAGCATAAAAGTTGGCCAGAAGCAAAGGACACAACTCCTTGTGTACCAAGCGGGTCACGACTACTGGCCATCGTAGTGCCTGGCCAGGACTGCCCTGTGACAATGTTGTAGCCCCGAATGTAAATAATAAGCACCGCCGCATACACACGAGTACATGGACATTCGTTCGCGTACACTGTACAGTGAACACCCCTTGGCCCTTTTACGACACGTGCTCCACGGCATGCCAATCGATTCCCCAACGGTTGTGGCATGGTGAGCTCCGAAGGGCCCCGGGCAATTATCTCCAAATGTGGACTAATCCTGTTTACCTTTTAAAATTATCAGGAGAGAATCAATTTTCTATTGATGTTGTGCTCTAGTATTTCGGCCCCGGGCTGAGCAACTCCTCTTTATAATCCGAGGAAATGAACCCGAATATTAAGCGACCCAAATCTGGAATCTCTTTCATGTGTGTTGAGGTAATCAAGCCAGGGCTAAAAGGCGGTCTAAAAGGCCACGTTTTGGTGCTCCATTCACCTGTTGCCTAATGCGTAATGAAGAAATCTAAATTCCATTAAGTTTATGCCCCGCCCACCCACGCGCCGAACAATTCGCCACAGTTCAGTGCTCAATGGAAGGCACTTAGAGTGACCTTTTCTACCATAGTCCTGAGTCCATAGTCCGCAGTCCTTAGTCTATCCGGCAATGGCAGCACAATAACACCGTGGAGCGAGGGGCGGATGATGGCCAAAAAACGGGTCGCAAAATTCGGTAAGCTCATCGTATTTGCCTAATGGAGATTAGCCGGCATTTGGTTTTATTTGAATTCAGGGCCGTGCACGGTGGTCGGAAATTTATTGCCGATGCTTATCGATTTTTATCGATGCCAGTATGTCCCAGTGTGTCTCCGTTCACATCCGACTCGGGTGAGCTTTGTCGAATGTCGCACTTAAGCACTTTGTATGTTTTTATCGCTGTAATTTTTGGTCTAACAAAACAATAAATTCACTCCATCGGAGAGCCCTGGACTGTGGAGTGGCAGGTGATTTCGCTTTCTGGCAACCAAGTTGAAATTTGTAATAAATTTACGGCGCTGTGGGGGCGGGAGGTCTTATCTGGCAGTCGGGCAATTTCGTTAATTTGTAAGTACACGGCGCTGTAATTAAGCGCGATTTGAAATATGTGACAGCCGCACCACGCATGTGAATGGCTCTCGAATAAATCAAAGTAATTAACTGCACGGCCGAACATGCAACAGGCCATGTGAGGTCATGCCGCAGAGTGGACGTAAAAAGTTATCAATTTCTGAGCTAACCCGATGGGGTTGGGTCCGTTCGGGGCAAAAGTCACGACAAGTGCCATTCGATGCCGCAGCGGAAAGCCTTTTCGTGTTCATCCTTTGAATCAAGTCAATTAATATTGGAGCAGTCCTTAATAGGTAAAGGTATACTGGGAAATGTATACTGGGCTCAAAAACCACACTCCTTTGATTTCATAGACTTGATTTGGAAATTATTCCACCTAGAATGTAAGTTATTAAAGAGTTATTTTTATTTATCATTATTATTATTATTATTATTATTATTTATTACTAATACTGTTGAGTTTTATTTTAAGCCTGCCACTGACCCTCATACCCTTACCTTCTGCCATTAATGGATATGTTCTATGGGTACGAGACATGTCACTTGAGTAAATGTGAAAATCAATGCTCAGCTGGCCATTAATAATGCACTGGAAACTAATGCACTGCTAATATCTAAGCCATTGACATGCCAGCGGGAAACTTTGTGTTTGACTTTGACAAACTTTCTGACGCAACTTGTGCGCACTTGTATGGCAGCGAGCAACTTATGACTTATCAATGACCAAACTCATGCCACACAGCCATCCAGCCCGCCAGCCAGCCAGCCAGCCAGCCATTTCACTTGATTGAACTTTCAGATGGCCACAGCCAGGAACACAGTGCCATGGTTCCAGAGTAACACTCTCAGGACAAACTTTGTGCCGGCAGTCGTAACCAGCGATGTCTCCACCTTGGCCAAGTGGTTGGCTTTCTGCTCGCTCAGTTGCAGCCATAAATCAATACATTTCAATTCCTCTCAGTCGGATGCATTCGTATCGAGTCAAGTGCTGCTGCTTCTACTCCTACCCCCGCTTCTGCTGCTCCTGTAGAGTAAATAACTGACAAGGACTTTGCCAAGGACTTGAGCAATATCAAGCATAAATAAGCATTTGTCTACCCAAGAGTCAGTCGCACCCCATTTTCCAGAGTAGCGAGGAGGTATCGGGAATTATCTCTCTGGAACAGACCAGATGATAATGGGGAATCAGAGGCAGTAGCTGACTCTAATGAGCTGGAAACAAACGCCCTTTCGGATGCACTGTGAGTGACTAGGATCAGAGTAAATCACGTAGCGCTTGCACTCATTAGCCAAAGGACTCGTGCCAACAGTGCTCGCGAAAACACTTTAGTCCTGCCAAATGGCTGCCAAGATGAAGCTTTCGTGGAAATAAATGTTGAAATAATATGCTTTATTGTATCGCAAGGCGTTGCCATGAATTTTGTTTCGCTTCGCCTTTATATGGCTGTTTATTTTTATTGTGCCAGTGGTATATAAAATGCCAGGGAGTACAGTACGTGAACAGGTGCTGTCGTGCCAAGACACAAAATTTCCGTTGCCAAAATGGGCCAGCCAAGTCGAGTGTGTTTACAAAGGCGCCAACATAGGCAATATCCATCGACTCCCCCCTGTCTGGGGCATGGGGTATGGGGAATGGGAATGGCAAACTAACATAGGAAATTGTCCGAAACGAGTTGTGGACAAACAGATACACAATTGGGTAAACTTGGCCAGAATAAATACGGAAAAACATTTGTGCAAATAAAGTAAAATGCTAATACCAGCAGCCGCAAATATTTTTCCACAGAGTGCAACAATAATAAATTTTACGCACGAGAAAAAGGAGGCGGCTCCAAGCGGCAACTAGCTCCCAGGACAAGCCTCTTTCAATACACGTTCTTTGGGTCGGCACTGTCGCTGCCACTGTCAACGGACAGCAATGGATCTGTGGCAAGGACGACGGTGTCCAGGGAGCCCAAACATCGTTGCCGCACGCTTGCACACAGAAAATGCAGTAAACATAAAGTACGGTGCGCTGACCACGCCCACAACAACCGCCCACCAAGCACAGTTGGTGCTAATAACTTAGTTTTCTCTTCGGCTTTCCAGCTCCCGCCACCAGCACCGCCTCTTCAGGGTTTCCACTTGTTGTTTTTTCTGTGTTATGGCCCAAGTTCAAAACTTTGTGAACATAAGTCCGTCGCACTTTTCGTTTCGTTTCGCTCCATGAGCCGTGCCCATTTTTCTGTTTATTTGCCATTGGTCATGCAGCTCACGTAGCCACGAATATAAACCAAAAACTAAAACTAAAACTCAACTGAACCAAGCCGAGCCGGCCAACAAAACAAAGGCAAACAAAACCAAAAACCTAGAACCGAAAACCGAAAATGAAAATGAAACGAACTCCTGGCGACCGAGAAGTTTTCCTTCGAAGCATAAAAGGTGGCCGCCGGCAGGGGCAATTGTGCTATTTAATTAAAACTACATTTCGAGGTTGGCAAGACCAAAACACTTGATGCGCCGCAGGACCTCAGCGCTGCGTTTCGGCCCTCGGGGCCATGGTCGTAAAAATGATGGCAAATGGGAGATTCTGCGAACCTCTTTAATTTGCCCTTTTCACATAATTTACTTTTTCAATAATTCACACGCCGAGAACGCCGCGGAGAACGCCGCCGCGAACACCTTCGCTGACTCCAACGTGGCAGGACGCGTAAATTGCGGCCAAAACATGGCCAAGAAATTAAAAATACAACACTCGGCCAGATCTTTGCAGAGGCAAAGGATTGCTCTGACAGCTTTACTAATTGGTTTTTTTTACTCGTGACTCTAATTAAAAAATTTACTTTACGACTCCGACCCAGCGCCGAAAATGAGAAGGAAAAAAGCGGATGGACGGACGCAACATTATTTTTGGTCCGAAAAAAAAAAACAGAGTGACTGAAAAAAAAAGAAAATTAAGAAGGACTCGAGGAGAAGGATGGACCAAAGACAAGATGCTGCTGAGGGGGGGTAGGAGCGACCGGAAGTGGTCGCTGAAATGCATGGAAAAACCTCAATAATGGCGGCGAAAATTGGCAGCTGAAAGTGTTGGCCAAAAGCCTCCAAAAACACCCTAAAATCTGACCCCATCCCCCGCGGCTCTAACATCATCTGGTCGGCGGGAACATGTTCATGTTGGAGCTATCGCTGGTCACAAATCTGTGACCAGAAGCTGGGCTCGGCGCCAAAATGTGGCACCTAATGCCACACATTTAATTAGGGAAGTCGGGTCATGGAAAGCGAAAAAAAGAATCGAAAGCCAACCATTTTCGCGATTTAAGTATAATTTTTTGCCAGCACTTGGATGAAGATTATTGGAGCCAGGGAAAAAGATGGATAAAACCCAAAATCCAACGAAAGATTGTGCGAAAAAAGAGATAATTGCGGAGGCATCGCTGTTTGTATTTTAATTAAATGACGGCCAGCATAACAGAAATTTAAATGGTTTCTGGGACTCCCCGTCTGGAATTTGAAATATCCATCTTTGAGCCATTTATCCCTGACGGGGCAAAATTGTTCCCCAAGTGGCCCAGCCACATTAAATCGAATTAAATGGAATCAAAGCAACGGCCTTCCATTCCCACCCCCACACAATTACCGATGGCGGCTCTGGACCTCTAAAGAGCTAATTTATCGACAAAGCACCAAAGGATAGTTCTTTTTTTACATTCTCTACAATTTTTAGTTCAAGTTTGCCGCCGCCCCAAATGGCAAAAAAAACATAATAAAACACGGCATGGGAAAAGAAAGGATAATTCCGTTCAATGATTGCAATTTCGAGCAGCGCGCACTCTCGAGAAATCAGGCAAACATTTCGAGTTCGAGTATTTCGGTTCGATTAGTTTTTCCGGCGGCTGGTCAGAGTTGAGGTCAGCGGAGTGAGGTGTGTGGCTGTCCGAGCAGGTGCACTGCCTGGTTGTCGGTCGTCCTGTTTTTCCTGCTTTTCCGTTTTTCCGCTTTCGTATTTGCCCTGTCTGGTTGCGAATTGGAGTTTTAGTCCCGAGTTAGAGTTAATGTCCGGTTCGGTGTCTCTGTTTATCTTTCCCCTATTTTTTTTTTTTGGCGCACAAATTGGAAAAGTTCCTCGTCGCGCTCACAAAACAAATCCAACCAGGCCAAAAACACAAAACACACAAAAAAAAAAACATTCAAACCGCACATACACAACTTTATTTGCCATCTATATTAATTTTCAACTAGATTCCACTCACACTGTGAACTAAACTGGCTGAAAGCTTCTTTAATTTCGCTTAAATTAGTCGTCAATTTGTCAGAACCAGAAATTTTTGGGTGCGGCTGTTATAAGGCGGAAAGCGGCTTTTTGAATCGATAATTATGGGTGCGTGGGGCAAAGTGACTGCTGCCTCATCTCGACGACTCCTTAAGCTGGCGTTCTACGTGTGCTGTTCGGGACATAATGTGCGCCATAATCATCTCAAAGGACACACAGGATTTGCATATTAAATACATTTCCCCCAGTCTCAGAACGAGCACCGGCACCGGCTCTTTTTCTTTTTTTCGGCATTTTGACTCTTGGATGCTGGCTGCCCCCCCAAGGAGACAATTTCACTTTGTTTCGTTTAAACAGACAGTTTTGTTAAAATCAAGTACAAAGTGGTGGGCGTGGCGCATATGCCACATATGACATGACGGGATGTCGTCATCAAAACGACAAATAAACAGCCCACATGTGCCGGAGTGTGTTTCCTCAATATGAATATGTGAAGAGGCTGCTGGGGATGTACATTCTTCTTCCCCACTGTTATTAAAATCTGAATTTAGCCGAAATTCATTTACTTATTGACATAATTTAGCATTGCATACTTCTGGGGGCATTCCCAGCACCCTCATTGCTGATAAGGCCTTTGCTTTTAAATTTTTTCTTCGGTTTGGGGTGGAGATGGGGGAAGAAGACAAGGCCAAATCAAAGCTGGAAGTTGTCACACCCTTGGGACTTGGCGGTGGTATTTTTATTATCGGCCCTAGATAGCAACAGCCACCACGCAGCCAACCGAAACCGAATTGAGATGCTAAGCACTGCGTTGAGATTCTGTTTCTGTTTGGGGTTTGTGCCTCAGGAATGTCGCCAGGAAGCAGAGACCACAGAGCCCGCAACCCAGGGACTCGAACGGGTGACATCGAGACGGTAGACGAAGACGGTAGATAAATTACGAGCAGCAACAATGGACCAAGCCCCCCAAGTCCCCTCGACCGGGGAATAAATGACTGCAGGAAGATGAAGTTTCTCCCGCGTCCTACATTCATTTCTCACCCCGCTCCGCCGCAAAACAAGAAGCGGTTGCGTGAAAAGAAATAACCACCCCCACCGGTATCTGCCCGCTTTCAGAATTACAGGGTAAAAAAATTACCCAAAAGTTGGTGAACAATTTGTGGTTTTCCAAATGTACTTTAAAGATAGACTTTAAGATTATTAAAAAGGCTTGGGAGAATACTTAAAAAAACATTGAATAATGAATTCCGCATCAGCCTTATGGTTTTTTCTTCTGTGTAATAGCAAGCACCAGGTGAGACTGAGTTTGCTGATGTTCCTGCTCTCCACTCCTGCCAAGATTTAGATAACACGCGAATTTGTCGCGCTGGCAGATTTGAAACAGCGACATTGATAAGCCAGCAATGGGGGAGTCAATGTTCCCACAGTTCTCAGTTGCCATTGTGATCCGTTCGGGAAGCAAGATGACGGCAAAAGTCTCGGGATGCCAATCAGAATGTCCTTAGAGGGCCGCTGGGACCGTTTCGCGCCTCCCGGCCATCGGTAAGAGCAAATTCGAGGCGATAAGTCAGGAAAATATCATTCGATGTGCCAAGTAGAATGAGTCCCTTTCCATTACGCCATCCATTCTCAGGACTGTCTCTGTGCTTTGCATACTAAAAGCCAACACGTCCCGGCCCAATGAGAAACGAAACGTCAACTGTGTGGGCTTATTGATTTAAGCGCTTTTAATTACAGACAACAGAAAACAGAAAACAGGAGGGTTGGAGCAAGAAATGGCCATCAAGGATAGAGGCAGTCTCGCCCAGAGAACCGGGCGGGGTCCATGGGTACGTGATCGTGCCTCTTAATATGCCAACGCATAAATTTGAATATTTAAATTGAGTTCTTTGACACCGAGTGGCCGAGCGAACGAAATTATAGAAGCTTATGTTTTCAATTAAGCAGTTTTTGTACATCAGGTGCGTTTTATGCCACTCAGACGGTCAAACGACAGTCGAAGAGTGAGGAATAGAGGGGTGCTGAAGGAGACGATGGCGGAAGGCAAGGACCTAATGACAAGGACAACTAAGCGCGCCATCGTTAAGCTTTTTAATGTAGAGCTCCTGCCTCCAGACGACCGGGCCAGCTGCCGTCAGTGGAGACAATTTGAGGCAATGAGAAAAGTTGCTGAGAACCGAGAAAGTGACAGAGAAAAGAGACGAGAGAAACCAGATAAACGAGAAGCGAACAGAGACAAATATTAAAAACAGCAAGTGGCAAATTTCGAAATTAAAATGAGGAATCGACTCTCGTTTCCCAAGATGGCGTTAAGCATTTTCGCATTACCCTCCAGGACAGGAAAAAATAGGAAGCTTTACATGCCATTTAGAAATAACTGAAACGAACAAGAATGTTAAAATAATTTTAAGAAAATAACAAATAATAATTTAGTTGAACCAAAACCATAAATCCTTTTTCACTTCCAGTTGAAAGATACGAATATTTATTGCTCCCAGTGCAATAATATTTCCAAGCACCAGGTGCTGTCGAAGATTCCCGACAATATTGCCATAAATGCTTTCAACCCGCTGACTTGCCAAAAGGGGGGCGTTGACATTGGCGTCGATGTTGATGTGGGCGTGGCTGTCACCCCGGCATCATCAAGTGCAAACAATGAGCGCTTCAAGTGGCTCTGGCGAGGCACAGACGGAGGCAGAAGGACGAAATGGAGAGCCTTGTTTAATGAAAGGACACAGAGTAGCAGGCGAAAGGAAAACATATGAGCAAAGGACTGTTTAATGAATAGCCCCGGGTTAATATTTGTCTTGCCTTCTTTCTAGCTCCGGATCCGGCACCAGCTCCGGCTCCGGCTCGTTCGCTTTTGCCCTGTTTGTTGCTGGGCAGAAGGACAATATTGAAGTTTCTCGTTAGGAGCAGGCCTGCACGGAAAAAAAGTAACTGCAAAGGCCGAAGGTTGACAAACAAAGAAGCTTTTGTTTCCAGCCGAGATGCCGCAGGTGTAAACTTCAAAAGGAGCCTCGTGGAGATGGGGAAAGGGAGCCGGAGCAGGAGCAGGACTAATAGCAGATGCCAGAAGCCCGCCAAGAAGCTGGAGGATTTATGCAAGTGGGGGAGACTGTAATGAGGCTAGCTGGATAATACGATTTATGTCCATAACGATAGACACATAATACATAAATCACTTATCCAGATTTCAGCTCCACCCCGGGCAGTCATTTAGCTCCAACCGATGGCTTATCAAGTACAAATACCAACAGAAGTTCATTTTGGGACCAGTAGGGCACAAAAATGTCACCGAGATGAAGTGAAAAGAAAAACAAATATCTGCCGAGGAATAGCAAGTTAATAGCAAAATGCTGTCAAAACACATCCGAGACACACGCTCATTGGCAGCATCATTCATCTCTGGATACGGATTGTAAATACGAGCGATAGGACACAGGACAAAGGACATGCCAAGGGGGGGGCAGGATGATGGGATGGCGGTATGGAGGCACGGATGGAGAACAAGACGTATGGACTGATACATCCAGGACACGCAGGACAGCATGGAGACACTTGTTTTTGCCTTATCTGGCTGGCAGCTTGTTGATTTGCATCTGTTTTTGTTCCGTTCACAAAATAACGAAGAGCCACAACCGAGATGAGAAAGAATGCCACTGCATGCTCATTTCCATATGGAAGCAACAGGGCACTCCCAGGAGGCCCACTCTCTTCCTTCTCCTTCTGTCAAATGAAAATTGAATGGATTTTGATTTCATATTTTTGCTGTTGGCATATTTTAAAATTTGATTTATTCGCCACATGGTCCAATGAAGCTGATCCAGATACTCCAACGGAAGAAACAATCTATAAAATTGGCTTATTTTAAAGAGAATTGGATATTTTCCATTTTAAGAACCTAACATTTAATTTTCTTGACCGAACTGGAATTTAAAATTTAAGTAAACATATCGGACTTTATGAACCAGAGCTTCCTATCATAAAAAAGATTTTCTGGTTAGCTAGAAGACCAAAAGGTCATTCGGAATCTTGGGAAGCTATTAGCGCTACTGCCGAGCTCCTTGAACGGTCTCAAGGGACTCACGCAACTAAAGGGGAGTCCTGCCAAGGACCTGGGCTTATCCGTGATCGGACGACTGCTTTGCATAATCGTTGACTGTGACATGGCCTTTTAATGTACGACACACGCAGCGGCATTCCAGAGCCACTGCCACTGCCATACCACCCTGGGGGCCACACCCCTAAATGGGTAGAAGCCTTGTACGGCTCGTAGAGTTTTATTAATCGACGCGTGTCACTTATTAGCCGCAGGATTTTTCATATGCCGTACACGCACTAGAAAAGGGGGTTTGAGGGGCCGAAGGAGCTTAAGGGGGTCTGGTCTGGGTGGGAAGGTGGGCAGGTGGGCGGTCCTCAACCCTTTGACAGCAAACAAGAGCAGCGTTTTGTGCTTTGATAAATGAGGCACACACATTAACCCGGCGCAGTTGGCAGTTGCCAGTTCGCAAAACTGCCACCAAGAGGAAAAGAAAAGCACTAACAATCACATTGAGGAATCAGCAAAAAGCGGCTTCGCGAGCAATATATTATAATTTCTTCTTTCTTCAAATTAGATGTGCATGTTTACTACTCATATTTTATCAGATAAGCCCCCAAGACTCCGGCCCCAATTTAAGCTGCTAGAATGGAAAATTTTCACAATGAAAATTTCAACTTTACGGTGTACATATGTACGTCAAACAATATTATTATTTATGGCAACAATCGAGTTCTGGCTAAATTTGTTAGCCACTCTTGTTAGCGCTAGAACTCTCGAACCCTATCTGACACAATTCGCATACACAGTATTTAATTAATTACATACCTTTTTTAAAAGCAAACATATTCTGATTCAGTTTTCAATTTTATTTATTTACAGGTGAGTTCTTTTGGGCAAGTCCGTTCATTAAGAACAATGGGTAAATATAAACCTAATGAAAAGAGCAAAAGCAAACACTGCCCTTTCGTGTTGTTTATTAATGGGGCGTTTATTGTTAAGCTTTATGTTGGTAAAAGAACATAAAATAAACTATATTTATACTGAATATGACATGCAACGCCCCCATAGTCGGCGCAACGATTGAAACCAAACCAGGTGATTAAAAATGCAATAAATTCAAACAGATATGTTCAAACGACTGGTTCAGAAGCTCCGTGTCTCCCTCACAATGCATCAAAAATGCAACGCCTCTGGCAGGCTGTCGACAAAATTCAAAGGATGGTAAATGTTTTCCAACTATTTCCAAGCAAATTGCCGAGAAATATCTCAGCAAACTAATCGCAAATGCAACCTCTTCTTGAGCAAACATATTCCAAACGAAGTCTACTCAATGCAGCACCACAAACAGAGCCAGAGATTGCCATTTCTAATTCAATTATAATTGCCAGCCTTCAAGCCCACAGACCGCAATATTAAAGTCTTAAAAATGCATTAAAGCCGCAGCCGCAGAGCTGCGAATGCCTGGCTGGCTGGCAGCTAAAGCGAAAATCAATAAAATTTATTACTTGTCACTTTTGCAAAGAGCCATCCTCAGCATGGATTTCTATCTGCGAGGGCCCTTAAAAAACTAGGATAAAATTTTCCTAGTTTATTTAATGCATATCATTTGGAATTATTTTGTTGTCAGGCAATTATGAAGCTTGGCATATAGGAAAGCAGTTAAATAATAACATGTACATGGAAGAGGAAGTCTTTCTGTATCATATAAAAGAGAAAAGTATAAATATTTCAATTGAAAATACTTGTTTAATATTACTAGTAATTTCCAATAAAAATAAACTTAAATGAAAGAAGAAATGGCAATAAAGTATATCCATTTTTTCAAGTGTTATGGACTGACTGTGTCTATCCGAGCGTGGCTCTGCGGTTGTTCTTGTGTCTGTGCACACATTTGGCACAGTTTTCAATTTCATTTTCTATGCTGAATTAAAAGCAAACTCCTCTCGAATGCACCGCCCATGTGGGGCATGTAGGAGGGCTTCCTCCGACTGCCATTACGATTGCGATTGCGACTGCAAGTATCGAGTCAACTAAGCAACATTCGAGTCAGTATGCTGCCGCAGGATTATTCCTTGCTGTTTTTCCGCCTTTCTTTACTGTTTCATTTTTCTTCGATTTTTTTTTTGGAATTTTTTTCCGCCTTCTGTTCGCCCCATTTGCTGCAACGACTTGCTGACTAACTGCGGCGGCAACAACGACAATCTCTGGCTCTCGAAGGGCTGAATGGCGAAAGTCTGGCTGGCTGGCTGGCTGGCTTCCTTTTGGCCGCCTCCACTCGTGTGCAGAGCTTGTTTCCGCTTCCGGCACAGACAACATTTGCTTGGCCCCACTTGCCTGGCGATAACTTTCAACTTGGCAAACTCACAGCTGTTCGACCCAGTTGCAATGACTTTGATTCGAAATTCCTATTGAATTGCGACTGAGCCCTGTCTCCAGCACCAGAATCAGCAGCACCAGCAGCCGCACAAATGATATGCTATTGAGGATCTAAATTAAAGTAATTAGAACGAGATTGTCGAGTAGACCCTTTTCCCAGTGTCACTTAGGAGGGTCCATCATTGGAGGCAAGGCGCAATTCAGTGACACATATCAAAATCGAATCCAATGCTTTTTTCCCAAAGGTCCATACATAATTGATTCACAAATATGCAAGCTTTGCTGCCAAAGCAAAAGCCAAAAGACAATATATTCATGCATACATAAGCAGGGATTTGATTCGGCTTCGTCTGAGTCTGTGTCCATGTCCATGTCTGTCTGGGCCGGGGCCATTAAATTTGGCTTAAATATGAAATGACTTAAGGCCAAAGACACCGAACGAAGCACCGAGTGTTTATCTTTAAAATTGAGCAGGACCTAACCGCTCTGCGGGGGTGACAGATTCGCTCGAGTCCGGGTTGCAGCAGTTTCTGCTTGATTTATGCCCAGAAAATAAAACCACAAGCACCAGCAACAATGTGCCAGTCCTGCTACCCCTTTGGAATTTAGTCCTTTGTGCTGTCGGAGAGGCATCTGCCTGATACTTACATGGGATCTGAAAAACTGTTGCCCAATTTGTCTGACTGCGAGTGGATGCATTTCCATTCCCATTTCCATTTGCCTGTGCCTTTGCTTTTGCTTTTGCCTTTGACTCGGACTCCTTCTCAGTTTTGCTGGTATTTAAACAATCTAAATGATGCTTTCGGTTCTGGCTGCAAATTGAAATTTACTGCCGTCTCCCCGCCTCTTCCGGTCTGACCCCTTTTTCACTTGACATTGCTAAATGTTTGCTCTGTGCTGGGAAATTATCCTTTCCAGTGTCACCATGCCAGCCAGCTGGAATCACCTACCTACCATATACGAACTCCACCATGCACGAGCTACCACCGACCAATCTCATTAACATTTTGCGAACAAACGCACCACAAATTATCCGGTTTAATTTATTTTCAAACTCTGGGCTGAGCTGTAGGGGGGTTTAAAAGCGAGAAAAATAAATAGAAATGAAAAAGAAGCAGCAATCACAGACTGAGGAAACACTGTTAAATAAATGAGCAGAAATAAGCTCAGTGCAAAAGTAGCAGACAAACATTAGTTAGCTGAAAATTGGCCAAAACGCCCCACACCCATTAGGACTAAAAGGAATTTGAGTTTTTCTAAACCGCATTGCTGTTGTGATTAAATGCACGTAATTATCTAAACTCCGGTAATCGGACAAATAGCGAAATCGCAGGACGTCAAGTGGCAGGATCGGGAGCTCAGGGGCCGGGCCATTGGGCAAATGGAAAAAGCTCTTTAAATGGATGTCGGCTTATCAGCTCCAATCCGATTATATCCGAAGCAAAATTACACAAAGTTGTGTAGGATGCTTTTACTGAATATATTTAATTTATGACTGGCGAAAGTTATCAAAAGATATCAAAATGTTTATGGCCAGAAAACGATTGGCACAAAGGCCGCCGGAGCCTAATTTGGTGGAAAGGGTCGGCGTCGTCCTTTGTTTGCTCTTCATATTAACAATATTGCGCACGACGACACTCGACTGACCCTCATAATAAAATAATAGGATTTGCGAGGCGACCAAACATTTGCATTTTGGCCTCGAAGATCACACACACACCCACGCACACACAGGAAACCTTTTGGCCAAATTCGAGGCGGCCCAAAAGACAAAGGTTCCCGGTCCGTAAATACATACAGACATATATCCCTTCCATGGACTCCGAGTATATACTATATGCGCCATGAATTTGCGCAAGTTTTTGCACTTCGGGCTATTTGCCATAAAACTTTCTACTGGCAGCTGACTGGAAATAAAACTGTAGACAGCTTTTTTGCCTTCAGATGTTCGAGGGAGGAAAACGATGATGGAGCCGTTGATTTGATCCTTTGGTAAAAAGCCCTCACCTTTTCCTAAGCTTTCTGCCGGTCGTCAGAGGCGGTAATTAAAAGCAATTTGTAAGTTAAGCCGGAGCACAATAAGCCACCGCCAACGAACGATTTAAATTGCAGAAGGGGCGGCAGTTACAGCATTTAATATGGGAGTCCTTGGCTCGGACTTGTCTCGGCCTGGTCATAACGAAGCATTAAATTTATCAGTTCGTTTAGCAGCCAAAAGAGGCAGCTTAAATGCTCAACTCGATGCTCCCAGCCAGACGCTGGCGGACGGAAGCGAGCGAAGTCAATTTTTATTGGGCGTCGCTTGTAAAAGGAGCAAATCTGATACATGAAATTGCAGATATCTTCAGGAAATAAAACAAAACGATCGTGGGAGCAAAATCAAATTGAAATTTTCCTCGGTCCAGGCCAGGAAACAAACGAGCCAAGGAGCAAAGCTGAGACGGGTAAGAATGGGAGGTGATGGCTGGGAAAATCAAGCCAAAAAGAAATCGAGCGAGCCATAAAACGGTAAAGTGTAGGCAACAGCCGCAGACAGCCAATACACCGAGAGAAATTTTATTCAATATAAAAATGTTATAGTAAAGGTAAGGTGTGGTATTACATTAATGTATGTTGAGTTTAAGGTTTAAATTAAAGTAGTGATACATATTTTACTCAAGCAAAAACTTTTCTCAGTGTAGCCACTGCCAACTGCCAACATTCAAGCAGCCAGAAGCATGGACAGGAACTGGACATGCGGCGCGGAAATGTCTTGTGCAAAAAGTACCGAGTACAAATGCTCCGCGACAGCCAAAAAACGAGAAATGTGAAAAGTTCAAAGACGATGGCCAGAGAAAAAATGAAAATTGAATGGCTACGCTCGGTTGGCTTTTTCATCCTGAACGGGACGGGTGCTGCTGCTCCTCCTGCTTCTCCTCTTCCTGCCCCCCGACGCCTTCGCAGTATCCTTCCCATTTTGTCCTGGCTCTCTGCTTTCCTAGGACCAGGAAGATGGCCATTATACTTTATGCAAATCTTGTGGCAGCTTTAACAAACCTCCGTCCCAGGCTCCAAGGAAACCGCACAGGAACAGGACGAGAACAAGGACGAGCAGACGAACGAGGAGCAGACGGTGGTCTTTTGGTTGGTTGGTGGGTCGGTTGGGCCGGGGCTCGGTTGGCTGGTTGGTTGCCCAAAAGCCGCAGCGACAGTGGAAGAGGCAGAGGGAGCAACAACAACAGCGCTCCACGCATTTTAATTTAATTAATTTAAATTCTTAATGTGATATCTTTGGCCACCCACTCTCGGTCGCCTCTAATACTGCGCCAACTATGTTGTATATTTAATGCGATTTTTTTTTAGCTGGCACTGCAATTGCTTAATGTTTCGTAAACAATTTTGAGGCGTTGCAAATTAATGGCCACTGAGCGAGTGGAGTGTCGAAGTTGTGGCCCAAGTTTTCCGAGCAATTGAAATCGGAGTGGTGCTTGGAAATGACCTTAAAATTCAAATTAGCCCAGTTGCACGAAAGCCTTAAGCCAGTGCCATTACTCATACGCCGTGTAAGCGCTGCCTTTCTGCGGGAAATGCTTTTCGCCTTTTGCCATAAAACTTCTCCCACGAACCAAATGGCGAGTGTGTGCTGGTGAAATATTAGTGAAAATTCCTGTCAATATATAACCGCAAACAGTTCTGTCTATTGAGAAGTTTGATTTACGACAGAGGATGTGTCGAGTCCTTACGGCGTATATAGATATGTAGGATACTTACCAAGAGCCATGGCCATATTAGGCCAGCATGTGCGTGTTTCTAGGATCATTGTCGGCCTTTTCCTGGAAACTTTGAAAACCCTTGCTTCGCACGTTTGCCGCTTTAATATTTTTATTACACTCCCCCGCCATTCGTCTGCGTTTTTATCTGCCTTATACGCTTAACATATATTGTGTTTGTCAGCCGCAAGGGTGCAAAGGATTCCTTCGTGTTTCTGGCCTGATGCTTGTTGTTGTTTTCCGTCTCGCCGAGTTCCTCTCGGCCATTTGCTGCCTCAGCGAACTGGTGGGGGGCGCGAGTATTGTTTTTATTATTTAATTTAAAGGGTTGCCAATGCGCATGAAATATAAATTGCCAAATAAATAACAGGAATCCATAATAAGTTTATGGTCTGGCCCATAAGATGCTGCTTGGATGTTCGGCCATGACATGATGGCAATAAAACAATTTACGATTCAGTTCCATTTTCAACCCGCTCGAGGATTTGCAGGATATAGAAGGGGAGTGGAATGGGAGTCGCTGCTCACACGCTTATTACGCATACGCCAAGTGCAGCGTCAACAAGCGTAAATCAAACGTGGCTCAACTCGAACTCGAACCGAGAGTCGAAAGTCCAATTCAGAGACTCCGCCTGTGACTCTGACTTGAACTGGAAATGCAAATTGAGGAAACTGTCAGCGGCAGGAGTGCAGCAGTGCAATACCAGGAGTGCAAGGAGTGCAGGAAAGGATGCAAAAGGGTGCGATGGGGGCAAAGTGCAGTGAATGCTAAGTGCAAACGTAAACGAAAATAGCTCGAAAAAATAGCATTTCGCTTGCGGATTTATTTGGCATTTCAAAATTTAATGCGATGGAGGAACGTTGCTCAAATAATGTTATGCAAATGATATGTGCATAAAAGTCAAGCTCGCTTCTGACAGCGGCCATGCCTCCTCAGCTTTCCTGGCCCACTGCGCCTTCGTGTGGCAATGCAAATGGACGGGATGAATACGGCGGCATGGTATGTGGCAGTGTGGCAGCTTGGCAGCCTGGCATCGTGGCAGCACATGTGAAACCAGTTAGAAAGATGAATAGATTGACTATCGACAAGCGCGAAAGCTTGACGAGTTCACGCCCACCTCGACGTTGGCAACACATCCCCGGAAAAACGGATGTGGCCCGGGCTGAGGTGGTTTAGTGAAATTCGGAAAGGAAAAAGGCGACATGAGCTGACAACATTTGCATATTTCGGGTGTCAAATGGCAGGACGTCTCTCCTCTTCGTCGCTGTGCACCTGCCTGGATGGGAACCGATGGGTCGGTTTTGGTTTGGGGTTGGGTTAGAGTTTTGGGTAAATGGCATTCGCTGCTTGAATGACATTTCACTCGTATGGCTTTTGTCATTTCTTTTTTTGTACTCTCTCTCTGGCAAAATTGCTGGGAAATTGCTGTGCCGACGGAGCGAGCGTGACACGTTTTCCACGCCCCGCCATCTCCATCTCTGGTGCTGACGTGCAGTTTTTGCATCCCCGCCGAAAGAGGATTTTGATAAATGCACTTACGACTCCGGAGTCAGTCAAAGTCACTGGGGCTTACTTGGGAGCAACCCCGTCGATTGGGCCAGGTGGGCTCGAGAGCAGGCGAGAAGGTGGGGTCGCCTAATGGCGGAGGCAGGATGCTCAAATGCGTTGCACTAAAATGGCAGGCAATAAAAATGAATTGGCCGCGGTGAGCTGCGCTTTAAAACAACAAGAGCATCGGTATGCCATGGCCGCGGGCTAAAAGTCGACACCGTAAATAATTTGCATGCATTTAATATGCAACAAGGGAAAATAGCAGAGAACAACGGAAAATGCAATATGCCGAGAGTAAAAAGGTGTTGGTGTGAAGATAGGTTCATGTGATGCCAATGGGGGAGGAGTGCTGGCAACCGACAGGTGTGGCAACATGGCCCCAGGCTCTCGGTTCTCGGCTCCATATGCATGGGAATCTCGGCTGACAAGCACATTCCTCGCCAAGGAGTTCGCCAAGCCGAATGCAAAAACAGAAAACAAGACTGTAATGAACATTTTCTCAGCAAACTAAAATATTTTTCCCCTTTATTTTTGTTTGCCACCGTTTGGGTTTCTTTTCCTTTTTTAGATTCTTTCCTCTCTCGCCCGCTATGCATAATTTAAAATGCATTGAAATGCAGATAGCGCCGCACGGGGTGTGGCAGGTAAACACTAAACAAATGCCAAAACAAGTAAAGATGCTGATCATATACAAACAGAAACACACCGAAACCAACACCCTCACACACATACACACACACACCCACATGTACAGCCACCGTGCACTCAGGACACGTGGCGAAAGTTTTAATGAAACAAAGTGTGGCTGGTTTGCTAGTATGTTGCAAGTATTGCTGCCACCCGAGCTGCAGCATGGTGGGAAAAATGCTCTGGCGTGTAAACTGAACCGCGGAACCGAAAAAGCACAGCAGCACACAACCAACTTAGATGCATCCAGCAGCAACCACGCAACGGAAATGAGAAAAGACTGCTTCTGCTCCAGTTGCATGTTCCGTGCTCATGTGGATATGCGGGCCATGTGTCCGCCGAAAATAATGCAACAAATTTAGTGCTCCAGCTAGGATGCGGAGTGCATGCATATATCAGTCCGCCGGTGACAGCGTTTCCAGCGCTACTCCTCTCATTGGCAACCGCAATGTCGCTGGCAAGCGCCGGCAGACAATCGAAAATTCGAATCCCGCAAAAGTGCTGCAGCAAAACTAAGTAGAGCGGCTGTTGCAGCACACACGGTTGCAAATTCAATTCAAGTTGCAAGTGCAAAACACAATTCGAATGCCTCAGAGCCAATGGTGCGGAAGGTGACATTGTTTCTTAATAATGGAAAAAAGTGCACATCTGTAGATAGTAGACACTTTACTTTGCTCTTCATCGAAAAAATTTTACACAAAAAGAGAACTTCCTTTGGGACGCGCCAAAACCATTACAGTTAAGAAAAGTTACAGGTTAAAGTTAAGTTATATTATTAGATCTTTATCCCAAAAATCATATATGTTTGGCTGGTCCTTATGAGAATTGCAATATCTAGGCCATATTGGCCTTCCATGCATTTTTAAAGGGGAACCCCCCCAGGAAATTTCGAAAAAAATGCATAAAATATTCGGTTCATAGATTCTGATGCAGAATGACGGAGAATCGATCTCCAAATAGTTAAGGTTTTAAGGATCTCCAATAGGTAATGATCCTTCCTGCGAGGTGATAAAAAGGGAGGGCATAAAATATTTTACATACTTTCCCAAATTCATTTTCCAGTCAAGTACCTTAAGTTCCACTTTCGCATTTCGGATTTTAGGCAAATCGGATGCCTGCAGCCTTGTGGCAAGCTATTCAGCCGCAGAAACTGAGTCGAACTGAAAACAGGAATAGAGGCCGCAGGCAAAAGTATGCCAATACGCTTCGTTTACAAAAGCTGGTGCAAATGCCGCAAAACCCACTGCTCGCGATTGGCAACCGCCATTACCTTGTCGAGGGGCCCAAAGAGCAGGTGCAGCTGGGCTGAGAGCCCTAAATACAGGACTCTACTATTTATGCAACCTTGTTGACGGCAGCCCCCTTTTCGCTACCAATCGCCCGCATTGTCGATAGCTGCTAAAAACCGTCGCCGCATCAAGTCCGTGTGTTTGTGAACGAGATAAATTATTTAAGCAACAAACTGTGCTTTTCCCAACACTTTCCCTGTACACTGGCGGGTATAAACGGTGGAAATCAATCAGTATGAAAGGTGTACAATATCTTTAGCTGTTATCCTGCGAACAATGAGTATCGGGTAGTCGTCTTGGCTGACGTTTTCCATCCGAAGTTTATTGTGCAGCCCGCGTTGCGGTAAACAGACGCACTCACATATATGCATTTTTGATTTAAGTGCATGGGAAAACGTGTGCGAGTGGGTGGTGGGGTGGCTGGATGGCTGGGTGGTTCGCCGTCAGTTAGTGGGGCTCATGTGACACAGTTTTGCGACAGCGAGGACAAAACCCATTCGCGCTCATTTTTCAGCACACGGCCAGGGAGAAAGTGTTCGTTCGGAGCGGAAGTGGCGAAAGTTTTGCGTTTTGTGCAACGCACGCGACTGAGTGTACAGGCGATTGTGTTTCTGACTGTGTTCTCTGCACAAGAATGCGGTATACGTTCTCGAACTCTTAAAGTCGATCTCTACTTAAAGCAAGCATGATGTGGAAGAAAAACCATCGTGGATGTGCTGATAATATTATGCAGTGAGGACTTAGCATTCCCATTTTGTTGTTTGCTGTAAATCGAACAAAAAGTTAAAATTTTGTTTAATCTTATTTTAACATTTTTGAAATGGAAAATCAGCAACTTTTTATGCCTTTAATGCCAGGCTTCATAAGGGCTAGTATTTATAGGATTATGCCCTCGGTGCATTTACGGTTGGCTTGTCGAAAGACAACAAAAGTTTGCCTACCCATACAGCTCGCTCTTCTCACAGTTTTAATGCAATTTTGCGCATAGTTGGAAACCACTTTAAAATTGCTCAATGTGCCAATGCCCGCCCACTTACTGGGCCACCACCCACCTCCCGTGAAGGCTTACGCACACACAGACCGCATAACAAACACCTTCCCCCCAATTTTATCCTTTTTCCCCCACAGAGTGGTTTGCATGTTTAATGCATTTCATGCATGCAATTTAAGACCGACTGCATTTTTGGTCATTTGAAAAATATGTGCAGGAGCCTCGACATGTGCCACTTGGGCCATTTGGCCATTTGGCCCGAATGACCGGCGCACCACTCGCTAGGCGCTTGCATAAAATTCATATGCAAAACTCTAATTTCGGAAGGCGCCTCAGAACGGACAAAGTCCTGCATATCGCGCCAACTGCAAGCCCCAGACATATTTATGCCTGCCGAGATATTAACGCAAAGCCCAGCTCGTATTTCGACAGCAAACAGTGTCCTGGGGCATAAAAGCGATTTAAAGTTCTCCTCCAGGCCTGTCCCGGCCACGACACTTTTTATTGCCCAGTGCCCCTCTCTCTGAAGCGTCTTAAAGTTCATTTGGCTGCGAAATTTGTGCAATTTCACACAAGCGTGCGCTTTTGTCTCGAGACAATATAAAATGTGAGGGCTTTCAGGGGTCGACAAATACGCCCGGGCCATGTTCATGTCCAGCATTAAAGCCTGACCAATTTTCGCCCATTTCCTTTTTGTACACTCAGTGCTCCGTGCTCTGTACTCCGCCCCAAAATGATGATCTGCGAAAATGTCCTTTTATGTCCGTTGGGCGCTAAGGACCTGTAAAAGTGTCTCTTAAGAATGTAACTGCAGCCAGCCAACAGCAGTATCAGCAGGGTGGCTAAAAGCAAAGACAAGCCACCTGTCGGTAGCTGCAAGGACCTAAAGGAGGAAAAGGTCCTGCGCCGGGGTATCGTAAAAGATAAAAGGAGGAATAGTGCAGCCGGCTGCCGGCAGCCAGCAGCGTTGCCGATCCAAAGCAACTTTTGGCCGGTTCGCTGATGTTGCCGTTTTTCGTCCTCCGTCTCCTTGGGGCGTCTTTTGGTTATATGGAGAAGGGCGAGGGCGAGATTTCAGTTCGCAGTTGTTGTAATCAAATTTGTTACGCTGCGTTGGAGTCCTGCCGGACCTGCTCTTGAACTGCATTTTGCAGTGGGTTAGGGTCCTGGGACCTTCTATACACTTCGGTGCGCTCATTTGTCGCCAAAAGCCGACAATGCTCCGTGCCTGGGTCAGACGGGCTTTCAGCTTTTTCTTCTCGCCTCTCCAGGCCATAGGACTTGCCTCTAAGCCACTGCTGCCCTTGGCCAACACAGTCGTTTTCACGTTGCGACGAAACGATGCCCCGGAGGACTGCGAGTGCGTTAACACGCTTGGCGGGTCACACGCACTGAGCACAGAACGGCGTACAACTAACTTCCGTTCGCCGGTCATCTGGCCCCATTCCTAATCCCGGGCCCCCGTCTGACCCCTGCCCGCCTCCTCACGTATTTATTGCCATCGTGGGAGCCGTGGGGCTTCAGCGCGAATGCGAGGAAGGCGCTGAAACATTTTTATGCTAATTGAAAGCCATTCATACGAAAACAAATGGCCATCGATATTAGGGCCTCTAAGCGGGATTGTAAGAGGACTAAAAAAAGGATTAGTTCAATTATTTTAAATCTTTAAAATAAAATAATAATAAAACCTAAATTATCTTTAATTTATCCTTTCCACAACAATACTTTTTATTTGTTATGTCTACATGTATATTCACATATATGTTATTTCTAATTTTGGTTATAAAAAATTAAAATTGTGTGGTTAATGAAACAATATTGACAACAATACGCTGCCTTTGACCTCGCACAACAGTAAAAATTATGAAAAATATTTGTGTCACACAGGAAACCCTTTGAATATTTATATCTGATGTGGTTTAGCCCAAACTGGCAAAAATAAAATTAATTTATTTTATCAGAATATTGGCAACCTGATGTGGTTATGCTTACTACCTGCATATTGTCAGAGACTAACCGCTCTTTCCGCTTCCCTTTTTCTCTATTTTTGCAGCCAGTACCAGCCGCTCCATGAGCAACGTGGCGCAATCGGCAGCATCTGCATCCTCATCGTTGACCGCCCCCCAGCCGCGGTTCATGTCTCGCGGACATACCTACCGAGCCGTCGTCGGGGACACCCTCGTCCTGCCCTGTCAGGTGGAAAATCTGGGTAAGTTCGATGGCTTCTATAATTAATCCGGCGTTATTAGTATTTCGATTTGAAAATGCGATCATGAAAATAAATGTGGCGGGCCAGCAATAATAATAATAATATTTCGGCCGAGAGGCGGATCAAATTATGCAAAATATATGCAAATATGTTTAGGCAAAATGTCACTTCACATAAATTTAATATTCGTGGACAACAACGACAGCAACAAGAGCAACTCGGCTAACAACGGCGACAAAATTTGGCAAACCAACAGCTGTCAGCAGCTTGTCGTTTGGTTTCGCATCGACACATTTTTCCCTTCAAATTTATAAATCGGCTGGCAAAATATGCAACCTCACACATATTGGCAGCAAATAAATTTAGATGATTAACGATGGCCGCTCGTTACGGCCAAATAGAGTTTAGTTTTGGCCCAATTTTTCGTCCGATTTTTGATATGTATTTGTGCATATACATTTATATATTCTGTGGATATTTTCATCTTCAATCAGATGGCAACAAAACGAAACGGAAATCATGCGTGAATCCAAATGGTTTCAGCCTAGCTGGCCAAGCTGGCTGGGTTGCACATAAAATGACATTCGATTGCTCATGGATGCATGAGTAAGTGCATAGCTGCTATTTGATGGAAAAGTGAAATATTGAAATATGCAGAAAATAAAGGAATGTCTTGCTTCGGCTTCAATTAGCACTGCTTCAAAATAAAAACATCGAGATGGATTAAAGTCTGATTTATTTTCATTTCCAATATGCCAAAAATACTAATTTGTACAATGGTGGACAAAAATATTTTGACATTAAAAAAGTTACACATTTTTCTGTGATTAAATGTTTTTTATTTATCAAAAGTCAATGAAAAAAATATATTTATATACAACAGTAGAGTAGATCATAATATAGGGGAAAAAAATTCATTTCATATTAAGGTTTACAAAATAAAAATAAAAATTCAAAATTGTGAGTGGACAAAAGTATTTTGACAATATTATGTATCTTAGTAAATCTAATAAATTTAAAAAAGTTATCAAAATTTAAAGTATTGTTAATGAAAAATATAGCCCCCTTTGACGTCTATTACCTTTTGTAAACGTCCAGGAAGCGATTTTACTAAATTTTGAAGTGTTTCTAGAGAAATATCCTTCCAAAGTTCTTCAACCTCAGCAATTGTCTCTTCGCGCGTTCTTGTTAGATTGGAACATCTTTTACGCTTTATATAAGCCCACACATTTTCGATTATGTTTAAATCGGGACTCTGGGGTGGCCAATCTAATAAATTGACGTCCAAATCCCTTAAGAAATTCATAATCATTGCGGCTTTGTGACAAGGAGCATTATCCTGTTGCAGGATAAAGTGATCATTTAGGACATGTAAATACTGTCCTTTATTCATTGTGCCTTCAATGGGTATCAAATCGCCGATCCCGTTAAAACACACACATCCCCAAAACATAACAGACCCTCCACCATGTGGAATGCGTTGGCATACAGGTCTTAGTTTTGAACGTGTGTTTTTGGGTAATCTACAAAATATTTTATTTTTCGACCCATGGTACTCAAATGTACTTTCATCAGTCCACAAAATTTGTTCCCAAAAAGATTGAGGTTTGTGAACAAATGTTTTAGCAAATGATAAACGCGATAGTAGAAATACGCGATAGTACATTGGTTCATGCTATGTCAAAATATTTTTGGCCACCATAGTATATGCATATTTTAATTAATGAAATAGCAAATTCCAAATTGCAATTTCATATTCCACCTACAGAAAAGGCAACCAAAAGATTTCAATTTGGCTTAAGCTTTGCTTCAGCCTTTTGTTATGTGGCCATGTCCCCACGTGCACTTAGCAACTAGCCTTTGTCGGCGGCCAAAATTAGGTTTTATAGTTTATTAGTTGCAATTAGGTGGCTAAGTTTATTACTCCGCTAAGTGCCGCAAAAACATGTACGTCATTCTTTTGTCATCCTTCTGTCCTGGGCTGGGCAATATTGACAAAGAACTAAACTTCCAGTGCTCTGACGTATCCTGAGGCACACAGGACGCCTCTGTAGTTAATTCTAGTAAGTAGGGAGTAGCAGAGTTCCAGAAAATCGAATTTTAATCAATTAAAAGCGAACGGCATATTTGCCAGGACTAAACGGGACAACTAATATTGACCGAGCTGATGGGTTGTCGACGGTTAGGGTCGCAGGATGGTCATTATCGATACGACCGCTTTAATTCTGACCCAGATGAGGCCCGAGAACAACGGGAAAAAGTTTAAATTGCAACTGCTGTTGACACGCCAATAAATAAAATGCAATTAACCATTCTCTGCAAATGAAAATAAATTGCACATTGATGGCAGCGACGACAGTCCGGGCAGCAGACACTCGTTGCAGCGCCCAGATTGACATCAGTCAAAGTTGGGTGCCCTACCCGCCCCCCTTCGCAAAGTCGATCGAATTGGGGATGCACCGGACGAAAAAAAACTATTTTTTTAATAAAGCAATAAGCGGTTTTTCTATTTAACAGCCAAGCTGCCACTGGGACTCGCCCATACTTGTGCATGAACAGAAAATGCCGTGTACGTTTCCGTGTGTCAGCTTGTTTGCATGGACATTTGTTTTTTTCGAAAAATATTTTCATTTAATTCGATTTACAGGTCGAGGCATTAAAGTGCAATGATTTCCCATTAATGCCTGATGTTTCGACTTTTTGTGAGGCTGTATCGGTCATTCAACACAGATTTCCAATCTGCGCCTTGAGCTGTCTACACAGCTGGAAAATGTAGATCCTTCGGCCTTCAAATACTCTCTAAGCATCGAGAGCCAAATGGAAGGACATTGCTATTGGGTTCATTGACAAATTATAGACCATCCAGGCAGCAGGAAATCAACAACAATCTGTTAGATACATCTGCTGGTAATTAAATTCAAATAACTTTTAACGTTTGTTGCCAAATAATCAAGATAATGCCACTGCGACCAGCACCAGAAGAGAGTAATTGGATATAAAGGAAACTAACATAAACATTTACTGGCGGAAATCTTCTCGTTGCATTTTATTGCAGTAGTTGTTGGTGTACTTTCGCCACTCTGCGGTACTCTGGCTCCAATCTTTAATGTTTTATTTTATATTTTTTTGCTGCCCTGTCATCAATCCGGTTCAGCTTTTAACGTCGCCCTGACGTTTGATTGCGAGTTGAAGCCGAACGCAGAATGCACAATACAGAAAACGCTGAAAGGGAGGCAAGCCTTTAATCCAATAAAAGAAATTAAGTATCAAATGGTCTATGAAGCCGTTCATTGATTGCCCAGAACAGAGAATGGAGAGCCGAGAATCGAGAATCCAGAACCGACGACGACCAACTAGTAACATGCGACACATATGTGCGAGTCCAATACGTATACGTCATGTTGTCACCCGGTGAATGGTAAATGTTGAATGGCAGACAAAAACGCTGGTCAATACATATTGAGCGCTGTTATAAATTGGATTTTCATTGGGCCGAAGGGCATGCGAACTTAGTACCAATAGAACGTATTGACTTACCAAATTGCTTTCGTTCAAAATCCATTGGAAAAGGTTGGCTTTTGGGCTTTCGGGAGGAAGTGGGTGTGGCTGGTGTATCAGAGGCAGTGGAAAAGTTTTCGTAAGAAAGTACGAACCCAAAAATTATGCGCACTTTGTGGGGATCAGAGAGCAGAGCAGCTCTGGGCTCCCATACAAATTCATATGTCGAAATTGACGAGCTATAAAATGAACTTTTTATTGTCCCCTCACTCGCGCTGCCTGCTGGTCCCCACAATATCAATATACAGCCATTAGACTCTAATAAAATGCAGCCCCGAGAACGGCAAAGACTAATATAAAATCAAAATAAAACCCTCCACCACCTGCTCCGCCACCACCGTCACCCCGGAGACGGGCCCGTACATTTTATCCCACAAAATGCCGGGCAATTGCTCGCCCCGAATCGAGCAGACTCGATTCAATAATAATCGAGGCCAATAAAATGATGATTGCTCCAGTTTAAGCCAGAGCATCGAGTGTGGTTGTTAGACTTTTTGTGCCACTTGAGCATCGATGGCTGGAGCTCCATTATTTGAATTTATTTCGCATTGGACCGCCCTTGATAACCGGAAGGAAACCGAGAAATACACCCGCAAGTGGAGCCACTCATTATGGGCGCGTAGGCATTTTAAAAGCCTTATTAATAATGCATTACTTTAAGCCGTGATTATTTAATGGCAGCTTAAGGTCAGAAAAATGTCAGCTGCCAGCCAGCGCGCATATAAATGGGTGGGCGCCCGTTCGCACAGGGTCAGTCGGGTCGGAAAAATAAAAACATTTCATTAAAATTTCATATTTCGAATGCTGAAAATCATATTTCAGCAAACGTGGATGGTGGAGAGGTCGGGGATCAGTGAGAGGGATAGGACAAAGAACGAAATGCGGTGGGCGAAAGCTGACCCCGCCCACTCTTACGTTCAGTAAACTTTGACGAGGCGGTGTTTACACAACTCTGATTTCGGTTTTATGGCACGTATACGTAATTTTGCCGAGTGGCGCTTTTCCACGTTTATTTTTT
This sequence comes from Drosophila ananassae, assembly GCF_017639315.1. Taxonomy (NCBI): domain Eukaryota; kingdom Metazoa; phylum Arthropoda; class Insecta; order Diptera; family Drosophilidae; genus Drosophila; species Drosophila ananassae. Next base: position 12,622,417 of record NC_057927.1, on the reverse strand, counting down.
TAATATTTCCATAATAAATACAAGTTCATAAATCGTTCGACGTTGCCAGAGACGGAGGCAATAGCAGAGGCGGAGGCCGAGCCGACTCGTTCAGGACTTAAGCACACAAAATAAATAAACATATTATACGCCACTTAATCTCATTTAACAAATTCTCGTTTGCCTTTTTGCGGCGACGACAACAATAAAAAGAGCAGGGCTCACAGTCCGCAATCCGCAAGCCAGGATCTAGGATCCTGAAACCAGAAACCAGAATCCTCGGACAAAAACTAAAGTTGTATAAAATATGCAAAGAATAAAAAACCAAAGAATTATGCCAACAACATCTGCAAAATTATGTCATTTATATGAGCAAACATACTAAAAAATAGATGAAAACAGAAGCACACACATACACTCATCCTGCTCGAAGGACCTGCTTCAGCCGCCACTCCTCGCTTTTTCTCGATTGGATAGACAAACAGAACTGAATCTGCAGAATGTTCACAGCTCAGCGAAGGAGACTGAGACGGAGACGGACCCTGGGCGGGATGAGATAGAAAGATAGATATGTATCTATGTATCTCCATGAATGTGCCAGTGTACGAAAACTATTTCTGCTTGTGTCGGCCGGCGTTCACAACTTTCTCTGCTGCCACAGTGACAGCTAAAAGTAGATGTACATATGTATGTATTTATAAGACAGCTAGTTGCAAAATGTTTCATGTTTATATTGCGGCATTTTACAATAAATTTCATAGCCAACGAGAAGACACATTCTGCTCTATATTTTTCATCTGCTTATAAAGCCCCTATCCACTTTTTCTTGCAGGCAATTTCGTCCTTCTGTGGCGACGGGGAACAAATGTGCTCACTGCCTCCAACATCATGGTTACAAGGGATGAGCGCGTAAGACTGATAGATGGTTATAATTTGGAGATATCCGATTTGGAGCCCCAAGATGCCGGGGATTATGTTTGTCAAATCAGTGACAAAATAAATCGCGATCAAGTGCACACTGTTGAGATATTGGGTGAGTACGAATGGCACAGATTTACATTTGACAAGTGTGCCACTGGATGTGTGTAGCCTTGTGGCCCATACATCAATTAGCAACTGATTTACTGAATTATCACGATTTTCTCTTCCTTTCTTCTCGCCCCCACCTAGTTCCGCCCAGTGTTCGGGCCATCCCCACATCCGGACAACTGCAGGCCCGCAAGGGGGGACCCATTACGCTGGAATGCAAGGGATCCGGTAATCCGGTGCCATCCATTTACTGGACCAAGAAGGTTTGTTCAGCTCGTTTATTCACGTTTTATGCTCTGCATTCGCCAGAATCGCGTTTGGCGATGCTATTTTAAGTGAATTTCATTTCGTTTAATTGAATTTAATTTTCCCAACTGCTTCGCTTCGTTATGTAAATTTAAATTGCGTTGCTCCCCTGCTCCTCCTGGCTTACCCAGGGGGTAAGCTTGCATGAAAACGGCGTTAGGGGCAGTTTTGAAGCACTTTCCCCTTGAAAATTCACTTTCCCTTTCACCAGTTCGGCCATCGCGCTTTTAAGCTCTTTAGCGGAAAATTCTGAGAACTCAGTGCCCGTCCAGAATCCAGGGGGAAAACTTTCTGCGTAGTCCTTTTATTTTTAAGCTGCCTGACTAAAAGTTCGTTATTCATTAAATATTATTCGCCAACATTAAAGTCAAACACATACAAGCGTGCAAATATATAAATTAAACTGCTGCCTAGATATGAGAGTGTGTTTGTATTATAAATCAACAAAATATCTCATCACTCAAAGTTTTCAGCACATTCGCATTCCGGTGGAAATCTGGGCAAACAAAAAGTGAAATGATAAATCGCAAGGCATAGCCACCGACACAACAATCTACGATTGCGGCATGTGGCTGTAATGGGAGGCAATTATGAATTCAACAAACACATAATTTTACGCATGAGGCAACAAAGGGATAACATATTTGCCAGCTATTCAAAGTGGGCCAAAACGGGAGCCAAGTAGGCCACTTCCAAGTTGGATGGCTGTTGGTGGCTGGGACGGAGAGGGGACGATAGATGGGAACAAATGAATTTATGCCGACTTATATGACTTGCAAATGGGAATTCCAGTTGGCAATTAGTTTTCGCTGCTAATTTCGAGGAGTTTATCAACTTGCCAACTAGAGCAGCTCGGGTCCTGAATCTGGATGGTGCCAAAGTGGAGAATCCACACTAAATCACTGTCAGCAGCAGGCTACCAGAGACAACTTCTGTACCTGTAGTAGAAGCGTAATTAATGCGATTCATAGACTTGCAGAGCAACTCCATAGTTGGCAAACGAATTGTGACCCCAGACTGTCGCTGTCAGTGTCACTCTAGCTGTTACGTAGGTACATGAAACTATCTAGCAGATACACAGATACTAGCACTGGAGGACGCTCAATATGGAGAATCACACCGCATATACTCGTACGCCTTCTACATTTGGCTAAAAGTCTCGTTTGCATTACTGCACTTTGGCGCATTTGACATTTCCGTTCGATTTGTTTGCTCTCCCCCGATGATTTGCTTCTGCCAGGATTCCAGGACACTGCCAACTTTGAGTGTCACTACCTTCCATGTCATTTCAATCTACTGGCCCGGCGCTTCCGACGTGTTTTCGGGGGTGGGACTCCTGTCTTTCGGAGCACACGTTGACACGTGTTCCCCTTGGGCGTCACTTGGCCCACAATCCACAATCCGTTTGGTTCGCTTGCCAAAGAAAAGACGCTCGCAGCCAGCAAGCCAAAGGGCTCGCTGCCTGACTGGTTGCAACGCCCTTTTTGGCCCTTTGAGACTTCTCAGCGACAGAGAACCGGAGACCGACAACTCGGTTCGATGTCTGTGTTTACATCCAGTTTTGCATGCTCCACATCCAATATTTGTGCAACTTGACTTCTCGACCTCCGTCCTGCTCCCCTCCGCTCCAGCACCACAAGAATTCCAAGCAAGTTTTTGCACTCGGGAGACAGGGACATCTTTATTTTTGGGTTTTGTTTCGTTTCATTTCGTTTCCGTACTTTTTCGCTTGCCAACAGCATTTGTCTTTTGACATTTGCTACTTGCACTCTCGCCGACTTCATTTTTAGCAAGAGCAAGATGTCGGCGCTTGATTCAATTTGTTCCAAACTCTGTTTGCAAAGTGTTACAATATCATCTTTTTCATCTTTTCCCCGTAGAGCGGAGCGAACAAATCCACGGCCCGCATCGGCGACGGACCAATTCTGACCCTGGAGAAGCTGGAACGCCAACAGGCGGGTGTCTATCAATGTACTGCCGACAATGGAGTGGGCGATCCTGTAACCGTCGACATGCGTCTGGATGTACTCTGTAAGTATCCAAAGTATTTTATCCAAATTTTCCCTTTAAATATGCAGTTGAAAAGACTTTATTTCATAGAAATAAAATACGTATTATGGATTATTTTCTTTAGAGAGGGGAATCGAAAGCATGAGAAAATTGCAAACCAAAGGATTCATCTCAAGTTTCGTAAATTTTGTTCACTTTGAATTTTATTGGATAATGGTCTTAAGGAACTATTTCTTCCCTTGTAGCAAGTCAATTAAAAGTCTATCCAAAACAAAGAATTAAAGCTCACTGTTAAATATTCAAAGTTTAAATATAAGTAATCCAACCAAAACTCCCAAACAATATTTTTCACCCCTCCAACCCCACTACCCATACCCCCCATCCCCTTATCACCTCAACCCATTCACCCTCCATTCCCATCACATATAAAAAATTTTCTTCCATCATTTACTAACCACCCAATAACCACCTATCATCCATCCTCCTTCCACCCTCCTCCCAACCTCCCACTCATCCCCTCACCCCATCCCCCACCCATACCCATACATCACCCCCCCATCATCCATTCCCCCCCTATCCTCCCCCCCCCCTTCCCCACTCCATAGTCCCACCTTCCACCCCATCTACTTACACTTCCCCCATCATTTTCCCTCCCCCCCCCAATATCTCTTTCTCACACCCTCCCCCCTTCCCATCCCCTTTTTCCCTACCCCTCCTTCTCCCAACTCCCCATACAACACCCATACAAAATCCATACCACTCAATCATCAAACCCAAATCCCCCCACAACCCCCCCCACCACCCCCACACACACAACCCAAAACAAACAAACACAACCATACACCAATCATATACACCCCTTATCCAACCCAAACTCATCCATCCCCACCCCCCCCACACCCCCCATCCCCATCCCTTCATCCCCCTACACATACACATCTATAAATCCCCCCTCCACATTTCCTCCTCACCCCTTCACACCCCCTATTCCCCTACCATTCAAAACCCACTTTCCCTCCTTCAACTCTTCCTCCTCCTCACTAAATCCCAATAAACCTATCACCCCTACTCACCTTAAATAATTCACAAATCCAACCCCCTAACCCCAATATCCCACCTTCATTTAAAAATAACAAAAACCTATTCAAAAACTCAACAACCTCAACCCCCTCTTCCATTATTCCCCCTTTTTCCCATTAACCCTTCTCTCCAACCCCCCCCCTTCCCCCCCTAACCCCCCACTATTAAACATCCCCTCCAAATACAACCTTACCCAAAAACCCCATATAAAAAAACACACCAAACAAAAAACCTCACCCTCAACAACCTAACACCCCCCCCCTTTACCCAACAACTGTTTATCCTGTTTGAGTCGTTCTGTCCTGTTGTATTGTACTGTGTTGTGTTGCGCCTGTCTTGTTTTCTCATGTTTTGTGCCTGCAATTTCTTTTTCCGATTTCTTGCTGTGGCAAATTAATGCCATTTTTATTTGCCCAACTTTCATTTTGTTTCATTTCGTTTCGCATTGTGACAGGAAGAACTTACCGACTGGCTGACTGACTGACTGCCTGCAAGTGGGTCAAATTTCAGTTGAATTTATTAGTTGCATTTGCTGTTGCACTCAATTGACATGTTCCTCATCATCCTCGCCCTGCAGGTGTCCTGGTACCAGAACTCATTTCCGATCCAAAGCACCGACAGACGCATCATGAACTCCCGGGGCAACCGCCACACGCTCAACATCCGCCACATTCAGCAGGAGGACTTTGGCAACTACAGGTGAGTGCACGGATCGAACCGGATCAGTGCTATATATTATATATATTTGTGTGTACATCTGTAACATTGAAGAGCGGCAATACCTGGCTGCCAGCGTTGATTTAGTCAATTTGGCAACTTTTGCTACAACTTACTTTTTGCCAGCCAGTTAGTAGTTCAAAGTTCCCCACTTGCCACAGAGGCTTTCCCATATAGTAGGGACACCCACAGAGTTCGAAGTCCACGTCCAGCTTTGGGGAATTGTCTGTTCGGGGCGTGCCTCACCCATTTTGCGGACAAACAAGTTTTCTACATCAATGTCAATCTGTCTGAAACATATTAAAGAAGCGGAAGTTTCGCCATGTTGACACAACATTTCATGCACAAAGTTTGTGTGATGGGGTATGAGGGTATAAGGTATGGGGGATGAGGGATGAGGGAGGTGAAGGCCCAATGGACGAGCCCTGCCACCTGGATACCCACTGCTAACAGCACCACCCACAGTGAGTGGCTTTTGTGCACACGACGTGTCGACGTGTTTGGATTAGTTGAGTCGAGTTCAGTTGGCTTCCTAGCAGTCAGTTGCCAGCCACTTGCCGACTGCCAGATCGATGCGGGCTCATTGCTGCCAACCCGCCAGGGAGTTAACTAAAAGCCAGAAAAAAATACAACCAAAATTTGTCATCACTTTTATATTTTTTCTATACCAAAGTGCTGGCTTCAATGCAGCACTTAAAGTAAAAATAAAAATACAATCCAAATAAACGATTCATTCCTGAATTCAAAACTCAAAGGAAATTACTTCTCAGTTCTTGCCAGTAAACGTGACACACTCCAACATTAGCCAGCAGGAAGAACTAAATAAATCAGAAAAAAGCCAATTAAGTCGATTAACATTAAAAACAAGTGGGTTAAGCGGCTCATATGCGTGGCGAGTTAATTAGAAATCGTTTTTGTGTTTTTTGTTTACTTTCAGCTGCGTCGCGGACAATTCCCTGGGACGGTCGCGAAAGTACATGGAGCTTTCCGGAAGACCCGGACCCGCAGAATTTTATTCACCCAAGTGGGGTCGTTCGCCGGACAGCTACAATCTGACCTGGAAAATCGATAGCTACCCGCCGCTGGAGGAGGTGCGCCTACTTTACCGTCGAGTCCTGGTAAGAGTCAAGGAGGTCGTTCGGGTAGGATCTGAAGAGTGGATGGGGTGAGATGGGAAGCCACCGAAAGCAATCCGATATGAAGGGAGTACATTCAATTAATTAATTGTGAAATATGCACAAAGGCTGATACCGCCAGCCAGACATCTACACAAAAGATGAGAAAGGGATACTCCGGCCAAAGCTTAACGCCATGTACATAAATGCGTGAAAGGGCAACCCGATACTGGGCCTGTCTCGTCTGGCTTCGAAATGGGGTATCAATTTAAGGAGCGCCGGTACACTAATGAAGCACGTGATTAAAATTACATTCACATCAATGTCTCGAACCCACAAAAACTTCTCCTCCGAAACTCACAAAAGACGGGAACACAGGATATAGATGAAGTAAAGCTTGGAGGAAGGAAAAGCAAACCCCATTGACTGATGGAGTAGTCATCGAGAAAAGTGATTTTTACTACCTGGAAAGTAGAGACACGAACATTTCGCTTAATTGCGACTCTAGGCGCGAGATTTAATGAGATTTCGAGCCACGCACACTTTACGACGAATGAATGCCCGAATGACAAACTGCATTCAGTAATTCAATATCAGTGTTCCAGTGCCAGTGGCCAAGCTCCGGCTGATTGGACCGTGTGGAGATAATTTTTTACGGAAGAGCATCCATTGAAGTGCAATTATTGGGAGGACTTTCCATCGGAGCAGCATCAAGCTCAAGGAGGAAGTCAGAAGTGGGGAAGTGCAGGAGGCTTAATTGATGTGATAGCTGTCATAACTTGATCGGGCGCCGGCGGAAATCATTTGGTATCCTCTCTCGGGCAGGACGTAAAATTAATTAAGGAATCAAAGGAAAACTGTCAATGGTAGAGTCAGGCACTTAATTTGGTTCTTCTTTGCTTTCTCCCCGCAGATGAACGATACCTACCAGCAGCCGGGCAGGTGGCACGACTTTATTCTCACCCCAGAGCATCGTCCTGCCTCGGAACCCCTCACACACATCATGTCCTACACCATCAGGAATCTGCATCCGGGCGCTTACTACGAGGCAATTGTGCAGGCTAAGAACCGGTATGGATGGAATGAGGTGAGTACGAAATGGCCCAAAAGAGCGGGCATAAATCTGGCTGACAGGGCGGCTACTTAATCTTGATTTTGTGCCACTTTTCCATACTAAACCCAGCTGGTCTTTCTATTTCTCTTCTCTTTTCGTTTCGTTTCTGTCACCGTCACTCTTCACCCCTGCAGGTCAGCGATATATTTCAATTTATCGTAGCCACCAACGGCCAGGAGAATCCCCCCGAAGATGCCGAGGTGTTAGCCAGTTCCAAGTCGCGCAGCAACAGCGGAGCCGCCGGCAGCCGGTCAGGATTTCAACTGCAGAGCCTGCTCCTTCACACGGGTCTGCTCCTGGCCCTGGCCTTGAGTAATTGTCAGATCGACAGACGTCGGCAGGGCCGAGGGTAAGCAGTGAACTCAACTCCACCCACCACCAAACATTTGGTGTGGGAAACGCAGCTCAAGGGCCAACCAGTAAACCAGGCTAATTCGGCGACTTTTTTACACCATTTGAACTGTTCTGCCGCCATGGTCTGACTAAAGTACGATTACCAAAGAGCAACTGAATGCATCAAGCCCGAAAACTAGAGGAAAATTAAAAAATACCCCATTGGAGATAAAAGAGCAAACTGCAGTGAAATAAATGCAGCCGTGTAAATAATTTTTCAAGTGTTTTGTCCACGATTAAATTAGCACATAATCACATAAAACCGGAAAATGGTTAATGGAAATTGCAATTTGAGAATGCAATGCCCCAGATCCCCAAACACCGAACGAGCCCCCAGATCGAGTCCCCAGCCCAGCCCAGCCCAGCCCTTCACCAAACATCCCCACGGTAGTTTAAGCCACTCGAACTAGGTCATGTAAATAAGCATTAGATATCTGAATGTGAACCACATTTTACTTCATAAAATGTCGGGGTGCCACGCCCGATGCAGGATGTGTATGTAAATTAAGCAAACATTATATAGTGATATTATTTAGTTTCAAACGAAACCATAAATAACAAAATATTGAAACGAAATAAAATGCAGAAAACAACACACCGCAAAATGTTATAGAGTGTAAAGTATTTTCCACGTTTGTGTTTCGTTTTTAATTTTTTTGGATTCGTCCTGGATTGCCATTCCTTTGATTGCAGCTGCACTCTTATTTTAGTTTTTAAGCGCACCAATAACCAAATGATAACAGCATACAGCAAATTCAATGTAATGTTTTTCAATGTAAATTAGATTTTAAGCAAACATGTTGTACCACCAAAATGATAAAAACCAAAAAACTATGAAATGCAAGCAAATGAAAAACGAAACTAAGCTAGTTCTCCCATTTGGAATATTAGTGGAAATATTTGAATGTGAATTTTTCCATACGTACATATTGATGGCGCGCCGCGCAAGCCACTTGACTTTTGGGTCAAAAGCCAGAGGGCCGCAAGTGTCACCTGTAAATACATGAATACGCTACTTATTGAGTGTTACGAACCCAGCAGGCATTTTATCAGCTTTTGCACCTTTTCCGATTGTACGATTCGGTTCGGATCCGTACCGTTTCATTTAGGGCACACAATAGAGGTCAAAGCTCACTTGTATATTTTAGCATGCTCTCGAACTCGTATACAACTCCTGTATTTAGTCAAACAAAGCCAAAATAAAAACAAAAAAAAACAGATACCAAAAAAAATCCTTAAAAACGAAGAAAAAAATTAAAAAACGAAGCAAATACAAAGAGTTACAATTTATCTACATAAATGTGTATGTGTGTGTACCTAACATAGCCAGTCGAGTGCAGGAGGAATCGTATGCATTACTCAGATTATACAGTTAGAGCCATGGACGGAAAGGAGCCAGAAGTTGGAGCTTTGAAGCCCGATGAAAGCTGATCGATGGCACCAGACACTCTGCAACCGAGTCCGTGGGGAACCTACTTACAAGTATAGTTCAGATAAACCAGAAATAGCGTGGCGCGTGCACAGTACGCGTTCATTAAAACAGAATTCATTAATTACTAACTACCTAGTACGATGCTAATTGTATGATTAATGCGCATAAGAAACCCTAAATTATTCAAAAATAAAATAAAGCATTAGATGTAAACTAAACACAGTCTGTTTGTTTCATTTGCCTGCAAAGCTATGTATGGGCGCTTGCAAACCCTCTTTGGTGTAAGCAAACTTCTCCAGAAATTGTGTCGCAATGCATAATCATCGATGGAATTTTTTCTCCTAACTGTAGGTAGACCCGATCCTTTCTGCTTTTCCTCGTTTTTTCCACCAATCCACTCAAATGCCTCAAGCTCTTTTAAGCTCTTCTGGAAACTCGAACACTGACCAGAGGATGTATGCATGTACATACACACGTGCACGGCTTAAATTATTAAAAGTTTTTTGCATTTGGAAAAGTTTATGCATGAAATTTCATAGGACGCCGAAAACTACTTGAGCTGCGTTTTTATACAAGCCCAGGGCAAAAAAGGCGGCTGGGATGTCAGTAAAGTTTATGCACAGAAAACAATTGTGTTTTCTCTTAAATATCTTTAAATATTGAGTCTCTATTATGTTTACAAATACAGATATCCCACAAGACATAAAGGCAGATTTTCTATTAATTTCTAACTTTTCTATTATATTAATTAGTTTAAATTTAATAAAAAATACTTACATAGTTGTCGTAAATCATTTTTCTCGGTGCATAAAAGCAAGTTTCATTTAGAAAGGAATAGAACGAAGCGGATACCCGGATGCCGTTGTCGATGTCGTTGCAACTTGCAACTGTTGTTGCTGGTGCCCACTTCGGTATTTGCATGTTGCAAGAAGGCCCAGTGCGTTGTGTGGCTGGGGGCGTGGCCCACTTGACACCCCCTCCAAGCTGGAAGGGGGCAATGCAAACTGCAAACTTAGTGACCATTATGCATGCAAGTCTCAATATATTTCACATGAATTTTAATGAAAACTGTGTCGTTGAACTGAAACGGCCCGCCCCAAGGGTAGGTGGCAAGGGGCCTCTCAGGCACTAGAGGAGTCCGCAAAAATATGCTATGGAATTTTTGCAAATCATATCGCATAATTGGAGAGCCACAAGCGACTCGTTCCAGCTATTTGCATTGGCTTTGGCCAGTTGGCCCAGGGACAACTTTGGCGCATATTAATTAGCTCGTTTATCATCTGAACACTTTTCTGACAGCCAGCGAGAACAGTGCACTTGCAGCAATGTAAAATTAATTAAGTTGTGCCACAAGGAAACTCTTTCACTTACTGTGTCTATCCTCCTGCCCGCTCCGTTTCTATGGTCGCTTTTTTCACATCCCACTTCGCCAGTGCGATTGGTATTCATTTCACAAGATGGAAGCGAATCTCCAGCAAGGCACCAGCGCCAGCAATAAGAAATTGCCGGAATAAAACTGTTAACTAACGAAAATGAAATCATAATTAATATTGGTGAAATTGGCAAAGTGCAGGAGCATTGCCCCCCACCTGCAATTGATGGCGAATGTTGCACTAATACCCGTAACTGTTAAAACTTCAACGACTGCTCCTGCCGCGAAAAATTCGCAGACAGTACGAGTCAGTCAGGCAAAAGGAAGGCGTCAAGGCGAGCGAGATTCAAACTTTTATAATTAAAATTCTGCAGTTCGGTATTTTATTTCTTGGATTTTTTTCCTTCCATTTCCCGATGGAGGGAAAAAATGCGAGCAAATCATAAAGCTACATGGCAGCAAAACTTTGCCATTTAAGTGCGAATTAAATTAATTTTCAGCTGATTTGATTTCTCCCACGGTTATTCCTAAAATGTAAGTTTTGCCAATGAAAAAGTTGGCCAATCAAAAACCCAAAACAAAAAGACTGTCGGACCAAATGAAACCAAATTGTGAAGGGAACGCAAAGCAAAGAATTTAAATTAGTTGAGGCAGAGAGGCAAAGTTAAGAAATTTCATATGTATATCACTTAACAAAGACGACCACACTGCATCTAAAAAAAAATATATAACTATGGCAACTGAGCATAAATTGGGAAATGCTATGTCAAAAAGGTCAATTTGGATGTGGACCAGTTCGGAAATGTTTCCAGGGCAACCAGGAAGCTCGCAATAATTCAATGCGATGGACTGAGTTTGGAGTTGGGAAGACAAACAGCAAGAAGGCAGAGGCGCTGTGACCAAATAAATTTACATAATTCTTCAAGAGCGGAGCAGGGCTGGGGGTCTGGCCTGATATTTATGGAGGAAACTTAATGGCGGTTTAAAACGTTGCAGGCGGGAAAAAATCGCTGTATTCTTGCCCACACGCAGGCCAACACCCTCGCCGCCCAAGCATTATGCTAAAACAAATCTACATAATTTAGGAGTAGGCCGTCAGGACAAGACAGCCAGGGAACCGGTGCCCCGTCCACTCCCGCTCCTGTCATTTGGCGCACAAATCAAAAGGCAGCTCCTTCGAAAGAAAGAGAAAATTGTTTGCGGATGCTAAGAAAAATTTGTACATCAATCGATTTTGTTTGATTTTTTTCCCATCTCGCCTGCTGCCTGTTTTTGGTTTTGGTTTTCCTTGAGTTTTGCGTTCAGTTGGCCGCAAGAGATTTGCATAATTCATGGCGCTGATGGCTGGTGAGGATTCCGGGATGGGTTTCCCGACCCGGATCCAGCTGAGTGATTGGGTGGGGCGAGATGTATTTGCCTGATTGCTTTGAGTGGCTCATTTCGCACAACTCCTCCACCTCGCATCCACGGTGATGGAAAATTGGAAAAGTATGTCTATGGCCAACACCAACACTACCACTCCCGTCCTGAAGAAGTCCTGGCATCGGCATCCGTATAATTTGCGCCTCGGTGTGCGTGCGGCACGTGAGCATTGACTGAGCGGCACTCTCGTATAGTTTTTTAATCAACCTGCAACATGCTAAACCAATGACAGCTACCGTGTCTCCTTCTCTCGCTGTCACAAAAGGACGTACCACCGAAACGCAAACAAGTTGGACCGTCAATTTCAATTTATATTCTAATGACATATTGTTTCTGCCATTTTCAATTCTGCTGCTGCTGCCGCGTGTGACAAAACCCAAAAGCAAAGTAGATCCTGGCACCGAAGCCAAGACTCATGCTAAAACTGAGACTGAGGCCGAGGGTAAATTTAAAAACAATTTTCCAAACTTGCCCCAGAGATTTGTATTATGTTTAACTCATTTTCATAAAGCGCGGACAGAAACGGGAATTGTGCGAAAGCAAGCTGAAATTATAATGCGAAAAACAGCAAAAACAACAGCAGCAGCGAACTTCCAGCCGCGACAAAGTTCAGGCAGAACAAAAGTTTATCTCGTACTTTGTTTGCATACACAAAGCCAAAGAAGAGGCGTCATCCCCGGCGTTCCCCGCTGCTCCTTGCCAACTCTCCGAGTGTTTCTATGGCCAAATCATTGCATGAAATTCAGCGCAGAACTACGCACCGGTGCCGGAAACCCTGCTTTGCGGTGACTGCCAGTCCACCGGTTTACCAGTCCACCAGTTTTGCCAGTCCAACTAGGCATCAGCTCCTCCTGGATAAAACAAAGGCAGTCCCCTGCCGCTCCCGTAGTCCTGCCGGGCCAGCTGCTCAGCACCATGCCTGGCCGGGCGTTGAGCGATTTCTTTTCATAGAGATAAATGCCAGAAACTCGGAACAGACACACAGCAAAGGCAGCATACTTAAACACCTGGATGTACACTGGAAGGATGGCCCTTTTTATTTAATTTTTTTTTATTATATTGATAGCCCATATTTCAAAGGTGTAATAGAAAGCATTTTCTTTTAATACATTTTTTAAAATTAATAGATTAATAGTGCCCTCAATCTAAAATATACATTTTATAAGTGCATCTAGTCCCCTTTCAATCTGCTGAAGCCTAAACTGCCCAAAACCTCCTTCTGGCCAAATTCCTACCTCGGAGCTTGTTTAAAACCACCCGTTCGACCCGTTTGCTTTTAGCCTTTAGATGGCCATGTAAAATAATTTAGTACGCTGCATTGCAAATGACATTGACTTTTCGCCTCTGCAGTTTTTCATATTTCGTGTGACCCGGAGGAACCGGAGGAGTTCACGTTCGCGTTTGCGTTTTGCGTACCACGTCACGCTCGCTTCCGCGGCATCGCCTGTGTGGTGCACATTTCGAGCTGGTTGCATGCCGCACTGGCTGTGCCACCGCCGATTGACCAATGGTTGCTTATCAGGCGAGAACATGTTTCTACGGAATTTCATTAGGCTTCACCTCCCCAGGTCAGTTCCCCATTCTCCCACCCGTAATCCTAATAGTCGGTTGTTGGCCTTTTTTTGTATTTTTATTACTTATCCGACGGTTGTCGCTTCGTCCGCCGCGTTGGCTAATGGCGTTAGTTCGTTAGCCAAGCGATAAGATTCTGCTTACTACTTTCAACCATGTTTGTAGCAGGAACTCTTTAATTATGAAAAACGTAGTAGCTACACTTTAGAGAATGAAAATCCGGATGTGGAGGCTAAAAAATTGTCGTATTTTCAAATAGAAAGCAACCCATTCGTTACAATTTAGGAAATCAAACACGTTTCACTTTTGATACAGTATTTTGATAAATCGTTAGCAGATTAAGTTGTAATAAATATATAAAAAATTCTAGAATAATATAAAAGTCGAAATTTAAAGTTTTCGTCATGGGCAATATTCTCGGAGAAGTGAACCGCCCCTCGGATTCTGTGAAGGCGTACCGAAATTTTTTGCGTCTTTACAGCCGACAGCATGCAGAAATGCATCCTAATGATGCTGCTAATGTTGCGATCCGTCTTTGGGGAACCCTTACACCGAGTGAGAAACAACGATACGAGGAGTTGGTACGTAGCATTAAAAAGTGTCCCAAAAAGGAGCGATCGGTAGATTGTCGGGAATTCTTATAATTTTCCATCATAATCGCAGGATTGGGATGTGATCGAAAATGCTACTAAAGTAGAGGGGAAATCCAAAAATTCAGAGAAGAAGAAGTCAAGTCTTGCAGCGAGGAAGTCGCCGAAAAAGAAGTCACACCTCCGAAAGAAAGCCGGAAAGCCAAAGACAAGTCTGAGCTCAAAGTCCAGGGCAATGTCAAAGGCCAAGCCAAATCCATGTGTAAAAACAAAAGCGAAAGCTAAAGCGACGCCTTGTAAAACCCGCCGAGTGCAGGCGAAGAAGACGTCCACCAGGCAGGATACACAACGGGCCAATAAGCTCGCCTTCGTCAACTTTATTAAAAAATTCCGAGAGGCCACCTGTCTACCTAATAAAAAGGGAAGAATGGATTCTCTTAAGAAGGCTGCAAAAGCGTGGTGCAATCTCCGCGAAAGTCAGCGCAGGAAATTCTACACTATGCCCAGGATAGAATAGAACCTAGGATGCCTTGGATAAACTAGGCTAATCAGAGCATACATGGCTGTCCGTCACGAGAAATTCCCATTCGGCATTAAGCTTAGTCAACCGCTTACACAATAGCAAGAGTTCTGCAAAACCCCTGAATCACACTAACAAAAAAAAACTAAAACACATGTAGCATTGTCGCCAAAGCTACACGCAAGTCCAGGCCAACACGAAAGCCGAAGTCCGAAGCAACAGTAAACACACAACTAACAAAAATAAACAAAAACAAGACCAGAGAGAAAGAGTCACTGAAATAGAAAAGCCAACACGACAATCATTCACATTTAAATTAACATTTCCCGCCGCCGATTATCCTAATTGGGAGCTGGCCTCGTCCTGGCTGCAGATTTGGAGCAGTTCTGCCGGTGCCAGTCCTCTGTGGTTCTACTCGTCACTCATCAGCCGACATTCGTCACCCACTCGCACGGAGCACCAGCACCAGGGACATGAGTGCCGGCACGCGAATCGGCTGAAAAATGGATTTAATGCGACGCAAAACAAGCGCGGGCTCATAAAAATGAAATGGAAATTAATCAAATTAGCATTTTGTACAAATAGCAAAGCATTAGCCAGGCCTAAGGCAGCAATTTGTAATGCCCGCAAGCTGGCGGGGGAATTGAAAAGTCTCGGAGCCGAAAGCAGAAGACATGCAAGCAGTCGTACCACGCCAAAAAGTGATTGCATAATTACACAGGAAGCGATGGCTCCTCCATTTCCCAAGGATCAGAAGAAGCATGTTCCATGGAGGCAGGCGAAGCATCCTCAAATGAAAATTAAAACTAATGACGAGTGCCGAAAGAAGATATCCCGAGTAGTCAATTAGGCTTTCCACGCCGGGCTAAGCACTTTTGGGCTGCAAAAATGAAGCGAACGAAGACGGCCTAGTACCATGTCCGGCATGTGGGGCTCGTTTTGCCCATATTTTCTGCTCCTCTGCTACGTTAAAGACCAACGTTCGTGTTTAACTACTGCGACTTTATTGCAACACAATGGTATTTTAAGTGCAAACAATAAAAATGATTTATTGCCCAGGTACGGGGGCCCAACTCTCCAAATAAGCATGTGAATACGCATTCTGTTTTTGGGGTAATTAGGATAAAAAATGCATGCGATTCAAACGTTCTACAAATTGAAAGATATTTCGTCCTTGTACCACTCCAAGCATCCCCCTCCCTTAAGCCAAGAAAACGTACATCAATATTCACTCAGCCTAAATTATTTAGGCCTCTCACAATTGAAAGCTTTGTTATTCATTAGGAAAAGGTGGCCCTGAAAACCTTTTGGGATCTGGCATCTTTGAGGGGAAGCTTCGGGGCGAGTGCAACCTGCAGGAGGAAGGAAAAACTATGCAAAATGGAAACTTTTAGCCAAACAATGCTAGAAACAGGGCAGACCGGGGTGGGGCAAGCAGAGTAATGTCAAATGTGGGTTAATATGATTTATGGAAATTTGCCAGATTCGCTCGCAATGGCTTTTGCCTTTGTGCGTTTGCTTACCCAAGTGGCTGCCCCAGCTATTCAAATTTCCGATTCACCTGCCACGCCCCCTGCCCTGCCACCACGCACACAAAGTCGTTTGTGGTATGACTTTGTCTGCGAAGCTGGAACATTTTTACTTTTTGCTCAAATTTGTCAACTGAAACAGTTGATTTTAGACTCAATGCAGCCACCAGCCCGCATAATGCCAGGCATTTCTGGTGTCATTGTTAAGAAGCACAATCATACACTCGCACACACACACATGCATACTAAAACATACGCAAACACAGACACACACATAGGCAAAGAGAAAGCTGAAAGGAGACGACGCCATTTGCCTGTCTCTGCAATGTCAGTGTCATTTTGGAGGGGAATCCTTGAATGCCGAGCCATCTGACTGAACTGCTGAAAGGTTTCTCATTTGACAAATGCTGATTAAGCGGCCGACTGGGGTTAAAAAATATTCCCTTATAGGGTTTGCGGGCAACGGGAAAGTTCCCGGGGAATTGGATGCTGCCTAGCCAGTCGTGTGTGTGCACTTTAGATGTCTGGCGATGGTCTAGGCCCATTCAATCAAGCCGGCCCACTACATTCGGGGCACGAGTAGGGTTTGGGTCTCTCCAAAATATGTTTTCAACATTATCCAGATTGCTCCTCCCGCCAACGTAACTGTCTTCGTTGTTTTCGTTGTTTGTGCAAAGTCCCCAGCGTGAAACGCTCGCCGAGATTGAAAAGTCACCATGGCCGAAGGTGACAACAAAGCCAAATAAATGGACATGACACGCATATTTAATATGTTACCCGTTTCACCTACACAGCGAGATAAAAGGACCTTTCCTGTTTCTGATGTCAGTTTCTGGCTGAAGTGGAACTCTAGCTTTTTTCGAGTGTAGGCAATACCCCACCTTTTTGCCACGCGCGTAGCTCCTGTCACATTTTGGCTGATAGGATCGCTTGATAGGTGGGCGATGGGAACTTCGATGGGGTGGGCTTAAAGGGGGGCAA
Source organism: Drosophila ananassae (assembly GCF_017639315.1). NCBI lineage: Eukaryota > Metazoa > Arthropoda > Insecta > Diptera > Drosophilidae > Drosophila > Drosophila ananassae. Next base: position 12,605,256 of record NC_057927.1, on the reverse strand, counting down.
AGGGATGTAGCCGCTCCTGGCTGACGGCTTGTTATGATATTTGTGTTGCCTTTTTCTTGATTTTATTGTGTGAATATGTGGCACATTATTCATGATTAGGTTGAGGTCGTTTGCTCGTCGTTTTTGTGGGTCTGTGCCTACTAGGCGGCTGTGTGTATGTGGTTGTTTACCCACTTTGATTGCCTGACAAGGTGGAGGTAAACAGCCAAAGCAGCAGCAGTCCTGCCCAAATCCTGGCCGACCCATTCGTCAGGCGGTAATTAGTCGAAGCGAATCCGCTTACAGGCTGCATCTCGCCGCTGAGCAAAAAGCCAGGCGCTAATGAGGCCAATAACTCAATTGCGGCTAAATAAAGTGCCGGAAGGACAGCCACACAAATCTCGGAAGTTTAAAAGCCTTTACACGCCATTTAAATCAAAATTAATGCCAAGGCATTGCCGAGTGCGAATGATACCTGAACCCTCCCCCTAACTTCTTAGCCACGGCCATGCGATATCCCTTCTAGCTTCGAGCTGGGCTCAGCTATAGTTGTGTGTATTAGCCGGGCATCATTTCGTTTTAATGACTCTACGCTTCGTATAAACTTTTTAATTACAAACTTCAATTACAATTAACGAGCGCGAGCGAGCCAAAAAGAAACTGGAAAACGGATCCCAGTGGCGTGGCGAGGAGGTCTCCTTATCTGGACTGAATTGTTGTTCTTCTTGCTGTTGTTGTCCAACGTTTGCATAATTGCCCAGCAACAGACTTATGGCCAAGACGAGCTGACAAGGATTCTTGGCCGGCTGATTCCGTTCCTTTTCATGAAACTTCCTTGGCCCCGGCAACCCATCCGTGGATAATTAAGAATAATAATTACCTCCCATGCTGCTGCAGTTTATCTGCGTCTGTCTTGGCTATCATTTTTCTGCAGCAGCCTGCCTCTTCTAGGAAGACCAGATAATTCAGATCAGCATAATGAAAACACGAAACTAATTGCAAATCGATGCGAAACCACTCGAAGCAAACTGGGTGCATATTTCTTAATTATCTGATAGTTTATTGATTGATTTATGGCTCTTTAGGGACTTTTCTTGTGTTCTTGTGTTCAATTTTCAAGTTTTAATATTGTCTCCTCTAAACAAAATAAGTTTAATTTAATAAGAGTATATATTGTGTATCTTCAGAAGACATATCTTCAGAAATAAACAATTATGATTTTATATTCCTTAAAATACAATGAACCTTAAATTCTTCCACCAAAAACTTTAACTTGGATTGGACAGCTATTTGCTGTGGAATCGAGTTGGAAACACAACTCGGCAATTGGGATGCGTTGCCAACTTTGTTTCACTTGCCTGGTCGCGGCTTCTAATTTCACTTTTTCTCTGTTTTGCTGTTGACAAAATAAAAACTTTTCAATTTGACTTCTTGTTTGCCAAAATGTGAAAGTTTCGCATGAATAAAAAAAGACCCGGGAACAGAACAAAAGACGTGAAATGGTCATGTTGACAGTTCAAAGGAACTCCCTGTATGCGGGAGACCACTTTTTCTGATTTAAATTTTTTCCCATCTCTGGCTTCAATTCAGAAATGATTAAAAAAGCGAGCAGCCAGGAGGTGTGCCTTAATGGTAGGCAATCGTATTACCTTATTGTTGGCGACGTTCTTTTGGCTCTATTGTATTTTGTTCTTTTTTAGTCACCCCTCCATTTGCTGCAAACAATTTTCAATTTCCAATTTCCATCTCCATCGCACAACCCGGACAACAATATCCAACGCCCGGCTATTCAATTTCGTCAAACACCAGGCAATAAATTGTCATAACACACGAGGTGAGGCAGTGTGGGAGTGAAGTGGAGCACTTGGCTTAAAGGACTCCTGGCCAAATGAAAATCTGCAATGAGTGCAATCAATGCAAAGGGCGGCCAAATAATAGAATCCTTCTCGGCAGTGTTTCCCTTTTCTATCGAACACGCCGCAATGTGTGACAATAACTTTGCATGTCTTACTGACATTTAACATTTGCGTTTCGCGTTTCATGTTTGCTGTTTGCTCTCTCGGATACAGTCAGTTTTTTTCAGATGTGGTTCTGGCAAATAGACAAATAGACAATCAGCGTGGGGCGGCGAGGTAAAATCGAAATACAAGGAGTGGGTACGGTGTAGTTGTCATACAAGTTTTAGATTGCGTGCACACGTAACTGGCAACATGGCAACTCGACCTACCCGGCAGGACGAAAGCTAGACCATCCACCCCATGGCCAAAGAGCAAATTGAAATTTTTTTTATCGGTGGCACAACAAAACAGCTCAATAAAAAGTGTCAAATGGGCCAGTCTACTCCTTGTATGGTATTCCACCTTAACAATGCAAGTCAAACTATTGCAATTGACTCTTGGCGTTGAATGGCCCCCATTGGAAACAAAGCCAATTCATCAATCAATGCAGAAAGTGTTTGGCTATCCTTCCACTACTCATTTATGTGCTTTAAGAGTGCTTATGAACTAAGGCTTTGTAAAGGCTTGGTAGGGCTTGTTAAGGCCATTAATTGGCTGCATTTCTAGAGGGGCTGCTACTCTTGTTCCCACCGCAGCAGAAACAATAAATTTATACCCTTTCTACAAGCTTACTTACTACCTAAGTAAGAGCAGATCAGAACCAATAGACAAGAATCGTTGCTCAAGCGTTCATAAATTCAATGCAAAATATGTAATTCATTTGGTTATAGTAACACTAAATAAAAAAAATTCATCTGTAAAGCAATCTAGATGGGTCACTTTTTTTTGCTGATCCAGCAATGCAGTTAGTGCAATCCGTGTTGGAGCAATGAAAGCACTTTCTTTATAGAATAATCCTTAATGGTGGAACAGATCGAGTTCAACAATAACTTTAGCAAATACGTGGCCCAGCAGGCAACTGGGTGGCCGGGCCATTGTGCTTGTGTGTTTGCTTGGTGGCCAATGGACCGACGTGACGTATACGTAATATTTCATTTCATTTGTACAACGCACTACGCAGTGTTGGCATGAGTGAGTGCATGTGTTTGCATTGCGTTCACCACTGGCCCGCCAGAAGGGCTGGACTGGAGGGCAGAGGGATTGGAAATTTGCGGGACTGGTGGGCAGGATGTGGAGTAGGGTAACTTCGACGACGCGAACACGTACCTACAACCGTTTGCACAAAGGTTCAACACCGTTATTTATTTAATTGCATTCAATTTGCGGTTAATTGTTAAACAATGCCCAACAATGACTGCGTCGAGCCTTTGACTGGCGTCGAGTTCATTTTGCATTATATAGTTACCTCGGCAGCCGAAGAAGGCAGGTGGGCGGGAATAGATGGAGGCAGGGGGAACTGTGGGCCAGTGGGCTATTGGCAAGGGGCAAGGAGGCGTGGTCGACACTGAGAGGGCGGCCTGGCCAGTTGGCCGAGTTGGTCGAGTGTGTTTGTTATGCAAACAACTACAAGTGCGGTTTTAATTGAACTCAAGTGAGGCTGAGCGCTCAATGGCAGCTCAATTTTTACATGAATGCGGGCAAGTGTGAAGCCAAGTGAGCGGAGAACCGAGAAGGTCGAAAGGAATGGGCGGAATAGGCTAATGAGCGGCCAAATATTTGCCCAGAAACAGAGGCTTAAATAAAATGTAATTAGTCTTTAAGTCCGGCCACATATCGCAATCAAAAAAAAAAGTTACAAACATTTGCACCAGGAAACCCCAAAAAGTACAATAAATTAGTTTGTTAGTTTCTCTAATATATCTGAAACGGATTTTATTACCCGGCAGTAATGACAAATTGTGGGGCCAATGGCTTATGCAAAAACAAAAATAAATAATAATCAGCCAGTGGTCTAAACTTGCAATTTACCGCATTGGCTGTGAAATTAGCGCGCACACCGACCAGAAGCCTAAAAGCATTGTTGTCAACCAGAAACATTTGCATTTGAATTGAAAATAAAGTAACTCTGTAGTGCAGACTTCATTGGACACTAATCGGCCAACTGTGGGCCGCACAGCCCCGTTTGCTGTTGTCCAATTAAACACGGCTAAAGTGCATCAATGTAAATACTGCAGATCGTTTCCCCTCCAGCCTCCATAGATCCCAACCCATGGGCGTATTCCAAATTCAAACAAAAGCTATAATCGCTTTGCCACGGATTACAACACACAGGAACATGCTGCAGACCCTAGGACCCCTTTATGCCGATGCTGATACCGACCTACTGGCTGAGATTCGACGGCTGGTCAAATCTCTATCGATTCACCGACCACTTCTGCGGTCATGTGCAACATGCGAATTATTTTTGCGTTTATCTCAAATTCAATTCAATTGCGATAATAATAAAATTTATTTGCAGCAATTTGTTTCGTCGTTGGCTCGGCGAGTATTCTGCAATTTAGTGACCGCCCGACAGCGAATTATAATTATGTGCCTGGCTGGATGGCAGGCTGCGTGTGCTAAATCGAAATTATATAATCCCATAGACCATTGCTAAATACGTGTGTGTATCTACCAGAAGCAGATCCTGCCATAAATAAACAACAGTCTGGTTGTTGGCCATTTTAATGGCCGAAAAAGGAGCATTTAGCCGTTTGCACGATTATATGGTAGAATGAACGGCTTGCCCTTGGGCTAGGAACCACTAAGAAAGCTCCTAAAAATGGTCCATTAAATGGCACCTACTCGGTTTCAATGAGATTCTTTTTTTCATAAGAAAAAAAATAACCTTGAAGGTAAATCTTTACCATCTGGTACCTTTACAAACAAGTAAGTATATCATATTTTAAGTTTTCTTAAAAAAAATAAATAGTGTGAATCGTATCTCAGACTAACAACTTGTCTTTTCCTTAAGATTTTATTTTAATAGGGTATGTTTGCGTCCATCCCAGCTCCTATATATTTTCGAAAATATTGTCTGTAATTCAATGTGTTTACCTTTGATCATCTTTCGGTATGTTTTATGTTGCCCGCTGGCTATTTGTGCTCCAAATGCATTTGTTTCGATATGCCGCCCATATAAAATAAATTTAATAGATATTTCTTTCAGCTCGAACAGAACAGAAAACAAGAGAGCCAACTCGCTAAAGTAAATAGCGATGGCGATGTGGGACTGCAGCGCAGTGGAATGCCGCCGCTAAAACAAACATCCGAGTCATCTGCCGGAAATGGGATACAAGACGAGGATTCTGTCTGCCACTGTCCCTTGCTCTACCAGAAAATTGGCTATGGCAATAAATCCCCTAGGAAATAGCGACAACAAAAGCACAAAAAATGACAATAAAAAAAACTTTGAAGTGGCAAAGAGTTGCGATTCTGTAAACAAATATAAAGAAGACATCAGTGACATAGCTTCATGGGGGGCGGGGTCCAGTGATAGAGATCATAAGCTAACTGATTTATTGGTTGTGAGCTGTTTTAGATGAAGATAAGTTTTTGTCAGAATTTTTGCTTTACTCTAAATTTTAATTGAGATGTATAGATGTGGGTGGGTGTGGAAAGGGCCCTGGTTCCAGCTCCCAGACTGAGACAATGTTTATAGCACTAATTTTATTTGTTAAACTAACAAAGAAGCAGCAGCAAGACAAATAAATGTGTCTGAGAAACGATTGAGCGCACAGAGGGACATAAAACTCATACGACATGTGGGCCAGCAGGAGCACCAGCAGTATGCGGCAGCAGCACTTGGCAAATGCGTGAGCGTGAGAACATGGCACTTCATTCACGCCCCGGAAGTGCTCCTACCACCACCCACACCCTCAGTATGAGCTCCGTCCGGACAGCAGTTCGAGCGAAAGCCAAAGACAAAGAGACGCTACAAAAATAAAAAAAAAGAATAGGAAAGGAAAGGAAAAGCTGGGCTATAGTTGCGCCTGCCGAAGAATTTATACGACTATTTGAAGCTGAAGAACTGAAGACCCGGGACTGAGTAAACGCTGCTTAAGTGTGCGTAAATCTATGAGGACCTCCCTATCGAAAGATTTCGACTGTCCCGGCTTGCCTCCTTCGAAGTGTTAACACATCGTAGCAGACATCCTACCCCACAGCAGCATCTTTGCCTCCGAAATCCCAATCTCCAGTTGTTTTTATGTTGTAAGGCATTTTCATTTGTTTTTTGTCACTCTGGCTTTTAAGCAAGGACCCGCACTCCATCCGATTGAGATATTTCGTTCTGTTTGGCTGAAAATTGATAGTTTTTAGCCAGATTATGATCTGTTTATTGTGCAAAGAGCTGTGAACTAAAGAGTGGGCGGCAATTAGGCCCCTTTTACGATGATTCTGAAATGTGTTCCTTGCGATAGACCTTCGTTTTTATTATTTTGTGAGAGGCGTCTGGCCGGCGTTGTCCTTCATTTTCGATCAACCGATAGCCAAGGACCACAGACTTTAACTTAATTTACTCTTCGGCAGGCGGAGCAACAAGAATTGAACATATTTCCGGCGGATGTATCAGTATTCGACAATTTCCGGCCTGCCGTTGTCTTAGCTCTCTTTTCTTTCATCGCCTGCTAAAACTTTTGCAGGGCAATAAATGCTAATACATATTAAACGATTTCCCATCCAGACAATGGGATGCCCACGTCCAAGCCAAATCAATTTCTCGAAGCGTAATTAATGCCGTTGTGGGAACTACAAGCCGCCACTCATTTCAGTTGTCCAACTATAGAATGTCTTGAATTGTTAGATGAATGGATGCCCGGGCGGCTGAGCAACTGGGAGACTGGATAGCTCGCCTCCATTAGCCGCTGCATTCATTAGTACCCGGCCGTAATCACCATCAATAATCTAGCAATGAAAACACATCACAAATTAATTTTGACAGCTCTTGGATGCGATTAATATCAATTATTCAGATAGTTAGCAACCGACTTTTAGATTGAAGCAAGTCCTTGTTTCCCAATCCTTAAATAGAGTTGGTGGTGAGAAGCTTCATTACACTCGATTTGTAAAATCTTAAGCTCCTGGGGGCTTACACGGATTTGGTTGACGGCTTATAAGGAATGGTTCATTGCCAGCAATTAACGATAATCGAATTTTTTATTTTAATTTGTTTAGTAAACATATTGGTCATCAATAACATTTTTAACTAATTTAATAATGCGAAGGTCAAATACACTCTCCAAGTGTCTCCAAGTGTAACTCTATCGTCGTTATCAATTAAAGTCATTTAAAGCGCAATTTACCAATCGTTCGCCTATAATCGCCATTATCATTGAATGTTCGTGCGATTTTTGTGTGCGTTTCCTGTTCGGCCTGAACATATATTTAAATGGGAAACTAGAGTGCCAGTTCAAACTCGTATTCGCCCTCTGGTCATTCGTTGGGCAGGCCACGGCTCTTGAAATTATGCGCACGCATGTATGAAATACCGAATTGACTAATATTTATTTATACAATTTTGCGGTTCACAGAATGCAGATAATTCAATTCCTGTGTCAAATTTGCCAAATGTGCGTGTGCGTTGCGCCTCGAATGCAATTGAATTTGGCGATAAACCAATTTAAAGCCAACCAGAAATGAAAGAAAAACTGTCTGGAATTATAAACGCGGGTATATATAGTGCTTGTATAGACCATATAGTGTATGTATGTCTTGTGTTTTGTGATACGTGTGCATGCGGGCCGAGTGTTTATCAGCCAACCACCGCCTCTTCCCTCCCGATTTTTATTTAGGTTCAGAGGTTATCAGGTGGCTGCGACAGATTGCCACTGCTCGAAAAGCACGCAATAGTAGAACAGCTCTCAGAGTGTAAGCACAAGCGGCGATGAAACGGTTTCTGGTAGCTATTTTGGCTGCTCTGCTGGTCAGTGCCGTCCAGGGTGGACTACTCGGAAGGATTTTTCACAGGGAATCCACGACAACAACAACAACGACGGAGGAGCCTCGCCGTCCATTCTTTATCAACAACAATGTACCAGAGATCCCCGAGGGTTGCAAGGCCCACTACACTTGCAACAAAAAGCTGACACAGGTGCCTGCCCCGCGACCCTGCCTAAAATACTGTCTCAAGATGGTCGAGTGCCCCAACAACCAGAAGACCCGAGCCAAGCCAAACCAGTGCGTCGAGCTGGACGAGCAGCAGGTCCTAGCCTCGTACGAGGCCTCCACCACAGTCAAGCCTGCCAGCGGACAGCCCGTTACCGAGAAAATCATGGAGGTGGCCATGATAGACTTCCCCTGCCAGCCGGGCTACCTGCCCGACCACCGTGGTCGGTGCCGGGAAATCTGGTAAACGGCAAAACCACTTTCTTCGTGATATATGTAACTGAATAATTTTACTTCAAAATAATTGTTTTGAAATAAGCTGCGCACCCCAACTGATAAGTTATCAGTGATAACAATAAAAAGTAAAAACCCAAATCAATTTTCCAAAGTATTCTGTATTTGTATTAATATATAGGTAAACAAACACTTTAGGCGGCTTATGCTTCTTATATATAGATCCCAAATTTTTAAAACATAAAATATCATCAAATTTTCTGGGGGCCCCCTTCATAAATTGAGAAAACGCATTGCAGGACATAATGCCCCCCAACGATAGCTATCTTGGCCAATTTCCATCCGATTGTTGAGCAGAATACCTTAAACGATTTGTAGATCGACTGTCCATCATTCTTCATCAAAATCTAGAAACAAAACATTTTTTAGATTTTTCATCAAATTTTCTGGGGGCTCCCCTTTTTAAATTGAGAATATGGCCACCAGCGATAGCTATATCTTGGCCAATTTCCATCCGATTTTTGAGCCAAATATCTTAAACGATTTGTAGATCGTTTCTTAATCATTTCTTTTCTTAATAACAATCGGGGAACAAAATATTTTTAAAATATTTTTCGAAACATTCTGGGGGATCCCCTTCAATAAGTTGTAGAAATAATAGTTCTATAAATATTTTAGCAATGTCTTTAAGACTTAACCTAAATAACTGTTTTCAGAGTGAAACCCCAATAGCAGGAAAAATATTTTCGCTATCCGGGCACGCCAAGTGTCAAACACTCCTCTAGCGACAGGACCACAATGCCAGAGGACTCGGACATGAGTGGCGGAATTAAGGGCTGAAGGAACAATTGGATAAGGGAGAGGAGAGGAGAGGAGAGTGAGACGTAGAATAGATGGGCGGGGACCTTCTCTTTTTTTTAGAGGGGGCGGGAAATTGGGTGGAGTCGTGGCAGCCAACAATTTTGTCTAATTACAGCGCGAGGAACAAGACGCCAGCGACAAGCCATAAAAAATATGCCATTTGCACGAAAATAACTGTGATGTGCTGTGACCTGTGACCCCGAAAACCCACCGATAGCAGTGTTAAAAGGATGGGGCGGAGCTGCCAAAAACTGAGCCACAGATACAGGCTAACAAATGGCTTAATTCAGCTGGCAGCTTGCTGGGGAATGCCGAGCGATAAAAAGTACATGTATTAAAATTAACAAAACAACAAGACGCAGACAAGAGCCAAGTGGTGGGTGGGGCGTGGAATGAAGCAGGATTTTTTGTGGAGCGCCGGGTGACTCCCATCACGTGATTGACGCACATTTCGAGCCAGCAAATATAACCGCTAATTCGACGCACCCAACTACATCTACAATTCACAATCCACAGTCCTCAATCCACGGCCAACAGGCTGGAGAAGTGGTTGTGGAAATTTTATGTGTCTTCGTCATGTTAATTGTTTTCCTTTGTTCGGCATTGTTGGTTGTTTTTGTATTTTGTATTTTTTTTTTGTTTTGTGGTATTTGTTTCTACCAACGCTGCTTATTGCCGACTGGCTTTGTTGTAAGCCATAATTTGCGCGCTTATAACTCAAAACTTTCGCCGTCAAGGCAAACGCAACTAACTTTATTAACTGAAGGAGCGGGCGCCGCGTCAGGTTTGACTTCATTTGGGTTCGTTCATTCTTTTTGTTTTCTTGATTTCCGTTTCCGTTGACGGAGAACGGAGGACATAGGATGGCGAAAGGAGCTCTAAGAGGGGAGGTCTGAGGACGCAACTTTCTTTAGGTTGTTTTTATGGTAATCGGCGCATAACAAAAACCACAATACGCTCCTGCCCAGCCAGGCCCTTGAGTCCTCGAGCTTTGGGAGTCACCTGCCCAGCCCCAACAAACTCCGCCCACCTGTGTATATCTGTGGCTTGGAGGGGGTGGGCTTTGGGGGAGGGGTGGCATGGCATTTGGAAATTAAACTGCGCATAGTCCTTAAAATTTTATAACTTAATTTCTGTTGGTTTGGCATTTTTGTGAACTTTTTGATTTGATTTCGTTTTCCACTCGCCGAACTCCTTTTCCCTGCCGGAGCACAAGGAGTGGGGTGGTTTTGTGGATGGCTCAGGGCGTGAGGTGGTGACGTGCCTGGCGTTCTTTTTCTGCCGGAATTCGGCATGCGAATTAGAATAATAAACTGCTGGAATTTATTTGGCACAGGAAAATGCTTTGGCTGCGCTGATAAGGTTGATCTATGGCCGGTGGCATTTCAATGGCCGCGATAAGAGCAATGAGTTTTGAAGGATTATTCCACTGGCAGCATAATTGATGCGCCATTCCGCATGCGAAGCGCCCATTTCGCAACCCCACATAACTCAATTGTTGGGTACTTTCGGAATCAAAATCTGGTGTTTCGGTTTCCCAAGCACTCCATTATGGTCCTATGCCGCGCTCAGAAACCTTTTTCTTCTGCAAAACTATTTATCAAAATGTAATCCCATAATATTTGTTGCTACAATAAACATTTGAATACCCTTTCTAAATCAAAAAACTAGTAATAGGGCAGTTTGTAATTTTATTTTCTTTGCTGCTTGTTGGATTCTAAATGGTATGGCTTAGGGAAGGGCAGATGGTTTCATTATGCTAATTGCACGGACATCAACTGCGAAAACAATGCAACTAATAACGAAGAGTTCAGGTCAGGGGGTGGGCAAAAAACATAACGAGACGAAGCTCAGGTCGGTTAAGGTAGAAACCAAAGAATTTTCATTAAAATTTTCATTTAGTTGCGCAATTATTTTTGTGCAGCCATTTTAATAACACTAATTTACCTTCAATTTCAAACTCTTTTTTCCCCCTCGCACAAAAGCGAAAATTACGGGGAGTTTGAAAGCAAGAAGAGGTCATACAGAATAAAAATGGCCAGCTGCAGGATAATAAAAATAATAGGTTTTTTTTGGTTAGATTCTCAGTGGAGTCTCCATCACTCTTTTATTTTATTTTTGCCGTCTTTTAATATCATTCCTTTTAGAATTCACTCAACCGGGCCACAGATGAAACTCAGGCTATACACTGTCCATAAACAGCATATTCTTTACTATTTCAGTTGATAAACATTATGCGCCAAGCATTTTTAGCTATAAACCCATTAAAAAAAGCTTACAGTCACAGGCCAAGAGTTAGTGGCTATACCACCTAAATATAAGTATAGTTTTTCTCACTGTACTCTTGGTCATCATGCAAGCCACCGCAGGAGCAACAAAAACAAGGCTTCAAAGGCGGTCAGAACATCAAGTTCATTCTAAGCCTTTTGCATTGCAAATTCTGCATCTGCTTGGCGACATCCTCTCGGCTTTGATAGGGGGGTCGGAAAAACTCGATTCTGGTTGGCCCCACAATCACTTTTCAATTAAATGCCATTCTCTTTTGCTTTCTATTATATCGTATTTTTTTCCTGCCTGGATCCTGTTTTTGCTTGCTCGAAGCCAAATGCGGCTGCCACAAAAGCGGCAGGCGTAAAAACAGAAGAAGGAAGTGGAAGTCAATGCGATGGCTGGTCTTTGAAAATAACAAAATCATTTTGGGTTCACTTATTTAATCGAGCACTCCAAAAAATATACGAGCAGCAATAACAGCTTGTTCAATTGTCAATCATTAATTCGGATTGTATTGGTCGATGTACAAAAAATACAGCCATTCTGTCAGAAGGAATCACTTTAAGCTCCAGGAAATTAATTATAAAATCAATTAGCAGAGGCTCGGGCCAGGGATTAACGTAGATCCAGTCATAATTAGGTGCCGAAAATGCTTTTTTAGCCAAAGTGTCGAAGAAAACAATTAAATCCACCGTCCTCCAGGATTAACACTAAACTTTGTTAATTCTCCTAAATTTAGGGACAAGTAAGCGAATAACTGCGGAATTAGACCATAAAAAAGGTTTCTCCAAACAAGAAATTGAGAATGAATTGAAAATTGTTACCCCCTTGGCAGAATAATGACACAGAACTGGGGATAAATAATTTGTGTGACATTAAAAAAAGGACTTGCATTGAAAAGAAACAGGAATTGAAAAACTCTCAGCAGAATTATGTTTGTAACTTTTCGCATTCACTTTTATTTCCGATGCTGTATATTTCTAAGTACAATTACGTATAAGTACGGATGGCTAGAATGGCTAGGATAAGCACAGTGGGATTAAAACTTTTAGCGGAGGGTCAACCCCAGACTGGAGCTACTCCCAGCGAAGGCTATTTCCCTCCGAATGCATTAGAGTTGGAGTTTCTCTGGTTGGTGGGTGTGGGCGTGGTGGGGGACTCCAGCGCCTCCACTTCATCGCCGTGCTTCAGCCAATGGGGTGCCAGTCGGAGCATGAGGATGGCGCCCAGGGGGGCGGTGAGGATAATCGCCAGGACCGAGATGAGGAGCACATTGCCCGCCAGATCCAACTGGGCTTGGTTGGACTCTTTTGCTGCACGTGCCAAATCCAGGGCAACCGGGCCCAAAGCTGCCTGAAAGTAAAAGAGTACCAGCGGTTTGGTTAGATGTCTCAAATTAGGGAGCAGCAGTGGCCACCGCTGCGTATGAGTGATATGCAACACCAGCAGCAGCAGCAGCGGCAACGGCAGATTAAACACAGTAGCTCTGTATGCCTTGTAATATTTTAATTAAATCAGGACAAAAAAGGCGGACAGTGAAATATGCACAACCGCATTTTAGGGCAAAGTATAGAAGCTAACGACAGCGGCACATGTGGCCTACACCGCCTTCTTTTTGTTGGTTGTCGGCGAATAAGTAAGCCAGCGGAACATTTAAATTTCCGGCAACCACAGACGCACCCAGACACACACACACGCACACACTGGCCAAGCGACATAAACAAAATGTCCGTTTGCGGTGAAACTGCAAACAAAAGGCTGCCATGCCAACTGCAGTCGCTGTAGAAATGACTCTGACCAAGAGAACATGACCTGCAAATACGTGTACAACTTAAGCATGGGGGAAAACTCGAAAGGACTCGGACAGACCGGGCTGACCTGACCAGGACGTTCCGCCTGCCAGTGGCAAGAGGGCCAAATGGCCGGCAATGAAATAAAAAGCGCCAGGACCGCAAGCACCCTCAAGCCAGGAGACACAGGATGGCACCGAACGGGGTGGCACGGGAACCGCAGAAACATGACACGCGGAGCGGGAAACTTACTTGGACAGTTGCTTTGGGAAAACCGGAAATTGTAATGTAGGCACGTTCCTTTCTCGACAGATTTCCGCCATATGTGGATAAATATGCAAAAGCCAAGCGCAACTGAAAAAAAGAAGAGCAAAAAGAAAGTGGTCATCTCTAGTTGGTATCCCAGCCCGATTCAGCCCCATTTGGGCTCCGTTCGTTCGTTTTCTGTTTTGTGCAGGTAACATTTGCATTGCGGTGTCGGAACATTTTCATTTCGGTTCACCCCTGCTGCTATCCCTGCAATTCATTGTTCTTTTTTTTTTTGTTGAATCTCCAGCCCCCCTAGTTTTCGGGAAAGACTCAAACTCAAACTGAAAACCTAGGGGACCAAGACCGTCGCATAGCAGAGTATTCCCCACACAAAACTGGAAAATGAAAGAAATTAAATAAGTGGCACGACGGCAGCACCGTCGGCGACCATTTTAATTACCAGACTTCCGACGAGCACCAGCAACGTCCCATAACCGATTACATGGCCTTCCAGTACGGCAAAGTGAATTTCCTTGCCGATGAGGGCGAACGAGACGGGCTTGAGGAACTTCCACATGAGATCCAGACGCTTGGGAACACTAGCCTGAAAAAAAAATCAATATACGGCCGTTAAAGAGATTCGTTATCATAATTAGATCCCATTCTATCAATTCGCTCTCAACTTGTTTGTCCAGCTCACTAAGTGAACAAGTTACGGGAATCGGCTCAGGGTTGCCTTGGATACCAAGTTCTGAAGAAGCGAAAAAAGTCATCGACTGGCCAACAGATGGGTTAAAAGTTTAGGCTGAAAGGTAAATGGAAAACAGCCAGAAGAAGAAAAACACATGCTCGAAACATCGAGGACCAGCCATAGTCTACTCTGAGATGGGACAAGGACGTGATGTCACAAATTGCCTGGCAAAATCCCACACATCCGTAAAAAATGGCCATACTGGCATGGAACAGTTTTCTTGACCCAAAACCAAACAGAAGAAAAGTCAATAAAAAACAACACGGCAAAAAGAGTCGGAAGGCCAATACCTCGAAAGCACTCAGTCAGGCAAAGGTAAGGCCAAAACACTTCGAAACGCAAAGAGGTAACCGACTGAGCCGTGTTCAGACAGATATGCACTGTAAGAAAATTTAGTGGGACTTGGGCCATAAAATAATTTTGCCAGAAAAGGCATCAAGTAAATGTTGGCTTGTTGTTTTAATTAGAAAATCTTAAAATAATCTTAAAAAAAGTATTATTTCTTTTGTTAGTACTTACTATCTGTTGGGCCTGCAATTGTTCGGGCGTCAGCTTCGCCTCCTCCCGCCGCCAGCCAATCCTCGCAATAAAGGCCATCGTTACACAACCCAGAGCGCCGGCTGACGTGTAGCCAATGACGCGGCTGCCCATCACGGCGATGGTGCCTCCCAAGATGGTCAAAACAAAGCGCAGGCCATTTGCGTACGTCTGCAATGGATGACCAAACGAAAGAATTGAAGAGAGTGGATGTGAATGTCGAAACAGGTGTGTTCGGATGCAGTGAAATAAGAAACGAACAAGGGGAGAAATCACTTTACTCTGATGGATACTGTTTTGTTTTCCATCCCGCTTGTCTCTATGGTTGGGCATTGTTTCTGTTTTGTTGGGCGGTCATGTGGCCTCGTTGCGTATACGCAACGTATTCCAAAAAAAGTTCCCGGCTCCTTGTTGTGCTTTAATTCCTTCTCGTGCCCGTCATACTTGTTTTTTTTTTGCGATTTTTCTATAATACTTTTAGCATATTGATTCCTATTTTTGACTTCTTCGTCAAAAGGTATTAATTCCTTTTCAGTTTAATAAAATCGTTGGGTAATTACATACATTTTTTTGAAATCTCCTTCAAAAAACTATCAACTGCCTGGACACTTTACGCTTTTATTATGGGAGAAACTAAAGTAGATGGGACTTTTAATTTTCTGCCTCGAACAATTTCAGTTTTCTCCTGCTCGTTGAATAAAAAAGTTTTTCTCGAATATCTTATTGAAAAATACTGTCAACTAGCACGGAAAGAAGTGGTACAAAAAAGTAGCGAAAGGTGACATTGAATGCAAAATTACAAGAGACTGTGTAATAATAATAAAATAAAAGTGGTAGGAATGACATGAGAAAAGATGCTGGCACCCAAACTGAGCAGGCCTGATGACAACCGTACACCACCCACTGTCGCCCTCTCCGGGGAGGACTGTGAATAGCCCAAGGCAATGTATGACTGTGGGTGCCAGTGGATGGCTAGGCGTCTCCGGAGTGGGTGTGTAAAATATGCAAGGATGCAAGTGGCGCACAGCGTGAAATTTTTGTACAAACTGCAGCCCTGCGTGGATGCGGATGCCTTGCCACTTGACGGTGGCAAAGGCGAGCGCGACTTGCAGAAAACAAAAGTTATGAGAAGTCGATGTGTGTATGCGTGTTAAAAAAAGGAGATGGCTGCGAGAGGGGGAGAAGAAAGGAACCGGAGGAGCGGGGTGCTAGTGCTACATCCAGTACCGCCACCCATGGCGTTTGATTATGCGCGCCATTAGCGGTGTAAGTTGCGGCAATGAGTTTTGTGGCTCGGGCTGTGGCTGCCTCAATGTCCCCTGCATAACTTCACATAGATGGTGGCAGTAACTGTCGTCGCAAATGTCGCCAGCTTCGCTCCATCGTTGCCGTTCTCGGTGTCGTTGTTGCCTTTCTATCTGTTGTTTTTGTTGTCGTTGTTGCATTTGTGTCGTTGCAGTCGTCGACGTTGCCGCTGCCTCTATGCATGTAAGTGTCTTTTTATGCAAAATGCACCCACACAAGCGTTTTACCAAAAAAGGGGTGGTAACTGTAGAAGACTGCACTTGAAAAAAGTTTTCATTACAATCATTACTATTACATAACAATCCTTAAGTCAGTATTCATGAATATAGTACTGAATCAAAACTGAACTAGAATAACAAAGAGAACCTTGAACTCCTTTTTGTTGAAATTTTTTACCTATTTCAGAGTAACTTAACTTTTTTATTAATGAGTTTATTCCAGTGCAGTGCCATCTACAGTCCCACGTACATATGGCACAGCAGCCGACCGGCCGCCCCCTGTCAAGCGCCTCCCCGTGGGACTTGTGCGCGTTTTGCATCATTAAATGCGCTGATTGAGTGTCTAAGTGTTCACTGAATGTGCATTTTAAGTGCAGCCCGCTCGTCTGGGCAGCGCCTTATTCTGGCAGAAGGCGGCGGAAAAGAGAAGAATGCTTACCGCGTGGCGGGATGGCAAGTGCTGGAGCATCACGCCGTAGAGATAGCCAAAAACGAGTCCAATCCCAATGCCAATGGGTCCTTGCAGCACTTGCTGGGTGAGCGAAGCTGTAAGAGAGCGATATTGGTGGGTTTATTTCAAGTCTACGGATGGGGATGCGAATGGCACGCACTCGTCGAGAATATTACGCTGATTATCACGCCAAACATGAAGATGGCCACCACATCGTTGCATGTGGTCATGGCGTAGATGAGCGTGTGGATGCCACTGTTGAGACCCAGTCGATCCTCCTTCAACTTCAGCATCACAGTCACTACAACGTTCGGGGAGACGGCAGTGATTACCAAGCTGTGCGATTAAGATGCAAAGATTAGTGGAGCTGAACCAAACTAAGTACTTCATGACCTCAAATTTGTATGGCAATTATGTACCATTTAATATTGGATATTTTTGATGTTTTTCTTTGACATTAATTAATAAATTTAAAACATTCAAAGCTATTTCTTCAGCAGCTTTTGTAGTTTTACTCAAAACAATGATAATCAATTTAAATAACAAAGCAATTAATTTTGTATAGGGAATTTAAGAATTCTTTGCCTAATATTGTTAAAATATATTAACCTGAATGGAAATGTAATTCCAATATTTATTGTTTTCAGGCAAATCTGAGAACAATCATTTGGGCAGTGACTGAAAATTAATTGTAATTCAATATTTATACCCTTGCAGAGGGTATTATAATTTTGGTCAAAAGTGTGCAACGCAGTGAAGGAGACATCTCCGACCCTATAAAGTATATATATTCTTGATCAGGATCACCTCCTGAGTCGATATGAGCATGTCCGTCTGTCCGTCTGTCCGTCTGTCTGTCTGTCTGTTTCTACGCAAACTAGTCTCTCAGTTTTAAAGCTATCGAGTTGAAACTTTGCACACATCCTTCTTTCCTTTGCAGGCAGTATATAAGTCGGAACGGCCGGGATCGGTCGACTATATCCTATAGCTGCCATATAACTGATTGATCGGAAATGCCATAACTTTGGTGTTTTTTAAGTTAGAGGGTTGGGACTTTCCACACATGTTATATTTGACCAAAATATCTTATGTACAAAATTTCATAAGGATCGGCCGACTATATCCTATAGCTGTCATAGAACGATCGGAATTGGCATAACTTTGGTGTTTTTTAAGATAGAAAGATGGGATTTGGTACAGATTCTATTTTGGGGAAAACAATCTGATCTGCCAATTTTCATAAGGATCGGCCGACTATAAACGATCCGCTATATATCTAATAACATAAGATGGGTGGCGCCACATAGCGGACTGCGACTGAACTGCAAGGGTATATCAACTTCGGCTCCGCCCGAAGTTAGCTTTCCTTTCTTGTTTTATAGAAATTTAACTACCAATTACACTTATGATATGTTTCTAAAATATGTTTAATACAAATTTAATTATTAATCAGTCTTAACATTTTCGCTTACCCCAAGGCTATACCCCAAAGCCAGGGCATGGACAACGTTAGGTAGGCCAATCCAGCAATGACTGCCACCTCAACAATCGTAGGCAGCAATGTCAGTCTAAGGATCATGGACCACAGGCGCTTAAAGGCGTCGCCATCCAGGCCCAGACCAGCCAGCAGCATTATGTTAATCAAAGCCATTTCCCTACAAAAAATAGTGCGTTTAGGGCTAAAGGGGCAATTAATAATGTTCAAAACTCACCTCAGAAACAATTCGAGTCGTTGGTATCCCTCGAAGTTGGCCAGACCCACGTTAGTGTAGAGGACGCCGAAGAAAAGCATGCCCAGCATATCAGGAAGGTGAGCGAAGGAGACCAGGATGCCGGCGATCTGAGCTCCCACGAAGAGGAAGGCGATTCGCATGATCGCTGTCTGTGGCTGGGCATAGTCCGGGAAAAGTACAAAGGCCATGGCCCAGAGCCCCAAAAATATGGCCAGCAGAGCCACATGCTCAGAAATCAAGTGCCAATGTAACGTCAAATGGAGCCACCTGGAGAAAAGCCAACACAATGTGAATACACGTAAGTACCTTTTGTTTAATTGATGTAAACCTAATTGTTCATAATTATCGCCACAATTTGGGCTATAAAAGCCAAGCCCTCGGAAAACCCAAAGGCAAAAACCTGCCGAATGGACAATAAACAGGATCGCATTAGGTCCATGAACCTGATTCTAAGGGTGATGCAATTATTCGGCCTGTGGCCCTGGTCCCTAGACAAAGAGGAACAATGGACGCTATTGGGCTTTTTGAAACGCAACTACCGCTACTTGCTGCACCTGCCCATTACATTCACCTTCATTGGGCTGATGTGGCTGGAGGCGTTGGTGTCCAGCAACCTCGAGCAGGCCGGCCAGGTTCTGTACATGTCGATTACCGAGATGGCGCTGGTGGTCAAGATTCTCAGCATATGGCATCACCGCACGGCAGCCTGGCGACTTATGGAAGAACTGAAAATTTCTCCGGACTACGCCCTTCGCAGCCAGATCGAGGTGGATTTTTGGCGAAAGGAACAAAGCTTCTTCAAGCGGTTCTTCTACATATACATCCTGATAAGTCTGGGCGTCGTCTACAGTGGATGTACGGGTGTCCTTTTCCTGGATTACTACGAACTGCCGTTTGCCTACTATGTGCCTTTCGAGTGGAAAAACAAAAGAGGATTCCGTTTAGCTTATGGCTACGATATTGCTGGCATGACGTTGACTTGTATTTCCAACATAACACTGGATACCCTGGGCTGCTATTTTCTGTTCCACATATCCCTTCTGTATCGTCTGCTGGGATTTCGTTTAAGGAATCTCAGGGATATACAAGATGATATTGATTTTGGCCAGAAGCTGCGAAACATCTTTCAGTTGCATCAAAACATAAAGAGGTAAATGAGTAAAGATTCGTTAATGGTTTCTAAAACTTCTTAATTTCCAGATTATCTCTGACCTGTCAAAAAATCGTCTCTCCCTATATTCTATCACAAATTATTCTCAGTGCTTTGATTATTTGCTTCAGCGGCTATCGCCTCCAGCACGTGGGAATTCGCGCCAATCCCGGCCAATTTATAGCTATGTTGCAGTTTGTTAGCGTTATGATACTCCAGATATATCTCCCTTGTTATTATGGGAACGAAATAACCATCCATGCCAACCAGTTAACCAACGAAGTCTATCACACCAACTGGCTACATTGTCGGCCGCCCATTCGAAAGCTTTTAAACTCATATATGGAATACCTTAAGCGTCCTGTAAACGTTCGAGCTGGAAACTTTTTTGCCGTCGGATTACCAATTTTCGTTAAGGTTATTCTTATAAAATTTCTTTGGTTTCTACTTTTAAAATAGTTGTTCTATTCCGCAGACCATCAACAATGCTTACAGTTTCTTAGCTCTCCTACTGAATGTATCCAAGTGACATAATGGCACTTTTAAACACCAATACCAATGAATTTGTATTTAAGAAACAATAAAATATTAACTTGAATAAATGATTAAATAAATTGAAGTCGTTAAAGATATTCCACTGTTTTTTGTTCTTAAATATAAATATTTAAAACTGGTTTATTTTAATTTAATGCAACTATTCATGGAATAAATATTCAAACCATATTTTCAGCGATTTGAATTGAACGAAAATATTAGACTTTCTTATAAACCCTCTTATGAAATAACAAACAATTGGAGTCCAAGCTTTTTATTTTTTCTTATTGGTATGATATAAAATATTGGTATGCTATAAAATACCTCTTTACTGCTTCTAAGTATTCGATGCACTGATTTCCAAAATCAAATAGCCTTGAAAGGATACTGTTCGATGGGGTTAACTACACCTCCTTTTCACTTTTCATTGCGTGACATTCGAATTAAAAGACACCAGCAATTAGTAGTTCATTATGTCAGCAATCTAATTATAATAATTGCCTGCCTATTATTTGTTTAGATATTTTGGCTGATTGCCCAAACAAATCAGGGACGGAGCACCACGAATCCATGGCTCCCCGAAAGAACCGGTTCCAAAGGACTCAAGCGAAGTACCTGAAAAAGTTTCTTATTTTGCACATGCAGGCTGCTTCAGAAGCAAATTTTTAACTATTACCATGAACTGGAATCTTAGAAGCTAGTTTCAACGTGAACCAGTATGACAATACTACCCTAGTTCGGGCTTTATTAACAGAAAGATCCCAGGGAAACCCCTATAAATACCCCTGAAAATCACCGAGAGGTTACAAAGCCCGTAGAAACCTGTAGTTTTAAATTTAAAATATCTTTTTATTCCAAGAATGGAATCTACAAATCGCATATCTGCAATGCAACTCTTGATTGTGGTCCAGCGCTGGATAGGACTACTAAAGTGGCCCAATGAGAGGGAGTCCGGAAGTATCATGTACTGGCTAAAGAGGATTTATCCATTGTTTCTACACTTGCCATTTACGCTTACCTACATTGCTTTGATGTGGCTCGAAGCCATTACCTCGTCGGACTTTGAAGAGGCTGGCCAGGTTCTGTACATGTCTGTCACCGAATTGGCTCTGGTTGTGAAGCTCATTAATATTTGGTACCGCCGTGAGCATGCAGATAAGTTCATTAGGGATCTAGAATATGATCCGGCTTATGCATTACGGAATTCGGACGAAATCAGATTCTGGCAAGCGCACCAGAAGGGTTTTAAGCGTATTTTCTACTGGTACATTGGCGGTAGCCTCTTTGTGGCGCTTATGGGATATGTCAGTGTTTTTTTCCAAGAAGAGTACGAGCTTCCTTTCGCATATTTTGTGCCTTTCGAGTGGCGAACCAGGGAGCGCTACTTTTATGCCTGGAGCTACAATGTGGTGGCCATGACGCTCTGCTGCTTGTCTAACATATTGCTGGACACACTAGGTTGCTATTTTATGTTCCAGATCGCCCTGACCTTCCAACTGATGAGCCTGCGACTTCAATCTCTGAAAGATGTGCCTGAACAAAAGGCCAAGCCGGAGTTACGAAGACTGTTCCAGCTCCACGCAAAGGTCCGGATTTTGACCAGGGAATGCGAATTGCTCGTGTCACCTTATGTCCTGTCCCAGGTGGTTTTCAGCGCTTTTATAATATGCTTCAGCGCCTATCGGCTGGTGCATATGGGCTTTAGTCAGCGACCTGGACTCTTCGTTACAACTGTGCAATTTGTGGCCGTGATGATTGTCCAAATCTACCTTCCCTGCTATTATGGCAATGAAATAACTATCCACGCCAACGCTCTGACCAACAGTGTTTTTGGCACCAATTGGCTGGAGTATTCGGAAGGCACTCGAAAACTACTCAACTGTTATTTGGAGTTTTTGAAAAATCCCGTGAAAGTACGAGCAGGAGTTTTCTTTGAAATAGGACTGCCAATATTCGTGAAAGTAAAGTTCATTTTCCTAAAACAGTTACTAGCTATTTTAACGAAAACCATTTTCTTTGGCAGACCATCAACAATGCCTATAGCTTCTTCGCCCTGCTACTGAAGGTCTCCAAGTGAAGTGAGACATAAACACGGATTCCGGCACAATGGAACATCCCACGGGTCGGATACGTAACACTGCAAGCCATCAGTGCTGTAACTCATACGCCACATTGTTGTTCGTATGTCTTTACAAGCTGAAATAAACGTCGGCAGCCAACAAGGCATTTCGCCAGCTATTAAAGTAAGTGTCATAGCCAAAAAAAAAAATATATGAGGAAAAGGCTCGACTGCGACTAGACGTCGGGGACATTGGCTTTGGGACGCGGGTTGTGGGACCAGGGACCTCGACCAGGAATAGAAGCTCCAAAACCCGACAAGACCGGAAGCACGCGCCGCTGCCTAGTGCAGCGGCAACATCCACGAGGACATTGTTGGCGAACAAAAGAAATATACAAATACAAAACGAAATGCAAGGAGCGGATATGCGAAAAACGCGTACAGGGAACAAGTGTGAATGGCGGCGCTGCTGTCCCGCCGGAAGTGCATTCAAAGGGTTAAGCACAAATCCGCACAATGGAATGGCGACGATGCCCTACACTCGCGTTATCCCTTTGGTGGCCACATGAGCTTTTCACTTACCATTTGGGGCCTCTGTACTCGTCGCCATGAACTCCAGCTCCGGCTCCATTTCCACTCCCGGAGCCCCCATTGTTGCCGGCAACATTTTGTGTTGTGTTTGTTAAATTTAATGATGTCGGCGTTAAAATTATTGTTGCAGCGTTTTGTGCGGCAGCGTCCGCACCCTCCGGGACTTTCTGTATGTCTAATTTTGTATGCAACGGCGGCGCTGGTTCCTGGTTGGGGGTGACATGGAGGGTGGGTGTCGGGATGCCGCCCTGAGATCCAGCCTGTGGCGCAGGGTAACTGCCACTGCCAGCTCCTTGTGTCATGTTGTCACCTGGCGCCAATGCCAGTGCTTTGTTGCTGGGCTGCTGTTGCAGTTGCCTTTGGTTCAAATTCTGGATCTGCTGCTGTTTGCGTTTAGCTGTAGGTGGCAAAAAGAAGTGCAACTTTAAATAGATATGTCAATGTCAGGAGACGAGGCGTTTTGGAAGTCTAAGGACTTTAAAACACTCACTATCGTAGAATGGCAGATAGATGAATGAATAGATGAATGCATATGAGTATTATGTTTATAAATTATTTTATTGCCTGTGTTTAATTTTGTCTTAGTGACACCTTAACCATTATTAACTATTTATTCAAGTCTTATGTGTAGTAATATACTCCAAATATACCCCTGCAACTTTTGAACAGTCGAGAAACAGAGGGAAGAAAATGGAAAAGCTTATAGAGCTGCATTTAAATCATTTCGCATTCAATTCTTCCTCTCATGCATAACTAAGAGCCAACCAGCAGAAGTCGACGCCTTAAAATTGCAAAATGCAGATGCACACTTACAAACACACATTCATTCGACGATATACACCGATTTATACCGAATGTCCTGAAAGCCCTTTCCACTCAAGTCAAGGCTCTGTCGACGATGGCAAAATGAAGATTGCAACAAAGATTGACAACCGCTGATTGCGCCGCAGCTCCCTGAAAGCTACAAAGAGACGCTGCCGGCGAGGACGACAGGATGCTGTTTTCACCTGGGCCAGGACACGGCTGCCAGACGACAACCGACAGGAGCTCCGGCAGTCTCCAGCCTCCATAATTGGCTTCATTGTTGCCGCGACAACTTCACACTTTTGCCAACGGTTAGGCGGAACGGAAAAGGTGTATAAGGTGCTCGGAAATACATAAATATTTCCATTTATAATTAGCGTACTAAATGTCAGTTCGCCCAACCGGTAGGAGCATTCCAGCCAATTGACATCTCCAGTCTCCCGCTTCCAGGCTAATTGGACTGGAGACTCTTATTTGCATATGAAGCGATGGTCTAATAACGACAATTTACAATAGCCCCGTTCTCACAATTATTATGCGAAGTCGTATCTCTGTTTGCCGACTCGAATGTTAGGCTGTGCAATCAACACTTGATTTGATTCAGATTCTGAACCATATTGTTTTTTTTTTCACAGCCTCCGATGGGGCTTGTATTTGATTTGCGAAGACAATCTGCTTGTCATTTGTCACCACTCTGATGACTACGTGTTAATTGTGCGCAAATATTTAGCGCCAATTCTCGCCGACTCGAACTCTAGTTTGTCGGTGTGACAATTCAAAATGTTTGCGTAAATGTATCAATCCTTCGATCACGTGTCGATTGTGATTCAGAGTATCATGCGACTCTTCAAAGGGACACACATGCAGTTGATTAAATCAGGAATACCGGAAAGATGTTCTAACAATATTATTTTGAAATCCAACCTTGATCAGCAAGACTTCTTAGAGAAAGAACAAATTTACTTTCAAATAGAGAAAATCTATTACTAAAAGGAAACAAAATCATTTCCAATCAAAATAGATGTTGGATTTTTTGGTTCATTAAAAGCTTTAAATTCATTTTGAACCTAAAATCAAAGTAAACACAGAGCCAGACATAGCAAATAAATGAAAATATAAAACAGCTGATAAGTTTTGAAAAATAAACTATCTCTATCAACGAGACACAGCTAGAATGAATTCCGAAACACTGTTGAAAGAGATTAAAAAATTCATTCAAAAACACCAACAATCCAAACAAACAATTATGAATACAGTTCGGGCTCTCTGTGTTCCGTACGGAGAATTTTAATAATAATTTTGTTTCAAATAGTTACCAAACATCTAATATTTAATCGTAAAGTTACAAATGAATAAGAGCACGTTTTAGAAATGTATTCATATTATTTGAATTACCAAGAGACTAATGAGAAGAGGGCATGTGAAAATCCAATTTAAAACTTTATTTTCCGAGTAATATTGTGGGCACTTACCTCGGCAGTAAGTAAATAATTAAGTTTTTGTTAAACCACAGCACTCATAAAATTAAAATTACATACTCCATTCTATGGAAATTTTCGTTGAATAGAATAAATTTTCAGCGAACCGAACCGCACGAATTACATTCCAAACGCCAACTAATCGCATTCGATGGCGGCGGACTACTGAGCCCGAGCATCTCGAACACTTTCCCTGGAAAGCTGCTACAAACCCCCCAACGCTCTGATCCGATGAATATTTTTTATCTTATGCTAATAAAAAACATACTCCCAGCCAAGCGGAGAACTCTCGTGGACACGCGAGTAAAAAGCACAAAATATTTGTTTAATAACTTAAAATTAGCAGATCGCGAGAGCAGAGAACGACGCTAATGTGTGACGATGGGAAAATATTATATTACAGTGAATATTCATATGAGAGGAAACAATAACTTAAACAAAACTATTAATAAAGAAAAAAATAAAATAACGAAAATTTTTACAAGAGTATAAAGAAGGTTGCTATTTATTAGGAATTTTTAATGTTGCAGGCAATCTTAGACGTCGAGTCATTATTCGGTTATAAAATATATTGAAAAGAGATAAAATTAATTGGGTAAATATCAAAGAATTGGCACTTTATTAGAAGTGCTAATCCAAAGAGCTACTGGAGACCGATCAAGATTAAGATGTGAATGACAAAGTAATCCAAATTAGTTAACTAAACGGAAAGAACCCCACTTCGCGTGTATTAGTTTGGGCAGTTGGAGTTCTGGCCCTTCAGCGCTTTTCAATACAAACACTTGTTTGACCTCCGGCGCAATTATGATGAGCATTTGCTTATCAATTAATTAGCCATGACCAACAAGAAACTTATGTACGCCCGCAAATATTTGCCAACTCAGGGGGTTAAATGCGTTGAGCGTTGAGCTCGGTGCGGTTCAGTTGAGATGGTCGTCCTACAGCTCCTAGCTCATTGAATATTTACAAGTTGAATGCGAAGTTCGCGTTTGAACTATGGCAAATATTTAAGTTTTGCTAATTAATTTAAAATATCTGCGCCAGAACAAACTGCCTTGGGCCTGCGAGGCTGGCAAATGCTCGGGGCGAGATGGTGTACGAATGGCAATGATAGTCGAATAGGGAGATTTTCTCCGCTGGTCTCCGGCACATTTTTGAATTATGTGCCTCATTTAAAAGTTTTTGCAGCACTTACTTTTATTTTTTGTCAGCGTTTCTGGCGGTGCAATGAAAAAATTGTGCATAAATTGTGCAAAGGTGTCAGAAAAGATAGCGAGTGGCATTTAGGTATTGTAAGACAGCACTTTCGCAGGACTTCACGCCACTCCACTCCCACTCCAAGCTGCTCCTTTGCTGTGATATTTCATATTTCATATTCATGCGCTGCACTTAGCGGCAGGAAACTGGCAAAAAGAGAATGTTGAGCCACACAACTTGAACTGCAAGTTGGCCAGGTCATTAAGGCTTTCTTTGCCTTCGCCCCATTGATTATTACTTTTGCCCGCTGCCAGCTGCCCTTCTAGCACTCTCCACTTCGCCCATTCGGTGGGCTATCGCTTCTCGACCACGCCTACTGCCCACTGCCCAATGCTCACTTTCCACTGGCCGCTGGCAGTTTTTGGCATTTTATCTTGTCATATTTTCTGCAACTTTCAAGTGACCAGGCGCATGAAAATAATGCAAAAGTTTTTTTAAGCCAGTTCGTTCTGGATGCCCAGAAAGTCTTCGCTTTTCAATTGCTGCAGAACTTTTCACACAAATTATTGCACCGAGCCCTAGTCCCAAAGCTCAACTTCCAAAGATGCGATGATGGGAAAAAAGGATCCAGGACTATGGATACGGAAGCGGCCAAAGTTCTTGTCATATATGCGAAGTCCGTCCAGAGGGGACAATGAGTTGCGTGCGACTGAGAATTGGAATTCGAGAGGTGTTAATTGGAGTCGAGCCGAGTAGTTTTCAAGATGAAGTCTCAGCAAAAACTAAACAACTTCGAGAAGCTATACTTTAAGGTTTAATGGAAAATTTATTGTACTTTTCAAAAGTTTTGAAACTTTTTTCCCTTGTCACTTGCCATTTAGATTGTTATTACAGTTTAGTGGAGCTGCTGCAAAAAGTACCATAAATTGGTTTCAGGAAAGAATAGCATTCAGCTACTCCCTGAAATGTGTATTTTCAATGATTTATATCTGTTATTCAACTATTCATTATTTACGTGCACACGTCAGTTGCTTTTTCAATATGTTTAAACGCTAAATTGCACACGGCGATGAGTTTTCTGATGACTTCTGCTCCAGCTTTTACCCCAGCCGTAGTCTCAATCATTTTTTTTCCCCTTTTACACATTTTATGCATTTATTTGCCAAAGAGTTTCAAGTTCCCTGCTCGTCTGAGTCTCTGTCTGCACTTCCCTGGCACATATCAATTCACTTTTTCCATATCCCGCATCCTGCATCCTGTATCCTTCATTCAGTATACATTTATTTTATTTATGTTTACTTAAGCGTGCCACCTTTTAACTATGCCAGCCGTGCAACCAGCCGGCATCCTTCTCGCGTCCTGGATGCGAGTCCTGTTGCAATATTCCCCTTCCCTGTTAACCAGTGCATGGCATTGCATTCAGGGTATAATTTCTTTCCACAGAAAAGGAAAGATTGCATTCCGTTGTCACACATCCCCTACCAGGAGTCGGGCTTATACGCCCCAGCGATTCGCATCTAATTTAGGACACATTCTCCGCAGCAAATCAGTATAAACTAGCACTTTCTTGGCTACGGGCTGCGAGCAAATATAAGAAAATGGTAAAAAAAAACCAGGTCATAAGCCGTCTTTCAACACTCGGCAAATAAAACTACAAATTGAAAACGCCAAAGCAAATTCAGAGCAAGATAAACAAATCTGCCAGCGTCAGTTTTCACTGAAAGACAGTCAAAGGTGAGTCGCAAAAAGTACCGATTAAGCGCAGTTCAGTAATTAGCCGGGAGCAGGTGCAACGGTTCAAAGGTGCAAGTGCAAGTGCGAGTGCGAGTGCGATTGCGACGGCCAGTGGCAGAGCCAGTGTGATTCCGAGTGCGACATCCTTCAGAAGCTGTCAAAAGGACCTCTCAAGAGGGCCAACCGTTCCAACGCTGGTGGGCAAAACACATCAGAGTCGAAATGGTTTGAAGCACGTTCAAGTTAAAATTTTCCCATTCATTTGGCAGTCATTATGCCGAGTCACAGCGACGCGCCGTTTCTACTGGCATTTACAAATGTCACATACACTGCGTATACGTAATGAATGAATAAAGTTTGCCGGGCCCACAGTGCGGATGCACAATTCTCTCGCACAAGCACACACGCCCTGCATTTATCAATAGTCGCGAATGTTTGTGTGCCCAGCGTATATCATGTTGGCTTTAGTTAACAGAAATGTCGCATTTCCCTCATGAAGAAAAGCGACACTTGAGCACATGAGCATGGAAGGGGGGAGACTGAGTGACGCCGAACAGGTGAACACCCATTCAAGGTTGAGCTTGAGAAATTGCCTTGAGACGCTGCATTTAAATGGAATTTATTTAATATAAACGAGCCACCGTATGCGAGCACCGCCTGCAGCGGCAAACCCCATTTAAAACCAACTTTCTGAATTTAAATCAGAAGATGATGGGGAATCTGCTCCCAAATCACTGCCAGAGTTTGAATTAGTGCTGGAGCTGCAGGGCCAAGGCAGAACTCCAGTGCATACACGAATGCGAAATGAATGCACAGGAAATGAGCCCTGGCTAATGCATATTCATGGAAAAATGCTTTGGAGAAAGCCCCCTGGCATTTGGCATTCGTGTATGTTGTTTGATTGTGGGCATTTGGGCGCAACTAAAACAGCTCATTATTCCCGCCCAAATTCCGCATTCGCCAGGACCTGGAGCGAAATTCTGCAGCTCGGTGGGCAAAAGACCATGCGAAATCCCACTATCAAACAGTTGCTAAAATAATTCTGCGAATTCTAAAAGACTTTTAATGATTATAATAATATTCCGATGTTAAAACAAACAGTGGCCATCTGCCCATAAATTTGAAATATAAATATTTGAATTTAACTGCATTTTCAAATCATACATATTTCAGGAATTGAGAAAAAAACCATAACCCGCACCCATACAATTAAAAGGTATTACCCACCTTCGGAAAGTCCCTGGTCCCTGGAAAAAAACCATAACCCGCACCCATACAATTAAAAGGTATTACCCACCTTCGGAAAGTCCCTGGTATGGAGCACCGTGAACACGGGGTGGCGGTAGTGGGCGCTCGCCTAGTAAATGCTCCTTTTCAGGCTCCAGGTCAGCCAGGATGCTGGCGGTTACAGTCTCACTGGCACGACGCAGCAGCTGCAATGGAACATGGTTGGCATCCGACTCCCGGGAAGCCAAAACCGGAGCCTGGTACCCTTCATCGAACGGATTGCTGCTTCGGAACGCCTGCAAGGGGGGATCCTCGTTGCCGGCGACCTCATTGCGAACTTCTGCCAAAGATGAGTTCAGTTTTAAACGATATTTTGGAATAAAAATGTCAGTGGTTGCAAATTAACGAATCACAACATTATTTATTGACACGTCAGCGAAAAGGTATAAATTAATTGATTAACCATTAACTCGTAAATTAGCAGCAAATGGCAAAATCGAAATCGTGCTTAGTTCAAACTTACCCAATTCATGGCTCATGTCGGCGCCAAAATAAAAAAGCTAAGAGAGCCAACCGTACAAAATTCCACTACCAAAAAGAAAGAGTACTGAACAGACGTAGTCCAACGATAACGTATTCCAGTTCTTGACACAAATTGACAGTCGAAGAGAAAACCTGCGGGAGACAAATATCTTCCAAGTCGAAAAGCACTTTACTCAAGCGACAAAGAGAATCGGCGGAATATATATATACAATAGAATAGAACACGCGCGTCGGAAAGACAAAATCAAAGTACCTGAAGTGCCCGGCTCGTAGCGAGTACTTCGAGCTTCTTTTTATTACAAAACATGCACTGGCAAATATTTGCGCAACGCATTAATTAGAAAAGCAATTTAAACAAGCGATTGGCGAGCAGAGAATCAGAGAATCGGGAAGCGCCGCCAGCCAGCGCTCTGCGAATAAAACTAATTGGCAAACAAATAAGCGTTGCAAAAGCAAACCCAACGTGGTTCCCCCTTGACTTCGGGAAAAAATGAGCAGAATGTCTATTAAGGGCAGTGAAAGAGAAGAGAACTCGATTGGAGCTCTTGGGCTAAACAGAGAGGGGGAGACGCGTGGGACCCCATATCCCACGCGTTTATTTTTCCCTAGTTTTCTAAGGTTAGCCAATTAGCTGATAAATAAAATACAATCATAATATATATCATACATATATTGATAATCAAGTAGGTGGCATGTCTATTATTAGTTACCGAATCACCGAGTTGTTTGGCTTTCGTGGTAAGAAGAGAAATTTAATGGAGAGAGTTCTGTATGATTACTGACCTAGCCCTAGCCTGGCGTAAAGACAGGTAATATGGGCATCCATTTCCTTATAAGAAAAGTCTAATCCAAACAAAAGAAAGCGCTCGTCTTGTACACTTCTGTCCGGTAATTTGCATTTTGAGTGTCTCATTATATGTTTTTCCATCGACCAGGGCTGTAATTAAATTGCTCTACGGGATCTTTTTTAATTTACCTGATGGACACCTATGGCCCCCACCCCTCTTTGTTTTAATACTGCAGAGGCAGCCAGATCATCACCCCGTCCCATTATCAACATCGTCACCAGCGGACATTTCGTGTCGGTATCCTGGGTTGACAAAAAAAATGGCGTTGAAAATACTTAAATTATTTTATGAATACTTTTTCTATTGTACCACGGACATAAGGAGGCGATGGCAATGGCTCATCAAAAACAAACAGGCGATAGTGTGGAAAGGCTACAATTGCAAAATGGCACAAAACCAAAAAAAAATGGACGAAAAAACGTAATAAAAATGCTGACATAAATGTTGCTATATTTATTTGATACAGACACACACTCGTGCATTCATTTGTTGTTACAGTGCAGTGATTTTTGTTTCATCAAATGGGAATTTTTTTCTTAAATATAGTAAACATCGATGGCGGCGAGATTTATGCATGGCAGGGCGTTGATGAAAATGACGGACTCCAGCACCGGCTGTGTTTGCTGTTTGTCCGACAAGCCAGCAATTTACGCCCCCACGCAGGCCGAGAGGTAAAAAACATTAATTTGCATGCAAGTCAATTATCAGGAGGCAGTCAACAGACAACCACTAGTTACCCGCGATGCAGGGTCATGCTGATGCGGAGGCCGCGCAAATAATAAAATTATTTTTCAACTCCGCAGCATATCACCTTTTGATCCTTGAAACTGGGAGATACTCCTCCAAAAGAATACATGACCAGGAACAATGGAAAGTGTCATAACGGTCGGGCTATTTCAATTCAAGGGTATTACGGTGGCATAATATCCGGATATTAAAACTGTTGATGTTCTGGCGGCACGACTTTCAAACTGCCAGAACAGCACTTTTCTAAATGTTTTTATTAATTAAAAATATTGCAAATTAAACACATTTCCAAATTATGTTTTGCTTTTTTTGAACAAATTCAGAGGACGAATTGGCCAGCCATAAAAAATAAAAAAATAATTTACAAAGCATACAGCTACTATCAGTTGATTCCAATTTCACTTTTTATTTAAACGTTTTTATTGATCTGGTTTTTAATCACTTTTGGTTTGCTCTGTTCGCAGAGCCAGGCAATCACTTAAAACTAAAATGAACATGAATCTTTAAAACTAATTAGAACCTAGAAATTAATTAGTACAATACTTTGGAGCCAGTCTTTAGGCGAGGGTGACAAAAACAACTTTTAACAAAATCAGTTCCAAATGATTGAGATAATTTTGTTTGCCAATTTTCCTAAGGGATTTGATATTATTCACAGTTAATCATTCGCGTTATTTTTAATAAAAAATAATTAGTCATAATTAAGAAAGTGGCAATCTACTCTTTACTGTCACATTCAAGGCAGTGCTAAGGCTTAGACCCACATTTCGCCACCTGAGGAACTCGCCGGATTCCTTTATTTCCGGCCAACTGCGCCGGAGCGACTGTACGGGTCCGAACCACTTGACGCCTCCGCATTCTGTCTCGATGACAGTCTCGAAAAGTGGCTTCTGGTTCTGACCTGGCCTGTCCAGGTGCCACAGAAAGAGCGCCACCTCATCACCGCCGATCTCTATGACAGCCAAGAAAAATGCGTGCACTTCCACGAGGTCCTTGGAAAGTGGCTCCTCGCTCAGCCTGAGGCATGCCACGCCCATTTGTTGAGGTTGCACGTTCAGCCGCTGACCGAACGTGCCATAGAAGTGGACCACCGCCAGGCGGTGCTCGGCACTGAGATGGCTCAGTAGCTGCCACTCCCTGTGCTGCCAGTTTATTGATGACACGCCCGACCCCGCGGCATCCGCAGCATCCACACCATCCGCTGCATCCTGATTTACGCCGGATGCCGGCGCCTGTTTATGGCTCCCTGCTGATAAAGCGCCATCTGCACTTTTGGCACCCCGAGCTGCTGCTGCTACTGCTTCTGCGGTGGTGGCCTTCTGCCCGACTGTTGACAATTTGTTGGCCAGTTTCTGCTGGTAGCTGCATGATTTCCCAGTAGGGCAATGATAATTTTGAGACCCGAAGTCGCGCAGCTCCTGGTACTGGTTTTGGTTCACCTGCTCACCCACAGACATCGTCGTCGTCGTCTGGTGTCCATTATTTATGGTGGCAACTTCATTGCAGCGCAATCCGTCTTGATCTTGCCCTGTAATCCGCCAACTTTTCTTGCTCAACTTTAACTTTGGTTTAACGAGCATATTGTTGCTCTCTTCCAGCGACTCCTCTTCCTCTTCCTCCGCCTCCAGCTCATCTCGTGAGGTCTCCTGGTACTGGTGCTGCACTTTTATCAACAGTGCCGCCTTCTGACCTTTCCTCCTTTCGCTCTGGTTGTTGCCATTTTCGGTGACAGCACCTGGAATTCGAGCGGTTTGGCCATTTCCCTGCAATTGCAATTGCTGTTGCCTGGAGATTTGCTTGCCGCATTTCTTTTGGCCCGAATTTGACTTGTCCAGCGCCATTTTTGGTTGATTATGATATTCATTTGTGCACTTGTTGACGCTGCTCAGTTTGCCATGGCCCTGGGATGTGGTCACCTTGTTGGTTTTCCCTGAAAAGAGCCAAGAAAACATCAGCAATGATGAGAATGCCAAAGCAAAGGATAAATACAAAAATTTTAATTTATTAAATTCTGTAAAGATATCTTGAGTCCTCAAGGTTTTTTAGATGGCTTTTTTGTTATTTATTTTGTAATTTATTTTAAATATACTCACTAGAGTTATCCACATAATATATATTGTAATTAATTATCTTTAAAGCAATTTAAAGCAAATAAATGTCTTAATATTACCAACTACTTCCCGTCACTATTTATTGTAACACATAAATGTTGATGGCTAGAATTCCACAAGTTTGCCTCGAGTAAGAATTGTCCATTTGAGCTCGTTAGGGTTTCCCCCAATAAGACCCCCACTAACCTCTTGAAAAGAAACTAGCAAAAAGTTTAAGTAGCAAATGAAAATAGAAACAAGAAAGGAAAGCTAACTTCGAGCGGAGCCGAAGTTTATATACCCTTGCAGTTCAGTCGCAGTCCGCTAGGTGGCGCCACGCATCTTATATTATTAGATATGTAGCGGATCGTATATAGTTGGCCGATCCTTATGAAATTTGGCATATCGAATTATTTTGCCAAAAGAGTAATCTGTACCAAATCCCATCTTTCTAACTTAAAAAACACCAAAGTTATGCCAATTTCGATCGTTCTATGACAGCTATAGGATATAGTCGGCCGATCCTTATGAAATTTTGCACACAAAATTTTTTGGTCAAATATAACATGTGTGGAAAGTCCCAACCCTCTAACTTAAAAAACACCAAAGTTATGGCATTTCCGATCAATCAGTTATATGGCAGCTATAGGATATAGTCGACCGATCCCGGCCGTTCCGACTTATATACTGCAAAGGAAAGAAGGGTGTGTGCAAAGTTTCAACTCGATAGCTTTAAAACTGAGAGACTAGTTTGCGTAGAAACGGACAGACGGACAGACGGACATGCTCATATCGACTCAGGAGGTGATCCTGATCAAGAATATATATACTTTATAGGGTCGGAGATGTCTCCTTCACTGCGTTGCACACTTTTGACCAAAATTATAATACCCTCTGCAAGGGTATAAAAAGTAAATAAATTTCCTCGAACCTTCCGGATACATATACTCTATACATATAAATATGAGAGCCAGTTAGAAAAATCTTGGCGAAACATAAAGAATGCACACTTAATGTAGAAGCAATAAAAATGTACTAAGCACAGAATAAGCTAAGAAAAAAAAAAGCAAACATGGCCAAGAAAAATCTCGAAAAAAAGGCAGAAAATGATAAAAAAAAAAATGAAAACAAGGCCAAGCAAAAGCAAATGCAGACAACGGCAGAACATTCTGTTGCTGCTTGTTACCTACGCTGTAAACTTCACTCGAAGTTAAGTTGGCGGACACAGATTGAAAATGGCAACAAGGGCGGCTAAACTTTAAACGAAAGAAGCAAAGAACAGCAAAAGCAACACCGGCAGCGGCAGCTACAACAATATGTAACGCAATGCCAGCAAGATGGCAACAGCAACATCATAGAGCGCGAAAAACTTTAGCAATTTATGTTACATAATTATGCCATAAAAAGAACAACAGGAGAAGATGAGCCATTGCGCTCAATTTCAAGCACTCTTGACCCGGCTTCGTTTTCCTTTTCCGCGTCTTAACGAATCTTTCTTTCATTTGCGCCGCCTTTCGGTTGAGATTTAAGTGAAACATTGACACTTGCTGCTGAAGCTGGAAACATTTTGGCCAAAATAAATGACGCCTTAGTCCAGGATGTTGCCAAGAGCAGGAGATACATATCAGCAGGGCGTAGGTATTACTTATTTTTAGCCTGCTTCAACAATGCCAAGAAAACTGAGTATATTTTTGGGCGAATGCTGTTGTGTTGGCAGAGTAGAGTATTGCGTTTCAATTTAAAAAAGTTTCCTTCTATGCTTAAAGATAAATAAAAATATTTATATAAATTTATTTAAAAGCTACACTTACCGCCATCGCAGGGAAAGCTCTCGGCCAGCAGGGTGAATAATTTATCTGAGAGTAGACAGCGACCTCGCGGTCCCAAAGGAACCCGGCAAACGGGACACTTTACTGAACGACTGCGACAATTATTGCAGAGCACGTGTCCGTTGCAGCACTGCCAACCAGGTGGTTTGATGACCTGTTTTTCATAAAACCGAGAATTGCAAGAAAATAACAATTAAAATGTGTAATTATTCACTGGGAGCAACATTACAGTAAATAATGGGATCCAAAGTGTATAGAAAACAAGATCTGATTGCTTCATTATTATTGGAATTGGATTTAAACAAAAATCATTTTTGGTCTTTGTGATGCTCATAGGTAATTCTCAAGCATCAAATAAATTTGATTATTCCTCACATTTGGATTGTCTTTGTTTTCCTCAAAAAATTCAGTGGCAATCCCCGAACCTGGAGCCGAAAAACATCTATTCTCCGTGCGTCTTTCCGTCGCTGTCATGGACTGCTATAGAATTTACATGCAAAATGTCTTATATTGGGAGCACAGGAAGCTTTCCATTTATATTGAAAATCAAATTGAAAATATTGCAAGCGGATTTAAAATAATATAACTGTATTTGATGCGCAGCAAAATACTTTTGCGCATTTGAAGCTGACTGCCCGCTTACAAAAACCCAAAAAACAGAGGAAATCAGAACAAAACGCAAAAATAAAACACAAAGTGTATGTAAAATACAAAATGTGAACACGAATAACACTGGCAATCGGATAGACTGACGGAGCAGACTGAGGAATATGTATTGAAATTGGGATGATGCTTTTTCTACCTCCACTCTCAATGGGCAAAAACTGTTGTAAATATGCAGACAAACATAAATTTTCTACGACCAAAATAAAGAAACAATTTCTCCCGTTCAGCTCCCGAACTTTTTGCTATGATTTTTTAAAAATTCAATTGAAGTATTACAAATGTAATACTATTTGATTGCAATCGGAGCGAGTAAAAAAGCTCAAACTCGTGCTTGAGCTACAAAATCTTTTAAAATGAGATAAACGGGCAGGTTTGGGGCGTGATGCATGAAAAACAATAAGATATTTATGAAATGTACGCATGTGGCAAATACTTTTAAGGCTCTTCGTCTTTTATTGTTTCTAATTGGCTTAGATGGCACGAGCAAATGCTTTTAATTTTAATACCCTTGCATGCATAAACAAAGACTCCAATTAGTGATTGAAATCAATTAAATGCAGCTGAGCGTAAACAAAATGGTTGAAGTGGAAGCGGAAATGACCGAACCGAACCGTCCCACGCCATTTTCCCAAGCTCCCTGGCTGAAACTATCGTACGTCAGGCTATAAATTGTTGCATGCTTTTCGGCATATTGGAAAATGTCTCTTCAATTCGAATTAAAGAAATTGTTTGGATTAATACTGAGACCACAGTAGCCGATAGTAATCTACCAAAATACATTAATAATATTTCCATCAAAGATCAAACCAAAGATTAGACGAAACGTCCACGTCATTGTTTGTTTATTTGATTTATGAAAATTAAATGGCCCGTAAATTTATTCATATTTAAATGAAACAAAAACTATTTCAAGCCCGATTTAGTGCCAAACAATCCCAGGCTGTGGCAAATCCTCATCCAGGCGAGCGGAGAGCCGGAGACTAATGCAGGCGATTAGCATTGAAGGGAATCGAGAATGCACATCTATTGGAAATCTAGCAAAACAAAATCCCTTAATAACTTAATGGACTTGTGTTCGTGTTTGCATACATAAATACCCGCAAACACCCATGCACACTCAAACACACATGCATCCTTGCATGCATAACGAAAGAGATGGAAAAGCATTCAGGATATGCTCATAATACAATATAATGCCAGCTTCGTGCCTCAGTAATAATGCCCAAAACTGAAGGACTCTCCGGCAACTAAGCCGCAGGGCAGAGAGAGACGGGACACCCGGAACGGGAGTGAGCGAGAGTATCCGGCATAAACTGATTTTGGGTTAATAAACAAATTATTCAGTGCAGCTGCAAGTGAGGTTCAAGCTGGTCTGTGGAAGGCGTTGCAGCATGACTCCCACCAGGCTATCTACCAGCAATGTCGTTGCTTGTGCTGGTCCTAGAGCTTTTGCTTTTACTGCTTCTCCGGGTGGCCTGCACATGCTTAATTTATGGTTACACACTGACACTCCAGCACTGCAGGCGAGAATTTCATTTGAAAATAACTTTACATTTTAAATGGCCAGAGTGGGTGACCGAGTGACCGACCGGCTAGCTCACCGTCCACCGTCAGCTCCCTGTTTATCTTGTCTAATTAATTAAATTTATGATTTTGCTGACAAGCCGAGTATAAATAAATTTAAAGCCCGGCCCTCGCCACCAGCTTTAATTTAAATGCTCCATGAGCTTGGCACTGCCAGACACACGGACAAATATGTAGAAAAAACAGAAGCCGGGCCCGCAGGCGATTGACACGATTATTCAGCCTGACTTCCGCCGCTGAAACAACGACACTTGCACATACTAATCGTCAATATTTGATTTTTAAACGACATAATCAATCACATTGCCCGTTATACATATATTTTACAAAACTAATCAAATCACATGCCAGGGCAAACATTTATCAAAAACCCTGCCATCGAATATAGGACAAAATAAAGTCAGCAAGCATCAAAGCTGACAAAAAAAAATGAAAACTTGGCCCAGCTACATAACCGACGGCTATTAACCGGCAACATGGGTCCGAAAGGCAGATTTGGCCATGTGCGTCGTTTGAGTAATTGAGTCAACAAGCCTGCCATACCTGGGAGGAAATAAAAATCGAGGGCAGCCGGATAGTAGGGCAGTTGGGGCAAGGGGCACGCAATCACTGGCAGCCCCGAAGTTGCAAACTTTATATACAGTCAAGTGATTAGCAACAAACTTGCGCTGCAAAATCAACGCAAACCCGGAAGAGGAGAATGACACTGCGACTAGAAATTCCACTGAAACTGTAGAAACTTTGGAATACAATTTTCAAAATAATATATTAAGAAATTGAAAATAAATAATATTGAGTGTTGAGTTCAAAAAACTTTAATATATAATGTAATGTAATTATTTGATAAATTCAAGTTTTTTTAAGCTCTTTAGAATATTTTTAGCCGTGTTGAAGCAGAACCGGCCAACTGCTGCTCACAAAGGCAAACAAGCGGCAACTGGTGAGTCAAGTTTCTGGCGAGTTCGAGCCCAGCTGAGTTAGATAATGACGAACTAAAACTAAAGCCATCCCCAGCCAGCCTCATCGATATGCAATGCACATGCAGGCGGCTGACTGTAGGTTTCCCTTAAGGCCCAGCATCCCCACTCAACCACTCTACTGTATCCACCCTCCCGCATCGACCAACTTACCTCAAGGCACACAGGACACTCCAGTAATTGGGAAATATGTTGCAGGCATGTTGCAAACTTTTGTAGCGATTGTTGATTAATTCCATGCTGCTGCAAATACAAAGAGGAAATGAATGGAAAATATTGGTTAATTTAAGCTTTTTATTTTCGCTTGAAGGTTACACGAGACACACTTCTGTAAAATTGAATCAATCGCGTCTGACACCTGCACTTAATCATATTTAAAGTTTTGAGTTACAAACATTCGGCGGAACAGGTATAATTGAATGTAAATAATTGACGCAATAGTTCATATGAAAAGCTCCCTATTTAAGCCGATTTTCATTCAATTTGCATTCGATTATCAAATCGAACAATGACGTGTTGCGACTTCCGATCAAAGAGCGCCTGCATTCGGAAGACGCCGACCGAGTTGGGTTGCAAATATAATCTGTTTAAATGGTCAAAGTTACAGATTCCGATTCAAATGAAGATTCACTAACAAACCCACCAGCCGATGTTTATTCTAGTGTTGATGCATTGCCTACAGCATTGATTGAACATTTCCTGCAAGCCAGGTGTTCGTCAGAATTTCTGAAGACTTTTGCGTCAATTTAATTGCAATAATGTAAATGCAAAGTGCGAGCGATGAAATTACCTTATTTTGATTCAATTTCATTTAATAAAATAAACACCTTCTTGGTCGCTAGACAAACAACTGACGGTGTTAAGGTGAAATTCTGTACATTGCCAAACACCTTGCTTT
Organism: Drosophila ananassae; assembly: GCF_017639315.1. Taxonomy (NCBI): domain Eukaryota; kingdom Metazoa; phylum Arthropoda; class Insecta; order Diptera; family Drosophilidae; genus Drosophila; species Drosophila ananassae. The sequence continues at coordinate 12,565,939 of NC_057927.1, read as the reverse complement.
TGTGGATATTTTACCTGATTCTTAATGTAATTATTTTCTCGAAGATTGAATAGATGTAGATCATTATTTATTTATTTTTACTTTAACGACAAGCTAATATTCATTGAATTAGTTGCAAACTTTATATGCTTTATGTGCTAACTTTATTGCCAAATACTGTAAAAATTAAACAACTATCAATTTACTAAACAATAACTTAGAATCCACACATATGCTTTTATGGCCGACTAATGATTAAGCATGATGCAAAATCGTAATTGGCAGGGCTTTCATTTTTTGTATGACCATCAACCTTGGTAGTGACTAAGAAACTGCAATTGCTGCATGTAAGCCCACAAAGCAAGTGGACCAAGCTGCAGCGTCTAATTACTGGGCCACATCGGCAGTCATTAAGCCAATCAACATTATGTAACGCTCAGTGGCACATGAACAACGGCATCACGAGCAGCCACAACTGCTCTTGCATGCTCTTGTGTATGACAATGCCCCATTTAACCGCCACCAAATCAGTGGCAAGTACTCTGAGCAAACCGTCAATTATGCACCGTCCCCAGAGCAACCAATACCTGAAGTACTTACCACAGCATGTGCTGCCTCCGCTGAATCCTCGTTTAGGGAATTGGTCGCCTGTTGTCGCCACATTGTCATTGTCACGTGCTCCGCCCCGCTCTGCCAGTGCTCCTGAAGCCGGCTGGCCAGCTCGCTGATCCTCAGACCCAGAACATCGGCTCCATTCAGTTCCAGGAGCGTATCACCCAATCGAACACCTCCTCGCTCCGCACTTGACTTGTCCTGCACCCCGCTGACCCACGGGTACGGGTCCCAGGGGGCACGACTCAAGTTCAAGCCAAGTGTGCCGTTGGCACAGGCATAGATGGTGCATAGTTGAAGCATATTAGCTAGAAATTAAACAAATATAGAATTAATTTTGTAATTCCCTATTACTACAACGGTTGAAGGGTAACCCCCAGAAAATTTGATGAAAAATCTAAACAATATTTCGTTCTTCGATTTTGATGCAGAATCATGGAGAATCGATCTACGAATCGATTGAGGTATTCCGCTTAAGAATCGGATGGAAATTGCCAAGATATAGCCATCGCTGGGGGCCATATTGCCCTTCCATGCATTTTCTCAATTAATGACCCCCCAGAAAGTTGATGAAAATTCTAAAAAAAAAGTTGTTCCTAGATTTTGATACAGAATGGTAGAGAATTGATCTACAAATCGATTAAGGTATGCCGCTCAAGAATCGGGTGGAAATTGGCCAAGATATAGTCATCGCTGGGGGCCATATTGGACCATCCAGAAAATTTGATGAAAAATCTAAAAAAAAATTTTTGTTCCTAGATTTTGATGCAGAATGATGGAGAATCGATCTACAAATCGTTTAAGATGTCTCGCTCAAGAATCTGATAAATATTGGCATTGATATTTCCTTCGCCGTGTATAATAGTGGCATAGTCATCGTAAAGCCTCAACGAATATACTGAAGAATCGTTTTATAAATTCTGTAGTAAAAATCTATTAATATAGTTATAGTTGGTTGAAAATGATTTTTTTTCTTAAAGTAAGTACAAACTATTTAACTGTTTTTCCTGAGATGTAGTGAATTAAATCTGGCCCAGTCACCAGACATTTTCAAGGTCGCACGTTGTTGGCATTTCATGGAATTTATGCCTGGACCGAAGGCACACACTCAAGTTAAGCTGGCCAACATAAATTTGGCCCATTTTCAACACTTGAGGCGTCTGGCAGATAACTCACACCCCATGTGGCCGACGCCCCCATCCACATCTAATTACCTGGCCAAAATACACACACAGAGCTCCATGCGTGTATTCGGCTTTGAAAAATGGTGCCAAACTGTTTTATTTCGTTTGCCGAAGGGGGCGTGTCCTTTCTTGACTTCGCTCGGCATGCCCATCACGTACACACACTCGCATACATTATGCGTGTAGATGGGAGCGAGTGGGGTTGCCAGCTCAGATTTTGCCACTTGACTCATTTGCACCTTTCTGTGGGCTATTCTTTCACCTTTCGGCAGCTGCGTCGAAGCCCAATTAATTAGCAAGCGCTCGAGCCCTCGAAACTTTTGTGCCAAGTGGTCGTAATTACGCATACGCCACGTTCGCCGAGCGTAAAATTTGCGCACATAAATCAAAAGTTTGTTTTGCAAAAAAACCAAAAGGATTTCTTTGAAAAGTTTGAACGCCAAGCGAAAAATCAATTAAGCCCCCAAGCCGGAACTCGCAATCGTTGGGAATAGAGTGCTATATGGCAAATATGTACAGTATAGCCCAGAGACAGTGCCAAATGTTAAAGGAACTGAATTCTTTGGCTTAGTCATTGCTAGTGTCAGAACCAATCGAAGTCGAAATAAATTGCGTCAGAATCTGTCGGTTCAGAAGATTCTCAACGTGAAATTGAATATGTTTCCTAGACTCAACCATTCTACTTGGCAAACAGATTGAGTATTTATCGTTTCCTCTGTCTACGCACGCGGATACAGGTACTGAGATACAGATACAAGTGCGGCAAACTTGTTCAGATCACTCCACTCCACTACACTTCTTACTGACATTGACCATGAAGTTGCTATGACGTCGACGAAGTGAAGTGGGCACAGCAAAAGTAAATAAATTATTAAACAATAAATTGAACTCGGGCTGCGGCAGCAATTAAAAGCGATTGATACGCGTCTGGCCACCATTGAATTATGTTTGTTTTCATTACATTTTTACTTTTTCAATAAAAAGTCAGATTTAATTATTTTTATATTGCTGCGCCCACATAAACCGAATGAAGATAAAGCCACATAGCCACCGATATGGTCAGAACACAAAGATTATAATTGTATTGGGCCAAAGTCAATGAAGCACGGCACTGGACGAAATAATTGCGAAACAATGGCTCTGGTAACGCTCCAATGCAGACCTAACTCGATTAATTAATTGCCACATTAATACCGTAGAGTTTCCTTTAAATATTGTTGTTTTTCTTTGATCGGAAGCGAACTGAGCACAGGCGCGTGTGAATTGCAACTAACTGGAAGTGCTGCTAGCATTGCATTGCTCGCTGCACTGGCTTTTGGGGCTTTCGATTTCATTTTCAGTGTACTAGCGCTGGCGGAGCGAAACTAAAACAAACTCGCACGAAAATTGCGTCACAATTGCACGATCGTACGAAAGAAACCGCAAGCGAAACAGCAAAGCCAGGCCCAGAGACAGAGACCCAGAAACCCCAAAGCGGCAAAACTGTTGCGCATGCGCCATTGACGTTGCTGCATCTCTGTCTCCCTCTCTTATAGCCCCTACAATTAGCAGCCTGGGAGCTGATGTTGCCGTGTAAATTCCCAATTGGACGAGAGTCGTTGTTACAGACAATTTTTGTGGATTTTCGCCTCTCGTTTATTTTGGATTTCGCACACACAATTTCACAAAATTTTTGCGCAAGCATTGCGCATGCGTATGATTTATGCGCCGATCTCGGCGCGTTTCTAATTGAATTTAGACCCGTTTGTTTGCTTTGCAATTTGCAAGTAGGAAATTAAAACTCAAATAGAAGCAAACTTGTTTTACGGCTTTAATTATGCGAAATGCGTTTATAATTGTGCGTTACACTTCCGCGTTTTAATGTGTTATTATTATTTTTTGAAAGGGAGATCTAAGTCGGTAGCTGCCTTGACCTAAGCCAACATTAAGAAACTGAACTCGGGCCAGGCCCAGCAGGGCTTTTTGGGTAATCGTAAGGTCATTTGGCCCATTAGAGAATCATATTGTTTACACCAAGGTTCCTCGTACGCTTTGTTAATAATTACACACCGTTTTTGGGCTCGCTGGGAAATCAATTTTCACAACTCTTTGCTCCGCTTGGCGGCTCTTCTCGCGTTAGCCAAGCCAAATGGCTTAATTTCGATGGTTAATCTTGGCGCCGGCACTTCGCACTTCGCGTCTGCTGGCGGAACTTGCGGCGCTTGCGCACTGGTTGCGAGCTGGTTAGAAACTGACAAGCGTTTTCTGCACAGCTGACCACCAGACTTGGCCTAAACCGGGCTTTGAGCGGTACAGCAGCGCCGCCTGTTGCCAGAGCTTTGAGTCTGAGAGGCGGAGCTTTTAAACAGTTTTTTGAAAGGCCAATACAAATTCTTGTTTTAAAATTAATAACATCTTAGTATCTTAATCTTTTCATAAATCTTGAAGGACTTTAAAGTATTAATATAATATTTTACGCAAATATTTCAGTAATGATTAATTTTTGGCCCATAAATATAAAATATCTATGAAACCAATATAATGTTAAGGTAAAATACAAATGAATATAATTTCTTGGTTAAGCGAAAAAACGGCCAATGACGGTTTGCGTGACTGCACTTGAATTTGGCCATTTGCCTTTGGGCCAGACCTAATTGCCGACCGATTAATAAAAGTCAATTGCCTCTGCTCCGTACAGAGGATTATGTGGTGGGTGTTCAAGAAACATGAAATTTAATGTTATTGTCTGGGTAAGTATTTGTTAATTTTGACAATGCTGACGGCACTCGGCTGCCGAACGCTTCTGTGGGCCACTCTATTTCAACCTCTGCCAGCCGCACTAACAACCAATTGCACAAATAAATTCAACAAAATCTAATTGAACTCGAAATTGAAAAGCCGAAGCGAAATCACACACAACCATACCCACCAGGGTCACTTGGCAGGGCGCAAAAATTAAATGAAATTACCAATTTCAATGTTATTTGCGGAGCCAATGCCTCATGTCCCAGGCCGCTTAGCGCCAAACAGAAATTACCTCCTCAATGGCAATCAAACAAGGCAAAAAACAAAAACGTAAAACCTAAAACAAAAATCAAAAATACAACAAAAAGCGAAAGTCAAATGGGCCAATGCGATTGCCGTGTCGATGGTTTGGTGCAAGTAGCAATGCCAAATCCATTTGTCAGCTGCCAATTTCCATCAGTTATCATTGTTAGGGTTAATGGACGAGCTGGTTTAGGCTCGTTATTTATTTAGGGCCCCATTATGTATGTTTATCGTGGCCTGACACCTTCATAGACTGTCATGTTTGTTGTTTTAATTTCTTCGGTATTTCAAATAATAATATTTTGGTTCACTGGTCCACATTGGCTGACAATGTACGGCCATTTGGCGTTGGCCAAACGCAATTAGGCTGAAAAATAAAGCTATTTGTTTTTAAACTTAATTACAAAGTCGAAAAACTTTTACTAAAATCACCACAGAATTAAATTGATTAAGGGATATTTACGTTATGGGGCGGTTTTTGATCAGTTTTGTAAACTATTTAGTTATGGGTGCTAACTTTGTTTGGAAGCCATACTTAAAACCACATAATAATTGGTCTATGCTCTTTATAAAAATACAAATGCTTTCTAGTTTTAACAGAGACTTTTACCGATAAGGTTTTTGACTATTTATTTATCATCTTAGACTTTTAATTATGACTCATTCTGCATTTTTTTTAGCGTACCCAAAAACACCTATTACCAAGCCCCGCTACGAGGCAAAAGTTCAAATATTTACATATCTCCAAAGGCTGACAAGCCATATTTTCATGCGCACATCTAACCTGATGTCAGCGGATCAAAGGCGACTCTGGCCCTGGTCTCAGAAACATTTTGGCGCCGTCGACTTACAACATCGCCGCAGATGGCCAAATGCTTTTGAAAAGGGGGCGGAGGGTCCAGGGGCATCTGATACAAGTGATGCTGTGAGCTCACCAAAAGCTGCGGCCAAAATGTTTGTCGTAGCCGATTGCGTCGGCCCAAAGCACTCGGCAACTTTTCAGCTGACAGAGCATGCGGGACTCACTCGGTAAAAAAAAACTCACACTCGAAAAACAGTTTGCCAAGCGAGAGCGCCCGTTAAACACGTCTCCCGCAAGATATAAACGCTTTTTTCACCGGCCGTTATCGGTTTGTTAACGAGGTCTGCGACGCGAGTTTTTCCAGCCAAAATGAAGCAAGCCCAGTGTCGAAAACCAATGAACGGATTTCGGGTACCGCCTATCGATGGCGGAGAAGAAGGTGATGATAGTGCCGATTCCAGCTCATCTGCTTCCACCGTGCGGTTATTGAGGATTCCCCGTGCCGCCCCCAGTATCGAGCACTACGGATTTCATCTGACCCGCACCAAGTGGGACCCCTATCCTTGGGTAACAAAGAAAATACCAAAACAATACAGAACAATAGTTTCTGTTTCAGTTTCTTTCGTGCTAAAGCGATATCCCATCCCATCCTCATTCCCCCCACCGACAGGTATGCGAGGTGGCAGCTGGCACCCCGGCGGCGCTTTGCGGCCTCAGAACCGGCGACTGTGTTCTGGAGGTAAGTCCGCGTCCAATTACCACGTTGCCACAGACAACCCCACTCCAAACTCTCAACTGGAGTCGGCTGGCTGGCAGTTCTCGCAACTGGGAAAAATACGTGATAAACAGTAGGCTTTCTACTATTACCCCCACGTTATATAAATAGGTTCAGTTATAAGCGAATAACTTTTAACTTAATTCAAAATTTCAAAGAACCAACTGAAACAATCAGGAAAATGGTTTGACGCCAAAGAAAGTGGAATATTTTTGTTATGTGTCTTATCAATGTGAAAAGGTTATCTTTAAAATAAACAAATGGAAATTTGTTAATTTCCAATTAACCCAGAAAGCTATTAATGGGTGTAGAAAATGTAATAAAATTGTTCAGATAACACTTTAGATTTATAAAATAAATAAAAGGTTAAAAGGAAAGCATTCAAATATCATACTTTAGTCAAGAGCATGAAATTGGCAGTTGAAATTAACGATTCTAAGAAACTTGAACTGTATACTCAGCCCTGAACTTTGAAATCGCTTTTGTATTTGTTATTCTTTTTGAATATTGCTAGCTTTCGAGAGCAAAACAGTAAAACTTAATTGCATTGAGTGTTTTTGCCGGGAAAGACACATGTTCTGCATTGGGAAACAGCTGGCGTATGCAAAAGTCACTACAACAAAGCCTAGTAAATATAATATGGAAGTAATTAATTAGCGCAAAGTAAATATTAAAAACTAACAAACGCAAAGAGCAAGAAACTAGCAACCGCGGCTAGCCGGTTTTTAGACACAAGCATTTAACAGTTATGTTATTAACAGAATTTTTGTTATCATATGCAAGCAGTGTAAGCAAGCAGTTTAGAAAATTGAATAGTTTGTTTTTATTTGTTTTAATAATAAGTGTATTTAACTTAGCTATTAAGTTTTAACAGCAGCAATGTTTTTTTTGGTAAATTAATTCTCTTTTTATGCCAAGGTCTTAAACCTACATGAATCTACTTGTTAACCAGTGCGTATACTTGATAAATGCGTATACGTAATGTAAACATTAACATTGCAGGTCAACGGGCACGATGTCTTGGGTTTACGAGTGGCTGAAATCGCCAAAATTGTGAAAAGCCAAAAGGACGCAGTTACTATTCTCTGTTGGAACAGTGGCTGCGAAAAGGACTGTGATAAAAATGTAAGAGATAAGGGATTTTCATAATTGCTTAAAAATCTATTGTAAAATTCACAAAACTCATTATAATTTAATTACATTTTATTAAATATTTTAGAGCATTTGCTGTGCACCCATGCCCACGAGTCTGCGACGCCTCTCCCTCGTCCTGGAGAGCATCCTGCGACTGGTGGAGTGCCCCGTGTGCAACATCACCATCGCTCCGCCGGCAATGCAATGTCAAAACGGACACCTGCTCTGCGTGGATTGCCGCATACGCTCCGAGCGCTGTCCTGTCTGCCGCGATTTCTACACACCCCGCCGCGCCCTGCTGGCCGAGCAGATCCACCTGACCGTCGCCAACGCCTTCGAGATGTGTCGCTCGGAGGATAAGCTGCGCCACAAACTTTTTTCGGGGATCACACGCCCTGCCCACGGGCAACTGCAGCATCAGAATCAGCAGCAACAGCAGGTGGCAGCTGGACAGGACACCTGGCGGAAACGGAAGCCGGTGCTGCCCACAAACAAGTTCCTAACCAAGCTCCTAGAGGGACGGGCCTACTCGCTGGACAATCTCTCGCCCTCGAATGCCGCCACTTTACTCCGCACCAGCTCGACGGATGGCTTGGGGGTGTCGTCGCGTGAAACGATGCCATCAGTTTCCCCGGACATATCGCCTCTGACAGAAGGACAGCCGAGAGCGGCAACAACAATACATTCCACACATGACGGAAGGGGGCCAGAGCATCTTTCACTCTCGACGAATGATTTACAGCGGACGACGGCGGGAGTTAAGCCAAACGAGGACGATGGCGAGGAATCGAAATCGGACAGAAGCCACAACTCAGTCGCATCCTCGACTGCATCTGCCGCATCTGCAACATCTACACCATCCACCGTCTGCCAGCCACGCCCACTCTCGGATAGCCTGCTCTTTGTTGGCAAAAGCCGGCCCGTCAATGAATCTCCCCGGGACATACCTCCTGTCGGCCAAGTTGGGGATTTGCCGCAACTGAAGCAGGTTGTCCAAACTAAGCCGGCCGCCTCGCTGCTCTACCGATGTCCCTGTCAACTGGAGCACCAGGATCATCAAAAGGAGCAGCCGGACCTGCACCAGAACTGCTGCTATAAATCCGCTTTCCGTTTGCTTTGAGCTCCGCCAACAACTCAATCAATGGCATCCTCTTATCAGTGTCTCCTCAGACTCCTACCCTCCCAATCCCTTTCAACTTACTAATTAAATTAAATGCCAGTTGCTTTGCCAAAGTTGCTTATCGCGTAAGGAAACGAAATGGGCGATGGAATTGAATAGATGCAAACGAAGATGCAAACAAGTTGCACCCGAACTGCCTGCCCTCTGCGAACTACAGGCAGAACTATTCTTCGCCGAAGGAAGAATCTTGTCCAAGAGGACTTTTAATTTAATCACTCCTGAACGCTCCAATGACTTTGTGTCATTTGGCCTCGGGGTTGTGCTCTTCGATAATGAACCTCGGCCTGGTCGACAATAGAAGTCCAGTTGATGGATGCGTGCATTAAAGTCACATACTTCTGAATATATACTACTGAATACTTTTTATGTACTTAAAAGTCTTTTGTTCTACTGTTTTTAATAATTAGTGACATATTTTGAAACTCAATTCAATCTGATTTAAAACATATTTCTTTTTTACGGTGCACTGGCTATTATGACTGCCATCCTCAGTTACGGGTCAATCATTACAGTAAAGGATGTTGGACGCGCAAGTAATGAGCTTTATTTATCAGAGGACTTGTCTCTGATCCCTTCCCAGGAGCAACTATAATGACAGCCGCAGTTGGACAGCCATTATGCCCGGCATTTACCATTTAATATTGATGCAAGGCGCTAAAAGAAGCCTGTCAGACGGTGAAGTAAACAACGCCAGCAACAGGCATCCTTTAGATCCTCCGTTCATACGGCAACCGCATTCTTTTCCCATCAGCAGGCCTCCCGCTGCTTTTACGGGGCCAGGGCCAGGCTGCTATGAAAATGTCATCAAAACAGGAAGTGGCAGTTTAATTTAAGCGCGTTAATTGAATTTTATTTTCTGCATTGTTGATCGCTCCGACAAAGCCCTACAGCAGGAGCCGAAGACCTAGTCCAAGTCCAGAGTCCATAGCCTGTAGACCGGATCCGGGTCCGGTTGCGAGTGCGATGCGGAAATTGATTTGCTGGTGCGGATGCAGTATTGTGCGGATGGTCGGCCATATCCCGCGGTGCCGTAGTCGTCACCTGGAAGCCTCGGCAAACTTTAATTACAAACTTCTATGCGCTATTATACACTCAGCCAAAGCACAAGAACAAATTTTGTACATTATGGTAACTTATTTAAATACAAAAGCCTAAGAGTAGGCTCTTTTCTGAACCACCTTTTCGGTTTAATTAACAATAACCCAGTTTTGAAATAACTTAAATTGTATTATATACATTTGTCGTTTTTTCAGTGCAGCTTTTATAGTAGTGGGTGGGAAAATCTGTTAAAATTGCTGTTATTGTTGCATTTTGCACAATTTCTTGCCGACTTAGAGGTGTGTGTATGTAAGCCGCACACTTTCTAATTGCATTTCATTATCTATTGGAAATTACAGCAATTTCAAGGGCCGATGATGGCACCGCTAATGGCAACCGTAACAAGTGCTGCTCCACGTGAAGCGCGGCCGTGCGTTGCAATTAATTTCGCAGTCGCGGTGGAAAGAAATCGGAGCAAAAACCGCGACAAGTGCTCCAGTTCTTCTTCCTCCTGAATAATTTGAAACGTGATGGCAATGGTAGCGATCCATTGGTTATTTAATTAATGTGAAGCCCTCATTATCGAGTACAATTTTCTATGGATAAACAAGACTTCAGAGGTTAAAGTATTGTGAGCTTCCAATTTGCATCCTTGGGTGAGCTGGTGGCGCGGCTAGTTGAAGTTGCTGGCTTGCGTCAAAATAAACGGCTCTTTGAGCCAACTTTTGGGGCATGCTGCAGCAAGGGTTCGTTAAGTGGTAATGGGCAAAACAATAAATTCACTTTGGAGCTGCAAATTTCGCTGCCACGCCCACTTTCGAGCACTTGCTGCACCACTGGAGGTCACGTCAGTGCACCACACGGCGAACGAGTGTGCGTTTAAGTTTAAGTTTGAGTTGGAGTCTGCGTAGCTTATCAGCCAACAGCAGCAATCTGTGAGGGCACTGAAAAAAAAATATTACAATGAACACTATCAACTATTTTAATTCTGACTTTATTTATTTAGAGCTTAATTTCAATATTTCATTGCACTTAGACATGATAACGAAAGCGGATGAGATACCAGATTTAAATAATATTATGGTTGCATTTATTTTGAGTACTTTTCATAATATTTAAATATTATTATACAGATTGAAATTATTTTTAAATTCTTTAATAATACTGCGTACTTTTTTGAGTATTTTTTTCGTACAGCTTAGCAACAATGTGACCGCCCCAAAGCGAAGGAAAGCGTGCAACAATTTGGAGAATCCTTTCCTTTTGGCGGCGCAGCTGTTTCGTGTGCGGCCGCAACCTTAGAAACTTTCTAACGAGCATTCTGGTATCCCCCCCTCCTGCGATCCCTCCGCTTACCACCATCCGTTGAGGACCTTTGTTGTTGCATGCCTTTGGCCAGAGCCTGGCGGGCTGTTATTGTTATTGTTTCAACTGGCAAACAGCATGTGCGGTTGTCATAAATTTAACGCCAAAAGAGCATTTTAAGCAGTCTGACTGAGTCCCCCTGGCAGGGGACTTAGTCTTCTAATTACTCTGAGGGAAAACTTTGGGGCCACCCATGATGATTCATGCATGCAACTCCTGTTGCAACAGCAGATGACTGGAAACTTTTTGACGAGTCGCCGCCACCGGAAATGCTAAGAGAATTCCACTATTGCACTATCAGCTTTCAATATTCAGCATGCTGCGTGCAAAGTATTTTCATATTTAAATTCTCGCATTCAAACATTTGAGATTTCCACTCTACGACCAAATGGGAATTATTTATTTAATTAAATATTAAAAAACGTGCTGCGGACATCTTTTATTGCATTAGTCGCACTACGGGCTTGGCGCTCTGCAAAATACGGTGCGCATATTTATCTGATTTATTAAATTTTTCCCCCATTATATTTGTGATTTTTTTTGCCCCGAGAGCTTCTGACCGCTGCAAAGAAACTTAATTACGGTTGAGCGATGTCCAAACCACCCAGCCGCCCCCCCTTCGAGCCTGATTAAATTAAAATGAATATGCAATTCGCATTCGTGTCGGCGGCGCCTGTAAATAGGCAACACACAACGATGTCGCGACATGTGAGTGACACATTTCACACTGAGATTGAATTAATTGATACATCGCGCATTTAATCGAAAAAGGAGAAGACCTTGAATATATGCTTCTGGTTTTGCCCAGAAAATTAAACAATTTTCAGGCCACAAAAGTGGCAAAGATACATTTGCACCGCATCGTGCCCACACCATGCCGCAACCGACAAACCGAGCCCCGGGAAATTAAAATTAAAATTCCATTGATTAGAAAATTGTAAATGCATGGAATTTTAGGATATCGCTGTGTGGCGATCTTTCGATTTGCATAATTGTGAACCAAACCGTCCCAACGCACCGAAAATCTGAGCCACAACAGCTGCAGCGGTGCAGATGCTTATCCGACTGTAACTTTCCCACTGGCCACCAAAGCTAGTCCCTGTCCCGGCTGCGGCCCCTTTGCTAGACCCTCCAGCCGCGGCCCATAAATATCAAAAATTCTAACACATGGGTGGAGCAGGGGGGTCGACGGTGCCTGCAGGTGTGAGAACCCAGGAACCTGGTCGCTTTTTGCATCCTTTTCGCTCACCAAGGGGGAAGTTTTTAATTAAAATAAAAACGAACGTGGCAAAGGCTGCAATGGAAATGCCACATAATTGTCGAATTGTTGCCACTTGCCACGCGTGTGCAGCAAAGTGGGCGTGGCCGCCGGAACGGGGGGCTTGCTGATTAACAAAAATAAATTGTGAGCGCGACTTTGGCATAACAATTACTCAGCCACATGCGGGTACAGCCACGGCCATTTTCATAAAACTCCAACGCCCCCAAAAGTGTATGAGCGTGTGTCTGAGTGGTGTTGTCTGTGCTTTTTGTTTTTGCGGGTGTGTTCGTTGAGCTTGTAAATATTTAGCTGGCCATGCCACATTGTGTGAGCGAGTTCTGCACAATTTTTGCACTTTAACCTCAAACAAAACAAAAAAAAAAATTTCATTTTTCGGGAGCAACTAAAATGCGGAGTGCAAAAAGCGCCAGGAACCAGCCAATGACCACTTGTAGCCCCCAGCAGGCAGTCCACAGTGATTCAGATATCCAGTAATTGGAAGAATAAAAAGGGTATATCGAACTAATAGAAATTCCGCAACAAGAAAGTCAAGTAAAATTTATAATTAAGTTAAGATTTTGAAAATCATTTCCTTAATATTAACCAAACACTAAAAATTATATTTCTAAAGTCATACTGTTTTTGAGTAGAAAACCAATTCGTTATAAGCAGGTATAATAAGGTATTTCTTAAATTTTATATAAAAACTAGGTAGGAAGCCTAGGATAGCAGCATCTCTGGCCTGAAGACTAGAAAGTACTTTGGCAAGAAAAAAGTCAAAATCATGCCTCGCTCATGTTTTATGTGGTATATTCCGTTGTGTTCTGCTGGGCTGCTTTTAATTGCTTTACATTTTTGTTTTTTATTTTGTTGACGATGTCCCTGTTGTTCCAAGTGTGTGTATGTGTGTGCCAGTGGTTGCATGTCTGTGTTTGTGGGCTGTAATGAAGACCCGTGTCGGTCTGCATATTAACTGGCACACTTGCAGTATTTTTAAATGCATAGTGCAGCCTGGCAGAGCCAGCGTGCCGCCCACTCCAACCCCTAAGCATTTTAGGGCTGTAGTTCAACAGCGAAAACAGAAGCGAGCGGGGCTGGAGTCACCAGGGGCGGTAAGTGGATACGGGATCATGGGAAATGGGCGGTGAAAGAGGTGGGACCGGAGAAAAGGGGGGACTGTGGATGCGGGAAGTAAATTTGCGCACGGCTTTCATTGTCTGTCATAAGCATAAATGGTTATTAATATTAAAGTTCATAACGGGCAGTGTTAACTGCTCATTTAACGGGGCCATGCTTCTGGCCACTTTATTTTTGCCTGACTGCCCCCGAGCATGGTTACGGCACAGCCCTTTGAACCTCCTCTCGTTCATTGATATGTTGCCAGTTGTTTACACATTAAAAGCCCGCTGTGCACCATGGCCATAGCAATTTCCAGCCAGTTAACGAAAGCGGCCATTTGAGCCTTATTAAGTCACTAAAATTGCATCAGCGATGCAAAATGGTCGCTGCAAGTCAAGGTTTAAGCCTTAATTGAACTCATTATAAGATGCAGAGGAATTTAACACCATCAGTTTGGTATTGTTAAATAAAAGGCATTTTAAATCTAATTAGGTTAAACATAATATTCATTGTCTTAATCCATATGCTCAACCGCAATTAATTTGAGGCTTAAGGTACATTTAGGTACATTTTTATTTAACGCGACTCCGATACCTGTTAGCACAAAACTGAAATCAGTGAATATGTTAAATGCGAATAATAAATTACGTACATATATAAGCATATACATATATATGAATCTTTTTCTCTTTGTAAGCGGTGTAAATTATGTTTTGAATGCCCAGTAATTAAATAAAATCAGCCGGCCAAACATGAATCGGAAATCCCAACATGTTGTGCACGTCTCCCAGTCCGATATTTCCAATATTTCGCAGTCAAGACCAGGTATGGGCTGTACATGATATCGGAAAAGAAAGGGGATAGGCGTAGTCATGCTGCGTTAACAGGAATTATTCGGAATTATGTCTGAGCACTGGCTTAATTCATTAAAACTTGGGTCTGGTATACAATTGTTTGGGTATTCATTCATATTTACAGGGAGGCTGAACCTCATATTTGAATCAAATCGAAAAACCATTATGTTAATTTGTCAATGAAAAATAAAATCTCAAAAAAAGCCTATTGCGACACCTTTAATTATGATGCCGATTCATTAAACTTTTTTGCTTGTTTTTATAATTTAATTCATTAGCATTTCCCGCAATCTTTTCAATCCCTTTCACTTACATTTGCTTGACCAAGTAATTACCATGAAATAAAATTAAGTATTCAAACGCTAGCCCATAAGAAAAAACTATGTAAATTAAATTATTTATTATGGTCAATGCGTTTGTTGACAAACTTTAACAAAGCAATTACAAATAGTGCTTAACCAAATACTATAGTAGAATACGCTAGTTAAATTTATGATTCACTTCTGTGGTGGTACAGGGCTGAGGAAGACGCTGCTAATCACTGGATCAAATTTGGCATACAGGAACGTTTCATTTTTGGCGTGTTCAGGGCTTAAACTATAACTATATCTGGTATTTACAAAACAATATCTCTTACTAATGGTGGGCATTCTTATAAGGGCTCAGGCACTGAGATCTTTGGACATTGAATTGCTGACTTTTTTTGGTAGGCTAACTAAATCTAGTTCTTAAAGCTACTCCCAACTCATATGAATTGCTGAAAGTCCAGCATATCAAAGTTATTGTCGAACTCTGGCTGCAAATGAAAATTATCCGCAGAACTCTTGTTTGACGGCTCGTACGCATCGGTGAGGTATTTTGTCACGTACTCGAAGGACACAAATTCGTTCAAATGGTTGTTGCTAATGGTGATGTTGCTACCGCTCCTGGCCAAGCTAATTCCATTAGCTGTTTCCCCAGAAACTGCCGGCTTCAGCAATTGTTCGAGTTCGCTTAATTGATTAATATTTCCCGGGCCATTGTAGTGGGTGTTAACCATGCTGTTGTTGCTGTTACTGCTGCAAACGCTTAGAGCATCCGTTTCCGTTGTTGCTGTGGCATAAGTCCGTGTTGTTGTCGTTGTTGCTGCTGCTGCTGCTGTGGTTGCCGATGTTGCAGCTCCGTTCTGATTGTGCTCAATGATGACAATGCAATTTGACAACTCATTAAAGTTCATTGAATTGTTATTAGCTGCAACACCACCCGTCGCAATACGGCTGCAATCATTGCGGTCTATCCGCAGCAAGGCTTCGCTGCAACTATTGCTGCGCTGTTGCCGATGCTGGTCGCCTGTCACACTCGTTGGCTTTGCACCTGCCATCGTTGTCACTCCGCCCACCGCCGATTCCGAGTGGCGGCGTGTTTTGGCCGACTTCCTTCCGCTGCCAGATGATGTGGAGCCCGAGCCGGAGACGGAGCCATTGATGGAGCTGTTTCCGTTGCCGGATCCAGAGCCTCCGGCAGATTTGCGGCGCATCAGCTGTCCGTTGGCGTTGCGTAGAGCATGGTTCTTGACATGTTTACGGAGGCTGGAGGGATCCGTGTAGCGCTTCGTGCATCCTGGTAGCTGGCAGGCATACGGTTTCTGTTCCATTCGACCGAAAACGAGAATAGGGTAAAAGCGTTGCGTTAGTATTTGCCTTCTCTCCAATTGAAACCGCAGCGGCTCAATGGCGCTGCCCAAAACTATGCAATTGATTTGTCCCGCCCCTTCGGGCCATCCACTCCACACACACACACACATACACCCATGCACAACAAAACCAACATACACTCGGCCATAACAGATGGGGCGTAGGGCCAACGTATTTGCCAAGTCAAATCGTTTTGAAATGTCATGCTGCATTTTGTTTATTCTGGCCAGGCAGCAGCCGCGGGCAAGCAGCGACAATAGCAAATTCAAATTCACTTGAAAAAAAACTAAAACCGAATCTTATTTCTTTTTCGATTTAAACTTAAGCCGAATAATATATCTAACCATCCTAAGTTCCTACTCTCTTAAAGTCTTGAAAAATCAATTAAAAATATATCATTTTTCGAAGTGTGTCAATGGTATTGGCAAAAGCGCCATGCCAACCCACACTCATGTATCCTTTTGTGATCCTGATTGGCTGTCACGCCCCCTCGATACCCTTTCACAACCGCCCACTGCCCTTCCGCAACGAAAGTAACTCGCTTAGTTTATTCGATTTGCCTGCTGCTGCTGTTGTTGCTTTTGATTTTGCTGCTGGCTGCCTCTCTGGCCTTTTCTGCTGGTTTTGACCTTTTTTCCGGTTGTCGTACGCGCTGACGCGGCTGCTGCTGTTGCTGGTGCCGCTCTTGCTCCTGCTACTGCTGCTGCTCCTGCTGGTACTTTTGCCATCGGGGCTCACCAACACAGACACGGAACACACGCAAAACTATAAATCACTCAGGCAGCGAAATGTGCACATGTCATGCTGGCAGCAACAGGAACTGTAGCTGCTCCACACTCTCTCAATTTTCATTTTTTTTTTTCATTGCTTTAGTAGCTGTATTTTCTTTTTTTTTTTGTTTTTAGAGCGAGAGTGACTCTTGCAAGCTGGGCCGCTAAGCGCCTTGGTAGCCATTAAATCTTAAAGCCGCTACTGCTACCAGCTGTATCCCTTTTCAGCCGCTGCAGCTGCAGCCGCGAGCTCTTCAATTTCCTTTTGACACGCATAGCAAATTGCTCGCCCCACACACACACACCAACTCACATACACCCACTTTCACCCACACCCGATTTTCCATTGGAAAATCCACACCTCTGGTCAAAAGGAATAGCACTGAAAAACAAGCTCGTTTTATGATTACTTTAAAGTAAAATCTACTTTTTCAAAAGGATAAGCTTTTAATAACTTCTAATTAATCAGGATTTTTTCGATTTAAAATTTGAATAGACCAACTATTTTAAAAACTATATTTTAATCAATAGAATTAATAATAAAGTAGCTGCAGGCCCTTTTCAACATGATACATATTTTAATGCAGTTGCCTTATTATTTAAAGAATCTTTTAGTCAGAAAATAGTTGAAACAAATTGGCTTTTTTCAAGCTCCTACCCCAACTCTACTATAATTTTGACCACAGGTGTGCTCCGAAAAAGGTTGGAAAAGGGGGACCAAAGAGTACTCACCGTGTCGTAGTGGGTCCTTTGATGTTTCGCCCGATCCGAGCTATTGCTGAACGCTTTGAGGCAACCTTTATACTGGCAGCCATAAGGCCGTTCTCCCGTGTGCGAGCGTTGATGAATTTTCAAATTTTCCAAACGCGAAAATGCTTTATTGCAGCCGGGAAACTGTAATGGAAAAACAAAAAAAAAAGGACAAGGTGTCATTGGAAATTGCAATTACCAAAAGGGGAGCAAGAAATTGCGAAAAGGAATACGCATAAAGTTGTGACCTCGCAGCAGACGCCCGCAGGTGTCATGAAAAACTACACCCACCTGCCCTGAAAATTACACTTTTTCAACAGAAACAAGGGCCACGGCAAAGGACAGTGGGAAGAAGGAATACCATTTCTGAGCGAGAGTCCATTTTCCTCGACAAAAAGGAAAGCCAAGCATGAATCCATCAATTACTCAAAAATCAAAATGAAAGAGCCTGCCCATGCCAGCCAAGGAATGGGATGAGATCGGATGGAATGGGATGGGATGGATAGAAGATAGAGTGTGGCCCTAATAACATTACCAGCAACTCTATTTCAAGTGGACTTTCGACTCTGCTCGGCTTTTCACTCTGTCAATTTCCGTGATTGCCTTGCGCCGCACAATTCATCATCGCTCGGATGGCAGCGCCAAATGTCAACACGTGCATGATACAAACAAAAACGTAAAAATGGAAAGGAAACTAAAACACGAAATGGGTTCCCCACGTCAGGAATTTGTTGTTTGGAGATGCGTAGTCGCTCCGCATAAACAAATGTAGCAGCTGGGCTCGGACAATAAAAAAATAAAAACCAAATCTATTGTTTGATTTTGAAAAATGATATTGCGGGCGATATGAGAATGGTTGTTACACGAAAAAAACTAAAATCCTCATAGGTATGTAGGGTTATTTTTGTGGCAAAGAAATTAATTCTGATGAGTTAATGCATCGGATATTCCACATGGAAAGTATATAGAGCTGCCCTTTATTTGTTGTTAATGAAAATAACTTCAACCACTAATTTTTTCTAGTGCAAAATGACATTTTCTTACCGGACATTTGTTGGGCTTTTCTCCACTGTGGACCCGCATGTGAATGAGCAGCTTGTAGCGTGCATTGAAGGGCTTGTAGCGACGGGGGCAATCTAGCCAGAAGCAGGAGAAGTCCTCGCCCTTTCGCACATCCACGTGACACTTCTCGATGTGCTCCACAAAGGTCTGTTGGTTGGGAAACTCTTCGTCGCACCCAGTCCAGCGGCAAATCAGTGGTACAGCCTCTGTTTCAGCCTCTGGGTCGCAGCAGGTGGAATCAGGTTTAGTTTCGTTTTCCGCCGGAAGGGAGAAGACCTCATCATCCTCGTCGTCAAAGTTTTCTTCAAAATCACTGTCCAGATTGCGAAATTCCTCTGCCTTGATATGATCCTCTGGATAATAATCAACTAGATCAGGTTGTTGTGTGATTTGTGAAGACAGATGCTGTTGTTGATGTTGCTCCTGTTGCTGCTCACCCAGCATCAATTCGTCCAGCTCATCTATAGTCCAGATGTCCTTGTGTTCACGATTTGGCTTTTCAATAGCTTGAGCCAAATTATGCTGGTAATTCTCGGCAGGATATGAAGGTCCCTGGTAAATATTCGAGTAGTCCCCGTAATTGCCCGCGCACATCGGAATGCATTTGGGGGTGCCAAAGGTAGAGTTCATCGACGGCAATTTCTGCGTGGGCGATTGCTCCTGCTTGATGATTTCTTCCTCGAAAACGTTGCCCAGTTTTGGCGATGCACCTCCGTCAGCCGATGTTCCAATCTCGCCGAGATTGAAGTTCAGCCAGGCATCCAGATGCGGTGATGAGCACGGAGATTGGTTTTTTGATTGGCAATTAATCTCATCATAATTAAAGTAATCAATATCCAGATTAATAGACTCGGCGCAGGTAGCTTGTACGGGTAGCTGCGTATTTTGGGCGCTGCACGGCGTATATGGGGTGTAGGGGGTGTATGGAGTTGGTGGCGGCATTCCGTTAAAATCGGCGGAGTCTCCAGTAAGACGTGCTATATCCTCCGGCTCGAAGCGGAAGATGTCCTCGCGGTTAAGCTGCGTATACTGGCCTTGTTGATAGGGTAGAATACCGGTGTTGCCCGCTGCCGCACACACTATATCATCCTGATCCGAGTCCTGCTGCTGATCCTGTCCGGCGTAGTTGTTGCAATCGCTGAACACCGAGTTGGGGGTCTCGGCGGCAAAGCAAAGGTGCGAAAAGTCTGGGAATTGCAAGTCACCGGACACGAAGTTGTTATGTGCGGTTTCTGGTTCAACTTTGGCCGGCACTCGGAAAGTCTGTCGATCTGCTCCAGCTGCCGAGCACATATTCGCACTTAGCGGGGGCGACATGAAGCCCCCATAGCAGGGACCTGCCTTCCCCGAAATCTCCGATGTTTTGACGTACATGCCGCCGTTTTGGCTGGCAATCTTCAGCGTAGACGACATGCTATATTGTGTTATGGGTCTCTCTATCTTCTGATTTGTTGTCCGCCGGTTGCTTTCACTTTCGCATTTCCGGCAGTTTGTCACCGTATTGCCCAAACTGGGAAGGCTGCCAATTCTTCTTTACGGCCACCGAACGCGGGAAATCCCAGGGAGCTCACACACCAAACACAAATACACAAATCTGCGAAGAACACCACGATTCTAGTCCAAAAAATCTTGTTTCGCTTGACGTGACTACTTGGGTGTCATTAGTACTTGGCACTCGTCGGGATGCTTGGATGTTCACGCCACCGCGATCTAGCTGACAATAAGCCGCATCTCGGCTGCCGCACGATTTTTAAATGCCCGGAACGGAACGGAGATCGTCGCAGATTTTACGGGAGCAGAGCGGAGCATTGGATCCTGCTTCTGCTGTTGCCGCTGCCGCAGTTGCTGTTGCTGCTGCTGCTGCTGAGGTTGATGCGACATTCTGCCGGCGTTGTGCTGCTGTTGTTGTTGTTGGTGCCTTCTTGGCACGCACATGTGCTCCTGCCTCAGAACACTACACTGTCTCTGCCGCCTCTGCCTCGGCCGGCTTTACTACCTCACCCCCATCGCTTTTCCGATTTTCCCCCGACCCATGCTATATAGTTTTACTCGATGCTGTTTTTGTTGTTGTTCTCGTTAATACTGTTATTTTAGGTTTATGTTTGTGTATAGAAATTATGCGTGAGCTGTACGGAACATGCCCTGTGGGAAATCAGATGAACATTTTCCGAAAATTAAAATGGAAAATGTAACAATTACATGAAAACCATTCCATAAATTTGCATAAATACAAAAAGTTTATTGATTATTTTAAACACACATAGAAAATGTTTTGTATATGGTTTGTAATTAATTTTGTATTAAAGAAAAAAGTAGAAAACTGAGTTACTGAGCTTTTGAAAATTACAATAAAGAAAAACATAGCTGGGATCTGATATGAGGAATATAAAATAGGGATATATTGGGAAAAATTGTAGTGTCTCTCTCCATCATTGCATTTTCCACAGTGCACTTGACCGTGGCAGTGTCTCCTCTGCATTGAGTCCCCTGCCCTCTGGCCCCATCCCCCATGCTTGGCCCTTTCCCCGCCCATTTTTTACATTTCCAGCAACGAGGCACCGTCGAGCTCCTCGGCTGTGATCTTGGCAATGCACACATGGTGTGCAAGTGTGATGCTCTGGTGTGTTTGTTGCTCCTCTTGCAGCAGCTAGGCTGTCGAATGTTTTAGCACTATTTTTTATTGCCACATAATTTTCATCCTTATTTTTCCTATACTTTTTTTTTTTTGCTCACCAGGCGAGCGTAAGTACTGTACTGTACAGAGAGAGAGTATGAGCTAAATTTATTAAGGAGCCTCATTTTCCATTTGCAGAAACACACACACATCGGAAGTACTCCCTCCAGTGCAACTGAAAATGCATCTCGTTCTCCTTTTTTTCAGTTTATTTATAGCAATTTGTCCTGAGAGCTAATGCCTGACAATATGTTTTTAATTTGTGCTGCAAAAATACAATTGCAAAACTATTTGCTCATTGTCCTAGGCCCACAGCTATTTTCATTGTGACTGTAATTGCGATAGTGACATTTCCGGAGCATGAGTCAGTTCCTGCTCCCGTCCATTTCCCATTTTCCATTTCCCATATAACATTGCCAACCATTGCCATCCCATTTTTTCGGCCCAGCTTTTGCACTTCATCATTAAATGATGCCATCTCCGCCATAATCGCAATATATTTTTTTATGATTTTTGGCAAGCGCCGCACTTTGGCGCACGTTCGCCAGTTCAGATGGTATGGCAGCTGGCCTGCCCCCTGGTTCTTGGCCTGGTCGGAGGTTCTGGTTTCGGCCCGGTCGCGTCAAGTCAATTCAGAAACGTTTAACACACAATTTTTACCACTTGCGCGTTTGTCATTTGCGAATCGGTTCAAACGGAGAGCTGGCGGGGCGGACTGGCTGGTTGGCAGTTTGGCTGGCTGGTTGGTTGGCTGGCCAAGAGATTGGGCTCGTGGCCAAAACTGTGTGGCCATTGCCTTTGTTGTCGCCCGATTGCGACAAGTTACATCATTGTTAAAATTAGGCGATTTTTGGCCATACTTTTTAACGTCAGTGCACTGAGAAAATATCATATGCTTATATGGGATTAGGTTTCCAGATAAAGTTAAAAAAAATAAATATTCTATTAAAACAAAGCAAAATATTATATGTTAGGTTGGTCCTTTTAAAACTAACTTTTTTTTATGAAACAATTAATTTTTGCAGTATATTCTAGTCGCGAGTCTTGACCAAGACCTATAGACCTGGTCCGGGACTGATGTCAATGCGATTTGATGTTTATGTTTGTGGCGATGACGCGCGTCGACGTTTCTTGGGAAAACACTCAGCCATTTCCGTTGTCGAAGATCGCTTTCCTCCCCCGGTGATTATTAATTTTCTCAAGATTTAAGGTAATTTGTCTTGTGCGTGGGCAGCCCTGCTTCTGTTGCTGCTTTTGCTGTCGCGGCTGCCCAATTTATGATTTGTCTGAGGCAAGTTTCAATTTCAATTAAAACGCGCAATGATTCACTTGCCACCTCCACTTGATAGGATATGTGTTCAAAATCCATCCAATTAATTGGCTGCATCGCCGGCAATCGAATGGCCCTTATCCTTGCCACAACTTCTGCCACTGTAAACAATTTTCATTTTTCAATAAAATTATTTTTGAAACGCAACATTAATGGTTAAACTGGGATCCGGAGTGTTTGGTCAATACCATAGGCTTACGGACTGGTCCGGATGGTGGGATTATGCGGCCTGCCAAATGACTTTAATGAAAATCGTAAATAAAACAAGGGGAAACGCACACAATAAAAGCGTACTTAATAAAATTTATTTGTTGCCAAGTAATGAGACTGTGCGGTGTCGATTTGTTAATGAAATTTTTAACTTTATGTTTTCCGCTCCACAGTCCCTTGAATATGTTTACGTAAACACATCGTATGTACGTTGACTTCATAAATTTGTCAATGATTTTCCACTTGACAGTGCTGCAAATGGTAGAGTTTATTTACTTCATATTTTCCATAAGCCGAGTTGCTGATGGGAGGATGGGTTAAATCGGAGTTGGGGTATTTTTGGTAACAATATGCATCCAAGAAACGAAATTGTTATTGTTCTTGTTTGTTTTCTCACCCCAGACATCATCTCTATACGATTTGGGGGCTGTGCTTAAATAAATAAATACATTTCGAGCTAGAATGTTCTAGTTTTAATTAGCTGTCGCAATAGGATTAAATGGAACTTGAATGAAACATATTTTTTCCTAATTTTTTTGTAGAAAACTTAACAAAAGATAAGGTGCTTAATTAATATTCTTCAATCCTATCATTCATCGCGTTCAGAAAGTAAATTTGTCAGGTCGTAATTTGATTTTGTTTAGCCGTGAAAAATGGAAAACTCTGACATTGTTGCTGTTTAATTTGTAACATGAGCCACGCAGGCGCGACATCAACTTGAACTAGTACATCGCATCCTGATCCCTTTCTCTGTTCCCCAACAAAAATCAAGGGACTCCTGTCAAAATGTCAAATGATTGCGCTGACATGCGTGTCGGAAAAGCCACTATTGCTATCGAAGCAGTGCTCTTCGGTGCGTTGCGGCCGAATATGTTTTAGCATAATTTCCAATTCAAACAAAACTCTGTTGGTCTTCGGAAAGAGTGTCACTCACTTGGGCCTAGTCGGTTGCATTATAATGAGCTGTTGCCGTTGACCTCTTGACATTTTACAGCTCGAAAGCCGAAGCCGAACACATGTGGCAAGTTCAAAAGTTGACAGCAAATTGACTGTATTTATAAACATTTTAAAGGCATAGCATAATAAAAAAAAATAATAAAGAAACAAGAAAATGAAAAAACAAAAAAAAAGAAAACTGAAGCAGCTCACGCCCCCCGAATGAATTTTAATATGCAATTTTTACGATTATTGGGCCTGGGGATCACATCTGCA
Organism: Drosophila ananassae; assembly: GCF_017639315.1. Taxonomy (NCBI): domain Eukaryota; kingdom Metazoa; phylum Arthropoda; class Insecta; order Diptera; family Drosophilidae; genus Drosophila; species Drosophila ananassae. The sequence goes on along the minus strand of NC_057927.1, from coordinate 12,541,928 downwards.
TCTGAATTTGAGTCCAAAGGATAAACCGGAGCGTAGTGGGGGCGTTTTTATGATCGAAGTCTCCCGTTTACGGTGGCATTTTGTCTAGTCATTAAGTCCACCGAATTCCCGTTGACCGGACCCAGTAGATGGTTATTTACTGTTTCCCGAACGAACGAGGGCACTCATATCGCATTTCAGGACCTGTGCCATGTGGAATTTAATGCCTTCTCACCGGGACAACCTCTCGGCCGGGTAGTTTGTGTTCTGCATACCAAATCAATGGGCCATCAAAATTAGTTACATTGGCATTAGCCGTGGCAATGGCTGACGCAAAGACCGAGCTTTTTAATTAGTTTTTGACGATGGGCTGGAGAGCCGCCAGCCAACCGTGGACGTTTCGCGGATCCAAGGCCAATAAAAATGGAAAATGAAAATGCAAATGGAATTTTGTGAGTGTCCTGTCACTCTATGAACGGGAGTTTTAGATAGAACTCTTCATTACATTTATTTCGCCGGATTTCCAGTGCAAGTAAATAACATGACATCTCGGTGGCCAAAGCTATCGTTTAACCATTTCGAATTCCAGTTAAATGTAAATTCATATTGAAAAAATGGACTACAGGTGGAGCTGCAGGCTGTCGCAACGAAGAGAACTGAAAGTGCTGAATGGAATTCCCACGCATTTCTCTGGCAGCTCATAATTAGGATCAAGTCAGGAGCAGAGTTCCCATGTCGCAGATCCCAATTGAATGGCGTTAATCGGGCCCGGAAATGCCTCGTTTGTTCGCAGACAACCCATCGAAATTAAAAAGTGTACGTCAGTGTCAAAGACAAACAATAAACCCGAGCACCGAACATCGGGGGCGGATCGCATACATTTGAGTTTTCAATCAGGCCGCCATTGAGGCGTTTCGAGCGACACGTCTGGGCCTTGGGGTTGCACTGGTCGTGTTTTTGGGCCACGCATCATTAACGGCTTTTTAATTGGAGAATCACAACAGGGCGAGGCACTCAGCTTGACTCTCTTCCCCTAAATCCCCCAGGGCAGCTCCCTAGTTATTTGATTATGGCTTTCGTTCCCACAGAAACGTCTCGATGTGCTGACATAATATTTTCACATGTCCTGCAGTTCCTCAGCCTCTGTTCACATAACCAGTTCGCTCAGCCTGAATGTTATTTTTGCATTTCGCAGCATTATTTTTTCATTTTCCTAAAGCGTTTCTTTTGCCGGCCGCTCCTGTCTTTTTATATTTTTCTTAATTTTACTAAAAATTTTCATGCATGCAGCCCATGATGTCCTGGCTGAACTCTGAAAGAAAAAGCAGATGCAGCAGAAAGAAAATGCAGTCGCCATGGCAACCGTCCTTATACGACTTTATCTTTGTGTGCGAGTGTGGCTAAAGTATTTCAGGTTGCTGTGATAGCATAAATAAAATAAGAAAGGAAAGATACATTTCGGTCGAGGACGAAGGTTATTATATATTATACATACATATTTTTTAAAAATAATTTATAGTTGGGATTTGTCAACGAAAGGTATTCCAAAACTTAAAGATCATACAGAACAGTATATTGTATAATCTTGGCTAAAACCCACTTAAAATAAAAGATAAAATGGTTTAAAGATCAGCTACAGCATTAGACATAAAAAGGCATTATTCTTCACTAATTTAAACCAATTCTTCATGTTTAAAAGGTGATAAGTTATCATGTCTCTACTCTCAACTCTAATAGCTTAAGTGTAGGTATCATATTCACAATTTCTTCTGTATAGTTATATCTTCTGAAAGGGTATGAAAAAAGCGCCAGGAAGATGAAAACAAAAAAAAAAAAAGAAGGAAAAGCGCGTGCAGAGCAGAACGTGAAAATATGCAAGAAATTCTGTGTATGTCTGTGAAAAGCTCGCACTGCAAAAATAAAAAAATAAGAAAAATGAAGAAGTCCTCTGCCGCTAGTTGCAATATTTCTCTTAATGCGTTGCATTAATTTCACCAGCATAAAGATAAAGGAAGAAAGCAAAAACGCCAGCGAAACTGTCATGGTGAACAAAACCATGCATATACAATCTTTCTTTCCCTTTCAGCAAGAAATCATTTTAACCGAAATAGTTTCCCTGAGCCACTCTCTTTTAATGGCCCTCACTCGACCCTATTAGACAACAATTTCGTTTGAGGCAGCAAAAACGTTGGTGTATTTCTTTCGCATACGCCATATGCACTCTGGCCAAAAATGCACTCGAAACCCTGAATATTATAACGAATGGGGACAAATGCCTTGAAGTCAGTCGAAACAATTTTCACCCGAAAGTCAAGAAGGGTAAAAGCGAGTCGAAAGCAAATGCACAGAGACATGAATTTTTAAAAGCGATGCTTAAATTTTTTTTAATTTTGCAAAATATATAAATCACGCAGCTCCAATGACCCCATAAAAGTTGCATAATGAGATTCAGGATGGACGAGGTGGAGAAGAGGCTGTATCTGCTGACAAGTTGATTGCATGTCGCTGCAATTCCACCGCCCACTTTTGCCTGCCAGCTCCCTGCCAGCTGACAAAAGCAGACATCGAAGCAGTGGAGATCCGGACACCCGACCGGACACTCCGACCAGTAAAATTAAAGCCATTGCTGGCAGAAATTAAATGAAAAACACATGAACCGAGTCCGTTGACAAGACAGACAAAAGTTCATAGCCTGTGGCTGAGTGTCCTGACCAGCCGGCCGCCAAAGTATCTTTAATCGGATTTTAATTGAACGCACTTAAGCGTTATCCTCTCTTTCCCCCACTTATGTATAACAAGGCACCTGTAAGCCTTAAAGTAGTAACTTAATTTTTATTATCCCAAAATCCGAAATTTTTAAATTTTCCTCAACATTGTATCTCGCGGAAAGAATTAAACAAACGACACCCAATAATCCGAACTATAAAATCCTGCCAATCAACGGGCAGGACCAACAGCAATCTATACATGATAACGGTCAGCGCCGGCAGATGAATCTCCAGCTCGCCCCGCAGCATCCCGGAGACAACCCGTCGAGCTACCTCCTCACCGCTGAGCAAAGGATAAAAAGTTTGCACTCCCATATTTGTGCTCAGCTCCTTAACCTCGTCATTGGTGCGCAGAAATGTGGGAAACACGGTAGTCACCTTGATGTTCTTTTGTTTCTCCAGTGCCAATTCCAAGCGTAGCGCCCTCATATGAGCCATAACTCCAGCCTTGCTGGATGTGTATGCGGAATTATAGGCCAATGGGAAAACGGCTAGTAATTTATTAAAAATAGTTAGGAATTCGAAATCTTTAAGGAGATGTAGCTCACCTGCTAATGATGCAATAGTTACTATGAAGCCCCGTCGTAGCTCCTTCATTTTTGGCAGGAAAACAGCTTTGGTCTGGGATTAATAATATTTGATTACGATTTTAATTTAGGATTTTAATAATGATTGTTAAAAAAACATAGAATGCTCAACCAAGACTCAAATAAATGTAAATTTAAAGTTAATCAGATACTTGTTGAACTTGTAGCTTATTTAATAATAAAAAAGTTAAGATTCTTACAATATCTTGCAACTTACCCAAAAATGCGACGTAAGATTTACATCCATCATCAGCTGGACATCTGAGGGGTCAGGGTCCAATGGTTTACGCAGCAGCAATACACCTGCATTATTAACTAGTACCGTAACCGGTCCCAGATCGCGAACCACTTGAGTGTTTAGCTCAACAATTTCTTCATAAGAAGTGACATTTCCCTATTTAAAAAAATTGAAACCATTAGAATATATTAACTCAATATACTTCTGCGTATATCATTTTACCTTGTAGGCCTTGGCGCGGACTTTATGGGTTTCCTGGATCTGCTTTACTGTGGCCTCGGCTCCGGACAGATTTATGTCTACTACAGCTACGTTGCACCCCTTCTTGGCCAGCTCCAGGGAAATAGCTCTTCCCAGACCATGACCACCACCTGTAACCTAAGCATAAACATATAATTATATTGAAATAATCGTTAGAACTGGTCGGTGTAAAAAATCCGGTTTTGCAATTTAATTCTGTATAAATTATAATCCATAAGGAAATTAAAATCCATGAGTTATACGTATCACTCGCACGAACCTTTTGGAGAAATGTTCTTTTTGAACGTGTTTACCTGAGTGCATTGATCCAGTTTTCGCGTGGGACATTTTACGCTACTTATTTTTTGCATTTTATACCCAGTCCATTAACCTTGCTTAAGATGATTCAAAAAATTATTCAACATATTTTTTATTTGAGAATTATGTTAATATATTTCACCTTTGAATCATCATTAGAAAGTTGTTTTTTAAAGTACCTTAAAGACTTTTATTATTTATCAACATTTTTATTTAATATCCACATTAAAAGCTGTTGAGGTAATTGCTTTTATTTTCTTTTTTTTGCCGAAAAACCTTTAACTACTGACTAAACTTCCATAGATAAATCGTACTTTTTATAATTAGATTTTCGTAATCGATTTTCGAACTATATTGTCGAATTAGATGTACAAAAAAACATTTTTATACATATTTGTTTGAATAAACTATTTTGTTTTTGATTTCTTTTGAGGGAAATAACTCACCACGGCCACTTCTCCCACGACACTCTTCGGCGATTGGCAGCAGAAGATTTTGGAGAAGAGCTTTCGCAAAATAGCAACCAAAACGAGCAGTGGCGTGAGAGCCACTAGGCCAATTAAAGCGAGCTGAGCTTGCAGCTTCACCAGAGCATCTCGTACCGCTTCCGACATGTTCCCTTCCGCCGTTATAAGAAACGTCCGAGTCGCGAGAGTTACGAAAGCGCTTTGATCGCCAAACTAAAGTCGCGACTGAATGCAAGCTATCAGCAAAACTGGCTTTCCGACAAGATCGCAATGAATTTGAAGTCATTCCGCACTGACCCGGTTAACTGAGCTCGGCAATTAGCCGTGTCTTTATAGGCATTTATTCATTAACTCCGAAATGACAACCTGAAACAAAAGCAACCGCGACAAACAAATAGAAAAGTCACCTCCTGCACAGATGAGACAAGCCCTCGGTCCCCATTCCGGTCCCAGTCCTGAACTCGGTTGCGGTAAGTAATGTTCAATATGCACAGCAGCAGAATCTACAAAAATAACAACATCACTTCCAATAACAACGCGCTCAACCCGAGCCAGCCCATTAGTAATAAATAAAAGCAATTTTTTGTGAACTACAAAAACCAGCGAAGAGACTACAATTGTACAACAGCCACTAAGGTACATGAAAAGTACATATACCCCGGCATATATACATACAAATATTCAGAGCTGGAGCTCAATAAAAAAGACACAAAAAAACATCAAGAGATGCCAACGAAAAAATGATTTTCTGACAATAAAGTGGATTCCCATAAACGAGAAAAAAAATGTAGCACATATACGAGCATATAGGAATGGAAAATAGAGGCAGCCAAAGGATAATTTCATGTATCGGGGGGCTAGGGGTAAACAAAAAATATAGATGGAGCTGTGCCGGCTGTGGTTTTAGTTAAAAATAACAGAGCGAGAGACAAAAACGAGAATCGTGAAAAATGTATATTTCATATTCAGTTTCTTTTCCTCAATTAAGACGTTAGACTAGAGGATGAAGCTTGTACGTTATAAGATTAAAAATTAAATAAATAAGAATTCGTATTTTCAAACCATTATTTTTATTAATTATTTGAAATGTTATTTCTGTTTATTGTAAAATATTGTTAGAGTATTAATGAGTCGGTTGGGAAGAATCTATAAATGACCTACAGCTTACACTGCTTTCTTCCCTCGTTCTCACCCTGGCAATGGCATTTTAATAGAGTTTTAGATCGGCCAAGGTGCTTGTGCCTTCCGACAGCCCCATAGCCCTTCACCGGGGACACTTTGGTTGCGTTTCAATTTATTGCACTTGACGCACTCGAGGGCATGTGTCGATCGCTGCCTGCATTACATACAAGGTTTACTCCGAGCTCACTTTGCGGCAAATGAAAGCGACCCTACACATGAAAGTACAATTAAGAGATAAAGATATTAAAACTCAAGTAGAGTGATATAATAATTAATTAAAAATATGTTTTAATATAATAAAAATCTTTTAAATTATTAAATAAACACTCAACTTTTTTGGAAGATTTTTTTTCTGTGCCTCTGCCACCTAAGCTTCTTGGCTCCACATATGCAACGCTTTTTATCTGCATCTGCACATTTTTTGGCGCAATTACGAACCTCACTTGTTGTTTTTATCATTTTATCTGCATTTTCCTTTTCAGCTGCACGTGATGCAATTTTGAATTTATTTAAGAAATTTTACCGAAATCGGGTCACACTTCATGCACGTGGTGTTGCTTTGCATGCGGCTTTTTTTTGGCTATTGAGCTTTGATGATTTATGTGGCAGGCGTCTGGGAATTTTAAGGCACGGAGAGCTCTCGGAATCCGGGTGCCCCAACCCTCTTTGTCGGTGTCACAAGCTAAGGAGATGCATGCCATGGTGACCCTTTTAATTGTCACAGTCTCCGAGCCACTCAACACTGCCTCAACAGCACTCAAGCTCAAGTGACCTTTAAAAGTGCTGGTGGCTAATCGAGTCACCCAGGTCTCCTAACTGCTGTTGGAAATTATATTCAAGCAGGAAAACTCATAATTAGGGGATGATAATACAGCTACAAATGGCAAGAATCAAGTAGTCAACTACTATTTTTTGTCGACATCGCATGAAAGTTAATAGATTAGAGTGAAAACCTCTAGGAATTTATTTTCAAAGTGGAATAACCTTTAGATTATATAGTATAAGACTTAACGAGCTGTCATTGATTATTCATATAAATCTGGCTTTAGAGCTTTATATACAACAATAAATATGTCACTATCAACTATTTAAATTAAAATACAATATAATATGAGGTACTTAGTTCACTTTATTATACTATATTTGGGTTAGGTTCTAGCTTAGTCATAAGTGTCTGTATTTACTCTAAAAAACAGCCAAGCCAACAACACTGATAGTGCGCAGTACTATCCACCCACACCGGAAAAATGTAAAAAGTGCTTAAGGTAAAGGATTAGTGCTGGTTAAACCTGAGCTCCAGAGTTTCCCACGGCAAAGGATCAACCATAGACAGACACGAGATTGAGGGGAACAGAGGCGATGCTATGCTGCAGCTGGCAAAGGAAAGTGAAAAGAGTGGAAAGGGGTTTGAGAGCTCAAACACGTTAATCTCGATGGCTTCTTCATTTTTTCCATTATTTTTCTAATATTTCACATTAGCGTGTCGAGCACTCAGAGCTTAGGACTCTTGTAAAAACGTAAAGGGGAAACAGAGGCGGGGGACTGAGGCAATTTCTCAACACGACTGTCAACACCAATCTGAAGTGCTACCGCAGCAGCAGCAGCAGCAGAAGGAGCAGTAACAACAACAGCAGCAACCAGCATAGGATTTAATGAGACAGCCCAGGATAACAGGCCATTTCGATTATGATCCTTGAACACATGTTTCAGTTTACAATGTGGATGCAACAAGTACACCGAGTCGGCAAAGTAAATAAATTAGCCGGTCGTGTTATACGCAAGAGTGTCTCAAGAATCGAACATATTCTGCAATCCGACACCCGTCAGGACACTGGCAGCTACTGCATCCACCAGCCAGGGATGTGTTTGTTTAGGTGCCAGGATAACAGTTTCTCACGCCTGCCTGGAGCATCCACATCCATAGCCATATCCTTACCCATCCGAAAACCACTTGAACCCGCACTGACAGTTGCATGTCATAATTTAACAGTCGGAGAACGGATGCGGCAGGTTGCCAGGATAATCAAATTGCATTGCGTGCTCCCGTTGCTAGCTATTTATTTAGATGAGGTTTTCCAACATCTTCAATGCCCAGGCAGTGATCCTGAATAAGCCCCTTTTTTTATGGCTCCCCAAGATTTTACTACCGCTGGGGATGGAATAATCCTTATTGACATATTTATGCACGGTTCAAGCAACGAAATGGAAATTTTTGGCCTCGCATGGTTCGCTGGCATTTGCTGCTCATAGGGGGCGTGGCACTGGGCTAATGGGCACCACATGGAAGTGCCTCAAAGGGAATGAATTAATTCCACATCCTCTAGAATAGTGCAATTGGTCCACTAAAAAATAAAGGGAAAGGTAATTATTGCATTGTATATTTTAGTACTTTGAAAAACAAAATGATTAATTGTGGAATTCACTTTTTAAATATTGAATAGAGAAATAAATGTATTTTTTGGGAAAACCCGATTTTGTTCTGTGCATTAATGACTTGTGTTTGACTTCGGGTTCAAGGTGCAGCACATGGCTGCCGAGTTCTATGGGAATTATCTAAGGAAAATACGTTACGTCGACCAGCCAACACCTGTGCCAATGCGACAGATCGGGCGTTGCGCTGCTTAATTCTCGTAATTAATTTTCCATGCCACAGACAGATACATTTGCACACAGAAACGAAGCACAGATACAGGGACAGGGATAAGGCGAGCAGCATGGGGCAAGGCAGGACAATGGCAGGAACCCTGATGCACGGCATTAACTGAGCATGCAAACGATGCGTCAACGATGGTCCTCGGCTCAGGCAGCTAACGCTATTATTTACACAACAAACACTTGTAATTACACAAAGGGGCGGGGAAGGGAGGCACGAGGAGGATGAAGCAGGACGGAGCCGCAATTAAAAGCGAAAGGATAAACACAAATAAATGAGAGACACAAAAGGGGCAGCCGACAAGACGGCTGCAACTGACTTGGACGACGCATAGACAATGGCAGTCAAACAGGAGCCGGTAAAGCGGCAACACTACGGCCCAAAGACAACAATGACAAAAGGACGAACAGGCGGCAGCATTAAATAATTGCTCATACACGAGTGCTACGCACAAAAGCATTTAGAAGAGGCCAAGTGGAGCAAAAAATTGTCCAGCACGTGTTGCAAAGCCCCCTACCCCTACCGATTTTCGTCTTGGTGTGCAAAAACTAGTTAACAGCTTTTATTTACTTGGCAAACAGACTGAAACGTTGTAAAACAACAAATGCTTAAGCCGCAGGATATAAGCACAACAGCATACTCAAACAAACACATCCTTGCACTGCAATGAAAGTAAGATGAAGTTTAAGGATAATTTTTATTTAATATTTCAAACAAACTTAGATTTTTTTTATAGGGATATGATATTCAAGGCCTTAATATTATTTGGCCAACCATTCTAGTCGCTAAAAGGTTTTTCTGCCAGTGCACCCTGGAAGGAACACAAACATGGCAGCTTAGCATGGTCAAAAAGTTCCCGTTGTCCTCTGTGGTCAACAGCACGGGCAAGGACGATATAGAGCCAAACGTGCAAGTGACTGCAGCGCTGGACATTTCATAACCAAAGTGAAAAGTTGGAAAACAATAACAGCCAACGAAGCGAGGCGCACATGTACTGCCTGAGCAATCGTGTCCCTGAGTCCTTCGGGCAGGATACGCTCCGCACATAGAAGGCACTTTGTAATGGGACTTTCTCAAAGGCAGTGGAGTATAGTGGGCACCTCCCTCGCAGCCAGCATCAGTATTTTCTCCCCCAACTCACTCAACTGTCAACGTGGCGTATACACAATGACCGACACTGTACCACTACCACCTCTACCACTGCAGCCCTGTGGTTCATCCCATGTCTATGTAAACAGGTCACACACATAAATTTTGAGTCTCTATTTAGGCGAAACAATGTAAAAAGCAAATGCAACAGCATCAGGATCAGCTTGATGACAATGCAACAACAGGAGCAGATACAACAATGCCTCCGACAACTTTCGGCAAACAAACGAGGCAAGCTGTTCGCTTTCAACTAATGACGACAACCAGAAACCAAAATGCATTGAAAATGTGCTTGTAAAAAGGTTATGAAAACCATGGCAACAAGTTTGTGGTTGTGAACTAGTGGAGACGCTGTGAGACTCGAGCATGAAATTCAATAACCAAACCGATGATAATTTCACAAGCAGATCCAACCAAATCTCTGAAAAGCCAAGCAAACAACTAGACCTGCAACCAAACTGCAGAATGTTGGTAAGAAAAATGAATTTGCAACGCATGTCCTTTGCAAACTTGGCATGTCCAAGCCGAGTTCTGGCAACAAAAGCCAGCTTAATGAGAATAATAACCGATTTTAGCCAACCAAAAAGAAAGCTGCCTACGACAGGCCTTCTTGGCCTGACTCAGGTTGGTTAATGGCTTGTGTCTGTGGCAGGATGTTCACTCCGGACATTGTCATGTGTTTTCTGTGGCACTCGCCTGACACATTCTTGCTGCCAGTCACTTGCAACAAAACTTCATTAAGTTGAAAATGCACATGCAATAGGAAAAACTGCGACTTGACAGGCGTAGTCTTTTCCAGTTATTAACAGGAAGAGACCACATCGTCGGACAACCGCAAAAGCCAACTTCATCCTATCAGCTCGGCGATTGCCTTAATTTGCCTTCAATTAAAAATAAATTGAGGCACCTTGTTTTGTGGCAAGCTAAATAGGAGGAGCTCGCTTCACTCAGTTGCCTCACACCCCAAAAACGAAACGCGACCACCGCAGTATGGGGCCAAAAAAATTGATTTAAACTTCGGTTGCCGCCGTGTATTTATAAACCGAATTGTCATTTTCCCCTTTTCACGTTTTTAGTTTTTTTGTTTTTGTTTTTTTTTTTATTTGGTTTTTATGCCGATATACATAGAGTTCTTGAAATGAAAGAGCATAACACAAACAAATCATGGACCGATACGCACACATAAAAATGCATAAATATTCTATTTTGAGTTGACATTTTGACAAGTGAATATGAATATTGCAGGAGCAGCGCTCAATTTATAATTGATACGTATAAATAATGGACAAAGCCATTTTGTAAATGGATTTAATGAAATGAACGAGAGATGCTTTTTGTAGGAGCTAGCCCACAACAAACAAGGGAAAAATAAACAAAGGTTTTCATTTGTGGCAAAAGGAAACTGGAGTACCCTTTAATAGGCAAATACATTTTATGTATTTTAAACTTACTTAGGTGCATAATTTAGTAAATTACATTGATTCAGGACTTTCAGGATATATGTATGTCACGTAAAATAATACGGTTTATAAATAAAATGTAAAACTAAATGTGATATTTTAATATTTCATTAAAGGCTAGTTATCAACCAATATACCCCGAGACCTTTTACTCTCACATTTCATTAAAAGTCAAAATGACCGGGGGAATTTCCGTAAAAGTCAACGAGAGTAAATTAAATTAAATTAATTTTTTACTAAACAATGAATAAAATTGAGCAAAGTTTTCTTTATATACTCACAAAGGACCCCGTAGATATGTGTCAGCGCTGAAAGGCCTTTGAATACTCGACATTTAAAATTTAAGTTAATCCGAAATCCATTTGCCTGCCTTGAGGTCTCTAATGGAACGCACCGAGGAGCAGAGGCCAGTGCAGATGCAGTTGGAGATGGCTCGGGTCACAGCGGATGCAGGTCAACCGGCTGGCAACTTCGAGGATTTAATGACGCTGACCAACAACTCGGAGCGTCTGATAGACAGTGTCAACTCCAATTTGGATGCCCTCAATGGGGCCTTGGATCGGCTGGAAGAGCGCACGGAACGAGTGCTCCTGGAGCTACGGCGGATAATCGATTCGGAGGCCCAGGAGCACCATGAGGGATGCGGAGATCATAATCGCAGTCCGTAGGCAAAGGGGCCAACACCCCCCCAATTGACAAGTTGTGGATAAATATTCAAGTAGAAGGAACAGTCGTATTGAAAAACTTCGCGGGGGCACAAAATATCCATAAAACCAAAAGCCGACAGTGGAGTTTGTTTGTTTTTTATGAGAGGAACTGTAACCCTAGCGCACAAATAATTAGTGGGCTATTTTTATCGAGCGATGCCGCCGATGCCGCTGCGCCTGCGCATTGAAGTGAGTGCAGGTGCTGGGGGTCTTCGGTTCCATAATTGTAATTAGAATTTTCTCCGGGGGCTGATGCACATGTTGCATTTGAAGATTTCAGCGTGCACTTAATCACTTGACTCGTCGTCATCACCATATGGGGTCGTTTTTTTCTGTTTTGTTTTCGCTTCATTATTGTCTTTTTTTTTGTATTTTTGTGGGTCGCAAAGCATCTGAAGATAAACACATAAAAAGATATTCAATCCGATATAACCTGTTGTCGAAAGCCGAAAAATATGCCACATAAGCTGCTGGGACAACTGGCACTCGGCTGCGTTTAATTAACAATTAATTAAATTTTAATTTTCACTGCGCCATGCCGATGACAGTGCTGAATATAATGTTAATGCGACAGATGGACCAGTATATGTCGGAGAAATCCCTGCCATTTGCCGTGGTAATTCTTCATTAATCGGACACAGAGCGAAATTGCTGGAAAAGTGAGGCAGAGCCGCCAAACCTAATTGCAAGTTATGAATATCTCATCGAAAATTAAATCGATGGCTATCGTTTAACTCCGACAAGCCACGACCAATGTCCCTGTCCATTTCCATGATGAGGGCGATGAATGGCCATGATTGTGCGCACACATATACGTATATTTTTGTGTATCGATGGCTGCCGTTTGTCCCGGCGGAAGTGGCGACACTTAATTGCGTATTGAGTACATTTTCAATTTTTACTGAGCGCCGAGCGCGTTGAACTGAATCCATCCGAGAATTGTGCTGTGGTGTGGCCTGGTCATTAAATCTGCGGCCGGCGCTGCTGCGAAGTAGGCTACGAAATCGCAAATTGTCGGCATACCGCATGAATCCGGACTCTCGGCGCGGCGGGGCGTTTACGTAATTCAGAAACTCATTAACCGTATCTAGAATACGATAACCACACAATAATCGATGCTGAAACATGTCATCTCTTTATCATATCAAAGCACATGCAAAAATATTCAACGACACCCGAACCTTGAGTTCAGTCTTGAGATGTGATCGCAGCGTAACGGGTGCCTCAAAATGGATACTACTTTAAGATGGTTAGCCATCATATTATTGACCTATTTTATGGGTCAGTGTACTTTATCTGTGGAATTCAAAGAGTGTGTCAGTGCCCCAAAAATAGGCGCCTACCTAGCCAGCGCCAATAATTGTTCCAAATACATATACTGTGCCGGACCTGGCTCCTTCGAGGCCGAGTGCCTGGCTGGTCACTTTTATGATGAGCAGCTGGAACGTTGTGTGGATCAGCAACTTGTTAAAAGATGTCAGTCCAAGGAGCCGGGTATAAAAATTTTCACAACTACAACCAAATCCCCAGTGTCGAAACCCACCTCGGCTGTGAAAACAACCCAGCCTTTGGCGATAACCCTGAGAAACCTTTCGAATGCCGGACCCTGCTATCCGTATATGGTTTGTTATGAAGGAGCTGGTATTCCGAGAGCCTGCACTCCTGCCCAGCTGGTGTCCTGCAACCGAAGACAATCGCCAGATATAATCACCAACTGTACAACCGGAGTGTATGGATTCATGCCTCATCCTCGAAACTGCGCTTATTTCTACTTCTGCTCCAATGGCTACAAGCTTATCCACCGATGCCCTTTCAATTATACCTGGAATAATGAGCGTAGATCGTGTGTCCAGGAATTTCAGAAGAAGTGCTATAGCCAAGGGCTTAGGCTACAAAAAAAGTTGGCTACGAAATCGAATACAAAATAGGAATAGATTTTTTTCAATCAAAATGTCAATTATTTTTATAAACTGCTTTTCTAGAAGCAAAATGATTAAATATTATATTTCCCCACGATGATTTCAATGTTAGTATTTGTCTTCACTTGCAACTGAACTTTAAATTAAATTTTCCAAAAGCTGAAATTTTAATTTTGTTTACTTGTTAGGAAAATAAATTTACTTTATGTTAAAGATTCATATAAATAGCTAAACATGTACACTAAGTGCAAGCAATAGTTAAATTAAGAACTGCCAGTGGGAAACCAACAAGCGCTCCGCTTAAATGCTTCTGGGATGGGCTGGATGGAGCTTCTGCTGAATAAGGGGCTACTGTCCCATCTTACTTCCAGTAGAACAGGTGGGAGCTGCGAACGTCGAAGTGGTAGAAGCGCAGCAGCATATAGTCCTGCCACTTGGTTGGCAGCAACCTGATGCGGAGGGCCAACAATAATAATCGTTAGAAATAATCATCAGACACCGTGGCTAATTTAATTCTCACCTGAGCAGCCACACACTGAGTGCGAATATTTTTGGCACGTACACCATGCGCTCGTTCAGCAGCACGCCCTTGACAATTTTCTCCGCCACATACGGCGTCGACAGACCGGGATAACTTTTCGCCACCCTAAAGGGACATTTTGGATTAACAAAAGGATTGGCTTATCTTTGAAAAATTCTCACCCCGCATCGCTTAGTAGAGGCAGATCGCCACTAGTTCGCATAAGGTAGGCATTGGCAACTGTGGTGCGTACATAGTCACAGTCCGAAAGACGCAACTCCGCCCGAAGCGACTCCATGAAGCCCTCAATTCCATATTTGGTTGCCGTATAGATACCGGCTCCTGGCAGTGGCACCAGACCTGTAGCACAATAATTTCCATAATGAATAAGGACATTATTACATAAAGAGGCAAAAGTTACCAGCCAAAGCATTTACGGCCACCAGATGACCTGATTTGCGGGTAATCATCTTGGGAAGAAACTCCTTAGTGGTCTGTAATCAAAATTATAAAAAGGTTAAAAATATGTAAAATAATCACCAAACATAATACCCCTTCAGTAGGTATTCGAATTTTGGACAAAAGTGTGCAACGTAGTGAAGGAGATATCTACAAGGTATATATTTCTATGCGAAGTAGTCTTCCAATTTTAAAGCTATTGGCTTCAAACTGTAAGACAGAATGGCCGTATTCGGTCACCTAGTTGGCATATCACTGAATGATCAGAAATGTCACAACTTTTCCGGAGCTGCAAATCTGCAAATCGTCAAAATTTTTGGGGGGTCTCCTTCATTAATTGGGAAAATGCAAGAAAGGACAATATTGCCCGCATCGATGCCTATATCTTAGCCAATTTCCATCCGATTCTAAGGCGGAATACCTCAATCGATTTGTAGATCGATTCTCCATCATTCTACATCAAAATCTAGGAACAAAATATTTTTTAGATTTTTCATCGAATTTTCTGGGGGGGATTCTCCATCATTCTCCATCAAAATCTAGGAACAAAATATTTTTTAGATTTTTCATCAAATTTTCTGGGGGGTCCCCATCATTAATTGATAAAATGCATGGAATTACAATATGGTCCCCAGCGATGGCTATATCTTGGCCAATTTCCATCCGATTCTTAAGCGGAATACCTCAATCGATTTGTAGATCGATTCTCCATCATTCTGCATCAAAATCTAGGAACACAATATTTTTTAGATTTTTCATCAAAATTTCTGGGGGGTCCCCTTCATTAATTGAGAAAATGCATGGCAGGACAATATGGCCCCCAGCAATGGCTATATCTTGGCCAATTTCCATCCGATTCTTAAGCGGAATACCTCAATCGATTTGTAGATCGATTCTCCATCATTCTGCATCAAAATCTAGGAACACAATATTTTTTAGATTTTTCATCAAAATTTCTGGGGGGTCCCCTTCATTAATTGAGAAAATGCATGGCAGGACAATATGGCCCCCAGCGATGGCTATATCTTGGCCAATTTCCATCCGATTCTTAAGCGGAATACCTCAATCGATTTGTAGATCGATTCTCCATCATTCTGCATCAAAATCTAGGAACAAAATATTTTTCAGATTTTTCATCAAAATTTCTGGGGGGTCCCCTTCATTAATTGAGAAAATGCATGGCAGGACAATATGGCCCCCAGCGATGGCTATATCTTGGCCAATTTCCATCCGATTCTTAAGCGGAATACCTCAATCGATTTGTAGATCGATTCTCCATCATTCTGCATCAAAATCTAGGAACAAAATATTTTTCAGATTTTTCATCAAAATTTCTGGGGGGTCCCCTTCATTAATTGAGAAAATGCATGGCAGGACAATATGGCCCCCAGCGATGGCTATATCTTGGCCAATTTCCATCCGATTCTTAAGCGGAATACCTCAATCGATTTGTAGATCGATTCTCCATCATTCTGTATCAAAAACTAGGAACAAAATATTTTTTAGATTTTTCATCAAAATTTCTGGGGGGTCCCCTTCATTAATTGAGAAAATGCATGGCAGGACAATATGGCCCCCAGCGATGGCTATATCTTGGCCAATTTCCATCCGATTCTTAAGCGGAATACCTCAATCGATTTGTAGATCGATTCTCCATCATTCTGTATCAAAAACTAGGAACAAAATATTTTTTAGATTTTTCATCAAAGTTTCTGGGGGGTCCCCTTCATTAATTGAGAAAATGCATGGCAGGACAATATGGCCCCCAGCGATGGCTATATCGTGGCCAATTTCCATCCGATTCTTAAGCGGAATACCTCAATCGATTTGTAGATCGATTCTCCATCATTCTGCATCAAAATCTAGAAACACAATATTTTTTAGATTTTTCATCAAAATTTCTGGGGGCTTCATTAATTGAGAAAATGCATGGCAGGACAATATGGCCCCCAGCGATGGCTATATCGTGGCCAATTTCCATCCGATTCTTAAGCGGAATACCTCAGTCGATTTGTAGATCGATTCTCCATCATTCTGCATCAAAATCTAGGAACAAAATATTTTTCAGATTTTTCATCAAAATTTCTGGGGGGTC
The DNA here is from genome assembly GCF_017639315.1 of Drosophila ananassae. NCBI lineage: Eukaryota > Metazoa > Arthropoda > Insecta > Diptera > Drosophilidae > Drosophila > Drosophila ananassae. The sequence continues at coordinate 12,525,187 of NC_057927.1, read as the reverse complement.
CCCTTCATTAATTGAGAAAATGCATGGCAGGACAATATGGCCCCCAGCGATGGCTATATCATGGCCAATTTCCATCCGATTCTTAAGCGGAATACCTCAATCGATTTGTAGATCGATTCTCCATCATTCTGCATCAAAATCTAGGAACAAAATATTTTTCAGATTTTTCTTCAAAATTTCTGGGGGGTCCCCTTCATTAATTGAGAAAATGCATGGCAGGACAATATGGCCCCCAGCGATGGCTATATCTTGGCCAATTTCCATCCGATTCTTAAGCGGAATACCTCAATCGATTTGTAGATCGATTCTCCATCATTCTGCATCAAAATCTAGGAACAAAATATTTTTCAGATTTTTCATCAAAATTTCTGGGGGGTCCCCTTCATTAATTGAGAAAATGCATGGCAGGACAATATGGCCCCCAGCGATGGCTATATCTTGGCCAATTTCCATCCGATTCTTAAGCGGAATACCTCAATCGATTTGTAGATCGATTCTCCATCATTCTGTATCAAAAACTAGGAACAAAATATTTTTTAGATTTTTCATCAAAATTTCTGGGGGGTCCCCTTCATTAATTGAGAAAATGCATGGCAGGACAATATGGCCCCCAGCGATGGCTATATCTTGGCCAATTTCCATCCGATTCTTAAGCGGAATACCTCAATCGATTTGTAGATCGATTCTCCATCATTCTGTATCAAAAACTAGGAACAAAATATTTTTTAGATTTTTCATCAAAATTTCTGGGGGTCCCCTTCATTAATTGAGAAAATGCATGGCAGGACAATATGGCCCCCAGCGATGGCTATATCGTGGCCAATTTCCATCCGATTCTTAAGCGGAATACCTCAATCGATTTGTAGATTGATAGCTGACTTATATCTTTATACCGTTTCTTTAAAAAAAAATTGTTAAATATTTTGGGTCCTTTAAACTCTTACCATAATGTAAGATCCCAGATTAAGCTGAAGAATGGTATCTATTTCATCGCTTTTCAGAGAAGGCGTCGAAGTCATGGGCATGAGTGATGCATTATTGACCAGGATATCGACGGGACCAAGTTCCTTTTCCACCTTGGCAGCCATCAGTTGCAATTCCCGAGGAGATGAAACATCATTCTGTATTAAAAAAAAACTTTATTTAGTTTTTCGAGAAAAAATATAGCCTAAGTGATCTTACCTTGTAAGCCTTGGCCACGCAACGGGGAATCTTGGAGAGCAACTCTACGGTTTCATAGCAGCCCTTGGAGTTGACATCAACTACGGCCAGTTTACAGCCCCGCCGCGCCAGCTCCAGGCAGATCTCGCGACCCAGGCCACTGCCCCCGCCGGTCACCTTTGAGTTAAGAAAGATAAAATCACAGTTTACCCTCATTACAATTATACAAATTAATTAGCTTAATTTACAAACAATCAACTGGGGCTAATGCGACTTGCATTGAACAAAAAGCCCATTTACCAGCAATTATGTGAGTACTGGCGGTAGTTGAATGAATGACATTACTCATACGCCCGGTGGGCCGACCCTCTCAGGCACAATTGAATGACTTTTGACCGTAATTAAACCGAAATTTGAGTGACCTCAGTCAGGGGGTGCGTCGATTCTACGATTGTGATGCAAACCAAAACTTTGGCACGTTCGTGAAAAAAATTGTATAAAAACAATAACAAGTCATCGGCACATGGCAGTGCGCAGTTGTTTTTGTAGTCACTGTAGTGGTTATAGCATTGCTGAAGAATTTCAATATCATATGCAAATTAACTAGTACTAGTATTTGTTTTTTATCTACGCATCTGCCAGATACCCAGCGGCGCCGCCTGCCAGAGATACTTCTCCCAGCCCTTGCCGAAGCTGTTTTTTGTTTACATTCGAGTCGGCAGTAAACGTCACCGATCGTGTTTGGACTGAAAATAAAAGTGAAGTTCCTAAGCTTTGCATTTTTGCGCCTTTCAGTTTGTCTTTTTGTATTTTTAGCGACGCAAAACCTGTTTGTGTTTGGCAGGGGCGCCGATTACCCGGGGGATCTCTAATTCTTGGCAGAACAATCGAATTTATCTTCGGAAGTTAATCTGGTAATTAAGTCGCTTCTCACAACTAGCCTGGGAATATTCCCTTCAAGTACTCCACTGTAGACTCGGCCGAAAGCTTGTATCTGTATCTTATGATATGTGCAACTGTGTTTGGAGTATTCGTATCTGAGAAAACGATCGTAAAAGTTAAGACTAAAATAAAAATCGAGCTATAATGACTCATTAATACGCTACGTGTGCTGCCCACGTCTCAGCCGGGAATGGAATGGAATGCTTATGAAATCCAAAATTCGATCAGGTTCTTGGCATCGCATCATCTCCAGTCGCCAGTGTGTCACCTACTCACTTAAACCTTGACCGATGGCGACCGCCAATTGACTTTTCCGTAACTAGAGCGCAATGTGTGCGCCTCCTCCGATCAGTGTCAGACTGTCCATATGCGATTAATGGACCGCGATGGGGAAAATATGATTATTTTGAAATTAAATTAGACTCGGACGGAGGGGGCTTGCATCGTTACAGCTATATTTACATGGAAATGATGCCACATTAGCTGAAGTAACCGCAAATCTCATACCAGTCCAATGAGCTGGTGCCAAACGCATAAATATTTACTTTAGTAATACTGCCATCAGTGGCCGCACCCACTCTAGATGACACAAAAAAAAATAATAATAATAAAAAATAAATGGGAAAAAAGCGGTTGGGAAAACGTTGAGGTGAGAGTGGGCCAAAGGTGGGAGTGGAAATGTTGGTGGGCAGTCACTGGAAAAGAAAAGTGCGTGACGTTGCGTTTCGTTTGGCTGCCATGTCGCAGCCACAAAAAAGCTTGTATCTTTCAGATACATCTGTCAGATGATAGCTTACCAGTGCCACCTTGCCACTGACATCCTTTTCTTTCAAGCCCAAAGCAAACAGGTAATCCAAAAGATGCTTGAGCAGGACAGCGAACAAAATCAGGGGCAGCAGCAAGACGAAAACAATAATTTTTAGATTAAAGATGGCTCGAGTGGTTTCATCATTCCGCTGCGCTTGCGCTGCAACCTGGGCGGCGGTGGGCGTGGCCGTAGAGGGAGCCGGAGTTGGAGTCACTGTTCCAGAACCCGCCGGCAACTGGGTGGTGGTCCGCGTTATCGTCGTGGTTGTAGCTGACTCCACCATCTCTGCAGCAGCTGCACCATGCACACACCGACACTCACAAAAACAAGGTAAAACGGTTCGGTTTCAGCCAAGATATTTTCGCGGTCGTCGCGTATATAGCTTATATGGCTTATTAAATCGACTCCAAACAGCTGCAACGTGCGACGTGCCGGCGAAACGAAGATCGGGCAGTGGACTAGGCACTAATACGGCAACGACAACGACAACCACAACGTCAACCGCCAACGCCAACAACCGAATGCGAATGCCAAAGCCAAACTACACAATACTTGGGCCGCGCCAGCTTTCGACCGACTCTTTCCCCATCGAGTGAAGATCGCTAGTCGCTATCTGGTTTGTATCTACGACTGCAGATTTGAGTGGGCAGTGGGCCACCTTGAGTGGAATCGAATCGGTCGGAGTGGAGTTGCAGTCTCTTGCGGTTTCACCTGACATCTCAGCCGGGCTTTCTGTTTTTAATTTTCGTGTTTAATTTCATTGTTTTCCCCGTGCCCGCTCCGGATGGGGAGCATGTTTTGTATGCTGAGATAAGAGATCGTCGGTGTTTACTTTCCCTTTATCTTGGGCCATAAACATAGGTGGCCTTTGGGGGAAAGAGCTGGAAAACAACAGCTTCCCGTGAGTCTCAGTTACTGCTGCATTATAATCAGCCACCACCTGAACGTCACCCACCCAACGTTTTGTCACTAACAAAATATTATATTTTATTATAGTACTTTCGAGACAAATGCATCATAGTTACTTGAAAGTTTATTGATAAAAGATCTATATCTAAATAAAGTAAATACATAGGATTAAGCTGAAAGTAAATCTAATAAAAGTTTTTCCTAAACAGTAATTATTAAAATTTATCTTTATTAACGTGTTTTCAAAATATTTACAATAGTTCCTTAGATAATCTGGAATAAATAAAAAAAATATATATTTTTCTCAATGTATCTCAGACTCCAAATTAAGCTCAAAACTTGACTCAAAGCTCTCATTGGACTCAAGCCAAAACTGCTTCGTTAGGCACCCGCCGAACGAGAATCGAGTGGTTGGGCTGGTGAGCATTTCTTTCGACCCATTTTCGTGGTGCCAAACTGGTAACGCAGCCAAAGAGAAAAAGGAAAGGCCCCAAATGGCAGTCGATACATCCGCTTCTGCATGCAATATGGCCACGGAGAGATTCCTATTCCATTACAATTATGGCATATTCAAATTGCCGTGCCCTAGGTCAATGAACAGCACCGAAGTAAACATAGCTACTGCCTATATGCCGCATGTGGCAAAATCCAAAAGTCGCCTGCAGCTGCACCGCAATTTCAACATCTGTTTTTTTTTTTTCAATCTTAGACTGCAATTTTTTTTTTGCATCCTCGCACATGTGCAACGCTGGCAAACGCATGCGCCCCGCTTAAGATAGTTTTTTAAGCGAAGAACTAAAACCAAAGAGGCGCAGATAGGAGTATAAATAAAATATGTAGATGCAGCGCACTGCGATTTTGACATATTTGCAGACTTGCTGAGACGGAGCCGTGCCGGAAAAAAGGAGCATTGACCGCACAAGCCACACATGTCACATGGCTAGGCCATAGCATGCGCTACACTGTACTCCACGTACAGTAGGGTCTGCTACAAGCGTACAGCACGAGGCGCTCTTTACCCCCTCATTTAAAAAAAAAAAAAAAAAAATTTTCTTCTCATTTCCAGGAATTTATTCTTAGATTTAAATAAAAATCCAACAGTCACTTATTGGAATATCAAAAAAATGCTCCAAATTCTAAGTACCATATTTGGCCCCACCGCATAAAAAATTGCATCAATAGCGTTTACAAACGCTCTTGAACATTAATCTACGAACTATGACAACTGCTATCAATATCTCTTAGTGTCTTAAATAAATCACGTGGATCTTAACTTTATTTGATGAACTCTTTTCTGGAGGTCATGGCAACTCATAGGCACGTTCTGAAAACAAAATCAGTTAATACCAATTACTTCGAAGAAAATTCATTGAAATAACTTACTTTTCAGTTTTAAAAGACTTTGGGCATAGCTGCGCAGACGGTCTTTGTTTGGGCTGCGCAGAACTTGAGTGGCCGCCTCCTTGATCATGCCTTCTATGCTGTCCAGAAGCCACTCCTTGTTAGGAACTGTAATGGACAGCTGGTATTTTCCATTATCGGTTGCCGACACATCCCAGTTATGGGGCAGTCCCCGGTGGGTGGTATTAAAGCTGTCATTGCTCTCCGTCTCCTCCTTAATGTGCATCGACTCGGTGAGCCGGCGCGACTTCGACGGATGGTCCTCAGCGTCATCCTCCTCAGTGTCGGTTGCATGCATTTTTCGCTTCATCACATTTTTTTGGCGTTCTTCCTGTTTGTGGTCACGTTTTGGGCACGTACAGACTTTAACATTTAAAAAGTCCTGTCCAACAATATCACCACTGAAAAAAACAAACAAATGCCATAATACATATAACTCTTTAAATGTTTAATTTCTTTACCTTGCATTCTCTAAACAAAAGACCAAGCAGCTCTCCTTTCGCCCGAAACATGAATTTTGACAAACAAAATTAAATGCCAAGGTCTGACGTACCAGTCCCCCTCCGTTTCGACCTCCTGACCGCGACACATTTAAAGGAATTAGAACCGAATAGCGTTCGGAAATACCTTTGCCCTGAGCTGTACCACAATAGATGGTATTGGGATTCCCGCAGCGCAGTAAGTTTTCGCGCTCTTTCTCATTGGTATCGGTAACTGAAAATGGAAAAAATGGATATTCAACTGGAATTTATGGTGGACCAAGAGGTGGACTCACGGGGCTCAACACTGAGGTGGTTCTGACAACGCAACACCGGGCCACTGACATCTTTGACAAAACAAAGAAAAACGCGCAGATTCAGCGGCTGAATGGGCATCCTAGCTTTAAACTGGATGTCAACGTTAAAAACCTTGTTCATGCGGATATAAAGCTTATTAAGCGCTTTAGAGATTGTCCAATCCGACTTGGGTGGCTCCACCAACTCGAAGCTGAAGTTGTAGCCACCGTTGTTGTGTTTTTCCAATTTTGGAAGAGTGCTGACCTGGGCCTGGAGATCCTGCAGAATCATCTCGCGTAGTACAGATTGCTGGAAAATATATTCAAATAAAATAATTACCAAAAGAGGAATGTAGAGTTCCCACTTTCCGCTCGTAGAGCTGGTAGAGCTTCATGTTTCTACTTGACTAGCTATTGACTGAATTGCTCTTTTGTTTTGCTCTAGTCTTTCACAAGCTATTGCAAATTTTAGTTATAATTTTGCTAATCTATTCGATAAGAATATACAAAATGTGCGATATACGACAGAGTTCTCTGTCTAAAAGTGAGTTCTCTTGAATGTGACGTCATGTCGGTCTTATGAAATTGCAAGGCGTCTGAGTCACACGGGCCGAGTTTAGTGGCGAGTCGGGCGCATGCTCAGTTGGTTTTCTGTCCTCTCACTTGCAACAAGTCATTTGCGATGTGTCCAGATAGTGTCTTTATTTTTGACTGTTTGTCCGATGGCATCAGCTCGATGAGGACTAAAACAATTAGGCAAGTATTAGTTGCTTTAAATCAATTGTTCCGACAACATGGACTTGTCCAGCGATTCGACCCATCGCAGCATGGTAAAATTCCTAACAATCACACTGGTAGCCCTTATGACATTTTTTGGGCTCCTCTCCAACCGCTATTATTCTGGCAGCCGCGAGAAGTTCAGATTCTCAATAATATATCTCGTTTATGACATTTTCTGGACTGTTGGATTTACGATAATGTATGGACACCAGATTGTCAAGGAATACTATCAGGGTCAGATAAACCTACGAGATGCCATCACGCTGTACAGCTACATGAACATTACAGTGGCAGTTATAAACTATGTAACACAAATGATCATAAGTGAACATGTAGCCAAGATGATGAGTGCCGTACCCTTCTTCGAGATTCTGAGGAAGTTTCGCCTCAATAGCAAATCGCTGTATATTGCCATTTCGACGGCTTTTATCAAGTCTATTGGGTTCCCCTTCATCTTGGAGGTGGCATTTATTCTACAGCAGCGGCGCCTGCATCCCGAACTAAGTTTATTTTGGACCATATACAGACTGTTTCCGTTGGTCATCTCAAACCTATTGAATAATTGTTATTATGGCGCAATGATTGTAGTATTGGAAATTATTAAGGCCCTGAATTTCCGTGTGGAAACGGTCCTCAAGGAGGTTAATATTTTGCAAAGGGAGGAGCAATTAAAGTTGAACACCACCTACTACCGCATGCAGCGATTCTGCTCCTTGGCCGATGAACTGGACAGTCTGGCGATCAGCTACAGGTTAATATACGTTCATACCGGAAAATACCTAAGCCCTATGTCGCTTTCCATGATCCTATCACTGATTTGTCATCTCCTCGGAATGACAGTTGGATTCTACAGCCTATACTACGCCGTAGCGGATACTTTCATTGGCGGAAAACCGTACGACGGCTTGGGTTCCCTCATCAATTTGGTGTTCCTCTTCATTTCGCTAGCGGAAATCACACTACTGACCCATTTGTGCAATAACTTGTTGATTGCCACCCAAAGAACTGGCACACTTTTGCAGGATATGAATCTGCGACATGCAGACCCTCGCTTTCGCAAAGCTGTCCAGGATTTTACCCTATTTGTGACACTCAGTCGATTCAAAATCAAGCCCTTGGGTCTGTATGAACTAGATATGACACTGATTATGAATGTCTTCTCGACGGTGGCCAGCTTTTTGCTTATCCTGGTGCAAGCGGATCTCTCGCAACGGTTCAGGATGCTCTAGGATGTGGTGGTACCAACCTGGCTGAACTGCATGAGGTTTCCCGACTGTAAGTATTTGAAAAGCTTTAGTAGCTGAACTTTTGGTTAGCCAGGATATACTCACATTTAGTCCTTGCAGGAAGGCCATCGGCTCGGTAGTTCTGCATAGGATGAAATAATAAATATAGATCACACTGATCAGTTATGGTCAAGTACTCACAAGTCCCCCGCTTCTGCAACGGCCTTTTCAATGTCATCTGAGGCTGTCTCCGGTGCCGATCCCACGGATGCTTCATTGGCAGTTGAATGGTATTCCTCGTCAGAATCAGCGCTGTTGCGGAGAACCACATTTTAGAGTTAGTCAAAAATTGCGAGTGTAGAGCGATCCAGTATTCTTAGCTACAAATACAATCGAATCGCGACGTGAATGGTGCAAGTACATGCGTGTTGCTTCATGCATGTTTACGTCCGGTGGTAACCACTCTGCAGTACCTGACTTTGTGCCATGACATTGGCTGGGAAATGTACATTTCGGTATTCTAGTGCTTTAAAATCGAAACCAGGATAAAACTCAGTAAAAGGATCTGAATACGAGAGCGGTAAAAACTAGGAAGAGACCGTGGATAGTGGAATTTTGCCAGTCACCATGCTACGTACATATCTTGAGCACCCAACTATCGGCTATCGTCAAGGGCGGGTTATTTTGAAAAATCTCACCGTTTGGGGATTAATATTCCGGGAGTTTGAGTCCAGGTTCCTCTATTATTAACAAATATCCTGGAGGGTAGAGCCGCAATTCCATTTGGCTCACTCTGAACGACAGCGAAGCTTGTGGAGTTATTGCAAGGCACAAGAGGAGCGCTAGGACCAGTAGACTGCACAGGCGGCCCCTCTGGAAACAAATCGCACTCAAAGATCGGGCTCAAGTCCACGTTCGACGGATCGTCGAAGCCTCCGAAGAAGTAAGTTTGGCTGTTGGTTCTTGAAATGCTGCAAGAATTTCTGTGCAAAAATGATCCCAATTATTCATGTCATCTTGTTGGGAAAATTATGGATTCTTACTGGTTAATGGTCATGCTAAACGACGAAGAGGCTTGCAGAGACATCTTGCATGGATTTCTTATCAAGAAATGCACAAAATTGTAAGCTAACCACCTTCTAGCTCGCTTCTTTCAACAAATTGCAAAGAAAAACGAATTTCGCGTATTACGGTGCTTTGAGCAGTACGTTTTAAGATATGGCAACACTTCCATCAAAAGTTTAGTACCGACAACAACATCATATATCGATTACTTAACAAATATCGATGAAATGGCGCCAGAATTTAAAACCAAAGTATAAATATTTATTAAAGCTAATCAATTTCACTGTTGGTTTTGTTCCCAATCACACCAACTGATTGCCAAAAATGAGTCCTGGAGTATCTGCGCACATGTTCGTACAAGAGACAGGTCCTATAATTAAACCATAACTTTATAATTCAAAATAAAACTCAAATACTTCGTAGATTAGGCTTATGTAGCTATGGCATATATTTACAATTCTAAAAACGTACAAAAAAGCACTTTTAGCACACGGACTATAAAGCTTTAATATTTCACAATATTTTCTTCACTAGGTGTATTGTCTGTAGCTCGATTTTGCGCCTCTGTGACATTGGTGAGGTCAGAGGTCGAGGACTCTCTGGTGTGCCTGAAGGATATACAAAGGAACAGCACAATAATGATAAGTTTACAGTGAAAATGGTATAATAATAATATACAGAGTTAAGTTTTTAAACCGAATATTACCTGTAAAACACGTAGTGCTGAAGCATAAAGAAAATATCAAACAGCACAGAAAAAAGACCCAAGCCGAACTTTGTCGGATCACCAAATAGTGAAGCCCAATCGTCTGAAAAAGAGTTTTAGATTTTTCTTTAAAAGTTCACAAATTTCTCATTATATCGTACCATAATTGTGGGCATTTAGGATCATCTGTAACATGCTTAGAGTTCCTCCAGTAAAGTCGAGCAGGATATTACCAATACTCCATCCGGACGTGCTCTTCCTGCGATAGTTCATCAACGCTTGAGGCACATACTTGATGATGGTGATGGTCAGCTTGACATAACTGCAGTAGTACAGGAAGTCCAGCCAATGGATGACTCCACCGCCAGCCAGCCCGGCTGAGACCACCACCACCACGGCAAAGATGCCCAAGATGCCATAGGCTATAAATGACACCCTTTGCTGTCCCCTCTGGAAATAAGGAAATATTTATAATTTATTTGCTAAATAATTAGAAAAATATTCTTGCCTCATAAATAAAACACTGTATGATTGTTATACAGGTGGCGAACATGGCGTGCAGTGAGAAGACCACATCATTCAGCAACACCGGATTCAGACCACGAGGATGACGCTCCTCGTACTCCTCCTGCAGGCCAGTAATGAAGTAGAGGCCGCAATTGAACATGCTGTACAGAGTGAAGCCAACAATGTTGAGGGTGAGGAAGTCAAAGTTCAGTCCTTCCACGGATTTGCGGCGGTAGTTGATCCAGATCTGCGGATAAAAGGACACCGACCAGGCGGCAAAGTAAATCCATCCGAAAACAATCGAAGTGTAGATAAGGCCTTCATTTTTTGCCACCGTTACTCGCAGAAAAACATCATCCACGCTGAAAAATATAATATTTTATATGGATTAAGATAACTATAAATATACATACATCGCCTGATTGGCATCCTGATCGCTGGAGGCCGTGACTTGAACATAGCCAGCATTTAAGCCAGTTATTACCACCGATTGGTTTTGGGTGCTGCCGGAGGGATAATCGAAGGAGTCAGGCTCCAGTCGCAAATGATCGTCCGAATCCGTCTTCAGAGTAACTCGCACACTTTGCTCCAACAATTCACTGTAAATTGGAGTATTTTTAGTTAATATGTAACTTGATTTAATAACTGGCAATTGGAACTTACTAGGCATAGACCACGAAAGTCTCGTTTGTGTTCAGAAGAACGGTGATGTCATGGGAATCGACGGTAAGTCGACCGGTTTGTCCATTTCCCAGGCCAACTGTCGGTTAAAGAATCCGTCTTATTGGCACATACCATATCTGGATTAAATGATGGAGAATCTCACCTGTAGCCAGAAGAACAAGGAGTACAAACGCCAGGCCCATTCTTGTTTTGTCGCTTTTCTTTCAGATTCAGTTTAATGTTTTTTGAGGCCTATTGGCATTTTCTTCGGACAGAAAGGGTATTCATGTAATTGAAAATTAAATCAATTGATCAATTTACACCAATAAAGGAGAGTTGGAGTTAAAAATGCAAATTCACAAGCTCCCGATGACACTTTGAATTAATACTTTCCAGCATTCATTCGAAGAGTATATCATCTACCTCCAACACTTTTATCAAATCTACCTGTGTTTCGCTCTATATAAGTCGGTTAGATGTTTTTGTTTTTGAGATAAAATTGCTATGCGATGGAGAGGGGCAACCTTCAAAAAATCTCGCTCAATGTTACAACTTTGCAATTAGAACAATATTTTTTTGTTTTTTTTTTATTTTTTGCCCGGCACACACTTCATAGTGTAGTTTTGGTCACAGCAGGAAATGATTGTTCGTTTGTCGGTCAGTCGTAAAAACAAAAGATTCCAGACTTTATATGACGGTTATATTGGATCCATTGGGAGGACCGTGACATGGCGTTAAACAAGGGCGCGTGAGAACTGGCTTATCTCCAAGCCATGGCACCTGATAGTGTCAGTCGCTATATTCGAATTATTGGCTAACATTAAAGTTGCGGCAGTACACCCCAGGCATTGCAGTTCTCAGATAAGAAAGACAATTAATCCTCTTTTCATTAAGTTACTAGAAGTTTCTTTATTTTCAAAAACAAAAATCTCAAAAAATTGAAATTGTATCTAAAGCTAACAGATAGTTCTAAACTAAGAGCTATCTTAGGGCTAAGAGCCATAGCAGCTAAGGCCTTCGGCTCGCACTGATCTTGATATTAGTTAATAAATTTCACTAGAAACGTAGTAATGTTTTTAATCACGGTTTATTACACTGATAACCACAACTTGGAAAAACCAACTGTTCAAATACCCGTCTAAAGAATGCATAATTCAACACACGAGTTGGAAACAAATGTTTTTTATTTCTTTTTTTTTTTTTTGCGTCTGTTTCAGCCGGATTAGAACTTTCACTGGCGGCTGGGAAAGCAGTGGGGCGGGCGATTTAGTAGCCAATTTCCAAGATATCCCTCCCAAAAACGCGATAAAAAACACATCCAGAACTGGGTATTTACCAAGTGATAAACATCACTCATCCGTCCACAGACGACACTCACCCGCGTTAAAACCAAAATTAAACAATGCTCCTAACTGACAATTAAACTCGCAATGACCGCCGGTGGCAATATCATTTGGAGCCGATTTGGATGGCGACTCTCCAGCAACTGAACGCGCGCATGAATGGAGCCGTATAAATAATGGATGGAGCTGTGGAGCTCGAGGGTCTGCGGGTCTGGGGACAGTAGTCGCCGCGCAGCTATCGTCGCAACAACAGAAATTCGAGCGAGAGTGAGATTCGGATCGGCAGGCAGACCGCTTGGCAGTTGTTTTATATTTTAAGGTTTTTTCTTTTTTTTTTTTCATTAAGAACCCTTCAGCTCAAGACGTTTCAGGTACTTAATAAAAGACGTGACTAATTAAGATATTTTTACACAAAAAATATAATGGGCATTGAAGAATAAATAAAAATATAAGGATAATAATTTAATTAAATCCATTTCGATAAGTTAAAGGAGGATATTTTTAATAATTTAATATCTAATAACATTAAAATTATAAAATCTTCAATTCCAAATACTTTAAATTTCAAAAAAACCAAACCTTATTTCAGAAATTTAAGTCTTTTCAGTTTTTAAACATTTTTGAAGTTAATAGCTCTTTTAGTAATTCACCCAATCTAGGTTCAATATAAAGTATTTTCATGGCATTCCCCCACATTTTCCAATAAATAAAAGAACAAGCTTTGAATGGTCTTATCAGCAGTTTCATGGGTCTAAAAATAAAAGATACTTAAGTTTTATACCAGCTCTGATAACTCAAGTTTCATGAAATGGTATGCGACCAGCCCACCGCCGGCTAGAAATAATTTGTCACAGTAAACAAATCAAATTATAAGATTCACTTTCTATCGTAGATTTTTTTCCCATTGTTTTCTTTTTTTTTTTTATTGATGGTGCAGAATAAGCCACGATTCCCGATCCCCGATCCACTTGTGCCAAATGCATAAATTTTTTGCAAACAAATCGAAAACTTGGCATGAAATCGGAAATATGTGCCAAGCGAAGCAAGACTTGGCCGCCGGAGGCACAACTGGAGACCAGACCTTATTGTTGATGGTATTGTTTCCTGGAGAGAGAATCGGGTGAGACCGCGGGTGGCTCACCTTACAGGTTGATTACATACAATACGGGGATGCCGGCCAATAAATTGAGCATTAAACCAGTTTAATTTGCACATTTTACAAACAAAAACGCAGCTCAATTCACATAAATAATGGGGGTAAGGTAAATCGAACGTAACACATTTCTACGTTAAAACTAGGCACTCGATTGGTCAAATGGATCTCCGTTGCTCTGCTCTGCTCTCTCCGTCAAGTCTTGTCTAAGGCACTGATTATCGCAATGAGTCGATGGATAAATAAGTTAGTGGTTGCAGGATATAGGCTATCTAGCTGCTGGCGAGTATGTGGTCTCTGTTTCAGTCGTCACTTGCTGCTGCTGCTGCTGCGTCACTGATTCTGATTGGGATTCTGGCCGGCCCGACGATTCTTCTCGAGTATTAAAGCGCGACTGAAAGCAAAACAAACCACAGAGAATGATAAAGTGGGGAAATTGAAAGCAGTTGTGCCACCACTCACCGATAGCGCTCATAAAATCCCACAATGGTGCCCAGCTCTTGCTTGAAAAGTCGCACCAGCATGCTATCGAAGCCCTCCAGTTCCGGCAGACTGAACATGTTGAACTGAAGCAGGTGGTCCTTTGATGAGTCCGCCTCGGAGTAGACGGCCAGCCACTTGGGTATTTCCTCAAGAAGATAGGGATTCGCCGGCACCAGAGCGTTGTGGGTATGAGTGGGTGGGGCGTAGAGAGAAGCCTCCGGACGGATGGCCTTTGGCGGCTCCGCGGATGTCGTATATACGTAGTACGAGGTCAGGCACGGATGCTGCCGTTGGCACTTCCCAGTGTACTGGTTCTCGTAGTATGTGCCATGTAGTTTGGACACAACCCGCCTCCATCCCACGGGCAGACCCTCTCGCTCCAGGGGATGATTCCAGTGAGTCGTATGAGCATTGTGGTCGATGTAGTACTTTCTGCCATGCAAGGTGTATTGCGTAGCCCAACCCGGAGGCAGGGGCAGCTCCTCGGCCTCCGTGAGCGATTGTTGCGATGGCACCTTCTGAAGGGATCCATTCGCGCTGCCGCCGATCCCGCCCGCCCCAGTCGGAGGTGTGCGGGGTGGTGCATACAAAGACTGCACTGAGGTAGAGGCGCCACGAATGCTGCCCGAGCTGCCGTCACGGCCACTGCCGCTGAGAGATCCCCCACCACTGGCACCGGCTGCAGGAACCGCTAGATGTCCTTGGTGGTGGGGCGGTGGTACCACGGCCAGCGTGGCAGATGAAGCCGTTGTGTTGCTATAGATCGGCGACTCTGACCGCTGCGACTGAGTGGCTCGCATCGAGGAGACGCGGTACGGGTTCTCGTAGATCGGGTAAGAATCACTGGAGTAGCTGCCACCCAGGTGCGGCGCCAGTTGCTGGTGCTGCAAGTGTTGCTGTTGTTGCATTGGTGACCTACGAAAGCAGAAAATATGTTTACAGAATTCATTATTATGGTACGAAGCGGGTGGGCATACCTGGTGGGGTGATACCGTGGCTGGCGATCCCTGAAGGACATGCCCGCCGTATCGAAACGCAACGTAGACCCAAATGGGGTGGATGCATGCTGCTGGTGATGTTGCTGTTGGAGCTGTTGGGGCTGCTGTGCTTGTGGTGGCGGGATAGCGTAGTGGACGGGGGAGTTGGGCCGCTGCTGCAGTTGCAACATATTCGCGTAGGATGCACTTAGCATGCCCTGATCGCCGTCGTAGCTAGCTGCCGCCATATGCGGATGCGGATGCGGATGCTGCTGAGTGGTGGAGTAGCTGCGCTGGAATCCCCCTGCAGCGGGACCCGGTGACGGAGTGCTATGCAGCAATGGGGATGACTGCTGGCGACGCATCCGATCCAGTTGCTCAATGTTTACATAGTTGCTGGTGCTGCTGCCGGCGCTGCCCTGACTCAGCTGGTTGCTGCTGGCCCGAAATTGGTGGGGCGGCAGGGGCGGATGCGTATGCATATGGGTGTGGGAGTGATGGTGCTGGCTGTGCGGCTGGAGAGGCATCTGGCTCTGTGCCCGCCGGGCATGGTAGTAGTCCGGCTGAGAGTCTGCACAGGAATATGTGTTCCGGCTGGTGCTCGAACTGCGCGGATGGAACTCGCAACTGGGCGAGGTGCTGGCGCAGCGCTGGAGCGTTTTCTTCTTGGACCGCTGGTCACTGGACCACACATTGATGACGGGAATCTCCGGCGGAGTGTCCTTCTTCACGTACTTTCCCACCACGCCCTCCTTGTGCTGTTTCTCCTTGCTCCGGCGCGAGAGCATCGTCGGTTTTCGGTTGCACAGCAGAATTGTTAAATAGTTCATGCAGACTCGCTTTGCTCTCAAAAGGAATTTGTTTTTTTTTACACCATTGTTAAGGCCAATTCTTTATTTCCAAGTTTTTGTTATTCTGCTGGCATTTTACAGCACTCTTATCGACGCTTCTAAGCACTTGTGCAGTCTTCCTTTATCGATCGTAGTAATCTATCGATAGTTCTTATTGGTTGATTCAATCAATATTTTTTAATAATAAATCAATTGTATCGCTCTCATTTTCCATTAGATTTTTTTAAATGTAAAATTGATACCATTTCATCAACCGCTGATCGCCAAAATGTAACAAATGAATTGTTACAGGGCGAGCGCCCAATGGTTTTATTTTGAAATTGCCTAACACTGTTTTTACAATAGCGGGCACAAAAAAATAAATAAATAATTATACAAAATAAAATTGTTAGAACAAGCTTACAAGTTATTTGAATGCATTCTGTAATAAGTTTGAAATTATTAGATTTTTAAGAAAATTGACCTTTGAAGATTTGAATTTCGCGCCCATTCCAACCTGTTCCAATCAAAAATTGCACCTGTGAGCGTGACTCTTCGCCCTGCTTCTTTTCTGGCGCTCGTTTTTGTTTATTATTTTCATTCTCTTCACAGCTGCGGAACGATCTACAATGGAAATATTTCTTCGTCTGCTCCTGATAGTCGTAAAGGTGTTATCCTGGATCATCAGCCCGATTCTGGATAAGTTCGTGTATCCCCAGAAACCCAAAAGAACCCAAGTTCCTCCGATCAAAAATCCACTTCTCCTTTTGAGTATCCAGGAGCTGCGCAGTCGTCTTCGGTCACGTCAGGTAACCTACAGTCTAAAGTAGCATGGGAACTAATTTGGGAGCCCTTATCATAAACCAAAGGTCAACATTAGAGCTTATCTTCCAACCGACTAGCCAGTCAATGAAATATTTAAATACAATTTTTAATCCATATTCAGTTGACTTCTGTGGAGCTGGTGAAGGCATACATCGACCGAATCGAGAGCGTTAATTCGCATTTAAATGCGCTGATTGAGTCCCGTTTCCCGGCTGCTCTGAAGGAGGCCCAACATGCCGATGACCTAATAGCCGGATGCGCATCTCCAGAGGCGGTGGAGAAGCTTTTCGAAGAGCGTCCCCTGCTGGGACTGCCCATGACCGTCAAGGAGTCATGTGCCCTCGAAGGAATGACCTTTTCTGTGGGCAGTCTCTTCCGGAAAAATGTAAAAGCCAATGCGGATGGCGAGGCGGTGAAAAAATTAAGAACTGCCGGAGCTATTCCTCTTCTGGTCTCTGCAACTCCCGAGTATTGTTTTAGCATCGAAACGGATACCTTCTTGAACGGACGATCCATCAACCCGTACGACTTTGAGAGGACTCCGGGGGGCAGCTCTGGCGGTGAGGTGAGTATGGATACTACATACACTGCGCGTCATCAGATTAGCGCCCCCCTTTTGGTTTTACTTTATTGCATCTATCTCTGTTTCTATTGCACGCAACTTCAAAATTTTTGTTGTTGCTTTTAAAATGCACAAATTGTCGCTTTCTGACAGAAATACCGTTAGGTGAGAGAATCCGTTATCTATTTTTTCTTCTTTTGTTTTACTTTCTCTGCAAAAGCTTGCACTGATTTTGCGTCATCAGATTAGCGCCTGTAAATTCAAATTTAGTTATCTCGCGTAATTTTTGACGTACAGTTGTGAAATTTTTTGTGCTGATTAATTGAATAATTGTTTATAAACTGAGAATCAAAATGGGTAAAGGAACTGTCCTATCTTTAGAAGAAAAGTCTAAGATCGAAGCCTTTAGTGAAAGTGGCTTATCTTTACATAAAATTGCTGAAAAAATGGGAAGGCATAGAAAAACTATAGCCAGTTTTCTTAAAAATAAACAAGGCTATGGTAAAAATATGAAAGGCGGTAACAACAGAGTTATTTCCGAAGCAGACATTCGGTCTATAGTTAGACATGCGTCTAATTCACACGACTCTTCTACAAAAATTAAAGAAAAAAGCGGTGTGGAAGCTAGCAAGTCTACGGTATTACGAGTCATAAAAAAAGCAGAACACTTGAAAAGACTAAAACTAAAAAAAAACCACAACTAAATAAGTTACGAAAGGAAATGCGCCTAAATTTTGCTCGCTCGCATATGACATGGTCGAAGGAGTGGCGCTTTGTAGTCTTTTCCGATGAAAAGAAATTTAATTTAGAAGGCCCTGACGGCTATAATTATTATTTCCACGACATGCGTAAAGAAGAGCATATTTTAGATCGTTTACATAGCCGGGTAGGTGGCGTAATGGTATGGGGAGCCATATCCTATTATGGCACCTATGAGTTACAATTTCTCACCCCGAAAATGAACGTATAATAATCTTTTAAAAACGGCTTTCCCACATTTCCAAAATTGTTTTGGAAATCTTAAATGGCGTTTTCAACACGACAACGCTCCAATCCACACTGCCCGATCTGTAAAATCGTGGATACAGGGCCAAAACGTTGATGTCCTGGCGTGGCCGCCGTACTCTCCGGACTTAAATATAATAGAGAACGTGTGGGGATGGCTCTCGAGAAAAGTTTACGAGTCTGGAAAGCAGTATAGTACAAAATTGGAGCTCATCGACGGGATTAAAGAAGCTTGGTCTTCCATATCATTACAATACATTGAGAAATTGTACGAGTCACTTCCTAGCAGGATCTGTGAGGTCCTGGAAAATGGGGGCGGGACCACCCATTATTAATTTGATTAAAAAATAAGTAAATAATAAGATTAAGCATAAAACACTACTAGTTGTTAAGCATTAAGTGAAAATTCATTAAATTTAAGCAGGGGGCGCTAATCTGATGAAGCAAAATTAAATTCATATATTTGGTATACATTTTCTTTTCAAATAAATAAAATATTATTGTTATACTTATCATTATGTACCTTATCTTATTTTGAAGAATATTATTAAAAGTATCGTCAAAAAAAAGTTTTATGGCTTAGCCTTGATAGTTTGGATAATATTGGACATTACCCGAGAATGATCAGGGGGCGCTAATCTGATGACGCGCAGTGTATTTTTAACTAAAATTAATAGCTCCCCTTCTTTAGGGCTCTCTCAATGGCGCTGGAGCCTCTTTGTTTGGAATTGGGTCGGATATTGGAGGATCCATTCGTATTCCCAGCCAGTACTGTGGCATCTTTGGACACAAGCCCTCCGGCGGAGTGGTGTCCGTTAAGGGACACTTTCCCGACTCCTCCGATCCGGGTATCGAACACTATCTGGTGGAGGGACCAATGACCCGGTTCGCCGTGGATCTCAACGATCTACTTCGAGTGATGGCGGGCCAGGAAAACTCCAAAAAGTTGCGCCTAACCGAACCTGTCCAACTGAACAAAATAAAAGTGCACTATGCACTGGGTTTCGACGGCCTGAACGGACTCATTCACATGCCTGTTGATGAGAGCATTCGGAATGCCATTTGCAGAGCAGCCACTCACCTGAAGACCCTCGGCCTGGAGGTGACTCAGTCCCAGTTGCCCAATCTCAGCAACTCGGTGGAAATGGCTCTATCGGGAATCGCTGGACAAGATGGAATGGTCTACCTGCTGGAAGGACCTGAGGAGTCGGGTAAAGTGCGGCAGACCCTTTGGGAGATATTACGCAGTCTGGTGGGTCAGTCCAGTTACACAACCAACGCTCTGATGTTCGAGTTGTTGCGTCGAACCAACGCCTTCATGACCAGAGCAAAGGTGAATCAGTATCTGGAAGAGTCACGGCTCCGCATCGGAGAGTTCAGCGTAAGTGAGCAATTAGTTAACATGCAAGTTGTAGCCACACGCTGGAGGGGATTACATTAAAACCGGGTTTATTATTATTTGTAAAGTAATTATAATCATCAGATTGTACTTTGGTTATGAGAACGTTTTGTGTCGCAATCTTTATTTCTCGGATAATAGTAGTAGAAATAATAGTAGTAATGTAATTTTAGAAATAATTTAAGTTTTAATAACATATTTATTTCTATTAATTCTTTAGAAACTTCTCGGCGATAATGGCGTGCTGCTGTTCCCCACCTTGAACTTGCCGGCTCCCAGGCACAAGTGGTCAGTATTTTCCCTCTGGGGCGTCGACTACACCCTGATCTTCAATGTGCTGGGTCTTCCGGTTACCCATGTGCCCATGGGTCTGGACGAACGTGGACTTCCGTACGGGTTTTCCGTCATTGCGGGTCCAAACCAGGACAGGTTGTGCCTTCGAGTCGCCGTAGAGCTAGAAAGGGCTTTTGGCGGTTGGAAGCCACCTGTTCCACACGAGATTAATGAATTAAAAGATATTGTTTACCCGTTTTAAAAAAAATAATGAAAACAACCCACATTTATTAATCATTTGCTATTTAAAATTTTACAAAATTAAAAAGTTTTTTAAAAACAAAGTGGTTTCGTTTTTTTAAGAAATTTTGATCTCTCAAGTTAACTGGCTGAGGGTAGCTTAAAAATACATTAACAAATTAAAAACTAAATAAAAATATGTCCAACAAATTTAATTTTGAATTTTTAACCCTCCCATTTCAGTGCTGCCCAAGTAAGAACAAAAATTTGTTTTCTACAGGAAAGAAAAGGAAGATAGGAAGTAAGAAAACTAACATTTGGAATTCTGAATCAAATTATATTAATGTTTATATATTTTGTATTTAATGTTTGGCCAGAGAAGCTTTTATACCTTATTAAAATTAAAAACGGTCTAATTATGACTGATTTGGCAGCACTGAAACTGTGGATCCTATTCCTATGTTTGAACCGGTTGATATGAATCGGCAGTGAGCAACAAACAGATAACTAACAAATCTTTTATTGAAATCAAAACACTATAATTTATTTATAAATGTATTCCCTAAGCCACAAGTTACGAACCGGGTTGGTATTTTAAATCTCAGAGGTTAATAACGAACCGGTTGAATGAATCACAGAACAGCTGTTTTGAATAAGTTTGGCCACACTTATTTGAAAAGCAGCAGATGTTAGCCGAACCACAGTGGAACAAAACAGAGGAACAGCCGTGTTTTATCACCCACCTTTTCGAGCTTGCCATCGCCACTAGAAAGTCTCCACCGCCAAAACCGAGAACCAACTTGCGGCGAGCGGACGTGTTTCGTGCGTGGGCGAAGAAGCAAAATAAGAAAAGGAACTTTAACTGAGTTGCACGTTGGCTTGGGACCAATTGTGTTGGTGTAGCAAGGAGCCCGCGTTTTCCCTCGCGTCTAATCAATTAAATTAAAACAAAAAAACAAAAAGTGCGCGCGCTACAAGTGGACACTCAACTGGATTTTTTTTGGGTCCGACTTGGTTGCAACACACTCTCATAGTCGCCACACTCTCAACTTGCGCCGAATTATAACGGGAAGTGGCTCAACAAGTGTCGGAGATTATCTAATAAACCAATCATAGAAAAAAATAATAGAAACTAGGGAATAAATATCAATTTTGAAACAGTTTAATGTGTGGTGTGGTGTGCCGTGTGTATTAGTGTTTGCCTATGTGTGTGAATCGAGACAACAACAACAGCAATATCAGCTACAACAACTACAGCGAAGCTACAACGGCAACGGCAACGTCAACAACACGCAACAACAATTGCTGTGAGTGCGACGGAGACAGCAACAGCGTGAGTCATAAAAGTGAAATGAAAATGCGGATAAAGAGAGAAGCGCCGTGTCTTCTGTTATTTATGCCAATCCAAAATACCAACAACAACAATCGCATTGGGGGTGAGTACAACCGAATAACCAAAAACAAAAACAAAAACAAACGTAAATTACTGATTACAATAGTGGTGGTGGGGGGCGGGGGATCGAATCTCTCTACTTTAGTGTGTATCATTTTCTATTCAGCATGCTGCCTCAGACAGAGGTGTAGTACGAATTCAAGCATTCGGCCCCCTCTGAAAGGTACGCCTCTGGGGGGAACACACGTAAGCGTCAGCGTCTCCATTTCACGAAAAGCAACAAAAAAAATACAAAAAGAAAAAAAAAGAGCCAAGCTCGAGAGATCAGAGACTCGGAGTCAGTTACTTATACGTGACTCACAATTCGCGTGTCTTTCAAAAATAAAAGCAAAGAAGCGTTTCGTTTCGTTCGCTGGCTGGCTGGCTTAAAAAAAAAAACAAAAAAAAACAAAAAATAATAAATACGAGTACAAATAAAACACAGAAAAAAATGTAAAGCAAAGCAGGTTTCTGAAGCGGCCTGGCAACGCTGAAAGAAACCAACTGAAAACCCGCTTTGAAACGACCTTTCGAGTACGAATTCATCGGCACAACAACAACAATAACAACTGCAATAACAAGCCTCAGAGGGCGAGAAGCAGCAGAAGAGGCAGAAGAACGAGAGAGGGTTAGGTAGGAGGAGGTGAGAAGGAGAAAAAGCAACAGCCTCAGCAACAACTTGAAACGAATCGCGGAGTTGGAGCAGGAGTGAGCGAGACAGGGAGCTATTGGGGAGAGTGGGGCGATGGAGAGTTGCATGCGAGAGTGCAGGGACAGGCCTGGGGGGGCCGCCCTAGGCTCCTAAAAACAGTTCCTCAAAAACAAATTGTATTTGTTTGTATCTGTATCTGGAAATCTTTCGCATTCTGTTGCAAAAAGTGGCAGTCAATTGTTAGAATAAAGTAAAATAAAATAATACAAATATTTAGTAAAATTAAAAATTATATAAAATATTGGTAGACAGATCAAGAGAAAAGGAGGAAAAAACCTGGCCCATAACTTGTTTTTTAGTTTTCTGCTATTTGGCACTTGGGCGCCCCACCAGACCCAACTCCCCTCGAAAAACCCACACTTTACCGCCAGACGCCCCTGTGTGCTGGCAATGCACTATTGGCATGCAATTCTACTTGTTTTCCTAGCCGCAAAAAAAAATGTAAAATAAAAACAGGCAACAACATAACTGAGCCAACATTTCCTGCCTGTGGTAAAAAAAAAAAAAATAAATTCTCCTTTTTTTGTATGTTGTTTTTTTGGCTTTTGAGGTCGCCTGGCCTGATAACGATTCTACTCTACACTACTCTACACTATGTGTAGAGTGTAGAACTGATAAAGCCCACTATAGAACTGACTTTAACTCGTCAGACCCCCTTCATGTCTGAGGAAATGTAGCTATTATTCCAACTAATTTAGAGTTGATTATTTTCGACAGTTTAGTTTCAGTTTTCTAATTCTGCCCGCTCATTGTGATAAGCGACTTGCGAAATGTGGAAAACTTTAGCTTTGCTTTCAACGCTCAGCGCTTAGCGCTCGGCACTCGGCCGCTAATCAGCCAACAACTCCCGTGCCGAAATTAATGTCTTACGTCAGTTTTGGCAGTCGGCTATCGAAACGGAATATATATATATATATTTTTTTTTGCGGTTTATTTGAACGGACTTGGCGCGACAAGTTTTTGCACTGGTCCGGACCACAGTGGTGCTGACATCACTGGGTATAAAAATTAACCAAATCTCTTATTATTATTTTTTTTTTTTACTAAATAACTAATACTAACTATTTTTGTGGTTCTATGTTTTTGCAGCCAATCAGAAGGACTATCCCAACAAGCGGTCCAGGGAGAATCTGGTATGTGACGAGCAGCAGCCCTCGCCAGTGACATCGACGACGTCATCCTCCACGGCAATGAACGGCGGCGGACGGACGCCGCCACTAACCCGCAGCTGCTCCAGTCCGGCGGTATACGGTGAGTGAAAGTAGCCACTCTATGGGAGTCCCCATCTTAAAAATATCTTCAAAAAAAACCATCACTTTGACTCTTCATGACACTAAGTTTCGATAAAATATTGTGCATCTCGAGCGGAACTGAATAAACACAATCTATTCTGGATCGAGTAGTCTCTCGATTGTTCGACTTTGTGGCATATTTGCATGTCTCTGAATGGGAACTGTGTCTGTCGTTGTGCTTATCATTGCACTTTATTTCCTACTCGGCCTTAGGCCTCTCTCTGATAGCACTACATGGCGATAAATTGTCTGAGATTGTCATACAATCTTTCCGTCATATTCCCCCAGCTCTCGTTTAAGCGCTGCTTAACATAAAAAAATACAAACATTTTTGTTTTTGCTCTGGCACGTGCTGTGAGATAAATGCGAAATTATTGTCGTACTTTTTCACGTTATGGAATCGAGTGTACATGTGTATGAAAAAAAGTAGCACCAGAAGCGGCAGGCAGGCAGGCGGAACAACAAGAGTAATATTTTTCAATGTCATACTTGAGAGTATAATTTTTTCTCATTACTATATATTACTTTTTCCACCTGATCAGTTCATGTTCCTCAGAAAATAATGTTATTTTATTTAATAAAGAATGGAGTATTCGTCACCTACCTAGTGACAAAGGGATTACCCTTTAAACTCTGCCCATTATTGATCGATTGATGGGTAACCCACTCCCTCTAGTGACTTCTGTTTACCGAACCTGATCAGTGAATGTTCCTCAGAATATAATATAATTTAATTATTTAAAGAATGGCATATTCGTCACCTACCCAGACACCTACCTAGTGACAGGGATTACCCTTTACCCTTTGAACACTGCCCATTATTGATGGACTTCTGTTTACCCAGTTGAGTCACTGTGAAAATATTTATATATTTATTTATGAAATCTGTTGATTGCAATCGCACTACACTACGTACTATCAGTTTTCCAAGCTTGCGTAAATGCCGCAATGACAATCATCTTTACGTGTAAAGTTCCAACACTGCGATTGGGCGACTGCTGATGGCTGATGACTAATGCAAGTGATTTCCGTGTGACCCACAAAGTGCAGTCGCCCAAAAAACAAAACAAAAATTAAATATACAACGTCGAGTTGCCATGGCTCAGAAGTGCTATCAATTAACACGCAACCCAATGACAAATAATCGATGAGTTTGGAAGGGTAGGGGGGGTAGAAGGGGGTAATAGCCAAAACCTCAGGGCATATGCTGGCTATTGGAAGCCCGAACTTCAATCTAAGTAAGGCACTTGAAGAAATTTTAGTTTACTTATTTAAAAGTTATTTTTTTTAAACATTATTTTTTAGTTTTTAGCATTTTTCAAAGAAAATTTTTAAGAAAAATCCAAATAAATTAAAATTAAATAAATTTATTCATACTTGAATTTTCTTCAAGTGTAGTTTGGACTGTTAACAATTATAGATACACACATAGAGAGGAAACAAAAAAAAAAAATGAAATACAATTGCGCGGCTCATTGAGAGTGCTACGAACTCGGTACGGCCATGAGGCACACCCCCCCTTGCACCCTGCTGCCCCCTAACACCACCCTCGACCGACCAACACCCCCCCACCTTCAACTTCGCCCACTGCCAATAAAAGTGAACCCAACTGAACTGCGACTATTATGCCCCTGTGTGTGGCATGACTCATGCAACAGAAAACAGCCGCAGAAGACGAATCGAAACGAAAATGGTTGGGCAGAGAGGAGGGTGAGGAA